>NC_141875.1:216871828-219371828 GCF_056163025.1 Triticum urartu | reverse complement strand
CCAAATCTAGTACAGAGGAGTGAGGTAAATGATTCCCATCCCATGCCTGCGAGCTTTTTCTGAACTGATTGCAACCAAATTGCAGCAGTTCCAGAGAAATTCAATATGGCCATGGGCACCCAGTATGATTCGTGCATAGCAAACATGGTGAAGTATTGTTCGCACAGTGTGTGCCATAACTGAGGATTGTCTCCATAGAAGACAAGGAACGCCATGGTGGGTGGCTGGTGACCCATGGCTATAAGGTGAGGTGTGGACATGACGGGGGGAATAGCGACCGTACCCGTGACCGGAGGCCCCGCCGATGACTCGACGGTCACCGACGGAAATCCCTCGGGAAGATGCGATGCGCCGTGGCCGGATTGCCCGTGGAGATCACCCGGAGTCATGAACGACGACGGAGTGCGAGGCGCTCCACTTGATGTTGTCGCCGCGGGGGATGATGCGGCCTGCAACGCGGTGACCGAGAGCTCGAGCTGCGCGAAGCGCGCCTCGAGATCGGGCTTCCATGCCGCGAGGGCGTCGATCCGCGTGGTCTGCGCGTCGAGAACCTTGAGGATGGAGGCGGATTGAGCATCGGCGACTGCGGCGCGTTCACTGGCGTTGGAGTCGAGCCTGTCGAGGTAGGCGCGTAGCTCTGGGTCCATGGATGCGACGAGGGCTTCCCATGCTTGGCGTTGACGACGGGTCTCCAGCGTGGTGGTGGCGCGGCGGTAAGGAGAGAGCGGCGGCGGCGAAAGGGGGGTAGGTGGCTAGTCTGATACCATGTTGTTAGGCTATCGATCTCCTTCAGGATTCAGTTATGCAGTACATAGGATACATAGTACAGGGATAGCTAGTTTCTTCAGATACAACTTGTGAGAGGGGAAAGAAGAAAGTGCAAAAGCAAAGAAGGAGCCGCCGGTGCTGTTCGTTGACAGATCCAACCGGATGCCTTCCTCTCTGGTTCGCCTACTTTAAGTAGAGATCACCCATTCAGGACCCACGAATCTTCTGTTGGGATGCTTGATCCTAGTTGGCTTGGCGATGATGCGCCCTTCTCCGCGATTGGTCCTCTTGGCGTCCCCTAGTGCTGGTGTGGCCGAGGCTGGGGTGCTGACAGTCTCCCTCCCACATAGATCTAAAACAGTTGTCCACCATTATATATTGGAGGTAACTTATCTGCCACTATTCAATCCATCTGATACCGTGCACTTTCGTTTCAACTTCTAGATCATCCAACTCCTTAAATTGCGGCGTGCAGCACTAGGTAGAAGCGCATGCGCAGTTGATGGACATCTCCGCAAGCAGCGCACAATCAGTTGGCTGCTTGAGTGTCACGCCCTAGGGGCGGCTGGAGTCGACGGCGATGAACAGAAGGGGGAGGAGAGGAGCAGAGCTCAGAGACGAGCGGTGGGTAGGAGAAAGAGATAAGATAGAATGGGAATCAGAATATTCTCATTTCAAACTTGTCTTTGCCCAATGCACTTGCTCGCTTATATATGGCGATCTGTTACAAGGCCCACGGCCCAACTCACACACACCACATTACATGGCCCATTACCCCTCTGTTTAACTCTGCCTTCTCCCGCCCTGTATCTTGGACCGCTCGATCGCCTGCTCTGCACTGCTTACAGTACCTCCCCCTGAAGAACCAGCTTGTCCCCAAGCTGGCGCGCTCGGATACCTTGACTTGAGCAAGTTGTAATCCTCCCAGGTCGCTGATGAAGCAGGAAGCGTCGCCCATTTCACCAAAATCTGCAGATGTGCTGCGTTCTTCTTCTTGACCAGTCACCGATCTAGAACTTCCTCTCGCACCACCTCCGGTATGGACAGATCCACTAGTACTGGTAATGAGGTGAACACCGGGGTGTGATCTGGAACATGTCCCTTCAACTGGGAAACATGGAAGACCGGGTGCACTTGACTCTCTCTTGGTAACTCCAGGCGATAAGCTGCATTTCCCACTTTATCCAAAATTTTATAGGGGCCAAAGTACTTGAGAGCCAGCTTGTGACATGGACGATTTACCACCATAGACTGAGCATAAGGTTGTAGCCTCAAATAGACCATTTCGCCAACAGCAAACTCCCTGTCAGACCTCTTTCTATCTGCAAATTATTTGTACTTGCATTGAGCTCTTGTCAGATGTTCCTTCAGAGCTGCATTGTGCTCAGTGTGAGTGGTCAGCCATGTTTGAACATCTGGGTTTTGGGATGTAGTTTGTCCCCATAACTGTCCCATATTGGGGGCATGGCCGTAGAGTGCTTGATATGGTGTACAACCCAAAGAGGAGTGATATGCAGTGTTGTACCAAAACTCTGCTTGTGGCAGCCACGTAGCCCATTTCTTTGGAGAATCATGCACTGCACAGCGAAGATACATCTCCAAACATTGGTTCACGCGCTCCGTTTTCCCATCCGTTTGTGGATGATAAGCTGTGCTCATCTGTAACTCAGTCGCCCATACACGAAACAGCTCCCTCCAAAACGAGCTAGTGAATATCTTGTCCCTGTCAGATACGATAGCCAGCGGCAACCCATGCAATCTGACGATGTTGATCAGGAAAACCTTGGCCACAGAGGCAGCTGTGAATGGATGCTTTAAAGGGAAAAATGGCTCACTTTAGTAAAACGATCCACCACCACTAATATGGCACTGTACCCTTCTGATTTGGGCAATCCTTCAATGAAATCCATGCTGATTTCTTGCCATGGACTGTCAGGTATAGGTAGAGGCTGCAGCAAGCCAGGTTTCTTGCATAATTCATGTTTTGCTTGTTGACAAGTTGCACATTGTTTAACAAAGTTCTCCACAGCCCCCTTCATTCCTTGCCAACTGAACAGTTGCTTTACTCTATGATATGTTGACAGAATGCCAGAGTGTCCCCCTACAGGACTGGAGTGAAATGCTTGTATCAATTTGGTTTGGAGACCTGTATTAGCTCCCACCCAAATCTTGTGATCCTTTTTAATTAAGCCCTCTTGCAACTGAAATCCTGGGCAAGCTTTTGGGTCTACTGCCAACTTTTGTAGCATTTCAGAAGCTACAGGATCCACTGAATAGGAATTCAATATTTCTTGAACCCACACTGGTTTACTGGTGGACACATTTTATACTTGAAACAGATGTGCAACTCTAGACAAAGCATCAGCTGCTGAGTTTTCCACCCCTTTCTTGTATTGGATAGTAAATTGCAATCCTACCAACTTGGTCATTACTTTTCTTTGCAAATCTGAAGTCAAGTTTTGATCTCCTAAGTGGCACAGACTCTGGTGGTCAGTTTTGATCACAAAAGGGGCTCTAGATAAGTAAGACCTCCACCTGTCAATTGCCATCATAATTGCTAGGAATTCCTTTTCATAGATGGACTTTTTCTGATTGTTGACTCCCAGTGCTTTAATGTAGAAGGCCAATGGATGATTTTCTTGTGACAGCACTGCCCCAACTCCTATGTTGCAAGCATCTGTTTCCACAGTGAAGGTTTTATTAAAATCAGGCAGAGCTAATACTGGTGTGTTGACCATAGCTTGTTTGAGCACATGGAAAGCTTGCTGAGATGCATCAGTCCATACAAATGACTGTTTCTTGAGCAGAGCAGTTAGAGGTCTTGCCAACTGCCCATAATTTCTCACAAATTCCCTGTAATACCTTGTCAGGCCTAAAAACCCTCTTAATTTAGCAACATTTGCTGGCACAGGCCACTGCACCATTGCCTCAGTTTTTGCAGGGTCTGTTGCTACCCCTTGATCAGAAATGATGTGCCCCAAATATTCCAGAGAGTTCTGAGCAAACACACATTTAGACTCCTTGACACACAACTGATTTTCCTTGAGTATATCAAATACAGACTGTAGGTGTTCCAGGTGTTCTTCCAATGTGAAACTAAATATTAAGATATCATCCATGAATACCAGCACAAACTTCCTATTTGGCCCTGCAAATAGGAAATTCATCACACACTGAAAGGTGCCTGGTGCAGTAGCTAAACCAAAAGGCATTACTCTGAATTGAAATTGTCCATGATGTGTCTTGAAAGCTGTTTTGAACTCATCCTCTTCTTTCATTCTTATCTGATGGTAACCAGCCTTAAAATCCAATTTAGAAAACCATTTCCTTCCTCCTAACTCATCCAGTATTTCATCAATAACTGGCATAGGAAATTTGTTCTTGACAGTTACTGCATTGAGCTTTCGATAGTCCACACAGAACCTCCATGTCCCATCTTTCTTTTTGACCAATAACACAGGAGCAGCAAAAGGGCTCATACTAGGTGTGATCAAACCAGCATCCAACATCTCCTTGACCTGTTTCTCTATTTCATCTTTTTGTAAGGGTGAGTATCTGTAAGGTCTACAGTTAATAGGCACTGTATCAGGCAGTAAATTAATATAGTGGTCAAAATCTCTGTGGGGAGGTAAAGATTTTGGATCCTTGAACACTTCCTTGTTCCTATCTAGCACCTGTTGCACAGCTGGAGGTGTTTCCAATACAGGTGCCATTACAATTCTATTGAGCAGAGCAGTTGCCCACACTTCATTCCCTTTTTCCCACTTGGCTAGTTGATCTGCAGAAACTTCCTCAATGTGATCTTGTTTTACTGGCAACACACCTTGCAACTTAACTTCCTAACCCTTGTACGGAAACTGAATCCATTTCTCAGCCCAATGGCACTTCATTACCCCCCATTGCTCCAAACAATCCATTCCCAATATGATATCATGGCCTCCCAGTGGTAACACTTGCATGGAGCTGCAAAAGCTGTGTCCCTGAATCCACCATGTTAGTTGAGGTACTTTTTCCACACAATTTATTATATGACCAGTTGCTACTTTCACAGGCATTGGTCTCTCTCCAGTTTTTCTGCAGTGGCATTAATTTTATTCAATAAAGACTGATCTACAAAGGTGTGTGTGCTGCCTGAGTCTACTAGAATCAATACCACTTTATTTCACACCAGAGCTCTTAGTTGAATTGTCCTTGGGTGGGCAGCTCCAGACAGAGCTGTAGCAGACAAAGTTGCACATTCTTCAGTTTCTCCTGTAACTAGTGCATCTAGCACTGCATCTGAGATTATCTCGTGTGGATCTACAACTTCAGCAGCTTTCAACTGAGCTTTCTCTGCCACTGGTTGATGACACACATGCCCTGGCATAAACTTGTCCCCACACTTGTAACATAGTCCATTAGCACGCCTATATTCCTTCAGCTGCTTTGCTTTCCACAACTCTCCTGTTGCAAACCCTGTCCTGTTTTCTGTCTTACTATAGGTAGTCTTGGGGAAACTTGGTTTGTTGTTTTTCTGTTGTAGTAATAAACCCTCTTGTACAGCAGCATATTGAGTTGTAACTTCCACCGAGTAGGGAATTTGAAACTCAACAGTAGAGCGCAACTCATCTTTCAGGCCCATAATAAACCTTGTCACTAGAAACGTCTCACTGAGTGTTGGTTCATAAAGCCTGACTGTATAAACCAATTGGAGAAACTGCTGCTTGTACTCATCCAAAGTGCCCAACTGCTTCAGCATCATCAGTTCTTTCATCTTGAGTCGGTATACATCCACATCAAACTCCAACAACACTGCAGCACAAAATTGTTCCCAAGTGTGGACTGCCCCAGTCTGCTTGAAGGCCTGGTACTAATGTGCTGCGTTGTCTGACAGATACAGAGATGCAGAAGTAACCTTGAAACTGTCTGGAATGTGATACAATATGAAAAACGCCTCACACTTGTCCAACCAGATCCGGACCTCAGTACCATCAAATCAAGGGAAATCCATTTTTGGCATCCATTGTCGCTTGTTCGTGCCCTCGTCACAGATTGGAGTCCGCGGTTGCTGAAGCCCAGGCGTGGTGTCAGGTACTTGAATCGGATGAGGTGGTGGGCGCCCCGGTAGCTTCGGCCCTTCCCCCAAAATGCCGTCGGAGACCTCTGACGTAGTTGGGGACGCCGCTTCCACGGTTTCCTGCTGCTTGTGCATCTGGGCGGTATGCGTCTGGTTCTGCTGCACCTGCCCCAATGTATCGCATGACAGGTCGACTTTGACTTGTACCTGGTCCAGTCGCGTGGTTTGCTCCGACAGCTTGGCGTCGAGAGCTTCCAGCTATGCGCGGATTCCGTCAACCGCATCCAATTTGCTCTGCGCGGCCCAGAGCGCCGTGAACTCCTTCAGCATACTCTCCTAGAACGCTTCCATTTCGTCCGCCAGGAAGCGCGACTGAGGGTTGGGCTTGAATGTCGTCGTGGTCGCTGGTTTCCCCCAAATCAACCCACCTCAGGTCAGGAATTACACAGATCGAACCCGAAGGTGATCCGCCACCGTCGCCTCGGATTTGCCGGGTACGACTCAGGGAAAAAAAATTGGCACGGCGGCGCGGCGAGACGTAGCCTTGGACCCGCCAGAGCCATGGCTCTGATACCAACTGTCACGCCCTAGGGGCGGCCGGAGTCGACGGCGATGAACAGAAGGGGGAGGAGAGGAGCAGAGCTCAGAGACGAGCGGTGGGTAGGAGAAAGAGATAAGATAGAATGGGAATCAGAATATTCTCATTTCAAACTTGTCTTTGCCCAATGCACGTGCTCGCTTATATATGGCGATCTGTTACAAGGCCCACGGCCCAACTCACACACACCACATTACATGGCCCATTACCCCGCTGTTTAACTCTGCCTTCTCCCGCCCTATGTCTTGGACCGCTCGATCGCCTGCTCTGCACTGCTTACATTGAGATCCGGCGGGGTGAGCATGACGCGCTGGCGCGGCTATCCATTAGCGTCTTCTGCGAGCCGCGGAGGTAGAGATCCGTGTGGGCCTCGGCGGTGACAGTGGCGACATCAACCATTACGAGGGAGGTCAGCGGAGCGCAGCTAGAGCACGGGCCAGAGACTTGAGCGATCTGCAGCCAACGGCGGGCCAGTTGTCGCGGGATTATCACCTTGCTGGCGCCCACCGTCCATCGGCCATCGCTGGTAGCCACAGTATCCCGCGTCAGCGCCTGTATATGATTTATGTAACGAAGGAGGACCGGTGTGGTACAGTGTGATGGTAGGGGTGGGTTGTTCTATGACTCCCAGCCCATCATGGTACAGAAATCTACCATGTTGGTCCTCAATTAACAAGAAAGGCATGTGAGTTTACTATGCATCACGGGGTAGGTAAAAGAGTCTCTCACCTGAAGAAAAATTCCCGAGCATGATCCATTTTTCTGCGAAATTATTCAGCATATGGTAAATTCAGGAGCATTGTGATCATTTTTCTAGATTTCAAAAAGAGAAGAGTAGACCACTGGTCTATAGTGGTTCACGTTCCAGGTAAAGGTTACCTGCTTGCATCTAATTTTGGTGTGGTGTTCAAGCTGACGAGCTAGCATGGTTTGAATCAGATGCGCTTGCTGGGAATGAGGCTGCACGTGGAAGGGTCGTCGACTGGAATATATGCCAACTATACTTAAGATGGGTAAGTATGTATATCATATTACTGCTGATGGTTCTTCGATGCTAAAAGACTAGCTAGCGATATCACCATATTGTGCCTGTGATGTCAATATGTTCATATGTTGTTAGCAAGGAGATAGTGGGGATATCAGACCATTCCTGAATAGTTTATCACACGATGCAAATATGTTTGTCAAGTACAAAAAATACCATTGAACTAAGCATGCATCGGACAGAGCACTCAATGAATTATATTTTTGATCATATGTAGAGTGGCATTTTGGTATTGTAACTGTACAGTTGTTAATGCACTACCTACTTTACGAATTATAGTTCTGTTGTACATATCTTATCGGTGATAGGTGGAGAATGGCGTTCTCACTCCCAGAGCGCGCCCTCCCGCGTGAATAGCAAATGTTTTCAAAAGAATTTGATTTTTTTTGTAGATGTTCGTGTTAGGGTCGCAAGCATCCTGGAAAAATTTGATGTCAAACGGAGCAGCGGTATTTCACCGGTGAAAAAAACAAATTTAGGATGACATTTTGGGGTAACATTTGGTGTTTATTTAGTTTTTTTTTCACAGACCAAAATGTTTAATCGCTTTGCCTACAAATTTGCATGTAGCATTTGGATGTAACAAAGAACACATATAATTTTTGTTGGAATGTTTTTGGCATTACAAAAAATATTTTCATGCGCTCGAGCGCACGCTCCTAGGAGCACCAACGGATTTCCGACCTGATCCAGTTCTATATATCTATTCTAGATATTAATACCTTCCCAAATGTGTACGATCTATCTCATTCCATGTGTTTTTATAGGAAATATCAGAAATTTCCGTGTCAAGTTTGTTTCAGCTCACATGTTATCTCTAAAATTAATAATTTTATTAAGCACGTCATAATTGTATGCACTAAAAAAATTCGCAGCAATGTGCGGAGTCTTATTCAAATTGTTTTTTTTTGCATGAAAACTTTCGATCTATTCATCAACTATCAAGGTAGTACAAAGAAGACCAGAAGTAAAAATTACATCCAGGTCCGTAGACCACCTAGCGACGACTACAATCACTGGAGCGAGCCGAAGGCGCGCCGCCGTTATTGCCCCTCCCTCGTCGGAGTCGGGCAAACATTGTTGTAGTAGACAGTCGGGAAGTCGTCGTGCTAACGCCCCGTAGGACCAGCGCACCAGAACAGCAACCGCCGCTGATGAAAAGAAGTATAGACCGGAAGGATCCAACCTGCAGACACATAGACGTAGACGAGCGAAGACCGGATCCAGTCGGATCCACCAAAGAGAAACGCCGACTGGATCCCATGAGATCCGCCGGAGACAAACCTCCACACGCCTTCCGACGATGCTTGAAACATCACCGGGACGGGGGCTAGGCGGGGAGGACCTTATTCCATCTACAAGAAGCCGCCACCGCCTCATCTTCTTGAGCATGGCACAAACTCTAACAAAACTCAGAAAAACATCTAAAACGGAGCCCTCCCGCCGGCAAGGGCCGGGATCCACCGTGCCTCCATGATCCGAGGACCATAGAAGATAAGGCGGACCGGCGGCGCCGACGAGAGGCAAGGAAACCATAGATGGGAGTTGGGCATGGACAAGTTCAAAATGTTGATCCTCAATGCCCATATTTCTACAAATATGTAACCTCAACATGCAATCATGCACGAGAAAAGGACCACCTCAACAAGCAATAATGCATGAAAAAATACATATGTTTATGCAATCTTTATTCAATAAAGATGGTAAAATAATACAATAACCGAATACGATAAAGCATGTCTATTTTTATTTCCAATTCATATTGTGTAGTTAAATATTCATTTTCACACAACCAAGTAGCACTTAAATATATTACAGCCAATTCCCGCAGCAACGCGCGGGGTATCATCTAGTTGATCCAGTGCCCAGTGCCAGTTCCTGTTTGTTGCATGTTTTTTGTTTCGCAGAATATCCATTTCAAACGGAGTCCAAACAGAATAAAAACTGACAGAGATTTTTTTTGGAATATATATGATTTTTGGGAAGAAGAATCCACGCGAGACGGTGCTTGAGGGGCCCACGAGGTAGGGGGCGCGCCCTGGGGAGGCAGGCGCGCCACTGACCCTCATGGCCACCCCGTAAGGCGGTTGATGCCCTTCTTTCGCCACAAGAAAGCTAATTTCCGTATATAGATCGTGTCAAAATTTCAGCCCAATCGGAGTTACAGATCTCTGGGAATATAAGAAACGATGAAAGGGAAGAATCTGGGAACACAGAAACAGAGAGAGATAGAGAGACAGATCCAATCTCGAAGGGGCTCTCGCCCCTCCCACGCCATGGAGGCCAAGGACCAGAGGGGAAACCCTTCTCCCATCTAGGGAGGAGGTCAAGGAAGAAGAAGAAGAAGAAGAAGAAGAAGAAGGGGGCCCTTCTCCCCCTTGCTTCTGGTGGCGCCGAAGTGCCACCGGGGGCCATCATCATCACCGTCATCTTCACCTACAACTTCACCGCCTTCACCACCAACACTGCCCCCCTCTATGCAGCGGTGTAACCTGTCTCTTACCCGCTGTAATCTCTACTTAAACATGGTGCTCAATGCTATATATTATTTCCCTATGATGTATGGCTATCCTACGATGTTTGAGTAGATCCGTTTTGTCCTAATGGCTATTTGATGATCAAAATTGGTTTGAGTAGCATGTTTTATTATTGGTGCTGTCCTATGGTGTTCTCCGTGTCGTGCAAGCACGAGGGATTCCCGCTGTAGGGTGTTGCAATATGTTTATGATTTGCTTATGGTGGGTGGCGTGAGTGAACAGAAGCACAGACCCGAGTAAGTAGGTTGTTTGCGTATGGGATAAAGGGGACTTGATGCTTTAACACTACTAGGGAAAAGGCTAGCAGCAGCGCGGGTTTTAGGCCTATGAGTAGCGCGGGTACCCGCGCTACCAATAAGGCGCTACAGCTAACGTATAGCAGTAGCGCTGGTCCACCCGCGCTACTGCTACACAAGTGTTGCAGCAGCGCGCTTAAAGGAACCTCGCTGCTGCTAATAGCTATAGCGCGCTTCCCCTGTGCGCGCTACTGCTACAACCGCACTGCTGCTAACTTTTCTCCACTCGCTACTGCTAATTTTAGTAGTTTTTTGTTTTTTTCGGCATATTTGTTTTGTATTTGAACAGGCTTTATAGAAGAATCTTTAGCACATACAAATGTCATCATGATACACATACAAATGCCTGCGAGACCACAAATGTAATCATAGCATATACATACAAATAGTCTCGTCATAATCATCATCCAACACAAAGTGGTATCTTGTCATCATCTCGAAAATAGCGATACATGCAAGTCTCGAATACTTGCAACTACGATGTCATCCATCTAAACAAAGGTATACGCGATAAGAGCTATCACTATGAGTGAGAGCGGAACTATCTAGTACATGAGATGGCGGTTACGAGTCCTCTCTCGCGCTAGCGTGAACCTCAAGTAACTAGCTTCTCCTTCTTGTCTGCCTTTGAAGCCTTTATGGCTGGCGTCCGAGAATCCATTCACTTGCGCCTGACACTCATGCCACTCATTGTACACCCCCGGAACCTTCCCTTTGTACACGACATAGCAGTTCCATCTCGCCATCAAGAAACTAGGTACCTGTTAGAGATGCATGTTCATGAAGAGGATGTACAATCATATATATGCAACAAAATATACTAGAGAACACCGAAAAAGAAAGGGTTAGAAACTAGATGCAACATACAGTACGCAAATTAATTAACTAGAGGTACGCAGGTCATCGTACGCAAACTAACAAAGTAGCGTTACGCAAGTTCGGCAGGGATCGTGGACATCACAAAGTTGCATCACTACAAATAGTATACAAGTTCAACCGACACATATCATCATCATCGGCATCATAAATCACTAGAAGTTCCATCCTTCCATATCATCGAGGATGGACCCTAGCTTCTTGAACGGCGTGAGGTCTAGACATTGCATGCCTATGCGAGTTCGGACGTCAGCTCGCGATATAGGGCTGTGGTGGAACATCCCCTTCTCATCGACGACTTCTTTCATGATGATCTTCGCAATGTCGCTTTGGATGCGAAAGAAGTCATCTCTAAGTTTATAATCCGCTTCTCCATGAGATTCTAGCCACTTGTGGATATGATCATCATTTCTGCTTCTCATGCGAAGCTTTTGGTGATTCGTGTTGAACTGATTCATGAGATGGAGGATGTACAATCCATCCTTCTTGCTTGGTTTTGGGACTTGGATGCAGGAGAAGTTAGTTTTATGCGCGAAACCCATCTTCTTGTTCCTTTGTTTCCCGATCTGCATGTGGCCACCTCTAAAGCTGAAGCCTTGGAGAGCATCATCTAGAATATTCATTATGTGGGTGTATTCTTTTTCTCGTAGTCTCTGGAAGGGTCAAAATACACGGAGTGGGAGACTTGCAGATAAAGAACGATAAGGACGGCGCGCCCGTTGCTGCGGGGAAAAGACACCTCAAATTATTCCCCATAGAGAGAGAAGGAATGATTGAAATGTATGAAAGGGTTGTTCGAAACTGACTTACTTTGGATGATAAGGCACGAGGACAATTTACCGGTCCTTATTCTGTACCATGAAGTTTTGGAGGTAGTCCCTAGCAGTTTCACGCTCAAAGTCACCGAGACTCAAGAAAGACTCGTGCATGTAGTACGGATCCGCCACACAGATTTGCGAGACTTCTTCACTGTTCATGACAGAGCTCATATGTAGCGCAAAAGGGTGGACGATTGTAAAATCGAGCCGCCTTGTCAGAAACATCTCAAAGATATGGTCAAACCACAGGAAGAACACCTCCGCGGGCCGTGTCTCGACGTAGCACTTCCCCTCAGGCACACGAGCTGCGTATGTCAGATATCCTGGATCCTTTGAGGCTAGTAGGCTTTTCTCAGTTGACAGCACATGGTCGTGCAGTCTCCTGAGATCCCCTGATAGTGCCTCCAGTGGTTTCAGCGGTAGCATCGGCTCGCCCGTGAGATGGAACATGGCCGCACCTTTGACGGGTACATGCTCTTCAGAATGCATCCTTTGGCTGCTATGTGCTCTGGCTTGTTTGGAGGCAGCTATCTTCCCCGATCTCTTTCTCTCCTTTTTCTTGGGCACACCTTCTAGACCCTTCCTTAACCCCTGCCCTAGTGTTCCCGGGCTAAGTACTGTACGGCCCTCGCGCTGGGATAGTTGAGCCTGTGTTGAGGCGGCATCTTCAGGTGTGTCCTGTGAGGATTTCATGAAGAGAGACTTTTTGCAATCCCTGCTACGACCTTCCTGCCCGGGCATATCATCCATATCCTCATTAGCAAGCTAATAGCCTGATTCGTCATATCGTTGACTCATCAATTCTATGTCACAGTCATACGCGTTTGTATTGAGGAAATCCATAGGGTCGACCTCCGTCTCATCATCCATTCTCTGTTCTACAGGACAAATTACATTAGCCAGCACTATTGTACCCCTTCATCATGTCGTCTGCTGCTCTCACCTGGCACTACAGGAGCTGGTAATTGCGTAGGCGGGGTGGTGGTCTCCGCACATGCTTGTTGATGTGTGGTTATTGGTGTGCTCTCGGCCGGATCCAGACGAATAAGATTCTTCGGCCATAGCAGCACTCAACCCTTGCAGCTTCCAATCCGCGGCGGGGTCTCGTTGTCCGCTCCCACATGCTGTACTGGAGGAGGCAAATCCTCGTGCCCCGATTTCACACTGGACAAGCTAACCCTGAAGTGCCCAGCAGGGATCGGCTGGTTGTGGAACGTGGGTTGCAAGGGGTCCATTATCATCCCCTTTCCCACGTCCACCTTCTGGCCTTTGATCAAGTAGAGTATGGTGCACGGGGATTCTTTCGCCTGCAAACACATATGTCTGTGGCGTAAAACATCCGAAAGGCAACAAAAATGGAATATTATATATATATGTTGGTGCGACATGTAATTACCGTGACAGCGTCGATCTCAACCAAAGACAAAGGCCCACCAAGCACGCCAGAGACTGAGGACGGGCTGCTATGAGCGGGAGCGGCTGCGAGAGGAGGCCCAGTTGCGTGAGCAAGTGATGGTGCGATGGTGTTGTTGTTCATGGAGTTGCTCCCGACGAAACTGGGCAACGGGAAATCATGTACCGTCTTGTCTGGATTTTCCTTCATCCAGTTGATGATAACTGGAACCAAGTTAGTAGCAAAATCATTTCTGTAGGCAGTTACAGCTGCATTGACTGCCTGCTGTAGCAACTCATATTTGTCCTCGGCTGCTTTTTTTGCGTCCTCAGCTGCTTTTTTCTCGACCGCAAGCTTCACCTTCGCGTCGATGTCCGCCTGACTAAACTTCTTTTTTTGCTTCTTGGCCTCCAGGCCCTCGTTGTAAAACACCTTCCATGTGGCGCCATCTCCAGCGCCGTGCACACGACCATATTGCGGCCGCTGGCCCAAAGGGAGTCCCTTAAGTTCGTTCAAGGCCCGTTGAGAGGGGTGTCCCACTTGGGCCTCGTCGGAGAAGTAGGGTTTTCGGCTGCAAGCTGGTGTTGCTTCTCCAGTAGTCTAATCAATTTCCTCGTGATCTTGTCCGTGTAAAAAACCTTTTTCTCCTTGTCCCACTTGTAGCGGGCCCTGATGAAGTCATGCTCCAAGGGGTTGGTGAACTTCGCGAAGGGGTCTGGGAGATTCGCGGCTTCACGTTCCGCGTCCTCCTTATCCCATATGGGCCTTTTACCGAGGTAGCCACGGCTTCCGAGGTGATGCTTCCCCGTGTTCCTTTGCTGAAGGCTCTTGAATTTCACAGCCTTAGCCTTGGCGTCCTCGGTAGCGCAAGTGTCCTTGAACTTTTCGAATTCCTCTTCCGTAAGTGTCGGATTTTCCTCCAGAATCTTGGACAGTGGTTCCTCAGCCTCAATAGCTCGTTTCACCCTCGATTTCCAGGAGGCCAAATCATTGCTGAACATGCCCATGGCGTGATTGTCAATCTTTTTCATATTCGGATCATCCCACTGTTGTTCTATGTTATCGTCCCGATTGGGGAACTTGAATCTCTTGTGCAACTTCGTCAGGAGCAACTGCGTCAAATGTTCTTTACTCCTTAAGTCATCGTCATTGATGCTCGCGCATTCCCGTAGGATGCATCCTACTTGGTTCCCATAGCACTTGCGAGGTTTGTCCGGCTCTAACGGCTCAAACTTGCCAGGTGCCATCTTTGTGATCACAAGTCGTCCAATCCCTAGTTTGTTAGGTTTTCGTATCCTCTGCTTCTTATGCCTCTTTTCGGTACCAGCATCGGCACCGGTATCTTCCCCGGCGGTACCTTCCCCACCGGTCTCGGCGCCGCCATCGGTGCCGGCGCCGTCGGTGTCGGTGTCGGCGTCAGTACCATGATCGAGGCGGACCTGCAAACCTTGCTTAGCAGTCAAAAATTCGAGGTAGTCTTGTTCACCCTCATAATCCATCTCGTCTGCATCTTGGTCAGAAGGCCTAGTTTCTTCGTTGTTCGACATGTTTCCTATGATTAAGTGTCCTCATTTATTTCTAAAAGTATGAATAAATGAGAAATGAGATAAAAAAGAAATCTATGTGCCAGCACTGGATATGCCAACTATGTAGCACAAATCATGCCTTTATTCACGGGAAATTTCGGCATGACCTTTGCTAAAAAATGGACATATCGAGCGCCTGAAATTCACCGGAATGGAAATGAATCAACATTCCGGCGTAACATAGGCAACTCGGATCATTTACCAAAACATGACATGTCCAAAACATGACATATCCACATATCACATGTCCATTTCAAATTTGCATATAAATTCAGCAAATTTTGAAACCTATCTAAATTCATAACTAAATAGATAACCTAATTAACATAACTAAAACCTAAGTAAATTAACCCTAGCTAGCAGAGAGAGAGGGGGGTGGTTTACAGAGGGTGCAGGGCGAGGAGGCAGGCCCGACGACGGCCGAGGTTGGGAGGGGAGGAAGCAGACGAGGGAGGCGAGGGCCGACGGGTCGGGGGCGAGCGCCGGCGTCGGGGGCGAGCGCGCCTGGGTCGGGGGCGGCAGGGTCGGGGGCGAGCGCGTCGGGGTCGGGCGCGGCAGGGTCGGGGGCGGCGGGGTCGGGGGCGAGCGCGCCGGGGTCGGGGGCGAGCGCGCCGAGGTCGGGGGCGGGCGCGGCCGTGCGACGGGGCCGGGGAAGAGAGAGTGGGGATTTGGGGGAAAAGAGGCGGGATGAAGCAGGGAGAGGGAGAATTTTGGGTTAAGTGGACGTAGCAGTAGCGCGTTTACACGAAACGCGCTACTACTACTTTGACTAGCTGTAGCGGTTTTCTGCAGAAACCGCTACTGCTACCTTGACTAGCTATAGCGATTTTCTGCAGAAACCGCTACTGCTACCTTGACTAGTTGTAGCTCTTTTTCACTAAAGCGCTACTATTATAACCAGTTTCCCTTTTTTCTTTTCCTCAGCATAATAGGAACATATATATTACATCATTCGACCCCTGCATAATAATGGCTAAGTGTGTATACAAAATAGGAACATATATATATATATTATATCATTGGACCCATGCATAATAATGGCTAATTAAGTGTGTATACAAAAAGGAACATATATATATATTACATCATTTGACTGATTCCTCAGCGCTGACGTTTTCGTTTTTGAGTCAGCTTCTTTCCCTTCTTGTTCGTCGAAGAATAATTGAGCCCCTCATTGTGACTTTGCCTTTTCCATGGAGTATGATTTTTCTTTGGTAATGTAGTATTGATTCTTCTTTTGACGTATACTTCATCATCATAGTCATCTTCCCTCATTGGGTTGCTGTACTGATCATAGTCTTCCTCGTTGGCGACTCCATCCATTCCAATGATGTTTGTTTTGCCTTTCCTCACGACAACACGACTGGGATTGCATGGGTCGGTTATGAAGAAGCATTGTGTCACGTGCTTAGCGTGTACCCATGGCTCGATTTTTGCGATAGCGTTCATGGTAGCGCTCTTGGCGTCGGGTATAGTCATGGTAGTGAAAATCCGCCTTTCTCTTTTGACATTCTTAGCCCATCTGACACGGAACATCGTCGTGTTGTGTAGTCCAGAGTAGTCAAGCTCCCAGATCTCCTCGACCCTTCCATAAAATCGTTCAGTTGCGCCGTTGTCGCTGCCGGTCATGCATTCCATCGTCACCCTTGAGTTCTGATATTCATCACTATCCATATCTTTGGCCTCCGTGTAGAACGTGTATCCGTTGATATCATATGCCTGATAGGTTACGAGGTTGGGCGAGGGGCCATGTGCTAAGGCGTATATGAGCAATCCGTCCTTAGAGCCCTCCTCCGGGGGATTAGCAATAATATGCTCTTTGAACCAATGCAGGAAAGTGGAGTTTTGCTCTCTAGTAACTTCGGCGTCCGTCCTGCATACCCCCCAGTCACGATACTTCTTTGCGATAATTTCTTTGTGCAGTGCCACGAAAGGATCTACCTCGTCTAGGTGTTGTAGCACTACCAAGTTTGCTCTGTCAAAGTCGCTGCGTCGATCTGAGTATGCCACATGCAGTTCCCTGCGACCGTTGCAGTGACCTTCTCCTTCGAGCCTCCCATCGTGCTTGTTAACGGGCAAACCAACACTAACACCAGGCGGCTGGTCTGCGCCATATAGAAAATTCTCACAGAAAGAGATGCACTCTTGTGTCAAATAGCCCTGGACGATGCTTCCATCCGGACGGGACATGTTACGAATGAATCCTTTGATGATCCCATTCATCCTCTCAAACGGCATCATGTTGTGCAGGAATGACGGCCCCAGGTCTATTATGTCATCCACAATATGGACACACAGATGCACCATCACGTCAAAGAACGCGGCCGGGAAGTACATCTCAAGCTCATTCAGTATCACAACAATCTCTTCCTGTAGCCTTCGGAGCTGCTTCACACTGATCGACTTTCGTGAATGTACTTCGATTTCATGCACAACCAGGGGGGAGGTTGTACATCCATACAAACACGGGCCATGTGCTATGGTTGGTGCTCTGGTTGCCAAATGGATTCATGCCATCGGTACACGCGCCGAGCACTATGTTCCTTGCATCACATTCAAAATACCGATAGAAGCTGTTCAACGCTCTCCACTGGCTTCCATCCTTGACGTGTCTCAGCTTCGGATCATCTCCATCGTCGGGCTTCTTCCTCTCCGCATGCCAGCGCATTAGCTTTGCTTCCTTGGGATCTACAAAATACCTCTGGAGACGGGGAGTGATCGGTAAGTACCATACCACTTTCTGGGGACATTTCTTCCCGGCCTTCTTGTATCGAGAAGCATTGCACACCGGACAACTTGTTTTTTCCGCGTGCTCCTTCCGATAAATTATGCAATCATTGATGCATGCATGGTATCTAACGTGTGGAAGATCAAGAGGGCACACGATCTTCTTGGCCTCATCAACACTACTAGGACATAGATTACCCTCGGGAAGAACATCCTTTAGGTACTTGAGATGCTCATCGAGGCTAGTGTTGGTCCATTTGTGTTTAGCCTTCGTCTTCAGCACTTGGAGCGTGAAACTCAAGCGGGTCACCTCAGGATTGCAACCATCATACAATGGAGTGTTCGAGTCTACCACCAGTTGCTCCAGCGTAGCCTCCTCTCTAGAAGCAGCTCTCTTAGTACTCGTCTCCTTGCGAAGCAATGCTTGAACATGAGGGTCCCGCACGATTGAACTTAGTACCGACGAACTCTGCTGCGTGGAGTCCGTGTCGTTCTCTCCGCCGCCATGTCCGGCCCCTTCTCTGCCGCCATGTCCGGCCTCTTCCCCGCCGCCATTATCGATCATCTCTTCGTCTTGCCCCGTGTCATCATTGCCTGCCCCGTCGGCATACTCAACATCGTCATCCTCATCTTCAGTTATGCACCGAGTATAGCCATCCATGAAACCAGTCAGGAGCAGGTGCGCTTCGACACGACCATCGACATGGGGGTCAAGCCAAACTATTCCTTTGCATTTTCGACACGGACATAAAACCTCTGTCAGGTTATTTTCCTTCATGTCCTGCACTGCCGACCGCAACCACCTGTCCACCATCGTTCCACTGACCATCGTGAACTCTGCACGGCAATAATAAACAAATTGATTATAAAAATGCGTGCATTCATCAAAGTCATACAAAAATTCGGCATGACCTTCCTTAAAAGTAGGACATATATAGATCTAGAGTTTGCCCGGAATTCGCCGAAACGGAAATAAATCGACATTGCGGCAAAACATAGGCAACTCAAATGCACAATTTGGCGTCAACTCATGCCACACACACAATTTCCATAAAAATATCACACACACATGCATAAACATATTTCCATTTTGCAAAAGCATGAAATATTAATCACACCTCTATCTCGAGATCGAGCACACGGTGGAGATGATGATGTAGGGAGGTCAAAAGTGCACAAAGCTCTTCTTGACAAAGAAAGATCTAGTTAGGGGGCAAATAGGTCACTTAACTAAATGCTACATCTACCTAGCTAGCTAATTTGGGAGGAGACAACTTCAACTAGTGGAGGGAGGAGGAAAAAGAGAAAGGAGATGAATTAATGGAGGTGGTGTAGTTATAGCTAGGAGTAATGAAGAGAGAGAAAGGTAGGTAGAAGAGGGAGAGTAATGGGGAGAGAAGTATTGAGGAAGAAGAAGAGTGAGAGAGGGGGGATGTGGGAGGTAGGGGAAAGGGAGGACAGGAGATGGGGAGGGGGAGGTGGAAAAGGTGGTGGGTCCTGCGTCTTAGCAGTAGCGCGGGAGAGAAAGCGCGCTGCTGCTAAGAGCATAGCAACATTGCGCTTTCCTGTCACGCGCTACTGCTAAACGGGCCAACACTGTGCACATTTTCAAAATTAGCAGCAGCGAGGTGACAAAAAAGCGCGCTGCTACTATGGCATTAGCAGCAGCGTGCTCCCTGGCGCCGCGCTACTGGTAAACTTATGTCGTTGTGTACTGTCGGTGGATTTTTGTAGCAGCGCGGTTTAAGCGTCACGCGCTACTGCTAAGTTTGCACCAGTAGTGAGCTTTCCGTAGCCGTGCTGCTACTACTTAGCAGTAGCGCCTGTTTTTATGCCGCGCTGCTACTAAGATTCTGTGTATAAGGTTTTCCCTAGTAGTGTAATGCTATGGTTGGGTTTTACCTTAATGAATCTTTAGTAGTTGCGGATGCTTTCTAGAGTTCCACTCATAAGTGCATATGATCCAAGTAGAGAAAGTATGTTAGCTTATGCCTCTCCCTCAAATAAAATTGTAATAATGATTACCGATCTAGTTATCGATTGCCTAGGGACTAATAACTTTCTCGTAACAACAAACTCTCTACTAAACCTAACTTAGTTGTGTCTTTATCTAAACAACCCCTACTTTTTTGTTACTTGCTCTTTATTATCTTGCATACCTATCCAACAACATGTACAAAGTACTTCTAGTTTCATACTTGTTCTAGGTAAAGCGAACGTCAAGCATGCGTAGAGTTGTATCGGTGGTCGATAGGACTTGAGGGAATATTTGTTCTGCCTTTAGATCCTCATTGGGTTCAACACTCTTATCGAAAACTATTGCGATCCCCTATACTTGTGGGTTATCACGGCCGTGGACCCAGCTGTCAGCCTCTCCACCTATAGTCCACTTCCGATGGATGTCGTTCGTTAACCACGTTGACCACGTCGCGCCGAGAGCACCTGGGCGGTGGACGGCGGCGAGGCCTAGGAAGGGGACGAAATGGAGCCGGGGAAGATGCGGCAGTGGATGCCCACGCTGAGGGGAGTACGAGCGCCGACTGGTCGGCTGCGGTGTGAGGCTGACGTCGCCGGAAAATAACAGGATTAGCGGGTGGGTAGAGGGATGGCCTGGCGACAGCACAGCCGGCCACGGGAGGAGGGAGCAGGCAGTCCCGTCGGTGCTGGTTTGGGCGGCTGGAGCAGGAAGATCAGAGATTGAAGAAGCACAACAGCCGTTGGATGGACATCCAATAGTCACTGCTCTGTGTTGACTTAGTTGACAAAGCCTTGCGTATGCGTCAAAAAAATCTTAGGACGGCGTCATCATCAACCTAGTAGGCCCAGAAGTCGGCCTCCAAATATGTGGAAAACAACATACAACCCATTAACCATTATTTTCAATAATTTACATCCCATTCGCTAATTCTTAAGGATATTTTAAAGCCCATATTCTTTTTATATGCATTACAGACCATACATTCTGGGCACTACTAAAAAATTCACTAAAATTTTCATATTTTGGTGGGGTTCGAACTCTTTTAATCATGAAATTTTGAGTCACGTTAAAATAATTTTTAAAAAATTATATTAAAAAAATTCAAAAAAATCTCCACAAAAAAGGAATGAAATTTAAAATATTTACTAGCAAGATGCACGTGCGTTGCACGGAACATGAAGATGCATTTATATGAGTAGTTTATCTTGTGGGATAAAAGGATGAACGAGGCAAGGCCGTATCTGCAAATATGGAGAGGAGTGCAGGTAAATTGTCATAGTTTCCTTCCTATCCATTAGATATGGATCAGACAGCTATATTGTAGGATGGCAGGCACACCATCATCACCAACTCCGCTTTTTATAAGAGTAGAGAGATCCATAAAAAACGACATTTTAATGTAATTGCCAGTTGGCTTTGGTTTAAAAATTTACAGCCCATTTTCTAGGGAAGCCCATTTCTTACTACTTACATCCCTCCTCGTCTTGAAAGATTTGCATCCCACCAGGTCTGAGAAAAGCAAGTAGGCCTCGATTGGGTATTCTCCAAAAAAAGAACTGGAGTAGCCATTTTCAGAAAGAAAAAAAAATATCAACTGGGCTCATCATGTGCTTAAATAAAATTAGAAGCGTGGGCTAGACAGGCCAGAGCACCCGCACAGCGCGCAGTTGAGCTCCCTCTCTAAAACTAAAAAACAAATAGGTGAGCTGCTGCGTCCCTGGTGTTATCCGCTCGTTGTGTAATTTTCTCGTTTATTGACTACATTGAAAATGGCATGGGACCTAGTTGTCAAACAATTAGGAGGAAGTATTTTCTTTGGCTTGTAAAAACGAGGCACCTGCTTGCGTAATGAAATGACCCTGATGGGTCCCTACTGTCAGCCTCTCCACGTACAATCATCTCCTGATTCCTCTCTGTTGTTGACCATGTTGACAACGCCAGATGGCGGCGAGCACAGCGAGCAAACCAAGGCGAAGAATGACGGCGAGGCCTCGGACGGGAACAAACAGGAGTCGTGGAAGATGCGGCAGTGTAGTGGCAGGCAGAGGGGAGTACGAGGGCAACAACATGCAACTCAAGCTTACAAACGGTACAAAAAGCCCAAGGATTAATTGTTCATGAAATTTAGATAAAACCAGATTGAACATGGCAATAACCCAACCACTCTTTTTCGCAGTCACAAATAAATGGATCGGTCTGATCCATAAAATCAACATCCTGTGCAAAAATATTTATTGTAGGATGACTACAATTTGTTGTAAATAGAAGCCGAGCACATTTAGAAGCCCATTTGTCCACCTAAAACTTCTTTTTTTGCTGTTCAACATGTCCATCCGTGAGAAATCTCTTGTTGTAAAACTTAAGCCTCATGGACAATAGTAACCTCACATTCAATAGGAACAATGTGACAAAGCTTCAGTTTGCCTGGTTGGATGCATATCCTTCCATCGTTATTGTCCTCAAACGAATGTCATGAGAACTGAGAAAATCCTGGTGCTTATTACGCCACCGATTGGTTATACGTTTTTCTCCATGTGGTAGCAGTGCCTAAGTAGACATGAAGATTGAAAACAATTAAGGTCTGAAAAAAGAGTATGTCGAAAGAGCGACAGCCGAACGGTTAATTCTAGTACAATATTACGGGCTTTCAATGTGCATGAAATCATCACCTTTGTATATAAATTCTCCAGAGATCGAAATCATCGCATCAAGATGATAATTATGTTGAGATCAGAACTAAAAAATCCGATATATAAGATCTTGACAGAATCTAGCAACATTGATAGGGTATCCATGGACGAACTCTTCATTGAGCATATAACATAATATTAATACCCAAAGTGTACTCCAAGATGATATAAAACTTATGCGCACAAATGAAAAATGCAGCTTATTATGATTACAAATGTGTAGAAGATAATATACGGTACCTGAAATAGTGAGGAGCCAAACACCAACTTCTTGTGATCATTAAATGGATCACGAATTACACCCATGGTCTCCAGTTTGGGCGCAGAGACGACAATTATTTGCGAAGGTTTATAACAATTATCAAGGAGAAACCTTTGAAGTGAAGCGGCATCTTCGATGATGAGCTGATGCCCTTCAAAACAAATTCCAATGCTTTTAAGGTGAGGGGACTTTATTTGGAGACAACTGATAGGGATTTCTATTCCCAAAACAATCAGCAAGCGCTCTAGGGTAGGGAAACTGGAGTGGATGATGCTATGAAGTGAGGCCTCCGATAGATAAACCACCACAAGCGAAAGTTTTTTTAGCAGTGGGAGTCGAAGCATTTGTACCAGATCGTGTGGAAGATGGCACTGGGTGAAGGTGGCTTGTGTGGAGAGAGGAGGAAAACCGCGAGATGGACAACGGTGGTGTGGGCATGAATTCTTGGTGTGTTCGTGGTAATGGTAGAACTCAAAGTGGTAGAGTATTAAGAATTCAGGGGATGTCAGCCAAGCATCCACCATGAAGGGTATGGACAACATGTAGAGTGTCGTGATGCAGAGGCGTTGAACAGGGCCTTGCTGGTGAGAGGAGATGATGGCTCTGAGGAGATCAAATTCAGGAAGGACAGAAATCTGACGACAGTCGAGATTGAGGGGAGCGGTGTGCCATATCGGGCGCCACCAAGTTGGGAGGACTTGTGTGCGGCAGCAATCCGTGGTGAGGAGAAGTGAGATGATCTCCCCAATGATGTCGTCCGGGCAATCGCTGATGCGGTCCACCAGAGATTCTATGGGTTCCTCAGATCCGGGTGGGGTGGGGGGGTGGGGGCTGGCCGCTTCTCCCCCGCTGTCAGGTGCGGGATCTACAACCGGTGTCGCCGCTGGCGAGAGCCTCACCTTCTTGGTGATGGGGCCAGCCGACTCCATTTTCGTTGAGGGCGTCGCGTCGAGCTCACAGGTTTGATCAGAGTAGCCAGAGACGAGCCTAGTGGTAGTGCGTGTGGGGAAGAAGGAGGTCTGGGGTTTTCTATAGGAGTGGAAGAAGAGGAGGAGGCGTTTTCTGTACGAGTGAGGAAGAAGGTGAGCGGGGGTTTTCTGTATGAGTGAGGAAGATGGGGAGCGGGGGGAATTGGGGGGCGACGGAAGTGGGAGAGTCGAGCGAGCTACAGTATAAGTGGAAGCGAGGAGGAAGGAGAATTTTTCTAGGATCACCCCATCTTCAAGAAATATGGGCTTCTCCTCGTAAAAAACAAAAACAAATGGGCTTTAAGATGTATAGGCTCTTGTATCGGCCCAGTCGGCTGCCCGTGTTTCGTATTGGAGGGCCTTAACACTAGAGGCAGCCCATTAGAGACACTCTCCAGCTCTCCAGGATATTGCCCATTCGAAAGAAAATAAGAGACGCCTCCAACTTAATTATGGCTCCTCATCGGTAACATTTTTCAACTTGAAAAAAAGTTATAGCTCCTTTTCGGGCCGGCTTGGCATCCACCAAATTAGAGGATGGTGTACTGCATGCAGACACTCACACTGGTCGTAGCATGGAAAAATGAGGGGTCAAATAACATGCCCACAATATACATAGATTAACAGGGATTGTGGGGGATTAAATCATGCACAAGCCAAATTCCCCTCCATTCCTCTCCAAACCCGTTGGGAGGAGGTTGAACCGAACAAGGCCTAAGACCGACCACAATGGGAGTAACTTAATTCCATACGGTATCATTATATGATACTCAACCCTCTCTTTCTTATTTAATTCCACGCCACCTCATCAAATGTGCCTACTAGTTGGCATGCATGATACTACTTATGATACTCCCATTACAACCAGCCTAGTAGCATTAATATACCTAATCTAAATGGTCGCCGCCTGAAATCTTTGTCCTCCTCCAACATCCGGTAGAAGAAGAATCGTGCAAGACACCGGTTGTATTCACCGACGTCGCCTCGGCGATGGCCTTCATGGGATACAATCGGCGGCGGCCTCCCGTGTTCTACTTCTCCTCGATGATGGCGGCGGGCGGGGACGTGCTGCTCGTCACCTTGTTGACATCCGCGTAGCCGTGTTACCTCGTCGACATCCGTGGCGGATTCTTTATCTTCCTACATGTTGCGGCTACGCGCTCATCGACGGCGGATGGCATAGTCACAGACACTGGAGGTGCTGTACGACACGACGGCATCGAGGGCAGCGACGATGCCCATGCCATCATGCTCACCGACAAGCCGGCGTGGAGCAAGTCGACACTCTTCCTCGAGCTGTATTGGAGAGGCCAGCTACGGAACCACGCGCTGGCTTAGTGCGGCAACTCAATCAGACGAACTAGGCGAGGTAGGTGGACAAGCGAGCTGCCTCACTCGTAACTACTGGGCTTGGCGGGCCACCCAGACGGCTTTTATGCCGGAGAAATGCTCTTCCTACTCGTCGGATGCCGCCAAAAGAGTGGACAAAATGGTGGAAGGAGGATCTTGGCCGGCGTCCTTCTCCTGAACGGACTTGTGTCGCCGGAGTTGGTTTCTCGCATTCCACGTGGGTTTAAATGTAGGGTTTTGAATGCGGCGAGGAGGCGGGTATAGCTGGGAGTGCAGTGGGCGGTGCCCTAGGACGGCGCGCCGCTTCAAATGGCAGACATAGTGAGAGGTCGCGTCTGCCCTGACCCCCTTGACCGTGGACCTTGACGGTGTACGTCACCTTGTGTCCAGATCTGAGATGCCACATGTACCAGATGAATGACTCCAAGTTCGACCACTATGATGCTAGGTGCGAGCCGAGGAACACTGTTGGAGACACCCCCCTCATAATTTTCCTAGAGATAAATACACGGATGGTCACTGAAGTTGAGGTCGAAGCACGATACGGTCATTGGACTTCAAAATACGCCCAATACAATCATTGAATATGAGTTACAGTAATTATATGGTCACTCGCTCGCCGTAGAGCTTCGTATTTTGTCCAGTTGACTGGTCAAATTTGTATACGTGGAACCTACAATTGCATTGTCATTACTACGTCCTGCGTGTCTCATGGGTCCCACCTGTCAACTGATGAAATAAATAAACATGTAAAAAAACAAGGACTATGCGGGCAGAAACCGGAATCTCCAGCTTGTTGATCACATAGTAGGCTAACTATTTGAATAAATACACTTTAATGCTAATGTACACATCTTTTCTTTTTAAATAATAACCATGCATGCACACACGGCGCACACCACGTCCGCACACAACACATGGATACCCGTGCCTGCCTTCTCGTGCCCCATCTGCGGCTAGGTGGAAGGGGGTTGCGTATGCATGCCGGACGGCCGCACTGATACGTCTCGAACGTATCTATAATTTTTTATTGTTCACTCCTATTATATTATCTGTTTTGGATGATAATGGGCTTTATTTTACACTTCTCTATTGTTCTTGGGACTAACCTATTAACCGGAGGCCCAACGCAAATTGTTGTTTTTTTTCCTATTTCAGTGTTTCGCAGAAAAGGAATATCAAACGGAGTCCAAACGGAATGAAACCTTCGGGAGCGTGATTTTTGGAACAAACGTGATCCAGGGGACTTGGAGTGGATGCTAAGAAACAATCGAGGAGGCCACGAGGCAGGGGGCGCGCCTACCCCCCTGGGCGCGTCATCCACCCTCGCGGGCCCCTCGTTATAAATATATTATATATATATATATACACACACACACATAACCCGCAAACATCCAGGAGCACCACACAACCCCATTTCCACTGCCGCAACCTTCTGTACCCAAGAGATCCCATCTTGGGGCCTTTTCTGGAGCTCCGCCGGAGGGGGCATTGATCATGGAGGGCCTCTACATCAACTCCATGGCCCTCCGATGATGTGTGAGTAGTTTACCTCAGACCTTCGGGTCCATAGTTATTAGCTAGATGGCTTCTTCTCTCTCTTTGGATCTCAATACAAAGTTCTCCTCGATCTTCTTGGAGATCTATTCGATGTAATCTTCTTTTGCGGTGTGTTTGTCGAGATCCGATGAATTGTGGGTTTATGATCAAGATTATCTATGAACAATATTTGAATCTACTCTAAATTCTTTTATGTATGATTGGTTTATCTTTGCAAGTCTCTTCGAATTATCAATTTGGTTTGGCCTACTAGATTGATCTTTCTTGCAATGGGAGATGTGCTTAGCTTTGGGATCAATCTTGCGGTGCTCGATCCCAGTGACAGAAAGGCAAATGACACGTATTGTATTGTTGCCATCGAAGATAAAAAGATGGGGTTTATATCATATTGCATGAGTTTATCCCTCTACATCATGTCATCTTGCTTAAGGCGTTACTCTGTTCTTATGAACTTAATACTCTAGATGCATGCTGGATAGCGGTCGATGTGTGGAGTAATAGTAGTAGATGCAGGTAGGAGTCGGTCTACTTGTCATGAACGTGATGCTTATATACATGATCATACCTAGATATTCTCATAATTATTCACTTTTCTATTAATTGCTCGATAGTAATTTGTTCACCCACCGTAATACTTATGCTATCTTGAGAGAAGCCACTAGTGAAACCTATGGCCCCCGGGTCTATTCTCCATCATCTAATTTTTTAATCTATTTTATTTTGCAATCTTTACTTTCAATCTATATCATAAAAATACCAAAAATATTTATCTTATTATCATTATCTCTATCAGATCTCACTCTTGCAAGGGGCCGTGAAGGGATTGACAACCCCTTTATCGCGTTGGTTGCGAGGTTATTATTTGTTTGTGTAGGTACGAGGTGACTCGCGCGTGGTCTCCTACTAGATTGATACCTTTGTTCTCAAAAACCGAGGGACATACTTACGCTGCTTTGCTGCATCACCCTTTCCTCTTCAAGGGAAAACCAACGCAGTGCTCAAGATGTATTAAGAAGGATTTCTGGCGCCGTTGCCGGGAAGATCTACGCCAAGTCAGGACATACCAAGTACCCATCACAACTCTTACCCTTCGCATTACATTATTTGCCATTTGCCTCTCGTTTTCCTCTCCCCCACTTCACCCTTGCCGTTTTATTCGCCCTTCTTCTGTTCGTCTTTCCATTTGCTTTGATGTCTCACTTGGCTCGTTTGCTCGTTTGGTTGGAATAATTGTTTATTTATTGCTAAACAGAGAACCTAAGATCTATGGATCCTCATCCGCTTGCTAATCTTTTTACGAGATCTAATTATGATGAACCAATTGCTAGTGAGTTTTGTGCACTAGATTATCTTTATGAACTTTTGCTTGAAATTCGTGAATCTGAAAATTGCGATGAAGTACTTTATGAAGTGATTCACGATAGATCTTTGAATAAAAAGCATGATTGCAATGATGATATTATAAATTCTAATAATGCTAGTTTTGCTAAGTCCACTACTTGTTGTAATGATCATGATTGGGGTGATTCTTCTTACAATCTTGAAAATTTGTTTAATCCCCATAATGAATATGAGATTGATAATAATGTTCGCAATAATAATGAAAGTGGGTTTGGAAGAGTGTCAACTTTAGATCCCACATATTTGGACAATATTCAATCTTATGAAGTTTTTGATAAAAGTGGGTTTGGAGAGGTCATGACTTTAGTTAATGTTAATCCCACCATTTTGGAAGAGTGTCAACTTTGCATGCATGTGGATCATGTTGAGAATATTTTATATGATAGCTATATTGTCGAATTTGATTATGATCCCACATGTAATTATTTTTAGAGCGGGAAATATGGTTGTAGAGATTTTCATGTTGCTAAATTACCTCTCATTATGTTGAGATTGCTATTGTTTCTTTCCTCTTCCTTCCATATGCTAGTTTTTGCCTGCTATGATAATTTTTTGCCTATAAGATGCCTATGCATAGGAAGTATGTTAGAGTTAGATGTGTTTGTCACGTGTTTCATGATGCTCTCTTTGTGCTTCAATTCTTGTCTTTCCTGTGAGCATCATTGAAATTATCAATGCCTAGCTAAAAGGCTTTAAAGAAAAGCGCTTGTTGGGAGACAACCCAATATTTTTCCTTGCTGTTATTAAATAAATAATTTATATTGCCTCTTTTTTGGTTGTGTTTTTGTGTTTAATTAGTGTTTGTGCCAAGTAGAACCGTTGGGAAGACTTGGGGAAAGTCTTTTTGATCTTGCTGTAAAAAATAGAAACTTTAGCGCTCACGAGAATTGCTGCCGTTTTTTACTGGAGAGTGCTATTTAGTTAATTCTTTTTTGAAAATGATTAATAGATAAATTCCTCACGTCCAGCAATTTATTTTAGAATTTTTGGGGTTCCATAAGTATTCTAAACCTACAGGTTACTACAGACTGGTGTGTTTTTGACAGATTCTGTTTTTCGTGTGTTGTTTGCTTATTTTGATGAATCTATGGCTAGTAATAGAGTTTATGAACCATAGAAAAGTTGGAATACAGTAGGTTTAACACCAATATAAATAAAGAATGAGTTCATTACATTACCTTGAAGTGGTGGTTTGTTTTCTTTTACTAACGGAGCTCACTAAGATTTTCTTTTAAGTTTTGTGTTCTGAAGTTTTCAAGTTTTGGGTAAGATTTGATGGATTATGGAAAAAGTAGTGGCAAGAGCCTAAGCTTGGGGATGCCCAAGGCACCCCAAGGTAAAATCCAGGGACGCCAAAAAGCCTAAGCTTGGGGATGCCCCCGAAGGCATCCTCTCTTTTGTCTTCCTCTATCGGTAACTTTACTTGGAGCTATATTTTTATTCGCCACATGATATGTGTTTTGCTTGGAGCGTATTGTATGATTTTAGTCTTTGCTTTTTAGTTTACCACAATCATCCTTTCTGTACACACCTTTTGGGAGAGACACAAATGAATTGGAATTTATTAGAATACTCTATGTGCTTCACTTATATCTTTTGAGTTGGATAATTTTTGCTCTAGTGCTTCGCTTATATCTTTTAGAGCACGACGGTGGTTGTATTTTATATAAATAATTTATCTCTCGTGCTTCACTTATATCATTTTGAGAGTCCTTTAGAAAAGCATGGTAATTCACTTTGGTTGTAAATTTTAAATGCTAAGAGAAGTTGGATGCTTGATAGATGGTTTTGAGATATAAAGGTGGTAATATTAGAGGTATGCTAGTTGAGTAATTGTGAAATTGATGAATACTTGTGTTGAAGTTGGAAAGTCCCATAGAATGCACGTATGATAAACGTTATGTGAAAAATTTGAAGCATGGGGTGTTCTTTGATTGCTTTCCTTATGAGTGGCGGTCGGGGACGGGCGACGGTCTTTTCCTACCAATCTATCCCCCTAGGAGCATGCGCGTAGTGCTTGGTTTTGATGACTTGTAGATTTTTGAAATAAGTATGTGAGTTCTTTATGACTAATGTTGAGTCCATGGATTATACGCACTCTCACCCTTCCATAATAGCTAGCCTCTTCGGTACCGTGCATTGCCCTTTCTCACCTTGAGAGTTGGTGCAAACTTCGTCGGTGCATCCAAACCCCGTGATATGATACGCTCTATCACACATAAGCCTCCTTATATATTCCTCAAAACAACCACCATACCTACCTATTATGGCATTTCCATAGCCATTTCGAGATATATTTCCATGAAACTTCCCACCGTTCCATTTATTATGACACGCATCATCATTGTCATATTGCTTTGCATGATCATGTAGTTGACATCGTATTTGTGGCAAAGCCACCGTTCATAATTTTTTCATACATGTCACTCTTGATTGATCGCAATCCCGGTACACCACCGGAGGCATTCACATAGAGTCATATTTTGTTCTAAGTATCGTGTTGTAATTTTTGAGTTGTAAGAAAATAAAAGTGTGATGATCATCATTAGAGCATTGTCCCATGTGAGGAAAGGATGATGGAGACTATGATTACCCCACAAGTCGGGATGAGACTCCGGACGGAAAAAGAGAGAAAAGAGGACAAAAAAAGAAGGCCCAAATAAAAAAGAAAAAAAGGAAGAAAAAAAGAGAAGGGACAATGTTACTATACTTTTTCCACACTTGTGCTTCAAAGTAGGACCACGATCTTCATGATAGAGAGTCTCTTATTTTGTCACTTTCATATACTAGTGGGAATTCTTCATTATAGAACTTGTCTTGTATATTCAAATGATTGGCTTCCTCAAATGCCCTAGGTCTTCGTGAGCAAGCGAGTTGGATGCACACCCACTTAGTTTCTTTGATGAGCTTTCATATATTTATAGCTCTAGTGCATCCGTTGCATGGCAATCCCTACTCCTTGCATTGACATCAATCGGTGGGCATCTCCTTAGCCCATTGATTAGACGCGTCAATGTGAGACTTTCTCCTTTTTTCTCTTCTCACACAACCTCAATCATCATATTCTATTCCACCCATTGTGCTATGTCCATGGCTCGCGCTCATATATTGCGTAAAAGTTGAAAGAGTTTGAAAAGGCTAAGTATGTAACAATTGCTTGGCTTGTCATCGGGGTTGTGCATGATGAGAGCATTTTGTGTGACGAAAATGAAGCATGGCCAAACTATATGACTTTGTAGGGATAAGCTTTCTTTGGCTACGGTATTTTGATAAGACATAATTGCTTGATTAGCATACTTGGAGTATTACTATTTTTATGTCAACAATAAACTTTTATCTTGAATCTTTCGGATCTGAACATTCATGCCACAATAGAGAAAAAAACATTAAAGAATATTCTAGAAAGGATTCCACATCAAAAATTCTGTTTTTATCATTTACCTACTCGAGGACGAGCAGGACTTAAGCTTGGGGATGCTTGATACGTCTCCAACGTATCTATAATTTTTGATTGTTCCATGCTATTATATTATGTATTTTGGATGATAATGGGCTTTATTTTACACTTTTAAATTATTTTTGGGACTAACCTATTAACCGGAGGCCTAGCCCAAATTGCTGCTTTTTTGCCTATTTCAGTGTTTCACAGAAAAGGAATATCAAACAGAGTCCAAACGGAATGAAACCTTCGGGAGCGTGATTTTTGGAACAAACATGATCCAGGGGACTTGGAGTAGACGTCAAGAAAGAATCGAGGAGGCCACGAGGCAGGGGGCGCGCCTAACCCCCTGGGCGCGCCCTCCACCCTCGTGGGCCGCTCGTTTCTCCACCGACCTACTTCTTCCTCCTATATATATTCATATACCCCGCAAACATCTAGGAGCACCATGAAACCCTATTTCCACCGCCGCAACCTTCTGTACACAAGAGATCCCATCTTGGGGCTTTTCCCGGAGCTCCGCCGGAGGGGGCATCGATCACGGAGGTCCTCTACATCAACTCCATGGCCCCTCCGATGATGTGTGAGTAGTTTACCTCAGAGAAGATGGGGTTTATATCATATTGCATGAGTTTATCCCTCTACATCATGTCATCTTGCTTAAGGCCTTACTCTGTTCTTATGAACTTAATACTCTAGATGCATGCTGGATAGTGGTCGATGTGTGGAGTAATAGTAGTAGATGCAGGTAGGAGTCGGTCTACTTGTCATGAACGTGATGCTTATATACATGATCATACCTAGATATTCTCATAATTATTCACTTTTCTATTAATTGCTCGATAGTAATTTGTTCACCCACCGTAATACTTATGCTATCTTGAGAGAAGCCACTAGTGAAACCTATGGCCCCCGGGTCTATTCTCCATCATATAATTTTTTAATCTATTTTATTTTGCAATCTTTACTTTCAATCTATATCATAAAAATACCAAAAATATTTATCTTATTATCATTATCTCTATCAGATCTCACTCTTGCAAGGGGCCGTGAAGGGATTGACAACCCCTTTATCGCGTTGGTTGCGAGGTTCTTATTTGTTTGTGTAGGTACGAGGTGACTCGTGCGTGGTCTCCTACTGGATTGATACCTTGGTTCTCAAAAACCGAGGGAAATACTTACGCTGCCTCTTTGCATCACCCTTTCCTCTTCAAGGGAAAACCAATGAAGTGCTCAAGAGGTAGCACGCGGCACATAGCCGGCCGCGTTCTCTGCTCTGCTTGACCCATCGTGCAGCACCACCACGGCCACCACACATAGAAGAAGTAGCCGGCAAGCGAGGAGACCTCTTCACGCGCCGCTACAGGAGCAGCTGATCGCACGAGAAGGCAGGCACCCACCATCATGGCCTTCACTGTCCGGTTCATCGTGCTACAACCAAGCTTGTCCAAAACAGTACCCTGCTGTGCCATCTCTTGCAGCACCTCTTTGTCGTCGTTGCTCGATGGCCAAATGGAGACGAGGGCAAGGCGGCAACATCTTCGGCCTTAGAGCACCAGTGGAATGCATGCACACACACACAAGGACATACGGACATTGGAGCACCGGCCAACCCATTCATCTCGCTTGACATGCTCATGTTTTTCTTGTTCCCGCTGTCTGCTGTGGCCGACGTGCTCCTGCATGACATCCTTGGCGTCAATGCGCTCTTGCATGGAGTCTTGCTCGCGTGTGAACCACTCTTGATCACTGTTGAGTATCATTGTTAGATTAGAAATATAGGATAGACTAGGAAATATTCTGACTTGCCTTGTACTCCAAGATGACCATGTACTCCTATATATATGCCCACGAGGCTCAAGAAATACAATCAACTATTCGATCAAATCCCTCTCTACCTTCTAGCAATCACCATGCCGGATCAGACCCCCGGAGAACCACATCGCCTTGCCACCATCGGTCCGCGACCCTAGCTCCTGCTCTGCATCTTGCGCCTCCTCCATCGACCGTCTAGTCCGTATCATCATCATCTGACTCCTAGAAGATCTCACCCACATCATCATTAGGCATGCAACCGCCTTCATAGACAACGTGTGCAGGAGTAGAGGCGACTAGGGACGCACCACGTCGTGGGCACTCTGTATGTGCTCGTGTGCGTGCAGCGTGCTTGCTTTTCCATCGGTGCTAGCTCTAAGGCCGAGGCTGCGGTTGCCTTCGTCTCTGGCTAGTCGTTGAGAAACGATGACAAAGAGGTGCAACAAGAGATGCATAGGTGTCGTTGTGTGCGAGCTTCGCTGTAGCATGATGAACCGGACGTCGCCGCAGATGGTGCACGCCTCCAGGCAGCCGAGTGTGTGCGCATGCATGTGTTATTCACGTGCATTCTGCGGCCGAGTCTGTGTGCATGCATGTGTTGTGTACGTGCGTTGTGTGCTCTATTTTGTGCGCGTATGTGCATGAGTTAGTGCGTTGGCATGTGTACATGCGTGGCTGCATGCGTCCTGCACATGCATGTCTTCTTGCGTGGTTATCAATATAAAATATCTTCAACTTAGCATCGTGATGTATTGTCTCTAGTGGTTAGCGAACAGTTCATGTTCTTTTATTTGTTTATTTTGCTAACTGACATGTGGAACCACAAGGCAGAGAGAGGACATGATGTACTAGGCGCCACATAGAATGTTTGACCAGTCAACAAGTGCCATACAGATAGGATACCGAGCTATACGATGAACCAATGACCGTACAATCATCACAAGTCGTATTCAATGACCGTATTGAGCATATTCTGAAGTCCTATGACTGTAGTGTGCTCGGCCTCAACTTTAGTGACAACTGGTGTATTTATCTCATTTTCCTATTCCTGCGTTTTAAGTTCCTATGAAGATAGACTTGTTCGGTTCAATCGCCTCCCTAGGTGTTTGGAGATGAATTGGCAAGCGCGAGGCAGTTTTATAGGTGGGCAAGCGGCAAAGAACAGGGGAAACACGCAAGGTTCCTTGCAGACACTCCACCGTGAGGTTCCTTGCTCCTTCTCTGTCATCGGGGATCTATGTTCTTCCACTCTTTGTTTTTGACGTGAGCTTTGTTCATCCTTTTGCCAACACGCGAGACATCTAGCATCAAGGTGCACGTGTCATGCAACAAAATGGAGATAATCAGATAAGTAGTGTGTAAGAGAGTCGTGTACTTTGATGGCACCTACTACAATTTTTTTGCCTCGATGGCACGTTAATAGTGCACGTACTCAACGACGGAGCATGGGATGGTAGCCATGACATGGTCAGCCCTTTTTTGGAGAGAGTACATACTAAATAATTTTGATGTGTCCCGTCTACTCGCAGAACGATGAGAAGCTTTCTTACTACACCTTCTCCCTCACCAACGCGTGCGCGGTGGCTCGCAGCACGAGGAGAAACTTTTGCTTACAAGCGGTGGACGTGCAACAGTTTGTTTGGATTAATAGAGCTAGGTGTCGCACAGACGTGTTGGCAAAAGGATGAACAAAGCTCATGTAAAAAAAGTGGTAGAACATAGATTCCCGATGACCGAGAAGGAGCAAGGAACCTCGTGGTGGAGCGTCTACACTCATAATATTTTATATTGTTCATCAATATAAAATCAACCAATCATCTCCAGAGTAGACCGGAAGAGTATGAAACACGACAACCCAGTGTAGTTACATCATACATGGCCAACCCATGCTATCACCATGTTTCTTGGCCTCCGTGCGACACCTAGCTCTAGTAATCCACCAGCCCGTATCGCTTCTCGCTCCTCGTCTCTCTCAAAGTGCAGTGCGCTGTCGTTTTTGCTGTCTGTTGAGGTTGGTTAACTCATCACATGTTAGCGACATGCCAAGAGCATTCTAAAAAAATTACTGTACTCTATTGTTATGCCAAGAAGAGTAGGCACTTTGACAGATGGACCAAACGAGACAGGCGTGTCGTGCCGTGAGTGGGCCAGTTTCTCATTTTGAACTTGTTTGGTGTAGTAGTAACACTTGGTTTTTACTATTGATAAGATTTTATATAGGGCCTAATGTATTCTTCGAGGTTGCCTTTCACTATTGATAAGATTTTATATAATTTGAAAATTATATCATTCAAAGATCCTTTCACGTTCCGTTTAAATAAGATCCTTTCATGTACGAATTTGACTGTATGCTTTGAGCAACTTGCATGTCCTATACTGCTCCTGTTTGGATACTCTAACTTAGCTAGAGGTTAGACTAACTCATGACTAACCCTGAACTAACTGTAGCCAAAGAGGTGTTTGGATGATAGGGTTAGATTGGCAATAAATGCACTTGATGGAGAGAGAAAAGTGATTTTTCAGTGGGCCCCATGATAACTAGCTCCAATTAGCACCACTTGGCTGGCGAGATAGAGAGAGAAAAGTGATTTTTCGGTGGGCCCAATGAGAACTATCTCCAATTAGCACCTCTTGGGTGGGATAGTTTTTTTGGTTGGTTAGGTGCAACTTTCTTCCATTTAACCCTCATGTTTGGATACCTTAGGCCTATTTGAGCCCCAACTAGCTCAAAGTAACTCTAACCCATGGATCCAAATAGGGCCAAAGTTAGTCTCAGAAAACGCATTAAGCCCTATATAAATGGACAGACTGAGTACATGATACTAGCAAACGGTCACCATTAGTAGTAGTTCATTGGTTGGTTTCGATTTTTGATTCAATTGATGTGCTCCTACCGTCCAATATTCGCGTGTGGTTGTTTCTAGAATAAAAAAAGAGTTAGTACTTACTATGGGAAAGGTGAAGTGATGGTTGCTTCGCCTAAGCAACGTATTACTCTGGGAATATGGGAGTACCAGCGGATTCAATGAATAGAGAAATGATGTTTGCTTCGTCCGAGCAACTTACTATGGCGAAGGTGGGGCTCTGTGATTTGACTGCTCACTAGTCATTACTACTGTGGCGCAGCGACCAGGGTGAAACTTTCCCTGCAGTTGTGCACTCAATATTGCTGCATGGCAGGTGGAGCCGGATGAAGGATGTCCCACATGTCGGTGAAACAAAGTTGAATTGTTTCTGGCATTGCTATCAATCCTTCAAGATTTGTTTATATGTACGCATAATTTTGATGAAATTGTATTGTGATGCTATGAAGGTTTGAACTTTGGTTCCCGCAGGAAAAAAGGTTTCATCTTAGGATTCATGTGTCCTCTTGCCTCAAGATTATCTCGTTACAACATTCCATCAAATACAAATGAAACTACCATGGCTGCTAATCCATCTCAATGGTTCGCAGATTAGTGTCAATATTCACATCACAACTGAAGACAAAGTTATGAGAAGGTGGACAAATAAAGAAAAATATATAATTGATTGATGTTGTTCGTAGGCATGGCTCCATTTCCTGGGCACAATGTTCGTTGGTTGGCAGCTAGTTTCACCCAGCTCTGTAGCCAAAAAAGAGGTGTATAGAGGACATCACAATCTGATCATTTTGTGTAGCTCCACTAAAACTGAGCTGACCAACACTGTTTGCCCGTTAGTGTGATTACAATAATAGTGGAACTAGACGATGAAACATAACACACACAAATAGAAGATGATCACATCTCTGATCTCTCTTTAGGACTAACTACTTGTTGGAGAAGATTAGGCAAGGAGTTGGATGAGGAGGATAGCAAAACCAATCTCCCTTTCTGGAGTCCCACAGAAATGTAAAAATGTTGCCCGTGTGAGATTTTGGCCGAAATGCACAAAACACTCTTAAGAAAAAAAGTGATTTGTACAGTTCACCAAAAGGTCACAATAGCAACGAGGTGAAATGGATAGCCCTATTTGCAAAAGGAGGTAGAAAGGAAACAATTATTGCCCAATAACACAAGTTGAAGACACATACGCCGACAAAAAAGAAGTATATTCCATGTAATAAGGGAAACATAGCAGCATGGTGGTTTATCAAAAATGGTTTGAGGACGAGATTGCAAGACGAAAAGTACGCCGACCGAGATACGTTTTAAGGAAACAACTAAAGAAGATCCACATGCAGGATTTTCCACATGCAGCAACATGGGAAGATGGGCCATGGAGCAAGACCGGAGGAAGCTGTACCTGAGGGTCGTCGGGATTTAACTAGGAGGGCGCCCATGGCCGGGATCTTCCATATCGTGGTAGTGAGCAAGTGGCGAAGGTCCTACCGCACCGGAGCTTGGTCAGAGAGAACGGCGGGTACCACAGATCAGGACGTGTTGCCTCAACACCGTCGAACGGAGAAACGATGCACATCCTCCCTTTCCGCCGGCGGACGGGATGCGGCCGGATCACTGACCAACGGTGAGAGAGAGAGGCCACCGCCGCCTTGTGTGAGATGGTGTGACGAGAGACAAACCCCGGCAGGCAGGCTCCATTGTATATAGTGGAGCGGATTTTTCTTTTTTCCCGACGACAATCGTTTTATATTCTATACGTGCCATTAAGGAATATAACTTTATTTAATACTAACGCATCAACTCGAACTTTGTTCCGTCTACACATGGTACACGACCCTCCTTCGAATAAACAACCGCTACATGCATCAAATTATCACGTGCACATCCTTTTCGTACAGAAATGAACTCCACCGTGTACCCGCGCGGGTGTGGATGGGAACGAGACATGAGTACATGCATCCTGCGTGCACCTCTTCTTTAGGTGTAGGTACGTACGTGGGTGGGTGTGAGAGAGATGGTTTGTGCGAAATAGAGGCAATGTGCTAATGATATCTCAAACAAAAAACGTAACATATGCAATGTGTGTGAAACAGAGTCATGGATATATCATATATAGAGGGAGCGATCCATGAGAAGACAGTGCAGGGATCATCGGCGTGAGATATCGATAGGACCAAAAACAGGGATGAAGTGTGTGGTTGCGCGACTGCTACCTCTTGAGCATGCGTTGGTTTTCCCTTGAAGAGGAAAGAGTGATGCAGCAAAGTAGCGTAAGTATTTCCCTCAGTTTTTGAGAACCAAGGTATCAATCCAGTAGGAGACGACGCACAAGTCACCTAGTACCTGCACAAACAATCAAGAACCTCGCAACCAACATGATAAAGGGGTTTTCAATCCCTTCACGGTCACTTGCAAAAGTGAGATCTGATAACGATAGTAAAGTAAATATTTTTGGTATTTTTGTTGTATAGATTGGAAAGTAAAGATTGCAAAATAGTAAATGAGATGCGATGTAAAAAAAGAGATGCAATATAATAAGAAAGAGACCCGGGGGTCATAGGTTTCACTAGTGGCTTCTCTCAAGATAGCATGTATTACAGTGGGTGAACAAATTACTACCGAGCAATTGATAGAAAAGCGCATAGTTATGATAATATCTAGGCAATGATCATGAATATAGGCATCATGTCCGTGTCAAGTAGATCGAAATGATTCTGCATCTACTACTATTACTCCACACATCGACCGCTAGCCAGCATGCATCTAGAGTATTAAGTTCATAAGAACATAGTAACGCATTAAGCAAGATGACATGATGTAGAGGGATAAACTCAAGAAATATGATATAAACCCCATCTTTTTATCCTCGATGGCAGCAATACAATATGTGCCTTGCTTCCCCTACTATCACTGGGAAAGGACACCGCAAGATTGAACCCAAAGCTAAGCACTTCTCCCATTGCAAGAAAGATCAATCAAGTAGGCCAAACTAAACCGATAATTCAAAGAGACTTGCAAATATATCAAATCATGCATATAAGAATTCAGAAAAGAACCAAATAATATTCATAAATAATCTTGTTCATAAACCCACAATTCATTGGATCTCGGCAAACTCACCGCAAAAGAGTACTACATCAAATAGATCTCCAAGAACATTGAGGAGAACTTCATATTGAGAATCAAAGAGAGAGAGAGAGAGAGAAGAAGCCATCTAGCTAATAACTATGGACCCGAAGGTCTGTGGTAAACTACTCACGCTTGATCAGAGAGGCTATGGTGTTGATGTAGAAGCCCCCCGTGATCGATCCCCCCTCCGGCAGATCGGCGGAAAAGGCCCCAAGATTGGATCTCAGGGGTACAGAAGGTTGCGGCGGTGGAAAAGTGGTTTCGTGGCTCTCTGCAATCGATCTAGGGTATAAGAGTATATATAGGCGAAAGAAGTACGTCGGTGGAGCTACGTGGGCCCCACGAGGGTGGGGGGCGTGCCCTCCTGCCTCGTGGCCGCCTCACGAAGTTCCAGACTTCAACTCCAAGTCTTCTGGTTTGCTTTCGGTCCAAGAAAGATCATCGCAAAGGTTTCATTCCATTTTGATTCCTTTTGGTATTCCTTTTCCGTGGAACTCTAAAATAGGCAAAAAAACATAAAGTGGCACTGGGCCTCCGGTTAATAGGTTAGTCACAAAAATAATATAAAATAGCATATTAAAGCCGATAAAACGTCCAAAACAGATAATATAACTGCATGGAATAATCAAAAATTATAGATACATTGGAGACGTATCAAGCATCCCCAAGCTTAATTCCTGCTCGTCCTCGAGTAGGTAAATGATAAAAACAGAATTTTTGATGTGGAATGCTACCTCACATATTTATCAGTGTAATTTTCTTTATTGTGGCATGAATGTTCAAATTCGAAAGCTTCAATATAAAAGTTTAATATTGATATAAACATAATAATACTTCAAGCATACTAATAAAACAATCATGTCTTCTCAAAATAACATGGCCAAAGAAAGCTATCCCTACAAATTCATATAGTCTGGCTATGCTCTATCTTCATCACACAAATATTTAAATCATGCACAACCCCAATGACAAGCTAAGCAATTGTTTCATACTTTTGATGTTCTCAAACTTTTTCAATCTTCACGCAATACATGAGCGTGAGCCGTGGACATAGCACTATAGGTGGAATAGAACAGTGGTTGTGGAGAAGACAAAAAGGAGAAGATAGTCTCACATCAACTAGGCGTATCAACGGGCTATGGAGATGCCCATCAATAGATATTAATGTGACTGGGTAGGGATTGCCATGCAACGGATGCACTAGAGCTATAAGTGTATGAAATCTCAAAAAGAAACTAAGTGGGTGTGCATCCAACTCGCTTGCTCACGAAGACCTAGGGCATTTTGAGGAAGCCCATCATTGGAATATACAAGCCAAGTTCTATAATGAAAAATTCCCACTAGTATATGAAAGTGAAAAAATAGGAGACTCTCTATCTTGAAGATCAAGGTCCTACTTTGAAGCACAAGTGTGGAAAAAGGATAGTAGCATTGTCGCTTCTCTCTTTTTCTCTCATCATTTTTTTATTTGGGCCTTTTCTATTTTTTTATGGCCTCTTTTTTTTCGTCCGGAGTCTCATCCCGACTTGTGGGGGAATCATAGTCTCCATCATCCTTTCCTCACTGGGGCAATGCTCTAATAATGATGATCATCACACCTTTATTTACTTACAACTCAAGAATTACAACTCGATACTTAGAACAAAATATGACTCTATGTGAATACCTCCGGCGGTGTACCGGGATGAGCAATAAATCAAGAGTGACATGTATGAAAGAATTATGAAGGAGGCTTTGCGACAAATATGATGTCAACTACATGATCATGCAAAACAATATGATATGATGGAGCGTGTCATAATAAACAGAACGGTGGAAAGTTTCATGGCAATATATCTCGAAATGGCTATGGAAATGCCATAATAGGTAGGTATGGTGGCTGTTTTGAGGAAGGTATATGGTGGGTTTATGGTACCGGCGAAAGTTGCGCGGTATTAGAGAGGCTGGCAATGGTGGAAGGATGAGAGTGCGTATAATCCATGGACTCAACATTAGTCATAAAGAACTCACATAGTTATTGCAAAAATCTATTAGTTATCGAAACAAAGTATTACGCGCATGTTCCTAGGGGGATAGATTGGTAGGAAAAGACCATCGCTTGTCCCCGACCGCCACTCATAAGGAAGGCAATCAAAAAATAAATCATGCTCCGACTTAATCACATAGCGGTTAACCATACATGCATGCTACGGGAATCACAAACTTTAACACAAATATCTATCAAATTCATAACTACTCAACTAGCATGACCCTAATATCACCATCTTCATATCTCAAAACAATCATAAAGAATCAAACTTCTCATAGTATTCAATGCACTTTATGTTAAAGTTTTTATTATACCCATCTTGGATGCCCATCATATTAGGACTAATTTTATAGCCAAAGCAAATTACCATGCTGTTATAAAAGACTCTCAAAATAATATAAGTGAAGCATGAGAGATCAATAATTTCTATAGAATAAAACCACCACCGTGCTCTAAAAAGATTTAAGTGAAGCACATAGAGTATTCTAATAAATTCAGATTCATGTGTGTCTCTCCCAAAAGTTGTGTACAACAAGCATGATTTTGGTAAACTAAAAATCAAAGAGTCTATTAAACCTCATGTATTTGTACGTATACCGTAGAGAGTCAGAGCGTGCGTGTGTGTAGTTTTCAGAGTCAGCACACACGATCACCTCCTCATGGCATGGTCCGGCCACGATCACCATCCTGGGCTCGCGCCCTCTGCCCCCTGTATAAATGTAACCCTGCTGATCAATGCAAAGTGTGTTCGATCTCTTGTCCCTCAAACATGGTATCAGAGGCAGAGGACAACAACCCCTTCGCGCCTGCCCAACCCGCTTCCGCTGCCATGGACACCAACCCTCTCGCCTCCCCCAACTCCTCCGACGATGATGCTCCTCCGCCGTCTAGCGTCATTCACGCCGCCGCCCTGGCCAGCGCTCCGCCCGCGCCACCGGCTGCTCCCGCACCAGTGCTGGCCCCCGGCGCATTTCCCTCCTCCGTGCTCCAGACGATCGATATCCGTCACCACGTCCCCATCACCCTGGATCTGCATGCCGACAACTACGCGCAATGGCGTCGCTTCTTCTTCACCATCGTGGGCATGTTTGGCGTCCGCGATCACCTCGTCGCCCCCGCTACTCCGCGTTGCCGTGACCCCGAGTGGGTTATGGTTGACCACTGCATCGTCCACTGGCTATTCGCCACGATCTCGTCGGAGCTGCTCGATGTAGTCATGCAGCCCGACGACACCGCCGACATCCTCTGGGGCGCCATCGAGGAGATCTTCCGCGCCAACCAACTCTCCCGCGCCGTGTACATCGACGCGGAGTACCACGCCGTGGTCTAGGGCGACCTGACGGTCATGCAGTACTTCGCTCGCCTGAAGAGCTTCACCGACCAGCTTCGCATCCTTGGGCAACCGGTCGGCGACACGCAGCAACTCTTCCACATGATGCGCGGCCTCGGCCGTCAGTACCACGGTGCGATCCCGCACCTCACCGCGCGCAGTCCGCTGCACACCCTTCTTCAGGCGCGCTCTTTTCTCCTCCTGGAGGAACACCGCGCGGAACAGTCTGCTCGTCTTCAGTCCGCACACGCGCTCATCGTGGCTCGGCCTCCGGCTCCCCCTGTCGCTCCGCCCGCTACTACTGATGGTACCGCGGGGCGTGGGAACGGACACAACCATCGCCGCGGCCGCGGCTCCGGGGGGCGCCACCTTCTTCGTCGCCAGCACCACTCCTGCCGTGCTCGGCTGCCCTGCCAGGTCGGGCTCCCAGCTCCAACTCTTGGACTGGCATGGTGCAGGCCTGGCCCATGTCGTGGCGTGTGCTTGGTGCCGGTGTCCTCGGTCCATGACCTGGCGTCCCGCAGCAGCAGGGGCTCTTCACCTACGAGGCCCCTGGTGCGAGCTCCAGCACGGCGCCACCGATAGCACCACCGCCCTACGGGTACGGTGCCTACCCCTTGATCCTTCCCGGCTTCACCTATGGCTCGCTTGGCGCCAGCACCAGCACAGCGTCGGCGCCGCCCCAGTCGTGGGACATGGATGGGCTGTAGACGGCGCTTCAGGCCACGCACACGTCGCCGCCGCCGCCCTCGAGCACCTCGGACTGGTACATGGACTCGTGCGTGTCCTCGCACATGACATCCAACCCTGGTACTCTCTATTCCCTCTGTCCTACCTTCCCTCCCCGTGACATTATCGTTGGCAACGGCGGCCGCATGCCCATCACACACACCGGGCGCGGCTCGCTCATTGCCAACTCATCTCTCGAACTTCACAATGTTCTTCTTTCGCCTTCCATCTTCACTAGTCTTCTCTCCGTTCGTCAACTTACTCACAACAACCCTGCCTCTGTTGAATTTGACGCTTTTGGGTTTTCTATCAAGGATATCCGCACCCGCCTGGTGATCCTTCGGTGTGATTCGACGGGCGATCTGTACCCGGTGTGCCCCAACCCCGCCGTTCCCCGTGCCAGCTACTTCGCCGGCGCGGCGTCCATGGAATTGTGGCATAACAGGCTCGGGCACCCTGGCAAGGAGGCGCTTTGTCGTGCCCCGGCCACCGCACGCCAACGTCATCACGGGCAAATGGATCTTCCGCCACAAAACTCGGTCTGACGGCATGCTCGAGTGCTACAAAGCGCGGTGGGTTGTCCGCGGTTTCAACCAGCGCGCCGGCATCGACTACGGAGAAACCTTCTCTCCGGTCGTCAAGCCCGCCACCATCCGCAGCATGCTCACCCTCGCCGCCTCGCGCAACTGGCCTGTTCATCAACTCGATGTGAAGAACGCCTTCCTCCATGGCCACTTGGAGGAAGAGGTGTACTGCTTACAGCCCGCCGACTTCGTCGACGCCGACAAGCTCGACCATGTCTACCGCCTGTCCAAGTCTCTCTACGGCTTGAAACAGGCACCGCGCGCGTGGTTTCTTTGCTTCGCCGGCTTCCTCGCCACTCTCGGGATCAGAGCGACGCGCTCGGACACCTCGCTATTCACGCTCACCCGCGGCGCGGATGCCGCGTACCTTCTGCTCTACGTGGATGACATCATCCTCACGGCGTCCTCCCCCGCGCTCCTTCGTCGCATCATCGCCGGACTCACCACTGAGTTCGCCATGAAAGATCTCAGCGACCTCCACTACTTCCTGGGCATCCACATTACGTGCTCGGCCGCCGGCTTCTTCCTCTCTCAAGAGCAGTACGCCGAAGACGTCCTTGAGCGGGCTGACATGGACAATTGCAAGCCTGCTCCGACGCCCGTCGACACCAAGGCCAAGCTCCCTTCTGCCACGGGACCGTGCGTCGACGACCCCACCGCCTACCGCAGTCTCGCTGGTGCGCTGCAGTACCTGACGGTGACACGCCCCGAGCTTGCCTACGCCTATGACGAAAGGGCTGCCCACTGATGTCTTTCACGATTTCCGGTCCAGTCTCTGCGTCGCTCCTCGCGATGTCATGACTGCGGGGGGGGGGGGGGGGGTGTTAAACCTCATGTATTTGTACGTATACCGTAGAGAGTCAGAGTGTGCGTGTGTGCAGTTTTCAGAGTTAGCACACACGATCACCTCCTCACGGCATGGCCCGGCCACGATCACCATCGTGTGCTCGCGCCCTCTGCCCCCTGTATAAGTGTAACCCTGCTGATCAATGCAAAGTGTGTTCGATCTCTTATCCCTCAAACAGAGTCAAATCATACAAGACACTCCAAGCAAAACACATACCATGTGGTGAATAAAATATAGCCTCAAGTAAAGTTACCGATAGATGAAGACAAAAGAGGGGATGCCTTCCGGGGCATCCCTAAGCATAGGATTTTGGTTTTCCTTGAATTTTACCGTGCGGTGCCTTGGGCATACCCAATCTTAGGCTCTTGCCACTCCTTGTTCCAAAATCCATCAAATCATTACCCAAAAACTTGAAAACTTCACAACACAAAACTCAACAGAAAATCTCATGAGCTCCGTTAGTATAAGAAAATAAACCACCACTTTAAGGTACTGTAATGAACTCATTCTTTATTTATATTGGTGTTAAACCTACTGTATTAAAACTTCTCTATGGTTCATACCCCCCGATAATAGCCATAGATGCATCAAAATAAGCAAACAACACGCGTAAAACAGAATCTATCAAAAATAGAACAGTCTATAGCAATTTGTAGGTTTCGAATACTTCTCTAACTCCAAAAATTATGAAAAATTATGACGTCCAGGATAATTTGTATATTGATCTACTACAGTGTAATTGGTATTTTTTCGCTCTCTGGTAAAAAATGAAAATTATTTTCATGAGCGCAAACTTTCTGTTTTTATCAGCAAGATCAAAAAACAATCACCCAAGAAGATCCTAAAGGCTTTACATGGCGCAAACACTAATTAAAACATAAAAACAAAATCATAACATAGGCTAGATGAATTATTTATTACTAAACAGGAGCAAAAAGCAAAGAACAAAAATAAAATTGGGTTGCCTGCCAACAAGCGCTATCGTTTAACGCCCCTAGCTAGGCATAGAAACAAGAATAGATCTAGGTATTGTCATCTTCTCCCTTTTGGTGATAAAGAGAGAATTTCTTATCTAAAGCACTTATACTTCTATTTTGTGAGAGTACGTGGCCATTAATGGTAGAAGAAAGATTAACTACACTACGAAAATTTGCATCTAAGCTAGCTTTCATCTCTTTGATAATTTCATTCTGATAAAAACACAAAAGAGAGGTGGATTCAACCTTTTAATTCATGGGGTGCCCAAATATAGCTTTCATCTTTTCATAGGTATCGATGGCATCCCCCTTAAGAAAACCTTCTTCAAAAATAGAATCCAAAACTTGCTTGAAAGAAGAAGGTAAGCCAACATAAAAACTATTTAAGTAAATCTCAATTTGATACTGGGGTACATAGCTGGCTCGGATCCTTAATAGCCTATCCCAAGCATCTTTCGAAGATTCATCAAGCAAATAACAAAAAATTCCGGGATCATCTTCATCAAAATTATTCAAACTCTCATGGATAATCCTGGTAGGTCTTTCCATAGCATCATTATTTGTGAGCTTAGAAAGGACAGAGGGACTATCCAAAGTATTAAAACCCAGGAGAAAACCCTTAGCCCCTATTGGTTTGGCCATGGCGACAGAAAGGCAAAGGTGAAGTGGGGGAGAGGAAAACAAGAGGCAAATGGCAAATAATGTAATGTGAGGGATAAGAGTTTATGATGGGTACTTGGTATGTCTTGACTTGGCATAGATCTCCTCGGCAACGGTGCTAGAAATCCTTCTTGCTACCGCTTGAGAATGCATTGGTTTTCCTTGAAGAGGAAAGGGTGATGCAGCAAGGTAGCGTAAGTATTTCCCTCAGTTTTTGAGAACCAAGGTATCAATCTAGTAGGAGACAACACACAAGTCACCTAGTACCTGCACAAACAATCAAGAACCTGGCAACCAACGCGATAAAGAGGTTGTCACTCCCTTCATGGTCACTTGCAAAAGTGAGATCTGATAAAGATAGTAAAGTAAATATTTTTGGTATTTTTGTTGTATAGATTGGAAAGTAAAGGTTGCAAAATAGTAAACGAGATGCGATGTAAATAAAAGAGATGCAATATAATAAGAAAGAGACTCGGGGGTCATAGGTTTCATTTGTGGCTTCTCTCAAGATATCATTTATTACAATGGGTGAACAAATTACCGCCGAGCAATTGATAGAAAATCGCATAGTTATGAGAATATCTAGGCAATGATCATGAATATAGGCATCACGTCCGTGTCAAGTAGATCGAAACTATTCTGCATCTACTACTATTACTCCACACATCGACCACTATCAAGCATGCATCTAGAGTATTAAGTTCATAAGAACAGAGTAACACATTAAGCAAGATGACATGATGTAGAAGGATAAACTCAAGAAATATGATATAAACCCCATCTTTTTATCCTCGATGGCAACAATACAATACGTGCCTCGTTGCCCCTACTGTCACTGGGAAAGGACACCGCAAGATTGAACCCAAAGCTAAGCACTTCTCCCACTGCAAGAAAGATCAATCAAGTAGGCCAAACTAAACTGATAATTTGAAGAGACTTGCAAAGATATCAAATCATGCATATAAGAATTCAGAAAAGAACCAAGTAATATTCATAGATAATCTTGTTCATAGACCCACAATTCGTCGGATCTCGACAAACACACCGCAAAAGAGTATTACATCGAATAGACCTCCAAGAACATCAAGGAGAACTTTGTATTAAGAATTAAAGAGAGGGAAGAAGCCATCTAGCTAATAACTATGGACCCGAAGGTCTGTGGTAAACTACTCACGCTTCATCCGAGAGGCTATGGTGTTGATGTAGAAGCCCTCCGTGATCAATTCCCCCTCTGACAGATCGCCGGAAAAGGCTCCAAGATGGGATCTCACGGTTACAGAAGGTTGCAGTGGTGGAAAAGTGGTTTCGTGGCTCTCTGCGATCGATCTAGGGTATATGAGTATATATAGGAGAAAGAAGTACGTCAGTGGAGTTACATGGGGCCCATGAGGGTGGGTGGCGCACCTACCCCCTGGGCACGCCCTCCTGCCTTGTGGCCGCCTCACGGATTTTCATACTTCAACTCCACCTATGCCCTCTCAAATTCCAGTAGGCCAGCCGCCCTATATCTTTGACGTGGGCAGAGACCTAACTATAGAGAGGTAGATTGACTAGTATATGTGTTGGAGAAGGAGAGAGACCTACCTATGTATTGAGGGTGATCGGTCGACAGCCATGCATATGTGTAGTAGATGGATAAGGTTGGGAGAAAGACAAAGGTAGAGTGTCGGAGGGTTGGTGGTGGAGTTGCTTCTCACAAATGGTTGGAGAGGCCTGCTAGACAAACAGAGGGTACGAGTGCAATATCAATAGGATAGGGATGGGGATGTCTTCCTGTTTATGCACGTGCGTGTGAGAGACGGATCGGGAGGTATGCAAGGATGATAAGGGGGACGATATGGTTATGGTAAGCATACGTAACTACATAGGAAGATCAACCGTCGTGTGTCCGAGAAAGGGAGAGACATAACTAGTGAGGTAAGTCTATCGGTGCATGGGAAAAAGGATTATAGTCGACCTAGCTATATGTAGGGAGATCGGCACGTATACATGCATGCATGTGTTAGAAGCAAATAAGGCCCGAAGAGACGGATATGGGGAGAGGGGTGCGGCTAGGAGGTGGTGCGAGAGGCCTACTATGTCGAGGGGAGAGGAGTGTGCGAGTATTAGATCGATGAAAAGAGTGGCAGGAGTGTGCACCTACGTGGAACCGTATTGGACATAGGGGGGCATGGACGATGAGAAGAGAAGAGGGGAAGTGTGTGTTTGTGGTAGGCACACTTGGCTAGAGAGGTATATCGTCCGGTGTTTGCCGGAAAGAAGGAGCCGGGGGGCCTACACACAAAGTGGGTGAACGACCTAAATAGAAATAATGAATGTGCGCAATGGAGGGGACACCGAGGAGGGTGAGAGGGGGGCGGGCGTGTGCATGCATGATAGAAAGTTAGCGCTAGCTAGCTAGCTACAAAGAGAAGAGGATCGTGAAGGTGTAAAAGACAAACAGAGATCGAAATTCATTATTAAAAAGTGGATACATATACTTGAAGAAGATATCATAATGTAGAACATTGCTTATAATTTGGGATAATGCGTGGCTTTTGCAGCTCAGGGCTAAATACTTGTCATAATGTAGGGGGCGGGTCACTATACTTTGTGTGATAAACGCGGTGTACGTATGGAACATGGTTTAGATTATGAATATCTAGTTAGTACGTCAAATGTACTATTATTTGGAATCAACATCAAGTGTATTCCAAAAATTGAATTCGAGTTCATATAGTACACATAGTTCATATCTATCTCTATAGTAATCATGTGGTGTGTTGTTAAGGTAAGACACGAATGATGGTTGAAGTTGGCAACAATCATGATTCTAGATTCTTATTCAAATAGAGAAATGAATTCAAATTTAGTTTGAATTGCCGCGGTAGTATAGACATTTGAAATGCACTAAAATGTTGGTACGAGTAGGTTACATGCATTATACAACCAGCAAAAAAAATTTAATTGGACATAACATGTAGTCATAGCTTCGAATAGCATTTGTATAGTAAAACGGGACAAGACTCTCTTTGTGTGGTGTTAATAGTTTTATTTTTTTTTCATGTTTTTCGTTAAGGGAAGTGTGAATTGATTTGGTACGTACAAGTACAATATTACACATTAGGCTTGTCCCTAAAATTCAACCCGCGCCTTGTTATATCCCAAAAATTCAGGTATCGTGCTCGCAAAACTCGCGCCTTCACAACTCGCGCCTTGCTATCCTGAAATTACAACACCGTGAAAACTCCCTGCACCTGCCAAATCCTGACACACGAAATCCCCCTTCTAACCCTGAGCCGAAAGGGCTACTAGTTCAAATCAGTGGGGTACTTTTGTAACAAACCCTACATTTTGGACAAGCGCGTCCCTAAGTCGTGGTTCCCCCCTCCCATCGCCTCCTTTTCGCCATTCGAAATCTTACGCCGCCATAACCACTCTGCTCCAGCCGCGAAACCCCACCCTCTTCCGTCCGCCACCTCACCGCTGCCCAGACGGAGCCTCTTTCTCGATGACGTCGTCCACCACAACAGCTCGACGTCCCTCATCCACCTCCTTGGATGAGGATCTGTCGTCCATCTCGTCATCCCGCCGGTTCAGCCGCCCCATCCTCCACCTCCAAGGAGCTGCTCTGATGATCGCCTCGTCTATCGCGGCTGCTCCATCCCCACAGCACCACCTTAACCTGCTTCACCGGAACCGCAACATCCTCACCGACTCCTCGGACGAAGCCGAGGCCTACTCGGTGCCACCAAAGAGGTTGTACACTCATTGCATCACACCTTCTCCTTAACTCGATCTCCCGGCGCCGATGGTGCTCCATCATGCACCCCCATGGCACGGCTACCTCGAAGCCGGTGCCGCGAGCGACATCTCCATGGCGGCTCTCCCCCAGTGCGAGGCCCCTTCGGCGGTGACGGCCATACCAGCCGGATCCGCTGCTGCTCCGGCTCTCTTTGAATCGCGCTGCTGCTGCTCCGACTCTCGCTCGCTCGGTCGCGCTGCTGCTACTGCTCTAGCTCTCGCTCGCTCGCTCGGGCTACTGCTGCTGCTGTCCCCCTCCCTTGTGCTGCTGCTCTACTCTGATTTAGCTACACTTTAGTCGACTGAATCAACTTTTGGGTCAGTCGATTTTCAAGGGGTGGGAGGGCTCGCCGGAGTTAAGGAAGAACCACCCGCAGCGCGGAGGGGGGCTCGCTGGTGAGGTACCCTACTATCTATCTTATGGTTCAGGGTGGGGCGGTGGGGGCACGATGGTGGGCAGTGGCGTGGGGATCACCGGAGAAAAAGCTCAGCGTGGGGGGGGGGGGCTAGAGGGCTGGTCAGGGTGGTGGCTGACTGGCGGTGGAGAGTGGTTTCGGGGCGGCAAGGTGGCGCGGGAGCGCCGCCGACAGCGTCCGGCGGGGGCCGGCGGTTCGGCCGGTGGTGGCTGGCAGCTCAGGGGGTGTAGGTTGAAGATGAACTATCGGCCCTCCCTAAACTACATGTGAAGTGCCTCTCTGCTACCATTGCGTTCAGTTTCGACAGTAACATTCAGATTCCACAGTAAATTTCAGTTTCAATAGTTAAGTTCAGAGTCAGCAGTTTTTACCTCATCTGTTGTAGTCACGTGGTTTCTGGTGATGTAAATTTTACATCTATCACTTTTTGGTAATGTATTTTACATCATCTATTGGAGATGCTATTATAATCCCACTTGAGATTAACGATGTCTGTCTTGTGCTGCTTCAGCCTGGACTTCTTACGGCTCGCTGGAGCTACTCCAACGATGGAACTATCCATCACAACAGAGCAGTGCCCTAGATGCCATCTACAAATTCCTCAGATCTTCCTCCACACCTCCAACAACCATCTATGCCTCAACTTCTTCAACGACCAACCCAATGATGATGAGGTCAACATAGCTATGACAAAGAGGTTGTACACTTGTCGCATCACTTATTATTCTACATTCATGTCGATCCATTAGGGCTATTTTGGTTCAACAGAAAAACATATCAATAGGAAATTTTCCTATGGCACTCTAGTATTCAATTATTCATGCATTTTGTTGAAAGGAATGGAGCAAAACATCCACTTGGACCTACTTTTCAAAATCCTATGCATGAAAACAAGACCAAGTGCATTAGTGGCAGAATAACATTCTAACTGTACACACTTTCATACGGTTTCACTTTATTTTGTCCATGTTTCTTTGCATTTCTCTGCTCTTCCATTTCCTGTGAACTAAACACCCAAGTTGACAGAAATCATGTTTTTACAAATGCTCTATTTCCCATGTGCATTCCTATCCTATTCCGGTGTTTTTCCTATCCCTGCGTTTTTAGAATCATGCAAGCCAAAGGAGCCCTTATGGAATTAGTTCAGTTACACGTAGGTGTTGAAGAAAACTTTGTGCAGTTTGTCCTGCTCCTGCCGCGACGTCGTCCACCTCACCTGAGCTGCTCCATTGATAGAAGCATCCACCAAACCAGACATCACGACTCCTGACCATCTTTCGCCGGCTCAGCTCTCCTTCCCTGCCGCCGGCACCTACCGCAATAGCATCACCATCATGAACTTAGCAGATCAACCCGAGGAGTACACGGGTCCACAAGAGAGGTCACACTCTTTTGTTTCTGCTTATGATATGCATTGCTTAATATTACTTGCTACTTTATCATCATGTTCACCTCTTAGACTCCAAGTCAGGTCCAAATTAATGTTCAAACTTGAGTTCTAAATTAGTTGTGGGGCACATATCGAGGCAGCAATGAATAGTATCTCTGTCTAATATCTGGTTCACCTAGGGTATGCCTATGTTGTTCATCTTGGGTGGGAAACAAATAGTAATGCAGTCATCATCTATCCTTTTATTAAATTAAAGCAAGCATCAGCCTACTATCATTATTTTTGGATCCATCCACTGGTTGGTACCATCACTCTAGATTTCTGCATGCTCTCCTTGGATAATCTCACCATATTTTTTTATATGCATGTCAGATATTGTACATAGTCATGCTGAACATGTAGAGAAAAAGAGAAGAGTTTTGTTGGGCAATACAATGTCATGCAGACATCGCTCCATGGTGGGTTCAATGGCATCCCCCCTCCCAGATTGTAATCCAGAGGAAGATATCTGTTCCGAGGCAGATTCGAACATAGCTGACCACTCCTATTTACCTCCCTAGGTGTTTGCTCTAACTTGGCATGATGATGTTAGTCATATCATGCAGATGTTGCCTTGCAGTGCCTACTTTCGACATCATATATGTCATCTACTTAGTTTAGACATGTTCTGTAATGCCACATGTTTAGTTTCTATATCATATACGGGAATTATGCAGTCTCATGTCTTTTAGCCAGCCATAATATATGTGAAATGTGCAATGCCATCCTGTTTAACTAGGCATCATATATTTGAATGATATCTTTCCCACCCTTTTCTTCATTACATTTCCATTTGTCGACAATGTTTGTAGATTAAACTACTGTTCCTGTGAATCAGCCATTTGACTGGGTGATGGAAAAATCTGGAGTGAAAACAAGGTCTTCGGAGCAGACAACGCTACCTGTCGAAGCAGAACTCTTGCTGGGTCCTGATAGCTCCTCTGAGATGGATTCAGATATAGATGACCAGTCCTATTCCCCCACCGAGGTGTATGCTCTAACTTGGCATGATTATACTGCTCATATCATGCATATGGTCTCTTGCATTGCATGGTTTAGACATCATATACACAATATTCAACACCATGTTGTTAGTTCAGACAACATATATGTGAATGCCCTCTGCTTAGCATATAAATCAAATATGTGAATTAAATCATGCGATCCTAATTACTTAGATAACATGTATGTGAATTATGTCATGCAATCCTGTTTAGTTATTCATCATATATTTGAATTATGTTATGCTACGCTATCCAGTTCAGATAGACATCATATATGTGTATGTGAAATTATGTCACGCTATCCGTTTTAGTTAAACAGTATACATGTCAACTATTTCATGCCCTCATTTTTCCACACTATCTATTGCATCTGTCTCTCATACAATGTCTGTACATTCAACTATGTTTCCTGTTTATCAGCCATTAGAATTGGAGCGGGTGATGCCAGTATCTAGTGGAGTAAAAACACAGTCTTCAAATAAAACAGTGCTACCTCTTGGTGGAGATAGCTACCCGGTTGTACATGCACGAGAACCGGCCCTACCACACATAACCTAGACTCTCGCAGATTGTACCCCTACTGCGATGGACAGAGAACCAGCTTCACCCAATCTAACCCCAACCCCAGCAGATAGTAACCTAGTTCCTATTGGCACATCACCATCTCCACCACAGAGCTCCCAAACAAGAGCAGATAGTAAGGCAGATCGAGTGCCCAAAGCGCCAGTACAACCATGATGAACCCCAACTGCACCAGTTAGTACACATATTCCTGTGGACGAAGCACAACTAGCCAGTCGTAGTTTAGCATCTACCGCATTTGATGTTGTTAAATCCTATGTGCATATCTTCCCATCATGGAAATATTATAATAAAGATGAAGGAAAATGCTAGTTGCAGGTGTTTGTCCAGGAGTTATGTGTAAGTAATGTTATTCATGGCAATTACTTTGATTTGTCCCATACATTCTACCTCCATGATGGTTATAATATAGCAAATTTTCCCATTTTTCTCCATAGAAAAGGACCAATTTGGAAACTCAGGATGAGGTAACCTGTGCTAATACCATTGCTATCTTCAAGAATGCTTGGTGGCAGTACCGTAATTACCTGAAGAAAATGTACTTCACTGGCAAAGAAACTCATAAAATTTCCTTACGTTCTCCTAAGACACATTTACTGGACGATGATTGGGAACGCCTTGTTCTGTACTGGTCCCGAATCAAGAATGTGGTAAGGTCTATGAGCTCATTTTCTATTTTTAAGTACTATATTCTTGCGTCTTACTATACTCTATTCATGTAGAACAAGTGCTTAAACCTAAAGAACAACTATTCTCATTTAAGATTCCATTGCTATGATGCATACTGCTTTGCTCTTGTATCACTGTATTTACTCATACAAACTTATTTTCAAACTGAAGGATCCAATCGAAAATCCAATGGCACATTAGGTATGTTTATGCATGTTTCTTTAACAGGTTTGCTCTTAGAAATAGTTCTATTGATTTCAATTTCAATTGTGTATACAGTTGACTTCTCATATCATGCACATTACTAGCATCACAGCAGAGCCAATAGTGTGGTTGTACATGTAGACCCGTGGTACCCATCTGAAATCTTGTTGTGCCGTGTAGTTTCCCACGCTTTGTATTCTTTGAGTGCTGCTTTGTCTTAAAGTGATATGATTTGAACTGTGTCTCTATTTTGATTTGGCAAGACAATGAAGTGACCATAGGACATAGATATATGTTTGTTTGATGCTTTTATTATGTACTACTTGGCAATAGAAGACTTGGTAGTTTAATCATGTCCACCTTACTGATGAACTGGTTCACCGAAATGAGTTTCATATACTAGTAGATGCTAAACCTGTTATGTGTCTACTTGTTTCTTCTTTTAGAATGCTGACAGAATATTGGGGAAGAGTGCCTTATTAAGCAATGGTAAAGGAAGTAACGCATATAAGGTTCAGGATAGTGAGACATCCTTGTTGGTCTCCAACAATGCTGATAAAATAGCTACGGAAAACTATCTTGAAGACAGTGAGACAACCCAAAGTGCTGTCTTGGTTTAGTGTTCGAGTTACTGGCCACTACCGCTTGCACAAGCTATTCAAACTCACTGTCTGAATCAGTTCGGTTTCTTGAGTCTCAACTACAAGCTGAAAGACATCGATCAGCTGTGCTGCGACAAGAAGCGGAAGGACTGCGGAAGTCCCTGGAGCATTCAGATGCATACTTTCTGGTGCAACAACAAGTGTTGGAGGATTTTAGCGCCATACAGGAAAAGGCTAATGAGATTGCTAAGCTTATTGCCAGCATGGTGGATACCCATGATAACATTTCTTGAGCTATTCTGAAGTTGTTTTAGTTATGGACTTGTTTTGCTGCCACATTTATTTGCACTGGTGGCCAATTTAGAAGACCAGTGTATGTAATATGCTGCTTTGTTCCCTATATTTGCACTGGTGGTGAACTTTGATGCCTAGTAGATGTAATATGTGCAATAGCCCTAATAGCCTAGCGCTAGTTGCTTGCTTATTTATTTCCTTATTGTCATGTTTAGTTTTTTGCTTGTAGTCACTGTAGTTCTTTTTCCGCGTTTTTCTAGTGGGCATAATGAACTAGGCCACAATAATCATGGCAACACATGGGCTGTTGTGACCATGGTCCTGCTACCTGCTGTAGTGACCATGGCCATCCACGGGTTGTACGAGCCATGTGCCGTAGGATCTATGGGCCTTATACGGCCCATCGGATCCATGGGCCTTCTACGGGCCGTATAATTGTTTCACCAAACATGGGCCATACTATTCATGGACCAATGATGGACCGCAAAATGGGTCGTAAACGGGCTAGAGTGGAAATCTTCTGTTTTATGGCCTGACCATAATGGGCCGTTAATAGGCCGTAATTGATGATGCTATGAAAACACCCCAACGTGGTAACGGGCACAAATAGGCCGACTGTAACCATGGGCTAAATTTGACCCACAAGCGGAACAGGCCGGTAACGGATTAAGTAATCGAATTTTGGAAATGAGCCCAAGAATAAATGGGCCCGTAGAAGGCCTAAAGTTAACACGGGCTGGAAATGGCCGACGGACTACTGGGCCGTTAATGGGTATAAAGCGATACACTGTTCATTATGGGCCAGTTTCACCACGGGCCGTTAATGGGCCAAGAGTTACAAAGGGCCTCATATGGGCAGAAAGACGCCATGGGCCATACATGGGCCGAAAGTTACAACAGGGTGGAATCATACTGGATGGCCCAGATGATGCTACTGGGCCTAATTTAGATAAGTCGTAACGGGTCATGACCTGGCGGGATGTAAATGGGCTATATGTGAATAGGTCGTTAACATGCTTTTCGTGGGCCGGCCCACTACCTTTTGACCAAGTCAAACGGGCCGGCCTTTTCACCGGAATGGGCCTCTGGTGGGCCGTGCCATGTGTCGATGTATCATAGGCTCCTTCGGTCCAATGAGTGCATGACATCTGTCCCAACGCCAAGGCGACACGTGGTTCCTCTGGCCATTGAGAATTTTACACATGGAAAATCCCGACTGGTCCGGGCTGTTAATGGGTTATCGGATCCAAACCGAAACCCGATAGATTAACGGCAACCCATTATGGTGGATGCCACGTGTTAGTTACCCTTGATGAAAGCTATTCAATGACGCACGATTTATCGTCATGGAAGTGGACACTTCCGTGATGATAATTTTGGTAATGTCATGGAACACTTCTACGATAGCACAGGTATGACTATCTTGATTATGTCATAAAATCGTCATGGATGTACATGCATGACAATAAACGTGACCTACTATGACAAACACGTATCATCACAGAAGTGTATTTTTTTGTAGTGTCACACACAATTTTCCCCGTTAAATTGTTTGTGATAGCATTTCCATTCCACATGGTAGAAACAATTTTATCGTTTGCGTTGTTGAATGAATCACACATGGTTCGTAGAGGAAACTGTGTGGCAATGGCTATCCATCACACACTGTTTTTATGTGGTAAATGTTTGTGCCAGGTGGCCTAACGCAAACAGTTTTCAAGAGGATGTCATGTGTGATTGTTCATTCGGTTTATTCCTAGAAACTATGTGAGTTGCCTGAGATCATCGCCCATGGTGTTTTCTCAATAATCATTGCCCATGGTGTTTTCTTAATAATCCATTTATTAATCTAATTGACATTTCATATTAAGCGCACAATATATTTCATTTTCATAATTGAAATACATCAGAGTACAACATCATATAGCTTCAGCACTCAGCTACCCCATTACACAACTGCACCATCACCAAGTTTCACATGCAACATCTATAACCTTTCGAAATTAGCATCGTAGATAGTACATAGACAAATGTATCTCATCTGGAAAAGTGCTAAGGTAGAAGGCGAATATTGAGCCTTCATTGATGTTGAAGGTCTTTACAACTTTAGGCCGGTGCCTGTGGATGATTGACCGTCCATCCTTCGTTCTCTTCGGGAACACTTCAATATTGAACCGTGGGTGTTGTATGAATACCTTCCTTGCCTCCTGACCATACATGTGGTTTGAGAGGTAATCATCAGTGAATTGCTTTGGAAAGACCTGAAAACAAGGATGTGCATAAATATCTTCTCTATATTGGAAATGGGGCAAAGGAATAAAAAAGGCAAGGTATAATAGTTAGTACCATCCTGTAGTGAACTGATGTCGTTTTCATTGTGCACATAAAGATCTTGTTGTTTTTTGTCACTAATTTCTTTATCCTAACAATCTTTCTGATTTTCTTTACTTGACTGATATTCATGGACAACTCATTTCCCCATATGCAAAAAGGGTCGAACAGTGGGTCAAAACCTCTGACAGCAGGACCTACATGTGCCATACCAAATTGTTAAAAACCTAAATATTAGAATGGTTCCTACAATTGCACAATAATGTGCTATTAGACAAAGGACCATGCATGTGCAAACCTCGATTGTAAACCTCAGTGCTTCCCATTGTTTCCCTGCAACACATATAAGGTAGTTAGTCATCAGGTTAAGTAAGGGTTCGCATGCTATCAGTAAAATATGTTGATGAAAAATAAGCACATTGCAGATTCATTAGATTAATTCAAGCCACATGGAAAACCCATTTATCCAAACTGTTGGGGATATGACTATTGGGTATGAACCGCCTAGGAGGGGCCAGGTTATACCACTGGTGGCTTACCAATGAAGATAGCGGATCATGCCAGCCTGTTGATGGCCCAAGACCCAGAGTTGACTTAAGGCCTAGGAGGATGAACCGCCATGTATGTATCACTTGTATTGTAAGGCAAGTGTAGCTAGTCACCGAGTCGGACACGTTGTGTATGAGCCGCCGGGCGTCAACTTGTGTATATAAAGGGACGACCCGGTGACGGTTTAGGGCAAGAAAGAAGAGATCAAGAACTAGGTCAAGCATATTCGCTCCCTGGTAATCGAAACCCTAGCAATACAATCCCAAACTGGAGTAGGCCTTTACCTTCACTACAAGGGGCCGAATCAGTATAAACTCTTTGTGTCCTTTGTCCCGTTTAACCCCTTTAAGCTAACCTAGCTGCGATGGCTCCACGACTAAGTCCTTCTGGTAGGACGTCTACCGTGACAATTCCACGACAGTTGGCGGCCACCATGGGGCCAGCACACGGTGGTTTCGAGTTCTTGAAGGGCAGATTCGAAGGGATCAAGGGATACACCATGGGCCGGATGACCAAAAGTCGTCGCGACAAACTCTACATTGACGACGCAGGCTGGGGCCCCGAGGCTGGCTCAATCGAGTACGGGCACCGGGTCCCCTTCGGCGGAATCCACGTCTTCATCGGCAAAATCAGAAAACCAGGCCCTGAGCCGGACATCAGCACCGACTTCTTCAAGATGGCTCAGCATGCACGACCCGCCCAGGTTCAACCTGCCGTGAAGTGTGCCTTTGTTGGTTTCATCCATGGGGTGGAAATTCAAGATGGATCTATGTCTAGCAGTGAGAAGGCCATCTATTCTGATGGTGAGTCGTCCACGGGCGAGACTAATTCATTGTATCAACTGCAAGACGACCGGCTTGGGGCCTATTCCTACGGTGAAAGTATTCCGGACCCCTATGAGCCGCCGAATAGGGTTGCGATCTTCATGGCCTCACCCAACCGGCGCTTGGTTCAATAACCGCCGTAGTTATGACCTCCAATTCAATGGCTGTAGCGGCGGCTGGTGCTAGCGGCTCTGTGTGCCCGCTGGCTCAAGTTCTTGTAGAATTGTTAGAGGCTCTGGCGACTCTGATGGGGGTAAAAGTAACCCCGGACAACCTGGAACAACACAAGGTGGATGTGGCTAAGATGCGAGATGAGATAGCTCAAGCCAAGGAAGAGCTAGCGGCTACGAACACTAGGATGGCTGCAGAACGGGCTATCTTGGATGCTCAAGCACATTGGATCCAAGCGGATTCCTTCCACGTCACGCTGGATCAGAACACTTCAAATGAGGTGATGAGAAGGAGACACCGTAGTCATCTACCCCCGATTTACGAGCCGAGGAACCTCTTTAACACGCCTGGAGCAGGGACCAGTGACCCGCCGGTGGTAAACTGGACGGTTGAAGCACCTGGGGCTGGAGCGCCGGTTTAGCCACGCACGACGGGCTCTCCACATGTGAATAATACCCCGCCTTAGCATGTTCTGATGCCACTGGCTCATTTTTCTAACCATTTGGACAATATGATTGCTGCGGCAACGCGATTGGCGGCTCTACCAGTTGAAGGTGAGTCTCCAACGGCGATAGAGATGCGGCGGGCCAGGGAACTTCTTCAGACAGCCGTGGCTCAGCAGGCGGCTTATTCTTATAGTCGTGAGCGGATTCACTCAACCCCTCGTCCAAGCTGGAGCTACAACAGGGACATGGATTCACCGGCAGTTTCAAGCAGTGAACGGCGCCACAACCAGCCTCGCGGACATGACACAGTGCACGGTGGTGCCAATGCTCAAACCCTGGTGGATCAGGGTAGAGCAAGTCGGGAGGCCGAGCTAGCGGCTCAGCTAGCGGCTCATCAATACTCTTCGGCTTTACCGTCAGCTTCAGTGGAGGAAGGCGTGATTTCTAAAACCTTTGGGGTGCCATGCCTAGTGCCAGCTCTACATAACGAGCATTTACTCAAGGATTTCAAGGGTCCTCACAAGGTGCCTAATTACACCGCAGATCAACCCCCGGAAGCATGGATTGAAAGTTATGAGATGGCCATGGAAATGCTGGATGTTAGCGATGCCGCATGTGCTAAGTATTTCACCATGATGTTGGATGGGCCGGCTCGTACTTGGTTGAAAGTGCTGCCCGCCAACTCCATCGGGTCATGGGCAGAGTTGAAGGCTCATTTTATCCAAAATTTCAAAGACACATGCAAGCAGCCTATGTCCTGGATTTAGATTCTTGTCTTCAAGGTGAGGGCGAGTCAACAACCCACTGGGTGCGCCGGATCTCGACTATTATACACTCATCAGACAGCATCAACGTCAGTTCAGCAGTTTTGATGTTGGAGAAAAACTGTTGTTTCCTCCCCCTCAAGCAAAAGCTCGGACAACTTAAACGCCACTGTAGTGACATGGGGGGGGGGGCTCATGGCGGCTCTTGTCAAGTATGCCGACTCCGATTGTACCAAGGACCCCGGGTCTGATGATGAAAAGCTGGGAAAGTGAAAGAAGAGCAGCAACATGAAAGGGAAGCAGTATAACCCGACAAGCCAAGGTGGAAATGGAAAGCGTAAGTCTGACGGTAATTTAGACTTTGCGGCTAACACCAGTGCGTAGAATAATAATCAGTGTCGCAAGGGAAGGCCGGCCCGACCTGGAGGATCGAGACTCAACCTCGAACAGTACAAAAAAGACACTTCCGTGATGATACATGTTTGTCATAGTAGGTCACATTTTCTGTCATGCATGTACATCCATGACAATTTTATGAAAGAATCAAGATAGCCATACCTATGCTGTTGTAGAAGTGTTCCATGACATTACCAAAATTATCATCACGGAAGTGTCCAGTTCCATGACGATAAATCGCACGTCATAGAAGTGTTTTCGTCAAGGGTGACCGACACGTGGCATCCATCGTAACAGGTCGCCGTTAAGCTATCGGGTCCGGTTTTGGATTCGATAACCCATTAACAGCCTGGACCAATGGGGATTTTCCACGTGTAAAATTCTCATTGGCCATAGGAAACACGTGTTGGCTCATTGTTGGGACAGATATCATCCACTCATTGGACAGGAGGCGCCTATGATACGTCGACACGTGGCAAGACCCAACAGAGGCCCATTCCGGTGAAAAGGACGACCCGTTTGAGTTGGTCAAAAGGTAATGGGCCGGCCCAGGGAAAGCCTGTTAATGGCCTGTTCGTATATCGCCCATTTACGGCCTGCTAAATCCTAGCCCGTTATGGCCTATCGGAATTAAGCCCAATAGCTTCATCTGGGCCACACAACATGATTACAACCCGTTGTTACTTCCGACCCATGCATGGCCCATGATGTCTTTCGGCCCATATGAGGCCCTTCGTAACTCTGGGCCCAATAAAGGCCCGAGATGAAACTGGCCCATAATGAACAATGTATCACTTTATAACCATTAATGGCCCATTATTCCGTCGGCCGTTTCCATCCCGTGTTAACTTTCGGCCTTCTAAGGGCCCATTTATTCTTGGGCTCATTTCTAGAATTCGGTTAGTTACGGTCCATTACTGGCCTATTCCGGTTGTGGTCCAAATTCAGCCCATGGTTACATTGGGCCCGTTTGTGACCCGTTAACCTGTTGGGCTATTTTCACAATATTATCAAATATGGCCTATTAACGGTCCATTATGGTCCACTAATAGTATGGCCCATGTTTGGCGAAATGATTATACGCCCCATAGAAGGCTCATGGATCCTACGGCCCGTAGAAGACCAGTGGACCCTATGGCTCGTAGAAGGCCCATGGATCATAAGGCCCGTAGAAAGTCCATGGATCCTATGGCCCGTAGAAGGTGGATCCTACAACCCGCAGGAGGCCCATGGTTACAACAGTCTGTGTGTTGCCATGATTATTGTGGCCTAGTTACCAAAAATAGGTTATTGTGGCCACTAGAAAAACGCGGAAAAAGAACTGCAGTGACTACAAACAAACAACTAAACAAGACAATAAGGAAATAAATAAGCAAGCAACTAACGCTAGCTTATTACAGCTATTACACATATTACATCCACTTGGCATCAAAGTTCGCCACCAGTGCAAATATAGGGAACAAAGCAGCATATTACATACACTGGCCGTCAAAATTGGCCACAAGTGCAAATAAATGTGGCAGCAAAACAAGAGCGTAACTGAAACAACTTCCGAAGAGCTCAAGAAACGTTATGCTGGGTATCCACCATGTTGGCAATAAGCTAAGCTTATTAGCTTTGTCATGTTTGGCGCTAAAATCCTCCAACGCTTGCTGTTGCACCAGAAAGTATGCATTTGAATGCTCCAGGGACTTCCGCAGTCCTTCAGCTTCTTGTCGCAGCACAGCTGATCTATCGACGTTCTGGGAACGGGGGTCCCCAGACTTGCCTGCCTGTGGCCTGCGGCATGGCTCAAGTGGGGGCCCAGCGCAGCCCATCTTCATTAGCTCAAGACCCTCGCGAGCGGCCAAGCCTCGCAGGGCGGATGACAGGAAGCTTCCTCAAGGGCAGCCTCATCAGGAAGGCTCGTGAGGAGGCGGAGAGATCATGGCAGGGGTACCTCGCGAGGAGCCCGTGATGCAAGCCATGACGATCGAGACCAGGAGGGCGCCAGGTGGGCGCCGGCCTGCACAGTGTCCTTGTTTCCCCTTTGGTGCAAAGGGGGCAAGCACATGCCAACGCATCGGGCAAAGGGTACCATTCCGGTGCAACGAGACCCAGACCAACAGAGCGGCAGGACGGAGGTCACCGTGGAGCCCAAGACGGCGTCATCACCAGTGCTTTTGGCAGCCGAAGACCACCCTTGGTCAGGATAACTTGTACTAGATGTTCCCCTTCAAAACGGCCAATTGTTGGCGCCCTTCCTGCTCATTATTTGGAGAGAGGCCCAGGGCCTCTATAAATAGAGCTAGCCACCGCAGAGTGGAAGGGGAATAGAGAGGAATGGAGAGGAGTGGAGAGAAAAGGAGAGAGAGAGAGAGAAAAAAAGAGGGAAGCAGAGACATCGAGACATAGAGGCATAGAGAGATCGACACACCTAGACATCTAGAGATCTGATAGAGCCCTAGCAGAGAGAGGGAGCGGCGACTGAACTCACCCAAGCAGTTCATCGCACCAGCTCAAGAACACCTCTCGCGAGGCTGTTCTTCCCTTATACTATTCATCATCAGCCCCTGAGGCAATCCACCACACCACACACTGGAGTAGGGTATTACACCACAACGGTGGCCCGAACCAGTATAAACCTCATGTCCCTTGTGTTGTTCATTGTTTCTAGCTTAGATCACGTGAGGAGATCGTTCGTAGATCGGTAGGGGAGAGATCTCCGCGCGCACCTTAGTGTTCGAACCTCAAGGGTCTGCCGGAACCCGGAATCCGCCATTTGCCGCGCCAGGAAGGGGTGCGCCAGAATCCCTCTTCCTCCGCATCACGTTCCGTCACCTCACCGTTCAGATGTCAAGCGACCCGGCTGCCAACGCCGACTGCTGGGCAGCGTGGCCCGCCCACGCCGTGTCACCGACCCAGGGCGACCTCAACCTTGCACCTCAGGCAGCCCGCGCTCCGCAGGGCGCTGCGGGGCACAGGCAACGCGGCCAGACGCCACCTGCCCTCACACCACGGCTGGTGCGGGCCGCAGCAAGGGCCTCAAACCACGTCGCAGCCACGGCGCCGTACACCCGACGGGAGCAAGCGAACTCCAGGACCGCGCTCACGGTGGCCCGAGAGCTTCTATGGTGCCGGCTGCTGGAGGGCGGCCGCGACGTGTTGCTGGAGCGAGTAGCCGAGCTCCTGGATGCCGCCGCCTCGGGAACACCTCCTTTCTGCATCCAGCTGCCACCCTAGACCCCCGGCGGGCCGTATGGCGGCGTCGTGCGCGCGCACGCAACTTCCAGCGGACTCCAGGGCCCTTTCAGCGTCAACACCTCCGCCGGCACCGGGCGACAAGTCACGCCGGTCTCTTCTCAGGCCAGCGAAGGGGTGCACGCCGCGGCCTTCGGCTTCGGCGGACCCCCGCGCCATCACCCCCAAGATGGCGCTCCAAGCCAGGCTGCATGGCATGCGGGGCGCTACGGCGAGGCGCACGGGGCGGTGGCCCCAGAAGCTTATGTGCCCCGCATGTTGGATTAGGGGTGCGCACTGGAAGAAGATCATGGCTCATTCCTCGGGCCAGGCTGGGGAAAGGAGACGCGAGGGGCTGAGCTCTTTCAGAAACCCCAGGAGAGCCTCGACAACCGCACCGACGGCGACAACTATCGGGTACCACTCATCCCTCAGGAGCAAGCTTATGCTAACCATGGGTCACAAGAGATATAGGTCGCTGCAGCAGGTGGCTGCCCCAATTCTGCAGCATCATACCCCTCAGGAGGAGGGCGCAGGGGGCTGCAGGAGAGGGGCCAAGATTCGGGTTTGTCCCCGCGGCGGTCGGAGCAAGGCGTTCTCAGGAGGTAGGCCCCCTACCGGGGAGGTGCCCCAGGCCCTGCCCCCGGCAGGGGACCCGTGGTCGTCGGGGGAACCGCGGGCGACCGCTCTGCCCCATTGGCGTCGTCCTTGGTTTCCAGTCGATGGCGGCAGAGTGAGGCGCAAGGCGGGGCCCTCGTCTGGCGATATGAAGCAAGGTCGGTACCTGTGAAGAAGGCTCAGTGCCTATGAAGCTCGCCGCCCGTGACACTCTCACGTAATAATGAGTGGGGCTGTACACGCCCCGGAGTCTCCGGAGAGCCGCCCTCAGGCCTCGGGGGCTCCCGCCCACGCCCAGTGGCAACACTTAGCTCCGCGCTGGTGAGAAGACGTCGAAGACTAGACTAGGTGTGGGACGCGGCCTTTCGCTTTTGCCTTTCCTTGTTGACAAAGTTCTTCGATTTGGATTTAAGTTGGATTTGAGCTCGATGCTTGCGTGTGTTTGGGGGAAGGGGTGTTTAGTCTCGTTCGAGCAATCTCTCGCATTCTGGTTTCGGCTTTGCTTCCAAAGTTAGCATCGGCTTCCCCCCCTCGCGTGCCCCTCGCGAGCCGGGCCGGGCTAGGCACATTTACAACCAGGACCGCTGTTACCGCACCCTTTCCGGAGGTTTTCATCGCGGAATCTACAAGTTAATCAGAAGACACCCGAGGTGCGGCGGCCCCCGCAGGCCCACTCGGGACTCGTCGGGGTCTGAAGGTACACAAGTCAGCTGACCCATCATCGGGCCAGCAACTAAGTTCACACGCAACATTATGCTTACAAGGGTACTAATTGCAAACCTTTACATGAGGGGCTTCCCCTCCCAAAATGCTCTTACATTCTTCAGGGCCAAGCCCGAACCTTCTTCGTGCAGGATAAACAGCAGTGACATGCGGTCAGTCGGACATATCACTCACCGCATCCGCCGCCAAGGAGGAACGAAGGCCAGCATCAAGATGAGGAGGCTAGGGGCTTCCAGGAGCCGCGCGCAATCGCTTGCATCTTGGGTGGAGTGCAGGCCCCAACCTCACAGCGCATCTTCAAGCAGTTTGCTCGCGAGGTGAATGCAGTCCTCCCCAAGCTTGAGGCCAAGCGCCCGCTTAGGTGGTCTGCGTGCGCTATCACGTTCAGCTCAGCGGATCAGCTCAAGTGCGCGGCAACGGCCGGAGTCCTCCTGATGCTTTGCTCCCTAGTCATCATCAACGTGCAGGTCACCAGGACCCTCATTGACGGCGGAGCAGGACTCAACATCCTGTCCGTCGAGACGTTCGACAATCTCCAAGTGTCGTACGATCAGCTTCAGCTGACCAAGCCCTTCTTAGGAGTCACTGATGGTTCCACTATTCCAATAGGGCAGGTTCGCCTTCCAGTCACCTCCGGGCAGCGCAACAACTACCGCACCAAGCTCATCGACTTCGACGTCACCCACATCCGTCTTCCATACAATGCCATCCTCGGGTACCCAGCCCTGGCCAAGTTCATGGCAGTGACTCACCATGGGTACAATGTCCTCAAGATGCCAGGAAGCGGTGGAGTCATCACCGTACCCTGTGAATAAAGGGACGCGATGTGTTCACTTGAGCGCATGTTCCAAGCCGCAGCAATCGAAGACCCGGACCACAAGAACGGAATGCTTCCCGAGGCGACCCTTTAGAGGGAGAAGGTTTCGCCTGGCCCAAGCCATAAGGAAGCAGGCACCTCCGGAGGTGTTGCGTCAGGATCTGCGCCCAATTAGGGAGCCCCACCCTCTCTCGCATAGGAAGGCGCGCCCGGCGCCCTCCTCAGGCAGGGCTCGGGGGCTCTTTCTTGGAGAGCCACCGACTTTGCCAAGGTCGCGAGGGAGGCGCTCGGGCACCACTTGGAGGGGCGCTTCCAGGCACGTTTCCCTCAGGAAGGTACAAGGCAAGGAAGACCAAACCTCAGGAGTTCATCACAAGAAACACCCTGGAGCTACAGGAGTCAAGAGTCATGCGTGGCAGCCGCCGTTTGCCCACCGTCGCCCCACATCCAGGCGAGGATGGTGAGCTGCGCGTATGCATCGACATGCCAGGGCTCAACCGAGCCGCGTCTCAGGAGCGTCTCTGGCCTTCGCGCGTGGGGCGTTGTGAGGGTCCACCTCGTAGCAACGTTCGCATGCCTTTCGGCCTGTCCAGCGCGGTCGCCGCTCATCAGCGCCTGCTGAGGAGTATTCTAGAAGCCCAGCAGGTCAGGCATTGTGCGGTCCTGGCAGAGATGGAGATGGCCCTCGGAGACCCACCTGCGCCCCGGGAGCCTCTCGAGGCTCCTGGGCCTGGGGGATCATGAGGGTCGGCATCTTCATTGCGCGTCGCCCGCTTCTTCAACATCACTCCATCTTCAACGGCTCCAGGTGACACCTTTCTAAGCTCCATTTTTAGCTGGGAGCGCCCACAGGGCCACATCATTCCCAGGTCGCGTGGGTCCGTCCCTGCGGCATGTATCCATTTTGCTTATGCTCTTTACTTACCTTGTTGGGGGCGCCCCTCGGGCTGCATCATCCCCGAGCTGCTCGGCCCTGGCCCAGCGGCGTTTGCTTTTCCCTCGTCTATTTAAAATGAATTTCCTCCTGCGTGCCTAACATACCCGACCTAATCGCTTGCTCGATTGACGCCTACCTATGGAGCCGCTCGCTCTGGCATGACATTTGCGCACGGTGTCGGAGTAAATGACCACGGGTAGCCTAGCCGGCTCCCCCTGGCCCTTCTGAAAAACTTACGAGCCGATCCGGCCCTCAAGAATCCAAGACGTGGGGCCGCCTTCCCCCTGCCGGCTGTCTCCCAGGCCGACTATAGGAAGGCGGCCCGGCTTTAGCCCTCATGAAGAAAGCCGCGGGAGGGCCGGCTACAAGAAGCCGGCCGCAAGAAGCCGAGTCCCACAAAGCGGTCAAGATCGTATCCTCGAAGTCTGCATCCACATAACGGCGATGTGACGGGGCGTGGCTATAGTAAAGCCTGCCACCCCCGAATTCCAGAGCACGCCTGGCACAGTGCGCCGTACGGGGTGGCCACGACCCGTCCGGCACGGCACCGTTGCCATGTTGACCCTGATGCCACCCACGACGGGCTGTCAGTGCAGCCTACGGGCGGTGGGCCCCTTCAGGCAGAGATACACCCGAAGGCCTCTAGGCCTCCCCCAGTCGGCCCAAGACGGGGCTGGCTCCCCACAGCCGGCTTGCTTCCTCCCTCGAAGGAGATGCCCCATTAAGGGGACAAGACGAGGCGTGGCTACAGCGATCGCCCGCCGGGCGGTGGCACTATAGCCACGCTTACCTCGGCGAAGCCCTCGTCACCAGGTTTGAGGCAACAGTGACCAGCCACCGACAAGGCCCTTGATAGTGGGGCCTGCCTGTCGACCAAGGAGCCGGCAGCCGGCGGGGCCCACCAGCCGGTGAGCCCCAGCAGCCGGCGCAGAAGCCGGCGAGCGTAGACACAGACGGCTAGGGCCCACGCCCATCTGGATTACCATTGTACCCCCTGGGGGTGGGCCTATATAAACCCCCCGGGGCACCCATGCAAAGGGTGGATCTGAGCTAGTTTTAGACACCACATAGAGAGGAGAGGAGAGCGAGCCGTGCCCTTCTTCTTCCTCTCGCCAAACAGCTCAAGGAGCATCTTGTAGCCACTCGTTCATCTAGTGATCATGCGGAGACCCCGCAGAGCAGCAGTAGGGGTGTTATCTCCTCGGAGAGCCCTGAAGCTGGGTAAGATTCACCGGCGTGCATGTCTTCGCCTCATCCCGCTTCGAGGCACCGGCGACGTCTTACTGGCTCCCACAATGATAAGCCACACGTTGGCATATGTCGCACCTACCACCTGACACACAGGTCCGTCCCTGCAACGCTGATAAACCTCATTGGTCGAGCTCTGGCCGCGGCAGCCCCGCAAGGCGCCACCTCACCAGGCCCTCAGTGCCCCAATCACTTCCCCAGAGTGACCAAAGGTTGGCTGGCAACCGTGACAACAAGTCTTGTTTCTCTTCATGATTGGTGTGCAGGACCTACTCCAGGAGCAACGCTAGGGACGTCGCGAGCTGCCTCACCCTCTCTCCGGCACGGACCGCTTGCACGTTAAAAGGGGGGCGCCTGAGCATCGCGACTCATGGGCTATTACTGGCTCTCCAGCCCTCACCCCCTGGCATTGACCCATGGCATCGCGACCTGTCATACCAGCGGCGGCTGAGTTCGCTCGAGGGCCGGGACTTGAGGACGTAGAGCATTAAGGAAAGTGCGGGGGAGTGGGAAGGAGCTCGCGAGGACCTGACCCAGCAGCGCCTCAGCTGCCACCACTCGGGCCGGGCGCTTCATCGGGGAACTACACCAAACTCAAGAGATAAGTCACACCCTTACAGGAGTTGGACCAACGCAGCGCCAAACCCTCGCTCAGTGCGGCTCTATCGTGGCGACGTTGCCTTCCTTTCTCGCCCAGCGTGAGCTGCTTGAGCGCTAAAGGGGACCTCCCAAGCATCGCGACTCGGGGGCTCTTACCGGACCTCGGGCTGCTCACCTCCTGGCCTTGACCACGGCATCGCGACCTGGCATACCAGCGACGGCTGAAGCCTGCCTGGGGACTGGGACCTATCGGCGTAGAGCGCCAAGTCCTCCTGAGGATAGAAAGGAGGAGCCGAGCCGGGACAGGACAAGCACCTCACATTGATTCATATTAAGATATAATGTTCACAAAAGACATGGCAGGCGCCTTACATATCCCCCGCGGGGTGTTGCTTCGATTCCTCGCAGGGAACAAAAGTACTAATCCTAAGGAACGCTAATCGCCCGAACCTTCGCAAGGGACGCCATCAACAACGGTGGGCTGCCCAAAGCCGGCGCCAACCCCATCCAGATCAGTGGCGTCGGCGGCTGGACGCAGCTGCCCCGCTCCGAGCACGGCACGAGCTCGGGGGCTCATAGCTATCGTCGCTCGTCTCCGGAGTCACGAGGAGCTCAGGGGAGCCGCTGGATTCCCCAGCTCCTCTGCTGCTGCCTGAGGAGCTGCTGGAGGGACGATGGGCGGGCCAGGTCCTCGCTGGTTCGTTGCCCCTGCCGCTCTCCCTGGGGCAGCACTCCAGCCGGTGTCCTTCAGCATCGAAGACCTTGAAGAACATTAGGGAGGCGCCGTCGTATTCAAGATGAATTACGAGGGCACCTACCATCCGGCAGACATGGGCGATTTCGCCCCAGCCCCAGGTCATGAAGACCTTGCCCGGAGCGATGACCGCGACCTCCGCTCCGGTCGCAAGGGTACTGCAGTCAGCATGCTGCAGCTAGAGCTCCAGAGCCCCGCTCGGCGGCATCTCAAAGTCGAACGAAGGAGGAAGGTGAATCCAAGAGCATGGAGGCATGGCTGCGTGGAGCACGAGCTCGCGAGAGGAGCGCTCGGTGTGGACTCCATGAGGAACGACACGCACCACCGTGACTCGCCGGCACCGACAGCGGCGCCATCGATGTCGCTCGGCGGCTTCTCCCCCAGGACCCACGACGCGGGCGTACAAGGGTAGCGGAAACCCAGGCGGCGGCCGCTCATACCAGGGCCTCGGTGCCTCCTGCTAAGCACCCTCAACTCGGCGGCAGAGGACCAGCCGCTTCTTCGGCGGAAGTGGGTCAGGACCCTCTCGGGGGGCCTTTCCCTTCTCTTCTGCAGAGAACTGGCGGATTGGTGCCATTGGCGTAAGGAGAAGCAAGAGCGGGGAAGGAGAAGGAAAGGAGCAGTAGGAAGGGATGAACTGAAGGGGCTCACGCGGCCCCGTACTTATAGCCGGAGGAGGCCAACCGCCGAGCACCACAATCACAGGTAATCATGACCGGTTTCTCTGCATGCAGGGACTTGTCAAGTCGTGCGGTCACCGAGGCATCGTGGGGAAGCATAGACGCCCACGTCCAATCAATCGCCACGCGCCGCCCAAGGCTGCAGGCTATTGGGGCCCATGGTTCTTCGCGCTCTCCCCTTCGCTTCCCTACTAGGCCAAGCCCGGGCGCGCCTTGGGCCCGGGGGCTACTGTCGGTGTTCTGGGGACGGGGGTCCCCAGACTTGCCTGCCTGCAGCCTACGGTGTGCCTCAAGTGGGGGCCCAGCGCGGCCCATCTTCATCAGCTCAAGACCCTCGCGAGGGGCCAAGCCTCGTGGGGCGGACGACAGGAAGCTTCCTCAGAGGCAGCCTCATCAGGTAGGCTCGCGAGGAGGCGGAGAGATCAAGGCAGGGGTACCTCGTGAAGAGCCCGTGACACAAGCCATGATGATCGAGACCAGGCGGGCGCCGGCCTGCGTAGTGTCCTTGTTTCCCCTTTGGTGCAAAGGGGGCAAGCACATGCCAAAGCATCGGGCAAAGGTTACCATTCCGGTGCAACGAGACCAAGACCAACAGAGTGGCAGGCCGGAGGTCACCGTGGAGCCCAAGACGGCGTCATCACCAGTGCTTTTGGCAGCCTAAGACTACCTTTGGTCAGGATAACTTGTACTAGATGTTCCCCTTCAAAACGGCCAATTATTGGCGCCCTTCCCGCTCATTATTTGGGGAGAGGCCCAGGGCCTCTATAAATAGAGCTAGCCACCGCAAAGTGGAAGGGGAATAGAGAGGAATGGAGAGGAGTGGAGAGAAAAGGAGAGAGAGAGAGAGAAAAAAAGAGGGAAGCAGAGACATCGAGACATAGAGGCATAGAGAGATCGACACACCTAGATATCTAGAGATCTGATAGAGCCCTAGCAGAGAGAGGGAGCGGCGACTGAACTCACCCAAGCAGTTCATCGCACCAGCTCAAGAACACCTCTCGCGAGGATGTTCTTCCCTTGTACTATTCATCATCAGCCCCTGAGGCCACACCACACACTGGAGTAGGGTATTACACCACAACGGTGGCCTGAACCAATATAAACCTCGTTTCCCTTGTTTTGTTCGTTGTTTCCAGCTTAGATCACGCGAGGAGATCGGACGTAGATCGGTATTGGAGAGATCTCCGTGCACACCCTAGTGTTCGAACCTCAAGGGTCTGCCGGAACCCAGAATCCGACATGATCGATGTTTTTCAGCTTGTAGTTGAGACTCAAGAAACCGAACTGATTCATACAATGAGTTTGAATAGCTTGTGCAAGCGGTAGTGGCCAGTAACTCGAACACTAAACCAAGACAGGACTTTGGGATTGTCTCACTATCTTCAAGATAGTCTTCCTTAGCTGTTTTATCAGCTTTGTTGGAGACCAACAAGGATATCTCACTATCCTGAACCTTATCTACATTACTTCCTTTACCATTGCTTAATAAGGCACTCTTCCCCAATATTCTATCAACATTCTGAAAGAAGAAACAAGCGGACACATAACAGGTTTAGCATGTACTAGTATATGAAACTCATTTCGGTGAACCAGTTCATTAGTAAGGTGGACATGATTAAACTACCAAGCCTTCTATTGCCAAGTACTAGTACATAATAAAAGCATAAAACAAACATATATCTATGTCCTATGGTCACTTCATTGTCTTGCCAAATCAAAATAGAGACACGGTTCAAATCATATCATTTCAAGACAAAGCGGTAGTGAAAGAATACAAAGCGTGGGAAACTACACAGCACAACAAGATTTCAGATGGGTACGACGGGTCTACATGTACAACAAAACTATTGGCTCTGTTGTGATGCTAGTAATATGTGTGTTATGATAAGTCAACTGTATACACAATTGAAATTGAAATCAACAGAGCTATTGATAAGAGCAAACCTGTTAAAGAAACATGCATGAACATACCTGCTGCCCCATTAGAGTTTCGATTGGATCCTTCAATTTAAAAATAAGTTTGTATGAGTGAATACAGTGATACAAGAGCAAAGTAGTATGCATGATAGCAATGGAGTCTTAAATTAGAACAATTGTTCTTCAGGTTTAAGCACTTGTTCTACATGAACAGAGTATAGTAAGACACAAGAATTCAATACTTAAAGAAATGAGCTCATAGACCTTACCACATTGTTGGTTCAGGACCAGTATAGAACAAGGTGTACCCAGTCATCATCCAGTAAATGTGTCCCAGGAGAACGTAAGGGAATTTGATGAGTTTCTTTGCCAGTGAAGTACGTTTTCTCCAGGTTATTCCGATACTGCCACCAAGCATTCTTGAAGATAGCAGAGGTATTAGCACATGTTACCTTATCCCGAGTTTCCAAATCGGTCCTTCTCTATAGAGAAAATGGGAAAATTTGTTGTATTATAACCATCATGGAGGTAGAATGTATGGGACAAAGCAAAGTAATTGCCATGAATAACATTACTTACACACAACTCCTGGACAAACACCTGCAATTGGCATTTTCCTTCATCTTCAGTATAAAATTTACAAGATGGGAAGATACACACATACGATTTAACAACACCAAATGCGATAGATGCCAAACTACGACTGGCTGGTTGTGCTTCCTCCATAGGAATGGGCGTACTAACTGGTGGAGTTGGGGTTTGCCGTTGTAGTACTGGCCCTTTGTGCACTGGAGCAGCCTTACTAACTGCTCTTGTTTGCGAGCTCTGTGGTGGAGATGGTGCTGTGTCAATAGGAACTGGGTTACTATCTGCTAGGGTTGGGGTTAGATTGGGTGAAGCTGGTTCTCTGACCATCACAGTAGGGTACAATCTGCGAGAGTCTGGGTTATGTGTGGTAGGGATGGTTCTCGCACATGTACAACTGGGGTGCTATCTCCACCAAGAGGTAGCACTGTTTTATTTGAAGACTGTGTTTTTACTCCGCTAGATACTGGCATCACCCGCTCCGATTCAAATGGCTGATAATTAGGAAACATAGTTGAATGTACATACATTGTATGAGAGACATATGCAATAGATAGTGTGGAAAAAAGAGGGCATGAAATAGTTGACATGTATATTGTTTAACTAAAATGGATAGCTTGACATAATTTCACATATATGATGTCTATCTAAACTGTATAGCATAGCATAACTTAATTCAAAGATATGATGGATAACTAAACAGGATCGCATGACATAATTCACATACATGTTATCTAAGTAATCAGGATCGCATGATTTAATTCACATATGTGATTTATATGCTAAGCAGAGGGCATTCGATATGATGTCTGAACTAAGAACATGGTGTTGAATATTGTGTATATGATGTCTAAACTATGCAACGCAAGACACTATATGCATGATATGAGTAGTATAACCGTGCCAAGTTAGAGCATACACCTCGGTGTGGGAATAGGATTGGTCATCTATTTCTGTATCCATATCTGAGGAGCTATCGAGACCCAACAAGAGATCTGCTTCGACAGGTTGCACTGTCTGCTCTGAAGGCCTTGTTTTCACTCCAGATTTTTCCATCTCCCACCCAAATGGCTGATTCACGGGAAGAGTAGTTTAATGTACAAACATTTTTGACAAATGGAAATGTAATGAAGAAAAGGATGGGCAAGATATCATTCAAATATATGATGCCTGGTTAAATAGGATGGCATTGCACATTTCACATATATTATGGCTGGCTAAAAGACATGAGACTACATAATTCCCATATATGATATAGAAACTAAATAGGTGGCATTACAGAACATGTCTAAACTAAGCAGATGACATATATGATGTCGAAAGTAGGCCCTGCAAGGCAACATATGCATGATATGACTAACATCATCATGCCAAGGTAGAGCAAACACCTTGGGGGTCAATAGGAGTGGTCAGCTGCATTTGAATCCACCTCAAAACAAATATCTTCCTCTGGATTACAATCTGGAGAGGGGGGAGGGTTTGCCATTGAACCCACCATGGAGCGATGTCTGCATGACATTGTATTCCCGCGCAAAACTCTTCTCTTTTTCTCTACATGTTCAGCATTACTGTGTACAATATCTGACATGCATATGAAAAAATATGGTGAGATTATGTAAGGAGAGCATGCAGAAATCTAGAGTGATGGTAACAACAAGTGGATGGATCCAAAAATAATGATAAAAGGCCGATGCTTACTTTAATTTAATAAAAAGACAGATGATGATTGCTTTACTATTTGTTTCCCACCCAAGATGAACAACATAGGCATACCCTAGGTGAACTAGATATTAGACAGAGATACTATTCATTGCTGCCTCGATATGTGCTCCACAACTAATTTAGAACTCAAGTTTGAACTTTAATTTGGACCTGACTTGGAGTCTAAGAGGTGTCCAGGACGATAAAGTAGCAGGTAATTTTAAGCAGTGCATAACATAAGCATAAACAAAAGAGTGCGACCTCTCTTGTGGACCCGTGTACTCCTCAGGTTCATCTACTGAGGTGATGATGGTGATGCCATTGCGGTGGGTGCCCGCAGCAGGGAAGGAGATCTGAGGCGGCGAAATACGGTCAGGAGTCGTGATGTCTGGTTTGGTGGATGCTTCTGTCGATGTATAAGCTCAGGTGAGGTGGACGGCGTCACGGCAGGAGCAGGACAAACCACACAAAGTTTCCTTCGACACCTACCTGTAACTGAAGTAATTCTGTAAGGGCTCTTTTGGCTTGCATGATTCTAAAAATGCAGGGATAGGAAAAACACCGGAATATGATAGAATGCACATGGTAAACAGAGAATTTCTAAACATAGGATTTCTGTCAACTTGGGTGCTTGGTTCACAGGAATTGGAAGAGCAGAGGAATGCAAAGAAACATGGCCAAAATAAAGTGAAACCATATGAAAGCGTGTATAGTTAGAATGTTATTCTGCCACTAATGCACTTGGTCTTGTTTTCAAGCATAGGATTTTGAAAAGTAGGTCCAGGTAGATGTTTTGCTCCATTCCTTTCAACAAAATGCATGAATAATTGAATAGTAGAGTGCCATAGGAAAATTTCCTATTGCTATGTGTTTTCCGTTGAACCAAAATAGCCCTAATGGAACGACATGAATGTAGAGTAATATGTAATGCAACAAGGGTACAACCTCTTTGCCGTAGCCGTGTCGACCTCCGCATCATTGGGTTGGCCGCTGAAGAAGTTGAGGCAGAGGTGGCTGTCGGAGGTATGGACGAAGATCTGAGGAATCTGTAGACGGCGTCTAGGGCACTGCTCTGTTGTGATGGATCGTTTTGTCATTTGAGCAGCCCCGGTGAGCTGTAAGATGACAAGGCTGAAGTAGCACAAGACAGACATCGTTAATCTCAACTGGGATTCTAATAGCATCTCCAATAGATGATGTAAAATAGATGTAAAATTTACATCACCAAAAATCACCTAACTACAACAAATTAGGTAAAAACTGTTGACTCTGAACTTAACTGTGGAAACAGAAATTTACTGTAGAATCTGAATGTTACTGTCGAAACTGAACGCAATGGTAGCAGAGAGGCACTTGACATGTAGTGTAGGGAGGGCCTGCAAATCATCTTCAAATTGCACCCCCTTGAGCCTCCAACCACCACCAGCCGAACCGCCGGCCCCTGCGCCACCTTGCCACCCCGAAACAACTACCCACCGCCGGTCCGCCGCTGCCCTGAAACAACTCCCCACCGCAGGTATGCCGCCGCCTCGGCCAGCCCTCTAGCCCCCCCCCCCCCCCCCCGCCGAGCTTTTTCTCCGGCAATCCCCACGCCACAACCCAACCACCGCGCCCCCCACCGCCGGTGACCACCGCCCCCACCCTGAACCCTAAGATAGATAGTGGGGTACCTCTCCGGTGAGCCCCCCTCCCCGATGCGGGTGGTTCTTCCATAACTCTGGCGAGCCCCCCACCCCCTGAAAATCGACTGACCCAAAAGTCGATTCAGTCGACTGAAGTGTAGCTAAATTAGAGCATAGCATTATCACGAGCGAGGGGGAGAGCAGTAGCAGCAGCGCGAGTGAGCGAGCGAGCAAGAGCCAGAGCAGCAGCAGCTAGGCGAGCGAGCGAGAGCCGGAGCAGCAGCAGCGGGTCCGGGTGGTATAGCCGCCGCCACCGAAGGGGCCTCGCACTAGGGGAGAGCCGCCATGGAGATGTTGCCCGTGGCACCGACTTCGAGGTAGCCGCTCCATGGGGTGCGAAATGGAGCACCATCAGCACTGGGAGGTCGAGTTAAGGAGAAGGTGCGATGCGATGAGTGTAAAATCTCTTTGGTGGTGCCGAGTAGGCCTCAGCTTCATCCGAGGAGTCGGTGAGGATGCTGCGGTTCCAATGGATTAGGTTAAGACGGCGCTGTGGGGATGGAGCAGCCGCGATAGACGAGGCGATCGTCAGAGCAACTCCTTGGAGGTGGAGGACGGGGCGGCTGAACCGGTGGGATGACGAGATGGACGACGGATCTTCATCTGAGGAGGTGGATGAGGGACGTCGAGCTGTTGCGGTGGACGACATCGTCAGGGAAGAGGCTCCGGTTGGGCAGCGGTGAGGTGGCGGACGGAGAAGGGTGGGGTTTCGCGGCTGGAGCGGAGAGGGTATGGCGGCCTAGGATTTCGAATGGCGAAAAGGAGGCGATGGGAGGGGGAACCATGACATAGGGAGGCGCTTGTCCAAACTGTAGGGTGTGTTACAAAAGTACCCCCATCGCTTTGAACTAGCGACCCTTTCAGCTTAGGTTAGAAGGGGGATTTCGCGTGTGAGGATTTGGCAGCTAGAGGGAGTTTTCGCGCGCGTTGTAATTTCGGGATAGCAAGGTGCGGGTTGTGAAGGCGCCAGTTTTGGGAGCACGATATTTGAATTTTCGGGATATAACAAGGTGCGGGTTGAATTTTAGGGACAAGCCTAACGTGTAATATTGTACTTGTACGTACCAAATCAATTCGCAGTTCCCTCAACAACAAAAATCGAAAAAAATAAAACTATTCGCACCACACAAAGAGAGAGAGTCTTGTCCCGTTTTACTATACAAATGTTAATCAAAACAGAGTATGAATCCACGTTATGTCCAATTAATTTTTTTCACTGGTGGTATAATGCATGTAACCTACTCATACCAACATTTTAGTGCATTCCAAATATTTGTACTACTGCTGCAATTCAAACTGAATTTGAATTCGTTTCTCTATTTCAATAAGAATCTACAATCATGATTGTTGCCAACTTCAACCATCATTTGTGTATTACCTTAACAACACACCACATGATTACTATAGAGATAGATATGAAATATGTGTACTATATAAACTCGAATTCAATTTTTTTGAATACACTTGATGTTGATTCCAAATAATAGTACATTTGATGTACTAACTATATATTCATATTCTAAATCATGTTCCATACGTATACCGTGTTTATCACATAAAGTATAGTGCCCCGCCCCCTACATTATGACAATTATTTAGCCCTGAGCTGCAAAAGCCACACATTAGCCCAAATTATAATCAATGTTCTTTATATTATATGCAGTACTAGCAAGATGCCTATGCATTCCACGGAACATCAGCATGATCAAGGGGAGGCCTTATTTGTAAATATGGAGAGGGGTGTGGGTATCTTTTTTCAAAATTGACATAGTTTCCTTCATATCCGTCAGATATAAATCGGCCGGCCTATATTGAACGATGGCAGGCACACCATCATCAACAACTCTGTTTTTTATAAGAGTGGAGATAAAATATAATATATGTAGTATAACATGTTTATAACCACACCGTGTGTATCACCATTATATATATTCACGCATGCGTCGGTTTAAAACACTATGATAAATTCTTCAAATATCCAAATTTGCTTTTTATAATGAATCATGATCTCTATTCATGTTTTACACCTGCACAATCCTCTTATCCTTGTAGCTAGCGCTAACTTTCTCTCGTGCATGCACACGCCCGCATCCCTCTCACCCTACTTCAACATTCTCTAGCTCCATCGCGCAAATTCGCCTTTTCACTTTAGGTCGTTCACCCATGGTGTGTGTAGGGCCCCCCAGCTCCTTCTTTACAGCACACATCGATCGATATGCCTCTCTAGCTAGGTGTGCCTACCACAAACACAAGCTTCCCCTCTTCTCTTCTCACCGTCCATGCCTCACTCCCACCACTCTTTTCATCGATCTCGTACTCGCACACTCCTTCCCCCTCGATATAGTATGCCTCTCGCACCACCTCCTAGATGCATCCCTCTCTCTCTATCCTTCTCCCCGGGCCTTATTTGCTTCTAACACATACATGCATGTATACCGATTGATCTCCCTACGTATACCTAGGTCGACTTTAATTATTTCCCCCCACCCATCGATCGACGTACCTCACAAGTTATGTCTCTCCTTTCTCTGACAAAGGACGATTGATCTTCCTATGTAGTTACGTCTGCTTACAACAGCCATATTGTCCCCCTCATCATTCATGCATGACTTTTGACCCGTCTCTCGCACGCACGTGCACAGACAGGCAACAATCCCCTCTCTTATTGATATTGCAGGCGTGCCCTCCGTTTGTCTAGCAAGCCTCTCCCACCATGGGCGGATTCAGGCCCCAGGCAGAAGGGGCGGTGGCCTGGGGTGTAAGGCCCATCTCCTTTGTATATTTTAACACTGTAGCTACAATAAAACGCTATAGTCAACTAAGCTTCCCGGGCCTTGGCCCAGTTCGCCTGGGGCCTGGCCCATTCCAGGTCCACCACAGTCTCCCACCATTTGTTAGAAGCAACTCCACTACCACCCCTCCAACACTCTAGCTCTATTTCTCTCCCAACCTTATTCCTCTCCGACACATATGCATGGATGTCGATCGATCTCCCTTAATACATAAGGTAGGCCTCTCTCCTCCTCCACACATATACCAGCCATTGTACCTCTATAATTAATTAGGCCTCCCCCACCACACACTGATAGTCGAGTGCTGAAGATAGGTATCCATGCCACAGAGACAAACTGCACTTGTCCCCTCTCACATTACAGTAGGACAGCCACTCTATGTCTTTGACGTGGGCACACACAAATTCGATGGCACACTTTATCGATCGCGCACGCACACACACACATCATACCTCTCTTCGATTCTATGGATACCTCAAGCCGATGATACCTCCACTCTCTTCTCGTGGATCGCCCCCTCTATATATATATGATATATCCAGGACTCTATTTCACACACATTGCGTATGTTACATTTTTTGATTGACCCCCCCAAAACACTCACGAACCCACACACCATATCTCTCTACATTCGTATCTCTCTCACACAACACCACGTAGGTGGTGTATGTACACGAAGAGAATAGGTGCACGTACTCACGCTTCATACCCAGCCACACCCGTGCGGGTACACGGTGGAGCTCATTTCTATACGAAAATGGCCGCCCACATGCTAATTTGAATGCGTGTAGCGGTTGTTTACCTACGGAGGTCATGTACCACACATGCATGAAACAAAGTTCGTCTTGATGTGTTGGCGCGTTATTTTTAAATAAAGTTATACCGCTCAATGGCACGCATACAAAATATAAAACAATTTTCATGGAGAAAAAGGTAGTATGCTCCACTATATACAATGGAGCCTGCCTGCCTGGGTGTTCTCTCTTCAGAGTACCTCACACAAGGCGGCAGTGGCCTCTCTCTCCCAACGTTGGTCACTGATCCGGCCGCATCCCATCCGCTGGCGGAAAGGGAGGATGTGCATCGTTTCTCCATTCGACGGCGCCGAGGCAGCACGACCCAATCTGTGGTACCCGCCGTTCTCTCTGACCAAGCTCCGACGCGGTAGAGCCTACGCCACCTGCTCGTTGCCGCGGTATGGGCAGATCCCGCCCGCTGCCGCTCACCTAGTTAATTACATCCCGATGACCCCCAGGTATCCCCTCTGGCCTTGCTCCACTGCCCGTCTTCCCACATCGCTGCATGTGGAAAATCTTGCATGTGGATCTTCCATAGTTGTTTGCCCAAAACTTAGCTCGTCTGGCGTACTTTCCATATTGCAATCTCGTCCTCACACCATTTTAGACAAACACAACCGTGTTGTTATCTTCCCTTAGGACAAGAAATATGCTTCTTTTTTGTCGTTGTATGTGTCATCAACTGTTATTGGCCAGTAATTGTTTCCTTTCTACCTCTTTTTTGCAAACAGGGCTATCCATTTCACCTCGTTGCTATTGCGTCCTTTTGGTGAACTACACAAATCACTTTTTTCTTAAGAGTGTTTTATGCAGTTGTACTAAAATGTCACACGGGCAACGTCTCTACATTTCAGTGCGACTGCACAAAGGGAGATTGGTTTTGCTCTATCCTCCCCATCCAACTCCGAGCCTAATCTTCTCCAACTATTTGCTTAATCTTCTCCAACTAGTTAGTCTTAAAGAGAGACTGCAAAGGTGACCGGTTTCTATTTGTGTGTTTATTGTTTCATCAGTAGTCATCTATTATCGTAATCACACTTAATATCTTTGGAATAGGGACGCTTAGCTCTATTTTAGTGGAACTGCACAAAATGATCGGAATGTTGCATGCTCCAGATAGCTACTTTTTTCCAACATGCCTTATTGATTTAGACAGATCTGGGGGACATTGCTACCAATGAAAGCATGGATCAATTTTAATTTAACAACTTCTCACAACTTTGTCTTCAGTTGTGATGTAAATATTAGCTCTGATCTGCTAATCATTGAGATGCATTAGCAAGGAAGTTAGTTTTTTCTTGTTTCCGAAAGTGCATCGATGGCAAGACACATGAAGCAAAAGCTGAAAGCTCAGAGCATTGTACAATTTCATGTCACTGGAAAATTATTTGTATAGTATGTCAATTATGTAAACAAAATGCTGGAAACTTGATAGCATTGCCAGAAGCCTCTCCAGCATCCGGGTCCATGTGCCATGCACAAAATTATACTCCTCCGTTCCTAAATATTTGTCTTTTAAAAAAAATTCAAATAGGCATATTTTAGAGCATAGATTCACTCATTTTGCTTCACATGTAGTCACTCATTGAAATCTCTAGAAAGAAAAATACTCCAGAGTATATTTAAGAACCGAGGGAGTAGTGCACAACCGCATGGGAGACTCAGCCCGATCGTTGCGCCACATTAATAGTGAGTAATGAGCAGTCAAATCATAAGCCCCACCTTTCCCACTGTAAGGTGCTCGGAAGAAGAAACCATCAATACGCTCTTCTTTGAATCCACTCATGCTACTCCATCTGTCACTGTTTATATAGCACGCTTCAAAAAAAATGAAAAATCTCTGGGACCAAGGAGACTAACGATCGGCCTGAAAAATAGCATTGGTAGTTATAGCATGACGTCTATTACTAGAGGAAATAATGTGTACACACATGCATGCAGTGCTTCCACCCCAGGTACACACATGCATGCACTTACTCCACTCCGTAGTACATCGAGAGAAAATTGTGGACTTGATTGCGGTTACCACGCCCTAATTAATTGAGCATTAAACTAAACGCGTCTAAAGTCTCTCTCGTGGTGGAAATGCATTGAGAGAAATGCATCAGAATGAAGCGCGCCCTGTAAACTGTGACAGAGGGAGGACTAGTATGAAGGTGCAAAACCAAGTACACGTATGGCCAGTCGGTCAACACACCTCCTCTTGGCATATCACTGACATGTGGGACCAGAGTGTGAGCAAACCGATCTCAATTGACAGCAAAATGGCCAACCCGCCGTTCCTTGAGAGAGACGAGGAGCAAGAACACATAGACGGGCTCGCACAGAGGCCAAGATTTATTCGAGCATGGTTGATCGATATCATCATTTCATGTTCGATGTTTTTTAATATTATACTATTGGGCTGCCGTTTTCTGCCCTTCTCCCGAATAAATGTGTACTTTATCAGAGACTAAAATAAAATCAGAGTACACATGCTCTGGCATGCGGTTCCAGTAGTAGTACTCGTACTACTAAACCTTGCACTTGGCTCCTTGCCTCTGCGTGAAGTCGAACAATGATGGTACTCCGTATGTTGGGTACTACAGTGTATGCCTCTGGCAATCTGACACCGAATGAACTGATGCATGTCCGCCTCCTAGGCGAGGGTAGGTTGCATTAGTCAAAAGGCGTAAGCGAGCTTCACCTTGTCCTGCAAGCTTCTCCTCGTTCTACGAGTTGATGGGACACACCAGAAAGCAGTGCTAGCCCATACTCCCTCCTTTCCGGTTAATATGGCTTAATCTATTTTGCGGGTAAATGAGAGAGCTTTATTCATATATAAGCATTCTTAGGACAATCAGCCAAGAGACGGGTCACTAGGAAGTGAGGCACCCCGCAAAAACAGAAGAAGGAAGCGAGGTGTTTCATCAAGCCAGCTCTCGACCACATTCAAAGTGCAGCAAGCACGGTTCGCACAAAGATGCGCCGCATGGTTTTCTGGCCTGTTTACATGCTAAATAACAAAAAAGGAGGAAATGTCACTGAGCTCTCCTATTTGTAACAGGATATGAGCCAGAATTAAGCGAGAATTGTGGCGAGTGTTCCATGCAATCAACTTCCATATTATCACATGCGAGAACCCTCGAAGAGAACCAAATGTGTTGAAGATTGCTTTATCACATTTTTAAGATATAATAAAAGTGCAGACGCTCCTCCATCCGGTTCCTAGTAGTATAGTACATACCTCTATAGTAGTAGTACTAGTACTAGTAAACTTTGCGCTTGGCTGTGCGCCTCTTTGGGAAGTCGAACAATAATAGTACTAGTATAGTGTATGCTTCTGGCAATCTCACACCGAATTAATTGTTGCACGTTCACCGCCTGAGCGAGGGAGAGCTTGCAGTAGTCAAAAGTTTCTCCTTGTCTGGTGAGCCACCGCGCGCATCCTTCTCCCGTCCTGCAAGCTTCTCCTTGTTCGGCATGTTGATGCGACACAACAAAGTAATGCTAGTCCATACTGCCTCCTTTCCAGTTAATATGGATTAATTTCAAACGAGATAACACTGTCTGTCACTGTATATTTGTAAAAATACAGTCAGTGGACTTCATAATATGCTCATTGCGCTCAATATATACATTTTCCGATGTTTATACGGTCACTAGCTCACCCTGGCTGAGTATGTGTGTGCATGCACGTGTAGGTTGAGCACTTGAGCATGATCATGTGTGTTCCGTCATGTGCTTGAACATGCATGCATTAGGGCGTCGCGCCCGTTTTTGCGTCCATGTGTATGTGTGACTGTTGCATGCATGCACGAGGTTGTAGTCCCTCACATTCACATGTTCATAATTCAATGCTTTGTCAAAACATTACATGCAAGGTTTAATCATGCGTTGTTCACGCATGCATTCCTGATATTATTACGTTGGTAAAGACAATTTCTTGAGGAAAACGAGCCCATGAATTGAGTACAAAGGGGACCAATAAGCCAGGACAGAGGGAGTACCAATGGTGAACCGGAAGGAGGGAGTAGGTACTAGTAGTACAACACTACATAACAACGTGCAATAACAAAATTCCTCTATGTGCATCCTGTCTACGTGTCATGCAAGAAAATAGAGATAAGTACAAGTGGGACTCAAGAACGGTCATACACGTAGGGGGAGTACGTGTATGGGCCACTAAGGAGCAGTCAAATCACATAGTAAGTTCGTCAAAAGAAGCAACCATCATTTCACTCTTCAATGACACGTACGTAATATAAAATGCTTCATATGGATAAAAAATAGAACCACTATATATACACTAGCAGGTGCCTAAGCTACAAGCTTGCTTGCTTGGGTTGCTCTCTTCACAAGCATAGAACGACGGTGGCCACACCAGTGGTCACATATACGGCCTGATCCCGCCGCTAGGGGAAGGGAACAATGTCATGCGTAGACGTGATCAACATCGGTGAGGGAGAAAACCCACAGTCGGTGCGTCCCAATCGGGGGTCCCGCGGTATGGGCTGATGCGGCCTCCCAACCGCCCTTCTAGCTACAGCCTAACGTCCCAGGTAGTACATCTTCCTTTTGGAGCCGGCTTGCTCCACTTCTGCAGCTCCCCACGTAGCTCCATCTCCATGTCAATCTTTCTCTACTTCTACCGGCTTCAATTTGTGATGAGTTTATGTCTGATGAACTAGTGCCAATAGTACTATTCTAATCACACTTCTTAAATATCTTTGCCATCGGGGATGCTCAGCTCGATTTTAGTGTATGATCTGGGTGCCAGCCGTCTTTCCTTCAATAGGTTCTACCTAGCCAGGCAATTAAATCATGTTTAAGGTTTAGGGTTTAAGTCATAGTGACCCCATCAATAGTTTTTCTTTTGTACACGCTCTCACAACTTTTGTCTTTAGTTGTGAAGTAAATATTGGCTATGATGTGTGAATCATTGAGATGCGTCAGCATGCGTGTTAGTTTTCCTTTGTATTTGATTGAATGTTGTAACGGGGCAACCTTGGAGTAGGAATGAAAATGGAGTGGAAAGTTTCCATTTTTCTAGAGAAAAAATGGAAATGGAGAGAAACAAACGTTTCGTTTCGTTGGATCGCGCCATCGAGCAAAACAAACGTCTAATCACGTCTGTCGCGTTCGTGTCTCACCCTCCTCCACGGCTCCACCCCACATGGTCGCTCGACATGACACACACCGCAAACCGAGTATACGATAACTTTCCCGTCTGCTTGTCGATGGATCGTGCCATGGAGTACGAGCACTACTGGAAGAGATTGACGAGTAGGGGGAGGATAGCTAGCTGTAGCACGGACTCCCAAGAACTTTTTACATGCATGTTGTGTCCGGCTATTGCGACCATTGAACGCGGAGCAGTCAGGTGCACCGGGAATCGGCGCGGGAGACGCTCTCTCGGCCGGTGCGCTACTTCAATGCCGACGCCAGTGAGAGGTCACGTCCTCTCTGGCCGGGCATGAATGTGGCACTGACCGTTTCAGGTGGGAAGCACGCGCGGGTTATGAAGAGGGTTCATGTTGGTTAGGAGCAGGCGTGGGAGCGGTCCGGATGCCCGCAAACAAGAGATGATGTATGTTAATATTGCTGCGTATATAATTAACAGCGTAAATAATTTGCAAGTTGGACAAATATGATTGGAGATGGAGATGGAATTTTATGTAAACACGGATATGCATGTCTATGTCTATGTGTGTGTGCACGACGACTCTCGCGACCTGGAAGCGGGGGCATGTTATTTTGATCGAGTTTTCTTTCTTGGTACGTTAAAAAATTGTCTGCCACTTTTCGTTTCTTTTTTCTGGGAACGCACGTATTCTATTTAAAACCACTTCTATGGAGAGATTTTTTACTCCATTGTATATATAGCCTCTTGTTTGATAGGGTTTCTTGCATCTCACTCTCTCACCCTCTCCATATCAAAACAATATGACAATGTCCACTCTATCTCTCTCCTCACCGTGGTCATAGATCCGGCCGAATCCCGTCCACTGCGGGAGGTGAGGAGGTGCATCGTTGACGTTGTCGCCGTCGACGATGGAGGAAGCCGATGCACACCATCCTCTCGGAGCAGGCGCTGGCACGGACGAAGGTCCTCCGCGCCCTTGTTTGCTGCCGTCGTGTGGGCAGATCACGCCCGCCCGCCTAAGCGACATTTCGCCCCCTGAGGTATAACTTCTTGTACTGGTCCAGCTCCTCAAGTCGCTGCATGCGGGTTTTCTTCTATGCTACTAATCCCCAGCTCCCCATGTATAGTAGCTAGGGTTCGTTGGCTGGTCCAACATCACCTACTATTATAGAGGAAATGCCACTCGAAAAGTTGTCCTGATTTATGCCTCGGTGGAAGTATACATGTTGTTTCGACAAACAGTACATGGAGGTTGTGCGGTCATTGTCCATATGCTCCTATTGCTGCTGCTAATCTAATACTATCACTGGTTAAATGAAGAAATGCTTTTTTTCTCAGGTATCCTGGTTTAGAGCATCTCCAATAGCTTGTCTATATGGATGTCTATACTCGTTTTCCACGACGTGAGCCCAAAACAGGCGTCCAACAGTTTGTCTATATGGTCGTCCAAATATACACATCCTCTAAATGTCGTTGTTAATCTTATACCAATGCCAAAACAAAGTGACAACACTATATCCCTTTTTTTTATATTTTTGCAAACAACGATGTGTATCTCCATATCCGGGCATGTCTTCCTCAATTTTAGTGGAACTGCACAAAATTGGATGGTCGTTGTTGTTCCGCCTCACTGTCCTCTGCCACGTGGTTCTTCCTTCCTCGAGCTTGATTAGTGAGAAAAAACAGACCACGGTGAGGATTTGTCGAAATTCATAGGTGCCTCACCCAAACTTGATGCCAAATGGATGATGCATCACCACGATGACCTATCGATGCTCATGGTTGCGCCTCATGGTTGCGTAGGATGGTGAAGCTGATCGATTTCCATGAAAAACAAGTTGTCTTCCATCAGTGCTCTTTGCTTGTCACCCACAAAGATGATATCCTTCATCAGTTCACCTTGGTTGCGTTGGAGACGTAGTCGTCTTTCATGTTGGTGCAATTTTATCACACAATTGTCTATGAACCAAATGTTTCCTCGAAGAAGGATCGATGTTGGTACTAAGAGCATAAGTTTTGTATTGATTTCTAAGCCTTCTCACAAGTTTGTCTTCAGCTGCCCTGTAATTTTATTTCTCCAGCTATTAACTTTGATTAAAAAATGGTGTGGACTAAAGCCCTGATGGACGTAGTAGCCCTCCATTTTTATTTACTCTGCATATTAGAGTTGACTGAAGTCAAACTTTGTAAAGTTTGACCAAGTTTAGGCCGAACACAATAGACCATTACTATTGAGAGAGGGCAAACTGTACATACTCTCAAACCTTTTCAATAATTGAAATTAAAATTCTTTGTTTGCACACACTCTCACACATTTTTGATAATTTGGCGCACGTGTGGTTGTTCACTTAGACTAGTCACAGTGGGGAGTAACTTAGAGTAGTAACATGCATATGTTACTAGTCTATGTTACTACCTCCACAGTGGGTAGTAGCATATGTGTTGTGTCATGCATCACTTCATTTATTAGGTTCAAGACTCATCTTTTCTTAACATATGTGATGTTATAGTAACTGGATATGTTACCACATACCTCTCTTTTTTCATTAATTACATGCCACATCATCTATTTTGCCTAGATAAGTGTGATGTTACCACCTATGTTACTCCCACTGTGGGCAGTCTTAAATAAAGGGAGGGTAGTGTACCGCACGTGAAGGACAGGAAGTGTGACCAGGACACGTGGATCATTAGTTCATCAGAAGTACTTAGTTTTCTTCACTGGTACATTAAATAAAGAGTTTCGTTTCGTTTCGTACTTACACAATTTAAAACGATTGTTATGGAGAGAATAAGAAAACCACTCCGCTATATATTAGTAGTATACACGAGTACTATATGGACGCAGCTTCATTGACTTAGTGCACCTGCCTTTGGGTGTATTACAGGTGGGCCCAAATGGTGGCCCGCCCACCTATCATACAGCCAAAGGCAGGTGCAGTTAAGGCACCGGAGCTCAGTCAGTAATACAGTATATGTGTAGTACACTATATAAGCTGGAGCCTCAGCGCTTGTTCGCTAGGGTTTGCACTCTCCACACTCTCGCCGCACTACATATATATACACGTTGGAGGCTCAGCGTTCCTTTGCTAGGGTTTGCTATATTCACAGTCTCTCACCCTCTTCACCAGATCTAAACAAGACTGCGTTGTGGCCTTTGTCTCTCTCTCCCCCCTCACAGCTGGTGAAGGAGGCGTCTGAATCCCGTCGCACCAAGAAGGGGAGGAGGTGCAGAGTTCACTCTATCACCTACGGCGAGGGAGGCAATCCACTACCGGTTGCGCTGTTCTCTTTCACCAGCGCCTATGCAGGAGGGCCACCGACCCCTTATTCCTCGCTGCCGTATGTACTGTGGGCAGATCTGGCCTCCCGTCGCACGCCTTGCCACATCCTGATGACCCTAAGGTATAAGTTTCTTTGAAACCGTCATTACTCTAGCTGCATGCAGATATTTTTCGATTCTGTAGTCGAATCTAGGTCTGGGTTCAAAGAGGGAAGAAGGGTGCGGTGGGGTGGAGCATGAATCTAGGACGTGGTTCAATGAGGAAAGGAGGGAGGGAAAGTAGTATAGACTGGCTATCCAGCCACTTTGTTGGCCGAAAAGGGAAAAAGGGGGTAACCCAGTACACACATCTGTAAGGAACTGGGTGGTCGGGTAGTTTGTGCAGGACTAGATTTGCGGCCCTCACATAGGAAAAAGGTTCAAAGAGAACAAATATGGGACCAACGCAGATATGCTGCTTGGCTACATACTTTGCATCACCCATTTATACATGTGGACGCATATGGTGCTCGCATGTCCCATGTCCCATGTCCCATACAACTATTTTGCTGTTGTTAATCTAAGAATGCTACTGGAAAATTGAAGCAATGCCACTGTTAAAAGTAAATTACATTCTTAACGAATGTTGTTTTAAGAGAATGTGTCTATTAATATGAATCAATGCAACAGTTTTAGAAATGCTACTGCCCTACTTTGTTTTCCATCAAGATAAGTTAGATGCTTCTTTTTGTCGCCGTTTGTTTCATCCTCCTTTATTAGCCAGTAATTGTTTCCTTTTTTCCTCTATTAAAATAGGGATATATATTCAACTTGTTGCTATAGCAAACTTAAACGTCACACGGCGACTTTGCTTGATTTCAGAGTAACTACACACAATGAGATTGGATTTCCTATTCGTGTTGGTAGATTCGTACGTGATCTTGTGTGCGTCATGATAGGTTGGTACTTGCCTTCATCCACATGATCGTGCAGTGTGTTTTGAGATGTTGTGCTACTTGTATTGGTACTGTTTTAAATAAATGTTGAATTGATGCTATTGTATTGCTCTTTTTTCCCATTAAGTAGTGAACAAAAATGGTACCAATCCAGACATGATGCTTGTTGCTTTGTTACAATAAACTCTACATCACCCCCTCTATAAGTAGATGGAAGCACATGGTATTGTTGCGCCCACTCTCCCCGGAACTGTTTATGCTTTTTCTTAATCTAATGCCGCTGGTAAAATTAAGCAATGCCACTCTCAGAATTAACTACTGAACTGTTTTAAGAGAATTTCTTTGTTAATATGAATCAATGCAACCGTTTTAGAAATGCTACTGTCCTATACTTTGTTTTCCATCAACATAAGGTAGATGCTTCTTTTTGCGGCTGCATGTTTCATCCTCCTTTACTGGCCAGTAATGGTTATCTATTCAACTTGTTGCTATAGCAAACTTAAATTTCACACCGGCGACTTTACTTGATTTCAGTGCAACTACCCAAAACAAGAGTGGATTTCCTATTCGTGTTGGCAGATTCATATTTTATCTTTGTCGTCTCATGAAAGGTCAGTACAGGCTTTCATCCACATGATGCTGCAATGTGCTTTGAGATGTTGTGCTACTTGTATCGGTACTGTTTTGGATAAATGTTGAATTGAAGCTATTGAACTGCTGTCTTTTACCATTATGTGGGCAAAAATTGTTCCAACCCATACGTGATGCTTGTTTCTTTGTTACAACAAACTCTGCATCACCCCCTTTATAAGTAGATGGAAGCACATGTGGTTGTTGCGCCCACTCTCCCCTAGAACTGTTTATGCTTTTTCTTAATCTAATGCCGTTGGTAAAATTAAGAAATGCCACTCTCAGAATTAACTACTGAAATGTTTTAAGAGAATTTCTTTGTTAACATGAATCAATGCAACCGTTCTAGAAATTCTGTTGTCCTATACTTTGTTTTCCATTAAGACAAGGTAGATGCTTCTTTTTGTGGCCGCATGTTTCATCCTCCTTTATTGGCTAGCAATTGTTTCCTTTTTGCCTCTTAAAACAGGGATATCTATTCAACTTGTTGCTATAGAAAACTTAAATGTCACACCGGCAACTTTGCTTGATTTCAGTGCAACTGCACAAAACGAGATTGCATTTCCTATTCGTGTTGGTAGATTCATATTTTATGTTGGTCATCTCATGAAAGGTCAGTACAAGCCTTCATCCACATGATTGTGCAATGTGCTTTGAGATGCAGTGCTACTTGTATTGGTACTGTTTTAAATAAATGATGAATTGAAGCCAGTGTATTGATGTCTTTTCCCATTAAGTAGTGAACAAAAATGGGACCAACCCAGACATGATGCTTGTTTCTTTGTTACAACAAACTCTGCATCACCCCCTTTATAAGTAGATGGAAGCACATGCTGTTGTTGCGCCCACTCTCCCCAGGAACTGTTTATGCTTTTTGTTAATCTAATGCCGCTGGTAAAATTAAGCAATCCACTCTCAGAATTAACTACTGAATCTTAGTTCAAAACTGCAACACTTGTTAGGGATTGGCGGGATTACCATTTTTGTGGCCGCATGTTTCATCCTCCTTTATTGGCCAGTAATTTATTCCTCTTTTGCCTCTGTTAAAACAGGGATATCTATTCAACTTGTTGCTATTGCGACATTTTGCTTCGCTTAATTTTGGTGGAACTACACAAAAGGAGACCGGATTTCCATATATGTGTTGAGATCTCTTTTAGGCCTTCTTCACGAGTTGTTTTACATCTTGGTCTTGAAAGGTTAGTACCGACTTTCTTCAGAATTAACTACTGAATCTTAGTTCAAAACTACAACACTTGTTAGGCATTGGCGGGAGTACCATTTCTGTCAGGGATCGGCCGGAGTACATGTTTAAGAAATATATTTTTCAGACAATGTCTCTGTTATTATATATCAGTTACAATGTTTTACAGATGGTACTATCCTGCTTTGTAGTTCTTTCTACATGTTTAACCAAGGTATTGTTAAGACAATGTCTCTGTTAAAATGAATCAGTCACATAGTTTTAGGAATGGCACTTTTCTACTTTGTCGTTCTTTATACATGTTGAAACAAGGCATTGTTAAGATAATGTCTCAGTTAATATGAATGGACCACACTGATTGAGAATTGCTACTCTCCTACTTTGTTTCCCATTAAGATATGGTAGATCAGTAGATGTTTTTCTTCTAGGAGTACAAGTCATCAACCATTATTTCTCAGTATTTGTTTCCCTTATACCTATTGTTGCTTACAAGGATATCAAAATTAAAGCTCGGTTTTATTTCGACTTTGATTTATTTGAACTGCACAAAAGGAGCCAATGTGTCTAAGGCAAACTTCTGCATTAGTGGGTCCAGTTGGTCTTACCACTTTGCAGAAAGAAGTAGTCACTGTTTGCGCTACATTACACAATGAATGATTGGGAAGCTTTACAGAGTATTAGTAGACGCTGGTGACATGACTAGTATGCAGAGAGCATAGGAAACTCTACAACACGTGGAGTGCACTGGGAAAAAATTGCCCAAACAAGTACTCCCTCCATTCGGAAATATTTGTCCTAGAAATGGTTGTATATAGACTTGTTTTTGTTCTAGATACAACCATTTTTAAGACAAGTATTTCCGAACGGAGGGACTACAAGAAGCCAGGACAGGACTCCAAATCTGTCAATGTTATTCTAAGCAACAATGATGGGGCATCTGGGTATGGTAATCTGTTTACCGTACTTTCAGTTTATTAGTCCACAGATTGGTGGGTTGATACTGGGGCCATTATTCATGTGTGTGCTGATGTGTCTTTGTTTTCTTGCAGCATATAAATACGAAATCCACAGGGATGCTCAGCTTGATTTTAGTGGAACTGCACAAAATGTTCAGATGGTTTGTGTCCTCCATAATACTTCATCATGCACAATACATCGAATTGTTCTCTAATCATTCATCGTCACCTTGAGCCACCAGAATATATGTTTGAATAGAGCTGCCAGCGTCGGCCATTAAGAAGGGTAAGAAGAAAGACAAAAAGAGAGATGGTTGCTTTACTAGTGGTTCAGAGGAACACTGGGCAAACAAGTACCCAAACAAGTACCAAGAAGCCAGGACAAGACTCCAAGTCTATCAATGTCACTCTAAGCAACAATGATTGGGCATCTGGGTATGGTAATCTGTTTACCGTATTTTCAGTTTGTTAGTACACCGATTAGTGGGTTGACACTGGGCCCAATATTCATGTGTGTGCTGATGTTTCTTTGTTTCCTGGCAGCATATAAATACGAAATCCACAGGGATACTCAGCTTGATTTTAGTGGAACTGCAGAAAATGTTCAGATGGTTCGTGTCCTCCATAATACTTCATCATGCACAATACATCGAATGGTTCTCTAATAATTCGTCATCACCTTGAGCCACCGGACTATCTGATGACAAACTGATGACAAACCCTACCCGTTCCACAATCATAGGCATTACATATTTTGAATGGGAAAAGCTTGTCAAAGTTTAATCATTGATGTTACCAAGAAGACATTAGTTTAATAGATTGGAATTGGAAAACCATGTCAGTTTTTGCTCATTGATGTTAGCCAGAAGACATGCATTTGATATTTTTGAGTGGGGCGCCCTTTCCTATGATCAACGTCGATCGTTTTTTCCTATTCCTGTCTTCAGTTCAGAAGTAAATATTTACTCTACTGAGATGCATAATCACATGAATGTTGACTTATGTAAGGTATTTTAAGAGTTTGTTCTGAATGTTTTCTATGTAATGCCAGGCCTTGTGAGTTTGATTGCAAAGTTGAGCTTGGAATGCTGTGGCATGCGGCATCACGAGCTGTTCACCGTGCCTCCTGAGAATAATGCTTCATATTGTTTTGCATGTTGATCTAATGCCTGTGATTTGCATGTTAAGAAGATCATCCTCTTCTGTTGTTTCTGTGCTTAAGAAGTTCATTGTCTTATGTTTCATTCATTGCCTATACGACAACTCGGGTAGGTTAGAGGTGAAACCATATGATGTTCCAACCAACTCATCATCTTAGGCCGTGATTGGATTGTCATTTTCCAACCAAAACCGCTTGTAAAACAGACGCTTGTAAATAAAAGCAGATGGTCTTGGGCGAAGTGCTTGGTTGGTCGATGTCGACTAGTAAAATATACACTAGTCTCTCAAATTACACGTGTAACCCACCGGTTTTACTTACAGACCTCGGGCCCTCGGTTTAATTACGCCTGTATTTTACGCATTGTTTCTGATGGCGAGTAAATTACACTTGTATCTTAATACAGGTGTGAAATAAACCAGAGCTCCCAAGCGCGGCCTTACCGTTTCATGCCGTCTCAGTCTCTCGAAGGTGCTCATAGGAGTCCGATGATCCTGGCTTCCTGAATGAGCAGCATACGCTGTATCAGACCATCTGTAGGGCCCGGGAGGCCCTCTCTGTGGTCCTTCGAGTGGTTGCGCTCGCCGTGGTGCCGAGCTTTGTCAACATGGTCAACGAACATGAGGATTCAGGAGATGACTTTATTTTGACTGGATGCTAGTAGGGACCCACTAGGGCCATAGCCGTACGTACGCAAGTGCCTCCTTATTATGTACAACTATATTCTTTTTTGCTTCCTCCTGGTTTGCTAACATCACGGTCCCACACCATTATCAACCTATGTAGTCACTAAACAAGAGAATTGCACAAGGAGTGACCGACAGCTGGGACCAAGTAGCTCGAGCAGTATTTGTGTTTTTGAGGTGTGAGCACTACAAAGTAGGGTATTAACTGGGCGGGCTATGGCCCGTCTAGCCCAGGCCAAACATCCAGCCCAGATATTATTTTTTTAAGCTGAAAATGGCTAGCCCAGCTATACTTTTTTGAGGAATACCCAGGCAAGGTCAACTTGTTATTCTCCACCCCGCTGGGCTGCAAATCTTTCCTAGGAGGGATGCATTAGGCCTAACAGGAAATGGGATTTAATAAATATTAAATGGGATGTAATTATAAAAACTGGGCAGTAACTACAAAAAATGCACCAAACACGTAATTAGTTTATAAAAAATTATTTTTGGATTTTGAAAATTTTAATTTCATTAATTGTTGCGCGCGCAATGTTTCATTGGATTTTTACGTAATACAAATTTATATTGAAATTGTATTTAATCTGACTAGAAATTTCGGGATAAAATATTTCGGATCCCATCAAAATGTGGGATTTTTTTTGAATTCTGTTTTGAACAGTTGGTTGAAATTATTAATCGTTGTCCATGCTAGAAAATGGGCTGTACTTTTAACAAACTGTAAATGGGCTGTAGTAAAGTCCATTAGAATTCAAAAATGGCCTGTACATTCTTACAAATCACAAATGGGCTATAAGTTCTCTACCACACACTTGTGGGCCTACTAAGTTGACGCGTCCCCTAAAAAAAGTAAACACGTATGCAAGGCTTTGTCAACTTATAGTCAACACACGGTTCTAGCAGTAGTGGCTGTTGGATGTCCATCCAACGGATGTCGTGCTTCTTCTTCAATGTCGGGTATTCTTGCTTCAGCCACCCAAAGTGATTCCTCCCCCTGACATCTAGGGCGCACCGTTTCGGAGGCTGACCTGTGGGCCTACTAAGTTGACGCGTACCAAGGGCTTTGTCAACTTAGTCATTATAAATGATTCTAGCTATAGTGACCGTACGATGTCCATCCAACGGCCGTCGTGCTTCTTCAACCTCTGGTCTTCTTGCTCCAGCCGCCCAAAGCAGCACTGGTCATGCCGCCTGCTCCTGTCTCCTGTGGCCGGCTGTGCTGCCGCAGAGGACTCACCACCCCTACTACACCCACCACTGGCCAGGCCATACCTCTACTCACCCACACCCCCTGTTATTCTACGGTGACGGCAGCCTCACACCGCAGCCGAACCAGTGAACCCTTGTACTCCTCTCTGCGTGGGCATCGACTACTGCGTCTTCCCCGGCTCTGCGTCATCCCCTTCATAGGCCTCGCCGTCGTCCACTGCCCTGGTGCTCTCCGCGCGGCGTGTTCAATGTGGTCAACGAACGACATCCATCGGACGTGGACTGTACGTGGAGAGGCTGACAGCTGGGTCCACGGCCGCACACCAGGAAATGCCTCCTTATTACATGCAAAATAATGATTCCTCCACCTGACATCTGGGACCCACCAGAAGGGCCTTTGTATTTCGCAAAAAAATGTTCCCCCCGCTGACAGGTCGGACCCACCAGCTATATCTTTGCACGCAAGGAAGTGCCTCCTTATTACGCACAAAAAATGAATACCCCCTGCTAGCTAGGACCCAGCTTAGTGGGAGGCTGACTTGTGGGCCTACTAAGTTGACGGGGACGGAGGGCTTTGTCAACGTAGTCAATATGAACGATTCTAGCTCCAATGACCGTACGATGTCCATCCAATGGCCGCAGTGCTTCTTCAACCTCTGGTCTTCTTGCTCCAGACGCCCAAAGTAGCGCCGGTCGTGCTGCCTGCTCCTGCCTCCCGTGGTCGGCTGTGCTGCCGCGGAGGCCTCACCACCCCCTACTACTCCTAATGCTGGCCAGGCCCTGCGGCGACGGCAGCCTAACACTGCAGCCGAACCAGTGAACCCTCGTACTCCTCTTCGCGTGTCTATGCACTCCCGCGTCTTCCCCGACTCCGCGTCGTCCCCTTCCTAGGCCTCGTCGTCGTCGACCGCCTTGGTGCTCTCGGCGCGGCGTGGTCAATGTGGTCAATGACTGACTTCCATCGGAAGAGTACTATACATGGAGAGGCTGACAGCTGGGTCCACGGCCGTAACAAGGAAGTGCCTCCTTATTACGCAAAAAATAATGATTCCTCCACCTAACAGAAAGGATCCACCGGATGGGCCACCGCATTTTGCAAAAAATGTTTCCCCTGACTACTGGGACCCACCAGCTACATCTTCACATGCAAGGAAGTGCGTCCATATTACGGGCAAAAAAATGATTCGCCCCCTGACTGCTGGGACCTACCAGCTACACCTTCCACGTAAGGAAGTGCATGACACTCGAGACCCACCTGGTCGAAGCGTACGTAGCGTTGTCATTCTGGTTGATGTAGAGGCGCGCACGTGTCGTAGTAGAGGCACACACGTGTCGTAGTAGAGTGGCACACGTAGCATGTACACGTACGTATAGCGGCCAGGGTGCAAGAAAGAAAAGATGGCTACGTACATACATATGGGTGGGGTCTCGAACGCCTACTCGCGCATACGTACGGCCAGGGCTCGTGTACATGGCTGGGTCGGAACTGATAAACTACGTCGCCATCGTGTTCATGCGGAGGCAACGGAATGCATAGTGTTCATCGCGAGGCAACAAAACGCGTGCTGTTCATCGGGAGCCAACCGGATTGGAAGGAACAGATGATGGAAACGAGGCCTGGCGTACCGCATAACAGAGGAAACGGCCTTGTGTTTGTTCGGCCACGGTCGAAACGGGATCCTGTTCATCGAGAGGGGGCTGGCATACCGCAAAACGGAGGAAACGGACCTCCGATGGTCGAAACGGGGTCCTATTGATTGGGAGGGGTGTGGCGTACCGCAAAACGGAGGAAACGGACTTGTGTTGGAGCACTACGGTCGAAACGGGGGTCTTGTTCATCAGGATGGTTGTGTCGTACCACAAAACGGGACTCCACGGGATACTGTTCATCTCCACCGTCGACCTCCTCCAGCCTCCACGGGCTACTGTTCATCCACCGTCAACCTCCTCCAGCATCCACCTGCGACTATTCATCCACAGGCTCCCTTTCATCCACCCTCCACCGCGCGCTCCTCCACCAGCTACTGTTCAACCAGCCCTCTCCACGGGGTCCTGTTCAACCACCCCTCCACAGGCTACTGTTCATCCAGCCCTCGACCAGCTACTGTTCAACCAGCCCTCCACCGACTATTGTTCAACCAGCCCTCCACGGGGTCCTATTCATCCAGACCTCCACGGGGTCCTGTTCATCCACCGGCTTGATCGAACGGGGTACTGTTCATCCAGCGGCAACTGTCGGCGTTCTGGGTACGGGGGTCCCCATACTTGCCTGCCCACGGCCTGCGGCGGGGCTCGAGTGGGGGCCCAATGCAGCCAAGCTTCATCAGCTCAAACTCAAGACCCTCGCGAGGGGCCAAGACCTAAGGGGCGGATGACAGGAAGCTTCGTCAGGAGCAGCCTCAGCAGGCAGGCTCACGAGGAGGCGGAGAGATCAAGGCAGGGGCACCTCACGAGGAGCCCGTGACGCAAGCCATGACGATCGAGATCAGGCGGGCGCCAGGCGGGCACCGGCCTGTGCAGTGTCCTTGTTTCCCCTTCGGTGCAAAGGGAACAAGCACAGTCCAAGGCATTGGGCAAAGGTTACCATTCCGGTGCAACGAGACCAAGACCAGCAGAGCGGCAGGACGGAGGTCATCGTGGACCCCAAGATGGCATCATCACCAGTGCTTTTGGCAGCCGAAGACCACCTTTCGTCAGGATAACTTGTACTAGATGTTCCCCTTCAAAATGGCCAATTGTTGGCGCCCTTCCCGCTCACATTTTGGGAAGAGGACCTGGGCCTCTATAAGTAGGACTAGCCACCATAGAGGGGAGGGGACCCGGACCAAGTAGAACATACCACACCAGCTCAAGAACACCTCTCGCGAGGCCGTTCTTCCCCCTGTATTGTTCATCATCAGCCCCTGAGGTAATCCACCACACCACACACTGGAGTAGGGTATTAGACCACATCGGTGGCCTGAACCAGTATAAATGTCGTGTCCTTTGTGTGTTCTTCTTTCCAGCCTAGATTTCTTGCGAGCCATAGAAGCGCGAGTCGGTAGTGGAAAGATCTCCGTGCGCACCCCAGAGTTCGAACCTTAAGGGTATGCCAGAACCCGAAATCCGACGTTTGGCGCGCCAGGTAGGGGTGCGCCGGAGTTCTCCCTCTCGACGACCCGCTCTCCACCAACATCATGTTTCGCCCCCATGGCGGACAACGCGCCACCTGCTCCGGCAACCGATGCCGGCACTGGGGCCGGGGGGCTCCGAGCCTTGGCCCCCACCTTGCGACAGGTGCAGTGGCCGCACAAATTCTAGCCTAAGACGCCGCCGCGCTACGACCGCGCGACGGATCCGCTGGTTTTCCTGGTGGCGTATGAGGAGGCCGTCCTCAAAGCCGGGGGCGACGACCGAGTGATGGCCAACTGGTTCCCCATGGCCCTCGCCGGTGACCCACGCGCATGGCTCCTCCACCTGCCGACGGCTTCTGGGACCTCCTGGGGGGAGCTGCGCGACCTCTTCCTCGCCTGTTATGCCGCACCAGTGCCGCCCGTAGTCGCAGCTCTCCTGGGTGGCTCACATGCACCATCCTCGAGCCGCCACGTCAAGCTGTTCACCCACCGGAACAGCACTGCCCCCAAGCGTCGAGAAGCCCCCCCGGGTTGGGTGGCGCCCGAGGCCGATCTAACCTTGGACTCGGATGATCACCCCATCAACCCATCGGTTCGGGTGCGCTCCCGATGCTGTGCACCCCCACCATCTGCCAGGTGGCCGTCACCAGGACCCTCATCGACGGTGGTGCCGGCCTCAACGTGCTCTCGGTGGAGGCCTTCAGCCTCCTCCACATGTCGCTAGACCGGCTTCTGCCTAGCAGGCCTTTCTCGGGTGTCGGAGTCGGTTCCACCGCCTCCTTGGGACAGATCCGCCTCCTGGTGACCTTCGACACCCACGACAACTTCCGCACAGAGCTGATCGACTTCGACATCGCCCCCATCGGCCTCCCCTACAATGCCATCCTCGGCTATCCGTCCTTGGCCCTGTTCATGGTAGCAACTCACCCGGCGTACAACCTCATGAAGATGCCCGGAAGCAATGGCGTCCTTACCGTGTCAGGAGACGCAAGGGATGCGCTGCAGGCGCTCAAGCTTGCCTTCAGGGCGGCCGCGGTGGCGCAGCCCACCAGCACCGCTGCCCTTGAGCCCAAGGGGGCTGCGCCGGCTAAAAAGAAGTAGTTGTTCACCCAAGACAAGGCAGAAACCAAGCAGGTACCGGTCGACGAGGACGGGTCCACTGATGCTACCGTCACCATAGGATCCAACTTCGAGCCCGAGTAGGAGAACGCCCTGGTTAGGTTCCTGCGTGCAAACAAGAAGGTGTTCGCCTGGGAACCTGATCAGTTAGCAGGGGTCCCGAGGGGTGTGATTGAGCATCACCTTAACGTGTGCCCCAACGTGCGCCCCGTGAAGCAGAAGGTGAGGCGATAGTCCACTGCGAAACAAGCTTTCATCATTCAGGAAACCCGAAAGCTAGAAGCGGCAGGAGTTATTTGCGAGGTCCGTTACCCAGATTGGCTTGCTAATCCGGTCGTTGTACCGAAAAATGGAGGAAAGGAACGCATGTGTGTCGACTTCACCAACCTCAACAAAGCCTGCCCACAGGATCCATTTCCGCTCCCCCGCATTGACCAGATAGTCGACTCTACCGCAGAGTGTGACCTACTGTGCTTCCTAGATGCCTTCGCAGGCTATCACCAGATCAAGATGGTGGTAGAAGACGTGGAAAAACGGCTTTCCTGACCCCATGTGGAGTGTACTGCTACACGTGCATGCCATTTGGGTTGCGCAATGCAGGCCAAACCTTTCAGCGGCTGATGCACATCGCCTTAGGCCGACAGCTCGGGAGGAACGCTGAAGCTTACGTCGACGACATTGTGGTGAAGTCCCAGGAGGAAAAAACCCTGATACAAGACCTGGAAGAAACCTTTGCGAGCCTCAACAAAGTGGACCAACGGTTCAACCCGGAGAAGTGCGTGTTTGGGGTCCCCTCAGGCAAGCTCCTAGGTTTTCTTCTGTCCCACAGGGGCATCGAGGCCAGAGAAGGTCAAAGCAGTCAAAGACATGAGCCCACCAAGGACCCTCAGAGAGATGCAGAAGCTCACCGGGCGTGTAACCACGCTAGGGTGCTTCATCTCCAAGCTAGGGGAATGAGCACTGCCCTTCTTCAAGTTGATGAAGAAGAAGGGCCCCTTCGAATGGACTGAAGAGGCCGACAAGGCATTCCAAGATCTCAAGAGGTACCTTACCAGCCCACCAGTGATGGTAGCTCCGTGTCCACGGGAGCCCCTGGTGCTCTACCTTGCGGCCACCCCCTACTACGCTAGCGCAGCCCTAGTGGCAATCAGGGAGGAGCGCCGGACCAAGGCCGCAGTGACCGCCCGGGCTGAAGCAAAGCAAAGCCAAGAGGGCCTCGCGAGGACCACGACCGCAGCCGGAGTGGAACAGCCGCAATAGGAGAATGCACCCGGGGCAGGAGAGGCCTCTACAAGCGACCAAGCACTGGGGGCTCCACCATCTCAGGAGACGCCTCCACCTCTAGAGCATGCAAGCTACGCCAGCACCCTCAACCTCGTCGAGCATCCCATGTATTTCGTCAGCACGGTGCTACGGGACGCAAGGGCGTGGTACCCCATGCCTCAAAAACTCCTCCTCGCGCTATTAGTGGCCTCACACAAGCTGCGGCATTATTTCCAAGGCCATCCCATCGAAGTCGTCTCAGCATACCCCTTGGAAAGGGTAGTCAGGAGCCGCAACTCAGCTGGAAGAGTCGTGGAATGGAACATTGAACTACAGGCATTTCAGCTAGAATTCAGTACAACCAGAGTTATCAAGGGAGACGCACTTGCGGATTTTGTGGCAGAATGGGCAGAAGCACTGGGTCTCGAGGCAGGCGAGGACCGATCACTTTCCCCGGGAAGTGAGGCACCAGATGGCTGGGTCATGTACTTCGACGGGGCATTCTCCCGACACGGCGCGGGAGCTAGCGCAGTGCTTGTATCCCCCATTCAGGACAAACTCTACTACGCCGTGCAACTCTGTTTCCAGCACGGGGAAAAGGTCTCCAACAACATAGCAAAGTACGAAGGCTTGACACCAGGCTTGAAAGCCGCAATTGCCTTAGGGGTAAAGTGCCTCATCATCAAGGGCGATTCGCAGCTCCTCGTCAACTTCTCGAACAAGATATATGAACCAAAGGATGAGCACATGGAAGCCTACCCTGCTGAGGTTCGCAAGATGGAGAAGCAGTTCTGGGGGCTGTAGTTGCAGCATGTGCCTCATGGCACCAATCAAGAGGCTGATGAGATTGCCAAGAGGGCATACAGGTGGCTGCCTCAGGAGTCTGGCTCTTCGAGGAGCGGCTCTTCAAACTCTTGATGACACCGTCACTATCGAGCACGACGCAACCAAGGGAGGAGCTCCCTCAGCCGCCTACCTCGGGAGCTCCGGCCTGCGGCCCAGCTTCAGGGGCATGCCTGCTCCTGGCGTTAGAGCCTCAGGAAGGGTGTTGGATCGTAGAGCTCAAGAACTACTTAATGCAAGGGACCCTGCCGGAGAGCAAGGAGGAGGCAGAGCGTGTAGCGCGGCAGGCCACGGCTTACTGCATCAAGGATGGGGAGCTCTACCGGAAGTGACCAAATGACGTGTCCGCACGTTGCATCTCCAGAGAGCAAGGGAAGGAGCTACTGGCGGACATACACGGCGGAGACTGTGGGCGCCACTCATCGTCGCGAACCCTCGTCGGCAAGGCGTTCCGCAGTGGGTTCTACTAGCCCACAGCACTCAGCGATTCCGTTGAGCCGGTGAAGGCTTGCAAGGCCTGCTGGTTCCATGCTAGGCAGATCCATCAGCCGCCAGGGGGTCTAGAGACTATACCCCTCTCGTGGCCATTCGCAGTGGGGGCTAGACATTCTGGGCCCGTTCCCTCGGGCGCTAGGGGGCCATCTCTACCTCTACGTCGATGTGGACAAGTTCACCAAGTGGGCTGAGGTTGAAGCTGTCCGCACCATCCCAGCAGGCTCCGCAGTCAAGTTCGTCAAGGGTCTCATGAGTCGGTTTGGGGTGCCTAACCGCATCATCACCGACAACGGTTCGCAATTCACCAGTAATCTCTTCAAAATGTACTGTGCTAACCTTGGAACGCAGATATGCTACGCCTCGGTGGCGCACCCCCGGAGCAATGGCCAGGCCGAGCGAGCCAACGCGGAGGTCCTGAGGGGCCTCAATGCCAGGACCTTCAAGAAGAAGCTGGAGGCCTGCGGCAGGGGCTGGTACAACGAGCTCCAGTCCGTGCTGTGGTCTATCCGCACAACCACGGCCACCGCTGGAGGAGCTGCTGCCTGAGAAGGAGTCAACAAGCTTGGCGAGCCCCAAGCGCCGCCGCCTACACGCCTGCCGCCGTCTTCATCCTGGTCAGCACCGGGGCTGGGCAGGCGGCCGCGGTCATCGTCTTCGTGGCAGCACCCAGCGCGGCGACCGTCTTCCCCGAACACCCTCACGTAGAGGGTGGCGTCGCCATCGAATTTGAAGTGTAGGGTGCACCTCCGGCTCAGGCCGCGTGCACGGGCAAACGTTTGCCAGCCGCGGGTCAGGACCGCATCCTCAGAAGCGGAGACCTCCAGCGAAGCCCAGGAGGCCCTGCTGCAGCAACCATCTGCCTAAAGCCAGAGGCCGCCCCGAGCGCCGGCCGGCAGTTCACCTACGAAGAAACGGGGGAGCTGGAGCCAGGTGCTGGTCGGGTCCGCCAACGACATGACAAACTCCGGCAGCACCTCCGCCGAGCGAAAGCGCGGCCTGGGGGGCCTCGCGGCCACGGCGTGCCTTCCATCGGCAACCGGGCGCTCACCACCGCGCAGGGAACTGCCTCCATGGCCACAGGAAGCCTCTACGGGGATCGCGGGGTGCTTGCGAGGGCAGCCCCGGCCTCGCTTGGTCGGTGGGGAGTCTGGCCCTGTCGGACGAGCTTTTCCTTTCTCCGCGGCCGAGAATCTCTTTGACAGAGCCATGGGAATGGCGAGTAGCCAAGAACAAGAAAAGGAGTAGCAGGAAGGGATACGCTAACGAGGCTCGCACAGTCCCATACTTATAGCTGGAGTAGGCCAACCGCCGACCACCACGATCACAGGTAATCATGACCCATTTCTCTGCATGCAGGGACTTGCCAAGTCATGCGGTTGCCGAGGCATCATGGGGAAGCACATACGCCCACGACCAATCTGTCGCCACGCGGCGCCCAAGGCCGCAGGCTATTGGGGCCCGCGGCGCTTCGCGCTTGCCCCTTCGCTTCTCTGCTAGGCCCAGCCCGGGCGCGCCTCAGGCCCATGGGCTACTGTCGGCGTTCTGGGAACGAGGGTCCCCAGACTTGCCTGCCTGCGGCCTGCGGCGTGGCTCGAGTGGGGGCCCAGTGCGGCCCAACTTCATCAGCTCAAACTCAAGACCCTCGCGAGGGTCCAAGCCATGCGGTGCGGATGACAACAAGCTTCCTCAGGAGCAGTCTCATTAGGCAGGCTTGCGAGGAGGCGGAGAGATCAAGGTAGGGGCACCTCGCGAGGAGCCCATGACGCAAGCCATGACGATCGAGATCAGGCGGGCGCCAGGCGGGCACCAGCCAGTGCAGTGTCCTTGCTTCCCCTTCGGTGCAAAGGGAACAAGCATAGTCAAAGGCATCAGGCAAAGGTTACCATTCCGGTGCAACGAGACCAAGACTAGCAGAGCGGCAGGACGAAGGTCATCGTGGAGCCCAAGACGGCGTCATCACCGGTGCTTTTGGCAGCCGAAGACCACCTTTGGTCAGGATAACTTGTACTAGATGTTCCCCTTCAAAATGGCCAGTTGTTGTTTCCCTTCCCGCTCACATTTTGGGAAGAGGACCCGGGCCTCTATAAGTAGGACTAGCCACCATAGAGGGGAGGGGACCCGGACCAAGTAGAACATACCACACCAGCTCAAGAACGCCTCTCGCGAGGCCGTTCTTCCCCTTGTATTGTTCATCATCAGCCCGCGCGGCAATCCACCACATCACACACTGGAGTAGGGTATTACACCACATCGGTGGCCCGAACCAGTATAAACCTCGTGTCCTCTATGTGTTCTTCTTTCCAGCCTAGATTTCTTGCGAGCCATAGAAGCACGAGTCGGTAGTGGAAAGATCTCCATGCGCACCCCAGAGTTCGAACCTTAAGGGTCTGTCAGAACCCGAAATCCGACAGCAACGACCTCTACTACCACGGGGTCCTGTTCATCCAACCCCCCACCGGGAACTGTTCGTCCAAAACCCCCAACAACGCTCACTGTTCATCTAGAGGCAGCATCGATCGACTTCAGTTATCAACAGTAGCGAAGGAATCACTCGGGTTTAGTTAATAGCAAGGGATCGATCGATCACTCGGGTTTAGTAACACGTAGCCTGCAGTGCAATCGCTCGGGTTCAATTAGAGCCCAACACCTCGCTCGATTTCAGTTAGAGCCCAATGCCTCGCACACACACGCGTACGTACGAGAGAAACACGCATCGCTCGGCCCCCGACCACCCACCATAACCGGGAACTCCGCGATATTTTCCTCACCCTCGCTTCTACCACGGTTTTTTCTGTCATGGACGGCCCAAAGAATGTCATGCAACTGTGTCTCCGGCCCGCCGAGGACGAAAAGCCCATTTTCTATCATGATTTTTTGTGATAGAAGAAGGACCCCACCACATCTATGATGATACCAGATTTTTTCACAATTATCGTCATAGGAGTGTCATAAGTATGACAGAAAAAAAATTCATTCGGCCCAAAATGTCAGGGATGTGTCTTTTTTGTAGTGGAAGCGATAATGAATCAGCCTTGTCCGAGGCACGGTTCAAGCGACAAGCCGGCCACTCATTTGTGGCAGGATTGCTGTATCATGAAGGATTTCAAAGCTTTCGATCTCTTTTAGAACAACCATGGCCCCAATGGAGGCTCAGGATCCAACTCTCACGGTTCGGGTTATGGCGGTGGCGGCACTAAAACCGGTTTCCGAGGCCAAGGCAATCATGGTGGTTATAGTTAACACTCTGGTTAGGGGAATCAGTAGCAGCAGTCTGGTTATCAAAGTAACCCAAAGCAGTTGAATAGTGGGTAGTACCACGTTTTCACCACATGTTTATGAAAGCGGGATAAAAAGCTTCATAAAAGGGTAGTGAATGCAGTTGAGCTGGTGATTCCCCGTTACTTACGGTTGTCCAAACACCCTATTCTATGGAGTAGTGAGGATCACTCACCCCAGGTTGATAATCCGGGTCATTTGGCTTTGGTGGTGGCACCTTAGGTTGGAGGTTACAAATTCAGTGAAGTGCTCATGGATGGAGGCAGCAGCATCAATATCCTTTATTATGATACTTTTCGTCGCGTGGGGGTGACTGATAAGAATCTTAAGCCATCGAACACTGTTTTTCACAGCGTGGTGCCTGGTAAGTTGGCGTATCCGGTGGGAAAAATATCTTTGGAGGTTGCTTTTTGTGATGATTATGACTCCAGATCCGAGGCGTTGACTTTTGAAGTAGTTAAAATCTAGAGTCCCTATCATGCTCTGTTTGGGCGGCCGGCTTATGCTAAGTTCATGGCAAGGACTTGTTATGTTTATTTGCAGCTTAAGATGTTGGGTCATAAGGGTACCTTCATGGTACATGGAAGCCAGAAGATAGCCTTGGAATGTGAAGAAGGCGATTCTGCTTACTCTGAGTCTGTCTGTGCAACACAGGAATTGAAATTTTACAAGGATAATGTTGACCCAGCGGATATGACATCTTTGAGGAAGCCAACCACAGAGCATGACACCCTATTGAAATTTAAGTCGGCAGATGACACTAAGATAGTTGATTTTGTCCCCGGCGATTCATCCAAGCAGTTTATCATCAGTGCTAATCTGGATCCAAAATAGGAAAGCGCGCTCATTGAGTTCATCCTTGAGAACCGGGACATCTTTGCATGGTAGCCTTCAGACATGCCAGGTGTACCAAGGGAACTCGCTGAGCACACTCTCAATATTGATCCAAAGTTTAAACCAGTCAAGCAATTCCTTCGCTGTTTCAATGAGGAAAGGCGCAAGGCCATTGGTGAGGAAGTGGCCCGACTCTTGGTGGCTGGGTTTATTGTTGAAGTTTTTCATCCTGAGTGGTTGGCCAACCCTTGGTGCTTAAGAAGAATGGTACCTGGCGTATGTGTGTGGATTACACGGACTTAAACAAGGCATGTCCGGCTGATCCCTTTGCTCTTCCCTGTATTGATTAAATGATTGATGCTACGGCGGGCTGTGAGCGTTTGATCTTTTTTGATGCTTATTTTGGTTATCATCAGATCAAAATGGCAGTTAAGGACCAGGAGAAGACAGCCTTTATCAGTCCCTTTGGAGCCTTCTGTTATGTATCTATGCCTTTTGGGCTCAAGAGTGCCCAGGAGACTTACCAGCGATGTGTGCAAAATTGCCTTCATAATCAAATTGGGCGTAATGTTCATGGTTATGTGGATGACATTATGGTAAAGTCCAGGAAGAAGGAAACCTTGATAGATGATCTGAAAGAGACGACAATCTGAGGGTCTACAAGATGATGCTTAACCCGGCAAAATGTGACTTTGGTGTGCCAGTAGGCAAGCTCTTGGGCTTTCTGGTTTCCGAATGGGGCATTGAAGCTAATCCAGAGAAGATAAAGGCTATCACTTCCCTGGCTAAGCCGACATGTATCAATGATGTTCAGCGTCTGGCGGGTCATATTGCGGCTCATAAGCCGGTTGGGTGAGAAGGCCATCCCCCTATACCAGATAATGAAGAAGACAGATCACTTTGTCTGGAGCGATGCTGCTGATCAGGCGTTTGAGGCTTTGAAGAAACAGTTGGTTGTGCCTGTTGGCGTCCTGGGAACGGGGGTCCCTAGACTTTCCGGCCTGCGGCCCACGGCGTCGCTGGGCTGGTAGGTATGTACGGCCAATCTTCATCGACAAGGCATTCACGACCCTTGCGAGGGGCCAGGCCTCGCGAGGCGGACGATGCAAGACTCCCTCAGGAGCGGCCTCGCCAGGCAGGCTCACAATGGGCGGAGAGATCAAGGCAAGGAAAACCTTGCGAGGTCCTCATGACGTGAGCCAGGATGATCGAGACCAGCCGGGCACCAGCGCACGCGGTGTCCTTGCTTCCTCTTTGGTGCCAAGGGGGCAAGCGCAGGTGCGGAGTACCGAGGCATCAAGCAAAGGTTTTCATATCGGTGCAACGAGACCAAGGCCAGCAGGACGGCAAGACGGAGGTCACCATGGAGCCCAAGACGGCGTCACCACCAGAGCCTTTTGCAGGCGAAGACCACTTTTGTCAGGATAAGCTGTACTAGCTGTCCCCTTTCTAATTGGCCATTGTTGGCTCCCTTCCCGCTCAATATTTGGGGAGAGGACTCGGGCCTATATAAGTAGAACTAGCCACCACAGTAGAGGCGACAAACGGATTGGGGACGGATCCTAGATCATCTCACCCACACAAGTTTGGCAAGCACAAGGACACCTCAACCTCAGAAGGCTGTTCTTCCCCTTGTACTGTTCATCATCGTACCAAGAGGCAATCCACCACCACCACACTGAAGTAGGGTATTACACCACAACGGTGGCCCGAACCAGTATAAATCTTGTGTCTTTATCTTGTGAGTTCGTCTAGTTGTCCGCGAGATCTTAGAGAGCTAAGGCATGGATCGATAGGGAGAAATCCTTCACGCGCACCCTAGTGTTCGAACCTTGAGGATTTTGCCGGAACCCGTGATCCAACATTTGGCGCGCCAGGTAGGGGTGCGCCGTAGCTTCTCTTCCGTCGACATGTGCTCCGTCGCCACCGCGCTTCACCCGCATGGCAGGCACCCTGCCGCCGACTCCGACGGCCAGCGTTGACAACAAGGCCAGGGGGCTCCGAGCCCTGGCCCCCGCCCTGCGGCGGGTGCAGTGGCCGCCCAAGTTAAGGCCGGAGATGTCGCCGCGCTAGGATGGCGTGGCGGACCCATCAGCTTTCTAGCTGGTGTACGAGGAGGCCGTCCTCGAAGATGGGGGTGATGACAAGGTCATGGCCAACTGGCTTCCCATGGCCCTCACCGGCGAGCCGCGCGCCTGACTGCTCAACCTTCCCGGATCCATGGTGGCGTCTTGGGAGGAGCTCCGTGACCTCTTCACTGCGTGCTACACGGCACCGGCGCACCACGCGGTCGCGACCCTGCTAGGCGAGCCTTCGGAGCGCCACATCAAGCCGTTCTTCCGCCAGATTGGTGCCGCTTCCACGCGCTCGGGGGCTCCGCTGGGCTGGGCTGCGCCTGAGGGTAACCTCACCTTCAGCTCAGAAGACCACCCCGTCACCACCACCGGCTCGGTCATGCTTCCGATGATCTGCATGCCCACCATCTGCAACATGGCCGTCACCAAGACCCTCATCGACGGAGGCACTGGCCTCAACTTGCTCTCCATGGAGGCCTTCAGCCTTCTTCATGCGCCACTCGAGTGACTCGGCCTCAGCAAGCCTTTCTGAGGAGTTGGTGGCGGTGCTGCCCGCTCCCTGGGGCAGATCCGCCTTCCCGTCACCTTCGGCACGCGCGACAACTACCGCACTGAGCTGGTCGACTTTGACGTCGCCCGCATCGGCTTCCCATACAACGCCATCCTCGGGTACCCAGCTCTGGCCCAGTTCATGGCGGTGACTCATCCAGCCTACAACCTCATGAAAATGCCTGGAAGCAAAGGTGTCCTCACCATCAAGGGGGACACCAAGGAGGCCGTGACGGTGCTCAAACTTGCCTTCAGGACCGCTGCGGCGGCGCAGCCCGTCGACACCGGTGCCCCCGAGGCCAAGGAGGCCGCACCAACCAAGAAGAAGCAACTGTTCACCCAAGACAAGGCAGAGACCAAGCAGGTGCCGGTCGAGGAGGAGGGCTCCTCAGGAGCCACCTTCACCATAGGTGCCGGCCTCGACCCCAGCGAAGAGGAAGCATTGGTGAAATTCTTGCGCGCGAACAAGGACATATTCGCATGGGAGCCCAATCAGCTGGTGGGGGTCCCGAGAGAGGTGATTCAGCACCACTTAAGGGTGTTCCCCAATGTGCGCCCTGTGAAGCAGCGAGCAAGGCGGCAGTCCACAGAGAAGCAGGCCCTCATCGTCCAAGAGACCCGCAAGTTGGAGGCGGTAGGTGCCGTTCGTGAGGTTAGGTACCCCGAATGGCTGGCGAACCCAGTCATGGTGCCGAAGAAAGGAGAGAATGTGTGTCGACTTCACCAACCTCAACAAGGCGTGCCCTCAAGATCCATTCCCTCTCCAGCGCATCGACCAGATCGTCGACTCCACCGCCGAGTGTGACCTACTGTGCTTCCTGGATGCGTTCTTAGGGTATCACCAAATCAAGATGGCGGTGGAAGATGTAGAGAAGACAGCCTTCCTAACCCCGTGTTGGGTGTACTTATACACTTGTATGCCCTTCGGACTGCACAACGCGGGTGCGACCTTTCAGCAGCTGATGCACATCACTTTAGGGCGGTAGCTCAGGAGGAACATGGAGGCCTACGTCGTCGACATTTTGGTGAAGTCTCGGGAGGCGAGAACCTTGATCCAAGACTTGGAGGAGACCTTAGAAAGCCTGCGCCAGGTGAACTTGCGGCTTAACCTGGAAAAGTGTGTGTTCGGTGTCCCTTCTGGCAAGCTGCGGGGATTCCTCGTGTCACACAGAGGGATCGAGGTGAACCCGGAGAAGATCAAGGCCATTGAGGGCATGAGCCCGCCGCAGACCCTCAAGGAAATGGAGAAGCTGGCTGGTCGGGTGACTGCATTGGGGCACTTCATCTGCAATATGGGAGAGTGCGCCTTACCCTTTTCAAGCTGATGAAGAAGAAGGGCCCGTTCGAGTGGACTCCGGAGGCCGACCGAGCCTTCCAAGAGCTCAAGAGATACCTGACCAGCCCACCAGTGTTGGTGGCTCCACGGCCTCTCAAGCCTCTAGTACTTTATCTTGCCGCCACCCCATACTCCGCTAGTGCTGCGTTAGTGGCGGTTCGGGAGGAGCACTAGGCCAAGAGTGCGCCGCGCCAAGCTACATCGCCAGCCGAGATGACGCAAGATCAGGAAGGCGCAGCAAGGGCCATATTGGCAGCAACAGAAGACCATGCTCGGCAGGATGACACCGTAGAGATTCCTGCAAGCGACGAGGCGCCAGGGGTCCCACCACCTCAGGAGGCACCCTAGCTTGCACAAGACGCGAGCCTCACCAATACGCTGGTCCTCGTCGAGCACCCGGTGTACTTCGTCAGCACAGTGTTGCGGGACGCGAGGGCACGCTATCCCATGCCTCAGACGCTCCTGCTCGCGCTCCTGGTGGCCTCGCGCAAGTTGCGTCACTACTTCCAGGGCCACCCCATCAAAGTCGTCTCAGCCTACCCGTTGGAGAGGGTGCTCAGGAACCCCAACTCTGTCGGAAGGGTCACCGAGTGGAACATCGAGCTGCAGGCATTCCAGTTGGAGTTCAGCACCACCAGGGTCATTAAGGGAGCCGTACTCGCTGACTTCGTGGTGGAAGGGACAGATGCCCCGGCACTGGAAGTAGGCGAGGACCGATCCACCTCGCCAGGAAGTGAGGCGCCCGACGAATGGGTCATGTATTTCGATGGTGCCTTCGCGCACCAGGGCGCGGGGGCTGGAGCAGTACTCATCTCGCCCACATAGGACAAGCTCTACTACGTTGTGCAGCTCTGCTTTCAATAGGGCGAGAAGGTCTCCAACAACATTGCAAAATACGAAGGCCTCATAGCTGGCCTGAAGGCCACGGCAACTCTAGCGGTGAAGCGCCTCACCGTTAGGGGCGACTCACAGCTCCTCGTCAACTTCTCCAATAGCATACGAACCAAAGGATGAGCACATGGAGGCATACCTTGCAGAAGTACGTAAGATGGAAAATCAGTTCCTAGGCCTGGAGGTGCAGCATGTGCCCCCTGGTACCAACAAGGAAGCTGACGACATCGCCAGGAGGGCATCCAAACGGCAGCCCCAAGAGCCTGGTGTCTTCGAGGAGCGGCTCTTCAAGCCATCAGCGACACCACCACTTTCAAGCATGGCACGGCCTCGGGAGGAGCTCCCACAACCGCCTGCCACGGGAGCCCCAGCTTGTGGCCCAACCTCAGGAGCTCGCTTGCTCTTGGCGCTCGAGCCTCAAGAGGGATGTTGGACCAAGGAATTCAAGGAAGGAGTTGTACAAGATGGAAGAGGACGCAGAGCGCGTGGCATGACAAGCCACGGCATACTGCATCCAGGACGGTGAGTTGTACAGGATGCAACCAAATGATGTTTTGGTGCGTTGCATTTCTAGAGACCAGGGGAAGGAGTTGCTGATTGACATACACGGCGGGGACTGCGGACACCACTCGCCGTCACGGACTCTCGTCAGCAAGGTGTTCCGCACTGGATTCTACTGGCCCACGGTGCTTGTCGGTGTCAAAACCGGCGGATCTCGGGTAGGGGGTCCCGAACTATGCGTCTAAGGCGGATGGTAATAGGAGGCAGGGGACACGATGTTTTACCCAGGTTCGGGCCCTCTTGATGGAGGTAAAACCCTACGTCCTGCTTGATTATTCTTGATAATATGAGTAGTACAAGAGTTGATCTACCACGAGATCAGAGAGGCCAAACCTTAGAAGCTAGCCTATGGTATGATTGTATGTTGTCCTATGGACTAAAACCCTCCAGTTTATATAGACACCGGAGGAGGCTAGGGTTACACAAGGTCGGTTACAAAGGAGGAGATATGCATATCCGTATTGCCTAGCTTGCCTTCCACGCCAAGTAGAGTCCCATCCGGACACGGGACGAAGTCTTCAATCTCGTATCTTCATAGTCCAACAGTCCGGCCAAAGGATATAGTCCGGCTATCCGGAGACCCCCTTATCCAGGACTCCCTCAGTAGCCCCTAAACCAAGCTTCAATGACGATGAGTCCGGTGCGCTGTGTTGTCTTCGGCATTGCAAGGCGGGTTCCCCTCCGAATACACCACGGAAGAGTTTGAATACAAGGATAGTGTCCGACCCTGCAAAATAAATTCCACATACCACCGTAGAGAGAATAATATTTCCACAAATCTAATCTGCTGACACGTTTTGGTAGCATGACATCATGCCACGGCCCGATAATTATTTGAACCGTTTTTCTTTAACCAGCCCCGCACATAACATGAGGGGGTTTCTTGACACATCTCGTCAAAGGAGAGATCGTGTTCCCCTTATCACGGGATTCTCATCAATACAAACATGGATAACCCAACCGGGCCTGTTGGTATGACTCCTAGATCTTAGGTAAGTCTCGAACGGCCACGAGGAGGACGCCTGATATTCATCCCCTTTATAAAGGGACAGGGCTTTTTCTTTTTTCCCTCCCGCGCTCAATCGAATCCTTCCCCCGCCTCGAGTTCTAACACCCAAAGCCCAGGTCAGGCGCTTCGGACATTCAATCATGTCCGGATCCAACCTTCAAGGCTAGTGGATGCCTTCTTCCATCACAGAGGAGGACATCAAGAAGTTGAGGGAGGCCAGATATCTGACCGCCGAAATTTCGCATAGGCTGCCCGCCCGAGGGCAGGTCGTCCCTAATCCCGAACCCAACGAAAGCGTTGTGTTCACTTCCCGCTTCTTCCGAGGACTAGGCCTTTCTCTGGATCCCTTTGTTAGGGGTCATGTTCCATTACGGGCTGGATTTTCATGATCTGGCCCCAGATTCCCTTCTTCACATCTCGTCATTTATTGTCGTTTATGAGGCCTTCCTCCGGATTACCCCTCACTTCGGCCTGTGGCTCAAGACCTTCGATGTGAAGCCGAAGATAGTCGAGGGGCAGTACGCAGCGTGCAGAGGTGCTCTAATAAGCAAAATTGCTAACGCTCCATGGCCAAAGGGTTCCTTTCCAAAGGTGTCCGGATTGTGGCATCGGTAGTGGTTTTACGTCACAGCTCCCCGAAGTGCCAAGTGGGTAGCTGCCCCACCTTTCGCTCGGGCCCTCCACCACAACTGATGTCATGGATCAGCAGGGGGCTGAGCTGGGGTCCAGCCAAGGACATGCCAATACTGCCGAGCCGTATCCGAGATTTCTTCGAGGGAGATTTCAGTCTGGTTATGGTAATGCAAGTTATGCTGGTTTGTCGAGTCCAGCCATGCAAACGCCGGCCCCTCCGCATGTGGGAATTCAACCCAGAAGTACCGCGCATATTCAGAATTTCCTCGGCATGACGCACGAGGAGATGTACAAATCGTTCTTCGGACCCCAAATAGAGTGTCCGGACACTACCGAGGACGTGGGCCTGAGCTGCAACCGCCCTGCTGCCCAAGTAAGTAATCCCATGGCCGAACACACTGTCCTTTTATGACATCATTCTGAAGAATCGCTCTTTGACCAGGACTAGATAACAAAGGCGAACATGATCCGGTGGTCGGGCCCCCTTCCTGAAGACTTGGACAATCCGGTGCTGGAAAAGATGCTCGAGCCAGCACCTTGTCTAGTGCCCTCAAAGGAAGATGAAGGGGGGAATAAAGAGGGCGAAAGCGGGCCTCCATCGCTACCTATTCCAATCGGGGGAAGGAGCGCCTCCGCGAGGGAAGATAACCAAGGGGAAGAATCTGACATTCTCTCTCCCCGGGGAAGGAAGAGGACTAACTCTGAAGATCCGGAAACTAAGGTTTCCAAACGGGAGAAGAAATCTCCGCCAGAGGGTCCTGCCTCGGAGGGTATTCTTGCTGCACAATGTCCGCGCGGGGATCAGCCCTCTACCGAGCTGTAAGTAATCAAAAAGTACTTAATAGTGAAGATATCCTACCTTACTTCTGAAGACAATAACTGATGCTTGTAAATTGTATTTCGGATCGCAGCCCTTCTCGACAGAGTTCATCTTCGGGGGATCTTCTTCCAGAGATGATGGAGTGCGAAACGCCTCCCCCGGACTCCCCAGCTCAAGAAGCGGGTGACCTTAAAGTGTCGTTGCGAAGAGTATCTTCGGATACAATATCGCCAGAGGATAACCCTTTGGCTGCCCAGCATCCCCAGTATCCGGCTCCCGAGGAGAGCGACAGCAAGGGTCCATACTGTGTGCAGTCGGACGCGCTGAAGGATCTTCTGGGGAAAGCTGTCGTCTCGGAAGCGCATCGTACGCTAATGGGTACGGTAATTGAAAGGATTTCGTCCGCCGAGAGCGGTTTGCGTGAAGCTTTTATAAGTCTACTGAAAGGCTTTGAGGTACGTAAATAATATATACCTTTAATAGTACCGCATACGTTAGGTATGCCCATGCAGATAGTAGCCCCTGAGACTCTGGTTGTCATCGAGAACGGCGGCAAACAGAGGATCATAGTCCCAGGTAATGACCAGACCGCCTTTATGTGTTGGTGGTTGAAGCTCCGGTGGCTAGCCGGACTGATGGGTTTGCCAAACTAAAGAGGCAACTGGATGTGGCAGATGCCGACATCATGCTTGTCAACAAGCGGCTTGACGAGGCCCAGGGTAGGTTATTTTTCTGGTGATTGTCACGTAATAAGAGGAGCATGATGCCAGTATCTTTAATATGTTGTGACTGCAGATGGAGCTTCCACCATGGAGACCCTTCGGCCGGAGCTTGCCCGAGCCAAGGAGCAAGCAAGGAGTAGCAATGCGGCCGCTTTAAAGGCGGTCGAAGAGTTAAGGGCCAAACAGGCCACGCATTGCGAGAGCAAGGAAAAAATAGCCAAGATGGTTGTAGAGTTAAAAGATGCTACTAACCGTTACCAGCTTCTTAAAGAAGAAAACCGGGCGAAGGCGACGGACCTGGAAAAGGCCCGGGTGGCTGCCATGGAAGCCCGCTCCCAAATTAGAGCGATGAAGGAGGAGCTGCATCAAGCTGCAGATATTGTATCCGGGAAGCCCTTCTTGTTGCGGACTAAGTTCGGGGATCCGAAGTATGCACCTCTGGACCGGCTATTGAGTTCTGCGGACGCCTACGTGGATTTGGCTGCAAGTGCGGCTGATGCAGTTGAATACTTCAAGGATCAGAAAGATCATGAAGTGGAAAAACTGTTTTGGTCACAGTTTCATGCTCCAGCCTGCCCGCTGCTGTTGAATGAGCAAATGGCCGAGTGGGCCGAGCTCCATAGATTATCCAGACTTGCCATGAGGTCCATTGTGGATCATCTGTGGTCGAGAGTGCCAAGGCCGAATAGCTACTTTAGCTTAGTGCAACAATTCCTTGGTGCTGTGCCACACATCGATGCTGTAAAGAGGTCGGCATTCATAGAAGGCTCGTGGATGGCCCTTGCCCGTGTCAAAACATACTGGGCGGAGATGGATGCCGCCGCTGTTGCGGCACAGGGTTCGGCCATAAGCCGAGTGGCTGCCGAGCACTAATTTGAAGAAGTTCTTGAAGGCGCTCGTACGATAGAGGCTCAGTGCGCGAAGAATATTATGTTTGAGTGACATGTATTCCCATTGTAAAAACAATGTTTTATTGAGTTTGTCAAGGCTGTATTTATACTTTTGCCCGAAAGTACTATGATGCCTCCTGTGCGGCCGTTTATGTATATATGTATATTACCTGAAAGATGGCAGTCGTCGGCTGTCGGATTTCGGGTTCCGGCAGACCCTTAAGGTTCGAACACTGGGGTGCGCGCGGAGATTACGCCTTCTACCTCTCCGTCTCGCAAGCATCTAGACTACTGAAAGAACTGCACAAGAGACACAAGGTTTATACTGGTTTGGGCCACCGTTGTGGTGTAATACCCTACTCCGGTGTGTGGTGGGTGGATTGCCTGTTGGGGCTGATGATGATGAACAGTACAAGGAAGAACAGCCTCGCGAGGGTTTGTTCTTGGATGGGGCGATGAACTGCTGGGAGGAGTTCAGCCACCTTTCTCTTTCTCTCTCTCTCTCACTCACTGCCTTACTCCTACCCGCCGGCCCCCTTGCTATGTGGGAAGCTGGTCCTATTTATAGAGGCCCTGGTCCTCTTCCCAAATATCGAGCGGGAAGGGAGCCAACAATGGCGGGCTAATTTGAAGGGGGACAGCAAGTATCATCTATCCTGACAAAAGCAGTCTTCGCCTGCGCAAAGCTCTGGTGATGACGCCGTCTTGGGGTCCACAGTGACCTCCGTCTCGTAGTCCTCCTGGTCCTGGCCTCGTTGCACCGAAATGGCAACCTTTGCCTGATGCCTCGGTACTCCGCGGCTGCGCTTGCTCCCTTTTCACCAAAGAGGAAAGGAGGACGCTGCGCGGGCTGGCACCCGTCTGGCGCCCCGAGTCGTCATGGCTTGCGTCATGGGCACCTCGCGAGGTACCCCGCCTTGATTTCTCCGCCTCCTCGTGAGCCAGCCTGATGAGGCCGCGCCTGAGGAAGCTCCACGCCGTCCGCCCCGTGAGGCTTGGCCCCTCGTGAGGGTCTTGAGTCTTGTGTTGATGAATATGGGCCATGCTGGGCCCCCTTTGAGCCACGCAGCAGGCAGGCAAGTCTAGGGACCCCCGTTCCCAGAACGCCGACAGTAGCCCCCGGGCCCAAGGCGCGCCCGGGCTTGGCCGTGCAGGGAGGCGGAAGGGCAAGTGCGAAGCGCCGTGGGCCCTAACAGCCTGCGGCCTTGGGCGCCGTGTGGTGGTTGATTGGACGTGGGCGTCTCCACTTCCCCATGGCGCCTCAGCAACAGCACGGATTAGACAAGTCCCTGCATGCAAAGCGGGTCGCAATTACCTGCGATCGTGGGGGGCGTTGGTTGGCCATCGCCAGCCATAAGTACGGGCCGGCGCACGCCCTTCCAGTTCATCCTCCCTTGCTTCTCCTTTTTCTTCATGACCCCGTCGAGGAGGTTCTCGGCCGCCGAGAAGGGGAAGGCTTGCCGGGTTGAGCCCGCCTCTCCCCCACACAAGCGCGGCTGAGGGCGCCCTCGCAAGCATCCTGTGGCCACCATGGTGGCTCCCCGCGGCCATAGAGGCGATCTTCAGCATGGCGACGGGCGGATTGCTGCAGCCGGGGGTGCGCTCCGGCTGCGCGTCCCCCCATGCCGCGCGTTCGTGCTGCTGAAGCGCTGCCAGAGTTTGTCGTGTGGTCGGCGGAGCCGACTAACACCCAGCTCCTGCTTCCTCGCTTTCTCCTCGGCGAGCTCTCGGCCGGCGCCCCGGGCGGCCTCTGGCTCCAGGCCGACGGCTGCTGCAGCCGGGCCTCATGGGTCTCCCTGGAGGTCTCCGCGTCCGGGAGCCTGTCCCTCGCCCGAGGTTGGCAGACGTTTGCCCGTGCGCGTGGCCTGAGCCGTCGGTGCACCCTACACTTCAAGTTCGACGGCGACGCCACCCTCTTCGTCAGGGCGTTTGGGGAAGATGGTCGCCGTGCAGAGTGTTGCCCCGAGGGTGACGACCGCGGCTGGGAACCCAGCTCCGGTGATGATGGAGGGAGCAGCGCTCATGCGGCTGGCGGCATTCGGGGTTCCTCAAGCTTCTCCGGTCCTTCTTCAGGTGGCGACTCCTCTAGCGGTGGCCGCGATCGGCCTCCACACCGTCGTGGCTGCTTGGGGGGCGGCAATGTGTCCGCACGCCGCCGCACCCTGGTGAAGCGCAAGAGGGAGTCCGCTTGAGCTCCGGAGGCAGCTCGGGCCTTCCCAGCGGGCCGGTGTGAGGCGAGCCGCGCCGGATTTGTCCTTCCTTTTCCCTTTTTCCTGCGTAACAAAGACAATAGTGTGGAGCCCCGCGGGGGCGTGTTTGGGTTATCGCTGTTAATCATTGTTTTGCTTTCGTTACCGTTCCTTCCGGCTATGTGCCCGAGCGGGGATAGTTCGCGACCCTGGCCGCGAGTGGGGCGACCGACCCAGGCCCTTTGTTTGTGTCGCGGTGCCCGTGGGGCACGGACTGGAGGGGTGCTCCTATAGGGGGCCCAGGTCGCGAACTCTTTGAATGACTAGGATAGGAACGCTCGAGAGGGCGCTCAACTGCCCCCCCCCCTCGCGAGGCCTTGCGCAAAAGAAATCGAGGTAGGAGAGTGAAAAGCCGAAGAATCGCAAGCCAAAGATGGCAACAACTTCAATAAAACTTCAAAATGCGAACAAACAAGCCAACTGCGGAAAGCAAATGAAAAAGCCGCGTCCGGCACCTAATCTACTCTTCGACGTCTTCTCACCAGCGTGGAGCTAAGTGCTGCCACTGGGCGTGGGGGGGAGCCCCAGGGCCTGAGGCCGGTGCTCCTGAGACTCCGGGGCGTGTACAACCCCACTCATTATTACGTGAGAGTGTCACGGGCGGCGAGCTTCACAGGCGTTGGCCTTCTTCATAGGCTCCGGGCCTTTCTTCTTAGGGGAAACGGGCTTCACAGGCATTCGCCTTCTTCATAGGCTCCGGGCCTTTTCCAAAAAGGATGATCTTCAAAAGCGTTCGCCTTCTTCACAGGCTCTGGGCCTTTTCCAAAACACGATAGCTTCACAGGCACTCGCCTTGCTTCACAGGCTCTGGGCCTTTTTCCAAAACGCGATAGCTTCACAGGCACTCGCCTTGCTTCACAGGCTCTGGGCCTTTTCCAAAACGCGATAGCTTCATAGGCACTCGCCTTGCTTCACAGGCTCTGGGCCTTTTCCAAAACACGATAGCTTCACAGGCACTCGCCTTGCTTCACAGGCGCTGGGCCTTTTCAAGGGTAGAACCTCCGGAGGTGCTGGATGTTCCATGCATTCTGGACTGGCACTCCCTCCTGAGTCTCCAAGCGCGCGGAGCCGGGCCTGGACGCATGAACAACCTTGAACGGGCCCTCCCACATGGGAGAGAGCTTGTGCAGTCCCTCCCTGGAGAGAACCCGCCTGAGCATGAGGTCTCCTACCTTGAGAGTCCTATGAAGGATGTTGCGGCAGTGATATCGCCGCAGCGCTTGCTGGTACCTCGCCGCTCGCAGTGCGGCTTCTCGGCGACGTTCCTCCCCCAGCACGAGGTCCATCCCCCGCATGGCGTCCTGCTGCGCCTTGTCGAACGCCAGGACCCGCGCGGGGCGACGTCTGACCTCGTGAGGGAGGACCGCTTTCGCTCCATAGACCAGGAAGAACGGGGTCTCTCCGGTCGGTTTGGTCACGGTGGTGCGGATGGACCACAGCACAGACTGAAGCTCGTCGTACCAACCTCTGCCACAGGCCTCCAGCTTCTTCTTGAACGTCCTGGTCTTGAGGCCCCTCAGGACCTCCGCGTTGGCTCGCTCAGCCTGGCCGTTGCTTCAGGCGTGCGCCACTGAGGCGTAGCATATCTGCGTTCCACGGTTAGCACAGTATGTTTTGAAGAGGTTACTGGTGAACTGCGAACCGTTGTTCGTGATGATGCGATTCGGCACCCAAACCGGCTCACGATGCCCTTGATGAACTTGATCGCGGATCCCGTGGGAATGGTGCGGACAGCCTCTCTACTTCAGCCCACTGTGTGAATTTGTCCACGGCAACGTAGAGGTAGCGGTAGCCCCCTGGCGCCCGAGGAAATGGGCCCAAGATGTCCAGCCCCCAGACTGCGAATGGCCATGAAAGGGGGATAGTCTGCAAGCCTCCTGCTGGCTGGTGGATCTGCTTGGTGTGGAACTGGCAGGCTTCACAAGCTTTCACTAGTTCCACGGCGTCGTTGAGCGCGGTGGGCCAATAAAACCCACTGCGGAACGCCTTGCTGACGAGGGTCCGTGATGATGAATGATGTCCGCAGTCCCCGCCGTGTATATCTTCTAGTAGTTCCTTCCCTTGCTCCCTGGAGATGCAGCGCAGGGATACACCGTTTGGTCGCTTCCGGTAGAGCTCTCCGTCTTTGATGCAGTATGCCGTGGCCTGGCGTGCCACTCGCTCCGCTTCCTCCTCCTTCTCCGGCAAGGTCCCTTGCGCTAAGTAGCTCCGGAGCTCCATGATCCAACATCCCTCCTGAGGCTCCATCGTCAGGAGCAGGCACGCTCCTGAGGCCGGGCCACAGGTCGGAGCCCCCGAGGCAGGTGGTTGGGGGAGCTCCTCCCAGGACTGAGCCGTGTTTGATAATGACGGCAGAGCTCAGGGCTTGAAGAGCCGCTCCTCGAAAACTCCAGGCTCCTGGGGTAACCGTCTGGACGCACGTTTGGCGATGTCGTCGGCCTCTTGATTTGTGCCACGGGGCACATGCTGTAACTCCAACCCCCAGAATTGCTTTTCCATCCTACGGACTTCCGCAAGATAGGCTTCCATGTGCTCATCCTTTGGCTCGTACACCTTGTTGGAGAAATTGACAAGGAGCTGCGAATTGCCCTTGATGGTGAGGCATTTCACTCCCAGGGTGGCCGCGGCCTTCAAGCCCGCTATTAAACCTTCATACTCCGCTATGTTGTTGGAGACCTTTTCGCCTTGCTGGAAGCAGAGCTGCACGGCGTAATAGAGCTTGTCCTGTGTGGGCGATATAAGCACCGCCCCAGCTCCAGCGCCATGCCTCGAGAATGCCCCATCAAAGTACATGACCCAGCCCTCTGGCGCCTCGCTTACCGGGGATAGGGACCGATCCTCATCGGCCTTGAGGCCTGGCGCCTCCGTCCACTCTGCCACAAAATCCACCAACGCTACTCCCTTGATGACCCTGGTCGTGCTGAATTCGAGCTGAAACGCTTGCAGTTCTATGTTCCACTCAGCGACCCTTCCTGCTGAATTAGGGCTCCAGAGCACTCTCTCCAGGGGGTATGACGAGACGACCTTGATGGGGTGACCCTGAAAATAGTGCCGCAGCTTGCGTGAAGCCACCAGTAGCGCGAGGAGGAGTTTTTGAGGCATGGGGTACCGTGCTCTTGCATCCCGCAGCACTGTGTTGACGAAGTACACTCAATGCTCAATGAGGTGGAGTGCGTCAGTGCTGGTGGCTCCTTCCAGAGACCGTGGCGCCTCTTGAGGCAACGAGACCTCCTGAGACTGGCCATCTGGAAGGGGGGCCTCTTCCACCTCTGGCGCGCCCCTCTGCGGCGGCTGATCCTCCTCAGCCGTGGTGGCGGTTTCTGTAGGCCTTCCTTGTCCCTATTCTGCCTTGTCCCGGGCTGCTGCCGTGGTTTTGATTCGGCGCTCCTCTCTGACTGCTACCAAGGCTGCGCTGGCGGAGTAGGGAGTGGCGGCGAGGTAAAGCACCAGGGGCTCCTGAGGGCACGGAGCCACCATGACCGGTGGGCTGGTCAGGTATCTCTTGAGATCCTGGAACGCCTTGTCGGCCTCTTCAGTCCACTCGAAGGGCCCCTTTTTCTTCATTAGCTGGAAGAAGGGCAAGGCTCGTTCTCCTAGCTTGGAGATGAAGCGCCCTAGTGCGGTCACGCGCCCCATGAGCTTCTGCATTTCTCTGAGGGTCTTTGGCGGGCTCATGTATTCCACCGCCTTGACCTTCTCTGGGTTAGCCTCGATGCCTCGGTGGGACACGAGGAAACCCAAGAGCTTGCCCGAGGGGACTCCGAACACACACTTCTCTGGGTTGAGCCGTAGGTTCACTGTGTTGAGGCTCGCGAAGGTTTCCTCCAAGTCCTGTATCAAGGTCCCGGCCTCCCGAGACTTCACCACAATGTCATCGACGTAAGCTTCAACATTCTTCCCGAGCTGCGGGCCCAAGGTGATGTGCATCAGCCGCTGAAAGGTCGCCCCTGCGTTACGCAGCCCGAATGGCATGCACGTGTAGCAGTATACCCCACATGGGGTCAGGAAGGCCGTCTTCTCGACGTCTTCTACCGCCATCTTGATCTGGTGATACCCATAGAAGGCATCCAGGAAGCATAGCAGGTCGCATTCCGCAGTGGAATCGACGATCTGGTCGATGCGGGGGAGCGGGAACGGATCTTGTGGGCATGCTTTGTTGAGGTTGGTGAAGTCGACACACATACGCTCCTTCCCTCCCTTCTTTGGCACAACGACAGGGTTGGCCAACCAATCTGGGTATCGGACCTCGCGGATGACCCCAGCGGCCTCTAGCCTGCGGGTCTCTTGGACGATGAAGGCCTGCTTTTCTGTGGACTGCCGCCTCGCCTTCTGCTTCACAGGGCGCACGTTGGGGCACACGTTGAGGTGATGCTCGATTACACTCCTGGGGATCCCTGCCAACTTGTCCGGCTCCCAAGCGAATACCTTCTTGTTTGCGCGCAGGAACCCGACCAGGGCCTCCTCCTACTCGGGTTCGAGGTGGGCGCCTATGGTGAAAGTGGCGTTGGTGGACCCGTCCTCATCGATGGGTATCTGCTTGGTTTCTGCCTTGTCTTGGGCGAAAAACTGCTTCTTCTTGGCGGGTGCAGCCCCCTTAGGCCCGGGGGTTTCCAAGTCGGCCGGCTGTGTCGACGCCGCTGTCTTGAAGGCAAGCTTGAGCGCTCGCAGCGCGTCCCCGGTGTCCCCGTGCACAGTGAGGACACCGCTGCTCCCGGGCATCTTCATGAGGTTGTACGCCGGATGCGTCGCGGCCATGAATTGGGCCAGCGCTGGGTAGCCGAGGATGATGTTGTAGGGGAGGCCGATGGGGGCGATGTCGAAGTCAACCAGCTCCGTGCGGAAGTTGTCGTAGGTGCCGAAGGTATCGGGGAGCCGGATCTGCCCCAAGGAACTGGACGACTTGCCCACGACGCCTGAGAAGGGCCGGCTGGGTTGCAGCCGTTCCAGGGGTATGCGGAGGAGGTTGAAGGCCTCGACCGAGAGCACGCTGAGGCCCGCGCCGCCATCAACGAGGATTCTAGTGACGGCCACCTGGCAGATGGTGGGGGTGCACAAGATGGGGAGCGCGCCCGAGCAGGCCGAGTTGGAGGGGTTGTCCTCCGAACTGAAGGTCAGGCCGGTCTCGGGCGCCGTCCAATCCGGGGGAGCCCCCTGCCGCGTGGAAGTGGAGCTGACCCGGCGGACGAACGGCTTGACATGGTGACTTGCGGGCAGTGCCTGCGAGCCGCCCAGGAGGGCTGCGACGACCGGTGGTGTTGGTGTAGCGCGATGGGACGGCGCAGGAGAGCCCCCTGCGGCGCGGACGAGGTCAGCGACGCGGTCGAGCCATTCCCCGTAGACATCGGCGGCGGGGCGGCAGCGCAGGAGCTCGTTTGCCCCGATGAGGGCAGCCCGAGCCTCCATGGGCGCGCTAAGCGCGCGGGGCGAAGATCCAGCTGGTGCGAGTGATGGAGTAGCGGTGCGGCCGTCTTGCCGCACGGATGGATGCTGGGACGACGCTTGCTGCTCGCCCCCCGCCCGGCCGGTGGCGGCGTTGATGGCAACGACGAGGACGTCCGCCGACGGGTGCCGTCTGGGCGACGCGGGAAGCGATGGTGGCCCGGCGCTCGGCGCGGGCCCGACGAGCGTCGGACATGGACGCGAAGGTAGGAGGACAACGGGGCGGTGGAAGACGAATTCCGGCGCACCCCTACCTGGCGCGCCAAATGTCGGATTTCGGGTACCGGCAGACCCTTAAGGTTCGAACACTGGGGTGCGCGCGGAGATTACGCCTTCTACCTCTCCGTCTCGCAAGGATCTAGACTACTGAAAGAACTGCACAAGAGACACAAGGTTTATACTGGTTCGGGCCACCGTTGTGGTGCAATACCCTACCCCAGTGTGTGGTGGGTGGATTGCCTCTTGGGGCTGATGATGATGAGCAGTAGAAGGAAGAACAGCCTCCCGAGGGTTTGTTCTTGGATGGGGCGATGAACTACTGGGAGGAGTTCATCCACCTTTCTCTTTCTCTCTCTCTCTCTCTCACTCACTGCCTTACTCCTACCCGCCGGCCCCCTTGCTATGTGGGCAGCTGGTCCTATTTATAGAGGCCCTGGTCCTCTTCCCAAATATCGAGTGGGAACTGAGCCAACAATGGTGGGCTAATTTGAAGGGGGACAGCAAGTATCAACTATCCTGACAAAAGCAGTCTTCGCCTGCGCAAAGCTCTGGTGATGACGCCGTCTTGGGCTCCACGGTGACCTCCGTCTCGTAGTCCTCCTGGTCCTGGCCTCGTTGCACCGGAATGGCAACCTTTGCCTGATGCCTCGGTACTCCGCGGCTGCGCTTTCTCCCTTTGCACCAAAGAGGAAAGGAGGACGCTGCGCGGGCTGGCACCCGTCTGGCGCCCCGAGTCGTCATGGCTTGCGTCATGGGCACCTCGCGACGTACCCCGCCTTGATTTGTCCGCCTCCTCGTGAGCCAGCCTGATGAGGCCGCGCCCGAGGAAGCTCCACACCATCTGCCCCGCGAGGCTTGGCCCCTCGCGAGGGTCTTGAGTCTTGTGTTGATGAAGATGGTCCATGCTGGGCTCCCTTTGAGCAACGCCGTAGGCCGCAGGCAGGCAAGTCTGGGGACCCCCGTTCCTAGAACGCCGACATCAGCTTCAGCCCCCACGCATATAATGCGGGGGTGTTCGCAGAATACACATGTTCACACTTGATCCAACGTCTTGGTCCATTAAGGAGGTGATAGCGCAGCGAACTAGGAAACCGGACTATAATGCTTTAACACTTTCACTTAGCGAGAGGAGTTTGACAGTGGGGCTACTATATAGCCCCTAGTGGCTCCGCGCTCATCCGGATTCAGGGTGCGTACATGCCTGGCCGGGAAAGAACCCTTCGTTAATGCGGAGGAATCCCGAAGATTCCGCTAGGTCATCGAGTGGTTGACCAGTCTCATGCTATATCATGACAGCCAGTTTTCGGCTTTCTCAACTGAGGTGCTCGTCCGGATGAACCAGGGCACAATCGCAGTAGTTCTCCTGGTGCCGCCTTAGCCTATAGAACGGAACGTAAGGCAGCAAAACACATGAGCCGGGCAAACCCAACATTTGACCAAAGACATGATTCGGAGCTGATGCATATAAGGCCAAACTCGTGATGCCGAACACTCCCTAAGGTATTCGGTCTTTATGATGTAAACCGGGCTTAAGCAGTGCCCTTTGTAATAAGCCCCTGGTGTCCAGGTACGTGCAATATTCTGGCGTGGACACATGCCAATACGTCAGCATCCTTCTCAATTGTACTGAGAATCCGGGGGATGTCTATCAACAAGAGACAGTAAAAAAGGATTACGCAGGGTCTTAATCTAAAAAGAATCCATGGAACGGGTCCCTGCTGCACGACTGCGCCTGTGTCTCCGTTGTGCCGTATCCTGGACGGGTGTAGCACGATGGTCATCTGTAAAAGAGAGGAACTTAGTTGAAGAGTTGTCGCACAAAAAGGTAGGTTATACTAAATAAACTATATACAGTTCAAGATGAGTAAAGTTGAGCCTAATTGCCACTTGTTTACACGCGTTGAGCCCCTTGTATTGTAATAGGGGTATAGCCATCAAACCTGCATCAAGTACATATAGCTGTGCCGGACTCGTCTAACCGCGCCCGTGGTCTTAACGACCTGGCAGATGCATTAGTTGGTGAGGCCGTTTAGTGTGCGGCTGCCAAGGCAGCCGCACGGTCTTCCGCGCGCAGGGAGCGCTCAATATTTCCATTTACTGTAATGATGCCGCATGGACCGGGCATTTTAAATGTGAGAGAAGCGTAATGCGGTATTGCGTTAAAGCGAGCGAAAGCTTCGCATCCGAGGAGTGCTTGATAGCCACTTTGGAATGGAGCGATGTGGAAGGTTAACTTTTCACTGTGGAAGTTATCGGGAAAGCCGAATATAACCTCTAGTAGCAGGGAGCCTGTGCAATGGGCTTCTGGGCCTGGCGTTACTCCTTTAAAGGTAGTATTGCTATCGCTAATTTTTGTTGGGTCTATCCCCATTTTGCAGACTGCATCCTGATATATCAGGTTTAAACTACTGCCGCCGTCCATTAGGACTCGTGTGAAGTGGTATCCGTCAATTATCGGGTCTAACACCAAGGCAACCCATCCTGCATTCCGGATACTTGCCGAGTAATCCTGATGGTCAAAGGTGATCGGTTGGGACGACCAGTGGCAGAACTCCGCGGTGATAGGCCCTGGGGCATGTGTCTTCGGGAGTGCCGCTTTGTTTCTCCCCTTTAGCACGTGTAGCACGTTGACTGCTTTGACTTCTGGTGGGAATTTCTTCTGTTCCCCAGTGCTTTGCTTGCAAGGCTCGCCCTCGTCTTCGCTTGGTGTATCCTGCCCCTTATGTTCGGTGTTGAGCTTGCCGGACTGCTTGAAAACCCAACATTCTCTATGGGTATGATTTGCAGGTTTATCGGGGGTGCTGTGGATCTGACATATTTTGTCCAAAATCTTGTTTAGGCTGGATAGTTCGTCTCTGTTGCCTTTGGAGGGCGACTTGTACTGACCTGGCCGAGAGCTTCTGAATCCGGCGTTTACCGCCGTGCTCTTTGGGTTGTCTTCTTTATTCCGACGCTTGTTTTTGCTGCGTCATGATTTCCCGTTTCCGTCCCTGACTACGGATGTACTTGGGTCGCTGGTGCTACATCGGGCTAACCAGCTGTCCTCGCCCACGCAAAAGCGGGTCATGAGGCTTGTTAATGCTGCCATTGTTCTCGGCTTTTCTTGGCCGAGGTGTCTGGCAAGCCATTCGCCTCGAACGCTGTGCTTGAAAGCTGCTAAGGCTTCGGTGTCCGGACAGTCGACTATTTGGTTCTTTTAACTGAGGAACCTGTTCCAAAGCTTTCGGGCTGACTCTCCTGGCTATTGAGTTATATGACTCAAATCGTCTGCATCCGGTGGTCGGACATAGGTCCCTTGAAAATTTGCTCGAAAGGCGTCTTCGAGCTCTTCCCAGCTTCCAATGGAGTTTTCGGGGAGGGTTTTAACCTAGTGCCGAGCTGGCCCTTTGAGCTTGAGGGGTAAGTACTTGATGGAGTGGATATCATCTCCTTGAGCCATATGGATATGGAGGATGTAGTCCTCAATCCAGACCCCAGGGTCTGTCGTTCCGTCGTACGCCTCTATGTTTACGGGTTTGAATCCCTCTGGAAATTCATGGTCCAGCACCTCATCATTGAAACATAGGGGGTGTGCGGCACCCCTGTATTTGGGTGTACTGTGGTGTTGGGATGTTTGTTGTGTTGCATTGCATGTTGGAGCGCGCTTGCGTGGCCCGTAGATGGATCTGGTTGCGTCGTCCTTTTGATGCGAGCCCTCACGCGGATCGTGTACTGGCTTATGTGTGGCGTCGTTTGCCGCTCTATGTTGGCCACGAGGTCATCTATCCGACCGGATGGCTGTTTTGTTTTTTGGTTGCGGGGGATCTAAGGCCTCCTCATTGAATTCAGGTAGCAGCTTTCGCTTCGGGTAGCTCTTGGTGTGGCGATTACCGCCGTACTTCGCTGCAGTGTTGAGTACTTCACTCCATCTGATTCTGAGTGTGTCTTGTGCAGCCCTGAGCCTTTGCTTCTACTTTTTCAGACTCCTCGCAGTGGCAACAAGCCTTTGATGGGCATTCTATTGCTCCGGGTTCCTATCCAGTGTGATGTCGTTCGGACTGTTATCTTCAACAGAGTCGGGTTGTTCGGTTTGATTCTCCATGTTGCCGTGGTCGGGCGATGGTTCACCCTGCTCTATCGCTGGGTCTATATGATCGATGTTTCTACCGAGGTGGGATTTGGAGCGGCGCTTACGCCATCGCTTTGACTACTTCTCGAGGGAACAACCCTTCGCTGCGTCCTTCCGTTCCCCGTCGTCGTTTTCTTTGGGTGTGTCCACCATGTATACATCATATGATGAAGTGGGCGTCCAGTGCCCTGTGGGCAGTGGTTCCTGTTCGTCTCCTCCATCGTCGTCCATACCATCGATGTCTTCGGAGTTGAAGTCAAGCATGTCAGTCAAATCATCAACAGTGGCTACTAAGTGGGTGGTGGGTGGGCAGCGAATTTCTTCGTCATCTGCATCCCAATCCTGCCAAACATAGTTCGGCCAGGACTCTCCTGACAGGGAGAGACCTCAATGAGTTTAGTATGTCGCCGAAGGGCGAGTGCTGAAAGATATCCGCGGAGGTGAACTCCATGATCGGCGCCCAGTCGTATTTGATAGGCACGGGTGCAGGCGGTTCAGAGTTCGTGGCCAGGGAAGAATCCGGTAGTTCGGTGTCACGGCTCCTGTGAAGGGTAAGGTCGAGACTCGGCTCGATCGCCATGAGAATACAGCCTCCCTGGTTGCGTCTATCCACCCACCCATGGATAGCGCAATTGGCTCCGATTTGAGGGTCGGAGCGGTTGCCGGTGCGATCTCCTGAACATTGTCCGATGGTAGAGCTAAATCATGCTCATCGTGACCGTGCGGCGCACTCGGTAGGGGCTCGAATCCGTCGAAGATCAAGTCTCCGCGGATGTCGGCCGTGTAGCTTAAGCTTCCAAACCTGACCTGGTGGCCAGGGGCGCAACTCTCGATCTGCTCCAGATGGCCAAGCGAGTTGGCCCGCAGTGTGAAGCCGCCGAATACAAAGATATGTCCGGGGAGAAAAGTCTCACCCTGGACTGCATCACTATCGATGATCGAAGGAGCCATCAAGCCTAACGGTGACGACACAGAGGAACTCTCAATGAAAGCACCAATGTCGGTGTCAAAACTGGCGGATCTCGGGTAGGGGGTCCCGAACAATGCGTCTAAGGCGGATGGTAACATGAGGCAGGGGACACAATGTTTTACCCAGGTTCGGGCCCTCTTGATGGAGGTAAAACCCTACGTCCTGCTTGATTATTCTTGATAATATGAGTTGTACAAGAGTTGATCTACCACGAGATCAGAGAGGCTAAACCCAAGAAGCTAGCCTATGGTATGATTGTATGTTGTCCTGTGGACTAAAACCGTCCGGTTTATATAGACACCGGAGGAGGCTAGGGTTACACAAGGTCGGTTACAAAGGAGGAGATATGCATATCCGTATTGCCTAGCTTGCCTTCCATGCCAAGTAGAGTCCCATTCGGACACGAGACGAAGTCTTCAATCTCGTATCTTCATAGTCGAACAGTCCGTCCAAAGGATATAGTCCGGCCATCCGGTGACCCCCTAATCCAGGACTCCCTCAGCGCTCAACGACACAACTGAGCTGGTGAAGTCCTGCGAAGCTTGCCAGTTCCACACCTAGCAGATCCATCAGCCAGCTCAGGGCCTCCGGACTATACCGCTCACATGGCCATTCGCGGTCTGGGGGCTGGATATTCTGGGCCCATTCCCTCGAGCGCCAGGGGGCTACCGCTACCTCTACGTCGCCATCGACAAGTTCACCAAGTGGGCGGATGTGGATGCCGTCCGCACCATCCCAGGTGGTTCCGCGGTTAAGTTCATCAAGGGCCTCGTGAGCCATTTCGGGGTCCCCAACCGCATCATCACCGATAACCGCTCGCGGTTCACCAGTAACCTCTTCAAAACATACTGTGCTAACGTTGGAACGCAGATCAGCTACGCTTCGGTGGCGCACCCCAGGAGCAATGGCCAGGCTGAATGCGCCAACGCGGAGGTCCTGAGAGGCCTCAAGACCAGGACCTTCAAGAAGAAGCTCGAGGCCTGCGGCAAGGGCTGGCACCATGAGCTCGAGTCCATGCTTTGGTCCATCCGCACCACCGCCACTAAGCTGACGGGCGAGACCCCATTCTTCCTTATCTACGGAGCCGAAGCGGTCCTCCCTCACGAGGTCGAGCATCGCTCTGCACGGGTCCTGGCGTTTGATGAAACCCAGCAGGATGCCATGCGGGGGATGGACCTCGTACTGGGGGAGGAACGACGTCGTGAAGCTGCACTGAGGGCGGCAAGGTACCCGCAGGTGCTGCGGCGGTACCACTGCCGCAGCATCCGCTCCAGGACGCTCGAGGCAGGCGACATCGTCCTGAGGCGGGTCCTCTCCATGTGGGAGGGCCTGTTTTGGGTCGTCCATATCTCCAGGCCTAGCGCCGCACGCCTGGAGACGCAGGACGGGGTGCCCATCCAGAACACCTGGAACATCCAGCACCTCCGGAAGTTCTACCCATGAAGCAAGGCCCAGTGCCTATGAATCAATGCCCAGTGCCTATGAAGCAAGGCCCCGTGCCTGTGAAGAAAGGCCCAGTGCCTGTGAAGAAGGCCCAGTGCCTATGATGAATCGCCACCCGTGACACTCTCACGTAATAATGAGTGGGGTTGTACATGCCCCGGAGTCTCACGAGTGCCGCCCTCGGGCCTCGGGGGCTTCTTCCCACGCCTAGTGGCAGCACTTAGCTCCGCGCTGGTGAGAAGACTTGAAGACTAGACTAGGTGCCGGATGCGGGTTTTCATTTGCTTCCCATAGTTGGCTCACCATCTCTTAATCGAAGTTTGCTTCTGGTGTTCCTTGCTGATTTGGTTCTGTCACCTTTTGCCGCCTTTTCCGAATCCAGTTCGCTTGTGTTCTCTCTCTCACATACCTCGCGAGGGGCTAGGCAGGTGCCTTCATGAGGGTTTCTTCCTCCTGTGTTGGTCCTTCTTTCTGCCTTCGTTCTGCTTTCTTGCGAGACACCCTCGTTTGAGCCCACAAACCGGCACATCTCTCCTAATCCGCGCCCCTCGGGTACCACGATATGCAGCGCTGGGTCAAGGCTCGGGTGAACGATAAGTCTCCTTGTGAGCTTCCTAAGAATTTTTTTGCAGTTCCTGAGCAACCACTGAGCCAAGACGGGCACGAGGAAACAAGTGCCTCGTGAAGAAGAGGATGCCCCGAACGCGCCAGGCTAAGTTATCTCCGCACAAAATAATGACGCAGCACAGAAATAACAAGCATAGCATAATGATTGAGGGATCATAGTTTCATTTTGATGCAGGAAAAGAAAAGACGAACAAAACAAAAGCGGTGTTGCAGAGAACCACGGGGGCATGCCTCCAGCAACGTCCCGAGCTTAGCCGGATCCCTCCTCGCGCTTCACGGAGGCACGGTAACGAGACGACCCGCTACCACCTTCGAAGTGAGCACGGCGGTTGGTCGTAGCCGCCGCTACTAGAGCTTTCGCCAAGAGAAGAGCCACCATAGCTAGACGAGGCGCGGCCGGCGGCTCGCCCTCGTCACGGCCATCACCGAGACCGAGCACCTCCTCGTCGTTGTTCGTCTCGGGGCAACACCCGGCGCGGCGACCACCTTCCCCAAACACCCTCACGTAGAGGGGCGCCTCACCATCATACTTGAAATGGAGGGTGCAACGCCTGGCGAGGCCGCGCGCGCGGGCGAATGTCTGCCAACCGCGGGCCAGAGCTATGTTGCCCGCGGCAGAGACTTCAACCGCGACCCAGGAAGCCCTACTGCAGCAGCCGTCCGCCTGCAGCCAGAGCCCGCCTGGACCAGAGGCCGGCAGCTCGTCGATGAAAAACACGGAAGCTGAAGCCAATTACCGGCCGGATCCTCTGACCAGACAACGTACTCCGGCAACACCTCTGCCGAGTGGAAGCCTGGCCGGGGAGGCCGCACAACCACGGCACGTCTCACCTCATTGAGGGGGTTGCCGTGACCTGAGCGACCCCCACCACGCGTAGCGGCGACACCCCAGGAGCGGGAGGCCACAACGGGAGTCGCGGTGTGCTTGCGGGGTGGCCGCATCCCCGCTTGGGCGCCGGGGAGCCGGGCCCCTCGCGAGGGGCCTTTCCTTTCTCCGCGGCGGAGGCGCCATTGGGGTCGGTGGTGGAGGAGAGGAGGAAGATGCAGGCGGAATGGGAAGAAGTGGGGGACGGGGGCTTCGCTCCCTTCCTCCTTTATAGCAGGAGAAGGCCAACCAGCACCCCCACGATCACAGGTAATGATGGTTTTCCTTGCATGTCGCAGTGACTTGTCAAGCCGGGCAATTGCCGAGGCAGCGTGGGGAAGCGGAGACGCCCACGTCTAGTCAACCACCACACATCAACGGAGGCCGCAGGCTTTTGGGGCCTGCGGTGCTCCGCGCTTGACCTTTGGCTTCGCCTCGAAGCCATGCCCGAGCACGCATTGGGCCCGGGGGCTACTGTCGGCGTCCTGGGAACGGGGGTCCCCAGACTTGCCTGCCTGCGGCCCATAACGTGGCTGGGCTGGCAGGTCTGTATGGCCCATCTTCATCAACAAGGCATTCAAGACCCTCACGAGGGGCCAAGCCTCGCGAGGCGGACGATGCAAGACCTCCTCAGGAGCGGCCTTGCCAGGAAGGCTCACGAGGGGCGGAGATATCAAGGCAAGGTAAACCTCGCGAGGTCCTCGTGACGTGAGCCATGACAATAGAGATCAGGCGGGCGCCAGCGCATGCAGTGTCCTTGCTTCCTCTTTGGTGCCAAGGGGGCAAGCGCAGGCACGGAGTACCGAGGCATCAAGCAAAGGTTTCTATATCGGTGCAACGAGACCAAGACTAGCAGGATGGCAAGACGGAGGTCACCATGGAGCCCAAGACGGCATCACCACCAAAGCCTTTTGCAGGTGAAGACCACTTTTGTCAGGATAAGCTGTACTAGCTGTCCCCTTTCTAATTGGCCATTGTCTGCTCCCTTCCCTCTCAATAGTTGGGGAGAGGAGCGTGCCTATATAAGTAGAACTAGCCACCACAGTAGAGGCGACGAACGGATTGGGGACGGATCCTAGATCATCTCAACCACACAAGTTCGCCAAGCACAAGGACACCTCAACCTTAGGAGGTTGTTCTTCCCCTTGTACTGTTCATCATCATCCCAAGAGGCAATCCACCACCACCACACTAGAGTAGGGTATTACACCACAACGGTGGCCCGAACCAGTATAAATCTTGTGTCTTTGTCTCGTGAGTTCGTCTAGTTTTCCGCGAGATCTTAGAGAGCTAAGGTGTGGATCGATAGGGAGAAAACCTTCGCGCGCACCCCAGTGTTCAAACCTTGAGGGTTTTGCCAGAACCCGTGATCCAACAGTGCCGCCGGTTCTTGCTACTCCTATTGATAAAGAGACCTTGTTGTTATATGTGGTTGCCAACTGCCGGGCTGTTAGCATGGTGATTGTGGTGGAAAGGAAGGAGTCAGGCAAGGAATATCCGGTTCAGCGCTGGTTCACTACATCAGTGAAGTGCTCATTTAGTCCAAACAGAGGTATCCGCATTGGCAGAAGCTTGTATATGGGGTGTTCATGGCTAGTCGAAAGCTTAAGCAATATTTTCTGGGTCATCCCATTAATGTGGTTAGTTCTGCTCCCTTAGGGGATATTAATCAAAACAGAGAAGCTAAAGGTCAGGTAGCCAAGTGGGCCATTGAGCTTGGACCCCATGGTCTGAAGTATATGCCTCACACAGCCATCAAGTCTCAAGCCCTTGTGGATTTCATAAATGATTGGACAGAGCTGCAGATGCCTGAGGAGAAGCCGAATAGCACATATTGGACTATTCACTTCGATGGCTCTAGACAGTTGGAAGGCTCGGGGGCTGGAGTTGTTTTAACTTCCCCACGAGGTGATAAATTTTGTTATGTTCTAAGGTTGATGTTCACTTGTACTAATAATGCAGCTGAGTACTGTCGGCGTTCTAGGAATGGGGGTCCCCAGACTTGCCTGCCTGCGGCCCATGGTGTGGCTTTGCTAGTAGGCTTGTACGGCCCATCTTCATCAACAAGGCATTTAAGACCTTCGCGAGGGGCCAAGCCTCGTGAGGCGGACGACCCAAGACCTCCTCAGGAGCGGCCTTGCCAGGCGGGTTCACGAGGGGCGGAGAAATCAAGGCACGACAGACCTCGCGAGGTTCCCGTGACGTGAGCCATGACAATCGAGACGAGGCGAGCGCCAGGCGGGCGCCAGCGCGCGCAGCGTCCTTGTTTCCTCTTTGGTGCTAAGAGGGCAAGCGCAGACGCGGAGTACCGAGGCGTCAAGCAAAGGTTTCCATATCGGTGCAACAAGACCTAGACCAGCAGGACGGCAAGACTGAGGTCACCATGGAGCCCAAGGCGGCGTCACCACCAGAGCCTTTTGCAGGTGAAGACCACTTTTGTCAGGGTAAGATGTACTAGTTGTCCCCTTTCAAATTGGCCGTTGTTGGCTCCCTTCCCACTCAATATTTGGGGAGAGGACCAGGGCCTCTATAAATCGGACTAGCCACCTCAATAGAGAGGGAGAGGAGGAGAAAGGCAGAAAGCAAGGGAAGCAAGCCTGATCTGGCCGAATCCTCACACACACAAGTTCGCCAAGCACAAAACACCTCAACCTCAGGAGGTTGTTCTTCCATTTGTATTGTTCATCATCAGCCCAAGAGGCAATCCACCACCACCACACTGGAGTAGGGTATTACACCACAATGGTGGCCCAAACCAGTATAAATCTTGTGTCCCTTGTGTTGTGAGTCAGTCGAGTTAGTCCGTAAGATCTTAGCAAAACTAGGACGTGGATCGGTAGGGGGAAATCTTCATGCAGACGCCAGAGTTCGAACATTATGGGTTTTGCCGGAACCCGTGATCCGACATTTGGCGCGCCAGGTAGGGGTGCACCGAAGCTTCCATTCCGTCGCTCCGCGTCACGTCGCTTCATCGTCTCCATGGCGGACGCACGCCGCGCCCGCGCAGAGCGCTGAGCTGGCCTCGCCTCCCGCGTTGCTCAGACGGCCCCTGTCGGCGGGCCACCCCGTCGCTCTCCGTCGCCTGCCACCAACGCCGCCACCGGCCCGGCAGGGAACGAGGAGCAAGCATCCTTGCTGCACCCCTCGGTGTGACAGGATGGCCGCACCGCCACTCCATCACCGACTCCCGCTGGTTCGTCTTCTCACACTCATCGCGTTCCCATGGACGCACGGGCCGTGCTCCTCAAGGCGCATGAGCTCCTGCGCTACCGCCAGTTGACGACCTCTATGAGGACTGGCTTGACCGCATCGCCGAGCTTGTCCGCGTCGTAGGGGGCACCCTGCGCCATCCCTCTCTCTGCCTCGCCCTCTGCCAGCCATGGGCGACGTAGCTCACAAAGCACCTCCACCACCTCTGCACCAAGACGGCGCCCCAGCGCCAAGGCGCGCGGCTCCACGGCGCGACCCACCGCGTTCAGATTATACAGGATCAAACTGATATGCACAAGCTATCCCCACCTTGGGAAGGGCCCTTCATGGTCAGCAAAAATCTGAACAATGGGTCTACTATCTTATCGATATTTGAGACCACAAGGCCTCACGCACATCGGAGGAGGAGACCTGCCGGCCGTGGAATATTGCTCATCTTCGGCCTTACTACATCCGAGCCAACCACTCTTGTGATGTGCATATTTTGACAATGTATATATTATGATGAATATAATAAAGCTGGCATCCCTGATATTTCAGGGCCTCTGTCGTTTCCTTTATAAGAATATGAGTCTTGTATATAACTTCATAAGAGCACAGCTCTGGTTACTTCAGTAATCTGGCTATCAAGCCCATATTATAAGAGCACAGCTCTGGTTACTTCGGTAATCTGGCTAAGAAGCCCATAATATAAGAGCACAACTCTGGTTACTTCGGTAATCTGGCTATCAAGCCCATATCATAAGAGCATAGCTCTGGTTACTTTGGTAATCCGGCTATCAAGCCCATATTATAAGAGCACAGCGCTAGTTACTTCGGTAATCCGGCTATCAAGCCCATATTATAAGAGCATAGCTCTGATTACCTCGGTAATCTGGTTATCAAGCCAATAATATAACTTCATATGAGCACAGCTCCGATTACTTTGGTAATCTGGCTACCAGGCCAATATTATATGAGCATAGCTCTGATTACTTTAGTAATCCGGCTATCCAGCCAAAATTCTAAATGAGCATAGCTTTGACCTACTTGGAGGTTTAATGCCCGGGTTACATGGACCAAAGAGAGTCTGTTGCAAAGCACAGCTCAAACATAGGTACCCGGCCTTGACAGTTCAAAGTACATCCCTTGGGGGCTTTTTGATTCACAAAACATATTTTTGATAACCCTTGTTTGGCTTCAAACGCCATGAATATGATGAACCGGTGGTATGACCAAAAATATCGCAGGTATGATATTTTGTTATGTAAGGTTATGGTTAAACCGGCCCTGGTTTTGGACAGAGCAAGTCCCCAGTGGTTTTTATATGGGGTGTTATGACCCGCCCTGGGGTGAATTGCTAGGGCATTTGTGATCCTTTTGTGTGGAGGAAAAATAGTAGCTCTGATCTATACATTTTTTGAGGTCATGAGCATAAGTGGCAGATCTTCAATTGGCGGATTAGCAATATTGAGCGAAACAAAACGTGCACGATGGCACGACAGATCAGAGTTTAACTAGTCTATTACATGGCTCCCCGAGCCCAATTGATTAAGTGTTTTCAAAGGTAATGCATGATGATGAACATTGTGAGCCGTCCGGCGGTTCAATTCCCCTGGTCTTGGCGGTTCAAGGCTTCCGGGTCATCCCACGCTGGTTCTTCTTCTCCCTCCACCGTCTGGAAGTCAGGTGACCAATCGATGCCAGAAAAGGCTTGGAATTCAGCTTCATCATCGATAAGCTCAGACGGGTCGATTTTAGGGGCGAAAGTATGCTTACAAATTGGAGGGATAAGATCTGTAATTTTGTAAGCTGGCGTGGGCATCTTCTGTTTCTGTGCAGTATAAGCCACCTGATATTTGGTCAGATCTGTTTCTTCAACAAGAAGGCTCGCCAAGGGACACATCTCCTTCACACACGCAGCAAAATCTTTCTTATCGAAAATAGACCCGTCCTCTTTGAAACTAGGACAGCCAGTGGCTAGCTCGGCCAGGTCTAATTCTGACTGCCATGCCTTCGCCCGGCTTAAAGTCGTAATGGCACCGGCTCTCGCAGACGACCGTTTGTTTTCTTGGATATGGGCAGGCAGAACAGAAAGTTGGCTTAAAACATTGCTGAGCAAAGTTGGACCCTGATTACTTGGGGAGATGGTGGCTATTGTACGTTGAACTCCGGTGTATAGTTATTCCACCAATGTGTAATCTGCCTTCAGCTTTGTCCACATTTCCTTCCTAAGACTGTTGCTTCTGGGACCTACATATGGCATATTATGATTAAATCACCTGACGGTTTATAACATGGAGGGTGGAAAATCATTACAAGAGAATAGGTCTTACCAAAAATAGCAAAAGTCATCTGATTGATATGATGCTTCAAGCTCGTAAGTTTTGTGTTGACCACTTCTAATGAGGCCTCAGCCTTTTCAGCTCTCTTGATAAGGGAAGTTTTTTCTTCAGCCCAAGCAGCTTTTTCAATATTAAACTCAGTCTTGAGTTTCTCATTTTCTTCCAAGCTAAATTTGAACTTGGAGTCAGCCTTTTGGGTCTCAGATTCTTGTGCTTCAAGCAGGGTTTTTAAACTAGTGAGATGAGATCAAAATTGACTGGACGCTTCCTGAAAATAGCAGGTTCAAACAAGTATGCACAGTTATGAAATAGTATATCTTGATAAGTCCCAGGCCCTTTGCAAGCAATAGCACTTGGCACTTGAGGGCTAATGCGTGCCGAAAGTTTTCTTATATCACATTTACATATTGCTAAGTCCCAAGCCCTTTGCAAGCAATATCACTTGGCACTTGGGGGCTAATGCATGCGCATTTTTTCCTTTATGATATGATGACAGATGACCCCAGTTCATACTTTGTAACAAAGTTAACCCGATTGGAAGAAGGATTAAAGATTATTTGACAAATGATAAATTCTGGTTTAATCATATGGATTCAACCGGCTTTTGGTGGCTGCCATTTGGAAATTGATCATTATTAGTGAAGACCTGGTTCAATTCTTTAAGCCAGCCCTTGGGGGCTACATGTGCAAAGTTGATCATTACAAGTCCCGGCTTATCTTTATAAGTGTAAGCCCACCCTTGGGGGCTACATGTTTCACTTAAGGCTATCTAACAAGTCTATAGTATATTCAATACTATCATATTCAGTAGACTTGGGGGCTAAAGGAATATAACTTATGTGAAAGCAACAAATAATACCTCATGCTTCTGATGCATGTGCTTGACCATGTCAATTTCCAGGCCACGGCTGCTGTGTATTTGATTCAAATAACCGGAAAGGATTTCAGTCATACTCAGATGAGAATAATTGGCCATGTCAAATTTGACCTTGCGCCTTTCAACCATTTCTTCCTTGGCAGAATGCTTTGCTAGAGCAATAGGATTCCCCGGTTCTTCGAAACTAGTGTCAGTGATCAATACCTCCTAAGTGTCTGGCTTCAAACATTTGACTGGAATCAACGGTTCAGTGCTTAAGTGATCGACAGTTATATGATCAGCAGAGGTACCATGATCCTCTGGTGGCGGGTCATCAGCAGGCTCCTCCGGTTGTTGTACGGAAGCTTCAAATATAGGTGACTGCTTTTCAGGTTCATGAGTCTTGGGATCCTTTGTTGGCTTGTTTGTCTTAGCCTTTTTGCTAGGCTTTGCTTTCCCACTACGAAAGGGTTAAAAAGTCAGTAGGAGTTTATAGATGTTGAAAAGGTCAGACTAAGTTGGTACGCAGGGGCAGTCTTGAAAGCCGGAAGCAGGGTCTGAGATGAATCGCCAGATGAAGAGTGATAGGTCCCCTAGTAATTTGAGTTAGGAGGGCTAAGCATTTGATAATAAAATTTGCCTAAGAATAAACAAGACTTGGAATTATTTGGAAGTACCTCATTCCATCGCTTGCATGGGGCTGGCGTGTTGGTCAAGACGGATGGAAGTTGCCCACCTCCACTGGTCCGGTTTTTGTGCTGATTCTCATGATGTCGTTGCTTCAAAATAAAGTTGGGATCCAAGTGAGCTAAAGGGTTAGAAAACCTTACTTTCCGGATCACTTGTCGAGTTTTCTGGCTTGGCAATGGCTCTGACTCGGAGGAAATAATAGTTACCTCGTCATCACGCACCTGGCTGGTTTCTGCGTCATCCTGGTAGCAACCAGTGTCAATAAGATGGATGAAAAAAGAGCCAAGAGAATCAAGGTCTACCTCCGACTCATCACCATCTTCGTCCAAATTGAATAGATCAGAAGCAGTGGATTTCTTCTTGTTCTTCATGACTATTTGGTCTTAGCCCTGACCCTTTTGGTAGCTTTTTCATCATACTGTTTATCCTAAAAGGCCGATTTAGCCTGCAACAAATTACAACAAAGGTTGGGAATTTCCAAATTTTATGAACAACAAAGTAAGGTATATAAACCGGACAAACTTGCATTCAGTGCAGGGTTGAGTATGCAGAAGGGATTCAGACCCACTTGACTGCAGCTCTTCAAACTCTCATTGAGAAGAGTCTTGGTGATCTCATTGATATATATATAGCCTTCTCAGTTAAAAGTGTTGAACTGTAACGCAGTGAATCTTTGGTGTCACTGGTATACATACACATAAAACCGAACCGGCGGCTTAAAGGTATGATCCTCCAGGCTACCCAACATCGAACCAGGTCAATTCCGGTCAATCCGTTGCCCAGTAGAGCTCTGACCTTTGAGAAGGTAGGCACAAGTTTGGCCCGCTCAGCAGTGCTAAGCCGATCGAGGAGATGATGCTTTGGATTGAGCCGTTGGTCACGAAAGCCGGGCATGGGATTCCCATCAGAAGGAGATGTATCCTTGCAGTAGAACCAAGTTTTATTCCAATCCTTAGGATGGCTTGGAAGTTTGGCATAAGGAAAGATGGTGTCTCTGTGTCATTGAATCGAGATCCCTCCAAGCTCCTGACTAGGCCCATCAGTGAATTCATTTTGGTGATTCAAGTAAGAATACTCTCTAAAAGTTCAACACTTGGTTCCTCTTGAAGATATACTTCACAAAAGACTTGGAAATAATGTTTGACATGGAATTGGGACTGATGTCTTGAGGATCACGTTGAAAAAAGTGCAAAACATCATGGAAGAACTTTGACCCGGGCGGTGAGAAGCCCCGGTTCATGTGGCAGTATGAATGATCACTTCATCGTCTTGGGCTGAGGCCTGACTTCATCCGGTTTGGGAGAACGCCAGTGAATGACATTCTAGGCCGGTAAGAAGCCAATCTTGACATATTCTTGAAGCATTGCCTCAGAAACGATGGATGGAACCCAATCACATGATGTGACAGTCTTAGTCATGGTTGGATGTACATCCTGCACAAGGCGATTCAATATGTCATTAAAATTGACAGATATATGGCGACTTACAAATTATTGTTCTCTGTACAAGGCTAATAGTTACGGAGATATAGTTCAAAAAATGCAGTTGTTAAACCAGAAGGATGTTACAAAGTTAGTAACTATGAAGTAAAGGATGGCGGCTTAACGGGGCCTAATGATATATAGTGGGTTACGGTCTGTGTCATAAGCCGCCATGGCAGTGTTGGTGCTTCAGATCTATCAAATGAAAGATTTGCTAAGTGGTGGACAAACAGATTTCGTGCTAAAGCTATAGTTTTGGATCAATGGCAGTTCAGAAAAGGCATTGAAATTCTAAACCTAAGGTTGCGGCAGGGGCAAGTTTTGATGCTCTGATAAGGTTTTGTATGGAAAGACGCTACTTTCACGATGCGCACGAATGCTAAACCACTACCGCACAAAGTTTATGACTTATTCAGATTGAACACTGTTTGGAGTTGAGGAATACGAAGAACATCAAGAACACCGATGAACGGTCCGAACCCTAGCACGGATGTGAGGCTTGGATAAAAGGGTACTTACAGACGCGATGGAGCGGCGATGGCGCGTTGGAGTTTTTTCTGGTCTGATCAGGTCGATGTGGTGGCCTGAGTTCGTGCAACGTCGGAGGTCGCGGCAGAGGAGCTCGAGTGGAAGATGAGATGCGAGAGGAAGACGAAAGAGGAAGCGAGGGGGGAAATGATAAATACTCCCTGCCCCTATTTATAAGGTGGTGGATACAAGGCATGTGCGGGAATCGAGGAGGCCAAAATCATTATATGGCTATATGGACGCCTCGATTCTCAGGACGTTTATTAAGATAAAGATCAGTCAAGATGTTCTGGGCTACGTGCGAAGTTAGTGCAAAGTGACATCATGGTGGTTTAGGAAAATTCTGTGAGCTGGCGTCATGGCGGGTTGCAGCAAGGTTTATTAGACAAGTGATGCAAGATTGTGACAAGTCAGGTATTGAAGATTGATGTGAACAAGTTCAAATCAACCTGGGGCCTAATGTTGGGGATATGACTATTGGGTATGAACCGCCCAGGAGGGGCCGGGTTATACCATTGGCGGCTTACCAATGAAGATGGCGGATCATGCAAGCCTATTGATGGCCCAAGACCCAGAGGTGACTTAAGACCCAGGAGGATGAACCACCATGTATGTATGACTTGTATTGTAAGGCAAGCGTAGCTAGTCACCGAGCCGGACACGTTGTGTATGAGTCGGTTGGGACTCTCTGAGCCGTCGGGCGTCAACCTATGTATATAAAGGGACGACCCGACGGTGGTTTAGGGAAAGAAAGAAGAGATCGAGAACTAGGTCAAGCGTATTCGCTCCCTGGTAATCCAAACCCTAACAATACAATCCCAAACTAGAGTAGGCCTTTACCTTCACCGCAAGGGGTCGAACCAGTATAAACTCTCTGTGTCCTTTGTCCCGTTTAACCCCTTTAAGCTAACCTAGTTGCGATGGCTCCACGACTAAGTCCTTCCGCTAGGACATCTGCCATGACAATTCCACGAGACAAACGAAGCATGATTAAGAACTAGGAAATATAGCACTTGTATATGTTTCTCATGTATTAAGTGTAGCGAAATTCTATTTATTCCTCACATGCACAACAATACAAAATTCTACCCATGACAATTGGACATCACATTGCAGAATTGAACCAAGCAGTTAACTAAACACCACAACAGATGAACCAAACATTAACTCAGCACCACATTGCACAATATAACATACTCCTAATAGGAGATCAGACAGTTAACCAAACCCAACATGATTAACAACTTGGAAATATAGCAATTGTATTTGTTTCTCATGTATTTAGTACAGCCAAATTCAATTTATTCCTCACATGGTATACAATAATAGAATGCACCCACAACAATTGAACATCACATTGTAGAATTGAACCAAACAGTTAACTAAACACCACAACAAATGAATCAAACGTTAACTGAGCACCACATTGCACAATATAACATACTCCTAATAGAACATCAGACAATTAACCAAACCAAGCATGCTTAACAACTTGGAAATATAGCAGTTGTATTTGTTTCTCAATATATTTTGTAAAGAAAAATTAAATTTATTTCTCACATGGAAGACAATACAAAATTGCACCCTAAAGAATTGAACATCACATTTGTAGAATTGAACCAAACAGTTAACTGAACACGACAACTAATTAACCAAACATTTAATAAGTGAGCACCACATTGCATGACATATAACATATACAATAGAGCAACATATTGCATGGTAAAAGTAGATAACACAATTCACTAGAATTTGTTAAGGAAAGGCAGTAGCTAGCAAACTGAACATGGGTCCTTATAGTGAGCTAATAAGACACGATACTCCTCATTGTCGGAGATATCAATGACGATTGGCTCCTTGGATATGGAAGAGGGCGAGGCCTCCACATCGTGGGTTCCCACATAGTAGCCAACCGCGTCGCTTCATCAGCGCGCGAGGTGTCGACGGTGGCCTCGACGGTGAGATGCTCCTCCAAGATCGGGGGGTCGATACGAATGGCAGCCATCGCGACCTCATCCGCGCATGCGGCCATGATTTGCTTCTCCGCTACCAAATGCTCCTTGAGATCTTGGCTATACTGCGAGCACCATGGCTTAGGGCGGCGCTTATTTGATGGAGGGATAAGTGATTTGGATGGAAGGTGTCACGCCGGCGGTCGTGCATGTGGGATGTGGAAGGAGAAGGAGGATAGGGGTCGTGTGTGGATTACCTTCCTAGATAGACAAGACCAAGCAGCGTGAAGGAGGGTCGTCAGCGAGGAGGCGGCGCTGCAAGCAAGGATTGAAGGTTTCAACTTTGAAAGAAAGGCGGAAACAGGGGAAATGTGGCTTTTGGTAAGCGGGAGGGGGAGGGGAGGTAGATATTTCCGCGAAAGCCAAAAATTGGAATCGATTCAACGAAAACACTGGCACGCAAAGTGTCATCAGACACGGTCCCGTATTCAGAACTATGTACGATATGTGAACATCACAAGCGATTCAGATAGCTTAAACCGTGTGTGATGAGTTTGTACGTCAAAAATTTTGGTTAGAATTTTCCTTGTTACAGTGGTCATCCACGTCATTGCACAATTCAGGTACACAAAGGAGACTACAGCACACCCACACCTCTAGTGTCAACATAGAACAACAGGAGTGTTGTGTTAAATTTTGGAATTTTTTGGGGTTCGTTTGGACATTTTATACATTGACTAGGTTTTCTAGGCATTTTATGTGCATAATTCAAATTTGAACTACATGCACATGCTCCAGTGCATATAAATTGGTTGAAAAATCAAATATATGTCCTTGGTTGCATGCTTAGGTCCCATGCAAGAAATGGGAATGTATGTCAAACACCCTGCCATCGTCACTAGCCCGCAAACATTGAGATACCTGGTTTTTAATTTCAAGTAACTCCAAAACTCGTCTGAAATTCATGAAACTTGGCATGCTATCATTGAGCGGCATCAACATGCCGTGGTAAAAAATTTATCCCATTTGGGGTAGGTTTGGTTATCAGCTTCTCACAAACCAGAGCTTCTCACAACAAGCCTGATGGTTATGGTAGGGAACGTGCCACCTTTGGGGATGAAACGATATCTGTTGCCTCTTATTGCTTTCAAAAAAAATTCTACTATCAACATAGAACAACAGGTGTGCTATGTTAAATTTTGGAATTTTCGGGGTTCGTTTGGACATTTTTATACATTAACTGGGTTTTCTAGGAATTTTATGTGCATAATTCAAATTTGAACTACATGCACATGCTCCAGTGCATATAAATTGGTTGAAAAATCAAATTTGTGTCCTTGGTTACATGCTTAGGTCCCATGCAAGAAATGGGAATGAATGTCAAACACGCTGCATGCCACCGTTACTCGACCGCAAACATTGTGATACCTAGTTTTAAATTCTAGTAAATCCAAAACTCGTCTAAAATTGATGAAACTTGGCATGCTATCATGGAGCGGCATCAACTTGCTATGGTAAAAAATTTGTCCCTTTTGGGGCAGGTTTGGGTATAAGCTTGTCACAAACCAGAGCTTCTCACAACAAGCCTGATGGTTTCGGTAGGGAATGTGACACCTTTGGGGATGAAACAATATCCGTTGCCTCTTATTGGATTCAAAAAAATTCTAGTGTCAACATAGAACAACAGGAGTGCCGTGTTAAATTTTGGATTTGTTTTGGGGTTTGTTTGGACATTTTATAGATTAAATGTGTTTTTAGGCATTTTATGTGCATAATTAAAATTTGAACTACATGCACATGCTCCAGTGCATATAAATTGGTTGAAAAATCAAATATGTGTGCTTGGTTGCATGCTTAGGTCCCATGCAAGAAATGGGAATGAATGTCAAACACCCTGCATGCCACCACCACTCAGCCGCAAACATTGAGATACCTGGTTTTTAAATTCTAGTAAATCCAAAACTCATCTGAAATTCATGAAACTTGGCATGCTATCATGGAGCGGCATCAACATGTTGTGGTAAATTTGTTGTCCCATTTGGGGCAGGTTTGGGTATAAGCTTCTCACAAACCAGAGCTTCTCACAACAAGCCTAATGGTTTCGGTAGGGAATGTGCCACCTTTGGGGACGAAACGGTACATGTTGCCTCTTATTGCTTTCAAAGAAAAATCATGTGTCAACATGTAACAACAGGAGTGCTCTGTTACATTTTGAAATTTTTTGGGGTTCGTTTGAACATTTTGATACATTAACTGGGTTTTCTAGGCATTTTATGTGCATAATTCAAATATGAACTACATGCACATACTCCAGTGCATATAAAATGGTTGAAAAATCAAATATGTGTCCTTGGTTGCATGCTTAGGTCCCATGCAAGAAATTGGAATGAATGTCAAACACCTTGAATGCCACTGTCACTCGGCCGCAAACATTGAGATACCTGGTTTTTAAATTCCAGTAAACCAAAACTCGTCTAAAATTCATGAAACTTGGCATGCTATCATGGAGCGGAATCAACATGCCATGGTAAAAGTTTTGTACCATTCGGGGCGGGTTTGGGTATAAGCTTGTCACAAACCAGAGCTTCTCACAACAAGCCTGATGGTTTCGGTAGGGAACGTGCCACCTTTCGGGATGAAACGATATCCGTTGGCTCTTATTGCTTTCAAAAAATTTCTAGTGTCAACATAGAACAACAGGAGTGTTGTGTTAAATTTTATTCTTATAGTGGGTGATGTCTACTACACAACTTTATTCTTGTAGACATGTGTTGGGCCTCCAAGCGCATAGTTTTGTAGACATGTGTTGGACCCTGCAACCAAATACAAGAAATCTCTTGTGTCCCCAATACACCCAATACAATGGCAAATTGCATAGGTGCACTAGTTCGACGAAGAGATGATGATAAAACTGTAATATTGATGGTTGAAATATATTTTGATAATCTGAATAAATAAAAACAGCAAGGTAGCAAATAGTATACTGGCACAAAAACGGTATTGCAATGCTTAAAAACAAGGCCTAGGGTTTGTACTTTCACTAGTGCAATCTCCCAACAGTGCTAATATAGTTGGATCATATGATTATCCCTCAAAGTGCAACGAAGAATCACTCCCGAGTTCCTATTAGCAGAGAACAAAAGATAGGAGTTGTTTGTAGGGTACGAAACCACCTCAAAGCTATTGTCTGATTCGGGGTTCCAGCAAACCATTGAGGTTTGAACTCTGGGGTGCGCACGAAGATGTCTCTCTTCCTAGCTTACTCTCGCAACGATCTCAAGGCCTAGCTCGCCGAACCCAATGAACAAGAGACACGAGGGTTTATACTAGTTCGGGCCACCGTTGTGGTGTAATACCCTACTCTAGTGTGGTGTGGTGGATTGCCTCGTGTGATGAGGATGAATTAGTACAGTGGATGAACAGCCTCCTAAGGAGAGGTGTTGTTGAGCTCGATGAGCTCGTGTGTCTGGAGATGGTCCGGATGATCCGTCCCCGCTATGGTGGTGGCTAGCCCTATTTATAGAGGCCCTAGTCCTCTTCCCAAATGTTAGGCGGGAAGGGATCCCACAACAGCCCATTTTGAAGGGAGACAACTAGTACAAGTTATCCTGACAAAAGGTGGTCTTCGCCTGCCAAAGGCTCTGGTGGTGATGCACTTGTGGGCTCCATGGTAACCTTCGTCCTGCCGTCCTGCTGGTCTTGGTCTTGTTGCACCAATATGGAAACCATTCTCAGATGACTCGGGACTCCTCGCCTGCGCCTGCTTCTTTAGCACCAAAGAGGAATATGGCACTCTGCGCCCTCTAGCGCCTGCCTGGCTTCAGTCGTCACGGCTCACGTCACACGAACCTTGTGATGAGCCCCCCTCCTTGATATCTCCGCTCCTAGGGAGCCAGCCTAGTGAGGCTGCCCCTAAGGAGGTCCTGTGTCCTCCGCCTCGCGAGGCTTGACCCCTCGCAAGGGTCTTGAGTGGTTGCTGATGAAGATGGGCCGTACTGGGCTGCCGGTAGAGCCACGCCGCGGGCCGCAGGCAGGCAAGTCTAGGTATCCCCGTTCCCAGGACGCCTAAAGTAGCCCCTAGGCCGAAGGCACACTCGGACTTGGTTTCGAGGCGAAGCCAAAGGCCAAGTGCGGAGCGCCGCGGGCCCCAACTGCCCACGGCCTTGATTGACGCGTGGCGATTGATAGGATGCGGGTGTCTCCGCTTCCCCATGATGCCTCAGCAACTGCCCGACCTGACGAGACCCTTTTGCATGCAGAAGAAAACCATTATTACCTTAGATCATGGAGGCCAGTTGTTGGCCTCCCTCTAGCTATAAATGAGGAGAGGGGCGGAGCCCCCGTCACTCATCTCCTTCACCACTTTGCTTGCTTCTTCCTCCTCTTTGCTCCACCGCCTTGCAGCGACACTCATGGCATCGACAAAGAGGCTGTTGGCCGCAGAGTAATGGAAGGCTCGCCAGGAGGGGTCCAACTCACCACCTCCTAAGAGGGGGTGTGGTAGCCCCACAAGCACGCCGCAACCTCATCTGTAGTCCCTCGTGGGCGTGGGCGAACTTCCTCAGGGTCCGGGGCCGTCCCTGGCGGCGGCGGCGGTGCCTCTTCGCGCGGCGGGAGCCGCCCAAGATGGCAGTCCCGCCCATGAAGGGATGCGCGCTATGGTCGCTCGGCCTCCCTGGCCGCGCTTCCACTTGTCAAAGGTGCTGCCGGAGTTCATCGTGTGGTCGGAGAACCCGGCCGACACCTGGCTTCAGCTTCCGCGCTCCTTTGTCGGCGAGCTGCCGGCCACGGGTCCTGGAGGCCTCTGGCTGCAGGCCGACGGCTGCTGCAGAAAGGCCTCGTGGGTCGCGGTGGAGGTCTCCGTCGCGCGCAATCTAGCCCTGGCCTGCGGCTGGCAGACGTTTGCCCGCGTGCGCGGTCTGAGCTGGTAGTGCACCCTCCACTTCAAGTACGACGGCGCCACGAACCTCTTCGTGAGGGTGTTCAGGGAAGACGGTCGCCGCGCGGGGTGCATCCCTAAAGACAGCGATGGTGACGAAGTGCTCGGCCTTGGCAACGACCGTGACGAGGACGAGGGTGAATTCGCCCTCGGCGATGGCCGCAGCTCGTCCGGCAACGGTAGCTCCTCCTCCGACGAAAGCTCCAGCAGCGGTGACTACAACTAGGTGCCACATCGTCGGGATCGCTTCGAGGATGGTGAAGGGTCGTCCCATTGCCACGCCCCAGTGAAGCGCGAGGAGGGCTCTGGCTGAGTCTGGGGGCACTGGGGGCCGGTCCTCGTGAGTAGCCGTGTCGTAGGAGCCTCTTTTGCCTATCCTTTCCTTTCCTCCTGTATTACAAGAAACAAGTATGGGGCCCTGCGAGGGCGTGTAATGAACCGTAGTGCTTACGCTACTTTGTGCTATGTTTATTGTTTCTGGGATGTGTTGTGGAATCTGTGCTTTATACAGGCGTAGAGGAATAACTTAGCTTGATACATCCGGGGTAGCTTCCACCTCATGAGGGCGCGCACCTCTTGGCATCTGGTGGGGCTTGCATGCTGCCGACTTAGGCGACATCACGAAGCTGCAAAAATTCGTTAGGAAATCCTTATCCCTCCTTGTGCGAGGCCTCAGGCACGGGCTGATCATGGCCTAGAGCACCACGTCGCGGTACCCGTGGGCCACATACTAAAAAAAGGGGGGGTGCGCCGATCACAAGCTCAATCGAGGGCGCCTCATCGAGACCAGTGGAGCGCGGACGCACGCACACCTGTCCAGCCCCCTCGCGAGGCACGCGAGGGAGAGCGTCGGGCAACTGCCGCCCTCCCTGGCGCAAAACAAAGAACCGAGGGAAGAATCAAAGATAAGAGGGGATTCAACCAAGCTATCGAGAAACGCTAACTTCAAATTCCATTAAAAGTGGTGCAAGCCAACTTCAGAAAGCAAATGAATAGCCGCGTCCGGCACCTAGTCTAGTCTTCTCACCAGCGCATAGCTAAGTGCTGCCACCAGGACGTGGGAGGGAGGCCCCGAGGCCCGAGGGCGGAACTCCGGAGAATCCGGGGCGTGTACAGCCCCACTCATTATTACATGAGACTGTCACGAGCGGAGACCTTCACAGGCACTAGGCCTTTCTTCATGGGTAGAACTTATGGAGGTGTTGGATGTTCCAGGCGTTCTGGATGGGGATCCCGTCCTGTGTCTCCGGGTGCACGGCGGCAGGCCTGTAGACGCGGGAAATCCTAAACATGCCCTGCCACATGGGTGAGCAACCCTTCCCTGGAAAGCACCCGCCTCAGGACGAGATCACCCACCTCGAGCATCCTGGAGCGGACGCTGCGGTAGTGGTACCGTCGCAACGCTTGCTGGTATTTCGCCACCCGAAGTGAGGCTTGATGGCGGCGCTCCTCCCCAACACGAGGTCCATCCCCCGCATGGCGTCCCGACACACCTCGTCAAACACCAAGACCTGCGCGGAGCGATGCTTAACCTCGTGATGGAGAATTGCTTTAGCTCCGTAGACGAGGAAGAATGGCGTATCGCCTGTTGGCTTGGTGGCGGTGGTGCGGATGGACCATAGGACGGACTGGAGCTCGTCGTGCCAGCCCCTACCACCGGTCTCGAGCCTCTTCTTGAAGGTCCTAGTTTTGATGCCTCTCAGGACGTCTGCATTGGCGCGCTCGACTTGGCCATTGCTCCTGGGGTGTGCCACTGAGGCGTAGCATATCTGTGTTCCAAGGTTAGTACAATATGTCTTGCAAAGATTGCTAGTGAACTGCGAGCCATTGTCAGTGATGATGCGGTTAGGGACCCCAAACCGTCTCACGAGGCCCTTGATGAACTTAACTGCCGACCCGGCTGGGATGGTGCAGACGGCTTCCACCTCTGCCCACTTGGTGAACTTGTCGATGGCGATGTAGAGGTAGTGGTAGCCCCCGGGCGCTCGAGGGAACGGACCCAGGATATCCAGCCCCCAGACCGCGAACGGCCACGAGAGTGGAATAGTCTGGAGAACCTGGGCTGGCTGGTGGATTTGCTTGGCATGGAACTGGCAGGCCTCGCATGACCTTACCAGCTCGGGTGTGTCGTGCAGTGTCGTGGGCCAGTAGAACCCGGTGCGGAATGCCTTGCCAACTAGGGTGCGAGACAACGAGTGATGCCCGCAATCCCCGCATGTATGTTACCTAGCAGCTCACTCCCCTGTTTCCGGGAGATGCATCACAAAGCAACATCATTTGGTCATTTTCTGTACATCTCACCATCCTGGAAGCAATATGTCGTAGCCTGTCGGGCCACGTGCTCTGTGTCCTCCTCTTTCTCCGGCAGCGTCCCTTGCACCAGGTATGCCCTGAACTACTCCGTCCAGCACCCCTTTTGAGGCTCGAGCGCCAGGAGCAGGCGTGCTCCTGAGGTCAGGCCACAGGTGGGGGCTCCCGAGGCTGGTGGCTGGGGCAGTTCCTCTCAAGGCGGTGCAGGCTCGGCAGCCGAGGGGGCCGCCGAGCGCTTGAAAAGTCACTCTTCGAAGACACTGGGCTCTTGGGGCTGGCGCCTTGACGCTCTCTTAGCGATCTCATCGGCTTCCTTTTTTGTGTTGTGTGGCACATGTTGCATTTCTAGGCCCAAGAATTGCTTCTCCATCTTGCACACCTCCGTGAGGTACGCCTCCATGTGCTCGTCCCTTGGCTCGTACACCTTGTTGGAGAAGTTGACGAGGAGCTGGTAGTCGTCCTTGATGGTGAGATGCTTGACCCCCATGGCAGTTGCAGCCTTGAGGTCGGTGATCAGCCCCTCGTATTCCGCAATGTTGTTGGAGACCTTCTCGCCCGCTGGAAGCAGAGCTACACAACGTAGTATAGTTTGTCTTAGGTGGGCGAGATGAGCACAGCACCAGCCCCGCGCCTTGGCGTGCGAAAGCGCCGTCGAAGTACATAACCCAGCCAGCTGGTGCTTCACTTCCTGGTGAGAGCGATCGGCCCTCGCCTGCTTCGGGCTCCGGAGCGTCGGTCCATTCTGCCACGAAGTCGGTGAGGGAGGCTCCCTTGATGACCCTGGTTGTGCTGAACTCCAGCTGAAACGCTTGCAGCTAGATGTTCCACTCAGCGACTATTCCCGCGGCGTTGGGGCTCTGGAGCACCCTCTCCAATGGGTAAGCTGAGACGACTTTAATTGGGTGGCCTTGGAAGTAATGACATAGCTTTGCGTGCGGCCACCTGGAGTGCGAGCAAAAGCATATGTGGTAAGGGGTATCGTGCTCTTGTGTCCCGTAACACCATGCTGACAAAGTATACTGGGTGCTCAATGAGGGCGGGAGCGTCGATGGAGCCTGTGGCCTCTGGAGGTTGTGACGCCTCTTGAGGTGGGGGGACCTCAGGAGCTTGGTCACCCATAAGGGCCTCCGCAGGCCCAAAAATGCCGTCTTGTGGGGCCTGATCATCCTCGGGCGTCGCCGTCTCGGCGCCGGACCATCCCGGCTGAAGGTGCGGCATGCTCTCGGCCTGGCGCCCCTCTCGGACAGCCACCAACACTGCGCTGGCTGAGTGGGGCGTGGCGACCAGGTAGAGCACCAGGCGCTTGAGGGGACGGGGCACTGCCATCACCGGAGGGCTGGTCAAGTATCTCTTGAGGTCTTGAAACGCCAGGTCGGCCTCTGGGGTCCACTTGAATGGGCCCTTCTTCTTCATCAGCTTGAAGAACGACAGGGCACGCTCCCCCAGCTTGGAGATGAAGCGCCCTAGCGAGGTCACGCAGCCCATGAGCTTCTGCATTTCCTTGAGAGTTTGCGGCAGGCTCATGTCATCTATCGCCTTGACCTTCTCCGGGTTGGCCTCGATCCCCCTGTGCGCACGAGGAAGCCTAGTATCTTGACAGAGGGGACACCAAATACGCACTTCTCTGGGTTGAGCCGCAGGTCCAGCTGGCGCAGGATGGCGAAAGTCTCCTCCAGGTCCTGAATGAGGGTTCTTGCCTCCCGAGATTTTACCATGATGTCATCGACGTAGGCTTCAGCATTTCTCCCTAGCTACTGGCCCAGGGCGATGTGCATCAGCCGCTGGAAGGTCGCCCTAGCGCTGCGTAGCCCGAATGGCATGCAAGTGTAGCAGTATACCCCACAGAGGGTCAAGGAGTCCGTCTTCTCCACATCCTCCATTGCCATGTTGATCTGGTGGTAACCCGAGAATGCGTCCAGGAAACACAGCAGGTCACACTCGGGAGTGGAGTCGATGATCTGGTCGATGCACGGGAGTGGGAACGGGTCTTGGGGGCAGGCTTTGTTGAGATTGGTGAAGTCGACACACATGCGTTCCTTCCAGCCTTTCTTGGGCATGACGACGGGGTTCACCAGCCATTCCGGGTATCGGACCTCGCGAATGACGCCTGCCGCTAGTAGTTTGCGAGTTTCCTGGACGATGAAGGATTGCTTCTCCGTGGGCTACCGTCGCGCCGTCTGCTTCCCAGGGCGTACATTGGGGCACACCCTTAAGTGATGTTCGATTACCCCCTTGGGACCCCTACCAGCTATTTTGGGCTCCCAGGTGAATACCTCCTTGTTCGCGCGCAGGAACTTCACCAATGCCTCCTCTTGATCCGGGTCAAGGTTGGCGCCTATGGTGAAGGTGGCTCCCGAGGACCCGTCCTCCTCGACCAACACTTGCTTCGTTTCGGCCCGATCCTGAATGAACAACTGCTTCTTCATCGCTGGCGCGACCCCCTTAGCCCCTGGGGTGGCTTCGTCGGCCGGGCGTGCTGCCGCGGCGGCCCTAAAAGCGAGCTTGAGGGTCGTCAGGACGCTGCTACTGCCCGACATCTTGATGAGGTTGTAGATCTGATGGGTCGCCGCCATGAACTGAGCCAGGGCAGGGTACCCGAGGATGGCGTTGTATGGGAGGCTGATGCGGGCAATGTCGAAGTCGATCAGCTCGACGCGGTAGTTGTCCCGGGTACCGAAGGTGACCGGGAGGCGTATTTGCCCCAGGGGGCTGGTGGATCCGCTACCGACTCCGGAGAAAGGCTTGGTGGGGCAGAGCCGGCCGTGCGGCACGTGGAACAATCCGAAAGCTTCCACGGAGAGCACGTTGAGGCCAGCTCTGCCGTCGATGAAGGTCTTAGCCATGGCGACATTGTAGATGGTGGGTGTGAAGAGCATTGGGAGTGTGTCCGAGCCAGCAGTGGTAGAGGGGTGGTCCCCTGAGTCGAAGCTGAGGTCAGCCTTGGGCGCCGCCCATCCTAGAGGGGCTCCCTGCTGCACAGAAGCAGCGCCGATCTGGCAGAAAAATTGCTGGACATGGCGGTCCGAGGGCGGTGCCTATGAGCTGCCGTGGAGGGCTGCGACGGCGATAGGCGCCGGTGCCTTGAAAAGCGCGACGAAAAGGCCATGCAGCTCCTCCCAAGAAGCCACAGAGGATCCTGGCAGGTTGAGCAGCCAGGCGCGTGGCGCGCCAGCTAGGGCCATGGGGAACCAGTTGGCCATAACCTTGTCGTCGCCTCCAGCCTCTAGAACGGCTTCCTCATACGCCAGCATGAAGATCGACGGATTCGCCGCACTGACATAACGGGGTGGCATCTCCGGCCTGAACTTGTGCGGCCACCAAACCCGCCGTAAGGCGCGGTGAGGGCCCTGAGCCCCATGGCGCCGTTGCGGGAGTCCGTCGATCTGGTCGGAGGAGCGGCAACAGCCATGAGGGGCCAAACGGGAGGGGGGATAAAGCTGGTGGAGGAGCGAAGCCTTGGCGCACCCCTACCTGGCGCGCCAAATGTCGGATTCGGGGTTCTGGCAAACCCTTGAGGTTCGAACTCTAGGGTGCGCATGAAGATCTCTCTCTTCCTAGCTTACTCTTGCAATGATCTGAAGGCCTAGCTCATCGAACCCAAGGAACAAGCGACACGAGGGTTTATACTAGTTCGGGTCACTGTTGTGGTGTAATACCCTACTCCAGTGTGGTGTGGTGGATTGCCTCGTGGGCTGAGGATGAATTAGTACAGTGCATGAACAGCCTCCTGAGGAGATGTGTTCTTGAGCTCAATGAGCTGGTGTGTCTGGAGACGGTCCGAATGATCCGTCCCTGCTATGGTGGTGGCTAGACCTATTTATAGAGGCCCTGGTCCTCTTCCCAAATGTTAGGCGGGAAGGGATCCCACAACAGCCCATTTTGAAGGGAGACAACTAGTACAAGTTATCCCGAGAAAAGGTGGTCTTCGCCTGCCAAAGGATCTGGTGGTGATGCAGTTGTGGGCTCTGCGGTGACCTCCGTCCTGCTGTCCTACTGGTCTTGGTCTTGTTGCGCCAATATGGAAACCGTTGCCGGATTCCTCGGGGCTCCTTGCCTGCACCTGCTTCTTTAGCACCAAAAAAGAGGAAACTGGCACTCTGCTGTAACACCCCAAGACCGATGGGGCAGCTGTCTTCCAGTTATTCGCTGTTGTTTCCTTGTCAGTTGTTTACATGTCATGAATTTCATATCATGTCATCATGTGCATCGCATTTGCATACGTGTTCGTCTCATGCATCCGAGCATTTTCCCCGTTGTCCGTTTTGCAATCCGACACTCCTACGTCCTCCGGCGTCCTCTTTTGTCTCTTTTCATGTGAGGGTGTTAAACTTCCTCGGATTGGACTAAGATTTTCCAAGCGGCCTTGGTACACTACCGGTAGACCGCCTGTCAAGTTTCGTGCCATTTGGAGTCCGTTTGATACTCCAACGGTTAACTGGGGAACCGTAAAGGGCTCGTGTGTGTTGCAGCCCAACACCCCTCTAAAGTGGCCCAAAACCCATCCAAACCCCCTCCATCCTCTCGGTCGTTCGATCACGATCGCGTGGCCAAAAACCGCACCTCATTTCTACTCTCCTAGGTCCCTCTACCTATATCTTTGCACCTTCCCCCGAAATTTCATGGTACAAACCCTAGTCCTCTCCCACCTCGCGCCGCCGAACGAAATCGCTGCACCAGACATGTCCAGCCAGACACGTCACCCTGGCGAACCAGGAGGCGACACGTCGCCATCCGTCGCCCCGCAGCCACTTCGGGCACGTCACGTCGCCGATGGACCGTGCCCACTTCGTCGGGGCCCGTGGGAGCCTAGATCCGGCCCTCCCCGGGCCTGAGTCGAGCCGCCGCCCGCCCGTCGCTTCTCCACGGCTCCGCCGCTGCCTCGCCGACGTCGCCCGCGGGCGCCGGCCCGCGCGCCGCCACTTCGCCTCCGCCGGTCGCCGGCTCCGCCCCGCCGCCGCACGGCGCGCCGCTCGAGCCTCCCCGTCCGGCGCCGCCTTGCCGCTCGGTTCCTCCCCGTGCGCACCTCGACGTCTACGGCAGCGCCGCCCGGTCGTCCCTCGTCGTCCGCACCCTCCGGCGAACCCCGGCGCCCCTGCTCCTCCGCCTCCGCCGCCGTACGCCATCGCCATCGCCGGCGTTGACGTCCTTCCACCGATCTGCACGGCCCCACCCTGGACCATGACGAATCCCGATCCAAACGACCGCATCGCACCGCTCCGTCCCGATCCGCGAGATCCACTTTTCCCGGGGTGAGATTTTTCACTAAGTCCCCAGATTTACATCTCATGTGCACCTCTTTGCCATACCATATCTCCATGCTCGTAACTCCGTTTTGTACGCATATTATGTCAAAATGTTCATCATGATGTCCTCTTCATTTTGTTCCATTTCACCATGCTTGTTTGAGTCCATCTGGATGCCATAATTGCTGATGCAAGAGTGCTATAAAATGTTAGGTGCCGAGTCTTATCAGATTATGAGATTTGTCATTTTTGGGCTATGCCATGCCATCTTTACAGGGGGTGTATGCCATGTATTTTTGTGATCAATGTGGTGACTAGCACAAGCATGCATAGTAGCTCTCGTGATATTGCTGATTTCAGGGACTTAGAATTTCACCAAGTCTTTTCCCTGCTGTTATTTTAATGCCGTGTATTCATGTTGCTACAGAGTGATCCATGCTTCTTTTGAGTATGTTCAGTAAGGATGATTTTGAGATATTGTTATGCTCTATCCATCCATGCCCTTGTTTGCATTTATGGAGGGCCCTAGCATGACTCAATCTTGCTCTACTTTTCCTATAAAATGTTCCTGGCAGATTGTTTACGTGTTAATCAATTTTGCGAAGGTTGTTGTAGTTGATCCATGCATGCTATGAGATTGCCCTTGCCATGGTTAGCCTCTTGAACATGTCTTGTTTCTGGGTGTATGCTTAGCATGTCATGCAATGCCTTGTGTTGAGTGCATCAAGCTTGCAAACATGCCTTCATAATTCTGTTTATGCCATGTCCAGTTTTCTGCTAAGTGTGAATATGTTAACGGAACTTGCTATGTTTACATGGGTGCCATTATATCTTCTGATCCTTCTTGGCTTATGGTCAGTAAGGGACTTTTGTTACATGCTTTGAGTAGATTCATGCCATGCCTTGTATTGCTATGATCTGGTCCTGTAGCATGTTGTTATCTTGCTCTAAACATTGCTTCCTGTTGTTAATTCCTGGCATGTTAGTATTTTCACTAAGTCTGTGATGCTGATATCTTTTGCCCTTTTGCCATGCTTGTTTGAACCTGCTCTTGTGTGATTTACCCGTACCTCAGTGTTCATCTTTTGTCAAGCATCTTGATTAGATCACTACCATGTGCTTTGTTGCTATGTTGGAGGGCAGTAGCTTAGTTTCTCGTTGCATTCTAGATGGCATCGTGCTGTTAATCGCAGAATTGTGACATTCTTGTTTTGCTTGCCATTTGCAAACCATGCATCCGATTTCGGTGATCTTTATATCGATTTCGACCGAAATCAACTCATCTTTCCAGCGGCACTCTTGGTTTGCCAAGTTGAGGCCTGGTTCAATCTTTCCTTCCGGAGCTCGCATAGGCATTGCATATCACATCCCGCATATCATGCCATGTTTTGCATCATGTTGCTTGCACATTGCACCGTGGTTGATTGTTGTTTCCTTTGCTTGTGTTCTTGCCTTGGGTAGAGCCGGGAGATGAGTTCGTGTTCGAGGTACCCGTCGAGTACGCTTACGAGGATCAAGCTTTCGTCAACTCGGAGAACTTTGCACGCAAGATGATCATACCCTCGAAATCACTTCTATCTTTGCTTGCTAGTTGCTTGCTCTATTGCTATGCTGCGATACCTACCACTTGCTATATCATGCCTCCCATATTGCCATGTCAAACCTCTAACCCACCTTGTCCTAGCAAACCGTTGTTTGGCTATGTTACCGCTTTGCTCAGCCCCTCTTATAGCGTTCCTAGTTGCAGGTGAAGATGGAGTTTGTTCCTTGTTGGAACATGATTATTGTTGGGATATCACAATATCTCTTATTTAATTAATGCATCTATATACTTGGTAATGGGTGGAAGGCTCGGCCTTATGCCTGGTGTTTTGTTCCACTCTTGCCGCCCTACTTTCCGTCATACCGGTGTTATTTTCCTTGATTTTGTGTTCCTTGCGCGATTGGGTTATAACGGGAACCCCTTGACAGTTCGCCTTGAATAAAACTCCTCCAGCAAGGCCCAACCTTGGTTTTACCATTTGCACTAACAACATATCACCTTCCCTTAGGTTCTGCAGACTCAAGGGTCATCTTTATTTTAACCCCCCTCCCCCCCCGAGACCAGTGCTTCTCTAAGTGTTGGTCCGAAATGGGCAGCCTCTGGGGCCACCTCGGGGAAACTTGAGGGTTGGTTTTACTCGTAGCTTGACCTATCCGGTGTTGCCCTGAGAATGAGATATGTGCAGCTCCTATCGGTATTGTCGGCGCATCGGGCGGCTTTGCTGGTCTTGTTTTACCATTGTCGAAATGTCTTGTAACAGGGATTCCGAGCCTGATCGGGTCTTCCTGGGAGAAGGAATATCCTTCGTTGACCATGAGAGCTTGTGATGGGCAAATTTGGGACACCCCTGCAGGGTTTTGATCTTTCGAAAGTCGTGCCCACGGTTATGGGCAGATGGGAATTTGTTAATGTCCGGTTGTAGAGAACTTGACACTTAATCTAATTAAAATGCATCAACCGCGTGTGTAGTCGTGATGGTCTCTTCTCGGCGGAGTCCGGGAAGTGAACACGCTTCTTGTGTTATGCTTGAACGTAAGTAGTTTCAGGATCACTTCTTGATCACGTCTAGTTCACGACCGTGCTTTGCTTCTCTTCTCGCTCTCATTTGCGTATGTTAGCCACCATATATGCTAGTGCTTGCTGCAGCTCCACCTGAATACCTTTTCCTACCCATAAGCTGAAATAGTCTTGATCGCGAGGGTGTGAGATTGCTGAGTCCCCGTGACTCATAGATTACTTCCAAAACCAGTTGCAGGTGCCGATGCTACCAGTGCAGGTGACACAACCGAGCTCAAGGAGGAGCTCGATGAAGATCATGTTCGTTGTGTTGTTTCGTTTCCAGTTGATCAGTAGTTGAGACCAGTCAGGGCGATCGGGGATCTGGCATTAGGGGTTCTCTTTCTTTATTTGGTTCCATAGTCGGACCTTCATTGTATTCTGGATGATGTAATGCTATATTCAAGTATTGTGCGAAGTGGCGATTCTAAGCCAACTCTTTCTCCCTTTTGCGACATGCCTACTATGCGGTTATGCCTCTAAGTCGTGCTCCGACACATGGGAGATATAGCCGCATCGTGGGTGTTACATCTGCGCCCGCCTCGCTTCGTTCGTCACGGCTCACGTCACGCGAACTTCGTGAGGTGCCCCCCGCCTTGATATCTCCGCTCCTCGGGAGCCAGCCTAGTGAGGCTGCCCCTCAGGAGGTCCTGTATCGTCCGCCTCACAAGGCTTGGCCCCTCGTGAGGGTCTTGAGTGGTTGCTGATGAGGATGGGTCGTACCGGGCCACCGGTAGAGCCACGCCGCGGGCCGCAGGCAGGCAAGTCTGGGTACCGCTATTCCCAGGACGCTGACAACTATTCTTTCCGTTTGATCTATTCCAAAGTTCGTACTAAAATAACACAAAGCTATTGTTTCCGTTTGATCTATCCTAGAGTTCGTACTAGAATAACACCAAAGCAAATTCATGTTCATAATACTCAATCCACACAAAGAACTATAAAGAGACCCCAAAGTTTTCGTCGGAGAAAAGATAATAAAAACATGCATCAACCCCTATGCATAGATTACCCCAATATCACCGCGGGAATCCTCAAGTTGAATGCCACAACATATATCAAGTGAATCAATAAGATACCCCAATTGTCACCTCAAGTATTCATACCGCAAGACATATATCATGTGTTCTCATCTCCGAATATTCAATCCGACAAGACAAAATTTCAAAGGGTAAAGATTCAATTCATCACAACAAGAGTATAGAGGGGAGAAACATCATATGATCCATATATGCTAACAAAGCCCATGATATAGATCACGAGAGAGAGAGAGAGAGATAAAACACATAGCTACTGGTACAAACCCTCAGCCCTGAGGGTGGACTACTCCCTCCTCATCGTGGTGGCCGCCGGGATGATGAAGATGGCCACCGGAGAGGATTCCCCCCTCCGGCATGGTGCTGGAACGGGTCTAGATTTTTTTTCGGTGGCTATGGAGCCCTGTGGCAGTGAAACTTCTAATCTAGGTGAACCCCGAAGGGTTTTGAAATATTTGGGAATTTATAGTGCAAAGAGGGGCTGCGGGAGGCCACCGAGGTGGGCACAACCCACCTGGGCGTGCCAGGGGGCCCTGGCGCGCCCTGGTGGGTTGTGCCCCCCTCGGGGCACCCCCAGGTGCAACTCTGGCACATTGGGTTCCTTTTGGTCCAACAAAATCTCCGTAAAGTTTCACGGTGTTTGGACTACGTTAGATATTGATTTTTTGTGATGTAAAAAACAAGCAAAAACAATAACTGGCACTGGGCACTGGGTCAATAGGTTAGTCCCAAAAAATGATATAAAGTTGCTATAAAATGATTGTAAAACACCCAAGAATGATAAAAATAACAACATGAATACTTCATAAATTATAGATACGTTGGAGACGTATCAGTGGGGGGCGGCCATGACGGCCACCTCCCACCTTAGGGCTGCGGTGGCGGAGCAGGCGATTGCCTTGGCTTTCGATGGTGGTGTGGCGGCAACGGCGGTTGGCAACAACTGCCGATAGGAAGCGGCGGCGGAGCGTGTGGTGGGTGTTCTGCGCACACCCAACAGGGATGCCACGCGCACTACACTATGTCGGGGACTGCGCCACCGCCGCGGTGTAGCCTCCCAGTTGGAGCTGTCCTCTGATGACGGCGGAGTGGCTGAGCGACGAAGACGGACCAGTGCGATTGGCGATTGTGGGAGAAGAAAACGAGATAAGCTAAAGGGAGGGGGAAATGTGATGCAGGACTCGCCGGTCGTGAGGGTTTATATAGTAGGCTAGTAAGCATTGGGATTTTGAGCGATTTCACCCAGTCGAGCGAGAAGCTTGCGCGGGAACCTGTGTGGTTGCGCCAGAATGGGCTCACCACCGTTTGGCCAAAAGAAGGCCCCCGCGTGTTGCTCAACCTTGCGCTCGAAGCCGTCTCTGGCAGCGGGGTGACAAGACATGCGAGAGGAGGATGAAAGGACACATACACATACGGTTAATAAAAAAATGTTTGCGATTTAATTACCTCCTATACCCCGTCCTGGTTTATAAGTAGAATTTAACTAATAAAATACGAATGCATGTCGCCAAAGATTATATCGTTGGATTCGTATTTGAACATAGTTTCCAGTTGGACAATTTTTGTAACATGCATTAACATTTTGTTGGTTGAATTTAAGGTTATACACCAGCAAGCGTTTTCCCGCAACACACATGGCTTATTCCATCACAAACATCTAGGATGGATCAAATGTATACCACGTATCGCACACGCAACTCTAATCTGATTCGGGCTTGATGTCTCCGACATCGCTCGCACAGTTTGTCTTATTTCCCATGTATCAGTGTGCTGGCCTCTGCTAGCGTCCCTCGGCAAGCTCTGCTCGTCGTTAGGCACCACAGCGCGTTGTGCTCGCCGTTAGGTGCCGCGGCACGCTCTGCTCGTGTCCGTCGGCGCGCTCGGCTTGTGGACAGCTTTTTCCTACGTGTTCAACTGCTATATGCATATATATGGTTGCTCGCCATTGAGGCCACCGCGGAGCGGTCTGCCAGCGGTTGGGCGTGCGCATGATCACATCGGGGGCCCCATATACATGCGGTTGCGCCGCGTGCGTTGCCACGCGATGTAGTTACGTGCGGCACGTTGGAGTTACGCACTGCAAATTAGAGCTACCATCAGGGCCTACTGATATTCCAGGTCGTTCGGCTTCCCCTTTAATTCCCACGGCCATTATAAGCTTAGTCTCTTCAACCTTTCGATCACGTCCCACAACACAACAAGCACACCCACGACGACACATACAGAGGGGATGTCTAGTGGCACTCCAATGGAGTTCTGCGAGCATAAAGTGGAGACCCACGCGAGGGAGATGGATCTCTTGGTGGTGTACACCATCGACCCAGCCTTGTTGGACAACTACATCAACACCGTTGAGTAGTTGCTTGCTCAGGACAAGTACAAGGTGGTCAGCATCGACCTCCAGTACACCGCCGGTCGTCCCAACATAGATCTGAAGGTTGTCGTCACCTAGTTGTGTGTGTGCCATCATGTCCTCATCTACCACTACTGCATGGCCACAGAGCCTTGCGCCGTTTCACCAGGTTTGTCAACAGCACCGACTACAAGTTTGCCACAGTGGAAACCACCGACGATGTAAAAGCGCTCAGGGTTACGGGCTTGGCCTTCCAGAACCTTGTCAAAATCCATGAGCACTACAGGATCTGGAGCAACACGAAGAAGGAATCCCTGGTTGAACTCGCCTCAGCCATCATCGACCCATACTATGAAGATATGAAGCAGGATGCCAACAGAACACGTCTCGTATCCTAGGATGGGTCCTGGATGCGGCAACTGGATGAACCTCACCTCAGGTTCGCGGCCAAGGGAGTGTACACAAGCTATGAGATGCACAGGCAGATCGTTGACATGAGGAAGTTCCTTGTTAAGGAGATCGATGAGGCCAGATCGAGCCACAATCGGAGCAAGTGTGACAAGAAGTAGATGATGATCAGATGATCGTTTATCCTAGTTAATCATGCATGTAATATATAGTTTACTTTGGTGTGTGGAAATGGCATGTGTGTAGTATCCACCTATGTAATTATGCATGTAATAGTTTACTTTGGTGTGTGCAAATGCCATGGTTGTAGTAGCCACCTATTTAAGTGGATGTTTAATTTGGTTATGCAACCATCTCCTTACAAGTGTGTGTGTGTGTGTATTGTTGTTCTATATGCAATCCCATCACACAACACACACGTCTTGTTAGCAGCAATCGTCTTTGTTATTATCGGTCTTCGCACACATTTCTCAATACAGACCTATTTGCCGCGTATCACACACATCTTGTTATATTGAACCATTTCTGTTCTCTTGTCTCAACGCAAACAGTTCATCCGAGTGAACCGCATGCTGTATATCACACACACCTTGATCTGGCTGACCATTTCTTTTGTGTTGCCTATTCACAAACAGTTCATCCGAGTGAACCGTTTGTTGTATATCACACACACATTCATCTGGCTGCACGTTTCTTTTGTTCATCCTCATCGCAAATAGTTAATTAAACTGAACCGTATGCCTTGCATCTCACACACAACTAAAATCTGAATCGTGTTTGATGCATCTGTCATCGCAAACATTTTGCACCTTTTTTGATGGTTTTTTACACCACTGTTTGCGATTATTACATCGCACACAGTTTCGTCGAAGGGTCTTTGATCATATTGTCGTGTTAGCAGCATCCTGCAGTAGTGATGCATGATGGCATGACAGATCATAGTTTACCAATCTAACCTATTACAAGACCACAGAGGGCCTACAAATTGAAACCAAGTATTTTTCAGCACAGTGAATTACGTTATGTTTAAGAGCCGTCGGATGTCAGTTGCCTTCATCCTGGCGGGTTGATGACTCTGGGTCATCCTGCTCCGGTTCTTCGTCTATCTGGAAGTCAGGTGACATCTAGTTGATGCCAGTCAAGGCCTTGAATACGGTTTCATCATAGATAAGTGTGTACGGATCAACATCAGGAGGAAAAGTATGCTTACGTGTTGGAGGGATGAGATCCACAATTTCATAAGCCGACGCTTTCACTTTTGCATTTTCCATCGTGTAAGCCGCCTGATATCTGAATAAATCAGTTTCCTTGCCCAACTTGCTTGCCAAGGGACGCATCTACTTCACACATTTAGCAAAGTCATTTTCATCAAAGAGAGACCCGTCTTCCTTGAGACTTGGAAAAGCAGTGCACATCTTCTCCAGGTCTAGATCTGCTTGCCATGCTTTAGCCCGGCTCAGAGCGGTAATGGCACCAGCTCTGGCGGATGATCGCTTTATTTCTTTCAGTCTTTGGGGCATGACAGACAGTTTGTCCAGTACTTCCCTGATGAGTGTGGGCGGTTGTTTGCTATGCGAGATAGCCGCTATGGTCTGTTGAGTCCCAGTATACAGCTGCTCCACCAGAGTGTACACGGCTTTGAGTTTCACAAGCATGTCCTGGCCAAGGTTGGTGCTCCTGGGGCCTGTTGACCAAACATATTAATAAGTCGCCTAGCGGGTCAAAGTAAATTGGTGGTGAAAGATTGAAGTGCAATGTTAGTTACCAAAGATGGCGGCTGTCATATGGTTAATATGTTGCTTCAAGCCGGACAACTCTTTAGTCACCGGCTTAAGAGCAGCTTCAGCATCTTCAACTCTTTTTAACAGAGTCACCTTCTCAGTATCCCTGCCGGCTCTCTTCGTGTTGAAGTTCATCTTCAATTTTTTAGATGCTTCCAAGGCGGCTTTCAGTTCTAACCTGGCGTTTGAAGTTTCTGTTTGTTGTGATTTGACATTCTGCTGCAAGTACACTACATGTGACTCCTTCATGCTTAATTCAGCATGAAACACAATAGTCAAGCAGCACTTAGCAATTATGATGATTATTCTATGGAAGTCCCAAGCACATTACAAGTACTCTACTTCGCACTTGGGGTATAATGTAGGCCATTTTTTACACACAACAGTATTTAATGACCTGACTCAGTTTTTAATTTAAGCCGGCCCATGGGGGCTACATATTTGGACTTTTTTGCAACAAGGTTTTATATCCCGACTTAACTATTCATTTTAAACCGGCCCTTGGGGACTACTCATTTGGATCTAATAGATATAAACTGATTTTGAGCATCTACAAGGAGAAGGATATTACTTAAGTCTACAGTATTTTCACTTCTTTCATATCCTCTAGACTTGGCGGCTAGCATGGATTCATAACAGAAGGGTTTGGTTGTTTACCTCAAGGAGTTCCTTCATCAGGTTTACCAGACTAGCCACCATGTCACGACTGGTATGAAGGCGACTCAAGTAGCCCGCATGGATTTCACTTGCGTTCAAACCGGAATAGCTCTCCAGGTCCAATTTCCATTTGCCTTTTTCGGCGATCAAAACTTCTTCCTTGGCATTGTGTTTCACGAAGATAGTGGGATTCCCTAGTTCTGTAAAGCCCGTACTGGTGATGATGAAGTCCTCAGCGGTTTGTTGAGAAGGAGTCTCCTTGGCAGGTTTGATAGGACTTGGTGGCTTAGCACTGGATGGGTCGACACCTATTGGATCTATGACATCATGAATTTTTGGTGGCGGGTCATCAGCAGTGTTTTCAGGGTTTTGATTTGAAGCTTCGGATATTGATGATTGTCTCTCCGGCTCAGTAACGTTTGGATCTTCGGCCGGCTTACTCATCTTCAGTTTCTTGCTTGCTTTGGCTATACCACTGAAAAGAAGATATGAATATATGAGTATATCATCTGAAGATATAAGTTAAACTAAAATGTCCTTACCCTAGGGCAATCTTGAAAGCAGGCAGTTGAGTTCCAGTAGAGTCGCCAGAGGATGAATTAGAAGTTCCCTAATAATTTGAGTTGGAAGGATTAAGGGGTTGACGAATAAGATCCGCCTTTGGAAAAGAGAAGGTTGAACTCTGAGGCACCTCTTTTTGGCGTTTGCGGGGGACCGGCGTGTTAGGTAAGCCGGCATGAAGGTCTCCCCCTCCGTTGTTCCGGGTTGTACGTCGGGCTTCATGCTATTGTTTCTTCAAAGTAAAGTTTGGATCCAAGTAAGCTAAAGGGCGGGAAAACCTTACTTTCCGGGTCACTTGCCAAACTTTCGGCCTTGGCAAGGTTTCTGGGTCAGAGGAAATAATAGTTACCTCTTCAGCGTCCGCATGACTGGTTTCCGCGTCATCCTAAGAGGGGTCAGCTTCAATAAGATGTACAAAAAAGGATCCAAGGGAATCAAGTTCTACCTTCGACTCATCATCCAGAGTAACTTGATCTGTTACATCTGTTTTCTTCTTGTTTTTCTTTGAGGCCTTGGTCTTCGCCCTGGCCTTCTTGGTCGGTTTATCATGAAGATTCTTGTTCCAAAAAGGAGAGTCAGCCTGAAGAAAGCAAAATAATAAGGAAAGTGCATTATATGAGAATAATAAGTAAGGTAAAAATAGATTGAAATACTTCCAATTGGAGCCGGGTTAAGGGCACAGAAGGGATTTAGCCATGTTTTGCTGTAGTTTTCTAGAGTCACCCCAAGAAGGGACTTAGTCATTTCATTGATGTCCTTTTCTTCAAGACGAGTTGAGTTAAACTGTAGGGGATCCTTGACATCACCAGTATATGTGCACATTAACCCAGGGTGGCAGCTCAGGGGCATGATCCTCCAGGTAACCCAGCATCAGACCAGATCAATGTCAGTCAAGCCATTGGCCATCAAGGCTCTTATCTTGGCAAAAGTGGGTGCATATTTGGCCCGTTCAGCAGAGCTGATCTCATCTGGGAGTGGGTGCCTTGGGTTGAGCCGGCAGCTACGAAAACCCGACAGAGGAATTTCACCCACTTGAGAGGTGCCTTGGCAATAGAACCAAGTTTGATTCCAATCCTTGGGGTGGCTAGGAAGCGCAACTAAAGGAAAAATAACATCTCTTCGTCTCTAGATAGAAATGCCGCCAAGTTCAAGGATGGGCCCGTCTATCATCTCTGTCTAGCGGTTTAGATAATAATATTCTCTGAAGAGATCAATGCTGGGCTCCTCTTGAAGATATACTTCACAAAAGACTTGAAAATTGCAGATGTTGGAGACTGAGTTGGGTCTGATGTCTTGAGGGTGAAGCTGATAGAAATTCAGAATGTCACGGAAAAACTTCGAGTCAGGCAGTGAGAATCCTCGGAGCATGTAACTATAACTTCTCCTTCCTTTGGTTGAGGTGGAACCACAGCTCCCGGAACCCGCCAGTGGATGGCATCTTTTGATGACAAGACGCCCATATCAACAAACTCTTGGAGAGATCGTTCTGTGACAATGGAAACAACCCAGTCGTAGGAGGTGACAGTCTTAGTCATTTTTATTAGGTGAAAGCCTAGAAAGAAAGTTATCGTGGGTCAAAATCAGAATGATAAGCCACTCAATAGCTATGAGAAGGAAAGTTTAATGTGCGAAAATGGTTAATGTACAGAGACTAAGGGCCCGTTCGGATGTCCGCTGGCTTCCAAATTCCCGAGAAGCCCGCGAGAAGCCAGCCGAACGGAAGCGCTCCGAGAATCTGGCTCCTGGAAAACGAGCAGAAGGGAGTGCAATTTTTGGGAGCAGCCCCGTCCCAGCTTCGGAAAAACGAGAAGCAGGAGTTGTAGGAAATTACACTCGATTGCCCTCCCGAAGTGGACGCTCGAACCGTTTTCTCTCGCGACCGACACTTGAACAATTTTCTCCCGCGAGAAGCCATCTCGCCCAGCCGAACACGAGGCCATCTCCCGTGAGAAGCTAGCTCGCCCAGCTCCCACGAGAAGCTGGCTCGTTCCGGAAGCTGGAGAGCTTCCGAACGGGCCCTAAATGCTATGGAAGAAGAAATAGTATGGCTAATTCGGCAAGCCACGGTTGGGTGATAACAACATTGGAAAGACATCGGCAGTTTAAACATTTCATAAATAAGCTGGTTTGCATTTGGTGGGTTACAAGGTATCATTTGAGCCGCCCATACAACTGTGATCAAGCAGATATTTACAGATCTGGAGATGAATGAAATTTCACTAAGTGTTAGGCAAACAAGTTTCGCAGATTCTGTTTGCAATTTTGGATTTGCGCCAGTTTGAAAATAGGTGGAAATTGATAAAACCTAATACGCAGAGGACGAACTGCTGTGTTGGGGGAGAATCTCAACAGAAGGTAATGAGTCTATGATTGATAGCAGGCATTAAAGGGATCCAAACATGACTGTGGCATTGCATCTAGGCTCGACTAAACGGCATGGCAGATGAACTATGGACGACAGTGACGAACGTCGATGAACTCGTGAACAGTTGGTGACCTAATGCAGATCTGGAAGACCAGGAAGTGGTACCTTACGATGGATATGGAGAGCAGATGTGCGCCGCGGTTCTCTGGTTCGTTTAGGTTGATGCAGCGGGCGGTGTTGGTGTCGCTGAAGGAGGACGGGCGGCGGAGCTCGGGTCACAGTGGCATCGTGAGGAAGAAGAAGAAGAGGCATAGGCAGGGGTAAAATGGAAAAGAAGGGCCCCTTGTCCCTATTTATAAGGAGGTGATAAGATGGCATGCATGGAAATCAAGGAGACAAAATGATTATGCTACCAATGCGGGCGCCTCGATTCTCGGAAAGCCCATTAAAATAAAGATCCATTGAGATATCCTCGGCCTTGTGTGGAATTAATGCACATGATGTCATGGCAGGTTACAATGATTTCGTTTATGTAACATCATGGCAGGTTACGGCGGTCTGCTAATGATTCGGCACTGATGTGGTTTGCTAAGTTAGACAGTAAATATTGATGTGAACAAGTTCAGATCAACCTGGGGCCTAATGTTGGGGATATAGCTCCGAGGTGTGACCCGCCCAGGAGGGGCCGGGTTACACCGTTAGCAGTTTAATAAGAAGAAGGTCAAAGGAGGCTCATGAAAAATTATGAAGACAATGGCTTAGGCCTGGTAAAAGCCTAGGACCTGAGCCTATGAATCATCGTATGATGACTTACCCTGTAAGGCATGATTAGTTAGAAACCGATCCGGTCACGTTGTGTGAGCCGGCCGGGACACTGCAAGCCTCCGGGTCTCGACCTATGTACATAAAGGAGAGACCTGGCGGCGGGTGAACTCAAGAGACAATCAATCGAGAACTAGGTCAAACGTATGTGCTCCCTTGTAATCGAAACCCAAGCAATACAATTAGAAGCAGGACGTAGGCTTTTACCTCGATACGAGGGGACAAACCTGGGTAAACTCCTTGTGTCCTTTGTCCCATTCAACCCCGTTGAGCTAACCTAGTTGCGATGGCTCCACACCTAAGTCCTTTTACTAGGGCATCTGTCGTGTTAAACCCACGACATTCTCCCTAGTTGTTGTCAGATTTCGAGTTCCGGCAAAACCCTTAAGGTTCAAACACTGGGGTTCGCGCGAAGATCTCTCCCTCACTGATCACGCCCTCAAACACTTCGCGATCTCTAGGCATGGCACACGAACTCACAACACATGAGACACAAGATATATACTGGTTCAGGTCACCATTGCGGTGTAATACCCTACTCCAGTGTGGTGGTGGTGGATTGCCTCTTGGGCTGAGGATGAACAGTACAAGGGGAAGAACAACCTCTTGAGGAGAGGTGTTCTTGTGCTTGGGGAACTTGTTGGTGTGAGGATGGATTGATCTAGTCCAAGATGAGATGGCTGAGGCTCAGTTTTGTTTGCCCCGGTTCCAGTTGCCTCTTACTATGGTGGCTAATCCTATTTATAGAGGCCCTGGTCCTCTCCCCAAATATTGAACGGGAAGGGAGCCAGCAACAGCCAATTTGAAAGCGGACAGCTAGTACAAGTAATCCTGACAGAAGCAGTCTTCGCCTCCCAAAGGCTCTGGTGGTGACGCCGCCTTGGGCTCCATGATGACCTACGTCTTGCCGTCCTATTGGTCTTGGTCTCATTGCATCGATATGGAAACCTTTGCTTGACGCCTCGGAACTCCTCGCCTGTGCTTGCCTCCTTAGAACCAAAGAGGAAACAAGGACACTGTGCACGCTGGCGCCCGCCTGGTGCCCGCCTGGCCTTGGTCGTCATGGCACACGTCATGAGAACCTCGCGAGGTTTGCCTCGCCTTGATCTCGCCGCCCCTCATGAGCTAGCCTAGTGAGGCCGCTCCCGAGGAGGTCTTGCGTCGTCCGCCTCGCGAGGGTCTTGTCTCCTTGCTGGTGAAGATGGGTCATACGGGCCCACTCGTAGAGCCACGCCATGGGCTGCAAGTAGGAAAGTCTGGGGACCCCCGTTCCCAGAACGCCGACAGTAGCCCCTGAGCACAAGGCGTGCTCGGACTTGGCTTCGAGGCGAAGCCAAAGGGCAAGTGCGGAGCGCCGCGAGCCCCATCAGCCTGCGGCCTTGGTCGACGCATGGCGGTTGATTGGACGTGGGTGTCTCCGCTTCCCCACGTTGCCTCGGCAACTGCCCGACTTGACGAGTCCCTGCTGCATGCAAGGAAAACATCATTTCCTGTGATCGTGGGGGGTGCTGGTTGGCCTTCTCCTGCTATAAATGGGGAGGGGGCAGAGCCCCCGTCGCCCATCTCTTCCTATTCCGCTCGCTTCTCCCCCTTTTCTCCATCGCCAGTAGCGACAACAATGGCGCCCGTTCGAAGGTTTTGCGCTGCGAAGAAGGGAAAAACTCCCCGCGATGAGCCGGGGCCGCTCCTGCCGAAGAAGAGGCCGGTCCATCGTTGTGACGTGGTGGCGATGTAGGAGGTGACAAGGCCTTGGTACGAGCGGCCTCCTCCTGGGTATCCATTACCCCTGTACGCCCAAGCCGTAGGTTCAGGCGGAAGAGGCGGCGTGCGGCGCCACCTGTGCCGCAGCCATGGTCGTCGCACCACGGTGGCGTGCGTCGTCACCCCCGGTGTCCATGCCACGGACTCCTCTCGCAAACTCGTGTGGGCGGCGATGCCTCCGTCTACCTGGATCTGCTTCCCTTCCTTCTTCTCTACTGAGATGCTGCCGAGGCGGCCCCTCGAGCTTTGGCTGCAGCACACCGACTGCGACGCACTGGCGGCTGGAGCGGAAGTTGAAGCCGTCCCCTCGGTCAAGATCTTCATGACCCGAGGCTGGGGCGAGGTCACACGAGTGTGTCGCGCGAAAGGCGCCCTCATGATCCACTTTGAGTACGACGGCGCCACCGCGTTGTTCTTCAAGGTCTTCGACAAGGAAAGCCACCGCTTGGAGTGCTGCCTTGAAGGTGGTCGCGAGGATGACACAGCGGCGGACGCTGGGTGACAGTGTCCTGGAGTAGGGGGTACTCACCACATCGTCTCCCCATCAGTTGGATTGGGACGAAGATCCCCATGGCCGGTTACTCACGGGACAGTTCGGACAACCGAAGACATATAAGAGGAAGATTCCACAAGACTTCGTGATCAAGACAAGGACTCCTCTCCACCGACGTATTCGACTAGGACTCTTGTTATCATAGGCCTCTAGTATGTTATATAAGCCGAGGTTAGGCTAGTCAATAGATGATTATGACATTACTCATCATATCTGTAGGGTTTATACCACAACATACGATCTCGAGGTAGATCAACTCTTGTAACCCCTATACTCATCAAAGTCAATCAAGCAGGAAGTTGGGTATTACCTCCAACAAGAGGGCCCGAACCTGGATAAACATCGTGTCCCCTGTCTCCTGTTACCGTCGATCCTTAGACCATAGTTCGGGACCCCCTACCCGAGATCTGCCGGTTTTGACACCGACAATGGTGCTTTCATTGAGAGTTACGTTGTGTGATCGATGGCTCGCCTGCAGATCAACTGCGACTTTGGCATCTTTGTCACCAGCTCGACTGGTCACCTTGGTTCGAGCAAGACCTGCGCCCCGTGTTCGGATCACCATGTTCGTACGAGGGCCTTCATCAAACATCAACTCCAATCTCTATCAAGATCATGGAGGAATCATCAATGGAGCTCGGGGGCTCAACATCAACATTGTACTCGAGCAAACGTGCTATTTTTCTGGACAACGAACTCGTATCTGCCGCCACCGCCTCCTCGGGTATCGCTTTGACGATTGCTTCAGTGGGATTGTGTGGAATTGAGTCTACAACAACCATGCATAATTTCATCGGGTTCCGATGGAGGAATCTCTGGCAATCTATGATATACCGGAGCCATTTCGAATCTGGACGGGATTCTGGATGAGTTTGGAGCGGGGCGGCCAGAATCTAGATCGGACGTCCTTTGGAAGATCCAACCATTGATAGGCTGTGGAATTCCTATATCTAGCACCCCTCCAAATTTCAGCTCGATCTGACCGTTCAAACTCCAGGAAATCTCCGATGAGCGCAATGATTTTTGGATCTGTTTTCTGCGCGAATACGGACCCAACCAGAATTCATGTTTCTTTATGAACGTGATATTGGACAACCTTTTTTAAGGAATTTTCTTCTATGGTATTGTGCGTTGTTTTTAAACACATGCCTCCTCTGAGGTAATCTTCACCAACACACTGGTGTCAAACCAGTCCGGCAGTATTGCTCCACTGCTGCCAACCTGCACTAGACACGTCTCCGCTTTATTGAGGCGAGGTCAACTCCTTCGATCATCATCTCGGCAAGCCAAACAAGAGTTCGGCATCGCGAAGGATAAATCATCATCAACGTCGCTGCCCCACGGACTACACGGAGCTGGCACAATGGCATCACCATGCTTGTCGATCGCGTCACAAGTAGACTCCGACATCTCTTCGGCAAGCCGCTCTAACACCTCGGCTAGACCGGGGGCTTCATCATCTCTTCATCAACCTACTCCGGTGACTTTGGCGTCACCAGCCGACCAGCTTCGTCACCATTAGCTAGACCGAGGGCTTTGTCTCTGCAAGCCAACCTTTGCCAGCATTGCCATGCCGGCGCTTTATCACCCATCTGGCAATGGGTGTGCGGATCAAGTCCCAATGTTGGGAGTCACCTTTCTTCGGATTGCTACAATAAATAAACCAGGTGCTATTTATCCCAGTAATTTTTGCTTGTTTGGGTCTATTCTTCCCAAAGAATTATTACTCCGGTTTGTTCCATCATCTCTACGCAGGCCTGTCAAATGGCGGCCGCATTATCGACGGTCACGCGGTGGTACGGTCAGTTTCCGTATATCGTCCGGCAAACACCGAATCCGGAACTCGGACCGGCATGTGAATTCGGGCTTTTGCCACGCCTTCATCGCGTCACGCCGATGCTCCGCATCAACATTGACTTCGACGCCAGACCACATCTCTTTAAATAAATTATTTTTGTGAAAAGCAATTATGCAAGGATTTTATATATATTTATATTATTCTTTTTAGACCGCACTATTTTATGCGTGTAGGTGATCGACTTCGACTGCGTTACACGGTCGCTTCGGCAAGCCAACACCGATGTCTCAAATTGGCATAAATCGGCTTGCGTGATCACCTTGTTTGTCGTGTTGCCATATCGACGTGTTCGGTTGCCTCGGGGACTTCGGCATTGCCGAGAGGGCTCTACCTCACCGAGTGTTCGGTGCATAGGCCATACTTCTTTTATTACTGACTTTGCATAAATTATTTATTATGCAACAATTTGATTCATCATTATTACCATTATCTCCGGTTTGCACTATTTTTTCTGCACAGATAAAAGAATCAAGTTGGGCAGTGGTGTCTCCTCAGCTGGATGGGAGGTTTCGTCAACACTTCATTAACCCGCACCGGGGGCTTCGGTATCACTCTACCGGCCCGCTTTGGCCGTGCTATGCGACCACTTTGGAGTGCCGAGCTCTTCGCTCCGCCACCTTGGGACAGGCTTGGGGATGGAACCTTGTCCTGCATCAAGCTTGGACCGTGTCATCAATGCCGAACATATTAACAAGCTAAGTCGCTTTCATGCTCAAAACTTTCGGCTTTAAATTTTTTTTCCCGGTTCGACCAAGCGTCATACGTCCTTGTCAAAACTTTTTCTCTGACGCACAAGTTCAAATACCCCGTTTACTTGGGGGCTTCCTTCATGAAGCTTTTCCTCTTGCATATGATTATACTTGTATGGCTTCGTTCCTTGTTCGTGTATTACGCCACAATATGCACCATATTGACTTAAGTGTTCCGCAAGCTGGGTTGCCTGGTTCCTGTGCTTACCCCTACGTTCCCGATTGTTCGGCTAGGGAGTAAAGGGAGCACCTCTGCGATTGTCACGACTGGGTCATCCGAGCTCTGACCTCAGACTAGGTGAAGCCGAAAGCTAGCGCTCTTATTGTTTTCAATCATGGTCGGAACACAACAGAACTCATGAGTACAAAAAATCTATTGCACATGTCTCATGGTAATAATGAGCACCAAAGAAAGGTATCAGTGGGGGTACAATTTTCTTCGAAGATGCTTCTTACACTTCGTCAGTAATATAGCATAAGTTCCCTGAGCGAGCTTTGTCTGTTACGGCCTTATGGCCTGGTTGCCTGGTGATCGGAAACACCGTCGATACTCTCGACGGGTGGAGTACATGACACTTTTCGGCCCTTGGCCGAAGAGGGAGAATCCGACGGTCGGTTAAGACGCGTTTAAAGTTCAGGTGAACACAGATATGATATAAGTACTTCAGTACATACAATCATTATATGTAAAATTCTTTTACCCAAGTCACTTGGGGGCTCTTAAAATTTATATGAGCTATTTTATAGTAAATGTGTTTTCTTCTTGGTCGTTGCAAAGTCTTTTTCTACCGCTCCTTTTTCGACTCGAGTTTATGGTCAATAGCCGGATAGCCTGTCTTCTCTCTAAAAGCCGCTTGAGTTTAGTTTGCTAAACTGACCACGGAGAAGTACTCCGCCTTTGGGATAAGGATATTGAAGCCGTAGGCTGACCCGTGTGAAGTCTTGAGATCGGATGTGTCATGTTAAAGCACGACAGAAGCACAATTTTTTTTTCCAATTTTCGGATTGGCACCGGACACTTGATCTTGTTCGGACGTCAAGTTTTTACTGACGTTTTTTGGTTTTCCAAGCTTATGGCACTTTCAAACTATTTGTGCATTTTCAGCACAAGTCTCGCAGTGCAACGCCGGACACCTTTATAGATTCGGCAAAAACATTCTCGGATATTGCTATATATGCATCGGTTTCGAATTGTTTCTTCGGTCAATGGTTGGGTTGACTGGATCCTGCGCTTTCCTCCTACGTTCCGCTTTGTTCGGCTAGGTGTGCGAAGGGAGAACCACTGCAATTGTGCTTCCAGCTCACATGGTTAAGCACCTCTGTGGAGAAAGCCAAAAACAGACTGTCACAATAAGCATAAACTGGTTAGCGATCCGATGACTGTGTTAAATGATGGGCCATTCATAACATTGGCCGAAGTGTTTACGGCTTGACCTCAACTGTCGCCGAACACTACCGGGGGCTAGTAACTGGCCTCCAAAACTAAATCCTCAATAGTTTGCTCTTACATTAGAGTTGAGGTTTCATGATCATGCTTAGCATGACAACCCAAAGAAAGGAACCGAAGGCGGGACTATTTTCTTCGTAAGACATTTCTTTTGTTAAACAATAATATAACATATCTCTCTGCGTACCTTTGTTTATAAAACCGTATGGCTAGATTGCCTTGTTTGTCGTAAATCTTTGCCCTCATAAAGGCTTTATAAAGTAGGACAAACACTCCTCGGCTACTGGCCGAGGAGGTGGAAGCCGATGGTCGGTTAACAAAGCTTTGTACAATGCGGATCTGAGCGTTAATGACGTAAAGTACTTGGATACATAGAGTCATTACACATAATTTGTGATTTTACTATGGATATCGATCCTTAATTCGGCCACCTGTGCCCGCATTAAGGCTCGGGGGCTACTGGGCTTCGGGCTTATTATTTACAAATATTAAAGGGGCACATCGATCCCCTGATCTGGTGTTGCCACCCGACCAGTGTCTCGGGGGCTACTGCATTGCCTGTCCAATGCAGAAAATTTTATGTGCAATATAGTTTCTGAGGAGATTTTGATCCTCAGGTTGGTCGGCCGCACCCAACCTGACTCTCGAGGGCGGAGCACACCGCTTTTTGTGTCCCGAAGTATTATGCCGAGCTAGGACTTGATCCTCATGCCGATTTTTCAAATCAACATGAGTCTCAGCGGTACTGGGATTAGCGGTCGTACGTCATCCTTCAGGTGCATCTCGGGTTTTAGACCGATACACACCTCGAGGGCTACTAGCTATATATCTCGGTAGAGAATAAATTGCACCAATCAAAAATATTGACAAAAAAACGGCCCATGGTCGGGGTGGTGCACCACCTCGGAAGAAGTCCGGCATAAAGCTCAGGCGCGAGTGGCTGGCTCCATAGAGGGCATTTCCGGCATTAAGCTCGATTGAACTCCTTCACCTTTTTTGAACCAAGGTCATTTATGACACCTCAGATACAGTCCGGCGTTGGAGTTTGGACATAGTCTGGCATTTGAGCTCGGATACATTCCGGCGTTGGAGCTCGGAAAGCAGTCCGGTGTTGGTGCTCGGCTACAAAAGATACCTCGAATGCAGTCCGGCGTTGGAGCTCGGACGCAAGACGACGCTGCCGCCCAGGAACAACTTCAAACCCGAGGTGTGGCATAAAAATAGCAAGGCATTGATAAAGGCCGAAGACTTAAAGGGCTCCTCGGATACCCGGCATGTGAGGTCTTCAGATTTAGCTCGGCAATCCTCACGATAGAAGACGGGAAGATTTGTTGAACCAATTTTCAAAACCGACGACCGAAGATGAAGAACAATTCGGAAGAACCGAGGAGCGTCCCCAACTTGAAGACCGGTTCAGGGGGCTACTCACGGTGTCCTGGACTAGGGGGTACTCACCACATCGTGTCCCGATCAGTTGGATTGGGCCGAGGACCCCATGGTCGGGTACTCATGGGACAGTTCGGACAGCCGAAGACATATATGAGGAAGATTCCACAAGACTTGGTGATCAAGAAAAGGACTCCTCTCCACCGACGTATTCGACTAGGACTCTTGTTATCCTAGGGCTCTGGTATGTTATATAAGCCGATGTCAGGCTAGTCAATAGATGATTATGACATTACTCATCATACCTGTAGGGTTTAGACCAGAACATACGATATCGTGGCACATCAACTCTTGTAACCCCTATACTCGTCAAAGTCAATCAAGCAGGAAGTAGGGTATTACCTCCATCAAGAGGGCCCGAACCTGGGTAAACATCGTGTCCCCTGTCTCCTGTTACCATCGATCCTTAGACGCATAGTTCGGGACCCCCTACCCGAGATCTGCCGGTTTTGACACCGACACTCGGGCTGCCGCTGGCCTCACCAGCAGCCCCTCTAGCGACAGCAGCGGCTCCTGGTGGTCCAACGATTCTCCCGAGCCCATTGAGACTCCGGAGACGAGCGATGACAGCTACGTGCCCCCGAGCTCCCGCCGCGCCTAGAGCAGGGCTGCGGCGTCCAGCCGTCATCGTCGCTGATCTGGATGGGGTTGGCGCCGGCCTCACGTGGCCCACTATTGATGATGGCGTCAGCGACATCCGGCACATGTAGATAGAACTCCTAGGAATTCCTTTCCTTTTGTTCCCTGCGAGGAATCGAAATGAACCCCGTGGGGCTGTGTAAAGCGTCTGTAATGCCTTTTGTTCATATAGCCCTTATTATGAAAATTTTTGTGCACATATCCTGCCGAGGCCTGGCCTCCCCTTTCCAATCCCGCGGCAGCTTGGAGCTCTATGCTGACAGGTCCCGGTCCCCAGGCAGGCTGCAGCCGTCACTGGTATGCCAGGTCGTGATGCCGTGGTCAAGGTGGGGAGGTGAGCGGCCCGAGGTCTAGTAAGAGCTCCTAAGGCACGATGCTCAAGAGGTCCCCTTTAGCATGCAAGCAGCTGCCTTAGGATGGGAAAGGGAGGAAATGCCGCCGCAGCAGGGCAGCGAAGGGTGAGGATCTTATGACGGGGCACTATGTTGGTCCAGGCGTGAGACTTATCTTGGTATCCTGGAGTCGGTTCCTCGAGTTGCGCCAGACTTGTGTGTCGGCCACTGTAGGGTAGCTAGGCCAGGTCCATGCGAGCTTCCCCCTCTTCTCAATGCTCTCCTGAGTGCTCTGCGTCCTCAGGTCCGGGCCCTCAAGCGAGCTCAGTCCCCGCTGGTATGCCAGGTCACGATGCCGTGGTCAAGGCTAGGGGGTGAGGGCTGGAGAGCCAGTAAGAGCTCCAGAGGCTTGATGCTCAGGAGCCCCCCTTTTAACGCGCAAGCGAATCACACAAGAGAAGAGAGAGAGTCTGTGGTACCACCTGCTGCAGACTTCAGGGAGCTCCTGTAAGTTAGCGTGAGGAAGGGCTCGAGCCACCATGGTGATTGCTGGTCCGCCTCCGGTACGTGGGAGGGGACTCCCTACTACGGAGAGCCCCCGGGGCGTGTACAGCCTCGCCCTGACACGTGGCTTGCATGATAGGGGTAGACGAGGTGTGTCTGGGCACTCGTGAGCCAGCGCGGGACTCACGAGGCCGTACCTCAAGGCTGGTTGCACCTGGTCTTGATTCTTGTTTGCTGTGTTGGTCCTGCGAGGTGGTCAGACAACCTGCACTGAACGAATATCCTGAGGTTATCGTATGACAAAGCCAAGCACCAATGGCCCCAAGAGGTGACATGAACGGGGTCGGCCTGCCAGACAGAGCTCAGCTGTTGGATTAATCGACGCTACAGCAACGGGCCCGAGCACAGACATCGTGCCTAGCCATCTCACACAAAGGGTCCTAAAGAAAGACGACCGGCGCGCGGCCCCCGCGGAGGGTGAAAATCAAGTAGGTGATAGTCATAGATAGATTAAGCATGGAAGGCAAACTAGCTCAGGTAAATGCATGAACGATACATGCCACTGGGTCAGGCCCGAGCGGCTTGGGGATGATGCAGCCCAAGGGGCGCCCCCAGCAAGGTAAGCTAAAGACATAAAAACGGGGTACATGCCATAGGGACGAACCCACGCGGCCTGGGAATGATGCAGCCCTGGGGGCTCTCCCAGCTAAATAAACTTGGAAAGTGTCACCTGGTTCTGTTGTTGAAGGCATGTTGGGGCAGCTGAAGACGTGTGGCACAGGGTTTGCTCCTCACGAGCCACCGGGGCCCTTAGCCTCATGAGGCTCTGGAGGCTCGGGCAGCCTCCTGAGGACCGTCTCCATCTCCGCCAGGACTGCGTGGTGCCTGGCCTCCTAACCTGCCATGATGCTCCACACGTTGCGCTGGATGGCAGCAGCCACGCTCGGCAGGTGGAACGGCATGCAAACGTAGCTGTGAGGTGGTCCTTCGCAGCGCCCTACACGCGAAGGCCAGAAGCACTCCTAAGATGCGGCTTGGTTGAGCCCTGGTGTGTCGATGCAGACGCGCAGCTCACCACCCTCGCCTGGGTGGGGAGCAACGCTAGGTGGGCGGCAGTCGCCACACATTGCTCTTGCTTCCTGAAGCTCCTGAGATGCCTTGGTGATCAACTCCTGAGCGCTGGATGCTCCTTGCCCAGTGTCCTCCTGAGGGAGACGTGTCGCAAAGCACGCCTCCAAGTGGTGCCCGAGAGCCTCCCTCGCGACATTGGCAAGGTCTGAGGCCCTCCAGAAGAGAGCCGCCGAGCCCTGCATGAGAAGGGCACCGGGCATGCCTTCGTATGCGATAGAGGGAGGCGCCCTAGGTGCGGGCACTGATCCTGATGAGGTACCACTTGCGGCGCTGCCCTCCCGAGGTCCGGCATGAAGCAGCTACTTCTTCTTCTTGGGGACGACCTCAGGAGGGTACTGAGCAGCATTGTTGTCGGGGTCTTTGATTGACGCTGCTTGGAAGGTGCGCTCGAGGGAGCACACTGCATCTCTTTCTTCGAAGGGGACTGTGATGATCCCGCCGCTCCCTGGCATCTTGAGGACGTTGTAGCCATAGTGTGTCACTGTCATGAACTTGGCCAGGGCTGGATACCCGAGGATGGCATTGTATGCCAGACGGATGTGGGCAACGTCAAAGTCGATGAGCTCGGTGCGGTAGTTGTTGCGTTCTTCGAAGGTGATGGGAAGGCGGACCTGCCCTATCGGTGTGGTGCAGCCGTCAGTCACGCCCGAGAAGGGCTTAGTGGGTTGAAGCCGATTGTATGGCACTTGAAGGTTGTCGAACGTCTCGACGGACAGGACGTTGAGCCCTGCGCCGCCATCGATGAGGGTCTTGGTGACTTGCACGTTGCTGATGACGGGTGAACAAAGCATTGGGAGAGCGCCAGCGGTAGCCGCGCACTGGAGCTGATCTGCCGAACTGAAAGTGATGGCACACTTGGACCACCTGAGTGGATGTGTGGTCTCGAGCTTTGGGAGGACCGCGTTCACCTTGTGAGCAAACTGCTTGAAGATACGCTGTGAAGCTGGGTCTTAAGCTCCGTCCAAGATGCAGGTGATGGCACGCGGCTCCTGGAAGACCCCGGCCCCCTCATCTTGATGGTGGTCCTTGTTCCTTCTTGGTGGTGGCGGCAGCGGAGGAAGACCGGGGTTGCCATGAGGATGATCCTCGCGAGGCTGATCCCTCCAGGCGCCCTTGCGAGGCTGATCCTGTCGGCGGTCCTCATGAGGTCAGTCACGCCACTCCTCGCGTGGGCCATGGTTGTCCCAGCATCCTGTGCCACGTCCTCCTCCTCGGCCATAGCCCCGGTCGCTCCGCTCGGGGCGTCGACCGAAGCGTCTGTCATGAATGGCCCTGAGCTCTTGACAATCGTTGGTGTTGTGGCTGTGTACATTGTCAAAGGCGCGGAACGGTCGGCTACCCTTGGATGACTCAGGCTGGTCCCTGCCACGCTTCGTGTCCGGCTCCGCCGCGAGCACGGTGACTCCCTTGCGCTTCACGTCCTTGACCTTGGATTTCTTCTCCTCCGGGTCGACAGCTGGGAGCTCGAGGAGGGAAAGGCGCCCTTCCTCAGCCCTTGCGCACTTGGTCGCCAGGTTGAACAGCTCCAGGGATGTGCACATCTCCTCGTGGATGGTGAGCTCCTTCTTCATCTTGACGTCGCGAACGCCATCAGAGAATGCAGAGATGATGGCCTCGTCCGTCACCTTGGGGATCTTGAGGCAGACGTTGTTGAAGCGTTGGATGTACTTCTGGAGGGTCTCTCTCGGTTGTTGCCTGATGCTGCGTAGGTCACCCACGGCCGGGGGCAGTCGCAAGTGCCCTGGAAGTTGGTGACGAAGCGGTCGCGCATCTCGTCCCAGGAGGAGATCGAGCCCGGAGGCAGGTTCAGGAGCCACGAACGAGCATCATCCTTGAGTGCCATGGGGAACCAATTCGCCATGACTTTCTTGTCGCCATTGGTCGCCTCGATGCTCAGCTCGTAGAGCTGCAAGAACTCTACAGGGTCGGGGGTGCCATCGTAGCGAGGAGGCAGATCCGGCTTGAAGTTGCCCGGCTAGGCGACTCTACACAGCTCGGGGGTGAAGGCCCGGCGGTCGACCATGGTCACAGGGGCCCTCCGTGGAGGTGGAGCCTGGTCTCGGTGCCCGTGCGCCACCAAGGCAAGCGGTGCATGGCCCTGCCTCGGCAAGCGATCCTGACGCGGTAGTGCAGGGAGCGGTGGAGCGTTCCCTTGCGGTCGAGGAACTTCTTGACGGCTTCTTTCTTCACGCGTGGGCACTTGGCGTGGTGGGTCACGCCGCGGAGCCGCGCGCCTTGGCGCCAGGGTGCCGTTTTGGTGCAGGGGTGGTGGAGGTGCTGCTTGAGCTACGTCGCCGGTAGCTGGCGGTCGACGAGGCAGCGAGAGGGGCGGTGCAGGGGCGCCCCCTGCGGTGCTGACGAGCTCGGCGATGCGGTCCAGCCAGTCCTCGTAGAGGTCGTCGACTGGGCGGTAATGCAGGAGTTTGCGCGTCATTCTTAGCGTGGCCCGCGCGTCCGTGGGAGCGTGATGAGCGTGAGACGAGGAACCGGCGGGGGTCAGCGATGGAGTGGCGATGCGGCCGCCCCGCCACACCGAGGGGTGCAACGAGGATGCTTGCTGCTCGTTCCCCATCGGGTCGGTGGCGGCATTGGCGGCAGGTGACGGAGAACAACGGGGAGGCCTGCCGACATGTGCTGTCTGGGCGACGCGGGCGGCCCGGCGCTCAGCTCGGGTACGACGAGCGTCCGACATGGTTGCGACGTAGCGGTGGAACACGGATCAGCGAAGGAAAAACTCCAGCGCACCCCTACCTGGCGCGCCAAATGTCGGATTTCGGGTTCTAGAAAAACACTTAAGGTTCGAACACTTGGGTTCGCGCGAAGATCTCTCCCTCACTGATCATGCCCTCGAACACTTCGCGATCTCTAGACTTGGCACACGAACTCCCAACACACGAGACACAAGATTTATACTGGTTCGGGCCACCATTGTGGTGTAATACCCCACTCCAGTGTGGTGGTGATGGATTGCCTCTTGGGCTGAGGGGAAGAACAACTTCTTGAGGACAGGTGTTCTTGTGCTTGGGGAACTTGTGGGTGTGAGGATGGATCGATCTAGTCCAAGATGAGATGGCTAAGGCTTAGTTTTGTTCGCCCCGGTTCTAGTTTCCTCTTACCGTGGTGGCTAATGCTATTTATAGAGGCCCTTGTCTTCTCCCCAAATATTGAGCGGGAAGGGAGCCTGTCGGATGTGGGGTTCCGGCAAACCCTTAAGGTTCGAACACTGGGGTGCGCATGAAATCTTTTCCTCCCACCGATCTATGCCCTAGCTCACTAAGATCTCGCGGACGAACTCGCAATGCTGAAAGACACAAGATTTATACTGGTTCGGGCCACCGTTGTGGTGTAATACCCATCTCCAGTGTGGTGGTGGATTTCCTCTAGGGCTGATGATGAACAATACAAGGGGAAGAACAACCTCCTGAGGTTGAGGTATTCTCGTGCTTGGTGCACTTGTGTGGTTGGGGATGATGTTGATGATCTATCCACGCTTGTTCCTCTCTTCCTTAGTCTCTCCCTTTTCATGGTGGTAGCTAGCTCTACTTATATAGGCCCTGGTCCTCTTCCCAAATATTGAGCGGGAAGGGATCCAACAACGGCGGGCAAATTTGAAGGGGGATAGCCAGAACAAGCTATCCTGACAAAGGTGGTCTCCACATGCGAAAGGCTTTGGTGGTGACGCCGTCTTGGGCTCCACGATGACCTCCGTCTTGCCATCCTTCTGGTCTTGGTCTTGTTGCACCGATATGGCAACCTTTGCCTGATGCCTCGGTACTTCTTGCCTGCGCTGGCCTCCTTAGAATCAAAGAGGAAACAAGGACGCTGCGTGCACTGGCGCCCGCCTGGTGTCGATCGTCATGGCTCACGTCACGAGAGTCTCGTGAGGTTTGCCTCGCCTTGTTATCTCCGCCCCTTGTGAGCCTGCCCGACTAGGCCACTCCAGAGGAGGTCTCGTGTCGTCCGCCTCGTGAGGCTTGGCCCCTCACGAGGGTCTTGGATGCCTTGTTGATGAAGATGGGCCGTACGGCCTGCTGGCTTAGCCACGCCGCGGGCCGTAGGCAGGCAAGTCTGGGGACCCCCGTTCCCAGAACGCCAACAATAGCCCCCGGGCCCAAGGTGCACTCGGTCTTGGCTTCGCGGCGAAGCCAAGGGTCAAGTACGGAGCATCGCGGGCCCCCAAAAGCCGGCAGCCTTGGTTGACCCGTGGCGGTTGATTGGACGTAGGTGTCTCCGCTTCCCCATGCTGCCTCGGCAACTGCACGACTTGACAAGTCCCTGCGACATGCAAGGAACGTTACCTGCGATCGTGAGAGGTGCCGGTTGGCCTTCTCTTGCTATAAATGGGGAGGGGGCTGAGCCCCCGTTGCCCATCTCTTCCTTGCTTGCTTGCTTCTTCCTCCTTGCTCCACTAATAACATCAATGGCGCCTATCAGAAGGTTCTCCGCTGAAGAAAAGGGGAATGCCCCCCGAGATGTCCCGGAGCCACTTCTGCCGAAGAAAAGGTCGATCCACCGCCGTGACGAAGCGGCGATGCAGGTGGTGACGAGGCCTTGGTGCGAACGGCCTCCCCCAGGGTATCCGCTACCCATGTATGTCCAAGCCGAGGGGTCAGGAAGGCGGAGCGACGAGCAGCGCCACCCACGCTGCGCTCGGGGTCGCCGCGCTGCGGCGACACGCACCGTCACCCCTGGGATCCACGCCGCGGAATCCTCGCGCGAGCTGGTGCTGTGGGCACCGAGGCCCCCAAGCTCTTGGATCCGCTTCCCGCGGTTCTTCTCCAACGTGATGCCGCCGAGGCGGCCTCTCGAGCTCTGGTTGCAGCACACCGACTGCAGCACTCCGGCGACTGGAGTAGAGATCAAAGCGGTCCCCACCAGGAAGATCTTCATGACTCATGGCTGGGGCGAGATTGCGTGGGTCTGCCACGCGAGTGGCGCCCTCGCGATCCACCTTGAGTACGATGGCATCTCCATGCTCTTCTTCAAGGTCTTCGATGCCGAGGCCCGCCGCCTGGAGTGTTGCTCCGAAGAGGAGCGTGAGGCTGACGCGTGCTCCGCTCGTGGCCACTCCAGCAGCAACAGCCCTTGGGAGTCCAGCAGTTCTCCTGAGATCTACGAGACACTAGAGACGAGCGACGACAGCTACGTGCCCCCGAGCTCTTGCCGTGCTCGGAGCAGTGCCGCCGTGTCGGGCCGCCGCCGCCGCTGATTTGGATGGGGTTGGCACCGGCCTCCTGTGGCACACTGTTGATGATGGCGTTTGCCACATGAGGGTGTAGATAGGGTCCTTCTTAGTCTTAGCTTTCATTCCCTACAAAGAATCATGAAGCGCCCCATGGGGGCATATAAGGGCTTGTAATGTCTTTTGTGCTTATTTTCCCTGTTATGAAGATTTGGTGAACGTGCGTCCCATTAAGGTTCGGTCCCCCCTTTCTTTTCTCGCGATGGCTTGTTACTCTATGCCGACAGGTCCCGGTCCCCAGGCAAGCTACAGCCATCGCTGGTATGCCAGGTCGCGTGCCGTGGTCAAGGCCAGGAGGTGTGCGGCCCAGGGTCCAGTAAGAGCCCTTGAGGCGCGATGCTCAGGAGGTCCCCATTAGTGCTCAAGCAGCCATGGTAAGGGAAGAAAGGAAGTTGACGTGGCCGGAACGGGGTTGCGGCAAGGCGTGGGTGACCATAAGGCTCAGACATTTAGCCGATCCGAGGGCGCGCCAACTTGTGCAACATAGCTAGGCCGGCCCATATAGGTTTCCCTCCTCCCATGCTCTCCTTAGTGCTCTGCGTCCTCAGGTCCCGGCCCTCAAGCGAGCTCAGCCGCCGCTGGTATGCCAGGTCATGATGCCGTGGTCAAGGCCAGGGGGTGAGGGCTGGAGAGCCAGTAAGAGCTCCTGAGTCGCGATGCTCAGAAGCCCCCCTTTTAACGCGCAAGCGAAGTGCACGAGAGGAAAGGAGACTCATGGTGCCGCCTGCTATCCTCCCCGCAGGGTCCCTGTGATCAGGCACAAGAAGAACATGGTTTGCCGTTACTGCCGCCTACCTGCCGCTGGTTGGTCCGGATGAAGTGAAGGCACTGAGGGCCTGGTGAGGAGACGTGCGCGGGGTGTGCCGCGAGCCAGAGGCGACCGCTCAGATTTGTCAACGTGGCAGGGACAGACCGATGCACCAGAGCCGTGCCTGTGAGGAGGCCCCGTGGGAGGCGATGATCGAGCAGGTGAGAACCGTAGGCAGGTTAAGCAGGGAAGGCAAATTAGCTTGGGTAAATGCAGGAGGATACATGGCACTGGGTCCGGCCCGAGCGGCTTGAGGATGACGCATCCCGAGGGGATCCCCCAGCAAGGTAAGCTAAAAACATGAGCAAAAGGGATACATGCCGCAGGGACGGACCCACGAGGCCTGGGAATAATGCAGCCCAAGGGGCGCTCCCAGCTTAATCGAGCTTGGAAGATGTCACCTGGTTCTGTTGACGAAGCAGAGTTGGTGCAGCTGAAGGCGTGCGTCGAAGAAATGACTCCTCATGAGCCACCGAAGCCCTGAGCGTCAGGACGCTCTAGGGCTCAAGAGGCTCCCTAAAGACCATCTTCGTTTCCTCCAGGACGGTGTGGTACCTGGGCTCTCGAGCCGCCAGGTCACGCTGCATGTTGCGCTGATTAGCCGACGCCACGCTTGGCAAGCTGAGCGGCATGCAAATGTAGCTGTGTGGCGGGCCCTCGCAACGGCCCACACGCGAAGGCCAGAAGCACTCATGAGACGCGGCCTTGTTGACCCCTGGGACATTGATGCAGACACGCAGCTCAACACCCTCGCCTGGGTGGTGAGCTGCGCCCTATGAGCGGCTGTCGCCGCGCATGGCTCTTGCGTCTTGCAGTTCCTGTGTGGTCTTGATGATGAACTCCTGAGTGGTGGGCACCCCTTGCCATGTGTTCTCCTGAGGAAAACGTGCGGCGTAGCACGCCTCCAAGGGGTGCCCGAGCGCCTCCCTCGTGAGGTTGGCAAGGCCTGAGGCCCTCCAGAAGAGAGTCCCCGAGCCCTGCCCGAGGAGAGCACTGGGCGCGCCTTCCAATGTGATGGAGGGAGGCGCCCCTGGGATGGACGCTGATCCTGACGAGGCTCCTGTCGCGATGCCATCCTCCTGAGATCCCGTGCGGCGCAGCTGCTTCTTCTTGGGGATGGCCTCCGGAGGGCCCTCACTTCTGCTGCCCGGGTCATCGATTGCTGCAGCTTGGAAGGCGCGCTCGAGGGAGCACACCACATGTCTTTCTTCACACGGGACCGTGATGACCCCGCCGCTTCCAGGCATCTTGAGGACATTGTAGCCGTGGTGGGTGACCTCCATGAACTTGGCCAGGGCCGGATACCCGAGGATGGCATTGTACGGCAGGCGGATGTGCGCGACGTCGAAGTCGATGAGCTCGGTGCGGTAGTTGTCGCGCGTGCCGAAGGTGATAGGCAGGCGGACCTGCCCTATCGGTGTGGTGGAGCTGTCGGTCACTCTTGAGAAAGGTTTGGTAGGCTGGAGCTGCTCATATGGCACTTGGAGGTTGTCGAATGTGTCGACGGACAGGACATTGAGCCCTGCACCACCGTCGATGAGGGTCTTGGTAACCTGCACATTGCTGATGACTAGGGAACACAACATCGGGAGGACGCCAGCGGTGGCTGCGCACTTGAGCTGATCTGCCGAGTTGAAAGTGATGGCGCACTGGGACCACTTGAGCGGGCGGGCAACAACAAGCTTGGGGAGCACCGCGTTCATCTCGCGAGCGAACCGTTTGAAGATGCGCTGAGAGGCTGGGGCATGGGCGCCGCCCAAGATGCAGGCGATTGCACGCGGCTCCTGGAAGCCCCCAGCCCCCTCGTCCTGATGATGATCGTCGTTCCTTCTTGGTGGCGGCAGCGGGGGAAGACCGACGTTGCTTTGGGGGCGCCTCATGAGGCTGGTCCCTCCAGGCCCCCTTGCAAGGATGATCTTGCCAGCGGTCCTCACGAGGCCCGTCGCGCCATTCCTGGCGCGGGCCACGGTCGTCCCAGCGCCCGCCTCCATGTCCTCCTCCACGGCCGTAGCCCCGGTCGCTGCGCTCGGGGCGTCGACCGTAGTGTCCTTCTCGTATAGCTCTGAGCTCTTGGCAGTCATAGGTGTTGTGGGTGTTCAGGTTGTGGAAGGCGCAGAACGGTCGGCTGTTCTTGGATGACTCAGGCTGATCTCTGCCCCGTTTGGTGTTGGGCTCCGCTGCTTGCACTGCTGCTTCCTTGCGCTTCACGTCCTTGGCCTTGGCTTTCTTCTCCTTTGTCCCCGCGGCTGGCAGCTCAAGGAGAGAGAGGCGCCCCTCCTCAGCTCTTGTGCACTTGGTCGCCAGGTTGAACAGCTACTAAGATGTGCAGAGCTCCTCGTGGATAGCGAGCTCTTCCTTCATATTGACGTCACAGACGCCGTTAGAGAACGCGAAGATGATGGCCTCATCCATGACCTTGGGGATCTTGAGGCGGGTGTTGTTGAAGCGCTGGATGTACTTCTGGAGGGTCTCCCCTGGCTGTTGCTTGATACGGCGTAGGTCGCCCGCAGCTGGCGGGCAGTCGCGAGTGCCCTGGAAGTTGGCGACGAAGCGGTCGCGCATCTCGTCCTAGGAGGAGATCAAGCCGTGCTGCAGGTTTAGGAGCCAGGAGTGGTCCCCGTCCTTGAGAGCCATGGGAAACCAGTTTTCCATGACTTTCTCATCGCCGTTGGCTGCTTCGATGCACAGCTCCTAGAGTTGCAGGAACTCCGCGGGGTCGGCGGTGCCGTCGTAGCGAGGAGGCAGATCCGGCTTGAACTTGCCTAGCCAGGCGACGCTGCGCAGCTCGGGGGTAAAGGCGCGGCAGCCGGCCATAGTTATTGGGGCCCGCTTCGGAGGTGGAGCTTAGTCTTGATGAGGTCCGCGCGGCACCGCCGTGGGCGGCGTGCGGTCTTGACGAGGTGGTGCAGGAAGCGCGGGTGCAACTCCTCGCGGCCGAGGGATTTCTTGGCAGCTTCTCTCTTCGCACGCAGGCACCGGGCGTGGCGGATCACACCGCAGGGCCATGCGCCTTGGTGCCAAGGCTCCGTCTTTGGGCTGGGGTGGTCGAGGCGCGCCCCGGGCCTCGTCGCCCGTGGCCGGCTGAGGGTGAGGCAGAGAGACGGATAGCGCCGGGGAACCCCCTGCGGCGCGGACGAGCTCGGCGACGCGGTCGAGCCACTCCCCGTAGAGGTCGTCGACTGGGCGGTAGCATCGGAGTTCGTTTGCGGCGAGGAGTGCGGCCTGCACCTCCATGGGAGCGTGGCATGCATGTGACGATGAACTGGCTAGGGTCAGCGATGGAGTGGCGGTGCAGCCATCCTGCCGTACCGATGGATGCAGCAAAGACGCTTGCTGCTCGTTCCCCACCTGGCCGGTGGCAGCGTTGGCGGCGGGAGACGCAGAACGACGAGGTGTCCCGCCGATGGGGGCCGTCTGAGCAACACGGGCGGTCAGGGCAGCCCGACGCTCAGCTCGAGCAGGGCGAGCGTCCGCCATGGAGACGATGGAGCGACGGAGCAACGAACTGATGGAAGGGAAGCTATGGAGCACCCCTATCTGGCGCGCCAAATGTCGGATGTGGGGTTCTGGAAAACCCTTAAGGTTCGAATATTGGGGTGCGCATGAAGTCTTTTCCTCCCACCAATCTACGCCCTAACTCGCTAAGATCTCGCGGACGAACTCGACGAACTCGCAATGCAGAAACACAAAAGATTTATAATGGTCTGGGCCACTGTGGTGGTGTAATACCCTACTCCAGTGTGGTGGTGGTGGATTGCCTCTAGGGCTGATGATGAACAATACAAGGGGAAGAACAGCCTCCTGAGGTTGAGTGTTCTCGTGCTTGGTGCACTTGTGTGGTTGGGGATGGTCTTGATGATCCGTCCACTCTTGTTCCTCTCTTCCTTAGTCTCTCCCTTTTCATTGTGGTAGCTAGCTCAACTTATATAGGCCCTGGTCCTCTTCTCAAATACTGAGCGGGAAGGGAGCCAACAACGGCAGGCAAATTTCAAGGGGGACAGCCAGTACAAGCTATCCTGACAAAGGTGGTCTCCGCCTGCGAAAGGCTCTGGTGGTGACGCCGTCTTGGGCTCCACGATGACCTCCATCTTGTCGTCCTCCTGGTCTTGGTCTTGTTGCACTGATATGGCAACCTTTGCCTGATGGCTCGGTACTCCTCTCCTGCGCTGGCCTCCTTAGCACCAAAGAGGAAACAAGGACGCGGCGCGCGCTGGCGCCCGCCTAGTGTCGATCGTCATGGCTCATGTCACGAGAGTCTCATGAGGTTTGCCTCGCCTTGTTATCTCTGCCCCTCATGAGCCTGCCCGACTAGGCCACTCCATAGGAGGTCTCGTGTCGTCCGCCTCGCGAGGCTTGGCCCCTCGCGAGGGTCTTGGATGCCTTCTTGATGAAGATGAGCCATACGGCCTGTTGGCTTAGCCACGCCGCTGGCCGCAGGCAGGCAAGTCTGGGGACCCCCGTTCCCAGAACACCAACAGAGCCAACAACGGCCAATTTGAAAGGGGACAGCTAGTACAAGTTATCCTGACAAAAGCATTCTTCGCCTGCCAAAGACTCTGGTGGTGACGCCGCCTTGGGCTCCATGGTGACCTCCGTCTTGGCGTCCTGCTGGTCTTGGTCTCGTTGCACCGATATGGAAACCTTTGCTTGACGCCTCAGAACTCCTCACCTGCGCTTGCCTCCTTAACACCAAATAGGAAACAAGGATACTGTGTGCGCTCGCGCCCGCCTGGCCTTGGTCGTCATGGCTCACGTCATGAGAACCTCGCGAGGTTTGCCTCGCCTTGATCTCTCCGCCCCTCGCGAGCCAGCCTGGTGAGGCTGCTCCCGAGGAGGTCTTGCGTTATCCGCCTCGCGAGGCTTGGCCCCTCACAGAGCCACGCCGTGGGCCGCAGGCAGGCAAGTCTAGGGACCCCCGTCCCAGAACGCCGACAGTTGTTGCTTTATAAGAGAAGACGGAGACAGAAAGTGCAACTAATATAATTCATGGGTGGTTTTGGTAATTCATAACAACATATTGCTCATTGAAATAATATCCTTTCAAGATAAATATTTCAGGTTGTTCAATGATTGGCATGGCATGGACTAGAGATGTGGACCCTTCAAAATGATAAGGACAAAGATTGGCAAAAGCTCAATACTCTTCATTTCTATTTAAGTGATCGAAGATCACATTGAGTCCATAGGAAAGCCAATACTATTAAAAGGGGATGAGGTGTTGATTAATGGTCTACTTGGTCAAAGTGCTTAGTGATATTGCTCCAAAACCCTCAGCCACTTTCTCCATCCAAATTTGTCCAAACCCTAATTTTGAACTCAGCCCCATCGATTCTTTCTACCCGTAGCCACCGAGTTCATTTGACATAGCCACTACCAGAAACCCTAATGATTCGGTCATGACGATATGGATCTCAGTCCCACCGAGATGGTCATGCCAACACTTTGTGATCTATTGCGCTTACTTCGGTTTCACCAAGTTTTTGCAATCGGTCTCACTGAGTTGGCTTGACAGATTCTTTGTTGCTTATTGCTTCACTTCAGTCCCACCGAGTTGATGTAATCGGTGTCACTGAGATAATTTTTGCCCTAAGCCCTAGCACATCGGTCTCACCAAGTTGTTCCAGTCGGTCCCACCGAGAAGCCCCCGACAGAGAGCTTGGTGGGAACAACACCCCTTCGATCGGTGAGCTGCACCCTCCTGCCAAACTAGCAAGCTTTGCAGTTGAGGCGTGCACTCCCATGAATGAGGAAGTGTCGCTGGTCCTCGTTGTCGAGCCCGAGGCTCCAACTTTGGCACGGCACATAGTCCATTTCCTCCAAATAGGAGAACTTCCCGAAGAGCAAGAATAGGCTGAAAGAGTAGCCCGAAGGGCCAGTATGTATCAGTTCATTGATGACACGCTATACAGAAGAAGGACCAATAGTGTGAAATTGAAGTGCATTTGCAGGGAAGAAGGAAATGGGCTCCTAGCAGAACTACACAAGGGTATGTGTGTCTCCCACATTGGATCGAGGGCCATGGATGGAAAAGCTTTTCGGCAAGGTTTCTACTAGCCCACAACCCTCCAAGATGCAATTGAGCTAGTGACCAAGTGTGAAGCCTACCAGTTCCACTCCAAGAATATCCATCAGCCTGCTCAAGCTCTCCAAGAAATCCCTTTGTTATGGCCGTTTTCGGTCTAGGAGCTCGACATCTTGGGCCCCTTCCCAAGCGCTACCGGGGGCTTTGAATTCTTGTATGTTGCAGTCGACAAGTTTACAAAGTGGCCGGAAGTGGAGCATGTGAGGAAGGTGACCGTACAATCAACTATAAAGTTCTTGAAAGGATTAGTGTGTCATTTTGGAGTACCCATCAGGATCATCACTGACAATGGCACCCAGTTCACAAGTGGCGCCTTCATGCAATAGGTTCATGCCCTCAGAAGAAAAATCTCATTTGCCTTTGTTGCCCATCCGAGAAGCGACGGACAAGCTAAGAGGGCGAATGCTGAAGTGCTGCAAGGACTCAAGACAAGAACATTTGATAGGATGCAGAAGTGTGGCAGGTGATGGATCGACGAGCTGTCGGTGGTTCTTTGGACCCTCCGTACGACACCAAATCGTGCTACCGGCTAGACTCCCTTCTCCCCAGTTATCCCCGTGGAACTCATATATGGATCACCTCGAGTACTTGCCTACCATGAAGTAGTTCAAGAACAGCACCGGCGTGACGATGTTGTGCTACCTGAGGAGAACCGTCCCTTTGGCTGCTACGTGTGTTGCACGCTACCAACAAGCCCTGCGTCGCTATCACAGCCGCAGGGTTCATTCCCAGAGCTTTGAGGAAGGCGACATTGTCCTTAGGCGTGCTCAGTCCACCAAGGGTGCAAACAAGTTGACACCGAAGTGGGAAGGCCCTTACTGGGTAGTACGAGTCACCAGACCTGGCGCAGTCCATCTGGAGACCAGAGATGGCATTCAATTGCAAAACTCATGGAACATTGAGCATCTCCATAAGTTCTACCCGTAAGGCGCGACTATCGGGCCCTACCCAGCATCCACCCTTTTGTACAAGCCTTGACAAAAATGCACATAACCCTTTGTACAAAGCTAGGCGCAGACCCTGAGCAACAGATAAATAAACAAAGCGCTAGGGGCCCCAAAGAAGATTGCATGCATGCATAGGCATATCATGAGCATAGCATGTTCATGTAGATAAGAGAACATGTAGCCCTGTTTTCATCTGCACTAAGCTACATGGTTCTTGCCACGAAATCGGTCTCGAAGAGAAGGAATGAAGACAAGCCTACATGGCAGTCCCCGGCAAGCCAAACAGATAAGTTCCTTCTTATCCATACTTGTTCTGTAAAGTGAAACTTGTGCATATGAAAACCTCGCCACCTTCGAAACATAGGTGCTCCCATCCTTTGACTCAAACGATGCTTCGGTCAGGGTGGTCGCAGTGGTCTTTGATAGAAAAGGTTCAGCGGGGGGCTGGTCCCTTATTGCAGTTTGTGCCCGGCAGGCCTAGCCCCATGGCAACAAACTAAGGGCACCAGTAGGATAGCCTGTCGGGGGAAACTTGTTTACCTAAATGTATAGAGGCGTCTCACCTCTTCATGGACATAATACATGCACAAGTACCCGACAAGGTTTGTCTTTTTCATAATATGCTGATAAACAAGTACAGATCTTACAGAACACAAACGTGGATAACGAAGATTACATTATTTAGACTATCAAAAAAAGATAAGTGCCCCATAATCCATTTCTTGTCCCTCTCCTCTTAGGACTACATGGAGAGGTGAAGAGGACAAAAGGAGTGCCTAAGTAGAAGCCCCGCCCGATCCCGTCAGGACCTGCCGAGCGCAACCTGACAAGGTCAGGAGTGGCAAGGCTGCGAAGGAGAGGGGCGAGGGGAGCAGCTCGGCGGTGCCCTGGTCATCACCTCAAGGACAACAAGAAGCCCCAGCACAAGTGCCAACAAGGAGAACCACCAGAGCTCAGCTGCAAGACTGCTGGAGGAGGCGAAGGCACCAAGAGAGCAACCCCCTCGCCGATAGTCATCCTAAAGAGGCAGGTGATGATGGTGCGGGCGAGGGAGGGGAAGAGCGGAAAGATGAGGTAGTGGGCCAGCAATAGGAGACGAAGGCATCGGTGCCATCGTACTCCGACCCGACGGCCTGCCACCCGCCTTCTCCGTCTTCCCTCATTTCTTCATCACCACCACTGCTCCGAGAAGACGACGAACCCTTGGCCCATCACCTTCCCCAGAGAAGCAGCAGACAACTAATAACCCACAAGTATAGGGGATCGCAACAGTTTCCGAGGGTAGAGTGTTCAACCCAAATTTATTGATTCGACACAAGGGGAGCCAAAGAATATTCTCAAGTATTAGAAGCTAAGTTGTCAATTCAACCACTCCTGAAAGACTTAATATCTGTAGCAAAGTATTTAGTAGCAAAGAAATATGGAAGTAATGGTCACAGTGGCAAAAGTAATAGTAGCAGTTTTGTAGCAATCGTAACAGTGGTAACGAAAAAGTAACTTAGCAAGGATCAATATGAAATGAACTAGTAGGAAATGGATCAATGATGGATAATTATGTCGGATGTCCTTCATCATACCATAGTTATAACCTCGGGTGACACAGAACTAGCTCCAATTCAACAACATAATGTAGGCATGTATTCCGAATATAGTCATACGTGCTTACGAAAAAGAACTTGCATAACATCTTTTGTCCTACCCTCCCATGGCAGGGGGGTCCTATTGGAAACTAAGGGATATCAAGGCCTCCTTTTAATAGAGAACCGGAACAAAGCATTAACAGTTAGTGAATACATGAATTCCTGAAACTACGGTCATCACCGGGAAGTGTCCAGACTATTTTCACTTCGGGGAAGCTGGATCATAATACGTAGTAGGTGATTATAACTGGCAAGATCGGATCAAGAACACAAATATATTCATGGAAACATAATAGGTTCAGATCTGAAATCATGGCACTCGAGCCCTAGTGACAAGCATTAAGCATAGCAAAGTCATAGCAACCTCAATCTCAGAACATAGTGGATACTAGGGATTGAGGTTGCTATGAGATTGAGATTACATGATATGACTTTGCTATGAGCATCATGATTTTGCTATGCTTAATGCTAGCAACCACTATGTTCTGAGAACATAGTGGATACTAGGGATTGAGGTTGCTATGCCCAACCCATCACCGTCCAGCAAGCCTACAATGGAATAACTCACGCACGGTAATGAGCATCATGAAATGAGTGATGGAGGAAGGTTGGTCATGATGATGGCGATCATTTCCCCTCTCCGGAGCCCCGAACAGACTCCAGATCTGGCCTCCAGATGAAGAACAGGGGGTGACGGTGGCTCCGTATCGTAAAACACGGTGAGTCCTTCTCTCTGGTTTTTTCTCCCCGAACATGAATATATGAAGTTGTAGTTGAGGTCGTTGGAGCTTCGTGGGATCCACAAGCCAGGGGGCGCCCCCACCCTATTTGACAGCTGGTGGGTCCCCTTCGGTTGATTGTTTCACCATTATTTTTTATTAATTCCAAAAATATTCTCCATGAAGTTTCAGGTCATTCGGAGAACTTTTATTTCTGCACAAAAATAACACCATAGCAATTCTACTGAAAACAGCGTCAGTCGTGGTTAGTTCCATTCAAATCATGCAAATTAGAGTCCAAAAAAGGGCAAAAGAGTTTGGAAAAGTAGATATGATGGAGAGTATCAACGACGGCGACGTCCGAGGCGCGCGGGGAGCATCGCTCCCCACCTTGGCGGGCAGGAAGGTGCCGCCATCTTCAACTTTAACCCCGGCTCCACTTGAAGGATCAGTGCTAGGGTTGCCAACGATCCTGAGCACTGCACTCCTGACAGGCGCCGGGAACCCCAAGAGCCATGCCGTCGGGACAGCGACCCTCGACGACTCGCAACGAGGGCTAGCGCTACCCACCAGGAGGCCGGCTCGTGTGGGGGTGACGAGCATTTCACCATTTCGGAGGAGTGTGATACTTCCTACATTGCGGGCAACTCAATGCCCACATCTCCGACCGCCGCATCCCCTTGGGTTCTGGACCAGACTCACTTCCTGAGCATCGGCACGAGCATTCAGCATCATCGACCCCAAGCTAGAGCCTAGGGCATGACCCAAGTGTCTCACTCTCAGCATAGCAAGAAGAAGGCAAGGGATGGAGGAGGAGAGGTGCGTGAATGAGCACTTCCGCTCCTCCTCACCCCCTCTTTTATAGACGGACTAGGACAGGGAGCTGATCCATCGATGGGTAACCACCGTCCCTCTCCACCAATCCAAGAAGACCGGGCCCCTGCCATGATGCTCTCTCCCGCACCACGCGCCTCCGTTACCTACCCCACTCAATGCATGTAGCATACATGGCAAAGGATAAGGATGTGGTAGGAAGAGTGAATTGGCAGTTACTCGCCCATGCGTTAAATTCATTCACGGGCCCTCGCAAAGATGGCCCCACTAGAATTGGTGTTACGCAACACACGGGGAAACAGGAAACTGACTCAAGTGCAAGTTAATGAAGAATCAAAGAAAATCTCAAAGGGGTGAGTTACCGCAACTTTCTTGCCTGTGTACTGGACAGGGCCTACCCTGGCGATGATCGGCAGCATGTCCAGGCCAGGCCTGGGGGCTCATGTCGGTGCAACAAACCCCAGGCGTATGTTTCCCAAACAGTACACGTGCTCAAGAACAAGTTAAAACACTCAAGACAAGGATCAGCAGAGGAGATAGCCCTTTGAGAAACCAAAGGGCGGATCAAGAAGACCAAGACAAACCAAAGGAGCAAGATATTGCTAAGGAAAAACCTCCCTTGCCGGGCAGGCAAGCCTGGCAAGGTAGAGGTTGCCCCGAAGACAAGTCTCAACACTACCCTTGCAAGCTTGCTGGGGACGCCGAGGGTGGATTACCCTACCAAGGCTCCACCATTTCACCTCACATCAACACAAGTCACCGATCGGTGCAGTGTCGAGCCCCCAAGTGACTAAGTGGTTGTTATTTGGCACGCGGCAGCCATTTCCTAAGGAAATCACCTCCAAATGACACCTGTCCAGAGACGTGTCATGCAGGCAGGCGAGAAGGTGGCAGAACGGTATGCCAAGGGTTGTCGGGCTCCTCCATGATGTGACACTAAGCGGTGGATTTAATGCACCTTGTCCTGTCTATAGAGTTAGGTATGATAGTACTATTTGCTATCTAATCAGTACGCAATGATTGCTTTGCCATTGTGGTGACCCCTTGATCTATTAAAGGAGGGCCGAGGCAACCTTAGAAAGGATTCAGACTCTTGAACACTCATACGCGCATGACTGCTCTCGCCCCAAGGCAACCTTGCCGGTCTAGAGTGACGCGTGTCCACCACGGTCCTCTCATCATTCCACCAAATCGGGAGAAGGGTTTTACATCCCGCGGCGGCCCGAACCTGGGTAAAAACAGCCTGTGTGATCCTTGCCCTGCTGCTCTATGCCCCTGCTCTTTGTGCAGTGTGCTCTTCCCCCTGCCGAACCACAAGGGGCTGATGGTCCCATAAGTGGCCGTGTTTTCCCACGACACTCTCCAGATTGTAATCCAGAGGAAGATATTTGTTCTGAGGCAGATTCAGACTCAGCTGACCACTCCTATTTAGCCCCCAAGGTGTTTGCCCTAACTTGGCATGATGATGTTGGTCATATCATGCATATGTTGCCTTGCAGTGCCTACTTTCGACATCATATATGTCATCTGCTTAGTTTAGATATGTTATGTAATGCCACATGTTTAGTTTATGTATCATATATGAGAATTATGCAGTCTCAGCTCTTTTAGCCATCCTGTTTAACCAGGCATCATATATTTGAATGATATCTTGCCCATCCTTTTCTTTATTACATTTCCATTTGTCGACAATGTTTGTACATTAAACTACTCTTCTTGTGACTCAGCCATTTGAATGGGTGATGGAAAAATCTGGAGTGAAAACAAGGTCTTCAGAGCAGATAGTGCTACCTGTCGAAGCAGATCTCTTGCTAGGTCCTGATAGCTCCTCGGAGATGGATTCGGAGACAGATGACCAGTCCTATTCCCCCACCAAGGTGTATGCTCTAACTTGGCACAGTTATACTGCTCATATCATGCATATGGTGTCTTGCATTGCATAGTTTAGACATCATATACACAATATTCAACACCATGTTCTTAGTTCAGACATCATATATGTGAATGCCCTCTGCTTAGTATATAAATCACATGTGTGAATTAAATCATGCGATCCTTATTACTTAGATAACATGTATGTGAATTATGTCATGTGAACCTGTTTACTAAAGACATCATATAATTATCTCATGCCATCCTGTTTAGTTAGTCATCATATCTTTGAATTATGTCATGCTATGCTATCCAGTTTGGATAGACATCATATATGTGAAATTATGTCATGCTATCCTTTTTAGTTAAACAATATATACATGTCAACGATTTCATGCCCTCTTTTTTCCACACTATCTATTGCATGTGTCTCTCATACAAGGTATGTACATTCAACTATGTTTGTTGTTTATCAGTCATTTGAATTGGAGCGGGTGATGGCAGTAACTAGCAGAGTAAAAACATGGTCTTCATATAAAATAGTGCTACCTCTTGGTGGAGATAGCACCCGGATTGTACATGCACAAGAACCGGTCCTACCACACATAACCTAGACTCTCGTAGATTGTACCCCTACTGCGATGGACAGAGAACCAACTTCACCCAATCTAACCCCAACCCCAGCAGATAGTAACCTAGTTCCTGTTGACACAACACCATCTCCACCATAGATCTCCCAAACAAGAGAAGTTAGTAAGGCAACTCCAGAGCCCAAAGCGCCAGTACTACCACGGCGAACCCCAACTCCACCAGTTAGTACACCTATTTCTATGGAGGAAGCACAACCAGCCATTCGTAGTTTAGCATCTATCGCATTTGATGTTGTTAAATCATATGCGTGTATCTTCCCATCATGGAAATATTATACTGAAGATGAAGGAAAATGCCAGTTGCAGGTGTTCGTCCAGGAGTTATGTGTAAGTAATGTTATTCATGGCAATTACTTTGCTTTGTCCCATACATTCTACCTCCATGATGGTTATAATACAACAAATTTTCCCATTTTTCTCTATAGAGAAGGACCAATTTGGAAACTCAGGATGAGGTAACATGTGCTAATACCTCTACTATCTTCAAAAATTCTTGGTGGCGGTATCGAAATTACCTGAAGAAAACATACTTCACTGACAAAGAAACTCATCAAATTCCCTTATGTTCTCCTGAGACACATTTTCGGGACGATGACTCGGAATGCCTTGTTCTGTACTGGTCCCAAACCAAGAATGTGGTAAGGTCTATGAGCTCATTTTTTTATTTTTAAGTGCTTAAACCTGAAGAACAACTGTTCTCATTTAAGATTTCGTTGCTATCGTGTATACTGCTTTGCTCTTGTACCATTGTATTTACTCATACAAACTTATTTTTAAATTGAATGGTCCAATCGAAACTCCAATGGAACTACAGGTATGTTCAAGCACGTTTCTTTAACATGTTTGCTCTATTGATTTCAATTTCAATTGTGTATATAGTTGACTCCTCATATCATGCACATTACTAGCATCACAACAGAGCCAATAGTGTTGTTGTACATGTAGACCTGTGGTACGCATCTGAAATCTTGTCGTGTCGTGTAGTTTCCCACGCTTTGTATTCTTTCAATGCTTCTTTGTCTTGAACTGATATGATTTAAACCGTGTCTCCATTTTGATTTCGAAAGACAATGCAGTGACCATAGGACACAAATATATGTTTGTTTGATGCTTTTATGATGTACTACTTGGCAATAGAAGTTGGTATTTTAATCCTGTCCACCTTACTAACGAACTGGTTCGCCGAAATGAGTTTCATATACGACATGCTAAACCTGTTATGTGTTTGCTTGTTTCTTCTTTTAGAATGTTGACAGAATATTGGGGAAGAGTGCCTTATTAAGAAATGGTAAAGGAAGTAATGCAGATAAGGTTCAGGATAGTGAGACATCCTTGTTGGTCTCCTACAAAGCTGATAAAATATCTAAGGAAAACTATCTTGAAGACAGTGAGACAACCCCAAATTCCTGTCTAGGTCTAGTGTTAGAGTTACTGGCCACTACCGCTGGCACAAGCTATTCGAACTCACAGTCTGAATCAGTTCGGTTTCTTGAGTCTCAACTACAAACTGAAAGGCATCGATCAGTTGTGTTGCGACAAGAAGCCGAAGGACTACGGAAGTCCCTGGAGAATTCAGATGCATACTTTCTGGTGCAATAGCAAGCGTTGGAGGATTTTAGCACCAAACAGGAGAAAGCAAAATAAGCTTGCTAAGCTTATTGCCAGCATGGTGGATACCCAGGATAACGTTTCTTGAGCTCTTCTAAAGTTGTTCCAGTTATGGACTTGTTTTGCTGCCGCGTTTATTTGCATTGGTGGCCAATTAAGATGGCCAGTGTATGTAATGTGTTGCTTTGTTCCCTATATTTGCACTGGTGGCGAACTTTGATGCCTAGTGGATGACTGCATGTAATATGTGTAATAGCCGTAATAGCCTAGCATTAGTTGTATGCTTATTTATTTCCTTATTGTCATGTTTAGTTGTTTGCTTGTAGTCACCGCAGTTCTTTTTCCGCGTTTTTCTAGTGGCCACAATAACCTATTTTTATAACTAGGCCACAATAACCATGGCAACACACGGACAGTTGTAACCATGGTCCTGCTACCTGTTGTAGTGACCATGGGCCTCCTATGGCCGTAGGAACCATGGGCCTTCTACATGCCGTAGGATCCATGGGCCTTCTATAGGTCGTAGGATCCATGGGCTTCTACGGGTCATGTAATCAATGGGCCTTCTATGGGCCGTATAATCGTTTGGCCAAACATGGGCCGTACTATTTGTGGATCAATAATGTTCTGCAAAATGGGTCGTAAATGAGCTAGAGTGGAAATCATCTATTTATGGCCCAACCATAATGGGCCGTTAATAGGCCATATTTGATGACGCTATGAAAACATCCCAACTGGTTAACGGGCCATAAACGGGCCGACTGTAACCACGAGCTGAATTTGGCCCACAAGCGGAACGGGCCAGTAATGGACCGTAAGTAACTGAATTGTGGAAATGAGCCCAAGAATAAATGGGCCCTTAGAAGGCCAAAGTTAAGATGGGCTGGAAACGGCCAACGGAATAAATGGATCTTTAATGGGTATAAAGGGATATACTGTTCATTATGGGCCAGTTTCACCTCGGGCAATTAATGGGCCTAGAGTTACAAAGGGCCTCGTATGGGTCGAAATACGGCATGGGCCATACATGGGCCAAAATTTACAACGGGCTGGAATCATATTGGACAGTCCAGATGACACTTCTGGGCCTAATTCGGATAGGCCATAACGGGCCGTTAGTTAGAGGGCTGTAAATGAGCTATATGTGAACAGGCCGTTAACAGGCATTCCATGGGCTGACGTTTTCACCAGAATGGGCCTCTGTTGGGCTATGCCACATGTCGACGTATCATAGGCGCCTCCAGTCCAATGAATGGATGACATCTGTCCCAACAGTGAGCCGACATGTGGTTCCTCTAGCCATTGAGAATTTTACACATGGAAAATCGCCATTGGTCCGGGTTGTTAACGGGTTATCAGATTCAAACCGGAACCCGATAGCTTAACGGCGACCCGTTACGGTGGATGCCACGTGTCGGTTACCCTTGACGAAAGAACTTCCATGAAGCGTCATTTATCGTCACGGAAGTGGACACTTCCGTGATGATAATTTTGGTATTGTCATGGAACACTTTTACGACAACACATGTATGACTATCTTGATTCTGTCACAAAATCGTCAAGGATGTACATGCATGACAGAAAAGATGACCTACTGTGACAAACACATATCATCACGGAAATGTATTTTTTTGTAGTGCGAGCAGAATGAATTTTGAGAGAGTTCAATGTGGTTGCTTGCGGCCTATAAAATTTATGCAGTGTTTCATAGAGGACTTGGGGTGTACACCAATGAATTCATATGCTCATTCAATTCTGGTAAGAAAATGTATATGGCCATCCCCTAACGAAAAACAAACTTCCTGAGAATATCATCTCCAAAATGTTGTGTTGTTGTGCAAATGTTTGAATTTTGAATTTTTTTGTTTATGCAAAGGTCAAACTGTTGTCTTCGAGAAGGTCAAGTATGTTAATCGTAACAAAACATAATGCAATACTTTGGCTTTTGTGGGTTTTCTGAACTCCCTGGAAATACTAGAGTTTTTGCCCTGTGTTTCGGGGTGAATCAAACGATACTTTTATAGGAAGAACAAAAAAAAGCTCACCTAGAATAGTGTTAACTCTCGAAGTTCATATATAATAAATTGGAGAGTTCGGCAAAAATGAGAAAATAAAAAGAGACACATATATCTGTGCAGAAAAAAGCTCATGGATTTTCCCGTCTTTGGAAAATGGATTTTCCTTATTTCTAAAATAACCTAGAAGTTCAAATTTAAAAAATTGATCATTTAACAAATTATAAAGAACATGGATTTCCCCTGTTCTTGAAAAACCTAGAGTTCTAAATTTAAAAAATAAATAAGTCCAATGTTTATTAGAAACCCCAAGAAGGTTAAACGAAAAAAGTATCTCAACACAAATTTATATAAAAAAGTATTTTATCCGTTAAAATATCCTAGAAGTTCAAGTCTAAAATCGGAGCAGTTCGATAGTTATACAAAATTCAAATTTTCCTCTTTATTATAGAATGAAAACAAGAAGTTCAATTTTCGAAAATAGAGCCGTACAAAATTCAATACAAAGGATTTTCATTGTTTCTAATAAAAAAACTCTAGAAGTTCATATTTAAATAACGGGCTGGATCAAATATTTATTAGAAAACTAGGATTTCTCCGTTACTACAAGGAAATAAACCAAGAATTCCAAATTACGAAAATAGAGAACTTCAATATTTATAAAAATCTTGGGTTGTCTTTGTTACTAAAGAATAAAAATGAAGAAGTTCAAATTGAAATAAAGGAGTACTTTGATGTATAGGAAAAACTGAAATTCTGTCAATTTCTAGGAAAAATGAAAGCAAGAAGTTCAATTTTAATAAAAAATGTATGATTCTAAAACCATAATTTTTACTCCATAGAATAAAACTATTAAGGTTTTAGGAATTAAAAGCAGAGAGAAGTAAAAAGTGAAACCAACCAGTGGTTCAACTACTACATGGAGTGTGTTTCATATAAGAAAAAAAAGAATAAAAAGACGATCTATAAAAAAACTTTAGCTAGAAGTTCACGTGTTCGGCCCAGGAAGTTCAAAAATTTCCAAGGTTGGATTTTTGTAAAGAAGGTTCACTATGTATTTAGTTGTGCAAAAACACAAAAAAATGTTGTTTTTAGTGTTTTAAAACAGTTTTCTCAATCCATTACATATTTTAAACATAATTTCCAAGGGTATATCATATTCTTATTCCAACATAAACGATTAAAAACAAATTGGTGTATGTTATTCAAAAAAAAGTTTAACCGTATTAAAAAAGTTGCATCTTTTCAACAAGTTTCTAGTGATTTGTTATTTGTGGAACTCTGAGGAACGGGTGAGGAATTACAAACAAAAAATATGTGGCTGAAGTTCAATATGAAAATAGTGAGAAATTCAACTACTATACGGAATGCGTTTCATACGAGAATAAAAGAATACAAAACTAAAAGCCTAAAAGGTTTGTTGCAAGAATTAACGTGCTCCACCTTGCACAGTTCAAAAATTATATTACGAGACTCTGACCTTCAATTACATGTTAAAAAAGAGAGGCAAAAACAACATCTCGTTTGCCATTTTTAAAACTGCTCCCAAACGGCAACAAAATTGTAACACATGTCTACATGAAAAAGTTGATCTTATTCATAAGCTTTCCAACCATATATTATATTCTATATTCCGATGAACGGTTTAAAATTTTCATGTATACCATTTTAAACACATTTTTATGTAATTCAAAAAAATTCTTTCGAACCGTCGTGAGCATGAAAAACTGATCAACACGGGAAAGTTGTGTGGTTTCAACAGTTTTCCATTGGTATATCATTTTCTCAATCCCAGTAAGTGGTTTGGGAGTAACGAGCAAAAAACAGCACGTCAAAAAACGGAGTGGAGTTCAAACACACATGCCCCAGAAGTTCAACTACTTCATGCAGTGCATTTCCATTCGCGACGAAGGCGTACATTATGATCTCACCATTTTTAAAATTACTTGAAAATGGCTGGGAATTAGAGAAAACTTTATATACAAGAAAGTTTCACATTTTCTATAGCTATCCAAGGTATATTATTTGCCCCATCCCAACAAAGTTCGCAAAAATTACGGTCAAAAAATGTTTTTAACCATTTTAAAAATTGACTTGAAACTGTAAATAATTAGTAGAAACATTATATAATGAAAAGTTTCACATTTCTTCAAGCTTTCAAATGCCATACCATTTGCTGCATTCCGACGTACGGTTAAAAAATGACCTTAAAAATTGTGAACTCCATGGAACTTGGACCATTTTTTAAATTACTCTTAAACCATTCAAAATTAGAAAAATCTTTGTACATGGTAAAGAAGCCGCTTTCCAAAAACATATCATTTTCCTCAATTGGATTAGCCGTTTAGAAATGGTATCGAAAATACGAACTCGGCTGTTAGGTTTGCGAAATTCTACGATTTTTCAAATTACTATTTAACCATAGGGAATTAGAGAAGCTTTCTACATTTGGAAGGAGAGGATTTGGAGCAGCTTTCCAACGCCATATTATTTGCCTCATTCTGATAAACAATTTTGAAATGGGATCAAAATTACGATTCACGTTTTTGTATGAAGAAAAACGGTATTCAAAACTGCTCTTAAACAACTTTGATTTTGCCAAAAATTAAACTTGGGTGATGATACTCATGTCCATAGCTATCCAACGGTACATCGCAAGCCCCATTTGGGCTTTGTTTGCGGAAGTTCAACCTAGCACTTGGGGAAGTTCAACTACTACTGCTGGGACAGGTCAGATAGTTATCAGAATATTATTCTCATCCCGTGATCAAAATAGTGTTTATATATATATATATATATATAAACCGCTTGGGCCAATAGATTGAACCATCATAAAAAATCGCACGACAGAGACCACAAAACCAGCACAACCTTCATGTGGCCCAAAATGATGTACGTTGGAAGGGGTTATGTGTGTTTTCAATATCGAATAATGTACAATTTAGATGTGTTGTCTGCCTCTTGATACAGACAACAACCATGAAAGCCAGGTAGTTAAGGACAAGATACATAGGGTACGGTGTCGGTCGAACCCAGCAATCCGAGCATGTGGGAGGGAATCCTGACAACACATGAGCTCGAGCTTTGGTTGAACGACATGTGATGGTTACCGGCCCTAACACGAACTAGGAGGAAACCATTCATCACTAGTACGCGTCGGTGCTATACAAACGGTTTTTAACCCCTTTCCGCGACGGCATTTGGAACCGTCGCCAAGTGAGTGTGGGCGATAGGGGGGTCCTTTCCACACCACCCAGAAACCGTCGGGGATAGGGACCCTACAATACTCCTACTCGTTTCTGCTCGCATTCCCATCGCAGTCGGTATTCTGTGGTGCTACGTTTACGATGTGCAAGCCATCACAAACGGTTCACTATTATGGAATGTGTATGATGCGCGGCCCATCACAAACGGTTCACTGTTAAGAAGATTAGCTAATCATTGTATGAGTGTCAGACAGGATTACAAAATGTCAGACCGTCGTAACATCATCGTACACGACAACTATCGCACACGCTATTCTGTTGTGCAATGTTTACGATGCATACTTCATCAGAAATAGTTCATGGTTGTGAATCGTGTACGATAAGGCAACTAACACAAATGTTTAATTTTCCCGCACAATTTGCGATATTGTCTGACATCGCACACGCTTTGCAAACGGCAACTATATGCATGCTTGCACACGTTTCCTCTTTGTGAACCATCCCGGATTATGGTGTATATCGCAAACATTTGTGTTTTACCAACCGTGTGTGCCGTAACAACCTGGAGATCGTAATTTCACCATAATTTAATTGCTGCTATTTTAAATTGTAGCAGATTTGAATTTGAATGTATGCTACAGCTTTATTCATATCCATCAGGTTCAAACAACCAATGCATTATTCGATTCATAGGTACATATGTTCAAGAATTACATAAGAACCAAATAAAGATTGATGAACCACAGTTGTATACTTGTACTATTAAACACAGTAAAGAAAGAGGCAAAATACATTCTGGTTGCTGAACAAGATGAAGCGGAATGCCCATATTGTGCCCTCCGCCATGCAGAAGGAATGCACGACTCTAGTCCAACCTCTTGTGATGGCCGACCGCCCATCCTTCACGATCTTCATGAAAACATCTAGATAATCATTGTATTCTGGTAGAAATACTTAAACCTTTGCATGCCCACTAATCATGTAGTTTGAGAGGTAATCTTGAATAAACTGCATTGGCAACCACTTCAAAGGAAAAAGATTCAGACATTGTCATCTAACACAACTCATTATGGGCAGTAAAAAGAAGGTTGCAGAGTTCTTAGTTACCATCCTGCAGTTCGCTGTTTTCTTGGATAAAGTGTAAACAAATATTTTAATTGCCATCTTTGGACCCATTTTACTAACAATATTTATCAGCTTCCTCACTTGATGCTGGTTCATCGATATCTCATTGCCCCATACGTAGAAAGGTTCGAAGCGTGGATCTTTACCAATGACATATGTACCTAAAAGCACCGTTAATATTAGAAGCTAAACAACAATTGCACAATGATGTAGTACAACACTCTTTTATAATATGTCTATATACATCCGTATGTGGTAGTCCATTTGCAATCTCTAGAAAGACAAATATTTCGGAATGGAGGGAGTATCTTATAACATCCAATATACTCACATATTAGATGAATTAACATCTTATATTATGGTACGAAAGGAGTTTAGTTCATCCTTACAAATTATCGGCTAATTAACTGCTCCTGTATCCATGGGTTACAGTTAGTTTGAGCTAGTTCGGGCTCAAATATCCCTAAAGTATATCTATACATGAGGGCTAGTTTGAGCTATTTGCATCTATAACCCACCCGAAAAAACTATCCAACCCAAGAGGTGCTAATTGGAGCTAGTTCTCCTAGTGCATTTATTGTCAATCTAACCCTGCCATCCAGGCAACTCTTTGGATGGAGTTAGTTCAGGGTTAGTCATGGGCTAGAAACTAACTCTAACCTCTAGCTAAGTTGATTATCCAAATAGGGTTGTGTTGTTGTTGTTGTTGTTGCTGCTGCTCTTCTACGTATATCTAGACATCATTAGAACATTAATGTAGCACTCTTCCTTGTTGCTATGTAGCCTAGGATTGCATATTTAGACATTATGTACAGTGCATGTTGCTATGTAGCCTCAGATATATTACATATGGCCCTAGTTAACCTAAAGATAAATGTGTTGCAGATATATTCAGTTAAAAGTCCGATTCACCGATTAGTCCCTTATCAGTCGCTGACCTATATGGTACCAGCTACTGATATCCTGAACAGTGAGCAGATATAAGCCATGGGATGAAACTAACCTCGATGGAAAACATCAGTAGTTCCAAAAATTGTCCTGTGTAGGTACATCGAGAAGCATGTTAAGCACAATAGGCTCAACATCAACCAAAATTATCAATGTAAGACAAAATAATCACCGAAAGATAGCTTCAGTGTGAAGGTTTAAGCACGCTAGTAAAGCAAAACAAGTGGAAAGGTGTGCTAACTGCAAGAGGCCTAACATTTAACAACAAGCAAACATAGTCATTCAAACTGGTATTGTGTCGGTCTAAGTACACTTGTTATTGTTAAATAAAAATGGAAAGACGTGTTAACTACAAGATGCAGCAACCAAATGTAGTCATTCATAGTGGTATTGTTGAAATGGGTACGAATGAAATTGAACTGCACAGTTCATACTTGAACATATAGAACATCATGTTGTGAATAACTGGAATAAACAAGGCATACTATGAACAACCAAAGATAGCATTTTAAACTGGACATATGCTAACTACAAACAACCGAACAATCAAAAAACTTTAAAAGAGACGTATGCTAGCTATAACAGGCTTAGCTGCAAGCAATATTTGCATTCCTATCAGTATGTTTAAAACTAGATTGATGAAACGTACTGCACAGTAAATAATTGCACATATAGAGCATCACATTTTGAACAGCTGAAATAAACAAGGCATACTGCAAACAACCAGATATAGCAATTAAAACTGGACATATTCTCACTACACTACAAAAGGGACTCGACAAAACAAATCATGGGTTTCCCCCTATAAAGAGGCATGGTGTAACATCCCAAAATTCTAAATTTTGGAATGTTATAATAAATAGATAGATTTGATTGATTGTTTGATTGATTGACTGAAAGTGAGTGAATTCGAAACTTTTGAAAGTTAAATGAGAGGGAATAAAAGGACTTTCCCAAACTTTCATATTTGCTTTCTGATCTCCATGAATTCAAATTCTTTTCAACACAAAACCCTAGAGAGAAGATGACATGACTTCTTCCATTTAAAATGAAAAGGGTGTTTGAAAAATATTTGAATTCCATTGGGAAATATTTTCCACTTCAGAAACTTTATGCAACTCAATGATTTTCACGAGAGAAGATAAAATGACTTCTTCAAATTATGAAATATAAGTTGGGAGTTTCAAAGGATCAATTTCAAGTCCTTTTGGAATTAATTTTCAATTTGGATTTATTTGAGTTTTATTCAAATTATTTTTCTCCAAAAATAAAATATATGAAAATAAGGGTAACATGATTCCCTACATTAGAAAATTGGAGAAAAAAATTAATTTGAAATCATTTTGGTATTTTTAATATGATTTTTGTTGGATTTTAATAGACCAGTAGCACTCTTTGATTTATCTGAATTTGTGCGTATTTTATTTGGTGCTACAAAAATTTTCACGTTGTAGGAAATCTTGTTCTGAAAATTTTGATATATTATATTCCTATATAAAAATTTTAGTTATTTTGTTTTGTTTACTTTTCTGCTGTCTGGACAATGTTTTAAAAAAAATCTCTTTCCCTCGCCGAACTGGGCCGGCCGAGCCCCAGGCCAGGCCACGGCCCAGCCAGCCGCACCGCCTCCCTCCACCCGAGCAGGAGACCGCCACCGCCACGACTGCCGCCACCGACCTCGGCGTCCGTGCCAAGGTCGGGCACCTCTACCCCCTCGCCCAAGGCACTCCGCCCCGCCCCATAAATAGGCCGCCACCGCCTCTCTCTCCCCGCACCTGCCCCGCCGCCTCTCTCCCCTCGCGCCACCATCGCCGCTTCTCGCCGCTGCCTGCGCCGCCTCTCGCCGCCGCCACTCGCAGCCGCCGCCCGCTGCTGCTGCCCGCGCCGCACTTCGCCCCGCGCCGCTCCCGCCCTAGCCGCGCCGCCACCCGCCGCTGTTGCCTCGCCCCGCACGCCGGAGCCGCACGGCCCTCGCCGGAGTTCAACCTCGCCGCGCCGGTTTTCTCTCGAAAACCACCACACCGCTGCGAACCGGTATAAACTCGGTCCGATCCGGTTTTTCTTTTAAGTTTGGTTTTTTTTTAAAAAAACCCTAGACTAGATCTGTTTTTTTAGGTTTTATTAAACAGCGAACGTCCACTGTTTTGATCTTATAAACGAGCGTTCGTTATTTAGTATTTTTGTTTTCTGGTTATTTTCGGCCAGGGACCTAGATGTGAATACTTTATTTACAGAATAGTCCCTGTTCTTCAAACAAGCATAACTTTTTACTCGTTAGTACAAATTCAACGAAACCAACGCTCACATCTTCGTTACGATCTCCTCTATCCAGTAATCCAACTCAAACATGTTTTTGAAAATTTTAAAATTTGAATTAGATCAGATTTGAATTCAAACTTCGTTTGATCATAACTTGAGTTTCGTAGCTCCGTTTGAGTTGATTCTTTTTGCAAATCGAAGCTCTTGACCTAAACATTCTAATAAGGCCAAATTCACATAATTTTGGTACTGCTAGAAATTGTTTTATGTTGCAAGAGTTATTTGCTGGGTTTTGATGTTTCCGAATCGTTTTCTTCGTTCTTTCTGATCTTTTGAGTGATTGCTTATGTGTGGTTACTATTGCTTGCTTACGATAGATTGACCGGAGTGTGACGAGTAGAACTATCAAGATTTTGAGTGCGAATCATCTTCGTCAACATTGCAGGCAAGTTCACACTTTGATCATACTTTTTCTACAACCCAGTTTTATTGCATTAGATCAATTCTCACACATTGCATGATTAGGATCTAATTAAATTGTGGGATGGGAAGTAGATGAGGTAGTACCTATTACCTGTATTATTATGAAACCTTTGGGAGTTACTTCTACGTTTGCTTATTATGCCAGGCTATGCTAGCAGATGTGGATTGGGTGAGTGATTTCCATGACAGATGTGAGATTGATAATTTAATGGTTTATCTAAGGTGGCAACTTAAACACACATCTGGGTGGATTGAGGCACCTGATGTCTATCAGGACTTGCCTGTTTTTTTTTGGACCGCCACCCAGGCTCAAAGGGATCATAAGATCTTTCATGCTAGAAACTTCTGTGTGCAGCCACAAGCCATTATGGGCTCTGGCATAGTTGACTAAGTTGTGCGAACTCTTACAGTGGTAGACTAGCAGATGTAGGGGATGTAGGTGTACTGGTCTACCCGATCGTAAGGTGCTAGCACTTCTGAAAGGCTATGTCTCGGTCATCCGTCTTCTCAAACACCATGTAGTGCGAGAAACCAAACGGAGGCGATCCAGTCTTGTGGGGAAAAGTGCGCAAACCTCTGCAGAGTGTACAAACTAATCATGATTAGCCATGCCCTGGTTATGGACATCTTGAGTATCTAGTTCTTGGATTATCCTGTTGATCTCATCACGTTACTTTAAATGAATTTTGTTGGGTTTAATGATGTACTTAATTGGGATTGAGAATGCTGTCAACCATTCCCAATGTTTAACAACCACCATGATAGTAATTAATCTTATTCCTTTGCAGTAGGGAAAAATTGGCTTTACGCAAAAACCTTATAACCATAGAGCTTTTCCACCAGCCAAATATGCATGTAGTGATAGTCTTTATTCATCATTCTCTATGGTGTGAATTTTCCAGTACATTCAATGTACTGACCCGTTTTCGGGCTGCAACGTCTCATGTTGCAGGTTTCTTACGTCGAGTAAGTGATACGTTAGGGTTACGATTTCTACACTCAACTTTGCCGTTGGTGTTGATGGGAATCCACAACCTTGTTGCTTCCGCTATATGGATTGAGGTAATAGTATTTACGTTACTTTATCCATGTGATTTACCTCTGTTATAAATCCTTCGAGTACTGTGTGTGTCAGCATACCGATCCAGGGATGACACTTAAGCACAGAGACTTGATCCATACGGGTCAGGTCGCTACAAGATGGTATCAGAGCACATGTTGACTATAGGACGTGACCCTAGAGGCTGGCAAGCCCATAGCAAAGATTTTTTTCTCTACAACTTTCCCTTTCAAAAAGATCTTTTACCTCTCTTCTCTTCTGAACTTATTCAAAAAATTCCCTTTAGTGAGACCATACTCCTTTCCCCTTTTGACCACACAAAGATTCGACTGATGAGACCACCCCAAGAAGTACGAGATATCGGACAAACAAGGCCACTTCGAAATGAAGAGTATTTTCTGTGCATCTGAATAATGGAAACTACAACTGTGAAGACTCTGAAGATTAGGAAAATTGGAGGCTCTGAAGAATCCCCAGATTTGTATGACCTAGGAATGCTACCCTTATGGAACTTGGCAGACTATGGAAGTTGTCAATACCCGAGATCAAGGTGTATCGGAGGAAGACTGAAACAAGGAGCATGAGAACTCAAAATTTTGTCAAAGAAAACCCTAAGGCAGGAGATATCAACTATGGAATGATAGCGCATGGAAAAGACAAGAGCAGAAACACGATTATCCGTGATGTCATCCCCCGCTAATGCTATTGTCACCGTGCTGAGTTAAGGATGCATGTCATCAGAATGGATTTGATGGAAGAAGGTTGATGGAGCACCTATCATAAGATGAAGTTTTAGTCCTAGCCGGTATATCACCAGGATCTGGAGTAGTACATCAAGAAGTTTAAAATGGAGCTCCAGGAAGTCGTATTAGACAAGGAAGTATTTCATGAGGAACTCAGGATCCTGAAGATGAGAGTAGCCAAGCTGGAGGAGCTACAACCTCGAGATACCGGAGAAATTGTCAAGAACTGAAGGACAGTATGACCATGGTTCATGCCAAGGATGTTGAAACCAGAAGTTGGAACACAACTCCAGAATATTGAAGGACGTCACGAGAGACTTCGCGTCAACAGAGTTGATCTGGCAAAAGAACTTGAGAAAGACGAGCATGATCAGAAGAAGCCATTAGAGGCATGAACAAGACTTGAAGAGTTTGGCGACGTTGACCTTAGAAGACCAAACCCCTGTTATACACCTACGTTAGATGCGACGATTGTGAGCTGTCATTTGTTTGTTGTTTTTCCGACAGCCACAATAAAATCTGACTTCTCAAAACTTTTGTTTGTATTGTGTGCATCCCTCTTGATCTCTCTTATCTCACCCCAAAACCCATGGACCCAATAGAGGATGAATGGAGATGAGCTTGTATTTTTGGGACCAATGAGTCAATTGGAGACCGACCGATGGATTCAGAACATGGAGGATCACTTGGAGAATAACCCTATAGTTGGACATGATATGACCCAGCATGCTCTTCAGTGCTTTGAAAGAGGTTCTGCTACTTGGTGGAAGATATACCAAACCATGAATGGATGGCAAGGAGTAACCACTTGGAAAGAATTTAAGTTGACTTTGCTAAAGTCACAGTTTGTGTCCCAGAAATTGAAGCCTTATGGAAAGGATATGAAGAAACATGGTGCATGCAAGATTTGTGGAGAAATAGGACACACCCATAAAGAACACAAGGATGAATGCCCTAATTGTGAAGGAAGTCACCCAGCTGAAGAATGCCCAACTAGGCAGATCACTTGTTTCTTGTGTGAAGGGACTACCCACTATCCTGCTAAGTGTCACATTTACCCCATGGTACAGCGAACCATCCAACAGAAGAAAGAAGAAATGAAAGGAGCCCTCATGGAAATTTTAGAAGAAGTTGTGATGGAGGACACACCCAAAGAAGAACTAAGTAAACCCTGCACCAAGTCTTGCTATTCATGTGGAGAAGAAGGACACATCTCCCAAAATTGTTTGAATGGGGATCTAGTAGAATTCTCGACAGAGGAAGTAGAATATGACCCACAGGAAATAGAAGCCCTGATTGGAATGGAAAAGTCCAGGAAGAGAAACCGATTGGATTCCAGGAAGGACCTTAGTCATATCACCTATTACGGGTGCAAAAATTCAGGACACTACTTCAATGATTGCCCAAAAGGGAAGATGAGGACCCAGGAGGCTATATAATCACAAGGAAACCTCGAAACTTGTCAGAAGTAATATGTTTCCGTTGTAATGAAGCATGGCACTTTGCCAGAGATTGTCCGAAGGAGAAGGAGACTTGTGATAAATAGTTGAGTTTATAACCAAAGAAATGGAGTAGTAGAAGTGAGAACATTTTTTCTCTTATATTGAGGTGTTGAGTTGAGACATGTAATGGAGAAGCGAGAGATTGTAAACATTTGAGAATTAATAAAGTTTGCAGTGTTGGTACTGACTTGGATTTTATGAGTTACTCTATGAGGAAAGATGTTGACCATTTCCGATATGAGAAATATGGTCTATGGAATATTGGAGCCTTTTTAAGGGTGGTAGTACCCTGTAAGAACCCTTGACTCTTGGAAAAGATAAGGATACTCCACTGACTGGATTTCAGACAAAATGAATATGAGTTTTATCTCGATATGTGTGATACCCCAAGAGTATGTGGGATGAAGTTGGAGACCGTCAGTTGTTTGGATCAAATGTGATCAAGGACTTAGAAGAGAATGTTAAGTTGATTCGACTGAAGGAAGCTCAGTCCAGGCAGAAGAGTTATGTAGACTCAAGGAGGTAGCCTATGAAATTGGAGAATGAGCATGTCTTCATGTGTTCCCTCTGCGAGGAGTTAAATGAATTGGAGTTAAGGTAAAGTTAGCCCCAAGGTTTGTAGGACCATACTGAGTTTTGGAGAGTATGAGAGAAGTGGCCTACAAGTTGGAGTTACCCGAAGGACTGTCAGGAGTTCAGGATGTGTTTCACGGTTCCCAGTTGAAGAAGTGCCATGCAGAGATGGCCAATATTCCCCTGTAAGGACGCTTGACCGCGGAAAAGATAATGATGTTCCATGGAGTGGATTTCATAGGTACGAGTCTTATCTCGATATGTTGGATACCCCAAGAATATGAAGAGATGAAGTACTGGAGATTCCATGATGAGTCTGAGTAAATCACGTTTTAGTTTTGGTGCCAATAGAAGGAAGGAAGATAGTACAATTGGATGGATTTAAGAATACTAGGAAGTTGGAAGTTGGAACAATGATCGGTTGCCCGATGATAAGTTCAAGGACTACAAGTGATGAGATGGGCCATAACCCACAGGCCCCAGGACCTGCCAAGAAGCAAGCACATTCTTGCTGAAGGAAAAACCCTGAAAGAAGTTACGATTTTATCGACAGACGATCTTATAGGAGTTTACGCAAAACCTAAGAGTTGTGAAGGAACGATAGATGTTTGTTTGGCTTGCAGAATCTATGGATTTATTCGAACTTGGTTCGTCGACAAGAGAAATTCTGCAATGCTTGTGAGGATGACCGAGTGTTAGAATGTGAGATTCGCTAAACCGTATACAAGGTAATGATTTGGGTGCGGGATGGATTGATCACCATACCGAATTACTCTTATTGTTCGCCTTGCTATATGGGATGGTAAATCTGAGTGACTCGCCTATAGTAGAGAGACGACGATATTAAACCTTGTTAAACCTTAGAATGGTATAAGAATTTTTCCCTTGTACATGACAGCTTTTTGCCAACCGTAGGTTATACGGTGAGGATCAACCCAGACCCATTTCCTGCAGGAGAAACCATAAATTGTTGACCACCATGAGATCTCGATAGTTGTTTAGTTTTGGCGCCCGACCCATCAGCTAAAAAGACCCAATCTCGGAATAACCTTACCAAGAGGAAAGGACAGAAGAATTGAGGAAAAGGTTATGACACTACCGGAAGAGCCAGAGAAGGAATTTTCCGAGGATTTGAGAAGACCGACACTGTTAACAATATGGATGAAGTATATGAGTTTCGATGGAGCTGTAACCATGCTTCTAAGGGTGGTAGGACCCCAGACACCTGTGAAGATCGATGGATTTTGAGGAGGGCCCCAAACCCTAACCTTTTCTTGCTAGCCTCTCCGAATCTCGAGGACGAGATTCATATTAAGGGTGGTAGGTTTGTAACATCCCAAAATTCTAAATTTTGGAATGTTATAATAAATAGATAGATTTGATTGATTGTTTGATTGATTGACTGAAAGTGAGTGAATTCGAAACTTTTGAAAGTTAAATGAGAGGGAATAAAAGGACTTTCCCAAACTTTCATATTTGCTTTCTGATCTCCATGAATTCAAATTCTTCTCAACACAAAACCCTAGAGAGAAGATGACATGACTTCTTCCATTTAAAATGAAAAGGGTGTTTGAAAAATATTTGAATTCCATTGGGAAATATTTTCCACTTCAGAAACTTTATGCAACTCAATGATTTTCACAAAAGAAGATAAAATGACTTCTTCAAATTATGAAATATGAGTTGGGAGTTTTAAAGGATCAATTTCAAGTCCTTTTGGAATTAATTTTCAATTTGGATTTATTTGAGTTTTATTCAAATTATTTTTCTCCAAAAATAAAATATATGAAAATTAGGGTAACATGATTCCCTACATTAGAAAATTGGAGAAAAAAGTTAATTTGAAATCACTTTGGTATTTTTAAAATGATTTTTGTTGGATTTTAATAGACTAGTAGCACTCTTTGATTTATCTGAATTTGTGCGTATTTTATTTGGTGCTACAAAAATGTTCACGTTGTAGGAAATCTTGTTCTGAAAATTTTGATATATTATATGCCTATATTAAAATTTTAGTTATTTTGTTTTGTTTACTTTTCTGCTGTCTGGAAAATGTTTTAAAAAAAATCTCTTTCCCTCGCCGAACTGGGCCGGCGCAGCCCCAGGCCAGGCCACGGCCCAGCCAGCCGCACCGCCTCCTCCACCCGAGCGGGAGACCGCCGCCGCCACGACTGCCGCCACCGACCTCGGCGTCCGTGCCAAGGTCGGGCACCTCTGCCCCCTCGCCCAAGGCACTCCGCCCCGCCCCATAAATAGGCCGCCGCCGCCGCTCTCTCCCCGCACCTGCCCCGCCGCCTCTCTCCCCTCGCGCCGCCATCGCTGCTTCTCGCCGCTGCCTGCGCCGCCTCTCGCCGCCGACGCCGCCGCCACTCGCAGCCGCCTCGCCGCCGCCCGCTGCTGCTGCCCGCGCCGCACTTCGCCCCGCGCCGCTCCCGTCCTAGCCGCGCCGCCACCCGCCGCTGTTGCCTCGCCCCGCTCGCCGGAGCCGCACGGCCCTCGCCGGAGTTCAACCTCACCGCTGCCGGTTTTCTCTCGAAAACCACCACACCGTTGCGAACCGGTATAAACCCGGTCCGATCCGGTTTTTCTTTTAAGTTTGGTTTTTTTTTAAAAAACCCTAGACTAGATCTGTTTTTTTAGGTTTTATTAAACAGCGAACGTCCACTGTTTTGATCTTATAAACGAGCGTTCGTTATTTAGTATTTTTGTTTTCTGGTTATTTTCGGCCAGGGACCTAGATGTGAATACTTTATTTACAGAATAGTCCCTGTTCTTCAAACAAGCATAACTTTTTACTCGTTAGTACAAATTCAACGAAACCAACGCTCACATCTTCGTTACGATCTCCTCTATCCAGTAATCCAACTCAAACATGTTTTTGAAAATTTTAAAATTTGAATTAGATCAGATTTGAATTCAAACTTCGTTTGATCATAACTTGAGTTTCGTAGCTCCGTTTGAGTTGATTCTTTTTGCAAATCGAAGCTCTTGACCTAAAAATTCTAATAAGGCCAAATTCAAATAATTTTGGTACTGCTAGAAATTGTTTTATGTTGCAAGAGTTATTTGCTGGGTTTTGATGTTTCCGAATCGTTTTCTTCGTTCTTTCTGATCTTTTGAGTGATTGCTTATGTGTGGTTACTATTGCTTGCTTACGATAGATTGACCGGAGTGTGACGAGTAGAACTATCAAGATTTTGAGTGTGAATCATCTTCATCAACATTGTAGGCAAGTTCACACTTTGATCATACTTTTGCTACAACCCAGTTTTATTGCATTAGATCAATTCTCACACATTGCATGATTAGGATCTAATTAAATTGTGGGATGGGAAGTAGATGAGGTAGTACCTATTACCTGTATTATTATGAAACCTTTGGGAGTTACTTCTACGTTTCCTTATTATGCCAGGCTATGCTACCAGACGTGGATTGGGTGAGTGATGTCCATAACAGATGTGAGATTGATAATTTAATGGTTTATCTAAGGTGGCAACTTAAACACACATCTGGGTGGATTGAGGCACCTGATGTCTATCAGGACTTGCCTGTTTTTTTTGGACCGCCACCCAGGCTCAAAGGGATCATAAGATCTTTCATGCTAGAAACTTCCGTGTGCAGCCACAAGCCATTATGGGCTCTGGCATAGTTGACTAAGTTGTGCGAACTCTTACAGTGGTAGACTAGCAGATGTAGGGGATGTAGGTGTACCGGTCTACCCGATCGTAAGGTGCTAGCACTTCTGAAAGGCTATGTCTCGGTCATCCGTCTTCTCAAACACCATGTAGTGCGAGAAACCAAACGGAGGCGATCGAGTCTTGTGGGGAAAAGTGCGCAAACCTCTGCAGAGTGTACAAACTAATCATGATTAGCCATGCCCTGGTTATGGACATCTTGAGTATCTAGTTCTTGGATTATCCTGTTGATCTCATCACGTTACTTTAAATGAATTTTGTTGGGTTTAATGATGTACTTAATTGGGATTGAGAATGCTGTCAACCATTCTCAATGTTTAACAACCACCATGATAGTAATTAATCTTATTCCTTTGCAGTAGGGAAAAATTGGCTTTACGCAAAAACCTTATAACCATAGAGCTTTTCCACCAGCCAAATATGCATGTAGTGATAGTATTTATTCATCATTCTCTATGGTGTGAATTTTCCAGTACATTCAATGTACTGACCCATTTTCGGGCTGCAACGTCTCATGTTGTAGGTTTCTTACGTCGAGTAAGTGATACGTTAGGGTTACGATTTCTACACTCAACTTTGCCGTTGGTGTTGATGGGAATCCACAACCTTGTTGCTTCCGCTATATGGATTGAGGTAATAGTATTTACGTTACTTTATACATGTGATTTACCTCTGTTATAAATCCTTCGAGTACTGTGTGTGTCAGCATACCGATCCAGGGATGACACTTAAGCACAGAGACTTGATCCATACGGGTCAGGTCGCTACACAGGGCAAAACAAATCATGGCTTTCCTCAATTATCACAGATGGGCTCATTCCCGTGGGAAGAGTACAGACCCTGGATGCACTCCATGTTGTCGCAGATGGGCTCCTTCCCCTTGGAAGAGCACGAATGTAGGGTGCCCTCCCTGATGTCGCAGACGGGTGCTTTCCCCTTGGAAGAGTCAGAGAGGGTGCCCTCCTCGTGGTCACCGTCGATGAGGTCTGACTTGGAAGCTGTGGATCCCAAGCCAGCGTCGCAGAACGTGTCCTTCGGAAATGACAAAAGGGGCTCAATGGCGACGTAGAATGGAAAATTGTTGACAGCGAGCCAGAGGAGATGAGCGACGGGGCCATGGATGAGATCGACGGTGGTTGAACCCGAGTGGTTGGGATGAGCCACTTAAGCTGTGACATAGCCTACCTCAGGACATCACTATCGATGACCACGATGTCGTAGCCGGCGGCCGAGACATGCCTGGATACTCTAGCCTGCTGCTTGAGTGCCTGCCGCCAGTAGTGGTCGTCAGCTTCCTCGGCGATGTCGGGCGAAGAGACCGCTATACACCTCTTTTGGGCCAGTCGCTCCACGGGAAGCGTAGCCGGGCTTAGGCTGCGACACTTTGGAGTGGGGGATGGGGATGGGCATCTGTGGGAAAGGGGGCGTTTGGTAGGCGTCATCTAAGAAACTCAGGGCAGCCTGGGTATGGAGATCGGTGGGTATGCTTCATCGGCAAAACGGCAGATGTTGACAATGGAGGCCTTGCGGCAGCGGCGACGAGGACCTTGCTAGGGTTTCGAGCGAGGGAGGGGAGTGTGTGTGCGCACGCCCGAGGAGGTTTTGGTGTGTGTGTGTGTGTGTGTGTTGTGTTGTGTTGTGTTGTGTGTGTGTGTGGAGGGGGGCGGGGGTGGGGGGGTGTCTGACGAAATGACGCGGGTACTGAAAATTTTACTACGCGGGAGTCAAATGCGGGAGTGAAATGTTGGGCTATTGGAAATTTTGTTGATAGTGCATCACATACGGTCCGGAGATAACAACCATGTGTTATGAAACAGAAAAACCCTCGAGGTGGGCAGATATTTTCTAGGGATGCAGGCAGGATTGGGAACAAGAAACATCGCACACGGTCCGGAGGTAACAACCGTGTGTTATGAAATAGAAAAACCCTCGCGGCGGGTATATATTTTCTAGGGATGCAGGCGGGATTGGGAACAAGAAGCATCGTAGATGGTCCGGAGATAACAACCATGTGTTATGAAACAAAAAAAACCTCAAGGCGGGCAACTATTTTTGAGAGGGGGAGCCTCGTGGAGCCCTATGTACTGTGCGGATGTGTGCGTGACAGGGGCACCGGCGTGGCACACGGTTAGTTTGAGTGAATCATGTCTATTGCGTCATCCAACTAGTCTAATGTTCATAAATTTGGTGAAAAATGACACGGGAAAGGGTCAGAACACAAACACACTTGCATGGGGACCAAATTTATGTATCAAAAGGTGTTGGTGAACATAGTAATTTCAAAAAAATTCCTACGCACACGCAAGATCTATCTAGGTGATGCATAGCAATGAGAGGGGAGAGTGTTGTCTATGTACCCTTGTAGACTGTAAGTGGAAGCGTTATGACAACGCGGTTGATGTAGTCGTACATCTTCACGATCTGACCGATCCTAGTACCGAAAGTACGGCACCTCCGCGGTCTGCACATGTTCAGCTCGGTGACGTCCCACGAACTCTCGATCCAGCCGAGTATCGAGGGAGAGCTTCATCAGCACGACGGCGTGATGACGGTGATGATGAAGCTACCGGCGCAGGGCTTCACCTAAGCACTATGAAAATAAGATTGAGGTGGATTATGGTGGAGGGGAGCACCGTGCACGGCTAAGACAATGATCAACTTGTGTGTCTATGGGGTGCCCTCCTCCCTCGTATATAAAGGACTGGAGGAGGGGGGAGGGCAGGTGTCGGTGTCAAAACCAGCGGATCTCGGGTAGGGGGTCCCGAACTGTGCAACTAAGGCGGATGGTAATAGGAGGCAGGGGACACGATGTTTTACCCAGGTTCGAGCCCTCTTGATGGATGTAATACCCTACGTCCTGCTTGATTGTTCTTGATGATATGAGTATTACAAGAGTTGATCTACCACGAGATCGTAGAGGCTAAACCCTAGAAGCTAGCCAATGGTATGATTGTATGTTGTCCTACGGACTAAACCCTCCAGTTTATACAGACACCGGAGGTGGCTAGGGTTACACAGAGTCGGTTACAAGGGAGGAGATCTACATATCCGTATTTCCTAGCTTGCCCTCCACGCCAAGGAGAGTCCCATCCGGACACGGGACGAAGTCTTCAATCTTGTATCTTCATAGTCCAACAGTCCGGCCAAAGGATATAGTACGGCTGTCCGAAGACCCCCTAATCCAGGACTCCCTTAGTAGCCCCTGAACCAAGCTTCAATGACGATGAGTACAGCGTGTAGTATTGTCTTCGGCATTGCAAGGCGGGTTCCTCCTGTGAATACTCCATAGAAGATTTTGAACACGAGAATAGTGTTCGCCTCTGCAAGACAATTTCCACACACCACCGTAGAGAGAATAATATTTCCACAAATCTAATCTGCTGACGCGTTTTGATAGCACGACGTCATGTCATGACCCGGTCATTATTCGAACCATTTTTCCCAACTAGCACTGCACATATTGCGAGGCAGTTTTCTTTACATGTCTTGTCGAAGCAGAGATCGTGTCCCCCTTATTACAGGATTCTCATCAATACACTACAAAAAAAAGACACATCCGTGACATTTTGGGCCGAACGAAATTTTTTTTCTGTCATACATATGACACTTCTATGACGATAATTGTGACAAAACCCAGTATCATCATAGATGTGGTGGGCTCCTACTTCTATGACAAAAAATCATGACAGAAAATGGGCTTTTCGTCCTAGGCGGGCCGGAGACGCAGCTGCATTACATTCTTTGGGCCATCCATGACGGAAAAAACCATGGTAGAAGCGAGGGGGGGATTTCGGGGAGTTCCAGGTTATGGTGGGAGGTCGGGGGCCGAGCGATGCACATTTCTCTCGTACACGTACGCGCGTGTGTGCGAGGCGTTGGCTCTAACTGAACCCGAGCGAGGCGTTGGGCTCTAACTGAACCAGAGTGATTGCACTGCTGGCTACGCGTTACTGAACCCGAGCGATCGATCGATGGCTGTTAACTAAACTCGATCGAGCGATTCCTTCGCTACTACTGCTAACTGAAGCCGATCGATGGGATGAACAGTGAGCGTTGTGGGGGCGGGGGGTTTGGATGAACAGTGAGCGGTGGCGTTGCCTCTGGATGAACAGGACCCCGTGGTGTGGTGGAGGGCTGGATGAACAATAGATGGTGGAGGGGTGCCCGTGGAGGGGTGGATGAAGAGGACCCCGTGGTGTGGAGGGCTGGATGAACAGTAGACGGTGGAGGGGTGGTTGAACAGGACCCCATGGTGTGGAGGGCTGGATGAACAGTAGACGGTGGAGGGGTGCCCGTGGAGGGGTGGTTGAACAGGACCCCATGGCGTGGATGGTTGGATGAACGGTAGACGGTGGAGGGGTGCCCGTGGAGGGGTGGTTGAACAGTAGCTGGTGGATAGCGCGCGGTGGAGGCTGGATGAACAGGAGCCCGTGGAGGCTAGATGAACAGGAGCCCGTGGAGGCTGGAGGAGGTCGACGGTGGAGATGAACAGTATCCCGTGGAGTCCCGTTTTGCGGTATGCCACACCCCTCCCGATGAACAGGACCCCCGTTTCGACCGTTGCGCTCCAACACAAGTCCGTTTCCTCTGTTTTGCGGTACGCCACACCCCTCCCGATTAACAGGACCCTCGTTTCGACCGTAGGAGGTCCATTTCCTCCGTTTTGCGTTACGCCACACTCCTTCCGATGAACAGGATCCCATTTCGAATGTGGCCGGTCGAACACAAGGATGTTTCATCCGTTCTGCGGTACGCCAGGCCTCGTTTCCATCGCCTGTTCCGTCCAAGCCCTCCCGATGAAGACGACGCATTTCGTTGCCTCCCCATGAACACGACACATTCCGTTGCCTTCCCATGAACACGACGATGACGCTGTTTCTCCATTCCGACCCAGCCATGTACACGAGCCCTCGCCGTACGTATGCGCGAGTAGGCGTTCGAGACCCCGCCCGTATGTACACATACGTGGCCGTATTTTCTTTCTTGCACCCTGACCGATGTACATACATGTACATGCTATGTGCGCGCCTCTACTATGACACGTGCGCGCCTCTACATCGACCAGTATATATGTACGTACATGTTCGCGACCAGAATGACAACGCTATGTACACTTCGACCAGGTGGGTCCCGACTGTCAGGCACTTCCTTGCATGTGAAGATGTAGCTGGTGGGTCCCAGCAGTCAGGGGGGAAAATCATTTTGTTTTTTTGCCTAGACGCACTTCCTCGCATGCGAAGGTGTAGCTGGTGGGTCCCAGCACTCAGGGGGGAAATGTTTTTGTCACAAAATACGGTGGCCCGTCCGATGGGTCCCCGCTATCAGGTGGAGGAATAATTATTTTGCACGTAATAAGGAGGCACTTCCTTGCTGCGGCCGTGTACCCAGCTGTCAGCCTCTCCACGTACAATCCACATCCGATGGAAGTCATTCCTTGACCACGTTGACCACGCCGTGCCGAGAGCACCAGGGCGGTGGACGACGGCGAGGCCTAGGAAGGGGACGACGGGGAGCCGGGGAAGATGCGGCAGCGGAAGCCCGCGCGGTGACGAGTACGAGGGTTCACTGGTTCAGCTGCGGTGTGAGGCTGCCATCGCCGCAGGGCCTGGCCAGCGGTGGGAATAGTAGGGGGCAGTGAGGCGTCCGCGGCAGCACAGCCGGCCACGGGAGGCAGGACCATGCGGCACGACCGGCGCTGCTTTGGGCGGCTGGAGCAAGAAGATCATAGGTTGAAGAAGCACTACGGCCGTTGGATGGACATCGTATGGTCACTGGAGCTAGAATCGTTCATATTGACTAAAGTTGACAAAGGCCCCTGTCCCAGTCAACTTAGTAGGCCCACAAGTCAGCCTCCCACCATGGTGGGTCCCAGCTAACAAGGGGAGTATTCATTTTTTTGTGTGTAATAAGGAGGCACTTCCGGTGGGTCCGGGCTGATAGCGGGGGAACGTTTTTTTTGCGAAATACGCTGGCCCGTCCGGTGAGTCCGAGAAGTCAGGGGGAAACGTTTTTTTCACGAAATAAGGTGGCCCGTCCGGTGGGTCCCTACTGTAAGGTGGAGGAATAATTATTTTGCGCGTAATAAGGAGGCACTTCCTTGCGGCCGCTTGGACCCAGCTGTCAGCCTCTCCACGTATAGTACTCTTCCGATGGAAGTCGGTCGTTGACCACGTTGACCACGCCGCGCCGAGAGCACCAGGGCGGTGGTATGGACGACGGCGAGTCCTAGGAACGAGACGACACGGAGCCGGGGAAGACGCAGCAGTTGAAGCCCGCGCAGAGAGGAGTACGAGGGTTCACTGGTTCGGCTGCGGTGTGAGGCTGCCGTCGCCGCAGAATAACAGGTGTGTGGGTGAGTGGAGGAATGGCCTGGCCAGCGGTGGGAGTAGTATGGGGGCGGTGAGGCCTCCGCGGTAGCACAGCCGGCCACGGGAGGCAGGAGCAGGCGGCACGACCGGCGCTGCTTTGGGCGGCTGGACCAAGAATACCAGAGGTTGAAGAAGCACTACGGCCGTTGGATGGACATCGTACGGTCACTGTAGCTAGAAATGTTTATTACTGACTAAGTTGACAAAGCCCTTGGTACACACCAACTTAGTAGGCCCACGGGTCAGCCTCTGAAACGGTGCGCCCCAGATGTCAGGGGGAGGAATCATTTTTTGGGCAGCCGAAGCTAAGAATATCCGAGATTGAAGAATAAGCATTACATCCGTTGGATAGACATCCAACGGCCACTGCTGCTAGAACCGTGTGTTGACTATAATAAGCTGGCAAAGCCTTGCATACGCGTCAACTTATTTTTTTAGGGGACGCGTCACTTAGTAGGCCCACAAGTGTGTGGCAGAGAACTTATAGCCCATTTGCGTTTTGTAAGAATGTACGACCCATTTTGGAATTCTAATGGAATTTACAACAGCCCATTTACAGTTTGTTAAAAGTACAGCCCATTTTCTAGCTAGGACAATGATTAATAATTTCAACCAACCGTTGAAGACAGAATTAAATAAAATTTCCCACATTTTGATAGGCTCCAAAATATTTTTATCCCGAAATTTCTAGTCAGATTAAATATAAATTTGTATTACGTAAAAATCCAACGAAACATTGCGAGCGCAACAATGAAAATTTAAGATTTTCAACATCCATAAATAATATTTTATAAACTAATTTCATGTTTGTTGCATTTTTTTATAGTTACTGCCCAGTTTTTACAATTACATCCTATTTATTATTTTTTAAAGCCCATTTTCCTGTTAAGCCTAATGCATCCCTCCTAGGAAAGATTTGCAGCCCAGCCGGGCGGAGAATAACAAGTTGACCTTGCCTGGGTATTCCTCAAAAAGACGTATAGCTAGGCTAGCCATTTTCATCTTGAAAAAATTAGTATCTGGGCTGGATATCTGGCCTGGGCTAGACGGGTCACAGCCCGCCCAGCTAATACCCTGCTCTCCTCTGAACAACAACGAAATCATCGCCAAGAAAAACTCTAGAGTGCTCACACCTCAAAAACACAAATACTGCTCGAGCTGCTTGGTCCCAGCTGTCGGCCGCACCTTGTGCAATTCTCTCGTTTATATTGACTACATAGGTTGACAATGGTATGGGACCGTGATGTGAGGAAACCAGGACAAATATAGTTGTACATAATAAAGAGGCACTTGCGTACGTACGGCTATGGCCCTAGTGGGTCCCTAGTGTCATCCAGTCAAAATAAAGTCATCTCCTGAATCCTCATGTTCGTTGACAATGTTAACAATGCTCGGTGCCACGGCGAGCGCAACAACTCGAAGGACAACGGAGAGGGCCTCGCGTGCCCTACGGATGGTCTGATACAGCGCCCGCTACTCATTCTAGAAGCCAGGATCATCGGACACCTATGAGCACCTTCGAGAAAATGAGACGGCATGAAATGGTAAGGCCACGCCTGGGAGCTCTGGTTTATTTCAAACCTGTATTAACATACAAGTGATTTACTCGTCATCGAAAACAACGCGTAAAATACAGGCATAATGAAACTAAGGGCCCGAGGTCTGTAAGTAAAACCGGCGGGTTATGCGTGTAATTTGAGAGACCAGTGTATATTTTATGAGCACTGCTATATGGATGACATTACCAGACGATACATGCACGACGTGCGTATCATGCCATCCATGGGCAAGGCTGAAACAGCAGCTAACGGCTGGATTAGCAATCGTCCGAGTGTCGTTCAGCGTTTTTATCGTGTGTCAAGTACTTCCGATATTTTACTAGTCGAAATCGACCAACCAAGCGCCTTCGCCCGAGACCATCTGCTTTAATTTACAAGCGTCAGTTTTACAAGCGGTTTTGGTTGGAAAACGACGATCCAATCACGGCCTAATATCATGAGTTGGTCAGAAGATCATGTGGTTTCACGTCTGACCTACCCGACTTGTTGTATAGGCTATGAATGAAACATCAGACAATGAACTTCTTAAGCACGGAAACAACAGAAGAGGATGATCTTCTTAACAAGCAAATCACTGGCATTAGATCGACATGCAAAACAATACGAAGCATTATTCTCAGGAGGCACGGTGAACAGCTCGTGATGCCGCATGCCACAACATTCCAATCTCAACTTCGCAATCAAACACAAGGCCTGGCATTACATGGACAATATTCAGAATAAACTCTTTAAAAGGAATATCTCAGCAGAGTAACTATTTACTTCTAAACTGAACACGGGAATAGGAAAAAACACTCGACGCTGCTCACAGCAAGGGCGTCCCACTCAAAAATATCAAATGCATGTCTTCTGTCTAACATCAATGAGCAAATTTTGACAAGGTTTTCCAATTCCAATATATTAAACTAACGTCTTCTTGCTAACATCAATGATTAAACTTTGACAAGCTTTTCCCATTCAAAAAATGTAATGCCTATGATCCTGGAGTCCTGTCGTAGCTTTTGTACTTGTTTGGGCACTTTTTGCCCAGGGCACTCCACGTGTTGTTAAATTGCCAATGGTCTTTGCAGACTAGTCATGTCACCGGTGTCTAATAATACTCTGTAAAGCTTCTCGGTCATTCCTTCTGTAATGTAGAGCAAACAGTGACTGCTTCTTTCTGCAAAGTGGAACGACCAACTAGACCCAGTAATGCAGCAGTTTGCCTTACACATTGGCTCCTTTTGTGCAGTTCAACTAAAATCAAAGTCGGAATAAAACCGAGCTTTAATTTTGATATCCCTATAAGCAACAATAGGTATAAGGGAAACAATTACTAAGAAATAACGGTTGATGACTTGTACTCCCAGAAGAAAAGCATCTACTTATCTACTTTATCTTAATGGGAAACAAAGCAGGAGAGTAGCAATTCTCCATCAGTGTTATTCATTCATATTGACTGAGACATTATCTTAACAATGCCTTGTTTCAACATGTATAAAGAATGACAAAGCTTATAAAGGGGGTGATGCTGAATTTGTTGTAACAAAGCAACAAGCATCGTATCTGGGTTGGTCCCATTTTTGTTCACTACTTAATGGGAAAAGACAGCACTACAATAGCTTCAATTCATCATTTATTTAAAATTGTACCAATACAAGTAGCACAGCATCTCAAAACACACTGCATGATCATGTGGATGAAGGCAAGTACCAACCTGTCATGACGCACACAAGATCACGTACGAATCTGCCAACATGAATAGGAAATCCAATCTCGTTTTGTGCAGTTGCACTAAAATCAAGCAAAGTGTTTCACGTAGCGAAGCAAAATGTCACAATAGCAACAAGTTGAATAGATATCCCTGTATAAACAGAGGCAAAAAAGGAATCAATTACTGGCTAATAAAGGAGGATGAAATATGCGGCCACAAAAATGGTAATCCCGCCAATCCCTAACAAGTGTTGCAGTTTTGAAATAAGATTCAGTAGTTAATTCTGAGAGTGGCATCAATTACTGGCTTATAAAGGGGGTGATGCTGAATTTGTTGTAACAAAGCAACAAGCATCATGTCTGGGTTGGTCCCATTTTTGTTAACTACTTAATGGGAAAAGACAGCAATACAATAGCTTCAATTCATCATTTATTTAAAACAGTACCAATAGAAGTAGCACAACATCTCAAAGCACACTGCACAATCATGTGGATGAAGTCCTGTACTGACCTTTCATGAGACGACCAACATAAAATACGAATCTACCAACACGAATTGGAAATCCAATCAAGTTTTGTGCAGTTGCATTGAAATCAAGCAAAGTTGCCGGTGTGACATTTAAGTTTTCTATAGCAACTGAATAGATATCCCTGTTTTAAGAGGCAAAAAAGAAAACAATTACTGGCCAATAAAGGAGGATGAAACATGCGGCCACAAAAAGAAGCATTTACCTTATCTTGATGGAAAACAAAGTATAGGACAGTAGCATTTCTAAAATGGTTGCATTGATTCATATTAATAGAGAAATTCTTTTAAAACAGACCAGTGGTTAATTCTGAGATTAACAACAGCAAAATAGCTGCATGGGACATGCCAGCACCATGTGCGTCCACACGTATAAATGGGTGATGCAGAGTATGTAGCCAAGCAGCATATATGCGCTGGTCCCATATTTGTTCTCTTTGAACCTTCTTCCTATGTGAGGGCAACAAATCTAGTCGTGCACAAACTACCCGACCCCCCAGTTTCTTTCCCTTTTCAACAAAGAGATCGGTTCCTTACAGATGTGTGTAGTGGGTTACCCCCTTTTTTCCCTTTTCGACCTACAAAGCGGCTGGATAGCCAGTCTATACTACTTTCTGCCCCTCCTTTCCTCATTGAACCACGTCCTAGATTCTTGCTCCAGCCCACCGCACCCTTCTTTCCTCTTTGAACCAAGACCTAGATTCGACTACAGATCGAAAAAGATCCACATGCAGCTAGAGCAACGACGGTTTCAAAGAAACTTATACCTTAGGGTCGTCGGGATGTGGCAAGGCATGCGGCGGGAGGCCGGATCTGCCCACACTACATACAGAAGCAAGGAAGAAGGGGTTGGTGGCCCTCCCGCACAGGTGCTGGGTGAAAGAGAACAGCGCAGCCAGCAGTGGGTTGCCTCCCTCGCCGAAGGCGATAGAGTGAACGCTACACCTCCTCTCCTTCCCAGTGCGACGGGATACGGACGCCTCCTTCACCAGCTGTGAGGGGGGAGAGAGAGAGACAAGAGGCCAACACAGTCTTGTTTAGATCTGGTGAAGAGAGGGTGAGAGACTGTGAATATAGCAAACCCTAGAAAATGAACGCTGAGCCTCCAGCGTGTAACATATATGTAGTGCGGCGAGCGTGTGGAGAGTGCAAACCCTAGCAAACAAGCGCTGAGGCTCCTGCTTATATATATACTACTGTAGTACGGACTGAGCTCTGGTGCCTTCACTGCACCTGCTTTTGGCTGTATGACAGGTGAGCCAGCCACATTTTGGGCCCACCTGTCGTAAATCCCTAGCGAAAATTGCACCAACGTGAAAGACGACTGCGTCTCCAACACAACCAAGGTGAACTGATGAAGGATATCAACTTTGTGCATAACAAGCAAAGAGCACTGATGGAAGACAGCTTGTTTTTCGTCGAAAATCGATCAGCTTCACCAGCTGACGCAACCATGAGGCGCAACCATGAGCATCGATAGGTCATCGTGGTGATGCATCATCCATTAGGCATCAAGTTTGGGTGAGGCACCTAAGAAGTTCGACAAATCCTCACTGTGGTCTGTTTCTTCTTAGTAATCAAGCTCGAGGAAAGGAAGAACCACGTGGCAGAGGACAGTGAGGCAGAACAACAATGGCCATCCAATTTTGTGCAGTTCCACTAAAATTGAGGAAGACATGCCCAAGTATGGAGACATGCTTCGCTGTTTCCAAAAATATAAAAAAGGGTTAGCAACGACATCTCAATTGTAAATAAGAATTAATGAAAAGTACACCAACAACAGAAGCATCATAATTATCTTGATGGGAACTAAACCAGGATACCCGAGAAAAAAAGCATTTCTTCATTTAACTAGTGATAGTACTACCACCATATAGACAATGACCGCACAACCACCATGTACTTTTTGTCGAAACAACATGTATACCACCACTGAGGCATAAATTAGGACAACTTTTTGAGAGGCATTTCCTCTATAATAGTACTAGTAGGTGATGTTGGACCAGCCGACGAACCCTAGCTACTATGCATGGGGAGCTGGGGAGTAGTCGCATAGAAGAAAACCCGCACGCAGCGACCTGGGGAGCTGGACTAGTACAAGAAGTTTACATCAGGTGGGCGAGATGTCATTTAGGCGGGCGGGCGAGATCTGCCCACACGATGGCAGCGAACAAGCCGCGGAAGATCTTCGTCCGCGCCAGCGCCGGCTCCGAGAGGACGGTGCGCATCGGCTTCCTCCGTCGCCGACGGCGACAACGTCAATGCTGCACCTCCTCACCTCCCGCAGCGGACGGGATTCAGCCGGATCTGTGACCACCGGCGAGGAGAGAGATAGAGTTGACACTGTCATCTTGTTTTGATATGGAGAGGGTGAGAGAGCGAGACACGAGAAACTCTCTCAAACAAGAGGCTATAATGAAGTAAAAAAATCTCTCCATAGCAGTGGTTTTAAATAGAATACGCGCATTCCCGGAAAAAAGTAATGAAAACTGGCGGAAAATTTTTTAAGGGTCTGTCTAGGACACATCTAGATGTGACATAGTTATGTCACATATAAGTTGATGTCCACTCTATTTGTGGTCTTTTCCTAGTTTTTTTTGTTTCTTGGTGCTACATTATATACTTGTGGGAGCTTAGATGTGATATCCTTAAGTAACATCTAGATGTGAATTAGAAAAACTGATTTTCTAACATACCAAGAAAGAAAACTCGATCAAAAACACGCCCCCGCTTTCAGGTCGCGAGAGTCGTCGCGCACACACACATAGACATAGACATGCATATCCGTGTTTATGTAAAATTCCATTTCCATCTCCATCTCCAATCATATTTGTCCAACTGGCACATTATTTACGTTGTTAATTATATACGCAACAATATTAACGTACAGCATCTCTTGTTTGCGCACGGCCGGTCCTGACCAACCCGAACCCTCTTCATCACCCGCGTGTGCTTCCCGCCCGAAACGGTCAATGCCGCACTCATGCCCGTCTAGAGCGGACGCGACCTCTCACTGGCGCCGGCATTGATTGCGGCGCGCCAGCCAAGAGAGCGTCGCCCGCGCCGCTTCCGGGTGCACGCGGCTGCTCCGCGTTCAAAGGTCGCAATAGTCGGCTACAACATGCGCGATCTCTTGTAGTAGTAAGTTCTTGGGACTCCGTGCTACAGCTAGCTGTCCTCCCCCAACTCGTCAATCTCTTCCAGTAGTGCTAGTACTCCATGGCGCGATCCTCGACAAGCAGGCAGGAAAGTTATGGTATACTACTCGGTTTGCGGTGAGTGGCATGCCAAGCGACCGTGTGGGGTCGAGCCGTGGAGAAGGGTGAGACACGAACACAACAGACGTGATTTAAATGTTGGTTTTGCTCGATGGCGCAATCCAACGAAACGAAACGTTGGTTTCTCTCTGTTTCCATTTTTTCTCCGGAAAAACGGAAACTTCTCCACTCCATTTTCATTCCTATTCCAAGGTTGCCCCGTTACAACATTCCATCAAATACAAAGGAAAACTAACACGCATGCTGATGCATCTTAATGATTCACGGATCATAGCCAATATTTACTTCACAACTAAAGAAAAAAGTTGTGAGAGCGTTTATGATAGAAAAACTACTGATGGGGTCACTATGACTTAAACCCTAAACCCTAAACATGATTTAATTTCCTGGCTAGGTAGAACCTGTCGAAGGAATGTGCTAGAGGGAGATTCTTTAGTGAGAATGTCAGCAACAATAGAAGCAGCACTCTTTGGTTCTCCACCTTCTGGTACCTCTTGTTCCATAGCACTTTCCATGTCGAGAAGGAAAGATGGCTGGCACCCTCGGATCATACGATGCTTTTGTGCAGTTCCACTAAAATCGACCTGAGCATCCCTGATGGCAAAGATATTGAAGAAGTGTGATTAGAATAATAGTACTGGCACTAGTTCATGAGACATAAACTCATCACAAATAGAAGCCGGTAGAAGTAGAGAAAGATCGACATGGAGATGGAGCTACGGCAGTGGAGCAAGCTGGCTCCAAAAGGAAGATGGACTATCTGGGACGTCGGGCTGTAGCTAGAAGGGCAGTTGGTATGCGACATCGTCCCATACCGTGGTGACCCCTGATTGGTACGCACCGACTGTGGGTTTTCTCCCTCGCCGATGTCAACCGCGTCTACGCAGAACATTGTTCCCTTCCCCCAGCTGCGGGATCAGGCCCGTCGTTCTATGCTTGTGAAGAGAGCAACCTAAGCAAGCAGGCTTGTAGCTTAGGCTCCTGCTAGTGTATATATAGTGGTTTTCTTTTTCTCTCCATATCAACCATTTTACATTGCGTACGTGTCATTCAAGAGTGAAATGATGGTTGCTTCTTCCGACTAACTTACTGTGTGATTTGACTGCTCCTTAGTCGCCCCTACACGTACTCCACCTATGTGTATGCAACAGTCACATGTACACATGGACACAAAAAAGCGCGCGACGCCCTAATGCATGCATGTCCGAGCACACGATGGAACACACACGGTCACGCTCAAGTGCTCAACCTACACGTGCATGCACACACATGCTCAGTCAGGGTGAGCTAGCGACCGTATGAACACAGGAATATATATATATATATATATTGAGCGCAATGAGCATATTATGAAGTCCACTGACCGTATTTTTACAAATATACAGTGACAGACAGTGTATTTATCTCGTTTGAAATTAAGCCATATTAACCGGAGAGGAGGCAGCATGGACTAGCATTACTTTGCTGTGTCCTGTCAACGTGCCGAACGAGGAGAAGGTTGCAGGACGGGAGAAGCTTGCACGCGGTGGCTTGCAGGACAAGGAGAAACTTTTGACTAATGCAAGATCTCCCTCGCTCAGGCGGTGGACGTGCAACAGTTAATTCGGTGTCAGATTGCCAGAAGCATACACTATACTACTAGTGCTATTATTGTTCGACTTCCCAAATAGCCAAGCGCAAAGTTTACTAGTACTACTACTATAGTACTATACTAGTACTAGGAACCGGATGGAGGAGCATCTGTACTCTTATTATAATTTTAAAATGTGATAAAGCAATATTCAACACATTTGTTCTCTTCGAGGGTTCTCGCATGTGATAATGGAAGTTGATTTCATGGAACACTTGCCACAATTCTCGCTTAATTCTGGCTCATATCCTGTTACAAATAGTAGCGCTCAGTAATATTTCCTCTTTTTTTGTTATTCAGCATGTAAACAGGTCAGCAAACCTTGCGGCGCATCTTCGTGCGAACCGTGCTTGCTGCACTTTGAATGTGGGCGAGAGCTGGCTTGATGAAACACCTCGCTTCCTACTTCTTTTTTTGCAGGGTACCTCGCTTCCTAGTGACCAGTGTCTTGGCTGATCATCCTAAGAATGCTTATATATGAATAAAGCTCTCTCATTTACCAGCAAAAAAGATTAAGCCATATTAACCGGAAAGGAGGGAGTATGGACTAGCACTACTTTTTGGTGTGTCCCGTCAACTCACAGAAAGAGGAGAAGCTTGCAGGACAAGGTGAAGCTCGCTTACGCCTTTTGACTAATGCAACCTACCCTTGGTGGACATGCATCAGCCATTCGGTGTCAGATTGTTAGAGGCATACACTGTAGTTCCCAACATGCAGAGTACCATCATTGTTCGACTTCACGAAGGGGCGAAGAGCCAAGCGCAGTAGTACGCGTAGTTGGTTTTGCACCTTCATACTACTCCACCCTCCGTCACAGTTTACAGGGCGCGCTTCATTATGATACATTTCTCTCAATGCATTTCCACCACCAGAGAGACTTTAGACGTGTTTGGTTTAATTCTCAATTAATTAGGGCGTGGTAACCGCAATCAAGTCCACAATTTTCTCTCCATGTACTGTACTACTACGGAGTGCATGCATGTGTGTACCCGGGGTGGAAGCACTGCATGCATGTGTGTACGCATTATTTCCTCTAGTAATAGACGCCGTGCTATAACTACCAATGCTATTTTTCAGGCCGATCGCTAGTCGCCTTGGTCCCACTGTTTTTTTTTCTTTTTTCTGAAGCGCGCTGTATAAACAGTGACGGATGGAGTAGTATGAGCGGATTCAAAGAAGAGCGTATTGATGGTTGCTTCTTCAGAGCAACTTACAGTGGGAAAGGTGGGGCTTATGATTTGACTGCTCATTACTCAGTATTAATGCGGCACAACGACCGGGCTGAGCCTCCCATGCGGTTGTGCACTACCCCCTCGGTTCTTAAATATACTCCGGAGTATTTGTCTTTCTAGAGATTTCAATGAGTGACTACTCAAATATTTGTCTTTTTAGAGATTTCAAATGGACTGGCACATGCGGATGTATATAGACATATTTTAGAGTGTAGATTCACTCATTTTGCTCCGTATGCAGTCACTTGTTGAAATCTCTGTTAAGACGAATAGAATATATAGGAACGGAGGGAGTACACATACGAAGAAAAATGAGTGAATCTACACTCTAAAATATGCCCGTTTGAAATTTGTAAAAAGACAAATATTTAGGAACGAAGGAGTATAATTTTGTGCATGGCACATGGACCCGGATGATGAAGAGGCTTCTGGCAATGCTATCAAGCTTCCATCATTTGTTTACATAATTGACGTACTATACAAATTATTTTCCAGCGACATGAAATTGTACAATGGTGTGAGCTTTCAGCTTTTGTTTCGCGTGTCTTGCCATCGATGCTCTTTCGGAAACAATAAAAAACTAACTTCCTTGCTAATGCATGTCAATTATTAGCAGATTAGAGCTAATAATTACACCACAACTGAAGACAAAGTTGTGAGAAGGTGTTAAATTAAAATTGATCCATGCTTTCATTGGCAGCAACGTCCCCCCAGCTCTGTCTAAATCAACAAGGCATGTTGGGGAAAAAAGTAGTTGTCTGGAGCATGCAACATTCCGATCATTTGTGCAGTTCCACTAAAATAGAGCTGAGCGTCCCTGTTCCAAAGATATCAAGTGTGATTATGATAATAGAGGACTGTTGATGAAACAATAAGCACACAAATAGAAGCCGGTCACCTTTGCAGTCTCTCTTAAGACTAACTTGTTGGAGAAGATTAGGCTCGGAGTTGGATGAGGAGGATAGAGCAAAACCAATCTCCCTTTATGCAGTCGCACTGAAATGTAGAGACGTTGCCCGTGTGACATTTTAGTATAACTGCACAAAACACTCTTAAGAAAAAAGTAATTTGTGCAGTTCACCAAAAGGTCGCAATAGCAACAACGTGAAATGGATAGCCCTGTTTGCAAAAAAGAGGTAGAAAGGAAACAATTACTGGCCAATAACAGTTGATGACACATGCGACGACAAAAAAGAAGCATATTCCTTGTCCTAAGGGAAGATAACAACACGGTCGTGTTTGTCTAAAACGGTGTGAGGACGAGAATGCAATATGGAAAGTACGCCGGATGAGCTACGTTTTTGGCAAAGAACTATGGAAGATCCACATGCAGTGACGTGGGAAAACGGGTAGTGGAGCAAGGCCGGAGGGGATACCTGGAGGTAATCGGTAGGTAACTAGGTGAGCGGCGGCGGGCGGAATCTGCGAGTAGGTGGCGTAGGCCCTGCCGCGCCGGAGCTTGGTCAGAGAGAATGGCGTGCACCGCAGATCGGGACATGCTGCCTCGGCGCCGTCAAACAGAGAAACAATGCACTTCCTCCCATTCCCCGGCAGACGGGATGTAGAGTGAGAGAGAGGCCACCGCACTCCCTTTCCCCCGGCGGACGGGATGCGGCCGGATCAGTGACCAACGGTGAGAGAGAGAGAGGCCACCGCACTCCCTTTCCCCCGGCGGACGGGATGCGGCCGGATCATTGACCAACGGTGAGAGAGAGAGGCCACCGGAGCCTTGTGTGAGATACTCTAAAGAGAGGACTACCTTTTCCTCCATAAAAAATGTTTTATATTCTGTGTACGTGCCATCGAGCGCTATAACTTTATTTAAAAATAACGCGGCAACGCCTCAAGTCGAACTTTGTTTCGTGCACGCATGGTACACGACCTCCCTAGGTAAACAACCGCTACAGGCGTTCAAATTAGCACGTGGGCTGCCATTTCGTAAAGAAATGAGCTCCACCGTGTACCTACGCGGGTGTGGCTGGGCACAAAGCGTGAGTACGTGCACGGTGCACCTTTTCTCTTCTTGTAACGTACACCACCTACGTGGGGTTGTGTGAGAGAGATACAAACCTAGAGAGATATAGTGTGTGGGTTCTTGAGAGTTTTTTTTGTGGGGGGGGGTCAATCAAAAAATTTAACATATGCAATGTGTGTGAAATAGACTCCTGGATATAACATATATATGGAGGGGGCGATCCACGAGAAGAGAGTGGAGGTATCATCGGCTTGAGGTGTCCATAGAATCGAAGAGAGTGATGATGTGTGTGTGTGTGTGTGCGCGTGATCGATAAAGAGTGCCATCGAATTTGTGTGTGCCCACGTCAAAGATATAGAGTGGTTGGCCTATTGGAACGTGAGATGGGACATGTGCAGTTTGTCTCTGTGACATGGATACCTACCTGCAGCGCTCGACTATCAGTGTGTGGTGGGGGAAGAGGGAGGCCCAATTTACCATAGAGGTACAATGGCTGGTATATGTGTGGAGGAGGAGAGAGGCGTACCTCATGTATTAAGGAGATCGATCTGCCTCATGTATTAAGGGAGATCGATCGGCATCCATGCATATGTGCAGGAGATGAATAAGGTTGGGAGAGAGACAGAGCTAGAGTGTTGGAGGGGGTGGTAGTGGAGTTGCTTCTAACAAATGGTGGGATAGGCTTGCTTGACAAATGGAGGGCACGCCCGCAATATCAATAAGAGAGGAGATGGCTGCTTGTTGTCTGTGCACGTGCGTGTGAGAGATGGGTCAGGAGGCATGCACGAATGATGAGGGGGACGATGTGGCTGTGGTAAGCAGACGTAACTACATAGGAAGATCAATCGCCCTTTGTAAGAGAAAGGAGAGACATAACTTGTGAGGTACGTCGATCGATGGGGGGTAGTTAAAGTCGATCTAGGTATATGTTGGGAGATCGATCGGTATACATGCATGTGTGTGTTAGAAGCAAATGAGGCACGAGGAGAAGGATAGAGAGAGAGGGATGCATGTAGGAGGTGGTACGAGAGGCATACTATATCGAGGGGGGGAGTGTGCGAGTACGAGAACGATGAAAAGAGTGGTGGGAGTGAGGCATGGACGGTGACAAGAGAAGAGGGGAAGCTTGTGTTTGTGCTAGGCACACCTGGCTAGAGAGGCATATCATGTGTGCCATAAAGAAGGAACTGGGGGGCCTACACACACCGTGGGTGAACGACCTAAAGTGAAAAGATGAATTTGCGTGATGGAGCTAGAGAATGCTGAGGGAGGGTGAGAGGGATGCGGGCGTGTGCATGCACAAGTGAAAGTTAGCGCTAGCTACAAAGATAAGAGGGTTGTGTGGGTGTAAAAGACGAATAGAGATCATATATACTTCATTATAAAAAGCGAATTCAGATATTTGAAGAATTTATCATAGTGTTTCAAACCGATGGATGTGTGAATATATATAACGGTGATACACATGGTGTGGTTATGAACATGGTATACTACATTTAATATATTTTATCTCTACTCTTATAAAAAAACTGAGTTGTTGATGATGGTGTGCCTGCCATCCTGCATTATAGGCCGTCTGATTTATATCTAGCGAATAGCAAGGAAACTATGATGGTTGAAGTTGGCAACAATCATGATTGTAGATTCTTATTGAAATAGAGAAACGAATTCAAATTTGGTTCGAATTGCAGCGGTAGTATAGACATTTGGAATGCACTAAAATGTTGGTATGAGTAGGTTACATGCATTATACAGCAAGTGAAAAAATTTAATTGGACATAACATGGATTCATACTCCCTCCTTCCATCTATATAGGGCATAATGAGATTTTTAAGACCGCCTTTGACTATTGACAAGATTAATAGTACATGACATGCACAATGTGAAAATTATATCATTGAAAGAACCTTTCACAGACGAATTTAACAGTGTGCTTTGTGTAAGTTGCATGTCATATATCATTGCTCTAATATTTGGTCAAAGTTAGCATCGAAAAACGCATTAGGCCCTATATAGATGGAAGGAGGGAGTGGCTTTGAATATCATTTGTATAGTAAAACGGGGCAAGACTCTCTCTTTGTGTGGTGTGAATAGTTTTATTTTTTTCGTTTTCTTTTTGGTTGAGGGAAGTGCGAATTGATTTGGAACGTACAATTACAATATTACTACACGTTAGGCTTGTCCCTAAAATTCAACCCATGTCTTGTTATATCCCGAAAATTCAGATATCGTGCTCCCAAAATTGGCGCCTTCACAACCCGCGCCTTGCTATCCCGAAATTACAATGCGCGCGAAAACTCCCTGCAGCTGCCAAATCCCGACACGCGAAATCGCCCTTCTAACCCTGAGCCAAAAGGGCCGCTAGTTCAAATCGGTGGGAGGTACTTTTGTAACACACCCTACATTTTGGACAAGCGCGTTCCTAAGTCATGCTTCACCCCCTCCCATCGCCCCCTTTTCGCCATTCGAAATCCCAGACCGCCATAACCTCTCCGCTCCAGCCGCGAAACCCCACCCTCTTCCGTCCGCCACGTCACCGCTGCCCAGCCGGAGCCTCTTCCCCGACGACGTCGTCCACCGCAACAGCTCGACGTCCCTCGTCCACCTCCCCGGATGAGGATCCGTCGTCCATCTCGTCGTCCTGCCGGTTTAGCCGCCCCGTCCTCCACCTCCAAGGAGCTGCTCCGACGATCGCTCGTCTATCGCGGCTGCTCCATCCCCACAGCGCCGCCTTAACCTGCTCCACCAGAACCGCAGCATCCTCACCGACTCCTCGGACGAAGCCGAGGCCTACTCGGCGCCACCAAAAAGGTTGTACACTCATCGCATCGCACCTTTTCCTTAACTCGACCTCCCGGCGCCGACGGTGCTCCATCCCGCACCCCCATGGAGCGGCTACCTTGAAGCCGGCGCCGTGGGCGACATCTCCATGGCGGCTCTCCGCCAGTGCGAGGCCCCTTCGGCGGCGGCGTCCATACCAGCCGGATCTGCTGCTGCTGCTCCGGCTCTCGCTCGATCGCTCGCTCGCCCAGCTGCTGCTGCTGCTCTCCCCCTCGCTCGTGCTGCTGCTCTGCTCCGATTAAGCCACACTTCAGTCAACTGAATCGACTTTTTGGTCAGTCGATTTTCAGGGGTTTGGGGGGCTCGCCGGAGTTAAGGAAGAACCACCCACAACGGGGACGGGGGCTCGCCGGAGAGGTACCCCACTATCTATCTTAGGGTTCAGGGTGGGGGCGGGGGGCCTAGAGGGCTGGCCGGGGTGGCGGTGGCGAGTTGTTTCGGGGCGGCGAGGCGGCGCTGGGGCCGGCGGTTCGACCGGTGGTGGCTGGCGGCTCAGGGGGGTGCAGGTTGAAGATGAACCGCAAGCCCTCCCTAAAGTACATGTCAAGTGCCTCTCTGCTACCATTGCGTTCAGTTTTGATAGTAGCATTCAGATTCCACAGTAAATTTCAGTTTCGATAGTTAAGTTCAGAGTCAACAGTTTTTACATCATCTATTGGAGATGCTATTAGAATCCCACTTGAGATTGACGATGTCTGTCTTGTGCTGCTTCAGCCTTGACGTCTTACGGCTCACCGGAGCTGCTCCAACGACTGAACGATCCATCACAACACATAAGTTCCCTGGACGCCATCTACATATTCCTCAGATCTTCGTCCAAACCTCCGACAGCCACCTCTGCCTCAACTACTTCAGCGACCAACCCAATGATGCTGATGTCGACACGGCTACGGCAAAGAGGTTGTACGCTTGTTGCATCACTTATTACTATACATTCATGTCGATCCATTAGGGCTATTTTGGTTCAATGGAAAAACATCGATCCACTGGTTGTTACCATCACTCCAAATTTCTGCATGCTCTCCTTACATAATCTCACCATATTTTTTTCGTATGCATGTCAGATATTTTACACAGTCATGCTGAACATGTAGAGAAAAAGAGAAGAGTTTTGCATGGCAATACAATTGTAACACCCTCGATGCGACTATATCTCCCACGTGTCGAGGCACGACTTAGAGGCATAATCGCATTGAAGGCTTATGTCGCAAGTTAGGCAATCTTCACAACATCCCATGTAATATAAATAATAAAGGGGAGATAACATAGTTGGCTTACACTCGCCACGTCAATCAAGGTACATAAATAACATTACATCATTCAAACACTCATGGCCCGACTACGGCGCCAAAATAAAAGATAACCCAACATGCGACACGGTCCCGATCAACCCCAACTGGGCACCACTACTGATCATCAGGAAAGGAAACATAGTATCATTGAGAGTCCTCATCGAACTCCCACTTGAGCTCAAGCGCGTCACCTGGAGCGGAATCATCAGGCCCTGCATCTGGTGTAATAGTAATCTGTGAGCCACAGGGACTCAGCAATCTCGCACCCTCGCGATCAAGACTAGTTAAGCTTATAGGTAAGGCAAGGTAAATATGTGGAGCTGCAGCAAGCGACTAGCATATATGGTGGCTATCATGTTCGCAAAAGAGAGCGAGAAGAGGAGGCAAAGCGCGAGCGAGAGACTAGAGAGCAACCTGCGCAAACATTACTCCAACACCGTGTCCACTTCCTGGACTCCGCCAAGAAGAGGCCATCACGGTAACACACTAGTTAAGGTTCAAGTTATCTACAACCGGACATTAACAAATTCCCATCTGCCCATAACCGCAGGCACGACTTTCAAAGGTTCAAGTCCCTGCAGGGGAGTCCCAACTTAGCCCATGACAAGCTCTCACGGTCAACGAAGGAATAGACCTCCTCCCGAGACGTTCCGATCAGACTCGGTACCTCGGTTCTTCAAGACACTTCGACAGGTTAAAACAAATCCAGCAACACCGCCCGAATGTGCCAACAAATCCCGATAGGAGCTGCACATATCTCGTTCTCAGGGCACACTCAGATTGTCTAAACTTCCGGTAGGCCAGCCTAGAGTTGCCCCTGGTAGCCACCGGCGGCTGACGAGTTGGACCAACACTTAGAGGAGCACTGGCCCGGGGGGGGGGGGGTTAAAAGAGATGACCCTCGGGCTCTGGAAACCCAGGGGAAAAAGAGGCTAGGTGGCAAATGGTAAAAACCAAGGTTGGGCATTGCTGGAAAAGCTTTAATCAAGGCGAACTATCAAGGGGTTCCCATTATCACCCAACCGCGTAAGGAACGCAAAAATCTGGGAACATAACACCGATATGACGGAAACTAGGGCGGCAAGAGTGGAACAAAACACTAGGCGAGAGGCCGAGCCTTCCACCCTTTACCAAGTATATAGATGCATTAAGATAACATGGCAATATAATGATATCCCAACAAGTAAATAATGTTCCAACAAGGAACGGTCTCCAATCTTCACCTGCAACTAGCAACGCTATAAGAGGGGATGAGCAAAGTGGTAACATAGCCAATCAATGGTTTGCTAGGACATGGTGGGTTAGAGGTTTGACATGGAAATTTGGGAGGCTGGAAAGCAAGTGGTAGGCATCGTAGCATTGGCATAGCAAAAGAGCGAGCATCTAGCAAAGAAAAGATAGTAGTGATTTCGAGGGTATGATCATCTTGCCTGCAAAGTTGTCAAAGTTGACTGGATCCTCGAAAGCAAACTCAACAGGCTCCTCGTTAGCGAACTCATCTCCTGGCTCTACCCAAACAAGACAAACAAGCAAACGGAACACAATCAACCACGTTCAAACTCAAACAACATGATGCAAAGATGATATGCTATGCGGGATGCGATGCGGGATGCATATGCAAGATTTGACAAGGGATGCAAGAACCTGGCCTCAACATGGAAATCCAATTGTGCCACTGGAAAGATGAGATGAAATCTCTTGAAAACGATATAAAGAACGCCGGAATCGGAGTTACGGTTTGGAAATGGCAAGCAATTCAAATATGACCACATTCTGCGATTTACATCAAGTAGTCATCTAAATGCGACAAGATGAACATGCTACAGCACCCAAACATGGCATAAAAATACATGGCAGGGATGCATTCATGATGCTTAACAAAAGTCTAGCACTGAGCTACGGCCAATTCATCCATTAACAGGTTCAAACAAGCATGTCAAAAATGCATATGGTAAACAGATTTCAGACTTTGTGAAATTAACACTTGTCTGGAATTTCAGATCAGATAGCACTCTTCGGAGCAACAAAAATACATTTTATAGGACATGAACATGGCAAACTAAAGCATGGCATGGAGCTACTCAAAGAGCTTAACAAAAGTCCCTTAGTGACCTTGAGCCAAAAGGGATCAGAGAATACAATTGCAAGCATGTGAACATGGCAAAAACATATTCAGTTCTCAGACTTTGTGAAAACTGGAGCATGCTGAAACAGATATCAAGTAGGCATGTTTACGAGCTTGATGCACTCACTACGGAGCAAGTCATGACAAGCTAAGCCGGCCGGAGTGGTAGTCGACGGCGGCCGAAGTTGGCGTGGAGGAGGCCGGTGATGAGGGAAGGAGGAGGCCGGAGCCGACGGTGGCGACGGTCGGCCGCGGCGCCGGTCGGGAGGCGGCGGGCCGGTCGGGCGAGCTCACGGAGCTGGTGGCGCGGCGGCCCGAGGTGCGAGGCGGAGCGGGCGGCGGTGGCCGGTGCCGGCGAGGAGGAGGCGGGCGGCGCGGCGAGGGAGAGGGCTCGGGCGGCGCGCGGGCGGCGAAAGGCGGCTGGGCCGCGGGGGCCGGGCATGGGCCTGGTGGGCCGGCGGCGCTGAGGCGGCGATGTGGGGCGGCGGGGCGACGTGGCAGGCTGCGGTTGGCGGGGCGATTTTGTCCGGCCGGACCGGACGTGTCCGGCCGCGCGGAGGTGCTGGAACTAGGGTTTCGGACGGGGGAGATCCGGATTTGGAAAGGGGGAGGTATATATAGGCATAGAGGGAGCTAGGAGAGTCCAAATGAGGTGCGGTTTTCGGCCACGCGATCGTGATCGAACGATCTAGATGATGGAGAGGGTTTTGGTGGGTTTTGGGCCAACTTGGAGGGGTGTTGGGCTGCAACACACATGAGGCCTTTTCGGTCCCTCGGTTAACCGTTGGAGTATCAAACGAATTATAAATGGTACGAAACTTGACAGGCGGTCTACCGGTAGTAAACCAAGGCCGCTTGGCAAGTCTCGGTCCAATCCGGAAATGTTTAATCCCCACACTCGAAAGAAAGGTAGAAATGACCACCGGAGGAGAACGAAGCGCCGGAATGCGAAACGGACAACGGGGAAAATGCTCGAATGCATGAGATGAACACGTATGCAAATGCAATGCACATGATGACATTATATGAGATGCATGACAATGACAACAACACACGGAGACAAAAACCCGAACCCGAGAACATAAAATAACTTGACGCCGGAAACGGCAAGAGTTGGAATACATATTGGGAAAGTCATATCCGGGGTGTTACAACAATGTCATGCAGACATCGCTCCATGGTGGGTTCAATGGCAAACCCTCCCCACCCCTCTCCAGATTGTAATCCAGAGGAAGATATCTGTTCTGAGGCGGATTCGGACGCCACTGACCACTCCTATTTACCCCCCAAGGTGTTTGCTCTACCTTGGCATGATGATGTTAGTCATATCATGCATATGTTGCCTTGCAGTGCCTACTTTTGACATCATATATGTCATCTGCTTAGTTTAGACATGTTCTGTAATGCCACCTGTTTAGTTTCTATATCATATATGGGAATTATGCAGTCTAATGTCTTTTAGCCAGCCATAATATATGTGAAATGTGCAATGCCATCCTGTTTAACCAGGCATCATATATTTGAATGATATCTTGCCCATCCTTTTCTTCATTACATTTCCATTTGACGACAATGTTTGTACATTAAACTACTCTTCCTGTGAATCAGCCATTTGGGTGGGAGATGGAAAAATCTAGAGTGAAAACAAGGCCTTTAGAGCAGACAGTGCTACCTGTCGAAGCAGATCTCTTGTTGGGTCCCGATAGCTCCTCAGAGATGGATTCAGAGACAGATGACCAGTCCTATTCCCCCACTGAGGTGTATGCTCTAACTTGGCACGGTTATACTGCTCATATCATGCATACGGTGTCTTGCATTGCATAGTTTATACATCATATACACAATATTCAGCACCATGTTCTTAGTTCAGACATCATATCGAATGCCCTTTGTTTAGCATATAAATCACATATGTGAATTAAATGATGTGAACCTGATTACTTAGATAACATGTAGGTGAATTATGTCATGTGATCCTGTTTAGTTATTCATCATATATTTGAATTATGTTATGCTATGCTATCCAGTTTAGATAGACATCATATATGTGAAATTATGTCATGCTATCTGTTTTAGTTAAACAATATACATGTCAACTATTTCATGCCCTCTTTTTTCCACATTATCTATTGCATCTGTCTCTCATACAATGTCTGTACATTCAACTATGTTTCCTGTTTATCAGCCATTTGAATTGGAGCGGGTGATGCCAGTATCTAGCGGACTAAAAACACTGTCTTAAATTAAAACAGTGCGATCTCTTGGTGGAGATAGCTCCCCGGTTGTACATGGAAAAGAACCAGCCCTACCACACATAACCCAAAATCTCACAGATTGTACCCCTACTACGATGGACAGAGAACCAACTTCACCCAATCTAACCCCAACCCCAGCCGATAGTAACCCAGTTCCTGTTGACACAACACCATCTCCACCACAGAGCTCGCAAACAAGAGCAGTTAGTAAGGTAGCTCCAGTGCCCAAAGGGCCAGTACTATCACGGGGAACCCCAACTCCACCAGTTAGTACGCCTATTCCTGTGGAGGAAGCACAACCAGCTAGTTGTAGTTTAGCATCTATCGCATTTGATGTTGTTAAATCGTATGTGCGTATCTTCCCATCTTGGAAATATTATACTGAAGATGAAGGAAAATTCCAGTTGCAGGTGTTTGTCCAGGAGTTATGTGTAAGTAATGTTATCCATGGCAATTACTTTGCTTCGTCCTATACATCCTACCTCCATGATGGTTATAATACAGCAAATTTTCCCATTTTTCTCTATAAAGAAGGACCGATTTGGAAACTCAAGATGAGGTAATCTGTGCTAATACCTCTGCTATCTTCAAGAATGCTTGGTGGAAGTATCGGAATTACCTAAAGAAAACGTACTTCACCGGCAAAGAAAATCATCAAATTCCCTTACGTTCTCCTGAGACACATTTACTGGACGATGACTGGGAACGCCTTGTTCTGTACTGGTGAATGTGGTAAGGTCTATGAGCTGATTTTCTATTTTTAAGTATTATATTCTTGCGTCTTACTGTACTCTGTTCATGTAGAACAAGTGCCTAAACCTGAAAAACAACTGTTCTAATTTAAGATTCCATTGCTACCATAGGACATAGATATATGTTTGTTTGATGCTTTTATTATGTACTAGTACTTGGCAATAGAAAACTTGGTAGTTTAATCCTGTCCACCTTACTAATGAACTGGTTCACCGAAATGAGTTTCATATACTAGTACATGGTAAACTTGTTATGTGTCTGCTTGTTTCTTCTTTTAGAATGCTAACAGAATATTGGGGAAGAGTGCCTTATTAAGAAACGGTAAAGGAATTAATCCAGATAAGGTTCAGGATAGTGACACATCCTGTCTTGGTTTAGTGTTGGAGTTACTGGCCACTACCTCTTGCACAAGCTATTCAAACTCACTGTCTGAATTAGTTCGGTTTCTTGAGTCTCAGCTACAAGTTGAAAGACATCGATCAGTTGTGCTGCGACAAGAAGCGGAAGGACTGCAGAAGTCCCTGGAGCATTCAGATGCATACTTTCTGGTGCAATAGCAAGCGTTGGAGGATTTTAGCGCCAAACAGGACAAAGCTAATCAGCTTGCTAAGCTTATTGCTAGCATGGTGGATACCCTGGATAACATTTCTTGAGCTCTTCTGAAGTTGTTTCAGTTATGCTCTTGTTTTGCTGCCGCGTTTATTTGCACTGGTGGCCAATTTTGATGGCCAGTGTATATGATATGCTGCTTTGTTCCCTATATTTGCACTGGTGGCGAACTTTGATGCCCAGTGGATATAATATGTGTAATAGCCGTGATAGCCTAGCGTTAGTTGCTTGCTTATTTATTTCCTTGTTGTCTTGTTTATTTGTTTGCTTGTAGTCATTGCAGTTCTTTTTCCGCGGTTAACTAGTGGCTGCAATAACCTATTTTTTAAAACTAGGCCACAATAACCATGGGCTAATATTTACTGTAGTGACACTGGGCCTCCTACGGGCCATAGAAACAGTGGGCCTTCTACGGGCCGTAGAAACAGTAGGCCTTCTATGGGCCGTAGAAACAATGGGCCTTCTACGGGATGTATCATCAATGGGCCTTATACGGGTCGTATGATCGGTTGGCCAAACCTGGGCCAATAACATGCCGCATTATGGCCGTAAACGGGCTAGAATTGGAATCGTCCGTTCATGGGCCGACCGTAACGGGCCATCATTAATAGGCCGTATTTGATGACGCTATGAAAACGGCCCAACGTATTAACGGACCACAAACGGGTTGACTGTAACCATGGGCTGAATTTGCCCCACAAGCAGAAAATGACAATAATGGGCTGTAAGTAAACGAATGCTGGAAATGAGCCCAAGAATAAATGGGCTCTGAGAAGGCCGAAAGAGAACATGGGCTGGAAACGGCCCAACGGAATAACGGGCCGTTAATGGGTATAAAGTGATACACTGTTCATTACGGGCCAGTTTCACCACGGGCCGTTAATGGGTGTAAAGTGATACATTGTTCATTACGGGCCAGTTTCACCACGAGCCGTTAATAGGCCAAGAGTTACATAGGGCCTCATATGGGCCAAAAGACGTCATGGGCCATACATGGGCCAGACGTGAAAACGGGCTGGAATCATATTGGATGGCCCAGATGACGCTACTGGGCCTAATTCGGATAGGGCGTAACGGGCCTTGGGCTAGCGGGCTGTAAATGGGCTATATGCAAACAGGCCGTTAACAGGCTTTCCATGGGCCGGCCTGCCACATTTTGACCAAGTCAAATGGGCCGGCCTTTTCACAGGAATGGGCCTCTGTTGGGCCATGCGTGTCGACATATCATAGGCGCCTTCCGTCCAATGAGTGGTTGACATCTGTCCCAACGATGAGCCTACACGTGTTTCCTCCACCAATGATGATTTTACACGTGGAAAATCCCCATTGGTTGGGGCTGTTAATGGGTTATCGGATCCAAAACCCGACCCGATAGCTTAACGGCGTTCCGTTACGGTGGATGCCACGTGTCAGTCACCCTTGATGAAAGCACTTCTGTGACGCGCGATTTATCATCATGGAAGTGGACACTTCCATGATGATAATTTTGGTAATGTCATGGAACACTTCTACGACAGCACAGGTATGACTATCTTGATTATGTCATAAATTTGTCATGGATGTACATGCATGACAAAAAAAGCGACCTACTGTGACAAACACGTATCATCACGGAAGTGTATTTTTTTGTAGTGATACGGACGTGGGTAACCCACTCATGCCCGTTGGCATGACTCCTCGATTTTAGGCGAGTCCAAAACGGCCGCGAGGAGGACGCTTGATATTCACCCTCTTTAGAAAGAGGCCAAGACCTGTCCTTTTTCCCTCTCGTGCTTCATCGAATCCTTCCCTCGCCTCGAGTTCCAACACCCTAGGCTCAGGTCAGGCGCTTCGGACCTTCAGCCATGTCCGGATCCAACCTCCAAGGTCCGTGGATGCCTTCCTTTGTCACAGAGGAGGACATCAAGAAGTTGAGAGAGGCCAGATATCTGACTGCCGAAATTTCACACAGGCTGCCCGCCGAGGGCAGGTCATCCCCACTCCCGAACCCAACGAGAGTGTTTTGTTCATCTCTCACTTCCTCCAAGGACTAGGGCTCGCTCTGGATCCCTTTGTTAGGGGGGCTCATGTTCTATTATGGGCTGGATTTCCATGATCTGGCCCCGGATTCCCTCCTTCACATCTCGTCCTTCATCGTCGTATGTGAGGCCTTCCTCCGCATTACTCCTCACTTCGGCCTGTGGCTCAAGACTTTCAATGTGAAGCCGAAGATGATCGAGGGGCGACACACAGAGTGCGGAGACGCCGTGATAAGCAAAAGCGCTAATGCTCCATGGCCAGAGGGTTCCTTCCCAGAGGCGTCCAGCTTGTGGCAGCGGGAGTGGTTTTACATCACAACACCCCGAAGTACCAACTGGGTAGCCGCCCCTGCCTTTCGCTCGGCCCACCACCACAATTGACGTCATGGATCAGCAGGGGGCTGAGCTGGGGTCCAGCAAATGATGCGCCGATATTGCAGAGCCGCATCCGAGATCACTTTGAGAGAAATTTTAGCCTAGTTATGGTAATGCAAGTTATGCTAGTTCATCGAGTCCAGCCTTGCAAATGTCGACCCCTCCGTATGTGGGAATTCAGCCCGGAAGGACCGTGAGCTATCCAGCACTTCCTCGGCATGACGCTCGAGGATATGTACAAATTGTTCTTCGGACCCCAAATAGAGTGTCCGAATACCACCGAGGATGCGGGTCTGAGATGCAACCGCCCTGATACCCAAGTAAGTAATCCCATGGACGAACACGCTGTCCTTTTATTTATCATGACATCATTCTGAAAAGTCGCTCTTTGACCAGGACTGGATAACAAAGGAAAAGATGATCAGGTGTTCGGTGCCCCTTCCCGAAGGCTTGACCAATCTAGTACTGGACAGAATGCTCGAGCCGGCACCTTATCAGGTGCCCTCAAAGGAAGATGAAGGGGGAATAAAGAGGCCGCAAGTGGGGGAATTACCACCTCCGCAAAGGAGGATAACCAGGGAGAAGAATCTGACATTCCCTCTCCCCGAGGAAGGAAGAGGACCACCTCTGAAGACCCGGAAACAAAGGATTCCAAACGGTGGAAGAAATCCTCGCTAGAGGGTCCTGCTTCGGAGGGTATTCTTGCCGCACAATGTCCGCAAGGGGATCAGCCCTCTACCGAGCTATAAGTAAGAAAAAAGAGCTTTAATAGTGAAAGTGTCCTACCTTACTTTCGAAGACAATAACCGAAGCTTATATCTTGTAGTTCAGATCGTAGCCCTTCTCAACAGAGTTCGTCTTCGGGGGATCTTCTTCCGTAGATGATGGAGAGTGAAACACCTCTCCCTGCCACCCCGCCTCATGAGGCGGGCGATCCTGAAGTGTTGTCGCAGAGGGTCTCTCCTGATCCGCCAAGGCTAGAGGGTAATCCTTTGGTTACCCGGAGTCCTCAGTATTCGGCTCCTAAAGAGAGCAACAGAAAGAGTCCGAAATCGTACAGTGTGCGGTCGGATGCACTGAAGGATCTTCTGGAGCAAGCGGCCATCTCAGAAGCGCATCGTACGCTAATGGGTATGGTAATTGAAAGGATTTCATCCGCTGAAAGCGGATTGCATGAAGCTTTTATGAGTCTACTGAAAGGCATTGAGGTACGTGAAATAGTGTATGTTTTTGATAGTACCACACACGTTAGGTGTGCCCTATGTAGATAGTAGCCCCGCATCGTACGCTAATGGGTATGGTAATTGAAAGGATTTCATCCGCTGAAAGCGGATTGCATGAAGCTTTTATGAGTCTGCTGAAAGGCATTGAGGTACGTGAAATAGTGTATGTTTTTGATAGTACCACACACGTTAGGTGTGCCCTATGTAGATAGTAGCCCCTGAGACTCTGGTTGTCGTCGAAAACGGCGGCAAACAGAGGATCATAGTCCCAGGTAATAACTAGAACGCCTTTATGTGCAGGTGGCTGAAGCTCCGGTGGCTAGCCAGATTAATGGGTTTGCCGAGCTAAAGCGGCAACTTGAAGCGGCAGCTGCCGACATCGTGCTTGTCAACAAGCGGCTCGACGAGGCACAAGGTAAGTGATTTCTCCGGTCATCAACATATAGTGAGAGGAGCAAGATGCCAGTATCTTTAATATGTTGTGACTGCAGATGGAGCTGCCACCGTGGAGACCCTTCGGGCGAAGCTTGCCTGAGCCAAGGAACAAGCAAGGAATAGCGATGCGGCCACTCTAAAGGCGGTCGAAGAGCTGAGGGCCGAACAAGCCACGCACGGCCAGAGCAAGGAAAGAATAGCCAAGGTGGCCATTGAGTTAAAAGATGCGGCTGACCGTTACAAGCTTCTTGAAAAAGAAAGCCGAGCGAGGGCGACGGACCTAGAGAAGGCCATGGTAGCAGCCAAGGAAGCCCGCTCCAAAATCTGAGCGGCGAAGGAGGAGCTACGTCAAGCTGCGGATATCGTGCTGGGAAGCCCTTCTTGTTGCGGACTAAGTTTGGAGATCCGAAGTATGCTCCTCTTTATCAACTATAGAGTTCTGCGGACACCTACGTGGATTTGGCGGCAAGTGCTGCTGATGCGGCCGAGTACTTCAAGGATCAAAAAGATCACAAAGTGGAAAAGTTGTTTTGGTCACAGTTCCATGCTCTAGTGCGTCTGCTGCTGTTGAATGAGCGAGTGGCCGAGTGGGTCGAGCTCCATAGGTTGTCCGGACTTGCCATGAGGTCTGTTGTGGATCATCTGTGGCCGGGAGGGCCAAGGCCGAATAGTTACTTTAGTTTAGTGCAACAATTCCTTGGTGCTATGCCGCACATTGATGCTATGAAGAGGTCGGCATACTGGGCGGATGGCCTTTGCCCGTGTCAAGACATACTGGGCGGAGATGGAGGCCACCACTGTTGCAACACAGGGTTTGGCCGTGGGCCGAGTGGCTGCCGAGCACTACTTTGAAGAAGTTCTTGAAGGCGCTCGTTCGATAGAGGCTTAGTGCTCGAAGAATATTATGTTCTAGTGACATGTATTCCCATTGTAAAAACAATGTTTTATTAGGTTATCAAGGCTATGTTTATACTTTTGCCTGAGAGTATTATGATGCCTCCTGTGCGGCTGTTTATGTATATATATATATATATATACATAAACACTATTCTGATCACGGGATCAGAATAATATTCTGATCACAACATGAACTTCCCGAGTAACGCGCCTGACCTTCCCCGAGTACTAGGTTGAACTTCAGCTAAAAGGTGTCCAAATGGGGCTTGCCATATACCGTTGGATAGCTATGGACATCAGTAGCATGACCCAAGTTAAAATTTTGGCAAAATGTAAGCGGTTTAAGAGCAGTTTTGAAAACTATTTTTTCTTCATACAAAAAACGTGAATCGTATTTGTGATCGCATTTTTAAACCGTTTATCGGAATGAGGCAAATAATATGGCGTTGGAAAGCTGCTTCAAAACCGCTCCTTCCACATGTTGAAAGTTTTGTCTAATTCCCTACGGTTAAAGAGTAATTCGGAAAATCGTAAAATTTCACAAACCGAACACCCGAGTTCGTATTTTCGACGCCATTTCTAAACGGCTAATCCAATTGAGGCAAATAATATGGCGTTGGAAAGCTTATGAAAATGCGCTACTTTTTTATGTTAAAAGTTTTTTCTAATTTTGAATGGTTTAAAAGTAATTTAGAAAATGGTACAAGTTCCACCGAGTTCGTATTTTCGAGCAAATTTTTTAACCGTACGTCCAAATGCAGCAAATGATATGGCGTTGGAAAGCTTAAAGAAATTCGAAACTTTTTTGTATATATTGTTTCTCCTAATTCACTATGGTTTTATGTCAGTTTGTAAAATGGTTAAAAACGTAATTTTGCCGTAATTTCTACAAACTTTATCGGAATGGGGAAAATAATATACCGATGAAAAGCTACGGAAAATGCGAAACTTTTTCATGTTGATGGTTTTCTCTGATTCGTAGCTGTTTTCAAGTAATTTCGAAAACGGCGGGATCATGCGTTCTGCCTATATCGCGAAACAGATTCTTCGAGAATGCACCGCGTGAAGAACCTCAACTTCTCGGCGCGTGTACCTGTTCTGATTGAGCAAGTGATATACCAGTGGAAAGCTGCTGTAAGCACTTAACTTTCCCGTGTTGATCGTTTTTTCATATTCGCGACAATTTTAAAAGTTTTTCATCTGAAATTCATCCACTCTAGTAATTGAACTTCCTGCTGTTTTCAGTTGAACTTCTGTGACGTATTATGAGTTGTTTTTATAAGTGCAAAAAATGGCGTTGTGTTTTTTATTTTTTGAACAGGTAAATGCTAGGTTTTAATAAACTCCGAACTTCTGTGTTATTTCAATTTGAACTTCACCTTTTTGTATTTTGATTAAAGAATTGTATTTGTTTTTTATGCAAAAAAATCGAGCATTAAAAATACAAGGTGAACCTCTCTCGCAAGGATTTTTGAACCTCCCCGGACAGAGCACTTGAACTTCTTTCAACAAACATTTTAAACTGTTATTTTTTTATACTTTTATTCTCACCTGAAATGCATTCCTTGTAGTAGTTGAACTTCTGGTTGTTTCCACCTTAAATTTCTGTCACGTATTTTTGTTCAACCTCTCACAAGAATTTTTAAACTTTCTCGGGCCAAGCACTTGAACTTCTAGCAACAAAATTTTAGGCTTTGCATTTTCATTCTTTTTTTAATAGAAAATGCACACCGTGGTGTACATGAACTTCTAGCAGTTATCAATCTGAGCTTCTGAGATCATGCGTTCTGCCTTCATCGAAAAAACAGAGTCTCCAAAAATGCAATTCGTGAAGAGGTTGAACTTCTGGAGCATGTCTTTTTGAACTTCACTCTATTTTTCATGTGTTGTTTTTTTCTTCTAACTCCCCAACCACATACCAGAATTGAGCAAATAACATACCGATGGGAAGCTGTTGAAAACACGCAACTTTCCCCGTGTCGATTATTTTTTCATACTCTTGACGGTTCAAATTTTTTTTCAATACATAAAAATGTGTTTTAATTGGTATACATGAAACTTTTAAACCAGAAATCAGAATGCAGCATATAATATACCGTTGGAAAGCCTATGAATAGGAGCAATGTTTTCATGTAGACAGACAATACAAATACGTTGTCGTTTGAGAGCAGTTTTAAAAATGGCAAAAACAATGTCGTATTTGCATGTTTTTTACATGTCATTGAAGGTCGGACGTCTCGCACTAGAGATCTTGACCTTCACCCGGAGGAGCATGTGAACTTCTTGCCACAAACCATTTAGGCTTTTAGTTTTCTATTTTATATGTCTTATCTGAAATGTGTTTTGTGTAGTAGTTGAACTTCTCGCTATTTTTCATCCTGAACTTCTGTCACCTATTTGTTGTTCCTAATTCCTCACCCGTTCATCAAATTCCCGCACAACATTTTTTGTGAATTTTTGCACATGTAAATACACGGAGAACCTCCTTCACAAATTTTTTTGAACTCTCCTGGGCCAACCACGTGAACTTCTAGCAAAAGTCATTTCAGACATTGTCTTTTTATTCCTTTTTCTTATATGAAACACACTCGATGTAGTAGTTGAAACGCTTGTTCTTTTTGCTTTGAACTTCTCATTTTTTTGTATACATCGAACTACTCTGTATTTGATTTGGGACTTCTCGGTTTTATTTGTTTATTTAGTACCAATAAAATCCAACTTATTTTAATTTTCACTTCTTAGTTTTATTCTTTAGTAATGAGAAAAATTGGGGGAAATATGTTTTTATAAATTATTTTCAAAATGCTCCTATTTTTAAATTTGGACTTCTTCGATTTTTTGTATAAACGAGAAAAATTTGTTATAAATATTTTTAAGTACTTTTTTGAACTTCTTGCTCTAATTTTTTGAACTTCCAAATTTGACTTTTAGATATTAAAAAATTCATTTTTTTAACGTCTACCTGCTTTGGTTTTTAAATTTGAACTTCTTGTAGAATTTTGTCGCGACGCTTTTATGCATTTTTTACCTTTTTAGTGAAATGGCCTAGGCGGTCTCTTTTTTCATTTGATTGTTTTTCTTCTGTATGTACAACACGTGCACTTCAGAATTTCTGAAACATGAACTTCCCGTGCTATTTTTTATATGAAACTCGATAGTTTTTATTCTTTGAATTCCATGATTTTTTTGTTTTACATTTTTTTGGTTTGAACTTCAATGTTCGTTACACCTGAACTTTCGAAAACACACCTTTTTTATACACATTTTTCTCTTGAATCCAAGGTCGTAAAAAACAATAGGAAAATTGGGGTCAATTTTCACAAGCAAGTTTCCCATAGGCAGTAATACATGAACTTCTCTTGTTTGTCTTTAACACTAGTGGGTCGAGCATCACAAATGGACAACGGCCCCTTGATGAATAGGAAGAGAAGTAAGATTCCTAATGCTGGGGAAGGTCTGATTCGGTCGTCACTGCAGTCCAAACGCAGTTGCGAGTGCACCGGTGGTCGACGTCTGTGTCCAACGATCCCCATCCATCTGCTGCCATCAGACACACACTGGTGGTAGGAATGACCAGACCTGGCAGCCAGAATCCATGCTGAGCCCATCTGGCGTGTGAGGAATGAAGAAGGGAGGACGGAGAGAGCGGCAGGGGAGGGTCACCGATGGGGGAGAACGCTAGCAGGGGAGGGTCGCCATGGCGAATCTTGCGGGGTGGGGATGGAGCACAGGGGCCTAAAGAGGAGCTGCGATTGAGGTAGATTGTCACCGTGGTGGTGATTGGGGCAGGTGGAGACCCCGACGGATGTTGGAGGAGGAGCGGGAGAGGTTCCCGTGGAGGCCCAGGGTCGCGCGGCCACCGGCGACCTTCCTGACCCGAAGACTTATCCGGCCGTCGTCCGCGTCGGTCTCTGATCGAAATGATGGGGACCATCGGGATTCGAAGCTTAGCGTTGGGATTGAATGCACAGACGCGAGATCCAGGTCATGGTGGCGACTGTGGTTGTCGGGGGGCGGCGCATGGCAGGGGTTGCCGTAGGCGGCGACGACTTGGGTTGCAGGGGGGCAGCGGCTAGCATGGTTTGCCGGGAGCGGCGACTGGCGGGGTTGCCAGGAGCGGCGGCTAAAGGGGTTGCCGGGGCGACGGTGTTGGCGGCATGATTTGGGGAGGGCAGCGGCGGCTGATTCCGTCGGAGGCTTGGGACGGCTCCGGGGAAGAAGGCAGGGGAGGGGGAGGCGGGGCGAGGGGTGGGGTCCGGTCTGGATCGGGGGAAGAATGTGGATGCGGGGGATGTGGGAGGGCAATGGGTGTTTTTTTCGTCCGCAGATTCAGGAGTTCGGGAGGACCTCTGCGCCTCCTATATAGGGTGTTGTGATCCAAATAACTATTCTGATCCTGGGATTAGAATAGTGCTACTCTATATATATAACCTGAAAGTTTACAGTCGTCGGCTTCCGCCCCCACGCATATAATGAGGTTGTCTACACTGCTACCTGGAATATTTGGATACAACGAAATGGGAAGATCTTTAGAAATGAACAACCATCATTTAGAGCTTGGAGAAGAAACTTTATTCATGACATCTCTCTTCTGTCTCACAGGATTAGATGTAAATATAAAGATAGTTTTTTTGTCTTGGATAGCTAACCTTTCCTAGCCTTTTCTTGTAAGTATCTTTCTCTCTTCTGTAAATTCTTAAACTTGTAACCTTTTCCCTTATTGTTTTCTCAATAAAGGACTGTGAGGCTATTGCCTTGCAGTAAATAGTCAAAAAAAGCGCATATTCACACTTGATCCAATGTCTTGGTCCATTAAGGAGGTGGTAGTGCAGCGAACGAGGCAATCGGACTATATTGCTTTAACACTTTCACTTAGCCATAGGAGTTTGACGGTGGGGCTACTATATAGCCCCTGGTACTTATGCGCTCGTCCAAATACGGGGCGCGTACGTACATGACCGGGAAACGGCCCTTCGTTAATGCGGAGGAATCTCGAAGATTCCGTTGAGTCATCGAGTGGTTGACCGGTCTCGCGCTTTATTATGACATTCGGTTTTCGGCTTTCTCTACTTAGGTGCTCATCCGGATGAACCAGGGCACAATCGCAGTAGTTCTCCCAGTGCTACCATAGCCGATATAGCGGAACGTAAGGTACCAAAACGTGGGAGCCGGGCAAACCCAACATTTGACCAAAGACATGATTCGGAGCTGATGCATATAAGGCCAAGCTCGCGACGCCGAACACTCCCTAAGGTAGTCGGTCTTTATAACATATGCCGGGCTGAACGATGCCCTTAATAATAAACCCCGAGTGTCCAGGAACGTGCAATATCCTGACGTGGCCACATGCCAATAATGTCAGCATCCTTCTCGGTTGTATTGAATATCCGGAGGATGTGAACAACAAGAGACAATAAAAAAGGTTTACGTGGGGTATTAATCTGAAAAGAAACCTTTGAGCGGGTCCCTGCTGCACGTCTGCGCCTGTGTCTCCGTTGTGCCGTGTCCTGGACGGGCGTAGCACGATTGTCATCTGTAAAAGATAAGAACTTAGGTGAAAGTTGTCGTGCCAAAAAAATTGGTTATTATCAATAAACTATAGTTGAGCGGGACTAGCCCTGATTACACACGGGAAGCCCCTGGTACCGTCTAGGAGGGTTTGATCATCAAACCAATCTCATGTATATGTAATGGTGCACCGGACTCGTCTAACCGTGCCCGTGGTCTTGACGACCTGTCATTTTTTCTAGATGGTGAGGCCGTCTATTGCTCGGCTGTTAAAGCCGCCACACACTCTTCCGCGCGTTGGAAACGCTCAGTATTTCCGCTAACTATGATGGTGCCACGTGGGCCGGGCATCTTAAGCTTGAGAGAAGCGTAATGCGGTATTGCATTAAAACGAGCGAAAGCCGTTCTTCCGAGTAGTGCTTGATAGCCACTTCAGAATGGAGCGACGTAGAAAGTTAACATTTCGCTTCGGAAGTTATTGGGAGAACCGAATACAACCTCTAGCAATAGAGAGCCCGTACAGCGGGCCTCTTAGCTTGGTATTACTCCCTTGAAGGTAGTATTACTGTGGCTTATTCGTGTCGGGTCTATCCCCATTTTGTGGACTGTGTCTTGATATATCAGATTTAGACCACTGCCGCCATCCCTGAGGACTCCTGTGAGATGGTATCCGTTTATTATTAGTTCTAACACCAAGCCAGCCAATCCTTCATGTCGGATGCTTGTCGCGTGATCCCCACGATCAAAAGTGATCGGGCAAGCCAACCAGGGGTTGAACCTAGGGGTGACGGGCTCTATGGCGCGTGTGTCTCGGAGTGCATATTTGCTTCTCCTCTTCGTCACATGGATCATGTTTACTGTTTTGACCTTTGGTGGGAATTTTTTCTGTCCTCCAGTGCTTTGCTGGTGAGGTTCGTTCTCGTCTTCGCTTGGTGTCTCCCCCCCTTGTGTTCAGTGTTTAGCTTAGCGACCTGCTTGAAGACCCAGCATTCTCTATGGGTGTAATTTGCAGGTTTATCGGGGGTGCCATGAATCTGACATAGTTTGTCAAGAATCTGACATAGTCTGCTGCCTTTGAAAGTCTTTTTCTGCTGACCTGGTTGAGAGCCCCTGAATCCGGCGTTGACCACCGTATTATCTGGGCTATCTTCTTTATTTCGACGCTTGTTTTTATTGCGTCGTGGTTTTCCATTGCCATCCCTAACTTCAGATGTGCTTGGGTCGCTGGTGCTACTGCGGGCTAACCAGCTATCTTCGCCCGCGCAAAAACGGGTCATGAGGCTTGTTAGGGATGCCATTGTTCTCGGTTTTTCTTGGCCGAGGTGTCTGGCAAGACATTCATCTCGGACGCTGTGTTTGAAAGCTGCTAAGGCTTCGGCGTCCGGACAGTCGACGATTTGGTTCTTCTTAGTGAGAAACCTGTTACAAAGCTTTCGGGCGGACTCTCCGGGCTATTGAATTATATGGCTTAAATCATCTGCATCCGGAGGTCGGACATAGGTCCCGTGAAAATTAGCCCGAAAAGCGTCCTCGAGCTCCTCCCAACTTCCAATTGAGTTTTCGGGGAGGCTTTTCAGCCAGTGCCGAGCTGGTCCTTTAAGCTTGAGGGGCAAGTATTTGATGGCATGGAGATCGTCTCCACGAGCCATATGGATATGTAGGATAAAGTCCTCAATCCAGACCCCAGGTTCTGTGGTCCCGTCATACGCCTCTATGTTCACTGGTTTGAATCCTTCTGGGAATTCGTGGTCCAGCACCTCATCGGTGAAACATAGGGGGTGTGCGGCACCCCTGTATTGGGATGTGCCATAGCGTTCGGACGGTTGTATTATCCGGTTTTGATTTTGTGCTGGAGCGCGCTTCCTAGATCCATAGATGGATCTGGTCGTACTGGACTTTTGGCACAAGTCCTCACGTAGATCGTGTGTTGACTTATGTGCGACTTTGTTAGCCGCTCTATCGCGGTCACAAGGTGGTGGATCCGCCCGGTTGGCTGTTTCATTTTATGGCTGTGTGGGCTCTAAGGCCTCATCATCGAATTCAGGTAATAGCTTGCGCTTTGGATAGCTCTTTGTGTGGTAACTTCCACCATACTTTGCTTCGTTGTCGAGCACTTTGTTCCACCTGCTATTGAGCGTATTTTGTGCGGCCTTAAGCCTTTGTTGTTGAGATGTACTACGGAGGTTCTCTTGCTCCAAGTGCTTTTCCGGGATGATGTGTGCATCTTCGTCCGGACTGTTTTCCTCCCGAGAGGGGGTTTGATGAGGTTTATCCTCAGTGTCGCCATGTTCGGATGTCGGATCCGTACTATGTTCGCCGCTTGCAGCTTCATCGTGCTCTGTCACCGGGGCAATGAGGTCGTTGTTTCCTCTAGAGTCGACCGGAGTGTTATTTTCTCTTGCGCTGTTATCGCTGTTTTTGCTATGACAGGACTTAGAGCGGCGCCGCTGACGTCGGCGCTTGGGTTGCTTCTTGTAGGGGCCATCCTCCGCTGTCTCTTCGCCATTGCCTTCTTTGGGTGTATCCACCATGTCTATGTCATGTGATAAGATGGTTGTCTGCCGCCCTGTGGGCGCTGGTTCCTGTTCATCTCTTGCATCTTCGTCCATGCCGTCGATGTCTTCGGAGTCAAAGTTGAGCATGTCGGTTAAGTTGTCGACAGTGGCTACTAAGTGGGTGGTGGGTGGGCAGAGAATTTCTTCGTCATTCGCATCCCATTCTAGCCGGACATAGTTCGGCCAAGGTTCTCCTGACAAGGAGAGAGATCTTAATGAATCTAGCACATCGCCGAAAGGCGAGTGCTGAAAGATATCTGTGGAGGTGAACTCCATGATCGGCGCCCAGTTGGATTCGATGGGCACGAATGCAGGCGGCTCGGAGTCCGTGGCCGGAGACGAATCCAGTGGTTCGGTCACACGGCTCTCGTAAGGGGTGAAGTCAGTATCCGGCTCCATCGCCACTGAGAGTGCGGCCTCCCTGGCAGGGTCTATCCCTCCGTCCTTGGATGGCAATTTGCTCTGGATTGAAGGCCGGAGTAGTTGCAGATGTGATTTCCCGAACACTGTCTGATGGCAGAGTTACGTCGTGCTCATCGTGATTGTGCGGCGCACCTGACACAGGCTCGAATCCGTCGAAGATCAAGTCTCCGCGGATGTCGGTCATGTAGTTTAAGTTTCCGAATCTGACCTGATGGCCAAGGGCATAGCTCTCGATCTGCTCCAGATGGCCAAGCGAATTGGCCCGCAGTGCGAAGCCGCCAAATACAAAGATTTATCTGGGGAGGAAAACCTCACCCTAGGCCGCATCGCTACCGATGATCGAAAGAGCCATCAAGCCTTACGGTGACGACACAGTGGAACTCTCAATGAAAGCACCAATGTCGGTGTCAAAACCGGCGGATCTCGGGTAGGGGGTCCCGAACTGTGCATCTAAGGCGGATGGTAATAGGAGGCAGGGGACACGATGTTTTACCCAGGTTCGGGCCATCTTGATGGACGTAATACCCTATGTCCTTCTTGATTTTTCTTGATGATATGAGTATTACAAGAGTTGATCCACCACGAGATTGTAGAGTTTAAACCCTAGAAGCTAGCCTATGTTATGATTGTATGTTGTCCTACGGACTAAACCCTCCAGTTTATATAGACACCGGAGGAGGCAAGGGTTACACAGAGTCGGTTACAAGGGAGGAGATCTACATATCCGTATTGCCTAGCTTGCCCTCCACGCCAAGGAGAGTCCCATCCGGACACGGGACGAAGTCTTCAATCTTGTATATTCATAGTCCAACAGTCCGGCCAACGGATATAGTCCGGCTGTCCGGAGACCCCCTAATCCAGGACTCCCTCAGCAGGCCCTCTATGACGCGCCCTATGGGAGTCCTACTCCCACCGGCAGTAGGATTCCCCCCTTCCAAGTAGTAGGAGTAGGAGAGAAGGAAGGGGAGGAGAGGAGAAAGGAAAGGGGGGGCCGACCCCCACCCAATTCGGATTGGGCTGGGGGGCACGCCTCCCACCTTTTCCATTCCCGTCCTCTATTCCACTAAGGCCCAATAAGGCCCATATACTCCCCGGGGGGTTCCGGTAACCTCCCGGTACTCCAGAAAATGCCCGAACTCATCCGGAACCATTCCGATGTCCAAACATAGCCTTCCAATATAGCGATCTTTATGTCTCGACCATTTCGAGACTCATCGTCATGTCCATGATCGTATCCGGGACTCCGAACTACCTTCAGTAAATCAAAACACATAAACTCATAATGCGGATCGTCACCGAACGTTAAGCGTGCGGACCCTATGGGTTCGAGAACTATGTAGACATGACCGAGACTCATCTCTGGTCAATAACCAATAGCGGAACTTGGATGCTCAAATTGTGTCGGGGTGTGGGGTCCCGGCGAACCCTTAAGGTTCGAACACTGGGGTGCGCGCGAACTCTTTCCCTCCAACCGATCTACGCTCTAGCTCGCTAGGATCTTGAGGACGAACTCGACGAACTCACAACACAGAAGGACACAAGGTTTATACTGGTTTGGGCCACCGTTGTGGTGTAATACCCTACTCCAGTGTGTGGTGTGGTGGATTGCCTCTTGGGCTGATGATGATGAACAATACAAGGAAGAAAAATGCAAAAACTAATGCCAGCACTGGATTGGTGGGATTTTTCTACCCCCAAAACATATATAATATGTGGGGGTTCCTGAAGAAAAATGCTCACAAGTGCAATAAGTCAAATACTGCCTAAATTAGAAATAGACAGAAATGGAAAGCTGCCTAAAAGGGACGTGTCCAGATCTGGACTTGCCAGGAGAGGAAAGGCCCGAATTGGAATGCACATCAATGGACAAGGCCCAAAATGGAAAGATTCCTTCCTCTAGAATGGAATATGCCCTGGAATTAAAATAAAAGAAAAAGGAAAAATATTGGGAGAGGGGATGACAGGTGGGTTCTGTTCCCTTGAGAGGCTGTGCAACGGGTCCGGCTGGGGTGTTGCTAACTTGTGGGGCCCGCGGGTTCCCACTCGGTGCCCGATCAAAGGAAACAGGAGAGGGCACCGGTGATGGCAGAACGCGGTGGAAGGACCGCTGGAGTTGCTCCGGTGGCCAAAAGGAGCGGCGGAGACGCTCACCGGGGTCGCGTGGAGAAACCGCACACCCGCATGGCACCCGAAGCACTTAACAACGACGAAGGCAACACCGGCGACATGGCGGCAGGGGCGGTGATGATGCACTCATGCGCGGCAGTGCAACAGCCTAACCTAGGAACTAATGGCGGGAGCAGACCCTTCGTGACACGGCGACGTAGACGGGCAAGATCGAAAGCGTTACGGGGTTCAGGATCCTCGTCAGTGACGAGGTCTGACGGAGAGGCATTCAGGCATGCGGGTAGCATGACTAGAGCATGCAAAAGAGAGAGAGAAGGAAGTTGATAGTGCGCCCGGGCGTCTTGAAGCACTTGCGAAGTTGTGACACGTGAAACACATCGTGCACGTTTGAGAAGTTGGATGGAAGCTCAAGTTGATAGGCGAGGTCACCTCTTTTGCCAATGATCTTGAAAGGACCCACATATCTCAGGGCAAGCTTCCCTTTGATACCTAAGCGACAAGTGCCTTTTATTGGAGAGACGCGGAGGTAGACATGGTCTCCGATCTCGAAAGCCAAGTCACGGTGCTTGCTATCATAGTAACTCTTATGGCGTGATTGCACGACTTTGAGATTTTCACAGATGACTTTACACATTTCTTCAGCTTCTGTGATCAAGTCATTGCCAAGAAGTTGGCGTTCACTAGTCTCGGACCAATTGAGAGGAGTACGACACTTTGTACCATAAAGAATTTCGAATGGGGCCTTACTCGAACTTGCTTGGAAACTATTGTTGTAGGAGAAGTCGACATATGGGAGACAATCTTCCCACCTCATACCGAAAGAGATGACACAAGCTCTAAGCATGTCTTCGAGGTTTTGATTTACTCGCTCGACTTGGCCACTTGTTTGAGGATGCAAAGTCGTGTTGAAGCGAATGTTGGTGCCCATGGCCTTCTCGAAGGAGTCCTAGAACATGGAAGTGAAAATGCCGTGCAATGAGACAATTCTAGAGGTGTATAGCTCTACCAACTAAGCTGCGGTGATAGATTCTTTGATTAGAAGGAAATATGCCACTTTTATAAGCTTGTCAATGACAACGAATATAGCATCATTCCCACGCTTGGACTTTGGAAATCCAATGACAAAGTCCATTTCGATATGATCAAACTTCCATTCTGGAATAGAAACAGGTTGGAGGAGACCAGTTGGTCGTTGATGATCTGCTTTCACCCTTCGACAGACATCACATTCATTCACAAATTGAGCAAACTCTCGCATCATTCGAGTCCACCAATACGACTGCTTGAGATCATGGCACATCTTGTAACTGCCTGGATGAATAGAAAGAAGAGAATTGCGCGCTTCGTTCATTATGACCTTCCTTAGATCGCCCTTAGGAGCCACAAGACGGTCCTTGAAGAATAAGGTGCCCTTATCATCAATGCGATATCACTTGTATTTGGAAAGGCCCTTGGAAATACCATGTTTCACCTACTTCACCATGGTATCAAGGAGTTATGCCTCACGAATTTGCTCTTCCAAACTTGGATTGACTTGAAGGTTGGCAAGAAAACCTTGAGGAACAACTTGGAGGTGGAGCTTGCTGTCGGTGTCAAAGCGGATCTCGGGTAGGGGGTCCCGAACTGTGCGTCTGAGGTTGATGGTAACAGGAGACATGGAACACAAAGTTTTACCCAGGTTCGGGCCCTCTTAATGGAGGTAATACCCTACGTCCTGCTTGATTTATACTGATGAGTATGTGTCGGCGTTCTGGGAATGGGGGTCCCCAGACTTGCCTGCCTGCGGCCTGCGGCGTGGCTCAAAGGGGGGCCCAGCGCGGCCCATCTTCACCAACACAAACCCAAGACCCTCGCGAGGGGCCAAGCCTCGCGAGGCGGACGACGCAGAGCTTCCTCAAGCGCGGCCTCGTTAGGCTGGCTCACGAGGAGGCGGAGAGATCAAGGCGGGGTACCTCACGAGGTGCCCGTAACGCAAGCCATGACGACCGGGGCCGCCAGGCAGGTGCCAGCCCGCGTAGTGTCCTCCCTTCCTCTTTGGTGCAAAGGGGGCAAACGCAGCCGCGGAGTAACGAGGCATCAGGCAAAGGTTGCCATTTCGGTGCAACGAGACCAAGACCAGGAGGACTATGAGACGGAGGTCACCGTGGAGCCCAAGACGGCATCATCACCAGAGCTTTGCGCAGGCGAAGTCTGCTTTTGTCAGGATAGTTGATACTAGCTGTCCCCCTTCAAATTAGCCCGCCATTGTTGGCTCCCTTCCCGCTCGATATTTGGGAAGAGGACCAGGGCCTCTATAAATAGGACCAGCCACCCACAGAGCAAAGGAGACAGAAAAAAGGAGAGAGCTAGCCGGGGGGTTGGAAGGATAGAGAAGATCAGGTAGAGAGAGAGAGAAGGGTGACTGAACCCCTCCCAGCAGTTCGTCGCCCCAGCCAAGAACAGACCCTCGCGAGGCTGTTCTTCCTTGTATTGTTCATCATCATCAGCCCAAGAGCCAATCCACCACACCACACACTGGAGTAGGGTATTACACCACAACGGTGGCCCGAACCAGTATAAACCCTGTGTCTCTTGTGTTGTTCTTTCCTTAGTTTAGATCTTCGCAAGGCGGAGGGGTGCAGGTAGGTAGGAGGCGAAATCTCTGCGCGCACCCCAGTGTTCGAACCTCAAGGGTCTGCCGGAACCCGAAATCCGACATTTGGCGCGCTAGGTAGGGGTGCGCCAGGATTCGTCTTCCACCACCCCGTTCTCCTCCGACCATCACGCCCATGTCTGACGCTCGTCGTGCCCGCGCTGAGCGCCGGGCCACGCTCGCTTCCCGCGTCGCCCAGACGGCCCCTGTCGGCGGGTGTCCTCGCCGTTCCCCGTCACCTGCCGTCAACGCCGCCACCGGCCCGGCGGCGGACGAGCAGCAAGCATTTTCCCAGCATCCATTTGTGCGGCAAGATGGCCGCACCGCGACTCCCTCGCTCACCCCAGCTGGTTCTTCATCCCGCGCGCTCCGCGCGCCCATGGAGGCTCAGGCTGCACTCATCGCGGCGAACAAGCTCCTGCGCTACCATCCCGTCGATGATGTCTACGAAGAATGGCTCGACCGCGTCGCCGAGCTCGTCCTCGCCGCAGGGGGCTCTCCTGCGCCATCTGTTCCACTGCACCGCACCCCAACCCACGTGCGCAATGAAGCTCCGGCGGCGCCCCGGCCGCCTCCTCCTCAGGAAGACGCCATGGCTCCAAGGCGCGTGGCCCCTGGGCGGAACCCCCTCTGTCAGGCGCCAGCGCAGCAAGAGCAGAGCTGTCAAGAAGTCCCTCACCCGCAAGAAGCTACCCGGGCGCTCCCTGCTCCAGCATGTCGCGACCATGCTCCTGCTCCCGTGCGTCAAGACCCCGTGCTGCTCCCAGCTGCAGCGCGTGGGGACATGCAAGACCACATTCCCCGTTATCCAAGGCCTCCCGTGTCCACAGCAGGCTGCCGCGCCTTCACCGCCGAGCTATGCAACGTCGCGTGGCCCGGTAGGTTCAAGCCAGACTTGCCTCCTCGCTACGACGGCACGGCTGACCCTGCGGAGTTCCTCCAGCTCTACGAGCTGGGCATCGAAGCTGCCAATGGAGACGAGAAGGTCATGGCGAACTGGTTCCCCATGGCACACAAGGACGGGGCCCGCACCTGGCTCCTAAACCTGGCTCCAGGCACAATCTCCTCCTGGGACGAGATGCGCACCCACTTCATCGCCAACTTCCAAGGCACTCGCGACCGGCCACCCGCCGTGAGCGACATGCGCCGCATCAAGCAACAGCCCAGGGAGACCCTGCAGAAGTACATCCAGCGCTTCAACAACGCGCGCCTCAAGATTCCCAAGGTGACGAAGGAGGCCATCATCTCGGCCTTCTCCGATGGCGTGCGCGACGTCAAGATGAAGGAGGAGCTGGCGATGCATGAAGACCTGTGCACTTCCTTGGAACTGTTCAACCTGGCAACCAAGTGCACTAGGGCCAAGGAAGGGCGCCTCTCCCTCCTCGAGCTGCCTGCCGCAGACCCAGAAGAGAAGAAGCCCAAGGCCAAGGATGTGAAGCGCAAGGGGGCTGCCGTGCTCGCGGCAGAACTAGACACCAAGTGGGACAGAGATCAGCCCGAACCTTCGAAGGGCAGACGGTACTGTGTGTACCACGACCTCCACACCCACAACACCAACGAATGTCAAGAGCTCCGAGCCATGCGAGAACGAAGGATCGGCCGTCGCCCTGAGCGCAGTGACCGGGGCTACGGCCGAGGAGGAGGAAGGAACGCAGGACGCTGGGAAGACCGTGGCCCGCGCCAAGGGTGGCGCGATCAACCTCGCGAGGATCGCTGGCCAGACCCGACTCGCGAGGGAGGCTGGAGAGATCAGCCTCGCGAGGGAGACTGGAGGGATCAGCCTCGCGAGGATCGCCCGCAAGGCAACGCAGGCCTCCCACCGCTGCTGCCGCAGCTAAGGAGAAACGAGGACCGCCACCAGGACGAGGGGGCTGTGGGCTTCCAGCAGCCCCGCGCGATCGCCTACATCCTGGTCAGGGCACAAGCCCCAGCCTCTCAGCGCATCTTCAAGCAGTTCGCCTGCGAAGTGAACGCAATCCTCCCCAGGCTCGAAGCCATGCGCCCACTTAGGTGGTCAGCGTGCGCCATCACTTTCAGCTCAGCAGATCAGCTGAAGTGTGCGGCTACAGCCGGAGTTCTCCCGATGCTTTGCTCCCCAATCATCAGCAACGTGGTGGTCACCAAGACCCTCATCGATCGCGGGGCAGGGCTCAACGTCCTGTCCGTGGAAACATTCAACAACCTCCAAGTGCCCTACAGCCAGCTTCGGCCAACCAAGCCTTTCTCCGGTATCACCGACGGCTCCACGGTCCCGATTGGGCAGGTCCGCCTCCCTGTCACCTTCGGGGCATGCGACAACTGCCGCACCGAGCTCATCGACTTCGACGTCGCTCACATTCGCCTGCGGTACAATGCCATCCTTGGGTACCCAGCGCTGGCCAAGTTCATGGCCGTAACTCACCACGGCTACAACGTCCTCAAGAAGCCAGGAAGCGGCGGAGTCATCACGGTGCCATGTGAAGAGAAGGACGCGGTGTGTTCCCTGGAACGAGCCTTTCAGGCCGCGTCACTGGAAGACCCGGATCGTGGAAGCAGGAGGCCTCCCGAGACCGCCCCTAAGAAGAAGAAGACATCGTCCGGCCCGACCACCCAGGAGGCAGGCCCCTCTGGGCCAGCGCCTGCCCAGGGGGAACCTCCTTCCATCGCATAGGAAAGCGTGCCCGGCGCCCTTCTCAGGCAGGGCTCGGGGGCTCTCCCATGGAGGGCCACCGACCTAGCCAGGGTCATGAGGGAGGCGCTTGGGCACCAGATGGAGGCGTGTTTCAAAGCACGTTTCCCTCAAGAAGGAGCAAGGCAAGGAGACCCAGACCCCCAGGAGTTCGTCAGCAAGGCCATTCGGGAGCTACAGGAGTCAAGAGTCATGAAAGGCGGCCGCCGCCTACCAGCAGTGGCTCCCCATCCAAGTGAGGATGGTGGGCTGCGCGTCTGCATCGACACACCAGGACTCGACTGAGTCACCTCTCTGGAGCGCCTCTGGCCCTCGTGAGTGGGGCGCTGCGGAGGCCCACCCCACAGCTACGTCCGCATGCCTTACGGCTTGCCGAACGCGGCTGACACGTACCAGCGCCTCATGAGGGGCATCACGGGGGCACGAGAGGCCAGGCGTTCCGCAGCCCTGGCAGGGATGGAGATGGCCCGTGAGGAGCCGTCAGCACCTCCGGAGCCTCCCGAGGCCCTTGGGCCTGGGGGCTCGTGAGGATCGGCTTCCGCAGCCCATCGAGCCTGCTACATCAACGCTCCTTCGTCCTCAACATCATCAGGTGACATCTTTCGAGTTTTATTTCTAGCTGGGAGCGCCCCCCCCAGGGGTGCATTATTCCCAGGCCGCGTGGGTCCGTCCCAGCGGCATGTATCCCTTTTTTATTCCATGTTGTTAGCTTACCTTGTTGGGGGCGTCCCTCGGGCTGCATGACCCCCCAAGTCGCTCGGGCCTGACCCAGTGATGTCCGCATTCGCAGCATCTATTTGAACGAATCCACTCCTTCGCAGCTAATGTGTTTTACCTAGTTGCCTGCTCAGCTGACGCCAACTAACGGAGCTGCTCCCAAACGGCACAATGCTTGCGCATGGGTCCGTCCCTACAACACCGACAAACCTGGATGGCTGAGCTCTGGCCGCGGCAGCCCCACATAGCGTCACCTCGTCAAGCCTTCAGTGCCTCACTACCCCTCGGAAGCAACCAATGGCTGACTGTCAATTGTCATGGCAACCGCTTGTTTTTTCTATGATGGACCTACAGGACCTCCTGAAGGAGCTGCGTCAGGCAAGGCCCTTGCGGTGTCTCCTTCGCTCTCATCCGCGCGAACTACTTGCACGTTAAAGGGGGGGTGCCTGAGCATCGCGACTCAGGGCTCCTACTGGCACTCCAGCCCTCACCCTCTGGCCTTGACCACAGCATCACGACCTGGCATACCAGCGACGGCTGAGACTCACTCGAGGGCTAGGACCCGAGGACGTAGAGCAGAAAGGGGAGCAAAGGCAAGAGGGGAAAGACACGCGAGGACCTCGCCGAGCAACCTCGCGCGTGCTGATGCACGGACCCGGCGACACACCAGAGAGCGGCCCCTGATCCTCGAGATAAGTCATCACCCGGAAGCGCCAGCTGCCGTGGCACCATCCCCGCACCTAATGCTATCCCGTGTTAGCGATGCCGCTCTCCTTTCTCACCAAACAACGGCTGCTTGGGTTCCAAAGGGGACCTCCCGAGCATCGCGGCTCAGGGGCTCTTACCGGACTCCGGGTCGCTCACCTCCTGGCCTTGACCACAGCATCGCGACCTGGCATACCAGCGACGGCTGAAGCCGCCTTGGGATTGGGACCTGTCGGCGCAGAGCACCAAGCCCTCGTGAGGTTCGAAAGGGAGGACTGAGCTAAGACGGAATGAGCAACTCGCGCAATTCTACGACAAGGGTTATATTAACAAACAGGATCACAGGCACCTTACAAGCCCCCACGGGGCGTGTTTTTGATTCCTCGCAGGGAACAGATCCTAAAGGGACACAAACTACGCGCAACCCTTCAAAAGACGCCATCATCAATAGTGGGCCGTCAAGCACCGACGCCAACCCCATCCAGATCAGAGTCGGCGGCGGCCTGACGAGCCCGCCCTGCTCCAGGAGCGGCGCCGGCTCGGGGGCTCGTAGCTGTCGTCGCTCGTCTCCGAAGTCGCGAAGAACTTGCCGGAGTTGCTGGAGCCTCCGACGCCTCCACCGCCTGAGGAGCCGCCAAGAGAGCGGTTGGTGGGCCCAGTCCTCGTCGCGGCAGGGTCCTGGCCACCTTCCCCGGGGCAACACTGCAGCCGGCGCCCACTCGCGTCGAAGACCTTGAAGAGCATCACCGAAGCACCGTTGTAATCCAAGTGGACCGCGAAGATGCCCCTTACCATGCAAACCCAGGCGATCTCTCTCCAGCCCCGAGTCATGAAGACCTCGCCCGGGGCAACGACCGCGACCTCTGCCTCGGTCGCGAGGGTGCTGCAGCCGGCGTGCTGCAGCCAGAGCTCCAGGGGCTCCCACTGCGGGACGATGGAGGCGAAGAAGGGAGGAAGGCAGATCCAAGACTGAAGAGGAATGGCGACGTCGAGCACGAACTCTTGGGAGGAGCCCTCGGTGTGGACTCCAGGGGGGACGACCCACACCTTCGTGACCCGTCGGCGCCGACGGCGGCGCCGCCCATGGCGGTCAGCATCAGCTCCTTCGGGGCCCTCGACGTGGGCGTACAATGGCAGTGGGAACCCCGGCGGCACCCGCTCGCACCAAGGCCTCGACACCACCTGAAGGGCCCCTTCGTCTGGGCCACGGGGACGAGCCGTTTCTTCGGCAGGAGTGGGTCTGGTTCCCCTCGGGGAGCCTTTCCCTTCTTTGCCATCGAGAACCGGCGGATCGGAGTCATCGCAGCAAGACGGAGCAAGGATCTGGAAGAAGAAGCAAGGAGGGATGGACTAGAAGGGCGCGCGCTGTTCCGTACTTATGGCCGGCGAAGGCCAACCGCCTACCTCCACGATTGTAGGTAATCATGACCCGCTTTGTATGCAGCAACTTGTCCAATCCGTGCAGTTGTCGAAGCGCCATGGGGAACTGGAGACGCCCACGACCAACCAACCGCCACGCGACGCCCAAGGCCGCAGGCTGTTAGGGCCCGCGACACTTCGCTCTTGCCCTTCCGCCTCCCTGCACGGCCAAGTCCGGGCACGCCTTGGGCCCGGGGATACTGTCGGCGTTCTGGGAACGGGGGTCCCCAGACTTGCCTGCCTACGGCCTGTGGCGTGGCTCAAAGGGGGGCCCAGCGCGGTCCATCTTCACCAACACAAACCCAAGACCCTCGCGAGGGGCCAAGCCTCGCGGGGCGGACGACACGGAGCTTCCTCAAGCGCGGCCTCGTCAGGCTGGCTCACGAGGAGGAAGAGAGATCAAGGCGGGGTACCTCAAGAGGTGCCCGTGACGCAAGCCATGACGACCGGGGGCGCCAGGCGGGTGCCAGCCCGTGTAGTGTCCTCCCTTCCTCTTTGGTGCAAAGGGGGTAAGCGCAGCCGTGGAGTACCGAGGCATCAGGCAAAGGTTGCCATTTCGGTTCAACGAGACCAAGACCAGGAGGACTATAAGACGGAGGTCACCGTGGAGCCCAAGACGGCGTCATCACCAGAGCTTTGCGCAGGCGAAGACTGCTTTTGTCAGGATAGTTGATACTAGCTGTCCCCCTTCAAATTAGCCCGCCATTGTTGGCTCCCTTCCCTCTCGATATTTGGGAAGAGGACCAGGGCCTCTATAAATAGGACCAGCCACCCACAGAGCAAAGGAGACAGAAAAAAGGAGAGAGCTAGCCGGGGGGTTGGAAGGATAGAGAAGATCAGGTAGAGAGAGAGAGAGAGAAGGGTGACTGAACCCCTCCTAGCAGTTCGTCGCCCCAGCCAAGAACAGACCCTCGCGAGGCTGTTCTTCCTTGTATTGTTCATCATCATCAGCCCAAGAGGCAATCCACCACACCACACACTAGAGTAGGGTATTACACCACAACGGTGGCCCGAACCAGTATAAACCCTGTGTCTCTTTTGTTGTTCTTTCCTTAGTTTATATCTTTGTAAGGCGGAGGGGTGTAGGTAGGTAGGAGGCGAAATCTCTGCGCGCACCCCAGTGTTTGAACCTCAAGGGTCTGCCGGAACCCGAAATCCGACAGTATGGGGGTCACAAGAGTTGATCTACCACGAGATCGTTATGGCTAAAACCCTAGAAGTCTAGCCTTTCAAATCATGATTGCCCCTACGGACTAAACCCTCCGGTTTATATAGACACTAGAGGGGACTAGGGTTCTATAAAGTCGGTTATAGAGAAGGGAATCTTCATATCCGCATGATAGGCTTGCCATCCACGCCAAGGAGACTCCCATCTGGACACGGGAGAGGGTCTTCTGTCTTGTATCTTCATAGCCCATCAGTCCGGCCCACGTCCAACAAGTCAGACACCCAAGGACCCCTTAATCTAGGACTCCCTCAGTAGCCCCTGAACCAGGCTTCAATGACAAGGTGTCCAGTGCGCAGATTGTCTTCGGCATTGCAAGCCGGGTTCCTCCTCCGAATACTCCAAAACAGCTCCCCAACATAGAACGTGTCTGGCTCTATAAAACAAACACCACATATATCCATAGAGAGTATAATATTTATGAGTCCAATCCACTGGCAACTTTTGTAGCTTGACATAACGTCATAGCCTGGTCATTATTTTGAACCTTTTTTAGCCTCCCGCTCCATGTTTCAAGATGCGGTTTTATTGGCACGTCTTGTCAAAGCAAAGATTGTGTCCCCTTATTGCGGGATTCTCATCAATACGGGCGTGGGTAACTCAACCGCGCTGCCTACACGACCCTTGGGGAACAGGCGAGTTTTAACGTGAGTGGGGAGGCGCTTGATATTCACTGCCTTTATAAAGGGATAAGGATTCACCTCTTTCACCCATGCCCTCTTCCTCTCTGCCCATCCATTCTCGAGCTCCAGTGCCCAAGCTTCCATCCTTCCTGCCTCCAAGAAGCACTCCAGCCATGTCCGGATCTGGAGTGCAAGGCAAGTTGATGGTTTCCTCCATCAAGGAGAAGGACATCACCAGGCTCCGGGACGCCGGGTACCTAGCCAAGGAGATCACCCACCGGCTTCCGGCCAAGGGGCAGATCGTCCCCACCCCAAAGCCCCATGAGAGGGTCGTGTTCATCCCCCACTTCGTCCGCGGGTTGGGATTTCCTCTCCACCCATTCGTCCGCGGGCTCATGTTCTACTACGGGCTCGATTTTCACGATCTTCCTCCCTACTCCTTCCTCAATATATCGGCATTTATTGTCGTGTGCGAGGCCTTCCTCCGTATCCCTCCCCACTTCAGACTGTGGTTGAAGGTTTTCAACGTGAAGCTGAAGGTGGTGGATGGCCAACATGTAGAGTGCGGAGGCGCCATGGTGAGCAAGCTACCCAATGTCACATGGCCCAAAGGCGCCTTCGTGGAGACTGTCAACGGGTGGAAACATGAGTGGTTCTATGTCACAGAGCCTCGCGATGCCACCTGGGCCGTGCCTCCCGAATTCCAGTCCCCCGCCCCAATGCGGCTCACCTCCTGGCTAGAGAAGGGCTTGGACTGGTCTTCGTTGGACGAGCTGACTACACTCTAGATGCGCGTCAAGCACATGGTGGACAAGAACATCAAACTTGTCAATGTGATCCAGGTGATGCTTGCTCACCGGATCCTGCTGTGCCAAAGCCAGACTTGCCACTTGTGGGAGTTCGATCCGGCCAAGCACCAGACCCTGCAACAGTTCTTTGTCTCTATGCACGAAGACATCTAGAAGGAGCTCTTCAAGGCCAACGAGACATAGCTAGCAACGACCGAGGACCGCAGGCACGACCTGGCCCATCCCGCTAGTGTGGTAAGTTTCCACAGTTCAAGGTGTACTGAGGGAGTCCTTGATTAGGGGGTATTCGGATAGCTGGACTATATCCTTTGGCCGGACTGTTGGACTATGAAGATACAAGATTGAAGACTTCGTCCTGTGTCCGGATGGGACTTTCCTTGGCATGGAAGGCAAGCTTGGCAATACGGATATGTAGATCTCCTTCCTTGTAACCGACTCTGTGTAACCCTAGCCCCCTCCGGTGTCTGTATAAACCAGAGGGTTTTAGTCCATAGGACAAGATACAATCAGACCAAGGGCTAGCTTCTAGGGTTTAGCCTCTCTGATCTCGTGGTAGATCAACTCTTGTACTACTCAGATTATCAATAATAATCAAGAAGGACGTAGGGTTTTACCTCCATCAAGAGGGCCCGAACATGGGTAAAACATCGTGTCCCCTGCCTCCTGTTACCATCCGCCTTAGATGCACAGTTCGGGACCCCCTACACGAGATCCGCTGGTTTTGACACCGACATTGGTGCTTTCATTGAGAGTTCCTCTATGTCGTCATCATTAGGCTTGATGGCTCCTTGGGTCATCGATAGCGATGCAGTCCAGGGTGAGACTTTTCTCCCCGGACTGATCTTTGTATTTGGCGGCTTCGCACTGCGGGCCAAATCGCTTGGCCATCTAGAACAGATCGAGAGTTACCCCCCTCGCCACCAGGTCAGGTTTGGAAGCTTAAATTACACGGCCGACATCCGCGGAGACTTGATCTTCGACGGATTCGAGCCCCTGCCAAGTACGCCACACTGTCACGATGAGCATGATTTAGCTCTACCGTCGGACACTGTGCAGGAGATCGCACCGGCAACCACCCCGACCCTCAATTCGGAGCCGATTGCGCCATCCACGGATGAGGGGATAGACCCCACCACGGAGGCCGCATTCTCAGTGGCAATCGAGCCGAGTATCGACCTTACCCTTCATGAGAGCCGTGACGCCAAATTGCCGGATTCTTCCCCGGCCACGGACTCCGAACCGCCTGCGCCCGTGCCTATAGAATCCGATTGGGCGCCGATCATGGAGTTCACCTTTGCGGATATCTTTCGGCACTCACCCTTCGGCGACATGCTGAACTCATCAAGGTCTCTCTCCCTGTCAGGAGAGTCTTGGCCGAACTATGTTTGGCAGGATTGGGATGCGGATGACGAAGAAATTCGCCGCCCACCCACCACCCACTTAGTAGCCACTATCAACAATTTGACCGACATGCTTGACTTCGTCTCCGAAGACATCAACGGTATGGACGACGATGCGGGAGACGAAGAGGAACCACTGCCCACAGGGCACTGGACTGCCGACGGGACAGCGGAGGATGACCCCTCCAAGAAGCAACACAAGCGCCGACGTCAGCGGCGCCGCTCTAAGTCTCGCCAAAGCAAAAGCGGTGACACCGGCATAGGAGATAATAGCACTCCAGACAGTGCCGAAGACGACAACAATCCCCTCCAGCAAGATTTAGAGCAGGAGGATGGAGAAGCCAGCCCTCCCGAGAGAGCGGCAGATGGAGAGGCGAAGGACGATAATTACATGCCTCCCTCCGAAGACCAGGCAAGCCTCGACGTTGACAAATTTGTCATGCCGGAGGATCCTGCCGAGCAAGAGTGCTTCAAGCGTCGGCTTATAGCCACGGCAAATAGCCTTAAGAAAAAGCAGCAGCAGCTTCAAGCTGATTAATATTTGCTAGCTGACAGATGGATTGAAGTCCTTGCGGCCGAGGAATATGAACTCGAACGCTCCTCCAAGAGTTACCCAAAGCGCAGGTTGCTACCCCGACTGGAGGAGGAAGCATTAAAACCTACATCTCCAGCATATGACACGGCTGATCGGCCACCTCGTGGACGCGACAGAGAGGCATTTCAGCCTAAAACTCATCCCGCACCCCGACGCCACTCAAATAAAAATGACAAGGCACGGGGAAACACGCTAGACCTGCGAGACGTATTGCAGGACAAAGAAAAACACGCAAGATCAATCTACGGATCACGAGTGCGCGCCACTACGCGAGACGATAACCGTCACGCCGGATACAGTAAAAGTAAATCCGGCTGGGCCAAACACAGTGAACAAGACTCATTCGAGCTGCGTCGCGACATAGCCCACTACAGAGGCACCGTACACCCCATATGCTTCACAGACGAAGTAATGGATCACCAAATCCCAGAGGGTTTCAAACCCATAAATATCGAATCATATGACGGCACAACAGATCCTGCGGTATGGATCGAAGACTTCCTCCTGCACATCCACATGGCCCACGGTGATGATCTACATGCCATCAAATACCTCCCACTCAAGATCAAAGGACCAGCTCGGCATTGGCTCAACAGCCTGCTAGCAGAATCCATCGGCTATTGGGAAGATCTGGAAGCCACATTCATCGACAACTTCCAGGGCACTTATGTGCGACCACCAGATGCCGATGACTTGAGCCACGTAATTCAGTAGCTAGAGAAATCGGCCAGGCAATTCTGGACACGGTTCCTGACAAAGAATAATCAAATCGTCGACTGTCCGGATGCAGAGGCCCTGGCATCTTTTAAGCACAACATCCGCGACGAGTGGTTCGCCAGGCACCTTGGCCAGGAAAAGCTGAAATCTATGGCAGCCCTCACGGCACTCATGACCCGCTTTTGCGCGGGAGAAGACAGCTGGCTGGCTCGCAGCAATAACATATCAAAGAACCACGGTACTTCAGATACCAAGTATAGCAATGGCAGGTCACGTCGCAACAAATATAAGCGCCACGTCAGTAGCGAAAATACCGAGGATACGACAGTCAATGCCGGATTCAGAGGCTCCAAATCCGGTCAGCGGAAAAAGCCATTCAAAATAAGAACTCGGGGCTCGTCCAGTTTGGACCGTATACTCGATCGCTCATGCCAAATACATGGCGCCCCCGACAAGCCAGCCAACCACACCAACAGGGAATGTTGGGTGTTCTGGCAGGCCGGCAAGTTAAACGCCGAAAACAAAGATAAGGGGCTACATAGCGATGAAGAGGAAGAGCCCCGGCCGCCGAACATCGGAAGACAGAAGAGGTTCCCCCCACAAGTGCAGACGGTGAACATGATATACGCAACCCACATCCCCAAGAGGGAGCGGAAGCGTGCGTTAAGGGGTGTATATCCGTTGGAGCCAGTCGCCCCAAAGTTCAACCCATGGTCCTCCTGTCCAATCACCTTCGATCGCAGGGACCATCCCACTAGTATTCGTCATGGCGGATTCACCGCACTGGTCCTAGACCCAATCATCGACGGATTTCACCTCACTCGAGTCCTTATGGATGGCGGCAGCAGCCTGAACCTGCTTTATCAGGACACAGTGCGCAAAATGGGTATAGACCCCTCAAGGATCAAACCCACAAAAACGACCTTCAAAGGCATCATACTAGGTGTAGAGGCCCATTGCACAGGCTCAGTCACACCGGAAGTGGTCTTCGGATCCCCGGATAACTTCCGGAGCGAGGAGTTAATCTTCGATATAGTCTCGTTCCGTAGTGGCTATCATGCACTGCGCGGGCGGACCGCATTTGCAAGATTCAACGTGGTACCGCACTATGCCTATCTCAAGCTCAAGATGCCAGGACCTCAGGGGGTCATCACAGTCAATGGAAACACAGAGCGCTCTCTCCGCACGGAGGAGCACATTGTGGCCCTCACAGCAAAAGCGCAAAGTAGCCTCTTAAGGCAATCCACCAGTTCGGCGATTAAAGACCCGAACACCTTCAAGCGCGCCCGAAGTAATCGGCTACAAGACCGCCTGGCACGTTCCGAGCTCGCATAGCAATGCGGCTCCCACCCCAGTCCCAGCCAAATGGTGAAATCCGTGCCACGCATACATAATTACGCATTGAAAATACCATGGGCACAAGTGGGGAGTGGGGCACGACTACGGCACGCCCCAAGACGCGGATCAACCGCGCTAGGGGCTTCCCGCTTTGTTATTTTTCTCTCTTTCAGGACTTTAATCTCTAGAAGCCCCGTCCGGCAGTACGATTGCCGGACACACAATGCAACAACCAAGGAGGCAGAAAGCTATGTCGCACCATGGAACTACCAGGTGGTCTCTGATAACAAGTGAAATACTTGCTTCAAATACCATTCCTCAAGTTTCCCTTGAAGGGGACATGTCAAATAGTCCTACTTTTTGCTTATCGCACTACTTGTATCATTCTGCTTCGACGCACCCTTTTTGAATAAACAATGCATAGCACTAGACTATTATCGCATTCTCTATTCTTCTTTTATATATATATGTTCATTCATGACATTCAGCACCCGTACACTCTGGTACGGCCAATACACCAGGGGCTTAAGCGTACCCCATGATACAACGTGAGATGTCTGAAAACTTTCGATAGTGCGGCACCCCAAACTTATAGCATTATATGCATCAGCTCCGAATCATGTCTTGGGTCAATAGTTGAGTTTGCCCGGCTCCCATGTTTTGGTACCTTACGTTCCGCTATATCGGCTAAGATAGCACTGGGAGAACTATTGCGATTGTGCCCCGGTTCATCTGGGCAAGTACCTCAGTAGAGAAAGATAAAAATGACTGTCATGATAAGGAGAGAGCTGGTTGCTGTTTGAGAGGTCTCGAGTCCCTAAAGACTTATGCCGCTTAGAGCGAGGAGTCGGCTTTGTCCGGCTTAAGGCGTGTATAGCGCCCCAAATTCGGCCTTCCAAATACTAGGGGCTTCGCCAAAATTTAAAATTGTAGACTTCTATGGCTAAGTGAGAGGTATAAAGCATTATAGTCCGATTGCCTTGTTCATTGTGCTGAGCACCTCCCTCGAAGGACCCAACAATGGGAAAAAGAGTGCTCAGGTTTATCCCGAACACCCCAGCACTCGTGGCATGGGGGCAGAAGCTGACGACAGGCCATCTCTCAGATTTGATAAACAGCCGCACAGAAGGTAATATTTTAAATTCAAACAAGCGTTGCATAGCGCACATGAACAAGTTTTCATAATACAGGATGACACGAGCAAGTTCATTCAAAAATTACATCCTTCGAACACTCGTCCGCCACAAGACGGGCACCCTTCAAGACACCCTCATAATACATTTCGGGGTGGCGATGCTCCTTACCCTGTGGCGGCCCCTCCTTCACTAGCTTCTTGGCGTCCATCTTGGCCCAGTGCACCTTCGCACGGGCAAAAGCCCGGCGTGCACCTTCGATGCAGACGGACCGCTTGATGACTTCCAGCCATGGAGAGGCATCCACAAGCCGCCTCACCAGGCCGAAGTAGCTGTTGGGAAGGGAGTCGCCAGGCCACATCCGGACTATAAGGCCCCTCATGGCCTGTTTGGCCGCCTTGTGCAGCTCGACCAGTTGCTTCAGCTGGTCGCTCACAGACATCGGGTGTTCGGTCCTAGTATACTGAGACCAGAACAACTTCTCAGTCGAGCTTCCCTCCTCGGCTTGGTAATACTTTGCGGCATCCGACACGCTGCGGGGCAAATTTGCGAATGCTCCTGGAGAGCTCCGGACTCGGGTAAGTAACAAGTAATTTACTTTCACATGCTTGCTTTGCATATTGAATGCCTTACCCGCCGCTATCTTCCTCATCGCCTCAATCTCCTGGAGGGCCTTTTGGGCTTCAGCCTTGGCATGCTTTGTGCTCTTGAGGGCCGCAGCAAGCTCGGACTCTGGCATCTTCGAGTCAAGCTCCAAAGCCTCGTGCTTCTTCACGACAGCTTGGAGCTCTTGCTGCACCTCGCCCACCCGTGCCTCTTGTTTTTCCCGCTCGGTGCGCTCCTTGGACGCTTTGTTTTCGGCCTCGGACAGTGCTTGCTTCAGGGTCGCCACTTCGGTTGTGGCCCCTGGCACATCCATGATGATCCTATAATTTTGCAACCGCATCTTATATATATAATATATATATAGACAAGGCATTACTTACCTTTGTTCTCCTCGAGCTGCCTCTTGGCAAGACCGAGCTCTTTCTGGGACAGCTCGAGGTTCTGCTTCAGTGCAGCGACCTCCGCAGTCACTGCGGCAGAGGTCAGCAGTGAAGCACGCATACGCATATAGACATAATTATATTAGACCCCTTCAGATATTATTTGATCCTCTATTCAGCTTCTCTTTGCGAACACCAAACAGAGCATCAGGGGCTACTGTCTATGCGGTAATATTTTCCTATATTTTAAATACTTACCTCAAAGCCTATTAGAAGGCTGGAACAGGCTTCAGTCAGTCTGCTCTTGGCGGACTGAACCTTCTTGATCACCGCACTCATAATAGTGTCGTGCTATTCGTCGATGGAAGCGCTGCGAAGCGCTCCCAGCAGGTTGTCTGGTGCCTCTGGATGGACAAAGGTCACCGGCACAGGCGGTTTACCCCTCTTGGAAGGGGGCTGCATGCCGGAGTCTGGAACCATTGGAGGTTCTGGCGCGGCGTTCGGCTGGGGGCCGAACTTGGCGCCCTTGGGAGTCTTGCTCCCTTCGCGCCTGTAGTCCGGAAGTTCGCCTTGAGGTGCCTCCGGGACTACCTCCCCCCGACTCGGTGCCCCTTGAGACAATACCTCAACATTGTCCATAGGGACAGGAGAGGAGACGGTTGTAAGTGTATCACTATTCATGTCCGACGAGTCCAAGGAACCGTCCGACGAGGATACATCGATACAGGCTCGGGGCGGACTGCATTAATCATATTCGACGTTAGAGGAGCAGTGCAACAAAGGTATGCTATGAGTTACTCTGGTATCCGAATACTTACGAATTCGCCAGGGGGTTGGCCCTGAGTAGCCACACGTCTTCACCGTCGGCGGCGGTGGTGGAACAGTCCGGAAGGAGAGTCCTTCCCTTCTTGGACCCTTCGGCCTCCCCGGTTGGGGCGGCCTTCCTTTTCTTGTCTCCCCCGGCTGGAGGGGGAGAATCTTCATCTTCCTCCTCCTCGTTTTCACGGGAGGAGCGCGTCTCAGAGTTATCGGACAATGTGTCCGATACCACCAGGTGCCAGGAACTCTTTCGGGTTCCCGTGGCCTTCTTCTTGGTCTTCTCTAGCACCTCATAAGGAGCCGGAGTCTGCATCTCTGTTAGGAGAGCGTCTGCAGGGTCTTCGGGCAGAGGGGCCCGACAGTTAATCTGCTCCGATGTCTCCACCCAGTCCTGTCAAAGGCATGGGAGTTCAGACCCCACACATGGTTAAGCTATGGGAAATAAATGCCCTACCAGATGTACAGAACTTACCGGATTCGCAGGGTGCTTCACGCTTAGCCCGCGGTCCTCGTAAGAGAAGGGGGGACCTCGGCGCCCTTGAACAACACCTTGCAGACGTCCTTATGCGTCTTGTCGAAGAGCTTGCATAGAGTCTGGTGCTGGGCCGGGTAGAACTCCCATAAGTTGAAAGCCCGTTGTTGACACGGGAGGATCCGGCGGAAGAGCATGACCTGGACTATGTTGACAAGCTTAAGTTTCTTGCTTATCATGTTCTGGATACACTTCTGGAGTCCGTCCAGCTCCACCAATGAGCCCCAGGACAGGCCCTTCTCCTTCGAGGAAGTGAGCCGCATGGGGATTCCGGATCGAAACTCAGGGGCCGCCACCCAGTTGGTGTCGCACGACTTGGTGATGTAGAACCACCCCGACTGCCACCCCTTTATGGTCTCCACGAAGGAGCCCTCAAGCCATGTAACGTTGGGCATTTTTCCCACCATGGCTCCGCCGCATTCCGCTTGTTGACCGCCAACCACCTTCGTCTTGATATTGAAGGTCTTCAGCCACAGGCCGAAGTGGGCCCTGATGCGGAGGAAGGCCTCACACACGACGATGAACGCCGAGATGTTGAGGATGAAATTCGGGGCTAGATCATGAAAGTCCAGCCCATAATAGAACATAAGGCCACGGACGAATGGATGGAGGGGAAACCCCAGTCCACGGACGAAGTGGGGGAGGAAAACCACCCTTTCGTGAGGTTCCGGGGTAGGGACGATCTGCCCCGCGGCTGGCAGCCGGTGCGTGATATCCGCGGCTAAGTATCTAGCCCCACGTAGTTTTTTGATGTGTCCCTCTATGATGGAGGAGACCATCCCCTTGCCTCCCGCTCCGGACATGTTTGGGAAGAGTTGAGGAGAAGGATGTGGACTTGGGCGTTGGAGCTCGAGTGCACGAAAATGGATGAGCAAGGAGGAAGAAGGCGTGGGTAGAAAAAGGTGAAACCTTATCCCTTTATAAGGGCAGACAAAACTATGCGCCCCCACAAGCCTGGTAAAACTCGCTTATCCAAGCGCCGTAATTGATGGCGCGGTTGGGTTACCAACGCCCGTATTGATGGGAATCCCGTAATAAGGGGACACGATCTCTGCTTCGACAAGACGTGCCAAGGAAACCGCCTCGCGAAACACGCTGAGATAGTTTGTGAAAAACGATTCGAATAAAGACCTGGCTATGGTGTGATGCCACGCTACGGGGTACGTCAGCAGATCAGATTTGTAGAAATATTATTCTCTCTACGGTGGTATGTGGAACTTGTTTTGCAGAGCCAAACACGATCCTCGTGTTCAAAATCTTCTATGAAATATTCGGAGGAGGAACCCGCCTTGCAATGCCGAAGACAATCTGCGCGCCGGACTCATCCTCATTGAAGCCTGGTTCAGGGGCTACTGAGGGAGTCCTAGATTAGGGGGTATCCGGACAGCCGGACTATATCCTTTGGCCGGACTATTGGACTATGAAGATACAAGATTGAAGACTTCGTCCCGTGTCCGGATGGGACTCTCCTTGGCATGGAAGGCAAGCTTGGCAATACGGATATGTAGATCTCCTTCCTTGTAACCGACTCTGTGTAACCCTAGCCCCCTCCGGTGTCTATATAAACCGGAGGGTTTTAGTCCGTAGGACAAGACACAATCATACCATAGGCTAGCTTCTAGGGTTTAGCCTGTCTGATCTCGTGGTAGATCAACTCTTGTACTACTCATATTATCAAGAATAATCAAGCAGGACGTAGGGTTTTACCTCCATCAAGAGGGCCCGAACCTGGGTAAAACATCGTGTCCCCTGCCTCCTGTTACCATCCGCTTTAGACACATAGTTCGGGACCCCCTACCCGACATCCGCCGGTTTTGACACCGACATGTACCCTTTACCTGCTTACTCAAGGAAGATTTCTAAACTTCCCTATTTGTTTTCTCAGGGCTGGACAAAGAAGGCGGAGCAGATTCAGTGTCCGGTTCCGCTGCCGGAAGAACCACCTATCCCGTGTCTGACGAAGATGCTGGTTTTGGTGCCCTATCAAGCGCTAGAGAAGAAGTCCAAGGGGACCAGGGGTGGTCTCCGCAATAAGGGCACTTCGGACGTGACGTCCGAAGATGCCGAAACCCACTCCCCTCCCGCCACCGACGACGAGGAAGAGGAGGAAAGCGATTCTCCCCCTGAGGGGGCAAGGAAGAAAAGGGCGGCCTCCACGCATCTGGAGGCAGAGGCGTGCAAGAAGGGGAAGGCCTCCGCCGTGGACAACCCCGCGTGGGATATTGACAGCAGCTCCGAGTGCCGCCCCAGGGATAAGCCCCTGGCCGAATCGTAAGTACTCAAAGACGCACTCAAATATCCATCTCCTTTACTTTATAGTTTTAACGTGTTGAATCATGCACTTGCAGTCCGGCTCGTTCCGAACTCGAGCGATCCTCATCTTTGAGAAACTCGCTGGATCCGAAGGTGATGGACATCGTGTCTCTCCCAGCGGCCTCCTCTCCCAAGATGGTGAAAGACGCTGAAGTGTTGTCCCGAAGGACACTTCCAGCTCAGGGGGAGACATAGGAGGCCGTCACGGTGGCGCCAGAGGATAACACCTCGGCCGCCAGACAAATGGGTGAGCAGATCCCCATGGAGACTGGCGATGGGGGTGCTACCTCTTGAGCACTGCGTTGGTTTTCCCTTGAAGAGGAAAGGGTGATGCAGCAAAGTAACTTAAGTATTTCCCTCAGTTTTTGAGAACCAAGGTATCAATCCAGTAGGAGGCCACACGCAAGTCCCTCGTACCTACACAAACAAATAAGAACCTCGCAACCAACGCGATAAATGGGTATTTTTGGTACTTTTATGATAAAGATTAAAAGTAAAGATTGCAAAATAAAATAGATTGGAAACTTATATGATAAAAGATAGAACCGGGGGCCATAGGTTCCACTAGTGGCTTCTCTCAAGATAGCATAAGTGTTACGGTGGGTGAACGAATTAATGTCGAGCAATTGATAGAAAAGAGAATAATTATGAGAATATCCAGGCATGATCATGTATATAGGCATCACGTCCGTGACAAGTAGACCGACTCCTGCCTGCATCTAGTACTATTACTCCACACATCGACCGCTATCCAGCATGCATCTAGAGTATTAAGTTCATAAGAACAGAGTAACACATTAGGTAAGATGACATGATGTAGAGGGATAAACTCAAGCAATATGATATAAACCCCATCTTTTTATCCTCGTGTCTATCACTGGGATCGAGCACCGCAAGATTGAACCCAAAGCTAAGCACTTCTCCCATTGCAAGAAAGATCAATCTAGTAGGCCAAACCAAACTAATAATTCGAAGAGACTTGCAAAGAAAACCAATCATACATAAAAGATTTCAGAGAAGAATCAAATATTGTTCATAGATAGACTTGATCATAAACGTACAATGCATCGGATCTCGACAAACACACCGCAAAAAGAGTTACATCGAATAGATCTCCAAGAAGATCGATGAGAACTTTGTATTGAGATTCAAAGAGAGAGAAGAAGCCATCTAGCTAATAACTATGGACCCGAAGGTCCGAAGTAAACTACCCACACATCATCGGATGGGCCATGGAGTTGATGTAGAGGCCCTCCATGATCGATGCCCCTCCGGCGGAGCTCCGGAAAAGGCCCCAAGATGGGATCTATTGGGTAAAGAAGGTTGTGGCGGTGGAAATAGGGTTTCGTGGTGCTCCTGGATGTTTTCTAGGTATATGAGTATATATAGGAGGAAGAAGTAGGTCGGTTGAGCCACGAGGGGCCCACGAGGGGGAGGGCACGCCTTGGGGGGTAGGCGTGCCCCCCTGCCTCATGGACTCCTCGTTGATTGCTTGACGTCCACTCCAAGTCCTCTGCATCACGTTTGTTCCAAAATAACTCTCCCGAAGGTTTCATTCTGTTTGGATTCCATTCGATATTCCTTTTCTGCGTAACACTGAAATAGGCAAAAAAACAGCAATTTGCACTAGGCCTTGGGTTAGTAGGTTTGTACCAAAAATAATATAAAAGTGTAAAATAAAGCCCATTAACATCCAAAACAGATAATATAATAGCATGGAACAATAAAAAATTATAGATACGTTGGAGACGTATCAGGGGGCCATCCTCAATTTGGCCCCCAACCGAATATGATCCCGGAGACCTATACGGCTCTAGAATCCGACAGGCAGCCTCCTTCGAAGGAAGGAGGTGCGCCAATTCCACCACTGTCCTCTGTCCATCCATAGGCACTGGATTCTCTATTGGAAGCGTTGTGAAGTGCCTCCATTGTTGAGGAACACCGTACCCTCATGGGTACGGTGGTTGAGAGGATTCAGTCCGCCAAGAGCGGACTGAACGAAGCCTGCATAAGTCTTCTAACAGGATTTGAGGAAAGAGACGCAATAAAAGGAACATCATAGTATAGATAGTAGCCCCTGAGACTCTGTTCGGTGTTCGGAAAGAAAAGCCGGACAGAAGATCAAGTAATTTTCACAGGAGACTAACCAAAGATGTCTTATGTGAATAAGCAGGCATCGTTGCTGGCCGCAACCTCTCATGCTGCTGAGGTCTTCGGACTAAAGCAGAGTCTGGAGCGGGCCGAGGAAGAGCTCGACCATGTAAAAAGAAGCTAGAAGACAAGCAAGGTATGCAATGACCTTGTGTATATCCGGAAAGGATGAATGATTTGTGTTGACCATAGTGCCATGATATTTATTATGGGTGGCGACCGAGGTGGAGGCCCTTAAGAAGGTGTTGGCCAAGGCCGAGGAGAGAGTGGCGAAGGAATAGGCCGCCCATAAAAAGCACGAGGCCATGGTCGGTGAGGTCCAGCGTTGGCCAGGACGCCATGAAGAAATACGAGTCCTTGAACCGCCACGTTGCGGATCAAGATTCCGAACTCACCAAGGCCCGCCAAAGTGCACAAGATGCCCGGGCCGAAGCCTAAGGCGCCGTTGAGGAGATCCAAGAGGCCAGAAAAATTGCGGCTGGTAAGGCCTTCATTATGCCGAGCAAATATGTGAAGAAGAGGTATCTATTACTAACCCGGATTTGGAGTTCTCCAGGAGCGTTTGCGGATTTACCGCGCAGTGTTGCCGATGCTGCAGAGTTCTTCTGAGTCGAAGAGGGGAGCTCGATGGAGAAGCTATTCTGGTCGTAGTACCTTGCGCCAGAACATCCGGGGCCCTTTAGCGATCAGCTAAAACAGCTGGTCGAGCTGCATAGGTTGGATGAACTAGCCATGAAGGATTTAATAATCCGGCTATGGCCTGCCGAAGTCATACCTCGCAGCTACTTCGGACTCGTGAAGCGGCTGGTCAATGCCTGCTGTCGGTGTCAAAACCGGAGGATCTCGGGTAGGGGGTCCCGAACTATGCGTCTAAGGTCGATGGTAACAGGAGACAAGGGACATGGTGTTTACCTAGGTTCGGGACCTCTCTATGGAGGTAATACCCAACGTCCTGCTTGATTGATATTGATGAATATGAGTATTACAAGAGTTGATCTACCTCGAGATCATAGTGGCTAAACCCTAGAGGTCTCGCTTGGATGGCTATGATAATGAGTCTCCTATCTGGACTAAGTCCTTTGGTTTATATAGACACCGGGAGGATCTAGGGTTACACAAGGTCGGTTACAAAGAAAGGAATCTACATATTTGATCGCCAAGCTATCCTTCCACGCCAAGGAGAATCCCATCCGAACACGGGTGCAGTTTTCGGTCTTCGTATCATCACAACCCATCAGTCCGGCCCATGGCTAACAGGCCGGATGCCTGAGGACCCCTGTCGGTGTCAAAACCGGCGGATCTCGGGTAGGGGGTCCCGAGCTGTGCGTCTAGGCCGGATGGTAACAGGAGACAGGGGACACTTTGTTTTACCCAGGTTCGGGCCCTCTCGATGGAGGTAATACCCTACTCCTGCTTGATTAATATTGATGATATGGGTAGTACAAGAGTAGATATACGACGAGATCAAGGAGGCTAAACCCTAGAAGCTAGCCTATGGTATGATTGTGTATGGAGTTGATTCTGTCCTACGGACTACAACCCTCCGGTTTATATAGACACCGGATAGGGTTAGGGTTACACAGAGTCGGTTACAATGGTAGGAGATCTTGAATATCGCATCACCAAGCTTGCCTTCCACGCCAAGGAAAGTCCTATCCGGACACGGGACGAAGTCTTCAATCTTTTATCTTCATAGTCCAGGAGTTCGGCTGAAGGTATAGTCCGGCTACCCGAACACCCCCTAATCCAGGACTCCCTCAGTAGCCCCTGACCCAGGCTTCAATGACGACGAGTCCGGCGCGCAAATTGTCTTCGGCATTGCAAGGTGGGTTCCTCCTCCAAGTCCTTCGTAGAAGATTGTAAACACCAAGAGTAGTGTCTGGCTCTGCAAAATAAGTTTCCACATATTGCCATAGAGAGAATAATATTAACACAAATCAAATCTGCTGACGTATTCTGCAATGCGCCATCACACTACAGCCAAGTCCTTTACTTGAATCGTTTTTACTTTTCCACCTCAGCATGTTTTGTGAGGCGGTTTCATTGGCACGTCTTGTCAAAGAAGAGATCGTGTACCCTTTTTACGGGATTCTCATCAATACGGACGTGTGTAACCCAACCGCGCCATTTATCACGGCGCTCGGGAGGCAAGCGCGTTTTATTAGGCAGGTGCGGACGCATAACCGCATCCGCCTATATAAGGGGATAAGGATCCACCCTTTTTACCTACGCCTTCTTCCTCCCTTGCCTACCCATCTCTCGCGCACCCGAAATCCAGCGCCCAAGCCCGCACTTCCCACCTCAACCTTCTCCAGCAATGTCCGGAGCGGGAGGCAAGTGGATGGTCTCCTCCGTCATGGAGGGCAAAGTCAAGAAGCTAAGGAAGGCCGGGTATCTGTCCAAGGACATCGCGCACTGGCTTCCCGAAGAGGGGCAGCATATCCCCACCCCAAGGCCCCATGAGAGGGTAGTATTTCTCCTCCACTTCCTCCGCGGACTGGGTTTTCCACTCCACCCATTTGTCCGAGGGCTCATGTTCTACTACGGCCTGGATTTCCATGATCTAGCTCCGAACTTCATTCTCAACATATCGGCGTTTATCGTCGTGTGCGAGGCCTTTCTCCGCGTCCGCCCCCATTTCGGCCTCTGGCTCAAGACTTTCAACGTCAAGCCCAAGGTGGTAAGCGGCAGCCAGGCAGAGTGCGGAGGCACCATGGCGGGCAAGATGGCCAACGCCCTATGGTTCGAGGGCTCTTTCGTGGAGACCCTAAAGGGATGGCAATCCGGGTGGTTTTACATCACCGAGCCCCGCGATCCGGAATGGACCGCAGCCCCCAAGTTCCGATCCGGACCCCCCACGCGGCTTATGTCTTGGAAAGAGACGGGCCTGTCGTGGGGTCATGAAAAAGAGGTGACCGGATTGCAAACATGCATCCGGTCCCTAGTGAACAAGCCAATCCGGCTTGATAATGTAATCCAGGTTATGCTCATCCGCCGGATCCTCCCATGCCAACACCGGGATTTTAATCTATGGGAGTTCGACCCGGCGCAGCATCAAACCCTCAGCAGGCTCTTCGACACAACGTACGAAGACGCCTAGAAGATGCTATTCAAGGGCGTCGAAGCTCCCGTATCCGCTTCCAAGAACCGTGGATACAGCTTGCAGCATCACGCTAGCAAGGTATGCCATCTACACCTTTTACAGGATGTTTAAGCTTTTTTTTCATAGTTTGACTCTATGCGGGATCTAAACTCCCTTACCTTTGACAGGCTTGGCGGGCGATGGCCGAACCGATTAACTGTCCGGCTCTGCTGCCCGAAGACCCAGCCCCAGCTCTACTGGTGAAGCTGCTGACTCCGGCGCTTTATGTGGTGCTGGAGAAGAAGGCCAAGAAGAAGAAGACCACGGGGACTCGAAAGAGTGCCCGCAACATGGTGGTGTCGGACTCGTCATCCGGCGAGTCCGAGACGCCATCCTCCCGCGAAAACGAGGAGGAGGAAGAAGAAACCTCTCCCCCTGTAGCGGGGGGAGGAAAGAAGAAGGAGGCCGCCCCAACGGGGGAGGCCGAGGGGTCTAGGAAGAGGAAGACCCCTCCGCCGGACTACTCCCCCGACGCCGAAGAGGACGAAGAGGAGTGGCCAGACAGGGCCAAGCGTCCAGCGAAATCGTAAGTTCGGATATCAGAGTAACTCATGATGTTCCTTTGTTGCACAGCTTTCCCTAATGTCGATCATACTTATGCAGTCCGCCCCTGGCCGAACTCAACGAGTCGTTGAGCGGCTCCCTGGATTCATCGGACGTGAACTCCATTCCGCCCGCTGTCTCCCCCCGCACTGCGGACGACGCCGAAGTGGCGTTGCGACAAGCTCCGGGGCAGGAGGAGGTCGTCCTGGAGGAGCTGCAAGGCAACCTCCCGGACTCCAGGAGTAAAGGGGACAAGACCCCCCAGGGCTCCAAGTCCGGCCTTAAGCCGAACACCGTGCCGGAATCTTCAATGATTTCGGACCGCGGCAGGCGAACTCCTTCCAAGAGGAGCAAGCCTTCTGAGCCGGCAGCCTCCGTCCAACCAGAGGTGCCGGAAAATCTGCTGGAGGTGCTTGAAGGCGCCTCCATCGACGAGGAGCACCGTACTATTATGAGTACGGTGATCCAGAAGGTTCAGTCCGCCAAGAGCGGGCTGACTGAAGCTTGCACTAGCCTTCTAACAGGCTTCGAGGTAAGTAAAAATATGTAAAAATATTACCACATAGACAGTAGCCCCTGATGCTCTGTTTGGCGTTCGGAAAGAAAAGCCGAATAGAGGATCTATTAAATTTCGCAGGAGTCTAACAACAAAGAGTCAATATGCGTATGCAGGCTTCGCTGCTAGCCACTGCCGCACTGACTGCGGAGGTGGGTACCCTAAAACAAGGACTCGAGCAGTCCGAGCAAGAGCTCGGCCTTGCCAAGCAGCAGCTCGAGGAGAAAGAAGGTAAGGAATACCTTACATAAAAAGGTGCCTATAGAGAGGCGTGATTGCAAAAAATAACAGGATTGTACTGCTTATTGTAGGGGCCACGACTGAGGTGGCAACCCTCAAGCAGGCGCTGTCTGAGGCCGAAAGAAAAACGGCCGCGGAGTGCACCGAGCGAGAGAAACTTGGGGCTCAGGTCGTCGAGGTGCAGCAAGAGCTTCAGGCTCTCATGAAAAAACATGAGAGTTTGGAGCTTGTGTCAAAGACCCAAGCGTCCGAGCTCGCGACGGCTGTTGAGACTACCAAGTCTGCCAAGGCCGAAGCCCAAAAGGCCCTCCGAGAGTTGGAGGATATGAAGAAGATTGCAGCGGGTAAGGCATTCTTTATGCAAAGCAGAAATATAAAAGTAAACTACTTGTTACTTACCCGAATCCAGAGTTCTCCAGGGGCATTCGCAGATCTTCCCCGCAGCATATCCGATGCCCCGCATTCTATCAAGCGGAAGAGGGCAGCTCGACGGAGAAGGTGTTCTGGTCCCAGTATGCTGAGGCCGGACACCCTGTGCCCCTGAGCGACCAGCTGAAACAGCTGGTCGAACTCCACAAGGCGGCCGAACAGGCCATGAAGGGCTTCATAGTTCGGCTGTGGCCCGAAGAGGCCCTGCCTGGGAGCTACTTCGGGCTGGTGCGGCGGCTGGCGGAGGCCTGTCCGAGGCTCGAGGTCATCAAGCGCTCCGTCTGCATCGAAGGTGCCCGTAGGGCCCTTGCCCATGCAAAGGTGCACTGGGGTAAGCTAGACGGTGAAAATCTTGTGAGGGACGGGCCGCCGCCGGGGAAGGAGCATCACAAGCTGGAGAACTATTATAAGGATGTTCTTGCGGGTGCCCACCTTGTGGCGGATGAATGCACCAAGGATATAATTTTTGAATGAATTCACTCGTGTTTATCCTGTGCGCTGAAAACTTGTTCATATGCGCTAAGCAATGCTTATTGAATTTAAAATATTATTTTCTGTGCGGCCGTTTATCAAAAATTGAGAGATGGCCAGTCGTCGGCTTCTTCCGCCATGCCACTAGTGCTGGGGTGTTCGGTGATAAACCTGGGCGCTCTTTTTCCCATGGTTGGGTCCTTCAAGGGAGGCGCTCAGCACGGCGAACCAGGCAATCGGACTATAATGCTTGAACACTCTCACTTAGCCATAGAACTTTATAATTTTAAATTTCGGCGAAGCCCCTAGTTCGGAAGACCGAGTTCGGGGCGCTATCCACGCCTTGGCTGGGTTTATCCAGCTCCTCGCTCGAAGCGGCATAAGCCTTTAGGGACCCGAAAAACCTCTTGAACAGCGACCGGTCTCTCACCTCATCATGACAGTCAGTTTTAGCTTTCTCCACTGAGGTGCTTAACCCAGCTCAACCGGGGCACAATCGCAGGGGTTCTCCTAGTGCTACCTTAGCCGATATAGCGGAACGTAAGGCACCAAAATATATGAGCCGGGCAAACCCAACTATTGACACAAATCATGATTTGGAGCCGATGCATATAGTGCTATAAGTTCGGGGTGCCGCACTTGTGAAAGTGTACGGACTTCTCACACCATTTTAAAGGGTACTGAAGCCCCTGGCGTACTTGTCGTACCATGGTGTATGGGTGCAACATGTCATTAATGAACATATATAAAAGAGAGTAATGCAGAAAATAGACAAAAAGCTAAGCATTGTTTATAGAGAGGCTATTTATCAAAGCCGAACGATACAAATAGTGCGGTAAGCAAAAGATATTGGGCTATTCAGTATGTCCTGACCAGGGGCAGGCCACGGAATTGTATTTAAAGCAGGTATACCGCTCGTAACAGAGACCACCTGGGAGTTCCATAGTGCGGCATGGCTTGTCTGCCTCCCTGGATCTTGCATCGTTTGTGCGGCAGTCGAATTGGCGAACAGGTCGTCCGATGTATGTAGTCCTGAAAGTAAGAAAAAATTAAAAAAGAATCCGGCAGCTCCTAGTACGTTTTAAGCCGTATTTTGGGCGTGTCGTTATTGTGCCCCTTCCCCTGTGCCCATGGTATTTCGAGGGCGTAGTTATGTACGCAAAGTACTGGTTTCGCTATGTCGCGGGAGCTGGGGTTGGGGCCACATTGCTACTCTTGCTCAGAGTGTGCCAGGCGGTCCTGCTGTAGGTTACTCCGGGCACGCTTGGCAGTGTCTGGCTTTTTAATGGCCAGACTGGAGAATTGCCTAAGAAGGCTGCTTTGTACCTCCGCTGCGAGAGCCGCCGTATGCTCCTCCGTACGGAGGGAGCATTCGGTGTTTCCATTGAATTTTGCGAATGCGGTTCGTCCGAGCATGGCGTGATAGCCACTGCGGAACGGGACTATATCGAAGATTAACTCTTCGCTTCGGAAATTATCCGGGGATCCGAAGACCACATGCTCGGAAATCCGTCGATGATTGGGTCGAGAACCAATGCGGCGAAGCCGCCATGACGGATGCTAGTGGGATGGTCCCTTCGATCGAAAGTGATCGGGCAGGAGGACCATGGGTTGAACTTTGGGGCGACTGGCTCCATCGCATATACGTCCTGTAACGCACGCTTCCGCTCCCTCTTGGGAATGTGGGTTGCGTAGATCATGTTCACCGTCCACACTTGTGGGGGAAAACCTTTTTGTCCATTGTTGTTCGGTGGCTTGAGCTCCTCTTCGTCGCTGTACAGCCCCTTGTCTCTGTTTTCGGCTCTTAACTTGCCTGCCTACTTGAACACCCAACAATCCCTGTTAGTGTGATTGGCTGGCCTTTCGGGGGTGCCATGTATCTGGCACAAGCGATCGAGTATTCGGTCCAAACTGGACGGGCCCTAATTATTCTTTTTGAATGGCTTTTTCCGCTGACCGGATTTATAGCCTTTGAATCCGGCGTTGACTGCTGTGTCTTCATTGCTGTCACTGTTAACGCGGCGTTTTTGCTTATGCCGACGTGTCCTGCCACTTGTGTCCTTGGTATCTGAATTACCAGGGTTCTTTGATACATTGTTACTGCGAGCTAGCCAGCTGTCTTCTCCCGCGCAAAAGCGGGTCATGAGTGTCGTGAGCGCTGCCATGGATTTCGGCTTTTCCTGTCCAGGTGCCGGGCAAGCCACTCGTCGCGGATGTTATGCTTGAAGGCTGCTAGGGCCTCTGCATCCGGACAGTCGACTATCTGGTTCTTCTTTGTTAGGAACCGTGTCCAGAATTGTCTAGCCGATTCTTCTGGCTGCTGAATTATGTGGCTTAAGTCGTCGGCGTCCGGCGGTCACACGTAAGTGCCCTAGAAGTTGTCGTGGAATGCGGCTTCCAGGTCCTCCCAAGAACCGATTGAGTCTGCTGGCAAGCTGTTATGCCAATGCCGGGCCGGTCCTTTGAGTTTGAGCGGGAGGTATTTTATGGCGTGTAGATCATCGCCGCGTCTGTTGTGCCATCGTATGACTCGATCCATAACGCCGGGTCTGTTGTGCCATCGTATGACTCGATGTTTACGGGTTTGAAACCCTCCGAGATTTTATGATCCATTACTTCGTTCGTGAAGCATAGCGGGTGTGCGGCGCCTCTGTACTGGGCTATATCACGACGCAGCTCGGAAGAGCTATGACTGTTGTGTTCGGCCCGGCCGGATTTGTTGTATCCGGAGTGAAGATCATTGTCACATGCCGTAGGGCGCCTGCGCGATCCGTAGATCGATCTTGTTTGTTTTTCCTTTTTCTCCAGTATGTCTCGCAGGTCGGGCGCGTTTTCCCGTGCCTTAGTTGAGCGGCGTCGGGGCATGGCTTGGGTGGAGGGCCGAGAGGCCTCTCTGTCGCGGCCGCGAGGTGGCCGGTCTGCCATGTCATGCGCTGGTGATGTAGGTGCTTCCTCCTCTGATTGGGGTAGCGGCCTACGCTTCGGGTAACTTTTGGAGGGGCCTTCGAGTTCATACTCTTCGGCCGCAAGGACTTCAGTCCATCTGTCAGCTAGCAAATCTTGGGCAGCTCTGAGCTGTTGCTACTTTTTCTTGAGGCTGCTTGCCGTGGCTAAAAGCCTGCGTTTAAAACGCTCTTGTTCGGCAGGGTCTGATGGTATGACGAATTCGTCGTCATCGAGGCTTGCCTCGTCTTCGGAGGGAGGAGTATGGTTATCATCCTCGACCTCTTGGTCTGCCGCTCTCTCGCGAGGGCTGGCTTCTCCATCTTCCTGTGCCGAATCTTGCTGAGGTAGGTGTTCTTCGGCGTTATCCGGGGTAGTACTGTCTCCCGTGCCGGAATCACCGTTTTTGCTTTGGCGGGATTTAGAGCGGCGCCGCTGACGCCGGCGCTGTGGCTGTTTCTTGGGGGCGTTATCCCCCACTGTTCCATTGCCATCTCCATCTTTTGGGTTATCCACCATATATATGTCATATGACGAGGTGTCCTTCAAGCGCCCTACAGGTGCTGGTTCCTGTTCGTCTCCTATACCGTCGTCCATGCTGTCGATGTCTTCGAAGCCGAAGTCAAGTATGTCGGTTAAATCGTCGACAGTGGCTACAAAGTGGGTGGTGGGTGGGTTTTGAATTTCCTCACCGTCCATATCCCACCCTTGCTGACCGTAGTCTAGCCAGGGCTCTCCTATCAATGAGAGAGACTTTAGAGAATTCAGGATGCCGCCGAAGGGCGAGTGCTGAAAGATGTCCGCGGCGGTGAACTCCATTACCGGTGCCCAATCGGATCCGATTGGCAGGGGCGCGGGGGGCTCGGAGTTTGGAGAGGAATCCGGCTCCTCGGAGTCATGGGCCATGCGGAGTGCGGGGCTGGAGTTCGGCTTGATCGCCTCTGAGATCGCAGCCCCTGAGGCAGCGTCCAACCGTTGATCCTCGATCGGCGCAGTAGGCTCCGAATCAATGGTCGGAACCGACGCGTGTGCGGCCTCCAAGGCGCTGTTCAGCGGCAGAGCTATATCATGCCCATCGAGACAGTGCGGCGCGCTTGGCTATGGCTCGAATCCATCGAAGATCAAGTCCCCGCGGATGTCAGCTGTGTAGTTTAGGCTTCCAAACCTGACCTAATGGCCAGGGGCGTAGCTTTCGATCTTCTCAAGGTGGCCAAGCGAATTGGCCCGCAGTGCGAAGCCGCCGAAGACGAAGATCTGTCCGGGGAGAAAAGTCTCAACCCGGACTGCATCGTTTTTGATGATAGAAGGAGCCATCGGGCCTGAAGGCGGCGACACAGAGGAACTCTCAATGAAAGCACCAATGTCGGTGTCAAAACCGGCGGATCTCGGGTAGGGGGTCCCGAACTATGCGTCTAGGCCGGATGGTAGCAGGAGACAGGGGACACTTTGTTTTACCCAGGTTCGGGCCCTCTCGATGGAGGTAATACCCTACTCCTGCTTGATTAATATTGATGATATGGGTAGTACAAGAGTAGATCTACCACGAGATCAAGGAGGCTAAACCCTAGAAGCTAGCCTATGGTATGATTGTGTATGGAGTTGATTCTGTCCTACGGACTACAACCCTCCGGTTTATATAGACACTGGATAGGGTTAGGGTTACACAGAGTCGGTTACAATGGTAGGAGATCTTGAATATCGCATCGCCAAGCTTGCCTTCCATGCCAAGGAAAGTCCTATCCGGACACGGGACGGAGTCTTCAATCTTGTATCTTCATAGTCCAGGAGTCTGGCTGAAGGTATAGTCCGGCTACCCGAACACCCCCTAATCCAGGACTCCCTCAACCCCCTAGTCCAGGACTCCCTCAGTAGCTTCAATGACGAGGTGTTCGACGCGCGGACTGTCTTCTGCATTGCATGGCAGGTTCCTCCTCTGACGTCTTCCAAGTAATGTGTTCGGCTTTCAATTCAATGCCGCACCCCTCGGCTTCTGTGCATTTATGACTTCGTCCTCCACCTGTCGGGAGAATGTGGATGGTCAGGGTATTTTTTGCAAATAACACCCTAGCCCTGCAAGAAAGAGTGTCTATTAAAGAGATTGGATCTTAGATCCTTTTGGCACCACACGAAGAAAATTCCCAGACACCGCCAGGCAAAACCATTCCAACATGGCCAACATTCCCAGCTCCTCTTCCCGTTCCAACCTGGAGAGAGGCGAGTGGGAGAGGTGCTCCGTGTCCCACAGCCAATTGGTGAAGCTGCAAACACATGGATTTCTCCCTCCCACAGATCCGGTCCCTGTTCGAGCAGGATTGGCCTCCTTCAATGGCAAAACCCAGGCGGAGGATTTCCCCAATCCGTCTGCGGGAGAATGAGTGTGCTTCGTCCCCTATCTGCTAAAGGGCGTGGGATTTCCAATTCACCCATTCCTCTGAGGGCTTCTGGAGTACTATGGCCTCCAGCTGCATAATTTAACCCGGCGTCCATCCTGCACATTTCGGGTTATGTCACTTTATGCGAACTATTCCTGGGTTGCGAGTCCCACTTTGATTTGTGGAGAAGACCGTTTTGCCTCGTCCCACGCAATCAAGGTGGGTCAATTTTTGAAGTGGGAGGAGCCGAAGTGTGGCGCATCGCCAGGACCGGATACCTGTCCGGCACGCCGAAGAAAGCTCCCGAGGAGTCGCCTTCCGAATGGTTCTACATCGACGATGTCACAATACCTGACCCCGCCTGCATGGGCCTCCTTGAGTTTTCAAATGCTCCACTGAAGAAACGCCATAGCTGGCATCCTTGGAGCCTTGAGGAAGAGGATCGGGCGGAGGTCAGCCTGCTGCTGGGCAAGATTAAGGCGCTTGCCCAGTCCGGGCTGTCAATGGTCGAGGTAATGGCGGTCTCTATAACACGGGGGGTCAAACCACTCCAATACAGAGGGCTGCCCATGTGGCATTATAACGGCGAAGAGGACGCCTCACGCTATGGTCGGAAGGGCCCGAAGACCCCCGTCGGCCTAGCCAAAATACTAGCTGAGCTGTATAAAGGGAAGAAGGAGGAGTTCACCCGTCTCCAATATCGAGACGGATTTTCCATGTACAATCCTCCCAGCTGGGTAAGGTTCAGCTTCACCATTTTACCCGTGTCCCTAAATCATTCTAGACAGGCATCATCTTATCTGCTCACAACAGGAATGGCGAAAGGCTGTCGAGGGGATCCATGACCCTGTCCCTCAGCCGGAGAATCGCAACCGGGATCTTGACCCCTGATTTGAGGAAGATCCAGACATATTTGTGGAGCTTGAGGATGGAATATTTTATCAAATTAGCTACGACGGTACATATGTACCCATTATCGCTGATTAGCCCGGCCTCCTTCTTGCTTCACGTGTAAGTAATCTAAAGACACCTTATCCACAAGAGTTTTCTCATTCCTCCTTACCCACCGCACTGTCTTGTGCTTAGAAGGGGAAGCGTTCGGCGTGCCAAGCTGCCCTGGGAGCATCTCTAAAGAGAGTGCCCCCCCTACCAGGCAAGCCTTCTAAGAGGAAGGCAAACGAAAATATGGCCGAGCCTTCATCAAAGAGGTATGAATTAGCAAGTATGCACCTGGGAAGTCACATCCAATTGTGACCTTTCCGCTTACCCTGTATCAGGAAAAAGGTGTGTCGGACTATATCCGAGGGTCTGGCCGGTCATACTTCTCGCAGCCAGGATTCAAATCCTGCCACGAAGATGGGGGCTAATGCGGGGGTGACGCCGAATTGTCCTCCAGCCGAGGACTCAGATGATGTATCCGTCACCAACTCAGAAGTGGAGAGCGCCATGTATAATCGTCGCCGCAGGGCCGTTTTACAAGACCATGGCTTTTCAGAAGAGTCATTTAACGCCTTCAGCTCGGCCGATGCATATATCTGAGCTGCTCGAGATGGGCTTAACAAAGCGACAAAACATCATTCAAAAGATGTGCAGGTAAGTTTGTTTTGTCTGACAATGATAACCATATGCCAGTAGCCCCCAAGACTTAAAGTAGTTGAAACAATTGATTTAAGGATCAATGTACAACCAGGTGCTTATGGAGAAGAAAACCATGTTAACTAAGGAACTAGAAAAGTGTTAGAGCCAGCTGTCTGCTGCCAATGCCGAACTGGAGAAATCCAAGAAGGCATCCCCCGGTAATGTTTCCCTCCATTGAGAAATCATAATTGTACACTAATAATGTTAATCTGGTTGCTTATCTTTGTATTGGATTGTTAGACCAACTGCAAGAGCAGCTGGACGCCGCTCGAAGCAAAGAACACGGAGCCAAAAAACTGCTAGCAGTGGGCGAGCGTGTGTTAACAAAAGTCATTCAGGAGAAAAAGAAGCTCCAGGATTCGAACACCAAACTGGGCGAAGAACTGAAAGATGTGCGAGCTCAGCTAGCTGACTCCGTGAAGGAGAACAAAAAACTGTGAGGCGGCATATTCAGTATGTGGCCGCATTTATCTTATAATAGTTTGGAAGTAACAGTAGCTGATATAGCTGTGATTGCAGGTGTATTGACGGGCCGCCCCGAAGAGGAGGTGTCAAGATCATCAAGTGATCTTCTGCAAGGGATGTCGCGGTTGCACGAGCTAGCTCGCCAGGCAATGCGGAGTGTAGCCAAGGCCTTATGGCCATCAGACTCCCCTCCAGGGAGTATGGAGAAGTTGGTAGAGTTGTTCAAGGGAGCGTGGCGGCATATCCGACTATGAAAGATATCGGCCTACCGAGAGGGTGCGCGAGAGGCCTGGGCCATGATAAAGATGCGGTATACCAAGCTGGATCCGAATCACATGGCTTGGGTTGGACCGTTAGGGTCGAATGGGGGAAGAAATTCCCGTTAGTTTAGTATATGGCCAAGTAGAGGTGGCTGCTAGATACTCCCAACAGGATTGTAAGTTAGACTGCCTGTTAGATGGTATAGAGGAGGGAGTTTTTGAGTCCTAAATGACTATGTACTTTCCTTATAGCTGGATAATAAAAACAATTGTCATGGCCGACCTTTTCTCTTCGACCTCTGGACCCGAAGGTGCGGAGTGTTTCCGAATACCCTAATGGTAGAATACACCGGGGTATACATGGGAACTAGGCGTATGGGTCATAGTTGCTTGAGCAGACAATGTGTATCCGGCTAGTTATGTTATATTACATTATGTAAGAAACATCTTCCAGAGAGAATAGTTCCGTTAAGGGTTCCTTTCCCTAGGTGTGCATGCGTTTAATGTGCATGTACGGACTGTGATTGAAAAAATCGCAGAGTAAGTAACTTCTGGGGTTTCATAATGGAATGAATGCGGGAACATCTTTAATTCGCCGACCGAATATGGCCTTAAGAACGCTAGCTTTTGGCTTCACCCAGTCTGAGGTACACATCCGGATGACCCGGCAGTAACAATCGTAGAGGTGCTCCCTTTATACCCTAGCTGAACTAACGGGAACGTAGGCCATAAGCACAGGAGCCAGGCGACCCAACTTGGCCAAAACTTAAGTCATATCGATGCATATAATGGTGAAGAAAAGGTACATATGTGGTGAGCTTGATGCTCAAAGGATAATAGCAAGCTTTTGTACGAGAAGACCCCAGGTATAATGAACGTACATGTGTAGAGATGCACGCATCAGGTAAGGACGGTCTAGCCATACTAAAACCGTAAGGCTAAAGAGCGAAACGAAAAAAAGATAAAAAAAGAAAAGAGAGAAAAAAATAACGTTAATAACAGGAGGGAGGAGACGAACACAGAGTTTGGCGCTAGGCATAAAATCGTCGTAGTCTGGCCGCATTCCAGGGGTTCGGCTCAAGGTGATTGTCTGACGCATCACACAGGCGGTACGCTCCTCCGATGAGAACTTCGTCAATGATGAAGGGACCCTCCCACTTGCGCTAGAGTTTTTCCTTTTTCTTCTCCGGCAGGCATAGAACGAGTTCACCAACGTTATAAGTCTTGGCCCGCACTTCTCTGCTTTGATACCTCCGAGCCTGTTGTTGATAAAATGCGGAACGGACTTTTGTGACATCGCGCTCCTCCTCCAAGGCATCTAGGTTGTCCTGCCGATCAAGCTCGGCTTCTCTCTCTTCGTACATGCGCACCCGAGGTGAGTCATGAATAATATCGCAGGGTAACACTGCTTCTACACCATACACCATGAAGAAATGTGTATATCCAGTAGTGGGGTTGGGCGTGGTCCGCAGCCCCTAGAGTACGGAGTCAAGTTCCTCCACCCAGTGCTTGTCTGATTCTTTCAAAGACCGCACTAGTCTAGGTTTGATGCCGCTCATAATAAGACTGTTAGCTCGTTCGACTTGACCGTTTGTCTATGGGTGATAGACCGAGGCGTAATCGAGTTTAATGCCTAGATTAGCACACCAGATTTTCACTTCATCGACTGTGAAATTAGAGCCATTATCAGTGATTATGCTGTGCCGGACACCATAACGGTGTACCACGCTGGATATGAAATCTATTACTGGCCCCGCTTCGGCCGTTTTGACTGGTTTGGCCTCTATCCACTTAGTGAATGTATCCACCATGACCAGCAGATACTTTCTCTTATGGCTTCCTCCTTTAAGGGGTCCGACCATATCGAGTCTCCAGATTGCAAAAGGCCACGTGATGGGGATTGTTTGTAAGGCAGTGGGGGCATATGGCTTTGGTTGGCAAAGAGTTGGCATCCGACGCAACGTTGGACAAGGTCATGTGCATCTGCTCAGGCCGTCGGCCAATAAAACCCTGTACGGAAGGCCTTGTTAATAAGGGCCCGAGCTGCGGCGTGGTGTGCGCCGAGTCCGGCGTGAATTTCAGCCAAGAGCTGCCGCCCTCTTCCTCGGAGATACATCGTTGAAGAACTCCGGTAGCGCTTTTCTTGCAGAGCTCTCCATCATGAACCTTGTAGGCCTTTGATCGCCAGACGATGCAGCGGGCCTCATTCTGGTCCTCAGGAAGTTCCTTCTTGTTAAGGTAGGCCAAGAAGGGTTTGGTCCATGGAGCAATGACTGCCATGATGAGATGCGCCGACGGTGTTATTTTGGAGGCTGAGCCTCCGATGATGTTGGTGTTTTCGGAATCTGGGGTTTTGTTCGGATCCGGACTAGTGTTGCCGTTGTCCCCCTGCCACACCATGGATGGCTTAAAAAGCCTTTCCAGAAAGATATTGGGTGGAACAGGGTCGCACTTAGCGCCGATACGAGCAAGGACGTCTGCCGCCTGATTACTTTCTCGAGCCACATGGTGGAACTCAAGCCCCTCGAACCGGGCCAACATTTTTATGACGGCATTACGGTAAGCTGCCATCTTTGGACCTTTGGCATCGAAGTCTCCATTTATTTGAGATATTGAAAGGTTTGAGTCCCCGCGCACTTCTAGGCATTGTATGCCCATGGAGACAGCCATCCGGAGACCATGCAATAAGGCCTCATATTCGGCTACATTGTTGGAGTCTGTGTATAATATTTGGTGTACATACTGAACGACATCTCCAGTTGGTGACGTTAAGACGACGCCGCCCTAACCCTGCCAGCATTTTGGAGCCATCTAAATACATAACCCAATTGGAATATGTGCCGTACTCTTTAGGGAGTTCAGCCTCTATCCATTCGGCGACGATGTCAGCCAGTACTTGGGATTTAATGGCTCGACCTGGTTTGTATGTAATATCAAATGGAAATGGAAGGAGTTCAATGGCCCATTTGGTGATCCAGCCCGCGTCATCGCGGTTGTTTATAATGTCGTTGAGTGGTACTTCGGAAGCCACCGTGATCGAACACTCCTGGAAGTAGTGACGAAGCTTTCGGGATGCCATGAAGACCGTGTATTCTATCTTTTAATAATGCGGGTACCAAGATTTGCATGGTGTAAGGACAGTGGATACGTAGTATACTTGCTTCTGAAGCGGGAATTTATGTCCATCCTGTTCTCGTTCGATGACAAGCACGGCGCTCACCACCTGATGTGTTGCCGATGTGTATAACAACATCGGTTCGCCGACGTTTGGCGCGGCCAGGATTGGGTTGCTCGCAAGAAGGGTTTTTATTTCCTCCAGTCCGGCTGTTGCCACGTCCGTCCACTCGAAGTGATCGGTTCGCCGTAGAAGGAGATAGAGTGGTAGTGCCTTTTCTCCCAATCTGGAGATAAAGCGGCTTAGAGCTGCCACGCAACCCGCGAGCTTTTGGACTTGTTCAAGGTCTGTTGGCGTGGCCTATTGTGACAGAGCTGGGATTTTGGCTGGATTTGCTTCAATTCCTCTGTTGGAAACGATGAAGCCCAGCAGTTTTCTGGCGGGGACGCCGAAAACGCACTTTTCAGGATTGAGCTTAATGTCATATGCACGGAGGTTATCGAATGTGAGGCGTAAATCATCTATTAATGTTTCGACGCGCCTAGTTTTTATGAAGATGTCATCCACATAAGCTCCAACCGTCTTGCCGATCTGTTTCTCCAGGCATGTTTGAATCAAGCGTTGGTATGTGGCACCGCGTTCTTGAGCCCGAAGGGCATGGTGTTGAAGCAGAATGGCCCATATGGGGTAATGAATGTTGTTGCAGCTTGATCAGACTCCTTCATTTTGATTTGATGGTATCTGGAATAGGCATCAAGAAAACACATTGAGTCGTGTCCTACAGTAGCATCAATTATAATATCAATGCGGGGGCGGGGGAAGGGATCCTTAGGGCAAGCCTTATTAAGGTCTTTAAAATCGATGCACAACCGCCAGGATTTTTCCTTCTTTGGTACCATCACCAGGTTTGCCAGCCAGTCTGGATGTTTTATTTCTCTGATGTATCCAGCCTCTAGTAGCTTGGCTAGATCTTCCCCCATAGCTTGACGTTTGGGTTTGGAAAAGTGCCGCAGTGTTTGCTTGACCGATTTGTATCCCTTTAATATATTAAGGTTGTGTTCGGCCAACTCGCGTGGGATTCCTGGCATATCAGAAGGGTGCCAGGCGAATATATCCCAACTCTCGTGCAGACTCTCGTAGCACGGCGTCGACCGTTGGGTCTAATTGTGCTCCGATGGATGCTGTCTTCTTGGGGTCCATTGGATGGACTTGGAATTTGACTATTTCTTCTTCTAGTTTGAAGGAGGAGGATTTGGGTCGTTTGTCCAGGACCACATCATCCCTATCCACCATGGAGCGCAGTGCGGTTAATTTTTCGGACGCGAGGGCTTCAGAAAATGCCTCAAGGGCCAAGGATGCGGTTTTATTCTCAGCGCGGAGTGCTTTGTCTAGATCACTAGCTAGAGTGATTATACCGTTGGGCCCAGGCATCTTAAGCTTCATGTATCCATAATGGGGTACTGCTTGGAAACACGTAAATGCATCTCGCCCTAAGAGGGCATGATATTCGCTGTTGAAAGAGGCCACTTGGAAGGTTATTTCTTCGGACCGATAATTCTCCGGCGTGCCGAATATCACGTCGAGTGTCATTTTTCCCGCACACCGCGCCCCCCGACTGGGAATAATTACTCGGAAGGTCGTGTTGCTTTGCTCAATGCGGCTCCTGTCTATTTCCATTTGCGGAGTGTATCTTCGTAGATGAGGTTTAGTCCGCTGCCGCCGTCCATGAGGACCTTGGTGAGCCGAAAGCCGTCCACGATTAGACTAAGGACCAAGGCGGCTGGTGCTCAGAATGTCTTGTATTTTGGTTTGTCGGCGGCATTAAAAGTTATAGCCGTGTCATTCCAAGGGTTTATCGCTGCTATTTGACAGACTTCGGCGAGTCCGTGTAGTGCTCTTTTGCGCCTATTGTTTGAGGCGAATGTCTCGAAGACCGTTAGTACTTTGGGGTCGTTGTCCTTTGGGGGGTGTTGTTCTGGGTTATTCTTGATGAAGATATCCTCGCCGCTCTTCGCCACTTGCCGGAGTATCCAACATGCTCTAAGGCTATGCGTTGGTATGTTATTCAGTGTTGCGTGTATTTTGCATGGCCCATCGAGCCATCCTTCCAGAACGGTTCCACGCCCCCTACTGGACTTGTATTTATTTACTATTGAGCCAGGCGTGTTGTAAGGGTGCGCCCTTTTAGCCTGAATGAGGCGTTGAGTGGGGACCAATGATTCCCAATGAGCTGCTTGAGTTTTCTAGGTCCTTTCCATTGCACTGTACTTCTGTACGATAGTTGCCAAGTTAGCAAAGTGTAGGATGCGATGGCGGTTGATGGCGTTGAGGATTCCTTCGTTCTTGCAATTTTTGCCGAACACTGAGATCGCTTCCTCGTCGCGGCATTCTTTAATCTTATTTTTGACAAGAAGGAATCTAGCCTAGAAGTAGTGGACCATTTCCTGAGACTATTGTTTTATGCTCATGAGAGCGCTTGTATTCCGGTGAGTGGGTGGATTTAAATCTGAATCCTGCCCCGGCTTTGGATCCGGAGTCTGAAGGTATTCCGAACTTAACAAGTCGGGCTCCGGGATGTCCACTAATTTCTTAGGCCCGTCGTCTGATTCTATGTTCGGAGGGCAGGATGCTTCACCTCGCGGGTAGGTGTCCGGCTCTTCGAGACTGGAGATCCGGACATAGTCCGTCCTTAATATGGAGGAAGAGTTATTGACTCACTCCTCGACTACCGCTATCTGGTGGTTGATCAGCGGAGATTTGATTTCTCTCTGATCGGGTTTATGCCCAATCCGATCATAGTCTGTAGAGACCCCCAGGGCAGCGATGCGATCTAGGAGCTCATTTAAAGATGAAAGCTCCACTGGATCCATCTTCTTGGAGTGTTCGAGTTGACACGAAGGGGGTTTTCGATGACCCGAGAGGTCATCATCGGCTTAATTGCCAAACGAGCAGTCATGGTAAAGCTGCCCAGCCGGAGGGTTTGGCCTGGGGCCAGCGTTCCTCCGGTGGTGATATCATCCTTGAGAACAAGGAGAGAGATCGATCTTGTTGTCGACGGCACAGTGGAACTCTCAATGAAAGCATCAATGTCGGTGTCCAAACTGGCGGATCTCGGGTAGGGGGTCCCGAACTATGTGTCTAAGGTTGATGGTAACAGGAGACAAGGGAGACGGTGTTTACCCAGGTTCAGGCCCTCTCTATGGAGGTAATACCCTACGTCCTGCTTGATTGATATTGATGAATATGAGTATTACAAGAGTTGATCTACCTCGAGATCGTAGTGGCTAAACCCTAGAGGTCTAACTTGTATGGCTATGATAATGAGTCTCCTATCCGGACTAAGTCCTCCGCTTTATATAGACACCAGGAGGATCTAGGGTTACACAAGGTCGCTTACAAAGAAAGGAATCTACATATTTGATCGCCAAGCTTGCCTTCCACGCCAAGGAGAGTCCCATCCAGACACGGGTGCAGTCTTCGGTCTTTGTATCTTCACAGCCCATCAGTCCGACCATGGCTAATAGGCCGGACACCCAAGGACCCCTAGTCCAGGACTCCCTCACCTGCCCCTGGCTTAATGTAATCAAGTGGTCGGTCTGCATGGAAGGTGCGCGGATGGCCTTCGCCCGTGTCAAGATATAGTGGGCGAAGATAGAAGCCGTCAAGCTCGCGACCGAGGGACCGCCCACTGGCAAGGAGCACCGCACGCCGGAGCGGTATTTTGATGATGTCCTCAAGGGATCCCGCATTGTAGAGGACCAGTGCTCAAAAGACATTATCTTTGAATGAGTACCTTCATGTTATCCCGCCCTGTATGATGAAAACAAGACTGATGTGTAATATAATGTTTGCTGTTTATTTTGGAATTTTACCTCCTGTGCGGCTGTTTTTATTAAATCTGAGAGTTGGCCAGTCGTCGGCTTTAGCCCCCACGTAGGTAGTACGAGGGTGTTCGGGATGGAATCTAAACACTTGATCCAAGAAATTGGTCCTTGAAGGAGGTGTTTAGCGCAATGAACCAGGCAATCAGACTATGTGGCTTTATCGCCCTCACTTAGCCATAGGAGTTTGACAATAGAAATGTAGGCGCAGCCCCTAGTATTCATTAGTCTGAACTAGGGTGATGTAGACACCTGATCGGGTGAAGGCCGATCTGTCGCATAATGCAGAAAAATCGCAAGAGATTTTAACCTCCGAAGAGCTGACCGGCTCATGCTACATCATGACAGTCAGTTTTCGGCTTTCTCTACTGAGGTGCTCATCCGGATAAACCAGGACACAATCACAGTAGTTCTCCCTTTACTACCCTAGCCAATAGAGCAGAACATAAGATAGTAAGCATAGGAGCCGGGCAACCCAACTATTGACCAAAGACATGATTCGGTGCCAATGCATATAATGCTAAATTCGGGGGGGGGGGGGGCAAACTATATTGTAAAAGTGTTCGGACTTGTTGCCATAGTATGGGGTGCAATAAATCCCCTGGCGAATTGTGGTATACCAAAGTGTGTGGATGCAAATAAGAATAGCGAAATAAAAATGAGGTAGTAAGCTAGTGCCGCATTAGTTGGGCCGCAAACTATTTCCATTATAATTTTGATTAATACGTCGAAGCGTATTTGTACAGATAGTGCGATAAGCAACAGTGGCTATTTAACATGCCAAGACCAAGGGGGAGCTGTGTACGGGTCCTGAAAATAGGTAGAATGATCGTTAAGAAGAACATCTAGAGATTTCCCCACACGTTTGTCTACTTGCCACCTTGGTATATCCGTCCTTCGAAAGGACCGATTATCAGTCCATCGAGAGGGGCCTGTGAAAATAAAACTGAAAGGGATAAAAAGAAAAGTAAAAGTATGTGTGTCCCGGGAAGGTCGAGCCGTATTGTGGACCGCAATATGGTTATGCCTCCATCTCTGCCATTGGTATTTTTAGTGCATAGTTATGTATGTGCAGTAAGTATGCCGCCACTTGGTCAGGGCTGAGACGGAGGTCGAATTGCTAGTCTAACTCCTGACAGGCCGGATTGTCCTGCTGCGGAGTAGTCCGGACTCATTTGACAGTGTCCGGGAGTTTGGCCACTGAATTAAAGTTCTGCCTTAAAAGGCTGCTATGTACTTCCGCTGCCAGGGCCGCGATGTGTTCCTTGGTACGGAGGGAGCGCTCTGTGTTTCCGTTGACTGTTATGACACCGCGTGGTCCGGGCATCTTGAGCTTGAGATAAGCATAGTGTGGCACCGCATTGAATCGAGCAAACGCGGTTCGTCCGAGCAGTGCGTGATAGCCACTACGGAAGGGGACAATATCGAAGATTAATTCTTCGCTTCAGAAGTTGTCCGGAGATCCGAAGAGAACCTCCAATGTGATTGAGCCCAAGAAATTTGCCTCTACACCTGGTATAACTCCTTTAAAGGTAGTTTTGGTGGGCTTGATCCTGATAGAGAAGGTTGATGTATCCTGATAGAGAAGGTTGATGGATCGATGCCCATTTTGCGCACTATATCCTGATAGAGAAGGTTGATGTTGCTGCCACCGTCCATGAGGACTCATGTGAGGTGGAATCCATCAATTATTGGGTCGAGAACGAGTATGGCTGAACCGCCATGGTGGATACTGGTCGGATGGTACCTGCGATCAAAAGTGATCAGATTTTGGGGCAACTGGCTCTATCGCATAGACGTCCCTGAGCGTGCGCTTGCACTCCCTCTTAGGGATATGGGTAGTGTATATCATTTTCACCATTTTGACATGAGGGGAAAACTTCTTCTGTCCCCCTGTGTTTGGTGGACGGGGCTCCTCATCGTCATTCTCACTTTGCGACCCCTTCTCCTTGTCTTTGACATTTAACTTGATGGCCTGTTTGAAGACCCAACAGCTCCGGTGGGTATGATTGGCTGGTTTATCAGGGGTGCCATGGATCTGACATGGACGATCGAGTATGCGGTCCAAGCTGGAAGGGCCCTGATTATTCCTTTTATATGGCTTTTTCCGCTAACTAGACTTGGAGCCACTGAATCGGTGTTGACCGCTCTGTCATTAGTATTGTCACTATTGTTTCGACGCTTGTGCCTGTTTCGCCGGGGCTTGTCATTGCTATTTCTGGCTTCCGAGGTGCCATGTTTGCTTGCATTGTTATGGCTGCGAGCTAGCTAGCTATCTTCGCCTGCGCAAAAGCGGGTCATGAGTGTCGTGAGGGCCGCCATGGACTTCGGCTTTTCTTGGCCGAGGTGTCGGGCAAGCCATTCGTCACGGATGCTGTGTTTGAAGGCCGCTAGGGCTTCGGCATCCGGACAATGGATGATTTGGTTCTTTTTAGTTAAGAACCTAGTCCAGAATTTCCTTGTTGACTCTCCGGGCTGTTGGACTATGTGACTTAAGTCATCGGCATCCGGAGGTCTGACGTATGTGCCTTCGAAGTTGTCATGGAAGGCGTCTTCTAGGTCTTCCTAGCTGCCAATAGAGTTTTCAGGAAGGCTGTTCAGCCAGTGTCGGGCTGGCCCCTTGAGTTTTAGTGGGAGGTATTTGATGGCATGAAGATCATCGCCACGGGTAATATGAATATGGAGAATAAAGTCTTCAATCCATACCGCGGGATCTGTGGTTCCATCATATGATTCGGATATTCACGGGTTTGAACCCTTTTGGGAATTCATGCTCCATTACTTCATCGGTGAAGCAGAGGGGGTGTGCGGCGCCTCTATATCGGGCCAAATCATGATGTAGATTGGATGGAGTCCGTTTGCGGCTTTCATCCCGGACGTGATTGTGCTTTCCATGTTCGGCTTGATAGCCGTCGTCGCGCGTCGGGGTACATCCCCACGATCCGTAGATCGATCTGGCCGGAATTGCTTTATTTTCCAGGTCCTACCATAGGTCATACGTGTATACCTGAGATGTTTTGTCGGTCCCTTTACGGCGAGGTAGGACAGGCCGGTGTTCGGCTTGAGTGGTCGTTTTGTCTCGGCCACGTGGTGGTCAATCAGCCGCATTACGCGCTGATGGTACGGGCTCAAGTGCCTCATCATCGAATTGAGGTAGCACTTCACGCTTCGGGTAGCTTTTGGTTGGGCGCTCGAGGCTGTATTCTTCTGCTTCCAGGACATCAGTCCATCTATCGTTGAGCAGATCTTGATCAGCTTGAAGCTGCTGGTGCTTCTTTTTCAGGCTCCTTGCAGTGGCTATTAGCCGTTGCTTAAAGCGCTCATGCTCGAGAGGTTCCTTAGGCACGATAAAGTCTTCGTCGTTGAGGCTCACCTCATCCTCGGAGGGTGGAAGGTAATTACTATCCTCCGAGTCTTCGTTTGCAGCCTATTCATCAGGGCTAACTTGCCCATCCTCCTGATCGTCTTGTTCAGAGTTTTGCTCGAAGGGGTTTTCTTGGTCTTCGGCATCATCCAGAGTGTTGTTGTCTCTCGTGCCAGTGTTGCTGTCTTTGCTGCGGCGTGATTTAGAGCAACGCCGTCGGTGCTTTGGTTGTATCTCGGGAGGTGTATCCCATACTGGATTTTTCTCATTATCGTTGTCACCCTCCTTGGGTGTATCCACCATGTACATGTCCCACGAAGAGGTGGTCGTCCAGCGTCCGGTAAACGGCAGGTTTCGGCTTGCTCCTCTATGGCATCGTCGTCTATACCGTCGATGTCTTCTTAGCCGTAAGCGAGCATGTTAGTTAAATCCTGAACTGCGGCGATGAAGTGGGTGGTGGGTCGGACGTAATATTCCTTGCTCTCAGCCCCTAGTCCCGGCTGGGCATAGTTTGGACGTTGCTCCTCCGTAATCACGAGGGATCGCATCAAGTCCAGAGCCTCGCTTAAAGGCGAGGTTTGCTAGGGGAGAAAAGAATTCGTGGAGTATGGCGGGAAGGGAATTCCTCGGTAAGCTCACACGATGCTGACTCCGAGAGTTCGGAGCCAGCGTCAGGGGAAGATTCCAGCTTGGTGATGGATGCCGGTGACGCTGCTTCCTCCGGCTCTCCTGTACTGGGCCTAGTGGCCACAGATAGTCTGGCGGGTTTAGAAATCTCGTCTTCGGTATTGGCGAGGCGCTCCGGCTCTAAGCCCAGAGTGGAGGTTGGGGTCATGAATCCTTGGAAGATCAAGTCTCCTCGGATTTCAGCGACATAGTCCAGGTTTCCAAAACTAACCTGGTGACCAGGGGCGTAGCTATTGATCTGCTCTAGATGGCCAAGCGAGTTGGCCCGCAGTGCGAAGCCGCCAAATACGAAGATCTGGCCGGGGAGAAAAACCTCCCCTATGGAAGCATCGTTGCAGATGATGGATGGAGCCATCGAACCTTCTGACAGTGACATAGTGGAACTCTCAATGAAAGCACCAATGTCGGTTTCAAAACAGGCGGATCACGGGTAGGGGGTCTCGAACTGTGTGTCTGAGGTTTATGGTAACAGCAGACAGGGAACACGAAGTTTTACCCGGGTTCGGGCCCTCTTAATGGAGGTAATACCCTACATCTTGCCTGATTTATATTGATGAGTATGGGGGTTACAAGAGTTGATCTACCATGAGATCGTTATGGCTAAAACCCTAGAAGTCTAGCCTGTCAGATTATGATTGCCCCTACGGACTAAACCCTCTAGTTTATATAGACACCAGAGGGGACTAGGGTTGTACAAAGTCGGTTACAGAGAAAGGAATATTCATATCCGCATGCTAGGCTTGCCATCCATGCTAAGGAGAGTCCCGTCCAGACACAGGAGAGGGTCTTCTGTCTTGTATCTTCATAGCCCATCAGTCCGGCCCACGTCCAATAGGTCGGACGCCCGAGGACCCCTTAATTCAGGACTCCCTCACTTGCGGAAGGCTTCACAAAGATCCGGTTGGAATGGCTTGAGAATTAATCTATTGCAATAAGCCTTTCTGCTCAAAGCATCTGCAATAACATTGTCCTTGCCTGGAGTATATTCAATAGTTGGATTGTACTCTTGAAACATTTCGACCCAACGAGTTTGCCGGAGGTTGAGGTTGGGTTGAGTGAAGATATATTTGAGGCTCTTGTGATCGGTGAAAATGTCCACTTGCCTTCCCAACAAGAGATGTCTCCATGTTATTAATGCATGGACAACTGCCACCAACTGAATATCGTGAGTGGGGTAGTTCCTTTCGTTTGGCTTCAACTGACGAGAAGTATAGGCCACAACATTCTGCTCTTGCATTAACACGTCACCGAGACCTTGCAATGAGGCATCACGGAAAACTTTGAATGGCTTAGACTCATCAGGAGGAGTTAGGACTGGAGCTGAGATTACTTCCTCTTTGAGAGTGTTGAAAGCAATGTCACACTCAGGAGTCCAGGAATACTTGAATGCTTCTAGAGGAGGTTGGAAAGAGGTTTAGCAATCTTTGAGAAATTCCCAATGAACCTTCAGCAGTAGCTTGCAAGCCCAAGGAAACTATAGGGCTGCTTGACATTCTAAGGAGGTTCCCAGTTGACAATTGCAGAAACCTTTTTTGGATTAACAGCAATGCCTTTGGCAGAGATGATGTGGCCAAGTTAAAGAACTTCATCAAGCCAAAACTCACATTTGTAGAACTTCGCATAGAATTGATGCTCTCTGAGCTTGTCGAGCACCAAATGCAAATGTTTGGCATGATCCTCCTTATTCTTGGAGAACATCAAGATATCATTGAGATACACCAGGATGAATTCATTTGTGTAGGGGTTGAAGATGAAGTTCATCATACGAGAGAAAGTTGGACGGGCATTGACAAGGCTGAAAGACATGACAGTATATTCATAAGAACCAACGCTTGTTCTGAATGCTGTCTTAGGGATATCTTCTTCAAGAATGTGAAAATGATCATAATCCATACGGAGGTCAAGCTTGGAAAACCCATTTGCACCTTTAAGTTGCTCGAAAAACTCATTGATATTGGGAAGTGGATACTTGTTCTTGATTTTCTTCTTATTTAATGGACGGTAATCAACGCAAAGTCGGTCGATGCCATCCTTCTTCTGGACAAAAACAACACCACAACCCCACGGAGATGAACTCGGTCTGATCAGACCCAGACACTCTTGTTCATCGAGCTATTTCTTCAATCCCTTCAGCTCCTTTCATCCAAGCTTGTATGGACGCTTGCAAATGGGTTCAGTACCAGGCTCAAGATCGATAATGAACTCAACTGGCCAGTGAGGAGGCATACCCGAAAGCTCTTCTAGAAAGACATCTTGGTACTCACAAACAAATGGAATATGAGAAATTGTGTCTAACTCGCCCTTCTCATTGAGAGAGAACAACCGAATGGTTTCATCACGAGCGGCATAGATGATCACATCCTCAGAAGGGTGCGTCAATTTAATCTCCCTAGCAGCACAATCAAGAGCAGCCTTGTGTTGAGAAAGCCAATCCATGCCAAGAATTAGATCAATATCAGAGTCGCCAAGAACCATTGGAGAAGCCAGAAATTTATAGTTGCCCAACTGGATGGTGACATCAGGAACTATCAAGTTGGCTCTCATTGACAACACCGGAGAAACAACACCCAATGGTTTATCCAGGTTAGACCACGTGAAATCATGCTTTGCAAAGAACGGCCTTGACATGAAATAATACGATGCACCAGTGTCGAATAAAAGTTTAGCAGGAATAGAGTTAACGGAGGGGTTACCCATGATCACATCTGAAGAATCTTCCGCTTGAGCTGCGTTCAACATGTTCACCTTCGCATGCTTTGGATTGTGCTTGACCACTGCATTGCTTGAAGACCTCATAGGAGGAGGAGGTGGAAGGTGCCTCTGAGTGCACTTGTTTGCATAGTGACATTTCATACCACACTTGTTGCAAGTAACCTCTGAGAGCGGATGATGATAAGGAGGAGGAGCACCTCCTGTCCTCGGAGCTTGAGTCTGAGACTTGTTCTAATAGCCTAGGTTGGGTGAGTGGGAAGATCCATGACCACCTTTGTTTTCTTTTGCTAGTAGGGCTGATGAAATGGATGAGGTGGTGGAAGCGAGAACTTCTGTTGCTTAGCTGCCACTTATGAGGAAGAAAACGAGTGAACTGTATCCCTAATTCTCTTCTTTGAAGCCTCACACTTGAGCTGAGCAGCTTCTTGCTTGAGGGCCATGTTATAGAACTGATCGAACTGAGTAGGTCAACAAGAACATGAGCTAACTATAGGTCCTCTCTGAGGCCACCCCTGAAGTGATAGATCATGCTCTTTTCATCAAGAACGTCTTGTTTTGCAAAGCGACCAAGTTTCTAAAACTGGATGTTGTATTGATACACGGACATGTTTCCTTGCTTGAGATTGCGGAATTCCTCACGCTTGCTCTTGATAACACTTGTTGGAATGTGATGAGCTTTAAAGTCCCGACAGAAGTCAGTCCAGGTAATCACTCGACCCGCCCTGGAATCTTTGTATTGCTTATACCAATCAGCTACTTGGTCCTTGAGCTAAAAAGAAGCGAACTTGATGTAGTCCTCAGGCCTGACATTGCTACATTCAAAATGCTTGCTGATGTCCATGACCCAATCATTGGTGTCCATGGCCTCGGCCCAGTTGCTGAAAGACTTTGGTTGATTTGCATGGAACTGGTTGAGGGTAGCAAACTGAGGCTGATTGTTGAATTACCCTTGACCTTGATTCCCTTGGTTGCCTTGGCCTTGGTTGCGCTCTTGCAAGAGTTGCAAAAGCATCTAGGTATTGGCGTTGGTGGCTGCCATGACAGCTCCATGCCTCCGGAGGAGGAGGAGGTGGCGGAGGTGGAGGGTTTGCCTGATTCCCATCGTTGCGTTGCGGATTCAGACGCGTTGGAGGAGCCATCCTGAAGAGGGTGACATCCGTTAGAACCATGATAGACAGATAGACAAGCTGAATCAATGGATAGAAATGTGCAACATATAGTCTTCACAATAAACATTCGAACAGAGAATGATCGAATGAATTCCAAAGTTAACATTACACGACCATTAAGGTGAGAAGCCACTTAGACAAAGGTTGATGAATGAAACAATAAGGTATGACTGAACAAATAAATGGTAAGGATCACCCAATCACATACCAATTATCTGTAAGAAGAACAACTAAGAGCTACTTGAATTCCCACCTATTAACTCCCGAAACTTTCTGGTTATGCAATCTGGTGTTGGGGATACTGGGAGGCACAATATATATCACACAACTAACAAGCCCTACGCTCCAATTATATCCATCCGTCAACACATAACCAAGAAAACTCCGGAAATCAGGTACCTCAACCTTCGAAAAGCATCCCTTATATGAGTTGTGGCAATACTACCAAACTCCCTCCCCAGTACTGGGTGGCATCAAGGTTATCTCACCACTAACTGCATAAAAGAGGTTTTTTATGTCGGCGAAACTCAGGTATTCCAGAACTGCAACGATAAAATTGTGATGACAACACCTCGGAGCTTAACTCCCTGGGACACTGCCACAACCCCTAAATGTCAGGAGGCACCAAGAACAATGTTCTCCTCACAAGAATATCAGAACGATCCCAAGATACCTGCATGATCCTAATTTTTTTAGTGAAACCGAGGAGAGGAAAGTCAAAACATCTACGTCAGGAGACCTCACCAGAGCGACGAAGGGGGCTGAGGAGTAAAAAGAATCCTACTATCCGATATATATAATCCTAAGACTCAAAACAGTTTTGTTCTAGACTCAACAACGTCAGTGATTCGATCAAGCAGGGGGCTCCTAAGTCGGGGATGGCTCTCATTACCAACTTGTAACGCCCAAGATGCGACAATATCTCCCACGTGTCGAGGCACGACTTAGAGGCATAACCACATTTTGGTTTTGTCGCAAGAAGGGTAATCTTCACACAATCCCATGTACAAGAACAAGGATAAATAAATAGTTGGCTTACAATCGCCACATCACACAAAGATCATATAATTCATACATCATTCAGGGTACACACATAGTCTGACTACGGACGGGTCCAAATGAAAAGAAGACAACCCCAAATGCTAAATCGCGATCGTCCCAACTGGGCACCACTACTGATCATGAGGAAACGAAACATAGTAACGACCAAGGTCCTCGTCGAACTCCCACTTGAGCTCGGTTGCATCACCTGCATCAGTATCATCGGCACCTGCAACTGTTTTGGTAGTATCTGTGAGTCACGAGGACTCAACAATCTCAAAACCCACGAGATCAAGACTATTTAAGCTTATAGGTAGGATATGGTTATGAGGTGGAGCTGCAGCAAGCACTATGCAAATATGGTGGCTAACATACAAGTACAAGAGTAAGATGAGAAACTAAGCAACGATCGTAAACTAGAAGTGATGAAGAAGTGATCCTGAACTACTTACGTTCAAACATGACCCCACCGTGTTCTCTTCCCAAACCTCATCAAAAAGACACTACTAGGGAAAAGCCTAGCAGCAGCGCGGGTTTTGGGCCTATTAGTAGCGCGGGGGCCGACGCTACTAATAAGGCGCTACAGCTAACGTATAGCAGCAGCGCGGGTGCCACCCGCGCTACTACTACGTCCGTTAGTAGTAGCGTGGGTAAAAACCCGTGCTACTACTAACTCGCGGAATTTTTATTCGAATTTTTTGCGTGAATTTTCAGATTTAGGTTCACCGCTAGCATAGCATTCTCAAATGCAGATTGCTCCCCGCTTGAGCTACCATACTTTGTTGGATTTACGACAGACCCCCCTATCATAGTTGTCCCTATAGATATAGAGATCGCCCTGGTGTTATTAGTACACCTACACTTAGCTATCAATATCAAAATCCCTACTTGTCTTTGGGTTCAACAATGCACACTAACGGGATGAAATCTATGCCCAGCGGGGCAGCTGTCCTTGTCCTCGGTTCAGTAACGGCAGTAGTGGAAATACCTGTTTCGGTTCCGGGAATCAGATCGGTTCCTTCCTCTGCTAAGGCTTTGGTTTCATCATATTGACTACGAAAGGTACGGTGTAGGTTCCCACGATCTTTCCTACGATTTCTACGAATAGATGACTACGACTAACGCAAGAGGGATTCCTGCGACTAACGCTAGAGCAAAGGGAAAGGACAATGAAGCAGCAATAAACAGATTGAAGAGCTATTAGTATAGCAAGTATTAATTCAACAATTAGTTAGTTTGGGAAGACTGCTTTGCCTGGATGAAGAAGTGATCCTGAACTACTTACGTTCAAACATGACCCCACCGTGTTCTCTTCCCAAATCTCGTCGAAAAGACACTACTAAGGAAAAGCCTAGCAGCAGCGCGGGTTTTGGGCCTATTAGCAGCGCGGGGGCTGGCGCTACTAATAAGGCGCTATAGCTAACGTATAGCAGCAGCGCGGGTGCCACCCGCGCTACTACTACGTCCGTTAGTAGTAGCGTGGGTAAAAACCCGCGCTACTACTAACCCGCAGATTTTTTTTTCAAATTTTTTGCGTGAATTTTCAAATTTCTGAATTATTTTAACCTCTAATCTCTAATCACCATCATCCCTGCTCAATTTAATCTCTAATCACTCCTCATCATTCTAAGTCATCTAACTTCCCGGACGGTCACCCATCCTCTCACTACTCCAGCCTGAGCACGCTTAACTTCCGTGTTCTATTCTCCCTCGATTCCAAGTCTGCACTTGTTGTTTTCCTGACAATAGTAAGATGTCAATCCTATTAACCCTCGGGAGTTTAGCTTGAGCATGAAGTCACACATTTCGCTGTTGGAGTTTAAACTATTGTTCTAAAAAACAATAATTATTTAGTAACACTAATATTTCTTGAATAAGGAGTTTCACCACATTTTGACCAAAGGATGACCACACTTTGACCAGATTTGACCAAAATTCCAAAAAACTGAAATAATTATTTAGTAACACTAATATTCTTGAATAATTATTTAGTAACACTAATACTTCTTGAATAAGTAGTTTGACCACAGTTTGACCAGATTTGACCAAAACTAAAAAAACTAAAATTTGAGCATAACTTTTTTTCCTTTTAGAATTTCAGGATTCTAAAAATATGCAAACAAGCCGTAGGCAGTCTCCATCGTATGCGGATTTTCGTGCTGAACATTTTGATATATTATACGTTTTTTTCTGACATCCTATGCAAAAGTTATAGCCGTTTTACATTTTCCCTACACTTTTTGCAAAACATGTCCAAATTTAAGTTTTTAAATTTTCCTAACTAGTAGATGTAGTAACATAACTACATCTCGAAGGATTTTAATTTTTGAAACATTTTGATCTATTATACGTTTTTTTAACATCGTATGCAAAAGTTATAGCCGTTTTACATTTTCCCTACACTTTTTGCAAAACATGTCCAAATTTAAGTTTTTAAATTTTCCTAACTAGTAGATGTAGTAACATAACTACATCTCGCAGGATTTCAATTTTTGAAGTTTTTATCATTTTCTTTTGCTTTTTACAAAACCGAAAAGGCGATCCACGGTGGGGGGGGGTAGAGTTTCAAAATGGGACCTTTAGTAGTAGCGAGGGATTTTATCCCTCGCTACTACTATGGCATGTCCCGGAGGGGCACAGTTGGGACCTCTTAGTAGTAGCGAGGGGTAAAAACTTAGTAGTAGCGCGGGTTTATAACCCTCGCTACTACTATGGCATGGCCCAGGGGCACGGTAGAGACCGCTTAGTAGTAGCGAGGGGTAAAAACCAGCGCTACTGCTATCAACTTAGTAGTAGCGAGGGTTAAAAACCCGCGCTACTACTATGGCATGTCCCGGGGTGCACGGTAGAGACCGCTTAGTAGTAGCGAGGGTAAAAAACCAGCGCTACTGCTATCAACTTAGTAGTAGCGAGGGTTAAAAACCCGCGCTACTGCTACTTAGCAGCAGCACCTGATTTTAAAGCGCGCTGCTGGTAAGATTCTGTGTATAGGCTTTTCCCTAGTAGTGAGAGACCATCACAGTTAAACACGCGGTTGGTGTCTTTTAATTAAGTCAAGTTCTCTACAACCGGACATTAGCAAATTCCCATCTGCCGCATAACCGCAGGCACGCCTCTCGAAAGTCTAAACCCTACAGGGGTGTCCCAACTTAGCCCATCACAAGCTCTCAGGATCAACGAAGGATATTCCTTCTCCCGGAACAACCCGATCAGACTCGGGATCCTGGTTACCAGACATTTCGACAATGGTAAAACAAGTCCAGTAAGACCTCCCGATGCACCGACCTAGCCTAATAGGAGGTGTACAATCTCGTCCTTAGGGTACACTGGATGAGCGAAGCATACAGGTATATATCAAATACCCCAAGTTTCCTAGGGGCGGCCCCGCACGGTACTCTAGTTTAGGCGAACACTCATGTGGAGCACTGGCCCGGCGGTTGATTAAGTCCACGGGGATCTGGAAAGTTCCGATGCAAGTTTTTAGTTGTTGTTAGGAAAATGGTAAAACCAATGTTGGGCCTTGCTGGAGGAGGTTTAATCAAAGCGAACTGTCAAGGGGGTCCCATAACGCCCAACCGCGTAAGGAACGCGAAAATCGAGGAACATACCACCGGTATGACGGAAACTAGGGCGGCAAGAGTGGAACAAAACACCGAGTAAAAGGCCAAGCCTTCCAACCTTTGCCAAGTATATAGATGCATTAATTAAAATAATATATATTGTGATATCCCAACATATCTATGTTCCAACATGGAACAACCTGCAAGGCACTTGCAACTAGGAACGCTATAAGAGGGGATGAGAAAAAGCGGTAACATAGCCAAACAACGGTTTGCTAGGAAGGTGGGTTAGAGGCTTGACATGGCAATATGAGAGGCATGATAAACAAGTGGTAGGTAGCATGACATAGCGATAGAACTAACAACTGGCAAGCAAAGATAGAAGTGATATCAGGTAATGATCATCTTGCCTGCAAAGTTCTCAAAGTTGTCGAAAGCTTGCTCCTCCTAAACGTACTCAACAGGATCCTCATTCACGAACTCGTCTCCTGGCTCTACCCAAAGCAAGAACACAAGCAACGGAAAAACGATCAATCACGGTGCAATGCACAAGCAACATGATGCAAGACATAGCATGGAATGCAAGGTATGATGTGCAATGAATATGGGTACTCCGGAAGGGAAAATATGATCTAGGAATCAACTTGGCAAACCAAGCATGCCATTGGAAAGGTTAGGAGATTTCGGTCAAAATCGATATGAAGATAACCGGAAACGAATGCACGGTTTGCAAACGACGAGCAAGACAAGAATGATGCAAAACTGCGCTTTACATCATCATAACACTTAGGATGCATCAAGAAACTATGCTACAACAATCCAACATAGCAACAAAGCACATGGATGTGAAGTACAGGTGAAGCTCTACAAATCATGAACACTAGGCTCCTGCTAGAACTCACTAGAACAAAGCCTAAAATAGCATGGCAAAAATGCAAATGACAATCAGCTTACAAACATAGTGAAAATACTAAACATGTCACAAACAGCATCAGGTAGCAATGTTTAGAGCTAGCAAGCAACATGCTACATGAACATATCATGGCAAGCAAAGGCATGGCATGTTAGTACTAAAGGCAAAGAACAAAACTCCCTCACTGAGCTTAAGCCAAAGACCCACAGGAAAGATGGTAGCATCAATGCAAACATGGCAAATGATATGAACAGATTTCAGACTTAGAGGAAATCATGGCATGGCATAAGCAGATTCATGATGGCAACTTTGCAAGCTTGTGGCACTCATTACAGTGCACTAAATGACATGAAATAAAATCCAGCATGAAGTAGGCATGTTAAAGAGCATGTTCAGGTGCAAGACAACCTCATAGGATGCTTGAATTAAATCACACAAAAATGCCAAATAGTAACATGATGTAAAATGACATGTTCATGAACTTGTTCAAATGTAAAAACTAATGCCACCACTGGATTGGTGGGATTTTTCTACCCCAAAAACATATATAATATGTGGGGGTTGCTGAAGAAAAATTCTCACAAGTGCAATAAGTCAAATAATGCCTCAATTGGAAATAGACAGAAATGGAAAGTTGCCTAAAAGGGACATGTACAGATCTGTACTTGCCAGAAGAGGAAAGGCCTGAATTGGAATGCACAGAAATGGACAAGGCCCGAAATGGAAGGATTCCTTCCTCTAGAATGGAATATGCCCTGGAGTTAAAATAAAAGGAAAAGGGAAAATACGGGGAGAGGGGATGACAGGTGGGTCCTGGTCCCCTAAGAGGCTAAGCAGTGGTTCCAGCTTGCGTGTGGCTAAATTGTGGGGCCCGCGGGGTCCCACTCGATGCCCGTGAAGAGGAAACAGGGGCAGAACGCGGCAGAAGGCCCGCCAGAGTTGCTCCGGTGGACGAAAGGACCGGCGGAGACGCTCAACGGGGTCGCGCAGAGAAACCGCACACCCGCATGGCACCCGGAGCACTTAACGACGACGAAGGAAACACCGACGACATGCGGCAGGGGCGGCGACGTCGCACTCATGCGCGGTGGTGCAGCGGCCTAACCTAGCAACTAACAGTGACAACGGACCCTTCGCGACATGATGATGTAGACGGGCAAGATTGAAAGCGCTACGGGGTTCGGGGTCCTCGCCGGAGACGAGGTTCGATGGAGAGGTGTTCGGGCGCGCGTGGCTAGCGTGACTAGAGCGTGCAAAATATAGGGAGAAGGAGATGAGGAGGTTCGCATGCTCACCACAAGCACGGAGGTGCACTTGGTTACTCGAAAGGAGGTTGGAGATGGCGGAACTTGGCTGGAAACGAACGGCGACTGAAGTGGAAGAAGACGAGGAAGGACTCGGACTTGGCGTTCCTCGACGCCTTAGGGGAAGTAGTCGACGGAGTCGACGACGGCGGACATGACGTACATGCTTGGAGAGGCGGAGGTCGACGGAGGGCACGCCGGCGACGAGCACGTGCTCCTGGATGCGCTCGGGCACGACGGATAGCGGCGGATCTGGTGGTTCGATGGCTTGGCGGCGGTGGTGAGGGGAAAGAGGGAACCCTAGAGGGGTTGTTGGGCATGGAGGGAGGCCTTATAGAGGGCCAGGGAGAGCGGGGCGAGCTCGTGTGCACTCGGCCATGCCATGTGCGTGAGCTGCGAGGGGGACTGTCGGTGTCAAAACCGGCAGATCTCGGGTAGGGGAACCCGAACTGTGCATCTAGGCCGGATGGTAACAGGAGGCAAGGGACACGAAGTTTTACCCAGGTTCGGGCCCTCTCGATGGCGGTAAAACCCTACGTCCTGCTTGATTAATATTGATAATATGGGTAGTACAAGAGTAGATCTACCACGAGATCGAGGAGGCTAAACCCTAGAAGCTAGCCTATGGTATGATTGTTGATGTGTATGTTGTCCTACGGACTAAAACCCTCCGGTTTATATAAACACCGGAGAGGGTTAGGGTTACACAAAGTCAGTTACAATGGTAGGAGATCTTCATATCCGTATCGCCAAGCTTGCCTTCCACGCAAGGAAAGTCCCTTCCGGACACAGGACGGAGTCTTCAATCTTGTATCTTCATAGTCCAGGAGTCTGGCTGAAGGTATAGTCCGGCTACCCGAACACCCCCTAATCCAGGACTCCCTCAGTAGCCCCTGAACCAGGCTTAAATGATGACGAGTCCGGCGCGCAGATTGTCTTCGGCATTGCAAGGCGGGTTCCTCCTCCAAGTACTTCATAGAAGATTTTGAACACGAAGATAGTGTCCGGCTCTGCAAAATAAGTTTCTACATATTGCCATAGAGAGAATAATATTTACACCAATCTAATCTGCTGACGTATTCCATAGCGTGTCACACCACGGCCAAGCCTTTATCCGAGTCGTTTCATTATCCCACCTCAGCGCGTCATGCGAGGCGGTTTCCTTGGCACGTCTTGTTAAAGCAGAGATCGAGTCCCCTTATCCCGGGATTCTCATCAATGTGGGCGTGGGTAAACCAACCGCGCCATTTATTACGGCGCTTGGAGATAAGCGAGTTTTACCAGGCTGGTGGGGACATGTAGTCGCGTCCACCCATATAAGGGGATAGGGATCCACCCTTTCACCCACGCCTTCTTCCTCCTTCACCTATCCATTCTTGCGCACTCAAGCTCTAGCGCCCAAGTCCGCACTCCCCACCTCAACCTTCTCCAGCCATGTCCGGAGCGGGAGGCAAGTGGATGGTCTCCTCCATCACGGAGGGACACATCAAAAAGCTGAGGAAAGCCGGATACCTGTCTAACGACATCGCGTACCGGCTTCCTGAAAAGGGGCAGCTCATCCCCACCCCTAGGCCCCATGAGAGGGTGGTGATTCTCCCCCATTTCCTCTGCGGATTGGGCTTTCCTCTCCACCCATTTGTCCGGGGGCTCATGTTCTACTACGGCCTGGATGTCCACGATCTGGCCCCGAACTTCGTCCTCAACATCTCGGCATTTATCGTCGTGTGCGAGGCCTTCCTCCGCATCCGCCCCCATTTCGGCCTATGGCTCAAGACTTTCAACGTCAAGCCGAAGGTGGTGTGCAGCAACCAGGCGGAGTGCGGAGGCGCCATGGTGGGCAAGATGGCCAACGTCCTCTGGCTCGAGGGCTCCTTTGTAGAGACCCTGAAGGGGTGGCAATCGGGGTTGTTTTACATCACCGAGCCACGCGACGCCGAATGGGTCCCACCCCCTGAGTTTCAATCCAGACCCCCTACGCGGCTCACCTCCTGGAAGGAGACGGGCCTGTCGTGGGGTGAGAAGGGAGAGCTGACCGGACTCCAAACATGCGTCCAAACCCTGGTGGACAAGAAGCTCAAACTTTTCAACGTAGTCCAGGTTATGCTCATCCGCTTGATCCTCCCGTGTCAACAACGGGCTTCCAACCTGTGGGAGTTCGACCCGGCGCGGCACCAAACTCTGAGCAGGCTCTTCGACACGACGTACGAAGATGCCTGGAAGGTGCTTTTCAAGGGCGCCGAGGCTCCTGCATCCGCTACCGAGGATCGCGGATTCAGTGCGCAGCGTCACGCTCTCGCGGTAAGCTGTTTTTTTTCTTTTACAAGGTATCAGTTTTTCATAGTTTGACTCCATGCGGGCTCTAAACTCCCTTACCTTTGACAGGATTGGCCGGTGACGTCCGGACAGATCAACTGTCCGGCTCCTTTGCCCAAAGGCCCAGCGGACGCTCGTTTGGCGAAGCTGCTGGTTCTGGCACCCTATGTGGTGCCGGAGAAGAAGGACGCGAAAAAGGCCGCGGGGACTCGAAAGAGTGCCCGGCGCCAAGAGGTGTTGGATCCATCATCCGATGGTTCTGAGGCGCATTCCTCCTGAGAAGACGAGGAGGAAGAAGTGGAGAACTCTCCCCCTCCAGCGGGAGGAGAGAAGAAATGGAAGGCCGCCCTCTCTGGGGAGGCCGGAGGTCCAAGAAGGGGAAAACCCTTCCTCCGGACTACTCCACCGACGCCGACGGCGGAGAGGAGTGGCAGCCCAGGGCCAAGCCCCTGGCAAAATCGTAAGTATCCGGATACCAGAGTAATTCAAATATTCGTTTATTGCACAACTTTCCCTTACGTCGAATATGTTTATGCAGCCCACCCAAAGACCGACTCGACGCGTCGTCGAGCGGCTCACTGGATTGGTCGGATGTGAACTCGCTTCCGACGGCTTCCTCCCCCCGCCCTATGGACAACACCGAAGTGTTGTCCCAACAGGTTCCAAGCCGGGAGGAGGTGGTCCTGGGGGCGCCGCAAGGCGACCTCCCGGACTCCAGGAGTAAAGGGGATGAAACCCCTCAGGACTCCAAGTCCGGCTCTAGGCCGGACACCGCTCCGGAACCTTCAGAGGTTCCAGAGTCGGGCGAGGGACCTCCTTCCAAGAGGAGCAAGTCCGCCATGCCAGTGGCCTCCGTCCAACCGGAGGCGCTAGACAATATGTTGGAGGCGCTCGAAGGCGCCTCCATCGACGAGGAGCACCGCACTATTATGAGTGCGGTGGTCCAGAAGGTTCAGTCCGCCAAGAGCGGACTAACTGAAGCTTGTACTAGCCTTTTAATAGGCTTTGAGGTAAGTAAAGAATGTGTAAATAATATTACCGCATAGACAGTAGCCCCTGATGCTCTGTTTGGCGTTCGGGAGGAAAAGCTGAATAGAGGATCAAATAAAATTTGCAGGAGTCTAACAGAAATGAGTCAATATGCATATGCAGGCTTCCCTGCTTGCGTCTGCCGCACTGACTGCGGAAGTGGACGCGCTAAAGCAGAACCTCGAGTGGTCCGAGCAAGAGCTCAGGCGTGCCAAGAAGCAGCTCTAGGACAATGAAGGTAAGAAATACCTTTATTTTAAATATATATAAAAAGGTGCAATTGCAAAGAATGACAGGATTATCATGGCTATTTTAGGGGCCACGTCTGAAGTGGCGACCCTTAAGCAGGTGTTGGCTGAGGCCGAGAAGAAGGCGGCCTCGGATCACACCGAGCGGGAGAAGTATGAGGCCGAGGTTGGCAAGGTGCGGCAAGAGCTCCAGGCTCTCATGGAAAAACATGAGAGTTTGGAGCTTGAGTCAAAGACGCGAGCGTCCAAGCTCGCGGTGGCTATTGAAAATGCCAAGTCTGCCAAGGCCGAATCCCAAAAGAACCTCCAGGAGTTGGATGAGGTGAAGAAGCTAGCGGCGGGTAAGGCATTCTTTATGCAAAGAAACACATAAACGTGAGTTACTTGTTACTTAACCGAATCCGGAGCTCTCCAGGAGCGTTCGCAGATCTTCCCCGGAGTGTGTCTGATGCCGCCGCATTCTATCGAGCCGAGGAGGGCAGCTCGACAGAGAAGGTGTTCTGATCTCAGTATGCTGAGGCCGGACACCCCGTGCCCCTGAGCGACCACCTGAAGCAACTGGTCGAGCTCCACAAGGCGGCCAAAAGGCCATGAAGGGCCTCATTGTTCGGCTGTGGCCTGGAGGGGCTCTGCCTGGGAGCTATTTCGGGCTGGTGGACGCCTGTCCAAGGCTCGAAGTCATCAAGCGCTCCGTCTACATTGATGGTGCCTGTAGGGCCCTTGCCCGTGCTAAGGTGCACTGGGGCAAGCTGGATGCTGAGAAGCTTGTGAAGGACGGGCCACCGCCGGGGAAAGAGCATCGCAAGCCCGAGAATTACTATAAGGATGTTCTGAAGGGTGCCTGCCTTGTGGCGGATGAATGTTCTAGGGATGTAATTTTTGAGTGAAACTTGCTCGTTTTGTCCTGTGCGCTGAAAACTTGTTTATATGCGCTAAGCAATGCTGTTGGAATTTAAAATATTACCTTCTGTGCGGCTGTTTATCAATTCTGAGAGATAGCGAGTCGTCGGCTTCTACCCCCGTGCCGCTAGTGCTGGGGTGTTCGGGGATAAACCTGAGCGCTCTTTTTCCCATGTTTGGGTCCTTCGAGGGAGGTGCTCAGCCCAACGAACAAGGCAATCGGACTATAATGCGTGAACACTCTCACTTAGCCATAGAATTCTATAATTTTAAATTGCGGCGAAGCCCCTGGTATTCGGAAGACCGAGTTCGGGGCGCCATCCACGCATTGGCCGGACAGAGCCGGCTCCTCGCCCTAAGCGGCATAAGTCTTTAGGGACTCGAAAAAACCTCTCGAACAGCGACCAGCTCTCGCTTCATCATGACAGTCAGTTTTAGCTTTCTCCACTAAGGTGCTCGACCCAGCTCAACTGGGGCACAATCGCAGTGGTTCTCCTAGTGCTACCTTAGCCGATATAGCGGAACGTAAGGCACCAAAACACAGGAGCCGGGCAAACCCAACTATTGACCCAAGACATGATTCGGAGCCGACGAATATAATGCTATAAGTTCGGGGTGCCGCACTTGTTAAAGTGTTCGGACTTCTCACACCATATTGAGGGGTACTAAAGCCCCTGGCGTATTTTGGCCGTACCAACGTGTACGGGTGCAACATGTCATTAAGGAACATATATAAAGGAAAAAGGTAATGCAAAAATAGATGAAAGCTATGCATTGTTTATTAAAAAGGGGTGCGATCAAGGCAGAACGATACAAGTAATGCGATAAGTGGAAGGTTGGACTAGTTATCATGTCCGTTCTAGGGGCAAGCTGCGGAATAGTATGCGGTACGGGTATACTGCTCGTGATAGAGACCACCTCGGAGTTTCATAATGCGGCGTGGCTTGTCTGATTCCCTGGTTCTTGCATCATTTGTGCGGCAATTGAACTGCCGAACAGGCCTTCCGAAGGATGGAGTCCTGAAAGTAAGAGAAAATTAAAAAATCGGCAGCCCCTGTTACGGTTTAAGCCGTGTTTTGGGCGTGCCGTGATGGTGCCCCTCCCCCTGTGCCCATGGTATCTCTAGAGCATAGTTATGTGCGCGAGGTACTGGCGTCACCTTTTTGCGAGGGTTGGGGTTGGGGCAGCATTGCTACGCCTGCTCGGATCATGCCAGGTGGTCTTGTTGTAGGGTACTCCGGGCGCGCTTGACGGTGTCCGGTCGTTTAGTGGCCGGACTGGAGAACTGCCTGGAGAGGCTGCTTTGTACTTCCGCTGCAAGGGCCGCCGTGTGCTCCTCCATTCGGAGGGAGCGTTCGGTGTTTCCATTGACCGTAATTAATCCTCGAGGGCCTGGCATCTTGAGCTTAAGGTATGCGTAGTGCGGTACCGCATTGAACATAGCGAATGCGGTTCGCCCGAGCAGTGCGTGATAACCACTGCGAAACGGGACTATGTCGAAGATTAACTCCTAGCTTCGTAAATTATCCGAAGATCCAAAGACCACTTCAAGTGTGACTGAGCCTGTACAGTTGGCCTCTACACCTGGTATTACGCCTTTAAAGGTCATTTTGGTGGGCTTAATCCTCGAGGGATCTATGCCCATTTTCCGCACTGTATCCTGGTAAAGCAGGTTCAGGCTGCTGCCGCCGTCCATAAGGACTCTAGTGAGATGAAATCCGTCAATAATTGGGTCTAGAACCAATGCGGCGAATCCGCCATGACGGATGCTAGTGGGATGGTCCTTTCGATCAAAGGTGATCGGGCAGGAGGACCATGGGTTGAACTTTGGGGCGACTGGCTCTACCGCGTATACGTCCCTTAACGCGCTCTTCCGCTCCCTTTTGGGGACGTGGGTTGCGTATATCATGTTCACCGTCTGCACTTGTGGGGGAAAACCCTTATGTCCACTGTTGTTCAGCGGCCGGGGCTCCTCGTTGTCATCGCTATGCAGCCCCTTTTCTTAATTTTCGGCGTTTAACTTGCCTGCCTGCTTGAACACCCAACAATCCCTGTTGGTGTGATTGGCCAGCTTTTCGGGGGTGCCATGTATCTGGCACAAGCGGTCGAGTATTCGGTCCAAACTGGACGGGCCCTAGGATTCCTTTTCAATGGCTTTTTCCGCTGACCGGATTTAGAGCCTCTGAATCCGGCATTAACTGTCGTATCCTCAGCATTGTCGCTGTTAATGCGGCGCTTCTGCTTGTTGCGACGCTACCTGCCACTACTGTCCCTGGTGTCTGAATTACCAGGGTTCTTGGTCATATTGTTGCTATGAGCAAGCCAGCTGTCTTCTCCCGCACAAAAGCGGGTCATGAGTGTCGTGAGTGCTGCCATAGATTTCGGCTTTTCCTGTCCAAGGTGCCGGGCCAGACACTCGTCACGGATATTGTGCTTGAAGGCTGCTAGGGCCTTAGCGTCCGGACAGTCGACTATTTGATTTTTCTTTGTTAGGAACCGTGTCCAGAATTGCCTGGCCGATTCCTCTGGCTGCTGAATTACGTGACTTAGGTCATCGGCATCTGGGGGTCGCACATAAGTGCCCTGGAAATTGTCGAGGAATGCGGCTTCCAGGTCCTCCCAACAACTGATTGATCCTGTTGGCAAGCTATTAAGCCAATGCCGAGCTGGTCCTTTAAGCTTGAGTGGGAGGTATTTGATGGCGTGGAAATCATCGCCGCGGGCCATGTGGATATGAAGGAGATAATCCTCGATCCATACCGCAGGATCTATTGTGCCATCATATGATTTGATGTTTACGGGTTTGAAACCCTCGGGGATTTGATGATCCATTATTTCGTCTGTAAAGCAGAGTGGGTGTGCGACACCTCTGTACTGGGCTATATCATGACGTTGCTCCAATGAGCCTTGTCTACTGTGTTCGGCCCTGCCGAATTTGTGGCCGGCGTGAAGGTTACCGTCTCGAGCCGTGGGGCGCCCGCGTGATCTGTAGATCAATCTTGTTTGCCTTGCCTTGTCCTCCAACATGTCTCGTAAGTCCGGCGCATATTCCCGTGCCTTGGTATGGGGTGCGGCTTGAGTGGAGGGCCGAGAGGCCTCTCTGTCGCGGCCACGAGGTGGTCGGTCGGTCGCATCAAGTGCTTCCTCTTCTAATCGGGGTAGCAACCTGCACTTTGGGTAGCTCTTGGAGGGGCATTCGAGTTTATGCTCTTCGGCTGCAAGGACTTCAGTCCATCTGTCGACTAGCAAATCTTGATCAGCTCTAAGCTGTTGCTGTTTTTTCTTGAGGCTTCTTCCTCTGGCCATAAGCCTGCGTTGGAAACGCTCTTGCTCGACGGGATCCTCTGGCACGACGAATTCATCGTCGTCGAGGCTTGCCTCGTCTTCAGAGGGAGGCATATAATTATCATCCTCGACCTCTATGTCTCCCACTCTCTCATGAGGGCTGGTTTCTCCATCCTCCTATGCTAAATCTTGCTGGAGCGGGTTTTCTTCGGCGCTTTCCGGAGTATTATTATCTCCCGTGTTGGAATTACCGTGTTTGTTTTGGTGGGATTTTGAGCGGCGCCGCTGACGCCGGCGCTTAGGCTGTTTCTTGGAGGGGTCATCCTCCGCTGTTCCATCGCCATCTCCCTCTTTTGGGGTGTCCACCATGTATATGTCATACAACAAGGTGGCTTTCCAGGGCCTAGTAGGCGCTGGTTCTTCATCATCTCCTTCATCGGCGTCCATACCGTCGAAGTCTTCGGAGTCGAAGTCGAGCATGTCGGCTAAGTCGTCGACGGTGGCTACAAAGTGGGTGGTGGGTGGGCTTTGAATTTCTTCATCGTCCGTATCCCAACATTGGTGACCATAGTCTGGCCAAGGCTCTCCTGATAAAGAGAGAGTCTTCAGTGACTTCAGGATATCGCCGAGAGGCGAGTGCTGAAAGATGTCCGCGGTAGTGAACTCCATGACCGGCGCCCAATCGGATTCGATCGGCAGGGGCGCGGAGGGTTCGGAGTCCGGAGAGGAGTCCAGCTCCTTGGAGTCACGAGTCTCGCAGAGTACGGGGCTGGTGTTCGGCTTAATCGCCGTTGGGGTCGCAGCCCCCGATGTGGCGTCCAACCGCCCATCCTCGATCGGCACAGTTGGCTCCAAATTAAGGGTCGGAGCTGACGCGGGTGCGGCCTCCAGGGCACTGTTCGGCGGCAGAGCTAAATCATGCTCGTCGTGACAGTGCGGCGTGCTCGGCAGTGGCTCGAATCCGTTGAAGATCAAGTCCCCGCAGATGTCAGCCGTGTAGTTTAAACTTCCAAATCTGACCTGATGGCCAGGGGTGTAGCTTTCGATCTGCTCCAGACGGCCAAGCGAATTGTCCCGCAATGCGAAGCCGCCGAAGACGAAGATCTGTCCGGGGAGGAAGGTCTCACCCTGGACTGCATCGCTATTGATAATCGTAGGAGCCATCGAGCCTGACGGTGATGACACAGAGGAACTCTCAATGAAAGCACCAATGTCGGTGTCAAAACCGGCGGATCTTGGGTAGGGTGTCCCGAACTGTGCGTCTAGGCCGGATGGTAACAGGAGGCAAGGGACACGAAGTTTTACCCAGGTTCGGGCCCTCTCGATGGAGGTAAAACCCTACATCCTGCTTGATTAATATTGATGATATGGGTAGTACAAGAGTAGATCTACCACGAGATCGAGGAGGCTAAACCCTAGAAGCTAGCCTATGATTGTTGATGTGTATGTTGCCCTACGGACTAAAACCCTCCGGTTTATATAGACACCGGAGAGGGTTAGGGTTACAAAAAGTTGGTTACAATGGTAGGAGATCTTCATATCCGTATCACCAAGCTTGCCTTCCACGCCAAGGAAAGTCCCTTCCAGACACGGGACGGAGTCTTCAATCTTGTATCTTCATAGTCCAGGACTCCGGCTGAAGGTATAGTCTGGCTACCTGAACACCCCCTAATCCAAGAGTCCCTCAGGGACCGAGGAAGGGGAAAGGTGGGTGCGGGCACGGGCGGAGCCGCTGATGGCTGGGCCCCACCAGGCCATGTGGAGGTGAGGCAAAGGGGGTGAGCGAGGCGCGAGTGGGAAAGGGAAAGAGGCGCGAGCTCGCGGGCGGGCGAGCGGGCTGGCTGGCGCGCTGGGCCTGATGGCGCGGGGTGCTAGCTGGGCCGGCCTAGGAGGCTGAGGCCCAGGGGGTGCTGCTGCTACTCTTTATTTCTTTTTATCTCAAACAGAGAAACAAAGAGAAAAGTGCAAGGGTCTAGAAGAGGAATTTGGGATATATGAAAATATTACCAAGCACCCGAAAATGTGTACTATTTGGATAAAATGGCTTGGGGATTTTTAGAGGCAGAAAAATAATTCAAGTTTGAATTAAATTTAAACTTGAACCATTTTTGAACCCAACCAAACCAAGTCCAAAGGAAGTGAAATTTGGCAGAGAGGTTTATGACATAGTAATAGAATATTGGGGATAAAATGAACATTAATGGAGGCTAATAATATTGCTTGCCAATAAATAAGGGAAGGAAGAGGTGGGGAGATGAGGGGGAGTTCATGCATGGATCACACATGGATCAAGCCACAAAATAACATGCATAAATACACAATGCACATGGTGAGTATAAGAATGCAAGATGACTTAAGCACCACAGAACATGATATGAACATGATGCAAACATGTGATGGCAAAAAGGATATGACAAGAATAACAAGACAAAGCAAAGGGAAACAAAGCAAACCCAAAATGAAACCCACAAAGAGGAAAACAACTTGGAATAGATGAAGAACAAGTTGGATATATTGCCAAATATGGTAGTTTTACATCTGGGGTGTTACACGCGTGCGTCAAAAATCGTACATTAGCTCCCCACACAAAGCGAGATCGGTTCATGATGTGTCGTTGTACTAGCCACTTTGACTCGATGGGAGGGATTCATGCGTACACATGCATGTGTGTTTGCTCAAATTGTATCATGCATGTCATCCCAGAGCAAAAATAATAATCCCATCCTAAGTCGAATTAACCTCTCTTGTTGTCAGGCAAAATGCAGTGATGGACCAAGTGAGCTCACAGATGGAAAGCATCGATATCGTTGATAACTGCTTAAGTAGGTGCGAGAGGACAACCACCACCGCTTTGCATGTGGGCCAAACATATATATGTGGAATACCCAAAATGCACTACTTTGATGTGCCACATGCCTCAAAAACTGTAAGCCATGCACCCACACAGAGCGAGGTTCATGAAGCGTACTACATATGATGGTTCCCTTCCCCCCTGTTCACCGCATACTATATTCTCCTGTCATAATATATGTACAAGCCAAAAGAATCCTCATCGATTGTGAAATTAATTAACCTCTCCCGATGTAGGTCAAAGTGATGCATGCATGCATCGACGATGGCCTCATGGGCCCACAGATGGAAGCGTCACACGCGAGTGTCCTAGCTAGGATAACCACCGCGTGCATGCATGTGGCCCAAAAAGGTGTTGTGTGATGTTTGAATAGCCAATTTCACAATTTTGATGTGGCACGTGCCATGGAAACCAAAAAGTCACGACACTGAGTGAGGTGTACTTGTTCACGGACGCATACGTATAGTATATATGCTAGTCCCCTCCCACCTCTTCGCCATGTACTATATACCACCATAACACAAACAAAAAAGATTCTACCTTGCTGGTAAAATTAACCCCACTGTCGGCTGTTCATCAAAGTGATGGACGACGACCTCGCGGGCCCACAGAAAGCGTCACACACGAGTATCGATTGTCGTGTAGGACAACCATCGACTGCATGTGGCCAAAACATGTTGTATGGAAGGGTTATGTGATGTTTTAAATAAAGATTTCACGACACTGATGTGGCACCAACCTGCCTAACAAAATGGCCAACCCACACGGTGGTTCACAACTTGTAGTGTACTGCGAGCCACCCGCCACCCCCAGATGCACACACCCACACACACCCCGAATCCACCACAACTACGACGCATGTTAAATTAATTATCCCGCGGTGAACATTCGTTACCAAAGGAGGGCCGTTTTAATTACAAAAAAATCACAGAGATCATTAAGATGTTTAGTACATTAATTGATTGATTTTCTACAGGTATAATGTGAAAAAATCAAATTTGAGCTACATGCACACGTGACAATGCACCTAAATGGATTGCAAAAACACATGTGTCTCACTGGGTGCATGTTTACTCCCCGTGCAACAAATTTCAAACATTGAGAATCTTGATTTTTAAATTCAAGTACATCCAAAACTTATTTGAAGTTCATGAAACTTATCGTGTTGTCATATGGACACTAATACAAAGTGGCATTATATTTTTTTTGTAAAATTTGAGACCAGTTTTGATGTAATCTTTATCTAATTACAAACGGGAGATTATTAATAATTGGGAACCAATATCCCAAACAGATTATTTATTCGAACCATGAGTGTTAGACCAACAACGGATACGTGCCATGCTTCGGTTAAGTAATAAAACGGCAACATTAATCATCCAAATAGAAAAACAATATACGTGCCACCATGCGACCCGTGTGTCGTGCAAGCAGGCGTGAGTTGATGGGACACATGCGAGCCATCCGCCACGCAGGCAGACGGGGAGGCGTGCGTGTAGCTGTGTGAATTGACGGAGGCATGCTCGCTATGCTGTGTCATCGGGAGGCGTGCGAGTAGCTGTGTGAAACTTAGGTAGGCATGCCAACACTCCGATGCGTAGGCTCACCGGGAGGCGAGCCATCGGTTTGACCGCCGCCCGCCAGTCTCCCACAACTCCCACTGCTCCATATTAATGGTACGTCCGAGCGGCCACACCCCCATCCTCGCCACACGCAGACACACAATCCTCTCTCTTCGCTTGCATCCTCGATGCCGCTCTCAGTCCTCAAAGTCATCAGTGTATGAGGAAGCCGCCAAAGCGCCCCATCGGAGGGAGTGGCGACGTCGGGGCTGCTAAAACACCGGAGCATGGTGTGGAGATGGAGACAGAGGTTGCCGTCACCGCCGGTAAGTTATCGCTGCACCTTGATGTTGTCGATGTTGGGGAACGTAGTAATTTCGAAAAAATTCCTACGCACACTTAGGATCATTGTGATGCATAGCAATGAGAGGGGAGAGTGTGTCCACGTACCCTCATAGACCGAAAGCGGAAGCGTTAGCACAACGCGATTGATGTAGTCGTACGTCTTCACGATCCGACCGATCCAAGTACCGAACGTACGGCACCTCCGAGTTCAGCACACGTTCAGCTCGATGACGTCCCACAAACTCTGATCCAGCAGAGCTTGACGGGAGAGTTCCGTGAGCACGACGGCGTGATCACGGTGATGATGTTGCTACCGACGCAGGGCTTCGCCTAAGCACCGCTACGACATAACCGAGGTGGAATACGGTGGAGGGGGGCACCGCACACGGCTGGAATAGATCAACAGATCAACTTGTGTGTTCTAGGGTGACCCTGCCCCAGTATATAAAGGAGCAAGGGGGGAGGCGGCCGGTCAGGAGGAGGGCGCGCCAGGGGGGGTCCTACTCCCACCGGGAGTAAGACTCCTCCTTTTCCTTGTTGGAGTAGGAGAGGAAAGGAAGGAAGAGAGGAGGAGAAGGAAAAGGGGGGGGGCCTCCTTGTCCAATTCGGACTAGAGTGGGAGGGGGCACGCGGCTGCCCTGGCCGCCCCTCCTCTTCTCCCACTAAGGCCCATGAGGCCCAATTAACTCCTTGGAGGATTCCGATAACCCCCTGGTACTCCGGTTTTTCTCCGAAACCACTCGAAACACTTCCGGTCTCTGAATATAATCATCCAATATATCGATCTTTACGTCTCGACCATTTCGAGACTCCTTGTCATGTCCGTGATCATATCCGGGACCCTGAACTACCTTCGGTACATCAAAACACAAAAACTCATAATACCGATCGTCACCAAACTTAAGCGTGCGGACCCTACGAGTTTGAGAACTATGTAGACATGACCGAGACACGTCTCTGGTCAATAACCAATAGCGGAACCTAGATGCTCATATTGGCTCCTACATATTCTATGAAGATCTTTATCGGTCAAACCGCATAACAACATACGTTCTTCCCTTTGTCATCGGTATGTTACTTAACCGAGATTCGATTGTCGGTATCTCAATACCTAGTTCAATCTCGTTACCGGCATGTCTCTTTACTCGTTCCGTAATGCATCATCCCGCAACTAAATCATTAGTCACATTGCTTGCAAGGCTTATAGTGATGTGCATTACCGAGAGAGCCCAGAGATACCTCTCCGACAATTGGAGTGACAAATCCTAATCCCGAAATACGCCAACTCAACAAGTACCTTCGGAGACACCTGTAGAGAACCTTTATAATCACCTAGTTACGATGTGACATTTGGTAGCACACAAAGTGTTCCTCCGGTAAACGGGAGTTGCATAATCTCATAGTCATAGGAACATGTATAAGTCATGAAGAAAGCAATAGGAACAAACTAAATGATCATCGTGCTAAGCAAACGGATGGGTCAAGTCAATCACATTATTCCCTAATGATGTGATACCGTTAATCAAATGACAACTCATGTCTATGGTTAGGAAACATAACCATCATTGATTCAACGAGCTTGTCAAGTAGAGGAAAACTAGTGACACTCTGTTTGTCTATGTATTCACACATGTACTAAGTTTCCGGTTAATGCAATTCTAGCATGAATAATAAAATTTTATCTTGATACAAGGAAATAAATAATAACTTTATTATTGCCTCTAGGGCATATTTCCTTCACTCTCCCACTTGCACTAGAGTCTATAATCTAGTTCACATCATCATGTGATTTAACACGAATAGTTCACATCTTTATGTGATTAGTTCACATCTCCATGTGACTAACACCCAAAAGGTTTACTAGAGTCGACAATCTAGTTCACATCGCTATGTGATTAATACCCAAAGAGTGATCATGTTTTGCTTGTGAGAGAAATTTAGTCATCGGGTCTGCCACATTCACAGTCGTATGTATTTTGTAATTTTTCTATGTTTTCAATGCTTTGCACGGAGCTACTCTATCTAATTGCTCCCACTTTCAATATGTATCTAGATCGAGACTTAGAGTCATCCAGATCGGTGTCAATGCTTTCATCGATGTAACTCTTTACGATGAACTCTTTTATCACCTCCATAACCGAGAAATATTTCCTTAGTCCTCCAAGGATAATTTTGACCGCTGTCCAGTGATCTACTCCTAGATCACTATTGTACTCCCTTGCCAGAATGATGCTAAGGTGTACAATAGGACTGGTAAACAGCATAGCATACTTAGGAATGACTTTTCATTCTCTTTCTATTTTCTGTTGTGGTCGGGTTTTGAGTGTTTACTCAACTTCACACCTTGCAACATAGGCAAGAACTCCTTCTTTGACTATTCCATTTTGAACTACTTCAAAATTTTGTCAAGGTAAGTACTCATTGAAAAAACTTATCAAGCATCTTGATCTATTTCTATAGATCTTGATGCTCAATGTGTAAGCAGCTTTATCGAGGTCTTTCTTTGAAAAACTCTTTTCAAACACTCCTTTATGCTTTCCAGAAAATTCTACATTATTTCTAATCAACAACATGTCATTCACATATACTTATCAGAAATGTTGTAGTTCTCTCACTCACTTTCTTGTAAATATAGGACTCACCGCAAGTCTGTATAAAACCATATGCTTTGATCACTTTATCAAAGCATATATTCCAACTTCCGAGATGCTTGCACCGGTCCATAGATGGATCGCTGGAGCTTGCCCACTTTGTTAGCACCTTTAGGATTGACAAAACCTTCTGGTTGCATCATATACAACTCTTTTTTAAGAAATCCATTAAGGAATGCAGTTTTGACATCCATTTGCTAGATTTCATAAATGCGGCAGTTGCTAACATGATTCAGACAGACTTTTAAGCATCGATACGAGTGAGAAAATCTCATCGTAGTCAACACCTTGAACTTGTCGAAAACATTTTTGCGACAATTCGAGCTTTGTAGATAGTAACACTACTATCAGTGTCTGTCTTCCTCTTGAAGATCCATTTATTCTCAATGGCTTGTCGATCACTGGCCAAGTCAATCAAAGTCCATACTTTGTTCTCATACATGGATCCCATCTCAGATTTCATGGCCTCAAGCCATTTTGCGGAATCTGGGCTCACCATCGCTTCTTCATAGTTCGTAGGTTCACCATGGTCAAGTAACATGTTTTCCAAAATAGGATTACCATACCACTCTAGTGCGGATCTTACTCTGGTTGATCTACGAGGTTCGGTAGTAAGTTGATCTAAAGTTTCATGATCATCATCATTAGTTTCCTCACTAATTGGTGTAGATGTCACAGGAACTGGTTTCTCTGATGAACTACTTTCCACTAAGGGAGCAGGTACAATTACCTCATCAAGTTCTACTTTCCTCCCACTCACTTCTTTCGAGAGAAACTCCTTCTCTAGAAAGGATCCATTCTTAGCAACGAATGTCTTGCCTTCGGATCTGTGATAGAAGGTGTAACCAACTTTCTCCTTTGGGTATCCTATGAAGACATATTTCTCCGATTTGGGTTTGAGCTTACCAGGATAAAACATTTTCACATAAGCATCGCAACACCAAAATTTAAGAAATGACAACTTTGGTTTCTTGCCAAACCACAGTTCATATGGTGTCATTTCAACGGATTTAGATGGTGCCCTATTTAACGTGAATGTAACTGTCTCTAATGCATAACCCCAAAACAATAGTGGTAAATCAGTAAGAGCCATCATAGATTGTACCATATCTAATAAAGTACGGTTACGATGTTCGGACACACCATTACGCTGTGGTGTTCCAGGTGGCGTGAGTTGCGAAACTATTCCGCATTGTTTCAAATGAAGACCAAACTCGTAACTCAAATATTCTCCACCACGATCAGATCGTAGAAACTTTATTTTCTTGTTATGATGATTTTCCACTTCACTCTGAAATTATTTGAGCTTTTCAAATGTTTCAGATTTATGTTTCATCAAGAAGATATACCCATATCTTACTCAAATCATCTGTGAAGGTCAGAAAATAACGATACCTGGCGCGATCCTCAACACTCATCGGACTGCATACATCAATATGTATTATTTCCAACAAGTCTGTTGCTCGCTCCATTGTTCCGGAGAACGGAGTCTTAGTCATTTTGCCCATGAGGTATGGTTCGCAAGAATCAACTAATTCATAATAAAGTGATTCCAGAATCCCATCAGCATGGATTTTCTTCATGCGCTTTACACCAATATGACCTAAACGGCAGTGCCACAAATAAGTTGCACTATCATTATTAACTTTGCATATTTTGGCTTCAATGTTATGAATATGTGTATCACTATGATCGAGATTCAATAAACTATTCACCTTGGGTGTATGACCATTAAAGGTTTTATTCATGTAAACAGAACAACAATTATTCTCTGACTTTAAATGAATAACTGTATTGCAATAAACATGATCAAATCATATTCATGCTTAACGCAAACACTAAATAACATTTATTTAGGTTCAACGCTAATCCCGAAAGTATAGGGTGTGTGCGATGATGATCATATCAATTTTGGAACCACTTCCAACATACATCATCACTTCACCCTTAACTAGTATATGTTCGTTCTGCAACTCCTGTTTCGAGTTACTAATCTTTAGCAACTGAACTAGTATCAAATACTAATGGATTGCTATAAACACTAGTAAAGTACACATCAATAACATGTATATCAAATATACCTTTGTTCACTTTGCCATCCTTCTTATCCGCCAAATACTTGGGGCAGTTCTGCTTCCAGTGACCAGTCCCTTTGTAGTAGAAGCACTTAGTCTCAGGCTTAGGTCTAGACTTGGGCTTCTACACTTGAGCAACAACTTGGTTGTCGTTCTTCTTGAAGTTCCCTTTCTTCCCTTTGCCCTTTTCTTGAAACTAGTGGTCTTGTCAACCATCAACACTTGATGCTTTTCTTGATTTCTACCTTCGTCGATTTCAGCATTACGAAGAGCTTGGGAATCGTTTTCGTTATCACTTGCATATTATAGTTCATCATGAAGTTCTAGTAACTTGGTGATAGTGACTAGAGAATTATATCAATCACTATCTTATCTGGAAGATTAACTCCCACTTGATTCAAGTTATTGTAGTACACAGACATTCTGAGCACATGCTCACTAGCTGACTACTCTCCTCCATCTTGTAGGCAAAGTGCTTGTCAGAGGTCTCAGACCTCTCGACACGGGCATGAGTATGAAATACCAATTTCAACTCTTAGAACATCTTATATGTTTTGTGGTGTTCAAAACGTTTTTGAAGTCCCGGTTCTAAGCCATAAAGCAGCATGCACTAAACTATTAAGTAGTCATCATACCGAGCTTAGCCAAACGTTCATAACATCTGCATATGCTCCTGCAATAGGTTTGTCACCTAGCGGTGCATCAAGGACATAATTCTTCTATGCAGCAATGAGGATAATCCTCAGATCATGGATCCAATCCGCATCATTGCTACTATCATTTTTCAGTATAATTTTATCTAGGAACATATCATAAATAAAAACATGGAAGCTATACGCGAGCAACTGATCTACAACTTAGATATGCAAATACTATCAGGACTAAGTTCATGATAAATTAAAGTTCAGTTAATCATATTACTTAAGAACTCCCACTTAGATAGATATCCCTCTAATCATCTAAGTGATCACCTGATCCATATCAACTAAATCATAACCGATCATCACGTGAGATGGAGTAGTATTCAATGGTGAACATCACTATGTTAATCATATCTACTATATGATTCACGCTCGACCTTTCGGTCTCAGTGTTCCGAGGCCATATCTGCCTATGCTAGGCTCGTCAAGTTTAACCCGAGTATTCTGCGTGTGTAAAACTGTCTTACACCCATTGTAGATGAACGTTGAGCTTATCACACCCGATCATCACGTGGTGTCTCAGCACGACGAACTTTGGCAACAGTGCACACTCAGGGAGAACACTTTTACCTTGAAATTTAGTGAGAGATCATCTTATAATGCTACCGTCGAACTAAGAAAAATAAGATGCATAAACGATAAACATCACATTCAATCAATATATGTGACATGATATGGCCATGATCATCTTGCACCTTTGATCTCCGTCTCCAAAGTACTGTCATGATCTCCATCGTCACCGGCATGACACCATGATCTCCATCATCTTGATCTCTGTCAACGTGTCGTCATATGGTCGTCTCACCAACTATTGCTTTTGCAACTATTGCTATCGCATAGAGATGAAGTAAAGCAATTGTATGATGCTTGCATCTTATGCAATAAAGAGACAACCATAAGGCTTCAGCCAGTTGCTGATAACTTCAACAAAACATGATCATCTCATACAACAATTTATTTCTCATCACGTCTTGACCATATCACCTCACATTATGCCCTGCAAAAACAAGTTAGACGTCCTCTACTTTGTTGTTGCAAGTTTTACATGGCTACTACGGGCTGAGCAAAAACTGTTCTTACCTACGCATCAAAACCACAACGATAGTTCGTCAAGTTACGGTTGTTTTAACCTTCAACAAGGGCCGGGCGTAGTCACACTTGGTTCAACTAAAGTTGGAGAAACTGACACCCGCCAGCCACCTGTGTGCAAAGCACGTCGGTAGAACCAGTCTCGCGTAAGAGTACGCGTAATGTCGGTCCGGGCCGCTTCACCCAACAATATCGCCGAACCAAAGTATGACATGCTGGCAAGCAGTATGACTTGCATCGCCCACAACACTTGTGTTCTACTCGTGCATATAACATCTACGCATAAACCTGGCTCTGATACCACTATTGGGGAATGTAGTAATTTCAAAAAATTTCCTACGCACACTCAGGATCATGGTGATGCATAGCAACGAGAGGGGAGAGTGTGTCCATGTACCCTCATAGACCGAAAGCGGAAGCGTTAGCACAACGTGGTTGATGTAGTCGTACGTCTTCACGATCCGACCGATCCAAGTACCGAACGTACGACACCTCCGAGTTCAGCGCACGTTCAGCTCGATGACGTCCCACGAACGCCGATCCAGCAGCGCTTTACGGGAGAGTTCCTTCAGAATGACGGTGTGATGACGGTGATGATGTTGCTACCGACGCAGGGCTTCACCTAAGCACCGCTACTATATAACCGAGGTGGAATATGGTGGAGGGGGCACTGCACATGGCTAGAATAGATCAACAGATCAACTTGTCTGTTCTAGGGTGCCCCCTGCCCCATATATAAAGGAGCAAGGCGGAGGCGGCCGGTCAGGAGGAGGGCGCGCCAGGGGGGTCCTACTCCCACCGGGAGTAGGACTCCTCCTTTTCCTTGTTGGAGTAGGAGAGGGAAGGAAGGAAGAGAGGAGGAGAAGGAAAAGGGGGGGCGCCCCCCTCCTTTTCCAATTCGGACTAGAGGGGGAGGGGGCACGCGGCTGCCCTGGCCGCCCCTCCTCTTCTCCCACTAAGGCCAATGAGGCCCAATTAACTCCCCGGAGGGTTCCGATAACCCCCTGGTACTCTAGTTTTTATCCGAAACCACTCGGAACACTTCCGGTGTCTGAATATAATCGTCCAATATATCGATCTTTATGTCTCGACCATTTCGAGACTACTCGTCATGTCCGTGATCATATCCGGGACTCCGAACTACCTTCGGTACATCAAAACACAAAAACTCATAATACCGATCGTCACCAAACTTTAAGCTTGTGGACCCTACAGGTTCGAGAACTATGTAGACATGACCGAGACACGTCTCCGGTCAATAACCAATAGCGGAACCTGGATGCTCATATTGGCTTCTATATATTCTACGAAGATCTTTATCAGTCAAACCGCATAACAACATACGTTCTTCCCTTTGTCATCGGTATGTTACTTGCCCGAGATTCGATCCTCGGTATCTCAATACCTAGTTCAATCTCGTTACCGGCAAGTCTCTTTACTCGTTCCGTAATGCATCAGCCCACAACTAACTCATTAGTCGCATTGCTTGCAAGGCTTATAGTGATGTGCATTACCGAGAGGGCCCATAGATACCTCTCCGACAATCGGAGTGACAAATCCTAATCTCAAAATACGCCAACTCAACAAGTACCTTCGGAGACACCTGTAGAGCACCTTTATAATCACCCAGTTACGTTGTGATGTTTGGTAGCACACAAAGTGTTCCTCCGGTAAACGGGAGTTGCATAATCTCATAGTCATAGGAACCTGTATAAGTCATGAAGAAAGCAATAGCAACAAACTAAACGTTCACTAGGGTGCGCACGAAGTCTTTCCCTCCTACCGACCTACGCTCTTGCTCCCTAAGATCTTGCGGACGAACTCGACGAACTCACAACACAAGAAGACACGAGGTTTATACTGGTTCGGGCCACCGTTGTGGTGCAATACCCTACTCCAGTGTGGTGGTGGTGGATTGCCTCTTGGGCTGATGATGAACAGTACAAGGGAAGAACAGCCTCCTGAGGTTGAGGTGTTCTTGTGTGCATGAACTTGTTGTGTGAGGATTGGATCCCCTCCTATGGTGGTGGCTAGCTCTACTTATACAGGCCCCGGTCCTCTTCCCAAATATCGAGCGGGAAGGGAGCTAACAATGGCAGGCTAATTTGAAGGGGGACAGCTAGTTCGAGCCATCCTGACAAAAGTAGTCTTCGCCTACACAAAGCTCTAGTGGTGACGCCGTCGTGGGCTCCATGATGACCTCCGTCTTGCAGTCCATGGTCTTGGTCTTGTTTCACCAAAATGGCAACCTTTGCCTGAGGCCTCGGTACTCCATGGCTGCGCTTGCCCCCTTTGCACTAAAGATGAAACAAGGATGCTACGCGCGCTGGCGCCCGCCTGGTGTCGATCGTCATGGCTCACGTCACGAGAGCCTCATGAGGTTCGCCTCGCCTTGATATCTCCGCTCCTCGTGAGCCTGCCTAGCTAGGCCACTCCAGAGGAGGTCTTGCGTCGTCCGCCTCATGAGGCTTTCCCCTCGTGATGGTCTTGGGTGCCTTGTTGCTGAAGATGGGCCGTACGGCCTGCTGCTTGGCCACGCCGTGGGCCGCAGGCAGGCAAGTCTGGGGACCCCCGTTCCCAGAATGCCGACAGTAGCCCCGGGGCCCAAGATGCGCGTGGCCTTGGCTTCACGGTGAAGCCAAGGGTCAAGCTCGGAGCGCCGCGGGCCCCCAAAAGCCTGCAGCCTCGGTTGACGCGTGGCGGTTGATTGGACGTGGGCGTCTCCGCTTCCCCATGCTGCCCTTGAACCCGCCTGGTTATGCGGCCCCGCTTCTTGCACAGTTATTCTTCCCTCTCCGTGCCCAGCTCTTCCAATCTCCCTGCTCCTTCGATGTCCTGCTCTGCCTTCCCAATCCAACTTGCGCTCCGCCCGCTTCACCGCCATGGCGCCGAAACAGGCCGGGAAGGGGAAAAACCCTTGTCCTCACCAACTGTGCCTCCATCCTTCGAGCCAACGCTCGGCCGGCCTCGAGTGCTCAACGATAAGGCCATGGGCAAGGTATGCCCCATGCTCGCCTCCAGCTTCAACGAGTGGGGAGAGACGCCGGCTTGGCCTGCGTCTCCCTCCAGCATGGCTCGGGCAGTCAACGAAGTTCCGATCTTCATTGACGCCCTCTGGGCTGGCCTGCTTCCTCCTTTCTCCGCCTTCTTCAACGCGGTGCTCGAGCACTATCAGATCCACATGCTCCATCTCGACCCTCAATCTGTGACCCTTCTTGTCGTCTTTGCTTTTGTGTGTGAGGCCATGGTGGGCATCACCCCCTCCGTGGCACTCCTCTGCCACTTCTTCTCGCTGCATCTCACCGGTGCCCTGCAGAGCTCAGGGTGTGTGGGCTCCCAGGCCGTGGCTGCGGGCGCAGGCATGGGGATCAACTTCGAGCTCCATTCATCTGCGAGCGAGTTTTGCACGCGATGGGTGTTTGTTGATGCCGACGTGCTCAACCCTCTACTCCAAGCTCCGGTGGGGCCTGCCATTCCAAACTATGCCTGGGGCCATCAGAGGCTCACGAGCCCCTGCCTTGCCCCCGTCTGGGCTAGGCTGAGGTGGTTGAAGGACCTTGGCGTGACTGCGCCCATGGTGGTGAGGGAGTTTGTTAGGCATCGAGTTGCTCCGCTTCAGCGCCATTCTCTCCCGATGTGGGACTTGCTTAGCAGTCGGGACAACATGAGGGTTCAGGAGGAGGGGCTCCGTCTTGCTACGCGGAAAATGGTGCTCATGGTCCTATCTGGTGTCCCTTTGCCGGACGAGATGCCCAAGAAAAGCTGCATGTTGTACCGCTACAAGAACAAGGTCACCTTTGTCGCAAACATGCCTTCCTTCGATGAGTGGGGGCTGCCCCCAATTGGCTTGGTGGGGCCCCGTGAGAATCCCGTCATCGTGGTCCCATTCTTTGCCGCCGGTGCCGAGCTCGCCCCAGGTGATGGTGCGGGGGAGCAAGCGGCGATGGTGGCTGACTGCTCAGATGTTGAGGAGCACATGTCGAGCGGTGATCCAGGGGCGTCGTCCTCGGGAGCTTGCGACGCCCCTCCTAAGGCGCCGGTCGCTGATGAGATGCGGCATGTGGCTCCTGAGGCCGAGGCTCCAGGAGCCTCGGGAGGTCACAGCGAGGAAGAGCTGGGCTGTTCGCCACAGTCGGGCTCCCCTGAGGCTATCCCTCTTGGTTCTTCTTCAGCTCCGCCGCACTCCGGCTGTCACGTCCAGTGCTTCGGTCGCCTTTGTGTGGACTTCGAGGAGCTCCGCAAGAGGAAGGGATCCCCCAGTAGCAGCAACATCTTCGAGCCGTTGAAGTGACGGAAGTACATCGCTATCGACGAGTAAGTACCTTATCTTGGTGATCTTCTATGTTCTGCCTTCCTTTCCTGACGATTGTCCCCTCAGGTCCTCTTCTGCTAAGGCCGCGAAATCTCCAGAGAAGTAGCTCCCTCTCATTCCATTGAGCCCACCAAGCTCCAGCGCTACAGGCTCGGACGCTACCCACGGCGCGGGGTCAGCCAGGGGAGTTGGTCCATCATCAAGGTGCCCCGTGCTTGCACCTTCGCCGTCCTTTCTTCACGGCCTTGCTTGGAGCGCAGCAGGCATGCCAATGGCTCCTCCCTTGGTCACAGTTGGTAGCTGGCTAGCCTCGATCCGGGAGTCTTCTTCAAGCAGCGGGCCTTGTTCGGTTCGGGCCCCTCGCGAGGGTCAGCCGCTGCCTGGGGCCGTGCTAGCCCCCAGCCCCCAACCGGGAGGTGGTGCGCCACTTGATGCTCCACCCGCAGCCCCCGAGTTGGAGGACGAGGTGGTCCGAGCATTCGAGCTCGAGCGCGGGCACAGCATGGTCCGCCACGAGCTCTTCTAGGAGGTGATGGGCGCGATGAACCGCCTTGGTGAGGAGCTTGCTGGTGTCGACTCGCATCTTGAGGCCGATGGTCTTCGGTTGGTGGAGGAGCGGCGCAAGCTACGAGTGGCCATCAACCTCGGTCGTTGTCATCGCGACCTCGAGAACGCGAAGGCTGAGGCGTCCCTCAAGATTGCCAATGAGGCCCGCTCGCGAGCTTTGGAAGGAGCTCACGAGGCCGATCACCGCCGTGAGGCTGCGGAGGAGCGCGCGTGGGAGCTCTAGGCCTAGAGCGCGTCCCTTGAGCAGCAGGTCGAGGCGTGCGGGGCCGCCCTTGCATCGATGAGGGGGACGCCTGCGGAGGAAGAGGAGGTCCGATGGCGCGAAGAGACGCTAGCCCTGGAGGCCGTGGAGTGCAGCCTCGAGCTCGAGCGACTAGAGACGAGGGAGCATCAAGTCGCTCAAGCTGAAGATGTCGTCGGGGCCCGCGAGGCCAGAGTCGAGGAGGAGATCAATCGCCGGGTGGCCGAGGTTCGCGCAGATCTCGCGGGCTGGTACGACTTGAAGCTGAAGCTCGCCGATCAGGATGGTGTGGGCAGGGCCGCCGCCCCGAGGCCCAGGTTGGACGAGGCTGAGAGGTGTGCGGAGGCCACAACCGCCACCCTGGTTACGACACAGGCGGACTTGGCCTCCACCCGCACTGAGCTGGCTTCCCTCCGGAGACGAATTGACGACGCCGAGGCCGTCGCTCGGCAAAACAGGGAGGAAGTGCTTCAACGCCGAACGCTGGAGCGTGAGCATGCTCCTATGCTTCAAGACCTTCGGAACAGGGCCAACACCGCCCTGGGTTACATCTGCGACGAGAACGCCCCGACCCCTCACTCAAGTGACTACGCCAACCACCTGACCTTCTTCACCGAGGTGGTGACGCGCCTACAGGCTCAATCTGCCAGAGCTCGGCAGCTTGTAGAGGAGAGGGGTCGTGGCCTGCTTCAGCGCGCCTTCTCCCGTGTCTTCAGCCACCTTCTGAACGCCGACTCCAACTTTGACTTCGATGCCACCATTGCCCCTGTACCCATGGCAGTCCGGGGCGACCTGGCGCGTTGGGTAGAGGACCATATCGACACGTTGGTCAGGGCCTTCACCTCGGAGAATGATGGGGTGGTGGTCGTCGCAGATGAAGGTGATGTGGTTGATGATGGCGACGGGGGCGTCGCCCAAGGCGGCGACGATTCCGATGAAGATGATGACGATGCGAGCGACGCGTCCATGGACTATGCAACGAGCGATATCTCTAGCTGATCCCATATTCTCCTGTTGTTTTATTCCTCATGCAAAACTCGGGCGCGGCCCTTGGAAAACTTGTAAGAGCATTTTGAGGGGAGGAGCCCCTCGTGTAAGCAAATTGTAGCTTCTACTTTCCTATGCGATGTAGGTACGTGTCCTCGCGAGCCCATGAAGCTGGGGTGAGTCTCCCGACGTGGTTTACCTTAGTCAGCGCCAACTTAGGGCTGGGTCATGAGGCGATGAGTTCCTGAGAATCCTACAGAGCTTATCACCCTGTTTGAGGGGGCCCCACAAGGGGTGAGCACCAGGCGTGGTGCTAGCGCGTGCTTTGCGCAGTCCGGCTCACAAGGAGCTTTGCGAGGGAAAGGCGATGGACGTGAGTCCCAAACCAAACAAGATCCAGAAGACGAGAAACGGCTCGAATGAGAAAAGGCACCCCCTGCGTGCAACGATAAAAATTCAGCTTCAACTTAAGTCCAGAATCAGAAAGCACAGCCACAGAAAGAAGGATCCAAAGCAAAAGGCCGCATCCGGCACCTAGTCTAGTCTTCGGGTCTTCAAGTCTTCTCACCAGCGCGGAGCTAAGTGCTGTCCACTAGGCATGGCAGGGAGCCCGAGGGCCTGAGGCCGGTGCTCCTGAGACTCCGGGGCGTGTACAGCCCCAACTCATTATTATGTGAGAGTGTCACGGGTGGCGAGCTTTGCAGGCTCCGCGCCTTCTTCACAGGTACCGGCCTTGGTTCATATCGCCAGACGAGGGCCCCACCTTGCGCCTCCCTCGACCTCCTTTGAGCCGACCGGAGACCAGGACGACACAAAGGAGGGAAAGGGGACGCCAGCGGTTCCCTCGGCGACCACGGGTCCTGTGCCGGCGGAAGGGTCATTGAAGCCACCCCGGCAAAGGGCCTACCTCCGGGTGTCCCCTGGTTTCACGTGCCTTGGGGAGGGGCCTTGCTCCTGGCTCCCTCCCAGTGGCCCCCAGCGTGTCTCCCTTGTTGAAACGGGTGCCGCCATGCCAGGTTCGCCGATCGATGCTGCAACCTGATTCATCTGCAGCCCATGGTTAGCATAAGCCTGTTCTTGAGAGGTTAGCGGTACCCTGTAGTTACCGTTGTCGGCGCGATCGTTGTGGTTCTCCAGTGGCTCTTGGAAGGCTTCAATTCCTAGCGCCCCTTCTCCCCAATCTTCTCTAACGAATGAGCCGATGTCGGCCTCTGCTGCGTACCCTTGGTCCATCATGCGGGGCACGTAGGCTTCCGGGGCCTTCACCCCGAACACCTCGCCATGGTGCCCCACGCTCCATGTCGCTCTGCCAATAATGGCGTCCTGGGGATGATAATATGGCATCCGGCCGGGACAATGGGGGATGCCGCTTGCACTCGTGCTTGTTGAGGGCGGCATGGGGGGGGGGGTTGGAGCCCCCTACGCCGCCAGCCATGCTAATGTTGATGAAGCCCCCGGGCGTAGTCGGTGGTGCGCAGATGTGGCTAGGCTCGCCGCGCGACCTTGTAGTGGCCTGGGGGGAGTCGATAGCAGAAGGGTGGCGCTCCTTATGCCGTTGCGTCCAGTAGCTCAGCTAAACGCTCAAGCAGCGTGTCCCGGTCACTCTCCATCAGCCTGCATCACAGTAGCTCCCTTGCCACTGTGAGTGCCGCTTGCATGTTCTCTTGCTCCCGCCGTGAGTGCGGCGTTGTTGCCGCGGCATGACTCGCTGCTCTCGCCGCTGCTCATACCTACCGCGGGGTGAGGGTTGGTGATGCCTGGCCGTGATTTCCACGCCCAGAGGAACTTGGTGGCGCCCGCGCCGCTTGGGCTGCGGGGTCAAGATCTTCATGGGCAGGCGGCACCGTCCGGGCTGGCCAGGCTGCCCCGCGGTCGGATCCGGCCATCGGGTCGCCAGACATTCTAGCCGGTGAACGTCGGAGAGCTGATTGGTGGAGAAGAAGCTCCGGCGCACCCCTAACTGGCGCGCCAAATGTCAGATGTGGGGTTCCGGCAAACCCTTAAGGTTCGAACACTGGGGTGCGCACAAAGTCTTTCCCTCCTACCGATCTACGCTCTAGCTCGCTAAGATCTTGTGGACGAACTCGACAAACTCACAACACAAAAAGACACAAGGTTTATACTGGTTCGGGGCACTGTTGTGGTGTAATACCCTACTGCAGTGTGGTGGTGGTGGATTGCCTCTTGGGCTGATGATGAATAGTACAAGGGAATAATAGCCTCCTGTGGTTGAGGTGTTCTTGTGCGCATGAACATGTAGTGTGAGGATTCGATCCCCTCGTATGGTGGTGGCTAGCTCTACTTATACAGGCCCTGGTCCTCTTCCCAAATATCGAGCGGGAAGGGAGCCAACAATGGTGGGCAAATTTGAAGGGGGGCAGCTAGTATGAGCCATCCTAACAAAAGTAGTCCATGGTCTTGGTCTTGTTTCACCAAAATGGCAACCTTTGCTTGTGGCCTTGGTACTCCGCGGCTGCGCTTGCCCTCTTTGCACCAAAGAGGAAACAAGGACGCTGCGCACGCTTGTGCCAGCCTAGCACCCGCCTGGTGTCGATCGTCATGGCTCACGTCACGAGAGCCTCGTGAGGTTCGCCTCGCCTTGATATCTCCGCTCCTCGTGAGCCTGCCTAGCTAGGCCACCCCAGAGGAGGTCTTGCATCGTCCGCCTCACGAGGCTTGGCCCCTCGCGAGGGTCTTGGGTGCCTTGTTGGTGAAGATGGGTCGTACGGCCTGCTGCTTGGCCACGTCGCGGGCCGCAGGCAGGCAAGTCTGGGGACCCTCGTTCCCAGAACGCCGACATAGTCAAGTAGAGGCAAACTAGTGACACTTTGTTTGTCTATGTATTCACACATGTACTAAGTTTCCGGTTAATACAATTCTAGCATGAATAATAAACATTTATCATGATATAAGGAAATAAATAATAACTTTATTATTACCTATAGGGCATATTTCCTTCAGTCGACGGCATCGAGCTTCCATAGTCGGTGACGGAGTGCCACACCGACTCTCGTGACGACGACGACTCTGATGACCACTACGATGACAACGGATAGCTGGTTAGTCGTCTATACCCATTTATGTGTCAAATAGATCATAGGGTTTCTCTGGTTACTCCTGCCTCCCCCTTTTTGAATAGATATCCTATGGTTATGTTCTCGCAATCCATGAAATCGAAGTAAGTTTCGTTAGATCCGTGTAGTGTTTGATTGTTTGAATGGTACAAGTGATAAGTGATTAGTTGTTTAATCTGTGCAAATGATTTCTGCTAGTAATCCGACTAGGGTTAGCGTTCGTGCTTATAATTCCTAGCCAGGACTTGACAATTGATTTTGAAAGACTTGCATGTGTTTGTGCCATTATTTTCTTCAAGATTGGTGTGTACATAGACGACTTTGCTTAAAAATCGAACCATATCTCTCGATATGTATAAATAAATAGCCATAAATTCCTAATCCTACTTCACGACATGTAATGATTGATTTGATGCCAAATTTGTTTTATTATTTTTATAGGTGCTGTCTGAAGATGTGGACAGCGAGGATGAAGATGTCCAGAGGAGGGACAAGAGGCAAATAATGAGGGAGCTTTATGCGGGAATGCATAACAGGTGTATTAGGACCTGGAACGGTGGCTATCGATGCCCATTTTGCAACCAAAAGCTTCGTGACGCGTATCTAAGTGTTCTGACGCATGCAAGATGACAGGCCGTTGGCTCCTTCAAGCAGAAGTATTCTCGCAGGGTGGCGCACGGCGCGTACGCCGAGTATCAGGAGAAGCTTCAGGATTGTGCCGGCATGTGAGATGATATGTGGGATGGATCGAACTATTTACGCTTGAGTATGCTTAATGACGGTTGAACTATGTATTTATGTTTGAACTATTCTTATGTACGTGTACGCTTATTATCTATGTCTGAGTATGTTAAATATTTGGTAAAAATACGAAGGGGGGCCAATAAACCAAGACGGAGGTAGTACGTCAATCACACACGGTTCCCAAAATTGGAACCGTGTGCAATGACTTTCAATTTGCCTGTTGCACCAATCACACACGGTTCGCTCTATCAAAGCGTCACCCCTAAAATTCTTTGTGGGATAGAAAACCCTCACCACCCAATTCAAAAAAGAAAAAAGAAAACCCTCACCATCACCACATCACAAAAACCATCTCCCCGCCCGCTACCCACTCCAGTATGTTCCCCATTGACACCTGCACAAGCTCCTATCACGGCGGTAAACACTTAGCTCGATGCCTGCCGCCGCCAAGCTGCCGGCAAAGCCCACTGCATTTCGCCACTTCCGCTTGTCGCCGCCTATCGCCATCAACTTTCTCGACGCTGCCCGCGGTCGACCCAGTTCCGCTCAGTTGGGGAATCTGCCGTACTGAGGGCTCTTTCTCATGGACGACAAGGTAACTAATTTAATGAGATATTATCTCATCGCTTATTCCAGTTCATCAGCCTCCTTTAATCACTCGGCAGAAATCACCGTGAATTCATTTTTATTCGAGCTGATTTGAGGGTTTTCTTTCATTCATAGAATCTACAGTGCGCCGGCACTTTAGGACTTTGCGACCTCCGCCAGAGATTCCATCTCACCGTACCAGATAACTTGAGGACGCATGCGGTGTCGTGGTGGGTGCACGACAGATGCCAAGGGATGGCTAACGAGAGGAGGAGGCTCGAGGGCACTGGTGGGCACTGGTGGGCTCCAGATGCAAGGTTGGCATGAGTGAGCGTGGGACGCAAGACATACCCAGGTTCGGGGCTCTCCAGAGAGATAATACCCCTAGTCCTGCCGAGTGTGATTTATGTGTGATGGTACAGAGTTGCTCCTTGAGTTGTATCAGGGAGGAAGGAAGGTAGGCCAAGGCTTAGGCTGCTCCCTCTTCGTGTGTGTGATCTACTGATCGGATCTCTTCACCCCATGCATGGAGGCCTCCTAGGGTGTTTTATATGTCAACCTCCCAGGGGTACAATGGTAATGTTACAAGGTCATGCGGACGGGTTGTCATCATCTGGGAAGCCGGTGCTGGCACCCGCCGAGTGACAGGGCTCGCCGGGTTCTCTGGGCATGGGACCTGCCGAGTATAGGGGCACTGTTTCCCGTCTTGTCGATCGCCAGGGAGTGGCCGGGTTGAGTCCGCTACAATGGCGCTCCATCAGGTCGCCGCTTGCTGGCGTCAACAGTGACGACGGGCGCACTATAGCCACGCCGGCCCTGGTCAGCTGGTAGGTGAGGCACTGTTGCCACGCATCGGCTGACCAGAAGCATGGGAGGGGCACCATTGCCTTGCTCATCTCTTGATTGAAGACTCGTCCCATCGTACGGTCAGGATGCGACGGGAACTGACCCGTGGCCGGGTTGGAGAACATGCCAAGGGGAAGCTGGCTTGTTGAAGACGTCTTGGTGCGCCGGGTTCCGCTACCTTGCGCCGGTCGTCAGGGCCGGGTTGAGGAATTTGGCCGGGTCGAGCGACCCGGCCAAGCGTGAGCCGGCTTGAGGGGCATTGCTGGCCTCATTGTTTTCGAGAAGGATCCGGGTTTTGTTGCCTGCCTGGGGTTCATCCCCCCGACAGTAGTCCCCGAAGCTGTGAAGGTCCGCCCTCTTCGGATGGGAGGCCTTCGTAGTTCCCCCCCTCGAGGAGGCGAATTTTGTGGCCGTCGGGTCCGGCAATACCCACTGTGTGCCGGCTTCTGGAAGCCGGATCACGGTACTGCGGCAGGGGAAGGAAACCGAAGAGTCCGTCGAATCTTGAGGCAATCTTTGGGCTTCGCGCGGGCGCCACATGGCGCCCAGGAGATGGAGGGGCCTGATAGGCCACGCGCGCGATAGGATGGAGCGACGCGCCCTCGGCCCATGCGCGTGGATTTACTGTGGCGTCCACGGGCCGGTTGCCATTCTCGATGCAGTTACTGCGCGCGTACGTTCGTAGTTATTGTGGGGAAGTGGGAGGGGCAAGCGCAAACGATCCCACTTCCCCACGTTTCGAATTGTGGATTATAAATTGGGGAAGGGGCGGCAAAAATCATTCTCGCGTGCACTCCCCTGCCTCCTCATCCTTCCTCTGCCCTTAACGACCGCCGCGTGCTGCGACACCCGCCGCTTCGAGCAGAGCTTCACCGCCGTTCTTCCTTCTTTCCATCCTTCTCTTCGTCAATGGCTCTTCCGTCGGGCTCATGGGTGGGCTCGACCATCACCTTAGACGACATTGCCTACCTCCGCACCACCAGGCGCTTGCTAGGGGAGACGGAGGTCGCCGTGCGCCTGACGCAGGGGGAGCGGGAGCTGCGGCCCGAGGGTACAGAACGCGTGGTCTTCTTCCTGCACTTCAAGTGTGGGTTTGGTCTTCCAGCGAGCACTTTCTTCCGTGGCTTCTTGGAGTTCTGAGAGCTCTAGCCCCATCACCTTGGCGCGGGCGCCATCGTGTAGCTTTCGGGCTTCAGCACCCTCTGCGAGGGGTACGTGGGGGTCGAGCCCTCCATCGATCTCTGGGTGCGCTTCTTCTCCTTGAAGCAGCAGGGACCGAGGGCCGGGGAGATGTCCGACTGCAGGGCCACCGTCATCTCAAAGCGGTCTGGCGCTGACTCCCCCAAGATGCCGCTGGAGGATTCTTCCAAGAAGTAGCAGAATTCTTTCTTCTACATCCGCAACCTCGGCGCAGACCGCATCAATCTGCCGCCCTTCATCGACGCGCCACCGCGTTCACAGGAGGTGTTGAAAATCTGCGCGTGGGTGTCGGAGATGAGCGAGTGGGAGGGGCTCACCGGCACCGACCTCATCGCGCGCCGTGTGCTGCCGCTGTAGCCGCTCAGCCACCTCATCGGTCAGATGACCGGGTTTCAAGACTGAGGGAGTCCTGGATTAGGGGGTGTCCGGACAGCCGGACTATATCGTTTGGCCGGACTGTTGTACTATGAAGATACAAGACTGAAGACTCTGTCCCGTGTCCGGAAGGGACTTTCCTTGGCGTGGAAGGCAAGCTTGGCGATACGGATATGTAGATCTCCTACCATTGGAACCGACTCTACGTAACCCTAACCCCATCCGGTGTCTATATAAACTGGAGGGTTTTAGTCCGTAGGTCAATATAGACAACAATAATCATACCATAGGCTAGCTTCTAGGGTTTAGCCTCTTCGATCTCATGGTAGATCTACTCTTGTACTACCCATATCATCAATATTAATCAAGCAGGACGTAGGGTTTTACCTCCATCGAGAGGGACCTAACCTGGGTAAAACTTCGTGTGCCTTGCCTCCTGTTACCATCTGGCCTAGACGCACAGTTCGGGACCCCCTACCCGAGATCCGCCGGTTTTGACACCGACATTGGTGCTTTCATTGAGAGTTCCTCTGTGTTGTCGCCATCAGGAAGGATGCCTCGCCCCGTCTTTAAAGACGGCACCGTTGCTAAGGGAGCTTTGGCTGTCGGCCAAACCCTCCGGCTAGGTGGTTTTCTTATGACCGCCTGTTCGGCTTCTGCGCCGACGATGACCTCTCGAGCCATCAAAAACAATCTTCATGTCAGCTCGGAACTTGCCGAGCAGTTAGATCCAATGGAGCTCTCCTCCATAAACGATCTTTTGGATCGCTTCGCCGCCCTGGGAGCCGTCACGGATTATGACCAGATTGGGTCTAAACCCGATCTGAGAGAGATTAACTCTCCCCAAGTCACCCATCACGTTGCCGTGGTAGAGGGACAGTGCGGCGACCCTTCATCTATCTTAAAGACTCGCTACGTCCAGATTCCCGATCCCTCCAAGCCAGATACCCGCGGAGGAGAGGATATCACTCAAGACCTGAATTTAGAGTCAGGTGATGGGCTGGATTCATTGGACAACATCCAGGAATCCAAATTTTCGAGTTCGGAAATTCCTCGGCCTCTGAGCCTTAGATGGGGTGAGGCTTCGGATTTAATTCCACCCACCCACCCCAACATAAGCGATCTATCCAAAATCAGGCAAGAACCCGATGAAACAGTACATCAATACTGGGCCATGCTCCTGGTTAAGAACAGGCTAAGGGACTGCCGGGAGGAAGACGCAATCTCAACCTTCTGCAATAATTGCATGGACAAGGGAGTACTCAACGCCATAAGTCGCCGTGATATTACACGCTTCGCTGACTTGGCGTCCATTGTACGAAAATACTGTGCGATGGAAAGCGCCTGGAAAACCAAAATAAAATTTTGGGACAATCCGGCCCTGAATACAAACCAAGTACGAAATAGAAGGGTGCATCATCACCAGTCACCCAGGTTAAGCACTAAAAAGCAAAAACCCTCTACAGGGCATGGAACCGTACTGGAAGGATGGCTTAATGGACCCTGTAAAATTCACAGTATAGAGGACACCAGACCAACTCACAGCCTTAGAGCATGTTGGATACTCCGGAAAGTGGCCAAAATTGGCGAAAATCTCCTAATTCCGGAGGCCACAGAAAGCCACCCCAGAGACACCAATACGGTATTAACAGTCTTCGAGACTTCCACATCAAATAATATGCGAAAAAGGACACTCCGCAGCCTTGCCGAAGTTTACCAAGTAGCAACAATAAACCCATGGAGTGACATGGCTACTACCTTTAACGCCAGTGATGAACCTAAATCCCGAATAGCCCGAGCACCAGCCCCAGGCTTTCGTCTTACCAATGTACTCATGGACGGCGGCAGCGGATTAAACCTCATTTATGAGGAGACCCTTCAAAAAATGGAAATAGACTTCGTCGCAGAATGGACGGAGGCTGAACTCCCTAAAGAATACGGCACATATTCAAATTGGATCATGCATTTCGACGGCTCCAAGATGTTGGCCGGACTGGGGGCTGGCGTCGTTTTGACGTCCCCCACAGGAGACACAGTTCAATACGTACTACAGATTATGTACACGGACTCCAACAATGCAGCCGAATATGAGGCCCTTTTACATGGTCTCCGGATGGCAGTATCCATGGGCATCCAATGCCTAGAGGTGCGCGGGGACTCGAACCTCGCAATATCCCAAATAAATGGAGACTTCGATGCCAAGGAACCAAAAATGGCAGCTTACCGCAAAGCCGTCCTAAAAATGTCAGCTCGGTTCGAGGGGCTCGAATTCCACCATATAGCCCAGGAAAATAATCAGGCGGCAGATGTCCTCGCATGCATCGGCGCAAAGCACGATGTAGTCCCCCCCAACATCTTCTTGGAAAGGCTGTTCAAGCCATCCATAGTATGGGAAGGGGAGCCGAACAATAACAGCCCGGACCCAACCACACTGCCCGACACCGAACATTCTGACACAACCGGAGGCTCTGCCAATGAAATAACACCTTCAGCCCCGTGGACAGAACCATTCCTCGCCTACCTTACTAGGTAGGAGCTCCCTGAGGACCAAAATGAGGCACGCTGCATAGTGCGGCGATCTAAAGCCTACAGAGTCCATGAGGGAGAGCTTTATAAGAAAAGCACTACCGGAGTCCTTCAAAGGTGTATCTCGAAGAGGAGGGGCGGAACCTCCTGGCTGAAATTCATGCCAGACTCGGCGTCATCACGCTGCAGCCCGGTCCCTTGTAAGCAAGGCCTTCCGTACAGGCTTTTATTGGCCGACGGCCCGGGCAGACGCTCAGGACTTAGTCCAACGATGCACCGGTTGCCAGCTCTTTGCAAACCAAAGCCATATGCCACCCACCGCCCTCCAAACTATCCCCATTACATGTCCCTTCACGGTCTGGGGGCTTGACATGGTTGGACCCCTTAAAGGCGGAACCCACAAGCAAAAATACTTACTGGTCATGGTGGATAAGTTCACCAAATGGATAGAAGCCAAGCCTGTTAAGACGGCCGAATCCGGACCGGTGATAGACTTTATATCCGGGGTTATACACCGTTACGGCGTCCCCCACAGCATCATCACTGATAACGGCACGAACTTCACGGCCGACGAGGTAAAACTCTGGTGTAAAAACATGGGCATCAAGCTTGATTATGCTTCCGTCTATCACCCACAAACTAACGGCCAGGTCGAACGTGCAAATGGTCTTATCATGAGCGGCGCCAAACCTAGACTAGTGCGGTCCCTCAAGGAATCTAACACGCACTGGGTAGAGGAGCTCGACTTCGTACTCTGGGGGCTGCGGACCATGCCGAATCGCACCACCGGATACACACCATTCTTTATGGTGTACGGCGCAGAGGCAGTTTTGCCTTGCGACATAATTGATGACTCACCTTGAGTGCGCATGTACGAAGAAAGAGAAGCCGAACTCGATCGGCAGGACAGCTTGGACGCATTGGAGGAGGAGCGTGACGTGGCAAAAGCCTGTTCCGCATTCTATCAACTGCAGGCTTGAAGATACCAAAGCAGAGAAGTACGGGCCAAAAATTACAACGTTGGCGAATTAGTTCTACGACTACCGGACAAGAAAAATGACAAACTCAAGCCCAAGTGGGAGGGTCCCTTCATAATTGACCAAGTCCTGACTGGAGGAGTGTACCACCTGCGGGATGCATCGGATAACCGACTCGAGCCAAACCCATGGAACGCAGCACGTCTTCGAAGATTCTATGCCTAGCACCGGACTCTGTGTTCGTCTCCTTCCTCTCTCCATTTTTATATATTTTATTTCATACATTTCTCTTCCTCTCTCTCTCTCTTTTATAGCCTCTAAAGGCTCATAAAGTGACGCGCTATCTGCGCTCATTAAACCTGGGGGCTTCTTTAAACAGAAGCTTATTCATACGGGCTTCATTCCCAACACATGTGTCACACTTCCGCATGTACCTTTTATTCACCATTATATGCATCGATATGACTTAAGTTTTGGCCAAGCTGGGTTGCCTGGCTCCTGTGCTTACCCCTACGTTCCCGATTGTTCGGCTAGGTGGTAAAGGGAGCACCTCTGCGATTGTTACTGCCGGGTCAGCCGGACGTGTACCTCAGACTGGGTGAAGCCGAAAGCTAGCGTTCTTAAGGGAATATTCGGTCGGTGAACTAAAGATGATCTTTTTTTATTTTTATCTATACGCCCCCAGATGTTTTTCCTGCGTTTCTTTTTGCAGCATGGACATGCACCTTAGGGCATGCCTCCCAGGGAAAGGAACCCCTAACGGAACTATTCTCCCTGGAAGATTTTTCTTACTAACCATGTAATATAACATAACTAGTCCGGCACTTGTCTGTTCAAGCCCTAATGACCCCTACGCCTGGTCTCCATGCATTCCCCTGTTCCTATATAACCGCATGGGAATTTGGACACACTCCGGACCGTCAGGTCCCGGGACTGAAGCGAAAAGGTTGGCCATGACAAATGATCTACAATCCGGCTAGAAGGCATTATAAATGTCAATTAATTAACATAGTCATTTTGACTGGTTGTATTCCTCTTCAATACCATCTAACAAGCCGTCTAATTTACAGTCCTGCTGGGAATACTTTGCGGCCAACTCTACTTGGCCGTATACTAAGCTTACAGGGATCTCCTTCCCATCGGGCCCTACAGGACCGACCTCGGCCATGTGGTTGGGGTCAGCCTTTGCGTACCGCGTCTTCACCATGGCCCAGGCCTCCCTAGCGCCTTGACAGCAGGCTGATATCTTCCACAATCGGAAGCGTCGCCGTGCTCCCTTTAGCTTCTCCGCAAGCTCTCCAAGACCTTCGGGCATGGAGACGGATGGCCACAGGGCCTGGGCGATGCCTTGCATCGCCTGCTGAACTCGATCGAGTAGTTGCGAGAGCTCGGGAAGAAGGTCACCCGTAGAACCGGGCATCTCCTCTGCAGGATGACCTGTTAGCACACCTACAGACATTGCTCTGTTAGTCGACTTCCCCGCCGAACTTTCTTTTAAATGTTCGTTCAAGCACTTACTAAATATGCCGCGCCAAAGCCGCTGATTCTCCTTCACGGAGTCTGACAGCTGGGCACGAACATCTTTCAGCTCGACGCCCAGCTTGGTGTTGGCATCTTGGAGATCGTTCTTCTCCCGCCTCACCTTTGTCAGCACCTTCTCACCAGCCTTTAGCTGGCGTAGGAGGTGTTGCCCTTCCGGATTCAATCCGACGCCATCTACAATTTCATTTGTCAGATTCGCACCAAAGCCGTGCTTCGCAAAATACTTATCTTTCGAAGTGTATATTACCAGAGGGGGTCTCCTTGGGCTCCCCTGCCGCGGCTAGTGCGGCCTCAAGTTGGGCTTTGCACTCTTCCAGCTCCTTGGACAGTAGGGAATTCTTTTCCGTAAGAACCTGCATCACAAATGATCCTTAAATCAGTTATTCTAACTGCTTCAAGTCTCGGGCGCTACTGGTATATACATATAATTACCAGAATTTTCTTACCCGTATGTCTTTTACATACTGCTCCATGGCTCTGGCTAGACCATTTTGAGCGGCACGGAGATACGCATCTCCCGAGTTGAAGGCATCTAACGCCCCTTGGGAGAAACAAGCGTCGCGAAGAGTTGTCCAGCGACGCCTGTGGTTCATGGCACTCTCCACCTCAGAGTTGGTGGCAGACAACCCGTCCACATCCTTCGTTGGAGGAGCGTCTGGCACGCGCCTTGCGTTCGCCTCTGCCTCCTGACCAGGCTTTCGAGCCTGGCTGGTGGAGGCGCGATTGGCAGCCTCTTCGGATGTAGTCTGGCGAGGTCTCTTTGTCCTGAAAAGAGCGCGAGTGTCAATATGCCTCGAAGGTATAACACCTGGGATAACGGGGCGCACCATACCTTTGCACTGACGCCTCAGTCCGGACTGCACTTCTTTTCTGCCCGCGGGGCCCTACGGCCCCTCGTTGTCTTGTCATCGCAGGTTTGGCCTTCCGCCTTAAATACCTCCCCTGCAAAGTTCGGTTGCAATCAGGAAACTGAACACAAGTGGGCGGACACGTATTTAGGGTACTGGGACTTCGATCTCAGGTACCTGGGGGGTCAGGATTAGCCCTGGGTAATCGGCCGTAATGGCCACCAAGGCGTTGTCCTTGCTCAATTGATGGAACACTCCATCAATCAGCTCCACAGATATGTCCGGATCCTCTTGGGAGGCCGGGTCTAGGGACCGTCTTGGTTCCTCGGGTTGTGGAGGAGGGCTGCTTATTTCCTTAACAGCCCGGCGCAGTTCCTGCGTTGAAGTCATCAGACTGAATATTTAACAATGGGAATACAAAACGGATGGACAAGTAAATAAGGCCGCTTACCCAGCTTGGGGGATTGTGCATGGAGAATCCACCCTGAGGGTTGACGCGGAGAAATTCCTCCTCTTCTCCCTTATACAAGGTGGACAAGATATTTAGTAGAGCGGCAGCTGAATCTGGCCCCTTACGGCCGTAGCGGGTGGCGTCGTCCTCCCCGTTGAAGTCCCACATGGGGTGGCTTCTATACTGAAGCGGCTGCACCCCCCGCATAATGCATTCGGCCATAACCCCGATCATGGTTAGTCCTGAATGGGCTAACAATCTTATTCGGCCCATCAGGTAAATGATGTCCCTGTCACCTCCCCTCTAAGGGCTCCATGGGCGCCAGCTTAGGCGCTTCTTTAAGGGAGCACTGATGAATTCAGGGAGTCCGATCCGGACAGGATCCGGCAGCGGGACGTCTTCTATATAAAACCACTCTGAGGGCTAGTCTTCGGACGCCTTCTTTGGGGTTCCGGACAGATATCCGGTCCCGGCGCTGCGCCACACTTCGGCTCCGCCCACTTGATACATTGACCCCTTCTTGGAATGGGGCATGAGGCAAAATAGCTCCTTCCACAGTCCGAAATGAGCTTCGACACCCAAGAACAGCTCGCAGAGGGCTACAAAGCCCGCGATATGCAGTACTGAGGCAGGCGTGAGATTATGTAGCTGGAGGCCGTAGAACTCCACCAACCCCCAGAGAAATGGATGGATTGGAAATCCTAGCCCCCTTATTAAGTAAGGGACGAGGCGCACCTGCTCTCCTTTGGAGGGATTAGGGGCATTCTCTGCATGCTCTCCGCCGTTGTAGACGGCAAGACCGGCTCGAACCGGGACCATATAGGCCGGGCGGAGAAATCCCTTGGTCTGGAGTATCACTAGCTCGCTATGCAGGATGGAACATCTCTCCCAATATCTAGGCTTAGGGCTGGAAGGGAGATTGGAGGAGTTGCGACGACTGGCCATGGTGGAATGGACCTTTGTCCGATGCTCTCTGGTGAACACTCGCGGAGGGGAGAAGGTGTGGAATGGATCTAAATCCTCGTCCCCTTAAATAGGGCAGCTCATTTATGGGGCTAGGGGTGTGAATGTAAAAACACTCAGACTTTTCATATTTGTTTAACACGTGGGAAGCGGCCATTATTGGGCGTAGAAGCCAAGGGGCGTAACATCTACAAGAAACTGGACTTTATTCAAACAGGTACACGGAATTTGGAGGAGAACCCGCCTTGCAATGCCGAAGACAATCTGCGCACTGGACTCATCGTCATTGAAGCCTGGTTCGGGGGCTACTAAGGGAGTCCTGGATTAGGGGGTGTCCGGACAGCCGGACTATATCCTTTGGCCGGACTGTTGGACTATGAAGATACAAGATTGAAGACTCTGTCCCGTGTTCGGAAGGGACTTTCCTTGGCGTGGAAGGCAAGCTTGGCGATACGGATATGTAGATCTCCTACCATTGTAACCAACTCTATGTAACCCTAACCCCATCCGGTGTCTATATAAACAGGAGGGTTTTAGTCCGTAGGACAATATAGACAACAATAATCATACCATAGGCTAACTTCTAGGGTTTAGCCTCTTCGATCTCGTGGTAGATCTACTCTTGTACTACCCATATCATCAATATTAATCAAGCAGGATGTAGGGTTTTACCTCCATCGAGAGGGCCCGAACCTGGGTAAAACTTCGTGTCCCTTGCCTCCTGTTACCATCCGGCCTAGACGCACAGTCCGGGACCCCCTACCCGAGATCCGCAGGTTTTGACACCGACAAAGACCCCGACCGCATGTCAAACTTGTGGTTGGCGGCGGACCAGGTCGCGCCAGTTCAACGACAACTCCAAGGCCGGGCTGCGGGATGACTGGGAGTTCGGCAAGCCTCCGTACAGCCAGGTGAACCCGGCACCCATGGTGAGTCCTTGGTCTTCGTACTTTGCTGCTGCTCATCTTCTTGTTCACCCTGACGTGACGCGGGAGGTGCTTCTGAACGGCATCCTGTTGGAAATATGCCCTAGAGGCAATAATAAATTGATTATTATTATATTTCCTTGTTCATGATAATCGTTTATTATCCATGCTATAATTGTATTGATAGGAAACTCAGATACATGTGTGGATACATAGACAACACCATGTCCCTAGTGAGCCTCTAGTTGACTAGCTCGTTGATCAATAGATGGTTACGGTTTCCTGACCATGGACATTGGATGTCATTGATAACGGGATCACATCATTAGGAGAATGATGTGATGGACAAGACCCAATCCTAAGCCTAGCACAAAGATCGTGTAGTTCGTATGCTAAAGCTTTTCTAATGTCAAGTATCATTTCCTTAGACCATGAGATTGTGCAACTCCCGGATACCGTAGGAGTGCTTTGGGTGTATCAAACGTCACAACGTAACTGGGTGACTATAAAGGTGCACTACAGGTATCTCTAAAAGTATCTGTTGGGTTGGCACGAATCGAGACTGGGATTTGTCACTCCGTGTAAACGGAGAGGAATCTCTGGGCCCACTCGGTAGGACATCATCATAATGTGCACAATGTGATCAAGGAGTTGATCACGGGATGATGTGTTACGGAACGAGTAAAGAGACTTGCCGGTAAGGAGATTAAACAAGGTATCGGGATACCGACGATCGAATCTCGGGCAAGCATCGTACCGATAGACAAAGGGAATTGTATACGGGATTGATTAAGTCCTTGACATCGTGGTTCATCCGATGAGATCATCATGGAACATGTGGGAGCCAACATGGGTATCCAGATCCCGCTGTTGGTTATTGACCGGAGAACGTCTCGGTCATGTCTGCATGTCTCCCGAACCCGTAGGGTCTACACACTTAAGGTTCGATGACGCTAGGGTTGTAAAGGAAGTTTGTATGTGGTTACCGAATGTTGTTCGGAGTCCCGGATGAGATCCCGGACGTCACGAGGAGTTCCGGAATGGTCCGGAGGTAAAGATTTATATATGGGAAGTCCTGTTTTGGTTACCGGAAGAGTTTCGGGGTTTATCGGTAATGTACCGGGACCACCGGGAGGGTCCCGGGGGTCCACCAAGTGGGGCCACCAGCCCCGGGGGGCCACATGGGCTGTAGGGAGTGTTCCTTGGCCTACATGGGCCAAGGGCACCAGCCCCACTAAGGCCCATGCGCCTAAGAGAGAGAGAGGGGGCAAACCCTAATGGGATATGGGCCTTAGGGCCCATATTGGTGCGCCTCCCTCTCCCATCCCTTGGCCGCCCCCTTGCCTCCCCATCTAGGGCTGCCGCCCCCCTAGGGGTGGGAACCCTAGAGGGGGCGCAGCCCCTCCCCTTCCCTATATATATTGAGGCATTGGGCTGCCCAGAACACACGCGATTCGATCTCTCGTTGGTGCAGCCCTGCATCTCTCTCTCCCTCCTCTTCTGTGGTGCTTGGCGAAGCCCTGCAGGATTGCCACGCTCCTCCATCACCACCACGCTGTTGTGCTGCTGCTGGATGGAGTCTTCCTCAACCTCTCCCTCTCTCCTTGCTGGATCAAGGCGTGGGAGACGTCACCGGGCTGTACGTGTGTTGAACGCGGAGGTGCCGTGCGTTCGGCACTTGGTCATCGGTGATTTGAATCACGACGAGTACGACTCCATCAACCCCGTTCACTTGAACGCTTCCGCTTAGCGATCTACAAGAGTATGTAGATGCACTCTCCTTCCCCTCGTTGTTGGTCTCTCCATAGATAGATCTTGGTGACACGTAGGAAAATTTTGAATTTCTGCTACGTTCCCCAAAGTGGCATCATGAGCTAGGTCTATTGCGTAGATTCTATGCACGAGTAGAACACAAAGTAGTTGTGGGCGTTGATTTTTTTCAATATGCTTACCGTTACTAGTCCAATCTTGATTCGGCGGCATCATGGGATGAAGCGGCCCGGACCGACCTTACACGTACTCTTACGTGAGACAGGTTCCACCGACTGACATGCACTAGTTGCATAAGGTAGCTAGCGGGTGTCTGTCTCTCCTACTTTAGTCGGATCGGATTCGATGAAAAGGGTCCTTATGAAGGGTAAATAGCAATTGGCATATCACGTTGTGGTCTTTGCGTAGGTAAGAAACGTTCTTGCTAGAAACCCATAGCAGCCACGTAAAACATGCAAACAACAATTAGAGGACGTCTAACTTGTTTTTGCAGGGTATGCTATGTGATGTGATATGGCCAAAAGGATGTGATGAATGATATATGTGATGTATGAGATTGATCATGTTCTTGTAATAGGAATCACGACTTGCATGTCGATGAGTATGACAACCGGTAGGAGCCATAGGAGTTGTCTTAATTTATTTATGACCTGCGTGTCAACATAAACGTCATGTAATTACTTTACTTTATTGCTAACCGTTAGCTGTAGTAGTAGAAGTAATAGATGACGTGACAACTTCATGGAGACACGATGATGGAGATCATGATGATGGAGATCATGGTGTCATGCCGGTGACGATGATGATCATGGAGCCCCAAGATGGAGATCAAAGGAGCTATATGATATTGGCCATATCATGTCACCATTATTTGATTGCATGTGATGTTTATCATGTTTATACATCTTATTTGCTTAGAACGACGGTAGTAAATAAGATGATCTCTCATTAAAATTTCAAGAAAGTGTTCCCCCTAACTGAGCACCGTTGCGACAGTTCGCTGTTTCAAAACACCACGTGATGATCGGGTGTTTTATTCAGACGTTCACATACAACGGGTGTAAGACAGATTTACACATGCGAACACTTAGGTTGACTTGACGAGCCTAGCATGTACAGACATGGCCTCGGAACACAGAAGACCGAAAGGTCGAGCATGAGTCGTATAGAAGATACGATCAACATGAAGATGTTCACCGATGTTGACTAGTCCGTCTCATGTGATGATCGGACACGGCCTAGTTGACTCGGATCATGTAATCACTTAGATGACTAGAGGGATGTCTATCTGAGTGGGAGTTCATAAGATGAACTTAATTATCCTGAACATAGTCAAAAGGTCTTCGCAAATTATGTCGTATCTCGCATTTCAGTTCTACTGTTTAGATACGTTCCTAGAGAAAATTTAGTTGAAAGTTGAGAGTAGCAATTATGCGGACTAGGTCCGTAAACTGAGGATTGTCCTCATTGCTTCATAGAAGGCTTATGTCCTTAATGCACCGCTCAGTGTGCTGAACCTCGAACGTTGTCTGTGGATGTTGCGAACATCTGACATACACGTTTTGATAACTACGTGATAGTTCAGTTAAACGGTTTAGAGTTGAGGCACCGAAAACGGTTTTTGAAACGTCGCGAAACATATGAGATGTTTCGAGGGCTGAAATTGGGATTTCAGGCTCGTGCCCACGTCAAGAGGTATAAGACCTCCGACAATTTTCTTAGCCTGCAAACTAAGGGAGAAAAGCTCAATTGTTGAGCTTGTGCTCAGATTGTCTGAGTACAACAATCATTTGAATCGAGTGGGAGTTGATCTTCCAGATGAGATAGTGATATTTCTCCGAAGTCATTACCACCAAGCTGCTAGAGCTTCATGATGAACTATGATATATCAGGGACATATATGATGATCCTTGAGATATTCGCGATGTTTGACACCACGAAAGTAGAAATCAAGAAGGAGCATCAATTGTTGATGGTTGGTGAAACCACTAGTTTCAAAGAAGGGCAAGGGCAAGAAGGGATACTTCATGAAACAGCAAATCAGTTGCTGCTCTAGTGAAGAAACCCAAGGTTGAACCCAAACCCGAGACTAAGTGCTTCTGTAATAAGGGGAACAACCACTAGAGCAGAATTACCCTAGATACTTGGTAGATGAGAAGGCTGGCAAGGTCGATAGAAGTATATTGGATATACATTGTGTTGATGTGTACTTTACTAGTACTCCTAGTAGCACCAGGGTATTAGATACCGGTTCGGTTGCTAAGTGTTAGTAACTCGAAATAAAAGCTACGGAATAAACGGAGACTAGCTAAAGGTGAGCTGATGATATGTGTTGGAAGTGTTTCCAATGTTGATATAATCAAATATCGTACGCTCCTTCTACCATTGAGATTGGTGTTTGTGTTGAGCATAGACATGATTGGATTATGTCTATAGCAATACGGTTATTCATTTAAGGAGAATAATGGTTACTCTGTTTATTTGAATAATACCTTCAATGGTCTTACACCTAAAATGAATGGTTTATTGAATCTCGATCGTAGTGATACACATGTTCATGCCAAAAGATAGTAATGATAGTACCACCTACTTGTGGCACAGCCACGTAAGTCATATCGGTATAAAACGCATGAAGAAGCTCCATGTTGATGGATCTTTGGACTCACTCATTTTTGAAAAGTTTGAGACATGCGAACCATGTCTGTTGGTTTATATGCATGAAGAAACTCCATGCAAATGGACCGTTCGGACTCACTTGATTTTGAATCACTTGAGACATACAAATCATACCACATGGGAAAGATGACTGAAAGCCTCGGTTTCAGTAAAATGGAACTAGAAAGCAAATTTTTGGAAGTAATACATTTTGATGTGTGCAGTCCAATGAGTACTGAGGCAAGTAGTGGATATCATTATGTTCTTTCTTCACAGATGATTTGAGTAGATGTTAAGTACATTTACTTGATGAATCACGAGTCTGAATTATTGAAAGGTTCAAGTAATTTCAGTGTGAAGTTGAAAGATCATCGTGACAAGAGGATAAAAGTATCTATGATATGATCATAGAGATGAATATCTGAATTACGAGTTTGGCACAGAATTAAGACATTGTGGAAATTGTTTCACAACTGATACAGCCTGGAACACCATAGTGTGATGGTGTGTCCGAACATCATAACTGCACCCTATTGGATATGATGCATACCATGATGTCTCTTATTGTATTACCACGATAGTTTATGGGTTAGGCATTAAAGACAACCACATTCACTTTAAATAGGGCACCACGTAATTCCGATGAGATGACACCGTATGAACTATGGTTTAGAGAAACCTAAGCTGTCATTTCTTAAAAGTTTGGGGCTGCGACGCTTATGTGGAAAAGTTTCAGGCTGATAAGCTCGAATCCAAAGTGGATAAATGCATCTTCATAGGACAACCCAAAAACAGTTGGGTATACCTCCTGTCTCAGATCCGAAAGCAATAAAGGATTGTTTCTAGAATCGGTCCTTTCTCGAGGAAAAGTTTCTCTCGAAAGAATTGAGTGGGAGGATGGTGGAGACTTGATGAGGTTATTAAACCGTCACTTCAACTAGTGTATAGCATGGCACAAAGAGTTGTTCCTATGGCACCTACACCAATTGAAGTGGAAGCTTATGATATTGATCATGAGACTTCAGATCAAGTCACTCCCAAACCTCGTGGGATGACAAGGATGCGTACTACTTCAGAGTGGTACGTAATCCTGTCTTGGAAGTCATGTTGCTAGACAACAATGAACCTACGAGCTATGGAGAAGCGATGGTGGGCCTGGATTCCGATAAATGGCTCGAGGCCATAAAATCCGAGAGAGGATCCATGTATGAAAACAAAGTGTAGACTTTGGAAGAACTACTTGATGGTCGTGAGGCTGTTGAGTACAGATGGATTTAAAAGGAAGATGGACAATGATGGTAAATGTCACCATTAAAATAGCTCGACTTGTCATTAAGATGTTTTCTGACAAGTTCAAGGAGTTGACTACGGTGAGATTTTCTCACTCGTAGCGATGCTAAGAGTCTATTGGAATTATATTAGCAGTCACTGCATTATTTATGAAATCTTGCAGATAGGATGTCAAAACATTGTTTCCTCGACGATTTTCTTGAGGAAAGTTTGTATGTGATACAACCGAAAGGTTTTGTCAATCCTGAAAAGATGCTAATAAGGATGCAAAGCTCCAGCAATCCTTCTGAGGACTGGAGTAAGCATCTCGGAGTTGGAATGTACACTTTGACGAGATGATCAAAGATTTTGGGTTTATACAAAGTTTATGAGAAACTTGTATTTCCAAAGAAGTGAGTGGGAGCACTATAGAATTTCTGATGAGTATATGTTTTAACATATTGTTGATCGAAAATGACGTAGAATTTCTGGAAAGCATATAGGGTTATTTGGAAAGTGTTTTCAATGGAAAACCTGGATTAAGCTACTTGAGCATTGAGCATCAAGATCTATAAGGATAGATCAAAACGCTTAATGGTACTTTCAAATGAGCACATACCTTGACTTGATCTTGAAGTTGTTCAAGATGGATCAGTTAAAGAAGGAGTTCTTGCCTGAGTTGTAAGGTATGAAGTTAAGACTTAAAGCTCGACCACAGCAGAATAGAGAGAAAGGACGAAGGTCGTCCCCTATGCTTAAGACATAGGCTCTACAGTATGCTATGCTGTGTACCGCACCTGAAGTGTGCCTTGCCATGAGTCAGTCAAGGGGTACGAGAGTGATCCATGAATGGATCACAGGACAGCGGTCAAAGTTATCCTTAGTAACTAGTGGACTAAGGAATTTTCTCGATTATGGAGGTGGTAAAAGAGTTCGTCATAAAGGGTTACGCCGATGCAAACTTTGACACTAAACCAGATTATTCTGAGTAGTAAACTGGATTCATATAATAGAACAGTTATTTGGAATAGCTCCAAATAGAACGTGGTAGCTGCATCTAGGAGATGACATAGAGATTTGTGAAGCACACACGGATTTGAAAGGTTCAGACCCGTTGACTAAAACCTCTCTCACAAGCAACATGATCAAACCCAGAACTCTTTGGGTGTTAGTCACATGGCGATGTGACCTGTGAGTGTTAATCACATGGCGATGTGAACTAGATTATTGACTCTAGTGCAAGTGGGAGACTGTTGGAAATATGCCCTAGAGGCAATAATAAATTGATTATTATTATATTTCCTTGTTCATGATAATCGTTTATTATCCATGCTATAATTGTATTGATAGGAAACTCAGATACATGTGTGGATACATAGACAACACCATGTCCCTAGTGAGCCTCTAGTTGACTAGCTCGTTGATCAATAGATGGTTACGGTTTCCTGACCATGGACATTGGATGTCATTGATAACGGGATCACATCATTAGGAGAATGATGTGATGGACAAGACCTAATCCTAAGCCTAGCACAAAGATCGTGTAGTTCGTATGCTAAAGATTTTCTAATGTCAAGTATCATTTCCTTAGACCATGAGATTGTGCAACTCCCGGATACCGTAGGAGTGCTTTGGGTGTATCAAACGTCACAACGTAACTGGGTGACTATAAAGGTGCACTACAGGTATCTCCGAAAGTATCTGTTGGGTTGGCACGAATCGAGACTGGGATTTGTCACTCCGTGTAAACGGAGAGGTATCTCTGGGCCCACTCGGTAGGACATCATCATAATGTGCACAATGTGATCAAGGAGTTGATCACGGGATGATGTGTTACGGAATGAGTAAAGAGACTTGCCGGTAACGAGATTAAACAAGGCATCGGGATACCGACGATCGAATCTCGGGCAAGCATCGTACCAATAGACAAAGGGAATTGTGTACGGGATTGATTAAGTCCTTGACATCATGGTTCATCCGATGAGATCATGGTGGAACATGTGGGAGCCAACATGGGTATCCAGATCCCGCTGTTGGTTATTGACCGGAGAACGTCTCGGTCATGTCTGCATGTCTCCCGAACCCGTAGGGTCTACACACTTAAGGTTCGATGACGCTAGGGTTGTAAAGGAAGTTTGTATGTGGTTACCGAATGTTGTTCGGAGTCCCGGATGAGATCCCGGACGTCACGAGGAGTTCCGGAATGGTCCGGAGGTAAAGATTTATATATGGGAAGTCCTGTTTTGGTTACCGGAAGAGTTTCGGGGTTTATCGGTAATGTACCGGGATCACCGGGAGGGTCCCGGGGGTCCACCAAGTGGGGCCACCAGCCCCGGGGGGCCACATGGGCTGTAGGGAGTGTTCCTTGGCCTACATGGGCCAAGGGCACCAGCCCCACTAAGGCCCATGCGCCTAAGAGAGAGAGAGAGAGAGGGGGCAAACCCTAATGGGATATGGGCCTTAGGGCCCATATTGGTGCGCCTCCCTCTCCCATCCCCTCTTGGCCGCCCCCTTGCCTCCCCATCTAGGGCTGCCGCCCCCCCTAGGGGTGGGAACCCTAGAGGGGCGCAGCCCCTCCCCTTCCCTATATATATTGAGGCATTGGGCTGCCCAGAACACACGCGATTCGATCTCTCATTGGTGCAGCCCTGCATCTCTCTCTCCCTCCTTTTCTGTGGTGCTTGGCGAAGCCCTGCAGGATTGCCACGCTCCTCCATCACCACCACGCCGTTGTGCTGCTGCTGGATGGAGTCTTCCTCAACCTCTCCCTCTCTCCTTGCTGGATCAAGGCGTGGGAGACGTCACCGGGCTGTACATGTGTTGAACGCGGAGGTGTCGTGCGTTCGGCACTTGGTCATCGGTGATTTGATTCACGACGAGTACGACTCCATCAACCCCGTTCACTTGAACGCTTCCGCTTAGTGATCTACAAGGGTATGTAGATGCACTCTCCTTCCCCTCGTTGCTGGATGGAGTCTTCCTCAACCTCTCCCTCTCTCCTTGCTGGATCAAGGCGTGGGAGACGTCACCGGGCTGTACGTGTGTTGAACGCGGAGGTGTCGTGCGTTCGGCACTTGGTCATCGGTGATTTGAATCACGACGAGTACGACTCCATCAACCCCGTTCACTTGAACGCTTCCGCTTAGCGATCTACAAGGGTATGTAGATGCACTCTCCTTCCCCTCGTTGCTGGTCTCTCCATAGATAGATCTTGGTGACACATAGGAAAATTTTGAATTTCTGCTACGTTCCCCAACACATCCGGCATCCTTACGACCGGGCGTCGACGCAGGTGGTGCGGGCCGTCTCGGAAGAACCCGCGGCCCACGGCGGAGGGGTGGAGGCGGCCGGCGACGTTGGTGAGGGACGTCGTGTGGGTATGTTTTGTCCTTGTTTCTTGAGCCGCCGGGCGCGAGGCGGCACTTTGAGCGCTGACATGAATTGTTGATGTAGTGGTGCCGAGCGGCGGAGGCGGCGCGACAGGAGCCGGGTCATCTCAAGTAGCACCGATGGCCAGCCGGCTGCACGGGAAGTATAACATCGTGCCGCGGGCTCCAGCTGTGAGGCATGCGGCGAACCCGGCAGGGCACGAAACCTCCAGCCAAGAGGAGGCGAGGCGCTCCGCATGAGAGACCGTCGAGGCCCGTTGTGCCGGTGGTGCCGGGGTAAGTTCCTTTTTGTTGACTTCGATCGATTTAGTGGCTTTTGCTCGGCTCTTGTATATTTACTTCTCTGTGCTTCAGGTCGCCGATTTCGCTGGCGCTGGCGGCGGCGAACGCCGCGTCCACTAAGGGCGCCGCATTCTGGAGGACCCAGACCAGCGCCGACGAGGAGGAGGAGGCGGAGGCGATGGATCTGGACCTCGGCCTAGACCCGGGCGACGCCGAAGGCCAGGCCTGGCGGGACCGGAACAGGGCCGTGGCGGAGCTGGAGGCAGTGTCGACCTAGGCCTGGGTCAACGCCGCGTCGACGTGGGCGCGCGCCGGCGAAGAGCCAGGGTGGCTAGAGATGCCGGCAGGGACGGTGGCAGCGGCGACGGTCTTTGTGCCGGCACCGGGGGGAGAGCACGACCGAGGCGGCTGCGCGGACGTGATGGATCTTGTTTAGGAGGTTGTGGTAGTTGAGGACGGCACCCAACCGCAGACCGATGTGGTTGAGCGGGCGGGGGACAGCGGAGGCAGTGGCGACGCCGTCTTGGTGGAGGCGACGCGAATGGCGCGACGCCCCAGGTGTCGTCGAGTGTGACGCCGCCGATGGTGACGCTACTGGCCAGCATGTCGGAGGGAGCGCCGGAGAAGGTGCCAACCGCAGAGGAAGCGGCCGGCGGAGAGCACGCCCTGGTGCTCAGGCCAGGGGTCGCCGGGTCGCAGTCGGCCTGGGGCGGGCCCTGCGAGGTCTTATTTGGCCCCCTGACCCAGGAGGAGGTGGCGATGGTCGCCGTGAGCCGGCGTCTGCGAGGGCGGACGGACTGGATCCAAGCCTTCGCCCAAGCCGAGGTGGACCAGACGCGGGAGCTGGAGCGCGCCGTGCTTGTAAGTTTTTTCCTTGCCTTCTATTTTTCTCTTTCATTGCTTCTTTCATGTGGGGGCACGCCAGCGCACCCAGTGGGTGTAGCCCCAATATTCAGGCCAACTGCATAGCAGTTGGATCAAATCTTAAAATGTTGTATTTGTGTTGGTCGTTGCTTCCTGTAGCTACTGGACTCCTACCGGGTCGGCGTCTTCAACCGGCTTCTGGAGAAGCACCGGCGGCTCAAGGAGCATCTCGCTGTGAAGGAGGAGCTCTGTGCTACCACGGGTATTTTTCTCGCATGCTCTTTTTAGTGGGGGCGTGCTAGCGCACCCACTGGGTGTAGTCCCTGAGATCCGCTTGGTCGTTCCACTCGAACGGCGTCATATTCATCATCAGCTAATACAGGGGCAAGGCACTCTCGCCCAGCCAGCTGAGAAACTAGCTGACCGAGGCCAAGCAGCCGGTGAACTTCTGGACATCGCGCGGCCAAGCCAGCTTGCGCATGCGTTCGATGTCCTTGATCTTCTCCGGGTTTGCCTCAATGCCGCGCTCCGAGACAAGGAAGCCGAGTAGCTTTCCGACTGGGACGCTGAAAACGCACTTCTCCAGGTTGAGCTTGACCTGGTATTCACGCAGGTTGGCAAATGTTTCCTTCAGGTCGTCGATGAGCGTGAGGTGCTGCTTGGTCTTCACCACGATGTCGTCCACGTAGACATGGATGTTGCGGAGTTGTGACAGCAAGCATTTCTGCATGCAGCGCTGGAATGTGGCGCCGGCGTTCTTCAGGTCGAATAACATGGTGATGTAGCAATACGCCCCAAAGGGCATGATGAAGGACATCTTCAGGGCGTCGGCCTTGTCCAGCTTTATCTGGTTATAGCCAGAGTAAGCATCCAGGAAGGACAGGAGCTCACAGCCGGCGGTGGAGTCGATGGCTTGATCGATCCGCGGGAGGGCGAATGGATCCTTGGGGCATATGCCTTGTTCAGGCTGGTGTAGTCGATACACATGCGCCAGGTCTTGTTCTTCTTCAGGACAAGGACTGGGTTGGCCAGCCACTCGGGGTGAAATACTTCCATGATGAAGCTGGCCACCAAAAGCTTGGCGACCTCTTCACCAATGGTTCTTCTCTTCTCTTCGGAGACACGTCGCAGGGGTTGACGGATAGGCTTGGCGTCCTTGCGGACATGGAGTTTGTGCTCGGCATACTTCCTCGGGATACCCGGCATGTCCGTTGGGGTCCATGCAAAAATATCCCGATTCTCACAGAGGAAGTCAACGAGCTCGCCTTCCTATTTGTTGTCGAGACGGGTGCCCACGACAACGTACTTGCTGCAGCTGGGGTCTTCTGGGTTCAGGTTCACCTTCTTGGTCTCCTTGGAGGGCTTGAACGAGGCCTCGTCGGTCGGCTCCTCGGCCAGGATTGGTGCGGCCGACATCTCGCTGTCCAGGGCGACAATCTGGTCGAGCTGGCACCGCTCCTCGGGTACGACCAGCAATCGGCCAGCTTGGCGCCATCTCGGGCGCACTCCAGGGACTTGCGGTAGTCGCCAGTGATGGTGATGAGGCCCTTCAGACCCGGCAGCTTCATTTCCAGGTAAGCGTAGTGGGGAACCGCCATGAACTTGGCGAGGGCGAGCCGTCCCAGCAGCGCATGGTACGCCCTGGACAGGGCCACCACTTCGAACCAGAGCGGCTCGCGTCAGAAATGGTCGTTGTCGCTGAACAGGACGTCGAGCCGGATCCGGACGATCGGAGAGCGGGAAAGGCCGGGAATGATGCCATGGAAGACCGTCCGGGTCTGCTCCAGGTCTTTGGCTTTGAGGCCAAGCTTGGTCATGGTGTCGCAGTAGAGCATGTTGATGCTGCTACCGCGATCAATGACGACTCGGGAGAACTTGCACGTGTGCCGAGGTGCAACGATGGAGGGGTTGAGGATGAGGGCGTAGCCACCCGGACTCGGCGTGACAGCCGGGTGGTCTTCCCGACTCCATGTGACCGGGCGCTTCGACCAATGCATGTACTCCGGCTTGGCCTGGACGAAGGTGTTCACCTCCTGCCGAACTAGACGCTCGCTACGCATGTCATTGCCGAGGCAGGTGAGGATGACGTAGGTGGCATTCTGGGCTGGATAGGCATCATCACGCATCGCGCCGCCGGCCGGGGGCGGAGGAGGAGGCGAAGGCGGCTGCCCCGCTCCTGGAGCCGGGGCCGGAGGAGGCGGGATGTCACCCCTCATGAGGCTCTTGGTGATGGCGCACTGCCGAAGCATGTGCGTGGATGGTCTTGCGCAACTGTGGTGCTTGCAGGGAGCATCGAGCATCTCCTCGAAACTCATGGCGGGCTGCCACGCCATTTTGCGGGTCTGCCAGCGCTTGGCAACCGGGTCGGTCGCGGGTGCGCGCTCAGCGGCCGCAACGAGACGGTTGTCGTAGTGCTAGGCCGGCTGATCGGCCTTTCTCTTGTTGTTCTGCTGGTTCTGCTGCTGTCGGCTTCCTTCGCCGGCCGGCTTCGGAAGGGGAACCAACTTTGCTTTGCCGGCTTCATCCAGTGCCACCTCGATCTTCATGGCGGAGTCGGCGTTAGCGTACTTGTCCGCCTTCGCCAAGAGCGCGGCCATGGTGGCCGGCTCGGAGCGCAAGAGCTTGTGCTTGAGGAGGGTGCCATCCCGGCACCCGTTGACGAAGTACTGGATTGCTTGGACTTCATGGACGTCTTCGCAGCTGTTCCGAAGCTCGGTCCAGCGTGTGAGGTACTCGCGGCCGGTTTCCGTTGGTCCCTGCATGCACATGGCGAGCTGTCTGGGACGGCCGGGTCACCGGTAGGTCCCGATGAAGTTGCGCATGAAAGCTTGCTCGAAGTCGACCCACACATTGATGCTGCCCACCGGCAGACTGTTCAACCACGTGCGGGCCGATCCCAAGAGCATGAGCGGCACATAGCGCACGGCGAGGCGGTGGTTGCCACCGACGATGCCAATGGCAGTGGTGTAGTCGGTGAGCCAGTCTTTCGGCTTCACGGTGTCGTTGTACTTGAGGGTGTCGCGGGGGAGCGTGAACCCTTTGGTAAAGGGCTCATCCTGGATGCGTGGACCGAAACACACTGGGCCAACAGGACCGCTCTCCTCCAGCTCCTAGGAGAGGGCGAGTCGGTCGAGGCGGTGGCGGGCGGCCGGGTCGACCGAAGCCGGACGTCGGTTGGGTTGGAGAGGGGGGTCGAGCTGACATCGGTCTTCTAAGGCCGGCTCGTCGCCCAAGGCGCCGGCAGTCGTCGGGGCGGGGTTGTGCCGGGTCCGGGTGCGGCCGGAGTGCACCTCGCCGGGTGGCAAAGACGTCGTGTTCTGCTGGTCGCCGAGTCCGTCGGCGCGGAGGGAGCAGGATCCCGCCGGCTTGGCGAGTTGTTTGAGGCGGTCCTGCTGCGCGTTGGCCGCAGCGAAGGAGTCGTTTCCCGGTTGAGGCGGTCCTTCAGCTCCTTGCCCACGAGCTGATCCAGGCCGACCGCGGCTGCCTAGACGGCGCGCATGTTCTTCACGGGAGTCTCGTAGACGGACAGGAGGGCTTCGAAGGCGCAGACGATCGTGCATCCCCAGGCTCGCACGTCGGCAACCCGACTTGGCTTGGCCGAGGTAGGTGTGAAGCCGTAGGCAGTGTTGCGCTCCAGCTGAGCGGAGTCTAGGCTACGCTGCATGGCGGCGAGCGTCTAGGTCAGGTCCAGCAAGCACTGGCGGTCCTCCTCGAGCCGAGTCCGGGCCTCGACGATGTTGGAGGCGTCGATGTCGGTGCCGATGGGGATGCGAAGGCTCTACATCGTGGCGCGCAGCGGGTTCGGCGAGCCGGCCCGCTCTGCTGCGGCCTTGGCTTCAGTGGCCTTCCTCGCTGCGCTGGAGGAGGAAGAGGTGCCGGTGTCGGTGACGAAGACCTCCACGCAGAGGTCCATAGCCCCGGTGGGAGCGCTGCCGCCGAGGGAAAGGGGGGAGTCGGAAAAGTAAATTACCTCTATGGGGTAGTCGTCGGCCGCAGGCGCATCGGAGATGCGCATCGCGACGAAGGAGGGGGCAAGTGCGTTGATGACATCGTCCGCCGAAGTTACGGGCTCATCGAAGTCAGAGAGGAGCCCCGTCTGAAGCATGCTCCCAGCTAGGACCTCAAGCTACCCCACAGTGGGCGCCAACTGTCGTGGTGGGCGCACGGCAGATGCCGGATGGCTAAAGAGAGGAGGAGGCTCGAGGGCACTGGTGGGATTCAGAGGCGAGGTTGGCATGAGCGAGCGCGGGACGCAAGACATACCCAAGTTCGGAGCTCTCCGGAGAGATAATACCCTTAGTCCTGCCCAGTGCAGTTTATGTGTGATAGTACAGAGTTGCTCCTTGAGCTGTATCGAGGAGGAAGGAAGGCAGGCCAAGGTTTAGGCTGCTCCCTCTCCCTGTGTGTGTGTGTGTTCTACTGATCGGATCTCTTCACCCCATGCATGAAGGCCTCCTGGGGGGTTTTATAGGTCAACCCCCAGCGGTACAATGGTAATGTTACAAGGCCGTGGGGTCGAGTTCTCTAGGCATGGGAATCACCAAGTGTAGGGGCACTGTTTGTCGTCTTATCGATCGTCGGGGAGTGGCCGGGTTGAGTCGGCTATAGTGGCGCCCCGTCAGGTCGTCGCTTGCTGGCGTCAGAAGTGACGACGGGCGCACTGTAGCTACGTCGGCCCTGGTCAGCGGGTAGGTGAGGCACTATTGCCACGCCTCAGCTGACCAAAGGCATGGGAGGGGCACTCATCTCTTGATTGAAGACTCGTCCCATCGTACAGTTAGGATTCGACGGGAGCTGACCCGTGGCCGGGTTGGAGAACACGGCAAGGGGAAGCTGGCTTGTTGAAGACGTCTTGGTGTGCCGGGTTTGGCTGCCTTGTGCCGGCCGTCGGGGCCGGGTCGAGCAACCCGGCCAAGCGTGAGCCGGCTTGAGGGTCGTTGCTGGCCCCGTTGTTTTTGAAAAGGATCCAGGTTTCGTTGCCTGCCTGGGGTTCATCCCCCCGACACGAGGTATGTTCAATCTCACCCTAAATCGGTTGGCATGGCCTACTTTCCTGAACATATTCTAAATATTGCTACATTTGGATAAAAGGTGCCACATGCACCATATATGTCAAAGGGGATTTTCCCCCTCTTCTATCTATATTAGGCAAATTAATGATGTATTGTTCTTTCGATTACTCTCATATTTCCATTCCATCATGTTTACCCTATCTGTTTAATTATAGATTTTTGTCCTTCGATTTCAACTGCTATATAGTTCTTTCAATTTGGGCATGTTACCATATTTTCTTTAACAATCCTACCATTTTCTGCAGCACATCCCTTGCTATGCAACAGATTATGTTGTGCACAACTTTTCCCGTTACATAGATCAAGGCTGCACGGATGGCATACTGCACACAAACCATGGATTTACAATCGTTGCTACTGTAAGACTTGATGAACGTGGTGACTCCTATTTTGGCACTGGCTTTTGGAAAGAAATTTCTAAGTTTTATGTACTGAAAGCTGGTACTAAAATTGCACTGCACATAAAAGGGCCTGGTCATGAGATATATGCTAACTTTCCCGACAAATTCATCCGTCCAGACTTTGTTCGAAGTAAGTTTTCTTTTCAACCAACTACATGTTGACTTACCCAGCAATGTCAAATGAATTGTGTAGTATTTAAGCAACCAATTGTTATTCCCTTTTCTTACTATATTCCTACCTAATAACTTCTAGTTACCAATACACTTTTCTATTGCCCTGTTTTAACTAAATATTCCTTGTACTCCCATTTCCATCAGAAAGCGTCGCTGACAAGGAGACTCCAGAGGTGGAGAACGGGGCTGCCAACAAGCGAAGGCGGGGCGAGCTAGAACCGCAAGTGCCTCCAGCAGGCCTAGACTTCATCAGCAACCTCCCCGATGATATGTTGAGAGTCATCATCTCCCTCCTCCCAATCAAATATGGGGCGCGAACAACTTTCCTTTCCTGGCGGTGGCGCCCCCTATGGAACTCCAGCCCTCTCGACCTCGTCGACACCCACGAGCTCTACCATGGCTATCGCAAAATCTTGGATGCGTTCTCCAAGATCCTCGGCAGTCACCATAGCCCAACCAAAGGCCTTAGAATGGGCAATTTCCGTTCCAACGGCAAGGACCGAGCCAAGCTTGACGACTGGTTTTCATCCCCCGCCCTAGATTAGCTCGTGGAGCTCACTTTGGATGATAGGAATATGCGGTCGCTGACAACGTCCACACTCCGCCTCGCGCCCACACTGCACGTTGCCAAGTTCAGGAACTGCCATTCCCCCCCCCCCTTAATGACGTGCCTGCTCTTTTTCTACCACGACTGAAACACCTCGAGTTCGTCGCCATCTGCCTCTCAAACGGTGACATGGAGCGCCTGCTCCGTGGCTGTACTGCACTCGAGTACCTTCGTCTTCAGGCGATCAATGGGTTGAGTACCTTCCACATCACCTCCATGACTCTCCAAACTATTTATGTTTGTTGTTGGTGCGGCAGGAAGACATCACAAGATGTGTACCACTGTATGGTCATTGAGGACACACAAGCACTTGATAGATTACTTGTAGTTGATCAAGAAGGTCCAACAAGAAGCAATGTCATTTCTGCGCCGAAATTGACAGTGGTGGGCTACTTGTCTGACAAATACTCCGAACTTGTTAATGGATCAACACCCATTCAGGTACAATAGCCGCCTTCTACCTCTCCTTCTACGAATTAACATTATTTCTAATTTTGAATATGTTTGTTCGTCTGTCATTCAGAAAATGATTCCGACAAGCTTGACCCCAAAACTATGCACAGTGAAGGTCTTGGCACTAGAATCTATCGGCCCCAACCTGGAGCAAGTTGTCAGTTTCCTGATATGCTTTTCATGCCTAGAGAAGCTATATATCGAGGTGATGTTCCTTTCCTGTTAAATCTTAACCATAAGGGAGTTAAATTTGTGACACCTTTTTCCAAGTTTACAATGGCAAAGTACTATGAATTCTAAAGGTTCTTTTGGAGGATTTCAGTTCATACATGTCCCCCCATATTGGTTGCTTGATACATATGGTTACAATCAATAAGCATTTCTCCTTTGGATTCATTTGTACTTGTTTTCTTAGGCAACTTTTCATCCACTCCAACCTCTTGTGAAGAAGGCTACATTTTTCTAGAATGTAATCAAATGCCCATGTTAATCATGTCAGATCAAAGATGGCATGTTAGTGCATTTTACAAATCTTGCAAACCAAATAGGCTTGTCGTAATGTTCAAAACTACATGTAGGCACTAACATGTTTTCTTCTTTTGGAGATAAGATTAGGCCCAGTGGTGGATAATGTGATACAATATAACAATCACGTCGAATGCCTAGATCTGCATCTCTCAGAAATTACTTTGAACTCCTACCGAGGGGCCTTACCGGATATTATATTCGCCCGGTTCTTTGTTCTCAGAGCAAGGGTGCTGAAGGAAATGAGGTTTGCCCTACATTTATTTCGCAAAAATGAATGGTTTGTTGATCAGCATCGGCGCCTGCGACAGAATGGAGTAGGCTCCAAAAATGCTGAATTTCATTTTGGAACTTCAGATGACAGAGTAATCAGAAGTCATCGTGTCAACCCCATACATGACTTCTTAGTGGCTGACCCCTTTGCAAAAATTGTGAGGTTCCGAAACCAGACTTAGAATCAGCGATATTAGTTTGAACCTCTCTGATATCCATGTTCAGCGGATCAGCGCGAGCGTTTGCAGCTGATGAGCTGAATTTCATTTCTAATATCAGCTTGAACCTTGTAATCTTCGAATTTGAGCCATATAACTCTGGAATTTGAACCTCGTAATATTTCGAGCTTTTGTGGTACAATCGTTGAAATGGCATCGTATGATATTCGTATATTGCTAGCACTATTTTGACCTTAATATGCAATGTTCTTAGATTTTATTAACCATTTTCGAATCTGTTTACCTTGTCGATCTCACAGCACACGATCTGTATAGCTAACTCGATTGCGATCTTTGACATTATTGCACACAGTTAGTTTCTTCCACCGTGTGCACTGTAGAGCACAGAATTAATTATCGCACTCGAGTGTCCATCATCACCCTTCTATGTAACTTTGACCTCATCACCCACGGGTAAACCTATGACCGAAGTCATTCCACACACTTTGTTTTTACAAAGCTTTTTGCCAATAAACGCCCACGATTTGTCCCTCTTCTAGCCGACGCGTAGCCAAACTAGTCGGGCAGGAAGCTTGCGTGGTAAACAGCACGGTAGCATGGGAACAGGCTCACCGACGATACATTTGGCGCCTCTTTGAGCCCACGCATGCGGTGCGGTGTTGTCAAGTGTGGACTGGAATCCTCCGCTATGAATGCCGTGACAAGATGTGACGTTTACAAGCCGGCCGGCCCCCATTTATTATAGCAGCCATTTAACCCTTATGTATCTTCAACCTTTCGATCGCGCCCCACCATTGCAAGAAGCACACCCACCATGAGAAATTCTTAGAGGGTATCCCGCGCAGCTCCAATGGCGCTCTGAGCGGTTGGCGACGACGAGCAGTAGTTCACCATGCGTGCCATGGTGGACACACACAGAAGGTTCATGGACCTCTCGGTGGTGTACACCAATGACCCGGTCTTGGTGGAGCACTCCATCCACATCATGGAGTTGTTCCTTGCCGAGGAGAAGTACAAGGTGGTCGGGTTCGACCTCAAGTACACCCGCGCTCATGCTGGGAATCGTCCCAAGGTCGCCGTCGCCCAGATGTGCGTGCGCCACCACATCCTCGTCTACCAGTACTACCTGGCCACAAGGCCTTAAGAGCATTTCGCTAGGTTTGTCAATAGCCCCCACTACATGTTCGCTACGGTGGACATCACCAACGATGTAAAGGCGCTCGAGAATTCGGGCATTGCCTGCCAGAATCTTGTCGACACCCAGGGCAATACAAGATCTGGGGTAGCAAGGAGCATGAGAAGGACTCATTCGTTCACCTCGCCGAGGCCATCATCGACCCCTACAACAGAGACATGGAGGATTCATGCAATAAGGACAAGCGTGCCTGGCACTCGGCCTGGATGGAGAAACTCGACAAAGCTCATGTCGTGTACACGGCCAAGGAGGTGTACACGAGCTACGACATGTAGAGGCGGATCATTGACATGAGGAAGTGCCTCCTTCCCCAAAATGGCCAGGGATCCAGCCGAAAGCAGAGCAATGGCAAGCATTGTCGCAAGAATAAGTAGATGATTAGATCCTCGTTTCTCCTACTTTAGTATGCATGTAATTGCTTACTTTGGTGTGTTGAAATGTTATGTGTGTAATCACTTGTGTAATTGTATGCTTAATTTGGTTATGCAATACTGTCTTTTTAAGTATATATGTTGATGGACTATAAACAAGTCTAGATGTTGTGCGGACAAAGAAAATCACATCGCACACGGACTAAACAATGGAACTCGTCGGTGATGTTTTCATCAATCACTCACAATTGTATACCAGCAATCGTTTGCTCACAACACACATGGCTTGTTAGCAGTAATCATCTTGTTGTTATTGGTCTTCGCACACGTTTTTGATTAAAGACCTGTTTACCGCGTATCACACACATCTTGTTAAGTTGAACCGTTTCTGTTCTCATGTCTCAACGCAAATAGTTCATCCGAGTGAACCGCATGCCGTATATCGCACACACCTTGATCTGGCTGACCGTTTATTTTGTGTTGCCTAATCACAAACTGTTCATTCGAGTGAACCGTATGTTTTACATCGCACACACCTTCATCTGGTTGCCTGTTTCTTTTGTGTTGCCTAATCACAAACAGTTAATTGAGCTGAACCGTATGCCATGCATCGCACACGCAACTAAAATCTGAACCGTGCTTGATGCATCCTCCATTGCAAACATTTTGCACCTTTTTTGATGGGTTTTTTACACCACCGTTTGCGATTATGGCATCGCGCACAGTTTCGTCGAAGGGTCTCTAATCGTAGTGTCGCGTTAGCAGCATCCTGCCGTAGTGCATGGCCAACACATACCCCTCGTTATCAGTCAAACGGATGATATATATACACTCAGGGAGCCCACAGATATGCCTATCATCACAAAAAACTGCATAAGAGATGTGGTCAATCAGAAGACCCCATATACAGTGCATGCAGCCCGAGAATATGTATGGGTGTGGTGGTGTGTGATGTGTTTAAATCCCGAATGCACGACTTTGATGGGACACCAACTACATTACAAACCAGACATCGTACCCAACCCCCAAGCCAGGTTCAATACGTACGACGTCAATTTCCCAACTTTGAAGTGGGGGGGGGGTCGTCCGACGCATGCGCTCAAACTTTATTTGGTCTAACATGGCACACATAGCAATAGGAAACCATCATGGTCAAACCCTTCTCGTATGTTGGTTCAAAGGGATAGATTGTGTGGGCCCTCCTCATTCTCGGTCAAGGATGACATATATATATATATACACCACGGGGAGCCCACAGATATGTGCAGCGTTTATAAGCCGCACAAGGGAGACATGCTCGATCAGAACACCTACCCCACATGCGACCCGAAAAAATCTATGGTTCTGGTGTGTGATTTGTTCAAATCCCGAAAGCACAAGCTCAATGGGGCATCAACTACATCAGTAACATTACAAACTGAACATCATACCCCCGCGGCCGGGTTAAAGACGTACGATGTCGGGAACGCAACTTCGAGGAGGGTGGGGGTGGGTAGGGGCCGGGTGCCGTCCAACGCATGTGCTGAAACTTGATTTGCTCTAACATAGCACACGGAGCAAAGAGTAAACCCTTCACGTGTGTTGGGTCAAAGGGATAATTTGTGTGGGCCTACAGATGTTGATCATTCTTTGATTTTTGACAACAAAAAATAACCAATGAAAAAGATAGTCTGCAAATTAGCAAACAAGGATCCCAATATTTATATAATCGCCACGACGGGTCACTATAGAGACATTTATCTCTATAATGATCGTATCATAGCGTTTAAATGAAGCTTGAGATATGCAACTTCCCACCGGATCACCCTTCCTTAGACTACTCCAGCCCGAAAATGCTTAACTTCTGCATTCTATTCGACTAGGATAGAGAATGGGAAGCCACCCCTTGCTGATAGGAATTGCCTCCTTGCCTTCAAGGTGTTTCACGTTGGTCACCCTATGGACCTACTCCCTACTATCACACATGTTTGTGCTTTTATAAACTGTGTGCGGTATTTACATGGCCGGTGTGTCGCCGCCTAGCCTTCTATGAGCACTCACACTGGTAGCGGGAAAGTGATGGGAGAAGGGGCGGGAAACCGATGGGAGGAGTGGCAGGAAACGGTAGCGTGTTTGGAAATATAACAACATTAATATAGAAAACTTAGTAGGGAAGGAAGTGTGAGCTAGCACGACGCATGTGCATAGTGCTTACCCATATAAATAAAATCACAACCGTAATTGCATGTGCTATCAAAAGGGATGAGGATTGCCATTCGATCTCGGAGCATCCAACGGTGCAAACGTACGATCCGTGGGGTTTGGGTTGTGGCCAATCAGAACGCATGACTCAGATCACACATGCAGCAGGGGGGCATCAGCCACGGTTTGGTAGGCACATGGCTTTCGTGGGTGAACCGTGTGCTATTTGAAAACATTTCATGAGAAGAATCTCAGTTTATAAATCCTCAAAAATTGTGAAACTTGGCATGGTGTCGCGACATGGCACATATATGTTGAGGAAATTTTTTTGTCCATCTTGGGGCAAGTTTTATTACAAGCCTCTTAAAAACCGGAGCTTCTCTCAAGAAGCCTCATGGTTCCGATAGGGAAACGTGTCCCCCTTCTGGGCGAAATGATAATCACCGCCTATTTTCACCTTGTATTTTCTTCTACAGGCAGCATGGCCAACAACATGATACCTGTGCTGAAATTTAAAATTATTCAGGGTTCGTTTCGCCTTTTTATACATTAATTGAGTTTCCTAGGCATTTAATGTCCATAATTAAAATCTGAACTATAAATACATGCTCCAGTTCACTAAAATGGCTAGAAAAATCATACATGTGTCGTTGGGTGCATGTTTAGGTCCCATGCAAGGAATGGGAATGAATTACAACCGTACCAGCGTCCTGGCTCATCCTCAAACATTTGGAATCACAGTTTTTAAATCCCCATAAATCAAAAACTCACCGGAAAGTCATGAAAGTTGGCATGGTGTCACGTCATGGCACATATATGTCGTGGTAAAAACATTGCCAATTTGGGCCAAGCTTTATTACCAACCTCTTACAAATTGGAGCCTGTCGCAAGAACCCTCGTAGTTTTGATAGGGAAATGTGTCCCCTTTTGGGCAAAACGATAATCGCTCCCTCTTCTAGCCGTGTATTTTCTTATACACGCAACATTGAACAACGGGAGATTCGCGCTAAACTTTGAAATTATTAAGGGTTCATTTGACCTTTTTTATTCATTAATTGAGTTTTCTAGGCATTTAATGCCCAAAATTCAAATCCGAACTATAAATACATGCTCTAGTGCACCAAAATGGCTAGAAAAAATGTGCATGTGTCTTTGGGGTGCATGTTTAGGTCCCATGGAAGGAATGTGAATGAATTCAACCGTCTGGACGTCCTGGCTCGGCCACAAACATTGCGAATCTCGGTTTTTAAATCTCCATAAATCCAAAACTCACCTAAAAATCATGAAACTTGGCATGGTGTCACTACATGGCACATATATGTCGTCGTAAAATAATTGTCTAATTAGGGCCAAGCTATATTACAAGCCTCTTACAAACCGAAGCTTCTCGCAACCATCGTGGTTCCGATAGGGAAACATGCACTTTTGTGGGATAAACAATAATTGCTGCCTGTTCTCGCCATGAACTTTGTTTTCTATAGGCAACATAGAATAACATGAGTGTCGTGCTGAAATTTGAAACTGTTCAGGGTTCGTTTGGCCATTTTATATATTAATTGAGTTTTCTAGGCATTTAATGTAGTCCATAATTCAAATTTGAACTACAAGCACATGCTCCAGTGAAGCAAAATGGGTGGAAAATCGTATGTGTGTCATTGGGTGCATGTTTAGGTCTCATTGAAGGAATGGGAATGAATTACAAACTTCTCGTCATCCTGAAACATTGAGAATATCAGTTTTTACATCCCAGTAAATCCAAAACTCACCTAAAAACATGAAACTTGGCATGGTTTCATGACATGGCACATATATGTCGTGGTAAAAAATCATCCAGTTTGAGACAAGGCACACACATTAATAGCCAACAAGGTCATTTTGAAACAAATAGCTGACACGTTAATATCGCAAACGGTTGTATTATATGAACCGTGTGTTCCCATAACCATTTAAGTGTGGCCACATGTCCCTCTTTTCTTTTGGGATAGTACTACCTCTGCCCTCATTCATTGGTCATCTTTGTATTTTGTGCCAAAATTTAACCATACTCGGTGGCGTTAGTGCAGCTGTTTGATTAGACGAGACGAGCACGAGAAGTCCGCCGTGCAGGCTCGACGGGATGCGTGCGAGTAGTCCGCCGCGTAGGCTCGATGGGACGTGTGCATCCTGTCCACCTCGCAGGCTCAACGGGACACGTGCGAGCAGCAAGGCCGCCCATTCTCACCAGGAAGCGAGCTCTTTAACCTCCATCCACCAGCCGCCCGCCTCACTCAGAACTTCTCCATTAATGGCGGCTGAGCCGCTGTTTAACACGCAGTTAATTAAAGCACCTGGACAGAGGGTGTTTGCTTGTGATCCCATGGCCCCGCTTAGCGTTAGCATTTGCTTTGTTCGTGTTTTCAACTCGTATTTCAGCCTAATATAAAATGCCACATAGGGCAATGGATAATACAACGACAAATAAAATGGCAACGGATAATACGACGACAAATTTACCATCGCGCGGATAATAATTGTCTTGCATATTCCGGATAATTTAAAATGCCAAATCACAGACAATGATCTGGGTCGCTATTGTCTCTACTCCTTGATGGATCGCCGGGCGACGACATCCTCCAGCTCCTTCTTCAATTCCTCACGACTTTGCTTGAAATCAGCCACGGATTCCTCCACCTCCTTCTCGCGCTCGATCCGGAGCTTCCTCAAGTCACCGATCAGTTCCTTGATGACCACTATCAGCGTCATCCCCGAGGCACTGCTCTGCTCATGCATCCAGCCGGCAGCATCCTCCTCCTTCTTGGCGAGCACCTTGAGGAGGTTCGTATTGTCACCCATGAGTTGCTCGACGAGGCCAGTCGCCTTCTCAACTGAGGCATCACTGATCTTGAGGAGCTTCATCAAGCCATCGACCAGCTCCTGCTGCTTAATGAGGCCAGCAAGAATGTCGTCGTTGCCAGCCAAGGACTTCAGCAACACCAGCTCATCGCGATCGTCGACATGGCGAGTGCGCTTGTGGGAGCCCTCATGTGCTGGTGAGAGCTTGTTCGAGGGCTCCGCGGCACGCTGGGACATCTCTGATGTGGCTGCCACATGGCGGTGGGACCTCTCTAGTGCTTCCGCATCCTTGGTCTTTGCTCCCTGGTTATATGTCCACCCGAAACTGTTGGGAAACATTGCATGGAAAACAAAAAAAATTCTACGCACACGCAAGATCTATCAAGGAGATGCATAGCGTTTAGTAACCCGGTTGATGTAGTCGAGCTTCTTCGCGATCCAACCGATCGAGTACCGAACGTACGGCACCTCTGTGTTCAGCACACGTTTAGCTCGGTGATGTCCATGCCTTCTTGATCTAGTAAGACGATGAGGTAGTGGATGAGTTTGGGCATCACGATGGTGTGGTGACGGTGATGGTGATGCTATGTCCGTAGGGCTTCACCTAAGCACTACGAAAATATGACCGAGTGTCGTGGGAAACCACGGCCACCTATGGGGCCATGAGCCCCTTGTGGTTCGGCAGGGGGGATGAGTACGTTGCAGAAAGAGCGGAGAAATATCACAGAGCATGGCAGAGGTCACACGGGAAATTTTACCTAGGTTCGGGCCGCCGTGAGGCGTAAAACCCTACTCCTGCTTTCATGAATTGATGGTGGATTATGGTGGAAGCGCAGCGTTCTTGCCCGGCAGGGTTGCCTCGGGGCGAGAGCAGCTATGCGTGTATGAGTGTACAAGGGTCTGAATCCTTTCTACGTTTGCCACGGGCCTCCTTTCATAGATCAAGGGGTGACCACAATGGTGAATCAGTCATTGATCACTGATTAGATAGCAAACAGTGATATCATACATAACTCTGCAGGCAGGGCGGAGCGCATTAAATGCGCCGATAAATTAATTTCAAATAATCAAATTACTTAAGAACTCCCGATTAAATAAACATCCCTCAAGTTATCTAAGTGATACATGATCCAAATCAACTAACCCATGTCCGATCAACATGTGAGATGGGGTAGTCATCAATGGTGAACATCTCTATGTTGATCATATCAACTCGCGTTCGAACTTTCGGTCTCCAGTGTCCTGAGACCATGTTTGTACATGCTAGGCTCGTCAAGTTTAACCCAAGTATTATGCATGTGCAAAACTGCCTTACACCCATTGTATGTGAACATAGAGTCTATCACACCCGTTCATCATGAGGTGCTTCGAAACGATGAACTTTGGCAATGGTGCATACTTGGGGAGAACACTTCTATCTTGAAATTTAGTGAAGGGGTCATCTTATAATGCTACCGCTGCTCTAACCAAATAAGAAGCATAAAGGATAAACAACACATGCAATCAAAATATGCGACATGATATGGCCATCATCATCTTGTGCTTTTGATCTCCATTTCCAAAGCATCATTATGATCTCCATCGTCACCGGTTCGACACCTTGATATCCATCATTGCGTCAGGGTCGTCTCGCCAACTATTGCTTCTAAAAGTATTGCTAATGCATAGTGATAATGTAAAGCAATTACATGGTGCTAGCATTTCATACAATAAAGAGACAACCCTAAGGCACCTGTCGGCTGTCGATATTACAGAACATGATCATTTCATATATTGATACGTCTCCAACGTATCTATAATTTATGAAGTATTCATGTTGTTTGATACGTCTCCAACGTATCTATAATTTTTGATTGTTCCATGCTATTATATTATCTATTTTGGATGTTAATGGGCTTTATTTTACACTTTTATATTATTTTTGGGACTAACCTATTAACCGGAGGCCCAGACCAAATTGTTTTTTTGCCTATTTCAGTATTTCATAGAAAAGGAATATCAAATGGAGTCCAAACGGAATTAAACCTTCGGGAACGTGATTTTTGGAACAAACATGATCCAGAGGACTTGGAGTGCACGTCAAGCAATCAAGGAGGCGTCCACGAGGCAAGGGGGCGCGCCTACCCCTCCTAGGCGTGCCCTCCCCCCTCGTGGGCCCCTTGTTGCTCCACCGACCTACTTCATCCTCTTATATATGTCCACATACCCCACAAACATCCAGGAGCACCACGAAACCCTATTTCCACCACCGCAACCTTCTGTACCCAAGAGATCCCATCTTGGGGCCTTTTCCGGAGCTCCGCCGGAGGCGGCATTGATCACGGAGGGCCTCTACATCAACTCCATGGCCTCTCCGATAATGAGTGAGTAGTTTACTTCAGACCTTCGGGTCCATAGCTAGTAGCTAGATGGCTTCTTCTCTCTCTTTGGATCTCAATACAAAGTTCTCCTTGATTGTCTTGGAGATCTATTCGATGTAATCTTATTTTGCGGTGTGTTTGTCGAGATCCGATGAATTGTGGGTTTATGATCAAGTCTATCTATGAACAATACTTGGATCCTCTCTGAATTATTTTATGTATGATTGGTTTATCTTTGCAAGTCTCTTTGAATTATTAGTTTGGTTTGGCCTACTAGATTGATCTTCCTTGCAATGGGAGAAGTGCTTAGCTTTGGGTTCAATCTTGCGGTGCTCGATCCCAGTGACAGAAAGGGAAACGACACGTATTGTATTGTTGCCATCGAGGATAAAAACATGGGGTTTATATCATATTGCATGAGTTTATCCCTCTACATCATGTCATCTTGCTTAAGGTGTTACTCTGTTCTTATGAACTTAATACTCTAGATGCATGCTGTATAGCGGTCGATGTGTGGAGTAATAGTAGTAGATGCAGAATCGTTTCGGTCTACTTGTCGCGGACATGATGCCTATATACATGATCATACCTAGATATTCTCATAATTATTCGCTTTTCTATCAATTGCTCGACAGTAATTTGTTCACCCACCGTAATACTTATGCTATCTTGAGAGAAGCCACTAGTGAAACCTATGGCCCCTGGGTCTATTTTTCATCATACAAGTTTCCAATCTATTTTATTTTGCAATCTTTACTTTCAATCTATATCATAAAAATACCAAAAATACTTATCTTATTATTATCATCTCTATTAGATCTCACTCTTGCAAGTGGCCGTGAAGGGATTAACAACCCCTTTATCGCGTTGGTTGCGAGGTTCTTATTTTTTTGTGTAGGTACGAGGTGACTCGCACGTGGTCTCCTACTAGATTGATACCTTGGTTCTCAAAAATTGAGGGCAATACTTACGCGCTTTACTGCACCACCCTTTCCTCTTCAAAGGAATACCAACGCAGTGCTCAAGAAGTAGCAAGAAGGATTTCTGGCGGCGTTGCCTGGGAGATCTACGCCAAGTCAAGACATACCAAGTACCCATCACAACTCTTATTCTTCGCATTACATTATTTGCCATTTACCTCTCATTTTCCTCTCCCCCACTTCACCCTTGCCATTTTATTCGCCCTCTTTTCCTTTCACCCTCTCTTTTCGTTCGCCTCTTTTTCGCTTGCTTCTTGTTTGCTTGTGTGTTGGTTTGCTTGCTTGTCACGATGGCTCAAGATAATACTAAATTGTGTGACTTAACTTTACCAATACCAACAATAATGATTTTATTAGCACTCCGATTTCTCCTCTTACCGATGCTGAATCTTGTGAAATTAATACTGCTTTGCTGAATCTTGTCATGAAAGATCCGTTTTCTGGCCTTCCTAGTGAAGATGCCCCTACCCATCTAAACAACTTTGTTGATTTGTGTGATATGCAAAATAAGAAAGATGTGGACAACGATATTTTTAAACTTAAGCTATTTCCATTTTCGCTTAGAGATCGTGCTAAAGCTTGGTTTTCGTCGTTGCCTAAAAATAGTATTGATTCATGGAATACGTGCAAAGATGCTTTTATCTCTAAGTATTTTCCTCCCGCTAAGATCATCTCTCTTAGAAACAATATTATGAATTTTAAACAACTTGATCATGAACATGTTGCACAATCTTGGGAGAGGATGAAATTAATGATATGTAATTGCCCTACACATGGTTTGAATTTATGGATGATTATACAAAAAATGTACGCCGGATTGAATTTTGCTTCAAGAAATCTTTTAGATTCGGCCGCGGGAGGCACTTTTATGGAAATCACTTTACGAGAAGCTACCAAACTCCTTGATAATATTATGGTTAATTACTCTCAATGGCACACTGAAAGATCTACTAGTAAAAAGGTGCATGCAATTGAAGAGATTAATGTTTTGAGTGGAATGGTTGATGAACTTATGAAATTGCTTGCTAATAAGAGTGCTCCTGCTATTGATCCTAATGATATGCCTTTGTCTACTTTTATTGAGAATAATAATGAATCTATGGATGTGAATTTTGTTGGTAAGAACAATTTTGGTAATAACGCGTATAGAGGTAATTTTAATTCTAGGCCGTTTCCTGGTAATTCCTCTAATAATTATGGTAATTCCTACAACAATTATTATGGAAATTATAATAAGATGCCCTCTGATTTTGAATCTAGTATTAAAGAATTTATTACTTCGCAAAAGAGTTTCAATGTTTTGATTGAAGAAAAATTGCTTAAGATTGATGAGTTGGCTAGGAACGTGGATAGAATTTCTCTTGATGTTGATTCTTTGAAACTTAGATCTATTCCACCTAAGAATGATATCAGTGAGTCTCTCAAAGCCATGATAATTTCCATTGATGAATGCAAAGAAAGAACCGCTAGGATGCGTGTTAAGAAAGATTGCTTTGTGAAAGCGTGTTCTTCTAGTTTTCATGACAATAAAGATGAAGATCTAAAAGTAATTGATGTGTCCCCTATTAAATCCTTGTTTTTCAATATGAATCTTGATAATGATGGGACTGGAGATGAGTCAACTTTAGTTAGAAGGTGACCCAAAAATTCGGAGTTTTTAGATCTTAATGCAAAAATTGGTAAAAGTGGGATTGAAGAGGTTCAAACTTTAGATAGCAATGAACCCACTATCTTGGATTTCAAGGAATTTAATTATGATAATTGATATTTGATAGATTGTATTTCCTTGTTGCAATCCGTGCTAAATTCTCCTCATGCTTATATTCAAAATAAAGCTTTTACTAAACATATCGTTGATGCTTTGATGCAATCTTATGAAGAAAAACTTGAGTTGGAAGTTTCTATCCCTAGAAAACTTTATGATGAATGGGAACCTACAATTAAAAGTAAAATTAAAGATCATGAATGCTATGCTTTGTGTGATTTGGGTGCTAGTGTTTCCACGATTCCGAAAACTTTGTGTGATTTGCTAGGTTTCCGTGAATTTGATGATTGTTCTCTAAACTTGCACCTTGCGGATTCCACTATTATGAAACCTATGGGAAAGATTAATGATGTTCTTATTGTTGCAAATAGGAATTATGTGCCTGTAGATTTCATTGTTCTTGATATAGATTGCAATCCTTCATGTCCTATTATTCTTGGTAGACCTTTCCTTAGAACGATTGGTGCAATTATTGATATGAAGGATGGGAATATTAAATTCCAATTTTTGTTAAGGAAAGGCGTGGAAAAATTCCCTAGAAATAAAGTTAAATTACCATATTAATCTATTATGAGTGCCACTTATGGATTGCCTACCAAAGATGGCAATACTTAGATCTATCCTTGCTTTTATGCCTAGCTAAGGGCGTTAAACGATAGCGCTTGTCGGGAGGAAACCCAATTTTATTTTTATTACTTGCCTTTTGCTCCTGTTTAGTAATAAAAAATTTATATAGCCTCTGTTTTGGTTGTTTTATTTGTGTTTAATTAGTGTTTGTGCCAAGTAGAACCGTTGGGAAGACATGGGGGAAGTCTTTTTGATCTTGCTGTAAAAAAACAGAAACTTTAGCGCTCACGAGAATTGCTGCCATTTTTTTATTGGAGAGTGATATTTAGTTAATTCTTTCTGAAGATGATTAATAGATAAATTCCTCACATCCAGAAATTTATTTTAGAATTTTTGGGGTTCCAGAAGTGGTCGAAACCTACAGATTACTACAGACTGTTCTGTTTTTCGTGTGTTGTTTGCTTATTTTGATGAATCTATGGCTAGTAATAGAGTTTATGAACCATAGAAAAGTTGGAATACAGTAGGTTTAACACTAATATAAATCAAGAATGAGTCCATTACAGTACGTTGAAGTGGTGGTTTGTTTTCTTTTACTAACGGAGCTCACGAAGATTTTCTTTTAAGTTTTGTGTTGTGAAGTTTTCAAGTTTAGGGTAAGAATTTGATGGATTATGGAACAAGGATTGGCAAGAGCCTAAGCTTGTGGATGCCCCGGAAGGCATCCCCTCTTTCATATTCGTCTATCGGTAACTTTACTTGGAGCTATATTTTTATTCGCCACATGATATGTGTTTTGCTTGGAATGTCTTGTATGATTTGAGTCTTTGCTTTTTAGTTTACCACAATCATCCTTGCTGTACACACCTTTTGAGAGAGACGCACATGAATTGGAATTTATTAGAATACTCTATGTGCTTCACTTATATCTTTTGAGCTATATAGTTTTTGCTCTAGTGTTTCTCTTATATCTTTTAGAGCACGGCGGTGGTTTTGTTTTATAGAAATAATTGATCTCTCATGCTTCACTTGTATCATTTCGAGAGTCCTTTAGAACAGCATGGTAATTCACTTTGGTTATAAATTTTAAATGCTAAGAGAAGTTGGATGCTTGATAGATGGTTTTGAGATATAAAGGTGGTAATAGTAGAAGTGTGCTAGTTGAGTAATTGTGAAATTGATGAATACTTGTGTTGAAGTTGGCAAGTCATGTAGCATGCATGTATGGTGAACGTTATGTGACAAATTTGAAGCATGGGTGTTCTTTGATTGCTTTCCTTATGAGTGGTAGTCGGGGACGAGCGATGGTATTTTCCTATCAATCAATCCCCCTAGGAGCATGCGCGTAGTGCTTGGTTTTGATGACTTGTAGATTTTTGCAATAAATATTTGAGTTCTCTATTATGGCATTTCCATAGCCATTCCGAGATATATTGCCATGCAAATTTACATTGTTCCATTTATTATGACACGCATCATCATTGTCATATTGCTTTGCATGATCATGTAGCTGACATCGTATTTGTGGCAAAGCCACCGTTCATAACTTTTTCATACATGTCACTCTTGATTCATTGTAATCCCGGTACACCGCCGAAGGCATTCACATAGAGTCATATTTTCTTCTAAGTATCGAGTTGTAATTCTTGAGTTGTAAGAAAATAAAAGTGTGACGATCATCATTAGAGCATTGTCCCATGTGAGGAAAGGATGATGGAGACTATGATTCCCCCACAAGTCGGGATGAGACCCCGGACGAAAAATAAAAAAAGAGAGAAATAAAAGAGGCCAAAAGAAAAAAAAAACCCAAATGAATAAAAAAATGAGAGAAAAAGAGAGAAGGGACAATGCTACTATCCTTTTTCCACACTTGTGCTTCAAAGTAGCACCATGATCTTCATGAGAGAGAGTCTCTTATTTTGTCACTTTCATGTACTAGTGGGAATTTTTCATTATAGAACTAGGCTTGTATATTCCAATGATGGGCTTCCTCAAATGCCCTAGGTCTTCATGAGCAAGCAAGTTGGATGCACACCCACTTAGTTTCTTTGATGATCTTTCATATATTTATAGCTCTAGTGCATCCGTTGCACGGAAATCCCTACTCCTTGCATTGACATCAATCGGTGGGCATCTCCATAGCCCATTGATTATCCGTGTCAATGTGAGACTTTCTCCCTTTTTGTATTCTCACACAACCTCAATCATCATATTCTATTCCACCCATAGTGCTATGTCCATGGCTCGAGCTCATATATTGCATGAAAGTTGAAAGAGTTTGAAAAGGCTAAGTATGAAACAATTGCTTGGCTTGTCATCGGGCTTGTGCATGATGAGAGCATTTTGTGTGACGAAAATGAAGCATGGCCAAACTATATGACTGTGTAGGGATAAGTTTTCTTTGGCTATGGTATTTTGATAAGACATAATTGCTTGATTAGCATACTTGGAGTATTACTATTTTTATGTCAACAATAAACTTTTATCTTGAATCTTTCGGATATGAACATTCATACCACAATAGAGAAAAATACATTGAAGAATATTCTAGAAAGAATTCCATATCAAAAATTCTGTTTTTATCATTTACCTACTCGAGGATGAGCAGGAATTAAGCTTGGGGATGCTGATACATATCCAACGTATCTATAATTTTTGATTGTTCCATGCTATTATATTATCTGTTTTGGATGTTAATGGGCTTTATTTTACACTTGTTTATTATTTTTTGGACTAACCTATTAACCGGAGGCCTAGCCCAAATTACTGTTTTTTGCCTATTTCAGTGTTTCATCGAAAAGGAATATCAAACGGAGTCCAAACGGAATGAAACCTTAGGGAATGTGATTTTTGGAACAAACGTGATCCAGAGGACTTGGAGTGGACGTCAAGCAATCAACGAGGCGGCCACGAGGCAGGGGCGCGCCTTTTGCGGTGTGTTTGTCGAGATCCGATATATTGTGGGTTTATGATCAAGTCTATCTATGAACAATATTTGAATCTTCTCTGAATTCTTTTATGTATGATTGGTTTATCTTTGCAAGTCTCTTAGAATTATCAGTTTGGTTTGGCCTACTAGATTGATCTTCCTTGCAATGGGAGAAGTGCTTAGCTCTGGGTTCAATCTTGCGGTGCTCGATCCCAGTGACAGAAAGGGAAACGGCACATATTGTATTGTTGCCATCAAGGATAAAAAGATGGGGTTTATATCATATTGCATGAGTTTATCCCTCTACATCATGTCATCTTGCTTAAGGCGTTACTCTGTTCTTATGAACTTAATACTCTGGGTGCATGGTGGATAGAGGTCGATGTGTGGAGTAATAGTAGTAGATGCAGAATCATTTTGGTCTACTTGTCGCGGACATGATGCCTATATACATGATCATACCTAGATATTGTTATAATTATTCGCTTTTCTATCAATTGCTCGACGGTAATTTGTTCACCCACCATAATACTTATGCTGTCTTGAGAGAAGCCACTAGTGAAACCTATGGCCCCCGGGTCTATTTTCCATCATACAAGATTCCAATCTATTTTATTTTGCAATCTTTACTTTCAATCTATATCATAAAAACACCAAAAATACTTATCTTATTATTATCATCTCTATCAGATCTCACTATTGCAAGTGGCCGTGAAGGGATTGACAACCCCTTTATCGCGTTGGTTGCAAGGTTCTTATTTGTTTGTGTAGGTACGAGGTGACTCGCGTGTGGCCTCCTACTGGATTGATACCTTGGTTCTCAAAAACTGAGGGAAATACTTATGCTGCTTTACTGCACCACCCTTTCCTCTTCAAGGGAAAACCAACGCAGTGCTCAAGAGGTAGCACTATTATATTATCATTCTTGTGTGTTTTACTATCATATTATAGCACTTTATATTATTTTTTGGGACTAACCTATTGACCCAGTGCTAGTTGCTGTTTTTTGCTTATTTTTTACATCGCAGGAAATCAATATAAAACAGAGTCAAAACAACGTGAAACTTTTTTTGGATTTTTTATGGACCAGAATACATCCAATGGGCCAGCGCAGCACCTGGGGGGTGCCCCGAGGGGGGCACACCCCACCAGGGCGTGCCTGGGCCCCCAGGCGCGCCTCGGTGGGTTGTGCCCACCTCTGTGGCCTTCCGCACCCCCTCTTCACCCTATAAATTTTCAAATATTCCAAAAACCCTCGGGGTAACCCTAGATCAGATCTTCGGCCACCGCAAGTCTCTGTAGCCACGAAAAACCAATCTAGACCCCGTTCCGGCACTCCGCCGGAGGGGGAATCATCACCGGTGGCCTTCATCATCCCGGCGGCCACCATGATGAGGAGGGAGTAGTCCACCCTCGTGACTGAGGGTTTGTACAAGTAGTTATGTGTTTAATCTCTCTCTCTCTCTCGTGTTCTTGAGATGGCACGATCTTGATGTATCGTGGACTTTGTTAATATAGTCGGATCATATGGTGTTTTCCCCTCTCTATCTTGATGTGATGAATTGAGTTTTCCCTTTGAGATTTTGATCTTATCAGATTGAATACTTTTATGGATTTGAGAGCACTTGATTCACTTGATATGTATTTTGGCACTCACCTCGCAGATTCCCGAGGTGACATTGGGCTAATCTATGCATAGGGGTTGATGCATGTTCTCGTATTTTGTTTCTCCGGTAGAAATCTTGGGGGCACTCTTTGAGGTTCTTTGTGTTGGATTGAGTATTATGAATCTGAATTTGCTTTGGTGTTATTTTAGTACGAACTCTTGATAGATCGATTGGAAAGAATAACTTAGTGTTGTTTTAGTACGAACTCTTGATAGATCGATCAGAAAGAATAACTTGGAGTTATTTTAGTACGATGGATAGATCGATCGGAAAGAATAGCTAAAACAATTTCTTCTTATTTTCTCCGCTAGATAAGAACTTTGGAGTGATTCTTCATCACGCGTTGAGGGATGATTATATGACCCAATTATATTAGCATTGTTGAGAGATTGCACCAGCGAAAGTACGGACCCTAGGCCTAGTTTTCAAGCATTGCAATACCGTTTGTGCTCACTTTTGTTACATGCTACCTTGCTGTTTTTTATTGTCACTATCACATAAATCAATATCTACTATCATTACTACACTTGTACCACCATCTCTTCGCCGAACTAGTGCACCTATACAAATTACCATTGTATTTTGTGTGATGGGGACACAAGAGACTTTTTATTATTTGGTTGCAGGGTTGTTTGAGAGAGACCATCTTCATCCTACACCTCCCACGGATTGATAAACCTTAGGTCATCCACTTGAGGGAAAATTGCTACTATCCTACAGAACTCTGCGCTTGGAGGCCCAACACGAGTCTACAAGAATAAAGTTGCATAGTAGACATCAAGCTCTTTTCTGGCGCCGTTGCCAGGGAGGTGAGTGCTTGAAGGTATATCTTTGGATATTGCAATTGAACCTTTTAGTTTCTTGTTTTATCACTAGTTTGGTTTATATTAGAAAACGACAAAAAAATGGAGATTGGTTGACCTCACATTATTCTTTATCTTTATAATGTCTACCTTGAGAATAAAGATTTCAATAATTGTGCTCAATTGCTAGAAAAAGAATTCAACAAAATTGGCATGAAAATGTTGGATGATGAGCATGATTGCAATGTTGTTAGTATGAATTATTTGAATATCCATGATGATTGCATTAGTCATGATAATGGTGTCTCCTATAAGAATGATAATTTTTGCGTAGTGAATTGGGAGTGCAATTGCACGCTGTCGGCGTCCTGGGGACGGGGGTACCCAGACTTGCCTGCCTGTGTCCCAGGGCGTGGCTCTACCAGCGGCCTGGTATGACCCATCTTCATCAACAAACACTCAAGACCCTCACGAGGGGCCAAGCCTCGTGAGGCGGATGACAAAAGACCTCCTCGGGGGCAGCCTCACTAGGCTGGCTTGCGAGGAGTGGAGAGATCAAGGCGGGGGGCACCTCGTGAGGTTTCTGTTATGTGAACCATGACGATCAAGGCCAGGCGAGTGCCAGCGCACGCAGAGTACTGTTTGTGTAACGCCCTCGATGCGGCTATATCTCCCACGTGTCGAGGCACGACTTAGAGGCATAACCGCATTGAAAGCAATGTCACAAGTGAGGTAATCTTCACACAACCCATGTAATACATAAGGGAAAGAGATACATAGTTATCTTACAATCGCCACTACACACAATACATGAATAAAGCATTACATCATCCAAATACAATCAAGGCCCGACTACGGAACCAAAATAAAAGAAGACTACCCCAAATGCTACACAGATCCCCGATCGTCCCAACTGGGCTCCACTACTGATCAACTGGAAACGGAACAACATGACGAACACGAACTTCAACGAGCTCCTCCTTGAGCTCGGGTGCGTCACCTGCACGGTCTCATCGGCACCTGGAAAACTGGTTTTGGAAGTATATGTGAGTCACGAGGACTCGGCAATCTCACACCCTCGCGATCAAGACTATTTAAGCTTATAGGTAGGGTAAAAGTATGAGGTGGAGCTGCAGCAAGCGACTAGCATATATGGTGGCTAACATACGCAAAATGAGAGCGAGAAGAGAAGGCAAAGGCACGGTCGATAAACTATGATCAAGAAGTGACCCTAGAACAACCTACGTCAAGCATAACTCAAACATCGTGTTCACTTCCCGGATACCGCCAGAAAGAGACCATCACGGTAACACACGCGGTTGATGCATTTTAAATAAGTTAAGGTTCAGGTTTTCTACAACCGGACATTAACAAATTGCCATCTGCCCATAACCGCGGTCACGGCTTTCGAAAGTTCAAATCCCTGCAGGGGTGTCCCAACTTAGCCCATCACAAGCTCTCACGGTCAACGAAGGATATTTCTTCTCCCAGGAAGACTCGATCAGGCTCGGAATCCCGGTTACAAGACATTTAGACAATGGTAAAACAAGACCAGCAAAGCCACCTGAATGTGCTGACAAATCCTGATAGGAACTACACATATCTCGTTCTCACGGCACACCGGATTGTCCAAGGTTCCGGTAGGCCAGCCCAGAGTTGCCCCTGGTGGCCACCGGCAGCTGACAGGTTGGACCAACACCGAAAGGAGCACTGGCCCGGGGGTTTAAATAAAGATGAGCCTTGGGCAGGCCTACCCAAGGGAAAGAACAGGCTAGGTGGCAAATGGTAAAACCAATGTTGGGCCTTGCCGGAGGAGTTTTATTCAAGGCGAACTGTCAAGGGGTTCCCATTATAACCCAACCGTGTAAGGAACACAAAATCCGGGAACATAACACCGATATGACGGAAACTAGGGTAGCAAGAGTGGAACAAAACACCAGGCATAAGGCCGAGCCTTCCACCCTTCACCAAGTATATAGATGCATTAATTAAATAAGAGATATTGTGATATCCCAACAACAATCCATGTTCCAACATGGAACAAACTCCAATCTTCACATGCAACTAACAACGCTATAAGAGGGGCTGAGCAAAGCGGTAACATAGCCAAACAACGGTTTGCTAGGACAAGGTGGGTTAGAGGCTTGGCTTAACAATATGGGAGGCATGATATAGCAAGTGGTAGGTATCGCAGCATAGGCATAGCAAAAGAGCGAGTATCTAGCAAGCAAAGATAGAAGTGATTTCGAGGGTATGGTCATCTTGCCTGCAAAGTTCTCTGAGTTGACTTGATCCTCGTAAGCATACTCAATGGGCTCCTCGATCACGTACTTGTCTCCCGGCTCTACCCAAAGCAAGAACAACAAGCAAAAGAACAAAATCAACCACGTGCAATGCACAAACAACATGATGCAAACATGGTATGATATGCGGGATGCGATATGTGATGCATATGCATGATTTGGAGAGGAATGATTGAACCTGGCCTCAACATGGAAATCCAAGAGTGCCACTGGAAAGAGGAGTTGATTTCGGTTGAAATCGATATAAAGATCACCGGAATCGGATGCACGGTTTGGAAATGACAAGCAAAACAAATATGGCACTGATTTGCGATTAACAGCATGAGGCCATCTAAATGCATCAAGATAAATAAGCTACTGCACTCAAACATAGCAAACAAATACATGGCAGGGATCCACTCAAGATGCTTGACAAAATATGAACAATGAGCTATGGCTAATTCAATCAATAGAAGGATCAAACAAGCATGGCAAAAGTGCAAAAGATATCAGGTTACAGACTTAGTGAAATTAACAGCATGTCAGGAATTTATCATCAGGAAGCAATGTTCAGAGCAACGAAACAACATGCTACAGGAACATATCATGGAAAAGCAAGGCATGGCATGAAGCTACTCAAAGCATACAACAAAAGTCCCTTACTGACCATAAGCCAAAAGGGATTAGAAAATACAATGGCAACCACCTGAACATAGCAAATATCGTTAACAGATTCAGACTTGGTGAAAAACTGGAGCATGGCAAAACAGATATTAAGTAGGCATGTTAACAAGCTCGATGCACTCACCATGAGGCATTGCATGACAAACTAAGCATACACCCAGAAAGTAGACATGTCATAGAAGCTAAACATGGCAAGAACAACAACATAGCATGCACGGATCAACTACAACAAGCTTGGCAAAATTGCTAAACATGTTAATAATCTGCCAGGAACATTTTATAGCAAAAGTAGAGCTCGATTGGGTCAAGCTAGGATGCTCCACAAATGCAAACAAAGACATGGATGGATAGAGCACCACAATATCTACAAAACATCCTTACTGATCATGCTCAAAAGAGGCACTGATCACTAGGTATCAACATGAACATATGGCATAACAATAAGGACAGGGCAGAGACTTAGAATATTTCTGTCCCTGAAAATAGCAACATTAAGTAACCTACTTTGCATGCTTGTGCTAGTCACCACAAAGATCAAAAAAATACATGGCATACACCCCTGTAAAGATGGCATGGCATACTTCAAAACACTTGTAGAGCTCAGGATCATAGCATGCACACATTAATCATGGCAAAAATGACAAAAGTGCAAATGCTAAAATAGATCTGAAACTATCATCACATAGCCCTCTTCCAACAGCATTTAGTGCATCAAGATGAGCTCAAATGAAAATGATGCAACGAGATGAAATGGAGTAATCATCGAGACGAACATTTTTCTATGCTACACGCGCGAATCAGAGCAACGGTGATGAAGTTATGATGCGTCAAAGTATGCAAAATAATTAGGGTTTCGGGGGAAAAAGTCAACCCGATCCGATCCAGATATGGATCCGGACGGGTCACTGTAGCAGCACGAAAATCGATGATGGCCGGAATGCTCGAGATCGCCGGAGTCCGAGGTCGAGGCGGTCGGAGTGCGCTGCGGGGAGGCGAGGAGATCGCCGGAGAGGGCCGGACGGCAAAGGGCGAGCCGCGGCGAGGGTCTGCGGTGCGGGTGGAGGTCGACGCCGGCTCGGGCGGCGAGGGACTTTCAGCAGCGGAGCTTTCTCCGGCCGACAATGGCATGGCGGCGGCGATCCAGTAAGAGGCGGTGGGGAGGCGGCGCGTCGAGGCTCTCGGGCGGCGAGGAAGCTTCGGGCCGGGAGGGCTCTCCCAGGGCCCAGGCGGGCCGCGTGGTGGGAGGAGTCTGGCGGGACACGTGGCAGGACGGGAGTGGGTGCGGCGATGTGTCCGGTGCCGGCGGACAATGTCCGGCGCGCTGAGGAGGAGGGGGACTAGGGTTAGGGTGCGAATGACCCAGAATTTCGATGGAGGAACCTATTTATAGAGGTAGAGGGAGCTAGGAAGCTCCAAATGAGGTGCAGTTTGTGGCCACACGATCGTGATCGAATGGCCTAGGTGATGGGAGAGGTTTAGGTGGGTTTTGGGCCACTTTGGAGGGGTGTTGGGCTGCAACACACACAAGGCCTTTTCGGTCCCTCGGTTAACCGTTGAAGTATCAAACGAAGTCCAAATGGTACGAAACATGACAGGCGGTCTACCGGTATTAAACCAAGGCCACATCACAAGTCTCGGTCCAATGCGAGAACGTTTAACACCCGCACACGAAAAGAGGTAGAAAGGGACACCGGATGACATAGGAGCGCCGGATTGCAAAACGGACAATGGGGAAAATGCTCGGATGCATGAGACGAACATGTATGCAAATGCGATGCACATGATGACATGATATGCAATGCATGACATGCAAGCGAAGACAAGGCAACAACATCGAATAACTGGAAGACACCTGGCACATCGGTCTCGGGGCGTTACAGGTTGCCTCTTTGGTGCTAAAGAGGCAGGCACAAGCGAGGAGTCCTGAGGCATCAGGCAAAGGTTTCCATATCGGTGCAACAAAACCAAGACCAGCAGGACGGAGCCCACGATGGCGTCACCACCAGAGCCTTTGGCAGGCTAAGACCACCTTTTGTCAGCATAACTTGTACTAGTTGCACTACAAAAAAAGACACATCCGTGACATTTTGGGCTGAACGAAATTTTTTTCTATCATACTTATGACACTTCTATGATAATAATTGTGAAAAAACATGGTATCATCATAGATGTGGTGGGGTCCTACTTCTATGACAAAAAATCATGACAGAAAATGGGCTTTTCGTTCTGGGCGGGCCAGAGACGCAGCTGCATGACATTCTTTGGGCCATCCATGACGGAAAAAACCGTGGTAGAAGTGAGGGCGAGGAAAATATCGGGGTGTTCCCGGTTACGGTGGGTGGTCAGGGCCGAGCGATGCGCGTTTCTCTCGTACACGCACGCGCGTGGGTGCGAGGCGTTGGGCTCTAACTGAACCCGAGCGAGACGTTGGGCTCTAACTGAACCCGAGCGATTGCACTGGAGACTACGCGTTACTGAACCCGAGCGACCGATCGATGGCTGTTAACTGAGCCCGATCGAGCGATTCCTTCGCTACTGCTGCTAACAGAAGCAGATTGATGCTGCCTCTCGATGAATAGTGAGCGTTGCTGGGGGGGTTTGGATGAACAGTTCCCGATGGGGGTGGATGAACAGGACCCCGTGGTGTTGCCTCTTGATGAACAGGACCCCGATCGATCAGGCCGGTTGGGGCTGGATGAACAGGAACCCGTGGAGGGCTGGATGAATAGGACCACCCTGTGGAGGGCAGGATGAACAGTAGACGGTGGAGGTCTGGATGAACAGTAGCCCGTGGAGGGGTGGTTGAATAGGAGCCCGTGGAGAGGGCTGTTTGAACAGTAGCCAATGGAGTAGCACGCGATGGAGGCTGGATGAACAGGAGCCCATGGATGAACAGTCGCAGGTGGAGGCTGGAGGAGGTCGACGGTGGATGAACAGTAACCCGTGGAGGCTGGAGGGGGTCGACGGTGGAGATGAACAATATCCTGTGGAGTCCCGTTTTGCTGTACGCCACACCCCTCCCGATGAACAGGACCCCCATTTCGACCGTAGCGCTCCAACACAAGTCTGTTTCCTCTGTTTTGCAGTACGCCACACCCCTCCTGATCAATAGGACCCCCGTTTCGACCGTAGGAGGTCCATTTCCTCCGTTTTGCGGTATGCCAGACCCCTCCCATTGAACAGGATCCTGTTTCGAACGTGGCCGGTCGAACACAAGGTCGTTTCCTCCGTTCTGCGGTACGCCAGGCCTCATTTCCATCGGCTGTTCCATCCAAGCCGGTTGGCTCCCACGCGTTTCGTTGGCTCCCAATGAACACGATGCATTCCGTTGCCTCCCCATGAACACGACGATGACGCAGTTTCTCCGTTCTGACCCAACCATGTACACGAGCCCTGGCCGTACGTATGCGAGAGTAGGAGTTCAAGACCCCGCCCGTATGTACGTACGTGGCCGTATGTTCTTTCTTGCACACTAGCTGTTGTACGTACGTGTACATGCTACATGCGCGCCTCAACTACGACACGTGCGCGCTATACATCGACCAGTATGTACGTACACGTTCACGACCAGAATGACAATGCTACGTACGCTTCGACCAGGTGGGTCCCGACTGTCAGGCACTTCCTTGCGTGCGAAGATATAGCTGGTGGGTCCCAGCAGTCAGGGGGGCGAATTAATTTTTTTTGCTCGGACGCACTTTCTTACGTGCGAAGATGTAGCTGGTGGGTCCCAGCGGTTAGGGGGGAAATGTTTTTTCACAAAATGCGGTGGCCCGTCCGGTGGGTCCCCGCTGTCAAGTACATGAATAATTATTTTGCACGTAATAAGGAGGCACTTCCTTGTAGCTGCCGTGGACCCAGCTGTCAGCCTCTCGACGTATAGTCTCTTCCGATGGAAGTCGATCGTTGACCACATTGACCACGCCGTGTTGAGAGCACCAAGGCGGTGGACGACGGCGAGGCCGAGGAAGGGGACGACACGGAGCCAGGGAAGACGCGGCAGTGGATGCCCACGCGTAGAGGAGTATGAGGGTTCACTGGTTCGCTGTGGTGTGAGGCTACCGTCGCCGCAGAATAATAGGGGTGTGGGTGAGTAGAGGGATGGCCTGTCCAGCGGTGGGAGTAGTAGGGGGAGTTGAGGCCTCCGCCACATCGCAGCCGGCCACGGGAGGCAGGAGCAAGGGGCACGACCGACGCTGGTTTGGGTGGCTGGAGCAAGAAGACCAGAGGTTGAAGAAGCACTACGGCCGTTGGACGGACATCATACTGTCACTGGAGCTAGAATCGTGCATATTGACTAAGTTGACAAAGCCCTCCGTCCCTATCAACTTAGTAGGCCCACAAGTCAGTCTGCCACCATACCGGGTCCCAGCTAGCAGGGGGAGTATTAATTATTTTTTGTGCGTAATAAGGAGGCACTTCCTTGCGTGTGAAGATATAGCTGGTGGATCCGAGCTATCAGTGACGATAACATTTTTTCGTGAAATACAGAGGACCTTCCGATGGGTCCCAGATCTCAGGTGGAGGAATCATTATTTTGCGTGTAATAAGGAGGCATTTCCTTGCGTCCAGTCGTGGACCTAGCTGTCAGCCTCTCCACGTACAATCCACTTCAGATGCATGTCGGTCGTTGACCACGATGACCAGGCCGCGCCAAGAGCACCAGGGCGGTGGACGATGGCGAGGCCTAGGAAGGGAACGACACAGAATTAGGGAAGACTCGGCAGTTATTTCCCACACGGAGGGGAGTACAAACGTACGAGGGTTTACTGGTCCGTCTGTCGTTGCAGGAGAATAACAGCAGGTGTGGGTGAGTAGAGGGATGGCTAGGCCAGCGATGGGAGTACAGTGGGGCGGTGAGGCCTGCGCGGCAGCACAGCCGGCCACGGGGAGGAGGGAGCAGGCAGTCCCGCCGGCGCTTGTTTGAGCGGCTAGAGGAGGAAGTGCAGAGATTGAAGAAGCACGACGGCCGTTGGATCGAAATCCAACAGTCACTGCTTGAGCGTCAACCTTTTTTTTAGGAAAGCCTCAAATCTGTGGAAAACAGCATACAGCTCATCTGCCATCATTTCTAATAATTTATAGCCCATTTGCTAATTCTTAAGGTTTTTTTGGAGCCCATATTCTTTTTGTTAGCATTACAGCCCATATTGTGGCCACGGTAAAAAAAATTATACGAAATTTTGCATATTTCGGTGTGGTCGGAACTGTTTTTAATCCCGAAATTTTGAGTCACATTCAAACTCATTTTAAAAATAAATGTATATCAATATAAAATCCAACAAATTTTCCACGCATAAAAATCAATGCAATTTAAAATCAAAAAATGGAAAAAAAGAAATTTAAAACTAATTGTCGGTTTGATGTGTTTTAAAAATGTACATCCCATTTCTCATTACTGATAGGCCATTTTCTCGGCCAGCCGAATGAAGCTCTCCTCGTCTTGGAAGATTTGCAGCCCAACAGGCCTGACAAAGTGACTTACTTGGCAAATCACAAAAAAACTGGGTTGTGGCCGTGGACCCAGCTGTCAGCCTCTTCACGTACAGTACTCTTCCGATGGAATTCGGTCGTTGACCACGCCGCGCCGAGAGCACCAAGGCAGTGGACGACGGCGAGGCCTAGGAAGGGGACGACGCGTAGCCGGGGAAGACGCGGCAGTGGATGCCCACGCAGAGAGGAGTACGAGGGTTCACTGATTCGGCTGCGGTGTGAGGCTGTCGTTGCCGCAGAATAACAGGGAGTGTGGGTGAGTGGAGGGATGGCCTGGCCAATGGTGGCAGTAGTATGGGGGCGGTGAGGCCTCCGCGGCAACATAGCCGGCCACGGGAGGCAGGAGCAGGCGGCACGACCGGCGCTGCTTTGGGCGGCTGGAGCAAGAAGACCAGAGGTTGAAGAAGCACTATGGCCGTGGGATGGACATCGGACGGTCACTATAGCTAGAATCGTTCATACTGACTAAGTTGACAAAGCCCTCTGTCCCCGTCAACTTTGTAGGCCCACAAGTCAGCCACCCACTATGGTGGGTCCCAGCTAGCAGGGGGGTATTCATTTTTTTGTGCGTCATAAGGACGCACTTCCTTGCATGCAAAGATATAGCTGGTGGGTCCAACCTGTCAGCAGGGGGATCATTTTTTCGTGAAATACAAAAGCCCTTCCCGTGGGTCCTAGCTGTCAGGTGGAGGAATCATTATTTTGCGTGTAATAAGGAAGCATTTCCTAGCGTGCGGCCGTGGAACCAGCTGTCAGCCTCTCCATGTACAGTCCACTTCCGATGGATGTCATTCATTGACCATGTTGACCAGGCAGCGTCGAGAGCACCAGGGCGGTGCACAACGGTGAGGCCTACGAAGGGAACGACACTGAGCCAGGGAAGACCCGGCAGTTGTTTCCCACGCGGAGGAGTACGAGGGTTTACTGGTTCGTCTGCCGTCCCCGGAGAATAACAGCAGGTGTGGGTGGTAGAGGGATGGCTAGGCCAGTGATGGGAGTACGGTGTGCCGGGGCTGCTAGATCCACGGGCACCTATGGGACCGGCGGACCGGGTCCCTTTCGGTTCGGCAGGGGCGGAGGTCGCGCAAAGAGCAGATCGAGGCGAAGCACGCGGGCGATTTACCCAGGTTCGGGCCGCACGAATGCGTAAAACCCTACTCCTGCTTTGTGGTGTTGTATTGATTTCTAGCTCGGGAGCGCGGAGTGCTACAGTACACACCGGCGGCTAGCAAGACCGAGCGTGAGTGGATGAAGTGGCTAACCTCCTCTCTCGTTGCACTCGGGCCTCCTTTTATATGCTCAAGGGGTTACCGACATAGCAACGGAGGTAAAGGGCAAAAATGGAGAGGTGCTTGTGGTAGGTACAGCTACCTGCTACAGTGTTATCATACCTAACCCTGGCGGCAGGGGACAAGGGCATTAATTGCCCGTCTGTGTCGCCTAGACAGTACCGAAAGGCACCGCTAGGGACGCCACCGTTTGCCACGGTGGTTATCTTGTCAGCACCTGCTTGCCACCTCGCACCCCTAGCTGCACGGCCCCCTGCCACGTGTGCTCCGGAGGGCCCTAGAGCGACACCTTGGCAGGTGTGCTGGAGCGCGGGCACGAAGTGGGGGTTTCCCGCGGCAAGCTCCTTGCCGTGGTCGTCGTCTTGGCGTGTCCGGGAGCTTGTCGCTCACCGGGCCTTGCCGGGACGCGTGGCGCGTCGCGGTAAGTTTTCTTGGTATGCCTTGAGTGGCCTTCCCGGCAAGCTCCTCTTGCCGGGGTCTTGTTTCCTTCCCGGCCAGCTTCTCTTGCCGGGGCCTTGGTTGGCCTTCCCGGCAAGCTCCTCTTGTCGGGGCCTTGTTTTGAGTACTTTGTTCTTGAATGGTCTTCAAAGTAGCCGCGGAGGGTCTTGGCGGCCACCCGGCAAGCCTTGCCGCGGGATGCTGCGACTGCCCGTGCACAAGTTCGGGATACTAGGGTACCGCTACTCTAGTACACCGACAGGAGCCCCTGGGCCTGGGCCAGACACGGTGCCGAGCACTGTTGGGCCAGGCCCAAAACAGTGAACGGGCACGAGCGGCCTAGGTCACGCCGCACATCTCTCCGCTTCTACCGCGCACGCCCGGAACAGCACGCGTCGAATGCGGCGTCGCGGGCGAGATCGTGGGTGGTTTTTTTATTCGGAAATGCGGAACGTCCGCCCCCTCCCCTTTTATAAGCAGAGGAAATGGGGGCGGTTCGCACATTCGCCCGTTGCTGTTTCCAATCTCAGAAACCTCCGCCGCTCCCTCGCCTTCCCAGAGCAGAGAGAGAGAGAGCAGCGCCCCGCTCCCCATCGCCGCCAGCATCACCAACGCCGTCGGCCTCCTCCACTGCTTCCGCCATGGCTCCTAAAGCCGACAAGGGGAAGGCCGTGAAGTCGACCGAGGTGCAGCGGCTCGCGACGCTGCGGAAGGAGCGGGCAGTCTTCCCCCCCAGGCTTTCCGCGAAGGAGCTGAAGGAGAAGTACTACCTCTTCTGATCGGCGGAGACGCGCGCGCATCCGCGCACAAAGGTACTCCCCGCCATCGCTTGGAAGATGGCTCCGAACGGATACCCCTTTTTTGCTCTGTTCTTCTACTGCGGGCTCTGTCCGCCCTTCTCAGATTTCTTCTGCGATATCATGAATACGTACGGGTTCCATCTCCTTGACTTCACTCCCAACGCCGTCCTGACAATGGCAGTTTTCGCACACCTTTGCGAAAACTTTGTCGGGGTCCTTCCCAACGTAGCCCTCTTCCGCCACTTCTTCATACCCCGAGTAGAAAGAGGAGAGCCTCTATCCGGCGCGATTGCCTGGATCTCAAGATCCGGCATGAAGGAGACCTATCTGGATGGAGAGTTCCGCGGCAAGTGGGAGGAGTGGAGAGCGGATTGGTGCTGGATTGACGAAGAGGATCCGCAGCCATTCACCTCCCAGCGCAAAGCCCCAGTAGCACGCGGCGGCGATTGGAGTGACATGGCTCCAGAGGACGCCAGGCTGAAGATTGCCGTCACCAGGATCCTGCGCCTGAGGTTTGCCAGGCTTACTGTTGGCGCTGTTGGCGCAGACTTCCTTCGCCGTCGCATCGCCCCCTTGCAGGAACGGGGGAGGCCCACTTGGGAGTTCAAGAACGCGGCAGACATCATGAGGCTGCGGCCAGGCCTTAATTACAACTTCACAGTCCTGGAACTCGATGCGATGCTGCAGGAGCTGTTCAGATATGACCCCCAGCATCCCGAGGTGTTCAGGTTGCCGGGGGGCGTCGTGCCTTTGTGCAACAATTCCGAGCTCGACCGCATCCGCGCAATGATGCCGGAGTGCGACTCGCATGGAATTGTGCCAACTTGGCAGGAACCCGCCAACGAGGTCGTGCAGCAGTTCTTCGACGACTTGGTGGAAGTGCCAATCCGTCTCAATGAGAAGGACGGCCTCACCCGCGACACCACGGATGCGGAGTTGGCGCTCATCGCCACCAGGATGGAGGAGGCAGCGGCAGCTGCAGCCACGGGCGAGTTCGGTTTTACTGTGGAGGAGGCTGATGCAGCGGAAGGGCAAGACATGCCGAGCGAGGGGACGCCGCCGGCAAGAAGGAGCTTGTCAGGCGTGACGCCGAGCCGAGCGAGCCCGCCGGGGACACGAGCGGCTCGTTGGAAATCAACTCTTCTTCCTCCTCGCCTTCAGGCAGCTTGCCGCAAGCAGGGCCTCCACCCCCGCTAAGAAGGCGTCTCCGCAAGGCTTGTGATGTGGCGGAGCGGCAAGCGGGCCGACAGTCGCCGTGCCGTGTGACACGCTCGACCACGGCAGACACCACTGCCGCGGGAGCGCCTCGTGCTACGACGGCAACTGGAGCGGAGTCTAGCCGGACCACCGCTTCAGTCCCTGCCGCTACTCGCGCCGTGCCAACAGCCGGAGCTGGGTCGCCTCAGGCCGCCGCCACTGCTCCCTCCAAGCGGCCAAGGGAAGCTTCTCCTCCGTCTCATTGCGCCGGGCGCACGCCGGGCTTCGACTTTTCCGTGTTAAGCTCCGACGAGGAAGAGGAAGAAGAGTAAGCTTCTCTTGTTGTACTTGCATTTCTTCAACTCTTGCTGTTGGTCTTGTATCTCATTTGCTTTGCTCCGAATTTGTTCCTTCTTAGGACTCTAGCCCAGAGAGCGGCAAAGAGAGCCAAGGCCCCGGTGATCGTTGTCGAGGACCAGCCCACTGCGACAGCAGGTGGCGCGCCCGAGACAAGCTTGCCGGACCTGGCGACTTTCCTCCATGGCAGCCCCCAGCGTAAGTGTGTGAATTATTTTCCGCGGCGAGGCGCGCATGGGTACTTGTCTTTGCTGATATCTACTTGTTGACTTGTGTAGGAGCCGAGCAGCCCCACCAGGAGCCAGGGGAGAATCCCCCGACAAGGGAGAATTCTTCGACAAGGGAGGCACTCTGTCAAGGTAGAGGTCTCCGGCAAGGGAGGGATCTCCGGCGAGGGACAACGCCAGTAGCCCCCCGACGGCGGAGACCACGACTGCAGGTACTCCTCTCGCTTCGAAACTTCCCTTGGGTTCTTCTCTTGGTCTTCTTGAGTTTTTGCTGGATTTTGCTTGACTCTTCCCCCTCTTTCCGGCCGACAGATCCACCCGCTGCGGAGCAGATGGAAGCCGAGGTCGCTGCTGACGAGGCAACCGGTGGTGGCGACGCCGCCGGCGCAGAGGCCGCCAAGGCAGACGCCGCGGCAACCGGCGAGGGGTCCGGCGATCGTACTGACGGCCCTGAGGCCGCAGGAGCGCCAGGTGCTACACCGACCACCGACCCGTCCGCCGCACCAGGCTCCGGAGAGCCACAGCCAGGCGTCTACCTGAAGGCCGGGGACGACGTCTTCATCAAACTTCCCTGGGCATCAAGCTCCAGAGCGCCGGTCGAGGGGGAGGTCTTCGACGGAGAAGTGCTCGCCTCCGCGGGGCTGAAGCTGGTCGACGCGCCAAGCGGCAGCAGCAACGAGCCTGAAGAAGAGCGGCTGCTGCGCAGGTTGATGTCGCTCTACCGCACGCGACAAGCCAAGCTGGAGTCCCGCGAGGCGCTTGTCGCGAAGGCGGGGGCAGACATTGAAAAACGCGCAGAAGAGCTCGGGGGTTTCCATCGGGAAGCCCTCCGATCCCTGGAGGAGGAGCGTGAGCGGCTCGTTGAAGCGCAGAAGGCCTTCCTCCTCGAGAGGGCCGAAGCTGAAGAGCGCCAGCGACTCGCCGCTATGAAGCTAGCCGCGGAAGAGGGCGAGCTGGCGCAGCGGAAGGTCAATCTCGACGCCCACGAGGAGGAGCTTGCCTCGCGCGAAGAGAAGCTTGGCGGAGCCCTCAAGCAAGCGGAGGACGCTGCCGCTGCTGCTGAGGCCGCCAAGGAGGAGTTGAAGACGAAGGTGGCGCGGCTGGAGGCCGATCTCTCCGAGAAGGGCAAGGAGCTCAGCGCCGCCAAGGTCTCCAACGTGGATCTTGAGTTGAAGCTAACCACTTTGACCAAGACTCTGGACAGCGCCAAGGAGCGGGAGGCAGCCTTGAAGGAGGAAATCAAGGCCGACAAGGCGCTGCTGGAGAGCGCTGCCACCGCCCAGAACGCCTTCAGGGAGACCGTGACGCACTGGACGGAGAGCCTTGTGAACGCCGCCACGGACATCGACAAGGAGTTGGCGCAACTGGGATAGAGGATCTCAGTTATTCCACCGACGACAACCTCCAACCCAGCGCCAAGCTCGTCCTGTTCTTCAAGGGCGTGGCGACGGCCCTTCAGCGACTCCGGGAGAGGATCCCAAAGCAACTAGCTGATGAGTCGCGCGAGATCTGCGCAGGAGCCCTGGAGAAAGTGTTGATGAAGGTGGCCTTCCGCAATCCGGGCCTCCGCCTCACCAACATCCTCAGGTCCTTGCCGCCCGAAGCTGATCTGGAGGAGCTCAAGGCCCTTGTCGCACCCATTGTGGACAAGGTGAGCGGGATCAAGCGGGTCGAAGGCGATCGCGCAGATTAGGCCGCTCATTTCTTTTTTTCTTGTCGCTGCCCATTATGTCATGAAAACGATCCGTTAGAGCTGCGACAAGCTATCTTTGTAATATAACTTGATTCTGGGTAGCCATTGCAGTGTTATTCCCACTACTTGACTCTTCGCTCTGTATGCTTTTACCCTACGCTTTTTGGGAACCTGCCGGCGTAGGCACGCTTGCCGCGAGTGCTGAGTACGGGACGTCAGCAGCCCGTTGGCCGTGTCGCTGCCGACAAGAAACCTTGTCGCAACAAGCTGCAGCTCACTTAGGTTGCTGAGCGGGCTCGAAGCAAAGTAAGGGTGCGGCTAGTTAAGCAACTAGTCGCAGCTCACTTACGTTGTTGAGCAGGCTCGATACAATGCAAGGGCGCGGCTAGTTAAGCAACTAGTCGCAGCTCTCTTAATGTTGTTGAGCGAGCTCGAAACAACGCAAGGGCGCAGCTAGTTACGAGTTGGTTCCTCCGCGCACAGGTTTTACATATAAAGCGCGGTCGTTCAAGGGAGATAACTCGAAATTTAAAAAATCTGATTGCTCAAACTTTGGCAACTTATCTTTTCTGTTGTTTGCTTCCCGGTAAGGCAAAATTCTTGAACGACGCCTGGTCCATACCCTTTTCTTCTCCTTTCCCCCCGGCAAACTTGCGCGCGAGGAAGCCTTCCTTTCCTTGTGAAAAAGAAAGAAGAGAAAATACAGATATGGAGCCTTATGGCTCGCTATTGCTTACCGTGGAGTAGGAGCTGCACAAAGTGTCAAATCATATATGCCGGAAAATAGAAAGCATAAAATTGACAAAATGTGCGGAGCACACGGGCTTTACTTATGCACGGGATCTGCGCCTGGCTTTGTACAAAGGATCACATGCAACAGCGGCAAGAATTTGTACAAAAGGGTGGTTGCCGGACAGGGTCTGACAACCGTGCCTTACGGGTAAAACTTACGAAGAGGCTCGATGTTCCAGGAGTTGCTCACCAGAATGCCATCTTCGGTCTCAAGGCGGACAGCGCCGGGCCTAGTGACTCGTTTCATCCAGTAAGGGCTTTCCCACTTCGGCGTCAACTTGTTGGAATGCTTGGCGGAACGAACGCGCCAAAGAACAAGGTCGCCTTCCTCACGTTACTCCCTTTACTTGATTCCTTCCTTTGTATGTTTTTGCCCTACGCTTTTAGGGAACTTGCTGGTGCAGGCACCCGAGCCGCTAGCGCTTAGTGCGGAACATCAGCAGCCTGCTGGCGGTGCCGCTACTGGCAAGAAACCTTGTCGCAACTAGTTGCAGCTCACTTAAGTTGCTGAGCGGACTCGAAGCAAAGTAAGGGCGCGGCTAGTTAAGCAACTAGTCGCAGCTCACATACGTTGTTGAGCAGGCTCGAAACAATGCAAGGGCGCGGCTAGTTAAGCAACTAGCCGTAGTTCACTTAATGTTGTTGAGCGAGCTCGAAACAACGCAAGGGCGCAGATAGCTGCGAGTTGGTTCCTCCGCACACAGGTTTTACATACAAAGCGCGGTCGTTCAAGGGAGATAACTTGAAATTTAAAAAATCTGATTGCTCAAACTTTGGCAACTTATCTCCCTTACTCGTCAGCAGGTTGATGTGCATGGCGGTCCAGAGCGCTCCGAGATCCACCAGCTTGATCTGGATCTAGCGAACGCATGGTACCGTGAGTACCATGACGCTGCGGGTCCCGCGCCTCCTGAGATGGGCGCGGTGCATGCACGGACGGCGAGGTCTTGGAGTGCGCCCGGTCATTGTTGGAGCCGGATACGCCGCCGGGGGGCAGCGCAGCCTTGTCCTGGGACCTGGCAGCACCGTGAGTCCCCTCGTCGACGCGTGTTCTTCCGCCGGTGCCTGCCCCACCAACCGTTTGCTCCGGCGGTGGCTGGCTCGGCGCGGACGGAGCAGCTGCCTCCGAAACTTTCTTCTTCGGCGGCATGTTGATGAAGATGATGAAGATCTAGCTCGCAAGAACGCCGGATCTGGTTCACACAACTTCGACGCCCCCTACCTGGCGCGCCGGAGATGCCGGGGCTGCTAGATCCACGGGCACCTATGGGACCGGCGGACCGGGTCCCTTTCGGTTCGGCAGGGGCGGAGGTCGCGCAAAGAGCAGATCGAGGCGAAGCACGCGGGCGATTTACCCAGGTTCGGGCCGCACGGATGCGTAAAACCCTACTCCTGCTTTGTGGTGTTGTATTGATTTCTAGCTAGGGAGCGCGGAGTGCTACAGTACACACCGGCGGCTAGCAAGACCGAGCGTGAGTGGACGAAGTGGCTAACCTCCTCTCGCGTTGCACTCGGGCCTCCTTTTATATGCTCAAGGGGTTACCGACATAGCAACGGAGGTAAAGGGCAAAAATGGAAAGGTGCTTGTGGTAGGTACAGCTACCTGCTACAGTGTTATCATACCTAACCCTGGCGGCAGGGGACAAGGGCATTAATTGCCCGTCTGTGTCGCCTAGACAGTACCGAAAGGGACCACTAGGGACGCCACCGTTTGCCACGGTGGTTATCTTGTCAGCACCTTCTTGCCACCTCGCACCCCTAGCTGCATGGCCCCCTGCCACGTGTGCTCCGGAGGGCCCTAGAGCGACACGTTGGCAGGTGTGCTGGAGCGCGGGCACGAAGTGGGGGTTTCCCGCGGCAAGCTCCTTGCCGCGGTCGTCGTCTTGGCGTGTCCGGGAGCTTGTCGCTCACCGGGCCTTGCCGGGAAGCGTGGCGCGTCGCGGTAAGTTTTCTTGGTATGCCTTGAGTGGCCTTCCCGGCAAGCTCCTCTTGCCGGGGTCTTCTTTCCTTCCTGGCCAGCTTCTCTTGCTGGGGCCTTGGTTGGCCTTCCCGGCAAGCTCCTCTTGCCGGGGCCTTGTTTTGAGTACTTTGTTCTTGAATGGTCTTCAAAGTAGCCGCGGAGGGTCTTGGCGGCCACCCGGCAAGCCTTGCCGCGGGATGCTGCGACTGCCCGTTCACAAGTTCGGGATACTAGGGTACCCCTACTCTAGTACACCGACACGGTGGGGCGGTGAGGCCTGCGCGGCAGCATAGCCGGCCGCGGGAGGAGGGAGCAGGCAGTCCCGCCGGCGCTTGTTTGAGCGGCTGGAGCAGGAAATGCTGTTGCGTGTGCATTATTTCTAATAATGTACATCCCATTTGCTAATTCTTAAAAAAAATTGGAGCCCATCTTATTTTTGTTAGCATTACACCCCATATTGTGGTCACGGTTAGAAAGTATACGAATTTTTGCATATTTTGGTGCGGTCAACTGTTTTTAATCCCGAAATATCGATTCACATTCAAACTATTTTGAAAAATAATTTATATAAATATAAAATCCAAATAATTGTCCATGCATAAAAATCAATGGAATTTAAAATCTTGTGATAAAAAAAATTGAAACTAATTCCCGGTTTGATGTGTTTTAAAAATGTACAGCCCATTTCTGGGCAAACCGAATGAAACTCTCCTCGTCTTGAAAGATTTGCAGCCCAGCAGGGCTGATAAAGCAGGTAGGCCATGTTTGAATAGAACTCGGCTAGCCATTTTCGGCAAGAAAAAAACACAACTGGGCTCATGATGTGGTAAACATAAATAAAACCCTGGCTAGACGGGCCACAGCCCCCGCACAACCACGTTGTTACCCTGATCTGTCGCTAAAACTGGTATAAATAACAACTGCTTGTTCCTCAAAAAAAATTGCACGACCTGCTGGGTCCCTGCTGTGAGCCGCTCGTAGTGTAATTCTCTCGTTTATTGACTACGTTGACAATGGCGTGAGCCCCAAATGTCCAACCATTAGGAGGAACCATATTTTTGGGCTTATGATATCGAGGCACTTGCTTGCGTACTGCCATGACACTGGTGGGTCCCTACTGTCATCCTATCCATGTACTGTCATCTCCTTGTTCCTCTCGGTTGTTGACGACGTTGACAATGCAAGAGGGCGGCGCACCGCGCATGGCGAGCGAACCAAGGCCGCAAGGCGGAGGACGGCGGCGAGGCCTCGGACGGAACGAACAGGAGTCGTGGAAGATGCGTCGGTCCAGTCGCAGGCGAAGGGGAGTGCGAGGGTTGACTGGTTCACTTGAGTTTTATATTGATTCACTTGATATGTATTTTGGCACTCAACTCGCAGATTCCCGAGGTGACATTGGGCTAATCTATGCATAGGGGTTGATGCATGTTCTCTTATTTTGTTTCTCCGGTAGAAATATTGGGGGCGCTCTTTGAGGTTCTTTGTGTTGGATTGAGTATTATGAATCTGAATTTTCTTTGGTGTTATTTTAGTACGAACTCTTGATAGATCGATTGGAAAGAATAACTTAGTGTTGTTTTAGTACGAACTCTTGATAGATCGATCAGAAAGAATAACTTGGAGTTATTTTAGTACTATGGATAGATCGATCGGAAAGAATAGCTAAAACAATTTCTTCTTATGTTCTCCGCTAGATAAGAACTTTGGAGTGATTCTTCATCACGCGTTGAGGGATGATTATATGACCCAATTATATTAGCATTGTTGAGAGATTGCACTAGCGAAAGTACGGACCCTAGGCCTTGTTTTCAAGCATTGCAATACCGTTTGTGCTCACTTTTGTTACATGCTACCTTGCTGTTTTTTATTGTCACTATCACGGAAATCAATATCTACTATCATTACTACACTTGTACCACCATCTCTTCGCCGAACTAGTGCACCTATACAAATTACCATTGTATTTTGTGTGATGGGGACACAAGAGACTTTTTATTATTTGGTTGCAGGGTTGTTTGAGAGAGACCATCTTCATCCTATACCTCCCACGGATTGATAAACCTTAGGTCATCCACTTGAGGGAAAATTGCTACTATCCTACAGAACTCTGCGCTTGGAGGCCCAACATGAGTCTACAAGAATAAAGTTGCATAGTAGACATCAAGCTCTTTTCTGGCGCCGTTGCCAGGGAGGTGAGTGCTTGAAGGTATATCTTTAGATATTGCAATTGAACCTTTTAGTTTCTTGTTTTATCGCTAGTTTGGTTTATATTAGAAAATGACAAAAAAATGGAGATTGGTTGACCTCACATTGTTCTTTATCTTTATAATGTCTACCTTGAGAATAAAGATTTCGATAATTGTGCTCAATTGCTAGAAAAAGAATTCAAAAAAATTGGCATGAAAATGTTGGATCATGAGCATGATTGCAATGTTGTTAGTATGAATTATTTGAATATCCATGATGATTGCATTAGTCATGATAATGGTGTCTCCTATAAGAATGACAATTTTGGCGTAGTGAATTGGGAGTGCAATTGCACACTATCGGCGTCCTGGGGACGGGGGTACCCAGACTTGCCTGCCTGTGTCCCAGGGCGTGGCTCTACCAGCGGCCTGGTATGACCCATCTTCATCAACAAATACTCAAGACCCTCACGAGGGGCCAAGCCTCGTGAGGCGGATGACACAAGACCTCCTCAGGGGCAGCCTCACTGGGCTGGCTTGCGAGGAGTGGAGAGATCAAGGCGGGGGGCACCTCGTGAGGTTTCTGTGCTGTGAACCATGACGATCAAGGCCAGGCGAGCGCCAGCGCACGCAGAGTACTGTTTGTGTAACGCCCTTGATGCGGCTATATCTCCCACGTGTCGAGGCACGACTTAGAGGCATAACCGCATTGAAAGCAATGTCACAAGTGAGGTAATCTTCACACAACCCATGTAATACATAAGGGAAAGAGATACATAGTTATCTTACAATCGCCACTACAGACAATACATGAATAAAGCATTACATCATCCAAATACAATCAAGGCCCGACTACGGAACCAAAATAAAATAAGACTACCCCAAATGCTACACAGATCCCCGATCGTCCCAACTGGGCTCCACTACTGATCAACTGGAAATGGAACAACATGACGAACACGAACTTCAATGAGCTCCTCCTTGAGCTCGGGTGCGTCACCTGCACGGTCTCATCGGCACCTGGAAACTGGTTTTGGAAGTATCTGTGAGTCACGAGGACTCGGCAATCTCACACCCTCACGATTAAGACTATTTAAGATTATAGGTAGGGTAAAAGTATGAGGTGGAGCTGCAGCAAGCGACTAGCATATATGGTGGCTAACATACGCAAATGAGGGCGAGAAGAGAAGGCAAAGGCACGGTCGATAAACTATGATCAAGAAGTGACCCTAGAACAACCTACGTCAAGAATAACTCGAACACCGTGTTCACTTCCCGGATACCGCCAAAATACATATCAAGAGTACGACGCCACCGAATTGAGAGGACTGGGGTGTGGCAGCAATCCTTGGTGGGGAGAAGCGGGATGATATCCCCAAGGATGGCGTCCGAGAGATCACTGATGCGGTCCACCCGAGATTCTACCGGTTCCTGGGATTCGGTGGGGGCGGGGTCGCCGCTTCTCCCCGCGCTGCCGGGTGCGGGATCTACAACAGGTGTCGCCGCTGGTGGGAGCCTCATCTTCTTGCCGCTGAGGTCAGCCGACTCCATTTTCCTCGAGGGCGTCGCGTCAGGCTCACGGATTTGAGCAGAGTAATGAATGACGAGCCTAGTTTTAGTGCTTGTGAAGAAGAAGGGGGGCTGGGGTTTTTTTCTGTAGTAGTGAGAAAGAAGGGGAGCTGGGGTTTTCTGTAGGAGTGAGGTGAGGAATTTCAGGGTATGAGTGGAGCGAGCTGACGTGAGGTGGGTAGGAGTGAGGAGGAAGAAGAACACCCAGGTTTTTTGGGGGCAGTGTGCTGGGTGTGGGTAGCACCTCTCATTCAGTAAATATATGGACTTTTGAATTGATTTTACTATTTACTAGGGTGGATGGGCTGTTTTGACTTGGGCCCAGAGAAACAATTACTACTAGTATAGTGGAGACACTCTACATCTACCCAGAAAAACAATTACTACTAGTACAGTGGATACAATTCCGCTTCTGGCTCCTCCTAGGTCATCGAAATGTCTCCCTCTACTAAATGTCGTTATACTTTTGTTCACCGACATGCGGGCCATGCTGCGCGCGGGCCCAAATACCATCCACCAAATTAGAAGGCAGTATGCAGACGGAGAGTCACCCCGGTCATAGCGTGCCAATAACTCGCCGTCGTATCACAAAACCCCACCTCCCCGCAGTCTAAGTTTGACGGACGAAGCAACATCATTTCACTCTTCACTGAATCCCTTTCTCCCTCGCCGTCTTCAAGAAAGGCAACACTCGCATCTACCACTGTTCTTCTCTCCCAACAAAGGGGAGGTAAGCGGATCCGTGATGTTGGTATATTTTCATTCAGAGAAAAAAAGAACTTTTGCAAAGCAGTAACCGATCCTCACTCTCTTTTTTGTTTCATTGTCATTGCAATTGTGTTTTCCTTTTAGTGGTCTCCTAGTATTCGTCAGTTTCATGATGGACCAAGGAGAACCAGGCAAAGATCTGCCGATATTGGAGCAGATGCGGGAGGCTGCTCCCCACGTGACATAGAGCTCCAAGAAGATAGAGGCAGCCACCGAGCCGACCCCAGATACGCTCACGGCCACTAATGAGATGGTCACCGCCCCGTTCAGGTTACATCCCCCATGGCACTGTAGGAGTAGTTTTCCCCCTTCGAGGATGTGCACCCCCCCTGCTGAGCTGCCCAAGGTAATTTTCTTCTTTACCGATCTCAATTGTGATTTTTCATCTAAGTATGTGGTGATGAATAATGCAAAAAATTATTAGCTTCGATGACATGCTATACATAGTGGTTTAAATAACTTGTGTTTCTTATACTGGAAAGTAGTTCAGAATTTGTTTCTATTTCAATTAGAGCCTTGATGCAGACAAGGATTGTGTGGTTGTACATGTCACTCGCTATGAGGCGGATGACCTGAATATACGCACTGGGAAAACAGAGTTTTTAGGTTGTTGGATCCTGGAAGCCATTTGCGCTTATACCAATGAAGAGTTGTATTCCAACCTCATTGTTGTCAGGCGTGTTGTCCAGGGTGTACTAAAGCACAATAAGTTCAAAGCTACTCCTTCGTTTGTGAGGGATAATGTAACGCCTCGGACACACCCGCCGATGGTCGTTACTCCTGGCGGGATCTAGACTGGCCCCACAGATCAATACTAGTCTTTTCTGCGCACTTTGTCCTCACTCGTGCGCACCCGGAAGCAACTTCCCAGTCGGTCACCCATCCTGACACTACTCCAAGCTGAGCATGCTTAACTTTGGAGTTCTGTCCAAATGGGCTCCCGGAAAAGAAGGAATTCCTTATTGATATGAGTAGTCTATAATCCCTAATAAGCCAGGCCATCACATACACCCCCACTCAGAGGAACCGACGTCCTCGTCGGGCCACAGACGTTCCCTCTTGGCACATACGTCTGTGCTTCCAGTCCAGTACATGTGCCATGCTGTGTGCCACGACGGGTCACAAACGTCAAGAACAACATGACCACGCACCTGTCCGCAACCATCCGTGTAACCGCGAGGGTTGGCTCTGATACCAACTTGTAACACCCCGGACACACCCGCCGGTGGTTGTTACTCCTGGCGGGATCTAGACTTGCGCCACAGATCAATACTAGACTTTTCTGCGCACTTTGTCCACACTCGTGCTCACCCGGGAGCAACTTCCCGGTCGGTCATCCATCCTGACACTACTCCAAGCTGAGCACGCTTAACTTTGGAGTTCTGTCCGAATGGGCTCCCGGAAAAGAAGGAATTCCTTATTGATATGAGTAGTCTATCATACCTAATAAGCCAGGCCATCACAGATAATGTTCTTGTGAAGCTTACTCAGGAAGATGACGTGGCATGCCTCCACAAACAAGTTTATGAGTGGCATGGCCACAAGGTCGTCTTCATGAAGGTTCACAGGATTGAGCTGCTGTCAGGACCCCGATTCCAATTTGAATCGATCTAGCCGGTAACACCTCATATCACTTTGCGGCCTCACGCACGGTATTCCACGGATGTCGCCTTACCATGGCCTGGGACCGGTTGTGCCTTTTGGCTCACGTATATGATAGTGTCGCTAGCATCCATATGACAAAGAACCCGGGCCGACATGGCTAGTCGTGAACCCAAAGCGGCAACAACCTATGGGGAGAGGCATACATGAATCACATCAAGCATGTCGGTCAACAGCGCGTGAATCCGGGCTATAGCACTGGGCAAACATGACTTCGGGAACCCGGGCTGTAGCAGGCTAGGCAGGACTCCAGATGTCACCGCATGACATTTCCCCGAAGGGACAGACACAGGAACGAACTGAAACACATGCCGGCCAGTCAAGTGTCCTGAGCAGTAGTGCTGGGCTAGCAGGACTCCGGTGAACCGGGTTGTAGCGGACTAGTATGGCTCATGGAAGCACTAGACTACATTTCCCCATAAGAGAGACTGCCAAGGATAAACAACTAGGTTGTCGGATCCCACACATACCAAGCATTTCAATCATACACACAATATGCTCGATATGTGTAATGACAACATGGCATCACAACATAACTCTACGACTCAAGTATTATTCATTAGGCTCCGAGGAACGAGATATACAAACATGGGTCTCATGACCCAACAATCATAGCATACAAATCAAAGCACATGCGGAAGCTTAACATGTCTGAGTACAGACATCTACAAATGAAAAAGGCTAAGAAGCCTGACTATCTACCAGATCCTGTCGAGGGCACAGGATCATAGCTGAGGTATCAAGCTAAACGTCGAAGTCCACACGGAACTACTAGCGAGACTGACGTCTCTCTGCAAAACATAGAATAGGCAAACGTGAGTACAAATGTACCCAGCAAGACTTACATCAGAACTAACTACATATGCATCGGTATCAACAAAGGGGGGTGGTGGAGTTTAACTGCAGCAAGCCAGCTTTGACTCAGTGGCTAACCTGAACTACGACTGCAAGAAACTCTTTTGAGGTGGCGCACACGAGTCCACATATTCACCATATCAATACACCACTATGGATCCGCTCCCGTCTCCCTACGAGAAGGCCATCCATAGCACTCACGCTTATCTTGCGAGTTCTAGAGTATCCACTTCAAGTTATCTATGAACTGTATAGGCAACCAAGCAGTCCTTTACCACGGACGCGGCTATTCGAATAGATGATGTTAACCCTACAGGGGTGTACTTCTTCATACACGCTCTCACCACTTACCGTCGTTTACACGACATGTACTCAGCAACCTTCAAGCGGAAGCCCAACGAGGGTGTCGGCCACGGCCTACCTAACACTCAAGTCGTTATTCCAGCAAGACTTACACTCAAGTCGCTAAGTGTGTACAGGGTTTCGAGACACCAAACGGGCGCCCGGTATACCCAGCCACGGTGTATCTACCGCATCATAGCCCACCCCTAGGGTCAGCGCTACGCACGACCACCAACACATATCCTATAAACACCAGAAACTAGTTGCAACTCCTGGACAAAGGACTAGGGTGGTTAAGAAGCTGAGAGGGTCAATTAAGGATCCCAATGCATGGTAGTAACTGATTCTTAAATCACACATACAGATCTCGGTGCTTAAGGACGGTTCCAATGAAACAACCCACCATGTACTCCTACATGGCCTCTCATCGATACCTTTACCAAATCGTGTTCAACACACTTAGCTCAGACACAGTAGGACATGTTCACAACTTTCCAATTCATCCCCGATGAATCAGACCTGACACAACTCTAAGCAATAGCAGGCATGACAAACAAGCATGAATGAGTAGGCACATCAGGGCTCAAACAACTCCTACTCATGCTAGTAGGTTACATCTATTTACTGTGGCAATGACAGGTCATGCAGAGGATAAGGGGTTCAACTACCACAACAAGTAATAGATGGATCGTTGTTGTCCTAATGCAGTAAAAGAGAGCAGGAGTGAGAGAGTGGGATTGTATCGGAATGAACAAGGGGTTTTTGCTTGCCTGGCACTTTTGAAGATGATATAGCTCTTCATCGGTGTCATTGATCACATCATCGAAACATACGTCTACCGAGGGGGAACAATCACCGGCAAACACAGAAAGAATACAATCAATGCAATGCACAATATGATGCATGATCATGACATGTCAATATGATGTGTTTTGAGCTAATGCAACTAAAACCAGGGTGGTTTGAGCTTATTTCAATCAAAGATTCAAATACAAGCCTAAACTATGAACTCATATAAGTGCATTATCATGTTTCATCTAAACAGCAAGGTTAGGTTGCTCTAACATGCATGAAACCTGTACAGATGGATAGATTGGATTTTTCTGATCATTTTTCATATATAATATGTTTCATTTGGAGTTACGGTTGATTTTATATGATTTTTAGAAGTTTATACATTTGCTGAAATAAATAAACCATTTAGATTTATTTGAATTACAGAAAAGGGTTTACTGCGTCAGCACTAGGTCACGCTGACCTCAGCAGGTCAACAGGCCCGGTCCAGGTCAAACCTGACCTGTGGGACCCGCGTGTCAGTGTCACATCTAACTAACAGTGCCTGTTAGGCTAAGTAGGTGATTAACTAAACTAATCTAGGGCTGGGCCTACATGTCAGTGGCTCATCTAGTTAACTAAGTTAATTAACACTAATTAACTAACACTAATTAAACAGGGGCCTGGGGCAACACGTCATGAGGCAGGGGAGGTTAAACAGGGGTCAAACCCTGCCGGCGTGGAGTCGCCGGCGAGGCCGAGACGGCGGAGGGGCTCGGATTTTGCCCTTCGGCGACCAAATTAGCGGAAGAGACCACCTATAGAGAGCTGGCACTCTCGCGCATCCATTGGAGCAAGCGAGAGAAGCTGCGGTGGAGTGAGCTCGCCGGAGTCGAGCTCGTGGCGGTGGCCGGGCCTCGGGCAATGACGGGTTTGACGCTATGGTGCAAGGCAGGAGGAGCTGGGGGTGGCTACGGTTCTGCGAAGACATGTTGAGCACGGTGGTGCGCTCGGTTGCGGCTCTAGGTGACGGTGGCCACGGCGGCGACATGGCTGGGCGGCGGTGAGCTTCGGGCACGGCGGCGCTAGCGCTAGGGGACGTGCGAGGCGACGGGGAAAGGGGAGAACGGAAGAGGAGCACACTGAGGACTCGCAGAGAAGCCCAGCGGGGTCGGGGAAGCGTCGGAGGTGGCGAATCCAAGGGCAGCGATCGTCGGGGCAGAGGATAGCGATGGCGTCGACGACGGCGCTCCAGGGCGTCCGGTGTCATGTGGCTCGGCGGAGAGGACCGGGGCGTCACGGCGGAGCTTCTGGACTCAGGTCGAGGGTGAGGAGGTGGCTCTCGCCGCGGCAACAGCGAGCGGCGGCGACGGTGGCGTTGCGGGAAGAGAGCAGAGGAGGGGCAGGGGGTTCCGGGGGAGAGGGGAGAGGTGCAGGGGGTCAAGGGCGTCACTGTGGTGTCGTCTAGGCACACCGGGGAGGAGCCAGGCAGGCAGGGAGGGAGGAGGTGGCCGGCGCGGGGCGGGCACGCGCCTCCGTCCTCCTGGCAGGGGAGGAAGACGACAGGGAGGAGGCGGTGGTGGGCTGGGCCGTCCAGCTGCAGTGTTGGGCCGGTTGGTGGCGCCAGGTAAGGCCGAGGTAACTTTCTCTCTCTCTGTTTTCTATTTTAATTACTGTTTTCTATTTGTTTCAATCTGTTTTGATTTAGTTCATGCACTAAATATTTTTTGTTTCTTCTGATAATTTTTGCAGGGACTGAAACGAATATTCTAGAGCCCCTCACAAAATAACATAATTATTGAAGCATTAAATATATTTATAACATATATTTGCTCCAACTCAAATACAATATGTATTAATTCAAAGATCCAAAATGTCAAGTAAAAATGTGCATCATCTCTGGTTACTGTTTCCAGCATTTCCAAAAAATGATGAACATTTTTTAAAGCCACTTTGGGTTCATTAAAATATTTTGGTTGAACCTATTGATTTCCTTTGATGCTAGGGTTTGGAAAAAAATCTCCATTTCAAATTCAAAAGAATTTAAACATGATGCAACACATGACTAGCTATCTCATAGCATACTAGAACTAGGGATGTGACAACTCACCCCCACTAAAACAAGAATCTCGTCCCGAGATTCAAGAAGTGAAGTAAGAAGACAGAGGGGTCACAAAACTATCACAGTCTTCTCGATCCATCTGCCCTTCTCGAAGATACCAATATATTGCATCACATTGATCTTGACGTCTTTTTTTCGAGATCTTCATTAAACACAATGACGACCGAAGGAAACTCTACAGGATTGATCATCTCGAAGATCAAGCAAATCATGATCAACTCACGGAATGAGATGTTGAAACATCTCGAGTTGAGACAGAAAACACATCGAGAGGGATGGAAGAACAAACGATGAGGTTTGATTTGGTGGGCAACAATCCCACGCTTAGAGAGATCGTGGATGGTGTCAAGGTGGCGAGGAAATAATTGCCATGATCCCATAACGAGGCACCTTGGGGAAGGTGACTCGTAGAGTTATTCCCTTAAATGGCAAAAAGAATTAATTTTGATATCTAGATCATTGAAACTCTTTATACCAGCCTAAGGCAATCACAATCCATCGTTTGGCGGAGTTCAAAGGAATGGCATATCCGGATTCAAATGGATGATGTGGAATACCTTGTTGAAGACAACGCAAGGAATGATTTTTGCTTATCATCAGAAATGGATGGGACCCATGGTAGTACCACTGTTGAAGATGGTCCTGACCAGGAATTACCGAGAAGGTAGTCCAAGATAGAATGGCACAATGCCGGTGCAAGCCGGGAACAAAATACAAATGTTGGGAATGATTCTAGTAACTGGGGATAAACTCAACAGTAGAGAGTGATTCCACTGTTTGAATGGTTCTAGTATAATCAAGGAAACCGAGAGCACAACGACCCTGAGGAACAACTTCTAGAATAAGTTGCACTAACTCCTCATGGAGAAGATGGTCAAATAGCTCAATCAAGATACTACAATGATAGATCTTCCGGCTAGGTGTGTCGGCCACAACATCCACTTTACCGGGTTACAAAGAGACCAATATTACAGTCCTTGAGAAACGTTCCAACCATCATATCTTCCTAGGATTCAGATCTGGTTGGTGTCAGGATAATCCAGACTCATCGGGTCTAGAAAGAAAAATGAAAGTTTGCAACACAAATCGACGAGATGACGTTGCGAGATTCTCCGGGAATGAACTACGATAGTAAGCTCCAAAACATGAGCTGGTTCTTCTACAACATGTGAACATGCTGTCCCTGACAAGCATGACCACGTAGTCGTCTTATAATAAAACACTACCAAGTCCAGGTGGGGAGCCATCATCAAGGATATCGAAGTCCTTGCATAAGTCTTGCTCTTAAGAAGAGACTTCTTCTCCTTGAACAAATCAATCAGTGGCTTGGTGTGCTAGGGATACGTATAGAATGAAGATGATCAGTCTATCAGACCATACAATACTTCGCACATGCATGACTGACTGGGGATGATTCCAGAGGAAGCAAAACAAACATTCTAGAATTCATGGTGGCAACTTACATCAAATGCACGTGAATCAAGGAAGTCACTTCTTACATCCAAACATATACTTCATGAACGGGGCATGAAGAAAATGCTTACACAAGTCTCCAACACTAGCTGGATGTTCAACACAAATCATGGAGGAGACAAAATGCTGCTGATGGGCTCAATAGCAACTCATCGGAATTTCCATATCACTGGACTTCCACCATTATGTGAACAATGTGATAGTATTGGTCAGACCAAAGGATGTAATGGTGTATGCTCGAGGAGTCAAACAAGAGTAGACAACATTACGAATATCGTTGGTTCTGATTTGATTTGAGAATAGCCCACACTCAAATCAAGGTTGGACAAGACGACAGATTCAAGAACTGATCATGAGGATCAATCGATGAAGATATCATCTTTCTTCAACACACACACAACACAAGGATATCCCTTCCGAAATGAACTAAGTGGGAAAAGCTTTCATCTTCCAACTCTGCAAGTAGTTGTTTAGCTCAACCGACTAGTTCAGGATACCCAACACAGAATCTTAGAGAATGGGTGGTTTGGAGGAAAACCATTATGACCACGGACTTAACATAGCGGTCAGGTGACAATCTGGTAATACTTCGGTGAAGTTATCCGGAAAATCATGAACCACCGATATGACTTTAAGCTCGAGAACGATCTTCCTTTTCAAGGCAAGATGACATGATCAGAAGATTAAGGGATATAATTCTAACTCAAAGATCGAAGAGTGCACCAGAAATAAGGACAAGATAACACGAGCAATCCTAGAATAGTGATTCGATAACCAACACACTAAGAATGATATTAATGTCCATTAACTACCAAGCAACACGGTTGCTAGGAGTATTGATTTCACACATCACAATTCACTTGTCGGCATTTCGGTTACAACAACACGGAACCGAGGAATGAATAATGATGGCGAGAAGTATCACTGCGTCGAGAATTCATGAGATATGGTGCAATTCTCATGACAATCCTGACATAAAGGGGGTAATACTCCAGGGTAGAACAGAGCAAAAGCTGGATTGGCATTTGATCTACAGAACACAACTACTTTGACCCAGTCCTGGATATGGATGAGGTACAGGAGTTTGTTTCTCCTAGTCATTCTGAAATAGAATGGCTTAACGGACCACAATAATAATAACATCGATAACACGGATGCACAATTACTCCTGACTATCAATTGATAGATGATGGTCGGAATACAAATGAAGAGGGACAACTCAAGAGGACATATATCTTTTTGAGTTGTGGATGCATAGATTAATATGTCGAACCAAGTTCAACAAGTTTCTTCCAGATAACCCATGCAGAAAGGTAGAACTGGCAGAATCACAATTATGAATGGAGAACTCAAGAGTACTCTGATTGTGATATTTTGGTTCAAAGAACTTCTGCCTTAATGGTTCACGGTATTTGGAAGAAGGAAATACCACGGACCTCGAGGACTGTCGCAAGGTTACTAATATCCTAAAGGAACGACCAAACACTATCAACAGGAGGTGACTAAAGTGAATCTCGGGTTCAAACCCAAGAATAGAATACCTACTAACTAAATGGCATCACGGTATGCTTTCGAGAATGATGGCCAAAATCATCACACTGGGAACACAAGACATGGCTAGATTAATAGGTGATCCTCTAAAACACCTAGGGTCATAATACTAGCTCCAACCTATATGTCGAGGCAACAAAGGGCCTCAACTCACCGATTAGTGTGGTTAATCTGGACCAAAAGGATATCAGAAACGGGAAGAAAGGATTGCAAATGCATCAGACTATTTACAGACCTGGGATGACTTGGACAACATAATGGCTGTAAATGCTCAAAATTATTTGAGACATCCTGCAAAATGGTGGCATAACCACTTAACATCACAATATCAAAGTTCCGAGACCAACTATGAACACATGGAAGTACTGGAAACTGAACTGAGACATGAATCCATCAATCCTATAAGTCTATGGATTAGTAACACGTCATCCTGATAGATAGATGAGAAGGCCTAGTTTCTTAACCCTGTAGAAAAGAAGAGGTTGACTCAGATCAGAAGGGCATAAGGTAAAGGAGTAAAAAGAGCCTTACGTTCCCTTCCACAATCAATTCCGTTATATAACTAAAGCATTTCTAGACTCAACTTCGACCAGTTTGGCTTGGCAATCCTACAGGCAGTCAGGCTCTGGTACCAACACTGTCAGGACCCCGATTCCAAGTCACATCGATCTAGCCGGTAACACCTCTTATCACTTTGCGGCCTCACGCACGGTATTCCATGGATGTTGCCTTACCATGGCCCGGGACCATTTGCGCCTTTTGGCTCACGTATATGACAGTGTCACTAGCATCCATATGACAAAGAACCTGGGCCGACATGGCTAGTCGTGAACCCAAAGCGGCACCAACCTATGGGGACAGGCGTACATGAATCACATCGAGCATGTCGGTCTGCAGCGTGTGAATCCGGGCTGTAGCACTGGGCTAACTGGACTCCGGGAAACCGGGCTGTAGCAGGCTAGGTAGGACTCCGGATGTCACCGCATGACATTTCCGCGAAGGGACAGACACAGGAACAAAGTGAAACACATGTCGGCCAGTCAAGTGTCCTGAGCAGTAGTGCTGGGCTAGCAGGACTCCGGTGAACCGGGCTGTAGCGGACTACTATGGCTCATGGAAGCACTAGACTACATTTCCCCATAAGAGAGGCTGCCAAGGATAAACAACTAGGTTGTCGGATCCCACACATACCAAGCATTTCAATCATACACACTATATGCTCGATATGTGTAAATACAACATGGCATCACAACATAACTCTACGACTCAAGTATTATTCATTAGGCTCCGAGGAGCGAGATATACAAACATGGGTCTCATGACCCAACAATCATAGCATACAAATCAAAGCACATGCGGAAGCTTAACATGTCTGAGTACAGACATCTACAAATGAAAAAGGCTAAGAAGCCTGACTATCTACCAGATCCTGTCGAGGGCACAAGATTATAGCTGAGGTATCAAGCTAAACGTCGAAGTCCACACGGAACTACTAGCGAGACTGACGTCTCTCTGCAAAACATAGAATAGGCAAACGTGAGTACAAATGTACCCAGCAAGACTTACATCACAACTAACTACATATGCATCGGTATCAACAAAGGGGGTGGTGGAGTTTAACTGCAGCAAGCCAGCTTTGACTCAGTGGCTAACCTGAACTACGACTACAAGAAACTCTTTTGAGGTGGCGCACACGAGTCCACATATTCACCATATTAATACACCACTATGGATCCGCTCCCGTCTCCCTACGAGAAGGCCATCCATAGCACTCACGCTTATCTTGCGAGTTTTAGAGTATCCACTTCAAGTTATCTATGAACTATATAGGCAACCAAGCAGTCCTTTACCAAGGACGCGGCTATTCGAATAGATGATGTTAACCCTGCAGGGGTGTACTTCTTCATAGACTCTCTCACCACTTACCGTCGTTTACACGACATGTACTCGGCAACCTTCAAGCGGAAGCCCAACGAGGGTGTCGGCCACGGCCTACCTAACACTCAAGTCTTTATTCCAGGTTTATCGCCTATCTAGGTTCCATCCGTAGGGAGTCCGGCTGAGGTTTCCACATACGGCCCCGAACGATGTGTACAGGGTTTCGAGACACCAAACGGGCGCCCGGTATACCCAGCCACGGTGTATCTACCGCATCATAGCCCACCCCTAGGGTCAGCGCTACGCACGACCACCAACATATATCCTATAAACACCAGAAACTAGTTGCAACTCCTGGACAAAGGACTAGGGTGGTTAAGAAGCCGAGAGGGTCAATTAAGGATCCCAATGCATGGTAGTAACTGATTCTTAAATCACACATACAGATCTCGGTGCTTAAGGACGGTTCCAATGAAAAAACCCACCATGTACTCCTACATGGCCTCTCATTGATACCTTTACCAAATCGTGTTCAACACACTTAGCTCAGACACAGTAGGACATGTTCACAACTTTCCAATTCATCCCCGATGAATCAGACCTGACACAACTCTAAGCAATAGCAGGCATGACAAACAAGCATGAATGAGTAGGCACATCAGGGCTCAAACAACTCCTACTCATGCTAGTAGGTTACATCTATTTACTGTGGCAATGACAGGTCATGCAGAGGATAAGGGGTTCAACTACCACAACAAGTAACATATGGATCATTGTTGTCCTAATGCAGTAAAAGAGAGCAGGAGCGAGAGAGTGGGATTGTATCGGAATGAACAAGGGGTTTTTGCTTGCCTGGCTCTTTTGAAGATGATATAGCTCTTCATCGGTGTCATTGATCACATCGTCGAAACATACGTCTACCGAGGGGGAACAATCACCGGCAAACACAGAAAGAATACAATCAATGCAATGCACAATATGATGCATGATCATGACATGTCAATATGATGTGTTTTGAGCTAATGCAACTAAAACCAGGGTGGTTTGAGCTTATTTGAATCAAAGATTCAAATACAAGCCTAAACTATGAACTCATATAAGTGCATTATCATGTTTCATCTAAACAGCAAGGTTAGGTTGCTCTAACATGCATGAAACCTGTACAGATGGACAGATTGGATTTTTCTGATCATTTTTCATATATAATTTGTTTCATTTGGAGTTATGGTTGATTTTATATGATTTTGAGAAGTTTATAACATTTGATGAAATAAATAAACCTTTTAGATTTATTTGAATTACAGAAAAGGGTTTACTGCGTCAGCACTAGGTCACGCTGACCTCAGCAGGTCAACAAGCCCGGTCCAGGTCAAACCTGACCTGTGGGACCCGCGTGTCAGTGTCACATCTAACTAATAGTGCCTGTTAGTACTAAGTAGGTGATTAACTAAACTAATCTAGGGCTGGGCCCACATGTCAGTGGCTCATCTAGTTAACTAAGTTAATTAACACTAATTACCTAACACTAATTAAACAGGGGCCTGGACCCACACGTCATGTGGCAGGGGAGGTTAAACAGGGGTTAAACCCTGCCGGCGTTGAGTCGCCGGCGAGGCCGAGACGGCGGAGGTGCTCGGATTTTGCCCTCCGGCGAACAAATTAGCGGAAGAGACCACCTACAAAGAGCTGGCACTCTCGCGCATCCATTGGAGCAAGCGAGAGAGGCTGCGGTGGAGTGAGCTCGCCGGAGTCGAGCTCGTGGCGGCGGTCAGGGCTCGGGCAACGTCGGCTTCGATGCAACGGTGCAAGGCAGGAGGAGCTGGGGGTGGCTACGGTTGTGCGAAGACATGATGAGCACGGTGGTGCGCTCGGTTGCGGCTCTAGGTGACGGTGGCCACGGCGGCGACATGGCAGGGCGGCGGTGAGCTTCGGGCATGGCGGCGCTAGCGCTAGGGGACGTGCGAGGCGACGGGGAAAGGGGCGAACAGAACAGGAGCTCACGGAGGACTCGCAAAGAAGCCGAGCGGGGTCGGGGAAGCGTCGGAGGCGGCGAATCGAAGGGCGGCGATCGTCGGGGCAAAGGACATCGATGGCGTTGACGACGGTGCTCCAGGGCGTCCGCCGTCATGTGGCTCGGCGGAGAGGACCGGGGCGTCACCGCGAAGCTTCTGGACTCAGGTCGAGGGCGAGGAGGTGGCTCTCACCGCGGCAACAGCGAGCGGCGGTGACGGGGGAAGAGAGCAGAGGAGGGGCAGGGGGTTCTGGGGGAGAGGGGAGAGGTGCAGGGGGTCGAGGGCGTCTCTGTGGTGTCGTGTAGGTGCACCGGGGAGGAGCCAGGCAGGCAGGGAGGGAGGAGGTGGCCCGCGCGGGGCGGGCACGCGCCTCCGTCCTCCTGGCAGGGGAGGAAGACGACAGGGAGGAGGCGGTGGTGGGCTGGGCCGTCCAGCTGCAGTGCTGGGCTGGTTGGTGGCGCCAGGTAAGGCCGAGGTAACTTTCTCTCTCTCTGTTTTCTATTTTAATTACTGTTTTCTATTTGCTTCAATCTGTTTTCATTTAGTTCAAGCACTAAATATTTTTTGTTTCTTCTGATAATTTTTGAAGGGACTGAAAGGAATATTCTAGAGCTCCTCACAAAATAACATAATTATTGAAGAATTAAATATATTTATAACATATATTTGCTCCAACTCAAATACAATATGTATTAATTCAAAGATCCAAAATGTCAAGGAAAATGTGCATCATCTCTGGTTACTGTTTCCAGCATTTCCAAAAAATGAAGAACATTTTTTAAAGCCACTTTGGGTTCACTAAAATATTTTGGTTGAACCTATTGATTTCCTTTGATGCTAGGGTTTGGAAAAAATCTCCATTTCAAATTCAAAAGAATTTAAACATGATGCAACACATGACTAGCTATCTCACAGCATACTAGAACTAGGGATGTGACAACTCACCCCCACTAAAACAAGAAACTCGTTCCGAGATTCAAGAAGTGAAGTAAGAAGACAGAGGGGTCACAAAACTATCACAGTCTTCTCGATCCAACTGCCCTTCTCGAAGATACCGATATATTGCATCACATTGATCTTGACGTCTTTGTTTTCGAGATCTTCATTCAACACGATGACGACGGAAGGAAACTCTACAGGATAGATCTTTTCAAAGATCAAGCAAATCATGATCAACTCACGGAATGAGATGTTGAAACATCTCGAGTTGAGACACAAAACACATCGAGAGGGATGGAAGAACAAACGACGAGGTTTGATTTGGTGGGCAACAATCCCACGCTTAGAGAGATCGTGGATGGTGTCAAGATGGCGAGGAAATAATTGCCATGATCCCATAACGGGGCACCTTCGGGAAGGTGACTCGTAGATTTATTCCCTTAAATGGCAAAAAGAATTACTTTTGATATCTAGATCATTGAAACTCTTTATACCAGCCTAACGCAATCACAATCGATCGTTTGGCGGAGTTCAAAGGAATGGCATATTCGGATTCAAGTGGATGATGTGGACTACCTTGTTCAAGACAACGCAAGGAATGATTTTTGCTTATCATCAGAAATGGATGGGACCCATGGTGGTACCACTGTTGAAGATGGTCCTGACCAGGAATTACCGAGAAGGTAGTCCAAGATAGAATGGCACAATGCCGGTGCAAGCTGGGAACAAAATGCAAATGTTGGGAATGATTCTAGTAACTGGGGATAAACTCAATAGTAGAGAGTGATTCCACTGTTTGAATGGTTCTAGTATAATCGAGGAAACCGAGAGCACAACGACCCTGAGGAACAACTTCTAGAATAAGTTGCCCTAAATCCTCATGGAGAAGATGGTCAAATAGCTCAATCAAGATACTACAACGATTGATCTTCCGGCTAGGTGTGTCGGCGACAACATCCACTTTACCGGGTTACAGAGAGACCAATATTACAGTCCTTGAGAAACGTTCCAACCATCATATATGCCTGGGATTCAGATCTGGTTGGTGTCAGGATAATCCAGACTCATCGGGTCTGGAAAGAAAAATGAAAGTTTGCAACACAAGTCGACGAGATGATGTTGCGAGATTCTTGGGGAATGAACTACGATAGTAAGCTCCAAAACATGAGCCGGTTTTGCTAAAACATGTGAACATGCTGTCCCTGACAAGCATGACCACGTAGTAGTCTTATAACAAAACACTACCAAGTCCAGGTGGGGAGCCATCATCAAGGATATCGAAGTCCTTGCATAAGTCTTGCTCTTAAGAAGAGACTTCTTCTCCTTGAACAAATCAATCAGTGGCTTTGTGTGCTAGGGATACGTATAGAATGAAGATGATCAGTCTATCAGACCATACAATACTTCGCACATGCATGACTGACTTGGGATGATTCCAGAGGAAGCAAAACAAACTTTCTCGAATTCACGGTGGAAACTTACATCAAATGCACGTGAATCAAGGTAGTCACTTCTTTCATCCAAACATATACTTCATGAACGGGGCATGAAGAAAATGCTTACACAAGTTTCCAACACTAGCTGGATGTTCAACACAAATCATGGAGGAGACAAAATGCTGCTGATGGGCTCAATAGCAACTCATCGGAATTTCCATATCACTGGACTTCCACCATTATGTGAACAATGTGATAGTATTGGTCAGACCAAAAGATGTAATGGTGTATGCTCGAGGAGTCAACCAAGAGTAGACAACATTACGAATATCGTTGGTTCTGATTTGATTTGAGGATAGCCACACTCAAATCAAGGTTGGACAAGACGACAGATTCAAGAACTGATCATGAGGATCAATCGATGAAGATATCATCTTTCTTCAACACACACAACACAAGGATATCCCTTCCGAAATGAACTAAGTGGGAAAAGCTATCATCTTCCAACTCTGCAAGTAGTTGTTTAGCTCAACCGACTAGTTCAGTGTACCCAACACATAATCTTGGTGAATGGGTGGTTTGGAGGAAAACCATTATGACCATGGACTTAACATAGCGGTCAGGTGACAATCTGGTAATACTTCCGTGAAGATATCCGGAAAATCACGAACCACCGATAGGACTTTAAGCTCGAGAACAATCTTCCTTTGCAAGGCAAGACGACATGATCAAAAGAGTAAGGGATTCAATTCTAACTCAAAGATCGAAGAGTGCACCAGAAATAAGGACAAGATAACACGAGCAATCTAGAATAGTGATTCGATAACCAACACACTAAGAATGATATTAATGCTCATTAACTACCAAGCAACATGGTTGCTAGGAGTATTGATTTCACACATCACAATTCACTTGTCGGCATTTAGGTTACAACAACACGGAACCGAGGAATGAATAATGATGGCGAGAAGTATCACTGCGTCAAGAATTCATGAGAGATGGTGCAATTCTCACGACAATACTTACATAAAGGCGGTAATACTCCAGGGTAGAACAAAGCAAAAGCTAGGTTGGCATTTGATCTGCAGAACACAACTACTTTGACCCAATCCTGGATATGGATGAGGTACTGGATTTTTTTTCTCCTAGTCATTCTGAAATAGAATGGCTTAATGGACCACAATAATAATAACATCGATAACACGGATGCACAATTACTCCTGACTATCAATTGATAGATGATGGTCGGAATACAAATGAAGAGGGACAACTCAAGAGGACATATATATTTTTTGAGTTGTGGATGCATAGATTAATATGTCGAACCAAGTTCAACAAGTTTCTTCCAGATAACCCATGCAGAAAGGTAGAACTGGCAGAATCACAATTATGAATGGAGAACTCAAGAGTACTCTGATTGTGATATTTTGGTTCAAAGAACTTCTGCCTTAATGGTTCATGGTATTTGGAAGAAGGAAATACCACGGACCTCGAGGACTGTCGCAAGGTTACTAATATCCTAAAGGAACGACCAAACACTATCAACAGGAGGTGACTGAAGTGAATCTCAGGTTCAAACCCAGAAATAGAATACCTACTAACTAAATGGCATCACGGGATGGTTTCGAGAATGATGGCCAGAATCATCACACTGGGAACACAAGACATGGCTAGATTACTAGGTGATCCTCTAAAACACCTAGGGTCATAATACTAGCTCCAACCTATATGTCGAGGCAACAGAGTGCCTCAACTCACCGATTAGTGTGGTTAATCTGGACCAAAAGGATATCAGAAACGGGAAGAAAGGATTGCAAATGCATCAGACTATTTAGAGACCTGGGATGACTCGGACAGCATAACGGCTGTAAATGCTCAAAATTATTTGAGACATCCTGCAAAATGGTGGTATAACCAGTTAACATCACAATCTCAAAGTTCCAAGACCAACTATGAACACACGGAAGTACTGGAAACTGAACTGAGACATGAATCCATCAATCCTATAAGTCTATAGATTAGTAACACGTCATCCAGATAGATAGATGAGAAGGCCTAGTTTCTTAACCCCGTAGAAAAGAAGAGGTTGACTCAGATCAGAAGGGCATAAGGTAAAGGAGTAAAAAGAGCCTTACGTTCCCTTCCACAATCAATTCCGTTATATAACTAAAGCATTTCTAGACTCAACTTCGACCAGTTTGGCTTGGCAATCCTACAGGCAGTCAGGCTCTGATACCAACACTGTCAGGACCCCGATTCCAAGTCACATCAATCTAGCCGGTAACACCTCATATCACTTTGCGGCCTCACACACGGTATTCCACGGATGTCGCCTTACCATGGCCCGGACCGCTTGCGCCTTTTGGCTCACGTATATGACAGTGTCGCTGGCATCCATATGACAAAGAACCCGGGCCGACATGGCTAGTCATGAACCCAAAGCGGCACCAACCTATGGGGACAGGCATACATGAATCACATCGAGCATGTCGGTCAGCAGCGTGTGAATCCGGGCTGTAGCACTGGGCTAACAGGACTCCGGGAACCCGGGCTATAGCAGGCTAGGCAGGACTCCGGATGTCACTGCGTGACATTTCCCTGAAGGGACAGACACAGGAACGAAGTGAAACACATGTCGGCCAGTCAAGTGTCCTGAGCAGTAGTGCTGGGCTAGCAGGACTCCGGTGAACCGGGTTGTAGCGGACTAGTATGGCTCATGGAAGCACTAGACTACATTTCCCCATAAGAGAGACTGCCAAGGATAAACAACTAGGTTGTCGGATCCCACACATACCAAGCATTTCAATCATACACACAATATGCTCGATATGTGTAAATACAACATGGCATCACAACATAACTCTATGACTCAAGTATTATTCATTAGGCTCCGAGGAGCGAGATATACAAACATGGGTCTCATGACCCAACAATCATAGCATACAAATCAAAGCACATGCGGAAGCTTAACATGTCTGAGTACAGACATCTACAAATGAAAAAGGCTAAGAAGCCTGACTATCTACCAGATCCTGTCGAGGGCACAAGATCATAGCTGAGGTATCAAGCTAAACGTCGAAGTCCACACGGAACTACTAGCGAGACTGACGTCTCTCTGCAAAACATAGAATAGGCAAACGTGAGTACAAATGTACCCAGCAAGACTTACATCAGAACTAACTACATATGCATTGGTATCAACAAAGGGGGGTGGTGGAGTTTAACTGCAGCAAGCCAGCTTTGACTCAGTGGCTAACCTGAACTACGACTACAATAAACTCTTTTGAGGTGGCGCACACGAGTCCACATATTCACCATATCAATACACCACTATGGATCCACTCCCGTCTCCCTACGAGAAGGCCATCTATAGCACTCACGCTTATCTTGCGAGTTTTAGAGTATCCACTTCAAGTTATCTATGAACTGTATAGGCAACCAAGCAGTCCTTTACCACGGACGCGGCTATTCGAATAGATGATGTTAACCCTACAGGGGTATACTTCTTCATACACGCTCTCACCACTTACCGTCGTTTACACGACATGTACTCGGCAACCTTCAAGCGGAAGCCCAACGAGGGTGTCGGCCACGGCCTACCTAACACTCAAGTCGTTATTCCAGGTTTATCGCCTATCTAGGTTCCATCCGTAGGGAGTCCGGCCGAGGTTTCCACATACGGCCCCGAACGATGTGTACAGGGTTCCGAGACACCAAACGGGCGCCCGTTATACCCAGCCACGGTGTATCTACCGCATCATAGCCCACCCCTAGGGTCAGCGCTACGCACGGCCACCAACACATATCCTATAAACACCAGAAACTAGTTGCAACTCCTGGACAGAGGACTAGGGCGGTTAAGAAGCCCAGAGGGTCAATTAAGGATCCCAATGCATGGTAGTAAATGATTCTTAAATCACACATACAGATCTCGGTGCTTAAGGACGGTTCCAATGAAACAACCCACCATGTACTCCTACATGGCCTCTCATCAATACCTTTACCAAATCGTGTTCAACACACTTAGCTCAGACACAGTAGGACATGTTCACAACTTTCCAATTCATCCCCGATGAATCAGACCTGACACAACTCTAAGCAATAGCAGGCATGACAAACAAGCATGAATGAGTAGGCACATCAGGGCTCAAACAACTCCTACTCATGCTAGTAGGTTTCATCTATTTACTGTGTCAATGACAGGTCATGCAGAGGATAAGGGGTTCAACTACCACAACTAGTAACAGATGGATCGTTGTTGTCCTAATGCAGTAAAAGAGAGCAGGAGCGAGAGAGTGGGATTGTATCGGAATGAACAAGGGGGTTTTGCTTGCCTGGCACTTTTGAAGATGATATAGCTCTTCATCGGTGTCATTGATCACATCGTCGAAACATACGTCCCCGAGGGGGAACAATCACCGGCCAACATAGAAAGAATACAATCAATGCAATGCACAATATGATGCATGATCATGACATGTTAATATGATGTGTTTTGAGCTAATGCAACTAAAACCAGGGTGGTCTGAGCTTATTTGAATCAAAGATTCAAATACAAGCCTAAACTATGAACTCATATAAGTGCATTATCATGTTTCATCTAAACAGCAAGGTTAGGTTGCTCTAACATGCATGAAACCAGTACAGATGGATAGATTGGATTTTTTTTATCATTTTTCATATATGATTTTTAGAAGTTTATAATATTTTCTGAAATAAATAAACCATTTAGATTTATTTGAATTCCAGAAAAGGGTTTACTGGATCAGCACTAGGTCACGCTGACCTCAGTAGGTCAACAGGCCCGGTGCAGGTCAACCCTGACCTATGGGACCCGCGTGTCACTGTCACATCTAACTAATAGTGCCTGTTAGTGCTAAGTAGGTGATTAACTAAACTAATCTAGGGCTGGGCCCACATGTCAGTGGCTCTTCTTGTTAACTAAGTTAATTAACACTAATTATCTAACACTAATTAAACAGGGGCCTTGGCCCACACGTCAGGACGCAGGGGAGGTCAAACAGGGCTCAAACCCAGCCAGCGTTGAGTCGCCGATGAGGCCGAGACGGCGGAGGGGCTCGGATTTTGCCCTCCGGCGACCAAATTAGCGGCCGAGATAACCTACAGAGAGCTGGCACTCTCACGCATCCATTGGAGCAAGCGAGAGAGGCTGCGGTGGAGTGAGCTCGCCGGAGTCGAGCTCGTGGCGGCGGCCGGGGCTCGGGCAACGACGGGTTCGGCGCTACGATGCAAGGCAGGAGGAGCTGGGGTGGCTACGGTTGCGCGCAGACATGCTGAGCACTGTGGTGCGCTCGGTTGCGGCTCTAGGTGACGGTGGCCATGGCGGCGACATGGCTGGGCGGCAGTGAGCTTCGGGCACGGTGGCGCTAGCGCTAGGGGACGTGCGAGGCGACGGGGAAAGGGGCGAACGGAAGAGCAGCTCACTGAGGACTCGCAGAGAAGCCCAGTGGGGTCGGGGAAGCGTCGGAGGCGGCGAATCGAAGGGCGGCGATCGTCGGGGTAGAGGACGGCGATGGCGTCGACGACGGCGCTCTAGGGCGTCCGGTGTCATGTGGCTCGGCGGAGAGGCCAGGGCGTCACGGCGGAGCTTCTAGACTCGGGTGGAGGGCGAGGAGGTGGCTCTGGCTGCGGCAACAGCGAGCGGCGGCGACGGTGGCGTTGGGGGAAGAGAGCAGAGGAGGGGCAGGGGGTTCCGGGGGAGAGGGGAGAGGTGCAGGGGGTCGAGGGCGTCTCCGTGGCGTCGTCTAGGCGCACCGGGGAGGAGCCAAGCAGGCAGGGAGGGAGGAGGTGGCCGGCGCGGGGCGGGCATGCACCTCCGTCCTCCTGGCAGGGGAGGAAGAAGACAGGGAGGAGGCGGTGGTGGGCTGGGCCGTCCAGCTGCAGTGCTAGGCCGGTTAGTGGAGCCAGGTAAGGCCGAGGTAACTTTCTCTCTCTCTATTTTCTATTTTAATTACTGTTTTCTATTTTTTTCAATCTGTTTTGATTTAGTTCAAGCACTAAATCATTTTTGTTTCTTCTGATAATTTTTGCAGGGACTGAAAGGAATATTCTAGAGCCCCTCACAAAATAACAGAATTATTGAAGCATTAAATATATTTATAACATATATTTGCTCCAACTCAAATACAATATGTATTAATTCAAAGATCCAAAATTTCAAGGAAAAATGTGCATCATCTCTGGTTACTGTTTCCATCATTTTCAAAAAATGATGAACATTTTTGAAAGACACTTTGGGTTCACTAAAATATTTTGGTTGAACCTATTGATTTCCTTTGATGCTAGGGTTTGGAAAAAATCCCCATTTTAAATTCAAAAGAATTTAAACATGATGCAACACAGGACTAGCTATCTCGGAGCATACTAGAACTAGGGATGTGACAGCTGCTGCCGGACGTCCTCGATGATGTTCATGGCAAGGTCCGTATTGTGTCCAGCCCAAATTAGATCGAGGAATGAAATACTTGCCCCAGCTAGTGTTTAATAGTAGTTTTGACTCTGTCTAATTATCCGAACCTTGCCTGTTATCGAGCCCTCTGGGGCTAGTACTCTGTTTGAATCCGTCTATGGGAACTGCTGCTACTTTTGTGTCCCCGTGAATTATCGTAATTGTTGCCGAAACAGATCCGTCCTCACTAGTTTTATCATACGAGCAGTGTGTGTTTTGATGAAATAGAGTATTCATTTGAGAACTGTGCGCCGACGTATACATAAGTACTTGTAAACACTGTTGGTGCTACCCCACTTGTAAGCAGTTGTGCGAAACACGACACATTGGCTCAGCTCGCTTCAACACTAGGCTACCGACCATCTAACAATCAACTATCTGCTGTCTGACTTATAAGCAACTATGTATCTTGTTACAGTGTTTCATGCAGTTAACTGAGGCCACAATGTAAGTTCCAAACATTCACACGCTAGTCCAGCGTTCATGTGGAACACTCACATTAAACTCGGCTTCATAAAAAACTTGAAAAGCATAAGTTAAGCAATTTTATACATCTCAATGATTCATAGAACATAACAAACATATACTAGTTCATAGCAAAAGACAAAGTTGTGAGAAGGTTTACAAATAAGGAAAAAACAAGCAAGGCTTCTCTGAGCAAAGGGCCTCCCGACAGGCTTAAATTTCCTGCAGTTCACTCTGGTTTTTCCTTGTTGCCACCATCCAGGGTTAGGTTCTCTCATTCCAGAATAACCAATTATAATTGTGTTCTCAGCTGGAATGCTGAACTGAATCATGTAGTGTACTGACCAGCTGAAATTCTTGTGCATTTCACTAAATTTAAGCACCGCTATTTGCAGAAATAAGCAGACCACAATGCCTCTTGTCCGCGCACCTGTCCAAAAAACTGCTGTGCAGCCGTGCCAGCTAGTCCTCCGTCCATGGATGAACTAGTAGAAAGTGCATTCCGGACTAGGATGTAGTTGTTTTAGCTCATCCCTACACTGCAATCAGGAAGTAAAACCTACGAATCAACTTATTTTATATTGCATTGGTTATTCTACCTAGTAACTACCAATGTAGGAATACCTGGAAGACGGGTGGTTAGACGACGACAACGAGGGATAGCCATCTCATTTTGCGCAGTTCTACTAAAACTAAGGTGTATGCTTTTGATTGCGCGGATAGAAATGATACGGAGACAGACATCCCGAAACGATATGGAGATAGAGATCCCTGTTTGCCCAAATACGAAATACAGTTATTTAAACAGTGACAGATATTTGTAGTGGCGTATGGTTAACATCAACATCTATTGTGTTATAATTGGCACTAGATTGACAGTATGAAAGTGTCCTTAAGTAAGTAGCATCACATCACATCAACACTGCCACTAGATTAACATGCAGAACAATAGCATTAGTATTACTGTCATGAGAGTAGCACATGGTCAGTAAATGTGCAGTTAAATTTGTGCAGTTCCACTGGGATGAAGCAACGTTAGCGGTGTGAGATTTAAGTGTAACTGCAAAAACAAAATTCATGGGAAATAAAGCAAGACGGAAGCACTTCATAAAATGGTGGTGGCATTGCTTCAATTTATCGACGGCACTAGACCATTACTTATTAGTGACATTAGGTGGCATTGCTTAATGCTTCATGTAATTTTACATTAACGGTAGCGATATGGGCATAGGGACAGCAGGGGCATAAAGTGGTGAGGCAGATGTGCTTGCCGAGAGCGGCAAACACTCACGCAGCATGTCTGCATTTGTCCCATTTTTTATCTCATCGGCAACATTTTCCTATGTGAGCACAAGAAATCTAGACCTGCTCATTCTCATTTGCGTTGTCCCCCAACACCCGTCACTTTCTTTCCTTTTTCAACCAAGAGATAGGTCCACTTCCCCCCACCCTTCTCCATCCACAATGCTTTCTTCATCTTTTCAACCAAGAGACCGGTTGGGTAGCCAGTATCTACTACTTTCCCCCGTTCCCTCTTAGAACCAAGTCCTAGATTCATGCTACAACTTTCCCACTTTCTTCCCTGTTTGAACCAACTCTTAGAGTCGACTGTATGAACTAGCTTTACCTCTAATAATAGTAAAAGTCTAGGTGGCTTTGGAACAGCGGACAGAAGTAGAAAAAGATCCACACAAAGCCAAGTGGGGAGCTGGGGCAGTACAGCAAGGCAGGTTCCAAAGGAATATATACCTGAGGGTCGTCGGCATGTGGCAAAGACGGCGTCGAGAGGCCGCATCTTGGCCACAATACCGCAGGGAGGAAGAACGGGTCGAAGGCCCTCTGGAGCCGGCGCTCTCTCGGAGAGAACGACATGGCCGCCGATCGGGACGCGCGGGCAGCCGTTGGTCTCCTCCCTCACCGCCGACGACAGCGTGAACGATGCACCTACACCCCTGCCCTGGTCGAGGTTGTCCGGCCAGATTTGTGACCAGCCGTGAGCTGAGAGAGAGTGTGGCCACCTATGTCTTGCTTAGATCTGGAGAGCATGAGAGAGTGAACGAGATGAACCCTAGTAAAGCAAGCGCTAAGGCTCCTGCTTATATATATAGTGGAGTGATTTTGTTGTACCAGCTTAAAAAATGCGCTCCTACATGTACTCGCGAGTGGGTGTGAGAGAACTAGTGCGTGCGTGCACCGCTTCTCTTTGTGAGAGTACAATATACTATGCCCAAAGAACGTTCGCCACAAGAGTAATAGTATAAGTGTGTGACGTGTGAGCTAAAATAAAATGTGTGCGACGTCTTTTGTTTTTTAGAAGTTCTGAGGGTAGGGTGTGAAGAGCACATATGTGTGTGACATCTACCTGCAGATAGACGGTGGGTGCGAGAGGACTCGGGAGGGTGCGTGTGCGTGAGAGAGAGGGGGACACGTATCAATGCAATGCATGTGTCCGTAAATCATTATCCGAAAAATGTTTGCCACAAGCCTTTTCCTGACGAACGCTGTAAGAGCCATTAGATCGGCATCCGACAGTGTCAGTTTTGCCATGTCATTTAACAGAACAGCCACTCCTCCTACACACAAATCTTCCACGTGAGTGTTAGCAACTGCCGTATGCTCCCTCCGCTCCAAAATGCAGTGCTTATAGCTTTATTGAAAATTCGAATCTCGCAAACTTTTACCGAGTTTTCGTGTACCAAATTGCACATGTAGAATACCCTGTATATATCATTTCATTCATCTTCGAGAGGTAACTATAAAGATGGGGGAGGAGTCTACAAACAAAGAACATCGTATCACCTGCAGCAATTTCAACCATCCTTTGGTGTGGAGGAATATCATAGGAACTCTATATGATATGATTTTTATAGGATTTTTTCCTTTAGAGCCAATTGGTTAATAGGAATAGATTCATACACTCCACATTTCAAAGGAAATAAACATGATATCATTTCTATAGCTTTGGAGCCACTTGGTTCATATGAATGGATTCATATACCCCCATAATTTCAAAGGAAAATAAACATTAGTGTATATTCAATCGAAAAGTTCCTATGGTATGAACTAATTACATCTCTTTTCTAATCCCTCCTCATAGGAATTGAGATACATGGCATCTCTAGATTCAATAGAAAAGTTCTTATGATGTCAACCAAATGACATCTCTTTTCCAATCCCTACTCATAGGAATTGAGATACTCCATGTCATCTCTTTCCCTACAACTTCCATGTATACATCTTCTATTCCTAAATAGCTAGTACAACCCACTAGTAGCTTTTTCCAAGACATGCAACTATGGCACAAGAACTATATAGTGTGCGAATAACTTGAAAGATGGTCGCTCGATGAAGCTAATCCGACAGTGCAGAGATGGCAACTCTGAGCACTACTGGACGTTGGATATCATCAACATTCCACCAGACTGCCACATGTACAATTTAGAAGACTCCATGGTTGAACTTAAGCATAATGCACAAACCTCAAAACACAAGTACTTCTCCTTTGTTCTAGAATCTTTCGTATCATAATTGATTTTTTTTCTAAATGAATTGCCATTATTTGTTTTTTACTTTATGCTTTACAATGCACATGAATCTTAACATTTTTATAAAACTAATTAATTTTGAATGAGATGAACTACAAGAACTAAACGAACATCTACATCATGCATATATGACTCAAAGCTTTACATGCTATAGTGTGTATTTATTCATAATTTGGTTTTGAAATATCATGCGTTCAGTGCATGTGTACCTTACTAGTTTTGAGTAGAGTAGAAAATTTCACGCGGCCCGGGTATATCAAAATGCAGGGCCCATGCATCATTGCCTTTCGGTCGAACCTACATCCACAATTTTATGTACGTACTATATCTCCACTGGTCCCTGAACCCAAAATGCTGCCTTGTTCCCCTAAAACCAAGCGGCCCACACTTATTTAAGGCATCGAATCAAACTCAATCCCTCTCCCGTTTACTACGACGTGGCTCCGCACGCCCTAGTAGTACTCCTACAAACACTACCGCCGCACGCATCATCGGTTTTCTTCAAGAGGACGAGGGAGAAGCCGATTTGTAGTGGAAGCGCTTTCAAAAAAAAGATCTGTAGTGGAGACCCCTACCCTAGGGTGCCCTAGGTAGCTGCCGCATGCATCATTGGTTTTCTCTTTTCTTTATGCTCTTGCTCCCTAGAGTGAAATGATGGTTGCTTCGTCCGTCCAGCTTAATGCGAGAAAGGTGGGGCTTTGTGATTTGACCCCCCATCACTCATTTTCTACTACTGCGGCGCTACGACCGGGGTGCCTCTAATTCCAACCGCTGATCCGAATAGTAATTTCGTGCATCGCATGTGGAACAAGACGGTGGATGAGCCACATGTTGGCCAAAGGGGTCCTGTTAAGTGTGCCGCCATTTCATGTGTGGACTGACCCTGCTTGAGTCGCTATGCCAACACGACAGGTGCAACCTACCACTTGGTTTTGCTCCTTGGTGAATCCCAAAAATATTGATCTAAAAAGATATGTACTGAACTACCCTCTCCGTCTCGTTTTTTAGACGTCTCGGTTTATAGGGCGTGCATGTAGTTCTAGGTCATCCATTTGACTAACTAAATCTGAGTTACTATGTCACAAAAAGTATATCATTGGATTATTAAGAGGATGTAGTTTCTAAACATATACTGTTCATCACATATATAGCCAGTTAAATTCTCAACCTAGAACGACGTGCATGCCATGTAAACCGATACGGAGGAAGTATAGTAGTAAAAATGAGGTGATTTTACCGAGCGATCGGCGGGGGAGCATGGCCTGTCATGCGGTCCCATGTGTCATGATGTACCAAGGCGATGCGCGTGTCCCTCTTGGGGCAGAAGCAATACTATGTGGTTTGAGATGGTGGCGAACCGAAGTGTGAAATAATGGTTGCTTCGTCCGTCTGGGAAGGTGCGGCATTGTGATTTGACGTCTCATTGCTCATTACTACTACTACTGGGGCAGTACGACTGGGGTGCGTCCCCCTGCTGTTCTGCACTGTTATTTGGTGCTTGACACGTCGACCCGGTTGCTATATGTCCCCCATGTCGGCGACAGGAAATACAGAATTCATGAAAGCGAGCGTCGATGGAGGAGTACAAGACACGGCTTGGGTTTTTGCTGCTTTGCGCGATCCATCGATACAAACCCAGACTAAAAAAAGGCAAGGGCAGTCTTTTCCCACGCGGCAGGCAGGGGAGTTTGGCATAGTCTGTTCGAGGCAAGGAGGCAGGAAGGGAAACAAGCAAATAAAGGTTGAGCGACTTAGTTTTGGAAAAATCTGATTTTACGGAGTACGTACCCACTAGGGTTTATAGGGCTCATCTAAAAAACATTCATTTTTCCGTTTTATAAGTCTCAATTCTACTACTAGTAGTAGTATCATCACATGTTGGATTTTGAGGTGTGTTAGATCGCCCAATGCAAGCAGTGTCAAGAGAAAACTCATCAATGCATGTAGCAGTTCATGGAAATTTAGTGGTCATTCATGCATTTGTTCTAATTAATGCCTCTGTAAACATAACTTCTTGAGAAAAATGAGCATACTAATTACTAGTGCAAATTAGGACTACCAAATTAATTCAACCACTCACCGTCTACCTTGGTTGGAGAGATTTTGAAATTGAGCCATAAACTAGAAAGGAGGGAGTAGTAACTTTTGTCTCGATTACTATTTGTGGCCTTGTATAGATGAAAAATGTATTTTTTTTTATAGTGGCCTTGTATAAGAAAATGGAGGGAGTACTAAAGAACATATATATTCCAAACAATATGATAATCTCTCTAACCAAGGTAGTAGGGACGAGGAGTAAACGAAGGGAGTAGTAAAATTTTCTCCTCGTCCTGTGAGCCACCACGCGCGTGGGCGAGGGAGCGGGCATAAGGCATATCGTACTATCACTACTAGTAAGCAAGCTTCACCTCATCCTACGAGCCACCGTGCCCGTGGGCGGGGGAGACGCCGTACAAAGCAAGCTTCTCCTCGTTCTACGAGTTGATGGGACACAATCAAAAGTACTCCATAGTATAGAGTGTCGGTGTCAAAACCGGCGGATCTCGGGTAGGGGGTCCCAAACTGTGCGTCTAGGCCGGATGGTAACAGGAGGCAGGGGACACGATGTTTTACCCAGGTTCAGGCCCTCTTGATGGAGGTAAAACCCTACGTCCTGCTTGATTGATATTGATGATATGGGTAGTACAAGAGTAGATCTACCACGAGATCAGAGAGGCTAAACCCTAGAAGCTAGCCTATGGTATGATTGTATGTTATGGTTTTTGTCCTACGGACTAAAACCCTTCGGTTTATATAGACACCGAAGAGGGTTAGGGTTACACAAGGTCGGTTACAAAGGAGGAGATATCCATATCCGTATTACCTAGCTTGCCTTCCACGCCAAGTAGAGTCCCACCCGGACACGAGACGAAGTCTTCAATCTTGTATCTTCATAGTCTAACTGTCCGGCCAATGGAGATAGTCCGGCTGTCCGGAGACCCCCTAATCCAGGACTCCCTCAGTAGCCCCTGAACCAGGCTTCAATGATGATGAGTCCGGCGCGTAGTATTGTCTTCGGCATTGCAAGGAGGGTTCCTTCTCCGAATATATCACAGAAGAATTTGAATACGAGGATAGTGTCCGACCCTGCAAAATAAGTACCACATTCCACCGTAGAGAGAATAATATTTCCGTGGATCTAATTTGCTGGCTTGTTTTGGCAGCATGACGTTATGTCATGGCCCGGTGATTATTCGAACCATTTCCTTTAACCAGCCCCGCACATAATGCAAGGCAGTTTTTTGACACGTCTTGTCAAAGCAGAGATCGTGTCCCCTTATTACGGGATTCTCATCAATACGGGCATGGGTAACCCAACTGCGCCATCAATTGCGGCGCTTGGGGGATAAGCGAGTTTTACCAGGCAAGTGGGGACGCTTAGTTTCGTCCGCCCATATAAAGGGATAAGGATTCACCTTTCTATCCACGCCTTCTTCCTCCTTTGCTCATCCGTTTTCGCACACTCGAGCTCTAGTGCCCAAGTACACACTTCCACCTCAACCTTCTCCAACCATGTCCGGAGCGGGAGGCAAGTGGATGGACTCCTCCGTCACGGAGGGAGACATCAAGAAACTGAGGAGAGCCGGATACCTGCCCGACGACATCGCGCAACGGCTCCCAGATGAGGGGTAGCTCATCCCCATCCCCAGGCCCCATGAGAGGGTAGTATTCCTCACCCATTTCCTCCGTGGACTGGGATTCCCTCTCCATCCATTCGTCCGGGGGCTCATGTTCTATTACGGCCTGGATTTCCACGATCTGGCCCCGAACTTCGTCCTCAACATCTCGGCATTTATCGTCGTGTGCGAGGCCTTACTCCGCATCAAGCCCCACTTCGTCTTATGGCTGAAGACCTTCAATGTCAAGCCGAAGGTGGTGGGCGGCCGCCAGGCGGAGTGCGGAGGCGCCATGGTGGGAAAGATGCCCAACGTAACATCGCTCGAGGGCTCCTTTGTGGAAACCGTAAAGGGGTGGCAATCGGGGTGGTTCTATATCATCGAGCCACGCGACCCTGCATGGGCAGCGGCCCCCGAGTTTCGATCTGGCATCCCCACGCAGCTCACCTCCTGGAAAGAGAAGGGCATGTCCTGGGGTAGTTCGAAAGAGCTGACCGGACTCCAAACATGTATTCAAAACATGGTGGACAAGAATCTCAAGCTTGTCAACATAGTCCAAGTTATGGTCATCCGCCGGATACTCCTGTGCCAACAACGGGAGTTCAACTTTTGGGAGTTCAATCCGGCGCAGCACCGAACTCTGAACAGGCTCTTCGACACGACTCATGAAGATGGCTGGAGGGTGCTGTTCAAAAGTGCCAAGGTCCCCCCCCTATTACGGAGGATCGCGGATTCAGCACGAAGCGCCAAGACAGTGCGGTAAGCTGCTTTACCTTTCATAGGATACTTATTTTTTCATATAGATTGACTCTATGCGGGATCTAAACTCCCGTACCTTTGACAGGACTGGCAGAAGATGGCCGGACAGATCGACTGTTCGGCTCCTTTGCCCGAAGGCCCCGCAGACGCTCTCCTGGCAAAGATGTTGACTACGGCCCCTTATACGGTGCCGGAGAAGATCAAGAAGGCCAAGGGAACTCGAAAGAGTTCCCGACGCCGGGCATCGTCAGACTCACCGTCCGATGACTCTGCGACGCACTCTTCCCCTGAAGACGAGGAACAGGAAGAAGAAGATGCTCCCCCACCGATTGGGGGAGACAAGAAAAGGAAGGCCGCCCCAACTTCCGGACAGTTCCGCCACCGCCGACGAAGGCGAAGACGAGTGGTTGCCCAAGGTCAAGCCCTCGGGGACATCGTAAGTATTCAGATACCAGAGTAACTCCTAGGATTCCTTTGTCGCACGGCTTTCCCTAACGCCGAACGCAATTATGCAGGCCGCCACGAGCCAGTATCGATGTATCATCGGACGTCTCCTTGGGCTTGTCGGACATGGATAGCGATCCAGTCTCGACCCCCACCTCCCCTCATCCTGCTGACGATGCCGTGGTTTTGTCTCAAGAGGCACCGGGTCGAGGGGAGACAGTCCTGGAGGCGCCTCAAGGCGACCTTACGGACTCCGGGAGCCGCGGGGACGGGGCCTCCGAGAGCTCCGAGTTCGGCCCTCAGCCGAACACCGTGCCGGACCCTCCAGCGGTTCCGAGCTCGGGCAGGCGGCCTCCTTCTAAGAGGGGCAAGACGCCTGTGCCGGTGACCTCTGTCCATCCAGAGGCACCGGACAATCTGCTAGAAGCGCTTCGCAGTGCTTCCATCGACGAGGAGCACCGCACTATCATGAGTGCGGTGATCCACAAGGTTCAGTCCGCCAAGAGCGGATTGACTGAAGCCTGTGCCAGCCTTCTAATAGGCTTTGAGGTAAGTTTTTTAAAATGTAGTAGAAATATTACCGCATAGACAGTAGCCCCTGATGCTTTGTTCGGTGTTCACAAAGAAAAGCCGAACAGAGGATCAAATAATATCACAGGAGTCTAATATAAGTATGTCAATATGTGTATGCAGGCTTCGCTGCTGGCATCCACCGCACTGACTGCGGAGGTCGCCGTACTGAAGCAGGACCTCGAGGGGTCCAAGAAGGAGCTCGGCCTTGCCAAGAGGCAGCTCGAGGAGAACAAGGGTAAGTAATACCCCGTCTATAGATATTTATATATAAAAAGGACACGATTGCAAAATGACAGGATCATTGTATGTTTTCCAGGGGCCACGACCGAGGTGGCGACCCTGAAGCAAGCGTTGACCAAGGATGAAGATATAGCGGCCAAGGAGCGCACCAAGCGAGAAAAGCACGAGGCTCGGGTGGGCGAGGTGCAGCAAGAGCTCCAGGCTCTTGTGGCGAAGCACGAGGCGTTGGAGCTTGACTCCAAGACGCGGGAGTCTGAGCTTGCCGCGGCCCTGGAGAGTGTAAAAAGTGCCAAGGCCAAAGCCCAAAAGGCCCTCCAAGAGATCGACGCGATGAAGAAGATAGCGGCGGGTAAGGCTTTCTATATGCAAAGCAAGCATGTAAAAGTAAATTACCGATTACTTACCCGGATCCGGAGCTCTTCAGGAGCATTCGCAGATTTGCCCCGCAGTGTGTCCGATGCCGAGGACAGAAGCTCGACGGAGAAGCTGTTCTGGTCTCAGTATGCTGAGGCCGAACATCCGGTGCCAATGAGCGACCAGCTGAAGTAGATGGTCGAGCTACATAAGGCGGCCGATCAGGCCAAGAAGAGCTTTATAGTCCGGTTGTGGCCTGGCGACGCCCTTCCGAACAGCTTCTTTGGTTTGGTGAGGCGGCTTGTGGATGCCTGCCCGCGGCTGGAGGTCGTCAAGCGATCTGCCTGCATTGAAGGTGCACGCCGGGCTTTCGCCCGTGTGAAATTGCAGTGGGTCAAGCTAGACGCCGTGAAGCTGATCAAGGAGGGGCCGCCAGAGGGCAAGGAGCACCGCCACCCCGAGATGTACTACGAGGGTGTTCTGTCGGGTGCCCATCTCATCGGGGACGAGTGTTCAAAAGATGTAATATTTGAAAGAGACTTGCTTGTTTTATCCTGTATGTATGAAAACTTGTTTCATATGCGCTGTGCAACGCTTGTTGGAATTTAAAATATTACCTTCTGTTTGGCTGTTTATCCAATCTGAGAGATGGCTAGTCCTCGGCTTCTGCCCCCATGCAACGAGTGCTGGTGTGTTCGGGATAAACCTGAGCACTCTTGTTCCCATGTTTGGGTCCTTCGAGGGAGGTGCTCAGCACAACGAACAAGGCAACCGGACTAATAATGCTTTATCACTCTCACTTAGCCATAGAATTCTATAATTTTAAATTTCGGCGAAGCCCCTGGTATTCGGAAGGCCGAATTCGGGGCGCGATACATGCCTATAAGCGGACAGGGATGGCCCCTTGCCCTAAGCGGCATAAGTCTTTAGGGACTCAAAAAATCTTGCCGAACAGCAACCAGTCTCTCGCCTTATCATGACAGTCAGTTTTAGCGTTCTCTACTGAGGTGCTAAGTCCGGCAGAACCGGGTCACAATCGTAGTAGTTCTCCTAGCGCTACCATAGCCGATAGAGCGGAACGTAAGGTACCAAAACATAGGAGCCGGGCAAACCCAACATTTGACCAAAGACATGATTCGGAGCTGATGCATATAATGCTATAAGTTCGGGGTGCCGCACTTGTGAAAGTGTTCGGACTTTTCACACCGTATTGTGGGGTACGTAAGCCCCTGGTGTATTGGCCGTACCAGAGTGTACGGTTGCAAGGCGTCATTAATGAACATATATATATATAACAAGAATGCAATAATAGTCGTAATGTCATGCTCTGTTTATTAAAAAATTGCGTTAAAGCAGAGTGATACAGATAGTGCGATAAGCAAAGAGTAGGACTATGTCCCTTCCAAGGGCAAGCTGAGGAATGATATTAAATTGAATATTTCGCTCGTTACTGTAATCAACCTGGGAATTCCGTGGTATAACATAGTTGTCTGCCTCCTTGGTTGCTGCATCATGTGTTCGGCAATAGTGCTGCCGGACAGTGTTTCCAGAGATTAAGTTCCTGAAAGAAAAAGAAAAATAACCAAACGAGAAGCCCCTAGTGCGGTTTAGGCCGCGTTTTGGGGCGTGCCATAGTTGTGCCCCCCTCCCCACCTGTGCCCATGGTATTTTTTAATGCGTAATTTTGTACGCGCGGCACGAGTTTCACCGCTGGGCTGGGATTGGGGTGGCCGCCGTATTGCTACGCGAGCTCAGATCGCGCCAGGCGGTCTATTTTCCGGTTTCCCCGAGCGCGCTTGAAGGTGTCCGGGCTGTGAAGCGCCGAACTGGTAGATTGCCTTGAGAGGCTGCTTTGCGTTTCTGCTGCGAGGGTTGCGGTGTGCTCCTTTGTTCGGAGAGAGCACTCTGTGTTTCCATTGACTGTAATAACTCCGCGAGGTCCTGGCACCTTGAGTTTGAGGTATGCATAATGCGGTACCGCATTGAATCTAGCAAATGCGGTTCGCCCGAGCATCGCGTGATAACCACTTCGGAACGGGACTATATCGAAGATTAACTCTTCGCTTCGGAAGTTATCCGGGGATCCGAAGACCACTTCTAGTGTAATTGAGCCTGTGCAATGGGCCTCTACACCTGGAATGATGCCCTTAAAGGTCGTTTTTGTGGGTTTGATCCTTGAGGGATCTATGCCCATTTTGCGCACCGTGTCCTGATAAAGCAGGTTTAGGCTGCTGCCGCCGTCCATAAGGACTCGAGTGAGGTGAAATCCGTCGATGATTGGGTCTAGGACCAGTGCGGCGAATCTGCCATGATGGATACTAGTGGTGTGGTCCCTGCGATCGAAGGTGATCAGACAGGAGGACCAAGGGTTGAACTTTGGGGCGACTAGCTCCAACGCATATACGTCCCTGAGCGCACGCTTCCGCTCCCTCTTGGGGATGTGGGTTGTGTATATCATGTTCACCGTCCGCACTTGTGGGGGAAACCTCTTTTGTCCTCCAGTGTGCGGCTGCCGGGGCTCCTCCTCGTCATCGCTATGCGGCCCCTTGTCCTTGTTTTCGGCAATTAACTTGTCGGCCTGCTTGAACACCCAACAATCCCTGTTGGTGTGATTGGCTGGCTTGTCTGGGGTGCCGTGTATTTAACATGAGCGATCGAGTATACGCTCCAAGCTGGACGGACCCGGCGTACTTTGTTTGAATGGCTTCTTCCGCTGACTGGGTTTAGAGCCTTTGAATCCAGCATTGACTGCCGTATCCTCAGTATTTTCGCTATTAATGTGGTGCTTATGCTTGTTGCGACGTGACCTGCTATTGCCGTCCTTGGTATCTGAGGTACCATGGTTCTTTGATATGTTATTGCTGTGAGCCAGCCAGCTGTCTTCTCCCGCACAAAAGCGGGTCATGAGCGTCATGAGAGCTGCCATAGATTTTGGCTTTTCCTAACCAAGGTGCCGGGCTAGCCACTCGTCTCGGATGTTGTGCTTGAAAGCCGCTAAGGCCTCCGCATCCAGACAGTCGAGGATTTGATTTTTCTTTGTAATGAACCGAGTCCAGAATTGCCTGGCGAACTCTTCTGGCTGCTGAATTATGTGGCTCAAATCATCGGCGTCTGGTGGTCGCACATAAGTTCCCTGAAAGTTGTCGAGGAATGCGGCTTCCAGATCTTCCCAACAGCTAATGGAGTCCGCTGGCAAGCTGTTAAGACAATGCCGCGCTGGTCCTTTGAGCTTTAGTGGGAGGTATTTGATGGCGTGTAAGTCATCGCCGCGGGCCATGTGGATGTGGAGGAGGAAGTCCTCAATCCATACTGCGAGATCTGTTGTGCCGTCGTATGATTCAATATTTACAGGTTTGAAACCTTCTGGGAATTGATGTTCCATTACTTCGTCTGTGAAGCATAAGGGGTGTGCGGCGCCTCTGTATTGGGCTATATCGTGACGCAGCTTGAATGGGTCTTGCCCGCTGTGTTCGGCCCGGCCGGATTTGCTTTTACTGTATCTGGCGTGACTTTTGTCGTCTCGCAGAGTGGTGCCCCTCATGATCCGTAGATCGATCTTGAATGCTTTGCCTTGTTCTCCAATATGTCTCGCGGGTCTGGCGTATCTCCCCATGCCTTTTTATTTGAATGGCGTTCACGTGGAGGCTGAGCTTTTGGCTGGAATACCTCTCTATCGCAGCCACGAGGTGGCCAATCAGCCGTATCATATGCTTCTTCCTCCAGTCGGGGTATTAACCTGTGCCTTGGGTAACTCTTGGAGGGGCGCTCGAGTTTATATTCCTCGGCCGTGAGGACTTCAGTCCATTTGTCAGCTAGCAGATCTTGATCAGCTTGAAGCTGCTGCTGCTTTTTCTTCAGGCTATTTTCCGTGGCCATAAGCCGGCGCTTGAAGCGCTCTTGTTCGACGGGATCCTCTGGTAGGGCGAATTCATCGTCGCCGATGCTTGCCTCATCTTCGGAGGGGGGCATGTGATTGTCATCCTCCTCCTCTCCGTCTGCCGCTCTCTCAGGAGAGCTGGCTCCTCCATCCTCCTGCTCTAAATTTTGCTGGAGGGGTTTGTTGTTTTCTTCGGCACTATCCAGAGTTTTATTATCTCCTGTGCCAGTATCACCACTTTTGCTTTGGCGGGACTTAGAGCGGCGCCGCTGACGTCGGCGCTTGGGTTGCTTCTTGGAGGGGTCATCCTCCGCTATCCCATCGCCATTCCCTTCTTTGGGTGTATCCACCATGTATATGTCATATGACGAGGTGGCTTTCCAGTGCCCTATAGGTGCTGGTTCAAGTTTGTCTCCTATATCGTCGTCCATACCGTCGATGTCTTCGGAGTCAAAGTCGAGCATGTCGGTTAAATCATCGACAGTGGCTATGAAGTGGGTGGTGGGTGGGCGTCGAATTTCTTCGTCTTCCGCATCCCAATCCTGTTGGCCATAATCCGGCCAGGGCTCTCCTGACAAAGAGAGAGACCTTAGTGAATTCAGAATGTCACCGAAGCGCGAGTGCTGAATGATATCCGCGGCGGTGAAGTCCATGATCGGCGCCCAATCGGATTCGATTGGCAGGGCGCGGATGGTTCGGAATCAGAAAAAGAGTCCGACACCTAGGAGTCACGGGCTGCGCAGAGGATTATGCTAGTGTTTGGCTCGATCGCCGTTGAGACTGCAGTCCCTGAGGCGGTCTCTAACCACCTGTCCTCGATTGGCGCAGTTGGCTCCGAGCTAAGGGTCGGAGTTGATGCGGGCGCAGCCTCTGGGGTACTGTTCGGTGGCAGAGCTAGGTCATACCCATTGCGACAGTGCGGCGTGCCCGGGTGTGGCTTGAATCCGTCGAAGATCAAGTCTCCACGAATGTCGGCCGTGTAGTTCAAACTTCAAAATCTGACCTGATGGCCAGGGGCATAGCTTTCAATCTGCTCCAGATGGCCAAGCGAATTAGCTCGCAGTGCAAAGCCGCCGAATACGAAGATCTGTCCGGGGAGGAAAGTCTCACCCTGGACCGCATCGCTATCGATGATAGTAGGAGCCATCAAGCCTAACGGCGAGGACACGGAGCAACTCTCAATGAAAGCACCAATGTCGGTGTCAAAACCGGCAGATCTTGGGTAGGGGGTCCCGAACTGTGCGTCTAGGACGGATGGTAACAGGAGGCAGGGGACACGATGTTTTACCCAGGTTCGGGCCCTCTTGATGGAGGTAAAACCCTATGTCCTGCTTGATTGATATTGATGATATGGGTAGTACTATTGGGGAACGTAGTAATTTCAAAAAATATCCTACGCACACGCAAGATCATGGTGATGCATAGCAACGAGAGGGGAGAGTGTTGTCTACGTACCCTCATAGACCATTCGTGGAAGCGTTATATCAACGTGGTTGATGCAGTCGTACGTCTTCACGTCCGACCGATCCAAGTACTGAAAGCACGGCACCTCCGAGTTCTGCACACGTTCGGCTCGGTGACGTCCTCTCCTTCTCGATCCAGCAAGAGGGGCGAAGTAGTAGATGAGTTCTGACAGCACGACAGCGTGGTGACGGAGTTGGTGAAGAACAATCTCCGCAGGGCTTCGCCTAACCACTATGAAAACTATGACGGAGGATAAACTAGAGGGGACGGGGTTGCCGGCACACGGCTTGGTGTTTCTTGATCTGTCTTTGGTGCTAGCCCTACCCCTCTATTTATATGTTGAGCCCTGGGGTCGAAACTTGGAGTAAAAGCCTCCTCAAAGTAGGTTTCACCCGAAAGGCAAGAGTCCTTCTTGGACTCCAGGGCTAGACGCCAGGGTTCCCGGCGTCTACCCCCTAGACGCCAGGGTTCCTGGCGTCTAGCCTCTGGTCTCCGCAAAACTTCCTTTTGCACTTTCCAAAAGCCTCGTGGGCTTTCCCCTTTGGCCCAGATAAAGTGTTCTCGTGCCCAAACATTTCGGGAAACATCCGGAACCCCTTCCGGTGAATTCCGGAACCCTTCCGGAGATCAAACACTACTATCCCATATATCAAACTTTATCTCCGGACCATTTCGGAGTTCCTCGTCATGTCCGTGATCTCATCCTGGACTCCGAACAACATTCGGTCATCAACATACATAACTCATATAGTACTATATCGTCAACGAACGTTAAGCGTGCGGACCCTACGGGTTCGAGAACTATGTAGACATGACCGAGACACCTCTCTGGTCAATAACCAATAGCGGGACCTGGATGCCCATATTGGCTCCTACATATTCTACGAAGATCTTTATCGGTCAGACCGCATAACAACATACGTTGTTCCCTTTGTCATCAGTATGTTACTTTCCCGAGATTCGATCATCGGTATCTCAATACCTAGTTCAATCTCGTTACCAGCAAGTCTCTTTACTCATTCCGTAATACATCATCCCGCAACTAACTCATTAGTTTCAATGCTTGCAAGGCTTATAGTGATGTGCATTACCGAGTGGGCCCAGAGATACCTCTCCGGCAATCGGAGTGACAAATCCTAATCTTGAAATACGCCAACCCAACAAGTACCTTTGGAGACACCTGTAGAGCACCTTTATAGTCACCCAGTTACGTTGTGATGTTTGGTGGCACACAAAGTGTTCCTCCGGTAAACGGGAGTTGCATAATCTCATAGTCATAGGAACATGTATAAGTCATGAAGAAAGCAATAGCAACAAACTAAACGATCAAGTGCTAAGCTAACGGAATGGGTCAAGTCAATCACATCATTCTCCTAATGATGTGATCCCATTAATCAAATGACAACTCATGTATATGGTTAGGAAACTTAACCATCTTTGATCAATGAGCTAGTCAAGTAGAGGCATACTAGTGACACTCTGTTTGTCTATGTATTCACACATGTATTATGTTTCCGGTTAATACAATTCTAGCATGAATAATAAACATTTATCATGAAATAAGGAAATAAATAATAACTGTATTATTGCCTCTAGGGCATATTTCCTTCAGTCTCCCACTTGCACTAGAGTCAATAATCTAGATTACACATTAATGATTCTAACACCAATGGAGGCTTGGTGTTGATCATGTTTTGCTCGTGGAAGAGGCTTAGTCAACGGGTCTGCAACATTCAGATCCGTATGTATCTTGCAAATTTCTATGTCTCCCACCTGGACTAAATCCCGGATGGAATTGAAGCGTCTCTTGATGTGCTTGGTTCTCTTGTGAAATCTGGATTCCTTTGCCAAGGCAATTGCACTAGTATTGTCACAAAAGATTTTCATTGGACCCGATGCACTAGGTATGACACCTAGATCGGATATGAACTCCTTCATCCAGAATCCTTCATTTTCTGCTTGCGAAGCAGCTATGTACTCCGCTTCACACGTAGATCCCGCCACGACGCTTTGTTTAGAACTACACCAACTGACAGCTCCACCGTTTAATAAAAACACGTATCCGGTTTGCAATTTCGAATCGTCCGGATCAGTGTCAAAGCTTGCGTCAACGTAACCATTTACGATGAGCTCTTTGTCACCTCCATAAACGAGAAACATATCCTTAGTCCTTTTCAGGTATTTCAGGATGTTCTTGACCGCTGTCCAGTGATCCACTCCTGGATTACTTTTGTACCTCCCTGCTAGACTTATAGCAAGGCACACATCAGGTCTGGTACACAGCATTGCATACATGATAGAGCCTATGGCTAAAGCATAGGGAACATCTTTCATCTTCTCTCTATCTTCTGCAGTGGTCGGGCATTGAGTCTTACTCAACTTCACACCTTGTAACACAGGCAAGAACCCTTTCTTTGCTTGATCCATTTTGAACCTTTTCAAGACTTTGTCAAGGTATGTGCTTTGTGAAAGTCCAATTAAGCGTCTTGATCTATCTCTATAGATCTTGATGCCCAATATGTAAGCAGCTTCACCGAGGTCTTTCATAGAAAAACTTTTGTTCAAGTATCCCTTTATGCTATCCAGAAATTCTATATCATTTCCAATTAGTAATATGTCATCCACATATAATATCAGAAATGCTACAGACCTCCCACTCACTTTCTTCTAAATACAGGCTTCTCCAAAAGTCTGTACAAAACCAAATGCTTTGATCACACTATCAAAGCATTTATTCCAACTCCGAGAGGCTTGCACCAGTCCATAAATGGATCGCTGGAGCTTGCACACTTTGTTAGCTCCCTTTGGATCGACAAAACCTTCCGGTTGCATCATATACAGCTCTTCTTCCAGAAATCCATTCAGGAATGCAGTTTTGACATCCATCTGCCAAATTTCATAATCATGAAATGCGGCAATCGCTAACATGATTCGGGCAGACTTAAGCATCGCTACGGGTGAGAAGGTCTCATCGTAGTCAATCCCTTGAACTTGTCGAAAACCTTTTGCAACAAGTCGAGCTTTGTAGACAGTAACATTACCGTCAGCGTTGGTCTTCTTCTTGAAGATCCATTTATTCTCAATTGCTTGCCGATCAACGGGCAAGTCAACCAAAGTCCACACTTTGTTCTCATACATGGATCCCATCTCAGATTTCATGGCTTCTAGCCATTTTGCGGAATCTGGGCTCACCATCGCTTCTTCATAGTTCGTAGGTTCATCATGATCTAGTAGCATGAATTCCAGAGCAGGATTACCGTACCACTCTAGTGCGGATCTTACTCTGGTTGATCTACGAGGTTCAGTAATAACTTGATCTGAAGTTCCATGATCATCATCATTAATTTCCTCACTAATTGGTGCAGGTGTCACAGAAACCGGTTTCTGTGATGAACTACTTTCCAATAAGGGAGCAGGTACAGTTACCTCATCAAGTTCTACTTTCCTCCCACTCACTTCTTTCGAGAGAAACTCCTTCTCTAGAAAGGATCCATTCTTGGCAACGAATGTCTTGCCTTCGGATCTATGATAGAAGGTGTACCCAACAGTCTCCTTTGGGTATCCTATGAAGACACATTTCTCCGATTTGGGTTCGAGCTTATCAGGTTGAAGCTTTTTCACATAAGCATCGCAGCCCCAAACTTTAAGAAACGACAATTTTGGTTTCTTGCCAAACAACAGTTCATAAGGCGTCGTCTCAACAGATTTCGATGGTGCCCTATTTAACGTGAATGTGGCCGTCTCTAAAGCATAACCCCAAAACGATAGCGGAAAATCAGTAAGAGACATCATAGATCGCACCATATCTAGTAAGGTACGATTACAATGTTCGGACATGCCATTACGCTGTGGTGTTCCGGGTGTCGTGAGTTGCGAAACTATTCCGCTTTGTTTCAAATGTAGACCAAACTCGTAACTCAAATATTCTCCTCCATGATCAGATCGTAGAAATTTTATTTTCTTGTTATGATGATTTTCAACTTCACTCTGAAATTCTTTGAACTTTTCAAATGTTTCAGATTTATGTTTCATTAAGTAGATATACCCATATATGCTTAAATCATCTGTGAAGGTGAGAAAGTAACGATATCCGCCACGAGCCTCAACATTCATCGGACCACATACATCTGTATGTATGATTTCCAACAAATCTGTTGCTCTCTCCATAGTACCGGAGAACGGCGTTTTGGTCATCTTGCCCATGAGGCACGGTTCGCAAGTACCAAGTGATTCATAATCAAGTGATTCCAAAAGTCCATCAGTATGGAGTTTCTTCATGCGCTTTACACCAATATGACCTAAACGGCAGTGCCACAAATAAGTTGCACTATCATTATCAACTCTGCCTCTTTTGGTTTCAACATTATGAATATGTGTATCACTACTATCGAGATTCATCAAAAATAGACCACTCTTCAAGGGTGCATGACCATAAAAGATATTACTCATATAAATAGAACAACCATTATTCTATGATTTAAATGAATAACTGTTTCACATCAAAAAAGATCCAGATATAATGTGCATGCTCAACGCTGGCACCAAATAACAATTATTTAGGTCTAAAACTAATCCCGAAGGTAGATGTAGAGGTAGCGTGCCGACCGCGATCACATCGACTTTGGAACCATTTCCCACGCGCATCATCACCTCGTCCTTTGCCAGTGTTCGCTTAATCCGTAGTCCCTGTTTCGACTTGCAAATATTAGCAACAGAACCAGTATCAAATACCCAGGTGCTACTGCGAGCTCTAGTAAGGTACACATCAATAACATGTATATCACATATACCTTCGTTCACCTTGCCATCCTTCTTATCCGCCAAATACTTGGGGCAGTTCCGCTTCCAGTGTCCAGTCTGCTTGCAGTAGAAGCACTCAGTTTCAGGCTTAGGTCCAGATTTGGGTTTCTTCTCCTGAGCAGCAACTTGTTTGCTGTTCTTCTTGAAGTTCCCCTTCTTCTTCCCTTTGCCCTTTTTCTTGAAACTGGCGGTCTTATTGACCATCAACACTTGATGCTCCTTCTTGATTTCTACCTCCGCAGCCTTTAGCATTGCGAAGAGCTCGGGAATCGTCTTATCCATCCCTTGCATGTTATAGTTCATCACGAAGCTCTTGTAGCTTGGTGGCAGTGATTGAAGAACTCTGTCAATGACACTATCAACAGGAAGATTAACTCCCAGTTGAGTCAAGTGATTATGATACCCAGACATTTTGAGTATATGTTAACTGATAGAACTATTCTCCTCCATCTTGCAACTATAGAACTTATTGGAGACTTCATATCTCTCAATCCGGGCATTTGCTTGAAATATTAACTTCAACTCCTGAAACATCTCATATGCTCCATGACGTTCAAAACGTCGTTGAAGACCCGGTTCTAAGCCATAAAGCATGGCACAATGAACTATCGAGTAGTCATCAGCTTTGCTCTGCCAGATGTTCATAACATCTAGTGTTGCTCCTGCAACAGGCTTGGCACTTAGCGGTGCTTCCAGGACGTAATTCTTCTATGCAGCAATGAGGATAATCCTCAAGTTACGGACCCAGTCCGTGCAATTGCTACCATCATCTTTCAATTTTGCTTTCTCAAGGAACGCATTAAAATTCAACGGAACAACAGCACGGGCCATCTATCTACAATCAACATAGACAAGCAAAATACTATCATGTACTAAGTTCATGATAAATTTAAGTTCAATTAATCATATTACTTAAGAACTTCCACTTAGAAAGACATCCCTCTAATCTTCTAAGTGATCACGTGATCCAAATCAACTAAACCATAACCGATCATCACGTGAAATGGAGTAGCTTTCAATGGTGAACATCAATATGTTGATCATATCTACTATATGATTCACGCTCGACCTTTCGGTCTCAGTGTTCCGAGGCCATATCTGCATATGCTAGGCTCGTCAAGTTTAACCTGAGTATTCTGCGTGTGCAAAAACAGGCTTGCACCCGTTGTAGATGGATGTAGAGCTTATCACACCCGATCATCACGTGGTGTCTGGGCACGGCGAACTTTGGCAACGGTGCATACTCAGGGAGAACACTTTTATCTTGAACTTTAGTGAGAGATCATCTTATAATGCTACCATCAATCAAAGCAAGATAAGATGCATAAAAGATAAACATCACATGCAATCAATATAAGTGATATGATATGGCCATCATTATCTTGTGCTTGTGATCTCCATCTCCGAAGCACCGTCATGATCACCATCGTCACCGGCGCGACACCTTGATCACCATCGTAGCATCGTTGTCATCTCGCCAATCTTATGCTTCCATGATTATCGCTACCGCTTAGTGATAAAGTAAAGCATTACAGCGCAATTGCATTGCATACAATAAAGTGACAACCATATGGCTCCTGCCAGTTGCCAATAACTCAGTTACAAAACATGATCATCTCATACAATAAAATTTAGCATCATGTATTGAACATATCACATCACAACATGCCCTGCAAAACAAGTTAGACGTCCTCTATTTTGTTGTTGCAAGTTTTACGTGGCTGCTACGGGCTTAAGCAAGAACCGTTCTTACCTACGCATCAAAACCACAACGATAGTTTGTCAAGTTGGTGCTGTTCTAACCTTTGCAAGGACCGGGCGTAGCCACACTTGGTTCAACTAAAGTTGGAGAAACTGACACCCACCAGCCACCTGTGTGCAAAGCACGTCGGTAGAACCAGTCTCGCATAAGCGTACGCGTAATGTCGGTCCGGGCCGCTTCATCCAACAATACCGCTGAACCAAAGTATGACATGCTGGTAAGCAGTATGACTTATATCGCCCACAACTCACTTGTGTTCTACTCGTGCACAACATCAACGCATAAAACCTAGGCTCTGATGCCACTATTGGGGAACGTAGTAATTTCAAAACATTTCCTACGCACACGCAAGATCATGGTGATGCATAGCAACGAGAGGGGAGAGTGTTGTCTACGTACCCTCGTAGACCGTTTGTGTAAGCATTATATCAATGCGGTTGATGTAGTCGTACGTCTTCACGTCCGACCGATCGAAGTACCGAAAGCACGGCACCTCCGAGTTCTGCACATGTTCGGCTCGGTGACGTCCTCGCCTTCTCGATCCAGCAAGAGGGGCAAAGTAGTAGATGAGTTCCCACAGCACGACGGCGTGGTGACGGTGTTGGTGAAGAACAATCTCCGCAGGGCTTCGCCTAAGCACTATGAAAACTATGACGGAGGATAAACTAGAGGGGACGGGGTTGCCGGCACACGGCTTGGTGTTTCTTGATCTGTCTTTGGTGCTAGCCCTACCCCTCTATTTATATGTTGAGCCCTGGGGTCGAAACTTGGAGTAAAAGCCTCCTCAAAGTCGGTTTCACCCGAAAGGCAAGAGTCCTTCTCGGACTCCAGGGCTAGACGCCAGGGTTCCCGGCGTCTACCCCCTAGACGCCAGGGTTCCTGGCGTCTAGCCTCTGGTCTCCGCAAAACTTCCTTTTGCACTTTCCAAAAGCCTTGGGGGCTTTCCCCTTTGGCCCAGATAAAGTGTTCTCGTGCCCAAACATTTCGGGAAACATCCGGAACCCCTTCCGGTGAATTCCAGAACCCTTCCGTAGATCAAACACTACTATCCCATATATCAAACTTTATCTATGGACCATTCTGGAGTTCCTCGTCATGTCCCGTGATCTCATCCCGGACTCCGAACAACATCCGGTCATCAACATACATAACTCATATAGTACTATATCGTCAACGAACGTTAAGCGTGCGGACCCTACGGGCTCGAGAACTATGTACACATGACCGAGACACCTCTCTGGTCAATAACCAATAGCGGGACCTGGATGCCCATATTAGCTCCTACATATTCTACGAAGATCTTTATCGGCCAGACCACATAACAACATACGTTGTTCCCTTTGTCATCGGTATGTTACTTGCCCGAGATTCGATTGTCGGTATCTCAATACCTAGTTCAATCTCGTTACCGGCAAGTCTCTTTACTCATTCCGTAATACATCATCCCGCAACTAACTCATTAGTTGCAATGCTTGCAAGGCTTATAGTGATGTGCATTACCGAGTGGGCCCAGAGATACCTCTCCGACAATCGGAGTGACAAATCCTAATCTCGAAATACGCCAACCCAACAAGTACCTTTGGAGACACCTGTAGAGCACATTTATAATCACCCAGTTACGTTGTGACATTTGGTGGCACACGAAGTGTTCCTCCGGTAAACGGGAGTTGCATAATCTCATAGTCATAGGAACATGTATAAGTCATGAAGAAAGCAATAGCAACAAACTAAACGATCAAGTGCTAAGCTAACGGAATGGGTCAAGTCAATCACATCATTCTCCTAATGATGTGATCCCGTTAATCAAATGACAACTCATGTATATGGTTAAGAAACTTAACCATCTTTGATCAACGAGCTAGTCATGTAGAGGCATACTAGTGACACTCTGTTTGTCTATGTATTCACACATGTATTATGTTTCCGGTTAATACAATTCTAGCATGAATAATAAACATTTATCATGAAATAAGGAAATAAATAATAACTTTATTATTGCCTCTAGGGCATATTTCCTTCAAGTACAAGAGTAGATCTACCATGAGATCAGAGAGGCTAAACCCTAGAAGCTAGCCTATGGTATGATTGTATGTTATAGTTGTTGTCCTATGGACTAAAACCCTTCGGTTTATATAGACACCGGAGAGGGTTAGGGTTACACAAGGTCGGTTACAAAGGAGGAGATATCCATATCCGTATTGCCTAGCTTGCCTTCCACGCCAAGTAGAGTCCCAGCCGGACACGAGACGAAGTCTTCAATCTTGTATCTTCATAGCCTAATAGTCCGGCCAATGGAGTTAGTCCGGCTGTCCGGAGACCCCCTAATCCAGGACTCCTTCATTGAGCCTTGCCTCTAAGGTAGGCCCCACATGGTTTGCCTCCTTTTTAACATAACGCGTCAGGTCGAAATTTGTTTGTTCAACCGTGGTAGACGATCCTCCCTCCACCAAGTGGAACCAGTACACGGCCAGATTACCACGTGGGCTGCCTTTTTGTACAGAAACGAGCTCCACCGTGTACCCACGCGGGTGTGGTTGGGAAAGAGACAGGAGTATGTGCGTCGTGCGTGCACCTCTTCTCTTCGTGCACGTCCCCACCTACGTGGGTGTGTGTGAGAGATACAAACCTAGGCAAATGGCTTGTGCAGAATAACTACTCTTTGTAAGCCATTGTAAGAGTGGACAAAATGGTGAAGGAGGAGATAGGGGAGCGGCGGAGGTGTGCGATTCTAGGCCGGCATTTGGCCTCATTTAAATAGGAGATTAAATAGACGGCGGGCGGGAGGAGCTCGGCCGGCGTTGCGTTTAATGCCAGCCCGGTCATGAACGGATGTGTGTCCAGAGTGGGTTTCTCGGCTTCCACACGGGCGGGTTTCACGGGGGCGTTTGAATGCGGCAAGGAGGCCTGTTCAGTCGGGCGTGCAGCGAGTGGCGCCCTCGACTCTGACGTAGGACACCGCCCCGTTCTTCCACTGATGTGTGGGCTCTTTCGGTACATGGCTTGCATGTTAGTGACCCAACACAGGCAGCACACAGCAGAGGAACGTTTGGTGGGCCAGGGCGGTCAGAAGCAGGAATTTCATAAACGATGATTGTTCATTGAGTGTGACGTCATCCTTTTCATGTAGATAAGCCTACTATGTTGATAGCCCGTTCGACACGTTGTGATTCATAAGGTTGGTTGTAATGGGGAGTATCATATACTAGTATCATGCATATGATACTAGTATATGATACTACCTCCGTAATGCATAGTATCATAAGTTAGTATCTTAGGTTGTCTTATTAATTGTCATGCATGACACAAAGTGGTACAACATTTAATATGATACGGTATCATGATATGATACCACATCCTTTCCTTCCTCATTTAATTGTGTGCAACATCATCCAAAAAGTCTAGTTGTCATGCATGATACCGCTTATGATACTCCTATTACGACCAGCTACACCGCTGCAAACATCAATGTTCTGCTTATCATAGATAAGATTGATTAATACCCGTAACAATCCATGTCTTTAACAAAGGGTGCATGCACGTATAGGTTGAGTGTGTGTCTTGCGTCGTGTGATGTGTGCATGCAGGCGTGCGAGTGTTGCGTGCGTGCAAGGGTACGTTTCAGTGTTGCATGCATGTGTGCGTACGTGCGTGTGTTTGTGAGTGCATGTGTACGTGTCAGTGTTGCACGCCTGCATGTGTGCGTGGCTTGTGTGCGTGCATGTGTATGTGCGGGGAGAGGCTACACGTCAGTCAACTAACTTTTTCATCTCTGGTTATTAGATTTTCCGGCCATTGGATACGAAATCAAGGGCCTGCAGTTTATCATCAAACTCCACCCCCTGAGCCGCCAGCCACCACCGGACGAACCACCGGCCCCCGCCTCCCCGCCCGCCCCGAAACCACTCCCCACCGCCGGTCCCCCGCCGCACCGGCCATCCCTCTAGGCCCCCCCGCGCCGAGCTTTTTCTCCAACGATCCCCACACCACCGCCCAATCAATGTGCCCCCCACCACCGGCGACTGCCAACTAGAGGTCTCACGACTTCGAGTACCCACTGACCACTAATTTATTACCCTTTCTGTCCTTCATATACGCGCTGATGGGTGGGACCTATGGTAATGTGCGCTTCTGAATGTGGACCGTTTGACTGGTCAATTGATCGTGTCATCAACAAATTACAGAGCTGTATGGTGAGCCAGTGACCGTATGATCACCCTAAAATGTATTTTATTAACACAGTACAGACTCAAACTACCATTTCTTTCTTTCATATATGGGCTGACAGGTGGGCCCCACGGTTACGTGCCCCGATGGTGCAACACTAGTTGCGCCACGTGGAACGTTTGACTGGTCAATTGATTGTGTCATCAACAAAAATACGGAGTTGTACGGGTGATCCAGTGACCGTATAAGCATGACATGTATTTTTTTAACACGATACAGACGCAAGGGCTCATAAATCCGTGCAAGCACTCACCGCTGTAAGCGCACACATGCACACCCTACCCCTATGAGCACCTTCGAGAGAGTGAGCCAGCATATGATCTTGAGATTTTATGAAGTCACCATAGGTGCCTCGTAGTCGAGTGGAACGTCTCATCCCACTGAACGCACATCACCGGAAAATACTAAAATTAACCCAGGATAAATGCGAGCACCGGGACTTTAACCCTGGTGGGCTCGAGAAACCACTATCCTCCTAACCATCCAACCACATGTTGGTTAGCACGACATAATGTATGTGGTGACCGTGATGAGCTTATTCTGAAGTCGAGTGACCATATCGTGCTTTCGCTTCAAATACAATGACCGTAACTGTCGTCAACAAAATACGGAGCACGCATCAAATGCAAAGTCCGTCGGTGTCATCAAGAAAATACGGAGACGTATCGTGAGCTAGATACCGTATGATCACCACGAGAATGTATACGGTGACCATAATGAGCATATTCTGAACTCCAGTGACCGTATAATGCTTTAGCTTGAAATACAGTGACCATCATGCGTGAATTTGTCGTGGGCATGCATACTTTTAGAGGGCCGAGAGATAGTTTGTGTGCGTACGTGAAAGTGGTGTAGAAAGAGGGGATGTCTGATGGAGACAAGGAGAGATATGCCCTTCGTTTCTCTTTCCCGTGACTAATATTTTAGGAGAATATATAAACATTCACAATGCAGAACAAATATTTTTGGATGCACCATGCAATTAACTTTCATGTATAACATTGTACTATTGTATATGCTTATTTTCTTAGTGGCCGATTGCGTGTGTGGTGTGGTGGGCACATCATTTCTAGTTGTGGTGGGTCAACATGAGGACTCATGGGTCGGTTCCATCCTACGCCACATAGGTTGGATCGAGATGCGTTATACGAAGAGCCATGTGGAGGACTCGGCGTACAACACGAAGCTAGCTACCAGAGTCACGGAGGACTCTATCCCCACTGGTGATAAGCCGACTATATATGATTTGTAACCCTAGGCCCCAGTATGTTATAGAAGCTTGGGGGCTAGTTCGTCGATAGTATACACACACACACAATGCCTGGTATTCACGTGTACTTTGTACACATCCCTATCACTAATATACAGTACCAGGAGTAGGCTTTTTCCTCAACTGCAAGAGTCCGAACTAGGGTAAAACATTGCCTCGTATTACCATCCAGCCTAACAGTCAGGGATATCCTACCGAATGATATGATGGAATCATATCTGCCAACTACTAAGAGAGAGGTGTGTCTGGGGGGGCAATGTGTGCGAGAGAGGCCTAAAGATAATGTGTGTGCCGGAGACACATAGGCACATATATATATATATATATATATGTGCGTATAGAGGGCTAGTAGAGACCGTGCGTGTGTATATATGCATGTGAGAGAAATAGTGTTTTCCAACTGAGATTAGTGAAAAGAGTGGTACATAGTAGTCAGAGAGAGATAGAGAGAGAGAGAGCATGTGCGTGAGACACCCCGACACCCCGAGAGAGATTGTGATCATGTGTGAAAGAGAAATGTCGATGCATATAAAGTGTGTGCACTTATGCGGTAGATAGAGCGATATATAGAGCGTTTGTGAGAACGGGCCGAGGCATAGTGCATCTACATGTAAAAGGCGGTTCTGCGCATTAAATTAAAATATAAATGGAATTATTATTTTTGGATGAGATCATGAATTTTGCAAATTGTGTATGGATGAAAATCGGTCTATCAGACACCCATACTCTATTGAATTCTAGCATGTGCATGTGTTTATTTCATCTTATTGATCCATAGAGCGAGAGTGGTTTGAAATACACGCAATGGATGCTTTTGCAATTCATATATAAACATTAATTAGTGCACTCCATGTTGTTAGTGTGAAGCACTTTATACATTTGTCACTTGCATGGATACATTCCAAATTGCTAGCTATGAAATAGAGGGTTTCGAAGATTCGAATTCTACATAAAGAGGGTTTCGAAGATTCGAATTCATAGGAAGTGCATTCATCTATTTGAACCCGAGATAATGGCATTTGTAAATCAGATGTAAAAGGGGGCATCAATTTTTGTTGCATTTGAACATGCTGTATATATTCATACGCATGTCTAACTTTTTTTGCAGCCAGGAGATTATATCTAGAACCATGCATGAACTGAGGTAAGTTGCATATTTTTTGATATATACTCGTGTACAATGTATATTCAAATGTACCACCTCCATTCCAAAATAATCGTAGCTTTAGGATTTTCAAGAGTAAATATTTGTGAAGTTTGACAAATCCTGAATGTTCAATTCAAGAGAACCGAAAACGTTAATGCTTTTGCTCCCAAATATTGAACGAAGAGCCAAATAGGCCTCTGGTCACCCAAAACCGCGCAAGACTAATGTTTGGTGGTAGGAAATTACTGTCCTGACTCTGGCCCGTGTAGCCAATCGGCCCGATGTCCAAAGGTCTAAACTGGGGTAGGTTTGTAACTTCACCAAGACGCCAGTCTCAACCGCCTCCGAGAGGCATTCATACGTCGTGGGCGCCTAAACACCCATGCGCTCGGCCGAAATCTATCCCGCCCACATTTGGGACACCTGAGATTACTGTCCTACCCCCAACCCGCAATACGTCCAAAATTTTAGATGTGGGCAAAGTTTGTAACTTTCCCCAAATTTCAAACAAGCGCGTCCCAAACCGAAACATTGTTCCCCCTTAACTTTCCCGCCTCCCTCCGTTTCCCCATTCATACTCCGTGGGCGCCAAAACACCCTCTCCACCAGCCGCGAAACCCTAGCCTCCTCCGTCCTCCACCCCATAGCGCCCAATCCACCGCCGCCCTCCTCCATCACGCCGGAGCCGGTACCCTGATGTCATCGTCCAACGCAACCGCAACCACAACGCCCTCAAGGACTTAGCAGCTGAAGCCGAGGTAGAGCTGCCTCCATGACACCGACGCCGACGTGCGCCATACTAGAACTACTCTGACCACGCCATCCTGTGCCTCACTGCTACCGCTCCACTATTGCAACCGTCCACCGCACCGGAGCTATTCCCGCTACGCCATCGTTCGCCGCCTCGGATCTGCTTCCCCGCTGCCGACAGACGGCCACCGCACCACACTCAACAACTTGGCCATGGGTTCGTCCAAGGCTGCATCGTCCTCCACAACTTCTTGTTTCAAGTGAACCACAAGAAGATCGTTGGAAAAAAAGAAGGAGGACACAACACTGCCAGCAGAAAAAGGTACTCCTCTTCCCTTATTCGTGCAAACCTTATGTCTCTGCTCACACCGTATTCATCCCATGAAAGAAACTAGTTGAGCGCTTCTTTCTGCATCTTCTTCGTGATACTAAATGCACAAGGTTTCCACCCTTTACTATTTCACCTTTGCTAGAGGTCAATAGCCCGCCTGGATTTCAATTTAGGGTCAGTCGAACCGCAATTAAAAGAAGCAGCACCTGCTTAGGGGCGCGGAGCACCTAGTCCGCATGTTCACCGGGGAAGCGGCGCATCGTTGTCTATCATAGGGGTGTGGGGCGCAGGAGCTGCTTGCGCCCGATCTGGAGGTCGGCGGGGCTTGAATGGATTGCCCGGGGTGGTGCCAAGCACGGCGGTGCGGCGAGGTCGAGGGGAGGGCGCAGGCAGGGGACTGGGCCAGTGGTCGCTGCCGTTTCGAGGAAGATCGTCAACACTGACTGGCTGGAGGTAGATGAAGGCGATCTGCCCATTCTTTGTACATCGGACAGTGTAGAAAAAAATGGACTGACCTATTTGTTTTCAGTCGAATGTTATTTTCATAGAATCCTGTAGTAATTTAGTGTGCCATGCATGTTGTAGAGCTATCATATGTCTCCCATCATTTATTTCTCACCGACCTGCTATCTGCTACCTTTACACTGTACTAATTGTGCACACACTTCACCCATACTCACACTATTGTTTTTTTATGCATGGGTATTTTAGACTCTGACGCAGTGTTGATGAATGTTGAAAAGAAAAGACAGAAGTTGCTCCAGTGTAATTCGAAGATAAGCACTAAGCTTTTCAGCGCTCTAAAGGATGCAGTTTCAGCAGTTGGAGACAGTAAACGTAGCTCTGCAGTTGATGATCTCAATTGCCACACACAACCATCACAGGTGCTTGCTTTAACTTCGCGCTGTCAAATGTGGTTGCATGTTGCATATGGTGTCTAGCTTGTATTGCTTCCAGTTTGGTTAAATTGCATCTGCTTACTTTACACATTATACCTTTGATAATGACATGCTGCCGGGGCTGCTAGATCCATGGGCACCTATGGGACCGGCGGACCGGGTCCCTTTCGGTTCGGTAGGGGCGGAGGTCGCGCAAAGAGCATATCGAGGCGAAGCACGCGGGCGATTTACCCAGGTTCGGGCCACACGGATGCGTAAAACCCTACTCCTGCTTTATGGTGTTGTATTGATTTCTAGCTCGGGAGCGCGGAGTGCTACAGTACACACCGGCAGCTAGCAAGACCGAGCGTGAGTGGACGAAGTGGCTAACCTCCCCTCTTGTTGCACTCGGGCCTCCTTTTATATGCTCAAGGGGTTACCGACATAGCAACGAAGGTAAAGGGCAAAAATGGAAAGGTGCTTGTGGTAGGTATAGCTACCTGCTACAGTGTTATCATACCTAACCCTGGCGGCAGGGGACAAGGGCATTAATTGCCCGTCTGTGTCGCCTAGACAGTACCGAAAGGGACCGCTAGGGACGCCACCGTTTGCCACGGTGGTTATCTTGTCAGCGCCTGCTTGCCACCTCGCACCCCTAGCTGCACGGCCCCCTGCCACGTGTGCTCCGGAGGGCCCTAGAGCGACACGTTGGCAGGTGTGCTGGAGCGCGGGCACGAAGTGGGGGTTTCCCGCAGCAAGCTCCTTGCCGCGGTCGTCGTCTTGGCGTGTCCGGGAGCTTGTCGCTCACCGGGCCTTGCCGGGACGCGACGCGCGTCACGGTAAGTTTTCTTGGTATGCCTTGAGTGGCCTTCCCGGCAAGCTCCTCTTGCCGGGGTCTTGTTTCCTTCCTGGCCAGCTTCTCTTGCCAGGGCCTTGGTTGGCCTTCCCGGCAAGCTCCTCTTGCCGGGGCCTTGTTTTGAGTACTTTGTTCTTGAATGGTCTTCAAAGTAGCCGCGGAGGGTCTTGGCGGCCACCCGGCAAGCCTTGCCGCGGGATGCTGCGACTGCCCGTGCACAAGTTCGGGATACTAGGGTACCCCTACTCTAGTACACCGACAGGAGCCCCCGGGCCTGGGCTAGACACGGTGCCGAGCGCTGTTGGGCCAGGCCCAAAACAGTGCACGGGCACGCGCGGCCTAGGTCATGCCGCACATCTCTCCGCTTCTACCGCGCATGCCCGGAACGGCAAGCGTCGAATGCGGCGTCGCGGGCGAGATCATGGGTGGTTTTTTTATTCGGAAATGCGGAACGTCCGCCCCCCTCCCCTTTTATAAGCAGAGGAAATGGGGGCGGTTCGCACATTCGCCCGTTGCTGTTTCCAATCTCAGAAACCTCCGCCGCTCCCTCGCCTTCCCAGAGCAAAGAGAGAGAGCAGCGCCCCGCTCCCCATCGCTGCCAGCATCACCAACGCCGTCGGCCTCCTCCACTGCTTCCGCCATGGCTCCGAAAGCCGACAAGGGGAAGGCCGTGAAGTCGACCGAGGCACAGCGGCTCGCGACGCTGCGGAAGGAGCGGGCAGTCTTCCCCCCCAGGCTTTCCGCGAAGGAGCTGAAGGAGAAGTACTACCTCTTCTGGTCGGCGGAGACGCGCGCGCATCCGCGCACAAAGGTACTCCCCGCCATCGCTTGGAAGAAGGCTCTGAATGGATACCCCTTTTTTGCTCTGTTCTTCTACTGCGGGCTCTGTCCGCCCTTCTCAGATTTCTTCTGCGATATCATGAATACGTACGGGTTCCATCTCCTTGACTTCACTCCCAACGCCGTCCTGACAATGGCAGTTTTCGCACACCTTTGCGAAAACTTTGTCGGGGTCCTTCCCAACGTAGCCCTCTTCCGCCACTTCTTCATACCCCGAGTAGAAAGAGGAGAGCCTCTATCCGGCGGGATTGCCTGGATCTCAAGGTCCGGCATGAAGGAGACCTATCTGGATGGAGAGTTCCGCGGCAAGTGGGAGGAGTGGAGAGCGGATTGGTGCTGGATTGACGAAGAGGATCCGCAGCCATTCACCTCCCAGCGCAAAGCCCCAGTAGCACGCGGCGGCGATTGGAGTGACATGGCTCCAGAGGACGCCAGGCTGAAGATTGCCGTCACCAGGATCCTGCGCCTGAGGTTTGCCGGGCTTACTGTTGGCGCTGTTGGCGCAGACTTCCTTCGCCGCCGCATCGCCCCCTTGCAGGAACGGGGGAGGCCCACTTGGGAGTTCAAGAACGCGGCAGACATCATGAGGCTGCGGCCAGGCCTCAATTACAACTTCACAGTCCTGGAACTCGATGCGATGTTGCAGGAGCTGTTCAGATATGACCCCCAGCATCCCGAGGTGTTCAGGTTGCCGGGGGGCGTCGTGCCTTTGTGCAATAATTCCGAGATCGACCGCATCCGCGCAATGATGCCGGAGTGCGACTCGCATGGAATTGTGCCAACTTGGCAGGAACCCGCCGACGAGGTCGTGCAGCAGTTCTTCGATGACTTGGTGGAAGTGCCAATCTGTCTCGACGAGAAGGACGGCCTCACCCGCGACACCACGGATGCGGAGTTGGCGCTCATCGCCACCAAGATGGAGGAGGCAGCGGCAGCCGCAGCCACGGGCGAGTTCGGTTTTACTGTGGAGGAGGCTGATGCAGCGGAAGCGGCAAGCCATGCCGAGCGAGGGGACGCCGCCGGCAAGAAGGAGCTTGTCAGGCATGACGCCGAGCCGAGCGAGCCCGACGGGGACACGAGCGGCTCGTTGGAAATCAACTCTTCTTCCTCCTCGCCTTCAGGCAGCTTGCCGCAAGCAGGGCCTCCACCCCCGCCAAGAAGGCGTCTCCGCAAGGCTTGTGATGTGGCGGAGCGGCAAGCGGGCCGACAGTCGCCGCGCCGCGTGACACGCTCGACCACGACAGACACCACTGCCGCGGGAGCGCCTCGTGCTACGACGGCAACTGGAGCGGAGTCTAGCCGGACCACCGCTTCAGTCCCTACCGCTACTCGCGCCGTGCCAACAGCCGGAGCGGGGTCGTCTCAGGCCGCCGCCACTGCTCCCTCCAAGCGGCCAAGGGAAGCTTCTCCTCCGCCTCATTGCGCCGGGCGCACGCCGGGCTTCGACTTTTCCGCGTTAAGCTCCGACGAGGAAGAGGAAGAAGAGTAAGCTTCTCTTGTTGTACTTGCATTTCTTCAACTCTTGCTGTTGGTCTTGTATCTCATTTGCTTTGCTCCGAATTTGTTCCTTCTTAGGACTCTGGCCCAGAGAGCGGCAAAGAGAGCCAAGGCCCCGGTGATCGTTGTCGAGGACCAGCCCACTGCGACAGCAGGTGGCGCGCCCGAGACAAGCTTGCCAGACCTGGCGACTTTCCTCCATGGCAGCCCCCAGCGTAAGTGTGTGAATTATTTTCTGCGGCGAGGCGCGCATGGGTACTTGTCTTTGCTGATATCTACTTGTTGACTTGTGTAGGAGCCGAGCAGCCCCACCAGGAGCCAGGGGAGAATCCCCCGACAAGGGAGAATTCTCCGACAAGGGAAGGCTCTCCGTCAAGGGAGAGGTCTCCGGCAAGGGAGGGATCTCCGGCGAGGGACAACGCCAGTAGCCCCCCGACGGCGGAGACCACGACTGCAGGTACTCCTCTCGCTTCGAAACTTCCCTTGGGTTCTTCTCTTGGTCTTCTTGAGTTTTTGCTGGATTTTGCTTGACTCTTCCCCCTCTTTCCGGCCGACAGATCCACCCGCTGCGGAGCAGATGGAAGCCGAGGTCGCTGCTGACGAGGCAACCGGTGGTGGCGACGCCGCCGGCGCAGAGGCCGCCAAGGCCGACGCCACGGCAACCGGCGAGGGGTCCGGCGATCGTGCTGACGGCCCTGAGGCCGCAGGAGCGCCAGGCGCTACACCGACCACCGACCCGTCCGCCGCTGCGGCCGCACCAGGCTTCGGAGAGCCCCAGCCAGGCGTCTACCTGAAGGCCGGCGACGACGTCTTCATCAATCTTCCCTGGGCATCAAGCTCCAGAGCGCCGGTCGAGGGGGAGGTCTTCGACGGAGAAGTGCTCGCCTCTGCGGGGCTGAAGCTGGTCGACGCGCCAAGCGGCAGCAGCAATGAGCCTGAAGAAGAGCGGCTGCTGCGCAGGTTGATGTCGCTCTACCGCACGCGACAAGCCAAGCTGGAGTCCCGCGAGGCGCTTGTTGCGAAGGCGGGGGCAGACATTGAAAAACGCGCGGAAGAGCTCGGGGGTTTCCACCGGGAAGCCCTCCGATCCCTAGCGGAGGAGCGTGAGCGGCTCGTTGAAGCGCAGAAGGCCTTCCTCCTCGAGAGGGCCGAAGCCGAAGAGCGCCAACGACTCGCCGCTGTGAAGCTAGCCGCGGAAGAGGGCGAGCTGGCGCAGCGGAAGGTCAATCTCGACGCCCACGAGGAGGAGCTTGCCTCGCGCGAAGAGAAGCTTGGCGGAGCCCTCAAGCAAGCGGAGGACGCTGCCGCCGCTGCTGAGGCCGCCAAGGAGGAGTTGAAGACGAAGATGGCGCGGCTGGAGGCCGATCTCTCCGAGAAGGGCAAGGAGCTCAGTGCCGCCAAGGTCTCCAACGTGGATCTTGAGTTGAAGCTAACCACTTTGACCAAGACTCTGGACAGCGCCAAGGAGCGGGAGGCGGCCTTGAAGGAGGAAATCAAGGCCGACAAGGCGCTGCTGGAGAGCGCTGCCACCGCCCAGAACGCCTTCAGGGAGACCGTGACGCACTGGACGGAGAGCCTTGTGAACGCCGCCACGGACATCGACAAGGAGTTGGCGCAACTGGGGATAGAGGATCTCGGGTATTCCACCGACGACAACCTCCAACCCAGCGCCAAGCTCGTCCTGTTCTTCAAGGGCGTGGCGACGGCCCTTCAGCGACTCCGGGAGAGGATCCCGAAGCAACTAGCTGACGAGTCGCGCGAGATCTGCGCAGGAGCCCTGGAGAAAGTGTTGATGAAGGTGGCCTTCCGCAATCCGGGCCTCCGCCTCACCAACATCCTCAGGTCCTTGCCGCCCGAAGCTGATCTGGAGGAGCTCAAGGCCCTTGTCGCACCCATTGTGGACAAGGTGAGCGGGATCAAGCGGGTCGAAGGCGATCGCGCAGATTAGGCCGCTCATTTCTTTTTTTCTTGCCACTGCCCATTATGTCATGAAAACGATCCGTTAGAGCTGCGACAAGCTATCTTTGTAATATAACTTGATTCTGGGTAGCCATTGCAGTGTTCTTCCCTCTACTTGACTCTTCGCTCTGTATGCTTTTACCCTACGCTTTTAGGGAACCTGCCGGCGTAGGCACGCTTGCCGCGAGTGCTGAGTATGGGACGTCAGCAGCCCGTTGGCAGTGTCGCTGCCAACAAGAAACCTTGTCGCAACAAGCTGCAGCTCACTTAGGTTGCTGAGCGGGCTCGAAGCAAAGTAAGGGCGCGGCTAGTTAAGCAACTAGTCGCAGCTCACTTACGTTGTTGAGCAGGCTCGAAACAATGCAAGGGCGCGGCTAGTTAAGCAACTAGCCGCAGCTCACTTAATGTTGTTGAGCGAGCTCGAAACAACGCAAGGGCGCAGCTAGTTACGAGTTGGTTCCTCCACGCACAGGTTTTACATATAAAGCGCGGTCGTTCAAGGGAGATAACTCGAAATTTAAAAAATCTGATTGCTCAAACTTTGGCAACTTATCTTTTCTGTTGTTTGCTTCCCGGTAAGGCGAAATTCTTGAACGACGCCTGGTCCATACCCTTTTCTTCTCCTATCCCCCACCGGCAAACTTGTGCGCGAGGAAGCCTTCCTTTCCTTGTGAAAAAGAAAGAAGAGAAAATACAGATATGGAGCCTTATGGCTCGCTATTGCTTACCGTGGAGTAGGAGCTGCACAAAGTGTCAAATCATATATGCCGGAAAATAGAAAGCATAAAATTGACAAAATGTGCGGAGCACACGGGCTTTACTTATGCACGGGATCTGCGCCCGGCTTTGTACAAAGGATCACATGCAACAGCGGCAAGACTTTGTACAAAAGGGTGGTTGCCGGACAGGGTCCGACAACCGCGCCTTACGGGTAAAACTTACGAAGAGGCTCGATGTTCCAGGAGTTGCTCACCGGAATGCCATCTTCGGTCTCAAGGCAGACATCGCCGGGCCTAGTGACTCGTTTCACCCGGTAAGGGCTTTCCCACTTCGGCGTCAACTTGTTGGAATGCTTGGCGGAACGAACGCGCCAAAGAACAAGGTCGCCTTCCTCACGTTACTCCCTTTACTTGATTCCTTCCTTTGTATGTTTTTGCCCTATGCTTTTAGGGAACTTGCTGGTGCAGGCACCCGAGCCGCTAGCGCTGAGTGCGGAACATCAGCAGCCTGCTGGCGGTGCCGCTACCGGCAAGAAACCTTGTCGCAACTAGTTGCAGCTCACTTAAGTTGCTGAGCGGACTCGAAGCAAAGTAAGGGCGCGGCTAGTTAAGCAACTAGTCGCAGCTCACTTACGTTGTTGAGCAGGCTCGAAACAATGCAAGGGCGCGGGTAGTTAAGCAACTAGCCGCAGTTCACTTAATGTTGTTGAGCGAGCTCGAAACAACGCAAGGGCGCAGCTAGCTGCGAGTTGGTTCCTCCGCGCACAGGTTTTACATACAAAGCGCGGTCGTTCAAGGGAGATAACTTGAAATTTAAAAAATCTGATTGCTCAAACTTTGGCAACTTATCTCCCTTACTCGTCAGCAGGTTGACGTGCATGGCGGTCCAGAGCGCTCCGAGATCCACCAGCTTGATCTGGATCTAGCGAACGCATGGTACCGTGAGTACCATGACGCTGCCGGTCCCGCGCCTCCTGAGATGGGCGCGGTGCATGCACGGACGCCGAGGTCTTGGAGTGCGCCCGGTCATTGTGGGAGCCGGCTACGCCGCCGGGGGGCAGCGCAGCCTTGTCCTGGGACCTGGCAGCACCGTGAGTCCCCTCGTCGACGCGTGTTCTTCCGCCGGTGCCTGCCCCACCAACCGTTTGCTCCGGCGGTGGCTGGCTCGGTGCGGACGGAGCAGCTGCCTCCGAAACTTTCTTCTTCGGCGGCATGTTGATGAAGATGATGAAGATCTAGCTCGCAAGAACGCCGGATCTGGTTCACACAACTTCAACGCCCCCTACCTGGCGCGCCAGGAGATGCCGGGGCTGCTAGATCCACGGGCACCTATGGGACCGGCGGACCGGGTCCCTTTCGGTTCGGCAGGGGCGGAGGTCGCGCAAAGAGCAGATCGAGGCAAAGCACGCGGGCGATTTACCCAGGTTCGGGCCGCACGGATGCGTAAAACTCTACTCCTGCTTTGTGGTGTTGTATTGATTTCTAGCTCGGGAGCGCGGAGTGCTACAGTACACACCGGCGGCTAGCAAGACCGAGCGTGAGTGGACGAAGTGGCTAACCTCCCCTCTTGTTGCACTCGGGCCTCCTTTTATATGCTCAAGGGGTTACCGACATAGCAACGGAGGTAAAGGGCAAAAATGGAAAGGTGCTTGTGGTAGGTACAGCTACCTGCTACAGTGTTATCATACCTAACCCTGGCGGCAAGGGACAAGGGCATTAATTGCCCGTCTGTGTCGCCTAGACAGTACCGAAAGGGACCGCTAGGGATGCCACCGTTTGCCACGGTGGTTATCTTGTCAGCGCCTGCTTGCCACCTCGCGCCCCTAGCTGCACGGCCCCCTGCCACGTGTGCTCCGGAGGGCCCTAGAGCGACACGTTGGCAGGTGTGCTGGAGCGCGGGCACAAAGTGGGGGTTTCCCGCGGCAAGCACCTTGCCGCGGTCGTCGTCTTGGCGTGTCCGGGAGCTTGTCGCTCACCGGTCCTTGCCGGGACGCGAGGCGCGTCGCGGTAAGTTTTCTTGGTATGCCTTGAGTGGCCTTCTCGGCAAGCTCCTCTTGCCGGGGTCTTGTTTCCTTCCCAGCCAGCTTCTCTTGCCGGGGCCTTGGTTGGCCTTCCCGGCAAGCTCCTCTTGCCGGGGCCTTGTTTTGAGTACTTTGTTCTTGAATGGTCTTCAAAGTAGCCGCGGAGGGTCTTGGCGGCCACCCGGCAAGCCTTGCCGCGGGATGCTGCGACTGCCCGTGCACAAGTTCGGGATACTAGGGTACCCCTACGCTAGTACACCGACACATGCCTTCCTGTTTTTGATACATACTACATATGTCTATTAACCATGTTCGTACATCAAACTAATGCTCTTTTGTATCCCTCGTCAATCACTTATGATGAGACAGTCACCCGAGTGGGTTACTGTGAGACGCCATACTTGTTTAAAGAGTGCGGTGTCATCCTCCCCACGTGATTCTCAAGAAACAGCAAGGCTAAATGAAGATAGTGAACGTAGCTCTCTAGTTGATGACCGCAATTCCCCCACACCACCATCACAGGTGCTTGCTCTAACTTCGCGGTGTGATATGTGGTTGCATGTTTCATACGGTGTCTAGCTTGTAATGCTTCCAGTAAGGGTAAATTGCATCTGCTTAGTTTACACATTATACCTGTGAATATGACATGCCTTCCTATTTTTGGTATACACTACATCTATGTGTTAACCTTGTTCTTACATGAAACTACCTCTCTTCTGTATCCTGCATCAATCAATTACGACGAGTCACCTTTATTCGTTGCATATTGCATATTATTTCTAGCATGTTGCCATGTATTCCTTCTAATTTGGTCAAATACATTTTTTAGGGCACCCTTTTAATTTGGCAGAGTGATATTTGTTTCATCTTTCATATGGTTTCGAGCTTGCATTGATTCTAACACATTCAAGCACCTTGTTCTTAGTTTACACTTTATACATCATACATGTCAATATGTCACGCCGTCCTATTTTTCATACATATTCCATCCACCTATCATGCGGCTGCCTTACATGAAAGTAGTGTTTGTCAGTATCATGCATCAATGAGTTCTGAAGAGAAAAATTTATTCCTTTTTCTTGTGGGTTTGACTTGACAAGGCAAAATCAAGAAAGAGGAAGGAAAAGAGTAAGGAAGGTGATGATGGTGGTCCTCTGCAGCAACGTAAATGGAGCATCTGTACCGATTCTCCTTGTCCTAATAGTGCATTACAAGGTCCAATTCTCTGCTCCCCTACTCCACCATCTGAGGTGCTTACTCTAACTTGGCAGTGTGATATCTGGTTGCATGTTGCATATGGTGTCTAGCTTGTATTGCTCCTAATTAGTGTAAATTGCATCTGCTTAGCTTACACATGATACGTGTGAATATGACAAGCTTTCCTGTTTTTGGTACATACTATATATGTCTATCACACCATGTTCTTACATGAAACTACTCTTCTTGTGTATCCTGCATCAGTCACTTATGATGGAACACCTTTAAGTTGGCAGTGTGATATTGGTTTGCGTCTTGAATATGATTTCTAGCATGTATTGCTTCTAGTTTGATGAACGCCACCTATGGCGAGACAGTTTTAACTTGGTAGAGTGATATTGATTGCACCTTTCATATGGTGTCTAGTTTGCATTGCTTCTAATTTGTTGAAGTGCCTTATGGTTAGTTACCACATCATAGGTTTGAATATGTCAAGACGTCCATTTTTTCGTACATATTCCGTCCTCGTATCATGACTTTTCCTTTCATCAGAGTAGTGTTCGTCAGTATCATGCATGAACGAGTTCTGAAGAGCGAATTATATTCCTTTTTCTTGTCAGTTTGACCTCACAATGCAAAATCAATAAAGCTGAAGGAAATTGGCAAGGCATTGGATGATGGTGGTCCTTCCGAGCAACTGAAATGGAGGTTCTCTACAGATTCTATTCCGCCATCCTCCCAACAAGATTTGCAAGACAATGCAAGGCTAGATAGTCAACGTAGCTGTGTAGATGATGAGCACATCTCCCAACTCCACCATCACAGGTGCTTTCTCTAACTTGGCACTATTATATGTGGTTGCATGTTGCGTATGATGTCTAGCTTGTATTGATTCTAACTTTGTTGAATTGCATCTGCTTTACACATAATGCCTATGAATATGACACGTGTTCCTGTTTCTAGAACATACGTGTACATGATGAGCACATCTCCCCTACTCCACCATCACAGGTGCTTGCTCTAACTTGGCACTATTATATGTTGTTGTATGTTGCGTATGATGTCTAGTTTGTATTTCTTCTGATTATGTTGAATTGCATCTGCATAGATTACAACTTATACATGCAACGATCACTTACCCATAAGACACATTTAACTTGGGACTGTGATGTAGGTTGCATCTTGCATTGTCTTCTAGCTTGTACTGCTTCTAATTTCTTGAAATGGCACTTACGATGAGACACTTTTTACCTGATAGAGTGATATTGGTTGCATGTTCATATGGTGCCTAGCTTTCATTTCTTCTAATTTTGTTGAAATGCCTTCCGCTTACTGTTTTTTCATACATATTCCATCCTCCTATCGTACGTGTGAATATGAAATGCTGTCTTTTTTGTATATATTCCATCCTCCTATCATACGCTTGCCTTACATCAAAGTAGTGTTCGTCTATATCATGCATCAATCAGTTATGCAGAGCTAATTTTATTCATCTTCTTGTGCTTTTGACTTCATAAGGCAATATCAGAAAATATGAAGGAAAAGAGTAAGTTAGGGAATGTTGGTGGTCCTCCGCACCGACGCAAACAAAGACTCTCTAGATTTGCCACTGCTATTGCTAATGAAGTTGAAGTCCTAAGTCTACATGATGAGTTCATCTCCCGTACTCCACCATCACAGGTGCTTACTTTAAGTTGACAGTGTGATAATTGGTTTCATGTTGCATATGTTGTCTAGCATGTATATCTTCTATTTTGATTAAATTGCACCTGCTGACTTTATATGTTATACATGTGCATATGACATGGCGTTTTCTGTCTAGAATACACTGCATCTATCTATCATACCATATTCTTACATCAAAGTACTGTTGTTGTGTATCCCGCATCAGTCACTCGTGATTGGACGCTTTTAACATGGCAGTTTGATAGTGGTTGCATCTTGCATTGATTTCTACATTGTACTGCTTCTAATTTTTCGAATTGCCACTTATGACAAGACACTTTTAACTTGGTAGAGTAATATTTGTTGCATCTTTCATATGGTGTCTAGCTTGAATTATTTCTATTTTCTTGAAAATCCTTCTGCTTAGTTTACACATCGTAGTTGTGAATATGCCATGCCGTCCTGTTTTTCTTACATATTCCATCCTCATATGGTTGTCTTACATCAAAGTATTGCTTGTCTGTATCATGCATCAATGAGTTCTGAAGAGCGATTTTATTCTTTTGTGTTGTGAGTACGGCTTCACATGGCAAAGTCAAAAAAGAGCAAGGAAAATAATATAGTAGGGAGTGGTGTTACTCGTCGGGAGAAACGGAAAAGGATATGCCGTCCAGATTCTGCTGGTACTTATAGTGCAGTAGAAGGTCCAAGTCCACCGGCTAAATCTACAAACAAAGTATCACCTGCTCCACCAGTTGCATCATCCGCTTCAACTGTACCAGCATCTCAATGAGTTACTCGTTCGTTTGCTCCAGAACTGGCCAGTTCCCAAGGTGCCTTCACACCTAACACTACTTCCAAAGCACTGCTAACACAACAGGACTTGCCAAGATCAGATGAACCTCATGAGCATCAACACCAAGACAGTACCTGACCGAGTCAACTTGCAGTTGCATGCTCCTTTATATGTACTCTCATAGTTTGATGTACACTAACACTTTCCATATTCATTGTTGAACTAGCACCATGACGCAAGAGGAAATAGACATTAGGGATAATGCTTGACAGATTAACAAAATCTAAAGGAGGAAGAATGGAGATCCATTTTGAGGCAGGTTTAAAAAGGCCATGTGATGCTACAGAGTCAGCCAAGTTAGTATCAGAGGCAGTCGTTGCTGTTAGGTGTCATGCACGTATCCTCCCAACGTGGATCTAGTACAGGAATGAGAAACACAATACCTAGTTTAACACCTTCCTTGACCATTTATCCGTAAGTAATGTTATTCATCGCAATTATTAATAGTGTCTTGCTCTGTCCCATACTTTCTAGCTTCCTCCTAATAAGACTCACATTCTTTTTTCAACAGATGAGGTTCAAGTTGGATCCAAAAGATGATGCAACTAAAGAAGCATGCACTCATGTTTTTCAGTCTGCTCTACGATAGTATCGGTACCATCTTAGAAAATCTCACTTGGAAGGAAAGGCAAACAATGAAATCACCCAAACATCTCCAGTGGAATATATTACAGATGAAGACTGGACAGCCCTCATTAAACACTTGTCTGATCCAAAGTATCAGGTAGGCTATATGTATTTGGTCAGACCACATATTGAACTTGTATTTATGTATGTGCCTTACAAGTGTATCTTCTTCTAGGCTAACTGTTTGAAGAACAAGACCAACCGTTCCAAAGTGAAATTCCAACAGACAACAGGACCTCGTAGCTATATTGCACACTGCGAGGCTCTTTTAAATAGCTGTTACTTCCTTCTTTTTTCTGTGCCATATTATCGTATCTATATTGACTTGTTCCAAATACAGAGGAAAGCATGTGCGGACCAAAAAGAACCTGAACCGAATGCAGTGCAAATCTTCAAGGATTGCCACACCAGCAAGATGAAGGGCATGAGCACACCAGTTCAAACCGCTGTTTTAAGTGCTTACTCCTCCTGCCTTTGAACTGATTGGTACTATGATGTGTTCATTTAACTACTTGGTTTGCAGCCAATGTCAGTTACTCTGTTCACTTTTATACACAGTTGTCTTAACGTATCATTTCACCTTAGATGGTTTAAAAGAGATGAAGGATATTCTTTTGGTCTTGATCTGTATTCTAGTTGTTATGTTCACGTGCGCACACAATGATAAAGTAGCATGTTTGTTTTATATCTATTTGCCCATGATATGAATGATGTCATACTATGTTCATCCTACTTTAAACCATGTCACATTATCCTTAGATTTCAACGAATGTGAGGAAATAGACAATACAATAGGCATGTTACATGGACATATGTTCCGAAAGTGATTTTATTATGTAGTTGGCACTACAATACATGCTAATGTATTATAGTAGTTCACCAAAATAAGTTATGTATAATGTGTAACCTACTTTGTTTGTTTTTGTCTCATTAGTAACTTATCTGGTACACTAATATACAAGCTCAAACTTTCAGGAAGCTATGGAAAAAATGATTGAATAGCCATAACCACCTGAAGGTGACGAGGCTACCATAGGCACAATGTCACCTCTTGCTGCAGTGCGTCAGTATCTCTCCACTAACAGTGCAAAAAGCACCTTCCTGCATAATTCTGGGTTGGTTGTCAAGGTAACCTCATCCAAATCGCCTATTGAACAAAATCTTCCTGCTAGACAGAGTGATATATCTGTGTTCCAGACACAAGTCCAATCCCTAATGGACGTCATTTTGGAAACAAGAATAGTGGTTGACAAATGTCGTCAAGATATGAATGGTTTTGAAACCAAACTATCAGACATTCGCTTCGTTGTTCAAGAGCAATGGCGGAAAAATGTGAATATCGTGCTGCTCCATCAGATTCTACAGCCCGAAACATTAGCACTCAAGTCAAATGATATGTGCTTATATACATCTGATGGTGCTTTTATCTGCAAGGATTGTAAACTTTATGCCAAAACGCCTTTTGTTGTATGGTTGGAATTTATTTTGTTGTGATACAACATTTATGATGCTGCCAAAGGCTGCAATAATTACGACATTACTTTTGTATAGTATAGGTTTATCTTAGTAATGTATTCGGCCGAAAGCTTCGTAGGAGCCCAACATGCCAACATTCGTCGGGCCCATTCCAATTGGGCTAAAAATGATTATGGGCCAAAATTTGCATGTAGCCCACTAAAAATATCTGTGCCTAAATCAACATAAGATTTCATATTTTTCTGGTAGGCATGTGACCATAGTGGGCCTTTAATAGGCCTAAACATAATTTGGGCCCTCAGTAACAATAGGCCGTTTACAGGTGTAAATATCTCGAGCCCATAAAAACATGGGCCTTTAAAAGACCGAAAGTGAGATTGGGCCCTGATTGTGCCAAATAACCTACTGGTCTTAGCAGGCAGAAATGGTGGCCCATTTACGATGCGGATCTTCACAGGCCGAAATTCGGACTGGCCGTAAATGCTCCGACCTAATACACGGGCCTTTAACAGGCCGGAAGTTCGGTTGGGCTATATTATCGTCATTTTTATATGGGTCGTTAATGGGCTCAATGTGACGTTGTGCCACATATGGCCCATGGATTTCGTCCGACGTTAACAAGCAGAAAATCACAATAGGCCGAAAGTGGCCCAAATCTATAGTGGGCCTCTAACAGGTCGAAATTCAGACAAGGCCGAATATGACCCAAATCCTTCACGGTCGTTTATGGGCCGAAAGTTTCAATGGCCTGTAAATGGGCCCAAATGAAGCAGGACCTTTAACAGGCCAGAAATACACCGGGCCGTAATTCGGCCCATATACTTAGCGGACTGTTAATGGGCCAGAAGTGACCATGGGCCACGATGATGACATGTTTAGGATAGGCCGTTGATGGGCCGATTTGACACTAGCCGTACGGGCCTTAATTGAGAATGTTGGGCCTTTAGCTGGGCCATCCCATTAAGGTCTGCAAAATCTTGTGGGCCTTTAGCTGGGCGGCCCATTATGGCCCGCAAACTCTCATGGGCCTTTAGCTGGGCCGGCCCATTATGACATGCAAAATCTCCTGGGCCTTTTGCTGGGTCAGCCCATTATGGACCGCAAAATCTTGTGGGCCTTTAGTTTGGCCGGCCCATTTAAACTTTATGGGCCACTTTTGGGCCGGTCCATGTGTCAACATATCATAGGCGCATCTCACCCATTGGATGAGTGACACATGTGCCAACGCGGAGCTGACACATGTTTCCGTCAGCCAATCAGAATTTTACACGTGGAAAATCCCCATTGGTCTGGGCTGTTAACGGGTTATCGGATCCAAAACCGGGCCCGATAGCTTAAGGGTGTTCCGTTACGGTGGATGCCACGTGTCGGTCACCCTTGACGAAAGCACTTCTGTGACGCGCGATTTATCGTCATGGAAGTGGACACTTCTGTGATGATAATTTTGGCAATGTCATGGAACACTTCTCCGACAGCACATGTAAGACTATCTTGATTCTGTCATAAATTTGTCATGGATGTACATGCATGACCGAAAACGTGACCTACTGTGACAAACACGTATCATCACGGAAGTGTTTTTTTTGTAGTGTTGTCCCCTTCAAATTGGCCATTGTGGGATCCCTTCCTGCCTCAACATTTGGGAAGAGGACCAGGGCCTCTATAAATGGGGCTAGCCACCACCGTAGTCAGGGATCCATCTCATCAGATCCGAAGACGGAGCATTCAGACCATCCTCCGCACACAAGCTCATCGAGCTCAAGAACACCTCTCCTCAGGAGGTTGTTCTTCCCTTGTACTTGTTCATCCCCGACCTACAAGCCAATCCACCACACCACATTGGAGTAGGGTATTACACCGCAATGGTGGCGCGAACCATTATAAACATGTGTGTCTCTTGTTCCACGAGTTCGGCAAGCTAGGCTTTGAGATCGTGGCGAGAGTGTGATCTAGGGGGAGAGAGATCTTCATGCGCACCCCAGAGTTCGAACCTCAAGGGTTTTGCCGGAACCCGTAATCTGACATTTGGCGTGCCAGTTAGGGGTGCGCTGAAGCTTTTCTTCCATCGATCCGCATTCCACTGCTCCATCGCGTCCATGTATGATGCTCGCCGAGCCCGTGCTGAGCGCCGCACCGCCCTCGCTGCCTGCGTCGCTCAGACGGCGCCCGTTGGCGGTCCTCCCCGCCGTTCTCCATCACCCGCCACCAACGCCGCCACTAGCCCGACAGCGAATGAGCAGCAAGCGTCGTCACTGCACCCCTCTGTGCGGCGGGACGGCTGCACTGCCACCCCATCGCTGACTCCGGCCGGCTCGTCGTCCCACGCTCGTCGCGCGCCCACGGACGCGTAGGCCGCGCTGCTCATGGCACGCGAGCTCCTACGCTACCGCCCGGTCGACGACCTCTACAAGGACTGGCTGCACCGCATCGCCGAGCTCGTCAGTGCCGCTGGGGGCTCTCCTGCACCATCCCTCTCGCTGCCTCGCCCTCCCCCAGCCGCGGGCGACGTAGCTCATGGTGCGCCTCCGCTGCCTCCGCATCAAGACGGTGTCCTCACCACAAGACGCGCAGTTCCGCGCCGTGATCCGCCACACCGTGTTCCCGCACATGAAGAAGGAAGCTGCCAGGAGGTCCCTCGGCCACAAGAAAATGCTCCTGCACTCCCCGCACCACCACGTCAAGACCGCGCGCTGCCTGCAGTGGCAGTGCGTGGGTACCAAGATCAGGATCCTCCACCGCGACGAGCTCACGTGACCACAGTAGGCTGCCGAGCCTTTTCCCCCGAACTGCGCACCATCGTCTGGCCAGGCAAGTTCAAGCCAGACCTGCCTCTGCGCTACGACAGCACCCCCGACCCTGCAGAGTTCTTGCAGCTCTACGAGCTGAGCATCGAGGCAGCCAACAGAGATGAGAAGTTCATGGCGAACTGGTTTATCATGGCCCTCAAGGATGGCGCGCGCTCGTGGCTCCTAAACCTGCCCGCAGGATCGATCTCCTCCTTGGGCGAGATGCATGAGTGTTTCGTCGCCAACTTCCAGGGCACTCGTGACCGCCTGTCAGCCGCAAGCGACCTGCGGTGCATCAAGGAGCAACCAAGGGAAACCCCGCAAAAGTACATCCAGCGCTTCAACAACGTCCGCCTCAAGATTCCCAAGGTGACAGACGAGGCCATCATCTCTATCTTCTCTGATGGCGTCCGCGACGTAAAGATGATGTGTAACGCCCCATATGTAGGCTTGCCATATTTGTATTCCAACTCTTGCCATTTTCGGCACTAAGTTTTGATATTCCTCATTGTTGGGTTTCGTCTTCATTTTGCATTTTGTCTCTGTCATGCATCTCATATCATGTCATCATGTGCATCGCATTTGCATACGTGTTCGTCTCATACATCCGAGCATTTTCCCCATTTTCCGTTTTGCATTCCGGCACTCCTACGTCCTCCGGTGTCCCCTTTTGCCTCTTTTCGTCTGCGGGTGTTAAACGTTCTTAGATTGGACCGAGACTTGCCAAGTGGCCTTGGTATACTACTGGTAGACCTCCTGAAGTTTCGTGCCATTTGGACTTCGTTTGATACTCCAACGGTTAATCGAGGAACCGTAAAGGCTTCATGTGTGTTGCAGACCAACACCCCTCCAAAGTGGCCCAAAACCCAGCTAAACCCCCTCCATCCTCTCGGTCGTTCGATCACGATCGCGTGGCCGAAAACCATGCTCAATTTGGAGCCTCCTAGCTCCTTCTATGTATAAATAGGCATCTCCCCCGAAAATCCCGGATCAAATCCACCCTAACCCTAGTCTCCTCTTCCCCCGCCGCCGCCGGACACGTCCAAGATGGCCGGACGCGTCCACTCTGCCCTCCGCCGCCACGTGTCAGCGCTGGATTCACCGCCGCCCGCACGCCCACATCGCCGTGCCTGCCCGCGCGCCGGCCCTCCGGGGCCCGGGCGGGGCCCTCCCGGCCTCATCCGCCCGCGCCGCTCGGTTCCCTCCCCGCCGGCGACCCGCGCAGCCGCCACCACCGTCCGAGCGCCGCCCTATCGCGCCACGCGCTACATTGCCTCCGCCGTCCGCCGCCGCACTCTGGCACCGCCCTACCGCGCCGCGCCCGCAGCCGGCCGGAGCCGCTCCTCCTCGGCATCCTCGTCGCTGCGTGCAACTCCGGCGACCTCGCCGGCCCCTTCTCCAGCTCCGGCCCTCACCTTCATGGATTCCGGCAAGAACTCCGGCGAGTTGTTCCGACCAACCTCGGGAAACGCGCCGCCCCGATCCAGATCTGGGACAAACCCTAGGGTTGACCTCATTTTTCTCCCCTAAGTCCCTAATGTTTTTAGCTATTTTCATCGCATCATAACTTTGCATCCGTAGCTTCGTTTCTCGTGTGTAGCATATCAAATTGTTCGTCTGGATGTGCACTGCATTTCATTCCATTGCACCATGTTCATTTGAGTTCATCTTGATGCCCTAAATGATGTTGCAAGAGTGCTATGTAATTTTAGTGTGTGTCTCTTATCTGATTATGGACATTTGTCATTTTTGCCATGTTTAATGTGTGCCTCCTATGAACTTGAGCCCTACATGTGTTTTGGGCTATGCCATGCCATCTTTACAGGGGTGTATGCCATGTATTTTTGTGATCAATGTGGTGACTAGCACAAGCATGCAAAGTAGCTCTCGTGATGTTACTGATTTCGCGGACTTAGAATTCTTCTAAGTCATTTCCCTGTTGATATTTGTATGCCATGTATTCTTGTTGCTACAGAGTGATCCATGCCTCTTTTGAGCATGTTCAGTAAGGATGTTTTGGAGATATTGTTATGCTCTATCCATCCATGTCTTTGTTTGCAATTATGGAGTCCCTAGCATGACTCAATCATGCTCTACTTTTGCTATAAAATGTTCCTAGCAGATTGTTTACATGTTCATCAATTTTGCCGAGGTTGTTGTAGTTGATCCACGCATGCTATGAGAGTGTTCTTGCCATGGTTAGCTTATTTATCATGTCTACTTGCTGGGTGTATGATTAGTTTGTCATGCAATGCCTTGTGGTGAGTGCATCGAGCTCGCAAACATGCCTACGTAATTCTGTTTTGCCATGTTCCAGTTTTTTGCTAAGTCTGAATTTGTTAACGGAACTTGCTATGTTTACATGGGTGCAATTGTATTTTCTGATCCCTTTTGGCTTATGGTCAGTAAAGGACTTTTGTTATATGCTTTGATTAGTTTCATGCCATGCCTTGATTTTCCATGATATGTTCCTGTAGCATGTTGTTATCTTGATCTAAACATTGCTTCCTGATGTTAAATCCTGACATGTTATTTTCACTAAGTCTGTGAACCTGATATCTTTTGCACTTTTGCCATGCTTGTTTGAACCTGCTATGCTGTGATTTAGCCATAGCTCATTGTTCATCTTTTGTCAAGCATCTTGAGTGGATCACTGCCATGTGCTTTGTTGCTATGTTAGAGTGTAGTAGCTTATTTTTCTTGATGCGTTTAGATGGCCTCGTGCTGTTAATCACATCTTTGTGCCATTATTGTTTTGCTTGCCATTTGCAAACCGTGCATCCGATTCCGGTGATCTTTATATCGATTTTGACCGAAATCAACTTATCTTTCCAGCGGCACTCTTGGTTTTCCAAGTTGAGGCCTGATTCAATCTTTCCTTCCCGAAGCATGCATATGCATTGCATATCACATCCTGCATATCATGCCATGTTTTGCATCATGTTGCTTGCGCATTGCACCGTGGTTGATTGTGGTTCCCTTTGCTTGTGTTCTTTCTTTTGGTAGAGCCGGGAGATGAGTACGTGATCGAGGAACCCGTTGAGTACGCTTACGAGGATCAAGCTTACGTCAACTCGGAGAACTTTGCAAGCAAGATGACCATACCCTCGAAATCACTTCTATCTTTGCTTGCTAGTTGCTCGCTCTATTGCTATGCCTATGCTACGATACCTACCACATGCTTTATCATGCCTCCCATATTGCCATGTCAAACCTCTAACCCACCTTGTCCTAGCAAACTGTTGTTTGGCTATGTTACCGCTTTGTTCAGCCCCTCTTATAGCGTTGCTAGTTGCAGCTGAAGATTGGAGTTTGTTCCTTGTTGGAACATGTTTATTGTTGGGATATCACTATTATATCTTGTCTATTTTAATGCATCTATATACTTGGTAAAGGGTGGAAGGCTCGGCCTTATGCCTAGTGTTTTGTTCCACTCTTGTCGCCCTAGTTTCCGTCATACCGGTGTTATGTTCCTTGATTTTGCGTTCCTTACATGGTTGGGTTATAATGGGAACCCCTTGACAGTTCGCCTTGAATAAAACTCCTCTATCAAGGCCCAACCTTGGTTTTACCATTTTCCACCTAGCCTTTTTCCCTTGGGTTTCGCGGACTCAAGGGTCATCTTTATTTTAAACACCCCCCCCCCCCGGGGGGTCCAGTGCTCCTATGAGTGTTGGTCCGAAACGGGCAGCCTGCGAGGCCACCTCGGGGCAACTCGAGGGTTGGTTTTACTCGTAGCTTGACCTATCTGGTGTGCCCTGAGAACGAGATACATGCGACTCCTATCGGGATTTGTCGGCACATCGGGCGGCTTTGCTGGTTTAGTTTTACCATTGTCAAGATGTCTTGTAACCGGGATTCCGAGTCTGATCGGGCCGTCCTAGGAGAAGGAATATCCTTCGTTGACCGTGAGAGCTTGTGATGTGCTAAGTTGGGACACCCCTGCAGGGATTTGAACTTTCGAAAGCCGTGCCCGCGGTTATGGGAAGATGGGAATTTGTTAATGTCCGGTTGTAGAAAAACTGAAACTTAACTTAAGTAAAATGAATCAACAGCGTGTGTAGCCGTGATGGTCTCTTTTCGGCGGAGTCCGGGAAGAGAACATGGTCTCGGGTTATGCTTGAACGTATGTAGTCTAGGATCACTTCTTGATCATAGATTCTCGAACGTGCTTTGCCTTCTCTTCTCGCTCTCTTTTGCGTATGTTAGCCACCATATATGCTAGTGCTTGCTGCAGCTCCACCGCATACCTTTTTCCCTACCTATAAGCTTAAATAGTCTTGATCGCGAGGGTGTGAGATTGCTGAGTCCCCGTGACTCACAGATTACTTCCAAAACCAGATGCAGGGACCGATGATATCGTTCTAGGAGATACGACTGAGCTCAAGTGGGAGTTCGATGAGGACTCAGGACGATACTACGTTTCCTTTCCAGACGATCAGTAGTGGAGCCCAGTTGGGGCGATCGGGGACATTATGCATTTGGGGTTGTCTTTATTTTGATTCCGTAGTCGGACCTTGATTGTATCTGGATGATTGTAATGCTATATTTATGTTATTGTGTGAAGTAGCGATTGTAAGCCAACTATGTACCTCTTTCTTATTCAGTAATTGGGATGTGTAAAGATTACCCCTCTTGCAACATTGCCTACAATGCGGTTATGCCTCTAAGTCGTGCTCTGACATGTGGGAGATATAGCCGCATCGTGGGTGTTACATGTAGGAGGAGCTCGCCATCCACGAGGAGCTATGCTCGGCCCTAGAAATGTTCAACATGGCGACCAAGTGCGCAAGAGCTGAGGAGGGGCACCTCTCCCTCGTCGAGCTCGCTGTTGCCGACCCAGAAGAGAAGAAAGCCAAGGCCAAGGATGTGAAGCGCAAGGGAGTGGCCGTGCTTGCGGTGGAGCCGGACTCGAAGCACGGCCGGGATGACCTTGAGTCATCGAAGGGCAGCCGTCCATTCTGTGCCTTCCACAACGTACACAGCCACAACACCAACGATTGCCAAGATACCAGGACCATTCGAGATGGACGCTTCGGTCGGCACCCTGCTACCTCTTGAGCACTGCGTTGGTTTTCCCTTGAAGAGGAAAGGGTGATGCAGCAAAGTAGCGTAAGTATTTCCCTCGGTTTTTGAGTACCAAGGTATCAATCCAGTAGGAGATCACTCTCAAGTCCCACGCACCTACACAAACAAATAAGAACCTCACAACCAACGCGATAAAGGGGTTATCAAGCCCTTTACGGTCACTTATGAGAGTGAGATATGATAAGATAATATTTTTGGTATTTTTATGATGAAGAGAAATAAAGATGCAAAGTAAAAAAATGGCAAAGGAAATAACTAAGTGTTGGAAGATTAATATGATGGAAGATAGACCCGGGGGCCATAGGTTTCACTAGTGGCTTTTCTCAAGAGCATAAGTATTACGGTGGGTAAACGAATTACTGTCGAGCAATTGATAGAATTGAGCATAGTTATGAAAATATCTAGGTACGATCATGTATATAGGCATCACGCCCGAGACAAGTGGACCGAAACGATTCTGCATCTACTACTATTACTCCACACATCGACCGCTATCCAGCATGCATCTAGAGTATTAAGTTCGTAAGAACAGAGTAATGCTTTAAGGAATATGACATGATGTAGAGAGATAAACTCATGCAATATGATATAAACCCCATCTTTTTATCCTCGATGGCAACAATACAATACATGTCGGTTCCCTTTCTGTCACTGGGATCGAGCACCGCAAGATTGAACCCAAAGCTAAGCACTTCTCCCATTGCAAGAAAGATCAATCTAGTAGGCCAAACCAAACTGATAATTCGAAGAGACTTGCAAAGATAAACCAATCATACATAAAAGAATTCAGAGAAGAATCAAATATTGTTCATAGATAAACTTGATCATAAATCCACAATTCATCGGATCTCGACAAACACACCGCAAAAGAAGATTACATCGAATAGATCTCCAAGAAGATCGAGGAGAACTTTGTATTAAGATCCAAAGAGAGAGAAGAAGCCATCTAGCTACTAGCTACGGACCAGTAGCTCCGAAGTAAATTACTCACAAATCACCGGAGAGGCCATGGAGTTGATGTAGAGGCCCTCGTGATCAATGCCCCCTCTAGCGGAGCTCCGGAAAATGCCCCGAGATGGGATCTCTCGGGTACAGAAGGTTGCGGCGGTGGAATTAGGTTTTCGTGGTGCTCCTGGATGTTTGGGGGGTACGTGGATATATATAGGAGGAAGAAGTACGTGAGTGGAGCAACGGGGGGGCCACGAGGGTGGAGGGCGCGCCTAGGGGGGTAGGCGCGCCCCCTGCCTCATGGCTTCCTCCGTTGTTTCTTGACGCCCACTCCAAGTCTCCTGGATCACGTTTGTTGAGAAAATCATGTTCCCGAAGGTTTCATTCCGTTTGGACTCCGTCTGATATTCCTTTTCGGCGAAACCCTAAAATAGGCAAAAAAAATAGCAATTTGGGTTGGGCCTCCGGTTAGTAGGTTAGTCCCAAAAATGATATAAAAGTGTAAAATAAAGCCCACTAACATCCAAAATAGATAATATAATAGCATGGAGCAATCAAAAATTATAGATACGTTGGAGACGTATCAAGCATCCCCAAGCTTAATTCCTACTCGTCCTCGAGTAGGTAAATGATAAAAGAAGAATTTTTGATGTGGAATGCTTTCTAACATATTTCTCAATGTAATTTTTCTTTATTGCGGCATGAATGTTCAGATCCGAAAGATTCAAGATAAAATTTTAATATTGACATAAAAATAATAATACTTCAAGCATACTAACTAAGCAATTATGTCTTCTCAAAATAACATGGCCAAAGAAAGTTATCCCTACAAAATCATATAGTTTGTCTATGCTCTATCTTCACCACACAAAATATTTAAATCATGCACAACCCCGATGACAAGCCAAGCAATTGTTTCATACTTTTGATGTTCTCAAACTTTTTCAATCTTCATGCAATATATGAGCACGGGCCATGGATATAGCACTATAGTGGAATAGAATGGTGGTTGTGGAGAAGACAAAAAGGATAAGATAGTCTCACATCAACTAAGCATATCAATGGGCTATGGAGATGCCCATCAATAGATATCAATGTGAGTGAGTAGGGATTGCCATGCAATGGATGCACTAGAGCTATAAGTATATGAAAGCTCAACAAAAGAAACTAAGTGGGTGTGCATCCAACTCGCTTGCTCATGAAGACCTAGGGCATTTTGAGGAAGCCCATCATTGGAATATACAAGCCAAGTTCTATAATGAAAAAATCCCACTAGTATACGAAAGTGATATCATAGGAAACTCTCTATCATGAATATCATGGTGCTACTTTGAAGCAAAAATGTGGAAAAAGGATAGTAGCATTGTCCCTTCTCTCTTTTTCTCTCATTTTTTTTATTTGGGCCTTCTTTTTTTGTCCTCTTTTCTCTTTTTTTCGTCCGAAGTCTCATCCCGACTTGTGGGGGAATCATAGTCTCCATCATCCTTTCCTTACTTGGGACAATGCTCTAACAATAATGATCATCACACTTTATTTACTTACAACTCAAAAATTACAACTCAATACTTAGAACAAAATATGACTATATGTGAATGCCTCTGGCGGTGTACCGGGATGTGCAATGATGCATGAGTGACATGTAGGAAGAATTATGAACGGTGGCTTTGCCACGAATACGATGTCAACTACGTGACAAGCAATATGACAATGATGAAGCATGTCATAATAACGGAACGGTGGAAAGTTGCATGGCAATATATCTCGGAATGGCTATGGAAATGCCATAATAGGTTGGTATGGTGGCTGTTTTGAGGAAGCTATATGGTGGGTTTAAGGTACCGGCGAAAGTTGCGCGATACTAGAGAGGCTAGAAATGGTGGAAAGATGAGAGTGCATATAATCCATGGACTCAACATTAGTCATAAAGAACTCATGTACTTATTACAAAAATCTATTAGTTATCGAAACAAAGTATTATGCTCACGCTCCTAGGGGGATAGATCGGTAAGAAAAGACCATCGCTCGTCCCTGACCGCCACTCATAAGGAAGAGAATCAATAAATGAATCATGCTCCGACTTCATCACATAATGGTTCACCATACGTGCATGATACGGGAATCACAAACTTCAAAGCAAGCATTTCTCAAATTCACAACTACTCAACTAGCATGACTCTAATATCACCATCTCCATATCTCAAAACAATATCAAGTATCAAACTTCTCATAGTATTCAATGCACTTCCATGAAAGTTTTTATATTATAGCAAATTTCCATGTTGTTCTAAAGGTCTCTCAAAATAATATAAGTGAATCATGAGAGAAAAATAGTTTCTATAAAACAAATCCACCACCGTGCTCGAAAAGATATAAGTGAAGCACTAGAGCAAAAACTATATGGCTCAAAAGATATAAGTGAAGCACATAGAGTATTCTAATAAATTTCAAATCATGTGAGTCTCTCTCAAAAGGTGTGTACAGTAAGGATGATTGTGGTAAACTAAAAAGCAAAGACTCAAATCATACAAGACGCTCCAAGCAAAAGACATATCATGTGGTGAATAAAAATATAGCTCCAAGTAAAGTTATCGATAGACGAAGACGAAAGAGGGGATGCCTTCCGAGGAATCCCCAAGCTTAGGCTTTTTGGTGTCCTTGAATTTTATCTTTGGGTTCCATGGGCATCCCCATACTTGGAAATATAGCTCTTTCCACTCCTTGTTCCATAATCCATCAAATATTTACCCCAAACTTGAAAACTTCAGAACACAAAACTCAAAATAGAAAATCTCGTGAGCTCTGTTAGCGAAAGAAAACAAAACACCATTTCAAGGTACTGTAATGAACTCATTATTTATTTATATTGGTGTTAAACCTACTGTATTCCAACTTCTCTATGGTTTATAAACTCTTCTATTACCCATAGATTCATCAAAATAAGCAAACAACACAAGAAAAACAGAATCTGTCAAAAACAGAACAGTCGGTAGTAATCTGTAGCTAACGCAACTTATGGAACCCCAAAAATTCTAAAAAAAATTATGAACGTGAGGAATTTATATATTAATCATCTTCACAAAGAATTAACTAAATATCACCTTCCAAATAAAAATGGCAGTGATTCTCGTGACTGCTAAAGTTTTTGTTTTTACAGCAAGATCAAAAAGGCTTTCCCCAAGTCTTCCCAATGGTTCTACTTGGCACAAACACTAATTAAACACAAAAAACACAACCAAAACAGAGGCTAGATAAATTATCTATTACTAAACAGTAGAAAAAAAGGAAGGAATAAAAATAAATTGGGTTGCCTCCCAGCAAGCGCTATCATTTAATGCCCCTAGCTAGGCATAAAAGCGAAGATAGATCGAGGTATTGCCATCTTTGGTATGCAATACATAAGTGGCTCTCATAATAGATTCATATGGTAATTTAATTTTCTTTCTAGGGAAGTGTTCCATGCCTTTCTTTAATGGAAAGTGGAATTTAATATTCCCTTCCTTCATATCAATAATTGCACCAATCGTTCTAAGGAAAGGTCTACCAAGAATAATAGGACATGAAGGATTGCAATCTATATCAAGAACAATGAAATCTATGGGCACATAGTTCCTATTTGCAGAAATAAGAACATCATTAATTCTTACCATAGGTTTCTTAATAGTGAAATCTGCAAGGTTGAAGTTTAAAGAACAATCATCAAAATCACCGAAACCTAGCAAATCACACAATGTTTTTGGAATCGTGGAAACACTAGCACCCAAATCACACAAAGCATAGCACTCATGATCTTTAATTTTAATTTTTATTGTAGGTTCCCACTCATCATAAAGATTTCTAGGGATAGAAACTTCCAACTCAAGTTTTTCTTCATAAGATTGCATCAAAGCATCAACGATATGTTTAGTAAAAGCTTTATTTTGACTATAAGCATGAGGAGAATTTAGCACGGATTGCAACAAGGAAATACAATCTATCAAACAGAAATTATCATAATTAAATTCCTTGCAATCCAAAATAGTGGGTTCATTGATATTTGAAGTTTTAACCTCTTCAATCCCACTTTTACCAATTTTTGCATCAAGATCTAAAAACTCCGAATTTTTGGAACGCCTTCTAGGTAAAGGTGTCTCATCTTCAGTCCCATAATTATCAAGATTCTTATTGCAAAACAAAGACTTAATAGGAGACACATCAATAACTTTTAGATCTTCATCTTTATTATCATGAAAACTAGAAGAACATGCTTTCACAAAGCAATCTTTCTTAGCACGCATCCTAGCGGTTCTTTATTTGCACTCACCAATGAAAATTCTTATGGCTTTGAGAGACTCATTGATATCATGCTTAGGTGGAATAGATCTAAGTTTCAAAGAATCAACATCAAGAGAAATCCTATCAACGTTCCTAGCCAATTCATCAATCTTAAGCAATTTTTCTTCAAGCAAAGCATTGCAATTCATTTGCAAATTCATAAACTCCTTAACACTAGTCTCAAATTTAGAGGGCATACTATTAAAATTTCCATAAGAATTGTTGTAGGAATTACCATAATTATTAGAGGAATTACTAGGAAATGGTCTAGAACTAAAATTACCTCTATACGTGTTGTTACCAAAATTGTTCCTACCAACAAAATTCACATCCATAGATTCATTATTATTCTAAATGAATGTAGACAAAGGAATATCATTAGGATCAGTAGGAGCACTCTTATTAGCAAACAATTTCATAAGTCCATCCATATTTCCACTCAAAACATTAATCTCTTCAATTGCATGCACTTTTTTATTAGTAGATCTTTCTGTGTGCCATTGAGAATAATTAACTATAATATTATCTAGGAGTTTAGTAGCTTCTCCTAAAGTGATTTCCATAAAAGTGCCTCCCGCGGCTGAGTCTAAAAGATTTCTAGAAGCAAAATTCAATCCGGCATAAAAGTTCTGTATAATCATCCAAAGATTCAAACCATGTGTAGGTCAATTACGTATCATTAATTTCATCCTCTACCAAGATTGCGCAACATGTTCATGATCAAGTTGCTTAAAATTCATAATATCGTTTCTAAGAGAGATGATCTTAGCAGGAGGAAAATACTTAGAGATAAAAGCATCTTTGCACTTATTCCATGAACCAATACTATTTTTAGGCAAAGACGAAAACCAAGCTTTAGCACGATCTCTAAGCAAAAACGGAAATGGCTTAAGTTTAACAATATCATTATCTGTCGGCGTTCTTGGAACGAGGTTCCCCAGACTTGTCTGCCTGCGGCCCATGGCGTGGCCGTGCTGGTAGGTCTGTATGGCCCATCATCATCAACAAGGCATTCAAGACCCTCGCGAGGGGCCAAGCCTCGTGAGGCGGACGATGCAAGACCTCCTCGGGAGCGGCCTCACCAGGCTGCCTTACGAGGAGCGGATATATCAAGGCGGGGTGAACCTCACGAGGCTCTCATGACATGAGCCATGACGATCGAGACCAGGCGGGCACTAGGCGGGCGTCAGCGTGCACAGTGTCCTTGCTACCTCTTTTGTGCTAAGGGGGCAAGCGCATGCACGGAGTACCGAGGCATCAGGCAAAGGTTTCCATATCAGTGCAACGAGACCAAGACCCGCAGGACTGCAAGATGGAGGTCATCGTGGAGCCCAGGACGACGTCATCACCAGAACCTTTGGTAGGTGAAGACCACCTTTTGTCAGGATAGCTTGTACTAGCTGTCCCCCTTCAAATTGGCCACCATTGTTGGCTCCCTTCCCGCTCCATATTTGGGAAGAGGACCAGGGCCTCTATAAATAGAGCAGGCCACCATCGTAGATAGGGGGAGAACGATACAAGTTCACCAAGCACAAGAACACCTCATCCTTAGGAGGTTGTTCTTCCCCTTGTACTGTTCATCATCAGCCCAAGAGGCAATCCACCACCACCACACTGGAGTAGGGTATTACACCACAACGGTGGCCCGAACCAATATAAATCTTGTGTCTTTGTGTTGCGAGTTCGTCGAGTTTGTCCGCGAGACCTTAGCGATCTAGGGTGTAGATCGGTAGGAGGGAAAGAACTTCACGCGCACCCCAGTGTTTAAACCTTAAGGGTTTGCCGGAACCCGAGATCCGACATTTGGCGTGCCAGGTAGGGGTGCGCCATAGCTACCCTTCCATCGATCGGCGCTCCGTCGCTCTGTCGCTCCGTCGTCTCCATGGCGGACGCTCGCCTCGCTCGAGCTGAGCGTCGGGCTGCCCTTACTTCCCGCGTTGCTCAGACGGCTCCCATCGGCGAGCCACCTCGTCGTTCCCCGTGGCTTGCCGCCAACTCCGCCACTGGACCGGCGGGGAACGAGCAACAAGCGTCCTCGCTGCACCCATCGGTGCGGCAGGACGGCTGCACCGCCACTCCATCGCTAACCCAGGCCGATTCCTCGTCCCACGCATGTCGCACTCCCGTGGACACGCAGGCCGCGCTCCTCATGGCGAACAAGCTCCTGCGCTACCGCCCGATCGACAACCTCTACGAGGACTGGCTCGACCGCGTCGCCGAGCTAGTATGCGCCGCAGGGGGCTCCCCGGCGCCATCCCCCTCTCTGCCTCGCCCTCCTCCAGCCACGGGCGACGTGGCTCGTGGAGCGCCTCCACCACCTCTGCACCAAGACGGTGCCTTGGCGCCAAGGCGCACGGCCCCACGGCGCAATCCACCACGCCCGGTGCCCGCGCTTGAAGAGAGAAGCTGCCAAGAGATTCCTCGGCCGTGAGAAGCTGCACGTGCGCTCCCCGCGCCGCCTCGCCAAGCCTGTGCGCTACCCGCAGTGGCGGCACGCGGGCCTCATCAAGTCCAAATTCCACCTGTGAGACGGGCCATAGCGACCACGGCCGGCTGCCGCGCCTTCACCCCTGAGCTGCTTAGTGTCGCCTCGCCAGGCAAGTTCAAGCCGGATCTGCCTCCTCGCTACGACAGCACCCCCGACCCCGCGGAGTTCCTGCAGCTCTACAAGCTGAGCATCAAAGCGGCCAACGGCGACGAGAAAGTCATGGCGAACTGGTTTCCTATGGCTCTCAAGGATGGTGCCCGCTCCTGTCTCCTCAACCTGCCGCAAGGCTCGATCTCCTCCTGGGATGAGATGCGCGACCGCTTCGTCGCCAACTTCGAGGGCACTCGCGACCACCCGGCGGCCGCGAGTGACCAGCGCCGCATCAAGCAACAACCAGGAGAGACCTTCCAAAAGTACATCCAGCGCTTCAACAACACTCGCCTCAAGATCCCCAAGGTTACGGACGAGGCCATCATCTCCGCGTTCTCTGACGGTGTCCGTGACATCAAGATGAAGGAGGAGCTTGCTATCCACGAGGAGCTGTGCACATCTTAGGAGCTATTCAACCTGGCGACCAAGTACACAAGAGCTAAGGAGGGGCGCCTTTCCCTCCTCGAGCTGCCAGCTGCGGGTTCAGAAGAGAAGAAGGCCAAGGCCAAGGACGTGAACTGCAAGGAAGCAGCCGTGCTCGCAGCGGAGCCGGACACCAAGCGAGGCAGAGACCAGCCCGAGTCATCCAAGAACGGCCGACCATTCTGCACCTTCCACAACCTGAACACCCACAACACCAGTGACTATCAAGAACTCAGAGCCATTCGCGAAGGACGCTTCGGTCGACACCCCGACCGCAGCGACCGGGGCTAAGGCCGAGCAAGAGGACGTGGAGGCGAACGCTGGGACGACCGTGGCCCGCACCAGGAGTGGCGCGGCAGACCTCGTGAGGACCACTGGCAGGATCATCCTCGCGAGGGCGCTAGGAGGGACCAGCCTCGTGAGGGTCGTCCTCAGGGCAACGTCGGTCTTCCCCGCTGCCGCCACCACCAAGAAGGAATGATGACCACCATCAAGACGAGGGGCTGGGGGCTTCCAGGAGCGGCATGCAATCGCCTGCATCTTGGGCGGCGCTCAGGCCCCAGCCTCTCAGCGTATCTTCAAACAGTTCTCTCATAAGGTGAATGCAGTCCTCCCCAAGCTCGAGGCCACACGCCCACTCAGGTGGTCCCAGTGCGCCATCACCTTCAGCTCGGCAGATCAGCTTAAGTGCGCAGCCACCGCTGGCGCCCTCCCGATGCTTTGTTCATCATTCATCAGCAACGTGCAAGTTACCAAGACCCTCATCGACGGTAGTGCAGGGCTCAACGTCCTATCCGTCCACGCGTTCGACAACCTCCAAGTACCATATGAGCAGCTTCAGCCTACCAAGCCTTTCTCAGGAGTGACTGACGGTTCCACCACACCGATAGGGTAGGTCCGCCTTCCTGTCACCTTCAGGGAACGCAAAAACTACCGCACCGAGCTCATCGAATTCGACGTCGCACACATCCATCTGCCATACAATGCCATCCTCTGGTATCCAGCCCTGGCCAAGTTCATGGTGGTGGCACACCACGGTTACAATGTCCTCAAGATGCCAGGAAGCGGCAGAATCATCATGGTCCCGTGCGAAGAGAGGGGTGCGGTGTGCTCCCTCGAGCGTGCCTTTCAAGCTGCCGCAATCGACGACCCGAACAGCAAGAGCGAGGATCCTCCCGAGGCCATCCCCAAGAAGAAGAAGCAGTTGCGCCGTGCCAGACCTCAGGAGGGTGGTGTCGCGGCTGGAACCTCGTCAGGATCAGCGCCTGCTCTAGGGGCTCCTCCCTCCATCGCATAGGAAGGCGCGCCCAGCGCCCTCCTCGGGCAGGGCTCGGGGGCTCTCTTCTGGAGGGCCTCAGACCTTGCCAACATCACGAGGGAGGCGCTCGGGCACCACTTGGAGGCATGCTTCGTAGCACGTTTCCCAGGAGAACACAGGGCAAAGAGCGCGCACCGCTCAGGAGTTCATCACCAAGACCACTCAAGAACTGCAAGACGCAAGGGCCATGTGCGGTGACCGCCGCTCACGAGGCGCAGCTCCCCATCCAGGCGAGGATGCCGGGCTGCGCGTCTGCGTCGACGTACTAGGGCTCAACAGGGCCGCATCTTAGGAGCCTTTCTGGCCTTCGTGCGTGGGCCACCGTGAGGGTCCACCACACAGCTACGTTCGCATGCCCTTCGGCTTGCCGAGCATGTCATCAGCCTATCAGCGCAACCTGCAGCGTGTCCTGGCGGCTCAGGAGGCCAGGCACCACGCCGTCCTGGTAGAGATGGAGACGGTCCCCAGGGAACCACATGAGCCCCTAGAGCCTCCCGAGGCTCAGGGCCCCGGTGGCTCGTGAGGAACGACACCTTTTCCGCGTGCCTTCAGCTGCGCCAACTCTCCTTCGTCGACAGAACTAGGTGACATTTTCCAAGTTCATTTAGGTGGGAGCGCCCCTCGGGCTGCATTATTCCCAGGCCGCGTGGGTCCATCCCTGTGGCATGTATCCCTTTTGCTTATGCCTTTAGTTTACCCTGTTGGGGGCGGCCCTCGGGCTGCATCATCCCCAAGTTGCTCGGGCCTGACCCGGTGGCATGTACCTTTCTGCATTTACCCAAGCTGAATTGCCTTCCATGCTAAACCTACCTATGGCTATCACTTGCTTGATTGTTGCCCACTACGGGGGACGCGTGTCGGCACCCTTCTTCAGGGCCCTTTTGCGTTGTCTGACCATCTCGCAGGACCAAGAAAATAAACAAGGGCCAAGGTCAGGCGCAACCCGTCTTGAGGTGGGACCTCGTGAGTCCCGCGCTGGCTCACAAGTGCCCAGACACACCTCGCTAAACCCTATCATGCCAGCCACGTGTTAGGGTGGGGTTGTACATGCCCCGGGGGCTCTCCGCAGTAGGGAGTCCCCTCACCCGCTCCAGAAGCAAACCAGCAGTCCGGTGCCCTTCTTCGCGTTAACTTGCAGGGGCTTCCTGACGATCATGGCAGGCGGTACCACAGACTCTCCTTCTTCTCTCATGTGATTCGCTTGCGCATTAAAAGGGGTGGCACCTGAGCATCGCGACTCAGGAGCTCTTACTAGCTCTCCAGCCCTCACCCCCTGTCCTTGACGACAGCATCGCGACCTGGCATACCAGCGGCGGCTGAGCTAGCTCGAGGGCTGGGACCTAAGGACGCAGAGCACCAAGAAGAGCATGGAGGGGAGGGGGAAACCCGCACGGGCCTAGCATGGCTACTCTACAGCGACCAACGCACGAGCCCGGACGTGCCACGTGAAATAGACTCCAGACAGACCAGATAAGTTCACACACGGAACCCACCTATTGCCACGACACGAGACCTTCGCAGTGGCTCCGTTGCGGCAATGTCGCCTCTCTTTCTTGCCTCTTCACGGTTTCTTGGGCGCTAAGGGGGACCTTCTGAGCATCGCGCCTCAGGAGCTCTTACTGGACCTCGGGCCGCTCACCTCCTGGCCTTGACCACGGCATCGCTACCTGGCATACAAGTGACGGCTGCAGCCTACATGGGGACCGGGACCAGTCAGCATAGAGCACCAAGCCGTCATGAGGATAGAAAGGGGAGACTGAGCCGGAGCATGCCTTGCTCCTTCCGCTGCCCTGCTATGCGATACTCTCTTCCTTTCCCATTCTAAGGCAGCCGCTTGAGCGCTAAAGGGGACCTCCTGAGCATCAGGAGCTCTTACTGGACTTCGGGCCGCTCACCTCCTGGCCTTGACCACGACATCGCGACCTGGCATACCAGCGACGGCTGCAGCCTGCCTGGGGACCGGGACCTATTAGCATAGAGCATCAAGCTGTCGCAGGATTGGAAAGGGGAGGTCGAGCCTCGGCAGGATATGCGCCCACGCAATTTCATAACAAGGACCATATCAGCAGAAAGAATTACAGACGCTTTACACACCCCCACGGGGTACTTCATGATTCTTCGCAGGGAACAAAAAATGAGAACTAAGAGTAATCCTATCTACACCCTCCCGTGGCGGACGCCATCATCAATAGTTGGCCACGGGAGGCCAGCGCCAGCCTCATCCAGATCGGTGGCGACGGCGGCTGGATGCCGCCGCCCTGCTCCGGGCTCAGCGGGAGCTTGGTGGCACGTAGCTGCCGTCGCTCGTCTCCGGAGACTCCAAGAGCTCGGGAGAGTCCCTGGACCACCACGAGTCACCACTGTCGCTGGAGGAGCTGCAGGCAAGACCAGAGGGGGGACCCGCGCCCGCCGCAGCGTTGTCCTGGTGACCTCCTTCAGGGCAGCACTCCAGGCGGTGGCCTTCCTCGTCGAACACCTTGAAGAACAGCATGGAGGCGTCGTCATACTCGAAGTGGATCGCGAGGGCGCCCTCCGCACGACAGACCCAGGCAATCTCGCCCCAGCCTCGGGTCATGAAGATCTTCCCAGAGGCGACGGTTCCAATCTCCGCTCCGGTTGCTGGAGAATTGCAGTCAGCATGCTGCAGCCAAAGTTCACGAACGCCTCTCGGCGGCACCTCGGCGGCGAAGAACGGTGGGAGGAGTATCCAGGTGCTTGGTGGCATCTACGCCCACAGCATGAACTCGCGCGACGAGTCTGCGGCATGGACCCCTGGGGCGACAGCGCGCATCGCCATGGCGCGGCGACCACGGCCGCGGCGCGGGCGGCGCCGCTCGTCGCTCCGCCCTCCTGAGCCCTCGGCTCGGGCGTTCAAGGGTAGCGGAAACCCTGGAGGTGACTGCTCGCACCAAGGTCTCGTCACCACCTGCATCGCTGCTTCATCACGGCGGTGAACCGGCCTCTTCTTTAGCGGAAGCGGCCCTGGATCATCCCGGGGGGCCTTTCCTTTCTCTTCAGCAGAGAACCTTCCGATGGGCATCATTGCTGCTAGCGATGGAGCAAGGAGGAAGAAGCAAGTGAACCAAGAAGAGATGGGAGACGGGGGCTCCGCCACCCTCCCCATTTATAGCGGAAGAAGGCCAACCGGCGCCTCCCACAATCACAGGTAAAGATGATTTTCCTTGCATGTCACAGGGACTTGTCAAGTCGGGCAGCTGCTGAGGCCGTGTGGGGAAGTGGAGACGCCCACGACCAATCAACCACCATGCCTCAACTGAGGCCTTAGGATTTTTGGGTCCCACGGTGCTCCGTGCTTGATCCTTTGGCTTCGCCTTAAAGCCAAGCCCGAGCGCGCCTTAGGCCCGGGGGCTACTGTCGGCGTTCTGGGAACGGGGGTCCCCAGACTTGCCTGCCTGTGGCCCATGGCGTGGCCGTGCTAGTAGGTCTGTACGGCCCATCATCATCGACAAGGCATTCAAGACCCTCGTGAGGGGCCAAGCCTCGTGAGGTGGACGACGCAAGACCTCCTTGGGAGCAGCCTCACCAGGCTGCCTCACGAGGAGCAGAGATATCAAGGCGGGGTGAACCTCACGAGGCTCTCGTGACGTGAGCCATGACGATCGAAACTAGGCGGGTGCCAGGTGCTACGTCTTGAGCTTGCGTTGGTTTTCCCCGAAGAGGAAGGGATGATGCAGCAGAGTAGCGTAAGTATTTCCCTCAGTTTTTGAGAACCAAGGTATCAATCCAGTAGGAGGCCACGCTCAAGTCCCTCATACCTGCACAATGCGATAGCTACTCACAACCAACGCGATTAGGGGTTGTCAATCCCTTCACGGTCACTTACGAGAGTGAGATCTGATAGATATAATATTTTTGGTATTGTTGGTATAAAGATGCAAAGTAAAAAGTAAAAGCAAAGTAAAAAAGCAAAGCAAGATTAAAGTAATGGAGATTGATATGATGAGAATAGACCCGGGGGCCATAGGTTTCACTAGTGGCTTCTCTCAAGAGCATAAGTATTCTACGGTGGGTGAACAAGTTACTGTTGAGCAATTGACAGAATTGAGCATAGTTATGAGAATATCTAGGCATGATCATGTATATAGGCATCACATCCGTGACAACTAGATCGAAACAATTCTTCATCTACTACTATTACTCCACTCATCGACCGCTATCCAGCATGCATCTAGAGTATTAAGTTAAAAACAGAGTAACGCCTTAAGCAAGATGACATGATGTATAGAGATAAATTCATGCAATATGAAATAAACCCCATCTTGTTATCCTCGATGGCAACGTTACAATACGTGCCTTGCTACCCCTTCTGTCAGTGGGTAAGGACACCGCAAGATCGAACCCAAAGCTAAGCACTTCTCCCATGGCAAGAACTACCAATCTAGTCGGCCAAACCAAACGGATAATTCGAAGAGACTTGCAAAGATAACCAATCATACATAAAAGAATTCAGAGAAGATTCAAATATTATTCATAGATAGACTTGATCATAAACCCACAATTCATCGGTCTCAACAAACACACCGCAAAAATAAGATTACAACGAATAGATCTCCACAAGAGAGGGGGAGAACTTTGTATTGAGATTCAAAGAGAGAGAAGAATCCATCTAGCTACTAACTATGGACCCGAAGGTCTGAGGTAAACTACTCACACTTCATCGGAGAATCTATGATGATGTAGAAGCCCTCCGTGATGATGGCCCTCTTCCGGCGGAGCTCCGGAACAGGCCCCAAGATGGGATCTCGTGGATACAGAAAGTTGCGGCGGTGGAATTAGGTTTTTGGCACCTGTCCTGATTGTTTGGGGGTACATGTGTATATATAGGAGGAATAAGTACGCCGGAGGAGCAACGAGGGGCCCATGAGGCAGGGGGGCGTGCCCTAGGGGGGCGCGCCCCCCACCCTCGTGGCCGCCTATTTTGTTCCTTGGAGCAGGGTCCAAGTCTCCTGGATCACGTTCGGTGAGAAAATCACGTTCGCAAAGATTTTATTCCGTTTGGACTCCATTTGATATTCTGTTTCTTCGAAACACTGAAATAGGCAAAAAACAGCAATTCTGGGCTGGGCCTCCGGTTAATAGGTTAGTCCCAAAAAGAATATAGAAGTGGAATATAAAGCCCAATATAGTCCAAAACAGTAGATAATATAGCATGGAGCAATCAAAAATTATAGATATGTTGGAGATGTATCAGGCATCCCCAAGCTTAATTCCTGCTCGTCCTCAAGTAGGTAAATGATAAAAAGAGAATTTTTTATGCGGAGTGCTACTTGGCATAATTTCAATGCAAATCTTCTTAATTGTGGTATGAATATTCAGATTAGAAAGATTCAAGACAAAAGTTTATATTGACATAAAAAATAATAATACTTCAAGCATACTAACAAAGAAATTATGTCTTCTCAAAATAACATGGCCAAAGAAAGTTATCCCTACAAAATCATATAGTTTGGCTATGCTCCATCTTCACCACACAAAGTATTTAAATCATGCACAACCCCAATGACAAGCCAAGCAATTGTTTCATACTCTAACGTTTTCAAAACTTTTTCAATCTTCACGCAATACATGAGCGTGAGCCATGGATATAGCACTATAGGTGGAATAGAATGGTGGTTGTGGAGAAGACAAAAAGGAGGGGAAGATAGTCTCACATCAACTAGGCATATCAACGGGCTATGGAGATGCCCATCAATAGATATCAATGTGAGTGAGTAGGGATTGCCATGCAACGGATGCACTAGAGCTATAAATGTATGAAAGCTCAAGAAAAGAAACTAGTGGGTGTGCATCCAACTTGCTTGCTCACGAAGACCTAGGGCAATTTTGAGGAAGCCCATCATTGGAATATACAAGCCAAGTTCTACAATGTAAAATTCCCACTAGTATACGAAAGTGACAACATATGAGACTCTCTATATGAAGAACATGGTGCTACTTTGAAGCACAATATATGAGACTCGCTATATCATGGTGCTACTTTGAAGCACAAGTGTGGAAAAAAAGGATAGTAGCATTGCCCCTTTTTATTTATTTTCTTTTTTTTGGGCCTTCTTTTTTTTATTTGGCCTTTTTTTATTGGGACAATGCTCTATTGAATGATGATCATCACACTTTTATTTATTTACAACTCAATGATTACAACTCGATTCTAAAACAAAGTATGACTCTATATGGATGCCTCCGGCGGTGTACCGGGATATGCAATGAATCAAGAGTGACTAGTATGAAGAAATTATGAATGGTGGCTTCGCCACAAATAATATGTCAACTACATGATCATGCTAAGCAATATGACAATGATGAATGTGTCATGATGAACTAGATGGTGGAAGGTTGCATGGCAATGTACCTCAGAATGGCTATGGAAATGCCATAATAGGTAGGTATGGTGGCTGTTTTGAGGAAGGTATATGGTAGGTGTATGATATCGGCGAAAGGTGCGCGGTATTAGAGAGGCTAGCAAAGGTGGAAGGGTGAGAGTGCGTATAATCCATGGACTCAACATTAGTCATAAAGAACTCATATACTTATTGCAAAAATCTAGAAGTTATCAAAGCAAAGTATTACGCGCATGCTCCTAGGGGGAGAGATTGGTAGGAAAAGACCATCGCTCGTCCCCGACCGCCACTCATAAGGAAGACAATCAATAAATAAATCATGCTCCGACTTCGTTACATAACGGTTCACCATACGTGCATGCTACGGGAATCACAAACTTTAACACAAGTATTCTTTAAATTCACAACTACTCAACTAGCATGACTTTAATATTATCACCTCCATATCTCAAAACAATTATCATGCTTCAATCTTTTCTTAGTATTCAACACACTCAAAAGAAAGTTTCACAAATCTTGAATACCAAGCATATTATTATTAATCAAATTACCATGCTATTAAGAGACTATCAAAATAATTTAAGTGAAGCATGAGAGATCAATAGTTTCTTTAAAACAAATCCACCACCATGCTCTAAAAGATCTAAGCGAAGCACATAGAGCAAAATTATAACGCTTAAAAGATATAAGTGAAGCACATAGAGCAAAACTACTATGCTCAAAAGATATAAGTGAAGCATATAGAGCAAAACTACTTAGCTCAAAAGATATAAATGTAGCACATAGAGTATTCTATCAAATTTTAATTCATGTATGGCTCTCTCAAAAGGTGTGTACAGCAAGGATGATTGTGGCATAATAAGACAAAAAGACACAAATAATACAAGACGCTCCAAGCAAAACACATATCATGTTGGTGAATAAAAATATAGCTCCAAGTAAATTACCGATGGAAGTGGACGAAAGAGGGGATGACTTTCGGGGCATCCCCAAGCTTTGACTTCTTGGTGTCCTTGGATTATCTTGGGGGTGCCATGGGCATCCCCAAGCTTAGGCTCTTGCCACTCCTTGTTCCATGATCCATCAAAAGAATTCACCCAAAACTTGAAAACTTGACAACACAAAACTCAAAATAAAAAACTCGTGAGCTCCGTTAGCAAAAGAAAACAAAAGACCACTTCAAGGTACTGTACTGAACTCATTATTTATTTATATTGGTGTTAAACCTACTGTATTCCAACTTCTCTATGGATTATAAACTATTTTACTAGCCATAGATTCATCAAAATAAGCAAACAACACACGAAAAGCAGAATCTGTCAAAAACAGAACAGTCTGTATTAATCTGTAGCTAGCGCAAGATATGGAACCCCAAAAATTCTAAAATAAATTTCTGGACGTGAGGAATTTATCTATTAATCATCTGCAAAAATAATTAACTAAATATAACTATTCAAATAAAAATGACAGCAGTTCTCGTGAGCGCTAAAGTTTCTGTTTTTTACAGCAAGTTCAACAAGACTTTCCCCAAGTCTTCCCAACGGTTCTACTTGGCACAAACACTAATTAAACACAAAAAACACAACCAAAACAGAGGCTAAATAATTTATTTATTACTAAGCAGGAGCAAAAGGCAAGGAATAAAAATAAAATTGGGTTGCCTACCAACAAGCGCTATCGTTTAACGCCCCTTGCTAGGCATAAAAGCGAGGATAGATCTAGGTATTGCCATCTTTGGTAGGCAATCCATAAGTGGCTCTCATGATAGTTTCATATGGTAATTTTATTTTCTTTCTAGGAAAGTGTTCCATGCCCTTTTTTAATGGAAATTGAAATCTAATATTCCCTTCCTTCATATCAATAATCGCACCAACCGTTCTAAGGAAACGTCTACCAAGAATAATAGGGCAAGAAGGATTGCAATCTATATTAAGAACAATGAAATCTGCGGGCACATAATTCCTATTTGCAACAATAAGAACATCATTAATCCTTCCTATAGGTTTCTTAATAGTGGAATCCGCAAGATGCAAGTTTAGAGAGCAATCATCAAAATTACGGAAATCTAGCAAATCACACAAAGTCATGGGAATAGTAGAGACACTAGCACCCAAATCACACAAAGCATAAAACTCATAATCTTTAATGTTAATTTTAATAGTTGGTTCCCACTCATCATAGAGTTTTCTAGGGATAGAAACTTTCAACTCAAGTTTTTCTTCATAAGATTGCATCAAGGCATCAACAATATGTTTGGTGAAGGCTTTATTTTGACTATAAGCATGTGGAGAATTTAGCATGGATTGCAACAAGGAAATACAATCAATTAAAGAGCAACTTTCATAATTAAATTCCTCGAAATCCAATATAGTGGGTTTATCAACATCTAGATTTTTATTTCTTTCAATCCCACTTTCATCAATTTCATCATTAAGATCTAAATACTCCGAATTTTTAGAACGCCTTCTAGGTAAAGGAATATCATATTCAGTTTCATCAAGATTCATATTGCAAAATAAAGATTTAATAGGGGACACATCAATAACTTTTAGATCTTCATCTTGATTTTCATAGGTATCCGGTTTAGCAGCCATCTTATTAACTAAGGTGGCTTGCATATCCGAAATTTCAGCAGTCATCTTTTCTAGACGAGCAATTTGGGATCTTATATCATCAAATTCTTTAGACATATCATCTAGCTCTTTATTCATATAACTCATAAAACTTTTATGTTCCTTAAGCTTGTTTCTAAAGAAATTATTATGCTCAAATTGCAAAACCATAAACTTCCTAACGTTGGTTTCGATCTCCTCTAACCTTTTGAGGTGGAGATCACCAAATCTCGGTTGAGCCATCGCGACAAACAAGCAATCTAACACACGAGCAAAAAAAGGCAAGTGGGCAAAAAGAGGCAAATAGAGAGGGAGGATAGAGAGAGAGGGCGAATAAAACGGCAAGGGTGAATTGGGGGGAGAGGAAAACGAGAGGCAAATGGAAAATAATGTAACGCGAGAGATAGGGATTGTGATGGGTACTTGGTATGTTGACTTTTTGCGTAGACTCCCCGGCAATGGCGCCAGAAATCCTTCTTGCTACGTCTCGAGCTTGCGTTGGTTTTCCCCGAAGAGGAAGGGATGATACAGCAGAGTAGCGTAAGTATTTCCCTCAGTTTTTGAGAACCAAGGTATCAATCCAGTAGGAGGCCATGCTCAAGTCCCTCGTACCTGCACAAAGCGATAGCTACTCGCAACCAACGCGATTAGGGGTTGTCAATCCCTTCACGGCCAATTACGAGAGTGAGATCTGATAGATATAATATTTTTGGTATTTTTGGTATAAAGATGCAAAGTAAAAAAGTAAAAACAAAGTAAAAAGCAAAGCAAGATTAAAGTAATGGAGATTGATATGATGAGAATAGACCCGGGGGCCATAGGTTTCACTAGTGGTTTCTCTCAAGAGCATAAGTATTCTACGGTGGGTGAACAAATTACAGTTGAGAAATTGACAGAACTGAGCATAGTTATGAGAATATCTAGGCATGATCATGTATATAGGCATCACGTCCGTGACAAGTAGATCGAAACGATTCTACATCTACTACTATTACTCCACTCATCGACCGCTATCCAGCATGCATCTAGAGTATTAAGTTAAAAACAGAGTAACGCCTTAAGCAAGATGACATGATGTACAGAGATAAATTCATGCAATATGAAATAAACCCCATCTTGTTATCCTCGATGGCAACGATACAATACGTGCCTTGCTGCCCCTTCTGTCACTGGGTAAGGACACCGCAATATCAAACCCAAAGCTAAGCACTTCTCCCATGGCAAGAACTACCAATCTAGTTGGCCAAACCAAACGGATAATTCGAAGAGACTTGCAAAGATAACCAATCGTACATAAAAGAATTCAGAGAAGATTCAAATATTATACATAGATAGACTTGATCATAAACCCACAATTCATCGGTCTCAACAAACACACCGCAAAAAGAAGATTACATCGAATAGATCTCCACAAGAGAGGGGGAGAACTTTGTATTGAGATTCAAAGAGAGAGAAGAATCCATCTAGCTACTAACTATGGACCCGAAGGTCTGAGGTAAACTACTCACACTTCATCGGAGAGGCTATGATGATGTAGAAGCCCTCCGTGATGACGGCCCTTTTCCGGCGGAGCTCCGGAACAGGCCCCAAGATGGGATCTCGTGGATACAGAAAGTTGCGGCGGTGGAATTAGGTTTTTGGCTCCTGTCCTGATCGTTTGGGGTACGTGTGTATATATAGGAGGAAGAAGTAGGCCGGAGGAGCAACGAGGGGCCCACGAGGTTGGGGGCGCGCCCTAGGGGGGCGCGCGCCCCACCCTCATGACCGCCTCTTTTGTTCCTTCGAGCAGGGTCCAAGTCTCCTGGATCACCTTCGGTGGGAAAATCATGTTCCCGAAGATTTTATTCCGTTTGGACTCCGTTTGATATTCTGTTTCTTCGAAACACTGAAATAGGCAAAAAACAGCAATTCTGGGCTGGGCCTCCGATTAATAGGTTAGTCCCAAAAATAATATAAAAGTGGAAAATAAAGCCCAATATAGTCCAAAACAGTAGATAATATAGCATGGAGCAATGAAAAATTATAAATACGTTGGAGACGTATCACCTGGCGGGCGTTAGCGTGCGCAGTGTCCTTGCTTCCTCTTTGGTGCTAAGGGGGCAAGCGCAGGAGCGGAGTACCGAGGCATCAGGCAAAGGTTTCCATATCAATGCAACGAGACCAAGACCCGCAGGACTGTAAGACGGAGGTCACCGTGGAGCCAAGGACGGCGTCATCACCAGAACCTTTGGCAGGCGAAGACCACCTTTTGTCAGGATAGCTTTTACTAGGTGTCCCCCTTCAAATTGGCTGCCATTATTGGCTCCCTTCCCGCTCAATATTTGGGAGGAGGACCAGGGCCTCTATAAATAGAGCAGGCCACGACCGTAGCTAGGGTGAACGACACGAGTTCACCAAGCACGAGAACACCTCATCCTCAGGAGGTTGTTCTTCCCCTTATACTGTTCATCATCAGCCCAAGAGGCAATCCACCACCACCACACTGGAGTAGGGTATTACACCACAACGGTGGCCCGAACCAGTATAAATCTTGTGTCTTTGTGTTGCGAGTTCGTCGAGTTCATCCGCGAGACCTTAGCGAGCTAGGGCATAGATCGGTAGGAGGGAAAGAACTTCACGCGCACCCCAGTGTTCGAACCTTAAGGGTTTGCCAGAACCCGAGATCCGAAATTATCCACATCTTTCTTCTTTTGCATATCACACAAATCAACAAAGTTGTTTAGATGGGTAGCGCCATCTTCACTAGGAAGGCCGGCGAATTGATCTTTCTTGACAAGATTCAACAAAGCAGCATTATTTTGACAAGATTCAGCATCGGTAAGAGGAGGAGCAATCGGAGTTCTAAGAAAATCATTGTTGTTGGTATTGGCGAAGTCACACAATTTAGTATTATCTTGAGCCATCGTGACAAGCAATCAATCCAACACACAAGCAAACAAGAAACGGGCAAAAGAGGAAAATAGGGAAAGAGAAGGGGAACAGAGAGAGAGGGCGAATAAAACGGCAAGGGTGAAGTGGGGGAGAGGAAAACGAGAGGCAAATGGCAAATAATGTAATGCGAGGGATAAGAGTTTGTGATGGGTACTTGGTATGTCTTGACTTAGCAATGGCACCATAAATGGCTCGTTGTTGGGAATCAAATCTTGACTTGACTTGGCGCGTATCTCCCCGACAACGGCGCCAGAAATCCCTCTTGCTACCTCTTGAGCACTGCGTTGGTTTTCCCTTGAAGAGGAAAGGGTGATGCAGCAAAGTAGCGTAAGGATTTCCCTCAGTTTTTAGAACCAAGGTATCAATCCAGTAGGAGATCATGCTCAAGTCCCACGCACCTACACAAACAAATAAGAACCTCGCAACCAACGCGATAAAGGGGTTGTCAAGTCCTTCACGGTCACTTACGAGAGTGAGATCTGATAGATATGATAAGATAATATTTTTGGTATTTTTATGATGAAGAGAAATAAAGATGCAAAGTAAAATAAACGGCAAAGTAAATAACTTAGTGTTGGAAGATTAATATGATGGAAGATAGACCCGGGGACCATAGGTTTCACTAGTGGCTTCTCTCAAGAGCATAAGTATTACGGTGGGTAAATGAATTACTGTCGAGCAATTGATAGAATTGAGCATAGTTATGAGAATATCTAGGTATGATCATGTATATAGGCATCACTTCCGAGACAAGTAGACCGAAACGATTCTGCATCTACTACTATTACTCCACACATCGACTTCTATCCAACATGCATCTAGAGTATTAAGTTCATAAGAACAGATTAGTGCTTTAAGGAAGATGACATGATGTAGAGGGATAAACTCATGCAATATGATATAAACCCCATCTTTTTATCCTCGATGGAAACAATAAAATACGTGTCGATTCCCTTTCTGTCACTGGGATCGAGCACCGCAAGATTGAACACAAAGCTAAGCACTTCTCCCATTGCAAGAAAGATCAATCTAGTAGGCCAAACCAAAACGATAATTCAAAGAGACTTGCAAAGATAAACCAATCATACATAAAAGAATTCAGAGGAGAATCAAATATTGTTCATAGATAAATTTGACCAGAAACCCACAATTCATCGGATCTCGACAAACACACCGCAAAAGAAGATTACGTCGAATAGATCTCCAAGAAGATTGAGGAGAACTTTGTATTGAGATCCAAAGAGAGAGAAGAAGCCATATAGCTACTAGCTATGGACCCGTAGGTCTGAAGTAAACTACTCACACATCACCGGAGAGGCCATGGAGTTGATGTAGAGGCCCTCCGTGATCAATGCATCCTCCGGCGGAGCTCCGGAAAAGGCCCCGAGATGGGATCTCTCGGGTACAGAAGGTTGCGGTGGTGGAATTAGGTTTTTGTGGTGCTCCTGGATGTTTGGGGGTACGTGGATATATATATATAGGAGGAAGAAGTACATCGGTGGAGAACTAGGGGGCCCACGAGGGTGGAGGACACGCCCAGGGGGTAGGCGCACCCCCTGCCTCGTGGCTTCCTCGCTATTTCTTGACGCCCACTCCAAGTCTCCTGGATCACGTTTGTTGAGAAAATCACGTTCCCGAAGGTTTCATTCCGTTTGGACTCCGTCTGATATTCCTTTTCGGCGAAACCCTAAAATAGGCAAAAAACAACAATTTGGGCTGGGCCTCCGGTTAGTAGGTTAGTCCCAAAAATGATATAAAAGTGTAAAATAAAGCCCATTAACATCCAAAATAGATAATATAATAGCATGGAGCAATCGAAAATTATAGATACGTTGGAGATGTATCACGCCCCGAGCGCAATGACCGCGGCTACAGCCGAGGAGGAGGACGACGTGGGGGACGCTGGGACGACCGCGGCCCCCATCAGGAGTGGCGCGGCCGGCCTCGCGAGGACCACTGGCAGGACCAGCCTCGTGAGGGTGCCTGGAGGGACCAGCGTCATGAGAACGGTCCTCAGGGCAATGCTGGCCTCCCTCCGCTGCCGCTACCACCAAGGAGGAACGAGGACCACCATCAAGACGAGGGGGATGGGGGCTTCTTGGAGCCACACGCTATCGCCTGCATCTCGGGCGGAGCTCAGGCCCCAGCTTCCTAGTGCATCTTCAAGCAGTTTGCTCGTGTGGTTAACGCGGCCCTTCCGAGGCTCGAGGCCACGCGGCCGCTCACGTGGTCCAAGTGTGCCATCACCTTCAGCTCGGCAGACCAGCTCAAGTGCGCGGCGACTGCCGGCGTCCTTCCGATGCTTTGTTCACCCGTCATAAGCAACGTCCAAGTCACCAAGACCCTCATCAATGGCGGAGCAGGGCTCAATGTCATGTCCGTCGAGACGTTCAACACCCTTCAAGTGCCATACGATTAGCTACAGCCTACCAAGCCTTTCTCAGGAGTGACCGACGGCTCCACCACCCCGATAGGGCAGGTCCACGTCCCTGTCACCTTCGCCCAGCATAACAACTACCGCACTGAGCTCATCGACTTCGACGTCGCCCACATCCGTCTATCGTACAATGCCGTCCTTGGGTATCCAGCGTTGGCCAAGTTTATGGCAGTGACCCACCACGGTTACAACGTCCTCAAGATGCTACGGAGTGGCGGAGTCATCACGGTCCCCTGCGAAGAAAGATATGTGGTGTGCTCCCTTGAGCGCGCCTTCCAAGCCGCTGCGATCGAAGACCCCGACAACGAAGGCACCCCGTACCCTACTAAGGCCATCCCCAAGAAGAAGAAGAAGAAGCAGCTACTCCTCCCAGGGCCTCAAGAGAGTGGCGTCCCCAGTGGCACCACCTCAGGATCCGCGCCCGCAGCTGGGGCGCCTCCCTCCCTCGCATAGGAAGGCGCGACCGGTGCCCTCCTCAGGAAAGGCTCGGGGGCTCTCTTCTGGAGGGCCTCAGACCTAGCCAACACCACAAGGGAGGCGCTCGGGCACCATGTGGAGGTGTGCTTCGCCGCACGTTTCCCTCAGGAGGGCACTGGGCGAGGAGCGCCCGGTGCTCAGGAGTTCATCGTCAAGGCGACCCAGGAGCTTTAAGAGGCAAGGGCCATATGTGGCGACCGCCACCCACCACCCGGCGTAGCTCCCCATCCTGGTGAGGACGGCGGGCTGAGCATCTACGTCGACATTCCAGGGCTCAACAGGGCCGCATCTCAAGAGCGCTTCTAGCCTTCACGCGTTGGTCGGTGCGGGGGTCCACCTCACAGCTACGTTCGCATGCTATTTGGCTTGCCGAGTGTGGCTGCCGCCTTCCAGCGTCACCTGCGGAGCATTCAGGCGGCTCAGGAGGCCAGGCATCATGCTATCCTGGCGGAGATGGCGACGGTCCTCAAGGAACCACCCGAGCCCCTGGAGCCTCCTGAGCATGCACCTTCAGCTACTCCAACACCACTCCGGCTACTGTATCAGGTGACTCTTTCTAGTTCATTCAGTTGGGGGCGCCCCTCACGCAGCATCATCCCCAAGTCACACGGGCCTGTCCCCACGACATGTATGCTTTTGCATCTCTAGCTTACTTTAATAGGGGCGCCCCTCGGGCTGCATCATCCCCAGGCCGCTCGGGTCTGTCCCAGTGGCATATATCGTTCATGCATCTATCTAAGCTAACCTGCTTCTTTTGCTTGAGTCATTTCATGATTATCAACTTCTTGCCTATTATCCATCACGGCCACCCACGCTGCCCATCGGCCCCCTGCTCATCCCGCAACGGGGGCTACTCATGCTGGCATGGCGTTTGTGCTCGGGTCCGTCCCTGCAACGCTAACAAATCTGAGCGGTTGAGCTCTGGCTCGTGGCACACCCCGTGCACGTCACCTCACCAGGCCCTCAGTACCTTCATCTTCTTGCGGAAAGACCAGTGGCAGACCGGCAAGCACGGTTACAACCTGTATTCCTCCCTCGTGCTAACCTGCGGGAACCTTCGGAGACTGATGGCGGGCGGCACCGCGGACTCCTTATTTTTCACACAATTCACTTGCACGTTAAAGGGGGGCTCCTGAGCATCGCGACTCAGGGACTCTTACTGGCTCTCTAGCCCTCACCCCCTGGCCTTGACCATGGCATCACAACCTGGCATACCAGTGGCGGCTGAGCTCGCTCGAGGGCCAGGACCCGGGGACGCAGAGCACATAGAAGAATGTGAAATGAGAGTGAAGCTCGTGCGAGCCTGACCCAGCTGACACACGATGCTGGCACGGCACAAGGAATCGACTTTGGACCGCTTAGATAAGTCTTGCACTTGGATCAGCCAAGAGCTACGACACATGATTCCCATCTCTTGCAGCCTTGCTACGGCAACACTGCCTTCCTTTCCCACCTTCAGGTATCTGCTTGCACGCTAAAGGGGACCTCTTGAGCATCGTGCCTCAGGAGCTCTTACTGGACCTCAGGGCGCTCACCTCCTAGCCTTGACCACAGCATCGTGACCTGGCATACCAGCGACGGCTGCAGCCTGCCTGGGGACCAGGACCTGTCGGCGTAGAGCACCAAGCTACCGTGAGGTTGGAAAGGGGGGACTGAGCCGAAGCAAGACACGTGGTCGTAGATCTTCATAATAAGGAAAATATTAACAAAATACATTACAGATCCGTTACACGCCCCCATGGGGTTCATCTCGAATCCTCGTGGGGAACCAAAGAAGAAGGTTTCTAGGAGCCCTATATACAGGTGTCACCGCCGACGCCATCATCAACAGTGCGCCACGGGAGGCCGACGCCAACCCCATTCGGATCAACGGCGGCGACGGGCGGACGCCGTTGCTGTGCTCTGGGCATGACGCGAGCTCGGGGGCACGTAGTTGTCGTCGCTCGTCTCCAAAGTCTTGTCAGGCTCGAGAGAGTCGCTGGACCCCCAGGAGTCGCCGCTGCTGCTGGAGGAGCTGTTGGCAGGTTCAAGGGCAGGCTGAGCACCCGTTGCTGCGCCGTCCTGATGGCCCCCTCCAGGGCAACATTCCAGGCGATTGCCCTCCTCGTCGAAGACCTTGAAGAATAGTGTGGAGGCGCTGTCGTACTCAAAATGGATGGCGAGCGCCCCCTCAGCACGGCAGACACGAGCGACCTCACCCCATCCGTGGGTCACGAAGACTTTGCCTGGGGAGATGACCTCAACCTCCGACCATGACGCCAGGGTGTCGCATCCAGCATGCTGCAGCCACAACTCTAGTGGCCCCCTCGGCGGCATCTCTTCGGTGAAGAACAGCCGGAACCGGATCCACGTGCGCGGTGGCATCGCTGCCCACACCACGAGTTCACGCGAGGAGACCTTAGCGTGGGTTTGCGGGGCGGCAGCGCGTGCCACCACTGCACGGCCACTGAGGCCATGGCGCGAGGGGCGTCGGTCCCTGCCTCCTCCTCCGGAGCCCTCTGCCTGGGCATACAAAGGCAGCGGATAGCCAGGGGAGGCCGTTTGTGCCAAGGCCTCGTCACCTCCGGCCTCACAACGACATCACGCGAGCAAGCCAGCCTCTTCTTCGGCGGGAGAGGCCCAAGTTCTTCACGGGGAGCTTTTCCCTTCTCAGCGGCGGAGAACCTCCGTATCGGCGCCATGGATGACGCGGTGAAGCAGCGAAGCAAGGAGGAAGAAGAAGAAGAAGCAGGAGGAGTGGAGGAAGAGATGGGTAACGGGGGCTCCGCCCCCCTTCCTAGTGAAGGAAATATGCCCTAGAGGCAATAATAAAGTTATTATTTATTTCCTTATATCATGATAAATGTTTATTATTCATGCTAGAATTGTATTAACCGGAAACATAATACATGTGTGAATACATAGACAAACAGAGTGTCACTAGTATGCCTCTACTTGACTAGCTCGTTAATCAAAGATGGTTATGTTTCCTAACCATGGACAAAGAGTTGTTATTTGATTAACGGGATCACATCATTAGTTGAATGATCTGATTGACTTGACCCATTCCATTAGCTTAGCACCCGATCGTTTAGTATGTTGCTACTGCTTTCTTCATGACTTATACATGTTCCTATAGCTATGAGATTATGCAACTCCCGTTTGCCGGAGGAACACTTTGGGTGCTACCAAACATCACAACGTAACTGGGTGATTATAAAGGAGTACTACAGGTGTCTCCAAAGGTACATGTTGGGTTGGCGTATTTCAAGATTAGGTTTTGTCACTCCGATTGTCGGAGAGGTATCTCTGGGCCCCCTCGGTAATGCACATCACTGAAGCCTTGCAAGCATTGCAACTAATGAGTTAGTTGTGGAATGATGTATTGCAGAACGAGTAAAGAGACTTGCCGGTAACGAGATTGAACTAGGTATTGGAATACCGACGATCGAATCTCGGGCAAGTAACATACCGATGACAAAGGGAACAACGTATGTTGTTATGCGGTCTGACCGATAAAGATCTTCGTAGAATATGTAGGAGCCAATATGGGCATCCAGGTCCCGCTATTGGTTATTGACCAGAGACGTGTCTCGGTCATGTCTACATTGTTCTCGAACCCGTAGGGTCCGCACGCTTAAGGTTACGATGACAGTTATATTATGAGTTTATGCATTTTGATGTACCGAAGTTTGTTCGGAGTCCCGGATGTGATCAAGGACATGATGAGGAGTCTCTAAATGGTCGAGACATAAAGATTGATATATTGGAAGCCTATGTTTGGATATCGGAAAGGTTTCGAGTGATTCGGGTATTTTTCGGAGTACCGGGTAGTTACGGGAGAAGCAATGGGCCTTGATGGGCTTTAGTGGGAAGAGGAGAAAGGGCCAAGGGGCTGCTGCGCCCCCCTCCCCTCTAGTCCGAATTGGACTAGGGAAAAGGGGGCCGGCCACCTTTCCTTCTCCTCCACTTCCTTCTCCCTTCCTCCCCTCTTGGTGGACTCCTACTAGGACTTGGAGTCCTAGTAGGACTCCACATCCTGGCCGCACCAACCTTGGCCGGCCTCCTCCTCCTCCATCCTTTATATACTGAGGCAAGGGGCACCCCATGGACACAATTTGATCCACGTGATCTTTTCCTTAGCCGTGTGCGGTGCCCCCTTCCACCATAGTCCTCGATAATATTGTAGCGGAGTTTAGGCGAAGCCCTGCTGCAGTAGTACATCAAGATCGTCACCACACCGTCGTGCTGGCAGAACTCTTCCCCGACACTTTGCTGGATCGGAGTCCAGGGATCGTCATCGAGCTGAACGTGTGCCAAGAACTCGGAGGTGCCGGAGTAACGGTGCTTGGATCGGTCGGATCGTGAAGACGTACGACTACATCAACCAAACGCTTCCGTTGTCGATCTACTAGGTATGTAGATCACACTCTCCCCTCTCGTTGCTATGCATCACCATGATCTTGCGTGTGCGTAGGAAATTTTTTGAAATTACTACGTTCCCCAACAGTGGCATCCGAGCCTAGGTTTTATGTGTTGATGTTATATGCACGAGTAGAACACAAGTGAGTTGTGGGCGATATAAGTCATACTGCTTACCAGCATGTCATACTTTGGTTCGGCGGTATTGTTGGATGAAGCGGCCCGGACCGACATTATGCGTACGCTTACGCGAGACCGGTTCTCCCGACGTGCTTTACACATAGGTGGCTTGCGGGTGACAGTTTCTCCAACTTTAGTTGAACCGAGTGTGGCTACGCCCGGTCCTTGCGAAGGTTAAAATAGCACCAACTTGACAAACTATCGTTGTGGTTTTGATGCGTAGGTAAGATTGGTTCTTGCTTAAGCCCATAGCAGCCACGTAAAACATGCAACAACAAAGTAGAGGACATCTAACTTGTTTTTGCAGGGCATGTTGTGATGTGATATGGTCAAGACGTGATGAGATATAAGTTGTTGTATGAGATGATCATGTTTTGTTAAAGTTATCGGCAACTGGCAAAAGCCTTATGGTTGTCTCTTTATTGCATAAGATGCAAGCGCCAAATAATTGCTTTACTTTATCGCTATGCGATAGCAATAGTTGCGAGAGCAATAGTTGGCGAGACGACCATGTGACGAAACATTGATATAGATCAAGATGATGGAGATCATGGTGTCATGCCGGTGATGATAGAGATCATGACAGTAATTTGGAGATGGAGATCAAAGGCGCAAGATGATGATGGCCATATCATGTCACATATTTTGATTGCATATAATGTTTATCTTTATGCATCTTATCTTGCTTCGATTGACGGTAGCATTATAAGATGATCTCTCACTAATTATCAAGAAGTGTTCTCCGTGAGTATGCACCGTTGCGAAAGTTCTTCGTGCTGAGACACCACATGATGATCGGGTGTGATAGGCTCTACGTTCAAATACAACGGGTGCAAAACAGTTGCACACGCGGAATACTCAGGTTATACTTGACGAGCCAAGCATATACAGATATGGCCTCGGAACACGGAGACTGAAAGGTCGAGCATGAATCGTATAGTAGATATGATCAACATAATGATGTTCACCAATGAAACTACTCCATCTCACGTGATGATCGGACATGGTTTAGTTGATTTGGATCATGTAATCACTTAGAGGATTAGAGGGATGTCTATCTAAGTGGGAGTTCTTAAGTAATATGATTAATTGAACTTAAATTTATCATGAACTTAGTCCTGGTAGTATTTTGCAAATTATGTTGTAGATCAATAGCTCGCGTTGTTGCTTCCCTGTGTTTATTTTGATATGTTCCTAGAGAAAATTGTGTTGAAAAGATGTTAGTAGCAATGATGCGGATTGGATCCGTGATCTGAGGTTTATCCTCATTGCTGCACAGAGGAATTATGTCCTTGATGCACCGCTAGGTGATAGACCTATTGCAGGAGCAGATGCTGACGTTATGAACGTTTGGCTAGCTAAATATGATGACTACTTGATAGTTTAGTGCACCATGCTTAACGGCTTAGAATCGGGACTTCAAAGACGTTTTGAACGTCATGGACCATATGAGATGTTCCAGGAGTTGAAGTTAATATTTCAAGCAAATACCCGAGTTGAGAAATATGAAGTCTCCAACAAGTTCTATAGCTAAAAGATGGAGGAGAATCGCTCAACTAGTGAGCATGTGCTCAGATTGTCTGGGTACTACAATCGCTTGAATCAAGTGGGAGTTAATCTTCCAGATAAGATAGTGATTGACAGAATTCTCTAGTCACCATCACCAAGTTAGTAGAACTTCGTGATGAACTATAGTATGCAAGGGATGACGAAAACGAATCCCGAGCTTTTCATGATGATGAAATCGATGAAGGTAGAAATCAAGAAAGAGCATCAAGTGTTGATGGTTGACAAGATCACTAGTTTCAAGAAAAGGGCAAAGGGAAGAAGGGGAACTTCAAGAAGAACGGCAAGAAAGTTGCTGCTCAAGTGAAGAAGCCCAAGTCTGGTCCTAAGCCTGAGACTAAGTGCTTCTATTGCAAAGGGACTGGTCACTGGAAGCGGAACTGCCCCAAGTATTTGGCGGATAAGAAGGATGGCAAAGTGAACAAAAGTATATTTGATATACATGTTATTGATGTGTACTTTACTAGTGTTTATAGCAACCCCTCAGTATTTGATACTGGATCAGTTGCTAAGATTAGTAACTTGAAACAGGAGTTGCAGAATAAACAGAGACTAGTTAAGGGTGAAGTGACGATGTGTGTTGGAAGTGGTTCCAAGATTGATATGATCATCATCGCACACTCCCTATACTTTCAGGATTAGTGTTGAACCTGAATAAGTGTTATTTGGTGTTTGCGTTAAGCATGAATATGATTTGACCATGTTTATTGTAATACGGTTATTCATTTAAGTAAGAGAATAAATTGTTGTTCTGTTTACATGAATAAAACCTTATATGGTTACACACCCAATGAAAATAGTTCATTGGATCTCGATCATAGTGATACACATAATCATAATACTGAAACCAAAAGATGCAAAGTTAATAATGATAGTGCAACTTGTTTGTAGCACTGCCGTTTAGGTCATATTGGTGTAAAGCGCATGAAGAAACTCCATGCTGATGGGATTTTGGAATCACTTGATGCTTGCGAACCATGCCTCATGGGCAAGATGACTAAGACTCCGTTCTCCGGAGCGAGCAACTGACTTATTGGAAATAATACATATTGATGTTTGCGGTCCGATGAGTGTTAAGGCTCAGGGCAAGTATCATTATTTTCTGAACTTCACAGATGATTTGAGCAGATATGGGTATATCTACTTGATGAAACATAAGTCTGAAACATTTGAAAAGTTCAAAGAATTTCAGAGTGAAGTGGAAATTCATCGTGACAAGAAAATAAAAGTTTCTACGATATGATCGCAGAGGTAAAATATTTGAGTTACGAGTTTGGTCTTCAATTAAAACAATGTGAAATAGTTTCACTACTCACGCCACCTGGAACACCATAGTGTAATGGTGTGTCCGAATGTCATAACCGTACTTTATTAGATATGGTGCGATCTATGATGTCTCTTACCGATCTACCACTATCGTTTTGGGGTTATGCATTAGAGACAGCTGCATTCACGTTAAATAGGGCACCATCTAAGTCCGTTGAGACGACACAATCTGAACTATGGTTTGGCAAGAAACCAAAGTTGTCGTTTTTTAAAGTTTGGGGTTGTGATGCTTATATGAAAAAGTTTCATCCTAATAAGCTCAAACCCAAATCGGAGAAATATGTCTTCATAGGATACCCAAAGGAGACTGTTGGGTACACCTTCTATCACAAATCCGAAGGCAAGACTTTTGTTGCTAAATTCGGAGTTTTTCTAGAGAAGGAGTTTCTCTCGAAAGAAGTGAGTGGGAGGAAAGTAGAACTTGATGAGGTAACTGTACCTGCTCCCTTATTGGAAAGTAGTTCATCACAGAAATCTGTTCCTGTGACTACTACACCAATTAGTGAGGAAGCTAATGATGATGATCATGTAACTTCAGATCAAGTTACTACCAAATCTCGTAGGTAAACCAGAGTGGGATCCGCACCAGAGTGGTACGGTAATCCTGTTCTGGAAGTCATGTTACTAGACCATGACGAACTTGCGAACTATGAGGAAGCGATGATGAGCCCAGATTCCGCGAAATGGTTTGAGGCCATGAAATCTGAGATATGATCCATGTATGAGAACAAAGTATGGACTTTGATGGATTTTCCCGATGATCGGCAAGCCATAGAAAATAAATGGATCTTCAAGAGGAAGACGGACGCTGATAGTAGTGTTACTATCTACAAAGCTAGAATTGTCGCAAAAGGTTTTCGACAAGTTCAAGGTGTTGACTACGATGAGATTTTCTCACTCGTATCTATGCTTAAGTCTGTCCGAATCATGTTAGCAATTGCTGCATTTTATGAAATCTGGCAAATGGATAAACAAAACTGCATTCCTTAATGGATTTACTAAAGAAGAGTTGTATACGATGCAACTAGAAGGTTTTGTCGATCCTAAAGGTGTTAACTAAATATGCAAGCTCCAGCGATCCATCTATGGACTGGTGCAAGAATCTCGGAGTTGGAATATACGCTTTGATAAGTTGATCAAAGCATATAGTTTTATACAGACTTGCGGTGAAGCCTGTATTTACAAGAAAGTGAGTGGGAGCACTACATCATTTCTGATAAGTATATGTGTATGACATATTGTTGATCGGAAATAATGTAGAATTATTCTGCAAAGCATAAAGGAGTGTTTGAAAGGAGTTTTTCAAAGAAAGACCTGGGTAAAGCTGCTTACATATTGAGTATCAAGATCTATAGAGATAGATCAAGACGCTTGATAAGTTTTTCAATGAGTACATACCTTGACAAGATTTTGAAGTAGTTCAAAATGGAACAGTCAAAGAAAGAGTTCTTGCCTGTGTTGCAAGGTGTGAAATTGAGTAAGACTCAAAGCCCGACCACGGCAGAAGATAGAAATAGAATGAAAGTCATTCCCTATGCCTCAGCCATAGGTTCTAAAAAGTATGCCATGATGTGTACCAGATCTATTGTATACCCTACACTATGTTAAGCAAGGGAGTACAATAGTGATCTAAGAGTAGATCACTGGACAGCAGTCAAAATTATCCTTAGTGGAATAAGGAAATATTTTTCAATTATGGAGGTGACAAAAAGGTTCGTCGTAAAAAGTTACGTCGATGCAAGTTTCGATACAGATCTGGATGACTCTAAGTCTCGATCTAGATACATATTGAAAGTGGGAGCAATAAGCTAGAGTAGCTCCATGCAGAGCATTGTTGACATAGAAATTCGCAAAATACTTATGGATCTGAATGTGACAGACCCGTTGACTAAAACTATCTCACAAGAAAAACATGATCACACCTTAGTACTCTTTGGGTGTTAATCACATAGCGATGTGAACTAGATTACTGACTCTAGTAAACCCTTTGGGTGTTGATCACATATCGATGTGAACTATGGGTGTTAATCACATGGTGATGTGAACTATTGCTGTTAAATCACATGGCGATGTGAACTAGATTATTGACTCTAGTGCAAGTGGGAGACTGAAGGAAATATGCCCTAGAGGCAATAATAAAGTTATTATTTATTTCCTTATATCATGATAAATGTTTATTATTCATGCTAGAATTGTATTAACCGGAAACATAATACATGTGTGAATACATAGACAAACAGAGTGTCACTAGTATGCCTCTACTTGACTAGCTCGTTAATCAAAGATGGTTATGTTTCCTAACCATGGACAAAGAGTTGTTATTTGATTAACGGGATCACATCATTAGTTGAATGATCTGATTGACTTGACCCATTCCATTAGCTTAGCACCCGATCGTTTAGTATGTTGCGATTGCTTTCTTCATGACTTATACATGTTCCTATAACTATGAGATTATGCAACTCCCGTTTGCCGGAGGAACACTTTGGGTGCTACCAAACATCACAACGTAACTGGGTGATTATAAAGGAGTACTACAGGTGTCTCCAAAGGTACATGTTGGGTTGGCGTATTTCAAGATTAGGTTTTGTCACTCCGATTGTCGGAGAGGTATCTCTGGGCCCCCTCGGTAATGCACATCACTGAAGCCTTGCAAGCATTGCAACTAATGAGTTAGTTGCGGAATGATGTATTGCAGAACGAGTAAAGAGACTTGCCGGTAACGAGATTGAACTAGGTATTGGAATACCGACGATCAAATCTCGGGCAAGTAACATACCGATGACAAAGGGAACAACGTATGTTGTTATGCGGTCTGACCGATAAAGATCTTCGTAGAATATGTAGGAGCCAATATGGGCATCCAGGTCCCGCTATTGGTTATTGACCGGAGACGTGTCTCGGTCATGTCTACATTGTTCTCGAACCCGTAGGGTCCGCACGCTTAAGGTTACGATGACAGTTATATTATGAGTTTATGCATTTTGATGTACCGAAGTTTGTTCGGAGTCCCGGATGTGATCAAGGACATGACGAGGAGTCTCGAAATGGTCGAGACATAAAGATTGATATATTGGAAGCCTATGTTTGGATATCGGAAAGGTTCCGAGTGATTCAGGTATTTTTCGAAGTACCGGGTAGTTACGGGAGAAGCAATGGGCCTTGATGGGCTTTAGTGGGAAGAGGAGAAAGGGCCAAGGGGCTGCTGCGCCCCCCCTCCCCTCTAGTCCGAATTGGACTAGGGAAAAGGGGGACGGCCACCTTTCCTTCTCCTCCACTTCCTTCTCCCTTCCTCCCCTCTTGGTGGACTCCTACTAGGACTTGGAGTCCTAGTAGGACTCCACATCCTGGCCGCACCAACCTTGGCCGGCCTCCTCCTCCTCCATCCTTTATATACTGAGGCAAGGGGCACCCCATGGACACAATTTGATCCACGTGATCTTTTCCTTAGCCGTGTGCAGTGCCCCCTTCCACCATAGTCCTCGATAATATTGTAGCGGAGTTTAGGCGAAGCCCTGCTGCAGTAGTACATCAAGATCGTCACCACGCCGTCGTGCTGGCGGAACTCTTCCCCGACACTTTGCTGGATCGGAGTCCGGGGATCGTCATCGAGCTGAACGTGTGCCAAGAACTCGGAGGTGCCGGAGTAACGGTGCTTGGATCGGTCGGATCGTGAAGACGTACGACTACATCAACCAAACGCTTCCGTTGTCGATCTACTAGGTATGTAGATCACACTCTCCCCTCTCGTTGCTATGCATCACCATGATCTTGCGTGTGCGTAGGAATTTTTTTGAAATTACTACGTTCCCCAACACCCAGTTATAGCCAAGGGGAGGCCAACCGCCGGCCTCCACGATCTAAGGTAATGATGACCTTTTTCTGCATGCAACAGGGACTCGTCAAGTCGGACGGTTGTCGAGGCAACATGGGGAAGCGGAGATGCCCACGTCCTGTCAATCATCACGTGTCAATCAAGGCTACAGGCTATTAGGGCCCGCGGTGCTCCGCACTTGACCCTTGGCTTCGCCGCGAAGCCAAGCATGAGCGCGCCTTGGGCCCGGGGGCTACTGTCGGCGTCCTGGGAATAGGGGCACCCAGACTTGCCTACCGGCGTCGCACGGCGTGGCTCCACCAGCGGCCTGGTATGGCCCATCTTCATCAACAAACACTCAAGACCCTCGCGAGGTGCCAAGCCTCGCGAGGCGGACGACACAAGACCTCCTCAGGGGCAGCCTCACTGGACTGGCTCGCGATGAGCCGAGAGATCAAGGCGGGGGCACCTCGTGAGGTTTCCGTGACGTGAGCCATGATGACCAAGGTTAGGCGGGCGCCAGGCGAGCGCCAGCACGCGCAGAGTACTTGTTGCCTCTTTGGTGCTAAAGAGGCAGGTGCAGGAGAGGAGTCTCGAGGCATCAGGCAAAGGTTTCCATATCGGTGCAACTAGACCAAGACCAGCAGGACGGCAGGACGGAGGTCATCATGAAGCCCACGACGGTGTCACCACCAGAGCCTTTGGCAGGCGAAGACCACCTTTTATCAGGATAACTTGTACTGGTTGTCCCCCTTCAAATTGGCCGTTGTGGGATCCCTTCCTGCATAAACATTTGGGAAGAGGACCAGTGCCTCTATAAATAGGGCTAGCCATCACCGTAGTCAGGGATCCATCTCATCAGATCCAGAGACGGAGCATTCAGACCATCCTCAGCACACAAGCTCATTGAGCTCAAGAACACCTCTCCTCAGGAGGCTGTTCTTCCCTTGTACTTGTTCATCCCCGGTCTACAAGGCAATCCACCACACCACACGAGAGTAGGGTATTACACCGCAATGGTGGCCCGAACCAGTATAAACTCTTGTGTCTCTTGTTCCATGGGTTCGGCGAGCTAGGCTTTAAGATCATGGCGAGAGTGTGAGCTACGGGGAGAGAGATCTTCGTGCGCACCCCAGAGTTCGAACCTCAAGGGTTTTGCCGGAACCCGTAATCCGACACACACCAAAAAGGGAGGATAGATTTTGTAATAAGCATAAATATTTAGAAACGAAAAAGTTGCTAGAGAGGCTAGATGATTGTGCTGAAAGATTTAATTTTTCTCGCCGTCCTTGTGAACTTTGCAATGAACGTGGTCATCTAAATCTCCAATGCAAATTGTTTCATGATCAAATCGTGTCAAAAAATTGTGATAACTTGATTACCCTTGAGCATCATAAAGTGCTTAGTCTTCTTTTGGGATATGAAGAAATGAAACGTATAACTAAGGGTATTCCAAAATTTAATCTCAAGAGATTTCTTGATTTTGATCTAGAGGAAATTTATATGTTTTGTGCAGTAAATTGCATTGAGAATCCTTATATTTCCAACTATCTAAAGATAAGAAAACAAATAGAATATGAAGAGAGTACTAATGAAAGGGAAAATATTTCCCAATACCCTCCTAGTGTTTATTATGATGAATCAGGTAACGAGGAGGAGCTTCCTATCCAATGAATCTCTTCAACAAGAAGCTTGAATTTTTTTATTAAATCCACACATGATGTGGTGAAGAAGAAGAAAAGATGAAAGAATAGAGGTAAAAAGGTATCTCTCCCAAATAATGTTGCTCCTATTATTGTTGTGCCTCATGAAAATGAATCAAAAATAATTGTAGAAGATGATGCACTTGATGATGATTTTGTTATGCCTATTGCTTGTTGTGATAATTATGATTGGGAAGATAATGATACTTCTTATAATCTTGGAAATCTTTTTGGCACCAACTTGGGAAATTATGATGATAACAATTGTTACACCGTTGGTGCTATTCATACTATTAATGATGAGAGTGATTATGCTTATTATATGCCAAGCCACAAGCTTGGGGATGCTATGTTTGATGAGAATGACATGTTTGAGAATTTATTTGCTGCAATTAATGTTTGTCCTAAGCTTGGGGATGCTATGTTTAATGAAGATGATATTTGTAGTCCTCCTACTTTGAACGATCAAATTTGCTATGATGATTGCATGCCTCCTATCTATGATGAGAACAGAGTTGCTACTTATGATGATTATTGTGATGATACTTATGTTATAAAAAGTAGTGATGATTATATTTATAAAACTTGTGATAGTTATAATTACCCTTTTTCTGAACATTACTCTTTTAATGTGGAAACAATTTATAGTATTCGAGTTTCATATGATACTCCCACTATTTTGAATGAGAATAAAATTGCTTATATGGAGAGTAATAAATTTTCTATGCTTTTGGATCATGAAAAGAATGTTTTACGTGATGGTTATATTGATGAATCTATTCATGATTCTACTGAAAATTATTATGAGAGAGGAACTTATGATCCATGATGCTCTTGTTATGTTTCAATCCTTATCTTTTGTGCGAGCATCATTGAACTCATCATGCCTAGCTTAAAGGGCATTAAAGAAAAGCGCTTGTTGGGAGACAACCCAGCACTTTTACCTAATGTTTACGTGTGTTCACATGATTAGGCTACTGCAGTAATCATGTTTTATTGCTTTCGTTTCAATAAAGTGCCAAGTAAGACCTTTGGGATGGTCTATGGTGATAGTAGATTTGATCTTGCTGAAAAACAGAAACTTTTGCGATTAGGAAAATAATTCTAATTTTTAACAGAAGCATGATAAAATACTCATTATTTTTTAAGAATATTAATAGACAAATTGCCCAGGTTTTCCTAATTTATCAGAATTTTTGGAGTAGCAGAAGTATGGTTGGAGTACAGATTACTACAGACTGTTCTGTTTTTGACAGATTCTGTTTTCAATGCATAGTTTGCTTGTTTTATAGTTTCTATGGCTTATATTGCTCAATATAAATTGTGGAAATGATATTATACAGTAGGAATTGTGTGGAAACAATTATGAATCTTGTCTTTGACAGTACCAAAGTGAAATGGTTTGCTCTTTATCATACTAACCTATCTCACGAAGTTACGTTAAGTTTTGTGTGATTGAAGTTTTCAAGTTTTGTGTGAGATGTCGATATGAGGAGAATAAGGAGTGAAAAGAATCTCATATTGGGGATGCCCAAGGCATCCCAAGTTAATATCCAAGGAGGATCCAAGCAACTAAGCTTGGGGATGCCCCGGAAGGCATCCCCTCTTTCGTCTCCAACATTATCGGTAACCTCACTTGGAGCTACATTTTTATTCGTCACATGATATGTCTTTTGCTTGGAGCGTCATTTTATTTTGTTAGTATTTTATTTATGTTATTTAGAATAATGTTTTGCATATTATATTTCAATAAAAGTCACAAAGATAGCCTTTACCATGCTTATCTTGCAAGTATATGAGTTGCGATTTGAAAACAGAAAGTTTATCAATGTTGCATAAAATCCTGAGAAAAGTCAGAATGTGATAAAATGTTGAAACCTTTCGCAAAATAAGCTATGATAAATTTTCTACGGTGTGGGAAATTTTTAGGATTTTTGGAGTAACGTAAGTATGATTGTTCTTGCATTCTTTACAGACAGTACTGTTTTGGCAGATTGATGTTATGGTTGCATTGTTTGCATATGTTTGCTTGTTTAATGATTTTATTTGCGGATAGGAGTATTAAATATGCAGAGGCATTTAGTATGCAATGTTAAATAATAATTTTAGTGATTTTTTATAGTAGATAATGTTAAGGTTTTGCATTGATTTATACTAACGTATCTCATGAGTTCTTGTTGTGTTTTGTGTGGATGAAGATTTTAAGATTTAGGGAAACCGTGATATGAGAGGAATTAAGGAGACACAAAAGCTCAAGCTTGGGGATGCCCAAGGCACCCCAAGATAATATTTTAAGAAGTCTCAAGCATCTAAGCTTGGGGATGCCCCGATAGGCATCCCACCTTTCTTTGTCAACAATTATCGGTTAGTACTGGTTGAGCCTAACTTTTTGCTTCTTCACATGATGTGTGCTATTCTTGGAATGTCATTTTGTTTTGTTTTGATTTCTATTTTAATAAAATACTTAGATCTGAAACTTTTGAATAAGATAGAGTCCTCAAATAGCTACCCATTTACTTAACTACTCGCTTGATCTTCACTTATATCTTTTTGGAGTAGCTTGTCATTTACTCCTGTGCTTCACTTATATCCTATGAGTAAATTGTTGAATGAATTGAATATCATGAAGTTGAAATTATTGTTTGTATCATGCCTAGTAGTAGCTTCACATTGGGTTTAGAAAGTGAAATCTTTAGAAGCTTGACAATCACAATATTGGTCATACAAGTAATTCATGAATGATTACCATAAGGAAGAGAACTTTCACATGCAAATACACTATCTTGGAAATATTTTGTGATTGTGAGCCCCCATCAAAATATTATATGCCAAAATTGTTGACATTAGACAAGGAAGACAATGTAATTGTTTATGTTTATTCATATTCACATAGAAGGTATATTGTCATAGATCCTTCAACATGTGGTACTTGCCCCCCATCTTTGCTAGCCAAAAATTCCACACCAAGTAGAGATACTACTTGTGCATCCAAAAACCCTTAAACCCAAATCTTATTTTCAAGAGTCCACCATACCTACCTAAGGATTGAGTAAGATCCTTCAAGTAAGTTGTCATTAGTGCAATAAGGCAATAAAAATTGCTTCCAAATGAAGAAAATATGCCTTAGAGACAATAATAAAGTTGTTACTTATATTTCCTTATATCATGATAAATGTTTATTATTCATGCTAGAATTGTATTAGCCGGAAAGTTAGTGCATGTGTGAATACATAGACAAATAGAGTGTCACTAGTATGCCTCTACTTGACTAGCTCGTTAATCAAAGATGGTTAAGTTTCCAAGCCATGGACAAGAGTTGTCATTTGATGAACGGGATCACATCATTAGAGAATGATGTGATTGACTTGACCCATCCGTTAGCTTAGCACTATGATCGTTTAGTTTATTGCTAATGCTTTCTTGATAACTTATACATGTTCCTACGACTATGAGATTATGCAACTCCCTAATACCGGAGGAACACTTAGTGTGGTATAAAACGTTATAATGTAACTGGGTGATTATAAAGATGCTCTATAGGTGTCTCCGATAGTGTTTGTTGAGTTGGCATATATCGAGATTAGGATTTGTCACTCCGATTGTCGGAGAGGTATCTCTAGGCCCTCTTGGTAATGCACATCACTATAAGCCTTGCAAGCAATGTGACTAATGAGTTAGTTGCGGGATAATGCATTACGCAATGAGCAAAGAGACTTGCCGGTAACGAGATTGAACCAGGTATGAGGATACCGACAATCGAATCTCGGGCAAGTAACATGCTGATGACAAAGGGAACAACGTATGTTGTTATGCGGTTTTGACCGATAAAGATCTTCGTAGAATATGTAGGAACCAATATGAGCATCCAGGTTCCGCTATTGGCTATTGACTGGAGATGAGTCTCGGTCATGTCTACATAGTTCTCGAACCCGTAGGGTCCGCACACTTAATGTTCGGTGACGATCGGTATTATGAGTTTATGTGTTTTGATGTACCGAAGGTTATTCAGAGTCCCGGATGTGATCACGGGGATGACAAGGAGTCTCGAAATGGTCGAGACATAAAGATCGATATATTGGATGACTATGTTTGGACATCGGAATGGTTCCGCGTGAGTTCGGGCATTTACCGGAGTACCGGGAGGTTACCGGAACCCCCCGGGAAGTATATGGGCCTTATTGGGCCATAGTGGGAGAGAGGAGAAGGAAGCCTAGGAGGGGGCGCGCCCCCCCAAAGCCAATCCGAATTGGGTGGGGGGCGGGGCCCCTTTCATTCCTCCTTCCTCCCCCTTCCTTCCTCTCCTAGTCCAACTAGGGAGGGGGATCCTAATCCCAGTGGGAGTAGGACTCCTCCAGGGGGAGCCATAGAGGGCCCCCCTTCCTCCACTCCTTTATATATGGGGGAGGGGCACCCCAAAGACACACAAGTTGACAATTGTCTTACCCGTGTGCGGTGCCCCCTCCACCATAATCCACCTCGGTCATATCGTTACAGTGTTTAGGCGAAGCCCTGTTCCGGTAGCTTCATCATCACCGTCATCACGTTGTCGTGCTGACAAAACTCTCCCTCGACACTCAGCTGGATCTAGAGTTCACCGGACGTCACCGAGCTGAACATGTGCAGATCGCGGAGGTGCCGTACCTTCAGTGCTAGGATCGGTCGGATCGTGAAGACATTCGACTACATCAACCGCGTTGTCAAAAAGCTTCCGCTTATGGTCTACGAGGGTACGTGGACAACACTATTTCCCCCTTGTTGCTATGCATCACCTAGATGGATCTTGCGTGTGCGTAGGAATTTTTTGAAATTAATGCGTTCCCCAACAGTGGTATTAGAGCCAGGTCTATGCATAGATGTTATATGCATGAGTAGAACACAAAGGAGTTGTGGGCGTGGGTATGTACATATTGCTTGCTGTCACTAATTGATTCTTGATTCAGCAGTATTGTTGGATGAAGCAACTCAGACCGACATTACGCGTATGCTTATGTGAGACTGGTTCTACCGACGTGCTTCGCACACAGGTGGCTGGTGGGTGTCAGTTTCTCCAACTTTAGTTGAATCAGATTGAATGAACATGGTTCTTTCTGAATATCAAAAAGTAATCACTATACCGCATTCTGGTTTTTGATGCGTAGGTAAGAACGGTTCTTGCTCAGCCCATAGCAGCCACGTAAAACTTGCGACAACAAAGTAGAGGATGTCTAACTTGTTTTTGCAGGGCATGTTGTGATGTGATATGGTCAAGACGTGATGAGATATAAATTGTTGTATGAGATGATCATGTTTTGTTAAAGTTATCAACAACTGGCAGAAGCCTTATGGTTGTCTCTTTATTGCATAAGATGCAAGCGCCATACAATTGCTTTACTTTATCGCTGTGTGATGGCAATAGTTGAAAAAGCAATAGTTGGGGAGACGACCATGTGACGACACGTTGATAGAGATCAAGATGATGGAGATCATGGTATCATGTCCGTGACGGTGGAGATCATGACGGTACTTTGGAGATGGAGATCAAAGGCACAAGATGATGATGGCCATATCATGTCACATATTTTGATTGCATGGGATGTTTATCCTTTATGCATCTTATTTTGCTTAGTTCGGTGGTAGCATTATAATATGATCTCTCACTAAATTTCAAGGTATAAGTGTTCTCCCTGAGTATGCATCGTTGTGACAGTTCTTCGTGCTGAGACACCATGTGATGATCGGGTGTGATAAGCTCTACGTTCACATACAACGGGTGCAAGCCAGTTTTGCACATGCAGAATACTCAGGTTAAACTTGACGAGCCTAGCATATGCAAATATGGCCTCGGAACACTGAGACCGAAAGGTTGAGCGTGAATCATATAGTAGATATGATCAACATAGTGATGTTCACCATTGAAAACTACTCCATCACACATGATGATCGGACATGGTTTAGTTGATATGGAACACATGATCACTTAGATGATTAGAGGGATGTCTATCTAAGTGGGAGTTCTTAAGTAATATGATTAATTGAACTTAAATTTATCATGAACTTAGTCTTCATAGTATTTGCATATCTATGATGTAGATCAATTGCTCGCGTATAGCTTCCCCGTTTTATTTATGATATGTTCCTAGAGAAAAGAAGTTGAAAGATGATAGTAGCAATGATAAGGACTTGGTCCATGATCAGCGGATTATCCTCATTGTTGAACAGAAAAATTATGTCCTTGATGCACCGCTAGGTGGCAGAACTATTGCAGGAGCAGATGCAGACGTTATGAACGTTTTGACAAGCTCGGTATGATGACTACTTGATAGTTTAGTGCACCATGCTTTACGGCTTAGTACCGGGACTTCAAAAATGTTTTGAATTCCACGGAGCATATAAGATGTTCCAAGAGTTGAAATTGGTATTTCATACTCATGCCTGTGTCAAGAGGTATGAGACCTCTGATAGTACTTTGCCTACAAGATGGAGGAGAATAGCACAACCAGTGAGCATGTGCTCAGATTGTCTGGGTACTACAATTGCTTGAATCAAGTGGGAGTTAATCTTCCAGATAAGATAGTAATTGACAAAGTTCTCTAGTCACTATCACCAAGTTAATAGAACTTCGTGATGAACTATAACATGCAAGGGATAACGAAAAAGACTCCCGAGCTCTTCGTGATGCTGAAATCAACGAAGGTAGAAATCAAGAAAAGCATCAAATGTTGATGGTTGACAAGACCACTAGTTTCAAGTAAAAGGGCAAGGGAAAGAAAGGGAACTTCAAGAAGAATGGCAAGCAAGTTGCCACTCCCATGAAGAATCCCAAAGCTAGACCCAATCCTGAAACTGAGTGCTTCTACTACAAAGGAAATGGTCACTGGAAGTGGAACTGCCCTAGATACTTGGCGGATAAGAAGGATGGCAAAGTGAACAAAGGTATATTTGATATACATGTTATTGATGTGTGCTTTACTAGTGTTTATAGAAACCCCTCAGTATTTGATACTGGTTCAGTTGCTAAGAGTAGTAACTCGAAACGGGAGTTGCAAAATAAACAGAGACTAGTTATGGGCGAGGTGATGATGTGAGTTGGAAGTGATTCCAAGGTTGATAATATCACCATCACACACTCCCTTTATGTTCGGGATTAGTGTTGAACCTAAAATGTTATTTGGAGTTTGCATTGAGCATAAATATGATTGGATCATGTTTATTGCAATACGTTATTCATTTAAGTCAAAGAATTTGTTGTTCTATTTACATGAATAAAACCTTCTGTGGTCATACATTCAATATAAATGGTTTATTGAATCTTGATCGTAGTGATACACATATTCATAATATTGAAGCCAAAAGATGCAAAGTTAATAATGATAGTGCAACTTATATGTGGCACTGCCGTTTAGGTCATATTGGTGTAAAGCGCATGAAGAAACTCCATGCTGATGGACTTTTGGAATCACTTGATTATGAATCACTTGATGCTTGTGAACCATGCCTCATGGGCAAGATGACTAAGACTCCGTTCTCTGGAACATTGGAGCGAGCAACTGACTTACTTGAAATAATACATAATGATGTATGCGGTCCGATGAGTGTAGAGGCTCACGGCGGGTATCGTTATTTTCTAACCTTCACAGATGATTTGAGCAGATATGGGTATATCTACTTGATGAAACATAATTCTGAAACATTTGAAAAGTTCAAAGAATTTCAGAGTGAAGTAGAAAATCATCGTAACAAGAAAATAAAGTTTCTGCGATCTGGTCGTGGAGGAGAATATTTGACTTACGAGTTTGGTTTTCATTTGAAACAATGCGGAATAGTTTCGCAACTCACGCCATCTGGAACACCACAGCGCAGTGGTGTGTCCGAACGTCATAACCGTACTTTATTAGATATGGTGCGATCTATGATGTCTCTTACCGATTTATCACTGTCATTTTGGGGTTATGTATTAGAGACAGCTGCATTCACATTAAATAGGGCACCATCTAAATCCATTGAGACGACACGATATGAACTGTGGTTTAGCAAGAAACCTAAGCTGTCGTTTCTTAATGTTTGGGGTTGCGATGCTTATGTGAAAAAGTTTCAGCCTGATAAGCTCAAACCCAAATCGGAGAAGTGCATCTTCATAGGATAACCAAAAGAAATTGTTGGGTACACCTTCTATCACAGATCCGAAGGCAAGATCTTTGTTTCTAAGAGTGTATCCTTTCTAGAGAAGGAGTTTCTCTCGAAAGAAGTAAGTGGGAGGAATGTAGAACTTGATGAGGTATTTGTACCTTCTTCCTTATTGGAAAGTAGTTCATCACAGAAATCAGTTCCAGTGATTCCTACACAAATTAGTGAGGAAGCTAATGATGATGATCATGAAACTTCTGATCAAGTTACTACCGAACCTCGTAGGTCAACCAGAGTAAGATCCGCACCAGAGTGGTATGGTAATCCTATTCTAGAGGTCATGTTACTTAACCATGACGAACCTACAAACTATGAGGAAGCGATGATGAGCCCAGATTCTAAAAAATGGCATGAGGCCATGAAATCTGAGATGGGATCCATGTATGAGAACAAAGTATGGACTTTGATTGACTAGCCCGATGATCGGTGAGCCATTCAGAATAAATGGATCTTCAAGAGGAAGACATACGCTGATAGTAGTGTTACTATCTAAAAATCTCGAATTGTCGCAAATTGGTTTTTGACAAGTTCAAGGTGTTGACTACGATGAGATTTTCTCACTCGCATCGATGCTTAAAAGTCTGTCGAAATCATGTTAGCAATTGCCACATTTTATGAAATCTGGCAAATGGATGTCAAAACTGCATTCCTTAATGGATTTCTTAAAGAAGAGTTGTATATGATGCAACAAGAAGGTTTTGTCAATCCTAAAGGTGCTAACAAAGTGTGCAAGCTCCAGCAATCCATCTATGGACTGGTGCAAGCATCTTGGAGTTGGAATATATGCTTTGATAAAGTGGTCAAAGCATATGGTTTTATACAGACTTGCGGTGAAGCCTATATTTACAAGAAAGTGAATGGGAGCACTACAGCCTTTCTAATAAGTATATGTGAATGACATATTGTTGATCAGAAATGATCTAGAATTTTCTAGAAAGCATAAAGGAGTGTTTTGAAAGGAGTTTTTCAAGGAAAGACCTCGGTGAAGCTACTTACATATTGGGCATCAAGATATATAGAGATAAATCAAGATGCTTGACAAATTTTTCAATGAGTACATACCTTGACAAGTTTTTGAGGTAGTTCAAAATGGAACAGTCAAAGAAGGGGTTCTTGACTTTGTTGCAAGGTGTGAAGTTGAGTGAAGACTCAAAACCCGACCACGGTAGAAAATAGAAATAGAATGAAAAAGTCATTCCCTATGCCTCAGTCATAGGTTCTATAAAGTATGCTATGCTGTGTACCAGACCTATTGTATACCTTAGCATGATTTTGGCAAAGGAGTACAATGGTGATCTAGGAGTAGATCACTGGACAGCGGTCGAAATTATCCTTAGAGGACTAAGGAAATATTTCTCGGTTATGGAGGTGATAAAAGAGTTCGTCGTAAAGAGTTACGTCGATGCAAGCTTTTTGACACTGATCTATATGACTCTAAGTCTCGATCTAGATACATATTGAAAGTGGGAGCAATTAGCTAGAGTAGCTCCGTGTAGAGTATTGTAGACATAGAAATTTGCAAAATACATACGAATCTGAATGTTGCAGACCCGTAGACTAAACTTCCCTCACAAGCAAAACATGATCACTCTTTGGGTGTTAATCACATAGTGATGTGAACTAGATTATTGACTATAGTAAAACCCTTTGGGTATTGGTCACCTGAAGATGTGAACTAATCACATAGGGATGTGAACTATTGATGTGAAATCACATGACGATGTGAACTAGATTATTGACTCTAGTGCAAGTGGGAGACTGAAGGAAATATGACCTAGAGGCAATAATAAAGTTGTTATTTATATTTCCTTATATCATGATAAATGTTTATTATTCATGCTAGAATTGTATTAACCGGAAACTTAGTACATTCGTGAATACATAGACAAACAGAGTGTCACTAGTATGCCTCTACTTGACTAGCTCGTTAATCAAAGATGGTTAAGTTTCCTAGCCATGGACAAGAGTTGTCATTTGATGAACGGGATCACATCATTAGAGAATGATATGATTGACTTGACCCATCCGTTAGCTTAGCACTATGTTTGTTTAGTTTATTGCTAATGCTTTCTTCATAACTTATACATGTTCCTATGACTATGAGATTATGCAACTCCCTAATACCGGAGGAACACTTAGTGTGGTATAAAACGTCACAATGTAACTGGGTGATTATAAAGATGCTCTACAGGTGTATCCGATAGTGTTTGTTGAGTTGGCATATATCGAGATTAGGATTTGTCACTCCGATTGTCGGAGAGGTATCTCTGGGCCCTCTTGGTAATGCACATCACTATAAGCCTTGCAAGCAATGTGACTAATGAGTTAGTTGTGGGATAATGCATTACGGAATGAGTAAAGAGACTTGCCGGTAACGAGATTGAACTAGGTATGAGGATACCGACAATCGAATCTCGGGCAAGTAACATACCGATGACAAAGGGAACAACGTATGTTGTTATGCGGATTTGACCGATAAAGATCTTCATAGAATATGTAGGAACCAATATGAGCATCCAGGTTCCGTTATTGGTTATTGACCGGAGATGAGTCTTGGTCGTGTCTACATAGTTCTCGAACCCATAGGGTCCGCACGCTTAACGTTAGGTGACGATCAGTATTATGAGTTTATGTGTTTTGATGTACTGAAGGTTGTTCGGAGTCCCGGATGTGATCACAGGCATGACGAGTCTCGAAATGGTCGAGACGTAAAGATCGATATATTGGATGGCTATGTTTGGACATCGGAATGGTTCTTGGTGAGTTCGGGCATTTACTGGAGTACCGGGAGGTTACCGGAACCCCCTGGGAAGTATATGGGCCTTATTGGGCCATAATGGGAGAGAGGAGAAGGAAGCCTAGGAGGGCGCCCCCCCAAGCCCAATCCGAATTGGGTGGGGGGCCGGCCCCCCTTTCCTTCCTCCTTCCTCCCCCTTCCTTCCTCTCCTAGTCCAACTAGGGAAGGGGGGATCCTACTCCCGGTGGGAGCAGGACTCCTCCAGAGTGCGCCATAGAGGGCCGGCCCTCCCCCTCCTCCACTCCTTTATATACGGGGGAGGGGGCACCCCAAAGACACACAAGTTGACAATTGTCTTAGACGTGTGCGGTGCCCCCTCCACCATAATCCGCCTCGGTCATATCATTACAGTGCTTAGGCGAAGCCCTGTTCCGGTAGCTTCATCATCACCATCATCACGCTGTCATGCTGACGACATTCTCCATCGACACTCAGCTGGATCTAGAGTTTGTGGGACATCACCAAGTTGAACGTGTGCAGATCACGGAGGTGTCGTACCTTCGGTGCTGGGATCGTTCGGATCGTGAAGATGTTCAACTACATCATCCGCGTTGTCACAACACTTCCGCTTACGGTCTACGAGGGTACGTGGACAACACTCTTTCCCCCTCGTTGCTATGCATTGCCTAGATGGATCTTGCGTGTGTGTAGGAATTTTTTTTGAAATTACCGTGTTCCTCAACACTAAAAGTGTTAGATCATTTAGTGTACGAGAAAATTGAGCGTTGTACGAACTTGTGATGGCAAAGAATAAAAGTGATAGACTGCATAGTAAAGGTTGCTACGATAAGGGGCAATATAACATGACGTTCTTTTACACTAAGGGGTTGAGCATACAAACAAGAAGCGCATGGCAACCTCTGCTTCCCTCTCCGAAGGGCCTACCTTTTACTTTTATGTATTTACTTTCATGCAAGAGTCAAAGTTTTTCTCGCTATTCCTTTTTATTTTTCTCTTTTGGTAAGCATCATGTGGTGAGGAAAGATCTAGGCACATATATCCTATTGGATATGGGTAGCATGAGTTATTATTTTTGACATCACCCTTGAGGTGAATACATTGGGAGCCGAAATTAAAAGCCCCTATCTTTTGCTGTGTCCGATTGAAACATTTTGCTCATGTGTATGCGGCAAGTGTTAGCAATCATAGAAGACTACATGATTGTTGAGTATGTGGAGCTCTTACTTAAACTCTGTTGAATAACTTGAATTACAATTGCTTGGTGACTAAGAACGTAGGTTGTTGAGTTTCAAGAGAATTCGTTATTTGAACCTTAACATGTGAATTGGTTGCTACTTTAACATGAGAAGTTTTGTAGGAAAGAATTGATGTCATGATGCTAGGAAAAGTGATTGAAATTGTCATTGATCAAACTTGTGCACTTTGCTAGCATTCACACTTCATAAATTATTTCTTCAATGTATCTATAATTTATGAAGTATTCACGCTATTATATTATCATCCTTGGATGTTTTACAATCATTTTATAGCAACTTTATATCATTTTTTGGGACTAACCTATTGACCCAGTGCCCAGTGCCAGTTGATGTCTTTTGCTTATTTTTTACATCGTAGGAAATAAATATCAAACGGACTCGAAACATCGCAAAACTTTTTGTGGATTTTGTATGGACCAGAAGACATCCAATGGGACAGAGCAGCACCTGGGGGGTGCCCCAATGGGGGCACAACCCACCAGGGCGCGCCTGGGCCCCCAAGCATGCCCCAGTGGGTTGTGCCCACCTCGGTGGCCTCCTGCACCCCTTCTTCACCCTATAACTCGTCAAATATTCCAAAAACCCTCGGGGTAACCCTAGATCAGAAGTTCCGCGGCCGCTAGTCTTTGTAGCCACAAAAAACCAATCTAGACCCCATTTCGGCACTCCGCCGAAGGGGGGAATCATCACCGGTGGCCATCTTCATCATCCCAGCGGCCACTGAGGGAGTCCTGGACGAAGGGGTCCTGGGCGTCCGGCCTGTTGGACATGGGCCGGATTATTGGGCCATGAAGAAACAAGATGGAAGACTTTTTCCCGTGTAAGGATAGGACTCTCCTTTGCATGGATGGCAAGTCAGGCAGCTGGATATACTATTTACTTTCTATGTAACCGACTTTGTATAACCCTAGTCCCCTCCAGTGTCTATATAAACTGGAGGGTTTAGTCCGTAGGCGCAATCATAATCAGACAGGCTTGACTTCTAGGGTTTTAGCCATTACAATCTCGTGGTAGATCAACTCTTGTAACCCCCATACTCATCAATATTAATTTAGTAGGACGTAGGGTTTTACCTCCATCGAGAGGGCCCGAACCTGGGTAAACATTGTGTTCCCTGTCTCCTGTTACCATCAACCTCGGACGCACAGTTCGGGAACCCCTACCCGAGATCCGTCTGTTTTGACACCGAGATTGGTGCTTTCATTGAGAGTTCCACTGTGACATCGAAGTCAGGGTTGATGGCTCGCCTTGTGATTAAGGACAACATCACTGCCGATGGAGCACTAGCCTCAGGCCAAACCCTCCGGTTGGGTGGCTTTATCATGACTACTCGTTCGGCCGATGAACCGACAATGACTTCTCGGGTCATCGAAAATCGCCTCCGGATTGACTCCGAATACTCTAGACAGATGGATCCAACAGAATTGTCATCCTTGAACTAACTCCTAGATCGCATCGCTGGCCCGGGGGTCACCACAGACTACGGTTGGATTGGGCTCAAACCCGATCAGAGAGAAATCAAATCTCTATTGAGCACCCACCAGATAGCGGTAGTGGAGGAGCAAAATAACAATTCCCCCCCTATACTGAGGACAAACTATGTTCGGATCCCCGAGCTCGTAGAGCCGGACACCTGTCCACGGAACGACATGCTTTGTCCTTCGAACTTGGAATCGGATGGTAGACCTGAAAAATCAGTCGATCTCCCAGAATCCGAACTATTAAGCTCGAAAATTTCTCAAACCCCAGATCCCAAATCGGGTCAGGGTTCGGATTTAAATCCACCAACCACCCAGATATATGCGATCTCACCTACCTACGGCAGCAGTCTCAGGAAATAGTCCATCACTTTAGGGCCAGATTCGTCCTTGTCAAGAATAGGATCAAATATTGCCGCGATGAAGACGCGATCTCAATATTCTGTAGTAATCGCACGGACGAAGGAATCCTCAACGCTATCAACCGCCGCCACATATTACACTTCGCCATTTTGACAGCCATAGTATAGAAGTACTGTGCAATGGAAAGCGCCTCAAAAACTCAGGCAGCTCGTTGGTAGTGTAAAGCCCACGATGCGGCTATATGTCCCATGTGTCGAAGCACGACTTAGAGGCATAAACGCATTGTAAGCAATGTCGCAAGTGGGGTAATCTTCACACAACCCATGTACTGAATAAGGAAAGAGGTACATAGTTGGCTTACAATCGCCACATCACACAATAGCATAAATATATCATTACATTCATCCAGATACAATCAAGGTCCGACTACGGAACCAACATAAAGACAACCCCAAATGCATAATGTCCCTGATTGACCCAACTGGGATCCACTACTGATTGTCTGGAAAGGAAACGTAGTATCGTCCTGAGTCCTCATCGAACTCCCACTTGAGCTCAATCAAATCTCCTAGAATGGTATCATCGGTCCCTGTATCTGGTTTTGGAAGTAATCTGTTAGTCACAGGGACTCAGCAATCTCACACCCTCGCGATCAAGACTATTTAAACTCATAGGTAGGGGGAAAAGGTATGAGGTGGAGCTGCAGCAAGCACTAGCATATATGGTGGCTAACATACGCAAATGAGAGCGAGAAGAGAAGGCAAAGGCACGATCGATAAACTATGATCAACAAGTGATCCTAGAACAACCTACGTTCAAGCATAACACGAGACCGTGTTCTCTTCCCGGACTCCGCCGAAAAGAGACCATCACAGCCACACACTCTGTTGATTCATTTTAATTAAGTTAAGTTAAGTTTCAGGTTTTCTACAACCGGACATTAACAAATTCACATCTTCCCATAACCACGAGCACGGCTTTCGATAGTTCGAATCCCTGCAGGGGTGTCCCAACTTAGCCCATCACAAGCTCTCACAGTCAACGAAGGATATTCCTTCTATCAAGACAACCCGATCAGACTCGGAATCCCGGTTACAAGACATCTCGACAATGGTAAAACTAAACCGGCAAAGCCACCCAAATGTGCTGACAAATCCCGATAGGAGCTACATATATCTCGTTCTTAGGGCACACCGGATTGTCCAAGGTTCTGGTAGGCCAGCCCAGAGTTGCCCCTGGTGGCCACCGGCAGCTGACAGGTTGGACCAACACTCAGAGGTGCACTGGCCCGGGGGTTTAAAATAAAGATGACCATTTGAGTCCGCGGAACCCAAGGGAAAAAGAGGCTAGGTGGCAAATGTTAAAACCAATATTGGTCCATGCTGGAGGAGTTTTATTCAAGGCGAACTGTCAAGGGGTTCCCATTATAATCCAGCCGTGTAAGGAACGCAAAATCAAGGAACATAACACCGGTATGACGGAAACTAGGGCAGCAAGAGTGGAACAAAACACCAGGCATAAGGCCGAGCATTCCACCCTTTACCAAGTATATAGATGCATTAAAGTAAACAAGATATAATAATGATATCCCAACAATAAACATGTTCCAACAAGGAACAAACTACAATCTTCACCTGCAACTAGCAACGCTATAAGAGGGGCTGAGCAAAGTGGTAACATAGCCAAACAACGGTTTGCTAGGGCAAGGTGGGTTAGAGGTTTGACATGGCAATATGGGGGAACATAATCAAGTGGTAGGTATCGTAGCATAGGCATAGCAAAAGAGTGAGCATCTAGCAAGCAAAGATAGAAGTGATTTCGAGGGTATGGTCATCTTGCATGCAAAGTTCTCCGAGTTGACGTTAGCTTGATCCTCGTAAGCGTACTCAACGGGTTCCTCGATCACATACTCGTCTCCCAGCTCTACCCAAAGCAAGAACACAAACAAAGGGAACCGCAATCAACCACGCGCAATGCACAAACAACATGATGCAAAACATTGCATGATATGCGGGATGTGATATGCGATGCATATGCATGTTTCGGAAAGGAAAGATCGAACCTGGCCTCAACATGGAAAACCAAGAGATCCACTGGAAAGATGAGTTGATTTCGGTCGAAATCTACATAAAGATCACCGGAATCGGATGCACGGTTTGCAAATGACAAGCAAAACAAATATGGCACCGATCTACGATTAACAGCACGAGGCCATCTAAATGCATCAAGAACAACAAGCTACTGCACTCTAACGTAACAACAAAGCGCATGGCGGGGATCCACTCAAGATGCTAGACAAAAGATGAACACTGAGCTATGGCTAATTCACATAATAGCAGGTTCAAACAAGCATGGCAAAAGTGCAAAAGATATCAGGTTACAGACTTAGAGAAAATAACAACTTGCCCGGAATTTAACATCAGGAAGCAATGTTTAGAGCACGATAACAACATGCTACAGGAACATATCATGGCAAAGCAAGGCATGGCATGAAGTTACTCAAAGCATACAACAAAAGTCCCTTACTTACCATAAGCCAAAAGGGATCAGAAAATACAATGGCAACCATGTGAACATAGTAACTTTCGTTAACAGATTCAGACTTTGTAGAAAAACTGGAACATGGCAAAACAGATTCACGTAGGCATGTTTACGAGCTCGATGCACTCACCACAAAGCATTGTGTGACAAACTAAGCATACACCCAGCAAGTAGACATGGCATAGAAGCTAAACATGGCAAGAACAACCTCATAGCATGCACGGATCAACTACAACAGCCTCGGCAAAATTGCTTAACATGTAAACAATCTGCCAGGAACATTTTGTAGCAAAAGTAGAGCTCGATTGAGTCATCATAGAGCACTCCATAATTGCAAACAAAGACATGGATGGATAGAGCATAACATTATCTCAAAATGATCCTTACTGAACATGCTCAAAAGAGGCATGGATCACTCTGTAACAACAAGAATAAATGGCATAAAAATATCATCAAGGAAAAGACTAAGAAGATCTCTAAGTCCCTGAAATCAGCAACATTATGAGAGCTACTTTGCATGCTTGTGATAGTCACCACAGAGATGGCATGGCATACTTTAAAACACATGTAGGGCTCAAGTTCATAGGAGGCACACATTAATCATGGCAAAAATGACAAATGTCCAAACTCTGATAAGAATCTGAAACTAACATTACATAGCACTCTTGCAACGACATTTAGGGCATCCAGATGAACTCAAATGAACATGGTGCAATGGGATGAAATGAAGTACACATAGAGACGAACAATTTGATATGCTACACGCCTGAAACGGAGCCCTGGATGCAGAGATATGATGCGAAGAAAAATGCTAAAAATTACTGGGACTGGGGCAAAAGTCAACCTCTCCAGATCTAGAGTTCGTCCGGGCACGCGAACCGAGGCGGCTCGAGCTCGCCGGAGCTGAGGTAGATCCCGGCCGGGGCTCGCCGGAGAGACGACGGGGTGGCGCGGGCGGAGACCGGCGAGGCGCGGCGGCGCTTGGACGCGGTCAGGCGGCGTCTGGGCGCGACGTCTGGGCGGCGCGGGGTTGGCGGCGCTTGCCTGCGTCGACGCGACCGGCGAGGTCGGCTGCGGTGGCTGGCGGCGGAGAAGGCGAACGGTGGCGAGGCGGAGGGCGGCGCGGGTCGTCGGGCGGCGGGGAGACGACCGGGCGGCGCGGGACGCCGGATGGGCCTCGGGGGCCCTCCTTGAGCCCAGGCAGGCCGCGGCGCGGGAGGCGGCCGGCGGGACACGCGGCGCTCTCTGATTGGTCCAGGCGCGGCGGCGATTTTGTCCGGCGGCGGGCGGACACGTCCGGCCGCGCGGAGGGGAGAGGGATCTAGGATTTGATCCGAAAATTTCGGGGGAGATGCCTTTTTATAGGTAGAGGGAGCTAGGAGGCTCCAAATTGATCACGATTTGCGGCCACGCGATCGCGATTGAACGACCGAGATGATGGAGGGGGTTTAGGTGGGTTTTGGGCCACTTTGGAGAGGTGTTAGGCTGCAACACACACGAGGCCTTTTCGGTTCCTCGGTTAACCGTTGGAGTATCAAACGAAGTCCAAAGGGCACGAAACTTGACAGGAGGTCTACCAGTAGTATACCAAGGCCACTTGGCAAGTGTCGATCCAATCCGAGAACGTTTAACACCCGCACACGGAAAGAGGTAAAAAGGGACAACGGAGGACATAGGAGCGCCGGAATGCAAAACGGACAACGGGGAAAATGCTCGGATGCATGAGACGAACACGTATGCAAATGCGTGCACATGATGACATGATATGAGATGCATGACAAAGACAAAAGCAACATGAAGACAAAACCCGACAATGAGGAAATATCATAACTTAGTGTCGGAAATGGCAAGAGTTGGAATACAAATATGGCATGTTACATATGGGGCGTTACAACACTCCACCACTACGAAAGGATCTCGTCCCGAAATCTAGGACTGGAAAAACTCCGGGTACTCAGAATAGAGATGGTCCTCGCGTTCCCAGGTTGCTTCACAGTCGGAATGATGTGACCACTTCACTTTCAGGAATTTGATTGACTTGTTGCGAGTCTTGCACTCAGTTTCTTCAAGAATAGCAATGGGGCGCTCATGATAAGGCAGGTCTTCTTGGAGATTAATCTCTTCGAAGTTGACGGTGCGGTCAGGAGTCTTGAAACACTTGCGGAGTAGAGACACGTGAAACACGTCGTGCATGTTTGCAAAGTTGGATGTATGCTCAAGTTGATAGGCGAGATCGCCTCTTTTGCCAATGATCTTGAAAGGACCCACGTATCTAGTGGCAAGCTTCCCTTTGATACTGAAGCGACGAGTACCTTTCATTGGAGAGACACGGAGGTAGACATGGTCTCCGATCTCGAAAGCCAAGTCACGATGCTTGCTATCATAGTAACTCTTCTAGCGCGATTGCACGGCTTTGAGATTTTCACGAATGACTTTTCACATTTCTTCAGCCTCTGTGATCAAGTCATTGCCAAGAAGTTGGCGTTCACCAGTCTCTGACCAGTTAAGAGGAGTACGGCACTTCCTGCCATAGAGAATCTCGAATGGGGCCTTGCCCGAACTCACTTGGAAGATGTTGTTGTACGAGAACTCGGCATATGGAAGACAATCTTCCCACTTCATACCGAAAGAAATGACACAAGCCCTGAGCATATCTTCAAGAATTTGATTGACTCGCTTGACTTGGTCACTGGTTTGAGGATGAAAAGCTGCTCTGAAGCGAATGTTGGTGCCCATGGCCTTTTGAAAGGAATCCCAGAACTTAGAGGTAAAGATGCTTCCACGATCTGAAGATATCAACTAAGGAATGCTGTGTAGAGAGACAATCCTGGAGGTATATAGCTCTGCCAACTGAGCTGCTGTGATAGATTCTTTGATAGGAAGAAAATGAGCCACTTTGGTGACCTTGTCGATGACAACGAAGATAGCATCATTGCCATGCTTGGACTTGGGAAATCCAGTCACGAAGTCCATCTCAATATGGTCAAACTTCCATTATGGAATGGCAAGAGGTTGGAGGAGACCAGCTGGTCGTTGGTGTTCTGCTTTCACTCTTCTGCAGACATCACATTCATTCATGAACTGAGCAATCTCGCGCTTCATTCGAGTCCACCAATACGACTGCTTGAGGTCATGGTACATATTTGTACTTCCAAGGTGAATAGAGAGGAGTGAATTGTGAGCCTCGTTCTTAATGACTTTACAAAGGTCACCTTTAGGAACAACAATGCGATCCCCGGAGAATAGAGTATCCTTGTCATCGAGGCGATAGCACTTGTACTTGGGTTGACTCTTGGCTATCCCAATCTTCACCTTCATCACCATAGCATCAAGAAGTTGTGCCTCACGAATCTGATCTTCCAAAGTAGGAGAGACTTGGAGGTTGGCAAGGAATCCTTGAGGAACAACTTGGAGATTAAGTTTGTGGAAAGCTTCACAAAGCTCTAGTTGGTAGGGCTTGAGAACCAAACTGTTGCAGTAAGCCTTCCTGCTCAATGCGTCAGCAATTACATTGGCCTTGCCTGGAGTATATTCAATACCCGGATTAATACTCTTGAATCATTTCGACCCAACGAGTCTGCTTGAGGTTGAGGTTGGGCTGAGTGAAGATGTACTTGAGACTCTTATGATCAGTGAACATGTCCACTTTCCTTCCCACAAGAGATGTCTCCATGTTAACAGAGCATGGACAACTGCCGCCAACTCGAGGTCATGAGTGGGGTAGTTCTTTTCGTTGGGCTTCAACTAGCGAGAGGTATAGGCCACAACTTTCTTCTCTTTCATCAACACTGCACCGAGACCTTGAAGGGAAGCATCACAGAAAACTTTAAACGGTTTGCATTCATCAGGAGGAGTCAGAACTGGAGCAGTAACTAACTTCTCTTTCAGGGTGTTGAAAGCGATGTCACATTCAGGCGACCAGACATACTTCACATGCTTCTGGAGAAGGTTGGAAAGAGGCTTCGCTATCTTAGAGAAGTTCTCAACGAACCTCCGACAATAGCTTGCGAGCCCAAGGAAGCTGCGGGGTTGCTTCACATTCTGAGGCGGTTCCCAATTCACAATTGCAGACACCTTCTCAGGATTAACGGCTATGCCCTTGGCGGAGATGATATGCCCAAGGTAGAGAACTTCATCGAGCCAAAACTCGTACTTTGAAAACTTCACATAGAACTGATGTTCTCTGAGTTTATCCAGCACCAATCTCAAGTGCTTGGCATGATCCTCCTTGTTCTTGGAAAAGACCAGAGTGTCATCGAGGTAGACCAAGACGAAGTCATTTGTGTAGGCGTTGAAGATGAAGTTCATCATGCGAGAGAATGTTGGAGGAACATTGACAAGGCCGAAAGACATGACAGTGTATTCATATGAACCATAGCTTGTTCTAAATGCTGTCTTGGGGATATCTTCTTCACGAATGCGAATCTGCCGATAGCCCATATGGAGGTGAAGCTTGGAGAATACTTGAGCACCTTTGAGTTGTTCGAAAAGCTCATTGATGTTGGGAAGTGGGTACTTGTTCTTTATGGTCTTCTTGTTCAATGGACAGTAGTCGACACAAATTTGGTCCGTTCCATCCTTCTTCTTCACAAAAAGAACACCACAACCCCATGGATAAGAACTTGGTCGGATGAGACCCATACCCTCTTGAATATCGAGTTGTTTCTTCAGCTCCTTCAACTCTTCAGGTCCAATCTTGTAAGGACGTTTGCAAATAGGTTCCGTGCCAGCTTCAAGATCGATGACGAATTCAACTGGCCGGTGAGGAGGCATCCCTGGAAGCTCTTCTGGAAAGACATCTTGATATTCGTAAACGACTGGAATCTGAGAAATGGCATCCAACTCGCCCTTCTCATTGAGAGAAAACAATCGAATGGTATCATCACAAGCAGCAAAGACAATTAAATCCTCAAACAAATGTGTCAATTGAATCTGCCTGGCAGCACAATCAAGCTGAGCCTTGTGCTTAGAAAGCCAGTCCATTCCGAGAATAAGATCAATATCCGAGTCACCAAGAACATTAGGAGAAGACAGAAACTTGTAGTCACCCATCGTGATGGTAACATCCGGAACCATGGAGTTAGCATTCATGCGTTTACCTAGTGAGACAACTGCTAGTGGACTAGGAAAAACTTGGAAAGCCAACTCATGCTTAGATGCAAATGGTCTCGAGATGAAACAATGCGAAGCACCAGTGTCAAAAAGAACTTTTGCAGGAATATCGTTAACAGGAAGGTTACCCATGATCACATCTGACGAGTCCTTTTCCTGAGTTGCGTTCATCAAGTTGACCTTTGCGAACATGGGATTATGCTTGACCACTGTGGTGCTGGCAGATCTCACAGGAGGAGGAGGAGGAAGACACCTCTGATTGAAGCATTTGTTGGCATAGTGACCCTTCTGCTGATACTTGTTGCACATGACCTCCGAGAGCGGACGGTGATACGGAGCACTTGATCTTGGAGCATGAGACGAAGTCTTGTTCTGAAAGCCTGGGTTGGGTGGGCGGGAAGATCCATTGCCACCTTTGCTCTTCTACTGATAAGGCTGACGGAATGGAGGAGGAGGCAACCAATAATTTTGCTGCTTAGTTACCACTTGAGTTGAAGAAGAAGGAGTTGCATCCCTGACTCATTTCTTGGAAGCATCGCACTTGAGCTGAGCAGTCTCTTGTTTCAGTGCCATATTGTAGAACTCATCATACTTCTTCGGCTCAAAAAGCACAAGAGCTAGTTGGAGATCTTCTCTGAGGCCACCTCTGAACTGATAAATCATGCTCTTCTCGTCAGGGATGTCTTGCTTAGCGAAACAAGCGAGCTTCTGGAACATGATGTTATACTGGTAAACAGACAAGCTGCCTTGCTTCAGATTGCGGAACTCCTCACGCTTGCTCTCAACAACACTCTAAGGAATGTGGTGAGCTTTGAAGTCTTGACGGAATTCATCCCAGGTATCACACGACCTCCTCGGGAATCTTTGTATTGCTGATACCACTCTGCAGCTTGGTCTTTGAGTTGGAACGAGGTAAACTTGACAAAGTCCTCAGGTCTGACATTGCTGCACTCGAAATGCTTGTAGATATCCACGAGCCAATCATCAGCGTCTGTTGCCTTGACACAGTTACTGAAGGTCTTTGTCTGGTTAGCGAGGAACTGGTTGAGTGTAGCAAATTGATTCTGATTGTTGCCATGGCCTTGATTTGCTTGGTTGCGCTTTGCAAGAGTTGCATAAGCATCTGCGTGTTGGCATTGGTAGCGGCCATCACAGCTCACCATGCCTTCGGAGGTGGAGGTGGTGGCAGCGGTTCAGGATTCTGACGCGTTGGAGGAGCCATCCTGAAGAGGGTGACATCCGTTAGCATCTTGACAGACATATATTCAAGCTGAATCAAATGGATCGAAATTGCAACATATAGTCTTAACATCCGAACAAAATGAACGAATGAATTCCAATTGAAATGGTCACACTTCCATAAATTGAGAAGCCATTTAGATAGAGGTAGATGAATAAAACCACAAGGTACGGACAAGAACAAATACTTGGTGAGGATTACCCAATCACAAACCAAATATCTGCGGAAGAAATACTAGAGCTACATGAATTCCCACCTATGAAACTCTCGAACCTTTCCCGGTTATGCAATCAGGTGTTGGGGATACAGGGGAAGCATAATATCTCACCCAAATCTAGCAAATCCTACATCCAGCTGTATCCATCCTTCAACACATAACCAAGAAACCTTCAGAAATCATTTACCTCAACTTTCGAAAAGCATACGTTATACGAGTTATGGCAATACTCCCGAACTCCCGCCCCAGTACTGGGTGGCGTCGAGGTTATCTCACCAACAACTGCATAAAAGAGATTTTCGATGTCGGCGAAACTCAGGTATTCCAGAACTGCAACGATAAAATTGTGATGACAACACCTCGGAGCTCAACTCCCCGAGACACTGCCACAACCCCTAAATGTCAGGAGGCACCAAGAACAATGTTCTTGTCACAAAACCATCGGAATGATTCCAAGATACCCGCGTGATCCTAAAAAAAATTTAGTGAAATTTGAGAAGAGAAGAGTCAAAACTCTACGTTAGGATGCCTCACCAGAGCGACGAAGGGACTGAGGAGTAAAAAGAATCCTACTCTCCGATATATATAATCCTAAATGACTCAAAACATTTTTCTAGACTCAACAATGCCAACGATTCGATCAAGCAGGGGGCTCCTAAGTCGGGGAAGGCTTTGATTACCAACTTGTAACACCCACGATGCGGCTATATCTCTCACGCGTCGAAGCACGACTTAGAGGCATAACCGCATTGTAAGCAATGTCGCAAGTGGGGTAATCTTCACACAACCCATGTACTGAATAAGGAAAGAGGTACATAGTTGGCTTACAATCGCCACATCACACAATAGCATAAATATATCATTACATTCATCCAGATACAATCAAGGTCCGACTATGGAACCAAAATAAACACAACCCCAAATGCATAATGTCCCCGATCAACCCAACTGGGCTCCACTACTGATCGTCTAGAAAGGAAACGTAGTATCGTCCTAAGTCCTCATCGAATTCCCACTTGAGCTTAGTCGAATCTCCTGGAATGGTATCATCGGTCCCTGCATCTAGATTTGGAAGTAATCTGTGAGTCACGGGGACTCAGCAATCTCACACCCTCGTGATCAAGACTATTTAAGCTCATAGGTAGGGGGAAAAGGTATGAGGTGGAGCTGCAGCAAGAACTAGCCTATATGGTGGCTAACATACGCAAATGAGAGCGAGAAGAGAAGGCAAAGGCACGATCGATAAACTATGATCAACAAGTGATCCTAGAACAACCTACGTTCAAGCATAACACGAGACCGTGTTCTCTTCCCGGACTCCGCCAAAAAGAGACCATCACAGCCATACACTATGTTGCTTCATTTTAATTAAGTTAAGTTAAGTTTTAGGTTTTCTACAACCGGACATTAAAAAATTCCCATCTGCCCATAACCGCGGGCACGACTTTCGAAAGTTCAAATCCTTGCAGGGGTGTCCCAACTTAGCCCATCACAAGCTCTCACGGTCAACGAAGGATATTCCTTCTCCCAAGACAACCCGATCAGACTCGGAGTCCCGGTTACAAGACATCTCGACAATGGTAAAACTAAACCAGCAAAGCCACCCGAATGTGCCGACAAATCCCGATAGGAGCTGCACATATCTTGTTCTCAGGGCACACCGGATTGTCCAAGGTTCCGGTAGGCCAGCCCAGAGTTGCCCCTGGTGGCCACCGGCAGCTGACAGGTTGGACCAACACTCAGAGGAGCACTGGCCCGGGGGTTTAAAATAAAGATGACCCTTTGAGTCCGCGGAACCCAAGGGGAAAAGAGGCTAGGTGGCAAATGGTAAAACCAATGTTGGGCCATGCTGGAGGAGTTTTATTCAAGGCAAACTGTCAAGGGGTTCCCATTATAACCCAACCGTGTAAGGAATGCAAAATCAAGGAACATAACACCAGTATGACGGAAACTAGGGCGGCAAGATTGGAACAAAACACAAGGCATAAGGCTGAGCCTTCCACCCTTTACCAAGTATATAGATGCATTAAAGTAAACAAGATATAATAATGATATCCCAACAATAAACATGTTCCAATAAGGAACAAACTCCAATCTTCACCTGCAACTAGCAATGCTATAAGAGGGGCTGAGCAAAGCGGTAACATAGCCAAACAACGGTTTGCTAGGACAAGGTGGGTTAGAGGTTTGACATGGAAATATAGGGGGAACATGGTAAGCAAGTGATAGGTATCGTAGCATAGGCATAGCAGAAGAGCGAGCATCTAGCAAGCAAAGATAGAAGTGATTTCGAGGGTATGGTCATCTTGCCTGCAAAGTTCTCCGAGTTGACGTTAGCTTGATCCTTGTAAGCATACTCAACGGGTTCCTCGATCACGTACTCGTCTCCCGACTCTACCCAGAGCAAGAACACAAACAAAGGGAACCACAATCAACCACGCGCAATGCACAAACAACATGATGCAAAACATGGTATGATATGTGGGATGTGTTATGCGATGCATATGCATGTTTCGGAAAGGAAAGATCGAACCTGGCCTCAACTTGGAAAACCAAGAATGCCAATGGAAAGATGAGTTGATTTTGATTGAAATCGATATAAAGATCACCGGATCGGATGCACGGTTTGCAAATGACAAGACAAACAAATATGGCACCTATTTGCAATTAACAGCACGAAGCCATCTAAATGCATCAAGAACAAGCTACTACACTCTAACATAACAACAAAGCACATGGCAGGGATCCACTCAAGATGCTGGACAAAACATGAACACTGAGCTACGGCTAATTCACATAATAGCAGGTTCAAACAAGCATGGCAAAAGTGCAAAAGATATCATGTTACAGACTTAGAGAAAATAACAACTTGCCAGGAATTTAACATCAGGAAGCAATGTTTAAAGCACGATAACAACATGCTACAGGAACATATCATGGCAAAGCAAGGCATGGCATGAAGCTACTCAAAGCATACAACAAAAGTCCCTTACTTACCATAAGCCAAAAGGGATCAGAAAATACAATGGCAACCATGTGAACATAGCAACTTTCGTTAACAGACTCAGACTTAGTAGAAAAACTGGAACATGGCAAAGCAGATTCACGTAGGCATGTTTACGAGCTCGATGCACTCACCACAAAGCATTGCATGACAAACTAAGCATACACCCAGCAAGTAGACATGGCATAGAAGCTAAACATGGCAAGAACAACCTCATAGCATGCACGGATCAACTACAACAACCTCGGCAAAATTGCTTAACATGTAAACAATCTGCCAGGAACATTTTATAGCAAAAGTAGAGCTTGATTGAGTCATCCTAGAGCACTCCATAATTGCAAACAAAGGCATGGATGGATAAAGCATAACATTATCTCAAAATGATCCTTACTGAACATGCTCAAAAGAGGCATGGATCACTCTGTAGCAACAAGAATACATGGCATAAAAATATCATCAGGGAAAAGACTTAGAAGATTTCTAAGTCCCTGAAATCAGCAACATTACGAGAGCTACTTTGCATGCTTGTGCTAGTCACCATAGAGATCACAAAAATACATGGCATACACCCCTATAAAGTCAACCTCTCCAGATCTAGGGTTCGTCCGGGAACATGAACCGAGGCGGCTCGAGCTCGCCGGAGCTGAGGTAGATCCCGGCCGGGGCTCGCCGGAGAGACGACGGGGCGGCGCGGGCGGAGACCGGCAAGGCGCGGCGGCGCTTGGACACGGTCGGGCGGCGGCGGGGCGCGGCATCGGGGCGGCGCGGGGTCGGCGGCGCTTGCCGGCGTCGACGGCGACCGGCGAGGTCGGCTACGGTGGCTGGCAGCGGAGAAGGCGAACGGCGGCGAGGCGGAGGGCGGCGCGGGTCATCGGGTGGCGGGGAGACGACCGGGCGGCGCAGGGCGCCGGATGGGCCTCGGCGGCCCTCCTCGGGCCCAGGCGGGTCGTGGCGCGGGAGGTGGCCGGCAGGACACGCGGCGCTCTCTGATGGTTCCGTGCACGGTGGCGATTTCGTCTGGCGGTGGGCGGACACGTCCGGCCGCGCGGAGGGGAGAGGGATCTAGGGTTTGATCCGAAAATTTCTGGGGAGATGCCTTTTTATAGGTAGAGGGATCCAGGAGGCTCCAAATTGAGCACGGTTTGCGGCCACGCGATCATGATCGAACGACCGAGATGATGGAGGGGGTTTAGGTGGGTTTTGGGCCACTTTGGAGAGGTGTTGGGCTGCAACACACACGAGGCCTTTTCGGTTCCTCGGTTAACCGTTGGAGTATCAAACGAAGTCCAAATGGCATGAAACTTGACAGGTGGTCTACCGATAGTATACCAAGGCCGCTTGGCAAGTCTCGGTCCAATTTGAGAACGTTTAACACCCGCACACGGAAAGAGGTAAAATGGGACACCGGAGGACATGGGAGTGTCGGAATGCAAAACGGACAACGGGGAAAATGCTCGGATGCATGAGACGAACACGTACGCAAATGCGATGCACATGATGACATGATATGAGATGCATGACAAAGAAAAAACCAACACGAAGACAAAACCCGACAACGAGGAAATATCATAACTTAGTGCCGGAAATGGCAAGAGTTGGAATACAAATATGGCATGTTACATGTGGGGCGTTACAGGTAGCCGCCATCTCCCACTCAACCTTTTTTCGGACAAAAAGGATGCACCCTTGAGAGGTGCCCAACACAGCAGTAAAGAAACCCAAACCCATTACGGGGCGCGGAACCGTTCTGGAAGGATGGCTCGACAGGCCGTGCAAAATACACACAACACCGGATACCATACCTACCCACAGCCTTAGAGCATGTTGGATAATCCGGCAAGTGGCCAAGAGTGGCGAGGATATCCTCACCAAACATACCTAGGAACAACTCCCCCCAGAACACAACGACCACAGAGTATTGACAGTCTTTGAGACTTCCACTTCAAACAATCGGCGCAAGAGGGCACTCCGCGACCTTGCCGAAGTCTGTCAAATCGCAACAATAAATCATTGGAACAACACGGCCATAACTTTTAGTGCTAGTGACGAACCAAAAGCCCGGTCAGTCTGAGCACCAGCGGCCTTGGTCCTCAATCCAATCATGGACGGTTTTCGACTTACCAAAGTGCTAATGGACGGCGGCAGTGGGTTAAACCTCATCTATGAGGATACACTTAGTAAAATGGGCATAGACAGTAGCCGTATTGAGCAAAGTAGCATGACCTTCTGAGGAATTATTCCTAGCCGGGAAGCACGATGCGCGGGAAAAATCACACTTGATGTGGTATTCGGCACGCCGGATAACTACCGATCCGAAGAAATAACCTTCCAAGTGGCCCCTTTCAAGAGTGGATACCCCGCCCTGTTGGGGCCAGACGCATTCACACGCTTTCAAGCCATACCTAATTACTGGTATATGAAACTCAAAATGCCCGGGCCCAACGGTATTATCACTCTCTCAAGTGATCCAGGTATAGCCCTCCGATCCGAAAACATAACAGCCTCCCTGGCCCTCGAGGCACTCTCGGAGGCCCTTGTGGCCGAAGAGTTAAACGCGCTGCACTCAACGGTGGATAGGGACGACATAATCCTCAACAAGCGCTCTAAATCCACCTCCTTCAAACCGGCAGATGAAATAGTCAAATTTCAAGTCCACCCGACGGACCCAAAGGAAACAGCCTCCATCGGTGAACAGCTAGACTCAACGGTGGATGCCGCACTACGACCGTTCCTACGCGAGAATTGGGACATATTTTCCTGGCACCCTTCTGATATACCAGGAATCCCACACAGGTGGCTGAGCACAGCCTCAATGTATTAAAGGGATACAAGCCAGTTAAGCAAACATTGCGGCGCTTTTCCAAACCCAAATGGCAAGCCATGCGGGAGGAGCTAGCCAAGCTAATCAAGGCCGGATTCATCAGAGAAATAAAAACATCTGGGCTGGCTAGCAAACTTGGTGATGGTGCCGAAGAAGGATAAATCATGGCGCTTGTGTGTCGATTTCAAAGACCTAAACAAAGCTTGCCCTAAGGATCCATTCCCGCTCCCCCGCATCGATCAAATTATTGACGCCACTGCAGGACACGATTCACTGTGTTTCCTTGACGCATATTCTGAATACCATCAAATTAAAATGAAGGAATCCGACCAAGCCGCAATGGCATTTATTACCCCATACGGGCCTTTCTGCTTCAACACCATGCCCTTTGGGCTCAAAAACGCCGGTGCCACCTACCAACGCATGACTCAAACATGCCTGGAGAAACAAATTGGTAAAATAGTTGAAGCATATGTGGACGACGTCGTCATCAAGACTAAGTGCATCGAATCATTGATAAATGACTTACGCCTCACATTCGACAATCTCCGGACATATGACATTAAGCTCAATCCAGAAAAATGCGTATTCGGTGTCCCCTCGGGAAAATTACTGGGCTTCATTGTTTCCAGTAGAGGAATCGAGGCAAATCCAGCCAAAATCCGAGCTTTATCACAATTGGCAGCTTTAAGCCGCTTTATCTCCAGACTAGGAGAAAAGGCATTGCCACTTTATCGGCTCCTCCGACGCACTGATCACTTCGAGTGGACAGATGCAGCAACGACCGGATTGGAAGAAATAAAGGCTCTTTTAGAAAGCAACCCAATCCTAGCCGCACCAAGCGCCAGCGAACCAATGCTATTATACATATCTGCAACACACCAGGTGGTGAGCGCAGTACTCGTCGTCGAACGAGAAGAGGACGGACACATATTCCCACTTCAGAAGCCGGTATACTACGTATCAACCGTCCTAACTCCATGCAAATCCCCGTACCCTCATTATCAAAAGATAGCATATGTGGTCTTCATGGCATCCCAGAAGCTATGACACTATTTCCAAGAGTGCTCGATCACATTGGCTTCCGGAGTTCCACTGAACGACATAATAAACAATCACGACGCAACGGGCCGGATTGCCAAGTGGGCCATTGAGCTCCTTCCATTCGATATAACATATAAGCCACGCCGGGCCATCAAATCCCAAGTAGTGGTAGACTTCATCGCCGAATGGATAGAAGTCGAACTCCCTAAAGAGTACGACACATATTCCAACTGGGTCATGTATTTCGATGGTTCCAAGATGCTAGCAGGCTTAGGGACAGGCGTTGTCCTAACATCCCCCACTGGAGATACAGTTCAGTACGTACCCCAAATATTATACACAGACTCCAACAATGCAGCCGAATACGAGGCTTTATTGCATGGTCTTCGAATGGCTGTCTCCACGGGCATACAACACCTGGAAGTGCGCGGGGACTCGAACCTCGTGATATCTCAAATAAATGGAGATTTTGATGCCAAGGATCTGAAGATGGCGGCTTACCATAACGCCGTTCTCAAAATGTCGGATTGGTTCGAGGGGCTCGAGTTTCACCATGTGGCTCGAGAGAGTAATCAAGCGGCGGACGTCCTTGCTCGCATTGGAGCCAAGCACGACCCCGTCCCACCTAACATCTTCTTGGAAAGGCTTTTCAAGCCATCCATGGTGTGTCAAGGGGAGAGCGGCAGCGTCAGTCCGTACACGACCATAACCCCAGATGCCGAACATACCGACATCATCGGAGGCCCAGCCACCGAAACAACATCATCGGCCCATCTTGTAATGGTAGTCATTGCTCCATGGACTGAACCATTCTTGGCATACTTCAATAGGCGAGATCTCCCTGAGGATCAGAATGAGGCCCGCCGCATTGTTCGGCGTTCGAAAGCCTATAAGGTCCATGAAGGAGAACTCTACAAGAAAAGCGCTACCGGAGTGCTTCAAAGATGTATCTCTGAGGAGGAGGGGCGGCGGCTTTTGGCTGAAATTCATGTCGGTCTGGGTGGTCACCACGCCGCAGCTCGGGCCCTTGTAAGCAAGGCCTTCCATACAGGTTTCTACTAGCCGACGGCCCGAGCAGATGCACAGGACCTTGTCCAACGTTGCGTCGGATGCCAGCTTTTCGCCAACCAAAGCCATATGCCGCCCACTGCTCTACAAACAATCCCCATCACTTGGCCTTTCGCATTCTGGGGGCTTGACATGGTTGGACCCCTTAAAGGAGGCAGCCATAAGAAAAAATATCTCCTAATTATGGTAGATAGGTTCACTAAGTGGATAGAGGCCAAACCAGTTAAAACGGCCGAAGCCAGACCAGTAATAGACTTTATATCCGGTGTTGTGCACCGTTACGGTGTTCCACACAGCATCATCACCGACAACGGCTCTAACTTTACAGCCGATGAGGTGAAAAAATGGTGTGCTAATCTCGGCATTAAGCTCAATTACGCCTCCGTATATCATGTGCAAACAAATGGTCAAGTTAAACGAGCCAATGATCTTATTATGAGCAGCATCAAACCCAGACTTGTGCGGTCTTTAAAAGAATCAGACAAGCACTGGGTTGAGGAGCTCGACTCCGTACTCTGGGGGCTGTGGACCACGCCTAATCGCACTACCGGATACACACCTTTCTTTGTGGTGTACGGCGCAAAGGCTATGTTACCCTGCGACATTATTCATGACTCACCTCGAGTGCGCATGTACGAAGAGAGAGAGGCCGAGCTCGATCGGCAGGACAACTTAGATTCTTGGAGGAGGAGCGTGACGTCACAAAAGCCCGTGCCGCATTTTATCAATAGCAAGCCCGCAGATATCAAAGCAGAGAAGTACGGGCCAAGACTTACAACATTGGCGAACTTGTTCTACGCCTCCCGGAGAAGAAAAAGGACAAACTCAAGCCAAAGTGGGAGGGTCCCTTCATCATTGACCAAGTTCTCACTGGGGGAGCGTACCGCCTGCGTGATGCATCTGACAATCACCTAGAGCCGAACCCCTGGAACGCGGCCAGACTCCGAAGATTCTATGCCTAGTGCCGAACTCTTTGTTCATTTCCTTCTACCTATTGTTTCCAATACCTTTTTCCTCTCTTTTTGCTTTTTCTTTTTTACCTTTAAAGCTCTTCGCGCGGCTCAACCGTGCACCTGTGACATACACATACTCAAATATGTACGTCCATTATACCTGGGGGCTTCTTGGATAGAAGCTTATTATTGTTATTTTTCGAGCATCAAGCTCGTCACATATGTGTGTTCTCCTCATATGTACCTTTTCTTCGCCATTATATGCATCGATATGACTTAAGTTTTGGCCAAGCTGGGTTGCCTGGCTCCTATGCTTATGCCCTACGTTCTTATTAGTTCGGCTAGGACATAAAGGGAGCACCTCTGCGATTGTTACTGTCGGGTCATCTGGATGTGTACCTCAGACTGGGTGAAGCCGAAAGCTAGCGTTCTTAAGGGAATATTCGGTCGGCATACTAAAGACGTTTTTTTCATTCACCCCATGGTGAGCACCCCATGTGTTACGAACACTACGATTTCTGCAAATCACAGTTTGGACATGCACATTAACGCATGACTATGTTGGGGAACGTAGCAATAATTCAAAATTTTCTACGTATCACCAAGATCAATCTATGGAGTCATCTAGCAACGAGGGAGGAGTGGATCTACATACCCTTGTAGATCGCGCGCGGAAGCATTCAAGAGAACGGGGTTGATGGAGTCGTACTCGTCGTGATCCAAATCACCGATGATCCTAGCGCCGAACGGACGGCACCTCCGCCTTCAACACACGTACGGAGCAGCGATGTCTCCTCCTTCTTGATCCAGCAAGGGGGGAGGAGAGGTTGATAGAGATCCAGCAGCACGACGGCGTGGTGGTGGAAGTAGCGGGATTCCAATAGGGCTTCGCCAAGCGCTGCGGGAGGAGGGAGATGTGTCATGGGAGGGAGAGGGAGGCGCCAGGGCTTAGGTATTGCTTCCCTCCCTTCCCCCCACTATATATAGGGCCAAGGGAGAGGGGGGGCGCGCAGCCTTGGCCCTTCCTCCAAGGAAGGGTGCGGCCAGGAAGGAGTCCATCCTCCCCAAGGCACCTAGGAGGTGCCTTCCCCCTTTAGGACTCTTCCTTTCCCTTATCTCTTAGCGCATGGGCCTCTTGGGGTTGGTGTCCTTGGCCCATATAGGCCAAGGCGCACGGCCCTACAGCCCATGTGGCCCCCAGGGCAGGTTGACCCCCTTGGTGGACCCCCGGACCCCTTTCGGCACTCCCGGTATAATACCGATAATGCGCGAAACTTTTCCGGCGACCAAAACAAGACTTCCCATATATAAATCTTTACCTCCGGACCATTCCGGAACTCCTCGTGACGTCCGAGATCTCATCCGGGACTCCGAACAACTTTCGGGTTACCGCATACTAATATCTCTATAACCCTAGCGTCACCGAACCTTAAGTGTGTAGACCCTACGGGTTCGGGAGACATGCAGACATGACCGAGATGACTCTCCGGTCAATAACCATCAGCGGGATCTGGATACCCATGTTGGCTCCCACATGTTCCACGATGATATCATTGGATGATCCATGATGTCATGGACTTAATCAATCCCGTATACAATTCCCTTTGTCTAGCGGTACGATACTTGCCCGAGATTCGATCGTCGGTATTCCGATACCTTGTTCAATCTCGTTGCCGGCAAGTCTCTTTACTTGTTTTGTAACACATCATCCCGTGATCAACTCCTTGATCACATTGTGCACATTATGATGATGTCCTACCTAGTGGGCCCAGAGATACCTCTCCGCTTACACGGAGTGACAAATCCCAGTCTCGATTCGTGCCAACCCAACAGACACTTTCGGAGATACATGTAGTGTACCTTTATAGCCACCCAGTTACGCTGTGACGTTTGGCACACCCAAAGCACTCCTACGGTATCCGGGAGTTGCACAATCTCATGGTCTAAGGAAATGATACTTGACATTAGAAAAGCTTTAGCATACGAACTACATGATCTTGTGCTAGGCTTAGGATTGGGTCTTTGTCCATCACATCATTCTCCTAATGATGTGATCCCGTTATCAATGACATCCAATGTCCATGGTCAGGAAACCGTAACCATCCATTGATCAACGAGCTAGTCAACTAGAGCCTTACTAGGGACATGGTGTTGTCTATGTATCCACACATGTATCTGAGTTTCCTATCAATACAATTCTAGCATGGATAATAAACGATTATCATGAACAAGGAAATATAATAATAACTAATTTATTATTTCCTCTAGGGCATATTTCCAACAGTCTCCCACTTGCACTAGAGTCAATAATCCAGTTCACATCGATATGTGATTAACACTCAAGGTCACATACCCATGTGACTAACACCCAAAGAGTTTACTAGAGTCAATAATCTAGTTCACATTACCATGTGATTAACACTCGATGAGTTCTGGGTTTGATCATGTTATGCTTGTGAGAGATGTTATAGTCAATGGGTCTGAATCTTTCAGATCCGTATGTACTTCGCAAATGTCTATGTCATCTTGTAGATGCAGCTACTACGCTATATTTGGAACCATTTCAAATAACTGTTCTACTTGGAGCTATTCTAAATTGTTGCTCCATTATACGTATCCGGTATCTCTACTTAGAGCTATCCGGATAGGTGTTAGGCTTGCATCGACGTAACTCTTTACGTCGAACTCTTTATGACCTCCATAACTGAGAAACATATCCTTATTCCTCTAAGGATAATTTAGACTGCTATCTGGTGATCTACTCCTAGATTACCTTTGTACCCTCTTGCCAGATAAGTGGCAAGGCACACATCAGGTGCGGTACTCAGCATGGCATACTGTATAGAGCCTATGACAAAAGCATAGGGGACGACATTTGTCCTTTCTCTTTCTTCTGCCGTGGTCGAGCTTTAAGTCTTAACTTCATACCTTACAACTCAGACAAGTACTCCTTCTTTGACTGATCCATCTTGAACCCCTTCAAGATAATGTCAAGGTATGTGCTCATTTGAAAGTACCATTAAGCGTTTTGATCTATCCTTATAGATCTTGATGCTCAATGTTCAAGTAGCTTAATCCAGGCTTTCCATTGAAAAACACTTTCCAAATAACCCTATATGCTTTCCAGAAATTCTACATCATTTCTGATCCATAATATGTCAACAACATATACTCATCAGAAATTCTATAGTGCTCCCACTCACTTCTTTGGAAATGCAAGTTTCTCATAAACTTTGTATAAACCCAAAATCTTTGATCATCTCATCAAAGCGTACATTCCAACTCCAAGATGCTTACTCCAGTCCTTAGAAGGATTGCTGGAGCTTTGCATACTTATTAGCATCTTTCAGGATTGACAAAACCTTCTGGTTGTATCACATACAACCTTTCCTCAAGAAAATCGTCGAGGAAACAATGTTTTGACATCCTATCTGCAAGATTTCATAAATAATGCAGTAATCGCTAATATAATTCCAACAGACTCTTAGCATCGCTACGAGTGAGAAAGTCTCATCGTAGTCAACTCCTTGAACTTGTCGGAAAACATCTTAACGACAAGTCGAGCTTTCTTAATGGTGATACTTACCATCATTGTCCGTCTTCCTTTTAAAATCCATATGTACCTAACAGCCTTACGACCATCAAGTAGTTCTTCCAAAGTCTACACTTTGTTTTCATACATGGATCCTATCTCGGATTTTATGGCCTCGAGCCATTTATCGGAATCCGGGCCCACCATCGCTTCTCCATGGCTCGTAGGTTCATTGTTGTCTAGCAACATGACTTCCAAGACAGGATCACGTACCACTCTGAAGTAGTATGCATCCTTGTCATCCCACGAGGTTTGGTAGTGACTTGATCTGAAGTTTCATGATCACTATCATAAGCTTCCACTTCAATTGTTGTAGGTGCCACAGGAACAACTTCCTGTGCCCTGCCACACACTAGTTGAAGAGACGGTTCAATAACCTCATCAAGTCTCCACCATCCTCCCACTCAATTCTTTCGAGAGAAACTTTTGCTCGAGAAAGGACCCGATTCTAGAAACAATCCCTTATTGCTTTCGGTTCTCAGACAGGAGGTATACCCAACTGTTTTGGGTGTCCTATGAAGATGCATTTATCCGCTTTGGGTTCGAGCTTATCAGCCTGAAACTTTTTCGCATAAGCGTCGCAGCCCCAAACTTTTAAGAAATGACAACTTAGGTTTCTCTAAACCATAGTTCATACGGTGTCATCTCATCGGAATTACGTGGTGCCCTATTTAAAGTGAATGTGGTTGTCTCTAATGCCTAACCCATAAACTATCGTGGTAATTCGATAAGAGACATCATGGTATGCATCATATCCAATAGGGTGCAGTTATGATGTTCGGACACACCATCACACTATGGTGTTCCAGGCTGTATTAGTTGTGAAACAATTTCCACAATGTCCTAATTCTATGCCAAACTCGTAATTCAGATATTCATCTCTATGATCATATCATAGATATTTTATCCTCTTGTCACGACGATCTTTCAACTTCACCCTAAAATTACTTGAACCTTTCAATAATTCAGACTCGTGATTCATCAAGTAAATATACTCAACATCTACTCAAATCATCTGTGAAGTAAGAACATAATGATATCCACTACATGCCTCAGCACTCATTGGACTGCACACATCAAAATGTATTACTTCCAACAAGTTGCTTTCTAGTTCCATTTTACTGAAAACGAGGCTTTCAGTCATCTTGCCCATGTGGTATGATTTGCATGTCTCAAGTGATTCAAAATCAAGTGAGTCCAAACGGTCCATTTGCATGGAGTTTCTTCATGCATATACACCAATAGACATGGTTCGCATGCCTCAAACTTTTCAAAAACGAGTGAGCCCAAAGATCCATCAACATGGAGCTTCTTCATGCGTTTTATACCGATATGACTTACGTGGCAGTGCCACAAGTAGGTGGTACTATCATTACTATCTTTTGGCATGAACATGTGTATCACTATGATCGAGATTCAATAAACCATTCATTTTAGGTGTAAGACCATTGAAGGTATTATTCAAATAAACAGAGTAACCATTACTCTCTCCTTAAAAGAATAACCGTATTGCGATAGACATCATCCAATCATGTCTATGCTCAACGCAAACACCAATCTTGATGGTAGAGGGAGCGTACGATATTTGATCAACCATGGAAATACTTCCAACACATATCGTCATCTCACCTTTTGGCTAGTCTCGGTTTATTCCGTAGCTTTTATTTCGAGTTACTAACACTTAGCAACCGAACCGGTATCTAATACCCTGGTGCTACTAGGAGTACTAGTAAAGTACACATTAACATAATGTATATCTAATATACTTCTATCGACCTTGCCAGCCTTCTCATCTACCAAGTATCTAGGGTAATTCTGCTCCAGTGGCTGTTCCCCTTATTACAGAAGCACTTAGCCTCGGGTTTGGGTTCAACCTTGGGTTTCTTCACTAGAGCAGCAGCTGATTTGCCGTTTCATGAAGTATCCCTTCTTGCCCTTGCCCTTCTTGAAACTAGTGGTTTCACCAACCATCAACAATTGATGCTCCTTCTTGATTTCTACTTTTGTGCTGTCAAACATCGCGAATATCTCAAGGATCATCATATATGTCCCTGATATATTATAGTTCATCACGAAGCTCTAGCAGCTTGGTGGTAATGACTTCGGAGAACTATCACTATTTCATCTGGAAGATCAACTCCCACTTGATTCAAGTGATTGTTGTATTCAGACAATCTGAGCACAAGCTCAACAATTGAGCTTTTCTCCCTTAGTTTGCAAGCTAAGAAAATCGTCGGAGGTCTTATACCTCTTGACGTGGGCACGAGCCTGAAATCCCAATTTCAGCCCTCGAAACATCTCATATGTTTCGCGACGTTTCAAAACGTCTTTGGTGCCGCAACTCTAAACCGTTTAACTGAACTATCACGTAGTTATCAAAATGTGTATGTCAGATGTTCGCAACATCCAAAGACGACGTTCGAGGTTCAGCACACTGAGCGGTGCATTAAGGACATAAGCCTTCTATGAAGCTATGAGGACAATCCTCAGTTTACGGACCTAGTCCGCATAATTGCTACTATCATCTTTCAACTAAATTTTTCTCTAGGAACATATCCAAACAGTAGAACTGAAGCGCGAGCTACGACATAATTTGCGAAGACCTTTTGACTATGTTCAGGATAATTAAGTTCATCTTATGAACTCCCACTCAGATAGACATCCCTCTAGTCATCTAAGTGATTACATGATCCGAGTCAACTAGGCCGTGTCCGATCATCACGTGAGACGGACTAGTCATCATCGGTGAACATCTTCATGTTGATCGCATCTACCATACTATTCATGCTCGACCTTTCGGTCTCTTGTGTTCTGAGGCCATGTCTATACATGCTAGGCTCGTCAAGTCAACCTAAGTGTTTCGCGTGTGTAAATCTGTCTTACACCCGTTGTATGTGAACGTTAGAATCTAACACCCGATCATCACGTGGTGCTTCGAAACAACAAACTGTCGCAACGGTGCACAGTTAGGGGGAACACTTTCTTGAAATTATTATGAGGGATCATCTTATTTACTACCGTCATTCTAAGTAAACAAGATGCAAAAACATGATAAACATCACATGCAATCAAATAGTGACAGGATATGGCCAATATCATATTGCTCCTTTTGATCTCCATCTTCGGGGCTCCATGATCATTATCGTCACCGGCATGACACCATGATCTCCATCATCATGATCTCCATCATCGTGTCTTCATGAAGTTGTCTCGCCAACTATTACTTCTACTACTACAGCTAACGGTTAGCAATAAAGTAAAGTAATTACATGACGTTTATGTCGACACGCAGGTCATAAATAAATAAAGACAACTCCTATGGATCCTGTCGGTTGTCATACTCATCGACATGCAAGTCGTGATTCCTATTACAAGAACATGATCAATCCCATACATCACATATCATTCATCACATTCTTCTTGGCCATATCACATCACATAGCATACCCTGCAAAAACAAGTTAGACGTCCTCTAAATGTTGTTTGCATGTTTTACGTGGCTGCTATGGGTTTCTAGCAAGAACGTTTCTTACCTACGCAAAAACCACAACGTGATATGCCAATTGCTATTTACCCTTCATAAGGACCCTTTTCATCGAATCCGATCCGACTAAAGTGGGAGAGATAGACACCCGCTAGCCACCTTATGCAACTAGTGCATGTCAGTCGGTGGAACCAGTCTCACGTAAGAGTACGTGTAAGGTCGGTCCGGGCCGCTTCATCCCACAATGCCACCGAATCAAGATTGGACTAGTAACGGTAAACATATTGAACAATATCAACGCCCACAACTACTTTGTGTTCTACTCGTGCATAGAAACTACGCATAGACCTAGCTCATTATGCCACTGTTAGGGAACGTAGCAATAATTCAAAATTTTCTACGTATCACCAAGATCAATCTATGGAGTCATCTAGAAATGAGGGAGGAGTGGATCTACATACCCTTGTAGATCGCGCGCGGAAGCGTTCAACAGAACGGGGTTGATGGAGTCGTACTCGTCGTGATCCAAATCACCGATGATCCTAGCGCCGAACGGACGGCACCTCCGCGTTCAACACACGTACGGAGCAGCGATGTCTCCTCCTTCTTGATCCAGCAAGGGGGAGGAGAGGTTGATAGAGATCCAGCAGCACGATGGTGTGGTGGTGGAAGTAGCGGGATTCCAACAGGGCTTCGCCAAGAGCTGCGGGAGGAGGGAGATGTGTCATGGGAGGGAGAGGGAGGCGCCAGGGCTTAGGTATTGCTGCCCTCCCTTCCCCCCACTATATATAGGGCCAAGGGAGAGGGGGGGCGCAGCCTTCGCCCTTCCTCCAAGGAAGGGTGCGGCCAGGGAGGAGTCCATCCTCCCCAAGGCACCTAGGAGGTGCCTTCCCCCTTTAGGACTCTTCCTTTCCCTTATCTCTTGGCGCATGGGCCTCTTGGGGCTGCTGTCCTTGGCCCATATAGGCCAAGGCGCACACCCCTACAACCCATGTGGCCCCTGGGGCAGGTTGACCCCCTTGGTGGACCCCCGGACCCCTTTCGGCACTCCCGGTACAATACCGATAATGCGCGAAACTTTTCCGGCGACCAAAACAAGACTTCCCATATATAAATATTTACCTCCGCACCATTCTGGAACTCCTCGTGACGTCCGGGATCTCATCCGGGACTCCGAACAACTTTCGGGTTACCGCATACTAATATCTCTATAATCCTAGCGTCACCGAACCTTAAGTTTGTAGACCCTACGGGTTTGGGAGACATGCAGACATGACCGAGATGACTCTCCGGTCAATAACCATCAGCGGGATCTGGATACCCATGTTGGCTCCCACATGTTCCACGATGATCTCATCAGATGAACCTCGATGTCAAGGACTTAATCAATCACGTATACAATTCCCTTTGTCTAGCGGTACGATACTTGCCCGAAATTCGATCGTCGGTATCCCGATACCTTGTTCAATCTTGTTGCCGGCAAGTCTCTTTACTCGTTTCGTAACACATCATCCCGTGATCAACTCCTTGATCACATTGTGCAGATTATGATGATGTCCTACCGAGTAGGCCCAGAGATACCTCTCCGTTTACACGGAGTGACAAATCCCAGTCTCGATTCGTGCCAACCCAACAGACACTTTCGGAGATACCTATAGTGTACCTTTATAGCCACCCAGTTACGTTGTGACGTTTGGCACACCCAAAGCACTCCTACGGTATCCGGGAGTTTCACAATCTCATGGTCTAAGGAAATGATACTTGACATTAGAAAAGCTTTAGCATACGAACTACATGATCTTGTGCTAGGCTTAGGATTGGGTCTTTGTCCATCACATCATTCTCCTAATGATGTGATCCCGTTATCAATGACATCCAATGTCCATGGTCAGGAAACCGTAACCATCTATTGATCAACGAGCTAGTCAACTAGAGGCTTACTAGGGACATGGTGTTGTCTATGTATCCACACATGTATCTGAGTTTCCTATCAATACAATTCTAGCATGGATAATAAACAATTATCATGAACAAGGAAATATAATAATAACTAATTTATTATTGCCTCTAGGGCATATTTCCAACAGACTATCCCAGGGAATGGAACCCTTAACGGAAATATTCTCTCTGGAAGATGTTTCTTACAATCACAATGTAATATAACATAGCTAGCCGGATACAACTTGTCTGTTCAAGCAACTATGACCCCTACGCCTAGTTTCCACGCATACCCCGGTCTATTTTTTGTCGCTCGGGTATTCGGAAACACTCCGCACCTTTGGGTCCAGAGCTCTAAGCGAAAAGGTTTGCCATGACAATCATTTTACAAATCCGACTAGGGAAAAATATGTCAAGGAAAGTACATAGTCAATTAGAGTCAAAAACTTCATCATCTACACCGTCTAACAGACTGTCTAACTTGCAATCCTGTTGGGAATATCAGGCGGCTACTTCGACTTGGTCATATACCAAACTAACAGGAATTTCTTTTCCATTTGACCCTAGAGGTCCAACCCGAGCCATATTATTCAGATCAAGCTTGGTATACCGTGTTTTCATCATGGCCCAGGCTTCTCGTGCACCTTCCCGGCAGGCCGATATTTTCCATAATCGAAAACGCCGCTGCGCTCCCCTGAATAGCTATATAAGCTCCTCCATTCTTCCGGGAAGGGAGACAGATGGCCATATAGCCTTGGCAACACTTTGCATCGCCTGCTGAGCTTGCTCGTGCACTTGCGACAGCTCTTCTAGCAGATCGCTCAAGAATCTGGACACCTCATGTTCGGGATGGCCAGTCAGCATACCTACAGGCATAAATCTGTTAGTCCCTTTCATTTCCGAATTACATGGAGGTAAGTTTGACCACATACTAAATATGCCTCCTTGAAGTCTCTTATTTTCCTTCATGGAGTCAGCCAGCTGGTCCCGTACATCTTTCAGTTCCTCGCCCAGTTGGGTATTGGAATCCTAGAGCTTGTTTTTCTCCTCCATGACTCGTGTTAGCACATGCTCACCCGTGGCTAGTAGTTTTTTGGATTCTCGTTCTCCCCCTTGAGCGGCTTTCTGTTGCGCTTGCAATTGATCTGATGATCCTATTAAGAGGTGAGCAAGCGTGTTAGCATTATTGGTATACCATTATGTTTTCTCGATGGAGGGGAACATTACCAGGTGATGCCTTCTTGGATTTCTCCAGTTCAGCATTGGCAGCAGTTAGCTGGGTCCGATACTTTTCTAGTTCCTGAGATAACATGTTGTTCTTCTCCGTAAGTACTTGGTTATACAATTATCCCTCAATCAGTTGGATCGACTGCTTCAAGTCTCGGGGCTACTGGTATATAACTATTAGATTGGTACAATATAAACTTCCCCGCATATCTTCTAGATGCTGGTCCATGGCTCTTACAAGCCCATCCCGAGCAGCTCGGATGTATGCATCGGCCGAGCCGAAGGCATCAAATGCCTCCTTTGAAAAGCCGGGGTCACGGAGAGCGACCCTCTGATGACGACGATTCATGGCGCTCTCCACTTCAGAGTTTGTGACGGACATATTGTCCAAATCCTCTGCGGAAGAATAGTTCGGCGCCACTCCCGTGTCAGCCCCCATCCTTAGGGCAGGGTGAAAGGATCGAGAAGAGGTGTCTAGAGGGGGGTGAATAGACTCTATTCAATAAAAGTTGCAGTTTTTAATTCTTTAGGTTCATGTGGAGTATTAGCACAAGTTTAAACATTCACAATACATATCAAGCAAGCATGCAAGCATACAAAGAGTATATGAGCAGCGGAAAGTAAAGCATGCAAGTTGCAAGAATGTAAAGAGAAGAGATTGGAGTGTGCAAACGCAATTTGGAGACATGGAGATTTTTGGCGTGGTTCCGATAGGTGGTGCTATCGTACATCCACGTTGATGGAGACTTCAACCCACGAAGGGTAACGGTTGCGCGAGTCCACGGAGGGCTCCACCCACGAAGGGTCCACAAAGAAGCAACCTTGTCTATCCCACCATGGCCATCGCCCACGAAGGACTTGCCTCACTAGGGTAGATCTTCATGAAGTAGGCGATCTCCTTGCCCTTACAAACTCCTTAATCTTGTCGGAGGCTCCCAAGTGACACCTAGCCAATCTAGGAGACACCACTCTCCAAGAAGTAACAAACAGTGTGTTGATGATGAACTCCTTGCTCTTGTGCTTAAAATGATAGTCTCCCCAACACTCAATTCTCTCTCATAGGATTGGATTTGGTAGAAAGAAGATTTGAGTGGAAATGCTAGAGATCAAGATTTATGTGGTTGGAATGGAATATCTTGACCTCAACACAAGTGTAGGTGGTTCTCTCTCAGAAAATATGTATTTGAAGTGTAGGCATGTTCTTATGGCTCTCTCAATGAATGAAGAGTGGGTGGAGGGGTATTTATAGCCTCCACACAAAATCTAACCGTTACACACAAATCACCAAACTTGGTGGGACCGATCCAGAGAACCCGGTCAAACCGATTTGGTTCATAATGTGACCGTTAGGTGTTTCGGTGGGACCGACTGGATCAACTCGGTGGGACCGATGTGCTAGGGTTAGGGTAAATCCAAATCTCGGTTTGACTAATTACTCAAACTCGATGGGACCGATTTGGGTAATAAGAGAAACAGAGAGTTGGCCAAGCAAACTCGGTGGGGCCGATTGTATATCTCGGTGGGACCGAAAATATTGCAATAGGTAACAGAGAGTTTGCAAGCCCATCTCGGTGAGACCGAGATCCTATCGGTGAGATCGAACTGATTAGGGTTTCTAGCAGTGGCTATGTCAACTGAACTCGGTGGCGCCGGATAGAAAGAATCAGTGGGGCCGAGTTGGATATTTGGTGTGGGACATATTTGGAAGTGAGAAAGTGGTTGAGGGCTTTGGAGCATATCACTAAGAACTTTGAGCAAGCAAGCCATTAAGCAACACCTCATCCCTTCTTAATAGTATTGGCTTTCCTATGGACTCAATGTGATTTTGGATCACTAAAATAGAAAATGTAGATTCCTGAGCTTTGAGCTTGAGCCAATTCTTTGTCCTTAGCATATTGAAGGGGTTCCGCATCCTCTAGTCCATGCCACTCCATTGTTGAACTTGTCTGAAACATACTAGGTAGAAACATTAGTCCAACAAGAGATATGTTGACATTAATTACCAAAATCACCCAGGGAGCACTTGTGCTTTCAATCTGCCCCTTTTTGGTAAAGATATAGAGAACAACAAGTAAAGCTTTGGAAAGACATGTAACATGCAAAGGCTCCCCCTATATGTAGGCAATCATATAAATATGAAACATAGGAGCATGTGAATGCATAAGCATGACAGAGTAAGCCATGTGTTACATGTATCTTGGCTATATGCATCATAGTGAAAGATGTAAATATAGGAAATGTGCCTTCATGCTCATGAGTCCTTCTTGCAAACAATATGTACATCAGCAAGAAATCCTCATGCACATGACTGTGATGCATATACTTACCTTGTGGTCTTGAGTTGGCTTAGAAGGGAATGGACCTGAGTAAACAAGGTTAGATAACACAGATACATCTACTAGCCAGAGCAAACACAAGAACCACAAAGGTACCAAGACTGGGATGACATGTAGAGTGTGAGTACTGAGTAATCTATTGGATATAGACATGTCACCAAAGGTAAAGATGTGCAATAGAAACAGATATTTCCTCCCCTCAGATGTCTTGCTTCCCCTGAATCTTGAATGGGTTATTGTGAGAAGACAGGGAACAGAAAATCAGAGCAAAAGAAAAGACAACAGAGCTAATGCAAGCAGTCAAATATGATCAAATATGAACATGTCTTTCCCCTCTTAAAGACATGTAACTTCTCTCCTCTTGAACACCAAGCATCTGGGGTTTTCTTACTCTCTTCCCCTTGAGTGCTCTCTCCCCCTATAGAAATGATTAGCATAGAGCTTTGATGTGATCTCTCTCTCCCCCTTTGACATCAATTTCCAAGAAGGGCTCTTCTGGATTTTTGTTTTATTGCAGAATGGTTTGGTCCTTGAGTCACAAAGCAAGTCGAAGGTGATGCTGGTAGAGGACAAGAGTCATTGAGTGGAGCTGGAGCAAAAAAGAATGCAGGGGTACAGTAAAAAAATGAATGCAGGAATAAGTGGCAACTTGTATTTTCTGTAGTGAAATCGGTAGCATCGAGTTGTTTGCTTCTGTGGCACCGAGCGAATTCGATTGGGCCGAAGGAAACAAACCGGTGTAACCGAGTCCATCACAGAGAAAACACTTCTTTCCTCAGCTCACTAGGCACTTAAGATCTCACAAGGATTTTCAAGGAGTTTGCTGAAAGATTTGCAATGAATTGGATGCAGAAAATGCAGAAAGACAAGAAAGAAAAGAAATAAAAGGATCTAGATGAAGTTTTTTTTGAAAGGGGAAAACACATATGCATGAGATAAATGCAAGAGGAAATATAAGAGAACTTCATCTAGAATTGGGTTGTGACAAAGTCACCTATGTTAGAGTATATTGACTTAGGAGTCAAGTGAGGTCACTTGATCTTTGATCATACTCATCGTTTAAGCTTGAAAACGAGGTTACCAATTTTTTGTTTAAGCATCTTGATATATTCACATCTTGTTGAGTTGCTTTAACCCATGACTTGGAGTAAAGCTTCTCTAAGATGGAATAACATACCTTGGGTGGTGGTGTTGATCTTGATCATGTAGTTGAACTTGTGTGGGTTGCTCAAGGTTGATGTAGCTCATCAAGAGTTGGGAGCACCACCTTGGAATTTTGAGTTCATCTTCCTACATGGGTTAGCTTTGCAAAGAAGAGCACTTGTGTATCCAAAATGACAATCATAAATCTTAATGTAGAATGTGTCAAAGGATATGTTTGAAGAGTTTTGTGCTTCCTTGTCTTCAACCACCATTATGTAGAGACTTGATGATGTAGAGATTGCTCAAGATATGAGTGAGTTGCAATCTCATGGATTTAGATTCATCCAAGTACCTACAAGGGTTAGATAGCATGCAAGAGTGCAAAAATATCCAAGACATATAGATAGCATCATTAAAGAAATATCAAGGATTAGTCAAAGGCTCATGCCTTGCATGTATTCAAATGGAGTTCCTACTCCAAGTTTTAAGCATCAATGATGTTCAATTCACCTCTCAAATGGAAAAAGACTTTCTCATCAAGCAGTTTGGTAAATATATCCGCTAATTTATTATCGGTGCAAACATGCTAAAGATCAATGTCCCCTTTGGCAACATGATCTCGAATGAAATGATGATGAACTTCAATATGCTTAATTCGAGAATGTTGCACGGGATTGTGAGCAATCTTAATAGCACTTTCATTGTCACAAAGCAGTGGAACATGTTTCACATATATCCCATAATATTTAAGAGTTTGGGTCATCCAAAGTAATTGAGCACAACATGATCCAGCAGCAATGTATTCCGCTTCAGCGGTGGATAAGGATACCGAGTTTTGTTTCTTGGAGGACCAAGACACAAGAGATCTACCAAGAAATTGACAAGTAACCGAAGTGGACTTTCTATCAACCTTGTCTCCGGCATAGTCCGAATTAGAGTAACCAACAAGATCGAAAGAAGACCTCTTAGGATACCAAATGCCAAAATTTGGTGTGTGTATTAAGTATCTCACTATCCTTTTCACGGCCTTAAGATGGCACTCTTTAGGGGCCGCTTGATATTGTGCACACATGCACACACTTAGCATAATATCAGGACGAGAGGCACATAGATATAACAATGAACCAATCATAGAGCGGTAAACTTTTTGATCAACCGGTTCACCATCTTTGGTCAAATCAAGATGTCCACTTGTAGGCATGGGTGTAGACATACCTTTGCATTCTTGCATATTGAACTTCTTGAATAAGTCCTTGGTGTACTTTGTTTGAGAGACAAAGGTACCTTCCTTAGTTTGCTTGTTTGCAAGCCAAGAAATAATTTGAGTTCACTCATCATAGACATCTCAAACTTCTCCGACATTAGCTTTCCAAACTTCTCACTAAAATGAGGGTTAGTTGAACCAAATATAATATCATCAACATAAATTTTGCACACAAATAGTTCTCCATTAACCCTTTTAGTAAAAAGAGTAGAATCAATTTTACCAATTTCAAAGCCTTTTTCAATAAGGAACTTGGTCAAGCATTTATACCACGCTCTAGGGGCTTGTTTAAGACCATAAAGGGCTTTGTGAAGTTTGTAAACATGATTAGGTTTCTTAGGATTGAAAAAGCCGGGAGGTTGCGTAACGTAAACTTCCTCCTCAATTTCACCATTTAGAAAAGCACTTTTAATGTCCATTTGGTACAAGGATATCATGGTGATTATCATAAGCAAGTAAGATGTGAATGGACTCAAGTCTAGCAACGGGAGCATATGTCTCACCATAGTCCATACCTTCGACTTGAGTGTAGCCTTGGGCGACTAGGTGAGCTTTGTTGCAGAAGACTTGACCATATTCATCTTGCTTGTTGTGAAATACCCATTTGGTACCAATGATGTTGTGGTTGTTGTCGGGCTTCTCGACCAATTTCCACACTTGATTTCTCTCAAAGTTGTGTAGCTCTTCATGCATAGCGTTAATCCAATCGGGATCTTCCAATGCTCCTTCAACCTTCATAGGTTCAATGCTAGAGATGAATGAGTAATGTTCACAAAAGTTAGCCAAACGAGTTTTAGAGCGAGTGATTCTCCCGGTTTGGATATCATTGTAGATTTGCTCGACGGGATGATCTTTAGCGATTCTTGCTCGAACTCGTGGAAGCTTTGGCTTGGCTCAGGGTGGAACATCCTCTTCATCTTGATCTTCTTCTTGGCCTTCTTCATTGTTGACGTTGTCATTTTCTTGTCGTGGTGGAGAAGCAGGTTGTTGACGTTCATCTTGGTGTACTTCCTCGTTTTCTTCGTCTTGGTGTGCCCCACTTGTGGATGTTTCCGTATCAATTCTTGGTTCACCTTGTCGTGAGGTGGAAGCTTACACTTGGATAGATGAGGTACTCTCCTTCACCTCCGTTGGACGAATCTTGCCAATAGACAAGTCTTGGATTGCTTCCGAAGGGTCTTTCTCTCCTACATCAATTGGCAATTGTTCTACTTGCGAGCCGTTAGATTCATCAAACTTCACATCTACCGTCTCTTCAACCTTTTGGGTGAAATTGTTGTAGACACGATAAGTGTGAGAGTTTGAGCCATAACCAAGTAGGAAACCTTCATGAGATTTAGGAGCAAATTTAGAATGACGATGCTTATCAAGAATGTAGCACTTTGAGCCGAATACTCGAAAGTATCCAACTTGGGGTTTGTTACCGGTGAGGAGCTCATGTGCCATCTTGCCGAGTAGCTTGTGAAGATACAAGCGATTTTTTGCATGACAAGCTGTCTCAACCGCTTCCTCCCAAAAGTGTTTTGGAGTCTTGTACTCATCAAGCATCGTTCTTGCCATCTCAATAAGAGTCTGGTTCTTCCTCTCAACAACTCCATTTTGTTGAGGTGTGTACATAGCTGAGAACTAATGTGAAATCCCCTCTTCGTCAAGAAAGGTATCCACATTTGTGCTCTTGAACTCCGTTCCGTTGTCGCTCCGAACCTTCTTGATTTTCATGTCAAATTGATTTTGGGCCTCCCTAGCGAAGTTTTTGAAGATCTTTTGGACCTACGATTTGTCATCAAGAAAGAACACCCACGTAAATCTTAAAAAATCATCAACTATGACTAGACCAAATGAGTTACCGCCGAGACTCTTATAGGCATTGGGACCAAAGAGATCCATGTGAAGTAGCTCGAGTGGTCTTCTCGTGGTCATGATGTTCTTCACACGATGACTTCCTCCAACCTGTTTTCCTGCCTGACAAGCACTACAATGTCTATCCTTGTCAAATATGACATCTTTTATTCCAAGGATATGATCACCTTTAATAAGTTTATCAAGATTTCGCATACCCACATGACCTAGTCTTCTATGCCACAACCAGCCTTTAGAAGATTTAGCAATTAAGCAAGTTCTAGGTTGATCCTTTTTTAGTGAAATCAACAATGTAAAGATCACCTCTACGTATACCGGTAAAGACCATTTTATGATTGTCTCTACGAAACACTTGGCAATCTACCTCAGTAAATAGGACATTGAAATCGAAATCAGCAAGTCTAGATACTGAAATTAAATTGTACCCAAGAGATTCACGAGCATGACATTTTGTATGGAGCTATCATGTGAGATGGCCACCTTACCTAGGCCAACCACCTTACCCTTTGAGTTATCACCAAAGGTGACATACTTTCGAGGGCTATCGTTTTTAGCAAGCTCACGGAACATATCTTTATCTCCGGTCATATGATCAGTACATCCACTATCAAGGACCCATTCATTCCCTCCGTCCATGTAGCCGCGAAGATTTTCCATAAGACCAAAGTGTCTCATTGCATCATCAAGATCACAGTCACTATCATCATCCTCATCATAGTATCCATGTTCAACATCATCTTGCGACTGATCAACTCCTAGAGAGGGTAATTCATTAGATAAATGATCATTTCTATGGTTATCTTTATGAATTCTAATAGCTTTGGAAATGATATTGCTAATGATTCCAACATCTCCTTTGGCACTCGTAAGATTTGTAAGCTCAAATAAGTAGTCACAAAATTTGGGATCATTGGAATTCATCTTAATCAAGGCAATGGACTTATGAAGAATGTCATCTAAGTTCTTCAAGGAATAGTTTGGAAAATGTTCCTCAAGAAATCTCCATATAGTGTAGGCACAATCAAGAGTAGGCAAACATTCAATCAAGTTTCTAGGAAAGCCTCTAGTGATAAGAATAACAGTTCTAAGGTTGCGGATCATGTTAATAGACTCATCAAGGGTAGGATGCAAAGGATCAACATGAGGTGCACAAGGGCTAGTAATGTACTTGTTCAAATGATATTCATCGAAAATCTCAAGCATTTCATTTTTCGACTCATAGAAGAACTCTCCATCAAGAATAGGTACTCTACGTCTAAGACTCCCCAAAGTAGACACATCCATCTTCCTCCAAAGGTGTTTAAACCAAGGCAATGGAGACCAATGCTCTGATACCAATTGAAAGGATCGAGAAGAGGTGTCTAGAGGGGGGTGAATAGACTCTAATCAAGAAAAGTTGCAGTTTTTAATTCTTTAGGTTCATGTGGAGTATTAGCACAAGTTTAAACATTCACAATACATATCAAGCAAGCATGCAAGGATACAAAGAGTATATGAGCAGCGAAAAGTAAAGCATGCAAGTTGCAAGAATGTAAAGAGAAGGGATTGGAGTGTGCAAACGCAATTTGGAGACACGGAGATTTTTGGCGTGGTTCCGATAGGTGGTGCTATCATACATCCACGTTGATGGAGACTTCAACCCACGAAGGGTAACGGTTGCGCGAGTCCACAGAGGGCTCCACCCACGAAGAAGCAACCTTGTCTATCCCACCATGGCCGTCGCCCACGAAGGACTTGCCTCACTAGGGTAGATCTTCACGAAGTAGGCGATCTCCTTGCCATTACAAACTCCTTGGTTCAACTCCACAATCTTGTCGGAGGCTCCCAAGTGACACCTAGCCAATCTAGGAGACACCACTCTCCAAGAAGTAACAAACGGTCTGTTGATGATGAACTCCTTGCTCTTGTGCTTCAAATGATAGTCTCCCCAACACTCAATTCTCTCTCATAGGATTGGATTTGGTAGAAAGAATATTTGAGTGGAAAGCGACTTGGGGAAGGCTAGAGATCAAGATTTATGTGGTTGGAATGGAATATCTTGACCTCAACACAAGTGTAGGTGGTTCTCTCTAAGAAAATATGTATTTGAAGTGTAGGCATGTTCTGATGGCTCTCTCAACGAATGAAGAGTGGGTGGAGGGGTATTTATAGCCTCCACACAAAATCTAACCGTCACAATCACCAAACTCGGTGGGACCGATCCAGAGAACTTGGTCATACCGATTTGGTTCATAATGTGACCGTTAGGTGTTTCGGTGGGACCGACTGGATCAACTCGGTGGGACCGATGTCCTAGGGTTAGGGTAAATCCAAAACTCGGTTTGACCGATTACTCAAACTTGGTGGGACCGATTTGGGTAATAAGCGAAACAGAGAGTTGGCCAAGCAAAATCGGTGGGGCTGATTGTATATCTCGGTGGGACCAAAAATATTGCAATAGGTAACAGAGAGTTTGCAAGCCCATCTCGGTGAGACCGAGATCCTATCGGTGAGACCGAACTAATTAGGGTTTCTGGTAGTGGCTATGTCAACTAAACTTGGTGGCGCCGGATAGAAAGAATCGGTGGGTCCGAGTTGGATATTTGGTGTGGGACATATTTGGAAGTGAGAAAGTGGTTGAGGGCTTTGGAGCATATCACTAAGCACTTTGAGCAAGCAAGCCACTAAGCAACACCTCATCCCTTCTTAATAGTATTGGATTTCCTATGGACTCAATGTGATCTTGGATCACTAAAATAGAAAATGTAGAGTCCTGAGCTTTGAGCTTGAGCCAATTCTTTGTCCTTAGCATATTGAAGGGGTTCCACATCCTCTAGTCCATGCCACTCCATTGTTGAACCTGTCTGAAACATACTAGGTAGAAACATTAGTCCAACAAGAGATATGTTGACATTAATTACCAAAATCACCCAGGGAGCACTTGTGCTTTCACAGGGTCCGGAACCTGACTAGTGGAGGCACGACCGGCAGGATCCCCGAACATAGTCCGGCGGACACTTCTCCTGATAGAATGCGGCGAATGGCATCACGATTTGATGTGGCGATCAGAAGATGGATTCTTCAAAAGAAAGCCTTACCTCTTTGACGAGGGTTCTCCCATATTATCATTTGCCTTCCTCTTCGAAGATGTGCTCGGTGCTAGCGCCACTCTCCTCGGAGACGCTTCTGGTGCATGTTGTGACACTGAGCGCCTCCCCTTTGGAACACGAAATAGTACGGTGGGTGAGGCATCGTAAGGAAACTCTTTTAAAGAAGGTATCTTTTAAATTACTTACATGCGAAGCAGGAAGGAGGCCGGGGTAATCGGCGATGATGGGTAATTCGGTACCATCGTAGCTCGTCTGATAGAATACTCCATCCTCGAGCTCCACAAATATGTCCGGATCTTCTTCGAAGCCAGGGTCAAGGTCCCGGTTGTGACCCACTAGCTGGGGGGCGGGGCTATGGATCCCCTCGATAGCCTTCTGCCATTCCTGTTGCGAGTGGATAGGTTACTGTCCATTAAAAATGATTCAGGGAGAGGAGTAAAATGGTGGGATCGGAGCTTACCCAGCTAGGAGGATTATACATGGAAAATCCATCTCGATATTGGAGATGAGTGAAATCCTCCTTCTCCCCTTTGTACAGTTCAGCCAATATTTTGGCCAAAGCGGCGGGGGTTTTTGGACCCTTCCGACTGCAGCGTGAGGCATCATCTTCCCCATTATAGTGCCACATGGGAAGCCCTCTGTATTGAAGTGGTTGGACCCCCCCCCCCCCCCCCCCGCACTATGGAGATCGCCATTACCTATATTATTGACAATCCGGACTGGGCGAGCGTCTTAATCTTGCCCATCAACTGACTTACTTCTACCTATCCTCCTCGAGGCTCTGAGGAGGCCAACTGTGGCGTTTCTTCAACGGAGCGCTTGAAAATTCGGGGAGGCCCATTCGGACTGGGTCAGGAAGAGCGAAGTCATCAATGTAGAACCATTCGGAAGGCCACTCTTCGGAAGCCTTCTTCGACGTGCCGGACAGGTAACCGGTCCCAGCAATACGCCACACTTCGGCTCCTCCCACCTCAAATATTGACCCCCCTTGATTACGAGGGACGAGGCAGAACAATTTTCTCCATAATTCAAAATGGGCCTCACAGCCTAGGAATAGCTCGCATAGAGCAACATAACCCGCGATGTGCAGGATGGAGGCGGGGGTGAAACTGTGTAGTTGGAGGCCATAATACTCCAAAAGTCCTCGGAGGAAGGGATGGATTGGAAATCCGACGCATCTTTGTAAGAAGGGCACAAAGCATACTCATTCCCCCCTGGACGGATTGGGAAAGTTTTCTGCCTGAGCCCCGCCATTGAAGGACGTCAATCCTGCTCGAATAGGGACTAGATCCGTGGGAGGAAGAAAGCCATGTTTCTGCAGCTTCGTCAACTGACCGTGAGATGCGGAACATCTCTCCCAATCACCCTTTTCGGAGCCGTGGGGACGAGAGGAAGAGCTAGGAGCACTAGCCATGTTGGGGTGGTTCTGCTTAGCAAGCTCTAGGGATTTTTTCGCAATGTGTGGAATGGATCTGAGATCTATTCTCTTTAAATAGGCACCTCTCTAGTATGGTCAGGGTGGTATGTGAAAAAATACCCCGACCTCTCGTATTCGCTTGCAACGTGGAAGCTAAAGTCAGGAAGGCATGGAAGCCGATGGGCGCGACATTAAATGGAAAAGCCGAATACCGCTCTTTAAGTTACGGACTTTGAAGTAATCGGAGGGGGAACCCGCCTTGCAATGCCGAAGACAATCTGCGTGTGGGACACCTTGTCATTGAAGTCTGGTTCGGGGGCTACTGAGGGAGTCCTGCACTAAGGGGTCCCCGGGCGTCTGGCATGTTGGACATGGGCCAGATTATTGGGCCATGAAGATACAAGATGGAAGACTTTTTCTCGTGTCCAGATAGGACTTCCTTTCCATGGATGGCAAGTCAGGCGGTCGGATATACTATTTCCTTTCTATGTAACCGACTTTGTATAACCCTAGTCCCCTCCAGTGTCTATATAAACTGGAGGGTTTAGTCTATAGGCACAATCATAATCGGACAGGCTAGACTTCTAGGGTTTTAGCCATTACGATCTCGTGGTAGATCAACTCTTGTAACCCCCATACTCATCAATATTAATCTAGCAGGACGTAGGGTTTTACCTCCATCGAGAGGGCCCAAACCTGGGTAAACATTGTGTTCCCTGTCTCCTGTTACCATCAACCTCAGACGCACAGTTCGGGACCCCCTACCCGAGATCCACCGGTTTTGACACCGACAGCCACCATGATGAGGAGGGAGTAGTCCACCCTCGGGGCTGAGGGTTTCTACCAGTAGCTATGTGTTTAATCTCTCTGTCTCTCGTGTTCTTGAGATGGCACGATCTTGATGTATCGTGGGCTTTGTTAATATAGTCGGATCATATGGTGTTTTCCCCGCTCTATCTTGATGTGATGAATTGAGTTTTTCCTTTGAGATTTCGTTCTTATCTGATTGAATACTTTTATGGATTTGAGAGCACTTGATGTATGTCTTGCTATGGGTACCCATGGTGACAATGGGGTATCATATTAATTCACATGATATGTGTTTTGGCACTCAACTCGCAGATTCCTGAGGTGACATTGGGGTAGTCTACGCATAGGGGTTGATGCACGCTCTCGTCTTTTGTTTCTCTGGTAGAAATCTTGGGGGCATTCTTTGAGGTTCTTCGTGTCGGATTGAGTATTATGAATCTGAATTTGCTTTGGTGTTATTTTAGTACGAAATCTTGATAGATCGATCGGAAAGAATAACTTAGTGTCATTTTTGTACGAAGTCTTGATAGATCGATAGGAAAGAATAACTTGGTGTTATTTTAGTATGAACTCTTGGATAGATCGATCGGAAAGAATAGCTACAAACAATTTCTTCATATGTTCTCCGCTAGATAAGAACTTTGGAGTGATTCTTCATCGCATGTTGAGGGATGATTATATGATCCAATTATATTAGCATTGCTGAGATATTACACTAGCGAAAGTATGGATCCTAGGCCTTGTTTTCAAGCATTGCACTACCTTTTGTGATCACTTTTGTTACATGCTACCTTGCTTCTTTTAATTGTCACTATCACAGAAATCAATATCTACTATCATTACTACACTTGTATCACCATCTCTTCGATGAACTAGTGCACCTGTACAAATTACCATTGTATTTGGTGTGTTGGGGACACAAGATACTTTTTATTATTTGGTTGCGAGGTTGTTTGAGAGAGACCATCTTCATCCTACACCTCCCACGGATTGATAGACCTTAGGTCATCCACTTGAGGGAAAATTGCTACTGTCCTACAAAACTCTACGCTTGGAGGCCCAACACGAGTCTACAAAAATAAAGTTGCATAGTAGACATCATACATCAACATATGTCACATCACATCTTCACCATATCACATCACAACATGCCCTGCAAAAACAAGTTAGATGTCCCCTACTTTGTTGTTGCAAGTTTTACATGGCGGCTACGGGCTTCTAGCAAGAACTCTTCTTACCTACGCAAAACCACAACGGTGATTCATCAAGTTTGTTGTTTTAACCTTCTTCAAGGACCGTCCGTAGTCAAATTCGATTCAACTAAAGTAGGAGAAACAAACACCCGCCAGCTACCTTTATGCAAAACTAGTTGCATGTCAGTCGGTGGAACCGGTCTCATGTGCGTGGACATGTAAGGTTGGTCTGGGCTGCTTCATCCCACAATATCGCCAATTCAAAATAAGACATTGGTGGTAAGCAATATGACTATCACCTCCCACAACTCTTTGTGTTCTACTCGTGCATATCATCTACGCATCGACCTGGCTCGGATGCCACTGTTGGGAAACGTTGCATGGAAAACAAAAAAAATTCTACGCACACGCAAGATCTTTCCATGGAGATGCAAAGCAACGAGAGGGAGAGTGTGTCCACGCACCCTCGTAGACCATAAGCAGAAGCATTTAGTAAGGTGGTTGATGTAGTCAAACTTCTTCGGGATCCAACCGATCGAGTACCGAACATACGACACCTCCGCGTTCAGCACACGTTCAGCTCGGTGACGTCCACGCCTCCTTGATCCAGCAATACGACAAGGTAGTGGATGAGTTCCGGCAGCACGACGGTGTGGTGACGGTGATGGTGATGATATCTCCGCAGGGCTTTCCTAAGCACTACAAAAATAAGACCGAGGGTGTATACGGTGGAGGGGGCGTCGCACACGGCTAAGAGATTGTCGTGGTTATGTGTGGTGCCCCCTCCCACATATTTATAGGTGGGGGAGGGGAGAGGCCAAGGGGCACCCCAAGTAGGGCCAAATCCTACTTGGGATCTTTCCCTAGCCGCCCCCCCCCCCCTCTTACCATATTTACCGGAGGGGAAAGGAAAGGCGAGAAGAGGGAAGGAAGGGGAAGGTCGACTCCCCCCTTTCCTTCTCTCCCCAAGGGCCGCGGCCTTAGGAGGGGGGCGCCAGCCCCTTGTAGGCTGGTATGCCCCCCCCCCTTGGCCCATATGGACCATTAACCTCCCGGGGTGTCTGGAACCCCTTTTGGTGACCCGATTTCTACCCGGTACATCCAGAAACTCTTCCGGTGTCCAAATTTCATTGTCCTATATATTGATCTTTACCTCCAGACCATTCCGGAGCTCCTCCTCATGTCTGTGGTCTCATCCGTGACTCTAAACAACATTCGGTCACCAAATCATATAGCTCATTTAACAGTATATCGTCAACGAACGTTAAGTGTGCGGACCCTACATGCTCGAGAACTTTGTAGACATGACCGAGACACCTCCTAGGTCAACAACCAATAGTGGAGCCTGGATGCTCGTATTAGCTCCTACATATTCTACGAAGATCTTTATCGGTCGAACCTTATGACAACATACGTAATTCCCTTTGTCCATCGGTATGTTACTTGCCCGAGATTCGATCGTCGGTATCTTCATACCTAGTTCAATCTCATTACCGGCAAGTCTCTTTACTCGTTCCGTAATACATCATCTTTCAACTAAGCACTTAGTCACTTTGCTTGCAAGGCTTCATATGATGTGTATTACCGAGAGAGCCCAGAGATACCTATTCGATACTCAGAGTGACAAATCCTAATCTCCATCTATGCCTACTCAATAGACACCTTCAGAGATACCTATAGAGCATCTTTATGATCACCCAGTTACATTGTGACTTTTGATAGCACACAAGGTATTCCTCCGGTATCCAGGAGTTGCATAATCTCATAGTTGAAGGAATATGTATGTGACATTAAGAAAGCAATAGCAATAAACTGAACGATCAATATGTTAAGCTAGCGGATGGGTCTTGTCCATCACATCATTCTCTTAATGATGTGATCACATTATCAAATGACAACACATGTCTATGGTTAGGAAATAGTAACCATCTTTGATCAATGAGCTACTATAGTAGAGGCTCACTAGGGACACGATATTTGTTTATGTATTCACACATGTATTTAAGTTTCCGATCAATACAATTCTAGCATGAATAATAGACCTTTATCATGAATAAGGAAATATAAAATAACAACTTTATTATTGCCTCTAGGGCATATTTCCTTCAGAAACTCCTCCTAGCGGTCATGGCGGAACGACTTGACAGGAAAGACCAGTTTTGTGGGTGACGAGGAAAGGAACTGTGAAGAAATTTTCGAGTGGGTAGTTTTGTTGGGAACGCAATATTTCAAAAATATTCCTACGATCACGCAAGATCTATCTAGGAGATGCATTTCAACAAGAGGCGGAGAGGATGTCTACATACCCTCCACTACAAAAAAATACACTTCTGTGATGATACGTGTTTGTCACAGTAGGTCGCTTTTTTTGTCATGCATGTACATCCATGAAAAATTTATGACAGAATCAAGATAGTCATACCTGTGCTGTCGTAGAAGTGTTCCATGACATTACCAAAATTATCATCACGGAAGTGTCCACTTCCATGACAATAAATCGCGCGTCATAGAAGTGCTTTTGTCAAGGGTGACCGACACGTGGCATCCACCGTAACGGAACGCCGTTAAGCTATCGGGTCGGGTTTTGGATCCGATAACCCGTTAACAGCCCAGACCAATGGGAAATTTCCACATGTAAAATTCTTATTGGCCGGACGAAACACGTGTCAGCTCGTCAGTGGGTCAGATAGGCGCCTATGATATGTTGACACGTGGCACGGCCCAACAGTGGCCCATTTAGCTTACAAAGCCGGCCCGTTTGACTTGGTAAAAAGTTAACGGGCTGGCCCATGAAAAGCCTGTTAACGGTCTCTTTGCAAATAGCCCATTTTACGGCCCATTAACTCACAGCCCGTTAGGCCCTAAAGGAAATCGGCCCAACAACATCATGTGGGCCGTCGAATATAATACCAGCCCATTTCACTTTCGGCCCATGTATGGCCCACGGCGTCTTTCGGCCCATATGAGGCCTTCGTATCTTTCGGCCCATTATAGGCCCACGGTGAGTCTAGCCCATAATGAACAGTGATTTTCTTTATACCCATTAACGGCCCATGATTTACATGGGCCGTTTCCAGCCCGTGTTAGCTTTCGGCCTATTGACGGCCCATACGTTCTTGAGCTCCTTTTCGGCCCTCAATTACTTCCGGCCCATTATTGGCCTGTTCCACTAATGGGCCAAATTCGGCCCATGGCAAGAGTCGGCCCGTTACTGGCCTGTTACCCTAATGGGCCAAAATCGGCCCATGGCAAGAGTCGGCCCGTTTCTGGCATGTTAACCCGTTGCCCCGTTTCTAGCCCGTCCTATATTTTGGCCCATTAACGACCCGTTATGCCTGTGACAGAATTAAGCCTTTGTTGTCCTACGGCCTGTTAACGGCCTGTTACCGTGCTGGGCCGATACCAATTACGCCCGATTATGGCCCATGTAGACACATTTATCCGACGGCCCGAGGCCCACCGATTACAGGCCCATTTATCGACAGCCCGTAGGTGACCCATGGATCCTACGGCTCGTATATGGCCCATGGTAGTTGCGGCCACTAGCAAACCAGGGAAAAAGAAGACTAGGAAATAAATAAGGCCGAAACTAACACTAGGCTATTAAGGCGATTGCACAGATTACATCCACTCGGCATCAAAGATCGCCACCAATGCAAATATAGGGAACACCCTACACTATACAAAAATGGCTTGCTGTTTTCTTCAGGCGGTGGCTGCACGTTAAGAATAAATTTTGTATCGCACCAAAACAAATTACAACTATATAACAAAAGGAAGGTTGGCATAAAACTTAACAGTCTAGCAGATAAATGCACCACCAGAAGTTCAGAAGCTCAATTCATTTGACCTGACTGTTACGTTTTCATGTTGTATTGTCCGATGGAGCACCATAACCCTCGCCTTCATTTCCCCTAGGCTCCTGAACAACATAGCAAATGTTTGATAGTTTGGTTTCAAAACCATGCATATCTTGACGACATTGAGCAATGTTTCTCCTAGTTTCACAAAGGGTCTCTGTTAGGGAATGGACTTGTGTCTGGAGCGCAGATACAACATTGCTTTGAGCTTGCATATCTTGATCATGAGGCATTTTGGACGATATTGCCTTAACAACCAACCCAGTATTACGTAGGAACGTGCTTTTGGCACTGTTAGTGGACAGGTACTGACCCACTGCAGCAAGAGCTGACATTGTGGTTATAGTTGCCTCGCCACCTTCAGAAGGTGGCGATTCCACCATTTTTTCCATAGCTCGCAGAAAAGTTGAGGTTTTACATTAGTAGTACTAGAACAAAAGATATTAAGGAGGCAGCAAAACCAAACAAAATAGCTTTGGTCTATGTACAGAACTTATTCTGGTGAACCCATGTAAAATATTAGTTGTATTTTATTGCAAAGTACATAATAAAACCTGGTTTCAAACATATGACCATGTACCATCGCTAATGTATTGTCTATTTCTTCACATTGTATTGAGGGCTAAGGATGAAGAGACGAAGTTTATAATACGGTAAGCATAGTATGACGTCATTCATATCACAAAACAACTGAGAACAGACAAACAGGCAATTGTAACGTTGTGTGGGCAAGTCCAGCACGGAACTAGATTACGGGTCAAGATGAAAGGAACATCACTCCTCTCTTTTAAACCTTGTAAGGTGCAATGATATGCTAAGACAATTGTGTATAAAATTGAAAAGAGTAATAGACATTGGCTGCAAACCATGCAGTTCAAGGCACAAGCCAGAGTAAGTAGTAGTTAAAAGGCATGAGGATTAAGGACTTACAACAGCGGCTTTGACTGGTGTAGTCATGCCCTTCTTCATGCTGGTGTGACAGTCCTTGAAGATTTCCACAGCATTTGGTTCAGGTACTTTTTGGTCCTTGCGGGCTTTCCTCTGCATTTGGAACAAGTCAATATAGATCTGATAATATGGTACAGTGAAAAGAGTGAAACAGCAGCTAATTACAAGAGCCTCGCAGTGTGCAATATAGCTATGAGATCCTGTCGTATGTTGGAATTTCACTTTCATACGGTTGGCCTTGTTCTTTGAACAGTTCACCTACAAGAAGATAGATTTGTATGGCACATGCGTAAATAGGACTTCAACATGTGATCTGATGACATATATATAATGTACCTGATACTTCGGATCGGACCAGTGTTTAACGAGGCCTCTCCAGTCTTCATTAGATATATTTTCCACTGGAGATGTTTGGGCAAGTTCACTGTTAGCCTTGCCTTCAAAGTGAGTTTTCCTCAAGTTATACCGATAGTGTCGCAGAGCAGACTTGAAAACATGGGTGCAAGCTTGTCTGGTTGCATCATCTTGGCTATCCAACTTGAACCTCATCTGTTGAAAATTATGGGAGTCTCATTATCAGCAACCTAGAAAGTATTGGACAGAGCAAGACAATATTACTAGTTTCCATACATAACCATACTTATAGATAAATGCTCGACGAAGGTGTTGAACTGGGTTTCGTCTTTGTCATTCCTGTACTGAATCCATGTTGGGAGGATATGTACATGACACCTAACAACAACCGCTGCCTCTGATACTAACTTGGCTGACTCTGTATGAAAGATGCTACAAATATCGCTCTGCCAAGTTAGCAGTGTCTCATCATAAATGGCGTTTAAACAAATGTGAAGCAGTACAAGAAATAAATCATATGCAAGATGCAAACAACATCACACTACCATGTTAGAGGTCTCTCGTCATTAGTGCCATTGCATATTCACAGCTTATGATGTGTAAACTAAGGAGAAGTGAAAGTGCTAGTGATCGACTAGAGGGGGGGTGAATAGGCAATTTTTATGAAAGTCTTCAAAACATGTGAGTTTCGAAGACAAACGATAGAAATAAACCTATTATCATGCAGCGGAAGGTAGACTACACTAGGCAAACCATTGTCATGTATTCAATGAAGTGAAAGCACAATGACAAATAGCAGCTAGGCAGTCAGGATCATGTAGGAAGATGTTAAGAAGCCAATCAGTACATGTAATCACTTAGTGAAGTCAAATGGTGATGCTATCGTACAATGACTTCACAAGAACCAACAGTAAGTAAGGGAAGGGAAGGATGAAACCAGTGACTCGTTGAAGACAATGATTTGTTGGACCAGTTCCAGTTGCTGTGACAACTGTACATCTAGTTAGGGCGGATAGGTATTTAAACCTGAGGACACTCAGTCCCGAACACTTAGTCCTGAGCACACAGCTCAGAACACTTAGTCCTCTCCGTATTCCCCTTGAGCTAAGGTCACACAGACCTTGCCCAATCACTCTGGTAAGTCTTCAAGGTAGACTTCCAAACCTTCACAGACTTCGTTCACTGGCGATCCACAACGACTCTTGGATGCTCAGAACGCGACGCCTAACCGGCTGGAGGATTCACAATCCTCAAGTGTAATAAGTCTTCAGATCACACAGACAAGAAGACTTAAGTGATGCCTAACACTCTTTGGCTCTGGGTGGTTAGGGCTTTATCCTCTCAAGGAATTCTCTCTCAAAGGCTTCGAGGTGGGTTGCTCTCAAACGACAAAAGCCGTACTTTAACTCTGAGCAGCCAACCGTTTATGGTTGTAGGGGGTGGGCTATTTATAGCCACTAGGCAACCCGACCTGATTTGTCCGAAATGACCCTGGGTCACTAAGGAACTGACACGTGTTCCAACAGTCAGATTTCAAACACACACGGCAACTTTACTTGGGCTACAAGCAAAGCTGACTTGTCCAACTCTGAACAAGATTCGCTCTCATAGTCTTCACTCGAAGACATAGGATTTTGGATAAGCATCACTTCAGTCATTCTGACTAGTTTTCTTGGACCCCACTTAACAGTACGGTGGTTCCTATGACTCAACAAAGAAGAAAAGGAACTACGAAAGATCTAAGTCTTCGCGCTCCATAGTCTTCATGCGATGTCTTCTCTTGTCATAGTCTTCAAGGTGAATGTCTTCACTTACCACCTTTGACTTCAATGTCTTCATACATTTTTAGGGGTCATCTCTGGTAGGAAAACCGAATCAATGGGGACTTCTACCTATGTTATCCTGCAATTCTCACAAACACATTAGTCCCTCAACTAGGTTTGTCGTCAATACTCCAAAACCAACTAGGGGTGGCACTAGATGCACTTACAATCTCCCCCTTTTTGGTGATTGATGACAAACTAGCTGAAGTTTTCAACGGGGAATATAATATGTGAAATTGTAAAGGATAAGGAATTGTCTTCATAAGTTGCAAGGGCTCCCCCTGAAGATGTGCATATAAGTAATTTGCTTTTGGAATGCAAATGCACATGGCAGGTTGTACTTGTGGAGATCCTCTTCAACTTATGATGACAATTCATCATGCATGAAGGGTATGTGAAGATAATGACATGCATAATGAAAAATGGACGTCTGCAAAATGATCTAAGTGCGGAATTTATCGTCACACATGCGGGATTTATCATCGCATCACAAAATAGCAAATAAGTAGCAGACGACCATCGAGTTTAAGTGTTACAACTCAAAGAACCAAATGTATCAAAGTGAGAGTTGTAAACACTAGGCAAAACATAAAGTAACCGCCCATATGGACCCGCTTCAAGACTATCAAACTCATATGCTTCTCCCCCTTTTGTCAGTGAGGACCAAAAAGGTTTGAAGACATAGAGCAGCTACTCGTTCCCATGAAGAGTAGGTGAAGCAGCAGGGTCGTCCGTGGTGTTCGGCGGTGCAGAAGAACTTGGGGCAGTGTCGAGGCGTGCAGAAGTAGGGGGCGGTGAAGTGGCATCATCTTCGTCCTCAATTACTCTAGCATTCACAGTTGCCGGAGAGGAAGAAAACTCAGAGTCTTCAAGAGATGGAGTTCGTCGCAGCACAGCCCTTCGGGGAGGTGTGGAGTCAAACTTGAAACGTTCAGAGAAGCCATCCTCTTGAAGATCATCCTCAGAGCACATCAGCGTCAGCCCTTTCCATGTACGCCGACAAGTTTCATGGGCAACAAAGGCATTCTTGGTGGCAAGATTGCGAATGCGGTTGACATCCACTAAGAGGCTTTGCATTTGGCACTTCAGCCAGTCATGATGCCTATCCTGTTTCTGATGAAGAGCAACCAGAAGCTCTCGGCCATTGAGAACACGAGATCGCTTCTTGGGTCGTTGGGAAATAGTGCTTTCAGTGGCTTCAGTAAGAGCACGATGAGGTGCACGTGTAGTACCAGCCAGAGGATAAACATGAGTGACTGCTTCAACTCCTTCAATGTTCTGAGTGAAACTTTGATGCTCCGCATTCTGAAGACTAAGAGGTTCCTTGGCAGGCTCTGGATAAATGGCTTCAACGGACATGTCCACGTCAGGTAGAAAGATCCGATGATTGTGAGCAGATGGCTGATATGAGATAGCTGAGTGGAGTTTAACCAGCCGCATTATCCATGGAGCGTAGAACTTCAAGCCAAAAGGATCAGATCCTGATGCAGCAAGTTGGCGGATGAAGAAGTCTTGTGCATTGAAGCATTTGCCATGAAGAATATAGAAGACCAAAGTCTTCATTGCACCTTCCAGCTTTGCATGTGGAGAATGTCCTTTGATGGGCCAGAGAGTTCGCCTTATGATGTGATAGATAGTCCTTGGCAGATACTCAAGGTCTTCAACAAAGAACTCCTTAGGATATGCAGCATCTTGTGGCAAAGGCTTCATCATACTGAGCATCTGACTCATGTTCGGTTCAGGCTTGTGAAAGATGCTCTCTATAGCTTCACTGTGAAGTTGACATCCAGGTTCATAGAGATCTCCAGGAGTGGGCAGACTAGTGAGCTCAATGATATCAAAGGCTTTGGCTTCGTGATGAACATTTCCTGTCATCCACTCCAGGACCCAAGTCTTCGGATCTCTGTTGTAACCACGTATGTGAAGTGTGGCATAAAATTGGAGCAGCAACTCTTCGTTCCAGTGCTCTTGGTCGGTGACGAAAGGCAACAATCCAACCTCTTTGAAGCAATCCAGAGCTTCTTCCAGACAGGGCAGACTATCTATTGCTTCGGTGTCAAGACGCATATGTGGGAAGATGCGAACTTGACTGTACAGAATGCAGGAGTAATAGCTTCACTGCGGATAGCTCCAGAACCGATCAGAAGATATTCGTTCCCTTGAGTAGGGGTTCTTGGAGCTATTGAAGAAGGTGTTGTCTGCTTTGAAGCCGTTGACATTGAATGTTCCAGGTGCTGATGCAGGATCTGGAAACCTGGGCAACCTTGGCATGGGCTTCTGTACCTGAGGCCTATGCTCAATATGATAGTCAAACTGAGGACCAGCACCAGGCGCAGGAACAGAAGCGGTAGCATCATTGGCTTTGCTGACTTCTGGTTCTTGGGTGGGTGCAGGCTCCACATTTGCTTGAGCCATGACAACGTCAGTGGCTTCATTGGTGTTGGTGGTGGCAGCCTCAAGATTTTCTACCTCCACTTGATCAGCTGGAGGGTTGGGCACAAACACATTCTCCTCGAGAATAGCTTCTTCAGTAGTTGGGGGAGTAGGAACACGTTCTTCTTCTTGGGTGTCATCGGCTGATGTAGCCAGAATGTCTTCAGCAGTTTTAGCTTCAGACTTGGAGACTTGAGACCTTGGTCCTTTGCGAAGCCTGCGTAACGCAGGCGACTCCTTTGGAGATGGAGTTGGCTGGGCCTCAAAGTCATCTTCTTCTTCTTGCCGGGGTGGTGTGACTTGTTGTTGTTGTGGGTGATCAGCCCATGTTGCATCCTGAGCAATTGGCGTCAGAGGACGACCAATGTTGATGAGTTCGTTGTGCGTAAGCACAGGCGATGATACTTGTTGGTGCTCGATCTGAGGAAGTACTACATCATCTTCAACATGGTCATGGTGACCAATGTCTTCAGCAGTGGTGGGATCAGCTGCTGGTATGTCTTCAGCTTCATGAGCCTCTGTGAAAGTAGGCTCATGGACAGTCAGTTGACGCTCTTGATGTTCAGCGGCAGGGCAAACTATGGAGATAGGTTCAACAATTAAGGGCTCTGTGGGAGCAGCCCGTTCCTTCTTGGTCTTCCGCTTCTTCTTGGAGGGAGAAGCAGCAGAGGCTTCAGGATGTTTCCTCTTTCTGGCTTCAGCCTCAGCAGTCCTCATCTTCTTCAGTTCTGAAGCGGTAGACCTGGCTTTTGGCTTCGAGCCAGTTATGCTGGTTGGGAAGACAATGGTATGTCCTTCCTGCCTTGGTGCGTTGGGTTCGGCCATAGCGGGCTTCTTCTTCTTCTTCTGCTGCTTTGCAGCCATCCTGGGGTCAATGCCAGGGCACCCAAGGGCCTTGCGTTTCTCAGCCTCATTGTAGGCTTGCACACACTTGTCAGCCAGGTTCTTCATGCGCTCATGAGAACCTTGAGCTTCTTCACGCTTCTTGAGAAAGGCTTCTTTGAGCTCGTGCAGCATGATCTTGAAGTTCTTGACCTCTTGCACGCTGAGCTCGGCCATATGCTTCTTGAACTGAGCTTTCTCAAAGTCAATCTTCTGCTTCAGTTCAACGATGCGTTGGGCTATAGCTAACTCTGAAGCAATGGCGCCATGGAAAGCGACACTGAGGCCAATGGGAAGTTGCAGATCTTCAAAGATGAGGTTGGGCATGTCAAACCACTCATCGATGAAGTCGTGGGTGATTGCCATGTCAAAAAGAGGCAAATTGTTGAAGATTTCTGCTTCTTCTTTGCTCTTGATCAGTTGCTCAAGAGCGTCATCTGCAAGATCTTCATCACTGGACAGATCAATGGCATCATTGCACAGAATGGCGGCAGCAGTCAGTTCTTGGCTGGTGTGTGGCAGAGGCATCTTGACTCTCGGGGGCTTGGAGATACGTGACAGATCTTCAGACTGCACACTGTCTTCAGGAGGTGCAGTAGCCAGTGGCTTCGCCCGTGAGATTTTTGGTGCTGAGGCAGGCTTTGAAGCTTTAGGCAGCTTTAGCCTCTGCGGCTTTGGAGTAGGAGCTGGGGCTTCATCAGTGTCAGCATCATCATCAGAATGATCCACTTTGGCACCTTGAACAGAGATGTGAGTGATGAGGCCATCCAGGTTGTAGAATGGACCGACGACATTGGGTTCGGCATCACGGGTGCCATCTGCACGGGGAGCAGAGGGACCAGGGTTGAAGTCTAGTCCTAATGACTTCTTGTTCTGCTTCGCCGAATTCTGGGAAAACTGGAAGTTGCACTTGAACAGATTGTCGTCACGACACCAGAGCAGTGACGATGGGTCAGCATCCACAGGCTGTGGTCCACGGACCATGCAGGGATAGAAGCCTTGTTCAATGGCTTCATCTCTGGACCTGGGTTGAAGATTTTTGTATAGGATGTCTCCCCATGGTCGCTTGATGGCATTCTTCTCAGCATATTCCTTTGTTACAAACTTGTACTTGAACCACTGTTCTGCCCAATATCGTCGAATCCATTGGATTCGTGTCTTGTGCTGATTGTAATCCTCTTCTGGATCTGTCTTGTACAGTTCTGAGAGGTCATCAGGCAGATCTCTTGATGTTTCACCTCGACGCTTTCTGCCACCCTTTCTTGTTGATTTCTCTGCATCCATGAACTTTAGACTGAATGGCTTCAATACGTTCAAAGGCTTCAAGGGCTTTCGCTTGCTGGACAAACAGGAACTGGCTTCGGGAGAATTTGTGTGATGCTGTAAGAATTCTGCAAATGAATGCAGACTATGAGAACCAAGGGATTCTCCCATGGACATGTACCTGTGACAGCATTAAGGTGCGAGGAAAGGGGAAGAGGTCATATGCATTCTCAGAAGATTTTGAAGATAAATCAGTTTAGAAGACATTGACCTCATCGTGCAAAGACATTCACTCATAGATAAGGAGTTGGTTCCAGATTTGTACGAATCCACATATCAGTACAAGTGAGGAATCTAACTACTTTGTGAAGCATAGGTGAACATACTAGGCATAATATGAGATGCAGTATGAAGTGGATCCAACTTGTGTGAACAGAAACTGCTTGTGGTAGAAAGTGACGAATCTATAGGATCAAAGAGGCCGTAAAAAGGAAGTTTTATTTACCACACAAGGAACTGCTAGACGGAGTGGAAGAGGAGGCCGAGCAGTTCGATCTTTCGTGCCCTAACTTGGCGACGGAGGACACCTACGGCGACGGCGGAGAAGACGATGTCCACGGCCGGCGTGAAGATGGCGTCGGAGAGGTCGTGGCAGCTAAGCGCTTCGTCGCCGGCGTCGTCGAGGGCTAGTGGTGGCGCTAGGGTTCGTGCGAGAGTGGAAGAGAGGATAATAACTGTGGTGAGGCGTGTATTTATAGGCACAGGGATGGCACAGCATTATTACACAGGTGCCCCTGGCGATTCACATCTGAAGAACACGTGGCCATCATGCAGCATATCGGAGGTTGTTCCACGTTCCCACGCACGCCTGGATTGTCGGATGGTCATTCCCACTTCTCCGGGTTTCAGGTGAAGGAATTGGCATGGAAAACAGACTTAATGTTTGTCTCTGTATCTTCTGCTGACAAGGACGCAGAGAAGACATTCGACAGTTTCAATAGAATGCATATGATTTGGAGAGATAGAGTTTGAGATAGAAAGCATAGAGAGGTTAGGGTCCGATCACATTCACTTAGTTCAAAGGATTCAATAAGAAGACATAGCTATAAGTGAATGATGTAGAGGACAGAACACTAGTATATATATATGATCAACATAATGAAGATAATCATGAAGACATGTTGAGATTGAAGCCAAATCAAATGTGAAAACACAGCAAATGTAACACCATGGGTAAAACACTTCAAACAGACGAATTTTGTGGTGGTGTTACCCACCGTATAGGAAGTATTAGACCCAGACACGGCGCACAATTATCGTGGCGCTCCGAAGTCAAATTCCACATTAATGTATTCACACTTAGAATGTATGTCTTCATTGATTGAAGATATACTTTACTTCGTGTGTTGCACATCTAAGTCATCAATATGCATAAGTGTTAGGATGTGTGCCTGATCACAGGACATTTGAGGATTCCGAGATATTTAGCTCACACCGTAACTTGCAAAATCTCTTCTCATCCAAGGGCTTGGTGAAGATATCTGCCAATTGCTCTTCAGTGTTGACGTGTATGATATCAATATCTTCCTTCACAACATGATCTCTGAGAAAGTGATGACGAATTTCAATATGCTTTGTCTTCGAGTGCTGAACTGGGTTGTTGGCAATCTTGATGGCGCTTTCGTTGTCGCGGTAGAGTGGCACTTGCTTCAGATGAATGCCATAGTCTTTGAGGGTTTGCTTCATCCACAGAAGCTGAGCGCAGCAAGATCCAGCAGCAATGTATTCAGATTCAGCAGTGGAGAGAGATACACAGTTCTGCTTCTTTGAAGACCAACATACAAGTGATCGTCCCAGAAAATGACATGTGCCTGATGTAGACTTGCGATCCACCTTGTCACCAGCATAATCAGCATATGAGAATCCAACCAGATCAAACTCTAAGCCCTTTGGATACCATAATCCTAGAGTTGGGGTGTAAGCCAAATATCGAAGAATTCGCTTCACAGCTAAGTGATGCGATTCCTTTGGTGCCGCTTGGAATCGAGCACACATGCAAACACTAAGCATAATATCTAGCCTAGATGCACATAGATAAAGTAAAGAACCAATCATGGAGCGGTATACCTTTTGATCAAACTCTTTACCATTGTCGTCGGGACCCAGATGATGTTTGGCTGGCATTGGCGTCGTGAAGCCTTTGCAGTCTTGCATACCAAACTTCTTCAGGCAATCTTTGAGATACTTCTCTTGAGATATAAAGATGTCGTTGCGTTGCTGACGTATTTGAAGACCAAGGAAGAACTTCAGCTCACCCATCATGGACATCTGATATTGCTCTTGCATCATTTATCCAAACTCTTCACTGTATTTCTGATTGGTGCAGCCGAAGATAATGTCATCCACATATATTTGGCACACAAACAGTTCACCATCATATGTCTTCGTGAAGAGAGTGGGGTCGAGGGAACCAGATTTGAAGCCTTTGCTCTTCAGGAAGTCTTTGAGTGTGTCATACCAAGCCCGAGGGGCTTGTTTGAGGCCATACAGTGCCTTGTTGAGCTTGTATACCATGTCAGGATGTTTTGGATCTTCAAAGCCAGGTGGTTGTGCGACATACACTTCTTCTTCAATCTTGCCATTGAGAAAAGCGCTCTTCACATCCATTTGATACAGAAGTATGTTATGATGATTTACATAGGCCAGCAATATGCGTATGGCTTCAAGTCTAGCCACAGGAGCAAATGTTTCATCGAAGTCAATCCCTACAACTTGAGTGTATCCTTGAGAAACGAGACGAGCTTTGTTTTTGACAACTTGACCATGCTCATCTTGCTTGTTGCGATATATCCATTTGGTGCCTATTATATTGTGCTTCCGAGGATCAGGACGCTTAACCAGTTCCCATACATTATTCATCTCAAACTATTGAAGCTCTTCTTGCATAGCTTGAATCCATTCAGGTTCCTTGAAGGCTTCTTCAAATTTCTTGGGTTCTGTTATTGAGACGAATGCGAAGTGCCCACAAAAATTTGCTAGCTGTGTTGCCCTTGAACGAGTGAGTGGACCTGATGCATTGATGCTATCGATTATTCTCTCAATCTGCACTTCATTTGCAACACGAGGATGTACAGGACGAAGATTTTGCTCTTGCTGATCATTATCATTGTTAGAGGGATTGTCTTCAGGCTGATCAGGTGCGGAGATGATAAGTTCTTCTTCAGGTTGAGCTTCAGAAGGTATGATTTCTCCAGTTCCCATAAGTTTGATTGATTCACTGGATGGAACTTCATCTAGCACATTTGGCAGTTGCTCTCTTTGTGAGCCGTTAGTTTCATCGAACCACACATCCACTGTTTCAACCACTTTGTAATGAAAGAGATTGAAGACTCTGTAGGAGTGCGAATCCTTTCCATATCCAAGCATAAAACCCTCATGTGCTTTTGGTGCAAATTTTGAAGTGTGATGTGGATCCTTGATCCAGCACTTGGCGCCAAATACTCTGAAGTAACTGACATTTGGCTTCTTGCCAGTAAGGAGTTCATAGGATGTCTTGTTCAGAAGCTTGTGAAGATAAACATGGTTGATGATATGGCATGCAGTGTCAATGGCTTCAGGCCAGAATTTTCTTGGAGTCTTGTATTCATCAAGCATCGTCCGAGCCATCTCAATAAGTGTTATGTTCTTGCGTTCGACGACGCCATTCTGCTGTGGTGTGTACGGAGCTGAGAATTCATGTGTGATGCCCAAAGTATCAAGATATGTATCAAGGCCAGTGTTCTTGAATTCAGTGCCATTGTCACTTCTGATGTGCTTTATCTTGGCGCCATAGTTGTTCATTGCTCAATTGGCGAAGCGTCTGAAGACATCCTGCACTTCAATCTTGTAAAGGATTATATGCACCCAAGTACATCTTCAATAATCATCAACAATGACAAAGCCATAGAGACAAGCAGTAGTAGTAAGAGTTGAGTAATGAGTGGGACCGAAAAGATCCATGTGCAGCAGTTCGAAGGGTTGAGTCATTGTCATGATTATCTTCGAGGGATGCTTGGCCCTCGTCATCTTTCCTGCTTCACAGGCACCGCATAAGTGATCCTTCTTGAACTTGACGCCCTCGATGCCTATGCCATGCTTTTTCCTTGCAAGGGTGTGGAGGTTCCTCATGCCAGCATGCCCTAGACTTCGATGCCAGAGCCAGCATTCAGAAGCTTTTGCTAGAAGACATACTGCAAGTTGTGGTCCTGCTGAGAAATCTACAACATACAAATCATCTTTTCGATACCCTTCAAACACTACAGACTTGTCAGATTCCATTAGTACATGGCAATGATATTTTCCAAACATCACAATCATGTTTAAATCACAAAGCATTGAGACAGACATTAAGTTGAAACCAAGGGATTCAACAAGCATGACTTTATCCATGTGTTGATCCTTTGAGATTGCAACTCTACCTAGACCCAATACCTTGCTTTTACCAGTGTCAGCAAATGTGATGTGACTTTTGTCTGATGGACATAAAGTTGAGTCCATGAGAAGGCTTCGCTTGCCAGTCATGTGATTTGTACACCCACTATCAATAATCCATTCTGAAGCAGCTGGTGTCGTACCCTATAGTGCAGTTAGGGGGATAGGCTTCACGAAGAGAATTGTGAAGCAAAAACATTTGACGAACTAGTGGATTATTAAAGCTTAGATCAAGATTAGGACTGATAGGGCAAGTTGCAAGCGATTCAGAAACAAAGTACATAGTAGGACCATTTGGGCATTTGATCTTGCGCCCTACAAGATGTTTAAGGTCCCCAGCAATAGTGTCAGACGATTTTGGTTTTCGGCTGGAGACCTTTTCCTGCAAAAGAGAGTTAAGCTTTCTTACCCACCCACATCTTCAGGGGTGGCTTCAAAGCAATAAGTCTAAGTGCAGCATCTGAGAACTTTGGCTTTGGAGCCCTAGCAAAAAGTCTTGCAGGTGGACAATAGTATTATAAGAATAAGCAGAATAGTTCTTGGTCTTATGAACATGGCGGTTTGATGAACCGCGCTCATATTCATAGGCCTGAGTATGGCTTCCCTGCAAAACATTTGCGTTAGTGTGACTCAGGTGAGTCCTCTGTCTGTATGAAGCCTTTGGACCGTATGAGGCCCGTGGTCTGGGGTTTGTCTTCTTAACATGTGGTGTCATGATGACATTCACAGGAAGATTCTTCAAACACCTTTTCGGCACCCAGATCTTCTTCATAGGCGGTCCATTCCTGCAGTTAGTACCAATATACCTGGTAAACACTTCACCAGTCTGATTCTTAAACAGTTTATAGTTTGCATCAAAGGATTCATCAATAATAATGGGGTTAGTACAAGTGAAGCCAGATAGAGTGGATGGATCTGCTGAAGGTTCCTTTGCAGCAACCCATGTGGTTTTGGGGTACTGCTCAGGTTTCCAGTAAGAGCCATCAGCATTCATTTTCCTTATGAACCCAACACCCTCTTTCCTAGGGTTTCGGTTCAGGATCTGCCTTTTGAGGACATCACATAGTCTCTGATGCCCTTTGAGACTTTTGTACATCCCTGTTTCAAGCAGTGTCTTCAACCTAGCATTCTCATCAGCAATAGCAGTGGTGTCCTCAGCAGAGGGGTTAGTTTCCACATCAACAGTTGAAGATATTGCAACAGTAGCAGAAGTAGAACATTCAGCAACAGAAGTAGCGTTATCACGCTCAATACATTTAAGACATGGTGGTTCAAATCCTTCCTGAGCTGAACTAATCTATTTGGCGCGAAGTGACTCGTTTTCTTTTTGAAGATCTTAATGAGCCGCTCTCAATTTCTCAAGATCTTGCTTCTTTTGAAGATAATCATAGGAAAGCCTTTCATGAGCTGTTGAGAGCGTTTCATGACAACTTTCAAGTTCCTCATACTTAACGTGAAGATTTTTTATGTCTTCAATTAAGGACTGAGATCGAGTCATTTCAGCGTCTAACAGATCATCGCTTTTGTCTAACAGTTTTTGAATGTGTTCCATGGTTTTCTGTTGTTCGGTTGCAATTTTAGAAAGTGTTTTGTAGCTGGGTTTGGAAACACAATCAGAGTCATTGTCACTAGATGTTTGACAGTGAGTAGTGCGTGTGTTTACCTTGGCACCACGTGCCATGAAGTAGTAGGAAGGAGCGGAGTAGTCCTTGTCATTTTCATCGGTGTCGATGATGAAGTCATTTTCTACAGTGTTGAAGATGGACTTGGCAATGTATGCTGTAGCCAGACTTGCAATGCCAGAATCGGACTCCTCCTCAGACTCCACCTCCGCCTCCTCAGATGCGGACTCATCCTCAGAGTCCATTTCCTTGCCAACAAACGCACGTGCCTTGCCAGATGAGCTCTTCTTGTGTGATGAAGACTTGGAGGAAGACTTGGAAGAAGATTTTGAGTATTTCTTCTTCTTCTTGTCGTCAGAGTCATACTCCTTGCTCTTCTTCTTCTTGTTGTTCTCATTGTCCCACTGTGGACACTCAGAGATGTAGTGGCCAGGTTTCTTGCACTTGTGACATGTTCTCTTCTTGTAGTCATGAGCATAAGCTTCATCATTCCTTGAGCTTGATCGTGAATACTTTCGGAAGCCTTTCTTCTTGGTGAATTTTTGGAACTTCTTCACAAGCATAGCAAGCTCCCTTCCAATGTCTTCAGGATCATCAGAACTGCTGTCAGACTCTTCTTCAGATGAGGAGACAGCCTTTGCCTTCAAGGCACGAGTTCGCCCATAGTTGGGACCGTAGATGTCTCTTTTCTCAGAAAGCTAAAACTCGTGTGTGTTGAGCCTTTCAAGTATGTCAGACGGATCGAGTGTCTTGAAATCAGGACGTTCTTGAATCATCAGGGCTAGGGTGTCAAACGAGCTGTCAAGTGATCTCAGGAGTGTCTTGACGACTTCATGCTTGGTGATCTCAGTAGCGCCGAGGGCTTGAAGCTCATTTGTGATGTCAGTGAGTCGATCGAACATGAGCTGGACATTCTCATTGTCATTTCTCTTGAAGCGGTTGAAGAGGTTGTGAAGGACACTGATTCTCTAATCTCTCTGGGTTGAGACGCCTTCGTTGACCTTGGATAGCCAGTCCCAAACTAGCTTAGATGTTTCCAAAGCACTAACGCGGCCATATTGTCCTTTGGTCAGATGACCACAGATGATATTCTTGGCAGTAGAGTCCAGTTGAACGAACTTCTTGACATCAGCGGCAGTGACACCTTCTCCAGCCTTGGGAACGCCGTTCTTGACGACATACCATAGGTCGACATCAATGGCTTCAAGATGCATGCGCATCTTATTCTTCCAGTAGGGATATTCAGTTCCATCGAAGACGGGGCACGCAGCGGAGATTTTAATTATCCCTGCAGTCGACATAGCTAAAACTCCAGGTGGTTAAACCGAATCACACAGAACAAGGGAGTACCTTGCTCTGATACCAATTGAAAGTGCTAGTGATCGACTAGAGGGGGGTGAATAGGCGATTTTTATGAAAGTCTTCAAAACATGTGAGTTTCGAAGACAAACGATAGAAATAAACCTATTATCATGCAGCGGAAGGTAGACTACACTAGGCAAACCATAGTCATGTATTCAATGAAGTGAAAGCACAATGACAAATAGCAGCTAGGTAGTAAGGATCAGGTAGGAGGATGTTAAGAAGCCAATCAGTACATGTAATCACTTAGTGAAGTCAAATGATGATGCTATCGTACAATGACTTCACAAGAACCAACAGTAAGTAAGGGAATGGAAGGATGAAACCAGTGACTCGTTGAAGACAATGATTTGTTGGACTAGTTCCAGTTGCTGTGACAACTGTACGTCTGGTTAGGACGGATAGGTATTTAAACCTGAGGACACTCAGTCCTGGACACTTAGTCCTGAGCACACAGCTCAAAACACTTAGTCCTCTCCGTATTCCCCTTGAGCTAAGGTCAAACAGACCTTGCCCAATCACTCTGGTAAGTCTTCAAGGTAGACTTCCAAACCTTCACAGACTTCGTTCACTGGCGATCCACAATGACTCTTGGATGCTCAGAACACGACGCCTAACCAGCTGGAGGATTCACAGTACTCAAGTGTAATAAGTCTTCAGATCACACAGACAAGAAGACTTAAGTGATGCCTAACACTCTTTGGCTCTGGGTGGTTAGGGCTTTATCCTCTCAAGGAATTCTCTCACAGGCTTCGAGGTGGGTTGCTCTCAAACGACAAAAGTCGTAGTTTAACTCTGAGCAGCCAATCGTTTATGGTTGTAGGGGGTGGGCTATTTATAGCCACTAGGCAACCTGACCTGATTTGTCCGAAATGACCCTGGGTCACTAAGGAACTGACACGTGTTCCAACGGTCAGATTTCAAACACACACGGCAACTTTACTTGGGCTACAAGCAAAGCTGACTTGTCCAACTCTGAACAAGATTCGCTCTCATAGTCTTCACTCGAAGACATAGGATTTTGGTTAAGCATCACTTCAGTCATTCTGACTGGTTTTCTTGGACCCCCACTTAACAGTATGGTGGTTTCTATGACTCAACAAAGAAGAAAAAGAACTACGAAAGATCTAAGTCTTCGCGCTCCATAGTCTTCATGCGATGTCTTCTCTTGTCATAGTCTTCAAGGTGAATGTCTTCACTTACCACCTTTGACTTCAATGTCTTCATACATTTTTAGGGGTCATCTCTGGTAGGAAAACCGAATCAATGGGGACTTCTACCTGTGTTATCCTGCAATTCTCACAAACACATTAGTCCCTCAACTAGGTTTGTCGTCAATACTCCAAAACCAACTAGGGGTGGCACTAGATGCACTTACAAGAAGGCATTTCAACAAATTAGAAGCAATGAAAGCTAGACACCATATGAAAGATGCAACGAATATCACTCTATCAAGTTAAAATTGTCTCGTCATAAGTGCCATTTCAACAAATTAGTAGTACAAGCTAGAAAAGAATGTGATATGTAACCTATATCACACTCCGAAGTCAAACATTTCTTATGATAAGTGATTGTTGCAGGTTACACAATAGTAGTGATATGATGTAAGAACATGGTGTGATAGACAGATATTGTATGTTCTAGAAACAGGAACACGTGTCTTACTCAAGTATAATGTGTAAAGTAAGCAGATGGAATTCAACAAAATTAGAAGCAATACAAGCTAGACATCACACATAACATGCAACCACATATAACAGTGCCAAGTTAGAGGGAGCACCGGTGATGCTTGTAACGCCCTCGATGCGGCTATATCTCCCACGTGTCGAAGCACGACTTAGAGGCATAACCGCATTGAAAGCAATGTCACAAGTGAGGTAATCATCACATAACCCATGTAATACATAAGGGAAAGAGATACATAGTTGGCTTACAATCGCCACTTCACACAATTACATGAATAAAGCATTACATCATCCAAATACAATCAAGGTCCGACTACGGAACCAAAATAAAAGAAGAACCCCAAATGCGACACGGTCCCCGATCGACCCCAACTGGGCTCCACTACTGATCAACTAGAACGAAACAACACAAAGGACAAGATCTTCATCGAGCTCCTCTGTGAGCTTGGTTGCGTCATCTGCACGGTTCAACGGCACCTGCAAGCTGGTTTGGAAGTATCTGTCAGTCACGGGGACTCAGCAATCTCGCACCCTCGCGATCGAGACTATTTAAGCTTATGGGTAAGGTAAAAGGTATGAGGTGGAGCTGCAGCAAGCGACTAGCATATATGGTGGCTGACATACGCAAATGAGAGCGAGACAAGAAGGCAAAGCACGGTCGATAAAAGTATGATCAAGAAGTGATCCTAGAACAACCTACATCAAGCATAACTCCAACACCGTGTTCACTTCCCGGACTCCGCCGGAAAGAGACCATCACGGTTACACACGCAGTTGATTCATTTTAATTAAGTTAAGGTTCAAGTTATCTACAACCGGACATTAACAAATTCTCATCTGCCCAAAACCACGGGCACGGCTTTCGAAAGTTCAAATCCCTGCAGGGGTGTCCCAACTTAGTCCATGACAAGCTCTCACGGTCAACGAAGGAATAGACCTCCTCCCAAGACATTCCGATCAGACTCGGTATCCCAGTACTACAAGACATCCTCGACAATGGTAAAACAAGTCCAGCAAGACCACCCGCCGTGCCGACAAATCCCGATAGGAGCTGCACATATCTCGTTCTCAGGGCACACCGGATAAGCTAAGCGTACAGGAGCCGACTTAACCCAAGTTGCCAAGGGATGGCCCTGCACGGTGCTCTGGGTTGGACCAACACTCAGAGGAGCACTGGCCCGGGGGGGTTAAAATAAGATGACCCTTGGGCTGGCCTAACCCAAGGGAAAAAGAGGCTAGGTGGCAAATGGTAAAACCAAGGTTGGGCCTTGCTGGAGGAGTTTTATTCAAAGCGAACTGTCAAGGGGTTTCCATTATAACCCAACCGCGTAAGGAACGCAAAATCCGGGAACATAACACCGATATGACGGAAACTAGGGCGGCAAGAGTGGAACAAAACACTAGGCATAAGGCCGAGCCTTCCACCCTTTACCAAGTATATAGATGCATTAATTAAATAAGATATATTGTGATATCCCAACAAGTAAACATGTCCCAACAAGGACCAACATCTCCATGTTCTAACAAGGAACAAACTTCAATCTTCACCTGCAACTAACAACGCTATAAGAGGGGCTGAGCAAAGCGGTAACATAGCCAAACAACGGTTTGCTAGGACAAGGTGGGTTTGAGGCTTGGTTCAACAATATGGGAGGCATGATAAGCAAGTGGTAGGTATCGCAGCATAGGCATAGCAAAAGAGCAAGCAACTAAGCAAGCAAAGATAGAAGTGATTTCGAGGGTATGATCATCTTGCCTGGAATCCCGCATGGAAGAAGAACGAGTCCATGAAGAAGACAAACGGACGTAGTCGAACGAATCCTCACAACACGACGTTATCGGAACCAACCCGAAGAAGCAACACCGGAAAGAAGCAAACAATCATGGTGAACAAACATCACATAAGCATGGCACGATGCACAAACAAGTATGATGCATGTCCGGTTTAATGAAGCATGGCATGGCAAAATGCACAAACAATCCTACAAATTAAGTGGAGCTCAACATGCAACTCCGTTGCATATTGACGAAACACCACATGACTTATTTAGTTCTCTCTCGTTAGGTACTCAACAATATTAAATGTTGTTTAAACATGGCAAGAGGTGAAGCATAACAAAACTATATCATCTAAACAATTTATATGGGGCCGGACATAACAAATAACAAATCCTGTAAATCCCCATATGCCTTAGTAATTTAATGCAACAACAATTTAAACATTTTAATTGTTGTTATCATGATGCAGATGACATGAACAAGTTTATGCAATTTTTTTTATTAAAACTTGACAAGAGCATTATTATGAAGCATTTGATATCGTGGTGGAAAGGAAAAGGGTGCCACAACGACGAATCCGAAAATGATGCCACGACAACATATCGGTTATCCGGTAGCCCACGGGGATACCGGTGCAAAAGGAAGTGACGGGAGCGTGTCATGCCAGGATGGTGGGGTGACCCGATTACGGGGTTCTCACATGTCAGTGGCAAGGCAAAAGAGGGGCAACATGCACCGAACAACTCCGACACGGAGCAAACACGAGCATTTCATACAACATATGCATTCGGTCCACGAGTCATCGTCTCGGCGGTTATACCTTCGAAGGGTGCATTATCGGAACGGAACAAGTTCGTAGAGGAAAGTAGGCGTTCTCACAACGACGGTACTGGGAGTAGTCGTTCACGTTCGTTCGGAGAGGTACTTGATGACTCCAACGTCTTCGGAGCGACGGTAGTTGTACACGATCCACGAGACGTCAATCGTTCGGGGTCCGACTTGCGGTTCTTGCCGACATGAGTGGTACTTGGCATTTTCGTGTAGACGAACTCGGCGCATCCGAAGGGTCACACTCGTCGTCGTGGGAACTTGATGAATCCGAGGTCTTTGAGCGTCGTGGTACTTGTCAGATCATCATATAAACGTTTTTTTCGAAGAGGAACTTGTCGCGTCCCAGAGTGAGTAAGGCAAAAGCCCTCGTTCAACGAAGCTCGAACTTGACGAAATCCACAAACAGGACTTGGCGCATCCTGGTCTTGGAGAGGCCTATGGAAAAGAACTTGGCGAAAACCCCTGAAGGCGCTGCTCGTTCGTTGAAAGGGAAAGAAAACAACGGCAGCAGCAGGCATCGCAGACACCGGGCGTGGTCGCCTGTAGACGGCCGGAGATGCAGCAGCAAAAGCAAAACAGCGGCGGCTCCCGAAACTTGACAGCGCATGGAGGGAGGAGGTCGAGGACGCAAGCGGGGCAGTGGTGCTGGCGACGGTCGAGGACGACGCCTCCGGTCAGCGAAGCACGGGTGCAGGGAAGGAGGAGTTCCTGCTCGGGGAGGCGCAGGTGATGGTTGCCGTGGTGCTCTTCTACAGGGTGCCATGGCGGGGAGGCGACGAAGAGGATGGTGCTCTGGGCGCAGGACAGGAGGTCGAGCTGCGAGGCCATGAGAGACGCGGCGCGAATGACTCGGGCTCCTGGCGCGAGCGGGGACGGGAAGACCGGCGCGGCTCCGGGGTAGCGTGCAGAGGAAGGAGTAGCTCCGGCAGTGGCGGTCGCTGGCCGGCGCAGCAGCGGCATGGGAGGTGAGGAGGCGGCGGAGCAGTCTCGTGGTGCTGGGAGGAAGGCGAGGTTGCGCGGCGGCCAAGGGGCAGCGCTCGGCGGCGTTCGCGGGAGGAGCTGGCGATGGGGGTTGCGTGGGATCGGGAGGAAAAGGGGTCGAGAGGATCTGGATCGAGCCGAGGGCTCTGCTCCTCTCTCTAGAGATATGTGTGGAGGCGGCGCAGGAGGGAGAGGTCGATGGGGAAAGAAGGGAACGAGCAGGGAATGATAGGGTTACAGCGGGGGCGCGGCTGGGCCTTGGGCCACTGGCTGCGGGGAAGGTTGGGCCGGGCGTGGGAGGCCTTGTCCAAATGGGCCACGGGAAAGCAGGCCGCCTGACCGCTGGGCTCTGCTCTCTTCTTTATCCCTCTAATTTGCTTTAACAGGAAAACAAATAGAGAGAAGAAAAAAATAAAGAGAGGGTTGGGGAAAGAATATTTCAGAAAAATAAAATATTCTTGGAGCGCCGGAACTTTGCACAAATATAATAAAATGGTTTGGCGATATTTTAGAGATAGAAAAATAATTCAAGTTTGAATTAGATTCAACTTGAGCCATTTTTGAATCCAACCAAAAAAAGTCCAAAGGATCTGAAAATTGGAGGAGGTGGTCCTGGCACGGTCTAGAATTTATAGGAAAAGAATGAACATTAATAGAGAAGGGAAAACGGGACTAGCAAAAGACAGGAAATAGAAGGAAAAGAGAAGGAGATGAGGCATGGGACGAAGGCATGGGGAAATATTTTGCAAGTGTGTTAAGGTAATTCCACATAATTGGAATATTGACTATAGCTCTCTAAATATCGAGAGGATATGTTGTAAAGAGAATCACCATGTGAATTCCCTCAGTTTAAATGGATCAAAGATCCATGCCATTTATTTAGTTGAGTTAAGAAAAGAAATGACATGATGGCATGATGACATGATGCAATGCACATGATGAAATGATGAAATGCAACGGAACAAAAGAAACACATGAAGAAACCCGAAAACCCTGGAAGGCATCTGAAGCTCCGGTCTTGGGGCATTACAACACTCCACCACTACGAGAGGATCTCGTCCCGAGATGTAGAATGGCACCGGGGAAAACGGAAAAGAAAGAGAAGAGGTAAAACTAAGTTGCTCCTTTGACAACGAGTGAGACCAAAGAACCTTGAAAAGGTTAAGTCATTTCGAGAAAAGAATACAACAGAGGTGAACGAACTTGAAAACACTCCGTTAGAAAAGAGGAACAAGGAAGAACAAATTCAGGCAGCACTCCGGTTGAAAGGAGATGCAAGGCTTGATAAGGCGAAAAGAACTTGAGCAAAAAGGCACAACACTCCGGTTAAATGGATAAGCACGAAAAGAACATGGTCTTTGACAAAAACGAGATGATGGGTTGAAAAGCGCAACATGACAATGCCTCCGGAACAAAAGAACAGAAGATAGATAATTGAAATAGGGGAACGGAGAAGAAAAATGTCAACTTCTGCCACAAAAGAGCTAGAAAAGGCACCTTTAGGAGAAGGGTTGAACGGAGTTATTGGAAAGCCAATAATGAAAAGAATAAGCTTGATATGGTCTTATGGAGTACATCTCAAATTATGAGGTGACAACCTGCCACTCACGGAAAAAATTTGATTGGATTTATATTACAAGGAAACGAGAAGCTATTTCACCAGGAGGATAAACGAACTTGAGTCATTTATGAGCACCATAATAGCAACAATCCTTAGGGAAGGCTTTTGGTGAAAATATTACCCAAGATAACTCAAATGACGAGATTGATGGATTTAAAATATCTCATTCCTGACAACTTGCGAATCATGAAACACGAAAGAAATTATCAAGAATGACATAATACCACCTCCAATGATACGGTAGACAGAATAGCACACCGGATTGCAATGATGAATAAAGCTTGAACTCCTCTGAAAAGAATCTTGATGAACACTTCGGAAAGGAATTAAATCCTTTATGAACCATCATGTAGAACCTCCATGAAGAACTCCGGTAAACGAAAGAATGAACAAACGGAAGGAAAGAGAAGTTGAAAACACAAGGTGAATCCTTGTACCGATTTAAATGAATCTCCGTGGTGAAGTAATTGAAAAAGGTTGGAACTCCGGGAAAAATAGAAGATGAAACAAAGAAACCGAGAATTTTTCAATGAACCTTCGGAATAAGGAATTAATCACTTGGATGAACAAGAATAAGAATTATGTTATGCTTATCCTTCACCAATTTAAATTGATGACAATCCACGGATTTGGCATACTACTTATTCTCGTAGCAAGGATGAAGATGGATATAGCTCAACTTGAGAAGGTCTTCAACGATCCACCGGTAGAATTTGGAAAGCACGAATGCATTGATATGATAAACGAAGGAAGAAGAATCTTGGAAGAAGCACCGTAAGAATTTAAAATGGATGAAGAAAAGATAAAGAAACACCGGGAAGAATTAGCAAATGAACGAAGATGCTTGAGAGGATTTAGATACATGAGAACGAAGGGATCACAAACTGATTAGAGATCACTTGAATGAAGCACCGGTAAGATTGGAGAACGATAACTGAAAGCTGGGTAATGAATAATTATGAGATGATGGGCTCCGGAGAACAAACTGAAAAGAATCTTGAATTGCTCCGGATGGGTGAAAAGAATTTCCACAATCGAAATAATTATGAGAGGATGGCAACAAGCTAGAATCGCGAATCTTGAAGAGAATGGAGCAAGATTTACGAGAAACTCTTCTTCGGTCTTCAAAATCTGAGAATGACGACGATTACCACCAGTGAGAATTTTTGAGGCCCTCCAGAATGAAGAATGGAAAAGGTTGAGCCAACGATGAAAAGAATTTTGAAAGATCTTGGAGAAAGACATTTGACTGATGACAATTCATTCTTACGTCAAACTTGGAAAAGAATTACAGAATAACTCCGGAAAGATTAGAAGAGTCAGGTAAGATCCTGGGAAAAGACCTGTGGGTTAGGGCCCACTCAAAAGAAACACCGTTGAAAGATGTGAAAGAGAGGTTGCACCGGTTGAATTAAATGACTTGAATGAGATAACAACCTCAAAATAGATCTAACTGATCTTGAATGAAAAAACACGATCCTTCTGAGATATCTTGAGCACTCCGGGACAATAGAATAGTGAGAGGTGAACGATTAAGAATTGCACCAGCATGAGAAAACATTGAAATACGAAAAAGAATATGATCAACATCGAAAGCTTGAATTGGTTCCACCGGAGAAGAAAACGAGTGAAGAGTAACGAACTTGAAGCTCCATTAGAATCTTCCTAAGAATCACCGGATAAGAACATTGACGGAAAAGGAATGAAGAGGCCTCGAATCAATAAGATGAATACTTGATTAAGAAATATGAGTCCTTGAGGAAAAAGGGTGGGTTGGCGGGAAAAACAAAGGCAACTTGGAGATGGATGACAAAAATACCGTTGAGCTGAACTGATAAATGATCTTGCGAATGTTGAAGTGATCAGATCCACTTGAAGAGAGACACACCGGTTGAAAAGAAATTGGCATGACAATCTCGATTATCATGAAGGATTGGTATTCACATAGGAGTATGAGAACACCGTTTAAAGAAGGTATGGAATCAACATTTGACTTCGAAGCAACTCGAATACCACAACTGAAAACGAAACAAAGGATTGGCTTGCAGAATAAGCCGGAACAAACATATGATAGAGATTTCGTCCGAAGTTTTCGTGGTGGGGCCTACACGGGCTCGATCGTACAGCACCATCATGTACAAGGCAGTGCACATGACATACGAAGCGTCCCCGAGTCGGCATAGCCAAGGACTCTTTAAGACACAACGAGACCACTGTAAAACCGACCGTAAATAGGCGGACCACTAGACGTCGAACCCCAATTTCATATCATACATCTGTCGGGAAGATATTCTAAGAGCTACTTGAATTCCCACCTATGAAACTCCTGAAATTTTCTGGTTATGCAATCAGGTGTTGGGGATACAGGTGAAGCATAATATCTCACCCAAAACTAGCAAATCCTACATCCAGCTGTATCCATCCTTCAACACATAACCAAGAAACCTTCGGAAATCATCTACCTCAACCTTCGAAAAGCATCCGTTATACGAGTTATGGCAATACTCCCGAACTCCCTCCCCAGTACTGGGTGGCGTCTAGGTTATCTCACCAACGAACTGCATAAAAGAGATTTTCGATGTCGGCGAAAGTAAACTCAGGTATTCCAGAACTGCAACGATAAAATTAAGACGACAACACCTCAGAGATCAACTCCCCGAGACACTTCCACAAAACCCCTGACAGGAGGCACCAAAACAATGTTCTCATCATAAAACCATCGGAACGATTCCAAGATACCCGCGTGATCCTAAAATTTTCTTTAGTGAAATTTGAGAAGAGAAGAGTCAAAACTCTATGTCAGGATGCCTTACCAGAGCGATGAGGAGACTGGGGAGTAAAAAGAATTCCTAAACTCTCCGATATATAATTCCTAAATGACTTCAAACATTTTTCTAGACACAACTCGGCTGCTAAAAACGATCAAGCAATGGGGCTCCTAAGGTCGGGGAAGGCTCTGATTACCAACTTGTAACGCCCTCGATGCGGCTATATCTCCCACATGTCGAAGCACGACTTAGAGGCATAACCGCATTGAAAGCAATGTCGCAAGTGAGGTAATCATCACACAGCCCATGTAATACATAAGGGAAAGAGATACATAGTTGGCTTACAATCGCCACTTCACACAATTACATGAATAAAGCATTACATCATCCAAATACAATCAAGGTCCGACTATGGAACCAAAATAAAAGAAGAACCCCAAATGCGACACGGTCCCTGATCGACCCCAACTGGGCTCCACTACTGATCAACTAGAACGAAACAACACAAAGGACAAGATCTTCATCGAGCTCCTCTGTGAGCTTGGTTGCGTCATCTGCACGGTTCAACGGCACCTGCAAGCTGGTTTGGAAGTAATTGTGAGTCACGGGGACTCAGCAATCTCGCACCCTCGCGATCGAGACTATTTAAGCTTATGGGTAAGGTAAAAGGTATGAGGTGGAGCTGCAGCAAGCGAGTAGCATATATGGTGGCTGACATACGCAAATGAGAGCGAGACAAGAAGGCAAAGCACGATCGATAAAAGTATGATCAAGAAGTGATCCTAGAACAACCTACGTCAAGCATAACTCCAACACCGTGTTCACTTCCCGGACTCCGCCGGAAAGAGACCATCACGGTTACACACGCAGTTGATTCATTTTAATTAAGTTAAGGTTCAAGTTATCTAGAACCGGACATTAACAAATTCCCATCTGCCCATAACCGCGAGCACGGCTTTCGAAAGTTCAAATCCCTGCAGGGGTGTCCTAACTTAGCCCATGAGAAGCTCTCACGGTCAACGAAGGAATAGACCTCCTCCCAAGACATTCCGATCAGACTCGGTATCCCGGTACTACAAGACATCCTCGACAATGGTAAAACAAGTCCAGCAAGACCACCCGCCGTGCCGACAAATCCCGATAGGAGCTGCACATATCTCGTTCTCAGGGCACACCGGATAAGCTAAGCGTACAGGAGCCGACGTAACCCAAGTTGCCAAGGGATGGCCCTGCACGGTGCTCTGGGTTGGACCAACACTCAGAGGAGCACTGGCCCGGGGGGGTTAACATAAGATGACCCTTGGGCTGGCCTAACCCAAGGAAAAAAGAGGCTAGGTGGCAAATGGTAAAACCAAGGTTGGGCCTTGCTGGAGGAGTTTTATTCAAAGCGAACTGTCAAGGGGTTCCCATTATAACCCAACCGCGTAAGGAACGCAAAATCCGGGAACATAACACCGATATGACGGAAACTAGGGCGGCAAGAGTGGAACAAAACACTAGGCATAAGGCCGAGCCTTCCACCCTTTACCAAGTATATAGATGCATTAATTAAATAAGATATATTGTGATATCCCAACAAGTAAACATGTTCCAACAAGGACCAACATCTCCATGTTCTAACAAGGAACAAACTTCAATCTTCACCTGCAACTAACAACGCTATAAGAGGTGCTGAGCAAAGCGGTAACATAGCCAAACAATAGTTTGCTAGGACAAGGTGGGTTTGAGGCTTGGTTCAACAATATGGGAGGCATGATAAGCAAGTGGTAGGTATCGCATCATAGGCATAGCAAAAGAGCGAGCAACTAAGCAAGCAAAGATAGAAGTGATTTCGAGGGTATGATCATCTTGCCTGAAATCCCGCAAGGAAGAAGAACGAGTCCATGAAGAAGTCAAATGGACGTAGTCGAACGAATCCTCACAACACGATGTTATCGGAACCAACCCGAAGAAGCAACACCGGAAAGAAGCAAACAATCATGGTGAACAAACATCACATAAGGATGGCACGATGCGCAAACAAGTATGATGCATGTCCGGTTTAATGAAGCATGGCATGGAAAAATGCACAAACAATCCTACAAATTAAGTGGAGCTCAACATGCAACTCCATTGCATATTGACGAAACACCACATGACTTATTTAGTTCTCTCTCGTTAGGTACTCAACAATATTAAATGTTGTTTAAACATGGCAAGAGGTGAAGCATAACAAAACTATATCATCTAAACAATTTAAATGGGGCCGGACATAACAAATAACAAATCCTGTAAATCCCCATATGCCTTAGTAATTTAATGCAACAACAATTTAAACATTTTAATTGTTGTTATCATGATGCAGATGACATGAACAAGTTTATGCAATTTTTTTTATTAAAACTTGACAAGAGCATTATTATGAAGCATTTGACATCGTGGTGGAAAGGAAAAGGGTGCCACAACGACGAATCCGAAAATGATGCCACGACAACATATCGGTTATCCGGTAGCCCACGGGGATACCGGTGCAAAAGGAAGTGACGGGAGCGTGTCATGCCAGGATGGTGGGGTGACCCGATTACGGGGTTCTCACATGTCAGTGGCAAGGCAAAAGAGGGGCAACATGCATCGAACAACTCCGACACGGAGCAAACACGAGCATTTCATACAACATATGCATTCGGTCCACGAGTCATCGTCTCGGCGGTTATACCTTCGAAGGGTGCATTATCGGAACGGAACAAGTTCGTAGAGGAAAGTAGGCGTTCTCGCGACGGCGGTACTGGGAGTAGTCGTTCACGTTCGTTCGGAGAGGTACTTGATGACTCCAACGTCTTCGGAGCGACAGTAGTTGTACACGGTCCACGAGACGTCGATCGTTCGGGGTCCGACTTGCGGTTCTTGCCGACATGAGTGGTACTTGGCATTTTCGTGTAGACAAACTTGGCGCGTCCGAAGGGTCACACTCGTCGTCGTGGGAACTTGGTGAATCCGAGGTCTTCGAGCGTCGTGGTACTTGTCGGATCATCATGTAGACGTTTTTTTCGAAGAGGAACTTGTCGCGTCCCAGAGTGAGTAAGGCAAAAGCCCTCGTTCAACGAAGCTCGAACTTGACAAAATCCACAAACAGGACTTGGCGCATCCTGGTCTTGGAGAGGCCTATGGAAAAGAACTTGGCAAAAACCCCTGAAGGCGCTGCTCGTTCGTTGAAAGGGAAAGAAAACAACGGCAGCAGCAGGCATCGCAGACACTGGGCGTGGTCGCCTGTAGACGGCCGGAGATGCAGCAGCAAAAGCAAAACAGCGGCGACTCCCGAAACTTGACAGCGCGTGGAGGCAGGAGGTCAAGGACGCAAGCGGGGTAGTGGTGCTGGCGATGGTCGAGGACGACGCCTCCGGTCAGCGAAGCACGGGTGCAGGGAAGGAGGAGTTCCTGCTCGGGGAGGCGCAGGTGATGGTCGCCGTGGTGCTCTGCTGCAGGGAGCAATGGCGGGGAGGCGACGAAGAGGATGGTGCTCTGGGCGCAGGACAGGAGGTCGAGCTGCGAGGCCATGAGAGACGCGGCGCGAAGGACTCAGGCTCCTGGCGCGAGCGGGGACGGGAAGACCGGCGCGGCTCCGGGGTAGCATGCAGAGGAAGGAGTAGCTCCGGCAGTGGCGGTCGCTGGCCGGCGCAGCAGCGGTGTAACACCCTCGATGCGACTATAGCTCCCACGTGTCGAGGCACGACTTAGAGACATAATCGCATTGAAGGCATATTTCGCAAGTTAGGCAATCTTCACAAACATCCCATGTAATATAATAATAAAAGGGGAGATAACATAGTTGGCTTACACTCGCCACGTCAATCAAGTACATAAATAACATTACATCATCCAAACACTCATGGCCCGACTACGGCGCCAAAATAAAAGAAAACCCAACATGCGACATGGTCCCAATCACCCCCAACTGGGCACCACTACTGATCATCAGGGAAGGAAACATAGTAACGTTGAGAGTCCTCGTCGAACTCCCACTTGAGCTCATACGCGTCTCCTGGAGCGGAATCATCAGGCCCTGCATCTAGTGTAATAGTAATCTGTGAGCCACAGGGACTCAGCAATCTCGCACCCTCGCGATCAAGACTATTTAAGCTTATAGGTAAGGCAAGGTAAATATGAGTGGAGCTGCAGCAAGCGACTAGCAAAATATGGTGGATAACTTATACGCAGAAGAGAGCGAGAAGAGGAGGCAAAGCGCGAGCGAGAAACTAGAGAGCAACCTGCGCAAACATTACTCCAACACTGTGTCCACTTCCCGGACTCCGCCGAGAAGGGGCCATCATGGTAACACACTCAGTTGATTCATTTCAATTAATTAAGGTTCAAGTTATCTACAACCGGACATTAACAAATTCCCATCTGCCCATAACCGCGGGCATGGCTTTCGAAAGTTCAAATCCCTGCAGGGGAGTCCCAACTTAGCCCATGACAAGCTCTCACGGTCAACGAAGGAATAGACCTCCTCCCAAGACGTTCCGATCAGACTCGGTATCTCGGTAACTCAAGACACTTCGACAGGTTAAAACAAGACCAGCAACACCGCCCGAATGTGCCGACAAATCCCGATAGGAGCTGCACATATCTCTTTCTCAGGGCACACTCAGATGAGCGCTCCATACAACTATAACCAAACCTCGAGTTTCCCCGAGGGGGCACTGCACAGGACTCTAGTTTGGACCAACACTCAGAGGAGCACTGGCCCGGGGGGGTTTAAATACGATGACCCGCGGGCTCCGGAAACCCGAGGGAAAAAGAGGCTAGGTGGCAAATGGTAAGACCAAGGTTGGGCATTGCTGGAAAAGCTTTAATCAAGGCGAAATATCAAGGGGTTCCCATTATAACCCAACCGCGTAAGGAACGCAAAATCCGGGAACATAACACCGATATGACGGAAACTAGGGCGGCAAGAGTGGAACAAAACACTAGGCGAGAGGCCGAGCCTTCCACCCTTTACCAAGTATATAGATGCATTAAGATAACATGGCAATATAATGATATCCCAACAAGGAAATAAATGTTCCAACAAGGAACGACCTCCAATCTTCACCTGCAACTAGCAACGCTATAAGAGGGGCTGAGCAAAGCGGTAACATAGCCAATCAACGGTTTGCTAGGACAATGGTGGGTTAGAGGTTTGACATGGCAATTTGGGAGGCTTGCAAGCAATTGGTAGGCATCGTAGCATTGGCATAGCAAAAGAGCGAGCAAACTAGCATAGCAAAGATAGTAGTGATTTCGAGGGTATGATCATCTTGCCTGCACAGTTGTCAGAGTTGACTGGATCCTCGAAAGCAAACTCAACGGGCTCCTCGTTAGCGAACTCGTCTCCCAGCTCTACCCAAACAAGACAAACAAGCATCCAGGATACAATCAACCACGTGCAAACTCAAACAACACGATGCAAAGATGATATGCTATGTGGGATGCGATGCGGGATGTAAAATGCAAGATATGACAGGAAATGCATGAACCTGGCCTCAACTTGGAAAATCAAGTGTGCCACTGGAAAGATGAGATGAAATCGCTTGAAAACGATATAAAGAACGCCGGAATAGGAGTTACGGTTTGGAAATGGCAAGCGATCCAAAAATGACACCGGTCTGCGATTTACAGCAAGTAGGCATCTAAATGCAATGAGATGAACATGCTACAGCACCCAAACATGACAACAAAATACATGGCAGGGATGCATACAAGAGTCTTAACAAAAGTCTAGCACTGAGCTACAGCCAATTCATCCATTAACAGGTTCAAACAAGCATGGCAAAAATGCATATGACAAACACATCTCAGACTTAGTGAAATTAACACTTGTCTGGAATTTCAGATCAGGTAGCCCTCTTCGGAGCCACAAAACTACATGCTACAGGATCTGATCATGGCAACGTAAAGCATGGAATGGAGCTACTCAAAGAGCTTAACAAAAGTCCCTTAGTGACCTTGAGCCAAAAGGGATCAGAAAATACAATTGCAAGCATGTGAACATAGCAAAAACATAATCAGTTTTCAGACTTAGTGAAAAACTGACACATGCTGAAATATAACTCAAGTAGGCATGTTTACAAGTTCGATGCACTCACTACGGTGCAAGTCATGGCAAGACAAGCATACATCTATCAAGAAGGCACAAAATACAAGCTAGACATGGCAAGAACAATAGCATAGCATGCACGCAACTACAACATCATCGGCAAAATTGCAAACAAGTTGACAATCTGCCCAGATTCACAAAGTAGCAAAAGTAGAGCTCGATTGACTCATGTTAGGTTGCTCCATAATTTCAAACAAAGACATGGATGGATATATCACTACAACATTAGGAAAATATCCTTACTGATCATCCTCAAAAGAGGCACGGATCACTAGGAAACAACATGAAAATATGGCATCATGAGATAAACAGCTCCAGGACTTAGTGGAATTACTAAGTCCCTGAAAACAGAATTAGCAAGTGCACCACTTTGCAAGCTTGCACTAGTCACCACACACATCCTAAAAATACATGGCTTGCACCTCTGGAGAGATGACAAAACCCTTAACAAAACACATGTAGAACTCATGGGCATAGTATGCACATATTAATCATGGCAAAAATGACAAAAGTGCTAAACGGAGTAACAGATCTGGCAATTAACTCAAGTAGCCCTCTTCTAATAGCATTTCGGGCATCAAGATGAGCTCAAATGAAAATGATGCAATGGAATGAAATGATATACTCTCTGAGATGAACATTTTGCTATGCTATATGCATGAATCAGAGCTAGGGCTGCAAAGTTACGGAGCCGCGAACATGTGCACATGGACTGAAATTCTGGGACTTAGACGAAAATTTGACCTAGGGTTTTTTGGATCTAGATCTTGCGCACAGAAATCGAGGCGGCCCGAGCACTGTAGACCGGCGGGGAAGGAGCTCGCCGGAGCCGGCGTTGGCGGCGGGAGGCGGCGGGGCGAGGCCGGCGGCCGGGCGAAGCGGCGGCGTCGGTCGGGCGAGGCGGCGGCGGAGGCGGCGGCCGGGCAAGGCGGCGTTGGCGGCGGGAGGCGGCGGGGCGAGGCCGGCGGCCGGGCGAAGCGGCGGCGTCGGCGGAGGCGGCGGCCGGGCGAGGCGGCGGCGGAGGCGGCGGCCGGGCAAGGCGGCGGTGGCGGCGGCGCGGGGCGCGGCGCGAGGCGGCGGCGGCGGAGGCGGCGCGAGGCGGCGGCAGCGGAGCGCGACGCGAGGCGAGGCGGTGGGCGGCTACGGGCCGCGGGGGCCGGCCGTGGGCTCCCGGGCCGCGCGGTGGGACGCGGCGGCGGGTGCCACATGGCAACGTGGGAGAGGACGGCGGCGGTGTCCGGCGCGCGGACGGACGTGTCCGGCGCGCGGAGATAATTTTTAGGGTTTCAAAGGTAGGAGGAGATCCGAAAATCGGGGCGGTGTTTAAATAGGCATAGAGGGAGCTAGGAGAGTCCAAATGAGGTGCGGTTTTCGGCCACGCGATCGTGATCAAACGCTCTAGATGATGGAGTAGAGTTTAGTGGGTTTTGGGACAAATTGGAGGGGTGTTGGGCTGCAACACACACGAGGCCTTTTTGGTCCCTCGGTTAACCGTTGGAGTATCAAACAAAGGCCAAATGATACGAAACTTGACAGGCGGTCTACCGGTAGTAAACCAAGGCCGCTTGGCAAGTCTCGGTCCAATCCGGAAATTTTTAACCCCACACACGAAAGAAAGCTAGAAATGACCACCGGAGGAGAACGAAGCGCCGGAATGCAAAACAGACAACGGGGAAAATGCTCGAATGCATGAGACGAACACGTATGCAAATGCAATGCACATGATGACATGATATGAGATGCATGACAACGACAACAACACACGGAGACAAAACCCGAACCCGAGGAACTAAATATAACTTAACGCCGGAAACGACAAGAGTTGGAGTACAAATTGGGAAAGTTACATCCGGGGTGTTACAACACTCCACCACTACGAAAGGATCTCGTCCCGAGATCTAGGACTGAAAGAACGCCGGGTACTCAGAACGGAGGTCATCCTCGCGTTCCCAGGTAGCTTCATGGTCGGAATGGTGTGACCACTTGACTTTGAGAAATTTGATTGACTTGTTGCGAGTCTTGCGTTCAGTCTTTTCAAGAATAGCAACTGGGTGCTCACGATAGGAGAGATCTTCTTGGAGCTCAATGTCCTCAAAGTTGACGGTGCGGTCAGGAGTCTTGAAGCACTTTCGAAGCTGAGAGACATGGAACACGTCGTGAACATTTGCAAAGTTTGAAGGAAGCTCGAGTTGATAGGCGAGGTCGCCTCTCTTGCTGACAATCTTGAAAGGTCCCACGTATCTAGGGGCAAGCTTCCCTTTGATACCGAAGCGACGAGTACCTTTCATAGGAGAGACACGGAGGTAAACATGATCTCCGATCTCGAAAGCCAAATCACGGTGCTTACTATCATAGTAGCTCTTCTGACGGGATTGGGCTGCTTTGAGGTTATCATGAATGACTTTGCACATTTCTTCTGACTCTGTGATTAAGTCATTACCCAAAAGCTGACGTTCACCGGTTTAAGACCAGTTGAGAGGGGTACGGCACTTCCTGCCATACAGAATTTCAAATGGGGACTTGCCCGAACTTGCTTGAAAACTGTTGTTGTAGGAGAATTCAGCATAAGGAAGACAATCCTCCCACTTCATGCCGAAGGAGATCACACGAGCCCTGAGCATATCTTCAAGAATCTGGTTGACACGCTCGACTTGACCGCTAGTTTGAGGATGGAAAGTTGTGCTGAAGCGGATGTCGGTGCCCATGGCCTTCTGAAAAGAATCCCAAAACTTCGAGGTAAAGATGCTGCCACGGTTTGAAGAGATCAATTGAGGAATACCATGCAGAGAGACAATTCGATAGGTATAGAGTTCCGCCAATTATTGCTGCAGTGATCGACTCTTTGATAGGCAGAAAGTGAGCCACTTTGGTGAGTTTGTCGATGACAACGAATATAGCATCATTGCCACTCTTGGACTTTGGAAACCCATTCACGAAGTCCATTTCAATGTGGTCAAACTTCCATTCTGGAATGGCAAGAGGTTGGAGGAGACCTGCTGGCCTTTGGTGTTCTGCCTTCACTTTTCTGCATACATCACATTCATTCACGAATTGAGCGATCTCGCGCTTCATTCGAGTCCACCAATAAGCTTGCTTAAGGTCCTGATACATCTTCGTGCTCCCAGGGTGGATGGAGAGGAGAGAATTGTGAGCCTCGTTCATGATCACTTTACGAAGGTCACCTTTGGGTACAACAATACGATCCTTGAAGAAGAGAGTGTCCTTGTCATCAAGGCGGTAGCACTTGTACTTGGACTGACTCTTGGCAATCCCAATCTTCACCATTTTCACCATAGCATCAAGAAGCTGAGCTTGGCGAATCCGGTCTTCTAAGGTAGGAGAGACTTGAAGGTTGGCGAGGAAACCTTGAGGAACAACTTGCAGATTAAGTTTGCGAAAAGCTTCACAAAGCTCGGGTTGATAAGGCTTGAGAATCATACTGTTGCAGTAAGCTTTCCTGCTCAATGTGTCAGCAAACACATTGGCCTTGCCTGGAGTATACTCAATACTTGGATTATACTCTTGAATCATTTCGACCCATCGAGTTTGCCTGAGGTTGAGATTAGGCTGAGTGAAGATGTACTTGAGACTCTTGTGATCAGTGAAAATGTCCACTTTTCTTCCCAATAGAAGATGTCTCCAAGTCAAAAGAGCATGCACAACTGCCGCCAACTCGAGATCATGAGTGGGGTAGTTCTTCTCATTAGGCTTCAACTGGCGAGATGTATAAGCAACAACTTTCTTCTCTTGCATCAATACTGCGCCAAGACCTTGGAGAGAGGCATCACAAAAGACCTCGTACGGCTTGGATTCATCAGGCGGAGTCAGAACTGGAGCAGTGATCAACTTCTCTTTCAAAGTGTTGAAAGCAATGTCACACTCCGGAGACCAAACGTACTTGACGTGCTTCTGAAGAAGATTAGAGAGAGGCTTCACGATCTTAGAAAAGTTTTCAACGAATCTTCGGCAATAGCTTGCGAGACCGAGAAAACTGCGGAGTTGCTTCACGTTCTGAGGAGGTTCCCAATTCACAATTGCAGACACCTTCTCAGGATTCACGGCAATGCCCTTGGCAGAGATGATATGGCCAAGATAAAGAACCTCATCGAGCCAAAATTCACACTTGGAGAACTTGGCGTAGAACTGATGTTCCCTGAGCTTATCAATAACCAAACGCAAGTGCTTGGCATGATCTTCCTTGTTCTTGGAGAAAACCAGAATGTCGTCGACATAGACCAAAACGAAGTCATTGGTGTAGGCGTTGAAGATCAAGTTCATCATGCGAGAGAACGTCGGAGGAGCATTGGCGAGACCAAAAGACATGACAGTGTATTCATATGAACCAAAGCTTGTCCTGAAAGCCATCTTCGGAATATCTTGCTCACGGATTCGAATCTGATGATAGCCCATACGGAGATCAAGCTTGGAGAACACTCGAGCACCTTTGAGTTGTTTGAATAGCTCATTGATGTTGGGAAGTGGGTATTTGTTCTTGATGGTCTTCTTGTTCACTGGACGGTAATCAACACAAAGTCGGTCCGTTCCATCCTTCTTCTTCACAAAAATAACACCACACCCCCATGGAGAAGAACTAGGCCGGATGAGACCCATTTTCTCTTGAATATCGAGTTTCTTCTTCAGCTCCTTCAACTCTTCAGGTCCGAGCTTGTAAGGATGTTTGCACACAGGTTCCGTGCCAGGCTCAAGATCAATAACAAATTCAACTGGCCGGTGCGAAGGCATTCCTGGAAGCTCTTCTGGAAAGACGTCTTGATATTCGCAAACGACTGGAATTTGCGAGATGGCATCCAATTCACCCTTCTCATTGAGAGAAAACAGACGGATGGTATTATCCCGAGCGGCAAAGACAATTACATCCTCAAACGAATGAGTCAATTGAATCTGCCTGGCAGCATAATCAAGATGTGCCTTGTGCTTAGAAAGCCAATCCATTCCGAGAATAAGATCAATATCCGAGTTATCAAGAACAATTGGGGAAGAAAGGAACTTGTAGTCACCCAATGTGATAGTAACCTCCGGGACGCAGGTGTTAGCTGTCATCTGCTTGCCCGGTGACACAATTTGCAAGGAACTTTGCAGATACTGATAATCACACTCATACTTTGATGCAAAAGGTTTGGAAATGAAGCAATGCAATGCACCCGTGTCAAAAAGAACTTTTGCAGGAATATCATTAACAGGAAGGTTACCCATGATGACATCTAGTGAGTCCTCTGCCTAAGCTGCATTCACCATATTGACCTTGGCGAACTTGGGGTTATGCTTGACCACAGCTGTACTTGCCGATCTCATAGGAGGAGGAGGAGGAGGAGGAGGAAGATGCCTCTGGTTGAAACACTTGTTGGCATAGTGACCCTTCTGTTGGCACTTGTTGCACGTGACCTATGAAAGCGGACGGTGATACGGAGCACTCGATCTTGGAGCTTGAGACGAAGTCTTGTTCTGAAAGCCAGGGTTGGGTGGGTGGGAAGAACCACTGCCACCTTTGCTCTTCTGCTGATACGGCTGACGGAACGGAGGAGGAGGAAGCCAATACTTCTGCTGCTTGGCCACTTGAGTAGAGGAAGAAGGAGTAGCATCTCTGACTCGCTTCTTGGAAGCATCACACTTCAACTGAGAAGCCTCTTGCTTCAGTGCCATGTTGTAGAACTCATCGTATCTCAAGGGCTCGAAGAGAACAAGAGCGAGCTAGATATCTTCTCTGAGACCACCCCTGAACTGGTATATCATGCTCTTCTCATCAGGGACGTCCTGCTTGGCAAAGCGGGCGAGCTTCTGGAACAACTTGTTGTAGTCATAGACAGACAAAGACCCTTTCTTCAGATTGCGGAATTCCTCATGCTTGCTTTCAACCACGCTCTGAGGAATAAGATGAGCTCGGAAATCTTGACGGAAATCATCCCAAGTGATAAAATGTCCACCTCTGGAGTCCTTGTACTGCTGGAACCATTCTGCAGCTTGATCTTTGAGTTGGAAGGAAGCGAACTTGACAAAGTCCTCAGGCCTGACGTTACTGCACTCGAAATGCTTACACAGATCCACAAGCCAATCGTCAGCATCGGTTGCCTCAACACAATTGCTGAAAGTCTTTGGCCCGTTAGCAAGGAACTGGTTTAGTGTAGCAAAGAGATTCTGATTGCTGCCTTGATTCCCTTGGTTGCCTTGATTGCGCTCTTGAAGAATTTGCATGATCAACTGTGTGTTTGCATTGGTTGCGGCCATCACAGCTTGCCATGCCTCCGGAGGAGGTGGAGGTGGTGGCGGATCAGGATTCGGAGTCGTGCGCGTTGGAGGAGCCATCCTGAAGAGGTTGCCATCCATTAGCACATTGACAGATAAATATTGAAGCTGAATCCAACGAAATGAAAATTGCAACATATAGTCTTCACATCCGAACAAAATAAACAAATGCATTCCTCTTGAAATGGTCACATATCCATAAATTGAGAAGCCACGTAGAATTAAGGTAGAGAAATAAATCAACAAGGTACGGATCAAGAACGAATAATCGGTAAGAAATCCCAATATCAAACCAATATCTGTGGAAGAAGATCTAGAGCTACAAGAATTCCCACCTATGAAACTCCCGAACCTTTCCGGTTATGCAATCAGGTGTTGGGGATACAGGGGAAGCATAATATTTCACCCAAATCTAGCAAATCCTACATCCAGCTGTACCCATCCTTCAACACATAACCAAGAAAAACTTCGGAAACCATCTACCTCAACCTTCGAAAAGCATCCATTATACAAGTTATGGCAATACTCCCGAACTCCCGCCCCAGTACTGGGTGGCATCGAGGTTATCTCACCAACGAACTGCATAAAAGAGATTTTCGATGTCGGCGTACTAAACTCAGGTATTCCAGAATTGCAACGATAAAATTATGATGACAACACCTCAGAGCTCAACTCCCTGGGACACTTCCACTAAACCCCTGACAGGAGGCACCAAGACAATGTTCTCATCATAAAACCATCAGAACGATTCCAAGATACCCGCGTGATCCTAAAAAAAATTTAGTAAAATTTGAGAAGAGAAGAGTCAAAACTCTACGTCAGGATGCCTTACCAGAGCGATGAGGAGACTGGGAAGTAAAAAGAATTCCTAAACTCTCCGATATATAATTCCTAAAGACTCAAAACATCTTTCTAGACACAACTCGGCCGCTAAAAACGATCAAGCAATGGGGCTCCTAAGGTCGGGGAAGGCTCTGATTACCAACTTGTAACACCCTCGATGCGACTATAGCTCCCACGTGTCGAGGCACGACTTAGAGACATAATCGCATTGAAGGCATATGTCACAAGTTAGGCAATCTTCACAAACATCCCATGTAATATAATAATAAAAGGGGCGATAACATAGTTGGCTTACACTCGCCACGTTAATCAAGTACATAAATAACATTACATCATCCAAACACTCATGGCCCGACTACGGCGCCAAAATAAAAGAAAACCCAACATGCGACACGGTCCCAATCACCCCCAACTGGGCACCACTACTGATCATCAGGGAAGGAAACATAGTAACGTTGAGAGTCCTCGTCGAACTCCCACTTGAGCTCATACGCGTCTCCTGGAGCGGAATCATCAGGCCCTGCATCTGGTGTAATAGTAATCTATGAGCCACAGGGACTCAGCAATCTCGCACCCTCGCGATCAAGACTATTTAAGCTTATAGGTAAGGCAAGGTAAATATGAGTGGAGCTGCAGCAAGCGACTAGCAAAATATGGTGGCTAACTTATACGCAGAAGAGAGCGAGAAGAGGAGGCAAAGCGCGAGCGAGAAACTAGAGAGCAACCTGCGCAAACATTACTCCAACACCGTGTCCACTTCCTGGACTCCGCCGAGAAGGGCCATCACGGTAACACACTCAGTTGATTCATTTTAATTAATTAAGGTTCAAGTTATCTACAACCGGACATTAACAAATTCCCATCTGCCCATAACAGTGGGCACGGCTTTCGAAAGTTCAAATCCCTGCAGGGGAGTCCCAACTTAGCCCATGACAAGCTCTCATGGTCAACGAAGGAATAGACCTCCTCCCAAGACGTTCCGATCAGACTCGGTATCTCGGTAACTCAAGACACTTCGACAGGTTAAAACAAGACCAGCAACACCGCCCGAATGTGCCGACAAATCCCGATAGGAGCTGCACATATCTCTTTCTCAGGGCACACTCAGATGAGCGCTCCATACAACTATAACCAAACCTCGAGTTTCCCCGAGGGGGCGCTGCACAGGACTCTAGTTTGGACCAACACTCAGAGGAGCACTGGCCCGGGGGGTTTAAATACGATGACCCGTGGGCTTCGGAAACCCGAGGGAAAAAGAGGCTAGGTGGCAATTGGTAAGACCAAGGTTGGGCATTGCTGGAAAAGCTTTAATCAAGGCGAAATATCAAGGGGTTCCCATTATAACGCAACCGCGTAAGGAACGCAAAATCCGGGAACATAACACCGATATGACGGAAACTAGGGCGGCAAGAGTGGAACAAAACACTAGGCGAGAGGCCGAGCCTTCCACCCTTTACCAAGTATATAGATGCATTAAGATAACATGGCAATATAATGATATCCCAACAAGTAAATAAATGTTCCAATAAGGAACGACCTCCAATCTTCACCTGCAACTAGCAACGCTATAAGAGGGGCTGAGCAAAGCGGTAACATAGCCAATCAACGGTTTGCTAGGACAATGGTAGGTTAGAGGTTTGACATGGCAATTTGGGAGGCTTGCAAGCAAGTGGTAGGCATTGTCGCATTGGCATAGCAAAAGAGCGAGCAAACTAGCATAGCAAAGATAGTAGTGATTTCGAGGGTATGATCATCTTGCCTGCACAGTTGTCAGAGTTGACTGGATCCTCGAAAGCAAACTCAACGGGCTCCTCGTTAGTGAAATCGTCTCCTGGATCTACCCAAACAAGACAAACAAGCAACAAGGATACAATCAACCACGTGCAAACTCAAACAACACGATGCAAAGATGATATGCTATGCGGGATGCGATGCGGGATGTAAAATGCAAGATATGACAGGAAATGCATGAACCTGGCCTCAACTTGGAAAACCAAGTGTGCCACTGGAAATATGAGATGAAATCGCTTGAAAACGATATAAAGAACGACGGAATCGGAGTTACGGTTTGGAAATGGCAAGCGATCCAAAAATGACACCGGTCTGCGATTTACAGCAAGTAGGCATCTAAATGCAATGAGATGAACATGCTACAGCACCCAAACATGACAACAAAATACATGGCAGGGATGCATACAAGATGCTTAATAAAAGTCTAGCACTGAGCTATGGCTAATTCATCCATTAACAGGTTCAAACAAGCATGGTAAAAATGCATATGACAAACACATCTCAGACTTAGTGAAATTAACACTTGTCTGGAATTTCAGATCAGGTAGCCCTCTTCGGAGCCACAAAACTACATGCTACAGGATCTGATCATGGCAAAGTAAAGCATGGCATGGAGATACTCAAAGAGCTTAACAAAAGTCCGTTAGTGACCTTGAGCCAAAAGGGACCAAAAAATACAATTGCAAGCATGTGAACATAGCAAAAACATAATCAGTTTTCAGACTTAGTGAAAAACTGACACATGCTGAAATATAACTCAAGTAGGCATGTTTACGAGCTCGATGCACTCACTACGGTGCAAGTCATGGCAAGACAAGCATACATCTATTAAGAAGGAACAAAATACAAGCTAGACATGGCAAGAAAAATAGCATAGCATGCACGGATCAACTACAACTTCATCGGCAAAATTGCAAACAAGTTGACAATCTGCCCAGATTCACAAAGTAGCAAAAGTAGAGCTCGATTGACTCATGTTAGGTTGCTCCATAATTGCAAACAAAGACATGGATGGATATATCACTACAACATTAACAAAACATCCTTACTGATCATCCTCAAAAGAGGCACGGATCACTAGGAAACAACATGAACATATGGCATCATTGGATAAACAGCTCCAGGACTTAGTGGAATTACTAAGTCCCTGAAAACAGAATTAGCAAGTGCACCACTTTGCAAGCTTGCACTAGTCACCACACACATCCTAAAAATACATGGGTTGCACCTCTGGAGAGATGACAAAACCCTTAACAAAACACATGTAGAACTCATGGGCATAGCATGCACATATTAATCATGGCAAAAATGACAAAAGTGCTAAACAGAGTAACAGATCTGGCAATTAACTCAAGTAGCCCTGTTCTAACAGAATTTCGGGCATCAAGATGAGCTCAAATGAAAATGATACAATGGGATGAAAGGATGTACTCTCTGAGATGAACATTTTGATATGCTATATGCATGAATCGGAGTTACGGATGCAAAGTTACGGTGCCGCGAACATGTGCACATGGACTGAAATTCTGGGACTTAGACAAAAATTTGACCTAGGGTTTTTTGGATCTAGATCTCGTGCACGGAAATCGAGGCGGCCCGAGCACTGTAGATCGGCGGGGAAGGAGCTCGCCGGAGCCGGCGTTGGCGGCGAGAGGCGGTGGGGCGAGGCCGGCGGCCGGGCGAGGCGGCGGCGGCGGAGGCGGCGGCCGGGCGAGGCGGCGGCGGCAGCTGGGTGAGGCGGCGGCGCGGGGCGCGGCGCTAGGCGGCGGCGGCGGGGGCGGAGCGCGGCGCGAGGTGGTAGGCGGCTACGGGCCGCGGGGGCCGGCCGTGGGCTCCCGGGCTGCGCGGTGGGAGGCGGCGGCGAGTGCCACGTGGCAATGTGGGAGAGGACGGCGGCGGTGTCCGGTGCGCGGACGGACGTATCCGGCGCGCGGAGATGATTTTTAGGGTTTCGGAGGTAGGAGGAGATCCGAAAATCGGGGGGGGGGGGGGTTTAAATAGGCATAGAGGGAGCTAGGAGAGTCCAAATGAGGTGCGGTTTTTGGCCACGCGATCGTGATCGAACGCTCTAGATGATGGAGCAGAGTTTGGTGGGTTTTGGGCCAAATTGAAGGGGTGTTGGGCTGCAACACACACGAGGCCTTTTCGGTCCCTCGGTTAACCGTTGGAGTATCAAACGAAGTACAAATGATACGAAACTTGACAGGCGGTCTACCGGTAGTAAACCAAGGCCGCTTGGCAAGTCTCGGTCCAATCCGGAAATGTTTAACCCCACACACGAAAGAAAGCTAGAAATGACCACCGGAGGAGAACAAAGCGTCGGAATGCAAAACGGACAACGGGGAGAATGCTCGAATGCATGAGACGAACACGTATGCAAATGCAATGCACATGATGACATGATATGAGATGCATGACAACGACAACAACACACAGAGACAAAACCCGAACCCGAGGAACTAAATATAACTTAACGCCGAAAATGGCAAGAGTTGGAGTACAAATTGGGAAAGTTATATCCGGGGTGTTACAAGTGGCATGGGAGGTGAGGAGGCGGCGGAGCAGTCTCGTGGTGCTAGGAGGAAGGCGAGGTTGCGCGGCGGCCAAGGGGCAGCGCTCAGCGGCGTTTGTAGGAGGAGCTGGCGATGGGGGTTGCGTGGGATCGGGAGGAAAAGGGATCGAGAGGATCTGGATCGAGCCGAGGGCTCTGCTCCTCTCTCTAGAGATGTGTGTGGAGGCGGCGCAGGAGGGAGAGGTCGATGGGGAAAGAAGGGAACGAGCAGGGAATGATAGGGTTACAGCGGGGGCGCGGCTGGGCCTTGGGCCACTGGCTGCGGGGAAGGTTGGGCCGGGCATGGGAGGCCTTGTCCAAATGGGCCATGGGAAAGCAGGCCACCTGACCGCTGGGCTCTGCTCTCTTCTCTCTCCCTCTAGTTTGCTTTAACAGGAAAACAAATAGAGAGAAGAAAAAAAAGGGGGTTAGGGAAAGAATATTTCAGAAAAATAAAATATTCTTGGAGTGCCGGAACTTTGCACAAATATAATAAAATGGTTTGGCGATATTTTAGAGATAGAAAAATAATTCAAGTTTGAATTAGATTCAACTTGAGCCATTTTTGAATCCAACCAAAACAAGTCCAAAGGATCTGAAAATTGGAGGAGGTGGTCCTGGCACGGTCTAGAATTTATAGGAAAAGAATGGACATTAATAGAGAAGGGAAAACGGGACTAGCAAAAGACAGGAAATAGAAGGAAAAGAGAAGGAGATGAGGCATGGGACGAAGGCATGGGGAAATATTTTGCAAGTGTGTTAAGGTAATTCCACATTATTGGAATATTGACTATAGCTCTCTAAATATCGAGAGGATATGTTGTAAAGAGAATCACCATGTGAATTCCCTCAGTTTAAATGGATCAAAGATTCATGCCATTTATTTAGTTGAGTTAAGAAAAGAAATGACATGATGGCATGATGACATGATGCAATGCACATGATGAAATGATGAAATGCACCGGAACAAAAGAAACACACGAAGAAACCCGAAAACCCTGTAAGGCATCTGAAGCTCCAGTCTTGGGGCGTTACAATGCTGCACTAGGGGTGACGTGCTCATCATAAACACAACTTTGTTGAGTGTCTATGCATGTGTTGTCTTGGAAATCATCTTGGGGGTGTGGAGGAGTAGAAATTGTAGAGGCACTCCGTTCGAAAGGAGCACCTTTATCCGCTGCATGATACTGACAGTAAAATTGTCAAGTAAAATTGTCAAGTAAAACTGACAAGAAAAAGCAATAAAATTGTCTCTTCAGAACTCATTCATGCATGATACTGACAATCACTACTTTGATGTAAGGCAAACACATGATACCAGGATGGAATATGTACGAAAAACAGGACAGCATGGCATGTTCACAACTATTTGTGTAAACTAAGCAGAAACCATTCCAGCAAATAAGAAGCAATGCAAGCTAGACACCACATGAAAGATGCAACCAATATGACTCTGCCAAGTTAAAAGCGTCCCATCATAAATGGAATTTCAACAAATTAGAAGAAGCGCATGCTATAAATCATATGAAAGATGCAACTAATATCGCACTGCATATATTAAAGGTGTCTCGTCATGTTCATTGATGCCGGATACAAAAAAACAATAGTTTTATGTAAGGACATGCTTAATAGACAGATGTACTATGTACTAAATACAGGAAGGCATGTCACATTAACAGGTATAATGTATAAGCTAAGCAAACTAGCACGTGCAGTTTAACCAGATTGGAAGAATTACAATCTAGACACCATATGCAACATGCAACCACATATCACGCTTCCAAGTTAGAGCAAGCACCTGCGATGCTAGTGTAGGGGAAATGTTGTAATCAACTATAGAGCTACGTTCACTTTCTTCATGTAGCATTTCTGTTTCTTGAGAATCATGTCGGGAGGCTGACGTTGCATTCTTTAAATGAGGAGTAGTCCCCTTGCCTGCCTGCCTCGTCATAAGTGATTGATGAGGGATACACAAGAACATTAGTTTGATGTAAGAACATGGTTAATACACAGATGTACTAGTATGTACCAAAAACATAAAGGCATGTCATATTCAAAGGTATAATGTGTAAGCTAAGAAGATGCAATTTAACCAAATTGGAAGCAATACAAGCTAGACATCCGGCTGGAGTGGTGAGCATGATCATCTAGGACCTGAGAGCCTGGTGGGAGGCGGGCTGCTTCGCCACCATCGCAGCTTTTTAGTTGGCTTCCAGGTGATGCCTATCTTTGTCGGGCTTGTCACTGGCTCAGCCAGTGCCCTGACTAGCTATTTGTCTTCTGGTGCTCACGGGATGGTGGTTCATGTAAAAAATATCTTTCCTTATCTTATCGACTTCAGCCTTTCGAATACAAGCTAGACACCATATAGAACATGCAACCACATATGACACCGTGAAGTTAAAGCAAGCACCTGGGATGGTGGTTCATTGCGAGCGAGGTCATCAACTCCAGAGCTACGTTCCCCGTCTCCATCTGCTGACACTGCACCCATTAAAGCGTTGAAACGTGTCTTGCCTAGCCGCACAACAAGCTGGAGCGACTTATCTCTTCTCTTTTTGGATTCTCTCATGGCAGCAGAGTCTGAAATAGCCTTGCATAAATACACAACAATGAGAGTAAGGGTGAAGTGTGTGCAGAACTACTGCACTGTAAAAGTAGCAGATAGTAGGTGGCTGAAAAAATAAATGACAGGAGACATATGATAGCTCTACAACATTGCATGGCAAACAAAATTAGATTCTACTCCGTATGATTTTGTAATATATGAGCATAGGAAATGCTGGTACTCCTCCAGCACACCACCACATGTGGTCATATCTAAGATAACAGTCGACTGAAAATAAATAGGTCAGTCGATTTTTTAATGAACCGTCCGATCTATAAGGAACGGACAAATGGCCTTCGTCTACCTCCCGCCAGTCACTGTTGACGATCTTTCTCGAACGGCCAGCGACCACCGGCCCAGACCCCTGCCTCCGCCGCCCCGCCCTCCCATCGACCTCACACCACCGCCGTGCTTGGCAGCGCCCCCAGGCCATCCCTTTAATCCCGGCCGACCTCCAGATCGGGCGCCAGTAGCTCTAGGCCGCACACGCCCCTATGATAAACACCAAGGCGCTGCTTCCCCGGTGTAATAGGCGTACTAGCGCCTGTTACGCCGGGGAATGCTTCCGTTAATTGGGAATCAAGTGGCCAGAAATTGAAATTCAGGGTGGCGACGGACCTCTAGCTAAGGTGAAATAGTATATGAGGAGAAACCTTGTGCATCGCGAGTTACTAGGAACATCTAGTATCAAGAAGAAGCGGTCAACTAGTGTCTTCTGTGGGATGAATTCCGTGCAAGCAGAGACGTAAGATTTGGACGAATAAGGGAAGAGGAGTACCTTTTTCGGTTGCCGGTGTGGTCACCCCCACATGTCGCGCCGATCTTCTTGTTTTTAACAGGGAAACCGATGTTCTGGAGGGTGCATACTTGGACGAACCCATGGCAAATTGTTGACTGTGTTGCCGTGGCCGTATGTCGGCGGAGGGGAAGCAGATCCGAGGCGGAGAAGGACGGCGTAGCAAGAACAGCTCCCGTGCGGTGGAGGGTGGCGAAGTTGGAGCGGCAGCGGTGAGGCGCAGGACATCATGGTTGAACTGGCTCGGGTACGGACGGCTCGGCCTCGGCTTCAACTACTAGCCGTGGAGGGCGTTGCGGTTGAGGTTGTGGTGGACGACGACGTCGGGGTATCGGCTCCGGCGTGATGGAGGAGGGCGGCGGTTGATGGGTGGGATGGGGTGGCGGACGGAGGACGCCGGGGTTTCGCGGCTGGTGGAGAGGTAGTTTTGGCGCCCACGGAGTACGCATGGGGAATCGGACGGGTGGGGGGAACAATGTTTCGGTCTGGGGCGCGCTTGTTTTTGGCTTTTTTGAACAGAAGATGGGACACGCTTGTTTGAAATTTGGGGAAAGTACAAACTTTGCCCCCCTCTTAAATTTGGGACCTACTGTGGGTCGGGGGTAGGATGGTAATCCCAGGTGTCCCAAATAGTGGGCGGGAGCGATTTCGGCCGCGTGCATGTGTGCTTAGGCGGCATTGTGTATGAATGTTTTTCGGATGTGGTTGCGTGGCGTCTAGATGAAGCTATAAACCTACCCCGGTTTAGACCTTTGGACGTCGGGCCAGTAGGTTTCACGGGTCGGAGTTATTAGAAAAGTAATTTCCTTGTACTACCAAACATTGGTCTCACGCGGTTTCGGGCGAGTAGAGGCTCTTTTGGCGCTTCGTTCGAAATTTTGAAACACAAGCATTCACGTTTAGAGTACTCTTGAACTATGAGGATTGACCTAAATATACAACGTTATATTTGACCTTGTATGTTTGAAAACCTCATTAAATTATCCACTTCTTTTTGAAATTTTGACACTTGAAAATCCTATAACTACGATTATTTTGGAATGGAGGAGCTAAATTTGAATCTATTTTGTACACGACTACATATGCTATTATGTACAAAATCAGAGCAAAGATTGGTGCCCCCATAATTTAGGTATGGTTTACAAATGCCATGATATAAAATTCAAATAATTGAATGGACTTCATGTTGAATTCGATTTTTTAAAACCACCTTAAGTTGAATTCAAATGTATGCTAGTTCATAGGTAGTAGCTATTTATAATGTCCATTGTGTAACTTTCATATGTATAATGTGCTTTACACACACAACATGAACTATACTCACGTTTATATTCGATTGCTAAAGCGATGCATTGTCTGGAGTTCAAAATACCAACTATGTGGATCAATTGTGTCAAATAATAACATAGACATGCTCAAATTCGATAGAATCTAGATGTCTGATGGATCAATGACCGCTCCTTACGCGAATTGCAAATATCATGATCCCATCCTAATATTTGGATACAATTTATATCTTTAATCAATGTGTAGAGCAGTCTTTTACATGTAGTTTCACTCTCCATCGGTGGTCTTTCACACATGCTCACACACTCTCTCCCAAGGTGTCTTTCTCGCACACATGCTCTAGATATAACCTTCCCTCTCTCTCGTAACCATTTACAACTATTTTCACTAACCTTTATCACAAGCACTCTTCCTCTCACAAACATACACACGCACAATCCTCATCGACCCTTTATATATACATGGACCTGCCTACGTGTCTCATGTACGCACATTATCTTTACGCCTGTCTCTCACGCATTGTCTCACACCTCTCTTCCTAATCGACGAGTATGATTCTAGCAGAGCATTCTGTAGGATGCCCCTTAAATTTAGGTTGGATGAATAGTAATATCAGAGATTGTAAGTGCATCTAGTGCCACCCCTAGTTGGTTTTGGAGTATTGACGACAAACCTAGTTGAGGGACTGATGTGTTTGTGAGAATTGCAGGATAACACAGGTAGAAGTCCCTCATTGATTCGGTTTTCCTACCAGAGATGACCCCTAAAAATGTATGAAGACATTGATGTCAAAGGTGGTATATCAAGATATTCACATTGAAGACTATGACAAGAGAAGACATCGCATGAAGCCTATGGAGCTCGAAGACATAGATCTTTCGTAGTTCTTTTTCTTCTTTGTTGAGTCATAGGAACCACCATACTGTTAAGTGGGGTCCAAGTGAACCAGTCAGAATGACTGAAGTGATGCTTAACCAAAACCTATGTCTTCGAGTGAAGACTATGAGAGCAAATCTTGTCCAGAGTCGGACAAGTCAGCTTTGCTTATAGCCCAAGTAAAGCTGCCGCGTGAGTTTGAAATCTGACCATTGGAACACGTGTCAGTTCCTTAGTGACCCAGGGTCATTTCGGACAAATCGGGTCGGGTTGCCTAGTGGCTATAAATAGCCCACCCCCTACAACCATAAACGGTTGGCTGCTCAGAGTTAGAGTACGGCTTTTGTCGTTTGAGAGCAACCCACCTCGAAGCCTTTGAGAGAGAATTCCTTGCGAGGATAAAGCCCTAACCACCCAGAGCCAAAGAGAGTTAGGCATCACTTAAGTATTCTTGTCTGTGTGATCTGAAGACTTATTACACTTGAGGACTGTGAATCCTCCAGCCGGTTAGGCGTCGCGTTCTGAGCATCCAAGAGACATTGTGGATCGCCGGTGAACGAAGTCTGTGAAGGTTTGGGAGTCTACCTTGAAGACTTACTAGAGTGATTGGGCGAGGTCTGTGTGACCTTAGCTCAAGGGGAATACGGTGAGGACTGGGTGTCCTAAGCTGCGTGTTCAGGACTGGGTGTCCGGGACTGTGTGTCCTCAGGTTTAAATACCTAGCCGCCCTAACCAGACGTACAGTTGTCACAGCAACTGGAACTGGTCCAACAAATCATTGTCTTCAACGAGTCACTAGTTTGATCCTTCCCTTCCCTTTACTTACTGTTGGTCCTTGTGAAGTCAATGTATGATTGAACTATCTTCTGTCTTCACTGAGTGACTGCGTGTTCTGTTTGGCTTCATAATATCTTCCTACCTGATCCTTACTACCTAGCTGCTATTAGTCACTGTGCTTTCACTTCATTGAATACTTGACTATGGTTTGCCTAGTGTAGTCTACCTTCCGCTGCATGGTAATAGGTTTATTTCTATCGTTTGTCTTCGAAACTTCCACGTTTTGAAGACTTTCATAAAAATAGCCTATTCACCCCCCTCTAGTCGATATAACACACTTTCAATTGGTATCAGAGCAAGGTACTCCCTTGTTCTGTGTGATTCGGTTTAACCACCTGGAGTTTTAGCTATGTCGACTGCAGGGATAATTAAAGTCTCCGCTGCGTGCCCCGTCTTCGATGGAACTGAATATCCCTACTGGAAGAATAAGATGCGCAGGCATCTTGAAGCCATTGATGTCGACCTATGGTATGTCGTCGAGAACGGCGTTCCCAAGGCTGGAGAAGGTGTCACTGCTGCTGATGTCAAGAAGTTCATTCAACTGGACTCTACTGCCAAGAATATCATCTGTGGTCATCTGACCAAAGGACAATATGGCCATGTGAGTGCTTTGGAAACATCTAAGCTAGTCTGGGACTAGCTCTCCAAGGTCAACGAAGGTGTCTCAACCTAGAGAGATCAGAGAATCAGTGTTCTTCGCAACCTCTTCAACTGCTTCAAGCGAAATGACAATGAGAATGTCCAGCTCACGTTTGATCGACTCACTGACATCACAAATGAGCTTCAAGCCCTCGGCGCTACTGAGATTACCAAGCATGAAGTCGTCAAGACACTACTGAGATCACGTGACAGTTCGTTTGACACCCTAGCCCTGATGATTCAAGAACGTCCTGATTTCAAGACACTCGATCCGTCTGACATACTTGAGAGGCTCAACACACATGATTTTTAGCTTTCTGAGAAAAGAGATATCTACGGTCCAAACTATGGGCGAACTTGTGCCTTGAAGGCAAAAGCTGTCTCCTCATCTGAAGAAGAATCTGACAGCAGTTCTGATGATCCTGAAGACATTGGAAGGGAACTTGCTATGCTTGTTAAGAAGTTCCAAAAATTCACCAAGAAGAAAGGTTTCAGAAAGTCTTCACGATCAAGCTCAAGGAATGATGAAGCTTCTGCTCATGACTACAAGAAGAAAACATGTCACAAGTGCAAGAAACCTGGCCACTTCATCTCTGAGTGTCCACAGTGGGACAATGAGAATAAAAAGAAGAAGAAGAGCAAGGAATATGACTCTGACGACAAGAAGAAGAAGAAGAAATACTCAAAGTCTTCTTCCAAGTCTTCCTCAAAGTCTTCACCACACAAAAAGAGCTCATCTGGCAAGGCACGTGCGTTTGTTGGCAAGGAAATGGATTCAGAAGAGGAGTCCGCTTCTGAGGAGGCGGAGGTGGAGTCTGAGGAGGAGTCCGATTCTGGCATTGCAAGTCTGGCTACAGCATACGTTGCCAAGTCCATCTTCAACACTGAAGACAATGACTTCATCGCCGACATCGATGCAAATGACAAGGACTACTCCACTCCTACCTACTACTTCATGGCACGCGGTGCCAAGGTAAACACACGCACTACTCACTATCAAAAATCTAGTGACGATGACTCTGATTGTGGTTCAAAACCCAGCTACAAAACACTTGCTAAAATTGCAACTGAACAACAGAATGCCATGGAACATATTCGAAAACTGTTAGACAAAAGCAATGATCTGTTAGGTGCTGAAATGACTCGATCTGAGTCCTTAATTGAAGACATAAAAAATCTTCACGTTAAGTATGAGGAACTTGAAACTCGTCATGAAACACTCTCAACAACTTATGAAAAGCTTTCCTATGATTATCTTCAAAGGAAGCAAGATCTTGAAAAATTGAGAGCGGCTCATGAAGATCTTCAAAAGGAAAATGAGTCACTTCGCGCCAAACAGATCAGTTCCGCTCAGGAAGGATTTGAACCACCATGTCTTAAATGCATCGAGCGTGACAACGCTACTTCTGTTGCTGAGTGTTCTACTGCTGCTACTGTTGCAATATCTTCAACTGTTGATGTGGTAACTAACCCCTCTGCTGCTGAGGATACCACTGCTATTGCTGATGAGAATGCTAGGTTGAAGACATTGCTTGAAACAGGGATGTACAAAAGTCTCAAAGGGCATCAAACACTATGTGATGTCCTCAAAAGGTAGATCCTGAACCGAAACCCTAGGAAAGAGGGTGTTGGGTTCGTAAGGAAAATGAATGCGGATGGCTCTTACTGGAAACCTGAGTAGTACCCCAAAACCACATGGGTTGCTGCAAAGGAACCTTCAGCAGATCCATCCAATCTATCTGGCTTCACTTGTGCTAACCCCATTGTCATTGATGAATCCTTTGATGCAAACTATAAATTGTTTAAGAATCAGAATGGTGAAGTGTTTGCCAGGTACATTGGTACTAACTGCAGGAATGGACCACCTATGAAGAAGATCTGGGTGCCGAAAAGGTGTTTGGAAAATCTTCCTATGAATGTCATCATGACACCACAGATGAAGAAGACAAACCCCAGACCACAGGTGATAGAGGCATGTCCTCATCAATAGGCTTCATACGGCCCAAAGACCTCATACAGACAGAGGACTCGCCTGAGTCGCACTAACGCAAATGTTTTGCAGGGAAACCATACTCAGGCCTATGAATAAGAGCGCGGTTCATCGAACCGCCATGTTCATAAGACCAAGAACTATTCTGCTTATTCTTATGAGTACTATTGTCCGCCTGCAAGACTTTTTTCTAGGGATCCAAAGCCAAAGTTCTCAGACGCTGTACTTAGACTTATTGCTTCTAAGCCACCCTTGAAGATGTGGGTGGCTAAGAAAGCTTAACTCTCTTTTGCAGGGAAAGGTCTCCAGCAGAAAACCAAAATCGTCTGACGCTATTGCTGGGACCTTAAACATCTTGTAGGGCGCAAGATCAAATGCCCGAATGGTCTTACTATGTACTTCATTCATGAATCGCTTGCTACTCTCCCTATTAGTCCTAATCTAGATCTAAGCTTTCATAACCCACTGGTTCGTCAAATGTTTTTGCTTCACAATTCTCTTCGTGAAGCCTATCCCCCTAACTACACTATAGGGTACGAAACCAGCGTCTTCAGAATGGATTATTGATAGTGGGTGTACCAATCACATGACTGGAAAAAGAAGCCTTCTTATGGACACAACCTTACGTCCATCCGACAAGAGTCACATCACATTTGGTGACACTGGTAAAAGTAAGGTATTGGGTCTAGCTAGAGTTGCAATCTCAAAGGATCAACACATGGATAAAGTCATGCTTGTTGAATCCCTTGGCTTCAACTTAATGTCTGTCTCAATGCTTTGCGATTTGAACATGATCGTAATGTTTGGAAAATATCGCTGCCTTGTTCTAATGGAATCTGACAAGTCTCTAGTGTTTGAAGGGTATCGAAAAGATGATCTGTACATGGTAGATTTCTCAGCAGGACCACAGCTTGCCGTATGTCTTCTAGCAAAAGCTTCAGAATGCTGGCTCTGGCATCGGAGGCTTGGGCATGCTGGCATGAGGAACCTCCACACCCTTGCAAAGAAGAAGCATGTCATAGGCATCGAGGGTGTCAAGTTCAAGAAAGATCACTTATGCGGTGCCTGTGAAGCAGGGAAGATGACGAGGGCCAAACATGACTCGAAGACAATCATGACCACTACTCGACCCTTCGAACTGCTTCACATGGATCTTTTCGGTCCCACTCATTACTCAACTCTTACTACTACTGCTTGCCTCTATGGCTTCGTTATTGTTGATGATTATTCAAGATACACTTGGGTGCACATAATCCTTTACAAGACGGAAGTGCAGGATGTCTTCAGACGCTTCGCAAATCGAGCTATGAACAATTATGGCGCCAAGATAAAGCACATAAGAAGTGACAATGGCATTGAATTCAAGAACACTGGCCTTGATACATATCTTGATACCTTGGGCATCACACATGAATTCTCAGCCCCGTACACGCCACAGCAGAATGGCGTCGTCGAACGCAAGAACATAACACTCATTGAGATGGCCAGAACGATGCTAGATGAATACAAGACCCCAAGAAAATTCTGGCCTGAAGCCATTGATACTGCATGCCATACAATCAATCGTGTTTATCTTCACAAGCTTCTGAACAAGACATCTTATGAGCTCCTTACTGGCAAGAAGCCAAATGTCAGTTACTTCAGAGTATTTGGCTCAAGGTGCTGGATCAAGGACCCACATCACACCTCAAAGTTTGCACCAAAAGCACATGAGGGTTTTATGCTTGGATATGGAAAGGATTCACACTCCTACAGAGTCTTCAATCTCTTTCATTACAAAGTGGTTGAAACAGTGGATGTGCGGTTCGATGAGACCAATGGTTCACAAAGAGAGCAACTGCCAAATGTGCTAGATGAAGTTCCATCCAGTGAATCAATCAAGCTAATGGGAACTGGAGAAATTATACCTTCTGAAGCTCATCCTGAAGAGGAACTTATCATCTCAGCACCTGATCAAAATGAAGACAATGCTCAGCCTGAAGACATTCCTTCTAACAACGACAATGATCAGCAAGAGCAAAGTCAATGAAGTGCAAAGACAATGCTCAGCCTGAAGACATCCCTATACATCCTCGCGTTGCCCATGAAGTGCGGATTGAAAGAATAATTGATAGCATCAATGCACCCGGTCCACTCACTCGTTCAAGGGCAACTCAGCTAGCAAATTTCTGTGGGCACTTCGCATTCGTCTCAATAACAGAACCCAAGAAAGTTGAAGAAGCCTTCATGGAACCTGAATGGATTCAAGCTATGCAAGAAGAGCTTCAACAGTTTGAGCTGAATAATGTATGGGAACTAGTTAAGCGTACTGATCCATGGAAGCACAATATAATAGGCACCAAATGGATATACCGCAACAAGCAAGATGAGCAAGGTAAAGTTGTCAGAAACAAAGCTCGTCTCGTTGCTCAAGGATATACTCAAGTGGAAGGCATTGACTTCGATGAAACATTTGCTCCTGTGGCTAGACTTGAAGCCATACGCATACTGCTGGCCTATGCAAATCATCATAACATACTTCTATATCAAATGGATGTGAAGAGTGCTTTTCTCAATGGCAAGATTGAAGAAGAAGTGTATGTTGCACAACTGCCTGGCTTTGAAGATCCAAAACATCCTGACATGGTATACAAGCTCAACAAGGCACTGTACGGCCTCAAACAAGCCCCTCGGGCCTGGTATGACACACTCAAATACTTCCTGAAGAGCAAAGGCTTCATACCTGGTTCCCTAGACCCCACTCTCTTCACGAAGACATATGATGGTGAACTGTTTGTGTGCCAAATATATGTGGATGACATTATCTTCGGCTACACCAATCAGAAGTACAGTGAAGAGTTTGGATATATGATGCAAGAGCAATATCAGATGTCCATGATGGGAGAGCTGAAGTTCTTCCTTGGTCTTCAAATATGACAACAACGCAACGGCATCTTCATATCTCAAGAGAAGTATCTCAAAGATTGCCTGAAGAAGTTTGGTATGCAAGACTGCAAAGGCTTCACAACACCAATGCCAGCCAAACATCATCTGGGTCCCGACGATAATGGTAAAGAGTTCGATCAAAAGGTATACCACTCCGTAATTGGTTCTTTACTTTAAATATGTGCATCTAGGCCAGATATTATGCTTAGTGTTTGCATGTGTGCTCGATTTCAAGCAGCACCAAAGGAGTCGCATCACTTAGCTGTGAAGTGAATTCTTCGATATTTGGCTCACACCCCAACTCTAGGATTATGGTATCCAAAGGGCTCAGAGTTTGATCTGGTTGGATTCTCGGATGCTGATTATGCTGGTGACAAAGTTGATCGCAAGTCTACATCAGGCACATGTCACTTTCTGGGACGATCACTTGTATGTTGGTCTTCGAAGAAGCAGAACTGTGTATCTCTCTCCACTACTAAATCTGAATACATTGTTGCTGGATCTTGCTGCACTCAGCTTCTGTGGATGAAGCAAACACTCAAGGACTATGGCATTCATCTGAAGCAAGTGCCACTTTACTGCAACAACGAAAGCGCCATCAAGATCGCCAACAACCCAGTTCAGCACTCGAAGACAAAGCACATTGAAATTCGTCATCACTTTCTCAGAGATCATGTTGTGAAGGAAGATATTGATATCATACACGTCAACACTGAAGAGCAATTGGCAGATATCTTCACCAAGCCCTTGGATGAGAAGAGATTTTGCAAGTTACGGTGTGAGCTAAATATCCTGGAATCTTCAAATGTCCTATGATCAGGCACACATCCTAACCGTAATGCATATTGATGACTTAGATGTGCAACACACAAAGTAAAGTATATCTTCAATCAATGAAGACATACATTCTAAGTGTGAATACATTAATGTGGAATTTGACTTCGGAGCGCCACGATAATTGTGCGCCGTGTCTGGGTCTAATACTTCCAATACGGTGGGTAATGCCACCACCAAAGGTTCTGTTCGAAGTGTTTCACTCATGGCACTACATTTGCTATGTCTTCACATTTGGTTTGGCTTCGATCTCAACATATATTCATGATTATCTTCACTATGTTGATTATATATATATATATATATTAGTGTTCTGTCCTCTACATCATTCACTTATAGCTATGTCTTCATTGTTCAATCTTTTGAACTAAGTGAATGTGATCGGACCCTAACCTCTCTATGATTTCTATCTCAAATTCTATCTCTCCAAATCATATGCATTCTATTGAAACTGTCGAATGTCTTCTCTGCGTCCTTGTCAGCAGAAGATACAGAGACAACCATTAAGTCCGTTTTCAATGCTCATTCCTCCACATGAAACCCGGAGAAGTAGGAACGACCACCCGACAATCAAGGCGTGCGTGGGACGTGGAACAAACCCCAAAATTCCGCATAATGGCCACGTGTTCCTCAGATGCGAATCGCCAGGGGCACCTGTGTAATAGCGCAGTGCCGCCCATGTACCTATAAATACACACTTCACAGCGGTCATTATCTCTTCTTCCACTCTCGCACGAACCCTAGCGCCACCGCTAGCCCTCGACGACGCCGGCGACGAAGCGCTTCGCTGCCACAACCTCTCCATCGTCGTCTTCATGCCGACCGCGGACATCGTCCTCTCCGTTGTCGCCGTAGGTGTCCTCCGTCGCCAAGTTAGGGCACGGAAGATCGAACTGCTCGGCCTCATCTTCCACTTCGTCTAGCAGTTCTTAGTGTGGTAAATAAAACTTCCTTTTTACAGCACCGTTGATCCTATGGATTTATCACTTTCTACCACAAGCAGTTTCTATTCACACTAGTTAGATCTCTCTCATACTGCATCTCATAATATGCCTAGTATATTCACTTATGCTTCACAAAGTAGTTAGATTCCTCACTTGTACTGATCTGTGGATTCGTACAAATCTGGAACCAACTCCTTATCTATGAGTGAATGTATTCGCACGATGAGGTCAATGTCTTCTAAACTGATTTATCTTCAAAATCTTCTGAGAATGCATATGAACTCTTCCCCTTCCCTCGCACCTTAATGCTGTCACAGGTACATGTCTGTGGGAGAATCCTTTGGTTCTCATAGTCTGCATTCATTTGCAGAATTCTTACAGCATCACATTAATTCTCTCGAAGCCAGTTCCTGTTGGTCCAGCAAGCGAAAACCTTTGAAGCCTTTGAAAGTGTTGAAGCCTTTCAAGTTAAAGTTTATGGCTTCAGAGAAAGCAGCAAGGAAGGGTGGCAGAAAGCTTCGTGGAGAAACATCCAGAGATCTACCAGATGAACTCTCAGAACTGTACAAGACAGGTCCTGAAGAGGATTACAATCAGTGCAAGACCCGAATCCAATGGATTCGAAGATATTGGACAGAATAATGGTTCAAATACCGATTTGTAACCCAGGAATATGCTGAGAAAAACGCCATCAAGAGACCTTGGGGAGACATCCTATACAAGAATCTTCTACCCAGGTCTAGAGATGAAGCCATTGCTCAAGGCTTCTATCCCTGCATGGTCCGTGGGCCACAGCCTGCTGATGAACACCCATCGTCACTACTATGGTGTCGTGACGACAATCTGTTCAAGCGCAACTTCCAGTTTGCCCAGAACTCAGCGAAGCAGAACAAGAAGACTTTTGGGTTAGACTTCAACCCTGGTTCCTCAGCACCAAGGGCAGATGGCACATGAGATGCTGAACCCAATGTCATCGGTCCCTTCTACAACCTTGAAGGCCTCATCACCCGCATCTTAGTTCAAGGGACTGCAGTGGATGAGCCTGCAGCTGACGATGAATCAGAAGAAGCTCCTGCAGCGCCGAAGACAAAGAAGATGAAGAAGCCTAAAGCTTCAAAGCCTGCCCCCTCACCAAAAATCTCAAGGGCGAAGCCACTAGCAACTGCACCTCCTGAAGACAGTGTGCAGTACGAAGACTTATCTCGCATCTCCAAGCCCCAGAAGGTCAATATGCCTCTGCCTCACACCGGACAAGAGCTAACTGCTGCTGCCATTCTGCGCAATGACAACATTGATCTGTCAAGTGATGAAGATCTAGTAGATGACACTCTTGAGCAACTCATCAAGAGCAAAGAAGAAGCAGAAATCTTCAATGATCTGCCTCTCTTTGATGTAACCATCATCCACAACTTCATTGACGAGTGGTTTGACACGCCAAACATCAGCTTTGAAGATCTGCAGCTACCAATTGGCCTCAGTGTCGCCTTCCAAGGCGCCATTGCTTCAGAACTCGCTATTGCCCAGCGCATTGTTGAACTGAATCAAAAGATTGACTATGAAAAGGCTCAGTTCAAGAAGCATATGGCCAAGCTCAGCGTGCAGGAAGTGAAGAACTTCAAGAGTATGATGCACGAGCTCAAGGAAGCCTTTGTAAAGAAATGTGCAGAAGCTCAGGGTTCGCATGAGCGCATGAAGACTCTGGCTGACAGATATGTGCAAGCCAACAATGAGGCTGAGAAGCGCAAGGCCCTTGGGCGTCCTGGCATCGACCCCAGGATGGCCGCAAAGAAGAATAAGAAGCCTGCTACGGCTGAACCTGACGCACCAAGGCAGGAAGCAGTTCTGATTGTCTTCCCAACTAGACTGACTGGCTCGAAGCCAAAAAGCCGGTCAACCGCTTCAGAGCTCAAGAAGACAAGGACTGCTGAGGCTGAAGCCAGGAAGAGGAAACATTCTGAAGCCTCTCCAACTGCCCCCTCCAAGAAGAAGAGGAAGACCAAGAAAGATCGGGCTGCTCCCACAGAGCCCTTGATAGTTGAACCCATTTCTATGGTCTATCCTGAAGCTGAACGCCAACTGACTATCCATGAGCCTGCTTCCACAGAGGCTCATGAAGCTGGAAACTTTCCAGCAGCTGATCCCATCACTGCTGAAGACATTAGTCAACATGACCATGTAGAAGATGGTGCAGTCCTTCCTCAGAACAGCAAACTCATCAGCATTGGTCGTCCACTGACGCTAATTGCACAGGATGCTTCATGGGCGGATCGCCCACAAGAGGAAGAAGACTTTGAGGCCCAGCCAACTCCAACTCCACAGGAATCGCCTGCGTTGTGCAGGCTTCGCAAAGGTCCAAGGCCTCAAGTCTCTGCTGAAGACAATCCGGCTGCATCAGCCGCGAAAGATGAATTCCCACAAGTTGCCACTCCACTGTCCCACCAAGAAGCAGTTCTCAAGGAGAACGTGCTTGAAAATCTTGCGGCTGCCACAACCACCAATGAAGCTAATGTGGAGGCCTCCCCAACAGAAGAAGCAGACAGTGAAGCCACTGATCTCGTCACTTCTGTTCCTGAGTCTGCTGCCGGTCCCCAGTTCAACTATCATGTTGAGCACAGGCCTCAGGTACAGAAGCCAATCCCAAGATTGCCAAGGTTCCCAGGTCCTGCATCAGCACCTGGCTCCTTCAATATCAATGGCTTCAGGGCAGACAACACATTCTTCGATAGCTCCAGGAACCCCTACTCAAGGGAAAGGATATCATCTGATAGGTTCTGGAGCTATCCTCAGCGAAGCTATTACTCATGCATTCTTTACAACCAAGGTCGCATCTTCCCGCACAAGTGCCTTGACATTGAAGCCATAGCTGGTCTGCCCTGTCTGGAAGAAGCTTTGGATTGCTTCAAGGAAGTTGGACTGCTGCCGTTTGTTACTGACCAAGAGCATTGGAATGAAGAGCTGCTGCTCCAATTCTATGCCACACCTCACATCCGCGGGTACAGCAGAGATCCGAAGACTTGGGTCCTGGAGTGGATGACCGGAAACGTTCATCACGAAGCCAATGCATTTGACATCATTGAGCTCACTGGTTTGCCCACTCCTGGCGATCTCTACGAGCATGGCTGTCAGCTGCATAGTGAAGCTATTGAGAGCATCTTTAAGAGGCCAGAACCTGATATGAGTCAGATGCTCAGCATGATGAAGCCATTGCCCCAAGATGCTGCTTATCCAACAGAGTTCCTCGTTGAAGACCTTGAGTATCTGCCAAGAACCATCTATCACATCATCGGGAGAACTCTCTGGCCCATCAAAGGGCACTCTCCAAATGCCAAGCTTGAGGGTGCAATGAAGACTTTGGTCTTCTATATTCTTCATGGAAAATGCTTCAATGCACAGGACTTATTCATCCGCCAACTTGCTGCATCAGGCTCTGATCTGTTTGGCTTGAAATTCTACGCCCCATGGGTAATGCGGCTAATTAAACTTCACTCCGATATCTCATATCAGCCATCTGCTCGCAATCATAGGATTTTTCTGCCTGATGTGGATATCTCTACTGAAGCCATCTATCCTGAGCCTGCAAAGGAACCTCTAAGTCTTCAGAATGCAGAGCATCAGAGTTTCTCACAGAACATTGAAGGAGTTGAAGCAGTCACTCCGGTGTATCCTCTGGCTGGCACTACACGTGCACCACACCCTACGTCTACTGAAGCCACTGATAGTACAACTGCTCCAAGACCCAAGAAGCGCACTCGTGTTCTCAAAGACCGAGAGCTTCTTGTGGCTCTCCATCAGAAACAGGATAGGCATCATGACTGGCTGAAGCATCAGATGAAAAGCCTCTTGGTGGATGTTAATCGCATTCGCAATATTGCCACCAAGAATGCTTTCGTTGCCCATGAAACCTGTCGCCGCACATGGAAAGGGCTCACGATGATGTGTTCTGAAGCTGATCTTCAAGAGGATGGCTTCACCGAGCGATTCAAGTTTGACTCCACACCTCCTCGAAGGGTTGTGCTTCGAGGAACTCCATCCCTTGAAGACTCTAAGTTCTCTTCATCTGCTGCAACAGTGACTGCCAGAGTTATCGAGGATGAAGATGATGCTACTTCACCATCACCTCCTTCAGCACGCGTCAGCTCTGCTCCAAGCTCTTCAGCACCTCCAAACACCACCAACGACCCTACTACTTCACCTACTCCGCATGGGAACGAGTAGATGCTCTATGTCTTCAAACCTTTTTGGTCCTTACTTACAAAAGGGGGAGAAGCATATGAGGTTGATAGTCTTCAAGCGGGTCCATATGGGTGGGTGCTTTATATTTTGCTTCGTGCTTACAACTCTCGTTTTGCTACATTTGGTTCTTTGAGTTCTAACACTTAAACTCGATGGTCGTCCGCTACTTATCTGCCACTTTGTTTTGTGATGATAAATTCCACATGTGCGACGATAAATTCCGCACTTAGATCATTCTGCAGACGTCCATTTTCCATTATACATTGTCATTATCTTCATATACTTTCACATGCATAGTGGATTGTCATCATAAGTTGAAGTGGATCTCCACAAGTACAACCTGCCATGTGCATTTGCATTCCAAAAGCAAATTACTTATATGCACATCTTCAGGGGGAGCCCTTGCAACTTATGAAGACAATTCCTTATCCTTTACAATTTCACAGATTATATTCCCCGTTGAAAACTTCAACTAGTTTGTCATCAATCACCAAAAAGGGGGAGATTGTAAGTGCATCTAGTGCCACCCCTAGTTGGTTTTGGAGTATTGATGACAAACCTAGTTGAGGGACTAATGTGTTTATGAGAATTGCAGGATAACACAGGTAGAAGTCCCTCATTGATTCGGTTTTCCTACCAGAGATGACCCCTAAAAATGTATGAAGACATTGAAGTCAAAGGTGGTATATGAAGATATTCACATTGAAGACTATGACAAGAGAAGACACCACATGAAGCCTATGGAGCTCGAGGACTTAGATCTTTCGTAGTTCTTTTTCTTTTGTGTTGAGTCATAGGAACCACCGTTCTGTTAAGTGGGGTCCAAGAGAACCAGTCAGAATGACTGAAGTGATGCCTAACCAAAAACCTATATCTTCGAGTGAAGACTATGAGAGTGAATCTTGTCCAGAGTCAGACAAGTCAGCTTTGCTTGTAGCCCAAGTAAACTTGCCGTGTGAGTTTGAAATCTGACCATTGGAACACGTGTCAGTTCCTTAGTGACCTAGGGTCATTTCGGACAAATTAGGTCAGGTTGCCAAGTGGCTATAAATAGCACACCCCCTACAACCATAAACGGTTGGCTGCTCAGATTGAGAGTACGGCTTTTGTCGTTTGAGAGCAACCCACCTCGAAGCCTTAGAGAGAGAATTCCTTGCGAGGATAAAGCCATAACCACCCAGAGCCAAAGAGAATTGGGCATCACTTAAGTCTTCTTGTCTGTGTGATCTGAAGACTTATTACACTTGAGGACTGTGCATCCTCCAGCCGGTTAGGCGTCGCGTTCTGAGCATCCAAGAGACATTGTGGATTGCCGGTGAACGAAGTCTGTGAAGGTTTGGGAGTCTACCTTGAAGACTTACCAGAGTGATTGGGCGAGGTCTGTGTGACCTTAGCTCAAGGGGAATACGGTGAGGACTGGGTGTCCTAAGCTGCGTGTTCAGGACTGGGTGTCCAGGACTGTGTGTCCTAAGGTTTAAATACCTAGCCGCCCCAACCAGACGTACAATTGTCACAGCAACTAGAACTGGTCCAACAAATCATTGTCTTCAACGAGTCACTGGTTTCATCTTCCCTTCCCTTTATTTACTGTTACTCCTTGTGAAGACATTGTATGTTTGCACTATCTTTTGTCTTCACTGAGTGACTGCGTGTTCTGTCTGGCTTCACAATATCTTCCTACCTGATCCTTACTACATTGCTGCTATTAGTCATTGTGCTTTCACTCTATTGAATACTTGACTATGGCTTGCCTAGTGTAGTCTACCTTCCGCTGTAGGGTATTAGGTTTATTTCTATCATTTGTCTTCATAACTCCCACGTTTCGAAGACTTACATAAAAATCGCCTATTCACCCCCCCTCTAGTTGATATAACGCACTTTCAATGGAACCTGAATGGATTCAAGCTATGCAAGAAGAGCTTCAACAGTTTGAGCTGAATAATGTATGGGAACTGGTTAAGCGTCCTGATCCTCGGAAGCACAATATAATAGGCACCAAATGGATATGCCGCAACAAGCAAGACGAGCATGGTCAAGTTGTCAGAAACAAAGCTCGTCTCGTTGCTCAAGGATATACTCAAGTGGAAGGCATTAACTTCGATGAAACATTTGCTCCTGTGGCTCGACTTGAAGCCATACGCATACTACTGGCCTATGCAAATCATCATAACATACTTCTATATCAAATGGATGTGAAGAGCGCCTTTCTCAATGGCAAGATTGAAGAAGAAGTGTATGTTGCACAACCGCCTGGCTTTGAAGATCCGAAACATCCTAACATGGTATACAAGCTCAACAAGGCACTGTATGGCCTCAAACAAGCCCCTCGGGCTTGGTATGACACACTCAAATACTTCCTGAAGAGCAAAGGCTTCATACCTGGTTCCCTCGACCCGACTCTCTTCACGAAGACATATGATGGTGAACTGTTTGTGTGCCAAATATATGTGGATGACATCATCTTCGGCTGCACCAATCAGAAGTATAGTGAAGAGTTTGGATATATGATGCAAGAGCAATATCAGATGTCCATGATGGGAGAGCTGAAGTTCTTCCTCGGTCTTCAAATACGACAACAACGCAACTGCATCTTCATATCTCAAGAGAAGTATCTCAAAGATTGCCTGAAGAAGTTCGATATGCAAGACTTCAAAGGCTTCACGACGCCAATGCCAGCCAAACTTCATCTGGGTCCCGACGACAATGGTAAAGAGTTCGATCAAAAGGTATACCGCTCCATGATTGGTTCTTTACTTTATCTATGTGCATCTAGGCCAGATATTATGCTTAGTGTTTGCATGTGTGCTCGATTCCAAGCGGCACCAAAGGAGTCGCATCACTTAGCTGTGAAGCGAATTCTTCAATATTTGGCTCACACCCCAACTCTAGGATTATGGTATCCAAAGGGCTCAGAGTTTGATCTGGTTGGATTCTCGGATGCTGATTATGCTGGTGACAAGGTGGATCGCAAGTCTACATCAGGCACATGTCATTTTCTGGGACGATCACTTGTATGTTGGTCTTCAAAGAAGCAGAACTGTGTATCTCTCTCCACTGCTGAATCTGAATACATTGCTGCTGGATCTTGCTACGCTCAGCTTCTGTGGATGAAGCAAACACTCAAGGACTATGGCATTCATCTGAAGCAAGTGCCACTCTATTGTGACAACGAAAGCTCCATCAAGATCGCCAACAACCCACTTCAGCACTCGAAGACAAAGCACATTGAAATTCGTCATCACTTTCTCAGAGATCATGTTGTGAAGGAAGATATTGATATCATACACGTCAACACTGAAGAGCAATTGGCAGATATCTTCACCAAGCCCTTGGATGAGAAGAGATTTTGCAAGTTACGGTGTGAGCTAAATATCCTGGAATCTTCAAATGTCCTATGATCAGGCACACATCCTAACCGTAATGCATATTGATGACTTAGATGTGCAACACACAAAGTAAAGTATATCTTCAATCAATGAAGACATACATTCTAAGTGTGAATACATTAATGTGGAATTTGACTTTAGAGCGCCACGATAATTGTGCGCCGTGTCTGGGTCTAATACTTCCAATACGGTGGGTAATGCCACCACCAAAGGTTCTGTTCGAAGTGTTTCACTCATGGCACTACATTTGCTATGTCTTCACATTTGGTTTGGCTTCAATTTCAACATGTCCTCATGATTATCTTCACTATGTTGAATATATATATATATATATACTAGTGTTCTGTCCTCTACAGCATTCACTTATAGCTATGCCTTCATGTTGAGTCTTTTGAACTAAGTGAATGTGATCGGGCCCTAACCTCTCTATGCTTTCTATCTCAAACTCTATCTCTCCAAGTCATATGCATTCTATTGAAACTGTTGAATATCTTCTCTGCGTCCTTGTCAGCAGAAGATACAGAGACAAACATTAAGTCCGTTTTCAATGCTCATTCCTTCACCTGAAACCCGGAGGAGTGGGAACGACTACCCGACAATCCAGGCGTGCGTGGGACGTGGAACAACCTCCGACATGCTGCATGATGGCCACGTGTTCCTCAGATGTGAATCGCCAGGGGCACCTGTGTAATAACACTGAGCCGCCCATGTCCCTATAAATACACGCCTCACCGCAGTCATTATCTCTTCTTCCACTCTCGCACGAACCCTAGCACCACCGGTAGCCCTCGACGACGCCGGCGACGAAGCGCTTCGCTGCCGCAACCTCTCCGACGCCGTCTTCACGCCGACCGCGGACATCATCTTCTCCGCCATCGCTGTAGGTGTCCTCCGTCGCCAAGTTAGGGCATGGAAGATCGAACTGCTCGGCCTCCTCTTCCACTCCGTCTAGCAGTTCTTCGTGTGGTAAATAAAACTTCCTTTTTACAGCCCCCTTGATCATATAGCTTCGTCACTTTCTACCACAAGCAGTTTCTATTCACACAAGTTGGATCTCTTTCATACTGCATCTCATAACATGCCTAGTATATTCACTTATGCTTCACAAAGTAGTTAGATTCCTCACATGTACTGATCTCTGGATTTGTACAAATCTTGAAACAACTCCTTATCTATGAGTGAATGTCTTCGCACGATGAGGTCAATGTCTTCTAAACTGATTTATCTTCAAAATCTTCTGAGAATGCATATGACCTCTTCCCCTTCCCTCGCACCTTAATGCTGTCACATGTACATGTCCATGGGAGAATCCCTTGGTTCTCATAGTCTGCATTCATTTGCAGAATTCTTAAAGAATCATATAAATTCTCCCGAAGCCAGTTCCTGTCTGTCCAGCAAGTGAAAACCTTTGAAGCCTTTGAACGTATTGAAGCCTTTCAGTTTAAAATTCATGGCTTCAGAAAAATCTGTCAGGAAGGGAGGCAGACAGCGTCGTGGCGGAACATCAAGAGATCTGCTTGATGACCTCTTAGAACTTTACAAGACAGATCCAGAAGAGGATTATAATCAGCGCAAGACCCGAATCCAGTGGATTCGAAGATATTGGGCAGAACAATGGTTCAAATACCGGTTTGTGACCCATGAATATGCTGAGAAAAATGCCATTAAGCGACCGTGGGGAGACATCCTATACCAGAATCTTCAACCCAGGTCCAGAGAAGAAGCCATTGAATAAGGCTTCTATCCCTGCATGGTCCGTGGGCCACAGCTTGCAGATGCACACCCATCATCACTGCTATGGCGCCGTGACGACAATCTGTTCAAGCGCAACTTCCAGTTTGCCAAGAACTCAGCGAAGCAGAACAAGAAGTCTTTGGGATTAGACTTCAACCCTGATCCCTCTGCTCCCCGTGCCGATGGAACTCGCGAAGCTGAACCCAATCCTCTTGGGCCCTTCTACAACCTTGAAGGTCTCATCACCCATATCGTGTTTCAAGGGACTGCCGTAAATGAGACTGCAGATGACGCTGTATCAGATGAAGCGCCTGCAGCGCCGAAGCCAAAGAAGCTGAAGCAGCCAAAAGCTTCAAAGCCTGCCTCTGCACCAAAAATCTCACGGAGGAAGCCACTGGCCACTGCACCTCCTAAAGACAGTGTGCAGTCTGAAGATTTGTCACGCATCTCCAAGCCCCAGAAGGTCAAGATGCCTCTGCCACACACCGGCCAAGAATTGACAGCTGCTGCCATTCTGCGAAACGATGCCATTGATCTGTCTAGTGGTGAAGATCTTGCAGATGACGCTCTTGAGCAACTCATCAAGAGCAAAGAAGAAGCAGAAATCTTCAATGATCTGCCTCTCTTTGACGTGACAATCATCCACAACTTCATTGATGAGTGGTTTGACACGCCCAACATTAGCTTCGAAGATCTGCAACAACCCATTGGCCTCAGTGTCGCCTTCCATGGCGCCATTGCTTCAGAGCTAGCTCTCGCTCAGTGCAACGTCGAACTGAAGCAAAAGATTGACTATGAAAAGGCTCAGTTCAAGAAGCATATGTCCAAGCTTAGTGTACAAGAGGTGAAAAACTTCAAGATTATGCTACACGAGCTCAAAGAAGCCTTTCTCAAGAAATGCCCAGAAGCTCAGGGTTCTCGGGAGCGCATGAAGAGCCTGGCTGACAAGTGTGTGCAAGGCTACAACGAGGCTGAGAAGCGCAAGGCCCTTGGGCGTCCGGGCATTGATCCCAGGATGGCTGCTAAGCAGAAGAAGAAGCCCACTGTGGCCGAACCCAATGCACCAAGGCAGGAAGCAGATCCCATTGTCTTCCCAACTAGCATGACTGGCTCGAAGCCAAAGGCTCGGTCAACCGCTTCAAAGCTAAAGAAGACGAGGACTGCTGAGGCTGAAGCAAGGAAGAGGAAACATCCTGAAGCCTCTGCCACTGCTCCCTCCAAGAAGAAGCGGAAGACCAAGAAAGAACGGGCTGCTCCCACAGAGCCCTTGATTGTTGAACCCATCTCCATGGTTCGCCCTGACGTTGAACCTCAAGAACGTCAACTAATTGTCCATGAGCCTGCTTTCACAGAGGCTCATGAGGCTGAAGACTTTCCAGTAGCTGATCCCATCGCTGCTGAAGACATTGGTCACCATGACCATGTTGAAGATGATGCAGTTCTTCCTCAGCTCGAGCACCAACAGGTATCATCGCCTGTGCTAACGCACAACGAGCTCATCAGCATTGGTCGTCCTTTGACGCCCATTGCTCAGGATGCATCATGGGCTGATCGCCCACAAGCACAAGAGGAAGAAGACTTTGAGGCCCAGCCAACTCCAACTCCACAGGCGTCGCCAGCGTTATGCAGGCTTCACAAAGGACCAAGGCCTCCAGTCTCTGAGTCTGAAGCTAAAGCTGCTGAAGACATTCCGGGTGCATCAGCCGATGAAGAAGAAACCCCAAAAGCTGCTACTCCCCTGTCCCACCAAGAAGCTATTCTCGAGGAGAACGTGACTGTGACCGACCCTCCAGCTCGTCAAGTGGAGGTTCAAAATCTTGAGGCTGCCACCACCAACACCAATGAAGCCACTGACGCTGTCATGGCTGAAGCTAATGTGGAGTCTTCACCAACCCAAGCACCAGAAGTCAGTGAAGCCACTAATCCCACTGCTTCTGTTCCTACGCCTGCTGCTGGTTCTCAGTTCGACTATCATGTTGAGCACAGGCCTCAGGTACAGAAGCCAATCGCAAGATTGCCCAGTTTTCCAAGTCATGCATCAGCACCTGGATCCTTCAATGTCAATGGCTTCAGAACAGACAACACTTTCTTCAATAGCTCCAGGAACCCCTACTCAAGGGAAAGGATATCATCTGATCGGTTCTAGAGCTATCCGCAGCGAAGCTATTACTCCTGCATTCTATACAATCAAGGTCGCATCTTCCCACACAAGCGTCTTGACATTGAAGCAATAGCTGGTCTGCCCTGTCAGGAAGAAGCTCTGGATTGCTTCAAAGAGGTTGGACTGCTGTCGTTCGTCACCGACCAAGAGCATTGGAATGAAGAGTTGCTGCTCCAATTCTATGCCACACTTCACATCCGCGGGTACAACAGAGATCCGAAGACTTGGGTCCTGGAGTGGATGATAGGAAACGTTCATCACGAAGCCAAAGCCTTTGACATCATTGAGCTCACTGGTCTACCCACTCCTGGCGATCTCTACGAAACTGGCTGTCAGCTTCACAGTGAAGCTGTGGAGAGCATCTTTCAGAAGCCTGAACCTAACATGAGTCAGATGCTCAGCATGATGAAGCCATTGCCCCAAGATGCTGCGTATCCCAAGGAGTTCCTTGTTGAAGACCTTGAGTATCTGCCCAGGACTATTTATCATATCATAAGGCGAACTCTCTGGCCCATCAAAGGACATTCTCCACATGCCAAGCTGGAAGGTGCAATGAAGACCTTGGTCTTCTATATTCTTCATGGCAAATGCTTCAATGCACAGTACTTCTTCATCCGCCAACTTGCTGCATCAGGCTCTGATCTTTTTGGCTTGAAGTTCTACGCTCCATGGATAATGCGGCTGATCAAACTTCACTCCGCTATCTCATATCAGCCATCTGCTCGCAATCATCGGATCTTTCTGCCTGATGTGGATATGTCTGTTGAAGCCATTTATCCTGAGCCTGCCAAGGAACCTCTAAGTCTTCAGAATGCAGAGCATCAAAGTTTTTCTCAGAACATTGAAGGAGTTGAAGCAGTCACTCATGTGTATCCTTTGGCTGGCACTACACGTGCACCGCATCCTGCTCTCACTGAAGCCACCGATAGCACAACTGCCCAACGACCCAAGAAGCACACTCGTGTTCTCAATGACCGAGAGCTTCTTGTGGCTCTTCATCAGAAACATGATAGGCATCATGACTGGCTGAAGCGCCAAATGCAAAGCCTCTTGGTGAATGTCAACTGCATTCGCAATCTTGCCACCAAAAATGCTTTTGTTGCCCATGAAACCTCTCAACGCACATGGAAAGGGCTGACGCTGATGTGCTCTGAAGATGATCTTCAAGAGGATGGCTTCTCTGAACGCTTCAAGTTTGACTCCACACCTCCTCGAAGGGCCGTGCTGCGACGAACTCCATCTCTCAAAGACTCTGAGTTCTCTTCCTCTGCTGCAACTGTGAATGCCAGAGTGATCGAGGATGAAGACGATGCTACTTCACCGCCACCTCCTTCAGCACGATTCGACACTGCTCCAAGTTCTTCTGCACCGCCAAACACCACCGACGACCCTGCTGCTTCACCTACTCTTCATAGGAACGAGTAGATGCTCTATGTCTTCAAACCTTGTTGGTCCTTACTGACAAAAGGGGAGAAGCATATGAGTTTGATAGTCTTCAAGCGGGTCCATATGGGCGGGTGCTTTATATTTTGCTTCGTGTTTACAACTCTCCTTTTGATACACTTGGTTCTTTGAGTTGTAACACTTAAACTCAATGGTCGTCTGCTGCTTATTTGCCACTTTGTGATGCGATGTTAAATTCCGCATGTGCGACGATAAATTCCGCACTTAGATCATTTTGCAGACGTCCATTTTCCATTATGCATGTCATTATCTTCATTACCTTCACATGCATAGTGGATTGTCATCATATGTTGAAGAGGATCTCCACAAGCACAACCTGCCATGTGCATTTGCATTCCAAAAGAAAATTACTTATATGCACATCTTCAGGGGGAGCCCTTGCAACTTATGAAGACAATTCCTTATCCTTTACAATTTCACATATTATATTCCCCATTGAAAACTTCAACTAGTTTGTCATCAATCACCAAAAAGGGGGAGATTGTAAGTGCATCTAGTGCCACCCCTAGTTGGTTTTGGAGTATTGACGACAAACCTAGTTGAGGGACTGATGTGTTTGTGAGAATTGCAGGATAACACAGGTAGAAGTCCCTCATTGATTCGGTTTTCCTACTAGAGATGACCCCTGAAAATGTATGAAGACATTGATGTCAAAGGTGGTATATGAAGATATTCACATTGAAGACTATGACAAGAGAAGACACCGCATGAAGCCTATGGAGCTCGAAGACTTAGATCTTTCGTAGTTCTTTTTCTTCTTTGTTGAGTCATAGGAACCACCGTACTGTTAAGTGGGGTCCAAGTGAACCAGTCAGAATGACTGAAGTGATGCTTAACCAAAACCTATGTCTTCGAGTGAAGACTATGAGAGCAAATCTTGTCCAGACTTCATACAGACAGAGGACTCGCCTGAGTCGCACTAACGCAAATGTTTTGCAGGGAAACCATACTCAGGCCTATGAATAAGAGCGCGGTTCATCGAACCGCCATGTTCATAAGACCAAGAACTATTCTGCTTATTCTTATGAGTACTATTGTCCGCCTGCAAGACTTTTTGCTAGGGCTCCAAAGCCAAAGTTCTCAGACGGTGCACTTAGACTTATTGCTTCTAAGCCACCCTTGAAGATGTGGGTGGCTAAGAAAGCTTAACTCTCTTTTGCAGGGAAAGGTCTCCAGCAGAAAACCAAAATCGTCTGACGCTATTGTTGGGGACCTTAAAAATCTTGTAGGGCGCAAGATCAAATGCCCGAATGGTCTTACTATGTACTTCGTTCATGAATCGCTTGCTACTCTCCCTATTAGTCCTAATCTGGATCTAAGCTTTCATAACCCACTGGTTCGTTAAATGTTTTTGCTTCACAATTCTCTTCGTGAAGCCTATCCCCCTAACTACACTGTAGGGTATGAAACCAGCGTCTTTAGAATGGATTATTGATAGTGGGTGTACCAATCACATGACTGGCAAAAGAAGCCTTCTTATGGACACAACCTTATGTCCATCTGACAAGAGTCACATCACATTTGCTGACACTGGTAAAAGTAAGGTATTGGGTCTAGGTAGAGTTGCAATATCAAAGGATCAACACATGGATAAAGTCATGCTTGTTGAATCCCTTGGCTTCAACTTAATGTCTGTCTCAATGCTTTGTGATTTGAACATGATCGTAATGTTTGGAAAATATCGCTGCCTTGTTCTAATGGAATCTGACAAGTCTCTAGTGTTTGAAGGGTATCGGAAAGATGATTTGTACGTGGTAGATTTCTCAGCAGGACCACAGCTTGCCGTATGTCTTCTAGCAAAAGCTTCAGAATGCTGGCTCTCGCATCGGAGGCTAGGGCATGCTGGCATGAGGAACCTCCACACCCTTGCAAAGAAGAAGCATGTCATAGGCATCGAGGGCATCAGGTTGAAGAAAGATCACTTATGCGGTTCCTGTGAAGCAGGAAAGATGACGAGGGCCAAACATCCCTCGAAGACAATCATGACAACCACTCGACCCTTCGTACTGCTGCACATGGATCTTTTCGGTCCCACTCATTACTCAAATCTTACTACTACTGCTTGTCTCTATGGCTTTGTCATTTTTGATGATTATTCTAGATATACTTGGGTGCACATAATCCTCTACAAGACTGAAGTGCAGGATGTCTTCAGACGCTTCGCCAATTGAGCAATAAACAACTATGGCGCCAAGATAAAGCACATCAGAAGTGACAATGGCACTGAATTCAAGAACACTGGCCTTGATACATATCTTGATACTTTGGGCATCACACATCAATTCTCAGCTCCGTACACGCCACAGCAGAATGGCATCGTCGAACGCAAGAACAGAACACTCATTGAGATGGCCCGAACGATGCTTGATGAATACAAGACTCCAAGAAAATTCTGGCCTGAAGCCATTAATATTGCATGCCATACAATCAATCGTGTTTATCTTCACAAGCTTCTGAACAAGACATCTTATGAGCTCCTTACTGGCAAGAAGCCAAATGTCAGTTACTTCAGAGTATTTGGATCCAAGTGCTGGACCAAGGATCCACATCACACTTCAAAATTTGCACCAAAAGCACATGAGGGTTTTATGCTTGGATATGGAAAGGATTCGCACTCCTATAGAGTCTTCAATCTCTTTCATTATAAAGTGGTTGAAACAGTGGAAGTGCGGTTTGATGAGACTAACGGTTCACAAAGAGAGCACCTGCCAAATGTGCTAGATGAAGTTCCATCCAGCGAATCAATCAAGCTAATGGGAACTGGAGAAATCATACCCTCTGAAGCTCAACCTGAAGAGGAACTTATCATCTCCGTACCTGATCAACCTGAAGACAATGCTCAGCCTGAAGACAATCCCACTAACAATGACAATGATCAGCAAGAGCAAAATCTTCGCCCTATACATCCTCGTGTTGCCAATGAAGTGCAGATTGAGAGAATAATTGATAGCATTAATGCACCTGGTTCACTCACTCGTTCAAGGGAAACTCAGCTAGCAAATTTTTGTGGGCACTTCGCATTCATCTCAATAACAGAACCCAAGAAAGTTGAAGAAGCCTTCATGGATGTAAGTGCATCTAGTGCCACCCCTAGTTGGTTTTGGAGTATTGACGACAAACCTAGTTGAGGGACTAATGTGTTTATGAGAATTACAGGATAACACAGGTAGAAGTCCCTCATTGATTCGGCTTTCCTACCAGAGATGACCCCTAAAAATGTATGAAGACATTGAAGTCAAAGGTGGTATATGAAGATATTCACATTGAAGACTATGACAAGAGAAGACACCACATGAAGCCTATGGAGCACGAAGACTTAGATCTTTCGTAGTTCTTTTTCTTTTGTGTTGAGTCATAGGAGCCACCGTACTATTAAGTGGGGTCCAAGAGAACCAGTCAGAATGACTGAAGTGATGCCTAACCAAAAACCTATGTCTTCGAGTGAAGACTATGAGAGGGAATCTTGTCCAGAGTCGGACAAGTCAGCTTTGCTTGTAGCCCAAGTAAAGTTTCCGTGTGAGTTTGAAATCTGACCGTTGGAACACGTGTCAGTTCCTTAGTGACCCAGGGTCATTTCGGACAAATCAGGTCGGGTTGCCTAGTGGCTATAAATAGCCCACCCCCTACAACCATAAACGGTTGGCTGCTCAGAGTTAGAGTACGGCTTTTGTCGTTTGAGAGCAACCCACCTCGAAGCCTTTGAGAGAGAATTCCTTGCGAGGATAAAGCCCTAACCACCCGGAGCCAAAGAGAGTTAGGCATCACTTAAGTCTTCTTGTCTGTGTGATCTGAAGACTTATTACACTTGAGGACTGTGAATCCTCCAGCCAGTTTGGCGTCGCGTTCTGAGCATCCAAGAGACATTGTGGATCGCCGGTGAACGAAGTCTGTGAAGGTTTGGGAGTCTACCTTGAAGACTTACCATAGTGATTGGGCGAGGTCTGTGTGACCTTAGCTCAAGGGGAATACGGTGAGGACTAGGTGTCCTGAGCTGTGTGTTCAGGACTGGGTGTCCGGGACTGTGTGTCCTCGGGTTTAAATACCTAGCCGCCTTAACCAGACGTACAGTTGTCACAGCAACTGGAACTGGTCCAACAAATCATTGTCTTCAACGAGTCACTGGTTTCATCCTTCCCTTCCCTTTACTTACTGTTGGTCCTTGTGAAGTCATTGTATGATTGAACTATCTTCTGTCTTCACTGAGTGACTGCGTGTTCTGTTTGGCTTCATAATATCTTCCTACCTGATCCTTACTACCTAGCTGCTATTAGTCACTGTGCTTTCACTTCATTGAATACTTGACTATGGTTTGCCTAGTGTAGTCTACCTTCCACTGCATGGTAATAGGTTTATTTCTATCGTTTGTCTTCGGAACTTCCACGTTTTGAAGACTTTCATAAAAATCGCCTATTCACCCCCCCTCTAGTCGATATAATGCACTTTCAGAGATAAAGGGGTTACCTTAGTCCGAGAACCTAGGGTTACAAATCCTAGCCGGCTTTGTCAGTGGACACAGAGTCCTTCACAATTCTGCTATCTTTGTCTTGTACGACTAGTCATCCATGGGTCTTCCTAAATGCGTCACGGGCCAACCAATGTGGAGCAGGATGGAACAGAACGAAGGGCCTCACCTCGACCCACCGGACCTCACGCGGTGACACACCCTCTGCCCCCACGTCTCATTATCTTCTCACACCCACAAATACCAACACAAACACCACACACATAGAAAATTTCTCCTGGTGCCTCTATTCCCCCCTTGCATATACACACTCAATGAAATGGAATCTCTTGTCGTGACGTCATATTCGTCTCTCTCTCTCTAGACCACTCTCATTTCTCGTGCTATCTCCCCCCCATCGGCCCCTCTATCCATGCCTCTCTCCAATACGTAATACACACACATACCTCTCTAGGCCCCGCCAAGTGCATCAACTACACATTCACACATGTTACATCACGTACCCCATTGATCTAAAAAGCCCTCTCTTCACATTTATTTCGCATACAACATTCCTTTTGAATAAAGTGTGGCCAAAAAAATATTTTAGAGTTTCTACATATATACAATATTACAAAGTTCTATGGAGGAGTACGAACGCTAATTTGCATTGCATGGTGCCCACAATGATATTTATTCCGCACTGTGAATTTGTATATTTTTATACTATATACAAAGTTAGTCATAATAAAGAGAAACGAAGAGCATCTCTCTCTCCATCGCATACCCCCCCTATACGCCCTTTCACGTATGCATACAAAACTATCTCCAGGTCCTCTAAAAGTAAGCCCCCCAGAAAATTCAGGCATGTTTCATCTTTCTCTCGCGATATATGCAATGACGATCATTGTATTTGAAGCGAAAGCACAATACGTACATTGGACTTCAGAATCCACTCATTACGGTCACCATTTATGTTTAGTGGTTATTATGCAGTCACGGGCTCACTGTACAACTCTGTATTTTCTCATGACATGACTAGTTGACTAGTTAAACGCTCCACGTGGCACCTCTAGTGTTGCATCACATTATCTCACTACCATCGTGCCCACCTGTCGACTTGTATCTACTCTACATCTACACTCTTATAAAATACATAAAATACACTCTTATAAAAAACAGAGTTGGTGATGATGGTGTGCCTGCCATCCTGCAATATAGGCCGTCCGATTCATATCTGACGGATAGGAAAGAAACTATGGCAATTTTGCAAAAAGGTACCCACACACCTCTCCACATTTGCAAATAAGGCCTTCCCTCATTCATACTTTTCTCTCACAAGATAAACAAGTCATACAAATGCATCTTGATGTTACGTGGAACGCACAGGCATCTTGCTAGTAAGAATGAAAACAAACGACAAAAAAATATTTGGACGGTGGTTCAAAGTCATGACCGCGGGCACAGCGGACAAGGTGGCCTTGTATTGGTATGCTGAGCCATCTGTTTTAACACACAGGAGCTGGTGTGGTGATTATACACACACGCACGCATGCACACGAACTGCATCCACGCAACACTAACACAAACACATGCACCCACGCACGCACGCAACACTCACACGTACACACGCAGCCATGCACGCACGCAACACTCACACGCACGCATGCATGCACACACCAGTACACCACACGACCAACACACACTCTCACGCTCAAGTACTCAACCTACATGTGCATGCGCACACATCAGGCCCTGACAAACACATACACAACCAGGTGATTCCCGCACACGGCTTGGAGCCTTGTCGCGCCTGCGTAAATTTGTGTTTATCTGACCTTTTGCCTATGCAAACTAATAGGTGGGACCCACAATGGACGTGGTCAATTTAACTAGTCAACATGGCGCCACGCAGACTATTTGGCCGATCAACAGAGTGCAATGCGATGCTGAGCTGTGAGCAAGTGACCGTATAATCACCGCAAAACGTATATAGTGACCGTAATCAGCTTATTTTGAAGTTCGGTGACCGTATTACGCTTTTCTCTCTGTAGGCCCTCCAAAACTACATATCTACACGTTCTCGCATGTTACATCTAACAACTATGCAATACAGCACTACTACTACACTCTAACACAATAAATCATATGTGTTTTTAGTTTTACTAGATATCATATTGTTGCTTATAATTATTCAGTTTGCATACATTAAAATTGCCTTTGAAATGTATGGCCAGTATCATCTACCGCGCGGGAAAAATCCCGCCCTTTCCTGTTTAATCGGGTTTGTATCGATGGATCGTGCGAAACAGCAAAACTATACTAGTACTATACAGTACAAGTGATAGTTCACTGGGCCGTCGTGTCGTCTACTCCTCCGTCGTAAGAGTGGAGCGCTCGCTTTCATAAATCTTCTAGTCCCTTTCGCCGACATGTGGGACATCAAGCTACCGGATCCACGTGCCATATCGGAATACAGTGCAGAACAGCCGGGGTGAAGCATGCCAGTCATGGCGCCGGCGTAGTAATGAGCAATGAGGTGTCAAATCACAAAGCCGCACCTTTCCCGCAGTTAAGTTGGAGGGACGAAGCAACCATCATTTCACTCGTTGCTGAATCCGCTTCTCCCTCATCTTCTTCAACTTAACCACGTGTTGCTCCTGCCGTTGTTCTGCCTCATGTGGGACGCGGATCGGCTTGGTAAAGCACTGACACGTGGGACCGCATGTTAGCAAACCACTAGGACAACGTCCTCTGAAAATAAGAAGCCTAATCCTAGACTTACAAAGGGCTACGTAGCTGCTACGTATACTTTCCATCTAATCTATATATGCCCCCCTTGATTTTCAGGTGGGGTGGGCCCAATCCTCTCCTTTAATCCAATCAAATAGTCCCACATCACATCAGTTCATAACTTTACGTAAACCATTACGTGGATGTAGCATTGCTCAAATAAGAAACCTCCCCCGCCATCCGCGCGGCAAAATCACCTCCTTTTTACTAATCTCGATTCTATAATTTTTTAGATCAATATAATTGAGATTTGTATAGATAGCACACAGGAGCAAAACCAAGTGGTACGGTTAAGGGCATCCACAATGTATAGCCAAATGTGAAAATAGCTTTTGGCATCGTGGGAACCATTGTGGACGGTGTTGCCAAAGCGAAAAAGATGGAACCGAAGCTCCATGATTGATTGATTGAAGGAATAGAAAAATGCAACGTCTCTCCTCTTTCTCCCATGCTTGGACGCATGTAGTACTACAGTATAGAGCACAGAGTCTACTCCCCTGTCCCTTCTATCACAAATCACAAAGCAGTGAGGCGTCAAATCACAAAAGCACGGACGAAGCAACCATGATTTCACTCTTCACTGACTCCGCTTCTCCATCGTCTTCTTTGAGAAGCCATCTCACCGCATTAGTTACTCCTAGTAGTACTAGTAAAGGACTTCCTAGATGCAAATGGTGTTCTTCGTCGAACGCACTTCGCCAAACCACCACAAAAAAATATTGTTGACGTCACCGCAATGGGGAAGGAAGTCAAATATAGTTACTAGCTCCATTTTTTGTACACAAGGCCAGTATATCAAAATTACAATTTGGAAAGGGCCACTAACACTAATCGAGGCAAAATTGATGGGGTTAGCAACCAAGGACATTAATATCCCCTGCATGCATGCGGAAGTGAGAAGGTTGGTTTGCATGGCGCTGCATGATGAGGAGTGAGATGGTTAGCTCTTTGGTCTTTGGAGAAGAAAATACGCATTAATTGATATGTGAAACGAGGATTTGTATCGATTAAATCCCGCGAAGGAAAACCCAGCCTTTCTTTTTTAACACTAGTACTACTAGTACATACTAAAAAGAAACAGAGGGAGTACGTACTTATCCTGTTTGGGTCTAGGCCTTGCATTGCCAAACTTTGCCACACATTTTTGCCAAGCTTGCCTAAAGTTTTCAAAATGAGAAGGAGGTACACTTGCGCACGGCTATCGCGGTCGCACCGCACCCTCACACAGTCGCTCCTGCACGCCGCAAACCCAACCAAGGGAACGCACCCTCACTGACACGTGCTGTTGCATGTGAACACAACAAACTCAGCCATCCTATCGCTGACACATAATTTTCGTTCATAGAGTATGTTTATCCAACCGCATGTTGGGGAGTATCCGTACGGCCCGTGCAGTGCTCTGTTGGGGAAGAAGAAGAGGTGAGGAAGAAGGAAAGAAGGGTTAGGAGACGTAGGATATTCCTCCAACCGCCTGAAATGGTAGACTGACCCAAGTCAGGCGACTTGCATAACAAATATATGTTTTTACATAGCAAAAGATCCATGAAAACAACAACATAAAGAAAAACTATCACTGCTCGCAGAAAGAGACGGCCTCGTCGTCTTTGGCTGCCGGCGCGAACCAGCCGTCGCTGCCGACGTGTGTCTCCGCACCGTGGTTGTCCTCGGCCTCCAGCTACTCATTCAAGCGGAGCATGCGGGCACTCTGCACGAACGAGAGCACAGCCCGGTTCAAGTCGAGGATGTCCGGTTCCGCCTGCAGGAGGGCCTCAATGGCAGCGGCATCCGCGCGCTTTGCGTCGAGTCGAGCCTCCGCCACCCGGTTCAAGTCCAGGACGTCCAGTTCTGCCTGCAGGAGGGTGTCGATGAGAGCGGCATCCGCACGATCTGTGTCGAGTCGAGCCTCTGCTGCCCGGTTCAAGTCCAGGATGTCCGGTTCCGCCTGCAGGAGGGCCTTGATGGCAGCGGCATCCGCGCGCTCCTCCTCAAGTTGAGCCTCCGCCGCCTGTCGTGGTTCTAAGTCTGATAGTAGTGTAGGGGGTAAGTATGGAGAGGCAAGATCTTAGCTGTGGAGAAGTTGTAAGCACGCAAGGTTTACGTGTTCAGGCCCTTCTCGGAGGAAGTAATAGCCCTATGTCTCGGAGCCCGGAGGCGGTCGACTGGATTATATGAATATGGGTTACAGAGGTGCGAACCCTTGTCTCAGAGGAGGGGGTGGCTTATATAGAGTGCGCCAGGACCCCGGCCAGCCCACGTTACAAAGGGTTCAATGTACATTAAGGCAGGGCGTTACTGGTAATGCTAGTAATAAAGTGTTATGATGACCATAAAAGCTACTTAATGACCGACTGTTAGCGTGCGGAGTGACTTCAGGTCTCTTGGCCGTTGAGTGGTTGGATCTTGGTCGAGTGATTGCTTCTTGGTCGAGCGTCTTCGAGTCTGTCGAGTGGAACACCTCCAAGTCGATTGAAAGGTGGTTTCTTCTAGAGATGTCCTTGGGTAGGGCAGTTAGGACAGGTCCATGATCCTACCCTAGGTACATAGCTTCATCATTAGCCCCCGAATGGATCAAGGTTTGAGTGGGGAAGGAGTTGAGAACTTCTCTGACTCGTTTTTCATGCCGTGAGCATATCTTGTTTCAGATCAACAGACCCGAGTGACGATAGCAACTTTCTTTTCAGTCGCCTTGATCCATTCTTAATTCTTCGTCGAGTGGGTTTCTTTACTTGTAAGGCTCCGAGTGATGGTGCGGAGGAGATCTTTGGTCTGACCAGTTGTTTGCTGCACGCAGATTTTGTGGGATCCGAATTTTGGGAAGTGCGCGGGACGGGGGAGACCGCAGTAATCGGATGGGATAGAGTGGAGCCACGTCGATCCCCGCGCTACCTTTTTCGCCACGTATCACGCGCGCAGTCGTTACGGGATTTGACAGAGCCGCCTGGGCCTACCCGTCAGCCACTCGGAAGCGGCCTGATATAAAGCGCCGGACCGGAGTCTCCTGAATAGTGCATCTCATTTCCTCTTCTCTTCCTCGCGCCCCTCCGCTACGCTCGCTCTCGCCCCAGCGCCACCGCACCGTACGCGTCTCGCCGGCGACAATGGGGAAGGAGAAAACAGCGGCTCTGGAGCGGGCAAAGAAGGCAACAGCGAGGTCGAAGGGGAAGGCGACCAGCCGGGGCGGATCTTCCTCGCGGTCCGGCCTGCTGAGGGGCTGGATCCAGGGCGACTGGATCCACTCGAGGATCTCCCAAGAAGACCTCGACGACTTGGCTGAAGGGGGGCTGATCCCCTATGACTCGGCACGGCTTCCAGGGAAGGAATCTGAGCCGTAGCCTCGGGAGGGTGAGCGTGTCCTACTTGCCACCCACGTCGACTGTGGATTTTCCTTGCCCCCTCACCCCTTCTTCCGAGGGTTTCTGAATTTCTTTGGGGAACAACTCCATCATTTTACCCCGAACTCAATCGTTTATCTTGCCACTTTCATTTCTTTGTGTGAGAACTTCCTGGGTTGTCGGCCTCACTGGGGTCTCTTCAAGCATATTTTCACTTGTCGCTCCCAGACAGTGAAAAAGGCTAATCCGAGTGACGAGAGGACCCAAGTGATCCAGATGTGTGGGGGTCTTGGCATTCAGACGAGAGGGAAAAGCTCCTTCCCGGCCATGATTCTTCCCGACTCAGTTCGCGGATGGCAGTCGACCTGGTTTTACTGTAAAGACCAGTCGACGCCAGGGCAATCGACTGGCTTCCCTCCCTTTACCATGGACCGAGTGGAAAAACCCTCCCCTCTGAAGGTGCTCCCGGAGGAGAAGGCGCACGTGAAGGTGTTGGTCGATCGAGTGGTCCAGCTTATTCGTGACGGGATCACTGGTATGGATCTCTTGGAGGTCTTCCTTCAGCGGCGCATCCAGCCTCTCCAAGCCCGAGACCATCCGATGTGGATGTATTCGGGTCTTGAAGACTCCACTCGGATCCACCCGGAGGAGGTCGATGACGACACACTGGAGAAGTGGCTGTCTGGCATTACCGGGAATAAGGACAATCCGGGGGGAGCCAGGAGAGTCCCTCCATTCGACCAGTCCCATGCACTAGAGCATGTCTGATTCTGAGTTTTTGCTTGTAATCTGAATTCACTCGCGTAGCTGCCTATATTGCATCGACTGACTTTGATCTACCCGCTTTCTTTCAGGACATTATTGAAATGTATTCAATGCCCAACGGGGAGCAAGAGCAAGCTCTGGAAGGCGAGGCGAGTGGCGGCGAAAGTGGCGAGTGGACTTCCGATGGTGAAGGGGGTGGAGGAAGCGACGACTCAAGCGGTGGAGAAGAAGTCGAGTCACCTCCTCATAGGGAGAGGCGATCCAAGCTTGACCAAGAACGGCCGAGTGCCCGTGACGAGGCAACTGCTCCGGCTGGTCAGTCTTCGAAGCGCCCTCAGATCTCTTCACCAACCCCGACTGAGAAGGCGCCAAAGCACCCCAGAGTTGTGGAGCCGAAGACTCGGAAGGCGTTGCCGAAAATCAAGATTGATATTCCCGTCGCTTCCACGTGAGTGCCTCTCTTTGCATTCACTCGACGCTCCGCGCTGTTTGTTTTTCTTGTTTTAACTGGACGGACTTTGGAACTGTCAGCGCTGCTACCTCCGGGACCTCAGCTTACAGGGACGAAGATGAGGTGATGGAGGATGCGGTCACTTCTAATCCGGCTATGATCCCTGTCATACTGTCTTTATTTTGGTCGATTCAACTGCAACGCGTACCATTGGGTGATGTGACTTTGACGATTGAACTTTGCATAGCTCCCAACATTATTAACCTCCCTGATGATGATGAAGATCCCGAGAGGCCTTCGACGAGGAAAAATAGGCGAGCTCCTGCAAGCGAGGCGCTACAGACGACGCTGAGGGCGGAACCAGTTGTTCAGGACACTGGCGACGTCAATCGGGGTTCTGTTACCTTCGCTGAGCCACTGTCGAGTGCCTTGCCTTCTTCGTTGACTGCTCAGGCCCCTGTCGACCCGCCTTCAGTTTTTGCGACCCATCATGTCCCAGAGGACGAGGTGAATGCTGCTAAGGAAGCCATACGCTAGGCGGGCATTATGATGGAGAAGATGAAGACGGTGCGGGACGCCAGCCAAGCCGCCTATGATGCCAGCTCGGCTCTCCAGAGCAACGGTCAGGTTAGTTGGTCACTGCTTGTTCTGTTAGGATATGCTACCTGAAGATTCTTTCCGAAAACCTTTGCATCTGTACACCCACTGGGTGTGTCGATTGAATTTTTGGACTAGTGGGGGCACACTGAGTGCACCCACTGGGTGTAGTCCCCGAGACTACGGTGGACTGCTGGCAGTCGACTGTAGTCTTTGTATTTTGCCGAATGTATAAACCGAACTGGTAGTTTATCTCTTCCACTCGATCCGGTCGAGTGGGATCAGAACCGGTGGGGGCACGCCAAATGCACCCACTGGGTGTAGTCCCCGAGACCGCGGTCGACTGCTGGCAGTCGATTGTGGTCTGAGTTCTACTTTCTCTCTCTTTTTTTTACTCCCCCCGCTCGACTCCGGCAGACCGGTCGAGTAGGATCAGAACCGGTGGGGGCACGCTAAGTGCACCCACTGGGTGTAGTCCCCGAGACTATGGTGGACTGCGGGCAGTCGACCGTAATCTTAGTATTTTTTGCCTTTGTTGTTTTTTTTTGTTGTAAAAATAACTTCTCCCCTTTGATTTCAGAAATCTTGTGATCTTGGAGCTTGCTTTGCTGACTTGGAGAAGCAACAGATTCAACTGAACCTTCACTTGGAGCTGGCCAGGACAGAGCTGCAAAAGGTCAGAGACGGCGCCGCGGGTAAGACGAGTTTGTCGACTAGTCAGTTTTAGGTTTGGGTACCCTTCTACTATTTCTGAATCAATCACCATTTCTTTGCAGAAAAACTGAGAGAAGCTCTGGCGAAGAAGGATCAGGATTTGGCCGCTGCTCATAAGGAGGTTGACGACAAGACCGCTCTGGCCGAACAGAAGCTGGCTTTGGTAGGCCAGTTGGAAGAAGAGAATACCAGGCTGAAGACCGCTCTGAATGACTCCAACAAGGAGTGCTCGCGCTGGAAGAAGGAGAATCTCGTCCAGGGTGAGAAAATGGAAGGCATTGCTCGCAGGAGGGATGATCTGGAGAGTTATCTGAGAAGTCTTGCCAAGAAGCTGTTCACCAAGCTTGAAGGTGCACATTCTATTCCGACTGACTTTTTTTTGAGTCGACTCATTGTACGAAAATTGACTTATCCTTGGATCGTGAATGCAGAGTTTTGCCAGAACTTTGAAGAGGAGACTGGGCGGATCGAGCCTGGTTTGGATCCAATCAACTCTCCTGTGAAAGATGAAACTGCCATGAATCTGCTCCGTCTGGAATCTCGCATCGACAGTGCCGTGGACTACTTGGCCCGACTGAAGTTCGCCATGTTGCGGATTGACCCGGCACTTTGGCTAGAGGCTGTGCTCCAAAATGATATCGAGTCCCTGCTGACTCGACTAAATGAAATCCCCGACCGAGTGCAGGAATGGAAGAAGTCTGCTGCTCGGTGTGGCGCTGACGTGGCTCTGTCTTTGGTTCGTGTCCACTGCAAGGAGGTGCGACAGGACAAACTGGTAGCAATCAAGGTCGCCAACACCCAGAAGCATGACTTCTGGACCTTTATGGAGACTTTCATCGCTGCAGCCACTCGGATAGCCGACGGCGTCGACCTGGATGAGTTCGTCAAGCCCGCCAGCCCTCCTCCCGCGAAGTGAACAAACTCTTACGTCCCACCTTAAATTTGCCTCAGGATGCCGAGTGGTTTTTATAACCGTTAAACTTTTTCGGGCTGCATGTCCGAGTAATTCGATCTGTGATTTGGAACCTTTGGAATTTACCCGAACTTGGTTTACCGTTGAATATCTTTATGAATCTCCTGCTGAGTGAACCCATTCTTCATTCGAGACAACCTTTGCATTCGCAGCGCAGCTCCGAAGGAGAGAGAAGCAGTCGACCTATGTCTTGTATTTGTGGTGAAGCTCCCCAGGAGAAGGCGGCGGTCGACCCACACCCTGTTACTGCAGAGTGGGATGGAGCGCACATTGTATTTGTGGCGAAGATCCCCAGGAGAAGGTGGCGGTCGACCCACACCCTGTTACTGCAGAGTGGGACGGAGCGCACATTGTATTTGTGGCGAAGCTCCCCAGGAGAAGGTGGCAGTCGACCTGCCCCTCGTCGTCCTTGAGGAATGAGATGTGTTTCGTACTTAGGCAAGTATTGGACTGCATCTAAGCCCCCGAGTGGGAGGATTGCTCTCCACTCGATAGGATTTTTTCAAACTTAGGCGAGTGCTAGACTGCAGCTAAGTTCTAAGTGAGAGAACTTAGGCGAGTGCTGGACTGCAGCTAAGCCCCCGAGTGGGAGGATTGCTCTCCACTCGGTAGGATTTTTTCAAACTTAGGCGAGTGCCGGACTGCAGCTAAGTTCTAAGTGAGAGAACTTAGGCGAGTGCTGGACTGCAGCTAAGCCCCCGAGTGGGAGGATTGCTCTCCACTCGGTAGGAATTTTTCAAACTTAGGCGAGTGCCGGACTGCAGCTAAGTCTCTAAGTGAGAGAACTTAGGCGAGTGTTGGACTGCAACTAAGCCCCCGAGTGGGAGGATTGCTCTCCACTCGGTAGGATTTTTTCAAACTTAGGCGAGTGCCGGACTGCAGCTAACTCTCTAAGTGAGAGAACTTAGGCGAGTGTTGGACTGCAGCTAAGCCCTCGAGTGGGAGGATTGCTCTCCACTCGGTAGGATTTTTTCAAACTTAGGCGAGTGCCGGACTGCAGCTAAGTCTCTAAGTGAGAGAACTTAGGCGAGTGCTGGACTGCAACTAAGCCCCCGAGTGGGAGGATTGCTCTCCACTCGGTAGGATTTTTTCAAACTTAGGCGAGTGCTGGACTGCAGCTAAGTCTCTAAGTGAGAGAACTTAGGCGAGTGCTGGACTGCAGCTAAGCCCCCGAGTGGGAGGATTGCTCTCCACTCGGTAGGATTTTTTTAAACTTAGGCGAGTGCCGGACTGCAGCTAAGTCTCTAAGTGAGAGAACTTAGGCGAGTACTGGACTGCAGCTAAGCCCCGAGTGGGAGGATTGCTCTCCACTCGGTAGGATTTTTTCAAACTTAGGCGAGTGCCGGACTGCAGCTAAGTCTCTAAGTGAGAGAACTTAGGTGAGTACTGGACTGCAGCTAAGCCCCCGAGTGGGAGGATTGCTCTCCACTCGGTAGAATTTTTTCGAACTTAATCAAGTGTCGGACTGCAGCTAAGTCTCTAAGTGAGAGAACTTAGGCGAGTACTGGACTGCAGCTAAGCCCCCGAGTGGGAGGATTGCTCTCCACTCGGTAGGATTTTTTCAAACTTAGGCAAAACGGATTCGCAGCTAAGTCACCCACTGGGGGATTTCTTACGCAAACAAAAAAACAATAATAATCACTGGGAAAATTATAATGCTCTTGTCTTTGATAAATAAACTTCAGGAGTTTTTCTTATTACATCTCATCCGAGTGAGAATTTAAGTATAAAAGGGGCGGAGTAGCTCCGCATTCCAGGCTCGTGGCTCATCAATCTGGCGATCGACATTGTAGAGGTGGTATGCTCCATTGTGGAGGACTCTGGTGACTATGAAGGGGCCTTCCCAAGTAGGAGCGAGCTTGTGTGGTTTCTGCTGATCCACTCGGAGGACTAAGTCTCCTTCTTGGAAGGCTCGGCTCTTCACGTTTCTGGCATGGAATCGACACAAGTCTTGCTGATAGATGGTAGATCGAATCAAGGCCATTTCTCTTTCTTCTTCTAGGAGGTTGACTGCGTCCTGCCGGGCTTGTTCTGCTTCATCTTCTGAGTAGAGCTCGACTCTGGGAGCGTTGTGAAGCAGGTCACTCGGTAAGACTGCCTCGGCTCCATAGACCAGAAAGAATGGGGTTCTTCCGGTCGATCAATTCGGGGTTGTCCTCAATCCCCAAAGGACTGATGGAAGCTCGTTGACCAATGCACCTACTGCGTGCTTGAGATCGCGCATCAATCGGGGTTTCAGTCCTTTGAGAATTAGGTCGTTTGCCCTTTCTTCTTGCCCATTCGACTGAGGGTGAGTGACCGAAGCATAGTCGACCCGAGTGCCCTGAGAGGCGCAAAAGGCCCTGAATTTGTCGGAATCGAAGTTTGACCCGTTGTCGGTGATGATGCTGTGCGGAACTCCATATCTGAATATCAACTCTTTGATGAAACTGATGGCGGTGCAAGCATCTATATTCTTGATAGGCTTGGCCTCAATCCATTTGGTGAACTTGTTGACTGCTACCAGCACATGAGTGAAGCCGCTCCTGCCTGTTCTCAGTGGTCCAACCATGTCCAACCCCCAAACAGCGAAGGGCCAGAAGAGTGGAATGGTTTTCAGGGCCGACGCGGGCTTGTGTGGCATGTTGGAGTAATACTAACATCCTTCACATTTGTCGACTATCTCTTTGGCCATCTCATTGGCTCTTGGCCAGTAGAACCCCGCTCGGTATGCTTTAGCCACAATGGTGCGAGAGGACGCATGATGGCCACAGGTCCCCGAGTGGATATCGTTAAGGATCATCTGACCTTCTTCTGGTGTAATACACTTCTGGCCGACCCCAGTCACGCTTTCTCTATATAACTGTCCCTTTATGACTGTAAAGGCCTTGGATCAACGGACGATCTGTCGAGCTTCTTCTTCGTCTTCTGGGAGTTCTTTCCTTAGGATGTACGCGATGTACGGTTCTGTCCAGACGGGAGTGATAACCAGGACTTCCATGATCAAGTCGACCACAGCTGGTACTTCGACTTCAGTCGGATCCGTGGCACTTTTTGGCTGCGGGGCCTCTTCAGTGAAGGGATCCTCCTGGACTGATGGTGTGTGGATGTGTTCCAGAAACACTTTGCTGGGAATGGCTTCTCTTTTGGAACCTATTTTTGCCAGATCATCAGGTGCTTGATTTTTCAGTCAGGGTATGTGATGAAGCTCTAACCCCTCGAATTTCTTCTCCAGTTTTCTCACTACCTTGCAATAACCAGTCATGGCTGGACTTCTAACATCCCATTCCTTCATCACTTGATTGATCACCAAATCTGAGTCGCCATAGACCATGAGGCGACGGACGCCGAGTGAAATGGCCATGCGCAACCCATATAAAAGTGCTTCGTATTGTGCCTCGTTGTTAGAGGAATCAAAGTGGATTTGAAGAACATATCTGAGTTTATCTCCTCTAGGAGAGACCAACACCACTCCGGCTCCGGAACCATTTATCATCTTGGAACCACCAAAGAACATGGTCCAATGCTCCGAGTGGACCTGAGTCGGCAGTTGCTGTTCAATCCACTCGGCGACGAAATCCGCGATTGCCTGGGACTTGATAGCTTTCTTTGCCTCAAACTTGATATCTAGAGGAAGGAGTTCAATCGCCCATTTTGCCACTCGACCAGTTGCGTCCCTGTTATGCAAGATCTCTGACAACGAAGCGTCACTAACGACTGTAATGGAATGATCAGAGAAGTAGTGGGCAACTTTCTTTGTGGTCATATAAATCCCATATACGAGCTTCTGATAATGAGGATATCTTTGCTTCGATGGGGTCAAGACTTCAGAAATATAATACACTGGGCGCTGAACTTTGAAGGTTTTCCCTTCTTCTTCCCGCTCGACTGTGAGTACCGTACTGACGACTTGTCCTGTGGCTGCAATGTAAAGCAGCAAAGGCTCCTTGCTGATTGGGGCAGCAAGCACCGGCTGGGTGGAGAGCAGAGCTTTGAGTTCTGCGAACGCTGCGTCAGCTTCAGGAGTCCACTCGAACTTGTCAGACTTCTTCATTAATCGGTAAAGAGGTAATGCCTTTTCACCGAGACGAGATATGAATCGACTTAGGGCGGCCAAGCAACCAGTAAGCTTCTGAACATCATGCACTCGCACAGGACTTTTCATTCGGAGTATAGTACCAATCTTTTCTGGATTGGCGTCGATTCCCCGTTCGGAAACGAGAAAACCGAGTAACTTTCTGCCAGGAACCCTGAATGTGCATTTTGATGGATTAAGCTTGATATCAAACCTTCTGAGGTTGGCAAAGGTTTCAGCAAGGTCAGTCAGCAGGTCGGAACGCTTCCGAGACTTGACCACAATATCATCCATGTACGCCTCCACATTCCGACTGATTTGGGTGAGCAAACACTTCTGAATCATCCTCATGAATGTGGATCCAGCATTCTTGAGGCCGAATGGCATGGTAACATAACAGAAGCACCCGAATGGAGTGATGAGAGCTGTTTTGATCTCGTCAGGTCCATACAGACGGATCTGATGGTACCCGGAATAGGCGTCTGAAAAAGACAGTCGCTCACATCCCGCAGTCGAGTCGACTATCTGGTCGATGCGGGGGAGAGGAAAATGGTCTTTCGGGCAGGCCCGGTTGATATGTTTAAAGTCAATGCACATGCGAAGTGACTTGTCCTTCTTGGGGACCATGACAACGTTAGCGAGCCACTCGGAGTGGTAGATTTCTCGGATGAACTCTGCCGCTAAGAGCCGAGCTACCTCTTCGCCAATGGCCTTTCTCTTCTGGACGGCGGACCGTCGGAGATGTTCCTTCACAGGTTTTATTTTTGAGTCGACTCTTAGGCGGTGCTCAGCCAGCTCCCTGGGAACACCCGGCATGTCAGAGGGCTTCCATGCGAAAATGTCCCAGTTCTCACGGAGGAACTGGATGAGCGCTTCTTCCTATTTGGAGTCGAGTGTTGTCGAGATATGAGTTGGAGCAGCGCTGGGGTCGGTCGGGTGGATATGAGCTGTCTTTGTATCGCCAGTCGACTGAAAAGCTGACTCTGTAGTGGGCTTCTTGGCTCGCAACAAATCACTCGGGTCTGCAGTCTTCTGGTATTCCCGCAACTCCACCACTGCCATCTGAGCGTCGGCGATCTTCGAACCTTTCTGAAAACATTCTTCCGCTTTCTTCCGACTGCCCGTAATAGTGATCACACCTTTGGGGCCAGGCATCTTCAATTTAAGATACACATAACACGGTCGGGCCATGAAGCGTGCATAAGCCGGCCTGCCCAAAATAGCATGGTAGGCACTCTGGAAGTCTACAACTTCAAATGTCAACCTTTCTTTGCGGTAATTCTTGGAATCACCGAAAACCACATCAAGAGCAATCTGGCCGAGTGATTCAGCCTTCTTCCCAGGAATGACTCCGTGGAAACTCATGTTGCTGGCGCTGAGTCTGGACATCGGAGTGCCCATCCCTTTCAATGTCTCAGCATACAATATGTTCAAACCACTGCCACCATCCATCAAGACTTTGGTCAGTCGAGTGCCTTCAACCACTAGGTCGACCACCAGAGCTTGCCTCCCAGGGGTGGCACTATGCGTTGGGTGATCGGACTGGTCGAACGTGATGGCAGTCTGGCACCATTTCAAGTAACTTGGTGTCGCCGGAGCAACCATATTTACCTCTCGATTTATGACTTTCAGTCGACTTTTTCTCCCAACATCAGCAAAAATCATCAAGGTGGAATTGACTTGAGGGTATCCGTCGTCACTGTCCTCTTTGTCCTCGACCTTGTCCGACTCCTTTTCCTTACCTTTGGGCTGTTTGCCCTGGAACTGCTGGATCAAGAGTCGACACTGTCGAGTGGTATGTTTCGGGTAAATGAAATTACCCTCTTCATCTTTCTTTGTGTGGACGAGACATGGCAAGTCCAACACATCATTTCCGTCCTGGTCTTTAACCTTTTTAGGGTTCCAAGGCCCTTTAGGTTTCCCTTTAAACTTTCCTTGGGTTAAAGCCAAGGCTTCTCCGGGAGCCGCTGGCTCGGCTTTCCGCTTCTGTTTCCGATTGGAATTGCCCCCGGGTTCTTGGGCGACTGACTTGAGTTTGCCACTCCTGAGCCGATCTTCATCTTCGCCATTAGCGTACTTGGTGGAAATCTCCATCATCCGATTTGGGGACATATCCCCAGTTCGACCGAATTTCAAATTCACTTCTCTGTACTTGATGCCTTCCTTGAAGGCACAAACTGCTTGGTGGTCAGGCACATTCTCCACCGAGTGATGTAACGTGATCCACCTCTGGATGTAATCCCTCAAAGTTTCATTTGGCTTCTATACACAAGACCGCGGTTCCGTCAGCCCTGCCGGCCGCTTGCACGTACCTTCAAATGTGGTGACGAACACTCAGGAGAGATCCTCCCAAGTGTAAATGCTGCTAGGTGCTAACTGGTTCAACCACGCTCTGGCCGAGCCCTCCAACATGAGAGGGAGGTGCTTCATGGCCACTTCATCATTGCCGCCGCCGATCTGGACGGCCACTCGGTAATCTTCAAGCCAAGTATCGGGCTTGGACTCGCCAGTGAACTTAATGACTCCAGTCGCCAACCTAAAGTAGGGAGGAATCACAACGGCCCTGATGGCTCTACTAAAGCATTCTGGCCCCGAAACATGTACTCTGCTGCTGGTAGGTGCATCTCTGTCATGACCTTCTCGGTGAGCCCTGTTCCTGTCGACCAAACCCTGGACGAGAATGGATCTCGCGTCAAAGCTTGGCCCTCTGGGGTCGACTGGAATCCTTCACCCACCACTATGAGGGCGCCTGTCATCCTGCTGGCCAGGCACATACGACCCGCTCCTCGGGAGAGGCGTGGGCACTCGACGTCGACCATCACGATCGACTCGGTGATCATACTGCTCATGGTTCCCATACTGGTCACGCCGGTCTCCATGTCCCTCATGCCTCGGGGGCGATCTCGGGCTGTGAGCCGACTGGACTGTGTCCGCGGCAACGGATCTGCTGTGAATCCTGTTCCGCAACTGAGAAACAGTGGAATTCTGATCTCCTGCTGCCCGGAGTAACGCTCTGATCTGCAGCAAGCCTCTGCCAGCCTCCGACTGGGAAGGTTGAATCGACTCCGCTATACGGGCCGCAGCTGCTAAATTCTGAACCGGAGTTCGATATACCTGCGGGGGCGGGAAGAGCTGACGTCGACTGGATTCGGGAATCCGTTGTCGCGCACGCTCGTCGAGTGCTCGCTGGAGGTTCTCCAGTTGAGTGCGCTCGGCCAAGTTTGCCAGGCGCGCATCCTCCAAGGCGCGAGCCTCGGGGGTCTCTCCAACGATAGGAGTGTGCAGTGCATCCATGTTCCGGCGGTGAAGTTCTTCTCTCTGCAGCGATGTGAGAGGCTATGGAAGATACTCCTCATGGAGACGCGACGGGTTGCCTCCACCCGCGCCTCCGTCGGTACGGGGAAAACCGGGAGGACTGGGCGGTCCATCGACCATCAGAACCTCTGCCGCCGGATCGCTGCTGTCGCACTCGGATGCGGTCTCTGCGGAGCTAGTCGACAGGTCGAACAGGCCGTAGAGGGATTCGTCGGGCTCGATCGCCGCGACCTGGGGGGGTGGCCGACTGACGCGCCACCGCGTGCCTCACCCACCGCTGAAGTCTCGACCGACCGGAACACTTGCGCCGGCGAGAAACGGGGAGTGAGGACAACACAGGAGCCGACCGATAAGGGGTCGACGGTTGCCACAGGAGAACGCCACGGACGCACGCGCTAAAGTGCGTTGCCTCGCGAGCAGGGAGTGCGTCCACGTCGAGCGGAGCCTCCTGGAGCCAAGCAGAGTCGTCGACGATGAACATGAGCGCGCCGAGACGGATCTCGCGGCCCTCCACCGAAACTCCGCCGAAAACCATGATGATTCGGGTCGGAAAAAAGTCGCAACTTCTCCAACAAACGCTAAAACACCTGCCCCACGGTGGGCGCCAACTGTCGTGGTTCTAAGTCTGACAGTAGTGTAGGGGGGTAAGTACGGAGAGGCAAGATCTTAGCTGTGGAGAAGTTGTAAGCACGCAAGGTTTACGAGTTCAGGCCCTTCTCGGAGGAAGTAATAGCCCTACGTCTCGGAGCCCGGAGGCGGTCGACTGGATTATATGAATATGGGTTACAGAGGTGCGAACCCTTGTCTCGGAGGAGGGGGTGGCTTATATAGAGTGCGCCAGGACCCTGGCCAGCCCACGTTACAAAGGGTTCAATGTACATTAAGGCAGGGCGTTACTGGTAACGCTAGTAATAAAGTGTTATGATGACCATAAAAGCTACTTAATGACCGACCGTTAGCGTGCGGAGTGACTTCAGGTCTCTTGGCCGTCGAGTGGTTGGATCTTGGTCAAGTGATTGCTTCTTGGTCGAGCGTCTTTGAGTCTGTCGAGTGGAACACCTCCAAGTCGATTGAAAGGTGGTTTCTTCTAGAGATGTCCTTGGGTAGGGCAGTTAGGACAGGTCCATGATCCTACCCTAGGTACATAGCTTCATCACCGCCCGGTTCACATCCACGACATCCGGTTCCGCCTGCAGGAGAGCCTCGATGGCAGCTGCATCGAGTTGAGCCTCTGCCTCCCGGTCCTCCTTTAGAATTGCCATGTTGAACCGCTGGTCCGCCTGCACCATGCGGGACTCGGACGCCGGCACGAAGTCGATGTCCATCGTCTCATACCCATCGGTGGCCTTCTGCGCCGCGACCTCCGCCATGAACATTGGATCGGCTTCCTCCTCCTCGTAGCTTGGCTCCAGAGTACTCGGGGATTGGCCTGCCGCAAAGCGAGCCTGGGAACAGAGGTCTGTGGCGCCGACCACCACCGCAATTTCTGCGCGGCACTCCGACGTCAGCATCTTGTAGTAAGTGATCTTGCGGCGCACCATGGCTTTCCGGCGAACTAGGGGATGCTTGATGCGGGCTAGGGGATCGAAAGGTGGGGGAATGGGCTGGAGATTTGGTGTGGTTTTAGGGCAGTGGCTGGCGTAGGCCGAGCAGCGAAGGTTCTGGTGTGAATAGTGGTTCCGGTGATGAACGGTCCATCGGTTTTGACTGTACATCGCTCTTGTCGCGTTCGCATTGCAGCCCGGCACGCTGGACCCTCCATGTCGCCCACTGAATGGAACACGCTTCGTCTTGTGTTTTCGCTTGCTTGTGGGACTGCAGTTGAGAGCAAACCAACGTCCCTCCCCCTCCCCCGCCCACTTCATTTATTATACCACCACTCCCTCCGTTTTATGCGGAGTAAATAAAAACAGAGGGAGTATTACTACGGGTGAGGATCCCCTGACGTGGCCGAACCCATTAAGTAACTGACATGCGGGGCCTAGCAAGCATGGGGTCCGCCAGTAAGTGACCGAAAGGGAGGGTAAGGCAGGGATACCTACGTCAGAGGATCCACTTCCACTATACTACTTTGACCAAATCTTAGAGTAATAATATATGACATGCAACTTACACAAATGTTAGAGTAATAATATATGACATGCAACTTACACAAAGCATACAGGGTCTAATGCATTTTTCGAGGCTAACTTTGACCAAATGTTAGAGTAATAATATATGACATGCAACTTACACAAAGCATACGGTCAAATTCGTATGTGAAAGGAGTTTCCAATGATATAATTTCCACATTATACATCTCATGTACTATTAATCTTTTCAATAGTCAAATTGGAAACCATCTCGAGTACAAATCTAGGAGTACGTACGAATCTAACAATATTGATTGGGCGTTGTTGAATGTTGATACCTTTTTTATCAAAGTAGATATACTTTGACTACACATAAAACTATATGTAAACTACTCCCTCCTTCCATCTGTATAGGGCCTGATGCGTTTTCGAGGCTAACTTTGACCAAAAGGTAGAGCAATAATATATGACATGCAACTTAAATAAAGCATACCATCAAATTCGTATGTGAAAGGAGCTTCCAATGATACAATTTTCGCATTATACATGTCATGTACTATTAATCTTGTCAATAGTCAAAGGCGGTCTTGAAAAATGCATTAGGCCTAATATAGATGGAAGGAGGGAGTAGAAAGGATAGGAGGGAGTATATTGTACGTTCAAAAACGAAACGAACATTGAATACCCTTTATATATGATTTGCGGATGCTATGATCACCGGTTCAAAATTTTGAATCCGCCTTAGGTATCACGTGCCCCCACTCGTTCCCCCTCGATTTCATCTCGGGGTCCAGAGATCGATTGAAAGAGGACTAGGGTGGGTACATGCGAATGATACTCGGCGGAATGTTCAAATGAGGCATGCGGGAGGACGGACTCGAGTGGAGGGCGACATGATCGATGGAGAAGAGGGTTGGAGAGGAATGAGAAATAAGCAAACGCCACATGATTATACTTAAACGGCTCAAATAAACAATAAGTTGTCTCGCTTGGCCTACATAGTGAAAGGCCTAATGTGCAACGCGGAGCACTGACGCTCGAATATGGCCGGAAAACAGGGAAACAGACATGTGGGGCACACCCGCCGGGACGACGTAGCGCGGACTAGTCCAATGGAGGAGCTGGCCCACGACCTCCTCGCCACTGACAACCGTTCATGTGGGTCATTGGGGCCAACAACGGGGCGCAGCTCCAGCACCGCCTCTGGACACGGCGACCGCGGTGAGCGACACGCTCATATCGTAGCTAGACACGGTCGGTTTCAGTTTGCCGAGGGTGGTGTTAGTTCTGTGGCACGACCAACGGTATGTTTGGTTTGTGCCCAAGGTTGCCCCATCAAAGCATTGGGTAGCCAATATTTTGGTTGAGGTATTGGTTGCCCATGATTTGGCCGACATTGGCAAGAAAAATGAACTTGAGTTGGCTAGAGTTCATTGGCATGCCAAAGAAATGGCAACCATCCAAACAAAGACCAATCTTTGGGTCATGACCAAAATTTTGGGTGAGGTATTGGTTGCCCATGATTTGGCCGACATTGGCAAGAAAAATGAACTAGAGTTGGCTAGAGTTCATTGGCATGCCAAAAAAAATGGCAACCATCCAAACAAAGACCAATCTTTTGGTCATGACCAAAATTTTGGCAAGGTGCACTTTGGCCACAATCCAAACATACCCCAACACCCGGCTCGTCGAGGATGCACGGGGCGCCGTGACGCGTCCGTGGAGTGGTGTAGCGTGGCCAACTGCATCCTCTGGACCTGAGACCATGCCGGGTCGTCTTGCTTTTTCAATGACATGCGGGGATCGGATGTGAGCAAAGGGCATCTCCAACGTTGCCACGACCGCAGCTGACTACCCTGGCACACCAAAACCCTCGTCCCTCGCGCCGTCGCACGGTGCGTTCCCAGCCGGCGCCAGCTGCCCGCATTCATGTTGTCCGTTCGTATGTTGTCATTAAGAGGCTCGGTGCCCGAGGAACAACTCCGGCGACTTAATGACGCACCCGGACGCTTGGCCTCACCGGAATGCGCTACTTAAAGCGGCAACGCCCAGCTAACCTCCACACCGTAGCGCATCGTCCTCCTACCTGGAACCACATCCGCCATGACCGCAAGCGCGAACGCTCTATGGGAGAGCTTGTCTTCGGGGATGGAGCTCGAGGTCGCCGCCCTCGCTGAAGTCGCCGCACAAGCGGTGGCCACGCTGGCGGACGATGATGGGAGCACTGTCAGCCATGCATCCTACTTGCCGCCGTCCAATGTCTGGCACCGCCGAGGTCAGGGACTCCTCTGAGGATGAGTGGGGCATGGGAGGCGGCAGGGCATGGTGTGCCAACTGGCCGGTCCGTCTCCTGTGTTCTACTTTTCCTCGCCGGAGACCGCACCTTCACTTCACGGGTCTTGAACCCCGCCCCCGTACATGGATATCACAGATGGAGGACGTCGGTCGCCGCCGTAGAATAGGTTTAGGGTCAGGTTTCTTTTATTTTTTTGTCCTATAAAAGTTCGAAATGTAATGAAAATCTGCCGTGTTTGCATTAATCTCGGCCGGTGTATATGAACTTTCACAATAATATACATATTGTAGGAGTACTAGCAAGATGCCCATGCGTTGCACGGAAGATCAAGATCTTGTGGGAGAAAAGGATGAACGAGGGAAAGCCTTATCTGCAAATGTGGAGAGGAGTGCGGGTAAATTGTCATAGTTTCCTTCCTATCCGTTAGATCAGACGGCCTATATTGCAGGATCGGACACATCTTTCTACATCTATGGGAACCTACGAAAGGGTTAACGTAAATTGCCTCTCTCTCTCCTCCCCTGATTTTCATGGTGGTGGGCCCCTCCCTCCCCCCAATCTACAATCAACAGCTCACATGTTTCACATTATGTTAATTACGTAACTGGGATTACGTAGGTGTAGCATTACTCATCCTAAAAAACCCAACTAAGCCAACCTCCCAGCATATCGCGCGGGAAAAGACCCGGTCGCGCCGTTTTAGTCGGGATTACTGGATTACTAGTAGTAGTATTGATGGATCGCGTGAAGCAACAGATTTTTTTTGTGGGGGCGAAGCACCTAGTTTAAAAGGAAAAATGTGGTACACTCACAGCACTCCTGTCGTGGTCGCATTGCACCCCACACACGTTCGGTCCAGCACACGGATCACGCAAACGGAATGCGCTTCGGCTTGCCTCTTCACTGACACGTGGGACTGCACTTGGAGAAACCGGCCATGCGCCAAACTCCCCCCGCCCACCGCGCGAAAATCCTCCCCCCCACACACACCCAAAAATTCCCCCCAATCCGATTCAACCGCCCTTCGGCCAACTAGCCAAGAATATTCCCCAAACCCCCCCTCCCCCCTGTCCCCCTCCACTCCATTTGCTCCACCAAAGTCGCCCTCCCCGCCGCACCGATATGTCGGCTCTGTGGTTCGGTAATCCTCTCGCTCCCACAGTACGCTCTCGTAGACTGTCGTCCTCTAGCCGCGCCGCCACCTCTGGCTACGTTCTTGTGGAGGCGCACGGCAGTCAGCGCCGCCACCGCTGGCGACGTTCGTGTGGAGACGCACGGCGGTCAGCTTCTCCCATGGTACGCGCATTCTAGACTGAGGCCCCGTTCATGTCGGTATAGCGCTGAATGTTAGCTGATAGACGTTGTTAATCTCACTGTTTGCCGAAGTAGTTTACTATCAATATGCTCTGCTTAAGAAGCTTCCTTGCCCTGTTCTGCACTCAATCTACTTAGCTGAGATGGCATGCCAAGGCCGATTAGTTGCTAAAATATCCTACCATATATTTATTGTGACGTAGATTGCCATGGTCTAGTAGCCAATCGGTTAGGTGAAATAGCTCTACACCGTTTTCTACTCGATCTTTGTTGCTGCGATGGCCTTCGATAGTTCGATGGCTGTGTGCTCGGCCTCATTGACTGCTGAAACAGCCTGCCATAATTTGGCACTCAAATTTGTTTGCTGAATTAGCTTTACATATATTTCGTTACTTAGATCTGCTTGTCCAAATATCTTGCCATAGCTTTAGACATCGACCTAGGTATTTTTTCTAGACTTCATAAAAAAGCATATATGTTTTTCCTGTAATATCTAGTAGAAGAACTAATTTGTATGTCTAATAGATGGACAGGACTTGGATAACTTCTACTCGAAGATTCTCTGCTGCATATGTCGAGGGGGTTGAAAACTTCATGAACTTTATCAGAGCTAAGTACGGTGGTCCGAAATCAGATGTGCTCTGCCCGTGTAGCAGTTGTATGAATTCAGTTACAAGACCCCCAGTCAACTGTGCAAAATCATCTACACTTGTATGGGATGTCGGTCACATATACTAGGTGGGTTCATCATGGTGAAGCTGTGAACGTTAATGTTATTGACTACATGGAAGCAGCAGATCACCATCTTGATCTGCCTAATGCTCAGGTGGAAGAGGAGGAGGAGGTGGTGGTGGCGGAGCCAGTGAGTTTGACCAACATTGAAACAATGCTACGAAATGCTCGTGCATTCTGTGAACTTTCACCTGCAGAAGAAAAAACGGAGGGCCCGCATGTTGGAACAATGCAACGTTGCTGTCACCCCAGGAAATAAGCTGTCAGTATTCTCAGCTATGGTCACCTTTCTTCAGGTGAAGACATCTGAGCGGATGACCAACAAATCATTCGATGCGATGTTGGTTGCTTTCCGCGAATCTTTCCCAGATGCGTCTGAGCTGCACACACCTACAGTAAAATGAAGAATTTCCTTCGTGCAGTTGGAATTGGATATGATATGATCCATGTTTGTAAGAATAATTGTGTTCTGTTCCGGAAGGATTATGCCAACTTAAGTGAATGCCCGAAATGCAAATCATCAAGATGGAAAGATGGCGATGCTGAAACAAGAGAGGATGTAATGTGGCATTCTAGGAACCAGGAGTACAGAGATCAGAATCTAATGAGCCATCCATCTCATGGTAGTGAGTGGAAAAGCTTCAATGATAAACACAAAGAGTTTGCTGCTGACCCGAGAAACATTAGACTTGGCTTAGCTTCAGATGGATTTAACCCATTTGGCCACCAGAGCGCCACATATAGCATGTGGCCAGTGCTTGTTATCCCTTACAACATGCCTCCAAATGTCTACACCAAAGAATCAAACTACATGATGGCCTTGCTCATCCCAGGTCCAAAAATTCCTGGAAAGGATTTTGATTTGTTCATGGAGCCTCTTGTGGAGGAACTTCAACAGCTATGGAAGGGTGTTCTCACTCGAGACCTATATAGCAGCCCACCAGCTAATTTCTTTCTGTGTGCTGTTATAATTTGGTGCATCCATGTTTATCCGGCTTTGGGCACTATGTTAGGGCGAACGACACATGGTTACAATGCATGTGTTCGCTGTGACAGGAATCCGCTGTCATACGCAATACTTAGCAAGATATGTTACATTGGACACCGCCGTTTCCTTGCCAAGGACAAGCCGCTTCCTAGAAAATACCAAAGACATGTGTTCAATGCAAAGCATGAAAACCGTGATGCACCAAAGAGGCTCACCACCGATGAGTTGCTAGTGGAATTAGAGAAGGTCAGGCATATTACGCCAGGAAACCATCCTGATAATGGTAGCGGGAAAAGGAAGCGTGGCAGGGTAGAAGAGAGATTATTGTTTACCCGCAGGTCCACTTTGTGGGACTTCGAGTATTGGAAAGATTTGGATCTGCGGCATAATCTTGATGTGATGCACATCGAGAAAAATATATGTGACAGCATTATCGGCACACTTCTTAATATTTAAGGTAAGACGAAAGATACCTTAAAATCTAGGATTGATTTGACACACCTGGGTATCAGACAGGATTTGCAGGTGCAAGATGAAGGTAAACCACGGGATATGGCACCAGCTGTGTACGTCTTGGACAAGGTAAAAAGAAAAGAATTCTGCGAGGTCCTGTCACGTGTGAGATTCCCACATGGATTTGCTTCCGACCCTGAAAGGAGAGTCAGTGCAGATGGAAAGAAGGTACAAGGGTTGAAAACTCATGACTGCCACGTCCTACTTCAAAGGGTTTTACCTGTTACCCTTAGAGGATTGGGCCGCCCTGACTCATACAGAGCAGTTGCAGAGTTGGGACAATTCTTCAGGGAACTCTGCAATAGGAATATCAGGATAGATGCTTTGGAGCGTCTTAGAGACAAGATACCAACTATCCTATGCGACCTTGAGAAGATATATCCTCTAGCCTTCTTTGATGTGATGGTGCATTTGGCTGTTCATCTACCTGATGAGGCACTACTAAGAGGTCCAGTACAGTATGGCTGGATGTACCCTATTGAAAGGCGGCTAGGCACTTTCAAGGGCTATGTGAGGAACAGAGCTAGACCCAAGGGTTCCATTGCAGAGGCCTACATTGCTACAGAAGCGTTGACATTCTACTCAAAATACATTGAAACAGCTGATCAGCTTAGCAAAGAGGTGGGTGAAGACAATACCGGGCTCAATGTTTTCGATTATTCTGTTCGAGTTACAGGGAAGAGTCGACAAGAGGACAAACCTAAAGATTTGGACAAAATGGTTTGGTATGTGTTGAATAACTGTCCTGAGATACTACCTTATATCAAGTAAGTGCAGTACTGCAGCTTATACATCGTAACCTACCAAACTTGCAGCACATTCTTATATATTTAGATGTTTGACGCGATCACTATGTTGTGCAACATCTACAAAGAGGAGTTACTACCGCAAAATCCAAGAAACATTGACAAACTGGTTATGACAATATTTGCGAAATGGTTCAAGAACCATGTAAGCTTTTGAAGTGCACTGTCAGTTTTTTTTAATATATTGAGTACATAAGATGATCAGCTTGTCTATTTTCTAACCATAGGTTAAGAAGATGTAGGAGGATGGGCAGGCAGTTGATGATGCCCTTTACTCACTAGCAATGGGTCCTGATACTCGGGTAAGACATTATGAATCTTGCGTTGTTGGAGATGTGCGCTACAACACCCTTGCATGAGACGAAGGCGGGAAGACACAAAACAGTGCCATCATGAGCACGGATACATATGACAAAGAGACAACTGAAATGTATGCTAACATAACAGACATTGTTCAGTTGCAGTATATCTCCACTTTCGAGGATCATCGGTGTGTGGTTTTGTTGTGCTGTCATTGGTATAACCTATTTTCCAGGATCGCAAAACCCAGAGCTAATGATTATTTCAAATCCATCAATTACAAGGCGGCGTACCAGACCAACGAGCCTTTTATTTTGGCAAATCAAGCAACACAGATATTTTTCTTGGAAGACACATTTGCACGTAGCGATGACTGGAGAGTATTGCAAAGGTTTGAGCAGAGGAATTCGTTTAATGAAGTTGCACAACAAGATGATGCTTACACTGCTCCTGATGTACAAGATAACACAGATGTTCCTAATATCTTTGAGAACCATCACGTCAATGATGCCGGCGAAAAGATTGCATGTCGTGCTGTGGACATACAAGAGTTGATCAAGAAGAAGTCAACGTTCGAGGACGCTGAGGACGAAGAAGAAGATGACACCGTGGGGAATTATGATTCAGACTGATACACATGGTGAAGATGTTGACGCTACTGCTGCGGATGATGATTACATTGCTTTTGTCGTATTTGCCTGTCAGAAGACGTTTTTTATCTACTATGTGAAATTGTGTTTGCTATGACAACTGAAACCTGATGAACATGTTGTTTAGTATTTTGCTGTGAGAACATCACTTGTTATGTATGCTGATTTGTGTTTGGTGATTGTAGGACAACTAAAACATGATGACATTGTTGTTTAGTTATACTCATATTTGGCTGTGAAACTTGAATTTGATGACATAGTTTGCTGTTGGACTGCAATTTGCTCGACGTCTTCGAATGAGAACAAAGCTGAACCGACAGGTCCTCTGCTATTTATTTATTTATATGAGCAAAAGGGGATACCCCCTGATTTCCATTAATAGAAATCAATAGATGTTCAAAACACTACGCCCAGCCTGCTACACAGGTTTCATTCATTACTAGTTTCAGCAAAGTGCTCATGTCATAGCCACTGAATACATCACGAGTGCTACATACACCGCAAATAAAGAGACAATCATCCTACAGAGCACATCGATTTTGCCCATTATCTTCACAAGCTCTTTCATCTCCTCATTGATGTCAAGGCCGTTCAACAGCTGTTGCTTGGCCATGATCAGAGGAACTGCATCTTTAACCTTCTGCTCTGCATCTTCCTCTTCTGCCGTTCCTTCAGTTACTTGTCCAACACCCCAACCTGCTGGTATTGGGATTCCTTGGCTAACCAAATAATCAGCGTAGTTGCATTCCCCCACATCAGCAACTTCCCAGAAATACAAATCACATGAATCTTCCCTTTTCTGCACGAATCAAATTGGTAGATCATCAACCAAACTATTAAAAAGATCAGCAACTGAAAGCAGCAGAACAACACTTAAACATATTATTACCCCATGATTCAGGAATTTGTAGAAGACTCGGCTAGGGTTGCGGATTGTGGTTGAGACGCGACAGATGACTCTGCGTGATTTGCAGCAGTGGCACCACACCAACGGCAGCGGGTTGCGATGAGCAATCGGCTGCGGTGCGCGTGCCGGCGAGGGTGTGATGAGACCCACAGGCGATGGTACGGGTTGTGACTTGCGCATATCTGGTTGTTGCCTGCTGAAGAGCAGGTGGACGAGCAGCCAACGGACATGGTTGCTGCGGCCAGAGCTTCTGATGCTAGGCAGAGTAAGTAGAGAAGAGAAGAAGCGAACGTTGGATATGTCAGTTTCATTACTTGCAGAGTAGCATAACACCATATATAGTCATAGTCTAGGTTTGGATTCGAACCAGCTACAGGAGCACGTCTTTCTTTTTTCTAAAACTCGGCAACGTCTCTTTACTGGTACACTAGCTTGTTCTGTACGCCTTCCCAAGTCTTTGATTTTCTTTCCTTTTTTGCGAGGACCTGACAGCTGGGACCCACCGGAAGGGCCTCTGTATTTCGCGAAGAAAATGTTCCCCCCGCTGACATGTCGGACCCACCAGCTATATCTTCGCATGCAAGGAAGTGCCTCCTTATTACGCACAAAAAAAGAATACCCCCCCTGCTAGCTGGGACCCACCATAGTGGGAGGATGACCTGTGGGCCAACAAAGTTGACGGGGACAGAGGGCTTTGTCAACTTAGTCAATACTAACGATTCTAGCTCTAGTGACCGTACGATGTCCATCCAATGGGCGTAGTGCTTCTTCAACCTCTGGTCTTCTTGCTCCAGCCGCCCAAAGCAGTGCCGGTCGTGCCACATGCTCCTGCCTCCCGTGGCCAGCTGTGCTGCCGCGGAGGCCTCACCGCCCCCTACTATTCCCACCGCTGGCCAGGCCCTGCGGCGACGGCAGCCTCACACCGCAGCCGAACCAGTGAACCCTCGTACTCCTCTCCGCGCGGGCTTCCACTGTCGCGTCTTCCCCGGCTCCGCGTCGTCCCCTTCCTAGGCCTCGCCGTTGTCCACCGCCGTGGTGCTCTCCGCGCGGCATGGTCAACATGGTCAAGGAATGACTTCCATCGGAAGAGTACTGTACGTGGAGAGGCTGACAGCTGGGTCCACAGCCACAGCCCGGTTTTTTGTGATTTGCCAAGTAAGTCACTTTGTCAGGCCTGTTGGGCTGCAAATCTTTCAAGACGAGGAGAGCTTTCATTCAGCTGGCCGAGAAAATGGCCCATCAATAATGAGAAATGGGCTGTACATTTTTAAAACACATCAAACCGGCAATTTGTTTCAAATATCTTTTTTTTCATTTCAAGATTTTAAATTACATTAATTTTTATGCATGGAGAATTTGTTGGATTTTATATTGATATACATTTATTTTTAAAATCAGTTTGAATGTGATTCGAAATTTCGGGATTAAAAACAATTCAGACCGCACCGAAATATGCAAAATTTCCTATAATTTTTTAACCGTGGCCACAATTTGGGCTGTAATGCTAACAAAAAGAATATGGGCTCCAAAAAACCTTAAGAATTAGCAGATGGGCTGAAAATTATTAGAAATAATGACAGATGGGTTGTATGCTGTTTTCCACAGATTTGAGGCTTTCCTAAAAAAAGGTTGACACACAAGCAGTGACTGTTGGATGTCCATCTGTCGGATTTCGGGTTCCGGCAGACCCTTGAGGTTCGAACACTGGGGTGCGCGCGGAAATTTCTCCTTCTTCCTACCTGCACCCCTCCGCCTCGCTAAGATCTAAGCTATGGAAAGAACAACACAAGAGACACAGGGTTTATACTGGTTCGGGCCACCGTTGTGGTGTAATACCCTACTCCAGTGTGTGGTGTGGTGGATTGTCTCTTGGGCTGATGATGATGAGCAATAAAAGGAAGAACAGCCTCGCGAGGGTCTGTTCTTGGCTGGGGGATGAACTGCTAGGAGGAGTTCAGTCGCCCTTCTCTCTCTCTCTCTCTGTGTGATGCTACTTGATCCGATCCTAGCTAGTTTCTCTCTTGGCTTCTAGATTCTCCCTTCTTGATTGCCCCTCTACCCTGGGGGTGGCTAGTCCTATTTATAGGCAAAGGCCCTGGGCCTCTTCCCAAATATTGAGCGGGAAGGGCGCCAACAATTGGCCATTTTGAAGGGGAACATCTGGTACACTTATCCTGACTAAAGTTGGTCCTCGCCTGCCAAAGGCTCTGGTGGTGACGCTGCCTTGGGCTCCACAATGACTTCCTCCCTGTCGTTGGACTGGTCTTGGTCTCATTGCACCGAAACGGGTGCCTTTGCTTGATGCTCTTGCCTGCGCTTGCTCCCTTTGCACCAAAGAGGAAAGGAGGACACTGTGCGGCTGGTGCCCGCCTGGCGCCTTTGGTCGTCATGGCTTGTGTCACGGGAACCTCGTGAGGTACCCCGCCTTGATCTCTCCGCCTCCTCGCGAGCCAGCCTGATGAGGCCGTGCCTGAGGAAGCTCCGTGTCGTCCGCCCCGCGAGGCTTGGCCCCTCGCGAGGGTCTTGGGTCTGTGTTGATGAAGATGGGCCGTGCTGGGCCCCCTTTTGAGCCACGCCACAGGCCGCAGGCAGGCAAGTCTGGGGACCCCCGTTCCCAGAACGCCGACAGTAGCCCCCGGGCCCAAGGCGTGCCCGGACTTGGCCGTGCAGGGAGGAGAAAGGGAAAGAGCGAAGCGCCGCGGGCCCTAACAGCCTGCGGCCTTGGGCGCCGTGTGGTGGTTGATTGGACGTGGGCATCTCCACTTCCCCACGGTGCCTCGGCAACTGCACGGATTGGACAAGTCCCTGCATGCAAAGCGGGTCATGATTACCTGCGATCATGGAGGTCGGCGGTTGGCCTTCGCCGGCCATAAGTACAGAACGGTGCGCGCCCTTCCAGTCCATCCCTTCTTGCTTCTCCTTCTTCCCGGTCCTTGCTCCGTCTTTCTGCGATGGCTCCGATCCGCCAGTTCTCGGCGGTAGAGAAGGGAAAGGCTCCCCGAGAGGAACCAGACCCGCTCCCGTCGAAGAAACGGCTCGCCCTCCGCGGCCGGGACGAGGGGGCCCATCAGGTGGTGTCGAGGCCCTGGTGCGAGCGGCCACCGCCGGGGTTCCTGCTTCCCTTGTACGCCCACATCGAGGGCTCTGAAGGAGTCGATGCCGATCGCCACGGGCAGCGCCGCCGTCGGCGCCGACGGGTCACGAAGGTGTGGGTTGTCCCCCCTGGGGTCCACACCGAGGGCTCCTCCCGAGAGTTCGTGCTCCACGCCGCCATGCCTCCTCAGTCTTGGATTCGCCTTCCTCCCTTCTTCGCCTCCGTCATCCCGCAGGGAGAACTCCTGGACCTTTGGCTGCAGCACGCCGGCTGCAGCACCCTCGCGACCGAGGCAGAGGTCGCGGTCGTTGCCCCGGGCGAGGTCTTCATGACTCGAGGCTGGAGCAAAATCGCCCGGGTTTGCAGGACAAGAGGCCCCTTCGCGATCCACTTGGAGTACGACGGTGCTTCGGTGATGTTCTTCAAGGTCTTCGATGCGAACGGGCGCCGGCTAGAGTGCTGCCCCAGGAGAGGTGGTCGGGACCCTGCTACGGCGAGGACTGGGCCCGCCGACCGCTCCCTTGGCGGCTGCTCAGGCGGCGGAGGGTCCAGCGACTCCGGCGAGCTCTTCGCGACTCTGGAGACGAGCGACGACAGCTACGAGCCCCCGAGCCGGCGCCGCTCCTGGAGCAGGGCGGGCTCGTCAGGCCGTCACCGACTCTGATCTGGATGGGGTTGGTGCCGGTGCTTGACGGCCCGCTGTTGACGATGGTGTCTTTTGCAGGGGCGCATGTAGTTAGCGTCCTTTTAGGATCTGTTCCCTGCAAGGAATCAAAGACGCGTCCCGTGGGGGCTTGTAAGGTGCCTGTGATCCTGTTTGTTAATATAACCCTTGTCGTAGAGTTGTGCGAGTTGCTCATTCCTTCTTAGCTCAGTTCTCCCTTTCAAACCTCACGAGGGCTTGGTGCTCTGCGCCGACAGGTCCCAGTCCCAAGGCGGCTTCAGCCGTCGCTGGTATGCCAGGTCGCGATGCCGTGGTCAAGGCCAGGAGGTGAGCGACCCGGGGTCCGGTAAGAGCCCCTGAGTCGCGATGCTCAGGAGGTCCCCTTTGGCACTCAAGCAGCCGTCGTTCGGTGAGAAAGGAGAGTGGCGTCGCTAACACAGGATTGCATTAGGTGCGGGGATGGTGCCACGGTAGCTGGTGCTTCCGGGTGGTGACTTATCTCGAGAATCAGGGACCGCTCTCTGGTGTGTCGCTGGGTCCGTGCATCGGCAGGCGTGAGGTTGCTCGGCGAGGTCCTCGCGTGTCCCTCCCCTCTCGCCTTTGCTCCCCTTTCTGCTCTACATCCTCAGGTCCCGGCCCTCGAGCGAGTCTCAGCCGTCGCTGGTATGCCAGGTCGCGATGCCGTGGACAAGGCCAGAGAGTGAGGGCTGGAGAGCCAGTAGGAGCCCTGAGTCGTGATGCTCAGGCACCCCCCTTTAACGTGCAAGCGGTTCGCGCGGATGAGAGTGAAGGAGACACCGCAAGGGCCTCTCCTGACGCAGCTCCTTTAGGAGATCCTGTAGACCCATCATAGAAAGAACGAGGGGTTGCCATGACAATTGACAGTCAGCCGTTGGTTGCTTCCGAGGGGCGATGAGGCACTGAAGGCTTGACGAGGTGGCGCCATGCGGGGCTGCCGCGGCCAGAGCTCAGCCATTCAGGTTTGTCGGCGTTGCAGGGACGGACCCATGCGCAAGCGTCGTGCCGTTTGGGAGCAGCTCCGTCAGTTGGCGTCAGTTGAGCGGGCAACTAGGTCAAACACATTAGCCGCGAAGGAGTGGATTCATTCAAATAGATGCTGGGAAGGCGGACATCACTGGGTCAGGCCCGAGTGACTTGGGGATGATGCAGCCCGTGGGGCGCCCCCAACAAGGTAAGCTAACAACATGAAATAAAAGGGATACATGCCGCAGGGACGGACCCACGCGGCCTGGGAATAATGCAGCCCTGGGGGACGCTCCTAGCTGGAAATGAAACTTGAAAGATGTCACTTGATGATGTTGAGGACGAAGGAGTGTTGGCATAGCAGACTCGGTGGGCTGCGGAAGTCGATCCTCATGAGCCCCCAGGCCCAGGGGCCTCGGGAGGCTCCAGAGGCGCTGGTGGCTCCTCGCGGACCATCTCCATCTCCGCCAGGGCTGCGGAACGCCTAGCCTCTTGAGTCTCCATGATGCCCCTGATGAGACGCTGGTACGTGGCAGCCGCGTTCGGCAAGCCGTAAGGCATGCGAACGTAGCTGTGGGGTGGACCTTCGCAGTGCCCCACTCGCGAGGGCCAGAGGCGTTCCAGAGAGGCGACTCGATTGAGCCCTGGTATGTCGATGCAGACGTGCAGCCCACCATCCTCGCCTGGATGGGGAGCCACAGCTGGTAGGCAGCGGCCGCCTTTCATGACTCTTGACTCATGTAGCTCCTGAATGGCCTTGCTGACGAACTCCTGAGGGTCTGGCCCTCCTTGCCTTACTCCTTCTTGAGGGAAACATGCTTCAAAACACGCCTCCATGTGGTGCCCAAGCACCTCCCTCGTGACCTTAGCCAGGTCAGTGGCCCTCCAGGGAAGAGCCCAGAGCCCTGCCTGAGGAGGGCGCCGGGCGCGCTTTCCTATGCGATGGAAGGAGGTTCCCCCTGGGCAGGCGCGGGCCCTGAGGGGCCTGCCTCCTAAGGGGCCGGGCCGGACGATGTCTTCTTCTTCTTGGGGGCGGTCTCGGGAAGCCTCCTGCTTCTGCGATCCGGGTCTTCCAGTGATGCGGCCTGAAAGGCTCGTTCCAGGGAACACGCCGTGTCCTTCTCTTCACAGGGCACCGTGATGACTCCGCCACTTCCTGGCATCTTGAGGACGTTGTAGCCATGGTGAGTTACGGCCATGAACTTGGCTAGCGCTGGGTACCCAAGGATGGCGTTGTACAGTAGGCGAATGTGAGCGATGTCGAAGTCGATGAGCTCGGTGCGGTAGTTTTCGCATGCCCCGAAGGTGACAGGGAGGCGGAACTGCCCAATCGGGACCGTGGAGCCGTCGGTGACTCCGGAGAAAGGCTGGTTGGCTGAAGCTGGTTGTAGGGCACTTGGAGATTGTTGAATGTTTCCACGGACAGGACGTTGAGCCCTGCCCCGCCATCGATGAGGGTCCTGGTGACCACCACGTTGCTGATGATTGGGGAACAAAGCATCGGGAGGACTCCGGCTGTGGCCGCACACTTGATCTGATCTGCTGAGCTGAACGTGATGGCGCACATCGACCACCTGAGAGGGCGCGTGGCTTCGAGCTTGGGGAGGACTGCATTCACTTCGCGGGCAAACTGCTTGAAGATGCGTTGAGAGGCTGGGGCTTGAGCCCCGCCCAGGATGCAGGCGATCGCGCACGGCTCCTGGAAGCCCCCAGCCCCCTCGTCCTGATGGCGGTCCTCGTTTCTCCTTGGCTGCGGTGGCAGCGGAGGGAGGCCTGCGTTGACTTGCGGGCGATCCTCGCGAGGCTGATCCCTCTAGTCTCCCTCGCGAGGCGGGTCTTGCCAGCGATCCTCGCGAGGTCGATCGCGCCACCCTTGGCGTAGGCAGCGGTCTTCCCAGCGTCCTGCGTTCCTTCCTCCTCCTCGACCGTAGCCCCGGTCACCGTGGTCGGGGCGACGGCCGATCCTTCCTTTTCGCACGTCTCGGAGCTCTTGACATTCGTTGGTGTTGTGGGTGTGGAGGTCGTGGTACACACAGTACCGACTGCCCTTGGAAGATTCGGGCTAATCTCTGCCCCGCTTGGTGTCTGGTTCTGCCGCGAACAAGGCAGCCCCCTTGCGCTTCACATCCTTGGCCTTGGACTTCTTCTCTTCTGGGTCCGCGGCAGGCAGCTCAAGGAGGGAGAGACGCCCTTCCTCAGCCCTGGCGCACTTGGTTGCCAAGTTGAACAACTCCAAGGAAGTGCACAAGTCTTCATGCATCGCCAGCTCCTCCTTCATCTTGACATCGCGCACGCCGTCGGAGAAGGCTGAGATGATGGCCTCCTCGGTCACCTTGGGAATCTTGAGGCATGCGTTGTTGAAGCGCTGGATGTACTTCTACAGGGTCTCTCCGGCTTGTTGCTTGATGCGGCGCATGTCGCTCACGGTGGGTGGCCGGTCGCGAGTACCTTGGAAGTTGGCGATGAAGCGAGTGCGCATCTCGTCCCAGGAGGAGATCGTGCCTAGAGCCAGGTTCATGAGCCAGGTGCGGGCCCCGTCCTTGAGCGCCATGGGAAACCAGTTCGCCATGACCTTCTCGTCTCCGTTGGCAGCTTCGATGCCCAGCTCATAGAGCTGGAGGCACTCCGCAGGGTCGGTCGTGCCGTCGAAACGAGGAGGCAGGTCTGGCTTGAACTTGCCGGGCCACGCGACGCTGCGTAGCTTGGTGGTGAAGGCACGGCAGCCTGCTATGGCCACGGGAGGCCTTGGGTGACGGAGAGCTTGGTCTTGCATGTCCCCACACGCTGCAGCTGGGAGCAGCGCAGGGTCTTGACGTGCGGGAGCAGGAGCATGGTCGCGATGTGCTGGAGCAGGGAGCGCCCGGGCAGCTTCTTGCAGGCGAGGGACTTCTTGGCAGCTCTGCTCTTGCCGCACTGGCACCTGACGGAGCGGGATCCACCCAGGGGCCACGCGCCTTGGAGCCATGGCGCCTTCTTGAGGAGGAGGCGGCTGGGGCGCCCCCGGAGCTTCGTCGCCCGCGCGGGGCGGGGTGCGGTGCAGCGGAACGGACGGCGCAGGAGAGCCCCCTGCGGCGCGGACGAGCTCGGCGACGCGGTCGAGCCATTCTTCGTAGACATCGTCGACGGGATGGTAGCGTAGGAGCTCGTTTTCCGCGATGAGCGCAGCTCGAGCCTCCATGGGTGCGTGGAGCGCGCGGGACGAAGAACCAGCTGGGGTGAGCGAGGGAGTAGCGGTGCGGCCGTCTTGCCGCACGGACGGATGCTGAGATGACGCTTGCTGCTCGTTCCCCGCCGGGCCGGTGGCGGCGTTGACGGGGAACGGTGAGGACGCCCGCTGACAGGAGCCGTCTGGGCGACGCGGGAAGCGAGAGCGGCCGGGCGCTCAGCGCGGGCCCGACGAGCGTCAGACATGGACGCGATGGTCGGAGGAGAACGGGGTGGTGGAAGACGAATTCCGGCGCACCCCTACCTGGCGCGCCAAATGTCGGATTTCGGGTTCCGGCAGACCCTTGAGGTTCGAACACTGGGGTGCGCGCGGAGATTTCGCCTTCTTCCTACCTGCACCCCTCTGCCTCGCTAAGATCTAAGCTATGGAAAGAACAGCACAAGAGACACAGGGTTTATACTGGTTCGGGCCACCGTTGTGGTGTAATACCCTACTCCAGTGTGTGGTGTGGTGGATTGCCTCTTGGGCTGATGATGATGAGCAATACAAGGAAGAACAGCCTCGCGAGGGTCTGTTCTTGGCTGGGGGGATGAACTGCTAGGAGGAGTTCAGTCGCCCTTCTCTCTCTCTCTATGTGTGTGTGTGATGCTACTCGATCCGATCCTAGCTAGTTTCTCTCTTGGCTTCTAGATTCTCCCTTCTTGATTGCCCCTCAACCCTGGGGGTGGCTAGTCCTATTTATAGGCAAAGGCCCTGGGCCTCTTCCCAAATATTGAGCGGGATGGGCACCAACAATTGGCCATTTTGAAGGGGAACATCTGGTACACTTATCCTGACTAAAGCTGGTCCTCGCCTGCCAAAGGCTCTGGTGGTGACGCTGGCTTGGGCTCCACAATGACTTCCTCCCTGCCGTTGGACTGGTCTTGGTCTCGTTGCACCGAAACGGGTGCCTTTGCTTGATGCTCTCGCCTGCGCTTGCTCCCTTTGCACCAAAGAGGAAAGGAGGACACTGCACGGCTGGCGCCCGCCTGGCGCCTTTGGTCGTCATGGCTTGCGTCACGGGCACCTCGTGAGGTACCCCGCCTTGATCTCTCCGCCTCCTCGTGAGCCAGCCTGATGAGGCCGTGCCTGAGGAAGCTCCGTGTCGTCCACCCCACGAGGCTTGGCCCCTCGCGAGGGTCTTGGGTCTGTGTTGATGAAGATGGGCCGTGCTTGGCCCCCTTTTGAGCCACGCCGCAGGCCGCAGGAAGGCAAGTCTGGGGACCCCCGTTCCCAGAACGCCGATACCATCCAACAGCCGTCGTGCTTCTTCAATCTCTACTCTTCCTGCTCCAGCCGCTCAAACAGGCGCCGGCGGGACTGCCTGCTCCCTCCTCCCCGCGGCCGGCTCTGCTGCCGCGCAGGCCTCACCACCCCACCGTACTCCCATCGCTGGCCTAGCCGTCCCTCTACTCACCCACACCTGCTGTTATTCTCCGGCGATGGCAGACGAACCAGTAAACCCTCGTACAGTCGTACTCCCCTCCACGTGGGAAACAACTGCCGAGTCTTCCCTGCCTCCGTGTCGTTCCCTTCCTAGGCCTCGCCGTCGTCCACCGCCCTGGTGCTCTCAGCGCGGCCTGGTCAACGTGGTCAACGACCGACATGCATCTAAAGTGCACTGTACATGGAGAGGCCGACAGCTGGGCCCACGGCCGCACGCAAGGAAATACCTCCTTATTACGCGCAAAATAATGATTCCTCCACCTGACATCAGGGACCCACCGAAAGGGCCTCTGTATTTCGCGAAAAAATCATTACCGCCGCTGACAGCTCGGACCCACCAGCTATTTCTTCGCACGCAAGGAAGTGCCTCCTTATTACGCACAAAAAAATGAATACTCCCCCTGTTAGCTGGGACCCAGTATAGTTGCAGGCTGACTTGTGGGCCTACTAAGTTGACGGGGACGGAGGGCTTTGTCAACTTAGTCAATAATGCATGATTCTAGCTCCAGTGACCGTACGATGTCCATACAACGGCCGTAGTGCTTCTTCAACCTCTGGTCTTCTTGCTCCAGCCGCCCAAACCAGCGCCGGTCGTGCCTCGTGCTCCTGCCTCCCATGGCCGGCTGTGATGCGGCAGAGGCCTCACCGCCCCTACTACTCCCACTGCTGGCCAGGCCATCCCTCTACTCACCCACACCCCCTGTTACTCTGCGGCGACGGCAGCCTCACACCGCAGCGAACCAGTGCCCTCGTACTCCTCTACACGTGGGCATCCACTGCCGCGTCTTCCCCGGCTCCGCTTCGTCCCCTTCCTAGGCCTCGCCATCGTCCACCGCCCTCGTACAGTCGTACTCCCCTCCGCGTGGGAAACAACTGCCGAGTCTTCCCTGCCTCCGCGTCGTCCCCTTCCTAGGCCTCGCCGTCGTCCACCGCCCTGGTGCTCTCAGCGCGGCATGGTCAACATGGTCAAGGAACGGCTTCCATCGGACGTGGACTGTACGTGGAGAGGCTGACAGCTGGGTCCACGACCGCAGCTAGGAAGTGCCTCCTTATTACATGCAAAATAATTATTCCTCCACCTGACAGCAGGGACTCACCGGACAGGCCACCAGTATTTTGCGAAAAAAAATCATTTCCCCCTGACTGCTGGGACCCACTGGACGGGCCACCGTATTTCACGAAAAAAACGTTCCCCCCGCTGTCAGCTCAGACCCACAGGAAGTGCCTCCTTATTACGCACAAAAAAATGAATACTCCCCCGGCTAGCTGGGACCCACCTTGGTGGGAGGCTGACTTGTGGGCCTACTGAGTTGACGGGGACGAAGGGCTTTGTCAACTTAGTCAATATGAACGATTCTAGCTCCATTGACTGTACAATGTCCATCGAACGGCCGTAGTGCTTCTTCAACCTCTGGTCTTCTTGCTCCAGCCGCCCCAAGCAGCGCCGGTCGTGCCGCATGCTCCTCCCTCCCATGGCCGGTTGTCCTGCCGCGGAGGCCTCACTGCCCCCTACTATTCCAACCGCTGGCCAGGCCCTGCGGCGACGGCAGCCTCACACCGCAACCGAACCAGTGAACCCTCGTACTCCTCTCCGCGCGCGCGGGCTTCTACTGCCACGTCTTCCCCGGCTCCCCATCGTCCCCTTCCTAGGCCTCGCCGTCGTCCACCGCCCTGGTGCTCTCGGCGCCGCGTGGTCAACGTGGTCAAGGAACGACTTCCATCGGACGTGGACTGTACATGGAGAGGCTGACAGCTGGGTCCACGACGGCAGCAAGGAAGTGCCTCCTTATTATGAGTAAAATAATGATTCCTTCACCTTGTTGACACACAAACACGTCACGTGTACCCTCGACGCCGGGGGTGATGCACCGCAGCTCACGTCGAAGGAGACCCGACCGACAGCGCGATACGCAAGACAGTCGACGGGCGCTTTTGCAGACCCGAAACCCCGCGCACCCGGGAGGGACCCCGTCAGGGATTGCGGTGGCTATGGGCTGCCCTAGGTCGATTCGCTCGCCCCTAGAGCCTCGGGATTCGCAACTCTCAAACACGAAGAACAGCGAAGAACGAGAGAGAAAAACGGTGGAGAGATAAAGCGTAGATGAAAAAGTAGTATATTGATTTGTTCGATTGTGTGTTGTTCAATCGGCCGTCACCCCCAACATATATAAGAGGCGGCTGGACTTCCCGTACAAGTAAAGGATTCATCTAGGCTTTCCTTACAAGAAAAATTACATCAATTCACGTCCTAGAGTCCTAATTCTATTCCAACTCGGATTCAGTGTGAATCTGGCCCAAACTCTGTCTTCCTTCTTGCGCGGGCCGCCGGGTTTGCATATGATCTCCGATTGAGATGGCCCAAATATAACACTTGTGTGCCTCGACGATACGAACAACTCTCATGTTGATCACTTTTTCAAATAAGGCCATCTTGAATACTTTTCGAGGTCATCTTTATCTTCCAGTCGGACTCGGTCTTGCAGTAGACTGGATTATCCGAGTCTCGTAGTGAATTTGTAGGCTATATATTATCTCTGATTATGATGACTCCAAAATCAAAGTTTACCGTCTTGATGATACGCACAACTTCTATATTAAACACTTCTTCATCCAAGGTCATTTTGATAAACTTTCGAGCACATGTTCAATTTCACTCGGACTTGAGCTCATCCACTCGGATATTAGATACTTTCACTCGGATCGTCCGATTGGACTTTTTCACTCGGAAGACAATCTTTCACTCGGATGACTATATTTCCACTTGGATGACTATATTTCCACTCAGAAGGCACTATCTTATTCACTCGGATGACTATATTTCCACTCGGAAGGCACTATCTTATTCAATCGGCAAGTTTTCGTCCCGCTGGTAATCTTTTCACTCGGAATATTTTCACCTGGACGACAATTTCACTCAGATGATCATATTTTCACTTGGATGACTATATTTCCACTTGGATAATAATAAGTTCATCCGGTCAGCAAACTTTCACTCGACCGTAAAATTTCACTCGACCGTAAAATTTCACTCGACCGTAAACTTTCACTCAGATGGTAAACTTTTCACTCGGATTTCCGACTGAAAACATAGCGCGATCTTGATTTGTCTCTCCAGGCCTCATATGATCTCGGATTGAGACGAATTATATATGAAAATCGATCGGCTCGACGAGAGGAAACTTTTCCATGTTGAAGGTTTTTCGATTCAAGGCCGTATTGATGGCCGAATTACTCGCGCAACCTATCAGACAAGTGTCTGGCACCTCGCGCCATATTTCCGTTGAGGTTCAGTCTGCAGTATATTGCCTCTAACTTTTGCATATGAACTCGGATTGAGATGATTTATATATCAAAATCGATTGCCTCGACGATACAAAGACAATTCCTTGAGAGTTCTCCTTCATCCGAGGTCATCTTGAAGACGTGATTGGCAAAAAACCACTTGGAACATTGAACTATGCCACTCGGAGTATAGTTTCGGTCCGTAAGATAAAGTCGAATGAATATAACCGAAACATTAAAGTGGTTCCACTCGGTGACGTGAATATTTTTATGCTGAAAACTCATTCACTCGAGACCATCTTCGTTGCAATCTGTATCTTGCCAAAATCAGGTGTCAACACATGCCCCCCTGTTTTTCGGCAAAGCTTGCACGCTGAAAAATAATATGCATAGTGTTTGTTCTAAGGACGATATCAACACTCCATCGGCCATTTATTTTTCTCAGGGTGATAATTATGTATCGGCCATGTTTGTGCTAAGGGCGATAATCGTATATCGGCCATTGCCCACTTAGGCTTCCTGCCACACACTCGGGTGGTACTTGTTCAAATATTTGCCATTGAGAGCTCGAGGTAACAATGCCCCTTGTATTGATTCCACCAAATATGAATTTCTGGGAACAACTCTTGCAATTCTAAAAGGACCTTCCCAACTTGGAGACCACTTCCCGAATTTTCTATCTCTTGAACCAATCAGCAGAATCACTTTCCAAACGAGATCACCAACTTGAAAATTCTTCAACTTGACTTTCTTATTGTAAGCCCTTGCCACCCTCAACTTATCTCTCTCTATGGCATTCAAAGCAGCCAAACGTTTATCAGCAACCTCATCAATGTTGTCCATCATCAAGTTATAGAAGTCTATTGCTGATAAATCATTTTGTTTGGCTATTCTCAAAGCATTCAAATTTACTTCCACCGGTAAAACAGCCTCCTGACCATATACTAGCTCATATGGAGTCACTTTCGTAGCACCATGCCTTGAGATTCTATGTGTCCATAATGCCTCAGACAACAAGTCATGCCATCTCCTTGGATTATCCTCAATCTTCTTCTTGATGAGCTTGATTAAAATTTTATTGCTAGACTTAGCTTGTCCATTAGCTTGGGCATAATATGGAGAGGAATTGAGCAACTTTATGTTATAAGATTCGGCAAACTCTCTGACTTGGTGTGACATGAAAGATGAACCTTGATCTGTAGTTAACGTTTGAGAAATACCGAATCTATGAATAATGTGCTCGGTTATGAATTGAATTACCTCCGTATGCGTCATGTTCTTGAGAGGTACTGCTTCAGACCACTTAGTGAAATAATCAGTTGCCACCAATACGAACCGATGCCCTTTTGAGGAAGACGGATGGATTTGTCCAATGAAATCTAAACCCCAACCTCTGAAAGGCCACAGTTTGATAATAGGATGTAACATAGCAGCAGGAGCCAATTGAATATCACCAAACTTTTGACAAGCTTCACACCCCTTATAATATCTGAAGCAATCATTAATCATAGTCGGCCAATAAAACCCAGCACGTCGCAATAACCATTTCATCTTGGGAGCCGACTGGTGAGTGCCACAAATACCTTCATGTACTTCTCCCATAGCAACTCTTGCCTGGTCCTCGTCCAAACACTTTAGAAGAACATCATCGATGGTTCGGCGATAAAGACCATCATCTCTCATTGTATACTTGAAAGCCATACGCCGAACATCCCTGTCCACCCTTTCACTCGGATTGCACAAGTAATCAACAATGGGCTTCCTCCAGTCAGGATTGTCACCTGCACTAGACTTTTTGTTAATGGCCGAATCAGTGGGTTCAGGTTCGGCCTCTCCCATATTGGCAAGACAAGACATCGGTCTTTGAGAGATATGAAACATGCCATGATCAACATGATATCCGAATGCTTGTTGTGCCAATTCATTTGCTTTCCAATTGTCATGTCTAGATATATGAGCAATGCTAAAGCAATCCAAAGTAGAAATTATATCTAGACATCTATCAAGATAAACATTAAGTGATTCGTCCAAACACTGAAAAACTTTGGATATTTGCTGCACCACTAGTAACGAATCACCATAAGCCTCAATATGTGTAGCACCTATAGCAAGTAACATCTCTAGGCCGAATAACAATGCTTCATATTCGGCTTGATTGTTTGTGCAAAAATATTCTAAGCGGCATGAGGCTTCAAAAACAGCACCATGAGGAGATATATAAACAATACCAACACCTTGGCCATTGCTACAAACTGAACCATCAAAGTATAATCTCCATGGTACTAATGAAACAAGGTTCATATCAACATCATGCTTGTTATTAATCCGATGTTCAACAATGAAATTAGCAACAATTTGGCCTTTCATGGATTTTAGAGATTCATAAGCCAAATCATATTCAATCAAAGCATAAGCCCACTTGCCAATTCTACCACTAAGAATTAGCCTATGCAACATGTATTTAATGACATCGGTTTGACAAGCTACTACACAAACACTCGGCACTAAATAATGTCTCAGTTTTGTGCAAGCATAATATAAGCATATACATAATTTCTCAATAAATGTATACCTTGTCTCTGCGTCCAATAAGCGGCGGCTCAAATAAGTGATGGCATGCTCTTTTCCTTCGGTCTCTTGAGTTAGAACAGCACCAATAACTCCTTCCTCTGCTGCAATGTAAAGTCTAAAGGGTTCCCTATGCTTGGGTGCTCTCATCACCGGAGGAGTGCACAAATAATTCTTGATCATATCAAATGCTTCTTGCTGTTTTGCCCCCCAAGTGAAATCAACATCATTCTTTAACCGAAGGATAGGAGTAAATGCATCAACTTGCCCTGATAGATTAGCTATAAACCTTCTCAAATAATTGACCTTGCCAAGGAACTTTTGCATATCTCTCTTGCATGTTGGAGCCTCCACCTTCTGTATAGCCTCTATCTTTTTGGGATCAATCTCTATACCATCTTCATGAATAATGAAACCCAAAAACTTGCCAGCCGACACGCCGAAAGCACACTTCAAAGGATTCATTTTCAATCCATACTTTTTCATTCTTTCAAAAGCTAAACGCAAATCGGCCAAGTGAGATTCAAAAGCATCCGATTTGACAACAATATCATCAATATAAACTTCAAGTATGACACCGAGTAAATCATGAAAAATCAACTTCATAGCCCTTTGATACGTGGCGCCAGCATTTTTTAATCCGAATGTCATCACTGTCCACTCGAATAAACCAAGGAAACCAGGACATCAGAAAGCCGTTTTATACATGTCCTCTTCGGCCATAAAAATTTGATTGTATCCGGCATTACCATCTAGAAAGCTAATAACCTTATGTCCAGAAGCATCATTAATAAGCATATCGGCTATTGGCATAGGATACTCATCTTTGGGTGTAGCCCTATTCAAATCTCTGAAATCAATGCACACCCTCAACTTGCCAGACCCTTTCTTCTCCACTGGGACAATGTTAGAAATCCACTCAGCATACCTGCAAGGTCGAATGAAATTAGCATCAAGAAGTCGACCGATCTCTTCCTTGATCCGGTCATATGTTTTCGGATTAAATTTTCTGGCCGACTGTTTATAAGGTCTAAAACCGGCCTTTATAGGCAACCGATGTTCCACTAGCTCTCGGCTTAACCCTGGCATCTCATGATATTCCCATGCAAAGCAACAAACATATTCTTTCAGTAGCTCGATTAACTTAGCCATACAATCGACTTTCAAATTTTTGTTTATAAATGTCGGTCGAGTGACTGAACCATCTCCAATATCTACCTCTTCTAATGGATCGGCTGATGTAAAACCTTGTCCAAGTTTATCCATGTCATCCAACTCCTCTATAGACTCATACATATCATTCTCATTGGACCGATACTTTACAAGACGTTTTTGTAACCACTCGGAATTAGGATCCATTTAAACATATTATACCTTGGAGCCGATTGCATTCACTCGGCTTTAAAGAGACGGGCACAAAACCATTCTTGGTTGCGCTGAGAAAATCAAATTCTGATAAGTCACGTCCCGTCAAGCAAGTAGCATTGGGATGTTGCCAATCCACCGATGCATCGGCCAAAGCAACACAGGCTGAGTTATCCGCGTGAATAACTTCCACTTCATCATCAACCCACTGAATCAAAAACTGGTGCATAGTGGATGGCACGCACTGGTTTGCATGAACCCAATCACGGCCTAGTATGACGTTGTAGTTACCTTGCACCTCAGCGACAAAGAATGCAGTAGCCAAAGTTTTGCTTCCGACTGTAAGCTCCACATACATCACACCTTTGGCTTCAGTTTTCTCTTTGCCTTCAAATCCATTGAGCACCATATTGGTCTTGATCAATTCTTCATCAGGCAAACCCAATCTCTTGAAGACCGAATAGGGCATAAGATTTACCACAGCACCACCATCAACAAGCATCCGAGTGAGCGGCGACCCATTGATATGACCTCTGAGATATAATGGTTTAAGATGCGTTACTGGTTTTTTTGGCTTCTCGAATATTGCGTTTTTAGGGCCAAAATCCAGCTGAGCCACCTCCCCTTCTTCATCTACAGCACGAAACTCAGCAGGTAAGTAGTACACCATATTGATATCCATACCTTCATGAACCGGCGTAGACTCATAGTCCAACATATCAGCCTCCTCCTCGAGTGCATCCACTGATTCTGAAATTTGTCCGAGTGATGGATAAGTAAGAAGTGTCGCAGACGATGTCATATCTGTTGCATCGTCCTCCTTTGGTGATGTAGGTATTGCTGTGATAGATGTAGAAGCTGTTGTATCTTGTATTTGTTTAGGCCTCCACACTTGTTTTGGTGGAACCATGGGTCGAGTGTCATTGAACAACTTATCCCTTTGTTTCTCGGCCTCCTATTCTGCCATCTCTCGACTCCTTAACCTCTGTAGTTTCCTCTTTTGTGTCTTTGTTAGCCCTGGAGGACACCACTTTAGCTGAGTGTATTTAGGATCTCTCGTTTTTACTCGGCTGGTGCTTGCTTCATGGTCATTAGCCGAGTGCTTTGGCGCGATAGCAAGTATCGGCTCAGTCGGATTGCTATGCACAATCGGCTGCTGTATGGCGAATGTTTCGGTGCCCAAGATAAGTGAGTCGGCATCCATTTTCTCCTTGCCTTTTCCCGACTCAACCGCTGCAACACTTGGTGATTTAACACGCCATTCTTTTCGACTTTCCAGATGCATGAAATTTCCACTCGGGCGCACCTTTTTACTCTGATGGAATCCACTCGGATGGAATTCAGTCAGATGGAATCTACTCGGACACATTTTTTCACTCGGATAGCTTCCACCTGGGTGCATTCTTACACTCGGATAATTTCCATCTGGTCGCATGTTTTGACCAGCCGACCGATAGTTACCGATGTTCAATCAGCCTCTATATGAATAGTTAAGTCGATCCCAAACAGATTGTGTATGCTCTTCTGGAAACGGCACCCTCGGTCCACTCGGTTTCATATAGTGACAGAACATATCAGCTGATGGTGACCTTGGTCGCTTCAGATGAGTCGGCCGATTAAAGCTAGAACCGGCCGACTGGTTGGTGTACTTGGACAACAACATATCAAAAGTTGGCTTGATCCGCTTGCGCTGTACTTTAACTTCATTCCTTTTCCACTTACCAATTTCTGGACTCTTGGTCTTGACAAATCTCACACGACCATTTTCTTGCACTTGCAGTTGCCCCCCGAGTGTAGGATTCTTGATGGTGATTTTGATCACTTCCTTGCCATCGGGTTGCTTACCAAGCACAACCTGTCTCCCCAAGACCTTGTTGTCCTCCTTGTCTTTCCTGGGCTCACCAACAATGACATTAGCTTTATTAGCAGATTCGGCTACCTCCGGCCGAATAAGTAGCTTCTTCCCTTCCAAATCCATGGTATTCATTGGAAAAGGTTGTTTATCAACTTGCATCTCAGAAAAGTTCAATCGTCCGTCATTAATGGCCGATTGTATCTGTCGTCGAAAAACATTGCAATCGTTAGTAGCATGAGAAAAAGAATTATGATACTTGCAATAAGCACGCCGTTTTAGCTCTTCAAACGGTGGTAAAGTATGAGATATTCTAATAATCTTAGCCTGCAGCAAAGCATCAAATATTCTATCACACTTAGCAATGTTAAAAGTAAACTTCATCTCTTCATCACGATTCTTATGAATCGGTTTCAGATCATTGCAAGTAAAGGGTTTGGCCTTAGATGGCCAAAAAAATTCAGTAGCAAAAACATCACCCTCATCGTCCGAGTGATCACTATCATATTCCACCATATTCATCTTTGGACGATCGGTTTTGTATCTATGCACTTCTTTGAGATCTTTGCTTCGGCTTTCCTGAGCCAAAGCCCTTTGTAAGACTTGGTTGATATTTAAGAACTCATAACCTTCTAGCTTTTCTCTAATGGGAGTTCTCAAACCACTCAGCACTAGGTCTGCCAAGTCTCTCTCGGTTATCACCAAACTAAAACACCGGTTTTTTGTTTCTCTGAATCTCTTGACATAATCGGAGACCGATTCATCATGCTTCTGTTTAACCGATGTTAGATGTGATAACTTGAGTTCATTGTCGCCTCTATAAAAGTGATCATGAAATTTCTGCTCTAGCTGTGACCAAACCCGAATGGAACCATGTGGTAAAGAAGAAAACCATGAAAATGCAGTACCAGTTAAAGATAAAGGAAACAAACGCACTTTCAACTCATTTAGTGAGCCTGCTTCACCTAGTTGTGCTAAATACTGACTAACATGCTCCCATGTGGTTTTTGTGCCCTCTCCATTGAACTTAACAAAATCTGGAATCTTATATCCCGGAGGGCACTGGATGGCATCAAAGTACTCGGGGTACGGCTTTTGGTAAATCCGATTCCGAGGTAACTCAACTCCAAAATTCTCTCGAAGCATCTTAGCCATCTCTTCTCTAAGATTAGCTAGACCATCATCCATAGTGGACGATGAAGCTTGTGGCAGTGGCATAAGAGGAGTAGGGTTACTAGCTGCAGGTAGGAATTGTGGCATGTATGTCGACCCATAATTTGGTAGTGGTCGAGTGATTGTAGTTGTAGGTAGAGTTTGGTTCGGCGTTGCCACCGAAACTGTCATGCTCATAATAGGATTAATGGGTGTAGCCACAATCTGATTTGTTTGGGTAGGATAATAAGTCATCGGCATGGGAGGCGCCGATGCAATAGGTAAAGCCAGATTAGGGTTTTGCACACTAGAAGCTACACCATTATTACCACTAGACGATTGAGATATATTCTTCTGAGCATTAGTATTTTCTATGAAAGTTTGATAGACTAGATTGTTACCATCAGCAATACGACTCTCAATCTCAGCCCACTGCTCAGGAGAAAAAGTAGTACTCACAGAGGGTTTAACCTGCTCGGCTTGAAGAGGAGGGAACTTGATTTCTTCAATCGGAGTGATGTTGCCTTGGCGATCTTTCTTGAATTTTGCAAGGAACTCCTGCGGGTCCTTCTCCTCGCGCGCCTTCTTGTACTCCTCATAGACTTGGCGATGATCGACCGATATCTCATCAAGACTAGGCTTAATGATGTTATCGGCGTCTACCTCAGATGGCTTGGGAAGATCGGACATGGTGGATGATGACGATTGATCTTTGATCCCCAGAGGAGTCGCCAAAAAGTGTGTTGACACACGAACACGTCACGTGTACCCTCGACGCCGGGGGTGATGCACCGCATCTCACGTCGAAGGAGACCCGACCGACTGCGCGATACGCAAGACAGTCGACGGGCGCTTTTGCAGACCCGAAACCCCGCGCACCCGGGAGGGCCCCCATCAGGGATTGCAGCGCTATGGGCTGCCCTAGGTCGATTCGCTCGCCCCTAGAGCCTCGGGATTCGCAGCTCTCAAACACGAAGAACAGCGAAGAACGAGAGAGAAAAACGGTGGAGAGATAAAGCGTAGATGAAAAAGTAGTATATTGATTTGTTCGATTGTGTGTTATTCAATCGACCGTCACCCCCAACATATATAAGAGGCGGCTGGACTTCCCGTACAAGTAAAGGATTCATCTAGGCTTTCCTTACAAGAAAAATTACATCAATTCACGTCCTAGAGTCCTAATTCTATTCCAACTCGGATTCAGTCTGAATCTGGCCCAAACTCTGTCTTCCTTCTTGCGCGGGCCACCGGGCTTGCATATGATCTCCGATCGAGATGGCCCAAATATCAAACTTGTGCGCCTCGACGATACGAACAACTCTCATGTTGATCACTTTTTCAAATAAGGCCATCTTGAATACTTTTCGAGGTCATCTTTATCTTCCAGTCGGACTCGGTCTTGTAGTAGACTGGATTATCCGAGTCTCGTAGTGAATTTGTAGGCTATATATTATCTCTGATGATGATGACTCCAAAATCAAAGTTTACCGTCTTGATGATACGCACAACTTCTGTATTGAACACTTCTTCATCCAAGGTCATTTTGATAAACTTTCGAGCACATGTTCAATTTCACTCGGACTTGAGCTCATCCACTCGGATATTAGATACTTTCACTCGGATCGTCCGATTGGACTTTTTCACTCGGAAGACAATCTTTCACTCGGATGGCACTATGTTATTCACTCGGATGACTATATTTCCACTCGGAAGGCACTATCTTATTCAATCGGCAAGTTTTCGTCCCGCTGGTAATCTTTTCACTCAGAATATTTTCACCTGGACGACAATTTCACTCGGATGATCATATTTTCACTCGGATGACTATATTTCCACTTGGATATTAATAAGTTCATATGGTCAGCAAACTTTCACTCGACCGTAAAATTTCACTCGACCGTAAACTTTCACTCAGATGGTAAACTTTTCACTCGGATTTCCGACTGAAAACATAGCCCGATCTTGATTTGTCTCTCCAGGCCTCATATGATCTCGGATTGAGACGAATTATATATGAAAATCGATCGGCTCGACGAGACGAAACTTCTCCATGTTGAAGGTTTTTCGATTCAAGGCCGTATTGATGGCCGAATTACTCGCGCAGCCTATCAGACAAGTGTCTGGCACCTCGCGCCATATTTCCGTTGAGGTTCAGTCTGCAGTATATTGCCTCTAACTTTTGCATATGAACTCAGATTGAGATGATTTATATATCAAAATCGATTGCCTCGACGAGACGAAGACAATTCCTTAAGAGTGCTCCTTCATCCAAGGTCATCTTGAAGACGTGATTGGAAAAAAACCACTCGGAACATTGAACTATGCCACTCGGAGTATAGTTTCGGTCCGTAAGATAAAGTCGAATGAATATAACCGAAAAATTAAAGTGGTTCCACTCGGTGACATGAATATTTTTATGCTGAAAACTCATTCACTCGAGACCATCTTCATTGCAATCTGTATCTTGCCAAAATCAGGTGTCAACACACCTGACAGCAGGGACCCACCGGACGGGCCACCGTATTTCGCGAAAAAAACGTTTCCCCTTGATTGCTGGGACCCACCAGCTACACCTTCGCATGCAAGGAAGTGCCTGACAGTCGGGACCCACCTGGTCGAAGCATACGTAGCGTTGTCATTTTGGTCGCGAACGTGTACGTACATATATACTGGTGGATGTAGAGGCGCGCACGTGTCGTAGTAGAGGCGCGCACGTGTCGTAGTAGAGGCGCACATGTAGCATGTACACGTACGTACAGCGGCCAGGGTGCAAGAAAGAAAATACGGCCATGTATGTGTACATACGGGCGGGGTCTTGAACGCCTACTCGCGCATACGTACGGCGTGGGCTCGTGTACATGGCTGGGTCGGAATGGAGAAATAGTGTCGTCGTCGTGTTCATGGGTCGGAACGGAATGCGTGGTCGTGTTCATCGGGAGGGCTTGGACGGAAGAGGCGATGGAAATGAGGCCTGGCGTATCGCACAACGGAGGAAACGGACCTCCTACGGTCGAAACGAGGGTCCTGTTGATCGGGAGGGGTGTGGCGTACCGCAAAACGGAGGAAACGGACCTTCTACGGTCGAAACGGGGGTCCTGTTGATCGGGAGGGGTGTGGCGTACCGCAAACGGAGGAAACGGACCTCCTACGGTCGAAACTGGGGTCCCGTTGATCGGGAGGGGTGTGGCGTACCGCAAAACGGAGGAAACGGACTTGTGTTGGAGCGCTACGGTCGAAACGGGGGTCCTGTTCATTAGGAGGGGTGTGGCGTACCGCAAAACGGGACTCCACGGGATACTGTTCATCTCCACCATCGACCCGCTCCAGCCTCCACGAGCTACTGTTCATCCACCGTCGACCTCCTCAAGCCTCCACGAGCTCCTGTTCATCCAGCCTCCACCGTGCGCTACTCCACCGGCTACTGTTCAACCACCCCTCCACCGTCTACTGTTCATCTAGCCCTCCACACCACAGGGTCCTGTTCAACCACCCCTCCACGGGCACCCCTCCAACGTCTACTATTCATCCTGCCCTCCACACCACGGGGTCCTGTTCATCCACCCCTCCATGGGCACCCCTCCACCGTTTACTGTTCATCCAGCCCTCCACCACACCACGAGGTCCTGTTCATCCAGAGGCAACGCCCCCGCTCACTGTTCATCCAACCCCCCCCCCCCCCCCGGAACGCTCACTGTTCATCCCATCGATCGGCTTCAGTTAGCAGCAGTAGCCAAGGAATCGCTTGATCGGGTTCAGTTAACAGCCATCGATCGATCGCTCGGGTTCAGTAACGTGTAGCCTACAGTGCAATCGCTCGGGTTCAGTTAGAGCCCAACGCCTCGCTCGGGTTCAGTTAGAGCCAACTCCTCGCACACACGCGCGTACGTGTACAAGAGAAACGCGCATCGCTCGGCCCCCGACCTCCCACCGTAACCGGGAACTCCTCGAAATTTTCCTCCCCCTCGCTTCTACCACGGTTTTTTTCCATCATGGACGGCCCAAAGAATGTCATGTAGCTGCGTCTCTGGCCCGCCCAGGACGAAAACCCCATTATCTGTCATGATTTTTTGTCATAGAAGTAGGAGCCCACCACATCTATGATGATACCGGGTTATTATCGTCATAGAAGTGTCATATGTATGACAGAAAAAAAAATCGTTCGGCCCAAAATGTCATGGATGTGTCTTTTTTTGTAGTGCTCGTAGACCAAAAGCGGAATTGCTATGAAACACGGTTGATGTAGTCGAACGTCTTCGGGATCCAACCGATCAAGTACCGAACGCATGGCACCTCCGCAATCTGCACATGTTTAGCTCGGTGACGTCCCTCGTACTCTTGATCCCGTTGAGGCCGAGGGAGAGTTTTGTCAGCACGATGGCGTGATGACGGTGATGATGAAGTTAACGACGTAGGGCTTCGCCTAAGCACTACAACGATATGACCGAGGTGGAATTCTATGGACGGGGCACCTGATACGTCCATTTTGCATCATGCTTTTATATCGATATTTATTGCATTATGGGTTGTTATTACACATTATGTCACAATACGTATGCCTATTCTCTCTTATTTTACAAGGTTTACATGAAGAGGGAGAATGCTGGCAGTTGGAATTCTGGGCTGGAAAAGGAGCAAATATTAGAGACCTATTCTGCACATCTCCAATAGTCCTGAAACTCCATGGGAGTCATTTTCAGAATATATAAAAAATATTGGCGAAGGAAGGACCAGAGGGGGCCACCCACCATCCACGAGGGTGGGGGCGCACCCCCTGCCTTCTGGGCCCCTTGGCAGGCCTCCGGTGCCCATGTTCTGCTATATGAGGTCTTTCATCTAGGAAAAACCATAAGCAAGCTCACGAGACGAAAATCCACTGCCACGAGGCGGAACCTTGGCGGAACCAATCTAGGGCTCCGGCGGAGCTGTTCTGCCGTGGAAACATCCCTCCGGGAGGGGGAAAATCATCACCATCGATCCTCTCATCGGGAGGGGGTCAATCTCCATCAACATCTTCACCAGCACCATCTCATCTCAAACCCTAGTTCATCTCTTGTATCCAATCTTTGTCTCGAAACCTCAGATTGGTACATGTGGGTTGCTAGTAGTGTTGATTACTCCTTGTAGTTGATGCTAGTTGCTTTATTCGGTGGAAGATCATATGTTCGGATCCTTTATGCATATTAATACCCCTCTGATTATGAACATGAATATGCTTTGTGAGTAGTAACGTTTGTTACTGAGGGCATGGGAGAAGTCTTGCTATAAGTAGTCATGTGAATTTGGTATTCGTTCGATATTTTGATGAGATGTATGTTGTCTTTCCTCTAGTGGTGTCATGTGAACATCGACTACATGATACTTCACCATTGTTTGGGCCTAGGGGAAGGCATTGGGAAGTAATAAGTAGATGATGGGTTGCTAAGTGACAGAAGCTTAAACCCTAGTTTATGAGTTGCTTCGTAAGGGGCTGATTTGGATCCATATGTTTCATGCTATGTGTTGTGGAATTGTCAGGGCAGATGTCCTAGTGTGAGGACTTAGTCGTGAGGCCAACACATTTATGTGGTAGCTTGAGAGGGGTTGAGTAGAATCGAGAGACGCAACACAAGACAAAGATTTAGACAGCTTCGGGCCCCGGGAAACATCATCCGGTAACAACCCTACATGCTGTTTGTGGCTAGGTCTTATTATCATCACGTGGGAGTCGCCATAAATCGGCTCTCCTAGTTATGTCTAGCCCTAAGATTCTTTTTCCTCTCTCTCCTCTTGGGGTGCCCTGCCCCTCCTTATATAAGTTGAAGGGGCGGGTTACATGTAGAGTCCAACTCGGATTAAGACTTAAACTATTCTGACTTCTCTTCGTGGACTTCTTAACGTCTTGGGCTCATAACGTCTTGGGCTTCATAAAGTCTCGGGCTTACTAACCCCAGGCGACTCTGTCTGCTGGGTTATCATTGTCTGCCGAGTTATGATTGTCTACCGGTTTATGATGGTCTGCCGGGTTATCATTGTCTGCCGGTTTATGATGGTCTGCCGGGTTATGATTGTCTGCTGGGTTATCTTCTGACTTAACACCTGCCGGGTTATCATCTAACTTAACACCTGCCGGGTTATCATCTGACTTAACACCTGCCTCTACCAGGTTATCATCTGACTTAACACCTGCCTGTTTACCAAGTCCCAGCCAGGTTACAACTCCGGCCGGGTCATACTGTGGGGTATATCCCCGACACTATGGTTAGGTTTACCTTAATACTTCTTTTGTAATTGTGGATGCTTGCAAGAGGGGTTAATCATAAGTGGGATGCTTGTCCAAGGAAGGGCAGTACCCAAGCACCGGTCCACCCACATATCAAATTATCAAAGTATCGAACGTGAATCATATGAACGTGATGAAAACTAGCTTGACGATAATTCCCATGTGTCCTCGGGAGCGCTTTCCTTTATATAAGAGTTTGTCCAGGCTTGTCCTTTGCTACAAAAAGGATTGGGCCATCTTGCTGCACCTTATTTACTTTTATTACTTGTTACCCGTTACAAATTACCTTATCACAAAACTATCTGTTACCGATAACTTCAGTGCTTGCAGAGAATACCTTACTGAAAACTAATTATCATTTCCTTCTGCTCCTCGTTGGGTTCGACACTCTTACTTATCGAAAGGACTACGATAGATCCCCTATACTTGTGGGTCATCAAGACTCTTTTCTGGCGCCGTTGCCGGGGAGTGAAGCGCCTTTGGTAGGTGGAATTTGGTAAGGAAAAATTTATATAGTATGCTAAAATTTACTGTCACTTGTTACTATGGAACATAATCCTTTGAGGGGCTTGTTCGGGGTATCTTCACCCCGACCAGTAGAGCAAAGAGTTGCTCCTCAACCTATTGAACCTATTGAAAATGTTTAGTTTGAAATTCCTTCGGGTATGATAGAGAAACTACTAGCTAATCCTTTCACAGGTGATGGAACATTACATCCCGATTTGCACCTAATATATGTGGATGAAGTTTGTGGATTATTTAAGCTTGCAGGTACGCCCGAGGATGTTATCAAGAAGAAGGTCTTCCCTTTATCTTTCAAGGGAAAGTCATTGACATGGTTTAGGCTATGTGATGATATGGGATCATGGAACTACAACCGATTGAAATTAGAATTTCATCAGAATTTTTATCATATCATCTTGTTCATCGTGATCGTAATTATATATATAATTTTTGGCCTCGCGAAGGAGAAAGCATCGCTCAAGCTTGGGGGAGGCTTAAGGCAATGTTATATTCATGCCCGAGCTCTCAAGAGAAATTATTATTCAAAAAAAATTGCTCGACTTTCTCTCAATAATCGCTCCATGCTCGATACTTCTTGTACTGGTTCTTTTATGATAAAGACTATTGAATTCAAATGGGATTTATTGTAGAGAATTAAATGCAACTCTGAAGATTGGGATCTCGATGAAGGTAAGGAGTCAGGTATAACCCCAAAGTTTGATTGTGTTAAATCTTTTATGGATACCGATGCCTTTCATGAATTTAGCACTAAATATGGACTTGACTCTGAGATAGTAGCTTCTTTCTGTGAATCCTTTGCTACTCATTTTGATCTCCCTAAGAAGAAGTGGTTTAAATATAATCCTCCCGTTGAAGTAAAAGTAGTTGCACCTATTAAAGTTGAAGAAAAGACTATCACTTATAATGTTGATCCTGTTGTTCCTACTGCTTATATTGAGAAACCACCTTTCCCTGTTAGAATAAAGATCATGCTAAAGCTTCAACTATGGTTCGTAAAAGTAATACTAGAACACCTACACCCTCTGAGAAAATTAAAGTTGAACCTAGTATTGCTATGGTTAAAGATCTCTTGGCCGATTATATTGATGGGCATGTTATTTACTTCTGTGATGAAGCTGCTAGAATTGTTAGACCTGATACTGAAAATAAACATAGACCTGTTGTAGGCATGCCTATCATTTCTGTTAAAATAGGAGATCATTGCTATCATGGCTTATGTGATATGGGTGCTAGTGCAAGTGCAATACCTCATCCTTATACAAAAAAGTTATGCATGATATTGCACCTGCTGAGATAGAGGAAATTGATGTTACAATTAAGCTTGCCAATGGAGACACAACTTCACCAGTTGGGATTGTTAGAGATGTTGAAGTCTTGTGTGGGAAAGTTAAATCTCCTGCTAATTTTCTTGTTCTTGGTTCCCCACAAGATAACTTTTGTCCCATTATATTTGGTAGACCCTTCTTGAATACTGTTAATGCTAGGATAGATTACAAAAAGGATGTTGTTACTATTGGTTTGGGGGATATGTCTCATGAGTTTAAGTTTGCTAAATTTTGTAGATAACCCCATGATAAAGAATTGCCTAGTAAAGATGAAATTATTGGTCTTGCTTCTATTGCCGTGCCTCCTAGTGATCCTTTAGAACAATATTTACTCGACCATGAAAATGATATGTTTATGATGAAAGAAGGGAAATAGATGAAGTATTCTCTAAACAGTGACCTATTTGGAAACACAACTTGCCTGTTGAAATTCTAGGGGATCCTCCTCCACCCAAGGGTGATCCCGTGTTTGAGCTTAAACATGTACCTGATACTCTTAAATATGCTTATCTTGATGAGAAAAAGATATATCATGTTATTATTAGTGCTAACCTTTCAGAGCATGAAGAAAAGAAATTATTGAAAACTCTGAAGAAGCATCGTGCTGCTATTGGATATACTCTTGATGATCTTAAGGGCATTAGTCCCACTCTATGCCAGCACAAAATAAAATTGGAGAAAGACGCGAAACCGGTTGTTGATCATCAACGGCGGTTGAATCCTAAGATGAAAGAAGTGGTAAGAAAAGAAATACTAAAGCTTTTGGAGGCAGGTATAATTTATCCCATCGCTGATAGTCGGTGGGTAAGTCCTGTCCATTGTGTCCCTAAGAAGGGAGGTATTACTATTGTTCCTAATGATAAAGACGAATTGATCCCACAAAGAATTGTTACAGGTTATAGAATGGTAATTGATTTCCGCAAATTAAATAAAGCTACTAAAAAGGATCATTATCCTTTACCTTTTATTGATCAAATGCTAGAAATATTATCCAAACATACACATTTTTGCTTTCTATATGGTTATTCTTCTTTTTCTTAAATACCCGTGTCAAAGAGGATCAAGAAAAGACAACTTTTACTTGCCCTTTCGGTACCTTTGCTTATAGACGTATGCCTTTTGGTTTATGCAATGCACCTGCTACCTTTCAAAGATGTATGACTGCTATATTCTCTGATGTTTTTTGAAAAGATTGTTGAGGTTTTCATGGATGATTTCTCCGTATATGGAACTTCTTTTGATGATTGCTTAAGCAACCTTGATCGAGTTTTGCAGAGATGTCAAGAAACTAATATTGTCTTGAACTGGGAGAAGTGCCACTTTATGGTTAATGAAGGTATTGTCTTGGGGCATAAAATTTCTGGAAGAGGTATTGAAGTTGATAAAGCTAAAGTTGATGCTATTGAAAAGATGTCGTGTCCTAAATAGATTAAAGGTATAAGAAGTTTCCTTGGTCATGCCGGTTTTTATAGGAGGTTCATTAAGGACTTCTCTAAAATTTCTAGGCCTCTAACTAATCTCTTACAAAAATATGTTCCTTTTGTCTTTGATGATGATTGTGTAGAAGCATTTGAAATACTTAAGAAAGATTTGATTCCTGCACCTATTGTTCAGCGCCCTAATTGGAATTTACCATTTGAAATTATGTGTGATGCTAGTGATTATGTTGTAGGTGATGTTCAAGGACAAAGGGTTGATAAGAAATTAAATGTTATCAAATATGCTAGTAAAACTCTAGACAATGCCCAAAGAAATTATGCTACTACTGAAAAAGAATTTTTAGCGGTTGTATTTGCTTGTGATAAGTTCACACCTTATATTGTTGATTCTAAAGTAACTGTTCACACTGATCATGCTGCTATTAAATATCTTATGGAAAAGAAAGATGCTAAACCTAGACTTATTATATGGGTTCTCTTGCTACAAGAATTTGATTTGTATATTATTGATAGAAAGGGAGCTGAGAACCCCATTGCAGACAACTTGTCTAGGTTAGAGAGTGTTCTTGATGATCCAGTACCTATTGATGATAGCTTTCCTGATGAACAACTAGCTGTCATAAATGCTTCTCGTACTGCTCCATGGTATGCCGATTATGCTAATTACATAGTTGCTAAATTTATACCACCTAGTTTCACATACCAGCAAAAGAAAAAGTTCTTCTATGATTTAAGACATTACTTTTGGGACGACTCACACCTTTATAAAGAAGTATAAGATGGTGTTATTAGATGTTGTGTACCTGAGCATGAACTGGAATAGATCCTACGCAAGTGTCACTCTGAGGCTTATGGAGGACACCATGCTGGAGATAGAACTGCACATAAGGTATTGCAATCCGGTTTTTATTGGCCTACTCTCTTCAAAGATGCACGTAAGTTTGTCTTGTCTTGTGATGAATGTCAAAGAATTGGTAATATTAGTAGACGTCAGGAAATGCCTATGAATTATTCACTTGTTATTGAACCATTTGATGTTTGGGGCTTTGATTATATGGGACCATTTCCTTCCTCTAATGGGTATACACATATTTTAGTTGATGTTGATTACATTACTAAGTGGGTAGAAGCTATTCCAACTAGTAGTGATGATCATAACACCTCTATTAAGATGCTTAAAGAAGTTATTTTTTCGAGGTTTGGAGTCCCTAGATACTTAATGACTCATGGTGGTTCACATTGTATTCATGGTGCTTTTCATAAAATGCTTGCTAAGTATAATGTTAATCATAGAATTGCATCTCCGTATCACCCGCAGTCTAGTGGTCAAGTAGAATTAAGTAATAGAGAGCTTAAATTAATTTTTCAAAAGATTGTTAATAGATCTAGAAAGAATTGGTCCAAGAAACTTGATGATGCATTATGGACTTATAGAACAGCATATAAAAATCCTATGGGTATGTCTCAGTATAAAATGGTTTATGGTAAAGCATGTCACTTACCTCTATAACTAGAACATAAGGCATATTGGGCCATTAATGAGCTCAATTATGATTTCAAACTTGCCGGTAAGAAGAGGCTTTTTGACATTAGCTCACTTGATGAATGGAGAACCCAGGCCTATGAGAATGCCAAACTGTTTAAAGAAAAAGTTAAAAGATGGTATGAGAAAAGGATACAAAAGCGTGAGTTTAATGTAGGTGATTATGTATTGCTATACAACTCTCGTTTAAGATTTTTTGCAGGAAAACTCCTCTCTAAATGGAAAGGGCCTTACGTTATCGAGGAGGTCTATCGTTCCGGTGCCATAAAAATCAACAACTTCGAAGGCACAAATCCGCGGGTGGTGAACGGTCAAAGAATCAAACATTATATCTCAGGTAATCCTATAATGTTGAAACTAATGTTATTGAAACTGTAACCCCAGAGGAATACATAAGGTACACTTTCCGTAATGTTTCAGACTCCAAAAAAGAAGAGGTATGTGGTACGGTAAGTAAACCGACTCCAAAACAGTTCTAATAGCAATTTTTCTCCGTTTTGGGATATTTAAGAAAATAGGAAAAATAAGAAGTAGTCCGGGAAGGACACGAGGCATCCACGAGGGTGGAGGGCGCGCCCTACCCCCTGGACGTGCCCCCTTGCCACGCGGGCACCTCTTGTGCTCTCCGGACTCCGTTTTCTTGCACGATACTTCTTTTGGTCGGTAAAAATTCATTATATAATCTCCCAAAGGTTTTGACCACCGTGCCACGCAAACATCCTTTGTTTTTGTTTTGAGCTGTTTCTGCTACAGATTTAGAGCAAGATGTCTTCTCAAGAGTCAGTCGGGGAGAGTCGGGTGTCTCATCCGATACCGGGGCCAAGAGCAAACAGCGATGCCGACCACTTTGGCCCATCAACTGAGGAAGAGATGGAGGCCGCTTAAAAAGGATAGATGCCATGGAGGAGGATCAAGAAGTTACTTGTCGTTTTCGAGCTGGATTCACGATGGGGGAACTATAGAGCTCAGTTATTCCAAACTCGGTCATCCCTTCCAATGTTATATTTCTTTCTTATGAAAATTTGAAAAAGAGTGTTACTTGTTGTCCCGTAGCTATGCAACATCCTTGGGTGAAAGGAGCTTTAGCTGTCGCCGGCAAGCTCCATAAGGAAATAATGGACCTCAAGCAGTAAGTCAATAAGCTCGAGGAAGAGAATCATATCCTGAGGGGCATCATCGCCAAGAATATCACATCACCACCCCCGAAGAAGGAGACATAAACACATGGGTATGGGCACTCCCCTTGGCAACTGCCAAGCTTGGGGGAGTGCCCTGGTATCGTATCACCATCACACTTGTATCTTTACCGTTTTTCTTAGTTCGATCCTTTTGGTAATATCTTGATCTAGTAGAATAAAGTTTTAGTATGATCTAGTTTTGAGTTTTGCATTATGATCCTTCTATGTAATCGAGTCCGTGAGCTATATATAATAAATATTAGTGTTGAGTCAAGGGCTTGATTATCTTGCTATGATCTTGAGGGAATAAAAATAAAAGAGAAAGAATAAAAATAAATAAAGAGATCATATGGATCTTACGGAGAATAATGACTTCACATATAAAGAGTATGACGAATAAAAATTGTTGAGAGCTGACAAGCATAGTTTTGGTCATCGTTGCAATTAATAGGAAGTAATAAAGAAAGAGAGGTCTTCATATATAAATATACTATCTTGGACATCTTTTATGATTGTGAGCACTCTTTAAAATATGACATGCTAAAGAGTTGACGTTGGACAAGAAAGACAACGTAATGGGTTATGTTTTCTTACATCTGAAATAAATTATATTGTCATGGATCATCAAACATGTTGAGCTTGCCTTTCCCTCTCATGCTAGCCAAATCCTTTGCACCAAGTAGAGATACTACTTGTGCTTCCAAATATCCTTAAACCCAGTTTTGCCATGAGAGTTCACCATATCTACCTATGGATTGAGTAAGATCCTTCAAGTAAGTTGTCATTGTTGCATGCAATAAAAATTGCTCTCTAAATATGTATGATTTATTAGTGTGAAGAAAATAAGCTTTATAAAATCTTGTGATGTGGAAGAAATAAAAGCAACGGACTACATAATAAAGGTCCATTCACAAGTGGCAATATAAAGTGACGTTCTTTCGCATTAAGATTTTGTGCATCCAACCATAAAAGCACATGACAACCTCTGCTTCCCTCTGCGAGGGGCCTATCTTTTATTCTTGTCTTATAATTCATACAAGAGTCATGGTGATTTTCACCTTTCCTTTTTACATTTTATCCTTTGGCAAGCACAATGTGTTGGAAAGATCCTGATATATATAGCTAATTGGATGTGAGTTTTCATGAACTATTATTGTTGACATTACCCTTGAGGTAAAAGGTTGGGAGGCAAAACTATAAGCCCCTGTCGTTCTCTGTGTCCGACTAAAACTTCATACCCATAAATATTGCGTGAGTGTTACCAATTGTGAAAGACTAAATGATAGTTGAGTATGTGGACTTGCTGAAAAGCTCTTATATTGACTCTTTCTGATGTTATGATAAATTGCAATTGCTTCAATGACTGATATTATAGTTTGTTAGTTTTCAATGAAGTTTCTGATTCATACTTGAAATTGTGAATGAATTGTTACTTTAGTATAAGAAATCATATGACAATGATGATTATGTTGCTGTTATAAGAATGATCATGATGCCCTCATGTTCGTATTTTATTTTATCGGCACCTCTATCTCTAAACATGTGGACATATTTTTTGATATTGGCTTCCGCTTGAGGACAAGCGAGGTCCAAGCTTGGGGGAGTTGATACGTCCATTCTGCATCATGCTTTTATATCGATATTTATTACATTATGGGCTCTTATTACACATTATGTCACAATACTTATGCCTATTCTATCTTATTTTACAAGGTTTACATGAAGAGGGAGAATGCCGGCAGTTGGAATTCTGGGCTTGAAAAGGAGCAAATATTAGAGACCTATTCTGCACAGCTCCAAAAGTCCTGAAACTTTACGGAAGACGTTTTCAGAATATATAAAAAATATTGGGCAAAGGAAGCGCCAGAGGGGGGCCACCCACCATCCATGAGGGTGTTGGGGAACGTAGTAATTTCAAAAAAATTCTTATGCACACGCAAGATCATGGTGATGCATAGCAACGAGAGGGGAGAGTGTGATCAACGTACCCTTGTAGATCGACAACGGGAGCGTTTGGTTGATGTAGTCGTACGTCTCCACGACCCGACCAATCAAGCACCGAAACTACGGCACCTTCGAGTTCTAGCACACGTTCAGCTCGATGACGATCCCCGGACTCCGATCCAGCAAAGTGTCGAGGAAGAGTTCCGTCAGCACGACGGCGTGGTGACGATCTTGACGCACTACTGTCGCAGGGCTTCGCCTAAGCACCGCTACAATATTATCGAGGACTATGGTGGAAGGGGGCACCGCACACGGCTAAGAATATGATCACCTGGATCAACTTGTGTGTCAAGGGGTGCCCTCTGCCCCCGTATATAAAGGATCATGGGGAGGAGGCCGGCCGGCCCTCTATGGCGCGCCAAGGAGGAGTCCTCCTAGTAGGAGTAGGACTCCTACTAGGAGGGGGAAAGAAGTGGGGAGGGAGAGGGAAAGGGGGCGCCGCCCCCCCTCTCCTAGTCCAATTCGGACCAGGGGGGAGGAGGCGCGCGGCCCACCTTTGGCTGCCCCTCTATCTCTCCACTAAGGCCCATATGGCCCATTACTTCTCCCGGGGGGGTTCCGGTAACCCTCCGGCTCTCCGGTTTTCTCCGAAATCACCCGGAACACTTCCAGTGTCCGAATATAGCCGTCCAATATATCAATCTTTATGTCTCGACCATTTCGAGACTCCTCGTCATGTCCGTGATCACATCCGGGACTCCGAACTAACTTCGGTACATCAAAACTCAAAAACGCATAATATAACTGTCATCGAAACCTTAAGCGTGCGGACCCTACGGGTTCGAGAACAATGTAGACATGACCGAGACACGTCTCCGGTCAATAACCAATAGCGGAACCTGGATGCTCATATTGGCTCCTACATATTCTACGAAGATCTTTATCGGTCAGACTGCATAACAACATACGTTGTTCCCTTTGTCATCGGTATGTTACTTGCCCGAGATTCGATCGTCGGTATCCCATACCTAGTTCAATCTCGTTACCGGCAAGTCTCTTTACTCGTTCCGTAATACATCATCTCACAACTAACTCATTAGTTGCAATGCTTGCAAGGCTTATGTGATGTGTATTGCCGAGAGGGCCCAGAGATACCTCTCCGACAATCGGAGTGACAAATCCTAATCTCGAAATACGCCAACCCAACATGTACCTTTGGAGACACCTGTAGAGCACCTTTATAATCACCCATTTACGTTGTGACGTTTGGTAGCACACAAAGTGTTCCTCCGGCAAACGGGAGTTGCATAATCTCATAGTCATAGGAACATGTATAAGTCATGAAGAAAGCAATAGCAACATACTAAACGATCGGGTGCTAAGCTAATGGAATGGCTCATGTCAATCAGATCATTCACCTAATGATGTGATCCCGTTAATCAAATAACAACTCTTTGTTCATGGTTAGGAAACATAACCATCTTTGATTAATGAGCTAGTCAAGTAGAGGCATACTAGTGACACTCTGTTTGTCTATGTATTCACACATGTATTATGTTTCCGGTTAATACAATTCTAGCCTGAATAATAAACATTTATCATGATATAAGGAAATAAATAATAACTTTATTATTGCCTCTAGGGCATATTTCCTTCAGAGGGTGGGGGAGCGCCCTACTCCCCTGGGCGCCCCCTGCCTCGTGGGCCCCCTAGCAGGCCTCCGGTGCCCATCTTCTGCTATATGAGGTCTTTCATTTGGGAAAAATCATAAGCAAGCTCACGGGACGAAACTCCGCCGCCAAGAGGCGGAACCTTGGCAGAACCAATCTAGGGCTCCAGTGGAGCTGTTCTGCCGGGGAAACATCCCTCCGTGAGGGGGAAATCATCACCATCGTCATAACCATCGATCCTCTCATCGGGAGGGGGTCAATCTCCATCACCATCTTCACCAGCACCATCTCATCTCAAACCCTAGTTCATCTCTTGTATCCAATCTTTATCTCAATACCTCAGATTGGTACCTGTGGGTTGCTAGTAGTGTTGATTACTCCTTGTAGTTGATGCTAGTTGGTTTATTCAGTGGAAGATCATATGTTCATATCCTTTATGCATATTAATACCCCTTTGATTATGAACATGAATATGCTTTGTGACTAGTTACGTTTGTTCCTGAGGACATGGGAGAAGTCTTGCTATAAGTAGTCATGTGAATTTGGTATTCGCTCGATATTTTGATGAGATGTATGTTGTCTTTCCTCTAGTGGTGTGATGTGAACGTCGACTACATGACACTTCACCATTGTTTGGGCCTAGGGGAAGGCATTGGGAAGTAATAAGTAGATGATGGGTTGCTAGAGTGACAGAAGCTTAAACCCTAGTTTATGCGTTGCTTCGTAAGGGGCTGATTTGGATCCATATGTTTCATGCTATGGTTAGGTTTACCTTAATACTTGTTTTGTAGTTGCGGATGCGTGCAAGAGGGGTTAATCATAAGTGGGATGCTTGTCCAAGGAAGGGCAGTACCCAAGCACTGGTCCACCCACATATCAAATTATCAAAGTACCGAACATGAATCATATGAACGTGATGAAAACTAGCTTGACGATAATTCCCATGTGTCCTCGGGAGCGCTTTCCTTTATATAAGAGTTTGTGCAGGCTGGTCCTTTGCTACAAAAAGGATTGGGCCATCTTGCTGCACCTTATTTACTTTTATTACATGTTACCCATTACAAATTACCTTATCACAAAACTATCTATTACCGATAATTTCAGTGCTTGCAGAGAATACCTTACTGAAGACAGCTTATCATTTCCTTCTGCTCCTCGTTGGGTTCGACACTCTTACTTATCGAAGGACTATTGTAGATCCCCTATACTTGTGTGTCATTAGCACCACACATGGCTAAACAATCAATTTGTGTATCTATGGGGTGCCCCCGTCCCCCGTATATAAAGGGGTGGAGGAGGGGGCCGGCCGGCCACCTTGGGCGCGCCCCCAAGGGGGGAATCCTACTCCTACTAGGAGTAGGTTCCCCCCTTTCCTAGTCCTAATAGGAGGGGGAGGAAGGAAAGGGCTTGGGGGGCGTGCCCCTCCTGTTGGCCTTCTCCTCTCTCTTCCACGAAAGCCCATGTAGGCCCATTAAGCCCCCGGGGGGTTCCGGTAACATCCCGGTACTCCGGTAAATGCCCGAACTCATCTGAAACCATTCTAGTGTCCAAACATAACCTCCCAATATACCAATCTTCATGTCTCTACCATTTTGAGACTCCTCGTCATGTCCGTGATCACATCCGGGACTCCGAACTACCTTCGGTACATCAAAACACATAAACTCATAATACCGATCGTCATCGAACGTTAAGCGTGCGGACCCTACGGGTTCGAGAACTATGTAGACATGACCGAGACACCTCTCTGGTCAATAACCAATAGCGGGACCTGGATGCCCATATTGGCTCCTACATATTCTACGAAGATCTTTATCGGTCAGACCGCATAACAACATACGTTGTTCCCTTTGTCATCAGTATGTTACTTTCCCGAGATTCGATCATCGGTATCTCAATACCTAGTTCAATCTCGTCACCGGCAGGTCTCTTTACTCATTCCGCAATGCATCATCCCGCAACTAACTCATTAGTCACATTGCTTGCAAGGCTTATAGTGATGTGCATTACCGAGAGGGCACAGAGATACCTCTCCAATACACAGAGTGACAAATCCTAATCTCGATCTATGCCAACTCAACAAACACCATCGGAGACACCTATAGAGCATCTTTATAATCACCCAGTTATGTTGTGACGTTTGATAGCACACTAAGTGTTCCTCCATTATTCGGGAGTTTCATAATCTCATAGTTATAGGAACATGTATAAGTCATGAAGAAAGCGATAGCAATAAACTAAACGATCATAGTGCTAAGCTAATGGATGGATCTTGTCCAACACATCATTCTCTAATGATATGATCCCATTCATCAAATGACAACTCATGTCTATGGTTAGGAAACTTAACCATCTTTGATTAACGAGCTAGTCAAGTAGAGGCATACTAGTGACACTCCGTTTGTCTATGTATTCACACATGTACAAAGTTTCCGGTTAATACAATTCTAGCATGAATAATAAACATTTATCATGATATAAGTAAATATAAATAACAACTTTATTATTGCCTCTAGGTCATATTTCCTTCAGTCTCCCACTTGCACTAGAGTCAATAATCTAGATTACATAGTAATGATTCTAACACCCATGGAGTCTTGGTGCTGATCATGTTTTGCTCGTGAGAGAGGCTTAGTCAATGGGTCTGCAACATTCAGATCCGTATGTATCTTGCAAATCTCTATGTCTCTCTCCTTGGCTTGATCGCAGATGGAATTGAAGCGTCTCTCGATGTTCTTGGTTCTCTTGTGAAATATGGATTCCTTTGCCAAGGCAATTGCACCAGTATTGTCATAAAAAAATTTCATTGGACCCGATGCACTAGGTATGACACCTAGATCGGATATGAACTCCTTCATCCAGACTCCTTCATTTGCTGCTTCTAAAGCAGTTATGTACTCCACTTCACACGTAGATCCCGCCACGACGCTCTGTTTGGAACTACACCAACTGACAGCTCCACCATTCAATAAAATATGTATCCGGTTTGTGACTTAGAGTCATCCGGATCAGTGTCAAAGCTTGCATTGACGTAACCGTTTACGACGAGCTCTTTGTCACCTCCATAAACGAGAAACATATCCGTAGTCCTTTTCAGGTATTTCAGGATGTTCTTGACCGTTGTCCAGTGACCCACTCCTGGATTACTTTGGTACCTTCCTGCTAAACTAATAGCAAGGCACACATCAGGCCTGGTACACGGCATTGCATACATGATAGACCCTATGGCAGCATAGGGAATGACTTTCATTTTCTCTCTATCTTCTGCAGTGGTCGGGCATTGAGTCTGAATCAACTTCACACCTTGTAACACAGGCAAGAACCCTTTCTATGCTTGATCCATTTTGAACTTCTTCAAAACTTTATCAAGGTATGTGCTTTGTGAAAGTCCAATTAAGCGTCTTGATCTATCTCTATAGATCTTGATGCCTAATATATAAGCAGCTTCACTGAGGTCTTTCATTGAAAAATTCTTATTCAAGTATCCTTTTGTGCTATTCAGAAATTCAGTTTCATTTCCGATCAACAATATGCCATCCACATATAATATCAGAAACGCTACAGAGCTCCCACTCACTTTCTTATAAATACAGGCTTCTCCAGAAGTCTGTATAAAACCATATGCTTTGATCACACTATCAAAGCGTATATTCCAACTCCGAGAGGCTTGCACCAGTCCATAAATGGATCGCTGGAGCTTCCACACTTTGTTAGCACCTTTTGGATCAACAAAACCTTCTGGTTGCATCATATACAACTCTTCTTTAAGATATCCATTAAGGAATGCAGTTTTGACATCCATTTGCCAAATTTCATAATCATAAAATGCGGCAATTGCTAACATGATTCAGACGGACTTAAGCATCACTACGGGTGAGAAGGTCTCATCATAGTCAACTCCGTGAACTTGTCGAAAACCTTCCGCAACAAGTCGAGCTTTGTAGACAGTAATATTACCGTCAACGTCAGTCTTCTTCTTGAAGATCCATTTATTCTCTATGGCTTGCCGATCATCAGGCAAGTCAACCAAAGTCCAAACTTTGTTCTCATACATGGATCCCATGTCAGATTTCATGGCCTCAAGCCATTTCGCGGAATCTGGGCTCATCATCGCTTCCTCATAGTTCGGAGGTTCGTCATGGTCAAGTAACATGACCTCCAGAACAGGATTACCGTACCACTCTAGTGCGGATCTTACTCTAGTTGACCTACGAGGTTCGGTAGTAACTTGATTAGAAGTTTCATGATCATTATCATTAGCTTCCTCACTTACTGGTGTAGGAATCACTAGAACTGATTTCTGTGATGAACTACTTTCCAATAAGGGAGCAGGTACAGTTACCTCATCAAGTTCTACTTTCCTCCCACTCACTTCTTTCGAGAGAAACTCCTTCTCTAGAAAGGATCCATTCTTAGCAACGAATATCTTGCCTTCAGATCTGTGATAGAAGGTGTACCCAACAGTCTCTTTTGGGTATCCTATGAAGACACATTTCTCTGATTTGGGTTCGAGCTTATTAGGTTGAAGCTTTTTCACATAAGCATCGCATCCCTAAACTTTAAGAAATGACAACTTGGGTTTCTTGCCAAACCACAGTTCATATGGCGTCGTCTCAACAGAATTATATGGTGCCCTATTTAACGTGAATACAGTCGTCTCTAAAGCATAACCCCAAAACGATAGCGGTAAATCAGTAAGAGACATCATAGATCGCACCATATCTAATAAAGTACGATTACGACGTTCGGACACACCATTACGCTGTGGTGTTCCGGGTGGCATGAGTTGCGAAACTATTCCGCATTGTTTCAAATGAAGACCAAACTCGTAACTCAAATATTCTCCTCCACGATCACATCGCAGAAACTTTATTTTCTTGTTACGATGATTTTCCACTTCACTCTGAAATTCTTTGAACTTTTCAAATGTTTCAGACTTGTGTTTCATTAAGTAGATATACTCATATCTGCTCAAATCATCTGCGAAGGTCAGAAAATAATGATATCTGCCGCGAGCCTCAACACTCATCGGAGTGCATACATCGGTATGTATTATTTCCAATAAGTCAGTTGCTCACTCCATTGTTCCGGAGAACGGAGTCTTAGTCATCTTGCCCATGAGGCATGGTTCACAAGCATCAAATGATTCATAATCAAGTGATTCCAAAAGTCCATCCGCATGGAGTTTCCTCATGCGCTTTACACCAATATGACCTAAACGGCAGTGTCACAAGTATGTTGCACTATCATTATCAACTTTGCATCTTTTGGCATCAATATTATGAATATGTGTATCACTACGATCAAGATTCAATAAACCATTTATATTAAGTGTATGACCATAGAAGGTTTTATTAATGTAAATAGAACAACAATTATTCTTTGACTTAAATGAATAACCGTATTGCAATAAACATGATCCAATCATATTCATGCTCAACGCAAACACCAAATAACATTTATTTTAGGTTCAACACTAACCCCGAAGGTAAAAGGAGTGTGCGATGGTGATCTTATCAACCTTGGAATCATTTCCAACACACATCGTCACCTTGCCCTTAACTAGTCTCTGTTCATTTTGCAACTCCTATTTTGAGTTACTAATCTTAGCAACTGAACCGGTATCAAATACCCTGGGTTAATATGAACACTAGTAAAGTACACATCAATAACATGTATATCAAATATACTTTTGTTCACTTTTCCATCCTTCTTATCCGCCAAGTATTTGAGGTAGTTCCGCTTCCAGTGACCATTCCCTTTGCGGTATAAGCACTCAGTTTCAGGCTTAGGTCTAGATTTGGGATTCTTCACGGGAGTGGCAACTTGCTTGCCATTCTTCTTGAAGTTCCCTTTCTTTCCCTTACCCTTTTACTTGAAACTAGTGGTATTTTCAACCATCAACACTTGATGCTTTTTCTTGATTTCTACCTTTGCCAATTTCAGCATTGCGAAGAGCTTGGGAATCATTTATGTTATTCCTTGCATATTGTAGTTCATCACGAAGTTCTATTAACTTGGTGATAGTAACTAGAGAACTCTTTCAATCACTATCTTATCCGAAAGATTAACTCCCACTTGATTCAAGTGATTGTAGTACTCAGACATTCTGAGCACATGCTCACTAGCTGAGCTATTCTCCTCCATCTCGTAGGCAAAGTACTTGTCAGAGGTCTCATACCTCTTAACACGTGCATGAGTCTAACATACCAATTTCAGCTCTTGGAACATCTCATATGCTCCGTGGTGTTCAAAACATTTTTGAAGTCCCGGTTCTAAGCCGTAAAGTATGGCGCACTAAACTATCAATTAGTCATCATACCAAGCTTGTCAAACGTTCATAATGTTTGCATCTGCTCCTGCAATAGGTCCGTCACCTAGCGGTGCATCAAGGACATAATTCTTCTGTGCAGCAATGAGGATAATCCTCATATCACGGAGCTAGTCCACATCATTGCTACTAACATCTTTCAACATAGTTTTCTCTACGAACATATCATAAATAAAACGGGGAGCTATACGTGAGCTATTGATCTACAACATAAATATGCAAAAACTATCAGGACTAAGTTCATGATATATTAAAGTTCAATTAATCATATTACTTAAGAACTCCCACTTAGATAGACATCCCTCTAATCATCTAAGTGATCATGTGATCCATATCAACTGAACCATGTCCGATCATCATGTGAGATGGAATAGTTTTCAATGGTGAACATCACTATGTTGATCATATCTACTATATGATTCACGCTCGACCTTTCGTTCTCACTGTTTCGAGGCCATATCTGCATATACTAGGCTCATCAAGTTTAACCCGAGTATTCTACATGTGCAACACTAGCTTGCACCCGTTGTATGTGAACGTAGAGCTTATCACACCCGATCATCACGTGGTGTCTCGGCACGACGAACTGTAGCAATGGTGCATACTCAGGGAGAACACTTGTACCTTGAAATTTAGTGAGAGATCATCTTATAATGCTACCGTCGAACTAAGCAAAATAAGATGCATAAAGGATAAACATCACATGCAATCAAATAAGTGATATGATATGGCCATCATCATCTTCTGCCTTTTGATCTCCATCTCCAAAGCACAGTCATGATCACCATCGTCACCGGCTTGACACCTTGATCTCCATCGAAGCATCATTGTCGTATCGCCAACTATTGCTTCCACGACTATCACTACCGCTTAGTGATAAACTAAAGCAATTACATGGCGTTTGCATTTCATACAATAAAGCGACAACCATATGGCTCCTGCCAGTTGCCGATAACTGTGTTACAAAACATGATCATCTCATACAACAATTTATATAATCACGTCTTGACCATATCACATCACTACATGCCCTGCAAAAACAAGTTAGATGTCCTCTACTTTGTAGTTGCAAGTTTTACGTGACTACTACGGGCTTCTAGCAAGAACCGTTCTTACCTACGTATCAAAACCACAACATAGTATAGTGATTGCTTTTTGATCTTCAGAAAGAACCCTGTTCATTGAAACCGATTCAACTAAAGTTGGAGAAACAGACACCCACTAGTCACCTGTGTGCGAAGCACGTCGGTAGAATCAATCTCGCGTAAGCGTACGCGTAATGTCAGTCTGAGCCCCTTCATCCAACAATACCGCTGAATCAAAAATCAACTAGTGATGGCAAGCATTATGTATATACCCACGCCCACAACTCATTTGTGTTCTACTCGTGCATATAACATCTACAAATAGACCTGGCTCGGATGCCACTGTTGGGGAACGCAGCATTTCAAAAAAAATCCTACGATCACGCAAGATCTATCTAGGAGATGCATTGCTCGAGAGGGGGAGAGTATGTCTATGTACCCTCGTAGACCGAAAGCGGAAGCGTTATGAAACACGGTTGATGTAGTCGAACGTCTTCGTGATCCAACCATCAAGTACCGAACGCACGACACCTCCGCGATCTGCACACCTTCAGCTCGATGATGTCCCTCGTACTCTTGATCCAATAGAGGCCGAGGGAGAGTTTTGTCAGCACGACTGTGTGATGAAGGTGATGATGAAGTTACAGATGCAGGGCTTCGCCTAAGCACTACAACAATATGACCGAGGTGGAATTCTGTGGAGGGGGGCACCGCACACGGCTAAACAATCAACTTGTGTGTCTATGGGGTGCCCCCTCCCCCATATATAAAGGGGAGGAGGAGGGGGCCGGCCGACCACCTTGGGCGCGCCCCCAAGGGGGGAATCCTACTCCTACTAGGAGTAGGTTCCCCCCTTTCCTAGTCCTAATAGGAGGGGGAAGGAAGGGAGAGAGGGAGGAAGGAAAGGGGGGCCGGCCCCCTTCCCAATTCGGATTTGGCTTGGGGGGCGCGCCCTTCCTCTTGGCTTTCTCCTCTCTCTTCCACTAAAGCCCATGTAGGCCCATTAAGCCCCCAAGGGGTTCCCGTAACCTCCCGGTACTCCGGTAAATGCCCGAACTCATCCGAAACCATTCCGGTGTCCAAACATAACCTTCCAATATATCAATCTTCATGTCTCGACCATTTCGAGACTCCTCGTCATGTCTGTGATCACATCTGGGACTCTGAACTACCTTCCGTACATCAAAACACATAAACTCGTAATACCAATCATCATCGAACATTAAGCGTGCGGACCCTACGGGTTCGAGAACTATGTAGACATGACTGAGACTCATCTCCGGTCAATAACCAATAGTGGAACCTAGATGCAAATATTGGCTCCTACATATTCTACGAAGATCTTTATAGGTCAAACCGCATAACAACATACGTTGTTCCCTTTGTCATCGGTATGTTACTTGCCCGAGATTCGATCGTCGGTATCATCATACCTAGTTCAATCTCGTCACCAGCAAGTCTTTTTACTCGTTCCATAATGCATCATCCCACAACTAACTCATTAGTCACATTGCTTGCAAGGCTTATAGTGATGTGCATTACCGAGAGGGCCCAGAGATACCTCTCCGATACATAGAGTGACAAATCCTAATCTCGATCTATGCCAACTGAACAAACACCATCGGAGACACCTATAGAGCATATTTATAATCACCCAGTTACGGTGTGACGTTTGATAACACACTAAGTGTTCCTCCGGTATTCGGGAGTTGCATAATCTCATAGTTATAGGAACATGTATAAGTCATGAAGAAAGCAATAGTAATAAACTAAACGATCATAGTTCTAAGCTAACGGATGGGTCTTGTCCATCACATCATTCTCTAATGACGTGATCCCGTTCATCAAATGACAACTCATGTATATGGTTAGGAAACTTAACCATCTTTGATTAACGAGCTAGTAAAGTAGAGGCATACTAGTGACACTCTATTTGTCTATGTCTTCACACATATACTAAGTTTACGGTTAATACAATCTAGCATGAATAATAAACATTTACCATGATATAAGGAAATATAAATAACAACTTTATTATTGCCTCTAGGGCATATTTCCTTCAAGTTTTTATAGCCCGATGCTAAGTGTGAACACATATTTGTTTGATCGGTGTGACAGGAAACAAGGTCAAAATTTATCGATGGTTCTGGGCCTACAAAGCCCGTTTCTGTTGTTCTGGCTCATTGCAAACAATTCTTATGGATCAGCCGTATGTGATACGTCCATTTTGCATCATGCTTTTATATCGATATTTATTGCACTATGGGCTGTTATTACACATTATGTCACAATACTTATGCCTATTCTCTCTTATTTTACAAGGTTTACATGAAGAGGGAGAATGCCGGCAGCTGGGATTCTGGGCTGGAAAAGGAGAAAATATTAGAGACCTATTCTGCACAGCTCCAAAAGTCCTGAAACTTCACGGAAGACGTTTTCAGAATATATAAAAAATACTCAGCGGAAGAGATTCACCAGGGGGGCTACACCCTGCCCACGAGGGTGGGGGCGCGCTCTACCCCCCTGGGCGCGCCCCCCTACCTCGTGGGCCCCCTGGTGGCCCTCCGGTGGCCATCTTCTGCTATATGAAGTCTTTCGATGGGAAAAAAATAAGAAGCCATCTTCTCGGACGAAACTCCGCCGCCACGAGGCGGAACCTTGGTGGAACCAATCTAGGGCTCTAGCGGAGCTGTTCTGCCGGGGAAACTCCCCTCCCGGAGGGGGAATTCATCACTATCGTCATCACCAACGCTCCTCTCATCGGGAGAGGGCAATGTCCATCAACATCTTCATCAGCACCATCTCCTCTCAAAACCCTAGTTCATCTCTTGTATCCAATTCTTGTCTCCAAGTCCAGGATTGGTGCTAGTAGGTTGCTAGTAATGTTAATTGCTCCTTGTAGTTTATGCTAGTTGGTTTATTTGGTGGAAGATTGTATGTTCAGATCCTATATGCATATTAATACCCCTCTGATTATGAACATGTTTATGCTTTGTGAGTAGTTACGTTTGTTCCTGAGGACATGGGAGAAGTCTTACTATTAGTAGTCATGTGAATTTGGTATTCGTTCGATATTTTGATGAGATGTATGTTGTCTCTCCTCTAGTGGTGTTATGTGAAAGTCGACTACATGACACTTCACCATTACTTGGGCCTAGAGGAAGGCATTGGGAAGTACTAAGTAGATGATGGGTTGCTAGAGTGACAGAAGCTTAAACCCTAGTTTATGCGTTGCTTCATAAGGGGCTGATTTGGATCCATATGTTTCATGCAATGGTTAGGTTTACCATAATACTTTTGTTGTAGTTGCGGATGCTTGCAATAGAGGTTAATCATAAGTGGGATGCTTGTCCAAGTAAGGATAGTACCCAAGCACCGGTCCACCCACATACCAAATTATCAAAGTACCGAACGCGAATCATATGAGCGTGATGAAAACTAGCTTGATGGTATTCCCATGTGTCCTCGAGAGCGCTTTACATCATATAAGAGTTTGTCCAGGCTTACCCTTTGCTACAAAAGGATTGGGCCACCTTGCTGCACTTTATTTACTTTTGTTACTTGTTGCTCGTTACAATTTATCTTATCACAAAACTATCTGTTACCACTTATTTCAGTACTTGCAGAGAATACCTTGCTGGAAACCGCTTATCATTTCCTTCTGCTCCTCGTTGGGTTCGACACTCTTACTTATCGAAAGGACTACGATAGATCCCCTATACTTGTGGGTCATCAAGACTCTTTTCTGGCGCCGTTTTCGGGGAGTGAAGCGCCTTTGGTAGGTGGAATTTGGTAAGGAAAAATTTATATAGTGTGCTGAAATTTACTGTCACTTGTTAGTATGGAAAGTAATCCTCTGAGGGGCTTATTCGGGGTATCTTCACCCCAACCAGTAGAGCAAAGAGTTGCTCCTCAACCTACTGAACCTACTGAAAATGAAAATGTCTGCTTTGAAATTCCTTCGGGTATGATAGAAAAACTGCTAGCTAATCCTTTTTTAGGAGATGGAACAAAACATCCTGATGAGCATCTAATATATGTGGATGAAGTTTGTGGATTATTTAAGCTTGCAGGTGTACCCGGAGATGTTGTTAATAAGAAGGTCTTCCCTTTATCTTTGAAGGGAGATGCATCGACATGGTATAGGCTATGTGATGATATGGGGTCTTGGAATTACAAACGATTGAAATTGGAATTTCATCGGAAGTTTTATCCTATGCATCTTGTTCATCATGATCGCAATTATATATATAATTTTTGGCCTCGCGGAGGAGAAAGCATTGCTCAAGCTTGGGGGAGGCTTAAATCAATGTTATATTCATGCCCCAATCATGAGCTCTCAAGAGAAATGATTATTCAAAAAATTTATGCTCGGCTTTCTGATAACAATCGCACCATGCTTGATACTTCTTGTGTTGGCTCTTATATGATGAAGACTATTGAATTCAAATGGGATTTATTGGAAAGAATTAAATGCAACTCTGAAGATTGGGACCTCGACAAAGGTAAGGAGTCAGGTATGAAACCTAAGTTTGATTGTGTTAAATCTTTTACGGATACCGATGTTTTCCGTAAATTTAGCACTAAATATGTACTTGACTCTGAGATAGTAGCTTCTTTCTATGAATCTTTTGCTACTTATGTTGATCTCCCCAAGGAGAAGTGGTTTAAATATCATCCTCCCATAGAAGTAAAAGTAGTTGCACCTATTAAAGTTGAAGAAAAGATTGTCACTTATAATGATCCTATTGTTTCTACTTCGTATGTTGAGAAACCACCTTTTCCTGTTAGGATAAAGGATCATGCTAAAGCTTCAACTGTGGTTCGTAAAAGCAATATTAAAACTTATACACCTCATGAGCAAATTAAAGTTGAACCTGATATTGCTATTGTTAAAGATCTCTTGTCTGATAATATTGATGGGCATGTTATTCATTTCCTTGATGAGACTGCTAGAATTGCTAAACCTTGTACTAAAGATAAAAACAGACCGGTGGTAGGCATGCCTGTTATTTCTGTGAAAATAGGAGATCATTGTTATCATGGCTTATGTGATATGGGTGCTAGTGCTATCTCAATACCTTATTCCTTATACAAATAAATTATGCATGATATTGCACCTGCTAAGATAGAAGATATTGATGTAACAATTAAACTTGCCAATAGAGATACTATTTCACCAATGGGAATTGTTAGAGATGTTGAAGTCTTGTGTGGGAAAACTAAATATCCTACTGATTTTCTTGTTCTTGGTTCCCCACAAGAGAGCTTTTGTCCCATTATATTTGGTAGACCCTTCCTGAACACTGTTAATGCTACCATAGATTGCAAAAAGGGATGTTGTTACTATCGGTTTAGACGATATGACTCATCAATTTAATTTCTCTGAATTTAGTAGACAACACCGTGAAGAAGAATTACCAAGTAAGGATGAAATTATTGGTCTTGCTTCTATTGCCGTACCTCCTAGTGATCTTTTAGAACAATATTTGCTAGACCATGAAAATGACATGTTTATGAATGAAAGAAGGGAAATGGATGAAGTATTCTTTAAACAGGAACCTATTCTGAAACACAATTTGCCTGTTGAAATCCTAGGGGATCCTCCTCCATCCAAGGGTGATCCCATGTTTGAGCTTAAACCGTTACCTGATACCCTTAAATATGCTTATCTCGATGAGAAAAGGATATATCTTGTTATTATTAGTGCTAACCTTTCAGAGCATGAGGAAGAGAGATTATTGAAAACTCTGAAGAAGCACCGTGCTACTATTGGGTATACTCTTGATGATCTTAAGGGCATTAGTCCCACTCTTTGTCAACATAAAATTAATTTGGAAGAAGATGCTAAACCAGTTCATGATCATCAACGACGACTGAATCCTAAAATGAAAGAAGTGGTAAGAAAGGAAATACTAAAGCTCCTTGAGGCAGGTATAATTTATCCCGTTGCTGATAGTCAGTGGGTAAGTCATGTCCATTGTGTCCCTAAGAAGGGAGGTATTACTGTCGTTCCTAATGATAAAGATGAATTGATTCCTCAAAGAATTATTAGAGGTTATAGGATGGTAATTGATTTCCGCAAATTAAATAAGGCAACTAAAAAGGATCATTACCCCTTACCTTTTATCGATCAAATTCTAGAAAGATTATCCAAACATACACATTTTTGCTTTCTAGATGGTTATTCTGGTTTCTCTCAAATACCTGTGTCAGCCAAAGATCAGTCAAAGACTACTTTTACTTGCCCTTTTGGTACTTTTGCTTATAGACGTATTCCTTTTGGTCTATGTAATGCACTTGCTACCTTTCAAAGATGCATGATGGTTATATTCTCTGACTTCTGTGAAAAGATTTGTGAGGTTTTCATGGATGATTTCTCCATCTATGGATCTTCTTTTGATGATTGCTTGAGCAACCTTGATCGAGTTCTGCAGAGATGTGAAGAAACTATTCTTGTCTTCAATTGGGAAAAGTGCCACTTTATGGTTAATGAAGGTATTGTCTTGGGGCATAAAGTTTCTGAAAGAGGTATTGAAGTTGATAAAGCCAAGGTTGATGCTATTGAAAAGATGCCATGTCCCAAGGACATCAAAGGTATAAGAAGTTTCCTTGGTCATGCCGGATTTTATAGGAGGTTCATTAAGGACTTCTCCAAAATTTCCCAGCCTCTGACTAATTTATTACAAAAAGATATACCATTTGTCTTTGATGATGATTGTGTAGAAGCATTTGAAATACTTAAGAAAGCATTGATCTCTGCACCTATTGTCCAGCCACCTGATTGGAATTTACCCTTTGAAATTATGTGTGATGCTAGTGATTATGCTGTAGGTGCTATTCTAGGACAAAGGGTTGATAAGAAACTAAATGTTAATCAATATGCTAGTAAAACTCTAGACAATGCTCAAAGAAATTATGCTACTACTGAAAAAGAATTCTTAGCAGTTGTACTTGCTTGTGATAAGTTTAGACCTTATATTGTTGATTCTAAAGTAACTATTCACACTGATCATGCTGCTATTAAATATCTTATGGAAAAGAAAGATGCTAAACCTAGACTTATTAGATGGGTTCTCTTGCTATAAGAATTTGATTTGCATATTATTGATAGAAAAGGAGCTGAGAACCCCGTTGCAGACAACTTGTCTAGGTTAGAAAATATGCTTGATGACCCACTACCTATTGATGATAGCTTTCTTGATGAGCAATTAAATGTCATAAATGCTTCTCATACTGCTCCATGGTATGTTGATTATGCTAATTACATTGTTGCTAAGTTTATACCACCTAGTTTCACATACCAGCAAAAGAAAAAGTTCTTCTATGATTTGAGGCATTACTTTTGGGATGACCCACATCTTTATAAAGAAGGAGTAGATGGTGTTATTAGACGTTGTGTACCTAAGCATATACAGGAACAGATCCTACGCAAGTTTCACTCCGAAGCTTATGGAGGACACCATGCTAGAGATAGAACTGCACATAAGGTATTGCAATCTGGTTTTTATTGGCCTACTCTCTTCAAGGATGCCCGTAAGTTTGTCTTATCTTGTGATGAATGTCAAAGAATTGGTAATATTAGTAGACGTCAAGAAATGCCTATGAACTATTCACTTGTTATTGAACCATTTGATGTTTGGGGCTTTGACTATATGGGGCCTTTTCCTTCCTCTAATGGATATACACATATTTTAGTTGCTGTTGATTACGTTACTAAGTGGGTAGAAGCTATTCCAACTAGTAGTGCTGATCATAACACTTCTATTAAAATGCTTAAAGAAGTTATTTTTCCAAGATTTGGAGGCCCTAGATATTTAATGACTGATGGTGGTTCACATTTTATTCATGGTGCCTTCCGTAAAATGCTTGCTAAATATGATGTTAATCATAGAATTGCATCTCCTTATCACCCATAGTCTAGTGGTCAAGTAGAATTGCGTAATAGAGAGCTCAAATTAATTTTCCAAAAGACTGTTAATAGATCTAGAAAGAATTGGTCCAAGAAACGTGATGATGCATTATGGTCCTATAGAACTGCATATAAAAATCCTATGGGTATGTCTCCGTATAAAATGGTTTATGGAAAAGCATGTCACTTACCTCTTGAACTAGAACACAAGGCATATTGGGCTATTAAAGAACTCAATTATGATTTCAAACTTGCCGGTGAGAAGAGGTTATTTGATATTAGCTCACTTGATGAATGGAGAACCCAAGCCTATGAAAATGCCAAGTTGTTTAAAGAAAAAGTTAAAAGATGGCATGACAAAAGAATACAAAAGCATGAGTTTAAAGTAGGTGATTATGTATTGCTATACAACTCTCATTTAAGATTTTTTTGCAGGAAAACTTCTGTCTAAATGGGAAGGTCCTTATGTTATTGAGGAGGTCTATCGTTCCGGTGCCATAAAAATCAACAACTTCGAAGGCACAAATCCGAAGGTGGTGAACAGTCAAAGAATCAAACATTATATCTCAGGTAATCCCATAAATGTTGAAACCAATGTTATTGAAACCGTAACCCCAGAGGAATACATAAGGGACACTTTCTGGAACGTTTCAGACTCCGAAAAGGAATAGGTATGTGGTACGGTAAGTAAACCGACTCCAAAATAGTTTTTAAGGCAATATTTCTCCGTTTTGGAATATTTAGAAAAATAGAAAAATAAGAAGCAGTCCGGGAAGGACACGAGGGCTCCACAAGGGTGGAGGGCGCGCCCAACCCCGCTGGGCGCACCCCATACCTCGTGGGCACCTCGTGCGCTTTCCGGACTCCGTTTTCGTACACGACACGTATTTTGGTCGGTAAAAATTCATTATATAATCTCCCGGAGGTTTAGACTCCCGTATCACGCAAAAATCTCATGTTTTTGTTTCGAGTTGTTCTTCTGACAGATCCAGGTCGTCATGTCGTCTTCAAGCACCCCCCAAGGACCAGTTCTTCGAGAAGGTCATCAACCCCTACCTCGCAGAAGTGCTGCAACACCCTCAAACCATTGAGATGCGTGAGGGGTTGTTGCACATCTGCGATGCTGAGCGACCAAGGAAGACCGGAAGCACGGAGGCAAGGCTCGAGGCATTGGAGCAAGAAGTTTTCAAGTGTTAGGAGATGGTGGAGCGTGGACTCGATTCCAATCACATTATGATCATGGAGTTCACCAACAACCACAAGCTGGACGTCAAGGACATTGGGGAGGCCATCTTCAAGCTTCATGAGAAAAACGAGCACCTCCAAGCCCAGATCTATGACCTGCAAAATCAAAACTGTGAGTATGAATATAGATTCAAGAGGATGAGTTTGGCTGCAGAATTGAGGTTTCAGGAGACTTGATCATCCTTCTATGATGGTGAGCCTATGCCTTGGAAGAAGGACGACAAGCCTACGCCATCAACAAAACCATCACCTTCTCCACCAACAAAGAAGAATTGAGTATCTGCTATGGGCACTCCCCTTGGGCAACTTCCAAGCTTGGGGGAGTGCCCCGGTAACGTATCACCATCACTTCTACCTTTACCATTTTTCCTAGTTCGATCCTTTTGGTAATATCTTGATCTAGTAGAATAAAAGTTTATGGCATGATCTAGTTTTGAGTTTTGCTTTATGTAATCAAGTCCGTGAGCTATATAATAAAGATTAGTGTTGAGTCGAGGGCTTGATTATTTTGCCATGATCCTAAGGGAATAAACAAAAAGAGAAAGAAACAAAGAGATCATGTGAGTCTTATGGAGAGTAATGAGCTCACATAGAAAAAAGTATGATGAATAAAAGTTGTTGAGAGTTGACAAGCATAGTCTTGGTCATCGTTGCAATTAATAGGAAGTAATAAAGAAAGAGAGGTCTTCACATATAAATATACTATCTTGGACATCTTTTATGATTGTGAGCACTCATTAAAATATGACATGCTAAAGAGTTGACATTAGACAAGGAAGACAACGTAATGGGTTATGTTTTCTTACAGCTGAGATGAATTATATTGTCTTGGATCTTCCAACATGTTGAGCTTGCTTTTCCCCCTCATGCTAGCCAAATTCATCGCACCAAGTAGAGATACTACTTGTGCTTCCAAATACCCTTAAACCAGTCTTGCCATAAGAGTACACCATATCTACCTATGGATTGAGTAAGATCCATCAAGTAAGTTGTCATCGGTGCAAGCAATAAAAATTGCTCTCTAAATATGTACGATTGATTGGTGTGGAGGAAATAAGCTTTATACGGTCGTGTGATATGGAAGTAATAAAAGCGACAGACTGCATAATAAAGGTCCATACCACAAGTGGCAATATAAAGTGACATTCTTTCACATTAAGATTTTGTGCATCCAACCATAAAAGCGCATGACAACCTCTACTTCCCTCTGCGAAGGGCCTATCTTTTACTTTTATCTCCTACATTGCATAAGAGTCATGGTGATCTTCACCCTTCCTTTTTACACTTTATCCTTTGGCAAGCACAATAGGTTGGAAAGATCCTGGTATAAATGGCTAATTGGATGTGAGTTTTTATGAACTATTATTGTTGACGTTACCCTTGAGGTAAAACGTTGGGAGGCAAAACTATAAGCCCCTATCTTTCTCTGTGTCCGACTAAAACTCCATACCCATAAGTATTGCGTGAGTGTCAGCAATTGTGAAAGACTATATGATAGTTGAGTATGTGGACTTGCTGAAAAGCTCTTATATATTGACTCTTTCCTATGTTATGATAAATTGCAATTGCTCCAATGACTGAGATTATAGTTTGTTAGTTTTCAATGAAACTTACGATTCATACTTGAAATTGTGATTGAACTATTACTCTAGCATAAGAAATCATATGACAAGAATTATGTAAGTTGTTGTTCTAAGAATGATCATGATGCCCTCATGTCCGTATTTTATTTTTATCGACACCTCTATCTCTAAACATGTGGACATATTTTTCGATTTTAGCTTTTCGCTTGAGGACAAGCGAGGTCTAAGCTTGGGGGAGTTGATACGTCCATTTTGCATCATGCTTTTATATCAATATTTATTGCATTATGGGCCGTTATTACACATTATGTCACAATACTTATGCCTATTCTCTCTTATTTTACAAGGTTTACATGAAGAGGGAGAATGCCGGCAGGTGGGATTCTGGGATGGAAAAGGAGCAAATATTAGAGACCTATTCTACACAGCTCCAAAAGTCCTGAAACTTTTCGGAAGACGTTTTCAGAATATATAAAAAAAATACTCAGCGGAAGATATTCACCAGGGGGGCCACACCCTGCCCACGAGGGTGGGGGCACGCCCTACCCCCTGGGCGCGCCCCCTACCTCGTGGGCCCCCTGGTGGCCCTCCGGTGGCCATCTTCTGCTATATGAAGTATTTCGATGGGAAAAATAAGAAGCCATATTCTCGAACGAAACTCCGCCGCCACGAGGCGGAACCTTGGCGGAACCAATCTAGCGCTCTGGCGGAGCTGTTCTGCCGGGGAAACTCCCCTCCCGGAGGGGGAAATCATCGCCATCGTCATCACCAACGCTCCTCTCATCGGGAGAGGGCAATCTCCATCAACATCTTCATTAGCACCATCTCCTCTCAAAACCCTAGTTCATCTCTTGTATCCAATTCTTGTCTCCAAGTCCGGGATTGGTGCTAGTAGGTTGCTAGTAGTGTTAATTACTCCTTGTAGTTTATGCTAGCTGGTTTATTTGGTGGAAGATCATATGTCTAGATCCTATATGCATATTAATACCCCTCTGATTATGAACATGTTTATGCTTTGTGAGTACTTATGTTTGTTCCTGAGGACATGGGAGAAGTCTTACTATTAATAGTCATGTGAATTTGGTATTCGTTCGATATTTTGATGAGATGTATGTTGTCTCTCCTCTAGTGGTGTTATGTGAACGTCGACTACATGACACTTCACCATTACTTGGGCCTAGAGGAAGGCATTGGGAAGTAATAAGTAGATGATGGGTTGCTAGAGTGACAGAAGCTTAAACCCTAGTTTATGTGTTGCTTCATAAGGGGCTGATTTGGATCCATATGTTTCATGCTATGGTTAGGTTTACCTTAATACTTTTGTTGTAGTTGCGGATGCTTGCAATAGAGGTTAATAATAAGTGGGATGCTTGTCCAAGTAAGGACAGTACCAAGTACCGGTCCACCCACATACCAAATTATCAAAGTATCGAACGCTAATCATATGAGCGTGATGAAAACTAGCTTGATGATATTCCCATGTGTCCTCGGGAGCGCTTTTCTCTATATAAGATTTTGTCCAGGCTTGTCCTTTGCTACAAAAAGGATTGGGCCACCTTACTGCACTTTATTTACTTTTGTTACTTGTTGCTCGTTACAAACTATCCTATCACAAAACTATCTGTTACCACTTATTTCAGTACTTGCAGAGAATACCTTGCTGGAAACCGCTTATCATTTCCTTCTGCTCCTCGTTGGGTTCGACACTCTTACTTATCGAAAGGACTACGATAGATCCCCTATACTTGTGGGTCATCAGTATGCCATGCATCGGAAGGCCGAAACGGTCCCCAAATGGTGTACGTGGGTCCGCGTTCTCGGATGTATGTGTACGTGTCTGCGCACTATCACACACGATTAAGATATCACCATCGTGTCCGATGGATGCACCGTCGCGCCTCCCACGGGGTGCCAGAAGGTTGACCACGTGGTTTCTCGCTATTGAGGCGGCCATGTCATGCTCTACTCGTCGTTGAGGCGGCCGCGGCTTGCTCTGCTCGCGTCCGTCCGCGCGTTTTCCTCGCCATTGAGGCGGTGGCGGCGTGCTCCGCTTTGGCGTCCCTACACGTGCTCTGCTTGCCGTTGAGGCAAATTTACAATGGCAATAGTTAATAATTGTCTTACATATTCAGGATAATTTAAAATGCCACATGCGGCAACGCCCAAAACACTCATGGCCTACATATGCATACAATTATAATAAAATATAGGCTAAAAGGCTGAGCTGGCAGCCTTCCGACGATGGTCCTATCGGACTCCATGATCAGCATAGCACCCTTGCGGTCATTCATTCCAAGTGTCCCGACCCGCCTCCGCCTACGGAGCTGCTGGCGCTAGGAGGCTCTTGGGGCTGCTGGGCCTCTTCTAGAAGAGCTTGACAACATGCAATCGCGCGCATGACATCTCTGCGGAACCGCTCCATTTCCATGTCTCTGGCCTAGTAGCAAATTCCGTCCATCACTTGCATCCCACATTGGCGATGTTCTACTTCGTCGGGGATGTCAGCTCCGCCAAGGATGTGCTCGAGCCTGGCCACCACATCATCAGGATTAAGGTTGACACGGCCGCCGCCGGCAATGATGAAGCCGCGAGCTGGCTGTGTCTTGACTGAATCACAGAGGTCCTCTACCCATTCCTTGCGGGGCATCAGGATCTCAATGAGCACTGGTGACGGCGGCTCTTCGGGTGGGTCGTCGATCATGCCGTCGAGCAACTCTGGATCTTTTGCACGGTGGATGGCAAACTGCTCATGACACTTCCTCTCAAATATGTCAATTGTGCGCCCAAGGACTGTCACGCCGATATCGCTGCCGATGGGCCATGGTGCCTACATCGGCCCATGAAGCTCTTGCTCCTCGACCTGCTCTGGCTCGTTATCCTCGCTGAAGATGTAACGCGGATAGGTGTGACGCCCCCGATTCAATCGTACACTAATCATACACGCAAACATGTACGATCAAGATCAGGGACTCACAGGAAGATATCACAACATAACTCTACAAATAAAGTAAGTCATACAAGCATCATATTACAAGCCAGGGGCCTCGAAGGCCTGAATACAAGAGCTCGATCATAGACGAGTCAACGGAAGCAACAATATCTGAGTACAGACATAAGTAAACAAGTTTGCCTTAAGAAGGCTAGCACAAACTGGGATACAGATCGAAAGAGGCGCAGGCCTCCTGCCTGGGATCCTCCTAAACTACTCCTGGTCGTCGTCAGCGGGCTGCACATAGTAGTAGGCACCTCCAGTGTAGTAGGAGTCGTCGTCGACGGTGGCATCTGGCTCCTGGACTCCATTGTCTGGTCGCAACAATCGGGTATAGGAAGGGGAAAAGGGGGAATAAAGCAACCATGAGTACTCATCCAAAGTACTCGCAAGCAAGGAGCTACACTACATATGCATGCATTGGTATCAAATGGAAAAGGGGTATCATATGTGGACCGAACTGCAGAATGCCAGAATAAAGGGGGGATAGCTAGTCCTTTCGAAGACTACGCTTCTAGCCACCTCCATCCTGCAGCATGTAGAAGGGAATAGAAGGTAAGTTCACCAAGTATCATCGCATAGCATAATCCTAACCGATGATCCTCCCCTCGTCGCCCTATGAGAGAGCGATCACCGGTTGAATCTAGCACTTGGAAGGGTGTGTTTATTAAGTATCCGGTTCTAGTTGTCATAAGGTCAAGGTACAAATCCAAGTCGTCCTGTTACCAAAGATCACGGCGATTCGAATAGTTTAACTTCCCTGCAGGGGTGCACCACATTTCCCAACACGCTCGATCCCCTTTGTTCGGACACACTTGTCTGGGTCATGCCCGGCCTTGGAAGATCAACACGTCACAGCCCTACCTAGGCATAACAGATAGTTCAACACGCCGGTCTAAATCCTATGCGCGCAGGGGTCTAGGCCCATCGCCCATTGCACACCTGCACGTTGCGTACGCGGCCGGTGAGCAGACCTAGCAACCTCCATTACAAAGGAAGTTGTGTTACGCGGTCCAACCCGGCGCGCGCCACTTAGTCACTGACGTCAAGAAGGCTTCGGCTGATACCACAACGTCGAGTGCCCATAACTGTTCCCGCGTAGTTGGTTAGTGCGTATAGGCCAGTAGCCAGACTCAGATCAAATACCAAGATCTTGTTAAGCGTGTTATTTTGACATAACCGCGGACGCCGACCAGGGCCAGGCCCACCTCTCGCCTAGGTGGTCTCAACCTGCCCTGTCACTCCGCCTCAAAGTAACAGTCGGGGGCCATCGGGAACTCAAGCCCACCACTACATGGATGGAGCCACCTGCCCCTTCAGCCCCCACATCAGAATCACTTGCGGGTACTCAACGAGCCGACCCGACTTTAGTCACCACCTATATAGTATGTATATATGCATAAGTATATACCCATGATCACCTCCCGGGTGATCACGGCCCGATAGTATAGCATGGCAGACGGACAAGAATGTAGGGCCACTGATGATAAACTTGCATCCTATACTAAGCATTAGGATTGTAGGTAAAGGTAACAATAGTAGTAGCAAGGACAGGCTATGCATCAGGTTAGGATTAACGGAAGCAGTAACATGCTACACTACTCTAATGCAAGAAGTAGATAGGAGAGTAGGTGATATCTGGTGATCAAAGGGGGGGCTTGCCTGGTTGCTCTGGCAAGAGAGAGGGGTCGTCTCCGATGTAGTCGAGCACACGGACATCGGCAGTGGTCTCGGAGTCTACCGAAAAGAAGTAACGAAGGGGGAACACAATAAATAACAGAGCAATCAATTATAACACAAAGCAAGACGCGGCAATACGTTGTGCTAGGGGTGACCTAACGTAGGGATAGGCGATACCGGCGAAGGGGGGAAACATCCAGGAAAATATCCCCGGTGTTTCGCGTTTTCGGACAAATGAACCGGAGGGGGAAAGTTGCGTGTTCGCTATGCTAGGGATGCGTGGCGGACGAACGGGCTACGTATCCAGATTCGTCTCGTTGTTCTGAGCAACTTTCATGTACAAAGTTTTTTCATCCGAGCTACGATTTATTTTATATTAATTTTAAAAGATTTAAATCATTTTTAGAATTTATTTAATTTATTTAATTCAAAATTATCCAGAATAGTGTTTGCTGACGTCATGCTGACGTCAGCAGTTGACCTGGTCAACCTGACAGGTGGGTCCCGTTCGTCATTGATTGTTTAGTCTAATTAGGGTTTAATTAACTTACTAATTGATTAGATTAATTAATCAAAGTTAATTAAACCTTTAATTAATTATTATTATATATTTTTAATTCTTTTTTATTTTCGTTCTGGGCGGGGCCCCTTTGTCATAGGCCCATATGGCCTTAGCGAGCAGGCGGGTATCGAGCGATGGAGGCGGGCGCATGGGCGCCTGTTACGGTTTGCCCAGGGGCGCGCGGGGCGGGGCGCAGTTGGCAGCGACCGGCTGGCGCAGCGAGCCGGCATCAGGGGAGGGGCGGCACCGGCGAGGCCTGGCGCGGCGGAGCCGAGGCGAGAGGTGAGGCGATAGGGTGGCGCAGCGTGATGGGGTGGTGGCGGCGCGGGTCAGATGGCACGCCGCAAGCCACGGCAGCAGCATGGGAGGAGGCGCGTGGCGCGGGGAGGAGGTCACGGCTGTGTGCGCGCGCGAGTGGGGAGGAGGAGAGGATGGGGCCGGTCGGCGCATGCGAGGCGGCGGTGGCTGGCGAGCGGTGCGGCGCGGAGTAGAGAGAGGGAGGAAACGGCGCGGGACGGCGCGTGGTGTGCAAGGGGGGCGGCAGGCCACGGCAGTTAGAGAAGGCATAGGCGGGCGCAGTGCGCGGCCCAGTGCGGTCGTGCGCAGAGAGCGTGGTCAGGGCCTACGGCGAGCGAAAGGTAAAGAGGAGACTGGGGCTCACCGAGCCCTGTAGTTGAGCGAGGTGTGCTCGGGGAGGAGTCGGGGTCGAAGGCGACGTAGGGGAGGACGACGGCGCTGGTGGTCCGGCGAGGTGGCCTCCGGCGAGGCGACGTGGTTCCGACGACGGGGTCAGGGCGGCCACGGATGGAGCACGCGCGGAGCTCGGGGAAGTCGACGCGGTGCACGAGGGAGAGGAAGGAGGCCGGGAGGTGCGGCGCCGGCGAGGTGACGACGATGACTGCGAGCAGCGGGCGCCGGCATTGGGTGGCGGCGACGTTGGGGGGGCCCTCCCGATCCAGATCGAGATCGGGCAGAGGGGGTGAGGGAGAGGGAGTGCGGGCGGGTGGGAGTAGGGGCGCGGTTAGGGTTGCGGGCGAGAGAGGATAAGGGAGTGAGGGGGTGGGCTGGCCGGTTGGGCCTTTGCCCAGTTGGGCCACGGTTGGCCCGGGGGTTTTAATTTCTTTTTTTTGTTAGTTTGCTTTCTGTTTTTGATCTTTTCCCTTTTCTTTATTTTCTTTTCTGTTTTATTTATTTTAGTTAGCAAATCCTTATACAAAAATATAACGCCCGCTCCTAAATTAGCATTTTAACATAGGCCACTTCCTCAACAAGCTTGGTGATCCAATGAACTAGTTTAATATTTGTTTTGTATTTAAAAGCATTTAAATAATTGTTTTGTTGCTGTTTTACCAACTATAGTGCATTTAAATATTTTACTTAATTATGGGTTCTTCACTGTAATTAACTATGCAATATTTGTCACAACCCGAACATTTTGGTTTTAACATTTGAAAACTTTTGTTCTATGCCTTTAGTTAAATTTTGAATTTGTTTCGGTTTTGAATTATCATTAGTTTATTATCAGTAACCGAGGTGACATGGCATCATTAGTGGGGGATCACTGTAGCTTAATTATCCGGGCGTCACAATTCTCCTCCACTACAAGAAATCTCATCCCGAGATTTAGGAGGCGTAAGGGGGGAGAAGATTCTAGTTACGAAATTCTAGCGAGTGTTCTCGGTCTTAGTTGCTCTCCTCGAAGTGGTCGATCCATAACATTGATGTTTTCATACTTCGGCCTGAGGTCATCATGATGAAGTCAGCATCCTTTCTTCGGGAACTCCATCGTACTTACGAAAAGGATAAGGGGTAGCTTTAGAAGAACGGAACTCTACAAGGTGGCTATCTTGGTTTAGAACTCAGGGAATGTGGTAGAAAGTAACTCTCGAAAGGAAACTTAAGACAATATCGAGAGCAAAGTAAGTAGGTACCATGAGAAGTTTCGAGCGGGTAGGCAATCGTTCGATGCCTGAAACAAAGTGTGAAAGGGGTCCAGAGCAACGAGAATAAGTATTGCATCTGATACCAGAATAGATCACTTGGCAGGTGGCCCGTGAATTACATATGAAGTCAAGCATGAGGAATAACCTTGGGAACAAGGATGTATAGATTAGTCAGGTTTTGATCCTGTGGAACTGTGGGTTATGGGCCCACCATGTGAGTTAATGGTAGGAAGGGCGGTGACGTCTTGTATGACCATGTAGGCAAGACATGTCAGTGGATAGCCCGTTAGTTATGTCGGCAACAACGTCGGTACCAAGGGCGAGGGGCGAAGAGAACCATCTTCCTGCTCGTTGAACGAGGCAGACCAATAGGCAAAGTTCCCGTCCATCGGTGGTTACCGGAATGTCATCAACAATAGTAACAGGGTCTTACCGACACGATTGTACACCAAGGCGTTTACATAAGCAGAAGAATATTACTGCTTAGATCATATAGATCACCGGAAAGGTTAAACAAACCAATGTAAAGGAAATGTGATCATCAGATTAAACAGAACAATGGAAAGGAAAATGTGTTTGAACACATATATTAGGGGTATATCCTTCCCAATGGCAAGGAGAGCATGGTATGCATGACGGGATATAACATAGAAAACCCTTTAGGAAAGGGGAGAGAAATTTCATGCCATTACCCATACGACGGTGTTTGGATAATTGATAAACAAAATGTAGCATTGTGCTTCAAATGTTCTTATTGAAAATCGGAGTACCAGTGACATGCTTCGAGATAGCATTGACCTGGTTTTCAAGCAAAGGTTAGACTCTGGATACATGAAGGATCCATCGGGAACAACTTGTAGAATAAGTCTTACAATTTCCTCATGGATGAATGGATAACCTTGTAGAAAAGGAAACTATAACAATAGGTGCTCCGGCCAGGTGTGCTAGGCATGACATCATCTTACCGGGTCATATAAAAGACCAGTGTTACAACTCTTGGAAATATGCTCCAACCATCATACCTGACCAAGATTTAGGTCCGATTGGTGTCAGGATACTTCAAACTCAAGATGCCTGAGAAAGAAAAGGTGCAACACAATTGACGAGATGACATTGTAAGATTTTCGGGAAATGAACTATGGAAGCAAGTCCCGAATCATGAGTTCATCATTAACCCAAGGAGAGGATGAGGGGGGTGGCTGATGGACTCAGTGTCAATCCATCGAGATTTTCAAGAGATGGATCTCCCAATTATGTGAACAAGAAGATAACATTTGCCAAATCAACATGATATAAAGATGTATGCTCGAGGAAATCATACACAATTAAACATTGGTTAGAAGCAATAGGGTTGCTAGAAGTTTTGAATTCACACATCATAGTTCATTTTTCGGTATTCCGGTTAGGAACAACACGAGGACCAAGAAGGAATGGTGATGGTGATAAGTATTACTTGTATCAAGAATTCTCAAGAGGTGGTGAAATTCTCACGACATTCTTGACATAAAAGATGGTAATACTCCAAGGTAAGGAAGAATAATTGCTGGATAGCACGGATCTCTAGGTATAACACAAAACACGAACAAGTTTGTGTTGAACGGAAGGCAATAAAGTGGTCGATGATAACACCAATCATTGAGGGTAAGGATGTTATTTCTCATCATGAATTCAATTGATATCTTGGAAGACCTCAGAAAGTTGATGATGATCACGACGCATTTGTCGAGAGGTTTCAAGAAGATGTAACTGATCGGCGATGACATCAAGTCAACGGAATGATGAAGCGAAAATTTATTGAAACCACAGATACGACACAAACTCGGAATCAAGCTTGTTGTTCAAGATGAAATGATATGACGAGGAAGCCGATGTAAGCTTAGCTTGTTGGGGATCGTAGCAGAAATTAAAATTTTCTACGCATCGCCAAGATCAATCTATGGAGTATTCTAGCAACGAGGGGAATAGGAGTGCATCTACATACCCTTATAGATCGCGAGCGGAAGCGTTCAAGAGAACAGGGATGATGGAGTCGTACTCGCCGTGATCAAAATCACCGATGACCTAGTGCCGAACGGACGGCACCTCCACGTTCAACACACGTACGGAGTGGATGACGTCTCCTCCTTCTTGATCCAGCAAGGGGGAAGGAGAGGTTGATGAAGATCCAGCAGAATGATGGCGTGGTGGTGGATGCAGCAATGATCGCAGCAGGGCTTCGCCGAGCTTCTGCGAGAGGGAGAGGTGTAGTAGGGGAGAGGGAGGCGCCAAGACTTGAGGTGCGGCTGCCCTCCCTCCCCCCCCTTTATATAGGCCCCTTGGGGGGCGCCGACCCTGGAGATGGGATCTCCCAAGGGGGCGGCGGCCAAGGGGGGTGGAGGTCCCCCCAAGGCAAGTGGAGGCGCCCCCCACCCTAGGGTTTCCAACCCTAGGCGCAGGGGGCCCAAGGGGGGGCGCACCAGCCCACTATGGGCTGGTTCCCCTCCCCACTTCAGCCCATGGGGCCCTCCGGGATGGGTGGCCCCACCCGGTGGACCCCCGGGACCCATCCGGTGGTCCCGGTACAATACCGGTGACCTCGAATCTTTCCCGATGGCCGAAACTACACTTCCTATATATAATTCTTCACCTACGGACCATTCCAGAACTCCTCGTGACATCCAGGATCTCATCCGGGACTCCGAACAACTTTCGGATTACTGCATACTCATATCTCTACAACCCTAGCGTCACCGAACCTCAAGTGTGTAGACCCTACGGGTTCAGGAGACACGTAGACATGACCGAGCCAGCTCTCCGGCCAATAACCAACAGCAGGATCTGGATACCCATGTTGGCTCCCACATGCTCCTCGATGATCTCATCGGATGAACCACGATGTCGAGGATTCAAGCAACCCCATATACAATTCCCTTTGTCAATCGGTACGTTACTTGCCCGAGACTCGATCGTCGGTATCCCAATACCTTGTTCAGTCTCGTTATCGGCAAGTCACTTTACTCGTACCGTAATGCATGATCCCATGATCAACCACTTGATCACATTGAGCTCATTATGATGATGCATTACCGAGTGGGCCCAGAGATACCTCTCCGTCATACGGAGTGACAAATCCTAGTCTCGATTCGTGCCAACCCAACAGACACTTTCGGAGATACCTATAATGTACCTTTATAGCCACCCAGTTACGTTGTGACGTTTGGCACACCCAAGGCATTCCTACGGTATCCGGGAGTTGCACAATCTCATGGTCTAAGGAAATGATACTTGACATTCAGAAAAGCTACAGCAAACGAACTACACGATATTTGAGCTAAGCTTAGGATTGGGTCTTGTCCATCACATCATTCCCCTAATGGTGTGATCCCGTTATCAATGACATCCAATGTCCATAGTCAGGAAACCATGACTATCTTTTGATCAACGAGCTAGTCAACTAGAGGCTCACTAGGGACGTGTTGTGGTCTATGTATTCACACATGTATTATGATTTCCGGATAACACAATTATAGCATGAACAATAGAAAATTATCATGAACAAAGAAATATAATAATAACCATTTTATTATTGCCTCTAGGGCATATTTCCAACAGTATCCCACTTGCACTAGAGAAAATATTCTAGTTACCTTGTGATGAATCGAACACCCATGCAGTTCTGGTGTTGATCATGTTTTTCTCTAGGGAGAGGTTTAGTCAACGGATCTGCTACATTCAGGTCCGTATGTACTTTACAAATCTCTATGTCTCCACTTTGAACACCTTCACGAATGGAGTTGAAGCGACGCTTGATATGCCTGGTCTTCCTGTGAAACCTGGGCTCCTTGGCAAGGGCAATAGCTCTAGTGTTGTCATAGAAGAGAGTCATCAGGCCCGACGCATTGGGTATGACTCCTAGGTCGGTAATGAACTCCATCACCCAGACTGCTTCTTGTGCTGCCTCCGAGGCTGCCATGTACTCCGCTTCACATGTAGATCCCGCCACAACGCTTTGCTTGCAACTGCACCAGCTTACTGCCCCACCATTCAAAATATACACGTATCCGGTTTGTGACTTAGAGTCATCCAGATCTGTGTCGAAGCTAGCATCGACGTAACCCTTTACGACGAGCTCTTCGTCACCTCCATAAATGAGAAACATTTCCTTAGTCCTTTTCAGGTACTTCAGGATATTCTTGACCGCTGTCCAGTGTTCCATGCCGGGATTACTTTGGTACCTACCTACCAAACTTACGGCAAGGTTTACATCAGGTCTGGTACACAGCATAGCATACATGATAGACCCTATGGCCGAGGCATAGGGGACGACACTCATCTTTAATTTATCTTCTGCTGTGGTCGGGCATTGAGCCATGCTCAATCTCGTACCTTGCAATATAGGCAAGAACCCCTTCTTTGACTGATCCATTTTGAACTTCTTCAATACCTTGTCAAGGTACGTACTCTGTGAAAGACCAATGAGGCGTCTCGATCTATCTCTATAGATCTTGATGCCTAATATATAAGCAGCTTCTCCAAGGTCCTTCATTAAAGAACACTTGTTCAAGTAGGCCTTTATGCTTTCCAAGAATTCTATATCATTTCCCATCAACAGTATGTCATCCACATACAATATGAGAAATGCTACAGAGCTCCCACTCACTTTCTTGTAAATGCAGGCTTCTCCATAAGTCTGCATAAACCCAAACGCTTTGATCATCTCATCAAAGCGAATGTTCCAACTCCGAGATGCTTGCACCAGCCCATAAATCGAGCATTGGAGCTTGCACACCTTGTCAGCATTCTTAGGATCGACAAAACCTTCCGGCTGCATCATATACAATTCTTCCTTAAGGAAACCATTAAGGAATGCCGTTTTGACGTCCATTTGCCATATCTCATAATCATAGAATGCGGCAATTGCTAACATGATTCGGACGGACTTCAGCTTCGCTACAGGTGAGAAAGTCTCATCGTAGTCAACCCCTTGAACTTGTCGATAGCCCTTAGCGACAAGCCGAGCTTTATAGATGGTCACATTACCATCCGCGTCTGTCTTCTTCTTAAAGATCCATTTATTTTCTATGGCTCGCCACTCTACGGGCAAGTCAGTCAAAGTCCATACTTCGTTTTCATACATGGATCCTATCTCGGATTTCATGGCTTCCAGCCATTTGTCGGAATTCGGCCCGCCATCGCTTCTTCATAGTTCGAAGGTTCACCGTTGTCTAACTCCTTCACCCAAATTGCTCCATGCGCTGCCTCCGAGGCTGCCATGTACTCCGCTTCACATGTAGATCCCGCCACGACGCTCTGCTTGCAACTGCACCAGCTTACTGCCCCACCATTCAAAATATACACGTATCCGTTTTGTGACTTAGAGTCATCCAGATCTGTGTCAAAGCTAGCGTCGACGTAACCTTTTATGACGAGCTCTTCGTCACCTCCATAAATGAGAAACATTTCCTTAGTCCTTTTCAGGTACTTCAGGATATTCTTGACCGCTGTCCAGTGTTCCTTGCCGGGATTACTTTGGTACCTACCTACCAAACTTATGGCAAGGTTTACATCAGGTCTGGTACACAGCATGGCATACATAATAGAACCTATGGCTGAGGCATAGGGGATGACACTCATCTCTTCTATATCTTCTGCCGTGGTCGGACATTGAGCTGAGCTCAATTTCACACCTTGCAACACAGGTAAGAACCCCTTCTTAGACTGATCCATATTGAACTTCTTCAATATCTTATCAAGGTATGTGCTTTGTGAAAGACCTATGAGGCGTCTTGATATATCTCTATAGATCTTGATGCCTAATATATATGCAGCTTCTCCATGGTCCTTCACTGAAAAACTCTTATTCAAGTAGGCCTTAATGCTGTCCAAGAGTTCTATATCATTTCCCATCAAAAGTATGTCATCTACATATAATATGAGAAATGCTACAGAGCTCCCACTCACTTTCTTGTAAACACAGGCTTCTCCATAAGTCTGTGTAAACCCAAACGCTTTGATCATCTCATCAAAGCTAATGTTCCAACTCCGAGATGCTTGCACCAGCCCATAAATCGAGCGTTGGAGCTTGCACACCTTGTCAGCATTCTTAGGATCGACAAAACCTTCCGGCTGCATCATATACAATTCTTCCTTAAGGAAACCATTAAGGAATGCCGTTTTGACGTCCATTTGCCATATTTCATAATCATAGAATGCGGCAATTGCTAACATGATTCGGACGGACTTCAGCTTCGCTACCGGTGAGAAAGTCTCATCGTAGTCAACCCCTTGAACTTGTCGATAACCCTTAGCGACAAGCCGAGCTTTATAGATGGTCACATTACCATCCGCGTCTGTCTTCTTAAAGATCCATTTATTTTCTATGGCTCGCCGCTCTATGGGCAAGTCAGTCAAAGTCCATACTTCGTTTTCATACATGGATCCTATCTCGAATTTCATGGCTTCCAGCCATTTGTCGGAATCCGGGCCCGCCATCGCTTCTTCATAGTTTGAAGGTTCACCGTTGTCTAACAACATGATTTCCAAGATAGGGTTGCTGTACCAATCTGGTGCGGAACGTGTCCTTGTGGACCTTCGAATTTCAGTAGGAGCTTGATCAGAAGTATCTTGATCATCATTAACTTCCTCTCTAGTCGGTGTAGGCACCTCAGGAACATTTTCTTGAGCTGCGCCATTTTCTGGTTCAAGAGGTAATACTTCATCAAGTTCTACTTTCCTCCCACTGACTTCTTTCGAGAGAAACTCCTTCTCAAGAAAGGATCCATTCTTGGCAACAAAGATCTTGCCTTCGGATCTGAGGTAGAAGGTATACCCAATAGTTTCATTAGGGTATCCTATGAAGACGCATTTTTCCGACTTGGGTTCGAGCTTTTCAGGTTGAATTTTCTTGACATAAGCATCGCATCCCCAAACTTTTAGAAACGACAGCTTAGGTTTCTTCCCAAACCATAATTCATACAGTGTCTCTCAACGGATTTCGACGGAGCCCTATTTAAAGTGAATGCGGCAGTCTCTAAAGCATAGCCCCAAAAAGATAGCGGTAAATCGGTAAGAGACATCATAGATCGCACCATATCTAATAGAGTGCGATTACGATGTTCGGACACACCATTACGCTGAGGTGTTCCAGGCGGCGTGAGCTGTGAAACTATTCCACATTTTCTTAAGTGTGTGCCAAATTCGTGACTCAAGTATTCTCCCCCACGATCTTATCGCAAGAACTTGATTTTCCTGTCACGTTGATTCTCAACCTCACTCTGAAATTCCTTGAACTTTTCAAAGGTCTCAGACTTGTGTTTCATTAAGTAGACATACCCATATCTACTCAAGTCATCAGTGAGGGTGAGAACATAACGATAGCCACCGCGAGCCTCAACGCTCATTGGACCGCACACATCAGTATGTATGATTTCCAATAAGTTGGTTGCTCGCTCCATTGTTCCTGAGAATGGAGTCTTGGTCATTTTACCCATGAGACATGGTTCGCACGTGTCAAATGATTCGTAATCAAGAGACTCTAAAAGTCCATCTGCATGGAGCTTCTTCATGCGTTTGACACCTATGTGACCAAGGCGGTAGTGCCACAAGTATGTGGGACTATCATTATCAACCTTACATCTTTTGGTATTCACACTATGAACATGTGTAGCATTACGCTCGAGATTCATTAAGAATAAACCATTCACCATCGGAGCATGACCATAAAACATATCTCTCATATAAATAGAACAACCATTATTCTCGGATTTAAATGAGTAGCCATCTCGTATTAAACGAGATCCTGATACAATGTTCATGCTCAAAGCTGGCACTAAATAACAATTATTGAGGTTTAAAACTAATCCCGTAGGTAAATGTAGAGGTAGCGTGCCGACGGTGATCACATCGACCTTGGAACCATTCCCGACGCGCATCATCACCTCGTCCTTCGCCAGTCTCCGCTTATTCCGCAGCTCTTGCTTTGAGTTACAAATGTGAGCAACCGCACCGGTATCAAATACCCAGGAGCTACTACGAGTACTGGTAAGGTACACATCAATTACATGTATATCACATATACCTTTAGTGTTGCCGGCCTTCTTATCCGCTAAGTATTTGGGGCAGTTCCGCTTCCAGTGACCACTTCCCTTGCAATAAAAACACTCAGTCTCAGGCTTGGGTCCATTCTTTGGCTTCTTCCCGGCAGCTTGCTTACCGGGCGCGGCAACTCCCTTGCCGTCCTTCTTGAAGTTCTTACCCTTGCCTTTCTTGAACTTAGTGGTTTTATTCACCATCAACACTTGATGTTCCTTTTTGACTTCTACCTCTGCTAATTTCAGCATTGCAAATACTTCAGGAATGGTCTTTTCCATCCCCTACATATTGAAGTTCATCACAAAGCTCTTGTAGCTCGGTGGAAGCGACTGAAGGATTCTGTCAATGACCGCGTCATTCGGGAGATTAACTCCCAGCTGAGTCAAGCGGTTATGTAACCCAGACATTTTGAGTATGTGCTCACTGACAGAACTATTTTCCTCCATCTTACAGCTGAAGAACTTGTCGGAGACTTCATATCTCTCGACCCGGGCATGAGCTTGGAAAACCATTTTCAGCTCTTCGAACATCTCATATGCTCCGTGTCGCTCAAAACACTTTTGGAGCCCCGGTTCTAAGCTCTAAAGCATGCCGCACTGAATGAGGGAGTAATCATCAGCACGTGTCTGCCAAGCGTTCATAACGTCTTGGTTCTATGGGACGGGTGCGTCACCTAGCGGTGCTTCTAGGACATAATCTTTCTTGGCAGCTATGAGGATGATCCTCAGGTTCCGGACCCAGTCCGTATAGTTGCTGCCATCGTTTTTCAGCTTGGTTTTCTCTAGGAACGCGTTGAAGTTGAGGACAACGTTGGCCATTTGATCTACAAGACATATTGTAAAGATTTTAGACTAAGTTCATGATAATTAAGTTCATCTAATCAAATTATTCGATGAACTCCCACTCAGATAGACATCCCTCCAGTCATCTAAGTATAACATGATCCGAGTTAACTAGGCCATGTCTGATCATCACGTGAGACGGACTAGTCAACATCGGTGAACATCTTCATGTTGATCGTATCTTCTATACGACTCATGCTCGACCTTTCGGTCTTCTGTGTTCCGAGGCCATGTCTGTACATGCTAGGCTCGTCAAGTCAACCTAAGTGTATTGCGTGTGTAAATCTGTCTTACACCCGTTGTATTCGAATGTTAGAATCTATCACACCCGATCATCACGTGGTGCTTTGAAACAACGAACCTTCGCAACGGTGCACAGTTAGGGGGAACACTTTCTTGAAATTTTACGAGGGATCATCTTATTTAAGCTACTGTCGTTCTAAGCAAATAAGATGTAAAACATGATAAACATCACATGAAATCAAATAGTGACATGATATGGCCAATATCATTTGCTCCTTTGATCTCCATCTTCAGGGCTCCATGATCATCGTTGTCACCGGCATGACACCATGATCTCCATCATCATGATCTCCATCATCGTGTCTTTTTGAAGTTGTCTCGTCATCTATTACTTCTACTACTATGGCTAAGGCTTTAGCAATAAAGTAAAGTAATTACATGACGTTTATGTTGACACGCAGGTCATAAATAAATAAAGACAACTCCTATGGCTCCTGCCGGTTGTCATACTCATCGACATGCAAGTCGTGATTCCTATTACAAGAACATGATCAATCTCATACATCACATATATCATTCATCATTCATCACAACCTTTGGCCATATCACATCACAAAACACTTGCTGCAAAAACAAGTTAGACGTCCTCTAATTGTTGTTGCAAGTTTTTACGTGGCTGCTATAGGTTTCTAGCAAGAACGTTTCTTACCTACGCCAAAACCACAACGTGAATTGCCAATTTCTATTTACCCTTCATAAGGACCCTGTTCATCGAATCCGATCCGACTAAAGTGGAGAGACAGACACCCGCCAGCCACCTTATGCAACTAGTGCATGTCAGTCGGTGGAACCGGTCTCACGTAAGCGTACGTGTAAGGTTGGTCCGGGCCACTTCATCCCACGATGCCGCCGAATCAAGATAAGACTAGTAACGGCAAGCAAATTGACAATATCGACGCCCACAACTACTTTGTGTTCTACTCGTGCATAGTAACTACGCATAGACCTAGCTCATGATGCCACTGTTGGGGATCGTAGCAGAAATTAAAATTTTCTACGCATCACCAAGATCAATCTATGGAGTATTCTAGCAACGAGGGGAATAGGAGTGCATCTACATACCCTTGTAGATCGCGAGCGGAAGCGTTCAAGAGAACGGGGATGATGGAGTCGTACTCGCCGTGATCCAAATCACCGATGACCTAGTGCCGAACGGACGGCACCTCCGCGTTCAACACACGTACGGAGCGGATGATGTCTCCTCCTTCTTGATCCAGCAAGGGGGAAGGAGAGGTTGATGAAGATCCAGCAGCACGACGGCGTGGTGGTGGATGCAGCAATGATCGCAGCAGGGCTTCGCCGAGCTTCTGCGAGAGGGAGAGGTGTAGCAGGGGAGAGGGAGGCGCCAAGACTTGAGGTGCGGCTGCCCTCCCTCCCCCCCTTTATATAGGCCCCTTGGGGGGGCGCCGGCCCTGGAGATGGGATCTCCCAAGGGGGCGGCGGCCAAGGGGGGTGGAGGTCCCCCCAAGGCAAGTGGAGGCGCCCCCCACCCTAGGATTTCCAACCCTAGGCGCAGGCGGGCCCAAGGGGGGGCGCACCAGCCCACTATGGGCTGGTTCCCCTCCCCACTTCAGCCCATGGGGCCCTCCGGGATGGGTGGCCCCACCCGGTGGACCCCCGGGACCCATCCGGTGGTCCCGGTACAATACCGGTGACCCCGAATCTTTCCCGATGGCCGAAACTACACTTCCTATATATAATTCTTCACCTTCGGACCATTCCGGAACTCCTCGTGACGTCCAGGATCTCATCCGGGACTCCAAACAACTTTCGGATTACTGCATACTCATATCTCTACAACCCTAGCGTCACCGAACCTTAAGTGTGTAGACCCTACGGGTTCGGGAGACACGTAGACATGACCGAGACGGCTCTCAGGCCAATAACCAACAGCGGGATCTGGATACCCATGTTGGCTCCCACATGCTCCTCGATGATCTCATCGGATGAACCACGATGTCGAGGATTCAAGCAACCCCGTATACAATTCCCTTTGTCAATCGGTACGTTACTTGCCCGAGACTCGATCGTCGATATCCCAATACCTTGTTCAGTCTCGTTACCGGCAAGTCACTTTACTCATACCATAATGCATGATCCCGTGATCAACCACTTGATCACATTGAGCTCATTATGATGATGCATTACCGAGTGGGCCCAGAGATACCTCTCCGTCATACGGAGTGACAAATCCCAGTCTCGATTCATGCCAACCCAACAGACACTTTCGGAGATACCTGTAATGTACCTTTATAGCCACCCAGTTACGTTGTGACGTTTGGCACACCCAAGGCATTCCTACGGTATCCGGGAGTTGCACAATCTCATGGCCTAAGGAAATGATACTTGACATTCAGAAAAGCTATAGCAAATGAACTACACGATCTTTGAGCTAAGCTTAGGATTGGGTCTTGTCCATCACATCATTCCCCTAATGATGTGATCCCGTTATCAATGACATCCAATGTCCATAGTCAGGAAACCATGACTATCTTTTGATCAACGAGCTAGTCAACTAGAGGCTCACTAGGGACGTGTTGTGGTCTATGTATTCACACATGTATTACGATTTCCGGATAACACAATTATAGCATGAACAATAGACAATTATCATGAACAAATAAATATAATAATAACCATTTTATTATTGCCTCTAGGGCATATTTCCAACATAGCTCATCGTTGAAAATTGTGCTTCGGGAAGAAGGACCAGGTAGCACAGTTAAAAAGTTGCACGATAATGATATAGCCGATCAGGCTAGGAATGACTTGACGGATTAATAAGCTCATAAGCAACGATGATTACTTAGAGTTATTGAATCGGATTGCGGAATTGATTAACTTATCAGTGTCCTTGAGTGTCTAACAACACAGAACCCGGGGAAAATTGGAATCGGTGAGAAATAATACTTGAAGAAGAACTCATAAGAAGTAATATGGTTCTGTGATATTATCGAGATACCACAGGGTAATACTCGACGGTAGATCATAATAGAGGTTGGACGGGTGCATTGATCTGTAGAGGACAAGTGGTTTAACTTGTGCGCGAAGTGGAATCGAAGGAGAACAATATGTTCGGAACCACATATGCAAATGATCAAACCACTGATACTAGATGAAATTATAACAAAGGAGTAATTTTTTTTATTTTTATTTTTTTTTACAAGAAGCTTCCACGATAAGATCTGCATCTTGTCCATGGGCATGAATGCAAAGTTCAAGGTCGACTCCCACTTCTTCAATGCATAACCTTCCATTCACCTCTCGCTTTCAAAGAAGTTGTAGTGTTGAAAATTTAATTGGCATAACACTAGAAGAGTATGACTCGTGAAAAACTTGAGTCCATACGGTTTAGGGAAGGCATAGGTTCAACCCATCAGGGCACCTTAGGAACATATAACACAAACTTCAGGAGTAATTAACACAAGTTCGAAAGTAAAGCATGGTTGACAAAAGGAAAGGATACAATTTACCGAAGGCAATATGTATCAGGGGAGGAGCGCACGAGATTTTGAATATGAAAGACATTGCCAGATAATAATTCAACAAAGGATTCAGCGGTCCTCAATGGATCTGATGTGAGTATCAGTACTCAATCAGAAGGGGGAAAGAATGCAAAGGCATTAGATTATAGAAATAGCTGAATAATTCGATGTTCAAGTTGAAGGGAACTAGGTGGACAATCAATTACAACATGGTTGGCCGAGATCCAACCATGTCTAGAATGACGTATGAGCAGGAAGGTCAAATTTCAGGGTTCGGCTGATGATTGCAAGCAATCGCAACATAATGAATCAATAGGCTCAGGAAGACAATGACAAAGGATGTTAATGAATATTGCTGGACATATGGATTTAACCATAATGCTGGTAGACAAGACTTTCGGGAGCACTAGGCTGCAGAGGGTCTTCAGGAGATCCAATTGCATTCGTAGAATTTTGTGAGACATATGATCAACTGGGATGAATGAACCCCTGATAAGTTTGAGGAATTATTCGTAGGGTTATTCAAGCGGAAAAGAGCTGCATGGCAGTCGAAAAAGGATTCTCGAAAGTCGGAGAATACTTTCGGGTATCTTGTAATAACAAGAACAGCTAGGGATGAAAGTATGAACGGCGAGGGTACACAGTTGTCCATAAGGATGCAACGGTGTTAAGGGATTGCAAAAGAAATCAACACAAGTTCTCGGGAGTACATCTGAGAGTATTGTCAGAATCTTCTGTTGAAGCAGTCGATCATTCGGACCGAGGGGCTCTCCGAGAGAAAGTATTTACGAGAACCTAGAGTTAGAGTTAGCAAATCATTTAACCCGAATAGGAGAGAGAGATCAAAGTCCCAGAGTATAGACAAGGAGTAAAAGATCCTAATACCACCCAATGGCGGCGTGGGCCCGTAAGCCACACAGCCATGTTAGTAAATGTTTTTCAATGACTAGACTCGACTTCTGCCAAGGAGTTGGAGAGGGGGATTCCTACAGGCAGTCGGCTCTGATACCAACTTGTGACACCCCCGATTCAATCGTACACTAATCATACACGCAAACGTGTACGATCAAGATCAGGGACTCACGGGAAGATATCACAACACAACTCTACAAATAAAATAAGTCATACAAGCATCATATTACAAGCCAGGGGCCTCGAAGGCTCGAATACAAGACCTCGATCATAGACGAGTCAGCGGAACCAACAATATCTGAGTACAGACATAAGTAAACAAGTTTGCCTTAAGAAGGCTAGCACAAACTGGGATACAGATCGAAAGAGGCGCAGGCCTCCTGCCTGGGATCCTCCTAAACTACTCATGGTCGTCGTCAGCGGGCTGCACGTAGTAGTAGGCACCTCCAGTGTAGTAGGAGTCGTCATCGACGGTGGCGTCTGGCTACTGGACTCCATTGTCTGGTCGCAGCAATCGGGTATAGGAAGGGGGAAAAGGGGGAATAAAGCAACCGTGAGTACTCATCCAAAGTACTCGCAAGCAAGGATCTACACTACATATGCATGCATTGGTATCAAATGGAAAAGGGGTATCATATGTGGACTGATCTGCAGAATGCCAGAATAAGGCGGGATAGCTAGTCCTTTCAAAGACTACGCTTCTGTCCACCTCCATCTTGCAGCATGTAGAAGGGAATAGAAGGTAAGTTCGCCAAGTATCATCGCATAGCATAGTCCTAACCGATGATCCTCCCCTCGTCGCCCTGTGAGAGAGTGATCACCGGTTGAATCTAGCACTTGGAAGGGTGTGTTTTATTAAGTATCCGGTTCTAGTTGTCATAAGGTCAAGGTACAACTCCAAGTCGTCCTGTTACCGAAGATCACGGCTATTCGAATAGTTTAACTTCCCTGCAGGGGTGCACCACATTTCCCAACACACTCGATCCCCTTTGTCCGGACACACTTGTCTGGGTCATGCCCGACCTCGAAAGATCAACACGTCGCAGCCCTACCTAGGCACAATAGAGAGGTCAACACGCTGGTCTAAATCCTATGCGCGCAGGGGTCTGGGCCCATCGCCCATTGCACACCTACACATTGCGTACGCGGCCGGTTAGCAGACCTAGCAACCTCCATTACAAAGGAAGTTGCGTTACACGGTCCAACCCGGCGCGCGCTGCTCAATCGCTGACGTCAAGAAGGCTTCGGCTGATACCACGACGTCGAGTGCCCATAACTGTTCCCGCGTAGTTGGTTAGTGCGTATAGGCCAGTAGCCAGACTCAGATCAAATACCAAGATCTTGTTAAGCGTGTTATTTTGACATAACCGCGGACGCCAACCAGGGCCAGGCCCACCTCTCTCCTAGGTGGTCTCAACCTGCCCTGTCGCTCTGCCTCAAAGTAACAGTCGGGGGCCGTTGGGAACTCAGGCCCACCACTACCTGGATGGAACCACCTGCCCCTTCAGCCCCCACATCAGAATCACTTGCGGGTACTCAACGAGTCGACCCGACTTTAGTCACCACATGTATAGTATGTATATATGTATAAGTATATACCCATGATCACCTCCCGAGTGATCACGGCCCGATAGTATAGCATGGCAGACGGACAAGAATGTAGGGCCACTAATGATAAACTAGCATCCTATACTAAGCATTAGGATTGTAGGTAAAGGTAACAACAGTAGTAGCAATGACAAGCTATGCATTAGGTTAGGATTAACGGAAGCAGTAACATGCTACACTACTCTAATGCAAGAAGTAGAGAGGAGAGTAGGCGATATCTAGAGATCAAAGGGGGGGCTTGCCTGGTTGCTCTGGTAAGAGAGAGGGGTCGTCTCCAATGTAGTTGAACACACGGACATCGGCAGCGGTCTCAGAGTCTACCGGAAAGAAGTAACGAAGGGGGAACACAATAAATAACAGAGTAATCAATTATAACACAAAGCAAGACGTGGTAATACGTTGTGCTAGGGGTGACCTAACGTAGGGATAGGCCATACCGGCGAAGGGGGGAAACATCTGGGAAAATATCCCCGGTGTTTCGCGTTTTCGGACAGATGAACCGGTGGGGGAAAGTTGCGTGTTCGCTATGCTAGGGATGCGTGGCTGACGAACGGGCCGCGAATCCAGATTTGTCTCGTCGTTCTGAGCAACTTTCATGTACAAAGTTTTTTCATCCGAGCTACTGTTTATTTTATATTAATTTTAAAAGATTTAAATCATTTTTAGAATTTATTTAATTCAACATTATCCAGAATAGTGTTTGCCGATGTCATCATGACGTCAGCATGACGTCAGCAGTTGACCTGATCAACCTGACTGGTGGGTCCCGTTTGTCATTGATTGTTTAGTCTAATTAGGGTTTAATTAACTTAACTAATTGATTAGATTAATTAATCGAAGTTAATTAAACCTTTAATTAATTAATTAATTATGTATTTTTAATTCTTTTTTATTTTCGTTCTGGGCTGGGCCCCTTTGTCATAGGCCCGTATGGCCTTAGCGGGCAGGCGGGTATCGAGCGATGGAGGCGGGCGCATGGGCGCCCATTACGGTTCGCCCAGGGGCGCGCGGGGCGGGGCGCAGTTGGCAGCGACCGGCTGGCGCAGCGAGCCGGCATCAGGCGAGGGGCGGCGCCGGCGAGGCCTGGCGCAGCGGAGCCGAGGTGAGAGGCGAGGCGACAGGGTGGCGCGACGCGACGGGGTGGTGGCGGCGCGGGTCAGATGGCGCGCCGCAAGCTGCGGCAGCAGCAGGAGGGAGGCGCGCGCCGGGGCGCCGTTCCAGGCACGGCGCGGGGAGGGGATCACGGCCGTGTGCGCGTGCGAGGGGGAGGAGGAGAGGACGGGGCCGGTCGGCGCATGCGAGGCGGCGGTGGCTGGCGAGCGGCGCGGCGTGGAGTAGAGAGAGGGAGGAAACGGGGCGGGACGGCGCGGGGTGTGCAAGGGGGGGCAGGACACGGCAGTTAGAGGAGGCACAGGCGGGCGCAGTGCGCGGCCCAGCGCGGTTGTGCGCAGAGAGCGTGGTCGGGGCCTACGGCGAGCGAAAGGGAAAGAGGAGACCAGGGCTCACCGAGCCCTGTAGTTCAGCGAGGTGTGCTCGAGGAGGAGTCGGGGTCGAAGGCGACGCAGGGGAGGACGACGGCGCTGGCGGTCCGGTGAGGCAACGTGGTTCCGGCGACGGGGTCGGGGCGGCCACGGATGGAGCGCGCACGGAGCTCGAGGAAGTCGACGCGGTGCACGAGGGAGAGGAAGGAGGCCGGGAGGTGCGGCGCCGGCGAGGTGAAGACGATGACTGCGAGCGGCGGGCGCCGGCGTTGGGTGGTGGCGACGTCGGGGCGGCCCCCTCCCGATCTAGATCGAGATCGGGCAGAGGGGGCGAGGGAGAGGGAGTGCAGGCTTGTGGGAGTAGGGGCGCGGTTAGGGTTGCGGGCGAGAGGGGATAAGGGAGTGAGGGGGTGGGCTGGCCGGTTGGGCCTTTGCCTAGTTAGGCCACGGTTGGCCCGGGGGTGTTAGTTTCTTTTTTTGTTAGTTTGCTTTCTGTTTTTGATCTTTTCCCTTTTCTTTATTTTCTTTTCTGTTTTATTTATTTTAGTTACCAAATCCTTATACAAAAATATAACGCCCGCTCCTAAATTAGCATTTTAACATAGGCCACTTCCTCAACAAACTTGGTGATCCAATGAACTAGTTTAATATTTGTTTTGTATTTAAAAGCATTTAAATAATTGTTTTGCCGTTGTTTTACCAACTATAGTGCTTTTAAATATCTTACTTAATTATGGGTTCTTCACTGTAATTAACTATGCAATATTTGTCACAACCCGAACATTTTCGTTTTAACATTTGAAAACTTTTGTTCTATGCCTTTAATTAAATTTTGAATTTGTTTCGGTTTTGAATTATCGTTAGTTTATTATCAGTAACCAAGGTGATGTGGCATCATTAGCGGGGGATCACTATAGCTTAATTATCCGGGCGTCACGGTAGGGGTCGACGTCGAAGCTTTGGTCGTTGCCTGGCATGCTTGGAATAATTAATGGTAGATGGGTGAGGACTAGATCTACGCAGAGTGTCGCGACGGTGCTTTACCGCCTAGGTTATATGTAGCAAGCCATTAGCTGGTGGTGGGAAACCGGTGAGGGAAGAGGCGTGGATTTTATAATTCACCCATGTGGAGCGCGGGAAGAATTCGCTGGAGCACGGGAATACTAAGTGGAGCACACACACAACCCGAAAACCGTATGCGGTGCCATGTGTTATTTATCACACACGTGTTAACATAAGGAAATGTATGTGTAACTTATTAATCATCGCACATGAGTACTCGTAGACGCATCGTGTGCGATACTCCTAGCCACCGCAAGCAACTAGTTTGCATTTTTCAAAGTTTTTTGTACAAACAGAGTTGCACACGAACTAACTGTAGTAACCGTCTGTGTTATAATTTCTCATCGCAAACAGTTCATCCGAGTGGGTTGTTTGCTGCATATCACACACATCCTGTTTACACGAATCGTTTGTGTTCTTTTAGCTCGTCGCAAACAGTTCATCTATGTGAACTGTATGCCACATATCACACACATCTTGTTAAGTTGAACCATTTCTGTTCTGTTCCGGATGAACTGTATGCCACATATCACACACATCTTGTTAAGTTGAACCATTTCTGTTCTGTTCCCTAATCAAAAATAGTTCATCCGAGTGAACTGTATGTCGTATATCACACACACCTTGATCTGGTTAACCATTTCTGTTGCATTCCCTAATAGCAAACAGTTCATCAGAGCGAATTGTATGTTGTATATCGCACACACATTGATATGGCTACCCGTTTCTATTGTTTTGTCTAATCGCAAATAGTTCGTATGGATCAATTGTATGCCCCGCATCACACACGTAACTAAAATCCGAACATTGTTTGATGTCTCCTCCATCGCAAATGTTTTGTATCTTTTTTGATGGTTTTTTTACATCCATGTTTTTGATTAATGCATTGCACACAGTTTCATCAGAGGGTCTCCGATTGTAGTGTCGCGTTAGCAGCATCCTGCAGTAGTGTGTTGCAATGCATTATATATGTGAATTATGCAATGCCATGTTGTTTGGCCAAGCATCATATATGTGAATTATATCATGCCATCCTTTTATTGTATTATGTATTCCATTTGTCGATAATGTTTGTACATTCAACTACTCTTCCTGTGCATCAGCCATTTGAATCGGTGATGGAAACATCTAGAGTGAAAACAAGGTCTTCAGAGCAGACAATGCTACCTAATGAAGCAGATATCTTGCTGGTTACAGGTAGCTCCTCAGAGGAGGATTCAGAGACAGATGACAGTCCTATTTCCCCCTTGAGGTGTATGCTCAAACTTGGTAGGGTTATATTACTCAAATCATAGATAAGTTGTCTTGCATTGCTTAGTTTTTATATCATATAAACAATATGGAATGACATCTACTTAGTTTAGACATCATATATGTGATTGTCATATGCTTACTTGCTTAGTATATAAGCCATATGTGTGCATCATATCATGCCATCATGTTTACATAGATCGCATGTATCTGAATTATGGCATGCCAACCTATTTAATAAAGACATCATATAGTTATATCATCTCATCCTGTTTACATAGTCAATCATATTTTTAATTCTGTCATTCTATCCGTGAATTATATCGTGCCATCATGTTTCAATAGGCGGCATGTATGTGAATTATGGCATGCCAGCCTATTTAATAAACACATCATATAGTTATATCATGTCGTCCTATTTACATAGTCATCATTTTTTGAATTATGCCATTCTATCATGTTTAGTTAGCCATCATATATGTGAACTTGTGTCATGCTATCTTGTTTAGTTAGCCATCATATATGTGAAATTGTGTCATGCTATCCTGTTTGGTTAGACAACATAAATCTGAATTATTTCATGCCCTCTTTTATTCCCCACTATCCATTGCACCTATCTATCATACAATGTGTGTACATTCAACTACTTTTCTTGTTTATCAGCAATTTGAATTGGAGGGGGTGATGGCAGTATCTAAGGGAGTAAAAACACAGTCTTCAGAAAAGAGAGTGCTACCTGTCAATGCGGATAGAACCACAATTGTACTTACCCAAGAACCAGCCCCACAACACATAACCCAGACTCGCGCAGATTGTACCCCTACCCAGTTGGACAGAGAACTAGCTACACCCCTTCTAAACCCAACCCTAACAGATAGTAACCTAGTTCCAGTTACACAACATCGTCTCCACCACAAAGCACCCAAACATGAGCAGATAGTAAGGCATCTGTTGTGCCGAAAGCACGAGGACCACCACTCTAAACCCCAACTCAATGCTTAAAGCAGAAGAAGAATTGCTCTTAGGTCAGCCTTTGCTCTTGCATCACTATATTTACTCATACCAACTCATTTCAAATTTGAAGGAATGGCGCAACAGGTATGTTTTAAACATGTTTCTTTAACTAGTTTGCTATTGTAACTTGCTCTATGTTGATTTTAGTTTCAATTGTATAAACAGTTATGTTCTCATGGCATGCACATTACTAGTGTTGTTAGTGTCGTGTAGTTCCCCACACATATATTTTGTCTATGTTGCTTTGCCTTAAACAAATATGATTTGAACTGTGTGTCTATCTTGATTTGTCAACATAAACTAGAATGATATAGACCATACAATGACCATACTACATAGATATATGTTTGTTCCATGATGTTATCCTGTCCACTTTACTACTGAACTGGTTTACCAAAATTAGTTTCATATACAACATGCTAAACCTGTGATGTGTCTGCTTGTTTCTCTTTTAGAATGCCGACAAAATATTGGAGAAGAGTACCCCATTATGCAATGGTAAAGGAAGTAATGCAGATAAGGTTCAAGATAGTGAGACATCCTTGTTGGTCTCCAAGAAAGCTGATAAAAACTATCTTGTAGACAGTGAGACAACCCCAAAGTCCTGTCTTGATGTAGTGTTCGAGTTAGTGGCCACTACTCCTGGCACAAGCTCTTTGAACTCGCTGCCTGAATCAGTTCGGCTTCTCGAGTCTCAACTACAAGTTGACAGACATCTATTGCCTATGTTGTGACAAGAAGTCGAAGGACTCAGGAAGTCCCTACAGAATTTAAATGCATACTTTCTCGTGCAACAACAAGTGTTGGGGGATTTAAGTGCCAAACAAGAGAAAGCTAATAAGCTTGCTAAGCTTCCTGCTAGCATGGTGGGCACCCAGGATATTGTTTCTTGAGCTCTTCTGAAGTGGTTTCAGTTCTGGACTTGTTTTGTTGTGGCGTTTTTTGCTTTTGTGGCCAACTTTGACGCCCGATGTATGTAATATGCTGCTTTGTTCCCTATATTTGCACTGGTGGCGAACTTTGATGCCTAGTGGATGTAATCTATGTAATCACCGTAATATCCTAGCGTTAGTTACTTGCTTATTTATTTTCTTGTAGTCTTGTTTATTTGTTTGCTTGTAGTACTGCAGTTCTTTTTCCTCGGTTTCCTGGTGGCCGCAATAACAATGGTCCACATATGGGCCATTGTAACCATGGCCCTCCTATGGCCGTGGGATCCATGGCCCTCCTATGGGTCGTATGATCCATGCTTGTACGGGCTATACGATCAATGGGCCTCATACGGGCCAAACGATTCATGGGCCTCCTACGGGCCGTAGGGTCCATGGGTCGTACCAATCATGGACCAAAGTTGGAATGCAATTTGGGCCATAAATGGGCCAGAATCGGAACTGAGTGCTTTTGGGATCAGGCCATAATGGGCTGTTAACAAGCTGTAAGACAGCACATGATTAATTCCATTGACAATAATAATGGGTCGTTAATGGGCCACAATACATGACGGGATGAATAAGGCCCAAAGATACAAAAGGCCTCATATGCATGGGCCGAAAGATGTCATGGGCCATACATGGGCCGAAAGTGACAACTGGCTGGAATTATATTGGATGGACCACATGATGCTACTGGGCCAAATTCGAAAAGGCCATAACGGGCCGTAAATGGGCTATACGCTAGCAGGCCGTTAACAGGCTTTCGATGGGCCAGTGATGTCTACTACGCAACCTTCTTCTTGTAGACTTGTGTTGGGCCTCCAAGCACAGAGTTTTGTAGGACAGTAGCAATTTTCCCTCAAGTGGACGACCTAAGGTTTATCAATCCATGGGAGGCGTAGGATGAATATGGTCTCTCTAAAACAACCCTGTAACCAAATAACAAAGAGTCTCTTGTGTCCCCAACACACCCAATATAATTGTAAATTCTATAGGTGAACTAGTTCGGCAAAGAGATGGTGATGCAAGTGTAATGTGGATGGTAGATATAGGTTTTTGTAATCTGAAAATATAAAAAAGCTAGGTAACTAATAACAAAAGTGAGCAAAACGGTATTGCAATGCTTGAAAACAAGGCCTAGGATTCATACTTTCACTAGTGCAAATTCTCTCAACAATGATAACATAATTAAATCATATGGCAATCCCTCAACATGAGACAAAGAGTAACTCCAAAGTTCCTATCGCGGAGAACATAAGATGAAATTGCTTGTAGGGTATGAAACCACCTCAAAGTTATTCTTTCTGATCAATCCATTGAGCTATTCCTATAAGTGTCACAAGCATCCCTAAGAGTTCGTAGTAAAATAACACCATATGATACGCATCAATCAACCCTAATGTCACCTAGATACTCCAATGTCACCACAAGTATCCATGGGTCAATTATACGATATGCATCAAACAACTTCAGATTCATAATATTCAATCCAACACAAAGAACCTCAAAGAGTGGCCCAAGATTTCTACCAGAGAAACAAGGACGAAAACGTGCATCAACCCCTATGCATAGATTACCCCAATGTCACATCGGGAATCCGCGAGTTGAGTGCCAAAACATACATCAAGTGAATCAATAGAACATCCCATTGTCACCAAAGATATCCCATCGCAAGACATACATCAAGTGTTCTCAAATCCATAAAAGTATTCAATCCGATAATAGTGAAACCTCAAAGGTAAAACTCAATTCATCACAAGAAGATAGAGAGGGAGAAACACCATATGATTCAACTATAGTAACAAAGCTCGCGGTACATCAAGAACGTACCAAATCAAGAACACGAGAGAGAGAGAGAGAGATCAAAAAAATTCCTACGCAAACGCAAGATCATGGTGATGCATAGCAACGAGAGGGGAGAGTGTTGTCTACGTGCCCTTGTAGACCGTAAGCGGGAGCGTTATGACAACGCGGTTGATGTAGTCGTACGTCTTCACGATCGACCGATCCTAGTACTAAAAGTACGGCACCTCCGTGATCTGCACACGTTTGGCTCGGTGACGTCCCACGAACTCTCGATCCAGCTGAGTGTCGAGGGAGAGCTTAGTCAGCACGACGGCTTGATGACGGTGATGATGATGCTACCGTCGCAGGGCTTCGCCTAAGCACTATGATGATATGACCGAGGTGGATTATGGTGGAGGGGGGCACCGCACCCGGCTAAGGGATCAATCAAATTGTGTGTCTATGGGGTGCCCCCTACCCACGTATATAAAGGATCGAGGAAGGAGGAGGCCGACCCTCATAGGGCACGCCCAAAGTGTGGAGTCCTACTAGGACTCCCTAGTCCTAGTAGGATTCCACCTCCCACATGAAATAGGAAAAAGGGAAGGGAGAAGGAGAAGGAAGGAAGGGGGCACCCCCTTTCCCTAGTCCAATTCGGACCAGTCCATGGGGAAGGGGCGCGGCCACCCTTGAGGCCTTTCTCTCCTTTCCCGTATGGCCCATTAAGGCCCAACACGAATTCACGTAACTCTCCGGTACTCCGAAAAATACCCAAATCACTCGGAACCTTTCCGATATCCGAATATAGCCTTCCAATATATCGATCTTTACGTCTCGACCATTTCGAGACTCCTTGTCATGTCCCCGATCTCATCCGGGACTCCAAACAAACTTCGGTCATCAAATCACATAATTCATAATACAAATCATGACAGAACGTTAAGCGTGCAGACCCTACGGGTTCGAGAACTATGTAGACATGACCGAGACTCATCTCCAGTCAATAACCAATAGCGGAACCTGGATGCTCATATTGGTTCCTACATATTCTACGAAGATCTTTATCGGTCAAACCGCATAACAACATACGTTGTTCCCTTTGTCATCGGTATGTTACTTGCCTGAGATTCAATCGTCGGTATCATCATACCTAGTTCAATCTCGTTACCGGCAAGTCTCTTTACTCATTCCATAATGCATCATCCCGCAACTAACTCATTAATCACATTGGTTGCAAGGCTTATAGTGATGTGCATTACCGAGAGGGCCCGGAGATACCTCTCCGATAGACGGAGTGACAAATCCTAATCTCAATCTATGCCAACTCAACAAACACCATTGGAGACACCTATAGAGCATCTTTATAATCACCCAGTTACGTTGTGACGTTTGATAGCACACAAGGTGTTCCTCCGGTATTCGGGAGTTGCATAATCTCATAGTTAGAGGAACTTGTATAAGTCATGAAGAAAGCAGAAGCAATAAAACTGAACGATCATTATGCTAAGCTAACGGATGGGTCTTGTCCATCACATCATTCTCTAATGATGTGATCCCGTTCATCAAATGAAAACACATGTCCATGGCTAGGAAACTTAACCATCTTTGATTAACGAGCTAGTCAAGTACAGGAATACTAGGGACACTCTGTTTGTCTATGTATTCACACATGTACGAAGTTTCCGATTAATACAATTCTAGCATGAATAATAAACATTTATCATGATATAAGGAAATATAAATAAAAACTTTATTATTGCCTCTAGGGCATATTTCCTTCACTTTTGTGTATCCTTGCTCTCATATCATGGTTTCCCTAATTCTTAAGAACTTCATCCACATAGAACTCAATAAGAACTCGTGAGATAAGTTAGTATAAATCAATGCAATAACCTTATCATTCTCTAATGTAGCAAATCACTAAAATTATTATTTAATATTGCATACTAAATGCCTCTGCATATTTAATACTCCTATCCTCAAATAGGATCATTAAACAAGAAAACATGCGCAGACAATGTAAACATAACAACAATCTGTCTAAACAGAACAGTCTGTAAAGAATGCAAGAATATTCATACTTATTTAACTCCAAAAATTATGAAAATTACCACATTGTAGAAATTTTGTTGTTACTCATTGTGTAACAATTTCAAGATTTTATCACATTCTGACTTCCCAGAAGAATTCAGACAATGATAGAAAACTTTATGTTTTCAAAACAACAACATATAGACTTGCAAAATAAGCATGGTAAAGGTTATACTTGACCTTTTTATTGAACTAAAAGATGCAAAAATTATTCTAAATAGAAGCAAGCAAATCTCAACAAAATAAAATGACGCTCCAAGCAAAACTCATATCATGTGGTGAATAAAAATATAGCCTCAAGTGATTTTACCGATGGATTGAAGACAAAAGAGGGGATGCCATCCGGGGCATCCCCAAGCTTGGATACTTGGTTGTCCTTGAATATTACCTTGGGATGCCTTGGGCATCCCCAAACTTAGGCTCTTTACACTCCTTATTCCGTATTCCATCAAAACTTCACCCAAAACTTGAAAACTTCACAACACAAAACTCAACAGAAAACTCGTAAGCTCCGTTAGTATAATAAAGCAAATCACCACTTGTGTACTATTGTGAACTCATTATAAATTTATATTAGTGTTATATCTACTGTATTCTAACTTCTCCATGGTTCATACCCTCTGATACTACCCATAGATTCATCAAAATAAGCAAACAACACAATGAAAACAGAATCTATAAAAAATATAACGGTCTATAGTAATCTAGAAACTTCGTATACGTCTGTAAATCCAAAAATTATAAAAAAACAGTACAGTCTAGGAAATTTGTATATAAATCTTGTGTAAAAATTTCAGACCGAAATCATGCTTCTATGATTTTTTTAAATTCTAGCATTAAGCGCAAAAGTTTCTGTTTTTCAGCAAGATCAAATCAACTATCACCATAGATCATCCCAAAGGTCTTACTTGGCACTTTATTGAAACAAAAGCTATAGAAAATGATTACTACAGTAGCTTAATCATGTGTACACACACAAAAGTAGGTATAAGTATTGGGTTGTCTCCGAACAAGCACTTTTCTTTAATGTCTTTTAGTTAGGCATGATTATTTCAATGATGCTCACATAAAAGATAAGAATTGAAAAATAATGGGAGCATCATGAAGAATATGACTAGCACATTTAAGTCTAACCCACTTCCTATGCATAGGGATTTTGTGAGCAAACAATTTATGGGAACAAGAAACAACTAGCATAGGAAGGCAAAACAAGCAAAACTTCAAGATTTTCAACACATAGAAAGGAAACTTGATATTATTGAGGTAGTTAAAAGCATATGTTCCTCTCTCATAATAATTCCCAGTAGCATCATGAATGAATTCAATAATTCTTTTCATGATCCACAAGCATAGAAATTTTATTACTCTCCACATAAGCAAATTTATTCTCATGAATAGTAGTGGGAGCAAACTCAACAAAATAACTATCATGTGAGGCATAATCCAATTGAAAATTAAAATCATGATGACAAGTTTCATGGTTATCATTATTCTTTATAGAATACATGTCATCACAATAATCATCATAGATAGCAACTTTGTTCTCATAATCAATTGGGAACTCTTCCAAAAATAGTGGACTTATCACTAAATAAAGTCATGATCTCCAAATCCACTTTTATCAATATTGTGAAAAGACAACACCATCCAAAATAGTGGGATCATTATTACCTAGAGTTGACACTCTTCCAAACCCACTTTCATCAATATAATCATCATAAATAGGAGGCATGTTATCATCATAATAATCTTTCTCATCAAAACTTGGGGACTAAAAATATCATCTTCATCAAACATAGCATCCCCAAGCTTGTGGCTTTGCATATCATTAGCATCATGGATATTCAAGGAATTTATACTGACAACATTGCAATCATGCTCATCATACAAAGATTTTATGCCAAGCATTTTATTGAATTCTTCTTCTAACAGTTGAGCACAATTTTCCTCTCCATCATTTTCATGAAAGACATTAAATAGATTAAGCGAATGAGGCAACCTCAATTCCATTTTTTGTTAGCATTCTTTTATAAAATAAACTAGTGATAAAACAAGAAACTAAAAGATTCAATTCTAAAGATATAACTTCAAGCACTAACCTCCTCGGCAACGGCACCAGAAAAGAGCTTCATGTCTACTACACAACCTTCTTCTTGTAGACTCGTGTTGGGCCTCCAAGCGCAGAGTTTTGTAGGATAGTAGCAATTTTCCCTCAAGTGGATGACCTAAGGTTTATCAATCCGTGGGCGGTGTAGGACGAAGATGGTCTCTCTCAAACAATCCTGTAACCAAATAACAAAGAGTCTCTTATGTCCCCAACACACCAATACAATGGTAAATTGTATAGGTGCACTAGTTCGGCGAAGAGATGGTGATACAAGTGTAATATGGATGGTAGATATAGGTTTTTGTAATCTGAAAATATAAAAACAGCTAGGTAACTAATAAAAAAGTGAGCAAAATACGGTATTGCAATGCTTGAAAACAAGGCCTATGGTTCATACTTTCACTAGTGCAAATTCTCTCAACAACGATAACATAATTAAATCATATGGCAATCCCTCAACGTGCGACAAATAGACACTCCAAAGTTCCTATCACGGAGAACATAAGATGAAATTGCTTGTAGGGTACGAAACCACCTCAAAGTTATTCTTTCTGATCAATCCATCGAGCTATTTGTTGGGAAACGTTGCATGGAAAACAAAAAAAATATGCACACGCAAGATCTATCCATGGAGATGCATATCAATGAGAGGGGAGAGTGTGTCTATGTACCCTCATAGGTCGTAAGCGGAAGCATTTAGTAACGCGGTTGATGTAGTGAAACTTCTTCGCGATCCAACCGATCGAGTATCGAACGTACGGCACCTCCGCATTCAGCACACGTTCAGCTCGTTGACGTCCTCGCCTTCTTGATCCAGCAAGATGTCGAAGTAGTGGATGAATTCCGGCAGCATGACAGTGTGGTGACAGTGATGGTGAAGCTATATCTGCACGGCTTCCCCTAAGCACTACGAAAATATGACCGAGGGACTAAACTGTGGAGGGGGGCACCGCACACGGGTAAGCAATTGTCGTGGTTATGTCCGGCGTCCCCCTCCCACATATATATAGGTGGGGGAGGAGGGAGCAGCCAAGGAGGCACCCCAAGTAGGCCGAATCCTACTTGGGGTCCTTCCCTAGTGGCGCCCCCCTACCATATTTGTCGGATGGGAAAGGAAAGGGGGAGAGGAAAGGAAGGGGGAGGTCAACTCCCCCTTTCCTTCTCTACCCAAGGGTTGCGGCCTAGAAGGGGCACGCTAGCCCCTTGTGGGCTGGTGTGTCCCCCCCCCCCTTGGCTCATATGGCCCATTAACCTCCTGGGGTGTCCGGAACCCCTTCCGGTGACCTGATTTCTACCCGGTACATCCCGAAACTCTTCCAGTGTCCAAATACCATCGTCCTATATATCAATATTTACCTCCGGACCATTCCGGAGCTCCTCGTCATGTCCATGATCTCATCCGGGACTCCGAAAAACATTCGGTCGCCAAATCATACAACTCATATAACACTATATCGTCAATGAACGTTAAGCGTGCGGACCCTATGGGTTCGAGAACTATGTAGTCATGACCGAGACACTTCTCTGGTCAATAACAAATAGCGGAACCTGGATGCCCATATTGGCTCCTACATATTCTAGGAAGATCTTTATCAATCGAACCGTTATGACAACATATGTAATTCCCTTTGTCCACCGGTATGTTACTCGCCCGAGATTCGATCGTTGGTATGTTCATATGTAGTTCAATCTCGTTACTGGCAAGTATCTTTACTCATTCTGTAATACATCATCTTGCAACTAACTCATTAGTCATTTTGCTTGCAAGGCTTCTTATGATGTGTATTACTGAGAGGGCCCAGAGATACCTCTGCGATACTCGGAGTGACAAATCCTAATGTCCATCTAGGCCAAATCAACAAACACCTTTAGAGATACCTGTAGAGCATCTTTATGATCACCCAGTGATGTTGTGACGTTTGATAGCACACAAGGTATTCCTCCGCTATCTGGGAGTTGCATAGTCTCATAGTCAAAGGAATATGTATTTGACATTAAGAAATCAATAGCAATAAACTGAACGATCAATATGCTAAGATAACATATGGGTCTTGTTCATCACATCATTCTCGTAATGATGATCCTGTTATCAAATGACAACACATGTATATGGTTAGGAAACCTTAACCATCTTTGATCAACGAGCTAGTCTAGTAGAGGCTTACCAGGGACACAGTATTTGTTTATGTATTCACACATGTATTTAAGTTTCCTATCAATACAATTATAGCATGAATAATAAACCTTTATCATGAATAAGGAAATATAAAATCACAACTTTATTATTGCCTCTAGGGCATATTTCCTTCAGTCTCCTACTTGCACTAGAGTCAATAATCTAGATTACATTGTAATGAATCTAACACCCATGGGGTCTTGGTGCAGATCATGTTTCGCTCGTGGAAGAGGCTTAGTCAAGGGGTCTGCTACATTCAAACCCATATGTATTTTCCAAACTTCTATGTCTCCATCCTTGACCTTTTCACGAATGGAGTTGAAGCGTCTCTTGATGTGTTTAGTCCTCTTGTGAAACCTGGATTCCTTCGCCAAGGCAATTGCTCCAGTGTTGACACAAAAGATTTTCATTGGACCCAATGCACTGGTATTACACCCAGATCGGATATGAACTCCTTCATCCAAACTCCTTCATGTGTTGCTTCCGAAGCAGTTATGTATTCAGCTTCACACATAGATCCCGCCACGACACTTTGCTTGGAACTGCACCAACTGACAACTCCACCATTCAATACAAATATGTATCTGGTTTGTGACTTAGAGTCATCCGGATCAGTGTCTAAGCTAGCATCGACGCAACCATTTACGACGAGCTCTTCGCCACCTCCATAAACGAGAAATATATCGGTGGTCCTTTTCAGGTACTTCAGGATGTTCTTGACTGTTGTCCAGTGATCCACTACTCCTGGGTTACTTTGGTACCTCCCTGCCAAACTTATGGCGAGGCACACATCAGGCCTGGTACACATCATAGCATACATGATAGAACCTATGGTTGAGGCATAGGGAATGACTTTCATTTTCTCTCTATCTTCTCCAGTGGTCGGGCTTTGAGTCTGACTCAATTTCAAACCTTGTAACAAAGGCAAGAACCCTTTCTTTGACTGATCCATTTTGAACTATTTCAAAACTTTATCAAGGTATGTGTTTTGTGGAACTCCTATTAAGCGTCTCGATCTATCCCTATAGATCTTGATGCCCAATATATAAGCAGCTTCACCAAGGTCTTTCATCGAAAAATTCTTATTCAAGTATCCTTTATGCTATCCAGAAATTCTATATCATTTCTGATCAACAATATGTCATCCACATATAATATCAGAAATGCTACAGAGCTCCCACTCACTTTCTTGTACATACAGGTTTCACCATAAGTTTGTATAAAACCATATGCTTTGATCACCTCATAAAAGCATATATTCTAACTCCGATATGCTTGCAACAGTCCATAGATGGATCGCTGGAGCTTGCACACTTTGTTAGCACCTTTAGGATTGACAAAACCTTTTGGTTGCATCATATACAACTCTTCTTTAGGAAATCCATTCAGGAATGCAGTTTTGACATCCATTTGCCAGATTTCATAATTATAAAATGTGGCAATTGCTAACATGATGCGGACTGACTTAAGCATCGCTACGGGTGAGAGGGTCTCATCATAGTCAACTCCTTTAACTTGTCGAAAACCTTTTGCAACAATTCGAGCTTTGTCGATGGTGACATTAACCATCAGCGCCAATCTGCTTCTTGAAGATCCATTTATTCCCAATGGCTTTCCGATCATCGGGCAAGTCCACCAAAGTCCACACTTAGTTTCATACATGGAACCTATCTCAGATTTCATGGCCTCAAGCCATTTATCAGAATTTGGGCTCATCATAAATTCTTCATAGTTCGTAGGTTTGCCATGGTCTAATAACATGACTTCTAGGACAGGACTGTCATACCACTCTGGTGCGGAACGTGCTTTGGTCGACCTATGAGGTCCAGTAGTAAATTGATCCAAAGTTTCATGACCATCATCATTACCTTCCTCTCTAGTTGGTTTAGGCATCACGGGAAAAGATTTCTCTAATGTGCTACTTTCCAATTCGAGAGAAGGTACAATCATCTCATCAAGTTCTATTTTCCTCCCACTCACTTCTTTCGAGAGAAACTCATGCTCTAGAAAGGACCCATTCTTGGCAACAAAGATCTTGCTTTCGGATCTGTGGTAGAAGGTGTACCCAATTGTTTCCTTAGGGTATTCTATGAAGACACACTTCTCCGATTTGGGTTCGAGCTTATTAGGCTGAAGCCTTTTGACATAAGTGTCGCAACCCCAAACTTTAAGAAACGACAGATTAGGTTTCTTGCCAAACCACAGTTCATACAGTGTCATCTCAACGGATTTAGACGGTGCCCTATTTAACATGAATGCAGCTGTCTCTAATGCATAGCCCCAAAACGATAGTGGTAAATTGGTAAGAGACAGCATAGAACGCACCATATCCAATAAAGTATGGTTATGACGTTCAGACACACCATTACACTGTGGTGTTCCTGGTGGTGTAAGTTGTGAAACAATTCCACATTGTTTTAGATGAAGGCCAAACTCGTAACACAAATATTCGCCTCCGTGATCAGATCATAGAAACTTTATTTTCTTGTTACGATGATTCTCCACTTCACTCTGAAATGCTTTGAACTTTTCAAATGTTTCAGACTTGTGTTTCATCAAGTAGATATACCTGTACCCACTTAAATCATCTGTGAAGGTCAGAAAATAACGATACCCTCCATGTGCTTCAACACTCATCGGACCGCATACATTGATATGTATTACTTCCAATAAGTCATTAGCTCACTCCATTGATCAGGAGAACGGAGTTTTAGTCATCTTGCCCATGAGGCATGGTTCGAAAGTATCAAGTGATTCCAAAAGTCCATCCGCATGGAGTTTCTTCATGTGCTTTACACCAATATGACCTAAACGGTAGTGCCACAAATATGTTGCACTATCATTATCAACTTTGCATCTTTTGGCATCAATATTATGAATATGTGTATCACCAAGATCGAGATTCAACAAGAATAGATCATTCATCAAGGGTGCATGACCATAAAAGATATTACTCATATAAATAGGACAACCATTATTCTCCGATTTAAATGAATAACCGTCTCACAATAAACAAGATCCAGATATAATGTTCATTATTAATGCTGGCACCAAATAACAATTATTGAGGTCTAAAACTAACCCGAAAGGTATATGTAGAGGTAGCGTGCCGACGGTGATCACATCGACCTTGGAACCATTCCCGACGCGCATCATCACCTCGTCCTTGGCCAGTCTCTGTTTATTTCGCATCTCCTGTTTCAAGTTACAAATATGAGCAATCGAACCAATATCAAATACCCAGGCGCTACTACGAGCATTAGTAAGGTAAACATCAATAACATGTATATCAAATATACCTTTGTTCACTTTGCCATCCTTCTTATCCGCCAAGTATTTGTGGCAGTTCCACTTCCAGTGACCACTCCCTTTGCAGTAGAAGTACTCAGTTTCAGGCTTGGGTCCAGCTTTGGGTTTCTTCCTGGGAGTGGAAACTTGCTTGCCATTCTTCTTGAAGTTCCCATTCTTTCCCTTGCCATTTTTCTTGAAACTAGTGGTCTTGTTAACCATCACCACTTGATGCTCCTTCTTGATTTCTACCTCTTCAGCCTTAAGCATTGCGAAGAGCTCATGAATCGTTTTATTCACCCCTTGCATATTATATTTCATCACGAAACCTTTGTATCTTGGTGGCAGTGATTGAAGAACTCTGTCGATAACACTATCAACTGGAAGTTCAACTCCCAGTTGAGTCAAGTGGTAATGATACCCAGACATTTTGAGTATGTGTTCAAGGACAGAACTGTTCTCCTCCATCTTGCTGCTATAGAACTTGTTGGAGACTTCATATCTCTCAACCAGGGCATTTGCTTGAAATATTAACTTCAACTCTTGAAACATCTCATGTGCTCCATGACATTCAAAACGTCTTTGAAGTCCCGATTCTAAGCTATAAAGCATGGCATACTGAACTATTGAGTAGTCATCAGACTGAGCCTGCCAGACGTTCATAACATCTGTAGTAGCTGTTGTAGTAGGTCTGTCACCTCGCGGTGCATCAAGGTCATAATTCTTCTGTGCAGCACTGAGGATAATACTCAAATTACGGACCCAGTCCGTGTAGTTGCTACCATCATCTTTCAACCTAGCTTTCTCTAGGAACGCATTAAAATTCAGGGGGAACGGTAGCACGGGCCATTAATCTACAACATAGATATGCAAAACTATTAAGACTAAGTTCATGATAAATTAAGTTCGATTAATCAAATTACTTAAGAAATCCCACTTGAATAAACATCCCTCAAGTTATCTAAGTGATACATGATCCGAATCAACTAACTCATGTTCGATCATCACGTGAGATGGGGTAGTCATCAATGGTGAACATCTCTATGTTGATCATATCTACTATATGACTCACATTCGATCTTTCGGTCTCCAGTGTTCCAAGACCATGTCTGTACATGCTAGGCTCGTCAAGTTTAACCCAAGTATTCTGCATGTGCAAAATTGTCTTACACCCGTTGTATGTGAACATAGAGTCTATCACACCTGATCATCACGGGGTGCTTTGAAAGGACGGGGAACACTTTTATCTTGAAATTTAGTGAAGGGATCATCTTATAGTGCTACCACCGTTCTAAGCAAAGTAAGATGCATAAAGTATAAACATCACATGCAATCAAAATATGTGACATGATATGGCCATCATCATCTTGTGCTTTTGATCTCCATCTCCAAAGCATCGTCATGATCTCCATCGTCACCGGCTCGAAACCTTGATCTCCATCAACCGGGTTGTCTCGCGAACTATTGCTTCTACAACTATTGCTAACGCATAGCGATAAAGTAAAGCAATTACATGGCGCTTGCATTTCATACAATAATTAAGAGACAACCCTAAGGCTCCTTCCGGTTGTCGATATTAGAAAACATGATCATCTCATACATCAACATATATCACATCATATCTTGATCATATCACATCACAACATGCCCTGTAAAAACAAGTTAGATGTCCTCTACTTTGTTGTTGCAAGTTTTACGTAGTTGTTACGGGCTTATAGCAAGAATCGTTCTTAACTACGCAAAAACCACAACGGTGATTTATCAAGTTTGCTGTTTTAACCTTCTTCAAGGACCGGCCGCAGTCATATTTGATTCAACTAAAGTAGGAGAAACACACACCCGCCAAGCACCTTTTATGCAAAACTAGTTGCACGTCAGTCGGTGGAACCGGTCTCATGTGCGTGGACATGTAAGGTTGGTCTGGGCCGCTTCATCCCATAATACCGTTGAATCAAAATAAGACGTTGGTGGTAAGCAGTATGACTATCACCGCCCACAACTCTTTGTGTTCTACTCGTGCATATCATCTACGCATAGACCTGGCTCGGATGCCACTGTTGGGAAATGTTGCATGGAAAACAAAAAAAATCTACGCACACGCATGCAAGATCTATCCATGGATATGCATAGCAACGAGAGGGGAGAGTGTGTCTACATACCCTCATAGACCGTAAGCGAAAGCGTTTAGTAACGTGGTTGATGTAGTCGAACTTCTTCGCGATCCAACCGATCGAGTACCGAATGTACAACACCTCCACGTTCAGCACACTTTCAGCTTGGTGACGTCCTCGCCTTCTTGATCCAGCAAGACGGCGAAGTAGTGGATGAGTTCCGATAGCACGATGGTGTGGTGACAGTGATGGTGAAGCTATCTCCACAGGGCTTCGCCTAAGCACTACAGAAATACGACTGTGAGACTAAACTATGGAGGGGGGGCGCCGCACACAGCTAAGCAATTGTCGTGGTTATGTGTGGCGCCGCCCTCCCACAAATTTAGATACATCAAAACTGAGCACCTTTCCAGCCCTCTCAGGCTATTAGCACTTTCAGTCTTTGGATCATCAGTTTTGGGCGTTTTCGGCCGTCAGATTTACTCTTAATCCCGCTTGGAATCATTGTGTTTGCTAAAATTGAGTGTTTCCTTGCTGGGCCGCTGCTCCGGTGACTATTTTGGATGTCTGGTGTGAAATTGGGCCTGATGGGCTTCTACGAGTCTCCTTTCGTGCAGCCACACCCCATGACGCTCCTTTCGTCTCTCTGACTCTCGCCCACGACCTACCCTCGCCAACCCTAGGTGTGCCGCCACCGCCATGTCTTCATCTCGCAACCCCTCAACTGCCCCGTGGGAGCGGCATCTCCGTCTACGCCTACTCACCGTTGTCCTCTTTCTCCGGTATTCCCTAAAGGTAGCAGGGAGCATCTTTTTATTGAGTCGGCGATGAGCTCCATCCCCAAATTAGTGGCGCACTACATCCCTGAAGCATGTGTCCGAGTTCCCCAAATCAGTGGCGCACTACATCCCTGAAGCATGTGTCCGAGTTTTGAAGCCATATTTGGAGTTCTCGGGCGCGCCGTCGCCAGATCCACCATGTCGAGCAACCAGTCGGAGGTACGTACAGATATCTGACCAGTTTCAATTGGGGGCCTCTCGGTTGGGAGGGGCTCAGGGCGTGCGTCATGTTGAGGGTCTGGAATGGCTATAAAGATAGGTTCATGCAGATTTGCCTGGGAGATGATCACTTAATCTGTAAAATTTGATGGTGCCCGCTCGGAGTTCATGCAGATTTGCTTCCTCATGTGTAGTTATAAGTTATTTGTTCACAAACGTCCAGCTGCTGTAGTTGATGCTTGGTTATTGCAGTCCATATGTTAACTCTAAATTGGACAATTGACTCAGTAAAACTACTTTTTGTTTGACTGTATCTTCAGCAAGGGTACTCTTATTTCATGACGCTATACTGAACCACTAGTTTGTTGCTCAAGATGTACTATAGACTCTTAATTGTGATTATTTTGAAGCAAATTTCATGTCTGCTACTTATGGAAATTTAGATAATCGTAGGCTTTTCAGAAGCTTTCGACCCTAGAAAGAAGGCTCTTAAGAAGCTGCACTACATGAATATGCGGATATTACATGTATGTTTTTCTTTTTTAAAATTTCCGATGCTTATGCATCATCCATGTAAGTAGTTAGCATGTATGGAAGATAATATATGTTTTGATCCGTCGAGAGGTGCTTTTTCACTCCCATTCCATTTCGGCTTCGCCTCCAAAATATTTCATTGCTTCTTGCACATCTTGGCTACTTGATTTCTGTAACTTTTTGCAGTTTCATTTCATATTTTCATGTAAGATGTGTTCTACATTAAGTTCTTTATTTTTTGGCTTCATTACATTGTAATCTCATGTTTTTTTGCCATTAAAATAGTAGCCACCTTTTACAATGGAACTAGACACTCTTTTCTCATTTTACAAATGATTTTACCTGATATAATGTAGTACACATTTTTGCAGGAACTATTGTAGGACATGCCAGAAGAGTACAAATCAATGTAAGATGCCATGAGAAACCAAGAGAGGGAATTAAAAACATGTGATAAACATAAGAAAAAGAGGACATAGAGTAGTGGTCTTTAAAAGCACTATTGCATAGATAGGATGATGTTTACCTACAACCACCGTATTCTGTGTATATGTGAATTTCAATCTCTGCCAACTTACAAGTGGTTCAATATAAGAATATGAGGGTGTATAACCAGGATAACAGGATAATATGCCATGGTGGACCACACTAGCTTATCCAAGTGCTCTGAGATATTAGCGTATGCCTGAGCTTTGCCTCGTATGAAGTCCATCACAATTGAACACAGTTCAGTTTTTTTTTTAACTTACAGGCTTACAGCTACTAACTTTATCTTATCCACTCCATTTTCTTGCAAACTAGGTTGAGAAAGGCATGATGTTCTCCGTTGTGTATTCTAAATGGGTTGCTGTGGTGGATGGAGTAGCACGACTTCGATTTCTTTGCTTGCCAAAGAAAAAAAGAATCGCACATTTTCAAAACTTGAGACATTGAGCTTGCGGAACACTTTTCAATTTGTATTCAACCCATGACACAGTATGAGCATGGCCATTTTAACAATAAGTATTTCTCTTAAATATACTCCTTTGTTGGTTTGCAGTTATAATGTGGAGGGTATTTTCCTCTGATGCAACCATACATTGTTAACACATGTATATCATGTGCCAATTGTGATTATTTATCCATTTATTTATTTACTGGCTGCATCCGTGTTTTTCACATCTTTTGTTAACATAGTTTACTACTCCCTCCATTCCATATCAAGTGTTGTTGATTTAGTATGGAGGGAGTACTTTGCAAGAATAAAGTCTATAGTTCTACATTAGTTCTGCCTAAAGTAAGATGGAGTACATTAGTTTGAGATTAACCTAATGTGATTATGTTACTGTTATACGTGACAACCTTAGCGCAACTGCCTAATACATTAGCATAAGATATCCTTTTCCAATTACTAAATGATACAACATATCTTTATGTAATTGAGTTCCTTTGTTTCATTTATCTTATATCTGTGAGAATACTATCAGTTGTCACAACTGCCTGATACATTAGCATAAGAATATCCCTTTTCGATTACTGAATGATATACTTTATGTAATTGAATTTCTATGTTCCATTTATCTTATATTTATGAGAATCCCAACCATTCCAACAAAAAAGTAGACGGGCGCAGTAACGTGCGCCATCGATGATCTAGTATATATATATATAGGTGGGGGCGAGGAGGGAGCAGCCAAGGAGGTGCCCCAAGTAGGCTGAATCCTACTTGGGGTCCTTCCCTAGTGGCGCCTGAGGGAGTCCTGGACTAAGGGGTCCTTGGACGTCCGGCCTGTTATCCATGGGTCGGATTGATGGGCTGTGAAGACATGAAGACCGAAGACTGCACCGTGTCTGGATTGGACTCTACTTGGCATGGAAGGCAAGCTTGGCGACCGAAGATTCCTTCTTATGTAACCGACTCCATGTAAACCCTAGATCCCCTCGGTGTCTATATAAACCGAAGGGGATAGTCCGGAAAGGACGACGCATATACTCATTACCATACCCACATAGGCTAGACTCCTAGGGTTTAGCCATACGATATCGTGGTAGATCAACTCTTGTAATGCTCATATTCATCAAGATCAATTAAGCAGGAAGTAGGGTATTACCTCCATAGAGAGGGCCCGAACCTGGGTAAACATCGTGTCCCCCCGTCTCCTGTTACCATCGATCCTAGACGCGTAGTTCGGGACCCCCTACCCGAGATCCTCCAGTTTTGACACCGACATTGGTGCTTTCATTGAGAGTTCCACTATGTCGTCGACAAGAGGCTCGATGGCCCCTTCAATCATCAATAATGACGTTGTCCAAAGAGGAACCTTCCTTCCTGGACAGATCTTCGTATTCGGCGGCTTCGTACTGCGGGCCAGCTTACTTGGCCATCTGGAGCAGATCGACAGCTACGCCCCTGGCAATCAGGTCGGATTCAGAAGCTTGAACTACATCGCGGATATCCATGGAGACTTGATCTTCAAGGGATTTGAGCCTGCAGTGATCGCTCCCCCTCATCCCGATGAACGTGACTTAAATCTGTCATCGGATCACACCCAGGAGATGGTTCCTGCGGCTGCAACAACCTTAGAGCCAAAGCAGATCGAGCCATCCGAGGCCTCAGGGGGTGTTTGTTTCCAGGGACCTTTTGTGTAGGGACTAGAAAAAGTCCCTCTTAGAGACTTTTTTACCAAACGGGAGGGACTTTTTAGGGACTAAACTAGGCATTTGGGACTAAATGAAGAAGACTCTCAAGGAGGGTCTTTTTGGGACTTTTTGGGACTTTTCCAACAATGCCCCTCCATGCACTCATTGGCCCGCCACCCCATGGTGTTGTTTGATTGTTATTTTCTATATACTAGGGGCAATATGGTCATTTAATAACCTCTAGGAAGGGACTAGGGACTTTTTAGTCTCTGGAAACAAACAGGGAGGGACTTTTTAGGGACTAGGGACTTTTTAGTTGGGACTAGAAAAAGTCCTGGGACTAGAGAACCAAACACCACTTCAGAGTTCGCGGAGTTGGAGCTGCACATGGACTCGACGCCCTGCAGCATTCGCTTTAACAGAACTTCGGACTCGTCTCTGGCTATAAGTTCTGGACTGTGTACACCCACGGACACCGAGTTAGATCGGTTATCGATCTTCGAGTTCAGCGCCGCGGACGTCTTCAAGCACTCGCCTTTGGGTGACATGCTAAAATCTTTTAAGAATTTGTCCTTGGAGAAGGACTCATAGCCGAACTGTGTCCGGTTCGAGCTAGAGATGGATGATGAGGAATTTTGCTTCCCACCCGCCACCCACCTCATAGCCACCGTCGATGATTTAACCGACATACTTGACTATGGCTCCGTAGACATCGACGGTGTGGACGACGATGCTGACAAATAGCAAGGCCAAGACCCACCATTCACTGGATGTTGGACGGCTACCTCTTCATACGACGTGTACATGGTTGATACACCTAAAGGATCTGGCGACGACAAAGAAGAGCCAGATGTGAATAAAACCTCCGAGACACAGCCCAAGTGTCGGCGGCCCAAACGCCGCCCCAAGCCCCGCCGCTCAAAGGAAGGAAACACTGGCACCGGAGAGAATAGTACCCCGGGCGACGCCGAAAACAATGAAGACCCTGTCGGGGCTACATCCGAACAGGAACACAACAGCAGGCAAGACAACCCTGACGAACAGGCCATAGAAGATAACTCGGGGGACGATAGTTACCATCCACCCTATGAGGAGGAGACAAGCCTTGGCAACGAAGACTTCATCATGCCTGAGGATCCTCTCAAGCAGGAGCGCTTTAAGCTTCAGCTCATAGCCACTGCAAGGAGCCTGAAAAAGAAACAACAGCGTCTTCAAGCCGAACAGGACCTGCTCGTCGACAGATGGACTGATGTCCTGACAGCCGAGGAATATGGCCTCAACCGCCTAGCCAAGAGCTACCCGAAACGCAGACTGCTACCTCAATTCGATGAGGAGGCGCTGGAGCACATATCTCCCTCGCGTAATGCGGACCGACCACCACGTGGTCAGGACAGGGCGGCCGAACGGCCACCTCGCAGTCGGGATAAAGCGGCAACTCAGGCCGAACAGCTGACCGCCCACCACCCCACCGTAATAAAGACGGAGAAGTCTGGAGTCATATGTACGACCTCCGACAGACACTGGACAGTAAAGCAGGACACACAAGATCGATCTATGGATCACGAGGACGTGCTTCTAGGCACGACGACGGCCACCTATTCGGATGTGACAAACCTAATCACGCTCAGGCCGAATATAGCAGACGGACTCCCTCGGAGGTCCGCCATGATGCGGCCCGATACAGATGCGCCGCACACCCGATGTGCTTCACAGATGAAGTATTGGATCATGAATTCCCCGAGGGGTTCAAGCCCATCAATATCGAATCATACGATGGCACAACTGATCCTGCAGTATGGATTGAGGATTTCATCCTCCACATCCACATGGCCCAAGGAAACGACCTCCACGCCATCAAATACCTCTCATTAAAGCTCAAAGGACCAGCTCGGCACTGGTTAAATAGCCTGCCTGAGAACTCCATCGGCAGCTGGGAAGACTTGAAAGAGGCTTTCCTCGACAACTTCCAAGGAACTTATGTCCGGCCACCAGACGCCGATGACCTAAGCCACATAGTTCAACAACCTGGAGAATCAGCCAGAAAATTCTGGAGTAGGTTCCTAACCAAGAAGAACCAGATCGTTGACTGTCCGGATGCCGAGGCCCTAGCAGCCTTTAAACACAGCATCCGTGACGAATGGCTAGCACGCCACCTCGGACAAGAAAAACCAAAGTCAATGGCAGCCCTTACGGCACTCATGACCCGCTTTTGCGCAGGCGAGGACAGCTGGCTGGCTCGTAGCAAAAACAGAGCCAGCGAGGCAGGCCCCACCAAGGCCAAGAACAGCACCGGCAAGCTCCAGCGCAATAGACACAAACGCCGAAGCAATGGCGACAACACCGAGGACACCATAGTCAACGCCGGATTTAGTGGCTCCAAGTCCGGCCAACGGAAGAAGCCCTACAAAAGAAATAATGAAGGACCTTCCAGCTTGGACCGCATACTCGACCGTCCGTGCCAAATTCATGGCACCCCGGATAAGCAAGCCAATCATACCAACAGGGACTGTTGGGTCTTCAAGCAGGCTGGCAAGTTAAATGCCGAAAATAAAGAAAAGGGGTCACAAAGTGAGGACGATGATGAAGAGCCCCGGCAGCAGAACACCGGGGGACAGAATGTTGGAAATATGCCCTAGAGGCAATAATAAAAGCATTATTATTATATTTCCTTGTTCATGATAATTGTCTTTATTCATGCTATAATTGTGTTATTCGGAAATCGTAATACATGTGTGAATAATAGACACCAACATGTCCCTAGTAAGCCTCTAGTTGACTAGCTCATTGATCAACAGATAGTCATGGTTTCCTGACTATGGACATTGGATGTCATTGATAACGAGATCACATCATTAGGAGAATGATGTGATGGACAAGACCCAATCCTAAACATAGCACAAGATCGTATAGTTCGTTTGCTAGAGTTTTCCAATGTCAAGTGTCTTTTCCTTAGACCATGAGATCGTGTAACTCCCGGATACCGTATGAGTGCTTTGGGTGTACCAAATTTCACAACGTAACTGGTGACTATAAAGGTATACTACGGGTATCTCCGAAAGTGTCTGTTGGGTTGACATGGATCAAGACTGGGATTTGTCACTCCGTATGACGGAGAGGTATCACTGGGCCCACTCGGTAATGCATCATCATAATGAGCTCAAAGTGACCAAGTGTCTGGTCACGGGATCATGCATTACGGTACGAGTAAAGTGACTTGCCGGTAACGAGATTGAACGAGGTATTGGGATACCGATGATCGAATCTCGGGCAAGTAACATACCGATTGACGAAGGGAATTGTATACGGGGTTGCTTGAATCCTCGACATCGTGGTTCATCCGATGAGATCATCGAGGAGCATGTGGGAGCCAACATGGGTATCCAGATCCCGCTGTTGGTTATTGACCGGAGAGCGATCTCGGTCATGTCTACATGTCTCCCGAACCCGTAGGGTCTACACACTTAAGGTTCGGTGATGCTAGAGTTGTAGGGATATGTATATGCAGTAACCCGAATGTTGTTCGGAGTCCCAGATGAGATCCCGGACGTCACGAGGAGTTCCGGAATGGTCCGGAGGTAAAGAATTATATATGGGAAGTCTTGTTTTGGTCGCCGGAAAGGTTTCGCGCATTATCGGTATTGTACCGGGAGTGCCGAAAGGGGTCCGGGGGTCCACCAAGGGGGTCCACTTGCCCCGGGGGGGCACATGGGCTGTAGGGGTGTGCGCCTTGGCCTGTATGGGCCAAGGGCACCAGCCCCAAGAGGCCCATGCGCCAAGAGATAAGGGAAAGGAAGAGTCCTAAAGGGGGAAGGCACCTCCTAGGTGCCTTGGGGAGGATGGACTCCTCCCTGGCCACACCCTTCCTTGGAGGAAGGGCCAAGGCTGCGCCCCCCCCCCCTCTCCCTTGGCCCTATATATAGTGGGGGGAAGGGAGGGCAGCCACACCTAAGCCCTGGAGCCTCCCTCTCCCTCTCCAACACCTCCTCCTCCTCCGTAGAGCTTGGCGAAGCCCTGACGGAGTACTGCAGCTCCACCACCACCACGCCGTCGTGCTGCTGCTGGAGCCATCTTCCTCAACCTCTCCTTCCCCTTGCTGGATCAAGAAGGAGGAGAAGTCACGCTGACCGTACGTGTGTTGAACACGGAGGTGCCGTCCGTTCGGCGCTAGGATCTCCGGTGATTTGGATCACGTCGAGTACGCCTTCCTCATCCCCGTTCTTTGAACGCTTCCGCGCGTGATCTACAAAGGTATGTAGATGCAATCCGATCACTCGTTGCTAGATGAACTCCTAGATGGATCTTGGTGAAACCGTAGGAAAATTTTTGTTTTCTGCAACGTTCTCCAACAGTGGCATCATGAGCTAGGTCTATGCGTAGTTCCTTTTGCACGAGTAGAACACAATTTGTTGTGGGCGTAGATGTTGTCAACTTTCTTGCCGCTACTAGTCTTATTTTGCTTCAACGGTATTGTGGGATGAAGCGGCCCGGACCAACCTTACACGTACGCTTACGTGAGACCGGTTCCACCGACTGACATGCACTAGTTGCATAAGGTGGCTAGCGGGTGTCTGTCTCTCCCACTTTAGTTGGAGCGAATTTGATGAAAAGGGTCCTTATGAAGGGTAAATATAAGTTGACAAATCACGTTGTGGCTTTCACGTAGGTAAGAAAACGTTATTACTAGAACCCTATTTCTGCCACGTAAAACTTGCAACAACAATTAGAGGACGTCTAACTTGTTTTTGCAGCAAGTGCTTTGTGATATGATATGGCCAAAGTTGTGATGAATGATGAATGATATATATGTGATGTATGAGATGTTCATGCTATTGTAATAAGAATCACGACTTGCATGTCGATGAGTATGACAACCGGCAGGAGCCATAGAAGTTGTCTTTATTTTTGTATGACCTGCGTGTCATCGAGAAACGACATGTAAATTACTTTACTTTATTGCTAAATGCGTTAGCCGTAGTAGTAGAAGTAATAGTTGGCGAGCAACTTCATGGAGACACGATGATGGAGATCATGATGATGGAGATCATGGTGTCATGCCGGTGACAAGATGATCATGGAGCCCCAAGATGGAGATCAAAGGAGCTATGTGATATTGGCCATATCATGTCACTATTATTATTTGATTGCATGTGATGTTTATCATGTTTCTGCATCTTGTTTACTTAGAACGATGGTAGTAAATAAGATGATCCCTCATAATAATTTCAAGAAAGTGTTCCCCCTAACTGTGCACCGTTGCGACAGTTCGTTGTTTCGAAGCACCACGTGATGATCGGGTGTTAGATTCCAACGTTCACATACAACGGGTGTAAGACAGATTTACACATGCAAACACTTAGGTTGACTTGACGAGCCTAGCATGTACAGACATGGCCTCGGAACACAGAAGACCAAAAGGTTGAGCATGAGTCGTACAGAAGATACGATCAACATGAAGATGTTCACCGATGTTGACTAGTCCGTCTCACGTGATGATCGGACACGGCCTAGTTAACTCGGATCATGTTATACTTAGATTACAGGAGGGATGTCTATCTAAGTGGGAGTTCATTGAATAATTTGATTAGATGAACTTAATTATCATGAACTTAGTCTAAAATATTTACAATATGTCTTGTAGATCAAATGGCCAATGTAGTCCTCAACTTCAACGCGTTCCTAGAGAAAACCAAGCTGAAAGACGATGGCAGCAACTACACGGATTGGGTCCGGAACCTGAGGATCATCCTCATAGCTGCCAAGAAAGATTATGTCCTACAAGCACCGCTGGGTGACGCACATGTTCTCCCTGCAGAACAAGACGCTATGAACGCTTGGCAGGCACGTACCGATGACTACTCCCTCGTTCACCGCGGCATGCTTTACAGCTTAGAGCCGGGGCTCCAAAAGCGTTTTGAGAGACACGGAGCATATGAGATGTTCGAAGAGCTGAAAATGGTTTTCCAAGCTCATGCCTGGGTCGAGAGATATCAAGTCTCCGAAAAGTTCTTCAACTGTAAGATGGAGGAAAACAGTTCTGTCAGTGAGCACATACTCACTATGTCTGGGTTGCATAACCGCTTGACTCAGCTGGGAGTTAATCTCCCGGATGACGCGGTCATTGACAGAATCCTTCAGTCGCTTCCACCGAGCTACAAGAGCTTTGTGATGAACTTCAATATGCAGGGGATGGAAAAGACCATTCCTGAAGTATTTGCAATGCTAAAATCAGCAGAGGTAGAAGTCAAAAAGGAACATCAAGTGTTGATGGTGAATAAAACCACTAAGTTCAAGAAGGGCAAGGGTAAGAAAGCCTTCAAGAAGGACGGCAAGGGAGTTGCCACGCCCGGCAAGCAAGCTGCCGGGAAGAAGCCAAAGAATGGACCCAAGCCCGAGACTGAGTGCTTTTATTGCAAGGGAAGTGGTCACTGGAAGCGGAACTGCCCCAAATACTTAGCGGACAAGAAGGCCGGCATCACGAAAGGTATATGTGATATACATGTAATTGATGTGTACCTTACCAGTACTCGTAGTAGCTCCTGGGTATTTGATACCGGTGCGGTTGCTCACATTTGTAACTCAAAACAGGAGCTGCGGAATAAGCGGAGACTGGCGAAGGACGAGGTGACGATGCGCATCGGGAATGGTTCCAAGGTCAATGTGATCACCGTCGGCACGCTACCTCTACATTTACCTTCGGGATTAGTTTTAAACCTTAATAATTGTTATTTAGTTCCAGCTTTGAGCATGAACATTGTATCAGGATCTCGTTTAATTCGAGATGGCTACTCATTTAAATCCGAGAATAATGGTTGTTCTATTTATATGAGAGATATGTTTTATGGTCATGCTCCGATGGTGAATGGTTTATTCTTAATGAATCTCGAGCGTAATGCTACACATGTTCATAGTGTGAGTACCAAAAGATGTAAGATTGATAATGATAGTCCCACATACTTGTGGCACTGCCGCCTTGGTCACATAGGTGTCAAACGCATGAAGAAGCTCCATGCTGATGGACTTTTAGAGTCTCTTGATTACGAATCATTTGACACGTGCGAACCATGCCTCATGGGTAAAATGACCAAGACTCCGTTCTCAGGAACAATGGAGCGAGCAACCAACTTATTGGAAATCATACATACTGATGTGTGCGGTCCAATGAGTGTTGAGGCTCGCGGTGGCTATCGTTATGTTCTCACCCTCACTGACGACTTGAGTAGATATGGGTATATCTATTTAATGAAACACAAGTCTGAGACCTTTGAAAAGTTCAAGGAATTTCAGAGTGAGGTTGAGAATCAACGTGACAGGAAAATCAAGTTCCTGCGATCAGATTGTGGAGGAGAATACTTGAGTCACGAGTTTGGCACACACTTAAGAAAATGTGGAATAGTTTCACAGCTCACGCCGCCTGGAACACCTCAGCGTAATGGTGTGTCCGAACATCGTAATCGCACTCTATTAGATATGGTGCGATCTATGATGTCTCTTACCGATTTACCGCTATCTTTTTGGGGCTATGCTTTAGAGACTGCCGCATTCACTTTAAATAGGGCTCCGTCGAAATCCGTTGAGACGACACTGTATGAATTATGGTTTGGGAAGAAACCTAAGCTGTCGTTTCTAAAAGTTTGGGGATGCGATGCTTATGTCAAGAAACTTCAACCTGAAAAGCTCGAACCCAAGTCGGAAAAATGCGTCTTCATAGGATACCCTAAAGAAACTATTGGGTATACCTTCTACCTCAGATCCGAAGGCAAGATCTTTGTTGCCAAGAATGGATCCTTTCTTGAGAAGGAGTTTCTCTCGAAAGAAGTCAGTGGGAGGAAAGTAGAACTTGATGAAGTATTACCTCTTGAACCAGAAAATGGCGCAGCTCAAGAAAATGTTCCTGAGGTGCCTACACCGACTAGAGAGGAAGTTAATGATGATCAAGATACTTCTGATCAAGCTCCTACTGAAATTCGAAGGTCCACAAGGACACGTTCCGCACCAGATTGGTACGGCAACCCTGTCTTGGAAATCATGTTGTTAGACAACGGTGAACCTTCGAACTATGAAGAAGCGATGGCGGGCCCGGATTCCGACAAATGGCTGGAAGCCATGAAATCCGAGATAGGATCCATGTATGAAAACGAAGTATGGACTTTGACTGACTTGCCCGTAGAGCGGCGAGCCATAGAAAATAAATGGATCTTTAAGAAGACAGACGCGGATGGTAATGTGACCATCTATAAAGCTCGGCTTGTCGCTAAGGGTTATCGACAAGTTCAAGGGGTTGACTACGATGAGACTTTCTCACCGGTAGCGAAGCTGAAGTCCGTCCGAATCATGTTAGCAATTGCCGCATTCTATGATTATGAAATATGGCAAATGGACGTCAAAACGGCATTCCTTAATGGTTTCCTTAAGGAAGAATTGTATATGATGCAGCCGGAAGGTTTTGTCGATCCTAAGAATGCTGACAAGGTGTGCAAGCTCCAACGCTCGATTTATGGGCTGGTGCAAGCATCTCGGAGTTGGAACATTAGCTTTGATGAGATGATCAAAGCGTTTGGGTTTACACAGACTTATGGAGAAGCCTGTGTTTACAAGAAAGTGAGTGGGAGCTCTGTAGCATTTCTCATATTATATGTAGATGACATACTTTTGATGGGAAATGATATAGAACTCTTGGACAGCATTAAGGCCTACTTGAATAAGAGTTTTTCAGTGAAGGACCATGGAGAAGCTGCATATATATTAGGCATCAAGATCTATAGAGATATATCAAGACGCCTCATAGGTCTTTCACAAAGCACATACCTTGATAAGATATTGAAGAAGTTCAATATGGATCAGTCTAAGAAGGGGTTCTTACCTGTGTTGCAAGGTGTGAAATTGAGCTCAGCTCAATGTCCGACCACGGCAGAAGATATAGAAGAGATGAGTGTCATCCCCTATGCCTCAGCCATAGGTTCTATTATGTATGCCATGCTGTGTACCAGACCTGATGTAAACCTTGCCGTAAGTTTGGTAGGTAGGTACCAAAGTAATCCCGGCAAGGAACACTGGACAGCGGTCAAGAATATCCTGAAGTACCTGAAAAGGACTAAGGAAATGTTTCTCGTTTATGGAGGTGACGAAGAGCTCGTCATAAAAGGTTACGTCGACGCTAGCTTTGACACAGATCTGGATGACTCTAAGTCACAAAATGGATACGTGTATATTTTGAATGGTGGGGCAGTAAGCTGGTGCAGTTGCAAGCAGAGCGTCGTGGCGGGATCTACATGTGAAGCGGAGTACATGGCAGCCTCGGAGGCAGCGCATGGAGCAATTTGGGTGAAGGAGTTCATCACCGACCTAGGAGTCATACCCAATGCGTCGGGGCCGATCAAGCTCTTCTGTGACAACACTGGAGCTATTGCACTTGCCAAGGAACCCAGGTTTCACAAGAATACAAGGCACATCAAGCGTCGCTTCAACTGCATTCGTGAAAATGTTCAAGATGGAGACATAGATATTTGTAAAGTACATACGGACCTGAATGTAGCAGATCCGTTGACTAAACCTCTCCCTAGAGCAAAACATGATCAACACCAGAATTCCATGGGTGTTCGATTCATCACAACGTAACTAGATTATTGACTCTAGTGCAAGTGGGATACTGTTGGAAATATGCCCTAGAGGCAATAATAAAAGCATTATTATTATATTTCCTTGTTCATGATAATTGTCTTTATTCATGCTATAATTGTGTTATCCGGAAATCGTAATACATGTGTGAATAATAGACACCAACATGTCCCTAGTAAGCCTCTAGTTGACTAGCTTGTTGATCAACATATAGTCATGGTTTCCTGACTATGGACACTGGATGTCATTGATAACGAGATCACATCATTAGGAGAATAATGTGATGGACAAGACCCAATCCTAAACATAGCACAAGATCGTATAGTTCGTTTGCTAGAGTTTTCCAATGTCAAGTGTCTTTTCCTTAGACCATGAGATCGTGTAACTCCCGGATACCGTAGGAGTGCTTTGGGTGTACCAAACGTCACAACTTAACTGGGTGACTATAAAGGTATACTACGGGTATCTCCGAAAGTGTCTGTTGGGTTGACACGGATCAAGACTGGGATTTGTCACTCCGTATGACGGAGAGGTATCACTGGGCCCACTCGGTAATGCATCATCATAATGAGCTCAAAGTGACCAAGTGTCTGGTCACGGGATCATGCATTACGGTACGAGTAAAGTGACTTGCCGGTAACGAGATTGAACGAGGTATTGGGATACCGACGATCGAATCTCGGGCAAGTAACATACCGATTGACGAAGGGAATTGTATACGGGGTTGCTTGAATCCTCGACATCGTGGTTCATCCGATGAGATCATCAAGGAGCATGTGGGAGCCAACATGGGTATCCAGATCCCGCTGTTGGTTATTGACCGGAGAGCGATCTCGGTCATGTCTACATGTCTCCCGAACCCGTAGGGTCTACACACTTAAGGTTCGGTGACGCTAGGGTTGTAGGGATATGTATATGCAGTAACCCGAATGTTGTTCGGAGTCCCGGATGAGATCCCGGACGTCACGAGGAGTTCTGGAATGGTCCGGAGGTAAAGAATTATATATGGGAAGTCTTGTTTTGGTCGCCGGAAAGGTTTCGCGCATTATCGGTATTGTACCGGGAGTGCCGAAAGGGGTCCGGGGGTCCACCAAGGGGGTCCACTTGCCCCGAGGGGCCACATGGGCTGTAGGGGTGTGCGCCTTGGCCTGTATGGGCCAAGGGAACCAGCCCCAAGAGGCCCATGCGCCAAGAGATAAGGGAAAGGAAGAGTCCTAAAGGGGGAAGGCACCTCTGAGGTGCCTTGGGGAGGATGGACTCCTCCCTGGCCGCACCCTTCCTTGGAGGAAGGGCCAAGGCTGCGCCCCCCCCTCTCCCTTGGCCCTATATATAGTGGGGGGAAGGGAGGGCAGCCACACCTAAGCCCTGGTGCCTCCCTCTCCCTCTCCAACACCTCCTCCTCCTCCGTAGAGCTTGGCGAAGCCCTGACGGAGTACTGCAGCTCCACCACCACCACGCCGTCGTGCTGCTGCTGGAGCCATCTTCCTCAACCTCTCCTTCCCCTTCCTGGATCAAGAAGGAGGAGACGTCACGCTGACCGTACGTGTGTTGAACACGGAGGTGCCATCCGTTCGGCGCTAGGATCTCCGGTGATTTGGATCACGTCGAGTACGCCTTCCTCATCCCCGTTCTTTGAACGCTTCCGCGCGTGATCTACAAAGGTATGTAGATGCAATCCGATCACTCGTTGCTAGATGAACTCCTAGATGGATCTTGGTGAAATCGTAGGAAAATTTTTGTTTTCTGCAACGTTCTCCAACACAGAAGAAATCCACCCCCACCCCCAAGTCAAAACAGTGAATATGATATACGCCACGACATCCCCAGAAAGGAGAGCAAACGAGCACTCGGGGACGTCTACGCGGTAGAGCCAGTCGCCCCCAAGTTCAATCCATGGTCGTCATTTCCAATCACTTTTGATCGACGAGATCATCCGACTAGTATCCGCCACGGTGGTTCGGCCGCACTGGTCCTTGACCCAATCATCGACGGATTCCACCTCACACGAGTCCTGATGGATGGTGGAAGCAGCCTCAATCTGCTGTACCAGGATACAGTACGGAAGATGGGCATTAATCCCTCACGAATCAAACCAACAAAGACTACCTTTAAAGGAGTCATACCAGGTGTAGAGGCCCGCTATATAGGCTCAATCACGCTAGAGGTGGTCTTCGATTCTCCGGACAACTTCCGAAGCGAAGAGTTAATCTTCGATATCGGCCCCTTCCGCAGTGGCTACCACGCACTACTCGGACGAACCACGTTTGCTAGATTTAACGCAGTGCCACACTATGCTTATCTCAAGCTCAAGATGCCTGGTCCACGCGGCGTCAGAACAGTCAATGGCAATACGGAACTCTCCCTCCGAACAGAGGAGCAAACCGCCGCCCTGGCAGCAGAAGTACAGAATAGCCTTCTCAAGAAGCATTGTAATCCAGTTGCCGAGCCCCCGGACACCATCAAGAGGGTCCAGACTACACTGCAGCAGGACAGCGCGGCTCGTCAAGAGCTCGACTAGCAATTCGGCCTCCGTCCCAGCCCCAATGAGGTAGTGGCATTCGTACCACGCGTACACAATTACGCATTCAAAATTCCATGGACATCGACGGAGGCATGAGACAACCTGGGGGCTACAATTCGGCAAAACCGATCCCGGACACACATACTTTTGCTTATTTTTCTCATTATAGGCACCTTTTTTCACAGGCCTGATATCAAGTCCTCTAGAAGGACTGGAACGCAACAGAGGCAAGCAACACAGGTGTGTAGGGTAACCTTTACACGTTCTTCTTGACGGTATTCACACTTATTTCTCAGGACCCGCACGCTGCGCTATACTGATTCTGGAACGTTAAATGGCCGGATACTTCTAGCACCATCTATACAAGATATGCCTTGACGTATCCATCCACTTATAATAAAAATGGTTTGTGGCCCAGTCCCTGTGTTTTTCGCTTCTTACTTCGTTTTATTTCGATCTGCCTATCTGCTGCATCGACACTATTTTACGTTTCATATTCGCCAGGGGCTACCTATCGCCCCACAATACGGCAGCACAGCTCGAACACTTCTATATATAAGTTCGGCACCCTGAATCTAGCATTATATGCATTGGCTCCGAATCATGTCTTTGGTCAATAGTTGGGTTGCCCGGCTCCTGTGCTTGCTACCCTATGTTCCGCTCCATCGGCTAGGGTAGTAAAGGGAGAACTACTGCGATTGTGCCCTGGCTTGGACCGGACGAGCACCTCAGTAGAGAAAGCCGAAAACTGGCTGTCATGATACGGTGAGAGCCGGTCAGCTACTCGAGGGTTACAAATTGTTTGAGATTTTATCAGCATTATGCGAAAGATCGACACTTCCCGATCAGATGATGACAGCACTCTGTCTCGAACCAGGGGCTGCACTCGTGCTTTATTATAAAACTCCTATGGCTAAGTGAGGGTGTTTAAGCCATATAGTCCGATTTCCTTGGTCGTTGCGCTAAACAACTCCTTCAAGGACCATGTAATTGGATCAAGATTGTTTAGATTCCATCCCGAACACCTCCATACTACCTACGTGAGGGCAGAAGCCGACGACTGGCCAACCCTCAGATTACATATAAGACGGCCGCACAGGAGGAAACAATCAAACCATAACAAAATTGCATTAACAAAACAGGCTTTGTTTCTCATAATACAAGGCAAAGGCAAACATGAATACATTCATTCAAACACAATGTCTTGTGAACATTGTGCTGCCGCAAGGCGAGACCCCTCCATGACATCCGCAAAATACCGTTCCGGTGTACGGTGCTCCTTGCCCTCCGGTGGCCCCCTGGTCACCTCGACGGCGTCCATCTTCGCCCACCACATCTTGCAACGGGCGAAAGCCATGCGCGCACCTTCAATACAGGTTGAGCGCTTCACGATGTCCAGCCGAGGACACGCGTTCACCACCCGCCTCACGAGTCCGAAGTAGCTGCTGGGCATAGCTTCGGCTGGCCATAGCCGGATTATCAAATCCTTAATGGCTAGTTCGGCCACCCTATGCAGCTCCACCAGCTGTTTCAGCTGATTGGTGAAGGACACGGGATGCTCCGGCGCTGCATACTGCGACCAGAATAGCCTCTCCGTGGAACCCCCTCCTTCGGCTCGATAGAACTCCGCGGCATCGGATACACTGCGTGGCAAATCCGCGAAGGCCCCTGGGGAACTTCGAACTCGAGTTAGTAAAAGGTACTGCTTCTCTGCATACTTGCTTTGCATCTTAAATGCCTTACCCGCCGTGATCTTCTTGGGCTCTTGGATCTCCTGGAGGGTGGCCTGGGCCTCATTCCATGCAGTCTTCGCGCTTTGACGAGCCTTGGCGAGTTCGGTCCCTTGAACCGATGCATCATGCTCCAAGGTATCGCATTTTTTCACCGCATCCTGGAGCTCCTGCTGGAGTTCTTTGACCCGGGCCTTGAGCTTCTTACGGGCGGCCTGCTGCTGGACAGCCTTCTCCTCGGCCTCGCCCAGGGCCTTCTTCAGGGCCTCGACCTCGGTTGCGGCTTCTGCACATATAACGATACCACTGTCACTACACAACGCTTATCCTTTCCCGAACATATAGCAAGTCGTTCCTCACCTTGCTTCTCTTGGAGCCGAACCTTAATCTCGCCGAGCTCGTTCTCGGTCCGCTCGGGCTTCTGCTTCAGCTCGGAGACCTCGGCAGTATGCGAGGCCGCGGCCAACAGCGACGCCTGCTTATTCATACATATTCTGTTAGTCTCCTACAATAAGAGGTTGATCCTCTGTCCGGTTCTTCTTGCCGAACTCCGGACAGTGTCTCAGGGGCTACTGAATACATGGGGTTTTCCTCTTTCTATGTCACTTACCTCGAAACCCGTCAACAGATTGCTGCAGGCTTCGTCTAGTCCACTCTTGGCGGACTGAACCTTCTCGATCACCGCACCCATAAGGACACGGTGCTCGTCCACAACAGAGGCGCCTCATAGCACCTCCATCAGGTCATCCGGCGCCCCTGGCTAGACAGGGGCCACCGGTGGAATTGGCACACCCCCCTCCTTCGAAGGAGGGTGCTCGCCTGATTCCGGAGCCATATGGATCTCCGGAATCGTATCCGACTGAGGGCGGAACTCAATACGGCCCTCTTTGCCGGTCTCCTTGGGAATCTGCTTCCCCATCTGTCCGGTAGCGGAGGTCCTGCCTTGTGGCGCCCCCCGGACAATGTCTTGAGCTCCTCCCTTCGGAGAGGCCCTCCGGGGTAACACTTCGGTGTCGTCCCTGGCCTCGGGGGAGCAAGCAGGTGGTGGCGACATGCTCGCCATCTCCGACGGAGCCAGCGAATCTCCAGATGAGGAACGCTGGATAAGGTCATGGGCCGGACTGCAAAAGTATGGATTAACCATGTTAGCATAATAAAAAGAAAGGGCTGGATATGCGCGTAAACGAGCCATGTCGCTTACGATGCGGTCTGAGGCCTAGTGCGGGGGCGTCGTTCCGGACTACTGTCAACGTCCCACGCGGTGTTGACTGCTGGGGCGCCCTTCCCCTTTTTGGGCGCTTTTGCCTCTGGATGTGCTGGGGCCACCCTCTTCTTCTTCTTCTCCTCGGGAGGAGGGTTGTTTTCCTCCTCCTCCTCTTCCTTGTCATTGTCCTCGGGGACGGAGGAATGGGCCTCGTCGTCTTCGGACGTCGCGTCCGAAGCGCCCTTGCGACGGGAGACACTCTTGGCCCCCTTGGCCTTCTTCTCCGGCGTCGTATATGGCGCCGACACCAGCATCCTCGCCAGGTGCAAGATGACCGGTTCCTCGGGTAGTGGCACCGGACACTGGATCAGCTGCGCCTTCTCCACCCAGTCCTGAAGGAGCAATACTAAATCTCAGACATCATCCTCAAAACATTCAAGTTGGGAATACGTCAAAAGAAACATACCTCGTTGGTGGGGCATTTACAATTGTGACCACCGTCTGAGTCCGTGGCCGGTGGCTTCTCGTTGCCCTTAAAGAGCAACTTCCAGGCCCCTTCATGAGAAGTGTCGAAGAGCCTTCTCAAGGTCTGCTGCTTCTTCGAATTGAACTCCCATAAAGGGCGGCTTCGATGCTGGCACGGAAGAATCCGGTGGACCAACATCACCTGGATAACGTCGACGAACTTGATGTCCTTGGTCACCATGCTTTGAACGCGTGTCTGCAGCGCTATCAGCTCGTCAGGTGAACACCAGTCCGAACTCTTCTCGACCCAGGAGGTGAGCTGCGTGGGAGCACTAGAGCGGAATTCGACAGCTGCGGCCCAGGTGGTGCCGCGAGGTTCTGTGATGTAGAACCACTGCTTTTGCCATTCCTTTACTATCTCTATAAAGGTGCCTTTGGGCCAGGAGACATTGGATAGCTTGCTCACCATGGCCCGTCCACACTCCACGTGCTGACCATCCACCACCTTCGGCTTCACGTTGAAGACTTTGAGCCACAGCCCGAAGTGGGGATGGATGCGGAGGAAGGCCTCGCACACGATGATAAACGCTGAGATGTTGAGGATGGAATTCGGGGACAGATCATGGAAATCTATCATGTAATAGTACATCATCCCGCGGATGAAAGGGTGGAGTGGAAACCCTAGCCCATGGAGGAAATGGGGGATGAAGACTACTCTCTTTGTGGGCTCCGGCGTGGGGACGACTTGTCCCTCGGCTGGCAGACGATGGGCGGTCTCTTTTGCCAAATATCCGGCCGCTCGGAGCTCAATAGTGTCCTCCTCCTTGACGGAGGAGACCATCTACTTGCCCTGACCACCAGATCTGGACATGGTTGCTTGAGTGGAAAGGAGATGGGAACTTGGGCGTTGGAGCTTGAGATCGGAAGGGTGAAGATAGAGAGAAGGCGTGAGGAGAGGAAGGGGGATCCTTATCCCCTTATAAAGGCAGCAGATATTAAATGCCTCCTCACTCACCTTAGGATTCGCCCGTTCCCTAGGGCTGTATGAACAGCACGATTGAGTTACCCATGCCCGCATTGATGAGAATCCCGCGATATGGGGACACGATCTCTGTTTCGACAAGACATGCCAATAGCAACCGCATCTCAAAACATGGGATGGCAGAAGAAAAACGGTTCAAAATTATAACCGGACAGACACGATGTCGTGTTGGAGAGAAGCTGTCAACAGATTGGATTCATGCAAATATTATATTCTCTCTGCGGTTGTCTACGGTGTGCATAAAAGGTCCGGACGCACTTATTTCGTCCGAAGACTATTCTGGAGTTTGGAAGGAGGGAACCCGCCTTGCAATGCCGAAGGCAAATCTGCGCGCCGGACTCCTCGTCATTGAAGCCAGGTTCAGGGGCTACTGAGGGGGTCCTGGACTAAGGGGTCCTCGGACGTCCGGCCTGTTATCCATGGGCCGGACTGATGGTCTGTGAAGACATGAAGACCAAAGACTGCACCTTGTCCGGATTGGACTCTACTTGGAGTGGAAGGCAAGCTTGGCGACCGAAGATTCCTTCTTATGTAACCGACTCCATGTAAACCCTAGATCCCCTCGGTGTCTATATAAACTGAAGGGGATAGTCCGGAAAGGACGACGCATATACTCATTACCATACCCACATAGGCTAGACTTCTAGGGTTTAGCCATACGATCTCGTGGTAGATCAACTCTTGTAATACTCATATTCATCAAGATCAATCAAGCAGGAAGTAGGGTATTACCTCCATAGAGAGGGCCCAAACCTGGGTAAACATCGTGTCCCCCATCTCCTGTTACCATCGATCCTAGACACGCAGTTCGGGACCCCCTACCCGAGATCCGCCGGTTTTGACACCGACAGCGCCCCCTTACTGTATTTGCCGGAGGGGAAAGGAAAGGGGGGCGAGGAAAGGAAGGGGGAGCTGACTCCCCCTTTCCTTCTCTCCCCAAGGGACGCGGCCTAGAAGGGGCACGCCAGTCCCTTGTGGGCTGGTGTGTCCCCCCCTTTGGCCCATATAACCTCCCCGGGTGTCCGAAACCCCTTCCGGTGACCCGATTCCTACCCGGTACATCCCAAAACTCTTCTGGTGTCCAAATATCATCGTCCTATATATCAATATTTACCTTCGGACCATTCCGGAGCTCCTCGTCATGTCCGTGATCTCACCCGGGACTCTGAACAACATTTGGTCACCAAATCATATAACACTATATCGTCAATAAACATTAAGCGTGCAGACCCTACGGGTTCGAAAACTATGTAGACATGACTGAGACACCTCTCCGGTCAATAACCAACAGCGGAACTTAGATGACCATATTGGCCCCTAAATATTCTACGAAGATCTTTATCGATCGAACCTTGTGACAACATACGTAATTCCCTTTGTCCATCGGTATGTTACTTGCCCGAGATTCGATCGTCGGTATCTTCATACATAGTTCAATCTCGTTACTGGCAAGTCTCTTTACTCATTCTGTAATACACCATCTTGCAACTAACTCATTAGTCACTTTGCTTGCAAGGCTTCTTATGATGTGTATTGCCAAGAGGGCCCAGAGATACCTCTCCGATACTCGGAGTGGCAAATTCTAATCTCGATATATGCCAACTCAACAAACACCTTTGGATATACCTGTAGAGCAACTTTATGATCACCCAGTTATGCTATGACATTTGATAGCACACAAGGTACTCCTCGGTATCCCGGAGTTGCATAATCTCATAGTCGAAGGAATATGTATTTGACATTAAGAAAGCAATAGAAATAAATTGAACGATCAATATGCTAAGCTAATGGATGGGTCTTGTCCATCACATCATTCTCCTAATGATGTGATCCCGTTGTCGGTGTCAAAACCGACGGATCTCGGGTAGGGGGTCCCGAATTGTGCGTCTAGGCCGGATGGTAACAGGAGGCAGGGAACACGATGTTTTACCCAGGTCCAGGCCCTCTTGATGGAGGTAAAACCCTACGTCCTGCTTGATTAATATTGATGATATGGGTAGTACAAGAGTAGATCTACCATGAGATCAAGGAGGCTAAACCCTAGAAGCTAGCCTATGGTATGATTGTTGTATATGGAGTTGATTCCCTACAGACTACAACCCTCCGGTTTATATAGACACCGGATAGGGTTAGGGTTACATAGAGTCGGTTACAATGGTAGGAGATCTTGAATATCCGCATCGCCAAGCTTGCCTTCCACGCCAAGGGAAGTCCCATCCGGACACGGGACGAAGTCTTCAATCTTGTATCTTCATAGTCCAGGAGTCCGGCTGAAGGTATAGTCCGGCTACCCGAACACCCCCTAATCCAGGACTCCCTTAGTAGCCCCCGAACCAGGCTTCAATGACGACGAGTCCGGCGCGCAGATTGTTCGGCATTGCAAGGCGGGTTCTTCTCCAAATCTTGTGTACCTGTAGGAATAATGCCTGATTTTTGTAATGTAGTGCTCCTCGGCTTCCACGCCCAATAATGGCCGTCTTCCACGTGTCAAACGAATGTGAAAAGCCGGGGTGTTTTTACATCCACACCCCTAGCCATATAAACGAGCCGCCTATTTAACGGGATGGGGATTTAGGTCCAAACCGCATCTTCTCCTTTCCGCGAGTTATCATCAGAGTGCTTCCAGCAAAGGTCCATTCCAACATGACCAGCCGTCGTAGCTCCTCCCCTCGCCCCTCCGGTTCCAAACCCGGGGACTGGGAGAGTTGCACCATCCCGCATAGCGAGTTAGTGTCGCTTTAGGCCAAGGGATTTCTCCCTCAGGCATACATGGTCCCGGTCCGAGCCGGTCTCGCCACCTACAATGGCGGAAAACAAGCGGAGAGCACCCCCAATCCTTCTAAAGGAGAGCGGGTGTGCCTCGTCCCCTATCTAATAAGGGGACTGGGATTTCCAATTCATCCATTTCTCCGCGGGCTTCTGGAGTTTTACGGCCTCCAGCTGCACAATCTCACGCCCGCCTCCGTATTGCATACTGCGGGTTTCGTCGCCCTTTGCAAGCTATTTTTAGGCGTTGAGGATCATTTCGCGTTGTGGAAGAGGTTATTCTACCTGGTGCCCCGTTCTCGAGAGGGGTCTATATACCAAGTGGGCGGAGCCGAAGTATGGCGCATCGCCGGGACCGGATATCTATTCGGAACCCCAAAGAAGGCGTCCGAGGATTGGCCTTCGGAATGGTTTTACATAGATGACGTCCCGCTACCGGACCCTATCCGGGTCGGTCTCCCTGAGTTCAACAGTGCCCCATTGAAGAAACGCTTGAGCTGGCATCCGCGGAGCTCGCAGAAAGAAAGCGACAGAGACGTCCTTTACCTGATGGGCCGGATAAGACTGTTGGCTCATTCTGGACTAACCATGATTGGAGTCATGGCCGCATGCATTATGCGGGGGGTGCAACCGCTTCAATATAGAGGCCACCCCATGTGGGATTTCAATGGGGAGGATGACGCCACCCGTTACGGTCGTAAGGGGCCGGCCTCAGCTGCCACCCTAGTGAAGATCTTATCCTCTTTGTACAAGGGAAAAAAGGAGGAATTCCTCCGCATCAACCCGCGGGCCGGATTCAGTATGTACGATCCTCCAAGTTGGGTAAGTGAACAATTGCGCTTGCCCGTTTGTTTTATACTCCCATGGTTAGATAGGTAGTCTAACGACTTCAATGCAGGAACTGCGACAGGAGGTAAAGGATATAAGCAGCCGCCCTCCACAGCCCGAGGACCCAGAACGGTCCCTCGATCCGGACTCCGAAGAGGATCCGGACATATCGGTGGAGCTTATCAACGGGGTGTTCCATCAGCTAAGCAAGGACAATACCTTGGTAGCCATTACGGCGGATTACCCAGGGTTAATCCCGGCCTCCCAGGTGACAAAAACCGGGGTCTTATTCCCTTGAAAGAGATTCCACCCCCACGTAGCCCGGTGTTTCTGACGACAGCCGTGTTTTGCAGGGGAGATTTCCGAGGCAGGAGGCCGAACCTGTGGTGGCTAGCCAACGAGGGGCCGCAGGGCCCCGTGGGGCAAAAAGGAATGAAGTCCGGACTGAGATGACGGCGCAAAGGTATAGTGCACCCTCTGTTTCCCTGGAGTTATTCTGTCAGGGCATATTAACGTTCGTGCTATCTTCAGAACGAAGAGACCTCGCCGGACGACATCCGGAGAGGTTGCCAATCGCGCCTCCACCAGCCAGGCTCCAATGTCTGGCCAGGAAGCGGAGGCGAGCACAAGGCGCGCACCGGACGCTCCTCCGACAGAGGATGCGGACAGGCTGTCTGCCACAAATTCTAAAGTGGAGAGTGCCATGAACCACAGGCGTCGCCGGACAATTCTACGTGATGCTTGTTTCTTCCAAGAGGCTTTAGATGCCTTTAATTCGGGAGATGCGTACCTCCGTGCCGCTCAAAATGGTTTAGCCAGAGCCACGGAGCAGTATGTAAAAGACATATGGGTAAGAAAATTTTGGTTAAATATATATATGCCAGTAGCCCCTGAGACTTGAAGCAGTTAGAGCAACTGATTTAAGGATCATTTAATATGCAGCTTCTTACAGAGAAGAATACCGTACTGTCCCAGGAGCTGGAAAAGTGCAAGGCCCAACTAGAGGCCGCACTAGCCGCAGCAGGGGAGCCCAAAGAGACCCCCTCAGGTAAGATACATTTTGAAAGATTAGTATTGTGTGGTGTGGGTGCAAATCTGACAAATCATATTGCAGATGGCGCCGGACTCGATCCGGACAAGCAACAACTCTTACGCCGGCTAAAGGCCGGTGAGAGTACGTTGACAAAGGTGAGGCGAGAGAAGAATGATCTTCAGGATGCCAACACCAAGCTGGACGTCGAACTTAAAGATGTTCGTGGCCAGCTATCAGACTCCACGAAGGAGAATCAGCGGCTTCGACGTGGCATTTTTAGTAAGTGCTTGAACGAACTTTGAAAAAAGAGTTCGGCGAGGAAGCCGACTAATAGAGTAATGTCTGTAGGTATGCTCACAGGTCGTCCTGCAGAGGAGATGCCCGGTTCTACGGGTGACCTTCTTCCCGAACTCTTGCAACTGCACGAGCGAATTCGGCAGGTGATGCGGGATATTGCCCCAGCCTTATGGCCTGCCCACTCCGTGCCCGAGGACCTTGGAGAGCTTGCGGAAAAGCTGAAGGGAGCTCGGCGGCGCTTCCGATTGTGGAAGATATCGGCCTGCCGACAAGGCGCTAGGGAGGCCTGGGCCATGGTGAAGACCCGTTTTACGAAGTCTGACCCAAACCACATGGCCGAGGTCGGACCAGTGGGGCCTGACGGGAAGGAGATCCCTGTAAGCTTAGTATACGGCCAAGTAGAGTTGGCCGCAAAGTATTCCCAGCAGGACTGTAAATTAGACAGCCTGTTAGATGGTATAGAAGAGGAATACAATCAGTCAGAATGACTGTGTAATTTTGAATTGACATGTGTAATGCCTTCTAGCCGGATTGTAGATCATTTGTCGTTGCCGACCTTTTCGCTTCAACCTCGGGACCTGACGGTCCGGAGTGTGTCCGAATACCATAGCGGTTATATAAGAACCGTGGTATGCGTGGAGACCAGGCGTAGGGGTCATTAGTGCTTTATCAGACAAGTGCCCAACTAGTTATGTTATATTACATGGTTAGTAAGAAACATATTCCAGAGAGAATAGTTCCGTTAGGGGTTCCTTTCGCTGGGAGGCATGCCCTAAAGTGCATGTCCGGACTGCGTAAAAAAATGCAGAAAAAAGCATCTGGGGGCGTATAAAATGAGTAAAAAGATCATCTTTTATCTCACCGACCGAATATTCCCTTAAGAACGCTAGCTTTCGACTTCACCCAGTCTGAGGTACACATCCGGCTGACCCGGCAGTAACAATCGCAGAGGTGCTCCCTTTACCGCCTAGCCGAACAATCGGGAACGTAGGGGTAAGCATAGGAGCCAGGCAACCCAGCTTGGCCAAAACTTAAGTCATATCGATGCATATAATGGTGAAGAAAAAGGTACATGCGGAAGTTTGACGCATGTGTTGGGCGTGAAGCCCGTATAAATAAGCTTCTGTTAAATAAGCCCCCAGGTTTAATGAGCGCGAGTGGCGCGTCACTAGATGAGCCTTTAAGGGCTATAAAACAAAAGAGGGGAAGGAGAGAAATGTAAGACAGAAAAATTCAAAAAATGGACAGAGGAAGGAGACGAACACAGAGTCCGGCGCTAGGCATAGAATCTTCGGAGACGGGTGGCGTTCCACGGGTTCGGCTCGAGTCGGTTATCCGACGCATCTCGCAGGCGGTACGCCCTGCCAGTCAGGACTTGGTCGATTATGAATGGACCTTCCCACTTGGGCTTGAGTTTGTCCTTTTTCTTATCCGGCAGGCGTAGAACTAGTTCGCCAACATTGTAATTTTTGGCCCGTACTTCTCTGCTTTGATATCTTCGGGCCTGCTGTTGATAAAATGCGGAACGGGCTTTTGCCACGTCACGCTCCTCCTCCAGGGCGTCCAAGTTGTCCTGCCGATCGAGCTCGGCTTCTCTTTCTTCGTACATGCGCACTCTAGGTGAGTCATGAATTATGTCGCAGGGCAGAGCTGCCTCTGCACCGTACACCATAAAAAATGGTGTGTATCCGGTGGTGCGATTTGGCGTGGTCCGCAGCCCCCATAGCACGGAGTCGAGCTCCTCTACCCAGTGCGTGTTAGATTCCTTGAGGGACCACACCAGTCTGGGTTTAATGCCGCTCATGATAAGACCATTTGCATGTTCGACCTGGCCGTTGGTTTGTGGGTGATAGACGGAAGCATAATCGAGCTTGATGCCCATGTTTTTGCACCAGAGTTTTACCTCGTCGGCGGTAAAGTTTGTACCATTATCGGTTATGATGCTGTGGGGGACGCCATAACGGTGTACAACCCCGGATATGAAGTCTATCACAGGTCCGGATTCGGCAGTTTTAACAGGCTTGGCTTCTATCCATTTGGTGAATTTATCCACCATGACCAGTAAGTATTTTTTCCTATCGGTCCCACCTTTAAGGGGTCCGACCATGTCAAGCCCCCAGACCGCAAAAGGCCAGGTGATGGGTATAGTTTGGAGTGCGTTGGGTGGCATATGGCTTTGGTTGGCAAAAAGTTGGCAACCAGCGCATCGTTGGACTAGGTCCTGAGCGTCTGCCCGGGCCGTCGGCCAATAAAAGCCTGTACGGAAAGCCTTGCTAACAAGGGACCGAGCAGCGGCGTGGTGACCACCGAGTCCGGCATGAATTTCAGCCAGAAGGTTCCGCCCTTCCTCTTCGGAGATGCACCTTTGAAGGACTCCGGTAGTGCTTTTCTTATAAAGCTCTCCCTCATGGACTCTATAGGCTTTAGATCGCCGCACTATGCGGCGGGCCTCGTTTTGGTCCTCCGGGAGTTCCTGCCTAGTAAGGTAGGCTAGGAATGGTTCTGTCCACGGGGCGATGACCGCCATTATTACGTGGGCTGAAGGTGTAATTTCATTGGCAGAGCCTCCAATTGTGTCAGATTGTTCGGCGTCGAGTGGTGCGGCTGGGTCCGGGCTGTTATTTGAGAGTTCCCCCTCCCATGCTACGGATGGATTGAACAATCTTTCCAAAAAGATGTTGGGGGGACTGCATCGCGTTTTGCTCCGATGCGTGCCAGGACGTCCGTTGCTTGATTGTTTTCTCGGACTATATGGTGAAACTCCAGCCCTTCGAACCGAGCTGACATTTTTAGGACGGCGTTGCGGTAAGCTGCCATTTCTAGGTCCTTAGCGTCGAAGTCTCCATTTATTTGGGATATCGCGAGGTTTGAATCCCCGCGTACCTCTAGGCGCTGGATACCCATGGATACTGCTATCCGGAGACCATGTAGGAGGGCCTCATATTCGGCTGCATTGTTGGAATCCATGTACATGATCTGGAGCACATATTGGACTGTGTCTCCTGTGGGGGACGTCAGGACGACGCCAGCCCCCAGTCCGGCCAACATTTTGGAGCCGTCGAAATGCATAATCCAGTTTGAATATGTGCCGTACTCTTTAGGGAGCTCGGCCTCCGTCCATTCTGCGACGAAGTCGGCCAAAACTTGTGATTTAATAGCTCGCCGTGGCTTATAGGTTATATCGAACGGGAGAAGCTCGATGGCCCATTTTGCAATCCGACCCATTGCGTCGCGGTTGTTGATAATATCGTTGAGTGGTACTTCCGAGGCTACTGTTATGGAACACTCTTGAAAGTAGTGTCGTAGCTTCCGGGATGCCATGAATACCGCGTATGCAATCTTTTGATAATGCGGGTACCGTGATTTGCATGGAGTGAGGACAGTGGATACGTAGTAGACCGGCCTTTGAAGGGGGAATTTGTGTCCATCCGTTTCCCGCTCGACAACGAGCACTGCGCTGACAACTTGATGTGTTGCTGCAATGTACAATAACATTGGTTCGCCGGTGTTCGGCGTGGCCAGGATTGGGTTTGTTGCCAATATGGCTTTTATTTCATCAAGTCCGGCCGTGGCGGCCTCCGTCCACTCGAAGTGTTCGGTGCGCCGAAGGAGGCGATAGAGGGGTAGTGCCTTTTCTCCCAAGCGGGAGATGAAGCGGCTTAAAGCCGCCATGCACCCGGTTAATTTTTGTATTTTTTTAAGGTCCTTTGGGACATCCAATTGTGACAAAGCTCGGATCTTGGCTGGGTTTGCTTCAATTCCTCTACCGGATACAATGAAGCCCAAGAGCTTTTCGGCTGGGACGCCGAAGACGCGTTTTTCTGGGTTGAGCTTGATGTCATATTGTCGGAGGTTATCGAATGTAAGCCTCAAGTTGTTTACTAGGGATTCGACATGTCTTGATTTGACGACCACATCATCCACATACGCCTCCACTGTTTTGCCGATCTGGTTTGCCAGACATGTCTGGATCATGCGCTGATATTGCGCCGGCGTTTTTCAGCCCGAAGGGCATTGTGTTGAAGCAGAATGGGCCGTATGGTGTGATGAATGCTGTTGCAGCTTGGTCTGATTCTACCATCTTGATTTGATGGTAACCGGAGTATGCGTCGAGGAAACACAACAAATCGTGTCCTGCGGTGGCATCGATAATTTGATCGATGCGGGGGAGGGGGAAGGGATCCTTTGGGCAAGCCTTGTTAAGGTCTTTAAAATCGACACACAGGCGCCAGGATTTGTCCTTCTTTGGTACCATCACCAGGTTTGCTAGCCAGTCTGGATGTTTTATGTCTCTGATGAATCCGGCCTCCAATAGCTTGGCTAGCTCCTCTCCCGTAGCCTGTCTCTTGGGTTCGGAAAAACGCCGAAGGGCTTGTTTGACAGGTTTAAATCCTTTTAGGATATTTAAGCTGTGTTCGGCCAGCCTGCGTGGGATCCCTGGCATGTCTAAAGGGTGCCAGGCGAAGATGTCCCAGTTCTCTCGTAGGAACTCTTGCAGTGCGGCGTCTGCATCAGGGTTCAGTCGTGCCCCGATTGAAGCTGTTTTATTGGGGTCCGTTGGATGGACCTGGAATTTGACTATTTCGTCGGCTGGCTTGAAGGATGTGGATTTGGATCTCTTATCGAGTATCACATCATCCCTGTTAACCGTGGAGCGCAGCGCAGTCAGTTCCTCGGCCGCTAAGGCTTCGGATAGCACCTCAAGGGCTAATGCGGCCGTCTTGTTTTCGGCGCGGAGTGCTATGTCCGGATCACTAGCTAGAGTGATAATTCCATTTGGCCCGGGCATCTTAAGCTTCATGTACCCGTAATGGGGTATTGCTTGGAAGATTGTGAATGCTTCCCGCCCTAGTAAAGCGTGATATCCGCTCTTAAACGGGGCCACCTGAAACGTGACTTCTTCGGACTTGTAATTATCCGGCGTGCCGAACACCACATCTAGTGTGATTTTTCCTATGCAGCGCGCTTCCCGACTGGGGATTATTCCTCTAAAGGTTGTGCTGCTTCGCTCGACGCGGTTCCAGTCTATTTCCATTTTTTGAAGAGTTTCCTCATAAATGAGGTTCAGTCCGCTGCCTCCATCCATGAGCACCTTGGTGAGGCGAAAGCCGTCCACTATGGGACTGAGGACCAATGCGGCTGGTGCTCGGGCTGTTCGGAATCTAGGTTCATCACTTGCGTTGAAGGTAATGGCAGTGTCGCTCCATAGATTTATTGTTGCAACTTGATAGACTTCGGCGAGGCTGCGGAGTGTTCTTTTTCGCACATTGTTTGATGCGAAAGTCTCGAAGACTGTGAGAATGGTACTGGTGTCCTTGGGATGGCTTTCTGCGGCCTTCGGAATTAAGAGGTCCTCGCCGATTTTGGCCACCTGCCGGAGTATCCAACATGCTCTAAGGCTATGAGTTGGTGTGGCATCCTTTGTACTGTGAATTCTACAGGGTCCATCAAGCCATCTTTCCAGTACGGTTCCATGCCCTGTAGAGGGTTTTGGCTTTTTGGTGTTTATCCCGGGTGTCCTGTGATGATGCACCCTCTTAGTTCGGACGGGATTACTATTCAAGGCCGGATTATCCCAAAAATTTATTTCGGTTTTCCAGGCGCTTTCCATCGCACAGTATTTTTTTACTATGGACGCCAAGTCAGCGAAGCGTGTGATATCACGACGACTTACGGCGTTAAGGATTCCCTTGTCCGTGCAATTATCGCAAAAAATTGAGATTGCGTCTTCCTCACGGCAATCCTTTATCCTGTTCATAACCAGGAGGAATCTGGCCCAGTAATGATGTACTGTTTCCTTGGACCTCTGCCTGATTTGGGAGAGATCGCTTATGATTGGGTGGGCGGGTGTCGTTGAATCTGAAACCTCACCCAATCCAAGATTCGGAGGCCGAAGAGTTTTCGAACTCTGAAGTTCGGATTCTTGGTTGTTGTCCAGTGAATCTGGCCCGTTGCCTGATCCTAAGCTCAGGTCTTGCGTTATATCTCCCCCTCCGCGGGTATCCGGCTTGGAGGGGTCGGGAATTCGGACGTAGCTAGTCCTTAAAATAGATGAAGGGTCGCCGCACAGCGTCTCTACCACGGCAACGTGGTGGGTGACTTGGGGAGAGTTAATTTCTCTTAGATCGGGTTTAAGCCCAACCTGGTCGTAATCCGTAGCGACCCCCAGGGCGGCGATGCGATCCAAGAGCTCGTTTACGGAAGAGAGCTCCATTGGATCTAGCTGCTCGACGAGCTCCGAGCTGACGTGTAGGTTGCTTTTGATGACCCGAGAGGTCACCGTCGGCGCAACAGCCGAACAGGCGGTCATGAGGAAACCACCTAGCCGGAGGGTTTGGCCGACAGCCAAGGCTCCCTTAGCAATGACGCCGTCTTTAAATATGGGAGGAGGCATCCTTCCTGATTGTGACGGCACAGAGGAACTCTCAATGAAAGCACCAATGTCGGTGTCAAAACCGGCGGATCTCGGGTAGGGGGTCCCGAACTGTGCGTCTAGGCCGGATGGTAACAGGAGGCAGGGAACATGATGTTTTACCCAGGTTCGGGCCCTCTTGATGGAGGTAAAACCCTACGTCCTGCTTGATTAATATTGATGATATGGGTAGTACAAGAGTAGATCTACCACGAGATCGAGGCTAAACCCTAGAAGCTAGCCTATGGTATGATTGTTGTATATGGAGTTGATTCCCTACGGACTACAACCCTCCGGTTTATATAGACACCGGATAGGGTTAGGGTTAGATAGAGTCGGTTACAATGGTAGGAGATCTTGAATATCCGCATCGCCAAGCTTGCCTTCCACGCCAAGGAAAGTCCCATCCAGACATGGGACGAAGTCTTCAATCTTGTATCTTCATAGTCCAGGAGTCTGGCTGAAGGTATAGTCCGGCTACCCGAACACCCCCTAATCCAGGACTCCCTCACCCGTTATCAAATGACAACACATCTCTTTGGTTTGGAAAACTTAACCATCTTTAATCAACGAGCTAGTCTAGTAGAGGCTTACTAGGGACACGGTGTTTGTTTATGTATTCACACATGTATTTAAGTTTCCTATCAATACAATTATAGCATGAATAATAAACCTTTATCATGAATAAGGAAATATAAAATAACAACTTTATTACTGCCTCTAGGGCATATTTCCTTCACTATTCCTATAAGTGTTACAAACAACCCTAGAGTTCGTAGTAAAATAACACCATATGATACAGATCAATAAACCCTAATGTCACCACAAGTATCCGTGGGTAAATTATACGATATGCATCAAACAACTTTAGATTCATAATATTCAATCCAACACAAAGAAACTCAAAGAGTGCCCCAAGATTTCTACCGGAGAAACAAGGACGAAAACGTGCATCAACCCCTATGCATAGATTACCCCAATATCACCTCAGGAATCTGCGAGTTGAGTGCCAAAACATACATCAAGTGAATCAATAGAACATTCCATTGTCACCACAGATATCCCATCGTAAGACATACATCAAGTGTTTCTCAAATCCATAAAAGTATTCGATCCAATAATAGTGAAACCTCAAAGGTAAAACTCAATTCATCACAAGAAGATAGAGAGGGAGAAACACCATATGATTCAACTATAGTAACAAAGCTCGCGGTACATCAAGATCGTACCAAATCAAGAACACGAGAGAAAGAGAGAGATCAAACACATAGCTACTGGTACATACCCTCAGCCTCGAGGGTGAACTACTACTTTCTCATCATAGTGGCCGCAAGGATGATGAACATGGCCTCCGATGATGGTTTCCCCCTCCGGCAGGCTGCTGAAACGGGCTCCCGATTGGTTTTTCGTGGCTATAGAGGCTTGTGGCGGTGGAACTTCCGATCTAGGGTTCTTTTCGGAGGTTTCTATATTTATAAGAATTTTTGGCGTCGGAAACAAGTCAGGGGGGTGCTCGAGGGGCCCACAATCCCTCAGGGCACGCCTTGGGGGGTAGGGCGCGCCACCTAGCTTGTGGACTCCTCGGGACTCTTCTGGTCCAGCTCCGGTGCTTCTGGGGTCTCTTTTGGTCCATGAAAAATTGATACCTCTCAAACGTATCTTGATTGTTCCATGCTATTATATTATCTGTTTTGGATATTTAATGGGCTTTAATTTACCTTTTTATATTATTTTTGGGACTAACCTACTAACCAAAGGCCCAGTGCAAATTGCTATTTTTTGCCTATTTCAGTGTTTCATAGAAAAAGAATATCAAACGGAGTCCAAACGGAATGAAACCTTCAGGAGAGTTATTTTTGGAACAAACGTGATCCACGAGACTTGGAGTCTACGTCAAGAAAGAAGCGAGGAGGCCACGAAGCAGGGAGGCGCGCCCAGGGGGGTAGGCGCGCCCCCACCCTCGTGGGCCCCTCGCAGCTCCACCGACGTACTTCTTCCTCCTATATATACCCATATACCTCGAAAACATCCAGGAGCGCCATGAAACCCTATTTCCACTGCCGCAACCTTCTGTACCTGTGAGATCCCATCTTGGGGCCTTTTCTGGTGCTCTGCCGAAGGGGGAATCCATCATGGAGGGCTTCTACATCAACACCATAGCCTCTCCGATGATGTGTGAGTAGTTTACCGCAGACCTTCGGGTCCATAGTTATTAGCTAGATGGCTTCTTCTCTCTCTTTGGATCTCAATACAAAGTTCTCCTCGATTCTCTTGGAGATCTATTCGATGTAATTCTTTTCGTGGTGTGTTTGTCGAGATCCGATGAATTGTGGGTCTATGATCAAGATTATCTATGAACAATATTTGATTCTTCTCTGAAATCTTTTATGCATGATTTAAATATCTTTGCAAGTCTCTTCGAATTATTCGTTTGGTTTGGCCTACTAGATTGATCGTTCTTGCAATGGGAGAAGTGCTTAGCTTTGGGTTCAATCTTGCGGTGTCCTTTCCTAGTGACAGCAGGGGTAGCAAGGCACGTATTGTATTATTGCCATCGAGGATAAAAAGATGGGGTTTATATCATATATCTTGAGTTTATCCCTCTACATCATGTCATCTTGCTTAATGCGTTACTCTGTTCTTATGAACTTAATACTCTAGATGCATGATGGATAGCGGTCGATGTGTGGAGTAATAGTAGTAGATGCAGAATCGTTTCGGTTTACTTGTCACGGACGTGATGCCTATATACATGATCATGCCTAGATATTCTCATAACTATGTGCTTTTCTATCAATTGCTCGACAGTAATTTGTTCACCCACCGTAGAATTTGCTATCTTGAGAGAAGCCACTAGTGAAACCTATGGCCCCCGGGTCTATATTCCATCATATTATTTTCCTATCAATTTGCTATTTCTATTACCATTTATTTTGCAATCTTTATTTTCCAATCTATACAATAAAAATACCAAAAATATTTATCTTATTATCTCTATCAGATCTCACTCTCGTAAGTGACCGTGAAGGGATTGACAACCCCTTTATCGCATTGGTTGCGAGGTTCTTGTTTGTTTGTGCAGGTACTAGGTGACTTGTGTGTTATCTCCTACTGGATTGATAACTTGGTTCTCAAAAACTGAGGGAAATACTTACGCTACTGTGCTGCATCACCCTTTCCTCTTCAACGGAAAACCAACACATGCTCAAGAGGTAGCAAGAAGGATTTCTGGCGCCGTTGCCGGGGAGGTTGCATCAAGTCAAGACATACCAAGTACCCATCACAAACTCTTATCCCTCGCATTACATTATTTGCCATGTGCCTCTCGTTTTCCTCTCCCCCACTTCACCCATGCCGTTTTATTCACCCTCTTTTCCGCTCGCCTCTTTTCCGTCCGTCTCTTTTTGCTTGCTTCTTGTTTGCTTGTATGTTGGATTGTTTGTCACGATGGCTCAAGATAATACTAAATTGTTTGACTTTTCCAATACCAACAATAATGATTTTATTAGCACTCCGATTTCTCCTCTTACCGATGTTGAATCTTGTGAAATTAATACTGCTTTGCTGAATCTTGTCATGAAAGATCCGTTTTCTGGCCTTCCTAGTGAAGATGCCGCTACCCATCTAAACAGGTTTGTTGATTTATGTGATATGCAAAAGAAGAAAAATGTGGATAATGATATTGTTAAATTGAAGCTATTTTTTTCGCTTAGAGATCGTGCTAAAACTTGGTTTTCGTCTCTGCCTAAAAATAGTATTGATTCATGGAATAAGTGCAAAGATGCCTTTATCTCTAAGTATTTTCCTCCCGCTAAGATCATCTCTCTTAGAAACGATATTATGAATTTTAAGCAACTTGATCATGAGCATGTTGCACAAGCTTGGGAGAGGATGAAATTAATGATACGTAATTGCCCTACACATGGTTTGAATTTGTGGATGATCATACAATTTTTTATGCTAGATTGAATTTTGCTTCTAAAAATCTTTTATATTCGGCCGCGGGAGGCACTTTTATGGAAATCACTTTAGGAGAAGCTACTAAACTCCTAGATAATATTATGGTTAATTATTCTTAATGGCACACCAAAAGATCTACTAGTAAAAAGGTTCATGCTATAGAAGAAATTAATGTTTTGAGTGGAAAGGTGGATGAACTTGTGAAATTGTTTGCTAATAAGAGTGTTTCTTCTGATCCTAATGATATGCCTTTGTCTACTTTGATTGAGAATAATAATGAATCTATGGATGTGAATTTTGTTGGTAGGAACAATTTTGGTAGCAACACTTATAGATGAAACTTTAATCCTAGGCCGTTTCCTAGTAATTCCTCTAATAATTATGGTAATTCCTACAACAACTCTTATGGAAACTTTAATAAGATGCCCTCTGATTTTGAGACTAGTGTTAAAGAATTTATGATTTCGCAAAAGAATTTCAATGCTTTGCTTGAAGAAAAATTGCCTAAGATTGATGAGTTGGCTAGGAACGTGGATAGAATTTCTCTTTATGTTGATTCTTTGAAACTTAGCTCTATTCCACCTAAGCATGATATTAATGAGTCTCTCAAAGCCATGAGAATTTCCATTGATGAGTGCAAAGAAAGAACCGCTAGGATGTGTGCTAAAAAAGATTGCTTTATAAAAGCGTGTTCTTATAGTTTCCATGATAATAAAGATGAAGATCTAAAAGTGATTGATGTGTCTCCTATTAAATCTTTGTTTTGCAATATGAATCTTGATAATGATGGGACTGGAGATGAGTCAAGTTTAGATAAAAGGTGTCCCAATGATTCGGAGTTTTTAGATCTTGATGCAATAATTGGTAAAAGTGGGATTGATGAGGTCAAAACTTTACATAGCAATGAACCCACTATTTTGGATTTCAAGAAATTTAATTATGATAATTGCTCTTTGATAGATTGTATTTCCTTGTTGCAATCCGTGCTAAATTCTCCTCATGCTTATAGTCAAAATAAAGTTTTTACCAAACATACCGTTGATGCTTTAATGAAATCTTATGAAGAAAAGCTTGAATTAGAAGTTTCTATTCCTAGAAAAATTTATGATGAGCGGTGTGACGCCCCCGATTCGACCGTACAACTAATCATACACGCAAACGTGTACAATAAAGATCAGGAACTCACGGAAAGATATCACAACACAACTCTACAAATAAAATAAGTCATACAAGCATCATATTACAAGCCAGGGGCCTTGAGGGCTCGAACACAAGAGCTCGATCATAGACGAGTCAGCGGAAGCAACAATATCTGAGTACAGACATAAGTTAAACAAGTTTGCCTTAAGAAGGCTAGCACAAACTAGGATACAAATCGAAAGAGGCGCAGGCCTACTGCCTGGGATCCTCCTAAACTACTCCTGGTCGTCGTCAGCGGGCTGCACGTAGTAGTAGGCACCTCCAGTGTAGTAGTAGTCGTCATCGATAGTGGCATCTGGCTCTTGGACTCCAATGTCTGGTCACAGCAATCGGGTAAAGGAAAGGGGAAAAGGGGGAGCAAGACGCTCGCAGCCCTACCTAGGCACAACAGAGAGGTCAGCACGCCGGTCTAAATCCTATGTGCAGGGGTCTGGGCCCATCGCCCATTGCACACCTACACGTTGCGAGGGCGGCCGGAGAGTAGACTTAGCAACCTCCATTACAAAGGAAGTTGTGTTACGCGATCCAACCCGGCGCGCGCCGCTCAGTCGCTGACGTCACAAAGGCTTCGGCTGATACCACAACGTCGAGTGCCCATAACTGTTCCCACGTAGTTGGTTAGTGCGTATAGGCCAGTAGCCAGACTCAGATCAAATACCCAGATCTCGTTAAGCGTGTTATTTTGAAGTAACCGTGAACGCCGACCAGGACCAGGCCCACCTCTCTCCTAGGTGGTCTCTGCCTGCCCTATCGCTCCGCCTCAAAGTAACAGTCGGGGACCATCGGGAACCTAGGCCCATCACTACCTGGGTGGAACCACCTGCCCCTCCAACCCCCAACATTGGAATCACTTGCGGGTACTCAACGAGCCGACCCGACTTTAGTCACCACCTGTATCATGTATAAGATATATAATATATACCCGTGATCAACACCCGACGTGATCACGGCCCGATAGTAAAGCATGGCAGACTGACAAGAATGTAGGGCCACTGATGATAAACTAGCATCCTATACTAAGCATTTAGGATTACAGGTAAGGTATCAATAGTTGTAGCAACAATGACAGGCTATGCATCAGAATAGGATTAACAGAAAGCAGTAACATGCTACACTACTCTAATGCAAGTAGTAGAGAGAGATTAGGCGATATCTGGTGATCAAGGGGGGCTTGCCTGGTTGCTCTGGCAAAAGAGAGGGGTCATCAACATCGTAGTCGTACTGGGTAGCAGCGGCGTCGATCTCGGTGTCTAGCGAGAGAAGAGGGGGAAGAAACAATAAATATTAATCAAACAGATGCATAGCGATGCATGACATGACAAGTAGCGGTGCTAGGGGTGCCCTAACGCGGTATGAGGTGGTACCGGTGAAGGGGGGAAACATCCGGGAAAATATCCCCGGTGTTTCGTGTTTTCGGACAGATGAACCAAAGGGGGAAAGTTGCATGTTCGCTATGCTAGAGATGTGTGGCAGACGAACGGGTTGCGTATCCAGAATCGTCTCGTCGTTCTGAGCAACTTTCATGTACAAAGTTTTTTCATCAGAGTTATGGTTAATTTTCTATGATTTTCCAAAGTTTTAAGTATTTTCTGAAATTTCTGGATTTATTATATTTAGTTTAATCCGAATTGACCAAGTCAATTTGACTAGTCAAAAGGGCATGTCTGGCCCACATGTCATAGACTATTTTCCTAAACAAATAAATAAACCTAACTTATCTAAATGAGGACCCACATGTCATCTACTACTAAAGTAACTTAGCACTAATTAAATACCGGTACTAGCTAAACAGCAAAAGTAATCCTAAAACTAATCTATCTAATTAAATTAGACCTAAACTAATTTGGGGCAGCCCCACACACACACATTGTACACACATCACACACACCTACAGAACACACACAGCGCACACACTCACGCACACACATCACACACCACACTTGCACGGGCGCTCGGCCATGGCAAACACGAACACACACAGCACGCACACACCACACACGGCCATGTACTTGGACAACCGTAGTAGTGAGCGACCGCAGCAGAGCAGCTAGGAGCGGCCGTGAGCAGCGGCTAGACAAGCAGCAGCGCAGAGTAGCAGGAGAGCAAGAGCAGCAAGTAGCGGCATGAGCAGAAGAGCAGCAGCAACAACAAGCGGATGCAGCAGCAGCAGCAGCGCACGGGAGCAGGCGAGCGGGTGCCGCGGGGCAGCAGCAGCGCGAACGGGCGCGGCAAGGGAGTGCCCCCGGGCGGGCCTGTTTGTAGGTGGCGGGTATGGGTGAGATGGTAGGCGAGGCAAGAATGGCGGCGAGAGCAGTGGGGGGGAAGATATTTTTTGGTTGGAGGGAACCAGCTTTGCCCCGGGTTTGCACGGCGTGATCATTGCGGCATGGGGTAATGGGCACGGCGCGCGGTGGGAGGGGTCGGCCAGGTGGCGAGGTGGGAGGGGATGGCTCCGGGTCGCTGCGGGAAGTGGCCGACCAGGTGGATTCGGTCGAGCTGGGATTGGTGGAGAGGGTAGGGCCAGGGTGGGACCGAGCGGATGGTGGAGTGGTGTGCGCGGGATCCACGGGTGCGAGATCCGAGGTGGGGTCAGGCCATTGGGTGGGTTGGGGAGCAGCCGTGGGAGGCGCGTGGTCAGGCGGCGATCCCGAGGTAGGTGCGACTGGATAGTATGAGGTAGGTAGGATTTGCATGGGATTTTCTGTGGCACGTGAAGGGGGTGTGGCCAGTGTGTAGGGAAACTGGTTTTCGTCGAAGACTACATGTCTGGACGTGATGACCCGACGAGTTCCCAAGTCAAGGCAACGGTAGCCCTTGTGTTCACGAGGGAGAACGAGAGGACGCAGCGGCGCGATCGGGCGGCTAGTTTGTTGGGGGAGGTGGCGTAGAGGTTAGGGTAGCATAGACATCCGAACGTGCGGAGGTGGTCGTAGGTGGGGGCGACGCTGTGGAGCATGAAGTAGGGCGTGTTGTGGGCAATGGCGCGAGAAGGACGAAGGTTTAAGAGGTGCGTGGCGATGTTCAGGCTCTCCACCCAAAATTCGAGTGGCATCTGTGCTTGGAGGAGGAGAGTGCGCATGATATCGTTGGTGCTGCGGATGGCGCGCTCGGCCTTGCCGTTCTGTGGCGAAGTATGAGGGCAAGAGAGGCGCAAGGTGATGCCGTTGGCAGAGAGAAAAGAGCGTAGGCGGTGTTGAGGAATTCTCCTCCGTTATCACACTGGATGCACTGTAAATAGAGATGAAATTGGGTGAGGGCGTAGGCATAAAAGCGTATGAGAATATCGGCAGCGTCGGATTTGTGACGCAAAGGGAAAGTCCAGGAGTAATGACTGAAGTCATCCATTATTATTAAATAGTAAGCATATCCAGAATAGCTAGAGACAGGTGATGTCCACAAATCACAATGTACAAGCTGAAAAGGAGAAGTGGTAAAGGAACTAGAGGAGGGGAAGGGAAGCCTGGGCTGTCGGCCGAACTGGCACGCCTCACAAATGGCAAAGGGGGGTAGGGGTTTATTACATGAAGAAAGAAAATGAGATAATTTGGCTAGATAAGCACAACTAGGGTGCCCTAAACGCCTGTGCCACAAGTTGCCGATGTCGATGGAGAGAGCCGTGGGTGATTCACTGAAGAAAGGATAAAGCCCAGTGGAACTATTTGACCTCATGAGAGGGGTCCTGCTCGCCAGATCCTTCACAAGAAAGCCATGTGGGTCAAACTCAACTGAGACAGAATTGTCACTAGTAAATTGTCGTACAGAAAGCAAGTTTTTGACAACAGAAGGAGCGAAGAGAACATGATTAAGGGAGAAAGGGCGAGGTGGGATAGAGGCGGTGCCCGTGGCAAGGACGAGCATGTAGGAGCCGTCACCAACTAAGATAGAGGGATACTTTGCAGAAAAACAAGACGTGTTCAAGTTACCCACATTGTTGGTGATGTGGCTGGATGCGCCGGTGTCCAGGTACCACTCGCCGCCGCCGCCTGGAGCCTGGATGGACATGTTGGACATGGCGGCGTTGAGCATGTGGCCGGTGTCCCATGAAGTAGGCGGAGGTGTGTAGGCGTGCGGGGCGCCGTAGGTTGGTGGTGCGGCGCCGTACATTGGTGGCGAGTTGACGTTGTAGATCATGGGGTAGGCGTGGTGTGGAACCCCGGGCCGTGGACCGAGCACGTCGGCGGCGTTCGGTGGAACCCACGGTGCGCGGCCGGTAGGTGGGAAAAGGGTGCCCCACGAGGCGAAATAGCCCATCCAGGGCTGCTGGGATGGAGATGCCGGAGCCGCCGCCACCGCCGCTGGAGCCGCCGCCGTGGGTGGCGAGGAGGGCGGTGGCCCCCTCCGCCCGGGCGCGCGCATCCAAGCTGATTTCTTCTAACATCAAGCTGGAGCGGGCCTGGACGAAGGTGGGGAAGGGCACCTACATCGGTAACAGGGACGCCATGACACCGAACCGAGGAGCGAGGCCACGGATGAGCTGGAGAGTGAGGGTCTTGCCGGTGACGTGCTCGTCAAGGTCGTCGAGGGAGTCCGCGAGCGCCTTGAGGCGCCTGCAGTACTCGGTAATCTTCATACCACCTTGAACGGTGGCGCGAAACTCGGCGCCGACGTGGATGGCCCGGCCCGCGAGGTTATCGCGGAAGAAGGCATCGAGGAGAAACCAGGCATGATAGGCAGTGGAATCTTGGGCAGAAATGACATTGTAAAGTTCATCCGTGATCATACCGTAGATCATGAGGAGGATCTGGAGATCGTCGTGGCACCACTGCTTAGTCTGAGTGTGCGGGTCGAGGTTGACGAGGACGTGGCTCTCCACGCCGGACTTGCGGAGAATGAAGGACATGATGTGCCTCCACTTGGAGTAGTTGCCACAGACGACGTCCAGCTTGAAGTCGATGTGGGCATCGACGTTGACGGCATGGATCGAAGGTGGCGGCGCCGTGGAGGACGACGCAGCATCGGAGGTCACCGCCCTGAGCAGTGCAACGGTGAGGTGCAGCGGAGCGGTGGCCGGAGGATCGCTCTAGACGGGGAGTGGTGCGGAAGCAGTGGGGAGCAGAGCGGTAGCACTGGGGAGGGGTGGGCTGCCAGAATTGACGCCGGCGTCGGTCTGCTCGCCAGCATCGGAACCCTCGTCAGAGGCATGGGAACCGGCCATGGGGTACAGGGAGGAAAGATGGCTCTGGTGCCAAGAAGAAGGATGAGAATCTCTGTGTATCCATTACAAAGGAAGGCATAGCCTTATATACACGGGAGAGCACGCACATGTGTTGGGTTGGTTACAACAAAAGAGAGCTAGTCTCCCGGAGGGACATGCGCTAGCTACGCGGGGAGCGGGGAGAGGCCACGATCACCGCGTGGTGAGCGGGTGGCACGGTGCGGGCCGAGTTAGAGTTAGCCGTTTTCCAACACCAGGAAGCGCGTGAGCGCGACCACAACGGTGAGCGCGAGTTCTGGCGCGGCGATGTACAGGTTCTACGGCGACGAATTCGACGAGAAAAGGAGGGGAATCGGTGGAGGTGCTCACCCCGGAGTTAATGGCGAGCTCGAGGAGGCCAGGGCGGACCGGAGGGGCGGCACGACGACGAGAGGCATGCGGTGGCCGACGGGGAAGAAGGCTCGATCCCGACGATTGACGGCGCCCCGGCTCGAACTGGTGGCTTCATCCAACGAAGACGAGCGTGGCGGAGCTTTTAGACGTCTCCGTGTGGCTCGGGAGACATGGCGGCCGCGGGATCGACGAGCGCGCATCGACGTTGAGCTCGGGGTGGTAGGAGGGAGTGAGAGTATGGGGGGTAGGGTTTCGCCAAGGGGGTCGAGGGGTGGTCACCTTGTACGCGCCCAGGGGGTGGCGGATGGTTTCCACGCCGACAGCCATGGCCAGGGCACCTCGGATGGCTGCCACGCCCCTGTTAAGTGAACAGGGGTAGGGGAAGACCTCCACATTGGCTTGGGCTGCACCGTTTTGCTTAATGGGCCGAAGTGCCCATTAGTTTAGGTCCCTCCTTTTGTTTGTTTAACTATTTCTTTACAGTTTTACAAATAGTTGGACCACCAAATGAATTTTGTTGTAGATGAAATTTGTCACATAAATACTAGGCATTATTTTGAGCATACCCACAAAGTTGGGAGGCAACTCGAGTTAAATAAGTAATTGTTTATTCTGAGAAGGTCATTTTATTTGCTGCTAGTTAATTTACTTGGAATTTATTTGTGAGTCAAATGGAGTTAGTTTAGACATGAAAACTGATCAGAGGGAATCATTGAATAATTTGAACATTTTTGTTTTGTTGTTGGAATAAATATTATTTTTACTTTATATTAAAATTTGAATTTGAATTCGGTTTGGATCAAAGTGAGGTTAAGAAAATTAATTGCGATGACATGGCACCATTAGTGTGTGTTTATTGTAGCTTGACTACCGAGGTGTTACAAGTGGGAACCTACTATTAAAATAAATATTAAAGATCATGAATGCTTTGCTTTATGTGATTTGGGTGCTAGTGTTTCCACGATTCCAAAAACTTTGTGTGATGTGCTAGGTTTCCGTGAATTTGATGATTGTTCTTTAAATTTGCATCTTGCAGATTCTACTATTAAGAAACCTATGGAAAAGATTAATGATGTTCTTATTGTTGCAAATAGGAATTATGTGCCCGTAGATTTCATTGTTCTTGATATAGATTGCAATCCTACATGTCCTATTATTCTTGGTAGACCTTTCCTTAGAACGATTGGTGCAATTATTGATACGAAAGAAGGGAATATTAGATTCCAATTTTCGTCAAGGAAGGGCATGGAACACTTTCCTAGAAAGAAAATTAAATTACCTTATGAATCTATTATGAGAGCCACTTATGGATTTCATACCAAAGATGACAATATCCACATCTATTCTTGTTTTTATGCCTAGCTAGGGGCTTAAACGATAGCGCTTGTTGGGAGGCAACCCAAATTTATTTTTGTTTCTTGCCTTTTGGTTATGTTTAGTAATAAATAATTCATCTAGCTTCTGATTATATGTGGTTTTATACTTTTAATTAGTGCTTGTGCCAAGTAGAACCTTTGGGAAGACTTGGGGGAGGTTTATGTGATCTTGCTGTAAAACAAACAGAAACTTTAGCGCTCACAAGATTTGCTGCCATTTTTTACTGAAGAGTGAAATTAGGTTGTTTCTTTTTGCAGATGATTAATAGACAAATTCCTCACGTCTACCAATTTATTTCAGAATTTTTGGGGTTACAGAAGTATTCTAAACCTACATATTACTAAAGACTGTTCTGTTTTTGACAGATTCTGTTTTTCGTGTGTTGTTTGCTTATTTTGATAAATCTATGGCTAGTATCGGGGGGTATGAACCATAGAGAAGTTGTAATACAGTAGTTTTAACACCAATATAAATAAATAATGAGTTAATTACAGTACCTTGAAGTGGTGGTTTGTTTCATTATACTAACGGAGCTCATGAGATTTTCTGTTGAGTTTTGTGTTGTGAAGTTTTCAAGTTTTGGGTAAAGATTTGATGGATTTTAGAATAAGGAGTGGCAAGAGCCTAAGCTTGGGGATGCCCAAGGAACCCCAAGGTAAAATTCAAGGACAACCAAAAGCCTAAGCTTGGGGATGCCCCGGAAGGCATCCCCTCTTTCGTCTTCGTCTATCGGTAACTTTACTTGAGGCTATATTTTTATTCACCACATGATATGTGTTTTGCTTGAAGCGTCTTGTATGATTTGATTCTTTGCTTTTTAGTTTACCATAATCATCCTTGCTGTACACACCTTTTGGGAGAGACACACATGAATCGGAATTTATTAGAATACTCTATGTGCTTCACTTATATCTTTTGAGCTAGAAAATTTTTCTCTAGTGCTTCACTTATATCTTTTTAGAGCACGGTGGTGGTTTTATTGTATAGAAATTATTGACCTCTCACGCTTAACTTATATTATTTTGAGAGTCTTATAAAACAGCATGGTAATTTGCTTTGGCTATAAAATTAGTCTTAATATGATAGGCATCCAAGATGGGTATAATAAAAACTATCATAAAAAGTGCATTGAATATTATGAGAAGTTTGATACTTGATGATTGTTTCGAGATATAGAGATGGTGATATTAGAGTTATGCTAGTTGAGTAGTTGTGAATTTGAGAAATACTTGTGTTAAAGTTTGTGATTCACGTAGCATGCACGTATGATGAACCATTATGTGATGAAGTCAGAGCATGATTTATTTATTGATTCTCTTCCTTATGAGTGGCGGTCGGGGACGAGCGATGGTATTTTCCTACCAATCTATCCCCCTAGGAGCATGCGCGTAGTACTTTGTTTCGATAACTAATATATTTTTGCAATAAGTATGGGCGTGCGGGGCGCCGTAGGTTGGTGGTGCGGCGCCGTACATTGGTGGCGAGTTGACGTTGTAGATCATGGGGTAGGCGTGGTGTGGAACCCCGGGCCGTGGACCGAGCACGTCGGCGGCGTTCGGTGGAACCCACGGTGCGCGGCCGGTAGGTGGGAAAAGGGTGCCCCACGAGGCGAAATAGCCCATCCAGGGCTGCTGGGATGGAGATGCCGGAGCCGCCGCCACCGCCGCTGGAGCCGCCGCCGTGGGTGGCGAGGAGGGCGGTGGCCCCCTCCGCCCGGGCGCGCGCATCCAAGCTGATTTCTTCTAACATCAAGCTGGAGCGGGCCTGGACGAAGGTGGGGAAGGGCACCTACATCGGTAACAGGGACGCCATGACACCGAACCGAGGAGCGAGGCCACGGATGAGCTGGAGAGTGAGGGTCTTGCCGGTGACGTGCTCGTCAAGGTCGTCGAGGGAGTCCGCGAGCGCCTTGAGGCGCCTGCAGTACTCGGTAATCTTCATACCACCTTGAACGGTGGCGCGAAACTCGGCGCCGACGTGGATGGCCCGGCCCGCGAGGTTATCGCGGAAGAAGGCATCGAGGAGAAACCAGGCATGATAGGCAGTGGAATCTTGGGCAGAAATGACATTGTAAAGTTCATCCGTGATCGTACCGTAGATCATGAGGAGGATCTGGAGATCGTCGTGGCACCACTGCTTAGTCTGAGTGTGCGGGTCGAGGTTGACGAGGACGTGGCTCTCCACGCCGGACTTGCGGAGAATGAAGGACATGATGTGCCTCCACTTGGAGTAGTTGCCACAGACGACGTCCAGCTTGAAGTCGATGTGGGCATCGACGTTGACGGCATGGATCGAAGGTGGCGGCGCCATGGAGGACGACGCAGCATCGGAGGTCACCGCCCTGAGCAGTGCAACGGTGAGGTGCAGCGGAGCGGTGGCCGGAGGATCGCTCTAGACGGGGAGTGGTGCGGAAGCAGTGGGGAGCAGAGCGGTAGCACTGGGGAGGGGTGGGCTGCCAGAATTGACGCCGGTGTCGGTCTGCTCGCCAGCATCGGAACCCTCGTCAGAGGCATGGGAACCGGCCATGGGGTACAGGGAGGAAAGATGGCTCTGGTGCCAAGAAGAAGGATGAGAATCTCTGTGTATCCATTACAAAGGAAGGCATAGCCTTATATACACGGGAGAGCACGCACATGTGTTGGGTTGGTTACAACAAAAGAGAGCTAGTCTCCCGGAGGGACATGCGCTAGCTACGCGGGGAGCGGGGAGAGGCCACGATCACCGCGTGGTGAGCGGGTGGCACGGTGCGGGCCGAGTTAGAGTTAGCCGTTTTCCAACACCAGGAAGCGCGTGAGCGCGACCACAACGGTGAGCGCGAGTTCTGGCGCGGCGATGTACAGGTTCTACGGCGACGAATTCGACGAGAAAAGGAGGGGAATCGGTGGAGGTGCTCACCCCGGAGTTAATGGCGAGCTCGAGGAGGCCAGGGCGGACCGGAGGGGCGGCACGACGACGAGAGGCATGCGGTGGCCGACGGGGAAGAAGGCTCGATCCCGACGATTGACGGCGCCCCGGCTCGAACTGGTGGCTTCATCCAACGAAGACGAGCGTGGCGGAGCTTTTAGACGTCTCCGTGTGGCTCGGGAGACATGGCGGCCGCGGGATCGACGAGCGCGCATCGACGTTGAGCTCGGGGTGGTAGGAGGGAGTGAGAGTATGGGGGGTAGGGTTTCGCCAAGGGGGTCGAGGGGTGGTCACCTTGTACGCGCCCAGGGGGTGGCGGATGGTTTCCACGCCGACAGCCATGGCCAGGGCACCTCGGATGGCTGCCACGCCCCTGTTAAGTGAACAGGGGTAGGGGAAGACCTCCACATTGGCTTGGGCTGCACCGTTTTGCTTAATGGGCCGAAGTGCCCATTAGTTTAGGTCCCTCCTTTTGTTTGTTTAACTATTTCTTTACAGTTTTACAAATAGTTGGACCACCAAATGAATTTTGTTGTAGATGAAATTTGTCACATAAATACTAGGCATTATTTTGAGCATACCCACAAAGTTGGGAGGCAACTCGAGTTAAATAAGTAATTGTTTATTCTGAGAAGGTCATTTTATTTGCTGCTAGTTAATTTACTTGGAATTTATTTGTGAGTCAAATGGAGTTAGTTTAGACATGAAAACTGATCAGAGGGAATCATTGAATAATTTGAACATTTTTGTTTTGTTGTTGGAATAAATATTATTTTTACTTTATATTAAAATTTGAATTTGAATTCGGTTTGGATCAAAGTGAGGTTAAGAAAATTAATTGCGATGACATGGCACCATTAGTGTGTGTTTATTGTAGCTTGACTACCGAGGTGTTACAAGTGGGAACCTACTATTAAAATAAATATTAAAGATCATGAATGCTTTGCTTTATGTGATTTGGGTGCTAGTGTTTCCACGATTCCAAAAACTTTGTGTGATGTGCTAGGTTTCCGTGAATTTGATGATTGTTCTTTAAATTTGCATCTTGCGGATTCTACTATTAAGAAACCTATGGAAAAGATTAATGATGTTCTTATTGTTGCAAATAGGAATTATGTGCCCGTAGATTTCATTGTTCTTGATATAGATTGCAATCCTACATGTCCTATTATTCTTGGTAGACCTTTCCTTAGAACGATTGGTGCAATTATTGATACGAAAGAAGGGAATATTAGATTCCAATTTTCGTCAAGGAAGGGCATGGAACACTTTCCTAGAAAGAAAATTAAATTACCTTATGAATCTATTATGAGAGCCACTTATGGATTTCATACCAAAGATGACAATATCCACATCTATTCTTGTTTTTATGCCTAGCTAGGGGCTTAAACGATAGCGCTTGTTGGGAGGCAACCCAAATTTATTTTTGTTTCTTGCCTTTTGGTTATGTTTAGTAATAAATAATTCATCTAGCTTCTGATTATATGTGGTTTTATACTTTTAATTAGTGCTTGTGCCAAGTAGAACCTTTGGGAAGACTTGGGGGAGGTTTATGTGATCTTGCTGTAAAACAAACAGAAACTTTAGCGCTCACAAGATTTGCTGCCATTTTTTACTGAAGAGTGCAATTAGGTTGTTTCTTTTTGCAGATGATTAATAGACAAATTCCTCACGTCTACCAATTTATTTCAGAATTTTTGGGGTTACAGAAGTATTCTAAACCTACATATTACTAAAGACTGTTCTGTTTTTGACAGATTCTGTTTTTCGTGTGTTGTTTGCTTATTTTGATAAATCTATGGCTAGTATCGTGGGGTATGAACCATAGAGAAGTTGTAATACAGTAGTTTTAACACCAATATAAATAAATAATGAGTTAATTACAGTACCTTGAAGTGGTGGTTTGTTTCATTATACTAACGGAGCTCATGAGATTTTCTGTTGAGTTTTGTGTTGTGAAGTTTTCAAGTTTTGGGTAAAGATTTGATGGATTTTAGAATAAGGAGTGGCAAGAGCCTAAGCTTGGGGATGCCCCAAGGAACCCCAAGGTAAAATTCAAGGACAACCAAAAGCCTAAGCTTGGGGATGCCCCGGAAGGCATCCCCTCTTTCGTCTTCGTCTATCGGTAACTTTACTTGAGGCTATATTTTTATTCACCACATGATATGTGTTTTGCTTGAAGCGTCTTGTATGATTTGATTCTTTGCTTTTTAGTTTACCATAATCATCCTTGCTGTACACACCTTTTGGGAGAGACACACATGAATCGGAATTTATTAGAATACTCTATGTGCTTCACTTATATCTTTTGAGCTAGAAAATTTTTCTCTAGTGCTTCACTTATATCTTTTTAGAGCACGGTGGTGGTTTTATTGTATAGAAATTATTGACCTCTCACGCTTAACTTATATTATTTTGAGAGTCTTATAAAACAGCATGGTAATTTGCTTTGGCTATAAAATTAGTCTTAATATGATAGGCATCCAAGATGGGTATAATAAAAACTATCATAAAAAGTGCATTGAATATTATGAGAAGTTTGATACTTGATGATTGTTTCGAGATATAGAGATGGTGATATTAGAATTATGCTAGTTGAGTAGTTGTGAATTTGAGAAATACTTGTGTTAAAGTTTGTGATTCACGTAGCATGCACGTATGATGAACCGTTATGTGATGAAGTCAGAGCATGATTTATTTATTGATTCTCTTCCTTATGAGTGGCGGTCGGGGACGAGCGATGGTATTTTCCTACCAATCTATCCCCCTAGGAGCATGCGCGTAGTACTTTGTTTCGATAACTAATATATTTTTGCAATAAGTATGTGAGTTCTTTATGACTAATGTTGAGTCCATGGATTATACGCACTCTCACCCTTCCACCATTGCTAGCCTCTCTAGTACCGCGCAACTTTCGCCAGTACCATAAACACACAAATTACCTTCCTCAAAACATCCACCATACCTACCTATTATGGCATTTCCATAGCCATCTGAGATATATTGCCGTGCAACTTACCACCATTTTGTTTGTTATGACACGCTTCATCATTGTCATATTGCTTTGCATGATCATGTAGTTGACATCGTATTTGTGGCAAAGCCACCGTTCATAATTTTTCATACATGTCACTCATGAGTCATTGCACATCCCGGTACACCGCCAGAGGTATTCACATAGAGTCATATTTTGTTCTAAGTATCGAGTTGTAATTTTTCGAGTTGTAAGTAAATAAAAGTGTGATGATCATCATTATTAGAGCATTGTCCCAAGTGAGGAAAGGATGATGGATACTATGATTCCCCCACAAGTCGGGATGAGACTCCGGATGAAAATAAATAAAAAAGGGGCCATAAAAAAAGAAAAGACCCAAAAAATGAGAGAAAAAGAGAGAAGGGACAATGTTACTATTCTTTTACCACACTTGTGCTTCAAAGTAGCACCATGATATTCATGATAGAGAGTCTCTTATGTTGTCACTTTCATGTACTAGTGGTAATTTTACATTATAGAACTTGGCTTGTATATTCCAATGATGGGCTTCCTCAAAGTGCCCTAGGTCTTCGTGAGCAAGCAAGTTGGATGCACACCCACTTAGTTTCTTTTTGAGCTTTCATACACTTATAGCTCTAGTGCATCCGTTGCATGGCAATCCCTACTCACTCACATTGATATCTATTGATGGGCATCTCCATAGCCCGTTGATACGCCTAGTTGATGTGAGACTATCTTCTCCTTTTTGTCTTCTCCATAACCACCATTCTATTCCATCTATAATGCTATGTCCATGACTCACGCTCATATACTGCGTGAAGATTGAAAAAGTTTGAGAACACCAAAAGTATGAAACAATTGCTTGGCTTGTCATCGGGGGTGTGTATGATTTAAATATTTTGTGTGGTGAAGATAGAGCATAGCCAGACTATATGATTTTGTAGGGATAACTTTCTTTGGCCATGTTATTTTGAGAAGACATGATTGCTTTGTTAGTATGCTTGAAGTATTATTATTTTTATGTCAATATTAAACTTTTGTCTTGAATCTTTTGGATCTGAACATTCATGCCACAATAAATAAAATTACATTGAGAACTATGCTAGGTAGCATTCCACATCAAAAATTCTGTTTTTATCATTTACCTACTCGAGGGCGAGCATGAATTATGCCTGGGGACGGTTGATACGTCTCCGGCGTATCTATAATTTTTTATTGTTCCATGCTATTATATTATCTGTTTTGGATGTTTAATGGGCTTTAATTTGCCTTTTTATATTATTTTTGGGACTAACCTACTAACCAAAGGCCCGGTGCAAATTGTTGTTTTTTTTGCCTATTTCAGTGTTTCGCAGAAAAGGAATATCAAACGGAATCCAAATGGAATGAAACCTTTGGGAGAGTTATTTTTGGAACTAATGTGATCCACGAGACTTGGATTCTATGTCAAGAAAGAAGTGAGGAGGCCACGAGGCAGGGAGGCGCGCCCCCACCCTCATGGGCCCCTCGCAGCTCCACCGACGTACTTCTTCCTCCTATATATACCCATATACCCCAAAAACATCCAGGAGCACCACGAAACCCTAGTTCCACTGTCGCAACCTTCTGTACCTGTGAGATACCATCTAGGGGCCTTTTCCGGCGCTCTGCCGGAGGGGGAATCGATCCCGGAGGGCTTCTATATCAACACCATAGCCTCTTCGATGATGTGTGAGTAGTTTACCGCAGACCTTTGGGTCCATAGTTATTAGCTAGATGGCTTCTTCTCTCTCTTTGGATCTCAATACAAAGTTCTCCTCGCGATTCTCTTGGAGATCTATTCTATGTAATTCTTTTTGCGGTGTGTTTGTCGAGATCCAATGAATTGTGGGGTTATGATCAAGATTATCTATGAACAGTATTTGATTCTTCTTTGAAATCTTTTATGCATGATTTAAATATCTTTGCAAGTCTCTTCGAATTATCAGTTTGGTTTGGCCTACTAGATTGATCATTTTGCAATGGGATAAATGCTTAGCTTTGGGTTCAATCTTGCGGTGTCCTTTCCAAGTGACAACAGGGGCAGCAAGGCACGTATTGTATTGTTGCCATCGAGGATAAAAAGATGGGGTTTATATCATATATCTTGAGTTTATCCCTCTACATCAAGTCATCTTGCTTAATGCGTTGCTCTGTTTTTATGAACTTAATACTCTAGATGCATGCTGGATAGTGGTCGATGTGTGGAGTAATAGTAGTAGATGCAGAATCGTTTCGGTCTACTTGTCACGGACTTGATGCCTATATACATGATCATGCCTAGATATTCTCATAACTATGCGCTTTTCTATCAATTGCTCGACAGTAATTTGTTCACCCACCGTATAATTTGCTATCTTGAGAGAAGCCACTAGTGAAACCTATGGCCCCCGGGTCTATATTCCATCATATTATTTTCCTATCAACTTGCTATTTCTATTATCGTTTATTTTGCAATCTTTATTTTCCAATCTATATAACAAAAATACCAAAAATATTTATCTTATTATCTCTATCAGATCTCACTCTCGTAAGTGACCGTGAAGGCATTGACAACCCCTTTATCGCGTTGGTTGCGAGGTTCTTGTTTGTTTGTGCAGGTACTAGGTGACTTGTGTGTTATCTCCTACTGGATTGATACTTTGGTTCTCAAAAACCGAGGGAAATATTTACGCTACTGTGCTGCATCACCCTTTCCTCTTCAAGGGAAAACCAACGCATACTCAAGAGGTAGCAAAAATCACTGTAAATTTTCAGCCCATTTCGAGAACTTTTATTTCTACACAAAAAACGACACCATGATAGCTCCGCTGAAAACAACTTCAGTCCGGTTTCTAATCAAAACACACCAAAGCCATATGAAATTGTTGCAAACATGGCATCAATACTTCATAAATTATAGATACATCGGAGACGTATCAGCCGACTCGTTAACTTTTAACCAAGTTAAGCGGGCCGGCCTTTTTAACCTCAATGGGCCACTGTTGGGCTGTGGCACGTGTTGAGTTTCATGGGCGCCTCTTGTCCATTGGACGGTTGACATTTGTTCCAATGCGGAGCTGACACGTGGTTCCTTCGGCCAATGAGAATTTTACATGTGGAAAATCGCGATTGGTCATAGCTGTTAATGGGTTATCAGATCCAAAACCGGACCCCATAGCTTAACGGCGACCCCTTACGATGGATGTCACGTGTCGGTTACCCTTGACGAAAGCACTTCCATGACGCGCCATTTATCATCATGAAAGTGGACACTTTTCGTGATGATAATTTGAGTATTGGCATGGAACACTTCTACCATAGCACAAATATGACTATCTTGATTCTATCATAAAATCATCATGGATGTACACGCATGACAAACATGACCTACTGTGACAAATACGTATCATCATGGAAGTGTTTTTTGTAGTGCTAGCCACCATGGGCTTCTTCGCCGGCAAGAACAAGGGCAAGGCCCTCGCCGGTCCTTCGCGCGCGCTCCCCTGCCTTCGCCGATGTCTTCCCACCCGCCTAGGCAGCGAATAAGCATCCCAGTGCACTAGGCGAGGTGGCACTGGGAGCATCGCATCCCCCTCCCGTACCCCGACATCACGCTGCCATATGACTGGCATTTGGATCCAGAGAGGATCCCAGTGCCGGCGGTGTCGCAGTCGGCGCGGGCGCACGTGGAGGAGGTGCGGCGCCGGCGGTAGCAGCTAACGTCGGAGTAGCGTCTCAACCCCGCCTACGTAGAAGACTCTCCCGATTGGGAGGTCTGGTTCGTGTTCGAGCACAAGGAGCAGCGCCGACGCGGCTCCAACACGTGCGGGCTGGCACCCCGCCATCCCTCGTCGTGCGCGACAAGGACCAGGAGGAGGAGGCCGCCTACCAAGCGGCGCTGGCAGTTGCCCTCCATGAAAGCGAGGAGGAAGAGCAGCGAAAGGCGGAGGAGGTGGCGTACTAGGCGCGCCTGTCGGAGGCCATCACGCTCTCCGCTACCGGCGACTGCGTCGTGCCGTCGCTGATGTCGCCCTCCCCCGCCAAGGCTGAGCCGACGCTGACCCTCGTCAAGCCCGAGCGCTACACATGGGACGGGTGCGTGCGCGAGTGGGTCAGTGCGCCGCCCGTCTGGCTTGGGGCGACGCTGGTGTAGGAGCAAATCTACCTCGAGCAATGGCGGCAACGCTGGCTGGAGGAGGGCGCCGCGAGGGCGAGCGGCTCGAGTACTTGGAGCGCGACGCGACGGAGGAGCGCCGTGCCCGCGGTGGGGCAGCCCAACCGGCGGCGATATAGCCAACGGCGGAGGACGTCGCCATAGCCTAGGAGACGGCGTTCCCCTGGGCTGGCCCGGCACCAACGCTCATCGACCTCACCAGCCCCGACGAGGACGACGAGGATGCCTAGGGCAGCATGCCTCCTCCTAGTTTTTAGTTTTATTAAGTGTTTTTATTTAGTGCAAAGTGGACTCGTGAACTCTCGTCGCCCTTTGTGTCCGGCATTAATGTTTAATTAACATTTTTTATTTTCAAAATATTTAAGCTATTTTTTCCGCATGACCTCAAAAATGGGTCAGGCTAGCGTTGGACGCAAGTGCCAACCCAACACGAAAGCGGACATGGCTGTCCGCCAGGCCGACCCAAACGAATAAAGAACGAACAAAATCGCCGTCCGTCGCGAACCTACCTGTGGTAGGGCTGGTTAGGTGAACACTGATACCCCTAGCCCATCAGGATTCAAATCCTGATGTGCGTGCGTGCGTTCATAGATACGAGTGTATTCGCGTTTACACGAGCGCTTGCGTCTGTACTTAAAAAAATCGCCGTACATTTAGATCGGCCGGTTGGAATTGCTCTTATGTTTCAGTTGCGCGCTTTGAATAAATTTTATGTTTAAACATGTGTGATTGACTTGATGTTTTAAAAATTGGGGTTATAGTTATAAAGGAGGACACGCCTGGACCGCGTTTGTGTACGTTAGAGGCTTCAAATTTGTCTAAGATTGTAGGGGCTGTTTGAGTTTTAGTCACATTTTACCATACTTTGCCACATCTCACCTTAGATAAGTTTGATTAAATTAGGTTAGTGTTTGGTTTTAAGCCACACATAAGGCAATAATTTTTTTATAAGAAGTGAATCTCACATGTCATAAACACAAAAAATGTGATAAGATTCTCTCAGACAAGCCAAAGTGTGGCTAACAGGGGCTGTTTGGATTGTGACTATGTTTGCCAGATATTGCTACATTATTTTTGTCACACTTACCACACTTGCCTAAGTTGAGTTGCTCAAATTGTTAACCACATTTTGACTTGCCTAAGAGAATCTTGTCATACTTTTTGTGTCTATGACATGTGGGGTTTATTTCTCATAAAAAATTCTTGTCTTAGGTGTGGCTAGAGCCAAACACTCCACATAATTTGGTCAAATTTATCCAAGATAAGGTGTGACAAAGTGTGGCAAAAAACTAAACAGCCTTATAATTTAAGCAACTCAACTTAGACAAGTATTGTAAATATGGCAGTACATGACAAACATAGTCACAGTCGAAACAGCCTCGTAGATTCCTCAATGCCACGCTGCTCGCTGCCCCGCTGGGTCCACATGGCAGCGGCTGCCTTGCCGGGCTCGCGAGCCGCTCGGGCTGCTGCCGAGTCGAGTCGAGCCGATCCTCATATGTTGGCTCCCAGCCGGCCAGCCCTGGCTCTGACCCACCCGTCCCCAGTCCAACCCGACCCGATGCGGCTATAACAAATCTCTTCTGGTCTACCGCGGTGCCCTAGTACCTATAGCCGCCGGCCGCCGTCACCACCTCCGCCTCCTCCTGACCCCTCCGCGTTGTCACGCGGCTCGCCGCCGCCATTGCCGTCCCTGCTGTCTCCACCCGGTCCGCCATCTTGGACATCGGATTTTCAGGTATAAGCTTTACAGTCACCCAATAATTGCTTAAACCCAAACCGGTGTACACCCGGCACGCCATCTAGATCCGCCCCTTCTCCATGCCCCAGCTTCGGTCTCAGACCTTGATCTGATGCCGTGTCATCTCAAAATATAAGTCTAAGAGAAACTTTATCTCTTAAGAACTCGGGACAGTCTGCTTGCCGCAAAGTGCGTTTTCTTCTTGTTTTTATCTCTATAGAAATTAGTAACGACTGTTGCTCATGCGATGATCCGTGAGAGTTGCGTCACGGCCTGAAGTGTGGTCATTGTCAGTCAAAGGCTTGCAATTTGTTTAAAGCAATTTATAGTCGAAAGGTTTAATCGCTGTAACTGCTAATTCGGTTCATTTTACCATTTATGGGTCTTCTGAAATCTGCTTGACCTAACTAACGTTCCAACGATCAAGTTTCACTTTTGCATCTTTGCTAACTCATGGGGTTAATGCATCTTTTCTGCTTGTGAAAATCAAAAGATAAACATGTGTGCGAATCATGACTTATTCATTGATCCCCGACATTTATCTGCCATTGGCAGGTTTCCGCTCTTTGGCTTGCAAGGGACTGAATGGAGCTCAAACTAGCTTTCCCCCAGGACAGCCCACCACTTTCCATCATTTCGGCTGCTAAGATTGCAGGTGTTCCCCTAATCATTGATCCAACCCTTGCCTCAGGTTCAGTGCCCACACTACACTTCAGTTCTGGGTAAGTGTTCAATGTTCAAGTATAATTCTCTCCGTCTCTCTCTGATTAACTGCTTACATTCCTTATGTTACAATTACTGTGGACACTTTACTACCATGATGAATGTTTGAATAGTTTCTGTAGTCGACTCAAGATTAGCTCTTATTTTAATCTCCTCGTCTTAATATTCTTGGTTCAAGGAAATTATTGTGATGGAACTGATGACTGTTAGAACATGATGTGTCAATCAAAACAGTTTTATTGGTGAAATATCGCAGTATTTTTGTTTGGTACTTTGTAGTGTCTCAATGAATCTATCATGATTCTGTACAGGGATTTTATACATGGTGTCAACACAATTCTCCGGTACATTGCACGTGCTGCATCTCTTTCCAGCTTCTATGGCCAAGACGATATTCAGGCAGCACATGTATGTTCTGCTTTTATGGTGTTTGTAATTGATTTTCAAGATCATCTCACTATTTCCTGAGTTGCTATTGTTTTCACATCTGTAGGTTGACCAATGGCTCGAGTATGCACCACTCATTCTGTCAGGCTCTGAATTTGAAGCTGCTTGCTCATTTCTTGATGGATACTTGGCATCTCGAACCTTTTTGGTTGGTTATGGTCTATCAATTGCTGACATTGTTGTGTGGTCAAATCTCACAGGTAATTTTCTTTCTTTCATTGTTGAGTAATTTATTGGTCTCTCTCTGTCTCTCTCTCTCTCTATGTTTTGCCTTGGAAGTAACAACTCTTTTCCTCAGGAACTGGTCAACGATGGGAAAGTCTAAGGAGGTCAAAGAAATATCAGAGCCTTGTCCGCTGGTTCAACAGCGTAGCTGCAGACTATGCAGACGCGCTAGATGAAGTTACATCAGCTTATGTTGGAAAGCGTGGAATTGGCAAATCTCCTGCGCCAAGCTTGAAAGAGAAGGTGCCTGGTTTGAAGGAGAACACGTCAGGTCATGAAATAGATCTCCCAGGTGCCAAAGTTGGGGAGGTTTGCGTTCGTTTTGCCCCAGAGCCTAGTGGGTATCTCCACATTGGTCATGCAAAGGCTGCACTGTTGAACAAGTATTTTGCAGAAAGATATAAAGGGCGTTTAATAGTTCGATTTGATGACACAAATCCTTCTAAAGAAAGCAATGAATTTGTTGAGAATGTCCTGAAAGATATTGAGACACTTGGGGTTAAATACGATGTAGTTACATACACATCAGATCATTTTCCAAAGCTAATGGAAATGGCTGAAAGTTTGATTAAGCAGGGAAAGGCATATGTTGATGATACACCCAAGGAGCAAATGAGGAGTGAAAGGATGGATGGTGTGGAATCTAAGCGTAGAAACAGTACTGTTGAGGAGAACTTGTCGCTGTGGAAAGAGATGGTTAATGGCACCAAAAGGGGTACCGAGTGCTGTGTACGCGGTAAACTTGACATGCAGGACCCAAACAAATCACTTCGAGATCCTGTTTACTACCGTTGCAACCCTGATCCCCATCATCGCGTTGGCTCAAAATACAAGGTCTATCCAACTTATGACTTCGCTTGCCCATTTGTTGATGCACTAGAAGGTGTGACTCATGCTCTTCGTTCAAGCGAATACCATGATCGGAATGCACAGTACTATCGTATCCTTCAAGACATGGGCCTGCGGAGGGTAGAAATCTACGAGTTCAGCAGGCTGAATATGGTTTATACCGTTCTTAGCAAGCGCAAGCTTCTGTGGTTCGTCCAAAACAATATGGTGGAGGACTGGACTGACGCACGCTTTCCCACTGTACAAGGCATTGTACGCCGTGGCTTGAAGATTGAAGCATTGATCCAATTTATACTGGAGCAGGTAATTTTCTAACAAGTTGTTCTTCATGATCTTGCAACTATATGTATATCTGAGTAACCGAGTTATTAACTCCCTTTTTCTTTTTTTCTGTACTTCCTATTTGTGAAGGGTGCTTCAAAAAATCTCAATCTTATGGAGTGGGATAAACTCTGGACAATCAACAAGAAGATAGTTGATCCTGTGTGTGGAAGGCATACTGCTGTGCTGAAAGACAAACGCGTGCTTTTTACCCTTACTAATGGTCCAGAGGAACCATTTGTTCGAATCTTACCAAGGCACAAGAAACACGAGGGTGCTGGAAAGAAGGCTACGACGTTTGCAAACAGAATTTGGCTAGAGTATGCTGATGCATCAGTCGTTAGCGTGGGCGAGGAAGTTACTTTGATGGACTGGGGAAATGCTATCATTAGAGAAATCAAGACAGATAATGGAACAGTTACTCAACTAGTTGGTGAACTCCATCTTGAAGGGTCAGTGAAGATGACAAAGCTGAAACTAACATGGCTATCAGATATTGAAGATCTTGTGTCTCTCTCTTTGGTAGATTTTGACTACCTAATTAATAAGAAGAAGGTAAAAACTCATGTTCTAAGTTCATGTTGGTAGGCATGCAACCACTTGGTTACCAGAACCATATTCTTATACTACATGTGCTATCGTTCTAGTAGTATGCATGCTTTTTCACTTAGACTAGTTAGGTACTTCTGTGGCACAGTTACTATGTTTTCAACTACGCGCGTTTTGTGTTATCGTTGTAGTAGTATGCATGCTTTTTCACTTAGACTAGTTAGGCTTTTTCACTTGGACTGGTTAGATAGTACTAAAGTAGCACAGTTATTGTGTTTTTAACTATGCGTGGTTTGGCCAACTTATATTACCTCAACAGTCAACAGCTTGAGACTTTTGATGAATTGGTTGGTCCTTGGGAACTCAACATGGCAACCTATCCATATTCTGTCCTACTAGTGTTGAAATCTGATGTTGATGATATTTAGTTTTCTTCTTTTTATATGTATGTCATGATGTTTCTTGGATGAGTTGTCTCTTCCATCATTGTGTCCATGTCTCATTCCATCATTGAGTGGTATCTTCGTGTACTTTAGATCCTAATATCTAGCACATTTTGCAGCTGGAAGAAGATGAGGACTTCCTTGACAATCTCAACCCTTGCACTCGGCGAGAAGCTTTAGCTCTTGGAGACCCGAACATGCGGAACGTGAAGAAAGGAGAAGTTATACAGCTTGAAAGGAAAGGCTATTACAGGTGTGATGTTCCATTTATCCGGTCGTCCAAACCAATTATGCTTTTTGCCATTCCAGATGGCCGACAGAAGTCCACGTCGATTGGAGCCTAGCTTCTACAACGATGTTAGTTAAATTATGGTACTTTTTTGGGCATTAAGTTGCAGCCTTATTGGTATCGAAACTGGTGTTGTAATGGCTGAAACTTGGAACTTCAGATTTTGGTTCTTTAGTGTCTCGGAGTTGGTTATCCAGTATCAGTTATGTAATTTCCTTTTACATGTTTGAGTATATGCCAACTGATACCGGGATATGTGGATTGTGAAACAAATATCAAGATGAGAATTGGCTTATCATATCCAGATCCATGGTAAAATGTCTTGTCTGACCATTAGAGAATGTTCCTGTGGAAATACTGCGAGTTTCAAACTCAGTTGCTCTTAAATTTCATATGCACTGCAGTCCTTTTTGGGAATGGGGCTGCACTTCAGTCCTTGACCCTGCGGTGTGTCGGATGAAACACCGGTTGATCTGTCGTGTTCATGCGGCATAACGGTGTGTCTTGTGTAAGGGGGTGTTTGGTTCGGCTTACTTTGCCTTTTGAAGTTTGGCTTAAAGACAAAAAGCACACCTGTTTTTTGATCTTTTGGCTGAGCCAAAGTTAAGCCTAACCATATATTCCCTATATCTGCTAAGGTTTTGACGTGGGCTATGTCCGATGCCCATGAAGGCTGACTGATTTGTCCAAATTTTAGCGACTGTTTTATCTCCCCCAGCTTTACAGGACAATTCATGTGCAAGAAAATTGGTGACAAAATTATGCCAAGGCAAAATTTAGCATACATGGGCATCAAACCAAACAAACATAGTTTGTGATGGATCACCGATACAAACTTTCCAAGAAAATAAGAGATGGCACCATCCTTCCGAGGTATTGTCAAGCTGACGAGAAGTCATGAATACTATCCCCAATGCTGATCATATAGAGGTCATAATGGCACAAACACCCAAACAGGTACCTTAACTAGAAATATCCCAGCTCCAGCAAGTAAGAGTGTTTGTATCCAAATTTATCTTCATACAAGAGAGTTTCCCTTGCTGCCATTACCACTATAAAAAGTAACCACATTCCTATGAAAAGTACATGAACAAAACAAAAGCGAAATAGCTGTGGGTGTTGACAACAGATCCTTGGCTCCTCTCATGGGTACAAACTGTTACTTCCTCAGGCTGTTCTCTAGTCTGTCTATCGCGGCCCCCACACGACTTTGATTGCCTTGTAAATCTGACGGCGATTTTGAATTTTCAATCTCAAGATTGGCCTTCTCTGCCAACTTCAACTGTACCCAACCTGTAGAAGAATTTCCAAGGTGAGATTCTTGAGCATATAACCACAACAAGTTACCAGCAGACTTAACTAGTTCACATGGTGTATAATAACCATTGTATAAGAATGACATGACGCTGCTAACTTGGTAATGCGGATGATTATGTCAAGATGGTTGTATATAAATGGATTATGTGCATGTGCTTCCTAATAATAATAACACTTGTTAACGCATACCCCCACATGAACAAGGAACCTAGGCGACTGGGATTTGGGCACAAAGAAGTACATGACGAGAAGGTAGCATCAAACTTCCACATTTCAAGGTAAGCTGAAGATGTGAAAAGGTGAAATTATAGGCTATCCATAATGAGACAAGTTCAAACATTCTTATAAGAATGAAACACGAGGGCTACAATCAGATGGAAGAAAGCATTTCACGAAGATGCTAAACAATTCATTTACTTTGCACTAAATTCTATACTACCACAGAGGATATTAGATATCTATTAATAGTTGCATCATCAGGTCCATAACTAACAGCCCACAGACAAAGGTCCATAACTAAACAGCCCACAAACAAAGGTCCATAACTCAAAAGCCCACACACAAAGGTCCATAAAAACAAAAAGAATGATCTGTACATTCGAGAAAGCTAGTATGATAACCAGTAAAAGTATACAGAGGTGAGAATACCAAGGGGAAAGCAAATTCCGGCACCAAGAGCAGATCCGACCAATACATTCCTTGCACGCCACATTGGTGAACCAGGCACTGAAGGTATAGACATCAGTTGAGATGAATCCAGTATACTGAGCGATATCAGTTATCAATAGTAAATACAAAAGATAATATTATTTACAGGTTTCTGAAGATATATGCTGATTATAGATATCAAGAATCATCAAGATATTTAGGCAAACATTGTTATATGAATTCTTCCTCCACTAAGTAATTGAAAAAAATCAAGTATCTTGATTGATGTAAAACTCCTATTAGATGCATCTTGGCAGGCCAATTCCATCAAACCATATATCCGATATTGCAATCATCAAATGTTAGGGGCTACATAGCCATAGAAGGCCCCTAGAGGCAGCCAACTTTACAGTTAACTAAATAGCCTGTGATAACTGACAATTTCATCATGGCCCACAACAAAGTATTAAACATAGAATACTAGTTACAAACCAGGATTAGCCATAGCACACTGAGGGTATATCTGGTTAACTTCTAACAATGAATGCGGTGCTGCTTAATATTCTACTTTAATCACTTTTGCAGTATACTCTTCTGTATGTAATTCATACTGTAGCAAACATATTTCATAAGCTTTTCAAGTTATAAACTATCATAATAGGTAAATGTTTTTTGGTGACCAATGCGATGTTTTAACCAAGTGCAACTAAAACCCAAGATTTAATATGGTGAAATACATACATATAAGCCCAAAAGCAGCTGCGGTAGCCGAGCCAGCTCCAGCAATATTGAATACATCATGTACCCCACGGTTCTCAATAAGAAGGTTCTGTATGCCAAAGAAAGTTGCAGTGAACATCCCAAGGCGAGCACCACCAACTAGTGAGCCTTTGGCAACCCGGATGAACCTTTTCTCCATGGCATCTCTCATCAACCTATACTGTTCGCGCTTGTCAGTGGTGCTTCCCATTTTCAACATCACTTCAGCATCTTTGCTCTGTAAAATAGGATATGAATGTAGTTTTCACAGAAGTCATTCTTTTGGCCTAAAGCATGCTACTCCCTCCGTCTCATAATAATATAAGACGTTTTTGCAAGCTGTGTTAGCTTGCAAAAACGTCTTATATTGTGAGACAGAGGGAGTAATATTTAGAGGGAAAGGAGTGAAATATCATCCTCAAAAAAAGAAAGAAAGAAAGGGGTAAGCATCTAATCAAAATTTTGGGATACCAAATCCTAAGTAGGAGAGGAGTAATTTCCTATAGATGTGTTCTGATTCAATACTGGCGCAGAAGGCAGTCCGTATTTTGTACAACAACAACAACAACAACAAAGCCTTTAGTCCCAAACAAGTTGGGATAGGCTAGAGCTGAAACCCAAACAAGTCGGGGCAGTCTATATTTTGTAATTTTAAAAAATTCTACTAGAACTCTAGTTCCTGTATATGTGTTCTCATTATTATCACTAATCAGCTCCATTTTTACATCCACAAATGTTACATACGAGGCAGTAACAGAAAGGAGGATGTTATAATGGAGTGGGGCGGCAACTTACGACGTTGGCGTTGGCCTCCTTGGCCCCGCCGTAGAGAAGCCCGGTGAATACGCCGACGATGGTCCCGGTTCCCCAGCTTACTGTCCCCACCGGCCCGGCCCTCGACGGCGTGCCTCCCGCATCCGCCTCAGCCTCCTCCTGGGTCATCCGCACCAAAAACACGTCAGAAAAATAAATAAGGACATAGCTCTAAACCATAAGCAGCAGGGGACAGGTCGCGAACCGTGGGGGAGGTAGAATCTGGCGAATTTGGCAGCGGCTCGGCGGGAGGAGGCGTCGGGGCGGCGGGAGGAGGCATCGGGGCCGCGGGATCTGCTGCAGGGCGGTAGCCCGCTGAGCACGGAGGAGACGCTCCAAATAAAAGAAAAAAACAGGAGGCACTTCGAGCAGGCGGATGTTGGGCACGGCAGGTCAGCGCCGGCGGTGGTGCGTCCCGGCGGCGAGATCACCGGGTGGAAATGGGAAGGGGAGAAGGTCCAAGTGTATGGGCTTTTTTCTAGGGTGGGCTCGTACTGTTGTTGTTTACGTGCTCTCACAGAGCCCACCAAAGAAAAGGCAAGCTATACACACGTATTCCTCTCGAGTTTGCTAAAAAAAAACGTGTTCCTCTCGAAAAAACCCCGTATATATGCTAAAAAAACCCTATACAGAGTGTTGGCTTTTTGGACAAAGCGGATTTTTTTCGACTCAATATGAAGTATCAAGTGAATACAAACACAATAAGGATATACCCAACCTCTGCGTAGTTAGGAAGCATAGAGCTAATATGAATACACGCACAAAAAAACATTGCAAATGCAAAGTCATGTTAACGAGGATAGGCATGTAAACGGCCCGTTTAATGATGTTTAATGTCCATTTATAGTCTAATAGTGCAAAAAACTTTTTTTCTAGGCGAAAATGAACTATCGAGCTAGCGAAAACTAAGTAGATTTGCGCCCGCTGTCTATTCGTCATTTACATCCCTAAGCGAGGAAAAAAACCCAAAATGATCAAATCGGCAATCGACAAACTACAACAACGATCATATCCACACCAACCATCTCATGGCACCATAAGGACAACACACTTCTTTAATAGCAACACCTCAAGGGAGCGACGCTCAAGCGTCGTCTTCACCAGATCCAACCATCAAAGGAAAGAATCTAGGTTTTCACCCTGAAGAACTGGTCCGAACATATCGAGTAATGGCTTCATCAAGGTGACGACACAAAAGCATCGCATTGCCAGGTATAACCAACTCGAGCCAGGCCTAGTTTTTCACCCCGAAGCTCGAAACCGGGTACTACAGAAGCACCACCATCGAAGTCAATCATGTGCTATCGCCACCACTTTTCCGCATTCCTAGCAGCTGCATGCGTTGAGTTAGAAAATCGATCATCGTTGCTGCACAACCATACCCTTTGCGTCAAGTAGTCGTTCCTAGATTCCCATCGCCGAGGCAACCATCGGATCTGGAGAGAGGAAATTCTCGCGAAGACCTTTTGGTAGCCCCACAATCTGCGGCGAGGCTGCCGCTGCAGGCCAGAGTGGCCATCACACGAACCAACACTGATGACAGAGCACATCACCACCGACTGCCATGTCAGTGGAGATAGCCTTGCCCAGACCCGTTGGCCAAGGGGCCGACATGACCTGATCTAAAGTAAGGCAGACCAGTCCGTGGCACCATGGCCCGACTTGCTGTAGCACCCATGCCGGATCCATACGGGGCCTCCCCATTGGAGACGAAGAGTGCGAACAACCGTCGAGGGGTCAACACACGACCGAAGAGCAGATGGCGACTCCAGGACCATGGATATGAGGGATGGATTGGAGGCGCCAAAGAAGGCAGTGCACGTCCTCGCCACCGCCGTCCATTGCAGGGCTTAGACTGGCGGGCTCCTTCGACTATGACGAGGGAGGGAGTAGTGGTATCGAAGGCCTCTAGGACCGGTGGTGGCCTCCGAAGTCGCCCGCGAGCGACCCAATAGGCAGTTCCATTTCTGTTTGGGCTTGTCCAATTATAACATATTCTCCTGCATACAGAGTGTTAACTTGGACGGGGTGAGGGAGTCCTGGATTAGGGGGTCTCCGGACAGCCGGACTATATCCTTTGGCCGGACTGTTGGACTATGAAGATACAAGATTGAAGACTTCGTCCCGTGTCCGATGGGACTCTCCTTGGCGTGGAAGGCAAGCTAGGCAATACGGATATGTAGATCTCCTCCCTTGTAACCGACTCTGTGTAACCCTAGCCCCCTCCGGTGTCTATATAAACCGGAGGGTTTAGTCCGTAGGACAACATACAGTCATACCATAGGCTAGCTTCTAGGGTTTAGCCTCTACGATCTCGTGGTAGATCAACTCTTGTAATACTCATATCATCAAGAACAATCAAGGAAGACGTAGGGTATTAGCTCCATCAAGAGGGCCCGAACCTGGGTAAACATCGTGTCCCCTGCCTCCTGTTACCATCCGCCTTAGACACACAGTTCGGGACCCCCTACCCGAGATTCGCCGGTTTTGACACCGACATTGGTGCTTTCATTGAGAGTTCCACTATGTCGTCATCATAAGGGGGGATGGCTCGTCTCGTTGTCAAGGACAACATCACTTCTGGGGGAGCCCTGGCTGTAGGCCAAACTCTCCGACTAGGCGGCTTCGTCATGACCGCCCGCTCGGCCGCTGCGCCGACGATGATTTCTCAGGTCATCGAAAATAGCCTCCACATCGGCTCAAAATTCGCCGAGAAGATGGATCCAATGGAGCTCTCCTCTTTGAACGAGTTCTTGGATTGCATCGCCGCTCTGGGAGTCGCTACGGACTATGACCGGATCGGGCTTAAACCCGACTAAAGGGAGATTAACACTCCGCCGGTCACCCATCAAATAGCGGTGGTGGAGGAGCAATGTGGCGGTTCTCCCTCTATCCCGAGGACGAACTATGTCCGGATCACTGAGCTCTCCGAGCTGGATACCCGCTCACGGGAGGACATCGCCCTAACCCTGAACCTAGAATCAGGTCGCATACCGAACCCGCGGAGCAACATCCCGGAGCCCGAACTTCCAAGACCGGAAACTCCCCTGCCCCGGGATCACAGATTGGGTCAAGGTCTGGACTTAAATCCACCCACCCACCCAGATACAAATGATCTTTCCCACATTAGGCAAGCGCCCCAAGAGACAGTACATCACTATTAGGCCAGATTCCTCCTTGTGATGAACAAGGTCAAGGACCGTCGCGAGGAAGACGCAATTTCGTTCTTTTGCAACAATTGCACGGACAAGGGAATCCTCAACGCCATAAGTCACTGTGACATAGCACACTTCGCCGACTTGGCGGCCATAGTACGGAAATATTGTGCGATGGAAAGCGCCTGGAAAACCCAAACACAATTTTGGGATAATCCGACTCTGACAAAACCCCCAGTCCGAACTAAAAGGGTGCACTCTCATAAGTCGCCCGACTCAATTATAAAGAAGCAAAAGCCCACCACAGGGCGTGGAACCGTATTGGAGGGATGGCTTAACGGGCCCTGCAAAATTCATAGTACAACGGATACCATACCAACACATAGCCTTAGAGCATGTTGGGTACTCTGGCAGGTGGCCAAGAGTGGTGAGGATCTCCTCATCCAAAACACCCCAGAGCACCTTCCCGTGGATAACAATACAATATTGACAGTCTTCGAGACCTTCGCCTCAAATAATAGGCGTAAGCAAACGCTCCGCAGCCTGGCCGAAGTCTGCCACGTAGCAGCAATAAATCCATGGAGCGACACGGCTATCACTTCCAATGCCAGTGACGAACCTAAATTCCGAACAGCTCGAGTAGCAGCCGCTTTGGTCCTCAGTCCAATTGTGGACGGCTTTCGGCTCACTAAAGTACTCATGGACGACGGCAGCGGATTAAACCTCATTTACGAAGAGACTCTTCAAAAAATGCAAATAGACAGAAATAGTCAAATTCCAAGTCCATCCAACGGACCCCACAAAAACAACATTCATTGGGGCACAACTAAACCCCGTCGTAGACTCCGCACTACGGGAGTTCCTGTGCGAGAATTGGGACATATTCGCCTAGCATCCTTCAGACATGCCAGGAATCCCACGCAGGCTGGCCGAGCATAGCCTCAACATTCTAAAAGGATTCAAGCCGGTCAAGCAGACTCTCCGGCGTTTCTCCGAACCTAAGCGACAAGCCATGGGAGAGGAGCTAGCCAAATTACTGTAGGCCGGATTCATTAGAGAGATAAAGCATCCGGACTGGCTAGCAAACCTGGCGATGGTGCCAAAGAAGGATAAATCCTAGCCCCTATGCGTCGACTTCAAGGACCTTAATAAGGCTTGCCCAAAGGATCCCTTCCCCCTCCCTCGCATCGATCAAATTATCGACGCTACCGCAGGACACGACTCATTGTGCTTCCTCGACGCATACTCCGGTTACCACCAAATTAAGATGGAGGAATCCGACCAAGCCGCAACGGCATTTATCACTCCATACGGCCCCTTCTGTTTTAATACAATGCCCTTTGGGCTCAAAAACGCCGGCGCAACGTATCAGCGCATGATTCAGACATGTCTAGAAAAGCAGATCAGCAAAACAGTGGAGGCATACATCGACGATGTGGTCGTTAAAACCAGACACATCGACTCCTTAATAGACGACTTGAGGCTCACGTTCAAGAATCTCCGAACATACGACATTAAGCTCAATCCGGAAAAATGCGTTTTCGGCGTACCCGCCGGAAAGCTCCTAGGCTTTATCGTCTCCAGCAGAGGAATTGAAGCAAATCTGGCCAAAATCCGGGCTCTGTCGCAGTTGGCCATCCCAACTGACCTCAAGAAAATCCAGAAGTTAACTGGATGTGTCGTGGCTTTAAGCCGCTTTATCTCCCGACTAGGAGAAAGGGCACTCCCCCTTTATCGCCTTCTTCGGTGCACCGAACATTTCGAGTGGACGGACGCAGCCACGGCCGGACTGGAAGAAATAAAAGCCATCCTGGCCACCAACCCAATCTTGGCCGCGCCAAATGTTGGCGAACCAATGCTATTATATATAGCGGCAACTCACCAAGTTGTAAGCGCAGTGCTCGTCGTCGAACGAGAGATGGACGGACATAAATTTCCACTTCAAAAGATGGTATATTATGTGTCCACCGTCCTCACTCCATGCAAATCACGGTACCCACATTATCAAAAGATAGCATACACGGTATTCATGGCATCCCAAAAATTACGACACTACTTTCAAGAGTGTTCAATTATGGTGGCCTCTAAAGTACCACTCAACGACATAATAAACAACCGCGATGCCACAGGCTGGATTGCCAAATGGGCTATCGAGCTCCTCCCGTTCGACATAACATATAAACCACAGCGAGCCATTAAGTCGCAAGTACTGACCGATTTCGTAGCCGAATGGACATAAGCCGAACTCCCTAAAGAGTATGGCGCATACTCCAATTGGATCATGCACTTCGATGGCTCTAAAATGTTGGCTGGTCTGGGGGCTGGCGTCGTCCTGACGTCCCCCACCGGAGATACAGTGCAATACGTACTCCAAATACTATATACAGACTCCAACAACGCAGCCGAATACGAGGCCCTGTTACACGGTCTCCGGATGGCAGTTTCCATGGGCATTCAACGCCTGGAGGTGCATGAGGACTCGAACCTCGCAATATCCCAAATAAATGGAGACTTCGATGCCAAGGATCCGAAAATGGCGGCATATCGCAACGCTGTCCTCAAAATGTCAGCTCGGTTCGAGGGGCTTGAATTCCACCACGTGGCTCGGGAAAACAACCAGGCGGCGGACATCCTCGCCCGTATTGGCGCTAAACGCGACCCTGTCCCACCTAACATCTTCCTGGAAAAACTGTTTAAACCATCCGTGGTATGGGAAGGGGACACTGGCAACAATAGTCCGGACCCGGCCACAACCCCAGATACCGAACACTCTGACACAATCGGAGGCTCTGCCATCGAAATAACACCTCTAGCCCACGTAATAATGGCCGTCATCGCCCCGTGGACAGAACCATTCCTGGCCTACCTAACCAGACAGGAACTACCCGAGGACCAAAATGAGGCACGCTGCATAGTGTGGTGATCTAAAGCCTACAAGGTCCACGAGGAAGAGATTTATAAGAAAAGCACTACCGGAGTCCTTCAAAGGTGCATCTCCGAAGAGGAAGGGCGGAAGCTTTTGGCAGAAATCCATGCCGGACTCGGCGGCCATCACACCGCAGCCCGGGCCCTTGTAAGCAAGGCCTTCTGTACAGGTTTCTATTGGCCGACGGCCCGGGCAGATGCGCAACATCTGGTCCAACATTGCGTCGGTTGCCAGCTCTTTGCAAACCAAAGCCATATGCCGCCTACCGCTCTCCAAACAATCCCCATTACTTGGCCCTTTGTGGTCTGGGGGATTGATATGGTCGGACCCCTTAAAGGGGGAACCCATAAGAAAAAATACTTACTGGTCATGGTGGATAAATTCACCAAATGGATAGAAGCCAAACCTGTCAAAACGGCTGAATCCGGACTAGTGACAGACTTCATATCCAGGGTCGTACACCGTTATGGCGTCCCCCACAGCATCATCACTGACAACGGCACGAACTTTACAGCCGATGAAGTGAAACTTTGGTGCAGCAACATGGGCATCAAGCTCGATTATGCTCCTGTCTATCACCCGCAAACTAACGGTCAAGTCGAGCGAGCGAATGGTCTTATCATGAGCGGCATTAAACCCAGATTAGTGCGGTCCTTAAAGGAATCAAACACGCACTGGGTAGAGGAGCTCGACTCCGTACTATGGGGGCTGCGAACCACGCCAAATTGCACCACCGGATACACACCGTTTTTATGGTGTACGGCGCTGAGGCGGTTCTGCCCTGTGACATAATTCATGACTCACCTCGAGTGTGCATGTACGAAGAAAAAGAGGCCGATCTTGATCGGCAGGACAATTTGGACGCCCTAGCGGAGGAGCGCGACATGGCAAAAGCCCGTTCCGCATTCTATCAACAACAGACTCGAAGGTATCAAAGCAGAGAAGTACGGGCCAAAACCTATAACGTTGGCGAACTAGTTCTACACCTGCCGGAGAAGAAAAAGAACAAGCTCATGCCCAAATGGGAAGGTCCCTTCATTATTGACCAGGTTCTGACCAGCGGAGCGTACCATCTGCGGGATGCATCGGATAATCGACTCGAGCCAAACCCATGGAATGCAGCCAGACTCCGAAGATTCTATGCCTAGCGCCGGATTCTATGTTCGTCTCCTCACCTCCGTCCATTTTTTGCATATCTGTCTTTTCTCTCTTTCTCTCTTTTTTCCTTCTCTTGGCCCTAAAGGGCTAAACTTGTGTCTTGGTTACACAATCTTGACGCGCTAGCCGCGCTCATTATACATGGGGGCTTCTTATACAGAAGCTTAATCTAATTATTTTTTTGGGCTTTATGCCCCGCACATGTGTTATTCTTCCGCATGTACCTTTTTTCGCCATTATATGCATCGATATGACTTAAGTTTTGGCCAAGCTGGGTTGCCTGGCTCTTGTATTTATGCCCTACGTTCTCGTTAATTCGGCTAGGGCATAAGGGGAGCACCTCTGCGATTGTTACTGCCGGGTCAGCCGGATGTGTACCTCAGACTGGGTGAAGCCGAAAGCTAGAGTTCTTAAGAGAATATTCGGTCGGTGAATAAAAGATGCCTTTTATTTAAATTTGACACATTCCCTCAGAGGTTTATAGCCTGCATCTGTTCTCGCAGTCCGGACATGCACATTAGGGCATGCGTACCCAGGGAAAGGAACCCTTAACGGAACTATTCTCCCTGGAAGATGTTTCTTACTACCCATGTAATATAACATAGCTAGTTGGGTACTTGTCTGTTCAAGCACTTATGACCCCTACGCCTGGTTTCCATGCATACCCTGGTTTTTACATAACCGAGCGGGTATTCGGATACACTCCGGACTATCGGGTCCAGAGGTCGAAGCGAAAAGGTCTGCCATGACAAATGATTTACAATCCGGCTAGGGACATTACATATGTCACTTGAAGTACACAGTCACTAAGACTGATTAAATTCTTCTTCTATACCATCCAACAGGCTGTCTAGCCTACAATCCTGTTGGGAATACTTTGCGGCTAACTCTACTTGATCATACACTAAACTGACGGGGATCTCTTTCCCATCGGGCCCCACAGGTCCGACCTCGGCCATGTGGTTTGGGTCTGCTTTGGTATATCGCGTCTTCACCATAGCCCAGGCTTCCCTTGCACCTTGTCGGCAGGCTGATATCTTCCATAATCGGAAGCGCCGCCGCGCTCCCTTTAGCTTCTCTATAAGCTCCCCCATGCCTCCTGGCGGGGACGCGGATGGCCACAAGGCTTGGGCAATACCCTGCATCACCTGCCGAACTTGCTCGTGCAGTTGTGAGAGCTCTGGTAGAAGATCACCCGAAGACCCGGACATCTCTTCCGCGGGACGACCCGTCAGCATACCTGCAGATATAACTCTGTTAGCCGGCTTCTTCGCCGAACTCCTTTAAAAGTTCGTTCAAGCACTTACTAAAAATGCTGCGCCGAAGCCGTTTATTCTCCTTCACGGAGTTCGCAAGTTGGGCTCGGACATCTTCAGTTCCACGCCCAGCCGGATATTGGCGTCTTGGAGATTATTTTTCTCCTGCCTGACTCGCGTAAGCACGCGCTCGCCAGCATTTTGCTGTCGATCATCACGTGCCGCATTCACCACCACGACCTCTGGATTCACTCCGGGGCCACCTGCAACATCTACTGTTAGATTTGCATACATGCCGCATACTACTTGGTACCTGTATTCTTTGCAATGGAAACAAGTGTTACCAGAGGGACCCTTCTCGAACTCCTTCAACGTGGCAACAGCGGCCCCTAGCTGGGCCTTGCACTCTTCCAGCTCTTGAGACAATTGGGAATTCTTCTCTGTAAGAACCTGCACAAATAATGATCCTTAAATCAGTTGCGTCAACTGTTTCAAGTCTCAGGGGCTACTGATACATATAATCGTCAGATTTGCTTACCTGTATATCCCTTACATACTAGTCCGTGGCTCTGGCTAGACCATTTTGATCAGCATGGATCTACACGTCTCCGGAATTGAAGGCATCAAATGCCTCTGGTGAGAAACAAGCGTGACAGAGTACGGCCCGGCGACGCCTGTGATTCATGGCGCTCTCCACTTCGGAATTTGTAGCGGATAGTCTGTTCGCATCCTCTGTAGGAGGAACATCCGGCGTCTGCCCCGCGTTAGCTTCCGCCTCTATGTCTGGCCCTGGACCCCGACTGGTCGAGGCATGATATACTGCCTCTCCGGATATAGTCCGGCGAGCGTTTTTTCTGCTAGGAAACATGGACGTCATTATATTTTAAGAAAGACGACTACCACGGAGTGAGGTTTTGTGTCATACCTCTGTGCCGGCGTCTCCGCCCTGACCGCCTTCCTTTTTGGCCTACCCGGCTTTGGTGCCTCTTGTTGGCGAGTTGCTGCGGGTTCGGCACGGCGTCCTGAATGCCTTCCTTGTAAAACACCATATGTGTACGGTAGGTGAAGTGCATAAAAGGGGATCCTTTTTGGGAGTTGGGACTTTGGTTTTTCGTACGTGCGACGCGGGGAGTAATCCAGGATAGTCGGCCGTTATGGCCACCATGGCGTCATCACAACTCAATCGATAGAATTGCCTGTCTATCAGCTCCACGAATATGTCCGGATCCTCTTTGAGTCTGGGATCGAGGGCCCGGACAGGGTCCTCTAGTTGTGGAGGTGGGCTGTTGACCTCCCTTACAGCTTTTCGCAGTTCCTGCCGTGAAATGGCAAGGTGAGTATCTACGACGAAGAATGCGGGAAGGTTGGGAGTAAAGAGGTACAACTCACCCAGCTTGGAGGGTTGTACATGGAGAATCCATCCCGTGGCTTGATACGGATGAACTCCTCTTCCTCTCCCTTGAATAGCTCAGACAATTTTTTGCTAAAGCAGTAGCGGAGTCTGGTCCCTTACGCCCGCAACGGGTGGCATCATCTTCCCCGTTAAAACACCACATGGGGTGCCCTCGATATTGAAATGGCTGCACCCCCCGCATTATGCATATTGACATAACCTCGATTATTGTCAATCCTGATTGAGCCAGCGCTTTAATCCGGTTCATCAGGCAAAGGACCTCTATGTTGTCTTCCTCCTGGGGGCTCCGTGGGCGCCAACTTCGGCGTTTCTTTAGAGGAGCATTGTTGAACTCAAGAAGACCCCGCCGAACAGGGTCTGGAAGGGGGACGTCCTCCATGTAAAACCACTCCGAAGGCCAGTCTTCGGACATCTTCTTCGGAGTACCGGACAGGTATCCGGTCTCGGTGATGCGCCATATTTCGGCTCCGCCCACTTGATAAAGTGACCCCTTCTGTGTGTGGGGCACAACGCAGAATAGCCTTTCCACAGCTCGAAATGAGCTTCGCAGCCCAGAAATAGCTCACAAAGGGCAACATAACCGGCGATGTGTAATATGGAAGCAGGGTTGAAATTATGCAACTGGAGGCTGTAAAACTCCAGGAGCCCGCGGAGGAACGGATGGATTGGAAATCCGAGTCCACTTAGTAAGTAAGGGACAAGGCATACCCGCTCCCCCTTGGAGGGATTGGGGAAGCTCTCCGCTTGCTCCCCACCATTATCAGTGGCGAGCCCGGCTCGGACGGGGACCATATACGATGGAGGGAGAAATCCCTGGGTCTGCAACTCTACTAGTTGGCCGTGCGGGACGGAACACTTCTCCCAATCACCGGGCTTAGGGCTACAGGAGCGAGAGGAGGAGCTGCGGTGGCCGGCCATGATGGAATGGATTTTTTCCGAGCGCGCTTCGATGGATTATCGCCGTGGGAGGATGGTGTGGATTGGATCTAAGAATCCCCATCCCTTTAATAGACGATTTATTTACCTGGCTAGGGGGGCGAATGTAAAAACGCCCTGGCTCCACGCATTCTCTCGACGCGTGGAAGATGGCCCTTATTGGGTGCAGAAGCCAAGAAGTCCAACATTTATGGGAGTCGGACACTACTTAGCAGATATTCAGGATTTGGAGAAGAACCCGCCTTGCAATGCCGAAGACAATACTGCGCACCGGACTCATCGTCATTGAAGCCCGGTTCAGGGGCTACTGAGGGAGTCCTGGATTAGGGGGTCTCTGGACAGCCGGACTATATCCTTTGGCCGGACTATTGGACTATGAAGACACAAGATTGAAGACTTCGCCCTGTGTCCGGATGGGACTCTCCTTGGCGTGGAAGGCAAGCTAGGCAACACAGATATGTAGATCTCCTCCCTTGTAACCGACTCTGTGTAACCCTAGCCCCCTCCGATGTCTATATAAACTAGGGGGTTTAGTCCGTAGGACAACATACAATCATACCATAGGCTAGCTTCTAGGGTTTAGCCTCTACGATCTCATGGTAGATCAACTCTTGTAATACTCATATCATCAAGAACAATCAAGAAAGACGTAGGGTATTGCCTCCATCAAGAGGGCCCGAACCTGGGTAAACATCGTGTCCCCTGCCTCTTGTTACCATCCGCCTTAGACGCATAGTTCGGGACCCCCTACCTGAGATCCGCCGGTTTTAACACCGACACGGGGCGTTGGTGTGTGTGGGAACACGCCATCACGGGATTGGCTAGGGTCACCGTTGTCATTATCTAGGGGAGACGCTGAGGCCGCGTGGTCAGGAGGCATGGGGGTGTGTGTGGCAGCAGAAAGAGCCGACAATGAGGAAATGACGCTGTAATGAGCAGATGATGAGGAGAGAAAGTTCGATTGGTGATGACGGCGACGGCGTGTGAGCGGGCGTGGGATTGGGGGAGGGGGGTCATTGGCTCACTTGGCATTTTCTTCGTGTAATTTTATCAATTTGCCGGGGGGGGGGGGGGGGTAGATTGCACATTCCATCCATGTACTCTCTCCGGTACTTTTTACTCCATATATAAGATTTGTTAAAAGTCAAACTTCAAAAAGTTTGACCAATTTTATAGAAATATATATCAACAATTACAATACGAAACAATATCATTAGATGCATTCTGAATTTAATTATCATATTGTATGACTTTTGTATTGTATATGATGATATTTTATAATATAATATAAATATGATCAGACTTTATGAAGTTTGACTTCAGACAAATCTTATATTGTGCGAAGTAAAAAGGATCAGAGTACTAGCTAGCTTGTATATTTTCATGGCAATATGTGCCTCATCATACTAATAAAGAGAGTTGATATTCTTGGTTGTCACACACTTATGCAAAAAAATTAACCCTGGCTTTTCATAGAATCAACAAGCAGTCCACTCAATCGTTAACGAATGTATACCGTATACGTCGCTCCCGCTCGGATTTTTCACATCTTCATCAATCTGTATTCTTCGTTTCGTAAATCGCACACACGCACACTAAAATTTTGTACTAGGCCACGTAGTGTTGCATTGTCGGGCCTTTTCTTATGCGAGAGGGATTTTTCCTAGAAGCTGCATGTAGGAATCGAACTCAGGACCTCCCCACCACGCTACCAACTGAGCTAGCATTTTACATCATTCTAAAAAAGCTAGCAATTTACATGTGAAATTGTCTCACCTCACTCTTTTAAACTGATTCCCACCGATTAATATACTAGCCACCTCAAAGTCAACAATCACACGATGAGAACACAGGAAAGCAGTGAGATAATTAAATCAAGGATTGATTGTGTGTGGATTTTAAATAGAGGGTATATAAATGTTGCATGTGTGGGCTTTGAATAGTTGAATCGAATTTCATGGGGGGTCTTCTTCCTGTTATCATCGTGTGCCACTGTCTACATGCTGTTGAATTTTTTGGTGAATGGTCTTTTTTATACTGAATCCGATGATATTGTACCTGCAAATAACATCAATTTTTTCTCCCATTGCAATAGAGGAGCATATGTGCTGGTATGTAATGAAAATCAAAGTACAAACTACTTAGACATCGACCTGACAAAACTAAAAGGCAGCATAACGGTAGCCTTTACACAAGGAGCAAAACCACTTAGACATCGACCTTACGAAACATTCTTTTTTAGTGTTTCTTGCCAGAATGATGTGGAATTTAGAAAGAGAAAAGGAGACCGAAAGAAAAATAAATCATGATTGTCATGATGGCACTTGTAGTGTTGTAGGTGTATCAATATTAGCCAATCCGCATTGCATGTGTTTGTTTCTCATTGGAATGTTTCATGGCCAACTTATATTGTAGCGAATCGGAGCAGCCGTCTCCATGACTATTTAGTTGGCATGCATTATAAGGTAAGTCATTTACATAATTTTACACTCCTTATGCTGTGTTTTCCATGGAGACCCAGAGAGTGCTTGGACTCATGTGGACTTGGAGTAATCCCTCTGAAGATAAAGTCATTCCTAGAGTTCTAGATTGCCCTGAAGTTAGGACGATGATATCCATGAAGAAAGGCAGTTGCATCATATCTTTGAGGGAGCCAAGATGATCCTAAATGTTCCAAGTTAAAAAAGACCAATTATGGTAGATATATCTCCAACAAAGTTTAGCAAAATCACAATCAAAGAAAAGATGATCCCTGGTTTTCAATGTTGGGAACGCAGTAATTTCAAAAAAAAATCTGCGCACACGCAAGATCATGGTGATGCAGAGCAACGAGAGGGGAGAGTGTCGTCCACGTACCCTCGTAGACCGTAAGCGGAAGCGTTATGACAACGCGGTTGATTAGTCGTATGTCTTCACGATCGACCGATCCTAGTACCAAACGTACGACACCTCCGCGTGAAGGAAATATGCCCTAGAGGCAATGATAAAGTTATTATTTATTTCCTTATATCATGGTAAATGTTTATTATTCATGCTAGAATTGTATTAACCGGAAACATGATACATGTGTGAATACATAGACAAACAGAGTGTCACTAGTATGCCTCTACTTGACTAGCTCATTGATCAAAGATTGTTATGTTTCCTAACCATAGACATGAGTTGTCATTTGATAAATGGGATCACTTCATTAGGAGAATGATGTGATTGACTTGACCCATTCCGTTAGCTTAGCACAATGATCATTTAGTTTGTTGCCATTGCTTTCTTCATGACTTATACATGTTCCTATGACTATGAGATTATGCAACTCCCGATTAGCGGAGGAACACTTTGTGTGCTACCAAACATCACAAGGTAACTGGGTGATTATAAAGGTGCTCTACAGGTGTCTCCGAAGGTACTTGTTGAGTTTGCATATTTCGAGATTAGGATTTGTCACTCCAATTGTCGGAGAGGTATCTCTGGGCCCACTCAGTAATACACATCACTATAAGCCTTGCAAGCATTGTAACTAATGAGTTAGTTGCGGGATGATGTATTATAGAACGAGTAAAGAGACTTGCCGGTAACGAGATTGAACTAGGTATTGAGATATCGATGATCGAATCTCGGGCAAGTAACATACCGATGACAAAGGGAACAACGTATGTTGTTATGCGGTTTGACCGATAAAGATCTTCGTAGAATATGTGGGAGCCAATATGAGCATCCAGTTTCCGCTATTGGTTATTTACCGGAGACGTGTCTCGGTCATGTCTACATAGTTCTCGAACCCGTAGGGTCCGCACGCTTAAAGTTCGGTGACGATCGGTATTATGCCTTTTTGTGTTTTGATGTACTGAAGGTAGTTCGGAGTCCCGGATGTGATCACGGACACGATGAGGAGTCTCGAAATGCTCGAGACGTAAAGATCGATATATTGGACGACTATGTTCGGACATCAGAAAGGTTCCGTAAGGTTTCGGACATATACCGGAGTACCGGGGGTTACCGGAACCCCCAGGGGCTTAATGGGCCTACATGGGCCTTAGTGGAAATAGAGGGCAGCAAGGGGAGTGTGGGGCGCACCCCCCAAGGCCCAAACCGAATTGGTTTAGGGTAAGGGGGGCCGGCCCCCTCTTTCCTTCTCCTCCTCTCCCTTTCCTTCCCCCTCTCCTACTCCTAATAGGAAAAAGGAGGAGTCCTACTCCTTGTGGGAGTAGGACTGCCTCCCTTGGCACGCCCTCCTTGGCCGACCGCCTCTCCTCCCTTGCTCCTTTATATATGGGGGCAGGGGGCACCGCATAGACACAACAATTGATCATTGATCTCTTAGCTGTGTTCGGTGCCCCCCTCCACCATAATCCACCTCGATCATATCGTAGCGGTGCTTAGGCGAAGCCCTGCATCGGTAGCATCATCATCACCGCCACCACGCCGTCATGCTGACGAGACTCTCCTGTGAAGCTATGCTGGATCGGAGCTCGCGGGACGTCATCGAGTTGAACGTGTGCAGAACTCGGAGGTGCTGTGCGTTCGGTACTTGGATCGGTTGGATCATGTAGACGTACGACTACATCAGCCACGTTGTGATAACGCTTCCGCTTTCGGTCTACGAGGGTACGTGGACACACTCTCCCCTCTCGTTGCTATGCATCACCATGATCCTGTGTGCGTAGGATTTTTTTTGAAATTACTATGTTCCCCAATAGTGGCATCAGAGCCAGGTTTATGCGTTGATGTTATATGCACGATTAGAACACAAGTGAGTTGTGGGCAATACAAGTCATACTGCTTACTAGCATGTCATTCTTTGGTTCAGCGGTATTGTTGGATGAAGCGGCCCGGACCGACATTATGCGTACGCTTATGCGAGACTGGTTCTACCGACGTGCTTTGCACACAGGTGGCTGGCGGGTGTCAGTTTCTCCAACTTTAGTTGAACCAAGTGTGGCTACGCCTGGCCCTTGCGAAGGTTAAAACAACACTAACTTGACGAACTATCGTTTTGGTTTTGATGCATAGGTAAGAACGGTTCTTGCTCAGCCCGTAGCAGCCACGTAAAACTTGCAACAACAAAGTAGAGGACGTCTAACTTGTTTTTGCAGGGCTTTTTGTGATGTGATATGGTCAAGACGTGATTTTATTAGATATAAGTTGTTGTATGAGATGATCATGTTTTGTTGAAGTTATCGGCAACTGGCAGAAGCCTTATGGTTGTCTCTTTATTGCATAAGATGCAAGTTCCATGTAATTGCTTTACTTTATCGCTATGCGATAGCAATAGTTGCAAAAGCAATAGCTGGTGAGACGACCATGTGACGACACATTGATAAAATATCAAGATGATGGAGATCATGGTGTCATGCCGGTAACAATGGAGATCATGACAGTACTTTGGAGATGGAGATCAAAAGCACAAGATGATGATGGCCATATCATGTCACATAATTTTGCATGTGATGTTTATCCTTTATGCATCTTATTTTGCTTAGTTCGGCGGTAGCATTATAAGATGATCTCTCACTAAATTTCAAGATAAAAGTGTTCTCCCTGAGTATACACCATTGCCAAAGTTTTCGTTGTGCCGAGACACCACGTGATGATCGGGAGTGATAAGCTCTACGTTTATCTACAACGGGTGCAAGCCAGTATTGCACACGTAGAATACTCGGGTTAAACTTGACGAGGCTAGCATATGCAGATATGGCCTAGGAACACTGGAGACCAAAAGGTCGAGCGTGAATCATATATTAGATATGATCAACATAGTGATGTTCACCATTAAAAACTACTCCATCTCACGTGATGATCAGACATGGTTTAGTTGATATGGATCATGTGATCATTTAGATGACTAGAGGGATGTCTATCTAAGTGGGAGTTCTTAAGTAATATGATTAATTGAACTTTAAATTTATCATGAACTTAGTCCTGATATTATTTGCATATCTATGTTGTAGATCAATTGCTCGCGCATAGCTTCCGTGTTTATTTTTGATATGTTCCTAGAGAAAAATAAATTGAAAGATGTTAGTAGCAATGATGCGGATTGGATCCGTGATCTGAGGATTATCCTCATTGCTGCACAGAAGAATTATGTCCTTGATGCACCGCTAGGTGATAGACCTATTGCAGGAGCAGATGCGCACGTTATGAACGTTCGGCAAAGCTCGGTATGATGACTACTTGATAGTTTAGTGCACCATGCTTTACGGCTTAGAACTGGGACTTCAAAAATGTTTTGAACGCCACCGAGCATATAATATGTTCCAAGAGTTGAAATTAGTATTTCATACTCATGCCCGTGTCGAGAGGTAGGAGACCTCTGACAGTACTTTGCCTACAAGATGGAGGAGAATAGCTCAACCAGTGAGTATGTGCTCAGATTGTCTGGGTACTACAATCACTTGAATAAAGTGGGACTTAATCTTCCAGATAAGATAGTGATTGACAGAGTTCTCTAGTCACTATCACCAAGTTACTAGAACTTCGTGATGAACTATAATATGCAAGGGATAACATAAATGAGTCCTAAGCTTTTCGTGATGCAGAAATTGACGAAGGTAGAAATCAATAAAAGAATCAAGTGTTGATGGTTGACAAAACCACTAGTTTCAAGAAAAGGGCAAAGGGAAGAAGGGGAACTTCAAGAAGAACGGCAAGCAAGTTGCTGCTCAAGTGAAGAAGCCCAAGTCTAGACCAAAGCCTGAGACTAAGTGCTTCTACTGCAAAAGGGACTGGTCATTGGAAGCAGAACCGCCCCAAGTATTTGGCGGATAAGAAGGATGGCAAAGTGAACAAAGGTATATTTGATATACATGTTATTGATGTGTACTTTACTAGTGTTTATAGCAACCCCTCAGTATTTGATACTAGTTCAGTTGCTAAGATTAGTAACTCTAAACGGGAGTTGCAGAATGAACAGAGACTAGTTAAGGGTGAAGTGACGATGTGTGTTGGAAGTAGTTCCAAAATTGATATGATCATCATCGCACACTCCCTATATTTTCGGGATCAGTGTTGAACCTAAAATAAATGTTATTTGGTGTTTGCGTTAAGCATGAATATGATTGGATCATGTTTATTGCAATACGGTTATTCATTTAAGTCAAAGAATAATTGTTGTTCTATTTACATGAATAAAACCTTCTATGGTCATACATTCAATATAAATGGTTTATTGAATCTCGATCGTAGTGATACACATATTCATAATATTGAAGCCAAAAGATGCAAAGTTAATAATGATAGTGCAACTTATTTGTGGCACTGCCGTTTAGGTCATATTGGTGTAAAGCGCATGAAGAAAATCCATGCTGATGGGCTTTTGGAATCACTTGATTATGAATCACTTGATGCTTGCAAACCATGCCTCATGGGCAAGATGACTAAGACTCCATTCTCCGGAACAATGGAGCAAGCAACAGACTTGTTGGAAATAATACATACTGATGTATGCAGTCCGATGAGTGTTGAGGCTCGCGGCAGGTATCATTATTTTCGGACCTTCACAGATGATTTGAGTAAGATATGGGTATATCTTCTTGATGAAACATAAATCTGAAACATTTGAAAAGTTCAAACAATTTCCGAGTGAAGTAGAAAATCATCGTAACAAGAAAATAAAGTTTCTACAATCTGATCATGGAAGAGAATATTTGAGTTACGAGTTTGGTTTTCATTTGAAACAATGCGGAATAGTTTCACAACTCACGCCACCTGGAACACCACAGCATAATGGTGTGTTCGAACATCGTAACCATACTATATTAGATATGGTGCAATCTATGATGTCTCTTACCGATTTACCACTATCGTTTTGGGGTTATGCATTAGAGACAGCTGCATTCACGTTAAATAGGGCACCATCTAAATCTGTTGAGACGACGCCATATGAATTGTGGTTTGGCAAGAAACCAAAGTTGTCATTTCTTAAAGTTTGGGGTTGCGATGCTTATGTGAAAAAGTTTCATCCTGATAAGCTCAAACCCATATCGGAGAAATGTGTCTTCATAGGTGATACGTCTCCGTCGTATCTATAATTTTTGATTGTTCCATGCCAATATTATTCAACTTTCATATACTTTTTGGCAACTTTTTATATTATTTTTGGGACTAACATATTGATCCAGTGCCCAGTGCCAATTCCTGTCTGTTGCACGTTTTTGGTTTCGCAGAATATCCATATCAAACGGAGTCCAAACGGGATAAAAACGGATGGAGCTTATTTTTGGAAAATATGGAAAATTCGGAAGGAAAATCAACGCGAACCAGTGCCCGAGGTGGTCACGAGGCAGGGGGCGCCCCCCCTAGGGCGCGCCCCTACCCTCGTGAGCCCACCGTAAGGCGGTTGACGCTCTTCTTTTGCCGCAAGAAAGCTAATATTCGGAAAAAATCATGGCAAAGGTTTCAGGCCAATCGGAGTTACGGATCTCCATATATATGAAATGGTGAAACAGAGCCAGAATAGAACGCAGAACCAGAGAGAAACAGAGAGATAGATCCAATCTCGGAGGGGCTCTCACCCCTCCCATGCCATGGAGGCCAAGGACCAGAGGGGAAACCCTTCTCCCATCTAGAGAGGAGGTCAAGGAAGAAGAGGAAGAAGGGGGCCCCTCTCCCCCTCTCCTCCGGTGGCGCCGGAACGCCGCCGTGGCCATCATCATCATCACCGCGATCTTCACCAACACCTCCGCCATCTTCACCAACATCTCCATCACCTTCCCCCCTCTATCTACAACGGTCCAATCTCCCTCAACCCGCTATACCCTCTACTTGAACATGGTGCTTTATGCTTCATATTATTATCCAATGATGTGTTGCCATCCTATGATGTCTGAGTAGATTCTCGTTGTCCTATCGGTGGTTGATGAATTGCTATGATTGATTTAATTTGCTTGTGTTTATGTTGCTGTCCTTTGGTGCCCATCATATGATTGTGCGCGTGGATCACACCCTAGGGTTAGTTGTATGTTGATAGGACTATGTATTGGAGGGCAAGAGTGACAGAAGCTTCAACCTAGCATAGAAATTGATGCATACGGGATTGAAGGGGGACCAATATATCTTAATGCTATGGTTGGGTTTTACCTTAATGAACATTAGTAGTTGCGGATCCTTGCTAATAGTTCCAATCATAAGTGCATAGAATTCCAAGTCAGGGATGACATGCTAGCAGTGGCCTCTCCCACATAATACTTGCTATCGGTCTAGTAAAGTAGTCAATTGCTTAGGGGCAATTTCGCAACTCCTACCACCACTTTTCCACACTCGCTATATTTAATTTATTGTTTCTTTATCTAAACAGCCCCTACCTTTTATTTACATACTCTTTATTATCTTGCAAACCTATCCAACAACACCTACAAAGTACTTCTAGTTTCATACTTGTTCTAGGTAAAGCGAACGTCAAGCGTGCATAGAGTTGTATCGGTGGTCGATAGAACTTGAGGGAATATTTGTTCTACCTTTAGCTCCTCGTTGGGTTCGACACTCTTACTTATCGAAAACTGTTGCGATCCCCTATACTTGTGGGTTATCAAGACCTTTTTCTGGCGCCGTTGCCGGGGAGCAATAGCGTGGGGTGAATATTCTCGTGTGTGCTTGTTTGCTTTATCACTAAGTAATTTTTATTTGCTGTTCTTAGTTGTTCTTTATCTTTAGTTATGGATATGGAACACGAAATACCAAAAAAATAGGTGTACTTGCTGCTCATGGAGATGGGGAACCTCCTAAAACCCTCGATGCTGGTTATGTGAAAGATATTATGTACTACTTCAATAATCCTGAGAAAACCCCATTCAATTTGGTAATGGGAGTAACGTTGGATCAACATGAATACTTTAGGGATTATCGCTTGACACAAAAGGGAAATTATTATGGGATCAAATTTATATATTGAAGTGGTATGCTAGACAACTATGCTCGGAATATGATTATACTTGTTGCTCTAGGATGAATTCTCCACACCTCCCCTTTTCATGAAAATTTAATGATAATGAAACCTTGGCTTCTTATGCTAGAGGTATATATGATTACTATGATGTGGAACAAATAGAAGAATTTGTTGCTTTTATGGGTGCTTATGAAATTGAATCTATGTTTAAAGAGTTTGATGATATTGATGATGCTTGTTATAGATCTGAAAATTTATCTATCCTCAAATATTGCTATGAGAATTATGAATACAATTATGAAATTAATGCACTTATTAAGAAAGTCTCCGCTGTCCAAGAAGAGACTAATATTTTGCAGGAATCTATGGAAGAAGAAGTTGATGACATTGTGAGCTCATTGGATGAAAAAGATGAGGAGGAGTGCGAAGAACAAACGGAGGAAGAGAGGATTGATCACCCGTGCCCACCTTCTAATGAGAGTAACTCTTCAACTCATACATTGTTTAATTCCCCTTCGTGCCTACCGAAGGATGATTGCTATGATGACTATTATGATCCCTATGATTCTTTTGAAATATCCCTTTTTGATGATGCTTGCTATGCTTATGGCCAAGACGCCAATATGAATTATGCTTGTGGATATGAACTTGCTATAGTTCCTTATGTTAAACATGAAATTGTTGCTATTGCACCCACGCATGATAGTCCTATTATCTTTTTGAATTCTCTCGATTATACTATATCGGAGAAGTTTGCACTTATTAAGGATTATATTGATGGGTTGCCTTTTACCGTTGCGCATGATGATTTTGATAAATATAATATGCATGTGCTTGCTGCTCCTACTTGCAGTTATTATGAGAGAGGAACTATATCTCCACCTCTCTATGTTTCCAACAAGATAAAATTGCAAGAAACTGTTTATACTATGCATTGGCCTTTACTAGGTGTGCATGAATTGTTCTTTTATGACATGCCGATGCATAGGAAGAGAGTTAGACTTCGTCATTGCTTGATATATGTTGCTTTGTGCTCACTACTAAATTAAAAATCATTGTTAATTAAAATTGGCTTTGATATACCTTAGGATCCGGGTGGATTCACTACTTGAGCACTATATGCCTAGCTTAATGGCTTTAAAGAAAGCGCTGCCAGGGAGACAACCCGGAAGTTTTAGAGAGTCATTTATTTCTGTTGAGTGCTTTCATATAGTTTAAAAACAACAAAAATAAATAGGGGAACCCACAACTTTTCAAAAAGGAAAGTGAAAGTGAGAAAGACAAGCACTGTTGAAGTGGGAGAGCTCCTTGAACTTTGTTCATGCTCACGGCAAATTTTTGAATCTTGATTTCAGAAACTTTTCAATAAAAATAATTATCCCCTTGTACAATTCCATTGTATTATAAAAATAATGTGCCAAGGTTTGCCTTTAGGATGTTTACATTTGCTTGATGGTTTGTACGGTGCAGGACAGAAACTTTGGCTGTAGAGCGCGATTTTACATTTTTAGCTGGGACGTCAAATGGTTCTGATTCTTTTTGCACTGTCTTCCTATACAAATTGTTTATTTTTCATAATTTTGGTAGAATTTTTCAAGTACCATAAGTATGGTGAATGTTCAGATTGCTACAGACTGTTCTGTTTTAGACAGATTCTGTTTTTGATGCATAGTTTGCTTGTTTTGATGAAACTATCAACTTATATCAGTGGATTGAGCCATGAAAAAGTTATATTACAGTAGACACAATGCAAAAACAAAATATTAATTGGTTTTCAATAGTACTTAGAGTAGTGATTTGCTTTATTATACTAACGGATCTTACCGAGTTTTCTGTTGAAGTTTTGTGTGGATGAAGTGTTCGATGATCGAGAAGGTCTCGATGTGAGAAGAAGAAAGAGAGGCAAGAGCTCAAGCTTGGGGATGCCCGAGGAACCCCAAGTAAATATTCAAGGATACTCAAGCGTCTAAGCTTGGGGATGCTGGGGAGGCATCCCCTGTTTCTTCAATAAGTATCGGTATGTTTTCGGATTCGTTTCGTTCATGCGATATGTGCAATCTTGGAGCGTCTTTGCTTTAGTTTTCATGTTTATTTTTTGCACCATGCTGGTATGAGATAGTCCTTGGTTGATTTATAGAATGCTATTTGCACTTCACTTATATTCTTTGAGTATGGCTTTATAGAATGCTTCATGTGCTTCACTTATATCATTCGAAGTTTGGATTGCCTGTTTCTCTTCACTTAGACAACCGCCATTTGTAGAATGCTCTTTTTCTTCACTTATACTTGTTAGAGCGTGGGCATATCTTTTGTAAAAAGAATTAAACTCTCTTGCTTCACTTATATCTATTTAGAGAGAGGACAAGAACTGGTCATTCACATGGTTAGTCATAAAATCCTACATAAAACTTGTAGATCACTGAATATGATATGTTTGATTCCTTGCAATAGTTTTGCGATATAAAGATGGTGATAATAGAGTCATGTTAGTGGGTAGTTGTGGATTAGTAGAAATACTTGTGTTGAGGTCTGTGATTCCCGTAGCATGCACGTATGGTGAACCGTTATGTGATGAAGTCGGAGCATGAGGTATTTATTGATTGTCTTCCTTATGAGTGGCGGTCGGGGACGAGCGATGGTCTTTTCCTACCAATCTATCCCCCTAGGAGCATGCGCGTAGTAATTTGTTTTGATGACTAATAGATTTTTGCAATAAGTATGTGAGTTCTTTATGACTAATGTTGAGTCCATGGATTATACGCACTCTCACCCTTCCACCATTGCTAGCCTCTCTAGTACCGTGCAACTTTCGTCGGTACCTTAAACCCACCATATATCTTCCTCAAAACAGCCACCATACCTACCTATCATGGCATTTCCATAGCCATTCCGAGATATATTGCCATGCAACTTCCATCATCATCATATACATGACTTGAGCATTCATTGTCATATTGCTTTGCATGATCGTAAGATAGCTAGCATGATGTTTTCATGGGTTGTTCGTTTTTTGATGTCATTGCTACGCCAGATCATTGCACATCCCGGTACACCGCCGGAGGCATTCATATAGAGTCATATCTTTGTTCTAGATATCGAGTTGTATTGTAAGTAAATAAAAGTGTGATGATCATCATTATTAGAGCATTGCCCCAGTGAGGAAAGGATGATGGAGACTATGATTCCCCCATAATTCGGGATGAGACTCCGGACTTTACAAAAAAATAAAAGAGGCCAAAGAAGCCCAAATAAAAAAGGAGGCCAAAGAAGCCCACCGAAAAAAACAAAAAAACAAAAAAAATGAGAGAAAAAGAGAGAAGGGGCAGTGCTACTATCCTTTTTTCCACACTTGTGCTTCAAAGTAGCACCATGTTCTTCATATAGAGAGTCTCTTGAGTTATCACTTTCATATACTAGTGGGAATTTTCATTATAGAACTTGGCTTGTATATTTCGATAATGGGCTTCCTCAAATGCCCGAGGTCTTCATGAGCAAGCAAGTTGGATGCACACCCACTTAGTTTCAGTTAGAGCTTTCATACACTTATAGCTCTTAGTGCATCCGTTGCATGGCAATCCCTACTCACTCACATTGATATCTATTGATGGACATCTCCATAGCCCGTTGATACGCCTAGTTGATGTGAGACTATCTTCTCCTTTTTGTCTCCTCCACCATCATATTCTATTCCACCTATAGCGCTATGTCCATGGCTCACGCTCATGTATTGCGTGAAAGTTGAAAAGACTTGAGAACGTCAAAAGTATGAAACAATTGCTTGCTTGTCATCGGGGTTGTGCATGATTTGAATATTTTGTGTGGTGAAGATGGAGCATAGCTAGACTATATGATTTTGTAGGGATAACTTTCTTTGGCCATGTTATTTTGAAAATACATGATTGCTCTATTAGTATGCTTGAAGTATTATTGTCTTAATGCCAAAGGATAGACTATTGCTTTGAATCACTCGTGTCTTAATATTCATGCCATGATTAGACACATGATCAAGATTATGCTAGGTAGCATTCCACATCAAAAATTATCTTTTTTATCATTTAACTACTCGAGGACGAGCAGGAATTAAGCTTGGGGATGCTGATACGTCTCCGTCGTATCTATAATTTTTGATTGTTCCATGCCAATATTATTCAACTTTCATATACTTTTTGGCAACTTTTTATATTATTTTTGGGACTAACATACTGATCCAGTGCCCAGTGCCAGTTCCTGTCTGTTGCATGTTTTTGGTTTCGCAGAATATCCATATCAAATAGGATAAAAACGGACGGAGCTTATTTTTGGAAAATATGGAAAATTCGGAAGGAAAATCAACGCGAACCAGTGCCCGAGGTGGTCACGAGGCAGGGGGCGCGCCCCCTACCCTCGTGAGCCCACCGTAAGGCAGTTGACGCTCTTCTTTTGCCGCAAGAAAGCTAATATTCGGAAAAAATCACGGCGAAGGTTTCAGGCCAATCGGAGTTACGGATCTCCATATATATACGAAACGATGAAACAGAGCCAGAACAGAACGCAGAACCAGAGAGAAACAGGGAGATAGATCCAATCTCGGAGGGGCTCTCGCCCCTCCCATGCCATGGAGGCCAAGGACCAGAGGGGAAACCCTTCTCCCATCTAGGGAGGAGGTCAAGGAAGAAGAGGAAGAAGGGGGGCCCTCTCCCCCTCTCCTCCGGTGGCGCCAGAACGCCGCCGTGGCCATCATCATCACCGCGATCTTCACCAACACCTCCGCCATCTTCACCAACATCTCCATCACCTTCCCCCCTCTATCTACAGCGGTCCACTCTCCCGCAACCTGCTCTACCCTCTACTTAAACATGGTGCTTTATGCTTCATATTATTATCCAATGATGTGTTGCCATCCTATGATGTCTGAGTAGATTTTCGTTGTCCTATCGGTGGTTGATGAATTGCTATGATTGATTTTATTTGCTTGTGGTTATGTTGCTGTTCTTTGGTGCCCATCATATTATTGCACGCGTGGATCACACCCTAGGGTTAGTTGTATGTTGATAGGACTATGTATTGGAAGGCAAGAGTGACAGAAGCTTCAACCTAGCATAGAAATTGATGCATATGAGATTGAAGGGGGACCAATATATCTTAATGCTATGGTTGGGTTTTACCTTAATGAACATTAGTAGTGGCGGATGCTTGCTAATAGTTCCAATCATAAGTGCATAGAATTCCAAGTCAGGGATGACATGCTAGCAGTGGCCTCTCCCACATAATACTTTCTATCGGTCTAGTAAAGTAGTCAATTGCTTAGGGGCAATTTCACAACTCCTACCACCACTTTTCCACACTCGCTATATTTACTTTATTGTTTCTTTATCTAAACAGCCCCTACTTTTTATTTACGTACTCTTTATTATCTTGCAAACCTATCCAACAACACCTACAAAGTACTTCTAGTTTCATACTTGTTCTAGGTAAAGCGAACATCAAGCGTGCGTAGAGTTGTGTCGGTGGTCGATAGAACTTGAGGGAATATTTGTTCTACCTTTAGCTCCTCGTTGGGTTTGACACTCTTACTTATCGAAAACTGTTGCGATCCCCTATACTTGTGGGTTATCAATAGGATACCCAAAGGAGACAGTTGGGTACACCTTCTATCACAGATCTGAAGGCAAGACATTCGTTGATAAGAATGGATCCTTTCTAGAGAAGGAGTTTATCTCGAAAGAAGTGAGTGGGAGGAAAGTAGAACTTGATGAGGCAACTGTACCTGCCCCCTTATTGGAAAGTAGTTCATCACAGAAATCTGTTCCTGTGACTCCTACACCAATTAGTGAGGAAGCTGATGATGATGATCATGTAACTTTAGATCAAGTTACTACCGAACCTCGTAGGTAAACCAGAGTGAGATCCGCACCAGAGTGGTACGATAATCTTGTTCTGGATGTCATGTTACTTGACCATGACAAACCTACGAACTATGAGGAAGCGATGATGAGCCCAGATTCCGCGAAATGGTTTGAGACCATGAAATCTGAGATGGGATCCATGTATGAGAACAAAGTATGGACTTTGATTGACTTGTCCGATGATCGGTGAGTCATTAGGAATAAATGGATCTTCAAGAGGAAGACGGACGATGATAGTAGTGTTACTATCTACAAAGCTCGAATTGTCGCAAAAATGTTTTTGACAAGTTCAAGGTGTTGACTACGATGAGATTTTCTCACTCGTATCGATGCTTAAAAGTCTGTCCGAATCATGTTAGCAGTTGCCGCATTTTATGAAATCTGGCAAATGGATGTCAAAAATATATTCCTTCATGGATTTCTTAAAAGAAGAGTTGTATATGATGCAACCAGAAGGTTTTGTCGATCCTAAAGGTGCTAACAAAGTGAGCAAGCTCCAGCGATCCATCTATGGACTGGTGCAAGCATCTCGGAGTTGGAATATACACTTTGATGAGTTGATCAAAGCATATGGTTTTATACAGACTTACGGTGAAGCCTGTATTTACAAGAAAGTGAGTGGGAGTAGTACGGCATTTCTGATAAGTATATGTGAATGATATATTGTTGATTGGAAATAATGTAGAATTTTTTGGAACGCATAAAGGAGTGTTTGAAAAGAGCTTTTCAAAGAAAGACCTCGATGAAGCTGCTTACACATTGAGCATCAAGATCTATAGAGATAGATCAAGACGCTTGATAAGTTTTTTCAATGAGTACATACCTTGATAAGATTTTGAAGTAGTTCAAAATGGAACAGTCAAAGAAGGAGTTCTTACCTGTGTTGCAAGGTGTGAAGTTGAGTAAAGACTCAAAACCCGATCACAACAGAAAATAGAAAGAGAATGAAAGGTTTTTTGAGAGTACGCCAAAAGCGTACCTTAACTTTATAGAAGAAGAGAGCAATGGTCACACAAGAAATACAAGAATGGAAGCAAAGCTTCCAGAGAAAGACGCACACCCTAGCACACCCAACTAACTAGCCTGTGCCTACACTCTCACAAAACGATCCGAATCCTCCTCCACCCAAACTGGCCAGTCTCCAATCTTTGAGCTCTGCAATAATGGCAAGCGCCAACTCAGACGCAGTCTTCTGTTGGTTTAACCGGTGAAAACTCTGGCGTTGCGCTGCTTCCAGAGAGACCAAGTGGTCGCTATGATCACCTTGTCAAAACCGCGCTTGTGACCTTTCCTGAAGTTAGTCCTCGTGGTCAGCCACCACTCAAGTAAATTGTCTACCGGTCTAGGGGTGGAGCCCCTCAAGCTTAATGCCTCGAACATGTAGTGCCACACTTCCCTAGCATAGACACACTGAATGAGAATGTGCTCCGCATTGTCTTCGTCTTGAAGACATGTGAAAGAAGGGGACGAAGCATTCTGGAGACCATGCCTAGCTCTTTTGTCAGATGTCCAGATCTGGTGTTGCACTGCCAGCCACACGAAGATTTTACACTTAAGGATAGCCCAGCTTCTCCAGATGCAAGTAGCGTAGGGGGCCCTCTCGGCGCCCTGACAAAGCCGAATATAAGTGGATTTCGCCGTATAAGATCCGAAAGGGTCAGCCGGCCAAGAGAAACGGTCGTCACTGGCGAGATCACGATTGATCATGCTTATCGCAAGGTTGAGATGCAAGAGTTGAAGGTGACCAACAAAGTTTACATCTCCGCTGATATCGAGTAACCATCTCCCCTCCAATAAACCTTCCTCAACCGTGCGTCGATTAATCGTACGCGTGTCCACTTGAGCATGAATGAGCGGCGCGATGTCCTTAACCGCAAAGTCGTGAATCCATCTGTCTCTCCAAAACAAGACCTTGCTGCCCCTTCCCACAAAAATATGCACCATGCTATCAAACACCTCCCGAGCTTCTCTGTCCACCGCCATTGGCAAACCTTGCCAAGGCCTGTCAGGATTTATCCTTCAAAGCCACTCCCACCGAACTCTCAGGGCTAGCCCTTGTAGCTGGAGATTACAAACACCCAGCCTACCAAGCCAAGTAGGTTTACACACCAAGTTCCAGGCCACAGGGCATTGGCCTCCGTTCACTTTATCTTTGCCAGCCCAAAAGAAAGATCGCATCCATTGGTCTCTCTCTTCAAAAACCCAGACCGGAGCCTCAGTGACCATGAAATGATGAATAGGTATGGCCGCGATCACGGACTTGACTAGCACCAATCGACTTGGCCGGTGTATCAGACCCCTTTGCCAAGCCGGGGCGAAACTCTTGGCTTGGTCAAGCATGGGCTGCCAATCGGTCCTCGAAAGCTGCTTAATGGCCAATTGGAGACCGAGGTATTTGCACGGGAAGTTGCCCAAACGACAATGCAATATGGAATCCACCCGAGCTCTGTCACTATTGTCCCTGTGGATCATGATGCTGTAACGCCCTCGATGCAGCTATATCTCCTACGTGTCGAAGCACGACTTAGAGGCATAACCGCATTGAAAGCAATGTCGCAAGTGAGGTAATCTTCACACAACCCATGTAATACATAAGGGAAAGAGATACATAGTTGGCTTACAATCGCCACTTCACACAATTACATGAATAAAGCATTACAACATCCAAATACAACCAAGGTCCGACTACGAAACCAAAATAAAAGAAGAACCCCAAATGCGACAAGGTCCCCGATCGACCCCAACTGGGATCCACTACTGATCGACTGAAACGAAACAACACAAAGGACAAGATCTTCATCGAGCTCCTCCTGAGCTCAGTTGCGTCATCAGCACAGTTCAACGGCACCTGCAAGCTGGTTTTGGAAGTATCTGTGAGTCACGGGGACTCAACAATCTCACACCCTCGCGATCAAGACTATTTAAGCTTATAGGTAAGGGAAAGGTATGATGTGGAGCTGCAGCAAGCGGCTAGCATATATGGTGGCTAACATACGCAAATGAGAGCGAGAAGAGAAGGCAAAGCACGGTCGATAAAAGTATGATCAAGAAGTGATCCTAGAACAACCTACGTCAAGCATTACTCCAACACCGTGTTCACTTCCCGGACTCCGCCGGAAAGAGACCATCACGGTTACACACGCGGTTGATGCATTTTAATTAAGATAAACTTTAAGTTTTCTACAATCGGACATTAACAAATTCCCATCTGCCCATAACCGCAGGCACGGCTTTCGAAAGTTCAAATCCCTGCAGGGGTGTCCCAACTTAGCCCATGACAAGCTCTCACGGTCAACGAAGGAATAGACCTCCTCCCGAGACATTCCGATCAGACTCGGTATCCCGGTTCTACAAGACATCCTCGACAATGGTAAAACAAGTCCAGCAAGACCGCTCGATGCACCGACATCCTGATAGGAGCTGCACATATCTCGTTCTCAGGGCAACACCGGATGAACACTACGTACAGCTAAAACCAGTCCTCAAGTTTCCCCGAGGTGGCGCCGCAAGTGGCTCTAGTTTGGACCAACACTTAGACAAGCACTGGCCCGGGGGGTTTAAAATAAAGATGACCCTCAGGATGCGTGACTCCCAAGGGAAAAAGGCTAGGTGGCGAATGGTAAAACCAAGGTTGGGCCTTGCTGGAGGAGTTTTATTGAAAGCGAACTGTCAAGGGGTTCCCATTATTACCCAACCGCGTAAGGAACGCAAAATCCGGGAACATAACACCGATATGACGGAAACTAGGGCGGCAAGAGTGGAACAAAACACCAGGCATAAGGCCGAGCCTTCCACCCTTTACCAAGTATATAGATGCATTAATTAAATAAGGGATATTGTGATATACCAACAAATATATCCATGTTGCAACACGGAACAAGCTCCAATCTTCACCTGCAACTAACAACGCTATAAGAGGGGCTGAGCAAAGCGGTAACATAGCCAAACAACGGTTTGCTAGGACAAGGTGGGTTAGAGGCTTGGCTCAACAATATAGGAGGCATGATAAGCAAGTGGTAGGTATCGCGGCATAGGCATAGCAAAAGAGCGAGCAACTAAGCAAGCAAAGATAGAAGTGATTTTGAGGGTATGGTCATCTTGCCTGAAATCCCGCAAGGAAGAAGAACGAGTCCATGAAGAAGACAAACAGACGTAGTCGAATGGGTCCTCACAAACGCGATGTTATCGGAACCAACCCGAAGAAGCACACACCGGAAAGAAGCACACAACATAGTAAACAACCATCACATAATCATGGCATGATGCACAATCAAGTATGATGCATGTCTGGTTTAAATATGCATGGCATGGCAAAGTGCACAAACAATCCTACAAATTAAGTGGAGATCAATATGGAACGAGTTGCATATTGACGAAACACCACATGACTTATTTAGTTCTCTCTCGGTTATGTACCCAAAAATATTAAATGTTGTTAAGCATGGCAAGAGGTGAGGCATAACAAAACTACACCATCTAAACAATTTAAATGGGGCCAGATATAACAAATAACGAATCCGGTAAATCCCCATATGCATTTAGCAATTTGGTGCAACAACAATTTTTAAACATTTAAATGTTATTATCATGATGCGAATGACATGTGCAAGTTTTATGCAATTTTTTTATTAAGACTTGATAAGAGCATTATGAAGCATTTTTGTCATCGTGGCGGAAACAAAAGGGGTGCCCCGGCGACGATAATGAAACGGTGCCACGACAATGTTCCGGTTCCGGTAACTCGATTGAGATACCGATGCAAAGGAGAAGTGTGCGGATGCGTGCAAAAGATGGTGGGGCGCTCCCGGATTCCGGGTGTCCCACGAGTTGGCGACAAGGAAACGAGTGACAATTTGGACATGGCGCAACACGAGCCTCTCAAACATCGCAAGCATTCATTCACGGACGTCATCTCGAGGTTATACCTTCGAAGCGTGCGTTATCGGAGGGGTTCGAGTACGATGCGGTGTAGGGGAAGTAGGCATTCTCGGATGCCGAGGGAAGTAGTAGTTCATGTCCGTAGATGTTCGGGGTCACGGCATGGAACTTGACATCCACGGGGTCTTCGAGTGTCGACGGTAGTTGTTCTATGCATCAGGCGTCAAGGTACTTGTCGTTCTTAGCGAATCCGAAGACGGCGGTAGTTGTACACACGTTGTCGGGGAACTTGTTAGTCCGGTCTTGGCGACGGTAGTTGTGCACAGATCATAGACGTTCTCGGGTCATCGTTAGAGGAGCTTGGTAGATTTGAATCCCTTCGAGGTTGTCGTGGTACTTGGGGTCTTCGGACTTGCCGGTCTCGACGAAACGAAGGGGTACTTGGCGATCAACGGACGTCGTGGTACTTGGGGGTAGTGGTACTTGACGCATCGTCATGGTACTTGGCAAAATTCTTCGAGAAGATACTTGACTTTCCGGGTATGGTTCTTCGTGTATCGTCCTTGCTGATCCAAAACCAAGCGAGACAAAAGGGCCCCGGGTGGGCAGCAGCAAGGTAGGGCGGTGCGCGAGCAGTGGCAGAAGATGCCGGAAAAACAAACACAGGTATGGGCATGGCCCTAAGCAGAAGAGGCTGCGATGGTTATGCTCAGAGTAGGAGCATCTCGATGCCGGCAGCTCGATGCAGAGCAGGCGAAGCAGAGTCGCTGCTGCCGAGCAGTTGCTGATAGCCAAGCAGCGGTCTGGAGGCGGGGAAGCAGGAGCAAGGTGGCTTGTCGGCGCGAGGTAAGGCAGCGACGCAGGCGAGGAGTCCCAGCGGCGGAGCTCCATGGGAGGCGCAGTCATGCACTGCTGCTGGAGCTTCTCATGCAGAGGGGAAGCCGGCGGTGTCTAGGCACCGGGGAACCACAGCGAGGAGGAGAAAAGAGCAGGGGCGCGCGACTGGGGAAGGCAGGCAGTGGCGGCTTGCTTCGACGCGGGGAAGGTAAGGAAGAAGGGCGCGACGCTCGAGCACTGCGGGCGCGCGACGACAACAACAACGCCATTGCCGGTGATGTCCCATGGTCCCACGTAGGGGAGGCGGAGCAGAGGAACGGAGTGGCCGGCCGCTCGAGTTGCACGCTCCTTCTCTCTCTCTGGCGGCGGAACGAGGAAGAGAGGGATCGGGACGAGGGAGAGATCGAGAGGAGTGTGTCGAGGGGATCAGGATCGAGGAGATGGTGGAGTCGGGCTGCGGGTTTCCCTCTGGCGGTGCGAGGGGAGAGATGGAGTGAAAGGGAAATGGGCTAGGGTTAGCGCTAGGGTTGGTGGGCCGATGGGCCTAAGTGGCCGGCTAGGCTGGGCCTAGGAAGGCCAGCCCAAAGGAAAGGAGAACAGCCAGGACCTGCTGGGCTGCCTCTCCTACTCTTCCCTCTTAACCAAAAAGAGAAAAATACAAATAGATAGAAGGGAAAAAAAAGAAAGAGAGGGTATGGATGGAATTTGGGCATGGAAGTTAAATTCCTGGACTCACAAGAATGATCTTGATCCAAGAAAAATATAAATGGGCATGTGTACAAAGTTTGGATTGGAACTCGTTTGAATTAAATTCAAATGAGTTCGAAAAAGAAGTGGGCGTTAGAAAGGTCCCAAAATGTTGAGATTTTTGGTAGACCTCCGGAAAAAGATAAAAGAATTTATGGGCGAAGTTTGAGGAGCAAACTCGAAGCAGAAAAGACATGTGATTATTTGCAAGTGTGTTCATGGGTGATTCCGAAAATGGAATATTCAATATAGCTCCCTAATATCGGGAGGATATGTTATAAAGAGAATCACCATGTGAATTCCCTCAATTTAAATGGATCAAAGATCCATGCCATTTATTTAGTTGAGTTAAGAAAAGAAATGACATGATGCAAAGATGAAAACGATGAACCAAACAAATCACAGACGAAACCCGGAAACCCTGGAAGGCATCTGCAGCTCCGGTCTTGGGGCGTCACAACACTCCACCACTACGAGAGGATCTCGTCCCGAGATCTAGGATGGCACCGGAGGGAAAAAGAAGAGGAAGAGAAGAGGTAAAACTAAGTTGCTTCTTTGACAAACGAGTGAGACCAAAGAACCTTGAAAATGTTAAGCCATTTCGAGAAAAGAATGCAACGGAGTTGAATGAAGTTGAAAACACTCCGTTAGAAAAGAGGAACAAGGGAGAACAACTTCGGGCAGCACTCCGATTGAAAAGAAAAGGAATTGAATAAGAACTTGGCAAGATGAGAAGATACTTGATGAAATCACAACACACTGCCTCTGGAACTATTGAATGAATGGAACAAGGGGTAAGAAGGTTCTCAGACAGCACCCTGGTTTAAAAGAGATGAAAAACTTGATAAAATGAAAGAGCTTGAGAAAAGGGACACAATACTTCGGTTAAAAGGATAAGCACGATCAAAACATGGTCCTGACAATCCGAGAAGATGGGTTGAGGAGAGCAACATCACAATGCCTCCGGACGGAAGAATAGAAGATAGATAATTGCCATAGGAGAATTGAGAAGAAAATGCCAACTTCTGCCACAAAAGAGCTTGAAGAGGCATCTTTAGGGGAAGGGTCGAACGGAATTGTTGGAAAAAAACCAACAACGAAAAGAATAAGCTTGAAGTGGGCTTATAGAAGGCATGTCAACATTATGAGGTGACAACTTGCCACTCACGGAAAAGATTGGATTGATAACAACGAGGAGACGAGAAACTTATTTCACCGGGAGAATAAATGAAGAACTTGGATCATTTATGAGCACCACAATTAGCAATGATCCTTAGGGAAAGCTTAAGGTGAAATATAGCTCAAGATAACTCCAATGAAGAGATTAATGAATTGGAAAGGATGTGTTGAGCGAAGAGAAAATGATGGATTTAGATATGTCACTCTTGAAAACCGTGTGATCCATGAAACACGAAGGGAAATTATCAACAATGACATAACACCACCTCAAAAGATATGCATGAAAGAATTGCACTCCGGATTGCAAGATGGAGAATGCTTGAGCTCCTCTGAAAATAATCTCAATGAAAACTTCGAGAAGGAATTAAATCCTTTATGAACCCTCATGTAGAGCCTCCATGAAGAACTCTGGTTAAAAGAATGATCACAAAGAAGTGAAGGATGAAAAGAATAAGGTTGAAGCCTTGCAATGATTAGATGAAGCTTGCGATGAGATAAATGAGAGATCTTGAAACTCCGGGAAAAGAAAAGGCTGAACACAATTGGAATCAAGAAGTTGATGCACCTCCGGAATAAGGAATTAATCACTTGGATGAACAAGAATAAGAATTACATTATGCTTATCCTTCACCAATTCAAATTGATGACAACCAATGGAATTGGCATACTACTTATTCTCGTAGAAAGGATTAAGATAGATAATGCGCAAACTTGAAGAGGCCTTCGATGATCCACCGGTAGGATTTGAAAGAACGGAAGTATGATAACGTAAGAAGAGGAATCTTGAACAAACCACCGTAAGAATTAAAATGAACGAAGAAAAGATAAAGAAACACCGGGAAGAATTATAAAATGAACAGAGATTGAGAGGATTTAGAAACATGAGAACGAAGAGATCACGAGCCGATTAAAGATCACTAGAATGAAGGACCGGTAAAATAGGAGAATGATAACTGACAACTGAGAATGAATAAACCTGAATTGATGGACTCCGGATAACAAACTGAGAAGACTCTTGAATTGCTTCGGATAGGTGAAAAGAATACTCACGATCAAAACAATTATGAGAGGATGGCAACAAGCTAGCATCACGAGTCTCTGAGAGAACGGATAAGATATGGAGGAAAAACTCTTCTTCGGTCTTCAAATGTTGAGAATGACGACGAGAAACACCACCAAGAATTATTTAGACACTCCGGAAGAATCAAAACGAAGAGGTTGAGCCAACGATGAAAAGAATTTGAAAGATCTTGGAGAAATACATTTGACTGATGATAATTCATTCTTACGTCAAACTTTGAAAAGAAATTTGAGGATATCTCCGGGAAATAAGAAGAGTCAGGTAAGATCCTGGGAATAGACCTGTGGGTTAGGGCCCACTGAAAAGAAAACACCGTTGAAAAGATTTAAAAGAGAGGTTGCACCGGTTGAATTAAAAGGCTTGAATGAGATAACAACCTCGAAATAGTTTGAACGGATGCAAAGTGAAAACACAAATCTTCGAAATATCTTCAGCACTCCGGAACAAATGGATAGTGAGAGGAGAATGAATATGAGGTGCACCGGCATGAGAAGGTATTTGAAACGATGAAAAAGGATATGATCAACACCAAAGCTTGATTTGAATCCACCGGAGAAGAAAACGAGTGAAGAGAGACGAACTTGAAGCTTCGTTAGCATCTTCTGAGAATCAACGGATAAGAACATTGACGAAAAAGAATGGAGAGATTTCCCATCAATAAAAGGATACTTGAATAAGAAATCTGAGTCGTTGACGAAAAAGGGTGGGAGGGAGGGAAAACAAAGGCAACTTGGAGACGGATGAAACAAACACCGTTGAGAAGAACTGATACTTGATCTTGCGGTTGTTGAAATGATCGGATCCACTTGAAGAGAAACACGCCGGTGAAAAGAAATTGAAATGACAAACTCGATGATCGAGAAGGATTAGTATTCACATCGAAGTATGAGAACACCGCTTAGGAAAGGTATGGGATCAACATTTGACTTTGAAGCAACTCGAATACCACAACTCAAAACACAACAAAGGATTGGCTTTCAAAATAAGCCGGAACAAACATATGATAGAGATTTCGTCCGAAGTTTTCGTGGTGGGGCCTACACGGGCTCGATCGTACGGCACCATCATGTACAAGGCAGTGCACATGACATACGAAGCATCCCCGAGTCGGCATAGCCAAAGACTCTTTAAGACACAACGAGACCACTGTAAAACCAACCGTGAATAGGTGGACCACTAGACGTCGAACCCCAATTTCATATCATACATCTGTCGGAAAGATATCCAAAGAGCTACTTGAATTCCCACTTATAAACTCCCGAAACTTTCCGGTTATGCAATCAGGTGTTGGGGATACAGGGGAAGCATAATATCTCACCCAAAACTAGCAAATCCTACATCCAGCTGTATCCATCCTTCAACACATAACCAAGAAACCTTCGGAAATCATCTACCTCAACCTTCGAAAAGCATCTGTTATACAAGTTATGGCAATACTCCCGCCCCAGTACTGGGTGGCGTCGAGGTTATCTCACCAACAACTGCATAAAAGAGATTTTCGATGTCGGCAAAACTAAACTCAGGTATTCCAGAACTGCAACGATAAAATTGTGACGACAACACCTCGGAGCTCAACTCCCCGGGACACTGCCACAACCCCTAAAGACAGGAGGCACCAAGAACAATGTTCTCGTCACAAAACCATCGGAACGATTCCAAGATACCCGCGTGATCCTAATTTTTTTTTGTGAAATTTGAGAAGAGAAGAGTCAAAACTCTACGTCAGGATGCCTTACCAGAGCGATGAGGAGACTGGGGAGTAAAAAGAATTCCTAAACTCTCCGATATATAATCCCTAAATGACTCAAAACATTTTTCTAGACTCAACAACGGCTGCTAATAACGATCAAGCAGTGGGGGCTCCTAAGGTCGGGGAAGGCTCTGATACCAACTTGTAATGCCCTCGATGCGGCTATATCTCCCATGTGTCGAAGCACGACTTAGAGGCATAACCGCATTGAAAGCAATGTCACAAGTGAGGTAATCTTCACACAACCCATGTAATACATAAGGGAAAGAGATACATAGTTGGCTTACAATCGCCACTTCACACAATTACATGAATAAAGCATTACAACATCCAAATACAACCAAGGTCCGACTACGAAACCAAAATAAAAGAAGAACCCCAAATGCGACAAGGTCCCCGATCGACCCCAACTGGGCTCCACTACTGATCGACTGAAACGAAACAACACAAAGGACAAGATCTTCATCGAGCTCCTCCTGAGCTCAGTTGTGTCATCGGCACGGTTCAACGGCACCTGCAAGCTGGTTTTGGAAGTATCTGTGAGTCACGGGGACTCAGCAATCTCACACCCTCGCGATCAAGACTATTTAAGCTTATAGGTAAGGCAAAGGTATGATGTGGAGCTGCAGTAAGCGACTAGCATATATGGTGGCTAACATACGCAAATGAGAGCGAGAAGAGAAGGCAAAGCACGATCGATAAAAGTATGATCAAGAAGTGATCCTAGAACAACCTACGTCAAGCATTACTCCAACACCGTGTTCACTTCCCGGACTCCGCCGGAAAGAGACCATCACGGTTACACACGCGGTTGATGCATTTTAATTAAGATAAACGTTAAGTTTTCTACAATCGGACATTAACAAATTCCCATCTGCCCATGACCGCGGGCACGGCTTTCGAAAGTTCAAATCCCTGCAGGGGTGTCCCAACTTAGCCCATGACAAGCTCTCACGGTCAACGAAGGAATAGACCTCCTCCCGAGACATTCCGGTCAGACTCGGTATCTCGGTTCTACAAGACATCTTCGACAATGGTAAAACAAGTCCAGCAAGACCGCCCGATGCGCCGACATCCTGATAGGAGCTGCACATATCTCGTTCTCAGGGAAACACCGGATGAACACTACGTACAGCTAAAACCAGCCCTCAAGTTTCCCCGAGGTGGCGCCACAAGTGGCTCTAGTTTGGACCAACACTTAGACAAGCACTGGCCCGGGGGGTTTAAAATAAAGATGACCCTCGGGATGTGCGACTCCCAAGGGAAAAAGGCTAGGTGGCGAATGGTAAAACCAAGGTTGGGCCTTGCTGGAGGAGTTTTATTCAAAGCGAACTGTCATGGGGTTCCCATTATTACCCAACCGCGTAAGGAACACAAAATCCGGGAACATAACACCGATATGACGGAAACTAGGGCGGTAAGAGTGGAACAAAACACCAGGCATAAGGCCGAGCCTTCCACCCTTTACCAAGTATATAGATGCATTAATTAAATAAGGGATATTGTGATATCCCAACAAAATATATCCATGTTCCAACACGGAACAAGCTCCAATCTTCACCTGCAACTAACAACGCTATAAGAGGGGCTGAGCATAGCGGTAACATAGCCAAACAACGGTTTGCTAGGACAAGGTGGGTTAGAGGCTTGGCTCAACAATATAGGAGGCATGATAAGCAAGTGGTAGGTATCGCGGCATAGGCATAGCAAAAGAGCGAGCAACTAAGCAAGCAAAGATAGAAGTGATTTCGAGGGTATGGTCATCTTGCCTGAAATCCCACAAGGAAGAAGAACGAGTCCATGAAGAAGACAAACGGACAAAGTCGAACGGGTCCTCACAAACGCGACGTTATCGGAACCAACCCGAACAAGCACACACCGGAAAGAAGCACACAACATAGTAAACAACCATCACATAATCATGGCATGATGCACAATCAAGTATGATGCATGTCCGGTTTAAATATGCATGGCATGGCAAAGTGCACAAACAATCCTACAAATTAAGTGGAGATCAATATGGAACGAGTTGCATATTGACGAAACACCACATGACTTATTTAGTTCTCTCTCGGTTATGTACCCAACAATATTAAATGTTGTTAACCATGGCAAGAGGTGATGCATAACAAAACTACACCATCTAAACAATTTAAATGGGGCCGGATATAACAAATAACAAATCCAGTAAATCCCCATATGCATTTAGCTATTTGGTGCAACAACAAGTTTTAAACATTTAAATGTTATTATCATGATGCGAATGACATGTGCAAGTTTTATGCAATTTTTTTATTAAGACTTGATAAGAGCATTATGAAGCATTTTTGTCATCATGGCGGAAACAAAAGGGGTGCCCCAGCGACGATAATGAAACGGTGCCACGGCAGTGTTCCGGTTCCGGTAACTCGATTGAGATACCGATGCAAAGGAGAAGTGTGCGGATGCGTGCAAAAGATGGTGGGGCGCTCCCAGATTCCGGGTGTCCCACGAGTTGGCGACAAGGAAACGAGTGATAATTTGGACACGGCGCAACACGAGCCTCTCAAACATCGCAAGCATTCATTCACGGACGTCGTCTCGAGGTTATACCTTCGAAGCATGCGTTATCGGAGGGGTTTGAGTACGATGCGGTGTAGGGGAAGTAGGCATTCTCGGGATGCCGAGGGAAGTAGTGGTTCGTGTCCGTAGATGTTCGGGGTCAAGGCATGGAACTTGACATCCACGGGGTCTTCGAGTGTCGACGGTAGTTGTTCTATGCATCAGGCGTCAAGGTACTTGTCGTTCTTAGAGAATCCGAAGACGGCGGTAGTTGTACACACGTTGTCGGGGAATTTGTCAGTCCGGTCTTGGAGACGGTAGTTGTGCACGGATCATAGACGTTCTCGGGTCATCGTTAGAGGAGCTTGGCAGATTTGAATCCCTTCGAGGTTGTCGTGGTACTTGGGGTCTTCGGACTTGCCGGTCTCGACGAAACGAAGGGGTACTTGGCGATCAACGGACGTCGTGGTACTTGGGGGTAGTGGTACTTGACACATCGTCATGGTACTTGGCAAAATTCTTCGAGAAGATACTTGACTTTCCGGGTATGGTTCTTCGCGTATCGTCCTTGATGATACAAAACCAAGCGAGACAAAAGGGCCCCGGGTGGGCAGTAGCAAGGTAGGGCGGTGCGCGAGCAGCGGCAGAAGATGCCGGAAAAACAAACACAGGTATGGGCATGGCCCTAAGCAGAAGAGGCTGCGATGGTTATGCTCGGAGTAGGAGCATCTCGATGCCGGCAGCTCGATGCAGAGCAGGCGAAGCAGGGTCGCTGCTGCCGAGCAGCTGCTGACAGCCAAGCAGCGGTCTGGAGGCGGGGAAGCAGGAGCAAGGCTCGGCGCGAGGTAAGGCAGCGATGCAGGCGAGGAGTCCCAGCGGCGGAGCTCCATGGGAGGCGCGGTCATGCACTACTACTGGAGCTTCTCATGCAGAGGGGAAGCCGGCGGTGTCTAGGCACTGGGGAACCACAGCGAGGAGGAGAAAAGAGCAGGGGCGCGCGACTGGGGAAGGCAGGCGGTGGCGGCTTGCTTCGACGCCGGGAAGGTAAGGAAGAAGGGCGTGACGCTCGAGCACTGCGGGCGCGCGACGACAACAACAACGCCATTGCCAGCGACGTCCCATGGTCCCACGCAGGGGAGGCTGAGCAGAGGAACGGAGTGGCCGGCCGCTCGAGTTGCACGCTCCTTCTCTCTCTCTGGCGGCGGAACGAGGAAGAGAGGGATCGGGACGAGGGAGAGATCGAGAGGAGTGGGTCGAGGGGATCAGGATCGAGGAGATGGTGGAGTCGGGCTGCGGGTCTCCTTCTGGCGGTGCGAGGGGAGAGATGGAGTGAAAGGTAAATGGGCTAGGGTTAGCGCTAGGGTTGGTGGGCCGATGGGCCTAAGTGGCCGGCTAGGCTGGGCCTAGGAAGGCCGGCCCAAAGGAAAGGAGAACAGCCATGACCTGCTGGGCTGCCTCTCCTACTCTTCCCTCTTAACCAAAAAGAGAAAAATACAAATAGATAGAAGGGAAAAAAAGAAAGAGAGGGTATGGATGGAATTTGGGCATGGAAGTTAAATTCCTGGACTCACAAGAATGATCTTGATCCAAGAAAAATATAAATGGGCATGTGTACAAAGTTTGGATTGGAACTCGTTTGAATTAAATTCAAATGAGTTCGAAAAAGAAGTGGGCGTTAGAAAGGTCCCAAAATGTTGAGATTTTTGGTAGACCTCCGGAAAAAGATAAAAGAATTTATGGGCGAAGTTTGAGGAGCAAACTCGAAGCAGAAAAGATGTGATTATTTGCAAGTGTGCTCATGGGTGATTCCGAAAATGGAATATTCAATATAGCTCCCTAATATCGGGAGGATATGTTATAAAGAGAATCACCATGTGAATTCCCTCGATTTGAATGGATCAAAGATCCATGCCATTTATTTAGTTGAGTTAAGAAAAGAAATGACATGATGCAAAGATGAAGACGATGAACCAAACAAATCATAGACGAAACCCGGAAACCCTGGAAGGCATCTGCAGCTCCGGTCTTGGGGCGTCACAGATGCCCATGGATTTTTGGTAGTTTATCCTCAGGCCTGAAGCCTCACCAAACACCTGTAACACCATCCTAACGAACGTGAGGTCCAGCGCCAGGGGCTTTATGAACATGACTACATCGTCTGCATAGATTGACACTGATTGGTGAGCAACGATGCCCGGAAACTTGCTGATGATGCCAAGGTTGGCAGCCTTGATCATGATGCACGATAACACATCCATGGCAATAACAAATAACAGGGGCGAGACCGGATCCCCCTGCCTGAGGCCCTTGGCGTGGGTGAAGCTTTTGCCGGGGACCCCGTTAACGATCACCTTAGTGGAGGCGGTCCGCATGAGAATAGCGATCCACCCACATCACTTCTGACCAAAACCTTTGCACCTCATAATATCCAACAGGAACAACCAGTTGAGGGAGTCAAAAGCCCTAGTAATATCCAACTTCAGGAAAACACTGGCCTCCTTGCGATAATGCAACTTCCTGGCCACTTGCCTCACAAGGAGGAAGTTGTCGCGTAAATGCCTCCCATAGATGAAAGCCGATTGATTGGCCGTGACGATTTCTTTCATTCTTCTTCTGGCTCTATTGGCAAGCAATTTGGCGAAGATCTTAGCCACGCTGTGCGGGAGGCTAATGGGCCGGAAGTCTCCTACCTCCTCTGCATCCGGCTTCTTCGGAATGAGGACAATGTGGGCTCGATTAAGCTTGCCGAAACCAAGCCCGTCACCAACATAAAGCTTATGGAACACCACCATGATCTCGTGCTTGATGATCGGCCACACCTTCTGATAAAAAGCGGCAGTGAACCCGTCCGGGCCTGGCGCCCGCTCCGGGTGCATCTCCTTGATCGTGCTCCAAACTTCCTCTTCAGTGAAGATATCATCCAGTTCCGAGAGATCGAGCTCGACCGGGTCTAGAAATCCAAGATCAATGTCGGCTTCTCGAGAAAAAGCATGACCCAACAGCTGCTCATAGGTCTCTATGAAGATCTCCTCCTTCCTCTCTTGTTGCGAGACCAACTCGCCGTTGTGCCTTATGTGGGGGATGAAGTTTTTGTTCTTCTGCCGTTAGCCACTGCTTGGAAAAGCTTGGTGTTCGCATCCCCCTCGTGGATCCATCTCAAGCAAGAGCGCTGCCTTTCAATGGTGCGCTGAAGAGAGGCTAGTCCCAAGAGTGCATGCTTAAGAGTTCTCCTCAGCCACCTCTCCCTCATATCCAAATGACGAGCATCCATTGCTTTGTCCAACCTCAGGATTACGTAATCGGCGATCGCCATATGAATTTTGATGTTGCCAGTCTTCCGTTGGCCCCAGGCTTGAAGGGCAGAAGCTGTGTTCCTAAGCAACACATTGAGTCTCTTGAATGGGTCAACGACATCATCCTCACAAACCCAGGCGTCTTTGACCGCTTGCTCGAATCCTTCCAACCGAGCCCAAAAAATCTCAAACCAGAACCTGCGCTTCAGGCAGAATGGGGCAGAGGTGGACAAGTGAAGCGGTGCATTATCCGAGATGTTCGAAGATAGGGCTTGGAGCAACACATCGGGAAAGTTGAGGTCCCAATCTACCGAGACAAGGACCCGGTCGATCTTCATCATCACTACCTGATCTCTTTCATTAGACCAAGTGAAACGCCTACCGTGCATGTATAACTCCTTAAGCTCATTGTTGTCCAAAAATGTCTTGAACTTTCTCATCATGCTCCTGTTGAGGTTTGGATTGCTCTTCTCGTTAGTGCGAAGGATCATGTTGAAGTCACCAAGCACCATCCATGGCCCCGGGGACACATCCCTACGATGTTGGAGCTCCACAAGAAACTGTGTCTTGAGCTCGTCCCCTTGGGGGCCGTAAACCACCGAAAGCCACCACTCCGAGCCATCTATGCTATGAACCAAGCCGGAGAGGAAATTGGTGTCGTGAGTGATGCTATTGATCACTAAATACGCGCTGCTCCATCCCAAGAGGATTCCACCCCTAGTCTCCAACGCAGGTAAATAGGAAAAACCATCAAACGATGTTCCAATGCATTGCATCACTAAATACGGGTCAAATACATCAATCTTCGTCTCTTGAAGACAAACAAGGTTCACCTTAGCCTCGACTACAAACTCCCGGACATCATTTCTCTTGGCGGGGTTGTTGAGCCCCCTCATGTTCCAGCACAACACCTGAGGGTTCCAATCCATGGAAGCGGAAGGAACACCCGAACCCCCTCCAAACGAGGAAGATCATGCCGCGCTCAACACCTCCACACCGCCAGAGCTCATATCCGGAGCCAGTGGCACCTCTTTGCCAAAGAGCGTAGCGATCACCCTCATGTGTTGCTCCCTCAGAGGGGAGTCAAAGATCTCGGCTAACTCGGAGATGGTATCTTCGTTGCCTTACAGATCCTCCGGAACCAAACCGAGAGCTCGCATGAGCACATTCTCGGCCTGCGTGGCCTTGGACTTGAAATCCTGTGCCCTCTTGGCGCTTCTCGTGGCCCTGCACAGGGTGAAAGGCTCGGCTTCAGACCTGAGAGATGACTGAACCTCCAATAGGAGAGGTGGCACAAGCTTCCTGGACAACGTTTTTCAAAACCATTTCAGTTTTCCATAAGCGATCACCTCCTGTGGTGTCATCCCCTCATCGTGACCTTGAATCCGTTGTTGCATGTCCTGCTGCACGTTAGAATTGCCCAGCACGAGCGCGCGGTCCTCAGGAGCCGCCATGTGTGGCCTCACATCCTCAAAGACCGGGGGATCATCGCCAATCATTTGTGGGCCCTCCATCTGCAACGGGATCTCCACAGTGCCATGCAACTCGTTGCAATGACCAACTAGCATTGCCGGATGTAATAGCTCGGCATCCGAGGCTTCCACACTCGGTCCCACCTCCACCAGCACAGGCGCACACCCCACCACCAAATCAAGCATCGGGCCCGCCACCACCTCAACCAGGGCCACAGGGGGCGCAAGCACCAAGGGAGTGGGGGTAGACGTCGGGTTTGTCTGTACGTGCGTCTCGGGCGGCACCAAAGAGCAATCCGACCGAGCGGTCTCCAACCGAGGAGCCACCCTCTTGGGGCCCACTAACAGCCGCGAAGGCGATCCGCGGTGATGCGACACAATTTGACCCACCAGACTGCCGATGCCCGAGCCAATCACGCAGGGCCCACCCGCCTGGTGCGATCCAATGGGCACCCGATCCTGAGCCGCGACCGGCACCAAGCTCCTCGAATCTTCCACCAACTCCCTCTAGATGAATGAATGGCCACCAGCTGGCAGCGCTGGAGAGGTCGTATCATTCTCAGGATCACTAACCACCACCCATGGAACCGGGGACGAGCCGTTGGCGCCCACCTGATTAGAAATCCCAGCACCTGGGCTAGCTGTCGCCACCACCCGTCCAGCCGTGCCTCCGAGGCGGTCAAAAGCAGACAGGCGTGAGGTCAGCCTATCCTAAACCAGAAGCGCTGGCCCACCTGCCGGGCCCGCGAGCTGCACCAGATCCAATGGGGGAAGCTGCCAAGGCACCGACGCCCGGTCGTCATTCCCTATGCCTCACTCATAGGTTCTATAAAGTATGCTACGCTGTTTACCAATCCTATTGTATACCTTAGCATGAATCTAGCAAGGGCGTACAATAGTGATCTAGGAGTAGATCACTGGACAACGGTCAAAATTATCCTTAGAGGACTAAGCAAATATTTCTCGGTTATGGAGGTGATAAAAAGAGTTCGTCGTAAAGAGTTACGTCGATGCAAGCTTTTTACATCGATCTAGATGACTCTAAGTCTCGATCTGGATACATATTGAAAGTGGGAGCAATTAGCTAGAATAGCTACGTGAGAGCATTATAGACATAGAAATTTGCAAAATACATACGGATCTGAATGTGGCAGACCCGTTGACTAAATTTCTCTCACAAGTAAAACATGATCACTCTTTGGGTGTTAATCACATAGCGATGTGAACTAGATTATTGAATGTAGTAAACCCTTTGGGTGTTAGTCACCTGGATATGTGAACTAATCACATAAATATGTGAATTATTGCTGTTAAATCACATGACGATGTGAACTAGATTATTGACTCTAGTGCAAGTGGGAGACTGAAGGAAATATGCCCTAGAGGCAATAATAATGTTATTATTTATTTCCTTATATCATGATAAATGTTTATTATTCATGCTAGAATTGTATTAACCGGAAACATGATACATGTGTGAATACATAGACAAACAGAGTGTCAATAGTATGCCTCTACTTGACTAGCTCGTCGATCAAAGATGGTTATGTTTCCCAACCATAGACATGAGTTGTCATTTGATAAACGGGATCACATCATTAGGAGAATGATGTGATTGACTTGACCCATTCCGTTAGCTTAGCACAATGATCATTTAGTTTGTTGCTATTGCTTTCTTCATGACTTATACATGTTCCTATGACTATGAGATTATGCAACTCCCAATTACCGAAGGAACACTTTGTGTGCTACCAAACATCACAACATAACTGGGTGATTATAAAGGTGCTCTATAGGTATCTCCGAAGGTACTTGTTGAGTTGGCGTATTTCGAGATTAGGATTTGTCACTCCAATTGTCGGAGAGGTATCTCTGGGCCCACTCGGTAATGCACATCACTATAAGCCTTGCAAGCATTGTAACTAATGAGTTAGTTGCGGGATGACGTATTATAGAACGAGTAAAGAGACTTGCCGGTAACGAGATTGAACTAGGTTTTGAGATACCGACGATCGAATCTCGGGCAAGTAACATACCAATGACAAAGGGAACAACGTATGTTGTTATGCGGTTTGACCGATAAAGATCTTCGTAGAATATGTGGGAGCCAATATGAGCATCCAGGTTCCGCTATTGGTTATTGACCGGAGAGGTGTCTCGGTCATGTATACATAGTTCTCGAACTCGTAGGGTCCGCACTCTTAAAGTTCGGTGACGATCGGTAATATGAGTTTTTGTGTTTTGATGTACCGAAGGTAGTTCGGAGTCTCAGATATGATCACGGACATGATGAGGAGTCTCGAAATGGTCGAGACGTAAATATCGATATATTGGACGACTATGTTCAGACATCGGAAAGGTTCCAGAAGGTTTCAGACATATACTGGAGTACCGGGGGTTACCGGAACCCCCCTGGGGGCTTAATGGGCCTACGTGGGCCTTAGTGGAAATAGAGGGCAGCAAGGGGAGTGTGGGGCGCGCCCCCCAAGGCCCAAAACGAATTGGTTTAGGGGAAGGGGGGACGGCCCCCACTTTCCTTCTCCTCCTCTCCCTTTCCTTCCCCCTCTCCTACTCCTAATAGGAAAAAGGAGGAGTCCTACTCCTTGTGGGAGTAGGACTCCCTCCCTTGGCGTGCCCTCCTTGGCCGGCCGCCTCTCCTCCCTTGCTCCTTTATATACGGGGGCCGTGGGGCACCCCATAGACACAACAATTGATCATTGATCTCTTAGCCGTGTGCGGTGCCCCCCTCCACCATAATCCACCTTGATCATATCGTAGCGGTGCTTAGGTGAAGCCCTGTGTCGGTAGCATCATCATCACCGTCTCCACGCCATCGTGCTGATGAAACTCTCCTACGAAGCTTTGCTGGATCGGAGCTCGAGGGACGTCATCGAGTTGAACGTGTGCAGAACTCGGAGGTGCCGTGCGTTCGGTAGTTGGATCGGTCGGATCGTGAAGACGTACGACTACATCAACCGCGTTGTGCTAAGGCTTCCGCTTTCGGTCTACGAGGGTACGTGGACACACTCTCCCTCTCGTTGCTATGCATCACCATGATCCTGTGTGTGTGTAGGATTTTTTTTGAAATTACTACGTCCCCCAACACCGCGATCTGCACACGTTCAGCTCGGTGACGTCCCGCGAACTCACGGTCCAGTAGAGCTTCGTGGGATAGTTTCGTCAGCACGACGACGTGATGACGGTGATGATGTTGCTACTGGAACAGGGCTTCGCCTAAGCACCGCTACGATATAACCGAGGTGGATTATGATGGAGGGGGGCACCGCACACGGCTAAAAGATCAACTTATCAAGTTGTGTGTCCATGGGGTGCCCCCTCCCCCATATATAAAGGAGTGGAGGAGGGGGAGGGCCGGCCCTCTACTATGGCGCGCCCTGGGGAGTCCTACTCCCACCGGGAGTAGGATTCCCCCCTTCCATGTAGTAGGAGTAGGAGAGAAGGAAAGGGAAAAGAGAAGAGAAGGAAGGAGGGGGCGCCGCCCCCGCTAGTCCAATTCGGACTAGGCCTTGGGGGGCGCGCAACCTCCCCTCTCTCTTTCCCCTAAAGCCCAATAAGGCCCATATACTCCCCAGCGAATTCCCGTAACTCTTTGGTACTCCGATAAATACCCGAACCACTCAGAACCTTTCCGATGTCCGAATATAGCCTTCCAATATATCGATCTTTATGTCTCAAACATTTAGAGACTCCTCGTCATGTCCCTGATCTCATCCGGGACTCTGAACAACCTTCGGTACATCAAAACACTTAAACTCATAATACCGATCGTCACCGAACGTTAAGCGTGCGGACCCTATGGGTTTGAGAACTATGTAGACATGACCGAGACTCATCTTCGGTCAATAACCAATAGCTGAACCTGGATGCTCATATTGGTTCCTACATATTCTACGAAGATCTTTATTGGTCAAACCGCATAACAACATACATTGTTCCCTTTGTCATCGGTATGTTACTTGCCTGAGATTCGATCGTCGGTATCTCAATACCTAGTTCAATCTCGTTACCGGCAAGTCTCTTTACTTGTTTTGTAATGCATCATCCCTCAACTAACTCATTAGTCACAATGCTTGCAAGGCTTATAGTGATGTGCATTACCGAGAGGGCCCAGAGATACCTCTCCGATACTCGGAGTGACAAATCCTAATATCGATCTATGCCAACTCAACAAACACCATTGGAGACACCTGTAGAGCACCTTTATACTCACCCAGTTATGTTGTGTTGTTTGGTAGCACACAAAGTGTTCCTCCGGTACTCGGGAGTTGCATAATTTCATAGTCATAGGAACATGTATAAGTCATGAAGAAAGCAATAGCAACAAACTAAATGATCATCGTGCTAAGCTAACGGATGGGTCAAGTCAATCACATCATTCTCTAATGATGCGATCCTGTTAATCAAATGACAACTCATGTCTATGGTTAGGAAACATAACCATGATTGATTCAACGAGCTAGTCAAGTAGAGGCAAACTAGTGACACTTTGTTTGTCTATGTATTCACACATGTACTAAGTTTCTGGTTAATACAATTCTGGCATGAATAATAAACATTTACCATGATATAAGGAAATATAAATAACAACTTTATTATTGCCTCTAGGGCATATTTCCTTCAGTCTCCCACTTGCACTAGAGTCTATAATCTAGTTCACATCTTTATGTGATTAGTTCACGTCTCCATGTGACTAATACCCAAAGAGTTTACTAGAGTCAATAACATAGTTCACATCGCTATGTGATTAACACCCAAAGAGTGATCATGTTTTGCTTGTGAGAGAAGTTTAGTCTATGGGTCTGCAACATTCAGATCTGTATGTATTTCACAAATTTCTATGTCTACAATGCTCTGCACGTAGCTATTCTAGCTAGTTGCTCCCACTTTCAATATGTGTCCAGATCGAGACTTAGAGTCATCTAGATCGATGTAAAAAGCTTGCATCGATGTAACTCTTTACGACAAACTCTTTTTATCACCTCCATAACCGAGAAATATTTCCTTAGTCCTCTAAAGATAATTTTGACCGCTGTCCAATGATCTAATCCTAGATCACTATTGTACGCCCTTGCCAGAATCATGCTAAGGTATACAATAGGACTGGTAAACAGCATATCATACTTTATAGAACCTATGATTGAGGCATAGGGAATGACTTTTCATTCTCTTTCTATTTTCTGCCGTGGTCGGGTTTTGAGTCTTTACTCAACTTCACACCTTGCAACACAGGCAATAACTCCTTCTTTGACTGTTCAATTTTGAACTACTTTAAAATCTTGTCAAGGTATGTACTCATTGAAAATATATCAAGCGTCTTGATCTATCTCTATAGATCTTGATGCTCAATATGTAAGTAGCTTCACCAAGGTATTTCTTTGAAAAACTCTTTTCAAACACTCCTTTATGCTTTCCAGAAAATTCTACATTATTTCCAATCAACAATATGTCATTCACATATACTTATCAAAAATGTTGTAGTGCTCCCACTCACTTTCTTGTAAATACAAGCTTCACCGCAAGTCTGTATAAAACCATATGCTTTGATCACTTTATCAAAGTATATATTCCAACTCCGAGATGCTTGCACCAGTCCATAGATGGGTCGCTGGATCTTGCACACTTTGTTAGCACCTTTAGGATTGACAAAACCTTCTTGTTGCATCATATACAACTCTTCTTTAAGAAATCAATTAAGGAATGTAGTTTTAACATCCATTTTGCCAGATTTCATAAAATGTGGCAATTTGCTAACATGATTTGGATAGACTTTTAAGCATCGATACGAGTGAGAAAATCTCATCGTAGTCAACACCTTGAACTTGTCGAGAACATTTTGCGACAATTCGAGCTTTGTAGATAGTAACATTACTGTGAGCGTCCGTCTTCCTCTTGAAGATCCATTTATTCTTAATGACTCACCGACCATAGGGCAAGTTAATCAAAGTCCATTCTTTGTTCTCATATATGGATCCCATCTCAGATTCATGGCCTCAAGCCATTTCGTGGAATCTGGGCTCATCATCGATTCCTCATAGTTTGTAGGTTCGCCATGGTCTAGTAACATGACTTCCAGAAAGGATTACCGTACCACTCTAGTGCGGACCAAACTCTGGTTGTCCTACGAGGTTCAGTAGTAACTTGATCTGAAGTTCCATGATCATCATCATTAGCTTCCTCACTAATTAGTGTAGAGATCACTAGAACTGATTTCTGTGATGAACTACTTTCCAATTCGGGAGAAAGTATAATTACCTCATCAAGTTCTACATTCCTCCCACTCACTTCTTTCGAGAGAAACTTCTTCTCTAGAAAGGATCCACTCTTAGCAACAAAGATATTGCGTTTCGGATCTGTGTTAGAAGGTGTACCGAACTGTCTCCTTTGGGTATCCTATGAAGACACATTTCTCTGATTTGGGTTTGAGCTTACCAGGATGAAACTTTTTCACATAAGCATCGCAACTCCAAACTTTAAGAAACGATAGCTTAGGTTTCTTGCCAAACCATAGTTCATACGGTGTCGTCTCAACGGATTTAGATGGTGCCCTATTTAACGCGAATGCAGCTGTCTCTAATGCATAACCCCAAAATGATAGTGGTAAATTGGTAAGAGACATCATAGATCGCACCATATCCAATAAAGTACGATTACAACATTCGCACACACCATTATGCTGTGGTGTTCCAGGTGGCGTGAGTTGCGAAACTATTCCACATTGTTTCAAATGAAGACAAAACTCATAACTCAAATATTCGCCTCCGCGATCAGATCGTAGAAACTTTATTTTCTTGTTACGATGATTTTCGACTTCACTCTGAAATTCTTTGAACTTTTCAGTTGTTCCAGACTTATGTTTCATTAAGTAGATATACCCATATCTGCTCAAATCATCAGTGCCACAAATAGGTTGCACTATCATTATTAACTTTGCATCTTTTGGTTTCAATATTATGAATATGTGTATCACTACGATCGAGATTCAATAAACCATTCACCTTGGGTGTATGACCACAGAAGGTTTTATTCATGTAAATAGAATAACAATTATTCTTTGACTTAAATGAATAACCGTATTCCAATAAATATGATCCAATCATATTATGCTCAATGCAAACACCAAATAACATTTATTTTAGGTTCAACACTAATCCCGAAGGTAAAGGGAGTGTGCGATGGTGATCTTATCAACCTTGGAATCATTTCCAACACACATTGTCACCTCGTCCTCAACTAGTCTTTGTTTATTTTGCAACTCCCATTTCGAGTTACTACTCTTAGCAACTGAACTAGTATCAAATACCGAGGGGTTTTCTATAAACACTAGTAAAGTACACATCAATAACATGTATATCAAATATTCCTTTGTTCACTTTTCCATCCTTCTTATCCATCAAGTATCTAGGGCAGTTCCACTTCCAGTGACCATTTCCTTTGCAGTAGAAGCACTCAGTTTCAGGTTTGGGTCTAGCTTTAGGATTCTTCATGGGAGTGGCAACTTGCTTGCCATTCTTCTTGAAGTTCCCTTTCTTTCCCTTGCCCTTTTACTTGAAACTAGTGGTCTTGTCAACCATCAACACTTGATGCTTTTTCTTGATTTCCACCTTCACCGATTTCAGCATCGCAAAGAGATTTGGGAATCGTTTTCGTTATCCCTTGCATATTATAGTTCATCACGAAGTTCTAGTAACTTGGTGATAGTTACTAGAGAACTTTGTCAATCACTATCTTATCAGGAAGATTAACTCTCACTTGATTCAAGTGGTGGTAGTACTCAGACATTCTGTGCACATGCTCATTCGTTGAGCTATTCTCCTCCATCTTGTAGGCAAAGTACCGTCAGAGGTCTCATACCTCTTGACACGGGCATGAGTATGATATACCAATTTCAACTCTTGGACATCTTATATGCTCCGTGGCATTCAAAACATTTTTGAATTCCCAGTTCTAAGCTGATACATCCATTTTGCATCATGCTTTTATATCGATATTTATTGCATTATGTACTGTTATTTCACTTTATGTCACAATACTTATGGCTATTCTATCTTATTTTACAAGGTTTACATAAGGAGGGAGAATGCCGGCAGCTGGAATTCTGGGCTGGAAAAGGAGCAAATATTAGAGACCTATTTTGCGCAACTCCAAAAGTCCTGAAACTCCACGGAACATCTTAAAATAAATAAAGAAAAATCCTCGCCAAAGATGAAGGCCAGGGGGCCCACACCCTGCTCACGAGGGTGGGGGGCGCGCCCCCTACCTAGTGGGCCCCATGGTGGCTGTTCGACGTCCATCTTTGTAACGCCCTCGATGCGGCTATATCTCCCACGTGTCGAAGCACGACTTAGAGGCATAACCGCATTGAAAGCAATGTCGCAAGTGAGGTAATCTTCGCAAACAACCCATGTAATACATAAGGGAAATAGATACATAGTTGGCTTACAATCGCCACTTCACACAATTACATGAATAAAGCATTACATCATCCAAATACAATCAAGGCCCGACTACGGAGCCAAAATAAAAGAAGACTACCCCAAAAGCTACACAAATCCCCGATCGACCCCAACTGGGCTCCACTACTGATCAACTAGAACGAAACAACACAAAGGACAAGATCTTCATCGGGCTCCTCCTTGAGCTTGGTTGCGTCATCTGCACGGTTCAACGGCACCTGCAAACTGGTTTTGGAAGTATCTGTGAGTCATGGGGACTCAGCAATCTCGCACCCTCGCGATCAAGACTATTTAAGCTTATGGGTAAGGTAAAGGTATGAGGTGGAGCTGCAGCAAGCGACTAGCATATATGGTGCCTAACATATACGCAAAAGAGAGCGAGAAGAGAAGGCAAAGCACGTTCGATAAATCTATGATCAAGAAGTGATCCTAGAACAACCTACGTCAAGCATAACTCCAACACCGTGTTCACTTCCCGGACTCCGCCGGAAAGAGACCATCACGGTTACACACGCGGTTGATGTGTTTTAATTATGGTCAACTTCAGGTTTTCTACAACCGAATGTTAACAAATTCCCATCTGCCCATAACCGCAGGCATGGCTTTCGAAAGTTCAAATCCCTGCAGGGGTGTCCCAACTTAGCCCATCACAAGCTCTCACGGTCAACGAAGGATATTCCTTCTCCCAAGACATTCCGATCAGACTCGGCATCCAGGTTACAAGACATTTCGACAATGGTAAAACAAATCCAGCAACACCGCCCGAATGTGCCGACAAATCCCGATAGGAGCTGCACATATCTCGTTCTCAGGGCACACTCAGATGAGACATCCTACGAGTAAAACCAAACCTCAAGTTGCCCCGAGGTGGCCCCGTAGTCTGCTCGGTCTGACCAACACTCAGAGGAGCAGTGGCCCAGGGGGGGGGGTTAGAATAAAGATGACCCTTGAGTCTGCAGAACCCAAGGGAAGGTGGTAGGTTGTTAGTGCAAATGGTAAAACCAAGGTTGGGCATTGCTAGAGGAGTTTTATTCAAGGCAAACTGTCAAGGGGTTCCCATTATAGCCCAACCGCGTAAGGAATGCAAAATCCGGGAACATAACACCGATATGACGGAAACTAGGGTGGCAAGAGTGGAACAAAACACCAGGCATAAGGCTAAGCCTTCCACCCTTTACCAAGTATATAGATGCATTAATTAAATAAGAGATATTGTGATATCCCAACAAGTAAACAGGTTCCAACAAGGAACAACATCTCCATGTTCCAACAAGGAACAAACTTTGATCTTCACCTCCAACTAACAATGCTATAAGAGGGACTGAGCAAAGCGGTAACATAGCCAAACAACGGTTTGCTAGGACAAGGTGGGTTAGAGGCTTGGTTCAACAATATAGGAGGCATGATAAGCAAGTGGTAGGTATCGCAGCATAGGCATAGCAAAAGAGCGAGCAACTAACAAGCAAAGATAGAAGTGATTTCGAGGGTATGGTCATCTTGCCTGCAAAGTTGTCAGAGTTGACTGGATCCTCGATAGCAAACTCAACGGGCTCCTCGTTAGCGAACTCGTCTCCCGGCTCTACCCAAACAAGACAAACAAGCAACAAGAACACAATCAACCACGTGCAAAGCTCAAACAACATGATGCAACAAGGTATGCTATGCGGGATGCGATATGTGATGCATATGCAAGATTTGACAAGGAATGAAAGAACCTGGCCTCAACTTGGAAATCCAAGTGTGCCACTGGAAAGGTGATGTGATTTTGCTTGAAAACGATATAAAGATCACCGGAATCGGAGACACGGTTTGGAAATGGCAAGCAATTCAAATATGGCAACGGTCTGCGATAAACAGCAAGTAGCCATCTAAATGCAACAAGATGAACATGCTACAACACCCAAACATGACAAAAAAATACATGGCAGGGATCCATTCATGAATCTTAACAAAATATGAACACTGAGATACGGCCAATTCATCCATTAACAGGTTCAAACAAGCATGGCAAAAGTGCAATTGCTAAACAGATTTCAGACTTGGTGAAATTAACACTTGTATGGAATTTCAGATCAGGTAGCACACTTTGGAGCATGAAAACTATATGCTACAGGAACTTAAAATGGCAAAGTAAAGCATGGCATGGAGCTACTCAAAGAGCTTAACAAAAGTCCCTTAGTGACCTTGAGCCAAAAGTGATCAGAAAATACAATTGCAAGCATGTGAACATGGCAAAAAAAACTTAAACAGATCACAAACTTAGTGAAAAACTGGAGCATGCAAATCAGATATCAAGTAGGCATGTTTACGAGCTCGATGCACTCACTACAGAGCATGTCATGACAATCTAAGCATATAACCATCAAGAATATACATTATACAAGCTAGACATGGCAAGAACAATAACATAGCATGCACGGACCAACTACAACATCCTCGGCAAAATCGCTAACAAGTAGACAATCTGCCCAGATTCACGAAATAGTAAAAGTAGAGCTCGATTGACTCAAGCTAGGGTGCTCCATAATTGCAAACAAGGACATGGATGGATAGAGCAATACAAGATTAACAAATCACCCTTACTGATCATCCTCAAAAGAGGCACGGACCACTAGGAAACAACATGAACATATGGCATATTGATAAAAACAGATCAAGGACTTAGTGAAATTCTAAGTCCCTGAAAACAGCATTAACGAATGCACTACTTTGCAAGCTTGTGCTAGTCACCACACATATCACAACAATACATGGATAGCACCTCTGGAAAGATGGCAAAGCATATAGCAAAACTCATGTAGAACTCAGGGGCATATCATGCACACAATAATCATGGCAAAAATGACAAATAGCTATTTGATGCAGCAGATCTGACAATTAACTCAAATAGCACTCTTCCAACAGCATTTCGGGCAGCAAGATGAGCTCAAATGAAAATGATGCAATGAGATGAAATTATGTACTCTCTGAGGCGAACATTTTGATATGCTACACGCCCAAAACGGATCTATGGATGCAAAGTTATAGGATGATGAACATGGGCATTTGAAACATGGAAATCTCGGGGACTTAGTGAAATATTACCTCCGTGAAAGTCAACGCGGGACGGAGGGATCCGGGACGGAACAGATCGGGACACGGGGAGGCCGTTTGGTTGGACTCCCGGTGGATCTCATCCAGGCGGGGTGGATCTGGCCGGGACGGGCTTCGGCGAGGTCGGCGCGCTCCGGCGAGTGGACTCTGGCGAGCATGGCGCAGTGGAGCTCCGGCGGCTCGGCGGCGGCCGGGAGCCGGAATGGACAGCGGCGAGGCGAGCTAACCGCGGCGGGGCGGCGGAGCCGCGCCGGCGTGAAGGGCGGTGCCGCCGGACGGCGGCCATGGCCGGCGAAGGCGGCGGAGTGCAGCGCGGCGAGGAGGTGGCGGCGCCGGCGATGGCTTCGTGCGGCGGCGCGCGGCGTACTCCGGCGAGAGGCGCGGGGAAGGCGCTCGGGCGGCGGCGGCCCAAACTGGCTCGGGGCGGGCCCGATCTGGGCTCCCTCGGGCCCGACGGCGGGGAGGAGGCAGGGGGGCGACGTGTCGCCTCCTGGTTGGTCGCGGGAGGCGGTGAGCTGACGTGGCGGCTCCCGATAGGGCGGAGCGAGGTGGCGGCGGCGGCTGGACATGTCCGGCCGGTGGAAGAAATGTCCGACGGCGCGGAGGGAGTGGATCTAGGGTTTCGTCTGCACAAGAATTTCGAAGGGAGACACATATTTATAGGTAGAGGGAGCTAGGAGTGTCCAAATGAGGTGCGGTTTTCGGTCACGCGATCGTGATCGAACGACCGAGATGATGGAGAGGGTTTAGGTGGGTTTTGGGCCAAAATGGAAGGGTGTTGGGCTGCAACACACACGAGGCCTTTTCGGTCCCTCAGTTAACCGTTGGAGTATCAAACGAAGTCCAAATGGCACGAAACTTGACAGGCGGTCTACCTGTAGTACACCAAGGCCGCTTGGCAAGTCTCGGTCCAATCCGGAAATGTTTAACCCCCACACATGAAAGAAAGGTAGAAAGGACCACTAGAGGAGATAGGAGCGCCGGATTGCAAAACGGACAACGGGAAAAATGCTCGGATGCATGAGACGAACATGTATGCAAATGAAATGCGCATGATGACATGATATGCAATTCATGTCACGCAAGCAATGACAAGGCAACAACATCGAATAACTGGACGACACCTGGCACATCGGTCTCGGGGCGTTACAATCTTCTCCTATATGAAGTCCTTCAATGAGAAAAAAATCAGAGGGAACTTTTCGGGACGAGACTCCGCCGCCACGAGGCGGAACCTTGGCAGAACCAATCTAGAGCTCCGGCAGAGCTGTTCTGCCGGGGATACTTCCCTCCGGGAGGGGGAAATCATCACCATCGTCATCACCAACGCTCCTCTCATCGGGAGAGGGCAATCTCCATCAACATCTTCACCAGCACCATCTCATCTCCAAATCCTAGTTCATCTCTTGTATCCAATTCTTGTCTCAAAGTCCGGGATTGGTGCTAGTAGGTTGCTAGTAGTGTTGATTACTCCTTGTAGTTGATGCTAGTTGGTTTATCTGGTGGAAGATCATATGTTCATATCCTATATGCATATTATTACCCCTCTGATTATGAACATGAATATGCTTTGTGAGTAATTACGTTTGTTCCTGAGGACAAGGGAGAAGTCTTGCTTTTAGTAGTCATGTGAATTTGGTATTCATTTGATATTTTGATAAGATGTATGCTATCTAGCCTCTAGTGGTGTTATGTGAACGTCGACTACATAACACTTCACCATTATTTGGGCCTAGAGGAAGGCATTGGGAAGTAATAAGTAGATGATGGGTTGCTAGAGTGACAGAAGCTTAAACCCTAGTTTATGCGTTGCTTCGTAAGGGGCTGATTTGGATCCATATGTTTCATGCTATGGTTAGGTTTATCTTAATACTTTTGTTGTAGTTGTGGATGCTTGCAATAGAGGTTAATCATAAGTGGGATGCTTGTTCAAGTAAGAACAGCACCCAAGCACCGGTCACTCACATATCAAATTATCAAAGTATCGAACGCGAATCATATGAACGTGATGAAAACTAGCTTGACGATATTCCCATGTGTCCTCGGGAGCGTTTTTCCTATTATAAGAGTTTGTTCCGGCTTGTCCTTTGCTACAAAAAGGATTGGGACACCTTGCTGCACTTTATTTACTTTTGTTACTTGTTGCTCGTTACAATTTATCTTATCACAAAACTATCTGTTACCACTTATTTCAGTACTTGCAGAGAATACCTTGCTGAAAACCGCTTATCATTTCCTTCTGCTCCTCGTTGGGTTCGACACTCTTACTTATCGAAAGGACTACGATAGATCCCCTATACTTGTGGGTCATCATAAGCCGTAAAGCATGGTGCACTAAACTATCAAGTAGTCATCATACCGAGCTTGTCAAACGTTCATAACGTCTGCATCTACTCCTGCAATAGGTCTGTCACCTAGCGGTGCATCAAGGACATAATTCTTCTGTGCAGCAATGAGGATAATCCTCAGATCACAGACCTAGTCCGCATCATTGCTACTATCATCTTTCAACATAGTTTTTCTCTAGGAACATATCAAAAAATAAACGGGGAGCCACACCGCGAGCTATTGATCTACAACATAGATATGCAAATACTATCAGGACTAAGTTCATGATAAATTAAAGTTCAATTAATCATATTACTTAAGAACTCCTACTTAGATAGACATCCCTCTAGTCATCTAAATGATCACGTGATCCAAATCAACTAAACCATGTCCGATCATCACGTGAGATGGAGTAGTTTTCAATGGTGAACATCACTATGTTGATCATATCTACTATATGATTCACGCTCGACCTTTTGGTCTCCAGTGTTCCAAGGCCAAATCTACATATGCTAGGATCGTCAAGTTTAACCCGAGTATTCCGCGTGTGCAAAACTGGCTTGCACCCGTTGTATGTGAACGTAGAGCTTATCGCACCCGATCATCACGTGGTGTCTCGACACGACGAACTGTCGCAATGGTGCATACTCAGGGAGAGCACTTATACCTTGAAATTTAGTGAGAGATCATCTTATAATGCTACCGCCGAACTAAGCAAAATAAGATGCATAAAGGATAAACATCACATGCAATCAAATTATGCGACATGATATGGCCATGATCATCTTGCGCCTTTGATCTCCATCTCCAAAGTACCGTCATGATCACTATTGTCATCGGAATGACACCATGATCTCCATCATCTTGATCTCTATCAACGTGTCATCACATGGTTGTCTCGCCAACTATTGCTCTTGCAACTATTGCTATCGCATAGCGATAATGTAAAGCAATTATTTGGCGCTTGCATCTTATGCAATAAAGAGACAACCATAAGGCTTCTGCCAGTTGCCGATAACTTCAATAAAACATGATCATCTCATACAACAACTTATATCTCATCACGTCTTGACCATATCACATCACAACAAGCCCTGCAAAAACAAGTTAGACGTCCTCTATTTTGTTGTTGCAAGTTTTATGTGGCTGCTACGGGCTGAGCAAGAACCGTTCTTACCTATGCATCAAAAACCACAATGCGGTATAGTGATTGCTTTTTGATCTTCAGAAAGAACCCTGTTCATTGAATCCGATTCAACTAAAGCTGGAGAAACAGACACCCACTAGCCACCTGTGTGCGAAGCACGTCGGTAGAACCAGTCTCGCGTAAGCGTACGTGTAATGTCGGTCTGGGCCACTTCATCCAGCAATGCCACTGAATCAAGAATCAACTAGTGACGGCAAGCGATATGTATATACCCACGCCCACAACTTCTTTGTGTTCTACTCATGCATATAACATCTACGCATAAACCTGGCTCAGATGCCACTATTGGGAACACAGTAATTTCAAAATTTTCCTATGCACACGCAAGATCATGGTGATGCATAACAACGAGAGGGGAGAGTGTCGTCCACATACCCTTGTAGACCGTAAGCGGAAGCGTTATGACAATGCGGTTGATGTAGTCGTACGTCTTCACGATCGACCGATCCTAGTACCGAACGTACGTCACCTCCGCGATCTGCACACATTCAGCTCGGTGACGTCCCGCGAACTCACGATCTAGTAGATCTTCGTGGGAGAGTTTCGTCAGCACGACGGCGTGATGACGGTGATGATGTTGCTACCGGAATAGGGCTTCGCCTAAGCACTGCTACGATATAACCGAGGTGGATTATGATGGAGGGGGGCACCGCACACGGCTAAAAGATCAACTGATCAACTTGTGTGTCCAAGGAGTGCCCCCCTCCCCCGTATATAAAGGAGTGGAGGAGGGGGAGGGCCGGCCCTCTACTATGGCGCGCCCTGGGGAGTCCTACTCCCACCGGGAGTAGGATTCCCCCCTTCCATGTAGTAGGAGTAGGAGAGAAGGAAAGGGAAAAGAGAAGAGGAGGAAGGAGGGGGCGCCGCCCCTCCCCGTAGTCCAATTTGGACTAGGCCTTGGGGGCGCGCAGTCTCCCCTCTCTCTTTCCCCTAAAGCCCAATAAGGCCCATATACTCCCCGGCGGATTCCCGTAACTCTCCGGTACTCCAATAAATACCTGAACCACTCAGAACCTTTCCGATGTCCGAGTATAGCCTTCCAATATATCGATCTTTACGTCTCGAACATTTCGAGACTCCTCGTCATGTCCCTGATCTCATCCGGGACTCCGAACAACCATCGGTACATCAAAACACATAAACTCATAATACCGATCGTCAACGAACGTTAAGCGTGCGGACCCTACGGGTTCGAGAACTATGTAGACATGATCGAGACTCATCTTCGGTTAATAACCAATAGCGGAACCTGGATGCTCATATTGGTTCCAACATATTCTACGAAGATCTTTATCGGTCAAACCGCATAACAACATACGTTGTTCCCTTTATCATCGGTATGTTACTTGCCCGAGATTCGATCGTCGGTATCTCAATACCTAGTTCAATCTCGTTACCCGCAAGTCTCTTTACTCGTTCCGTAATGCATCATCCCGCAACTAACTCATTAGTCACAATGCTTGCAAGGCTTATAGTGATGTGCATTACCGAGAGGGCCCAGAGATACCTCTCCGATACTCGGAGTGACAAATCCTAATATCGATCTATGCCAACTCAACAAACACCATTGGAGACACCTGTAGAGCACCTTTATAATCACCCAGTTACGTTGTGACGTTTGGTAGCACACAAAGTGTTCCTCCGGTACTCGGGAGTTGCATAATCTCATAGTCATAGGAACATGTATAAGTCATGAAGAAAGCAATATCAACAAACTAAATGATCATCGTGCTAAGCTAACGGATGGTTCAAGTCAATCACATCATTCTCTAATGTTTGATCCCATTAATCAAATGAAAACTTATGTCTATGGTTAGGAAACATAATCATCATTGATTCAACGAGCTAGTCAAGTAGAGGCAAACTAGTGACACTTTGTTTGTCTATGTATTCACACATGTACTAAGTTCCCAGTTAATACAATTCTAGCATGAATAATAAACATTTATCATGATATAAGGAAATATAAATAACAACTTTATTATTGCCTCTAGGGCATATTTCCTTCATTCAAGACATACTGATCACACAAACACATGCCTCTATGAAGAAGCTCTTTCTCAATAGCAGTTCTCTAGTGTTTAGCCTGTCATGATTAGACACCAAAAATAAAAAAAACTTATGCTTCAATTGCGAGCATGCCTTCCATAGGCAAGAGATGGTAGAGATAGTGTAAAATTCTCCAGTAAGGATTTTGTAGTCATTTGCCAAAGTATATGACTTAGCAGCAGCAAGGTATTGCCATATGTCAGGATGGTCCTCTATGAATTTTGTACTAAGATCAACATGTCTTGAGATTGGGCAAAAGCTTCCACTGAAAGAGGCAGTTGAAAGATCAAGGATTACTTTCTATTGCTAGGTATCACCCTCTAAGATCTACTTCCTCCATATCATAATATAAGACATTTTTGTAGTTGAATTTGAACTGCAAAAATGTCTCATATTATGGTACATAGGTAGTAATAGTCTTGAATGATTCTAGTTGAGTGGCTTTACAATTTTAACGGTTAGGTGAATCAACCGGAGCCACACAGCTACCGTCTGACGTGAGCTGTTAATAACTATCTTAAATAAGTGAGAAGGCAAGGGTACATAGTGGATCTATTTTTACTATCTTAAATAAGGAATTAATTCATTTTTTAAAGAAAAACAAGAGCCGCCTAGCTAGTTTAGTGAGTAAAGTTTATTTTTTCGAAAAAGGGAATATATTAATATTGTGAAGATACCAATTACACTCAGACTTTGTACCTACAAGATGTCACAAGACATGCTGGATGCACACAACCAAAGGAGAAAAACAAAAAAGAAACAAAGAACAAAGGTCTTGCCACAACGATTAACTCCTCTCAGCAGTAGCACACAACCACCACCAAATATAACACCTAGAAAACATAAGAGGTCTTCAAAAGCAATGCCTTCCAAAAAGGAACAATGCACAAGCGTCGTCGTTGCCGATCCAAGATCTTAGGTTTTCATCCTGAAGGAAGTCCGAACTCTCAAAACAATTCCTTCAGTAAGGCAATTGCCACGCACGACCAATGAAGGTCAAACCTTAGGCTTTCACCCTGAAAGTCATGACTCAACACCCAAAGAGCACCACTAAAAATGAAATCCTGCAATGTTGCCGCCCCCACTTACCAGTGCCGCTCTGAGAGTTATCAAACACTTGGCTGACTCCATCACCACCGAGACCCCGTCTGACTAATTGATCCTCCGATCTTTGCCACCATGACCTTCTTCATCGATGTCTACTCCATGAAAATTGAGAGGCCTATATGTCCCATGGTATTAACAAACTACGGAGCTTCGCGCTGCGCCCTCAGAACCTCGTAGGTTGATTTGGACATGCACGGCCGGATACTATCCGATCCAGATCTCCTGGGCAAGATCATCGTCAGCAGTTCCAGAACCTGTCGATGACCAGATCAAGGAGTGTTGATCATGCCGAGCGTTGCCGAGATGCGAGCAAAGCACGAGGGCCGTCACCTTTATTCACGACAGCGGGCCCGCACGCCGTGCCGAACCAGCCCGTCGCCGCCTGGCTGGCCACCATCCGCACCACCATGGTGCCTACCAGGCGCCGCCAGGCCCCCAACCGTGCCACCGTAGCCGTTGTAAGATCTGGACGATAACCGAGATCCACGGCCACCACCTCCGCCCGCATCTGGCAGAGAGAAGCGGGCACACCGGATGCCCGCGCGATTCGCCGGAGCCGAGCTCGGCCGCCGCATCATCGCAACGCGGTGCCAGCGCACGGATCAAAGCAAGGAGCCGCCGCCAACGTCGTAACGAAGGTATGACAGTGTGAGGGGCAAAAACCGCCCCGCCGCTCTCTCAGCCTCTGCACCAACATAGAAACCTAAATCCGCCTCCGTGAGGATTTGAACCGAGACGTTGGGTTTGTACATCCACTCCTTCAACCAATTGAGCCAGGCTCACTCCCAACGTTGACCTTCTTGAGAAGGGGACGTTTGTCGTCCAATGCATTGTGTTGGCATCGCTACAACGTTTGGTGTCAGCTCCTTCGGAAGATGGTTCCAGAGCTGCATGCTCTCCGTAGCATGTCACGGCACAAGCTCACGTACACGTACGGCCTCGACCAATGTACGCACACACACATATAGGAGTAACACGCAAGGCTTCTCTCTTTGGTTAAATCACCACGACACACGTATGCATACATGTACACCCTGCGTGCAGAACGTACGTACGTTTCATCACGGTCGTCGGCGTTAATTCAGCGCAACGCCAGCCCCGCGCTTCTTGTCCTCGAACGCCGGCGGCAGCAGCTGCTCAAACTTCTCCATGAACGCCGCCCACTCCTCGCCACCCAGCTCCCCGAACGACACGCGCTTCGGCGACTGGGTGTCGATGGAGTCCACGGCCTTCTTGCAGAGGGCCTCGAGCGCGCTCAGCCCCTCCTCCGCCGACGAGAACTCGCGGGTCATCATGTCGCCGATGTCAGCCAGGCAGAGCCCCGCCGCGGCCGCGCGCTGGAGGAAGACGGTGCACAGCGTGAGGATCCGGATGGCCGGTTCCGTCAGGGACGGCAGCTCTTCCCGGAGCATCTCGGCGTCCTTGAAAGGGTCCAGCGACGCGATGTAGTCGAGCTCGGTGCCGGAGAATGGTCGCGACGACTGCGGCCAGTGCAGCCACTCGAAGTACGGGTCGTCGAGCTCCTCAGGGAGGCAGAGGCCGTGGTCGATCGGCACGAGCTCCAGCGGCGCCGCCGACGTGCTGCCATCCGCGGCGCAGTCGCTGGTGGGCGGATTCTTGACGAGGATGTTGCCGGCGTGGCGGTCGATATTGAGGAGGCGCACGTCCAGGATTCCTACGCGGTGCACGGAGGTCACGGAGAACCTAGACGGGCCGAGCTCGCCGGCGTCGTAGTGGTGCGCCACGAAGCGCTGGATGGACGCCACGGTTGTCTCCATCTCGGGGCGGGATATCTTGATCAGCGCCGTCGGCGCGACGCTGGCGAACCCGTCGTGGTCGAGGAGGTACGCGGCCACCTCCCGGAGCACGGCCTTGCTCTCGTAGCCGCCTCCGACGTTGGTCGATGGAGAAGACGTCGCGTCGTCTAGCGGCTTGATCACCGCCACGTGCTCGCCGGAGCGGCCGTCCTTGAGCAGCAAAGCCCCGCCGAGGCCGCTCTGCGCTGGCACAAGCCGCGTCCCTGAGGCGATGGCGCCCGCGGCCTCCGCGATGAGCTCGTGCACGCCGCGGGCGTGGCGACCCGCGACGATCTCCACGCGGGGCATCTTCTTGTCGTCGTGGGCGTCGTCAGAGGCGGGTTCGGTCACGGTGGTGAAGCACGGGGAGGAGAGACACCGGCGCTGCGGTGACAGTGCATTCCGTTCCTGATTGTCGCGTTCGAGCAGCGACCGGTCGAGCTGGGTGACGGAGTGCGGACGGTAGTGCCGGCCGCGGACGGCGGGCGGCTTGAGGTCGTGGCAGTGGCCGACCGCAATCGCCATCAGGTGATGGTGGTGGCAGTAGCCCGTGGCAAACGGCCGGCTACTCACAGATTCGATCCATGCATGAAACCAACTTCCTCAGATCACATAAGGTGGCATGTGCACTGTAAATTAAATCAATGGCGACCGGAGACACGACGTACCTCAGTTTGTGTTTCTGGCTTGTTACAACATGTCAATCGAGAGCTAGCTAGCTACTACATCCAGGTCGAGTCAGTAGCAGCCGTCGCGGCCGGGAAGGGACGACAGTGACGACGGCTCGGCGGCGACGGCGGGTGCAGACGAAGGCATTGGCAGTGCGGAATTGATTTGATACTCTTTTTCTCCACGATCAGGGTAGAAGAGCCGTACCGAATGGATCGATCAAGGCAGCGTGCAGAGGGAGAAGGGGCGTGTGCTGCGCTTCCCCCGCCGGCCGGCCGGCCACCACCGCCCACACCGTCGCTCGCCGCCGCCTTCTCCCGGCCCGATCTTTGATTGCTACCTCAAAGTGTTAGTTGTACACGAATCTACGCAGCTTTAGTTAATCCTTGTTCCTTCCCCTTCCTTTCTAATCTTCCCCTTCCCTCCGCTGCGTCTGGGGAAAGGAAAGGAAAGAGAAGGAGCTCTATTTTTGCAACCCCGGGGAAGCCATGGCGATGTATATAGATCGACCATCGTGCTGTTGCGTTTCTGTTTCGGCCATGGCTAAATTTGGCGCTGGCTTGCCCTGCCTGGCCCGTACGAACTACCCAAGCCACGGACGCGCCGGCTGCACAACCGTTGTGAGGATTGGAACTTGGAAGGTCGACGTCGCGAGTCGAGCGGCGGCGGGAGCCGGAAAGCCTGTGGTATGCCGGATCTTGTGGAAAGTTCTACAAGTTCTGAAGTATACTCCACTAATCTTCTTCTGTTTTTTTTTTGACTAGCACTAATCTTCTTCTGTTACCATTTTAACCGGCTAATCGAAGGTTGATTCTAATAGTCGGGCATGTCTAACTTCCGGGCACCCGCTGGGCTCTACAAGAAACTTTCAACGAAAAATTGCATCCGTTTTTTTTGAAAGATCCAGTATATTACTGGCTTTTCATTGATAAGCAGAAAGCACTGTGGAAATACAAAGGGTGGGGTGAGGGTCCTAGGACCAGTTAGTTTACAACACGGTAAACCCCGGAAGGACTTGTGCTTTAAATTTTCATGGTGGATCCCAAAAAGTCTCTCCAGATGAATTGCTCCCGCTTGCCGCCAAAGCTCGATGGAGTGCTCAATGGCCTTGATGATGTCTTGCGCTGAAGGTGTCTTTCCCTTGAACACACATCGGTTTCTCTCTTGCCAAATCTCCCAGCATGTTAAGAGCATGGTGGCATTGCTGGCCCTTCGTTGAGCCGGCTGGGTGCTTGCCGCCATCCGTTGGAGTGTGGCGATGACGCTTTCTTCTTGCACCTATTGCTGTGGGTGAAACTGTTGGCACTCTCGTGGTGCGGCTGCCCTTTCCCAAACCTCACGGGCTAGTGGGCAGCTCCAGATGAGATGGTGCGCTGTTTTCAGGTTGCGAACACACAGAGGGCAGAAGTAGTTGTTCGGCCAGCCACGCCTTTGTAGCCTGTCGCAAGTCTAGAGGCGGTTTTGCAGGAGGAGCCAGGTGAAGATCTTAATGCATCCAGACACCTTTGCCTCCCAGATCAAATTCTGCCAATCAACTTGCACCCTGCCTTGGAATTGCACGGCATAAGCCGAGCTTGCCGAGTATTGTCCCGAAGCGTCTAAGTTCCACCTAATCTGGTCACTGCTCCCTTCCGTTAGCACGGTCGACGCGATCGTGCGGTGCAGCCTGACAAAATCCGGTAGTAGTGGTTGCAGGTTTCCGTGCCGCAGGTCTTTTATCCAAGTTTCACCGGTGAGAGCCTCGCGCACCGTCCTATTTTTCTGCTTGGAATGCGAGTAGAGGAGGGGGTAGGAGCTAGCTAGGGTGCTCAGCCCGATCCAGGGGGAGTGCCAGAAGAGTGCCTTTGCACCGTCGCCGATGGTGACCGTGGTTGCCACCATGAAGAGGGCTTTGTCGCTGTTGCTGCATGGCGGCTCCGTGCCGACCCAAGGCCGCTAAGAATCAGTCTAGGAGATCCAGAGCCACCGCAATCTGAGGGCGCGGCTGAACCGCTCGAGATCGAGGATTCCTAGTCCTCCATGTGATGCAGGAGTGCACACCGCTGACCAGTTGACCTTGCAGCTACCACCTGTGATCTCTTCATCTTGTTTCCAAAGAAACCTGCGCCAGCACTTGTCTATCTTCTTTAGTAGCTTCTTTGGCACTCTGAGGACAGTTAGTGCAAATGTAGGCATAGCGCCGAGGACACATCGAACCAGCACTCGCATACTAGCAATTGGCAGAAGTTTCCCTTTCCATCCCGCAAGGCGAGCTTTGATTCTGTCTATAATGAACTGCAGGTTTGCTAGTCGTAGTCTAGCTAGTGTCAGCGGCAAACCTAGGTCGGCCATCGGGAAATGCCCCTCTGTTCCTCCAAAATTTTGCAACACATACCCTAGGTCAATATTCTCACATCTGATGGGTAATGCCGTCGACTTAGAGGGGTTGATGTGTAGCCCGGAGGCTGCGCCAAACTTGCACAGGATGTCCATCAGTGCATCGATCTCCTGTCTAACCGGGTTTGGGAAGATGACCTCGTCGTCGGCGTACAAACTAATCCTAAGTTTTAGCTCCCGTCCTGGCAGTGGTGCAATGATGTGCTGTTCATCAGCGGCCTGAAGTAAGTGGTGCAGTGTGTCGATCGCTAAGATGAAGAGGAAAGGCGACAAGGGGTCGCCCTGCCGTAGGCCTCTCCGGTGCTTGATCTTCTTTCCGGGGACGCCGTTGAGGAGGAAGGACGATGAGGAGGAGGACATCAGCAAGGCTATCCAATCTCTCCATCGTGCACTGAAACCCCGTTGTTGCAGCATCTCCAGGATGTACTCCCATGACATATTATCGAAAGCCTTAGCTATATCCAACTTGAGAAGTAGAGCGGGTGTTTTCCGGCGGTGCAGGGCCTTGATGCAGTTTTGAACGTATAGAAAACTATCGTGTATGCATTTTGTCCGAAGAAAGGCCGACTGTGCTGGTGAGATGAGTGTGTGGATCACATTGGAGAGCCTGAGGGAGAGTACTTTGGATATCAACTTTGCTATGGAGTGGATGAGGATGATTGGCCTGTAGTCGTTGATTGACGCCGCTCCATCCTCCTTTGGCAGTAATGCAACCACCGTAGTATTTAGGGCCCCAAAATTGCTGCCTACTAAGTTGTAAAACTGGTTGAACGCTGCCATGATGTCGTTTTTGATTGTTGCCCAGCATGACCGGAAGAAGAGGCTGGAGAAACCGTCCGGGCCCGGCGCACGATCTGCCGGTGATGCTTTGATTGCATGCCATACCTCACTCTCCGTGAAAGAGTTGTCAAGCCCTCCGCCTTGCAGCCTGGCCATGGTGAGAGAACGCCAACCGATGGTAGTGCTGCGGTGCGCTGCCGTACCCAGCATGGAGGAGAAATGATTGTACATCAAACTTTCCTTGTCCTCCTGTGTGGTGGCTACACCGGACGGTCCATGGAGCGTGTGAATGAAACCTTTTCGTCTCCTAGCATTGATCTTCACTTGGAAGAAGGCTGTTGGCGCGTCCCTAGCTCGTAGCCAAGTAATTCTGGAGGCCTGGCGCTTCCTTGCACGCTCGATTGCTGCAAGTCTTAAAATCTTGAGCTTGAGCATTTTCCTAAGTTGAAACTCCGCATTAGAGAGGGCTCTAGTTTCTTGAGCTATGTCGAGGCGTAGGACTACTTCAGTTGCAATGTGCATCTGGATCTTTGCCCCACCAAACTGAGACTTGCTCCAGATTTTTAGATCCTTAGCTACCCTACTCATTTTCTCTTTTATCCTTGCAAAAGCGCATCGTGTTGAGGATGGGCGGTTCCAGTCATGTTGGACCATCTCCTGGAAGCGCGGGAACCGGGGCCAGAAGGATACAAATTTGAAGGTTGCCGGACGGCGTGGGGCTGTAGCAGCTGCGAGAAGCAGGGGCAGTGGTCCGAGCAGGATGTAGATGCAGCATGCAGGAGAAAAGATGGGAAAAGTCCCTCCCAAGCTATGGTGCAGAAGAACTTGTCGATACTAACTAAGGTAGGGTTTTGACGCTCGTTGCTCCAGGTGAAACAATGGTTTTTACACTTGATCTTGATACTTCTCCAACGTATGTATAATTTTTGATTGTTCCATGCTATTATATTATCTGTTTTGGATGTTTATGGGCTTTATTAAACACTTTTATATTATTTTTGGGACTAACCTATTAACCCAGAGCCCAGGGCCAGTTTCTGTTTTTCCCTTGTTTCAGTGTTTCGTAGAAAAGGAATATCAAACGGAGACCAAACGGAATGAAACCTTCGGGAGCGTGATTTTTGGAACGAACGTGATCCAAGAGACTTGGAGTTGAAGTCAAGGAAGCTTCGAGGTGGCCACGAGGCAGGAAGGCGCGCCCCCACCCTCGTGTCTCCCCTGACCGACTTCTTTCGCCTATATATGTCCACATACCCTAATAGATCGGGAGTTTCGCCGCCAGAAGCCTCCGTAGCCACCAAAAACCAATCTAGACCCGTACCAGTAGCTATGTGTTTGATCTATCTCTCTCTCTCTCGTGTTCTTGAGGTGGTATGATCTTGATGTATCGCGAGCTTTGCTATTATAGTTGGATCTTATGATGTTTCTCCCCCTCTACTCTCTTGTGATGAATTGAGTTTTCCCTTTTAAGTTATCTTATCGGATTGAGTCTTTAAGGATTTGAGAACACTTGATGTATGTCTTGCATGTGCTTATCTGTGGTGACAATGGGATATCATGTGATCCACTTGATGTATGTTTTGGTGATCAACTTGCGAGTTCCGTGACCTCGTGAACTTATGCATAGGGGTTGGCACACGTTTTCGTCTTGACTCTCCGGTTGAAACTTTGGGGCACTCTTTAAAGTTCTTTGTGTTGGTTGAATAGATGAATCTGAGATTGTGTGATGCATATCGTATAATCATACCCACGGATACTTGAGATGACATTGGAGTATCTAGGTGACATTAGGGTTTTGGTTGATTTGTGTCTTAAGGTGTTATTCTAGTACGAACTCTATGATAGATTGAACGGAAAGAATAGCTTCATGTTATTTTACTACGGACTCTTGAATAGATCGATCAGAAAGGATAACTTTGAGGTGGTTTCGTACCCTACCATAATCTCTTCGTTTGTTCTCTGCTATTAGTGACTTTCGAGTGACTCTTTGTTGCATGTTGAGGGATAGTTATATGATCCAATTATGTTATTATTGTTGAGAGAACTTGCACTAGTGAAAGTATGAACCCTAGGCCTTGTTTCCTAGCATTGCAATACTGTTTGTGCTCACTTTTATCATTAGTTACCTTGCTGTTTTTATATTTTCAGATTACAAAAACCTATATCTACCATCCATATTGCACTTGTATCACCATCTCTTCGCCGAACTAGTGCACCTATACAATTTACCATTGTATTGGGTGTGTTGGGGACACAAGAGAATCTTTGTTATTTGGTTGCAGGGTTGCTTGAGAGAGACCATCTTCATCCTACGCCTCCCACGGATTGATAAACAAGAAGAAGGTTGTGTAGTAGACATCAAGCTCTTTTGTGGCGCCGTTCCCAGGGAGGTTAGCGCTTGAAGGTATATCTTTAGATCTTGCAATCGAATATTTTAGTTTCTTGTTTTATCACTAGTTTAGTTTATAAAAGAAAACTACAAAAAAATGGAATTGAGTTTTCCTCATACGCTTCATCTTTTTAATATCTTTCGTGAGAATGATGGAAAGGAAAATTGTGCTCAAGTGCTAGAAGAAGAAGTCTATAAAATGTTTGGCACTAAATCTTTGAATGATGAGCATGATTGCAATGTTATTAGTATGAACTCTTTGAATATCCATAGTACTAATGATGATTGCACTAGTCATGATGAAAATATCTCTTATAAGCATATCGATTTTTGTGGAGTGCATAGAGTTTGCAAGTACATACCAAACAAGGAAGATAGATTCTGCAAGAGGCATAAGTATTTGGAAACTAAATGGTTGCAAGAAAGGCCAGATGTTTGTGCTGAATATTTAAGCTTTCTTAGCCGTACTTGTGAACTTTGCAATGAACATGATCATTTTAGTACCCAATGCAAATTGTTTCATTATCGTATCGTGTCCAAAAGTTGTGATGACTTGATTTCCCTTGCACATCATAATGAACTTAGTTTGCTCTTGGGTTATGAAGAAATGAAACGTATATCTAAGGTTATTCCAGAATATGCCCTTGATAGAGTTATTAATCTTGATCTAGAGGAAATTTATATGTATTGTGCGGTGAATTGCATTGAAAATCCTTATATTGCCAAGTACATAAAGAAAAGAAAAGAAATAGAAGATGAAGAGAATACTAATGAAAGGGAAGAGGCTTCCCAATATCCCCCTATTATTTCTTATGATGAATCAGGTAATGAGGAGGAGCCTTCTATTCAACCAATCTCATTAATAAGGAGCTCAAAAAAAGAGGGTTAAACCCACACATGATGTGAAGAAGAAAAAAGAAAAGACGGAGAAGCAAAGGTAGAAAGGTATCCCTCCAAAATGATGTTGCTCCTACTACTCATTGTGATGATGATAATTGTTGTACTATCGATGTCATGGATCTAAGACTGACAGTAGAATGGGGGTAGGTATGAGGAGGCAAGATCCTAGCTATGGCGAAGTTGTACACACGAGTTTTACGAGTTCAGGCCCTTCGTAGAGGAAGTAACAACCCTACGTCTCGGTGCCCGGAGGCAGTCAACTGGATTATGTATGTGTGTGTTTACAGGGGGTGCGAACCCTTGTGCCAGTGGAGGGGGGTGGCTTATATAGAGTGCGCCTAGACCCCAGCCAGCCCACGTTACAAGGGTTTTAAGGTACATCAAGAGGGGCGTTACTGGTAACGCTAGCAATAAAGTGACATAAATGTCTATTAATTCTATGAAGTAAATGTCCGACCGTTGTCGTGCAGAGTGACTTTAGATCTTCTATCTGTCGAGTGGTAGTCGTCGCGGTCGAGTGACTTCAAGTCTTCCGAGTGGAATGCTTCGAGGTCGAGTGGATTATGCTATCCCTCGAATGTTTCTGGTTTTAGGATGATGTCCTAGGGGAGGGTGTCTAGGTGAGACCTATGACCCTACCCTAGGTACATAGCTTCATCATTAGCCCCCGAATGGTTCAGGGTTCGAGTGGAGAAGGAGTTGAGAACACCTCCGACTCAATTTCGCGCTTCAGAAGCGTCTTATTGGGACCAAATGAGCAATCACGATGACTTCAACTTCTTTTTCAGTCGCCTTGATCCATTCTTGGTTTTGTCGAGTGAACTTTTACTGCTAAGCTTCAAGTGCTGATATGGGAAAAATCTTCTGTCTGATAGGTTACTCTGCTGCTCGCGGATCTTGTGGGATTCAAATTTTGGGAAGCGCGCGGGGTGGAGGAGGCCACAGTAATCTGGTTGGATTAGGCAGGGCCGCCTCGATCACCGCGCCACCTTTTTTGCCACGTATCGCGCGCGCGACTGTTGCGGGATTCGATAGGACCGCCTGGACCCACTGGTCAGCCACTCAGAAACGACCTCATATAAGGTGCCGGATCGGGTTTTTTTTTGCATAGTGCATTCCCATTCTTCCTCTTTCTCCCCCGTTTCCTCCGCCACATCCATCTTTGCTCCCGGCGCCGCCGCTTTGTTCGAGCTCCGCCCGCTGCAATGGGGAATAAGAAGATGGTGGCCTTGGAGCGCGCAAAGAAGGCGACGGCGAAGGCGAAGGGGAAGAAGTCCAGCCAGGGCGGATCTTCTTCGAGGTCCGGCCTGCCGCGCGGCTGGATCCAGGGCGATTGGATTCGGTCGACGATTCATCAGGACGACATCGACGATCTGGTTGAGGGGGGACTGATCCCCCACGAATCGGCGCGGCACTCGGAGGGCGAGACCGAACCGCATCCGCAGGAGGGTGAGTGCGTTCTCCTCGCCACCCATGTTGGCCACGGGTTTTCTTTGCCTCCCCATCCTTTTTTCCGAGGCTTCTTGAACTTCTTTGGAGCACAACTCCACCACTTTTCCCCCAACACCATCGTGTACTTCACTACCTTTGTGTCCATGTGCGAGAATTTCTTGGGTTGTAGACCACACCGGGGCCTCTTCAAGCACATTTTCACGTGTCGTTCTCAGTCGGTAAAGAAGGACAACCCGAGTGATGAGAGGACGCACGTGATCCAGATGTGTGGGGGTCTTGGGATTGAAATGAGAGGTAAAAGCACTTTCCCAGCCATGATCCTTCCTAAGTCAGTCCAAGGGTGGCAGTCGACCTGGTTCTACTGCAAAGACCAGCCGACTCCAGGTTAGTCGATCGGACTTCCCCCCTTTTCCATGGCTCGAGTCGAGAAGCCCTTCGCCTTGAAAGTGACCCCGGAGGAGAAAGCGGAGGTGGAGGTGCTGGTCGAGCAGGTGGTCCAACTCATCCGTGATGGAGTGACCGGCATGGATCTGTTGGAGGTCTTCCTTAAGCGACACATTCAGCCGCTTCAAGCTCATGACCATCCGATGTGGATGTATTCGGGCATTGAGGATTCCACTCGGATCCACCCAGAATAGGTCGACGAGGATACGGTGGAGAAGTGGCTGAGGGGTATCACTGGCAACAAAGACAACCCCAGGGGGTCTAGGAGAGTCCCTCCACTCGACAACTCGCGCCAACCAGACAAGGTCCAACTCTAAATTGCCGAGTGTTCTCTTGATTTATCATGTAACTGCTTGTTGTCAACCGACTGATTTTTGCTTCGCTTGTTGTCTTTTAGGCCCTTGTTGAGATGTACTCTATGCCCAACGGGGAGCAGGAGCAGGATCCGGAGGGGGAGGTGAGCGGAGGCGAGAGCGGCGAGTGGCACTCTGATGAAGAGGAGGATGAGGAGAGTGACGGCCCGAGTGATGAAGAAGAGGTCGAGTCACCTCCCCGTAGGGAAAGGCGATCCAAGCACACTCACGACCCGACAAGCATCCATGACAAAGCGACCGCGCCGACTGGGCAGTCGTCAAAGCGCCCTCGGACGTCTTCTCCAGTGCCGACTGAGAAGGCACTGAAGCAACCGAAAGCTGTGCCCTCTCAAGCACCGACTGAGAAGGCACTGAAACAACCGAAAGCTGTGTTGTCAAAACCGCAGAAGGCCTTGCCCAAGATCAAAGTGGCCATTCTTACTGTTTCCGGGCAATAGTCGGACCTGATTTCTTGGTTTAGTACGAATCGAGTTTTGGTCGACCCACCGTGATAGACATGACCGACTGAATCTTGAAATTTGCAGTGCTGCTACCTCCGAGACTTCCACCCACAAGTATGAAGATGAATAAATGGAAGATGCAGTCACTTCCAACCCGGGTACAACTCTCATAATCTTGTCCCCAGTTACTCGGCCGTTTTGTTGGTCGATTAAATTCTGGCGATTGGTTCTTTTTGCAGCTCCTCCCAATGCCATTGAACTTCCAGACGACGACGAGGACGTGCCGCTGAGGCCCAGGAGGAACAAGAAGGCATCAGTTGGCAAGACATCCCAATCGGTGCTGGCGGCAGAGAAAGCGATTCAACAGCCTGAAGATGTGACTCGGGCTTCTGTTACTTTCGCTGATCCAGTATCGAGTGAACGCCCCACATCGTCGACTGTACCAGTGTTTTCTTCAACCGTCCAGCTTCATGCCTCGGAACTTCAAGCTGCTGCATCTGCACCGTCAATCCTATTCTTCACCACTCATCACGTTCCAGAAAGCCAGGCGGACACTGCTGCAGAAGCCATTCGCCAAGCTGGCATAATGATGGAGCGAGTGAAGGTGGTGCACGAAAATAGTCAGACTGCTTACGATGCCAGCGTGGCCCTTCGAGCCAATGTCCAGGTAAGTTGGCCTCCGACTGAACTCTTATCTTGTTGTTTGTTCTGTTAGGATACGCTACCTGAAAACTTTTCTCCGTGCAATTTCTTGTTATTCTGCACTTCGCATCTGTGCACCCAGTGGGTGTTTGACATCTTTGTTGTTTCACTCTTCCACTTGGTTTGGGCGGACCATGTCGAGTGGAATCTGAACCAGTGGGGGAACGCTAAGTACACCCACTGGGTGTAGTCCCGAGACCGCAGTCGACTGCTGGCAGTCGGTTGGGGTCTGAGTATGTCTTTCTCTCTTCTTCTCTCTCTTTTTTTCTTCCACTCGGTCTAGGCAGACCATGTCGAGTGGAATCTGAACCAGTGGGGGCACGACAAGTGTACCCACTGGGTGTAGTCCCCGAGACTACTGTAGAATGTTTGATTCTGCAGTAGTCTTAAAGTTTTATTCACTCGGAAGCAAATGATCTTTGATCTTGTCCATTGACATGTCTTTTACTAATTGTAGAAATCCTGTGCGCTTATCTCCAAGTTCGCTAAATTCGAGGGAAAGCAGGGACAACTCAACCTTGACTTGGAGCTGGCCCATCAGAACTTGAAAAAGGCTAAAGATGAAGTGGCTGGTACGGAAGGTAACGACCTGTCAACTGTTTATCTTAATCATCCCTCAAGTTATCTCTTCATTCTTCTGTCTGACCCGAGTTTATATCTTGCAAAGAAAATGAGGCAGGCTCTGGCGAAGAAGGACCTCGATCTTGCAGCTGCGCAAAACGAGGCTCAGGAGAAGACTGCACTTGCTGACAAAAAGCTGGCTTCGATCGGTGCGCTAGAGGAGGAAATCACCAAGCTGAAGACGTCTCTTACCGAGTCCAACCGAGAGGCGACTCGTCTGAAGAAAGATAAGGTGACTCTGAATGAGCAGCTAGAAAGCGTTTCTCGTAGGAGAAACGACCTAGAAGCTTATCTAAAAGCACTCGCCAAGAAGCTCTTCCTTATGCTCGAAGGTACTTTTCTTTATCCGACTGATTTACTGTTTGCAAGTCACCATGAACCGGTCGACTCATTAATTCTTTGAATCTGCAGAATTCTGCCAAAACTTTCAAGAAGAAACTGGATGGATCGAGACGGGCTTGGACCCCATCCTTTCTCGTGTCGGTGATGAGGCTGCCATGAACGTGCTCTGACTGGAATCCCGTGTTGCCAGCGTTACAAGCTATCTTGCTCGCCTGAAGGTGGCGGTGTCGCGCATCAATACGTCACTTTGGCCAAGGGCAACGCTTCAAAATGACCTCGAGTCTCTGATGACTCGACTCAATGAGGTCCCTGGTCGAGTGCAAGAATGGAAGAAGTCTTCTGCCCGATGCGGTGCTGACGTGGCTCTGTCGCTGGTTCGGGTCCACTGCAAAGAAGCCCGAGAAGAGAAGCTGGCGGCGATCAAAGTTGCCAACACAAAAAGGCATGACTTCCAATCCTTCATGGAAACCTTCATTGCTGCTGCCACTTAGATCGCTGATGGAATCAATCTGGATGAGTTCGTCGAGCCTGCAAGCCCTCCTCCTGCGGAGTGAACAAACTTTATATCTCGCCTTAAATTTGCCTCGGAATGCCGAGTGATTTTGTAACCATTAAACTCCATCGGGCCTGATGCCCGAGTACTTTTATCTGTGTTCTAGAACTTTAGGATTTATCTAAACTTGGTTTATCTTCTGAATGTGCTTGTGTTTGCCTTCGAGTGGAACTTGTTCTTCACTCGGAATAGTCTTTGTACTTGAGATGCAGTTCCGAGGAGGATGTCCCAGTCGACCTGCACCTCATCGTCCTTGTAGATTAGGATGGAGCGCACGTTGTATTTGTGGCGCAGCTCCGAAGAGAAGGTTGCAGTCGGCCTGCACCTCATCTTCCTTGCGGATGAGGATGGAGCTGATACGTCCATTTTGCATCATGCTTTTATATTGATATTTATTGCATTATGGGCTGTTATTACACATTATGTCACATTACTTATGCCTATTCTCTCTTATTTTACAAGGTTTCCATAAAGAGGGAGAATGCCGGCAGCTAGGATTCTGGGCTGGAAAAGGAGCAAATATTAGAGACCTATTCTGCACAGCTCCAAAAGTCCTGAAACTTCACGGAAGACGTTTTCAGAATATATAAAAAATACCGAGCGCAAGAAATTCACCACGGGGGCCACACCCTGCCCACGAGGGTGGGGGGCGCGCCCTACCCCCCTGGGTGCGCCCCCTACCTCGTGGGCCCCCTGGTGGCCCTCCGATGACCATCTTCTGCTATATGAAGTCTTTCGATGAGGAAAAAATCATAAGCCATCTTCTCGGACGAAACTCCGCCCGCCACGAGGCGGAACCTTGGCAGAATGAATCTAGGGCTCTGGCGGAGCTGTTCTGCCGGGGAAACTTCCCTCCGGGAGGGGGAAATCATCGCCATCATCATCACCAACGCTCCTCTCATCAGGAGAGGGCAATCTCCATCAACATCTTCACCAGCACCATCTCCTCTCAAAACCCTAGTTCATCTCTTGTATCCAATTCTTGTCTCCAAGTTCGGGATTGGTACCTGTGGGTTGCTAGTAGTGTTAATTACTCCTTGTAGTTGATGCTAGTTGGTTTATTTGGTGGAAGATCATATGTTCAGATCCTATATGCATATTAATACCCCTCTGATTATGAACATGAATATGCTTTGTGAGTAGTTATGTTTGTTCCCGAGGACATGGGAGAAGTCTTGCTATTAGTAGTCATGTGAATTTGGTATTCGTTCGATATTTTGATGAGATGTATGTTGTCTCTACTCTAGTGGTGTTATGTGAACGTCGACTACATAACACTTCACTATTATTTGGGCCTAGAGGAAGGCATTGGGAAGTAATAAGTAGATGATGGGTTGCTAGAGTGACAGAAGCTTAAACCCTAGTCTATGCGTTGCTTCGTAAGGGGCTGATTTGGATCCATATGTTTCATGCTATGGTTAGGTTTACCTTAATACTTTTGTTGTAGTTGCGGATGCTTGCAATAGAGGTTAATCATAAGTGGGATGCTTGTCCAAGTAAGGACAGTACCCAAGCACCGGTCCACCCACATACCAAATTATCAAAGTACCGAATGCGAATCATATGAACGTGATGAGAACTAGCTTGAAGATATTCCCATGTGTCCTCGGGAGCACTTTTCTTTATATAAGAGTTTGTCCAGGCTTGTCCTTTGCTACAAAAAGGATTGGGCCACCTTGCTGCACTTCATTTACTTTTGTTACTTGTTGCTCGTTACAAATTATCCTATCACAAAACTATCTGTTACCACTTATTTCAGTACTTGCAGAGAATACCTTGCTGGAAACCGCTTATCATTTCCTTCTGCTCCTCGTTGGGTTCGACACTCTTACTTATCGAAAGGACTACGATAGATCCCCTATACTTGTGGGTCATCAAGACTCTTTTCTGGCGCCGTTGCCGGGGAGTGAAGCGCCTTTGGTAGGTGGAATTTGGTAAGGAAAAATTTATATAGTGTGCTGAAATTTACTGTCACTTGTTACTATGGAAAGTAATCCTCTGAGGGGCTTGTTTGGGGTATCTTCACCCCGACCGGTAGAGCAAAGAGTTTCTCCTCAACCTACTGAACCTACTGAAAATTAAAATGAAAATGAAAATGTCTGCTTTGAAATTCCTTCGGGTATGTTAGTAAAACTGCTAGCTAATCCTTTTGCAGGAGACGGAACAATGCATCCTCATGAGCACCTAATATATGTTGATGAAGTTTGTGGATTATTTAAGCTTGCAGGTGTAACCGGAGATGTTGTTAAGAAGAAGGTCTTCCCTTTATCTTTGAGGGAAGATGCATTGACATGGTATAGGCTATGTGATGATACGGGGTCATGGAACTACAAACAATTGAAATTGGAATTTCATCAGAAGTTTTATCCTATGCATCTTGTTCATCGTGATCGCAATTATATATACATATATATATATATATAATTTTTGGCCTCGCGAAGGAGAAAGCATCGCTCAAGATTGGGGGAGGCTTAAATCAATGTTATATTCATGCCCCAATCATGAGCTCTCAAGAGAAATGATTATTCAAAATTTATATGCTCGGCTTTCTGATAACAATTGCACCATGCTCGATACTTCTTGTGCTGGCTCTTTTATGACGAAGACTATTGAATTCAAATGGAATTTATTGGAAAGAATTAAACGCAACTCTGAAGATTGGGACCTCGACAAAGGTAAGGAGTCAGGTATGGCACCTAAGTTTGATTGTGTTAAATCTTTTATGGATACCGATGTTTTCCTTAAATTTAGCACTAAATATGGACTTGACTCTGCGATAGTAGCTTCTTTCTGTGAATCTTTTGCTACTTATGTTGATCTCCCCAAGGAGAAGTGGTTTAAATATCATCCTCCCTTAGAAGTAAAAATAGCTGCACCTATTAAAGTTGAAGAAAAGATTATCACTTATAATGATCCTATTGTCCCTACTTCTTATGTTGAGAAAGTCTTTGGCCCGTTAGCAAGGAACTGGTTGAGTGTAGCAAAGTGACTCTGATTGCTGCCTTGATTCCCTTGACTGCCTTGATTGCGCTCTTGAAGAATTTGCATGATCAGCTGTGTGTTTGCATTGGTTGCGGCCATCACAGCTTTCCATGCCTCCGGAGGAGGTGGAGGTGGTGGTGGATCAGGATTCGGAGTCGTGCGCGTTGGAGGAGCCATCCTGAAGAGGTTGACCACCATTAGCACATTGACAGATAAATATTGAAGCTGAATCCAATGGAATGAAAATTGCAACATATAGTCTTCACATCCGAACAAAATGAACGAATGCATTCCTCTTGAAATGGTCACATATCCATAAATTGAGAAGCCACGTAGAGTTAAGGTAGAGAAATAAATCAACAAGGTACGGATCAAGAACGAATAATCGGTAAGAAATCCCAATCTCAAACCAATATCCGTGGAAGAAGAACTAGAGATACTAGAATTCCCACCTATGAAACTCCCGAACCTTTCCGGTTATGCAATTAGGTGTTGGGGATACAGGGGAAGCATAATATCTCACCCAAACTAGCAAATCCTACATCCAGCTGTATCCATCCTTCAACACATAACCAAGAAAACTTCAGAAACCATCTACCTCAACCTTCGAAAAGCATCCGTTATACAAGTTATGGCGATACACCCGAACTCCCGCCCTAGTACTGGGTGGCGTCGAGGTTATCTCACCAACGAACTGCATAAAAGAGATTTTCGATGTCGGCGAACTAAAGGAAATATGCCCTAGAGGCAATAATAAAGTTATTATTTATTTCCTTATATCATGATAAATGTTTATTATTCATGCTAGAATTGTATTAACCGGAAACATAATACATGTGTGAATACATAGACAAACTTAGTGTCACTAGTATGCCTCTACTTGACTAGCTCGTTAATCAAAGATGGTTATGTTTCCTAACCATGAACAAAGTGTTGTTATTTGATTAACGAGGTCACATCATTAGTTGAATGATCTGATTGACATGACCCATTCCATTAGCTTAGCACCCGATCGTTTAGTATGTTGCTATTGCTTTCTTCATGACATATACATGTTCCTATGACTATGAGATTATGCAACTCCCGTTTGCCGGAGGAACACTTTGGGTGCTACCAAACGTCACAACGTGACTGGGTGATTATAAAGGAGTACTACAGGTGTCTCCAAAGGTACATGTTGGGTTGGCGTATTTCGAGATTAGGTTTTGTCACTCCGATTGTCGGAGAGGTATCTCTGGGCCCTCTCGGTAATACACATCACTTAAGCCTTGCAAGCATTGCAACTAAATGAGTTAGTTGCGGTATGATGTATTAAAGAATGAGTAAAGAGACTTGCCGGTAACGAGATTGAACTAGGTATAGGAATACCGACGATCGAATCCCGGGCAAGTAACATACCGATGACAAAGGGAACAACGTATGTTGTTAAGCGGTCTGACCGATAAAGATCTTCGTAGAATATGTAGGAGCCAATATGGGCATCTAGGTCCCGCTATTGGTTATTGACCGGAGACGTGTCTCGGTCATGTCTACATTGTTCTCGAACCCGTAGGGTCTGCACGCTTAAGGTTACGATGACAGTTATATTATGAGTTTATGCATTTTGATGTACCGAAGGTTGTTCGGAGTCCCGGATGTGATCACGGACATGACGAGGAGTCTCGAAATGGTCGAGACATAAAGATTGATATATTGGAAGCCTATGTTTGGATATCGAAAGTGTTCCAGGTGAAATCGGGATTTTACCGGAGTACCGGGAAGGTTACCGGAACCCCCCGGGAGCTAAATGGGCCATGATGGGCCTTAGTGGAAAAGAGAAGAGGCAGCCCTACATGGGCTGCGCGCCTCCCCCTTCCCCTAGTCCTATTAGGACTAGGAGAGGTGGCCGGCCCCCTCCTTCTCTTTTCCCCCTCCGCGAATCCTATTCCAACTAGGATTGGGGAGGGAATCCTACTCCCAGAGGGAGTAGGACTCTCCTGGCGCGCCACACCTTGGCCGGCCAGCCTCCCCCCTCTAGTCCTTTATATACTGAGGCAGAGGCACCCTAGAACACACAAGTTGATCCACGTGATCTATTCCTTAGCCGTGTGCGGTGCCCCCAGCCACCATATTCCTCGATAATACTGTAGCGGAGTTTAGGCGAAGCCCTGCTGCTGTAGTGCATCAAGATCGTCACCACACCGTCGTGCTGACGGAACTCTTCCCCGACACTTTGCTGGATCGGAGTCCGGGGATCATCATCGAGCTGAACGTGTGCTCGAACTCGGAGGTGCCGTAGTTTCGGTGCTTGATCGGTTGGATCGTGAAGACGTACGACTACTTCCTCTATGGTGCGTCAACGCTTCCGCAGTCGGTCTGCGTGGGTACGTAGACAACACTCTCCCCTCTCGTTGCTATGCATCACATGATCTTGCGTGTGCGTAGGAAATTTTTTGAAATTACTATGAAACCCAACACGAACATATGTCAAGTATTCGAGAATTGCAACGATAAAATTATGCTGACAACACCTCAGAGCTCAACTCCCCGGGACACTTCCACTAAACCCCTGATAGGAGGCACCAAGACAGTATTCTCATCATAAGCCATCGGAACGATTCCAAGATACTCGCGTGATCCTAAATTTTTTTAGTGAAATTTGAGAAGAGAAGAGTCAAAACTCTATGTCAGGATGCCTTACCAGAGCGATGAGGAGACTGGGAAGTAAAAAGAATTCCTAAACTCTCCGATATATAATTCCTAAAGACTCAAAACATTTTTCTAGACACAACTCGGCCGCTAAAAACGATCAAGCAATGGGGCTCCTAAGGTCGGGGAAGGCTCTGATTACCAACTTGTCACACCCTCGATGCGACTATAGCTCCCACGTGTCAAGGCACGACTTAGAGACATAATCGCATTGAAGGCATATGTCGCAAGTTAGGCAATATTCAGTACATCCCATGTAATATGAATATTAAAGGGGAGATAACATAGTTGGCTTACACTCGCCACGTCACATCAAAGTACATAAATAACATCCATCATTCAAACACTCATGGCCCGACTACGGCGCCAAAATAGAAAAGAACCCAACATGCGACAAGGCCCCGAATCAAACCCCAACTAGGCACCACTACTGATCATCAGGAAAATACACGTAGTAACGCTGAGAGTCTTCGTGGAACTCCCACTTGAGCTCGTACTCGTCACCTGGAGCGGAGTCACCTGGACCTGCATCTGGAGTTATAGTATCTGTGAGCCACAGGGACTCAGCAATCTCGCACCCTCGCGATCAAGACTATTTAAGCTCATAGGAAGGGTAAGGCAAATATATGTGGAGCTGCAGCAAGCGACTAGCATATATGGTGGCTATCTTATTCGCAAAAAGAGAGCGAGAAGAGGAGGCAAAGCGCGAGCGTGAAAAAACTAGAGGAACAACCTGCGCAAGCATTACTCCAACACCGTGTCCACTTCCCGGACTCCGCCGAGAAGAGGCCATCACGGTAACACACTCAGTTGATTCATTTTAATTAGTTAAGGTTCAAGTTATCTACAACCGGACATTAACAAATTCCCATCTGCCCATAACCGCGGGCACGGCTTTCGAAAGTTCAATCCCTGCAGGGGAGTCCCAACTTAGCCCATGACAAGCTCTCACGGTCAACGAAGGAATAGACCTCCTCCCAAGACGTTCCGATCAGACTCGGTATCTCGGTAACTCAAGACACTTCGACAGGTTAAAACAAGACCAGCAACACCGCCCGAATGTGCCGACAAATCCCGATAGGAGCTGCACATATCTCTTTCTCAGGGCACACTCAGATGAGCCAGACGTCGGGTAAGCCAGCCCAGAGTTGCCCCTGGTAGCCTCGGACATCGCTCGGTGGGACCAACACTCAGAGGAGCACTGGCCCGGGGGGGTTAAATAAGATGACCCTTGAGTCTGCAGAACCCAAGGGAAAGAAAAGGCTAGGTGGCGAATGGTAAGACCAATGTTGGGCATTGCTGGAAAAGCTTTAATCAAGTCGAACTATCAAGGGGTTCCCATTATAACCCAACCGCGTAAGGAACGCAAAATCCGGGAACATAACACCGATATGACGGAAACTAGGGCGGCAAGAGTGGAACAAAACACTAGGCGAGAGGCCGAGCCTTCCACCCTTTACCAAGTATATAGATGCATTAAGATAACATAGCAATATAATGATATCCCAACAAGTAAATAAAATGATGTTCCAACAAGGAACGGCCTCCAATCTTCACCTGCAACTAGCAACGCTATAAGAGGGGCTTAGCAAAGCGGTAACATAGCCAATCAACGGTTTGCTAGGACAGTGGTGGGTTAGAGGTTTGAGATGGCAATTTGGGAGGCTGGCAAGCAAGTGGTAGGCATCGTAGCATTGGCATAGCAAAGAGCGAGCAAACTAGCATAACAAAGATAGTGGTGATTTCGAGGGTATGATCATCTTGCCTGCAAAGCTGTCAGAGTTGACTGGATCCTCAAGAGCAAACTCAACGGGCTCCTCGTTAGCGAACTCGTCTCCCGGCTCTACCCAAACAAGACAAACAAGCAACAAGGATACAATCAACCACGTGCAAGACCAAGCAATATGATGCAAAGATGATATGCTATGCGGGATGCGATGCGAGATGCGAAATGCAAGATATGACAGGAAATGCATGAAGCTGGCCTTAGCTTGGAATTCCAAGGGTGACACTGGAAAGAGGGGATGAAATCGCTTGAAAACGATATAAAGAACGCCGGAATCGGAGTTACGGTTTGGAAATGGCAAGCGTTTCAAAAATGACACCGGTCTGCAATTTACAGCAAGTAGGCATCTAAATGCAACGAAATGAACATGCTACAGCACCCAAACATGACAAAAAAATGCTTGGCAGGGATGCACACAAGATGCTTAACAAAAGTCTAGCACTGAGCTACGGCCAATTCATCCATTATGAGGTTCAAACAAGCATGGCAAAAACGCAAATGCAAAACAGATTCCAGACTTAGTGAAATGAACACTTGTCTGAAATTTCAGATCATGAAGCCCTCTTCGGAGCATCAAAACAACATGCTACAGGACCTGAACATGACAAGGAAAGACATGGCATGGAGCTACTCAACAATATTAACAAAAGTCCCTTAGTGACCTTGAGCCAAAAGGGATCACAAAATATACTAACGGGCACACGAACATAGCTAAAACACAATCAGTTTTCAGACTTAGTGAAAACTGAGACATGCTGAAATATAACTCACGAAGGCGTGTAAACGAGCTCGATGCACTCACTACGGTGCAAGTCATGGCAAGGCAAGCATACAACCATAAAGAAGGCACAAAATACAAGCTAGAAATGGCAAGAACAATGGCATAGCATGCACAGATCAACTACAATAACATCGGCAAAATCGCAAACTAGTTGACGATCTGCCCAGATTCACCATGAAGCAAAAGTAGAGCTCGATTGACTCAAGATAGGGTGCTCCATAATTGCAAAAAAATACATGGATGGATAGAGAACTACAATATTAACAAAACTTCCTTAATGATCATCCTCAAAAGAGGCACGGATCACTAGGAAACAACATGAACATATGGCATCATGAACTAAACAATCCCAGACTTAGTGAAAATTACAAAGTCCCTGAAAACAGATTTACCGGGTGCCTCACTTTGCAAGCCTGCACAAGTCACCACACACATCCTAAAAATGCATGGGTTGCACCTCTGGGAAGATAAAAAAATGCTTAACAAAACATATGAAGGACTCACAGGCATAGCATGCACACATTAATCATGGCAAAAATGACAAAAGTCTAAGATGAATTAGCAGATCTGACAATTAACTCACGAAGCCTCCTTCTAACAGAATTTTGGGCATCAAGATGAGCTCAAATGAAAATGATGCAATGTAATGTAATGATGTACTCATTGAGACGAACATTTTGATATATTATATGCATGAATCGGAGCTACGGATGCAAAGTTACGGAGCCGCGAACATGGGCATATGGAGTAAAAATTCTGAGGACTTAAGTGAAAAAAAAACTACCCAGATCTGGATCTAGGGTTTCGATTCACTGTAGCAACCGGGTCGGGGCGCGCCTCCCGAGGCGACTCCGGCGAAGACGAGGATGGCGGCCGGCGGGGGCGACGTCCGGTGGCCGGGGCGGCGGCGCCGGGGCCGCGGTGGCCTGAGCCGGGGCCGGCTGCAGGCCGGGCGACGCCGGCAAGCTCCGCGGCGGCTCGGGGCGGGACGGCGGCTGCGGCGGCCCGGCGACGAGGTGGCGACAGCGGCCGGCGGGGCGGGCCGCGGCGGCGCGGCGCCGGAGTGGAGGGCGACGGCGGCGGGCGAAGGGCGCGGGCGACGAGGCGGCTTCGGGCCGGGGAGGGCCCGCGGCGGGCTTGCGGGCCTCGGGCGGTGGCGGTTCGCCGGGGTGCCACATGGCACGTGCTGAGAGGGCGGCGGGGCGGTGGACGTTGTCCGTCCTGGCGTGAACACGTCCGGCGGCGGCGGGATCTGTTTTTTTTCCTAGGGTTTCGGAGAGGGAGAGAGATCCGAAAACGGGGGGGGGGCTATTTATAGGCATAAGTAGAGCTAGGAGAGTCCAAATGAGGTGCGGTTTTCGGCCACGCGATCGTGATCGAACGCTCTAGGACATGGAGCAGAGTTTGGTGGGTTTTGGGCCAAATTGGAGGGGTGTTGGGCTGCAACACACACGAGGCCTTTTCGGTCGCTCGGTTAACCGTTGGAGTATCAAACGAAGTCCAAATGGTACGAAACTTGATAGGTGGTCTACCGTAGTAAACCAAGGCCGCTTGGCAAGTCTCGGACCAATCCGGAAATGTTTAATCCCCACACACGAAAGAAAGCTAGAAATGACCACTGGAGAAGAACGAAGCGCCGGAATGCCAAACGGACAACGGGAAAAATGCTCGAATGCATGAGATGAACACGTATGCAAATGAAATGCACATGATGACATGATATGAGATGCATGACAATGAAAACAACACATGGAGACAAAGACCCGAACCCGAGGAAATAAATATAACTTGACGCCGGAAACGGCAAGAGTTGGAGTACAAATAGGGAAAGTTACATCCGGGGTGTTACAACACTCCACCACTACGAAAAGATCTCCTCGTGAGATCTAGGACTGAAAGAACTCCGGGTACTCAGAACGGAGGTGATCCTCGCGTTCCCAGGTAGCTTCACGGTCGGAATGGTGTGACCACTTGACTTTGAGAAATTTGATTGACTTGTTGCGAGTCTCGCGTTCAGTCTCTTCAAGAATAGCAACTAGGTGCTCACAATAGGAGAGATCTTCTTGGAGCTCAATGTCCTCGAAGTTGACGGTGCGGTCAGGAGTCTTGAAGCACTTTCGAAGCTGAGAGACATGGAACACGTCATGAACATTTGCAAAGTTTGAAGGAAGCTCGAGTTGATAGGCGAGGTCGCCTCTCTTGCTGACAATCTTGAAAGGTCCCACGTATCTAGGGGCAAGCTTCCCTTTGATACCGAAGCGACGAGTACCTTTCATAGGAGAGACACGGAGGTAAACATGATCTCCGATCTCGAAAGCCAAATCACGGTGCTTACTATCATAGTAGCTCTTCTGGCGGGATTGGGCTGCTTTGAGGTTATCACGAATGACTTTGCACATTTCTTCTGCTTCTGTGATTAAGTCATTACCCAAAAGCTGACGTTCACCGGTTTCAGACCAGTTGAGAGGGGTATGCACTTCCTGCCATACAGAATTTCAAAAGGGGCCTTGCCCAAACTTGCTTGATAACTGTTGTTGTATGAGAATTCAGCATAAGGAAGACAATCCTCCCACTTCATGCCGAAGGAGATCACACAAGCCCTGAGCATATCTTCAAGAATCTGGTTGACACGCTCGACTTGACCGCTTGTTTGAGGATGGAAAGCAGTGCTGAAGCGGATGTTGGTGCCCATGGCCTTCTGAAAAGAATCCAAAACTTCGAGGTAAAGATGCTGCCACGGTCTGAAGAGATCACTTGAGGAATACCGTCCAGAGAGACAATACGAGAGGTATAGAGTTCCGCCAATTGAGCTGCAGTGATCGACTCTTTGATAGGCAGAAAATGAGCCACTTTGGTGAGTTTGTCGATGACAACAAATATAGCATCATTGCCACGCTTGGACTTTGGAAACCCAGTCACGAAGTCCATTTTAATGTGGTCAAACTTCCATTCTGGAATGGCAAGAGGTTGGAGGAGACCAGCTGGCCTTTGGTGTTCTGCCTTCACTCTTCTGTAGACATCACATTCATTCACGAATTGAGCGATCTCGCGCTTCATTCGAGTCCAGCAATAAGCTTGCTTAAGGTCCTGATACATCTTCGTGCTCCCAGGGTGGATGGAGAGGAGATAATTGTGAGCCTCGTTCATGATCACTTTACGGAGGTCACCTTTGGGCACAACAATACGATCCTCGAAGAAGAGAGTGTCCTTGTCATCAAGGCGGTAGCACTTGTACTTGGACTGACTCTTGGCAATCCCAATCTTCACCTTTTTCACCATAGCATCAAGAAGTTGAGCTTGGCGAATCTGGTCTTCTAAGGTAGGAGAGACTTGAAGGTTGGCGAGGAAACCTTGTGGAACAACTTGCAGATTAAGTTTGCGGAAAGCTTCACAAAGCTCGGGTTGATAAGGCTTAAGAATCAAACTGTTGCAGTAAGCCTTCCTGCTCAAAGCGTCAGCAATCACATTGGCCTTGCCTGGAGTGTACTCAATACTCGGATTATACTCTTGAATCATTTCGACCCATCGAGTTTGCCTGAGGTTGAGATTAGGCTGAGTGAAGATGTACTTGAGACTCTTGTGATCAGTGAAAATGTCCACTTTTCTTCCCAATAGAAGATGTCTCCAAGTCAAAAGAGCATGCACAACTGCCGCCAACTCGAGATCATGAGTGGGGTAGTTCTTCTCATTAGGCTTCAACTGGCGAGATGTATAAGCAACCACTTTCTTCTCTTGCATCAATACTGCGCCAAGACCTTGGAGAGAGGCATCACAAAAGACCTCGTACGGCTTGGATTCATCAGGTGGAGTCATAACTGGAGCAGTGATCAACTTCTCTTTCAAAGTGTTGAAAGCAATATCACACTCCGGAGACCAAACGTACTTGACATGCTTCTGAAGAAGATTAGAGAGAGGCTTCGCGATCTTGGAAAAGTTTTCAACGAATCTTCGGCAATAGCTTGCGAGACCGAGAAAACTGCGGAGTTGCTTCACGTTCTGAGGAGGTTCCCAATTCACAATTGCAGACACCTTCTCAGGATTCATGGCAATGCCCTTGGCAGAGATGATATGACCAAGATAAAGAGCCTCATCGAGCCAAAATTCACACTTGGAGAACTTGGCGTAGAACTGATGTTCCCTGAGCTTATCAAGAACCAAACGCAAGTGCTTGGCATGATCTTCCTTGTTCTTGGAGAAAACCAGAATGTCATCGAGATAGACCAAAACGAAGTCATTGGTGTAGGCATTGAAGATGAAGTTCATCATGCGAGAGAACGTCGGAGGAGCGTTGGCAAGGCCAAAAGACATGACGGTGTATTCATATGAACCAAAGCTTGTTCTGAATGCTGTCTTGGGAATATCTTCTTCACGAATGCGAATCTGGTGATAACCCATACAGAGATCAAGCTTGGAGAATACTTGGGCACCTTTGAGTTGTTCGAACGGCTCATTGATGTTGGGAAGTGGGTATTTGTTCTTGATGGTCTTCTTGTTCACTGGACGGTAATCAACACAAAGTCGGTCCGTTCCATCCTTCTTCTTCACAAAAAGAACACCACAACCCCACGGAGAAGAACTAGGCCGGATGAGACCCATTCTTTCTTGCTCATCGAGTTGCTTCTTCAGCTCCTTCAACTCTTCAGGTCCGAGCTTGTAAGGACGTTTGCACACAGTTTCCGTACCGGGCTCAAGATCAATAACGAATTCAACTGGCCGGTGCGGAGGCATTCCTGGGAGCTCTTCTGGAAAGACGTCTTGATATTCGCAAACGACTGGAATTTGAGAGATGGCATCCAATTCACCCTTCTCATTGAGTGAAAACAGACGGATAGTATCATCACGAGCGGCAAATACAATTACATCCTCAGACGAATGAGTCAATTGAATCTGCCTGGCTGCACAATCAAGCTGAGCCTTGTGCTTAGAAAGCCAATCCATTCCGAGAATAAGATCAATATCCGAGTTACCAAGAACCACTGGAGAAGAGAGAAACTTGTAATCGCCCAATGTGATAGAAACATCTGGGGCAATAGCGCTTGCATTCATAAATTTACCCGGAGAAACAACGGATAACTGTCTTGGCAAATCTTGCAAAGGCAACTCATGCTTAGAAATAAATGGCCTCGAGATGAAACAATGCGATGCACCCATGTCAAAAAGAACTTTTGCAGGAATATCATTAACAGGAAGGTTACCCATGATCACATCTGACGAGTCCTCTGCCTGAGCTGCATTCATCAAGTTGACCTTGGCGGACTTAGGGTTATGCTTGACCACCGCTGTACTTGCCGATCTGACAGGAGGAGGAGGAGGAAGACGCCTCTGGTTGAAACACTTGTTGGCATAGTGACCCTTCTGTTGGCACTTGTTGCACGTGACCTCTGAAAGCGGACGGTGATACGGAGCACTCGATCTTGGAGCTTGAGACGATGTCTTGTTCTGAAAGCCAGGGTTGGGTGGGTGGGAAGAACCACTGCCACCTTTGCTCTTCTGCTGATACGGCTGACGGAACGGAGGAGGAGGAAGCCAAAACTTCTGCTGCTTGGCCACTTGAGTAGAGGAAGAAGGAGTAGCATCTCTGACTCGCTTCCTGGAAGCATCACACCTCAACTGAGCAGCCTCTTGCTTCAGTGCCATGTTGTAGAACTCATCGTATCTCAAGGGCTCGAAGAGGACAAGAGCAAGCTGAATTTCTTCTCTGAGACCACCCCTGAACTGATATATCATGCTCTTCTCATCAGGCACGTCCTGCTTGGCAAAGCGGGCGAGCTTCTGGAACAACTTGTTGTAGTCATAGACAGACAAAGAGCCTTGCTTCAGATTGCGGAATTCCTCACGCTTGCTTTCAACCACGCTCTGGGGAATATGATGAGCTCGGAAATCTTGACGGAAATCATCCCAAGTGATAACACGTCCACCTCTGGAGTCCTTGTACTGCTGGAACCATTCTGCAGCTTGATCTTTGAGTTGGAAGGAAGCGAACTTGACAAAGTCCTCAGGCCTGACGTTACTGCACTCGAAATGCTTACACAGATCCACAAGCCAATCGTCAGCATCGGTTGCCTCAACACAATTGCTGAAAGTCTTTGGCCCGTTAGCAAGGAACTGGTTGAGTGTAGCAAAGTGACTCTGATTGCTGCCTTGATTCCCTTGACTGCCTTGATTGCGCTCTTGAAGAATTTGCATGATCAGCTGTGTGTTTGCATTGGTTGCGGCCATCACAGCTTTCCATGCCTCCGGAGGAGGTGGAGGTGGTGGTGGATCAGGATTCGGAGTCGTGCGCGTTGGAGGAGCCATCCTGAAGAGGTTGACCACCATTAGCACATTGACAGATAAATATTGAAGCTGAATCCAATGGAATGAAAATTGCAACATATAGTCTTCACATCCGAACAAAATGAACGAATGCATTCCTCTTGAAATGGTCACATATCCATAAATTGAGAAGCCACGTAGAGTTAAGGTAGAGAAATAAATCAACAAGGTACGGATCAAGAACGAATAATCGGTAAGAAATCCCAATCTCAAACCAATATCCGTGGAAGAAGAACTAGAGCTACTAGAATTCCCACCTATGAAACTCCCGAACCTTTCCGGTTATGCAATTAGGTGTTGGGGATACAGGGGAAGCATAATATCTCACCCAAACTAGCAAATCCTACATCCAGCTGTATCCATCCTTCAAAACATAACCAAGAAAACTTCAGAAACCATCTACCTCAACCTTCGAAAAGCATCTGTTATACAAGTTATGGCGATACACCCGAACTCCCGTCCCAGTACTGGGTGGCGTCGAGGTTATCTCACCAACGAACTGCATAAAAGAGATTTTCGATGTCGGCGAACTAAAGGAAATATGCCCTAGAGGCAATAATAAAGTTATTATTTATTTCCTTATATCATGATAAATGTTTATTATTCATGCTAGAATTGTATTAACCGGAAACATAATACATGTGTGAATACATAGACAAACTTAGTGTCACTAGTATGCCTCTACTTGACTAGCTCGTTAATCAAAGATGGTTATGTTTCCTAACCATGAACAAAGTGTTGTTATTTGATTAACGAGGTCACATCATTAGTTGAATGATCTGATTGACATGACCCATTCCATTAGCTTAGCACCCGATCGTTTAGTATGTTGCTATTGCTTTCTTCATGACATATACATGTTCCTATGACTATGAGATTATGCAACTCCCGTTTGCCGGAGGAACACTTTGGGTGCTACCAAACGTCACAACGTAACTGGGTGATTATAAAGGAGTACTACAGGTGTCTCCAAAGGTACATGTTGGGTTGGCGTATTTCGAGATTAGGTTTTGTCACTCCGATTGTCGGAGAGGTATCTCTGGGCCCTCTCGGTAATGCACATCACTTAAGCCTTGCAAGCATTGCAACTAAATGAGTTAGTTGCGGTATGATGTATTAAAGAATGAGTTAAGAGACTTGCCGGTAACGAGATTGAACTAGGTATAGGAATACCGACGATCGAATCTCGGGCAAGTAACATACCGATGACAAAGGGAACAACGTATGTTGTTATGCGGTCTGACCGATAAAGATCTTCGTAGAATATGTAGGAGCCAATATGGGCATCCAGGTCCCGCTATTGGTTATTGACCGGAGACGTGTCTCGGTCATGTCTACATTGTTCTCGAACCCGTAGGGTCTGCACGCTTAAGGTTACGATGACAGTTATATTATGAGTTTATGCATTTTGATGTACCGAAGGTTGTCCGGAGTCCCGGATGTGATCACGGACATGACGAGGAGTCTCGAAATGGTCGAGACATAAAGATTGATATATTGGAAGCCTATGTTTGGATATCGAAAGTGTTCCGGGTGAAATCGGGATTTTACCGGAGTACCGGGAAGGTTACCGGAACCCCCCGGGAGCTAAATGGGCCATGATGGGCCTTAGTGGAAAAGAGAAGAGGCAGCCCTACATGGGCTGCACGCCTCCCCCTTCCCCTAGTCCTATTAGGACTAGGAGAGGTGGCCGGCCCCCTCCTTCTCTTTCCCCCCTCCGCGAATCCTATTCCAACTAGGATTGGGGAGGGAATCCTACTCCCAGAGGGAGTAGGACTCTCCTGGCGCGCCACACCTTGGCCGGCCAGCCTCCCCCCTCTAGTCCTTTATATACTGAGGCAGAGGCACCCTAGAACACACAAGTTGATCCACGTGATCTATTCCTTAGCCGTGTGCGGTGCCCCCAGCCACCATATTTCTCGATAATACTGTAGCGGAGTTTAGGCGAAGCCCTGCTGCTGTAGTGCATCAAGATCGTCACCACGCCGTCGTGCTGATAGAACTCTTCCCCGACACTTTGCTGGATCGGAGTCCGGGGATCATCATCGAGATGAACGTGTGCTCAAACTCGGAGGTGCCGTAGTTTCGGTGCTTGATCGGTTGGATCGTGAAGACGTACGACTACTTCCTCTATGGTGCGTCAACGCTTCCGCAGTCGGTCTGCGTGGGTACGTAGACAACACTCTCCCCTCTCGTTGCTATGCATCACATGATCTTGCGTGTGCGTAGGAAATTTTTTGAAATTACTATGAAACCCAACACGAACATATGTCAAGTATTCGAGAATTGCAACGATAAAATTATGCTGACAACACCTCAGAGCTCAACTCCCCGGGACACTTCCACTAAACCCCTGATAGGAGGCACCAAGACAGTATTCTCATCATAAGCCATCGGAACGATTCCAAGATACTCGCGTGATCCTAAATTTTTTTAGTGAAATTTGAGAAGAGAAGAGTCAAAACTCTATGTCAGGATGCCTTACCAGAGCGATGAGGAGACTGGGAAGTAAAAAGAATTCCTAAACTCTCCGATATATAATTCCTAAAGACTCAAAACATTTTTCTAGACACAACTCGGCCGCTAAAAACGATCAAGCAATGGGGCTCCTAAGGTCGGGGAAGGCTCTGATTACCAACTTGTCACACCCTCGATGCGACTATAGCTCCCACGTGTCAAGGCACGACTTAGAGACATAATCGCATTGAAGGCATATGTCGCAAGTTAGGCAATATTCAGTACATCCCATGTAATATGAATATTAAAGGGGAGATAACATAGTTGGCTTACACTCGCCACGTCACATCAAAGTACATAAATAACATCCATCATTCAAACACTCATGGCCCGACTACGGCGCCAAAATAGAAAAGAACCCAACATGCGACAAGGCCCCGAATCAAACCCCAACTAGGCACCACTACTGATCATCAGGAAAATACACGTAGTAACGCTGAGAGTCTTCGTGGAACTCCCACTTGAGCTCGTACTCGTCACCTGGAGCGGAGTCACCTGGACCTGCATCTGGAGTTATAGTATCTGTGAGCCACAGGGACTCAGCAATCTCGCACCCTCGCGATCAAGACTATTTAAGCTCATAGGAAGGGTAAGGCAAATATATGTGGAGCTGCAGCAAGCGACTAGCATATATGGTGGCTATCTTATTCGCAAAAAGAGAGCGAGAAGAGGAGGCAAAGCGCGAGCGTGAAAAAACTAGAGGAACAACCTGCGCAAGCATTACTCCAACACCGTGTCCACTTCCCGGACTCCGCCGAGAAGAGGCCATCACGGTAACACACTCAGTTGATTCATTTTAATTAGTTAAGGTTCAAGTTATCTACAACCGGACATTAACAAATTCCCATCTGCCCATAACCGCGGGCACGGCTTTCGAAAGTTCAATCCCTGCAGGGGAGTCCCAACTTAGCCCATGACAAGCTCTCACGGTCAACGAAGGAATAGACCTCCTCCCAAGACGTTCCGATCAGACTCGGTATCTCGGTAACTCAAGACACTTCGACAGGTTAAAACAAGACCAGCAACACCGCCCGAATGTGCCGACAAATCCCGATAGGAGCTGCACATATCTCTTTCTCAGGGCACACTCAGATGAGCCAGACGTCGGGTAAGCCAGCCCAGAGTTGCCCCTGGTAGCCTCGGACATCGCTCGGTGGGACCAACACTCAGAGGAGCACTGGCCCGGGGGGGTTAAATAAGATGACCCTTGAGTCTGCAGAACCCAAGGGAAAGAAAAGGCTAGGTGGCGAATGGTAAGACCAATGTTGGGCATTGCTGGAAAAGCTTTAATCAAGTCAAACTATCAAGGGGTTCCCATTATAACCCAACCGCGTAAGGAACGCAAAATCCGGGAACATAACACCGATATGACGGAAACTAGGGCGGCAAGAGTGGAACAAAACACTAGGCGAGAGGCCGAGCCTTCCACCCTTTACCAAGTATATAGATGCATTAAGATAACATAGCAATATAATGATATCCCAACAAGTAAATAAAATGATGTTCCAACAAGGAACGGCCTCCAATCTTCACCTGCAACTAGCAACGCTATAAGAGGGGCTTAGCAAAGCGGTAACATAGCCAATCAACGGTTTGCTAGGACAGTGGTGGGTTAGAGGTTTGAGATGGCAATTTGGGAGGCTGGCAAGCAAGTGGTAGGCATCGTAGCATTGGCATAGCAAAGAGCGAGCAAACTAGCATAACAAAGATAGTGGTGATTTCGAGGGTATGATCATCTTGCCTGCAAAGCTGTCAGAGTTGACTGGATCCTCAAGAGCAAACTCAACGGGCTCCTCGTTAGCGAACTCGTCTCCCGGCTCTACCCAAACAAGACAAACAAGCAACAAGGATACAATCAACCACGTGCAAGACCAAGCAATATGATGCAAAGATGATATGCTATGCGGGATGCGATGCGAGATGCGAAATGCAAGATATGACAGGAAATGCATGAAGCTGGCCTTAGCTTGGAATGCCAAGGGTGACACTGGAAAGAGGGGATGAAATCGCTTGAAAACGATATAAAGAACGCCGGAATCAGAGTTACGGTTTGGAAATGGCAAGCGTTTCAAAAATGACACCGGTCTGCAATTTACAGCAAGTAGGCATCTAAATGCAACGAAATGAACATGCTACAGCACCCAAACATGACAAAAAAATGCATGGCAGGGATGCAAACAAGATGCTTAACAAAAGTCTAGCACTGAGCTACGGCCAATTCATCCATTATGAGGTTCAAACAAGCATGGCAAAAACGCAAATGCAAAACAGATTCTAGACTTAGTGAAATGAACACTTGTCTGAAATTTCAGATCATGAAGCCCTCTTCGGAGCATCAAAACAACATGCTACAGGACCTGAACATGACAAGGAAAGACATGGCATGGAGCTACTCAACAATATTAACAAAAGTCCCTTAGTGACCTTGAGCCAAAAGGGATCACAAAATATACTAACGGGCACACGAACATAGCTAAAACACAATCAGTTTTCAGACTTAGTGAAAACTGAGACATGCTGAAATATAACTCACGAAGGCGTGTAAACGAGCTCGATGCACTCACTACGGTGAAAGTCATGGCAAGGCAAGCATACACCCATAAATAAGGCACAAAATACAAGCTAGAAATGGCAAGAACAATGGCAAGAACAATGGGATGTAAACGAGCTCCACGGCGGCTCAGGGCGGCGACGGCGGCTGCGGCGGCCCGGCGACGAGGTGGCAACGGCGGCCGGCGGGGCGGGCCGCGGCGGCGCGGCGCCGGAGTGGAGGGCGACGGCCGCGGGCGAAGGGCGCGGGCGACGAGGCGGCTTCGGGCCGGGGAGGGCCCGCGGCGGGCTTGCGGGCCTCGGGCGGCGGCGGTTCGCCGGGGTGCCATGTGGCACGTGCTGAGAGGGCGGTGGGGCGGCGGACGTTGTCCGGCCTGGCGCGGACACGTCCGGCGGCGGCGGGATCTGTTTTTTTCTAGGGTTTCGGAGAGGGAGAGAGATCCGAAAACGGGGGGGGGGGGGGCTATTTATAGGCATAAGTGGAGCTAGGAGAGTCAAAATGAGGTGCGGTTTTCGGCCACGCGATCGTGATCGAATGCTTTAGGACATGGAGCAGAGTTTGGTGGGATTTGGGCCAAATTGGAGGGGTGTTGGGCTGCAACACACACGAGGCCTTTTCGGTCCCACGGTTAACCATTGGAGTATCAAACGAAGTCGAAATGGTATGAAACTTGACAGGTGGTCTACCGGTAGTAAACCAAGGCCGCTTGGCAAGTCTCGGACCAATCCGGAAATGTTTAATCCCCACACACGAAAGATAGCTAGAAATGACCACCGGAGGAGAACGAAGCGCCGGAATGCCAAACGGACAACGGGAAAAATGCTCGAATGCATGAGATGAACACGTATGCAAATGAAATGCACATGATGACATGATATGAGATGCATGACAACGAAAACAACACACGGAGACAAAGACCCGAACCCGAGGAAATAAATATAACTTGACACCGGAAACGGCAAGAGTTGGAGTACAAATAGGGAAAGTTACATCCGGGGTGTTACAAGAAGCTATTCCAACTAGTAGTGCTGATCATAACACTTCTATTAAAATGCTTAAAGAAGTTATTTTTCCAAGATTTGGAGTCCCTAGATATTTAATGACAGATGGTGGTTGACATTGTATTCATGGTGCTTTCCGTAAAATGCTTGCTAAATATGATGTTACTCATATAATTGCATGTCCTTATCACCCTCAGTCTAGTGGTCAAGTAGAATTGAGTAATAGAGAGCTCAAATTAATTTTGCAAAAACTATCAATAGGTCTAGAAAGAATTGGTCCAAGAAACTTGATGATGCATTATGGGCCTATAGAACTGCATATAAAAATCCTATGGGTATGTCTCCGTATAAAATGGTTTATGGAAAAGCATGTCACTTACCTCTCGAACTAGAACACAAGGCATATTGGGCTATTAAAGAGCTTAATTATGATTTTAAACTTGCCGGTGAGAAGAGGTTATTTGATATTAGCTCACTCAATGAATGGAGAACCCAAGCCAATGCCAAGTTGTTTAAAGAAAAAGTTAAAAGATGGCATGATAAAAGGATACAAAAGCGTGAGTTTAATGCAGGTGATTATGTATTGCTATAAAACTCTCATTTAAGATTTTTTGCAAGAAAACTTCTCTCTAAATGGGAAGGTCCTTACGTTATCAAGGAGGTTTATCGTTCCGGTGCCATAAAAATCAACAACTTCGAAGGCACAAATCCGAAGGTGGTGAACGGTCAAAGAATCAAACATTATATCTCAGGTAATCCCATAAATGTTGAAACCAATGTTATTGAAACCGTAACCCCGGAGGAATACATAAGGGACACTTTCTGGAACGTTTCAGACTCCGAAAAGGAATAGGTATGTGGTACGGTAAGTAAACCGACTCCAAAACAGTTTTAAGGCAATATTTCTCCGTTTTGGAATATTTAGAAAAATAGAAAAATAAGTAGCAGTCCGGGAAGGACACGAGGGATCCATGAGGGTGGAGGGTGCGCCCTACCCTACTGGGCGCGCCCCTACCTTGTGGGCACCTTGTGCGCTTTCTGGACTCCGTTTTCTTACATGACACATATTTTGGTCGGTAAAAATTCATTATATAATCTCTCGGGGGTTTTGAATCCTGTATCACGCAATTATCCTCTATTTGTGTTTCGAGCTGTTCCTGTTGCAGATTAGAGCAAGATGTCTTCGCAATAGTCAGTCGGGGAGAGTCGGGTGTCCATCCGGCACCGAGATCAATGACAAACAACAATGTTGACCTCTTTGGGCCAGCAACGGAGGAAGAGATGGAGGATGATTTGAAGAGGATAGATGCCATGGAAGAGGATCAAGAAGTCACTTCCCGCTTCCGAGCTGGATTCACAATGGGAGAACTGCAGAGCTCGGCTATTCCAAACTCGGTTATCCCTTCCAATGTTAAATTTCCTTCTTATGAGAATATGAAAAAGAGTGTCACTGGTTCTCCCGCAGCTATGCAGCACCCTTGGGTGCAGGGAGCTTTGGCTGTTACAGGAAAATTTCGAAAGGAAATAATGGATCTCAAGCAGCAAGTCAATAAGCTCGAGGAGGAGAATCGTATCCTGAGGGGCATCATCGCCAAAAGTATCACATCACCATCCCCGAAAAGAGAGACATAATCACATGGGTATGGGCACTCCCCTAGGCAACTACCAAGCTTGGGGGAGTGCCCCGGTATCGTATCACCATCACTTTTATCTTTACCGTTTTCTTAGTTCGATCCTTTTGGTAATATCTTTATCTAGTAGAATAAAAGCTTTTTAGTATGATCTAGTTGTGAGTTTGCTTTATGATCCTTCTATGTAATCGAGTTCGTGAGCAAAATATAATAAAGATTAGTGTTGATTCAAGGGCTTGATTATTTTGCCATGATCCTTAAGTGATTAAAAGAAAAGAGAAAGAAATAAAAAGAAACAAAGAGATCATATGGATCTTATGGGGAGTAATGAGCTCACATAGAAAAAGTATGATGAATAAAAGTTGTTGAGAGTTGACAAACATAGTTTTGGTCATCGTTGCAATTAACAAGAAGTAATAAAGAAAGAGAGGTTTTCACATATAAATATACTATCTTGGACATCTTTTATGATTGTTAGCACTCATTAAAATATGACATGTTAAAGAGTTGACGTTGGACAAGGAAGACTATGTAATGGGTTATGTTTTCTTACATCTGAGATAAATTATATTGCCATGGATCATCCAACATGGTTGAGCTTGCCTTTCCCCCCATGCTAGCCAAATTCATCGCACCAAAGGATCTTCCTGGACTGAAGGTATATGAATATGTTCCAAAAACACATTACTGGGAATGGCTTCCCTCTTGGAACCTATCTTCGCCAAATCATCCGCTGCTTGATTTTCAGTCGGAGTATGTGATGGAGCTCTAAACCCTCAAACTTCTTCTCTAACTTTCTCACTGCATTACAATAGCCAGTCATAGCCGGGCTTCTGACGTCCCACTCCTTCATTACTTGATTCACCACCAAATCTGAGTCGCCGTAGACCATGAGGCGATGGATGCCGAGTGAAATGGCCATACACAACCTGTACAAAGTGCCTCATATTTAGCTTCATTCTTGGAGGAATCAAAATGGATCTGGAGAAAATAGTGGAGCTTGTCGCCTCAGGGGGATACCAATACTACCCCAGCACCAGAACCATTCAACATCTTAGATCCATGAAAGAACATGGTCCAATGATCCGAGTGAATCTGAGTCTGCAGTTGCTGTTCGATCCGCTCGGCAAGGAAATCTGCTATTGCCTGGGACTTGATAGCTTTCTCTGTCTCAAACTTGATATCCAAGGGGAGGAGTTCAATCGCCCACTTTGCCACTCGACTAGTTGCATTTTTGTTGTTCAGAATTTCTGACAATGGTGCGCCGCTGATGACTGTAATGGAGTGATCAAAGAAATAATGTGCAACCTTCTTTGTGGTCATGTAAATCCCATAAACAAGCTTCTGATAATGTGGATATCTTTGCTTGGATGGAGTCAGAAATTCAGAAACGTAGTATACTGGGCGCTGAACTTTATAGACTTTTCCTTCTTCTTCCCGCTCGACCGTGAGTACTGTACTGACAACTTGTCCAGTGGCTGCAATATAAAGCAGTAAAGGCTCTTTGCTGATTGGGGTAGCGAGCACCGGCTGGGTGGAAAGCAGGGCTTTGAGTTCTACAAACACTGCATCAGCTTCGGGAGTCCACTCGAACTTATCAGATTTCTTCATCAGTCGGTAAAGAGGCAATGCCTTTTCACCAAGGCGAGAAATGAATCGACTCAAGGCGGCCAAACAACCAGTAAGCTTCTGGACATCATGCACACGCACAGGGCGCCTCATCCGGAGTATGGCACCAACTTTCTCTAGGTTCGCGTTGATCCCTCGTTCGGAAACGAGGAAGCCGAGTAACTTTCCGCCAGGAACTCCGAATGTGCACTTTGATGGGTTAATCTTGATATCATATCTTCTTAGGTTGGCAAAGGTTTCAGCAAGGTCAGTCAGCAGGTCGAAACATATACGCGACTTTATCACAATGTCATCCATGTATGCTTCCACATTCCGACTGATTTGAGTGAGCAGACACTTTTGAATCATCCTCATGAATGTAGCTCCAGCGTTCTTGAGACCGAATGGCATGGTAACATAACAAAAACACCTGAATGGTGTGATGAAATCTGTTTTTATCTCATCGGGTCCATACAGTCGGATCTTATGGTACCTGGAATAGGCGTCTAGAAAAGACAAACGCTCACACTCCGCAGTCGAGTCGACAATCTGGTTGATGTGGGGGAGAGGAAAATGATCTTTTGGGCAAGCCCGATTGATATGCTTGAAGTCAATGCACATGCGAAGTGAGTCGTCCTTCTTGGGGACCATGACAACATTGGCGAGCCACTCGGAGTGGTAAATCTCTCGGATGAACTCCGCTGCTAGGAGCCGAGCCACTTCCTCACCAATTGATTTTCTCTTCTGTATGGCGGACCGTCGAAGATGTTCCTTGACGAGTTTTACTTTCGGGTCGACCCACAAATAATGCTCAGCCAGTCGCCTGGGTACACCCGGCATGTCAGAAGGTTTCCATGCAAAGATGTCCCAGTTCTCACGGAGGAACTGGATGAGTGCTTCTTCCTATTTGCTGTCGAGTGAGGTTGAGATATGAGTAGGAGCAGCATTAGGATCGGTCAGGTGAATATGAATCGGCTTGGTTTCACCGGATGACTGAAATGCAAAATCTGTGGCAGGCTTCTTGGAGCGCAACAAATCACTCGGATCTGCATTTTTCTGGTATTCTTGCATTTCGACTGCTGCCATTTGTGCATCGGCAATTTTTGAGCCCTTCTGGAAGCACTCTTCTACCTTCTGCCGATTGCCAGTGACAGTGATCACTCCTCTGGGACCAGGCATTTTCAATTTGAGGTACACGTAACACGGTCGAGCCATGAAACGTGAATAGGAAGGCCTACCCAGAATAACATGATAAGCACTCTGGAAATCCACTACTTGAAATGTCAACTTTTCCTTGCGGTAATTCTTGGAATCACTGAAAACCACATCAAGGGTGATCTGGCCGAGTGATTCAGCCTTCTTGCCAGGTATAACACCGTGGAAACTCATATTATTTTCGCTGAGCTTGGACATCGGAATCCCCATTCCCTTCAAGGTTTCAGCATAAAGGATATTCAGGACGCTACCACCATCCATCAGCACTTTATTCAGTCGAGTGCCTTCAACAACTGGGTCGACCACCAACGCTTGCCTCCCAAGGGTGGCTATACGTGCTGGATGGTCAGACTGGTCGAACGTGATGGCACTCTGGGACCACTTCAAATAACTTGGTGTTGCCGGAGCAACCATGTTCACTTCTCTATTCATAACTTTCAATCGACTCTTTCTCTCAACATCAGCAAAAATCATCAGAGTGGAGTTGACGTTGGGAAAACCATCATCATCCTCTTCCTTATCCTCACCCTTGTTTGACTCCTTTTCCTTCTCATTGGGTTGTTTCTCTCGGAACTGCTGGATCAAGAGTCGACACTGCCGAGTGGTGTGTTTAGGATAAATTAGATTACCCTCTTCATCTTTCTTGGTGTGAATGTGACATGGCAAATCCAACACACCATTTCCGTCTTGATCTTTCACTTTCTTGGGGTTCCAGGGCCCTTTGGGCTTCCCATTGAACTTTCCTTGAGCCACAACTAAGGCCTCACCAGGAGCAGCTGGCTCGGCCTTACGCTTCTATTTCCGACTGGAAGTACCTCCACCGATGTCCTGGGCGACTGTTTTGTGCTTGCCACTTCGGAGTCGGTCTTCTTCTTTGGCGTTAGCGTACTTGGTGGCAATCTCCATCATCCGAGTCAGGGACATATCTCCTGTCCGACCGAATTTCAGATTCAACTCCCGATACTTAACGCCTTCTTTGAGGGCACAAACTGCTTGGTGATCCGACACATTCTCCACTGTATGATGTAACGTGATCCATCTCTGGATATAGTATCTCAGGGTTTCTTTCGGTTTTTGCACACAATGCTGTAATTCAGTCAACCTTGCTGGTTGCTTGCAAGTACCTTCAAAAGTCCTAACAAACACTCAGGCGAGTTCTTCCCAACTGAATATATTGCCAGGTGCTAACTGGTTTAGCCATGCTCTGGCCGAGCCTTCCAACATCAGAGGAAGGTGCTTCATGGTGACTTCATCATTGCCACCACCAATTTGTACAACTACTCGGTAGTCCTCAAGCCAAGTGTCAGGCTTAGACTCACCTGTAAACTTGCTGGCTCCAGTCGCCAACCTGAAATTGGGAGGAATCACTGCGGCCCTGATGGCTCTGCTAAAACACTCGGGACCTAAAATGTGCACTCTACCGCTAGTCGGATAATCTCTTTCATGGCCTTCTCTATGTGCTCTGTTCCTGTCGACTAGACCTTGAACGAGAATAGATCTCGCATCAAAGCCTGGCTCCCTTGGGTTGACTGGTATTCTTCGCTCGCCGCTGTGAGGGCGTCTGTCATCATGCCACCGAGGCACATATGACCCACTCCTCGGAGGAGGAGTGGGCACTCGACGATGGTCATTGTGGCCGAGGCGGTGATCATATTGCTCGTGGTTTCTGTACTGGTCTTGCCTGTGCCCACGTCCCTCATGCCGCGGGGGCGATCTTGGGCTGTGGGCCGACTGTACTGTACCTGATATCACAGACCTGCTATGAATCCTATTCCGCGACTGAGACACTACCGTGTTCTGCTCTCCGGCTACTCGGAGCAAGGCCCAGATCTGCATCAAACCTCTGCCAGCTTCCGACTAGGAAGGCTGAATTGACTCTGTTATTCGGGTTGCAGCTGTGAGATTTTGAATCGGAGTGCGGTATACCTAAGTTTGGGGCGGAAAAAGTTGCCATCGACTGGATTCAGGGATCCGCTGCCGAGAACGCTCGTCGAGTGCATGCTGCAGGTTCTCCGGTCGAGTGCGCTCAGCCAAGTTGGCCAGGCACGCTTCCTCCAAGGCCCGGGCCTCGGGGGTTTCTCCAACGATAGGAGTGTGAAGTGCATCCATATTGCGGCGGCGAAGCTCTTCCCTCCGCTGGGAAGAAAGGGGCTCGGGGCGGTACTCCTCGTGAACGCGCGACGGATCGCCGCTACCATCACCACCATCGTCGCGGGGAAAGCCAGGAGGACTGCGTGGTCCGTTGACCATCAAGACTTCTGCCGCGGGATCGCTGCTGTCGCACTCGGATGCGGTCTCGACGGAGCCAGTCGAACAGGCCGTAGAGGGTTTCCTCGGGCTCGATTGCCGCAACTTGTGAGGTGGCCGACTGGCGGGCCACCGCGTGTCTCACCCACCGCTGGAGCCTCGACCGACCGGAACGTTTACGCCGGCGAACAGCGGGTAGACAGTTGCTGGAGAAGGACGTTGCGGACGCACGCGCGAAAGTGCGTCACCCCGCGGACGGGGAGCGCTTCGAAGTCGAGTGGAGCTTCCTGAAGCCAAGCGGAGTCATTGGCAATGAAAACAAGTGCGCCGAGACGGATCTCGCGACCCTCAACCAGTCCGCCGGTGGAAACCATGATGATGAGAATCAGAAAAAAATCGCAACTCCACCAAAAAGTCGCTCAGACACCTTCCCCACGGTGGGCGCCAACTGTGGACTGGCAGTAGTGTAACACCCACGATGCGGCTATATCTCGCACGTGTCGGAGCACGACTTAGAGGCATAACCGCATTGTAGGCATGTCGCAAGAGGGGTAATCTTTACACATCCCATGTACTGAATAAGAAAGAGGTACAGAGTTGGCTTACAATCGCCAATTCACACAACACATAAATATAGCATTACATCAACCAGATACAATCAAGGTCCGACTACGGAACCAAAATAAAAGAAGACTACCCCTAATGCAAAAGATCCCCGATCGCCCCGACTGGGCTCCACTACTGATCAACTGAAAACGAAACAACACAACGAACACGATCTTCATCGAGCTCCTCTTCGAGCTGGGTTGCGTCACCTGCACTGACATCATCGGCACCTGCATCTGGTTTGAAAGTAATATGTGAGTCACGAGGACTCAACAATCTCACACCCTCGCGATCAAGACTATTTAAGCTTATGGGTAGGTAAAAGGTATGTGAGGTGGAGCTGCAGCAAGCACTAGCATATATGGTGGCTAACTTACGCAAAAGAGAGCGAGAAGAGAAGGCAAAGCATGTTCGAGAATCTATGATCAAGAAGTGATCCTAGACTACTTACGTTCAAGCATAACTCCAACACCTTGTTCACTTCCCGGACTCCACCGAAAAGAGACCATCACGGCTACACACATGGTTGATGCATTTTAATTAAGTTAAGTGTCAAGTTCTCTACAACCGGACATTAACAAATTCCCATCTGCCCATAACCGCGGGCACGGCTTTCGAAAGTTCAAAACCCTGCAGGGGTGTCCCAACTTAGCCCATCACAAGCTCTCATGGTCAACGAAGGATATTCCTTCTCCCAGGAAGACCCGATCAGACACGGAATCCCGGTTACAAGACATTTCAACAATGGTAAAACAAGACCAGCAAAGCCACCCGAATGTGCCGACAAATCCTGATAGGGGCTGCACATATCTCGTTCTCAGGGCACACCGGATTGTCCAAGGTTCCAGTAGGCCAGCCCAGAGTTGCCCCTGGTGGCCACCGGTAGCTGACAGGTTGGACCAACACTCAGAGGAGCACTGGCCCGAGGGGGGGGGGTTAAAATAAAGATGACCCTCGGGCTCCGGAAACCCAAGGGATAAGAAAAGGCTAGGTGGCAAATGGTAAAACCAATGTTGGGCCTTACTGGAGGAGTTTTATTCAAGGCGAACTGTCAAGGGGTTCCCATTATAATCCAACCGTGTAAGGAACGCAAAATCAAGGAACATAACACCGGTATGACGGAAACTAGGGCGGAAAGAGTGGAACAAAACACCAGGCATAAGGCCGAGCCTTCCACCCTTTACCAAGTGTATAGATGCATTAAAGTAAACAAGACATAATAATGATATCCCAACAATAAACATGTTCCAACAAGGAACAAACTCCAATCTTCACCTGCAACTAACAACGCTATAAGAGGGGCTGAGCAAAGCAGTAACATAGCCAAAAAATGGTTTGCTAGGACAAGGTGGGTTAGAGGTTTAACATGGCAATATGGGAGGCATGGTAAAGCATGTGGTAGGTATCATAGCATATGCATAGCAATAGAGCGAGCATCTAGCAAGCAAAGATAGAAGTGATTTCGAGGGTATGGTCATCTTGCCTGCAAAGTTCTCCGAATTGACGTTAGCTTGATCCTCGTAAGTGTACTCAATGGGTTCCTCGGTCACGTACTCGTCTCCCGGCTCTACCCAAAGCAAGAACACAAGCAAAGGGAGACACAATCAACCACGTGCAGTGCACAAGCAACATGATGCAAAACATGGCATGATATGCGAAACGTGAAATGCAATGCATATGCATGCTCCGGAAAGGAAAGATTGAACCTTGCCTCAACTTGGAAAACCAAGAGTGCCACTGGAAAGAGGAGTCGATTTCGGTCGAAATCGATATAAAGATCACCGGAATCGGATGCACGGTTTGCAAATGGCAAGCAAAACAATAATGGCACAAAGCTGCGATTAACAGCACGAGGCCATATAAATGCATCAAGAACAACAAGCTACTGCACTCTAACATAGCAACAAAGCACATGGCAGTGATCCACTCAAGATTCTTGACAAAATATGAACACTGAGCTACGGCTAAATCACACAATAGCAAGTTCAAACAAGCATGGCAAAAGTGCAAAAGATATCAGGTTTCAGACATAGTGAAAATAACATGTCAGGAATTTAACATCAGGAAGCAATGTTTAGAGCAAGATAACAACATGCTACAGGAACATATCATGGCAAAGCAAGGCATGGCATGAAGCTACTCAAAGCATACAACAAAAGTCCCTTACTGACCATAAGCCAAAAGGGATCAGAAAATACAATGGCCACCATATGAACATAGCAACTTTCGTTGACAGATTCAGACTTAGAAGAAAACTGGAACATGGCAAAACAGATTCACGTAGGTATGTTTACGAGCTCGATGCACTCACCACAAATCATGGCATGACAAACTAAGCATACTCCCAGCAAGTAGACATGGCATAGAAGCTAAACATGGCAAGAACAACCTCATAGCATGCACAGATCAACTACAACAACCTCGGCAAAATCGCTTAACATGTAAAAAATCTGCCAGGAACATTTTATATCAAAAGTTGTGCTCTATAGAGTCAAGCTAGGGTGCTCCATAATTGCAAGCAAAGACATGGATGGATAGAGCACAACCATATCTACAAAACATCCTTACTGATCATGCTCAAAAGAGGCATGGATCACTCTATAGCAACAAGAATACATGGCATAAAAATATTAGCAGGAAAAGGACTTAGTGAAATTCTAAGTCCCTGAAATCAGCAACATCACGAGAGCTACTTTGTATGCTTGTTCTAGTCACCACATTGATCACAAAAATACATGGCATACACCCCTGTAAAGATGGCATGCCATATAACAAAACACATGTAGAGCTCATACTCATAGGAGGCACACATTAAACATGGCAAAAATGACAAATGTCCAATTACCGATAAGAAGCTGAGACTAACATTACATAGCACTCTTGCAACAGCATTTAGGGCATCAAGATGAGCTCAAATGAACATGGTGCAATGGAATGAAATGAAGTGCACATCGAGACAAACAATTTGATATGCTACATGCCCAAAACGGAGCCACGGGTGCAAAGTTATGATGCGATGAATATGGCATGAAAGTATGCAGATCTGGGGACTTAGTGAAAATATACCCTCGCGAATAAAATCAACGGGCCGGAGGAAGCGGGCCGGCGGGTACGGAGCTGGGCCGTGGCCCACGTGGCCGGCGGCGAGGTGGTCCTCCTCCTCCTCGATCCCTCCTGGATCGAGGGAGACAGGGGCGGCAGCGCATGACGACGGGACGCCGGCATTGGGGCGCGGCGAGGGGTCGCCGGAGGGCGCGAGAGAGGAGGCAGGACCGGCGCGAGACGGAGGGGCGGCCGGCGCCCGCACGAGGCGCGGCGACCCGAGGCGGCGAACGGACGGGCGAGGCGCGGCGACCCGAGGCGGCGAACGGACGGGCGAGGCACGGCGACCCGAGGCGGCGAACGGACGGGCGACGGCGGCGGAAGGCGGGGCGGCGTGCGGAGGCGAACGGCGGCACTGGCGGGAGGAGCCGGGTGGCGGACGCGGGCGCTTGCCGGCGGTAGCGAGGCGGCAGAGCTGCAGGTGCGTACGCGTGCTCGCAGGTGGCGGCGCTGGCGGAATGGGCCCGGCGGGCCGGATCTGGGTTCCCCGGGCCCGCGGTGGGAGGAGAGAGAGACGCGGCGAGGTGGCGGCGCTGGATAGGCTGTGGGTGGCGGTGCGATGACATGGCACGACAGGGTTGATCGGAGCGACGTGGAGGCTGGACATGTCTGACGCGTGATGGACATGTCCGGCGGCGTGAGGAAGAGGGAGGCTAGGGTTTAATCTGCGCGGAATTTTTGGAGGAGAGCACCTATATATAGGTAGAGGGAGCTAGGAGACTCCAAATTGAGCAAGGTTTTCGGCCACGCGATCGTGATCGAACGACCGAGATGATGGAGGGGGTTTAGGTGGGTTTTTGGGCCACTTTGGAGAGGTGTTGGGCTGCAACACACACGAGGCCTTTACGGTCCCTCGGTTAACCATTGGAGTATCGAACGAAGTCCAAATGGCACGAAACTTGACAGGCGGTCTACCAGTAGTGAACCAAGGCTGCTTGGAAAGTCTCGGTCCAATCTGAGAACGTTTAACACCCGCACACGAAAAGAGGCAAAAGGGGACGCCGGAGGACATAGGAGCACCGGAATGCAAAATGGACAACAGGGAAAATGCTCGGATGCATGAGACGAACACATATGCAAATGCGATGCACATGATGACATGATATGAAATGCATGACACGCAAACAACTGACGAGGCAACAACAGCGAATAACTGGAAGACACCTAGCACATCGGTCTCGGGGCGTTACAACACTCCACCACTACGAGAGGATCTCGTCCTAAGATCTAGAATGGCACCGGAGGAAAAATGGAAGAGAAAGAGAAGAGGTAAAACTAAGTTGCTTCTTTGACAAACGAGTGAAACCAAAGAGCCTTGCGAGGTTGAGCAAATTGAAAGAAATAGTACAACAAAGATGAACAAAGTTGAAAACACTCCGTTAGGAAAGAGGAACAAGGAACATTGCGAAAAAAATTGAGGTTGAAGGGCAAGATATATATTGAAACCACTCCGGCTAAGAAAAAACAAGATAGAGAAGGATTAAGAATGATATAATTTGGACAGTACTCTGACTGTAAATGGACGGAATCAAACAAGAAATTGAAAAGATGAGAGTATGCTTGATGAAATCAACAACACACTGCCTCCGGAACTATTGAAAGAATGGCACCCTGGGTAAGAAAGATTTCAGACAGCACTCCGGTTGAGAAGGGAGGAAAAAACTTGATAAGATGAAAAGGAACTTGAAAGGAGAACACCACACTCCGGTTAACGGATAAGCACGAAAAGGAACATGATCTTGCCAAAACAAGATGATGGGTCGAAGAGAGCAACATCACAATGCCTCCGGAAGAAGAAAGAAAGAATTCCATGGAATGAACGGAGGGAAACAAGATCTTCAGTGAGCACGCTTACAACATATGCTAGAACGGAGTTGTTGGATTATCAACAACGAAAGGATAAGCTTGATGTGGGCTTACGGAATACATCTCAAAATTATGAGGTGACAACCTGCCACTCACGGAAAAGATTGGATTGATAAGAACAAGGAGATGAGAAACTTATTTCACCAGGAGGATAAATGAAGAACTTGGAACATTTATAAGCACCATAAATAGCAACAATCCTTAGGGAAAACTTTAGGTGAATATAACCCAAGATAACTCCAACGAAGAGATTGATGGGTTGCAAAGGATCCCATGAACGAATTGAAAATGATGGGTTTAAAATATGTCATTCGGGACAACATTTGAATCATGAAACACAAAGCAATTGCCAAAATGACATAACACCACCTGAAAAGATAAGATTGAAAGAATTGCACTTCGGAATGCAAGATGAAGAATGCTTGAGCTCGTCTTGGCAAACACTTCGAGAACGAATTAAATCCTTGATGAACCACCATGTAGAGCCTTCATGAAGAACTCCGGTAACAAAATGATGATAGAAAGAAAGAGAAGTTGAAAACACAAGGTGAAGCCTTGTAATGATTTAGATGGATCTCCGTGGTGATATAATTGCGAGAGCTTGGAACTCCGAGAAAAAGAAAGATGAACAAAAGAAATCAAGAATTTTGATGCACCTCCGGAATAAGGAATTAATCACTTGGATGAAACAAAGAATAAGAATTACATTATGCTTATCCTTCACCAATTTAGATTGATGACAAGCCATGGATTTGGCATACTACTTATTCTCGTAGAAAGGATTAAGCTAAAATTAGCACAAACTTGAGAAAAGACTTCAACGAATCGCCGTTAGGATTGAAATAACGAATAAATCGATATGATACCAAGAGAAAAGGAATCTTGAATGAACCACCATAAGAATTAAGAAATGATCAAGGAAAAGATAGTGAAACACCGGGAAGAATTAGCAAATGAACGAAGAAGCTTGATTAGAAAATATTTGAATGATGCACCGGTAAGATTTGGAGAATGAGAGCTGAAAGTAGGAATGAATAACCCTGAAATGATGGTCTTCGAAGAATCAAACTGAAAAGACTCTTGAATTGCTCCGGATGGGTGAAAAGAATTCTCACAATCGAAAACAATTATGAGAGGATGGCAGCAAGCTAGAATCATGAATCTTTGGAAGAACGGATAAGATTTGGAGGGAAAACTCTTCTTCGGTCTTCAAAAGCAGAGAATGATGATGAGAAACACCACCATGAATTGTTGAGGCACTCCGAAATAATGAAGAATAAAAAGATTGAGCCAATGAGGAAAAGAATTTGACAGATCTTGGATAAATACATATGACTGATGATAATTCATTCTTACGTCAAACTTGAAATGAATTTGAGAATACTCCGGAAAAATTAGAAGAGTCAGGTAAGATCTTGGGAAAAGACCTGTGAGTTATGGGCCCAATCAAAAGAAACACCGTTGAAAAGATTGCTTGAAAAGAGAGATTGCACCGATTGAATTAAATGGCTTGAATGAGATAACAATCTCTAAATAGGTTGAACGGATCTTAAATGAAAAGACGAGCCTTCTGAGATATCTTCAACACTTCGAAACAAATGAATAGTGAGAGGTGAATGATTAAGAGGTGCACCGACATGAGAAGGTATTTGAAACAAGGAAAGGATATGATCAACAAAGCTTGACTTGAATCCACCAGAGAAGAAAACGAGTGAAGATTGACGAACTTGAAGCTCCGTTAGTATCTTCTTGAGAATCACCGGATAAGAACATTGACGGAAAAGAATGGAGAGACTTCACATCAATAAGCTGGATACTTGATTAAGAAATCTTAGTCCTTGAAGAAAAAGGGTGGGAGGGCGGGAAAACAAAGGCAATTTGGGATGGATGAAACAACATCGTTGAGAAGACTTGAGTTGATCTTGCGGATGTTGAAAAGATTGGATCCACTAGAAGAGAAGCACACCAGTTGAAAAGGAATTAACATGACAATCTTGATGATCCAGAAGGATTTGTATTCACATAGAAGTATGAGAACACCATTTCGGAAAGGTATGGAATCAACATTTGACTTTGAAGCAACTCGAATACCACAACTCAAAACAAAACAAAGGATTGGCTTGCAGAATAAGCCGGAACAAACATATGATAGAGATTTCGTCTGAAGTTTTTGTGGTGGGGCCCACACGGGATCGATCGTACAGCACCATCATGTACAAGGTAGTGCACATGACATACGGAGTGTCCCCAAGTCAGCATTGCCAAGGACTCTTTAAGACACAGCAAGACCACTGTAAAACCAACCGTGGATAGGCAGACCACTAGACGTCGAACCCCAATCTCATATCATGCATCTGTCGGAAAGATATCCTAAGAGCTACTTGAATTCCCACTTATAAACTCCCGAAACTTTCCGGTTATGCAATCAGGTGTTGGGGATACAGTGGAAGCATAATATCTCACCCAAAGCTAGCAAATCCTACATCCAACTATATCCATCCTTCAACACATAACCAAGAAACCTTCGGAAACCATTTACCTCAACCTTCGAAAAGCATCCGTTATACGAGTTATGGCAATACTCTCTGAAAGGATCGATATGGTTGACTAGAGAGGGGGGGGGGTGAATAGGCAACTAACAATTTTTAGCTTTTATTTAACAATTTAAACTTTGCATCAAAGTAGGTTGTCTAGATATGCAACTAGGTGAGCAACCTATATGATGCAACAAGGATAGGAACACAAGCAAGCAAGAGATATAACACAAATAAGCTTGCACAAGTAAAGGCACGAGATAACCAAGAGTGGAGCCGGTGGAGACGAGGATGTGTTACCGAAGTTCCTTCCCTTTGAGGGGAAGTACATCTCCGTTGGAGTGGTGTGGAGGCACAATGCTCCCCAAGAAGCCACTAGGGCCACCGTATTCTCCTCACGCCCTCACACAATGTGAGATGCCATGATTCCACTATTGGTGCCCTTGGAGGCGGCGACCGAGCCTTTACAAACAAGGTTGGGGCAATTTCCACAACTCAATTGGAGGCTCCCAACGACACCACGAAGGTTCACCACAATGGACTATGGCTCCGCGGTGACCTCAACTGTCTAGGATGCTCAAACACCCAAGAGTAACAAGATCCGCAAGGTATTAGTGGGGGGAATCAAATTTCTCTTGGTGGAAGTGTGGATCGAGGCCTTCTCAACCACTCCTGAGCAAATCAACAAGTTTGATTGGCTAGGGAGTGAGATCGGGAAAAAATGGAGCTTAGAGCAACAATGGAGCTTAGGGTTGGAAGAGATAAGTCAAAGGGGACCCCTTTTATAGTGAGGGACAAGGATCCAACCGTTATCCACCTACCAGCCCGTGGCCAGCGGTACTACCGCACCAGGCCAGCGGTACTACCGTGGGCCCACGCGGTACTTCCGCTTGCTGCCAAGCGGTACTACCACAAGGTCACGCGGTACAACCGTGCAGGCCCGCGGTACTACCGCTGCACCAGCAACAGCTAGGGCAAACCTGTAGCACAAGTGCTGAGGGCGGTACTTCCACGGGCGCGGTACTACCGCTCCCCCTCGCGATACTACCGCAAGGCAGGAACCCCCTAGCCTGGGAAGAGTGTGGATAAGGAAACATCCATGCCTACTTCCGCTGGAAAACGGAAGAAGCAAAAACCCGACACAGTACTACCGCAGAGGGGCGGTACTACCGCCTGACAGCTAAGCACGGTACTACGCGGAAGGAAAGCGGTACTACCGTGGTAGGCGCGGATGTAAAAAATTACATCCGCCCCTACTACCGCGGGGGAGCGGTACTAGCCTGGTGGGCCACGGTAGTGCAGCTCCAGGGGAGCGGTACTACCGTGGGCACCTACGGTACTACCGTGCCGCAGCACTGTACTACCGCTGGTGCCTACGGTACTACCGCTCACCTGGGAGCAGTACTACCGCGAGCCAACACAGCAGCCAGAAACAAGGTGATGAGATAACATTGGAGGAAGCTCCAAGGTGCAAGGGAAAGGAGGGGACTAGGAAGAAACGTGTACGTGATGAAGGTTCCACACGAGCAAAGATGCCGGTGCCATTCTTACCACTAGAAGAAGGAGCCTTTTCACTACTAGCTTCCCCCTTATCGGAGGTAGCATCCGTCACCTTGTCGGTGGGATTACCCACTTTCAACGGTGCGGTGGATAGTTTAAGCCCTTCAAGGAATTTAGTAAACATGCTTTCAACCTCGGTCGTCATGGAGGTTTTCAATGTCTCCAAGGCCACATTGAACTCCTCACGTGAGACCAAGGTTCCCCCATCACCCGTAGACGAGATCGGATTCACACCGGAGTGTTCCTCCACACTGTCTACGGTATCAACCATACTCTTCGGACGATAAAGCCCTTAATAAAGAGATGATGCTCTGATACCAATTGAAAGGATCGATATGGTTGACTAGAGGGGGGGGTGAATAGGCAACTAACAATTTTTAGCTTTTCTTTAACAATTAAACTTTGCATCAAAGTAGGTTGTCTAGATATGCAACTAGGTGAGCAACCTATATGATGCAACAAGGATAGGAACACAAGCAAGCAAGAGATATAACACAAATAAGCTTGCACAAGTAAAGGCACGAGATAACCAAGAGTGGAGCCGGTGGAGACGAGGATGTGTTACCGAAGTTCCTTCCCTTTGAGGGGAAGTACATCTCTGTTAGAGCGGTGTGGAGGCACAATGCTCCCCAAGAAGCCACTAGGGCCACCGTATTCTCCTCACGCCCTCACACAATGCGAGATGCTGTGATTCCACTATTGGTGCCGTTGGAGGCGGCGACCGAACCTTTACAAACAAGGTTGGGGCAATCTCCACAACTCAATTGGAGGCTCCCAACGACACCACGAATCTTCACCACAATGGACTATGGCTCCGTGGTGACCTCAACCGTCTAGGATGCTCAAACACCCAAGAGTAACAAAATCCGCAAGGGATTAGTGGAGGGAATGAAATTTCTCTTGGTGGAAGTGTGGATCAAGGCCTTCTGAACCGCTCCCGAGCAAATCAACAAGTTTGATTGGCTAGGGAGTGAGATCGGACGAAAATGGAGCTTAGAGCAACAATGGAGCTTAGGGTTGGAAGAGATAAGTCAACGGGGAAGAAGGGGACCCCTTTTATAGTGAGGGACAAGGATCCAACCGTTATCCACCTATATACTAGCCTACGGCCAGCGGTACTACCGCACCAGGCCAACGGTACTACCATGGGCCCACGCGGTACTTCCGCTTGCTGCCAAGCGGTACTACCGCAAGGTCATGCGGTACAACCGTGCAGGCCCACGGTACCGCTGCACCAGCAACAGCTAGGGCAGACCTGTAGAACAAGTGCTGAGGGCGGTACTTCCGTGGGCGCGGTACTACCGCTCCCCCTTGCGGTACTACCGCCAGGCAGGAACCCCCTAGCCTGGGAAGAGTGTGGATAAGGAAACATCCGTGCCTACTTCCGCTGAAAAACGGAAGAAGCAAAAACCCGACACAGTACTACCGTAGAGGGGCGGTACTACCGCCTGACAGCTAAGCACTGTACTACCGCGGAAGGAAAGCGGTACTTCCGTGGTAGGCGCGGATGTAAAAAATTACATCCGCCCCTACTACCGCGGGGGAGCGGTACTAGCCTGGTGGGCCACGGTAGTGCATCTCCAGGGGAGCGGTACTACCATGGGCACCTGTGGTACTACCGCGCCGCAGCACGGTACTACCGCTGGTGCCTACAGTACAACCGCTCACCTGGGAGCAGTACTACCGCGAGCCAACACAGCAGCCAGAAACAAGGTGATGAGATAACAATGGAGGAAGCTCCAAGGTGCAAGGGAAAGGAGGGGACTAGGAAGAAATGTGTACGTGATGATTCCACCCAAACCTTTCCGACACGGACCCCCTCTTAATAGTACGACTTTCCTATGACTCAAATCCACCAAAAAGAAATGTAGAAAAGACGCCGTCTTCAACAGTCTTCGAGGGGCACCCAACCATCTTGTGCCTAGCGATGAAACGTCTGGGATACTCAAGGCACACGATTAGTCCGCAAACGCATTGTCATCAATCACCAAAACACCTTAGGGATAAATATGCCCTTACAATCTCCCCCTTTTTGGTGGATTGATGACAATACGGGATTTGCACAAGGAAAATAATAATAAGCAAATGCAAACCCCTCCTCTCTAGAATATAGACGGGCTCCCCCTAGATGTGTGCCAACTAGATGGGTTCTTTGGACTGCACGACACACATACTAGGATCAAAGCTCCCCTATATTATAGAGACAAGGCATATCTTGCAATAGAAAGGCTAACACTAGACAAGATAGCACAAACATAAGTTAACTAAGATAGACTAGGGAGCATATGTCTTACACCATATGTAGGATAAGTCTCGAAGGCACAAACCAAACAAAGGCAAACGAGGTTCAAACGACAAAGCAAACACACCAAGCACGACACAATGCAAATCCCTACACTCTCTCCCCCTTTGGCATCGAGACGCCAAAAAGGCAGAGAGGACACCTACACACACGGGGTGGCTCAGGCAGAGAAGTCATCCCACTGCTCCTCATGCTCCTCGTCAGACTCAGCGGTGGGGACGGACTCCTCGATGTCCTCCTCAGAACTAGTCCACTTGTACCCCTGCTTCGCCATCCATGCGGCCTCTGGTGTGATGACATCCTCAGAACCGCCAGAGACATTCTCTCCAAAGAGCCTCATGACCTTCTTGTCGTGGCAGCGACTCTCCTTGTCTGCCACGTGAGTCCTGTACTGTCCCTTTGCCTGCATGCAGAAGAGAGTCTTCATCTTGTCCTTTAACTTCTTGGCCCACGATGGCTCAGAGGAAGGTGTGGTAGACCTAGCAGCACGGTCCTCAGCAACATTCTCAGCACCAGCCTCCTCCTCACCAACAGCCCTCCTAGAAGTAGAAGCCTCAGCACGGGTAGTAGTGTTGGCCCAGTTGGGCTTGACACGGAGACTGATGGACTCATGCCGAATCCAGTCTGGAGCAAGGAACTCATCACCAGGGTACATCTTCTCCCAAGTTTTGGAGAGCAGCAGAAATAGGTACGGTCCATAGATAGGTACCTTGCGGGTGAACACTGCAAACCGAAGCTCACACCACATGATGTGTGACATATCAAGTGGCTGAGTCTGAGACGAACGTGCCTCCGCACACAGGAGCAACATGTCCACCAGATAGGAATGAACCTTGTCCTTGTCGCCAATGCATGGGAACAGAGTGTTGCGGAAGATGCGATGCATGATATCCAGAAAGGAATTCAGTACCCAAGTCGACTTGCCATTGGGGAGCACCTTCTCAACAAGGAATGGTTGAAGCAAGTTCTTGTTAGCAGACTCAAAGTTGGCGTGGAGGCGAACACCAACGGGTGTGTGAAGCCCGTCATCAGGAATGTGAAGCAGATCCATGAACTCCTTCCATGTAGCAGACAGCTGATGGCCGTTGGTCATCCAGGTCATCCTCCGCTCATCCCCGGGGTGAAAGTAAATGGAGGCAAAGAACTGACAAATAAGCTCAGGGTCATAGTCAAGGTGAAAGGAGATCACAGGCTCAATAGCAAACTGCTCCACCAAGTCCAGAGCTTCTCCAAAATAGTCACAAAACTTGTCCTTCCTCATGTGATTCATGTCTATCCACTTGACATCCATGAAGGTATTCTTCTTGTTCTTGATCACATCCAAATAAATGAGAGCCTGCTGCTTGGTCCAAAACAACTCAGTGCCTCTGAGGACAGCACGAGGATTCACATAGGGGTTGATCTTCCGGCGTTCGACATACTCATTGAGGGAAATCTTGTCCATGCCCTTAGCAGGTTCCTTTTGCTTGCTGGCAGTGGTCTTGACATTGCACTTGGGGGCATTGGAGCCCTCTGGTGCTTCATCTTGGGGATTGCGCAGACGCTTGGAGCCAGTGTGACGACTGGGATTGGAACGGCGAGAGCCACCACCTGAGACACAAAGAGCAAAACACACACGACAAGCAAGAAGGATCAATGCAAAGACCACAACAAAGCAAAAGAAATATGTAGAAAGCACACAAGAGAATTGCCATGAGAGATATTTGACCCCTACGGTAGAACTGCCAAGTGCTGCGGTACTAAGATTGTAGTACCGCTCCTAGTTGCGGCAGTACCGTGTAAGGTCACGGTAGTACCGGGTCTGGGAGAGGTAGTAGGATCTTAGTGCCACAGCTAGCGCGGCAGTACTGCATCTGATGGGCGGTAGTACCGCATGAGCGGTAGTACCGCACGTGAGACACGGTAGTACCGCACCGCGTCAGATCCGAACAAGTTCAAATCTAAGAAAGCCCGCGAAACCACGGCGGTACTATGGTTGGACAAATCTATCACAGGACAACATATCAAGTATGATTCCTACGCAACACGACTCTCCTACAACCTACTCTTGCACATATTTGGCCTAAAATCTCAAGAACAACATGCATCTCCCCAAAAACCTAGAAGCGAGAGAACAACCAAGAAAGAGAGGGATTTGGGGAAAAACCTTGTTCCATGGCAAGAGGAAGTGGTGGGGAACGATCCCACCAGTTGAGATCCGAGGAGAGTGGCAGGAGATGGAGATCCGGCGAGGACCTCCGGCGCCGTTCTTGAGCGAGAGAGAGAGACATGGGGAGAGAGACAAGTGAATGGGTATGGGGAGTTGGAACTCCCCTGCCCGAGTCATAACCCCCACGCCCACTCGACGGCGCGGTAGTACCGTGCATCATCGCAGTAGTACCGCTCGGCAGAAGTACCGCACCTGAGCGGTAGTACCGCTCTCCGGCGTGGTAGTACTGTGCCCTCTCAATGCGATAGTACCGCGGCAAGCCGCGGTAGTACCGTGGGCTCAAAAAGTTGCGAGTTTCAAGCACACGAAAAATGGTCTTTGCACGAAAACTTTGAGGCAACACGACATCACAAGACCACGCGACACACGAAGGCAGAAAGGCAAACGACCACACGAAGCAACCACGATACACCACCTCTCCAAAGAGAGGGCAGTGGCCGGAGCCACCTATATTTGAGTCAATTGGTATGGCACCGCGAAGAATTATCCTTGGGCCCATGACCAAAACTCGTCTTTGAAGCACAAGTACCATCAAACATGGCTAATGTGAAAGACTTGATCAATTTATGCATAATGGGGGGAAGGAGAGTTCATTGAGAGAACAACACTCCCCGTATGTCCATGCCTACATCTAAACAAGACAACAAGTTGAGTATGGTGGGTGTGCAAGGGTTCAAGCAACATTGCTCGAATCAATGATATTTAGCTCATGCCTTAACTCGCAAAATCTTGCTTCATCCAAGGGCTTCGTGAAAATATCTGCAAGGTTATCATGAGTGTTGACATAGTTGAGCTCGATCTCTCCTCGCCTAATGTGATCCCGGATGAAGTGATACCGAATCTCAATATGCTTCGTCTTGAAGTGTTGCACCGGGTTGAGAGAGATCTTGATGGCACTTTCATTGTCACACCAAAGAGGCATTTGTCACAAATGACACAGTAATCCTTTAAAGTTTGCCTCATCCATAAGAGTTGTGCACAACAACTACCAGCCGCCACATACTCTGCTTCGATGGACGATAGAGACACACAACTTTGCTTTTTGCAAGACCAACTTACCAAAGAGCAACCAAGGAATTGGCACCCTCCGGAAGTGGACTTCCTATCCACCTTGTCTCCCGCCCAATCGGAATCCGAATACCCTACAAGCTTGAAGTTTTCTCCTCTTGGGTACCATAAGCCAAAGTTTGGGGTATGAGCCAAATATCGAAAGATTCGTTTAACCGCCACATAGTGACTTTCCTTAGGTGTGGCTTGAAACCGTGCACAGATTCCCACACTCAACGTGATATCCGGTCTAGATGCACAAAGGTAAAGCAAGGAGCCTATCATGGAACGATATACCTTTTGATCCATCGCTTTACCATTGGGATCTATGTCAAGTTGGCACTTGGTGGGCATTGGAGTGGAAGCCGGCTTGACATCACTTAGCTTGAATCTCTTGAGCATGTCTTGAGTGTATTTGGCTTGGTTGATGAAGGTTCCTTCTCTTCTTTGCTTCACTTCGAACCCTAGAAAGAACTTCAACTCTCCCATGGAAGACATCTCGAACTTTAAGGTCATGAGAGCGGCAAATTCCTCATTTAAAGCTTTGTTAGGGGAACCAAAGATAATATCATCAACATATAATTGGCACACAAACAACTCCCCTTTGACCTTCTTAGTAAAAAGAGTGGGGTCGATTATCCCAACTTCAAAACCACGGTCTTGTAACAACTCGGTAAGGTGGTCATACCACGCACGTGGGGCTTGTTTAAGGCCATAGAGTGTCTTATCAAGTTGATACACATGATCGGGAAAGTAGGGATCCTCGAACCCGAGGGGTTGCTTGACATAAACCAATTCATTAATAGGACCATTAAGAAAAGCACTCTTCACATCCATTTGTTGTAACTTAAAGTTATGATGTGAAGCATATGCAATCAACATGCGAATGGATTCAAGACGAGCAACGGGAGCAAAGGTTTCACCGTAGTCGATACCCTCGACTTGGAAGTAGCCTTGTGCTACGAAACGAGCCTTGTTGCGAATGATAATCCCATGGGCATCTTGCTTGTTCTTAAATATCCACTTGGTTCCAATGACATTGTGGTTCCCCGTTGGTCTTGGCACCAATCTCCACACTTTGTTGCGCTCGAAGTTGTTGAGTTCTTCATGCATGGCATTGAGCCAATCCGGATCTTCGAGCGCCTCATAGACCTTGTGGGGTTCGACACAAGAGACAAACGCGTGATGCTCACAATAGTTTGCTAATTTTCTATGAGTGCTTACCCCCTTTCTTGAGCTTCCAAGCACATTCGTCATGAGATGATCCTTGGTGGAGAGCTTGGAAGCAACCTTGGCGGCACGACGCTCCAATTCCTCCTCGGGGGTGAGACGAGGAGTGGTCACTTGATCATCTTGAGCGTCGTCTTGAGCTTGTTCTTGTTCTTAAACTTGCTCAGAGGAGAGAACTTGACCTTGGGCATCACTTGGTGTGTCAACACCATCTTGAGCATGATCTTGCCCTTGGTCTTGTTCTTGAGGATGAGGGCCTTCATGTTGTTCTTCGGAAGCGTGTGGGCCTTGGGTTGGTGATGGCTCCACTTGAGTGGAGCATTGTCCTTCTCCTTCAGCCACAAGGGGTTCCTCAATGGGTAGGATAAAGCCAACACCCATTCTTCTTATGGCTTGAGGAGGAATTTCATCACCTACATCACAAGTGCCACTTTGCTCCACTTGGGAGCCGTTATTCTCATCAAACTCCACGTTACACATCTCCTCAATAAGTCCCATGGATTTATTGAGGACACGGTAAGCATGAGAGTTTGTAGCATAACCAACAAATATGCCCTCATAAGCTCTAGCTTCAGATTTAGACAACCGAACACCTTTCTTGAGAATGAAACACTTACACCCGAACACCCGAAAGTACTTGAGGTTGGGCTTGTTACCGGTGAGTATCTCATATGGAGTCTTGTTCAAGCCCTTGCGGAGGTAGAGCCGATTGGATGCATGACATGCGGTGTTGATGGCTTCGGCCCAAAAGTTGTATGGAGACTTGAACTCCGCCATCATGGTCCTTTCCGCATCCATCAACGTCCGGTTCTTCATCTCCGCAACACCGTTTTGTTGAGGGGTGTAAGGTGCGGAATATTGATGCTTAATCCCCTCATCACTAAGAAACTCATCCAAGGTGTAGTTCTTGAACTCGGTGCCGTTGTCACTTCTTATAGTCAAGATCTTTGCATTGTGCTGACGATGTGCTTCATTTGCAAAGTCAATGACGGTTTGTTGGGTCTCGCTCTTCCTCTTGAAGAAATACACCCAAGTATATCTTGAGTAGTCATCCACAATCACCAAGCAATACTTCCTACCCCTAAGACTATCAAAGGATGGAGGCCCAAAGAGATCCAAGTGAAGGAGCTCCAAAGGCCTCTTTGAGTAAATGATAGTCGTGGGAGGGTGAGCCTTCTCATGTAGCTTTCCTTTGATACAAGCACTGCAAGCATGATCTTTAGCAAAACTAACATTCGTTAGTCCACGGACATGGCCCCCCTTGAGAAGACTTTGCAAAGATCTCATATTGACATGGGCTAGACGGCGATGCCAAAGCCACCCCACATCAACTTTAGCCATTAGGCATGTCGCGGTCTTAGTGGGTCGCTCCGAAAAGTTAATCACATATAGACCATTCTTGACATGCCCAACAAAGGCTACTTTAAGAGTCTTTCTCCACAAGAGGGCCACGGTATCGGTATCAAAGAAAGTGGCAAAGCCCATGATTGCAAGTTGACAAACGGAAAGTAAATTGTATGCAAGGGACTCAACAAGCATGACCTTCTCGATCATGAGATCATGAGAGATGACTACCTTGCCAAGTCCCAATACCTTAGAAGATGAGGTGTCACCCTACTCGACATTGGTGGGCATATATGGAATCTTGTGCACGTCCACCACCAAGTCCTTGCTTCCGGTCATATGATTTGTAGCTCCGCTATCGAGCAACCATGATCCCCCATCGGAAGCAAACACCTACAAGAGATCAATGCTTGGTTTTAGGTACCCATTTTGTAATGGGTCCTTTGATATTAGTAACAAGGGTCTTTGGAACCCAAATAGACCATTCAATGTACTCATGAGGAGAACCAACGAATTTGGCATAGACATGCCCATCACTAGCACGACATAACGTATAAGATGGATTAAAGTCGCCGGCTTTGATGGGAGAAGTGGCATTGCCCTTTTTGACACTGTCACCCTTCACATTGTTCTTCTTCTCCTTGGAAGCACTCTCTCCCTCCTTAACAAAGGTTTGCATGAGAGGAGGAGGTCGTTTGGTCTTGTCATTCTTCTTCTTGTTCTTGAACTCGGGCACGTACCCAACCCCTTCCTTGGCCACAACTCCCTTTTGATTGATCAAGAGGTCGTTGAGGTTCTTCTTGCCTTGTATGCAAGTCGCAAGACCTCTCTCAAGTTGCACCTTTAGGTTAGCGTTCTCCTCAACAAGATGCATGCTCTTCCTCAAGAGCATTGGAAAGATCCGAAATCTCATCGGCATAGTCACGACTACGCCCTTCCATCTTAGTGATGGTATCTTCGTGATCCTCGATCATGTCATTGGCTTCACCAAGTTGTTCCAAGAGAGCAACAAAGTGCTTCTTGGATTTACCCTTAAGTTTGCCCATAAAGGCCTCAAACTCATTCGCCTCCACATTAGCTCCCTCATGTTCATCAATGCTATCCATCGAAGAGGGATGATTAATGATGGTAGTTTTGATGTTGGGGGTTACCTTGTTGGTGGCTTTAGCCATGAGGCACTTGGCGGTGATGCTCTCATTGGGTGAGTCGAAGAGAGACACCCGTGGAGTCGTTGCAATGGCAACTGAGGCCATGGCAGCCGACTCATAGTCTTCATCATCGTCATCATCCTCATTGTACTCTTCTTGTACCACCAATGCCTTGGGAGGAGTCTTCTTGGTGAAGTTGCTCTTGTTGGGGAACGACTTGGCCTTGTCCTTTTGGATGAGCTTGCCACCATTGTCTTCCCTCTTCTCATACTGGCACTCCGCAACAAAATGACTCACATTGCCACAATTGTAGCAAGTCCTTACACGTTGCTTGCTCTTCGTGCCACTTGAGTTGTTTTTGTTAAAGTTTGGCCTTGAGTTTTTCTTGCTCCAAAATTGCCTTGAAGCGAGTGCCATGTGTTCATGATATGAATACTTTGTATCTTCAGGGTTGCTCTCCTCTTCTTCCTCTTCTTCTTCTTCTTCAACGCAGAGCTTGGCCTTCAATACAAGGTTGGGCTTCTTTGCCCTTTGAGAATGAAGCACTGCATTATCGGCGGTCTTGTCCAAAATGTTCATGGCCACAAACTCATCCAACACCTTGCTTGAGGTCAAAGTGTGGAAGTCCGGCCTTTGAAGAATGACGGAGGACATGGCCTTGTGGTAGGGCATCATTGCCTTGAGGAATTTGCGCTTGATCCAATTGTCATCCATGTCCTTGCTCCCGTGATCTCGGAGTGAGACCACGAGTTTGGTTACTCTCCGATAAAGTTCACGAGGTTCTTCATCTTCTTTCATTGCAAACTCATCGGCCTCATCTTGCACCACTTCATAGTTGGAGCGTTGAATGCTTGCGCTTCCCTGGTAGAGAGAGACAACACAAAGCCATGCGTCTTTGGCCAAGGCAAATGGCCGAAGGTGAGGTAGATCTTCGGGTGGAATTGCATCTTGAATGATGAAGAGAGCATTTTCATTGAATTGATTATCCGCGGCTTCTCGAGGAGTGAAGTTGCTTGGATCATGCGGATAGAAACCTACTTCAATGATTCTCCAAAGATTAGTGTTCACATGATTTAAATGACGTTTAAAGCGGTAAACCCAAGAATCAAAGTCCTCATTTTTGAGAACCTTAGGGGGAGGACCAACATGATTCAAATGAGTGGAAGGAACCGGTCCACCATAAACAAGTGGTGGTTCCACACGAGCAAAGATGCCGGTGCCATTCTTACCACTAGAAGAAGGAGCCTTTTCACTACTAGCTTCCCCCTTATCGGAGGTAGCATCCGTCACCTTGTCGGCGGGATTACCCACTTTCAACAGTGCGGTGGATAGTTTAAGCCCTTCAAGGAATTTAGTAAACATGCTTTCAACCTCGGTCGTCATGGAGGTTTTCAATGTCTCCAAGGCCACATTGAACTCCTCACGTGAGACCAAGGTTCCCCCATCACCCGTAGACGAGATCGGATTCACACCGGAGTGTTCCTCCACACCGTCTACGGTATCAACCATACTCTTCGGACGATAAAGCCCTTAATAAAGAGATGATGCTCTGATACCAATTGAAAGGATCGATATGGTTGACTAGAGGGGGGGGTGAATAGGCAACTAACAATTTTTAGCTTTTCTTTAACAATTTAAACTTTGCATCAAAGTAGGTTGTCTAGATATGCAACTAGGTGAGCAACCTATATGATGCAACAAGGATAGGAACACAAGCAAGCAAGAGATATAACACAAATAAGCTTGCACAAGTAAAGGCACGAGATAACCAAGAGTGGAGCCGGTGGAGACGAGGATGTGTTACCGAAGTTCCTTCCCTTTGAGGGGAAGTACATCTCTGTTAGAGCGGTGTGGAGGCACAATGCTCCCCAAGAAGCCACTAGGGCCACCGTATTCTCCTCACGCCCTCACACAATGCGAGATGCTGTGATTCCACTATTGGTGCCGTTGGAGGCGGCGACCGAACCTTTACAAACAAGGTTGGGGCAATCTCCACAACTCAATTGGAGGCTCCCAACGACACCACGAATCTTCACCACAATGGACTATGGCTCCGTGGTGACCTCAACCGTCTAGGATGTTCAAACACCCAAGAGTAACAAAATCCGCAAGGGATTAGTGGAGGGAATGAAATTTCTCTTGGTGGAAGTGTGGATCAAGGCCTTCTGAACCGCTCCCGAGCAAATCAACAAGTTTGATTGGCTAGGGAGTGAGATCGGGCGAAAATGGAGCTTAGAGCAACAATGGAGCTTAGGGTTGGAAGAGATAAGTCAACGGGGAAGAAGGGGACCCCTTTTATAGTGAGGGACAAGGATCCAACCGTTATCCACCTATATACCAGCCTACGTCCAGCGGTACTACCGCACCAGGCCAACGGTACTACCATGGGCCCACGCGGTACTTCCGCTTGCTGCCAAGCGGTACTACCGCAAGGTCATGCGGTACAACCGTGCAGGCCCACGGTACCGCTGCACCAGCAACAGCTAGGGCAGACCTGTAGAACAAGTGCTGAGGGCGGTACTTCCGTGGGCGCGGTACTACCGCTCCCCCTTGCGGTACTACCGCCAGGCAGGAACCCCCTAGCCTGGGAAGAGTGTGGATAAGGAAACATCCGTGCCTACTCCGCTGAAAAACGGAAGAAGCAAAAACCCGACACAGTACTACCGTAGAGGGGTGGTACTACCGCCTGACAGCTAAGCACGGTACTACCGCGGAAGGAAAGCGGTACTTCCGTGGTAGGCGCGGATGTAAAAAATTACATCCGCCCCTACTACCGCGGGGGAGCGGTACTAGCCTGGTGGGCCACGGTAGTGCAGCTCCAGGGGAGCGGTACTACCGTGGGCACCTGTGGTACTACCGCGTCGCAGCACGGTACTACCACTGGTGCCTACAGTACAACCGCTCACCTGGGAGCAGTACTACCGCGAGCCAACACAGCAGCCAGAAACAAGGTGACGAGATAACAATGGAGGAAGCTCCAAGGTGCAAGGGAAATGAGGGGACTAGGAAGAAACGTGTACATGATGATTCCACCCAAACCTTTCCGACGCGGACCCCCTCTTAATAGTACGGCTTTCCTGCGACTCAAATCCACCAAAAAGAAACGTAGAAAAGACGCCGTCTTCAACAGTCCTCGAGGGGCACCCAACCGTCTTGTGCCTAGCGATGAAACGTCTGGGATACTCAAGGCACACAACTAGTCCGCAAACGCATTATCATCAATCACCAAAACACCTTAGGGATAAATATGCCCTTACACTCCCGAACTCCCGCCCCAGTACTGGGTGACGTCGAGGTTATCTCACCAACAACTGCATAAAAGAGATTTTCGATGTCGGCGAAGTCAGGTATTCCAGAACTGCAATGATAAAATTGTGATGACAACACCTCGGAGCTCAACTCCCCGGGACACTGCCACAACCCCTAAATGTCAGGAGGCACCAAGAACAATGTTCTCGTCACAAAACCATCGGAACTATTCCAAGATACCCGCGTGATCCTAATTTTTTTTAGTGAAATTTGAGAAGAGAAGAGTCATAACTCTATGTCAGGATGCCTCACCAGAGCGACGAAGGGGCTGAGGAGTAAAAAGAATCCTACTCTCCGATATATATAATCCTATAAGACTCAAAACATTTTGCTAGACTCAACAACGTCAGCGATTCGATCAAGCAGGGGGCTCCTAAGTCGGGGAAGGCTCTGATACCAAATTGTAACACCCATGATGCGCTTATATCTCCCACGTGTCGGAGCACGACTTAGAGGCATAACCGCATTGTAGGCATGTCGCAAGAGGGGTAATCGTTACACATCCCATGTACTGAATAAGAAAGAGGTATAGAGTTGGCTTACAATCGCCACTTCACACAATACATAAATATAGCATTACATCAACAAGATACAATCAAGGCCCGACTACGGAACAAAAATAAAAGAAGACTACCCCTAATGCAAAAGATCCCCGATCGCCCCGACTGGGCTCCACTACTGATCAACTGAAAACGAAACAACACAACGAACACGATCTTCATCGAGCTCCTCTTCGAGCTGGGTTGCGTCACCTGCACTGACATCATCGGCACCTGCATCTGGTTTGAAAGTAATCTGTTAGTCACAGGGACTCAGCAATCTCACACCCTTGCGATCAAGACTATTTAAGCTTATGGGTAGGTAAAAGGTATGTGAGGTGGAGCTGCAGCAAGCACTAGCATATATGGTGGCCAACTTACGCAAAAGAGAGCGAGAAGAGAAGGCAAAACATGTTCGAGAATCTATGATCAAGAAGTGATCCTAGACTACTTACGTTCAAGCATAACTCCAACACCGTGTTCACTTCCCGGACTCCACCGAAAAGAGACCATCACGGCTACACACGCGGTTGATGCACTTTAATTAAGTTAAGTGTCAAGTTCTCTACAACTGAACATTAACAAATTCCCATCTGTCCATAGCCGCGGGCACGGCTTTCGAAAGTTCAAAACCCTGCAGGGGTGTCCCAACTTAGCCCATCACAAGCTCTCACGGTCAACGAAGGATATTCCTTCTCCCAGGAAGACCCGATCAGACTCAGAATCCCGGTTACAAGACATTTTGACAATGGTAAAACAAGACCAGCAAAGCCACCCGAATGTGCCAACAAATCCCGATAGGAGCTGCACATATCTCGTTCTCAGGGCACACCGGATTGTCCAAGGTTCCGGTAGGCCAACCCAGAGTTGCCCCTGGTGGCCACCGGCAGCTGATAGGTTGGACCAACACTCAGAGGAGCACTGGCCCGGGGGGGGGGGGGGGGTTAAAATAAAGATGACCCTCGGGCTCCGGAAACCCAAGGGAAAAGAAAAGGCTAGGTGGCAAATGGTAAAACCAATGTTCGGCCTTGCTGGAGGAGTTTTATTCAAGGCGAACTGTCAAGGGGTTCCCATTATAACCCAACCGTGTAAGGAATGCAAAATCAAGGAACATAACACCGGTATGACGGAAACTAGGGCGGCAAGAGTGGAACAAAACACCAGGCATAAGGCCGAGCCTTCCACCCTTTACCAAATGTATAGATGCATTAAAGTAAACAAGATATAATAATGATATCCCAACAATAAACATGTTCCAACAAGGAACAAACTCCAATCTTCACCTGCAACTAACAACGCTATAAGAGGGGCTGAGCAAAGCGGTAACATAGCCAAACAACGGTTTGCTAGGACAAGATGGGTTAGAGGTTTGACATGGCAATATGGGAGGCATGGTAAAGCATGTGGTAGGTATCATAGCATATGCATAGCAATAGAGCGAGCATCTAGCAAGCAAAGATAGAAGTGATTTCGAGGGTATGGTCATCTTGCCTGCAAAGTTCTCCGAGTTGACGTTAGCTTGATCCTCATAAGCGTACTCAACGGGTTCCTCGATCACGTAATCATCTCCCGGCTCTACCCAAAGCAAGAGCACAAGCAACGGGAGACACAATTAACCACGTGCAATGCACAAGCAACATGATGCAAAACATGGCATGATATGCGGAATGTGAAATGCAATGCATATGCATGCTCCGGAAAGGAAAGATTGAAACTGGCCTCAACTTGGAAAACCAAGAGTTCCACTGGAAAGAGGAGTCGATTTCGGTCGAAATCGATATAAAGATCACCGGAATCGGATGCACGGTTTGCAAATGGCAAGCAAAACAATAATGGCACAAAGCTGCGATTAACAGCACGAGGCCATCTAAATGCATCAAGAATAACAAGCTACTGCACTCTAACATAGCAACAAAGCACATGGCAGTGATCCACTCAAGATTCTTGGCAAAAGATGAACACTGAGCTGCGGCTAAATCACACAATAGCAGGTTCAAACAAGCATGGCAAAAGTGCAAAAGATATCGGGTTTCAGACTTGGGGAAAATAACAACATGTCAAGAATTTAACATCTAGAAGCAATGTTTAGAGCAAGATAACAACATGCTACAGGAACATATCATGGAAAAGCAAGGCATGGCACGAAGCTACTCAAAGCATACAACAAAAGTCTCTTACTGACCATAAGCCAAAAGGGATCAAAAAATACAATGGCAACCATGTGAACATAGCAATTTTCGTTGACAGATTCAGACTTAGAAGAAAACTGGAACATGGCAAAGTAGATTCACGTAGGCATGTTTATGAGCTCGATGCACTCACCACAAAGCATGGCATGACAAACTAAGCATACACCCATCAAGTAGACATGGCATAGAAGCTAAACATGGCAAGACCAACCTCATAGCATGCACGGATCTACTACAACAACCTCGGCAAAATCGCTTAACATGTAAACAATCTGCTAGGAACATTTTATAGCAATAGTAGGGCTCGATAGAGTCAAGCTAGGGTGCTCCATAATTGCAAGCAAGGACATGGATGGATAGAGAACAACCATATCTACAAAACATCCTTACTGATCATGCTCAAAAGAGGCATGGATCACTCTGTAGCAACAAGAATACATGGCATAAAAATATTAGCAAGAAAAGGAGTTAGTGAAATTCTAAGTCCCTGAAATCAGCAACATCATGAGAGCTACTTTGCATGCTTGTTCTAGTAACCACATTGATCACAAAAATACATGGCATACACCCCTGTAAATATGGCATGGCATATAACAAAACACATGTAGAGCTCATACTCATAGGAGGCACACATTAAACATGGCAAAAATGACAAATGTCCAATTACTGATAAGAATCTGAAACTAACATTACATAGCACTCTTGCAACAGCATTTAGGGCATCAAGCTGAGCTCAAATGAACATGGTGCAATGGAATGGAATGAAGTTCACATCGAGACAAACAATTTGATATGCTACACACCCAAAACGGAGCCACAGGTGCAAAGTTATGAGGCGATGAATATGGCATGAAAGTATGCAGACCTGGGGACTTAGTGGAAATATACCCTCGCGAAAAAAATCAACGGGCCAGAGGAAGCGGGCCGGCAGGGATGGAGCTGGGCCGCGGGAGGCTGGGCCGTGGCCCACGTGGCCGGCGGCGAGGTTGTCCTCCTCCTCTTCCTCGATCCCGCCTGGATCGAGGGAGACATGTGCGGCGGCGCACGATGACGGGACGCCGGCATCGAGGCACGGTGAGGGGTCGCCGGAGGGCGCGAGGGAGGAGGCGGGCCCGGCACGGGATGGAGGGGTGTCCGGCGCCAGTGCGAGGCGTGGCGACCCGAGGCGGCGAACGGACGGGCGGTGGCGGCGGAAGGCGGGGTGGCGCACGGAGGCGAATGGCGCGGAGGGCGGCGCCGGCGGGAGGAGCCGGGTGGCGGACACGGGCGGTTGCCGGCGGCGGCGAGGCGGCGGAGCTGCGGGTGCGTGCGTGTGCCCGCGGGCGGCGGCGCTGGCGGAATGGGCCCGGCGGGCCGGATCTGGGTTCCCCGGGCCCGTGGTGGGAGGAGAGAGAGACGCGGCGAGGTGGCGGCGTCGGATAGGCTGTGGGCGGCGGCGCGATGACATGGCGCGAAGGGGTTGGTCTGAGCGACGTGGAGGCTGGACATATCCGGCGCGGGATGGACATGTCTGGCGGCGCGAGGAAGAGGGAGGCTAGGGTTTGATCTGCGCAGAATTTTTGGAGGAGAGCACCTATATATAGGTAGAGGGAGCTAGGAGACTCCAAATTGAGCATGGTTTTCGGCCACGCGATTGTGATCGAACGACCGAGATGATGGAGGGGGTTTAGGTGGGTTTTTGGGCCACTTTGGAGAGGTGTTGGGCTGCAACACACACGAGGCCTTTACGGTCCCTCGGTTAACCGTTGGAGTATCGAACGAAGTCCAAATGGCACGAAACTTGACAGGCGGTCTACCGGTAGTGAACCAAGGCCGCTTGGCAAGTCTCGGTCTAATCCGAGAACGTTTAACACCCGCACATGAAAAGAGGCAAAAGGGGACGCCGGAGGACATAGGAGCGCCGGAATGCAAAACGGACAACGGGGAAAATGCTCGGATGTATGAGACGAACACGTATGCAAATGCGATGCACATGATGACATGATATGAAATGCATGACACGCAAACAACTGACAAGGCAACAACAGCGAATAACTGGAAGACACCTGGCACATCGGTCTGGGGGCGTTACAAGTAGAATGGGGGTAGGTATGAGGAGGCAAGATCCTAGCTATGGCGTTACGAGTTCATGCCCTTCGCGGAGGAAGTAACAACCCTACATCTCGGTGCCCGGAGGCAGTCGACTGGATTATGTATGTGTGTGTTTGCAGGGGGTGCGAACCCTTGTGCCAGTGGAGGGGGTGGCTTATATAGAGTGTGCCTAGACCCCAGCCAGCCCACGTTACAAGGGTTTTAAGGTACATCAAGAGGGGGCATTACTGGTAACGCTAGCAATAAAGTGACATAAATGTCTATTAAGTCTATGAAGTAAATGTCCGACCGTTGCCGTGCAGAGTGACTTTAGATCTTCTGTCAGTCGAGTGGTAGTCGTCGCGGTCGAGTGACTTCGAGTTTTCTGAGTGGAATGCTTCGAGGTCGAGTGGATTATGCTATCCCTCGAATGCATCTGGTTTTAGGGTGATGTCCTAGGGGAGGGTGTCTAGGTCAGGCCTATGACCCTACCCTAGGCACATAGCTTCATCAATCGGTGCTATGCATACTATTAATGATGAGAGTGATTATGCTTATAATATGAAAAGGCCCAAGCTTGGGGATGCTATGTTTGATGAGAATGACATGTTTGAGAATATATTTGCTACAATTAATGTCTGTCCCAAGCCTGGGGATGCTACGTTTGATGAAGATGATATTTTTAGCCTCCCAAGTTTTGATATGCAAATTTGTTATGATGATAGCATGCCTCCTATTTATGATGATTATATTGATGAAAGTGGATTTGGAAGAGTGTCAACTTTAGGAAGTAGTAATCCCACTATTTTGGAGGATGTCGAATCTTATTGTGATAATTATGAAAGTGGATTTGGAGAGGTCATGACTTTATTTAGTAATGATTCCACTATCTTGGAAGAGGTTTCAATCGATTATGATGAGAACAAAGTTGCGACTTATGATAATTATTGTGATGATACATATGCTATAAAAATTAGTGATGATTATATTTATAAAACTTGTCATGATTTTAATTACCATTTTTCTGAACATTACTCTTTTAATGTGGAAACAATTTATAGTATTCGAGTCTCTTATGATACTCCCACTATTCCGATTGAGAAGAATTTTTCTTATGTAGAGAGTAGTAAATTTTCTATGCTTGTAGATCATGAAAAGAATGCTTTATGTGATGGTTATATTGTTGAATACATTCATTATGTTACTAAAAATTATTATGAGGGAGGAATATATGCTTGTAGGAGTTGCATTAATATCAAGTTTCCTCTCTATGTGCTTAAAATTTTGAAGTTTTGCTTGCTTTACCTTCCTATGCTAGTTGATTATTGTTCCCATGAGTTATTTTCTCACAAAATCCCTATGCATAGGAAGTGGTTTAGACTTAAATGTGCTATTTATATTCTTCATGATGCTCTCTTTATGTTTCAATTCCTATCTTTTATGTGAGCATCATTGAAATCATCATGCCTAGCTAGGGGCATTAAATGATAGCGCTTGTTGGGAGGCAACCCAATTTTATTTTTGTTCTTCGCTTTTTGTTCCTGTTTAGTAATAAATAATTCATCTATCCTCTGCTTAGATTTGGTTTTATTTTTAATTAGTGTTTGTGCCAAGTAAAGCCTTTAGGACCTTCTTGGGTGATTGTTATTTGATCTTGCTGTAAAAAAACAGAAAGTATGCGCTCACAAGAATAATTTTCATTTCTTACCAGAGAGCGATAAAATACAAATTCCACTTGAAGTAGATTAATAAACAAATTTCCAAGGACTTCCTAACTTCTCAGGATTTTTGGAGTTACATAAGTATTCGAATCCTACAGATTACTACAGCCTGTTCTGTTTTTGACAGATTCTGTTTTCTATGTGTTGTATGCTTATTTTGATGAATCTATGAGTAGTATCGGAGGGTATGAACCATAGAGAAGTTGGAATACAGTAGATATTACACCAATATGAATTTAGAATGAGTTCACAACAGTACCTAAGTGGTGATTTATTTTCTTATACTAACGGAGCTTACGAGTTTTGTGTTGTGAAGTTTTCAAGTTTTGGGTGAAGATTCGATGTACTATGGAATAAGGAGTGGCAAGAGCCTAAGCTTGGGGATGCCCAAGGCACCCCAAGGTAATATTCAAGGACAACCAAGAGCCTAATCTTGGGGATGCCCCGGAAGGCATCCCCTCTTTCGTCTTCGTTCATCGGTCACTTTACTTGGAGCTATATTTTTATTCACCACATGATATGTGTTTTGCTTGGAGCGTCATTTTATTTTATTTTGATTTGCTTGCTGTTTGAATAAAATACCAAGATATGAAATTCTTAAATGTTAGAGAGTCTTCACATAGTTGCATAATTATTCGACTACTCATTGATCTTCACTTATATCTTTCGGAGTAGTTTGTCATTTGCTCTAGTGCTTCACTCATATCCTTTTAGAGCACGAGAGTGGTTTTATTTTGAAGAAATAGATGAACTCTCATGCTTCACTTATATTATTTTGAGAGTCTTTAGAACAACATGGTAATTTGCTTTGGTTATGTAATTCCTAAATATGATGGGCATCCAAGAGGGATATAATAAAAACTATCATACACTACAAAAAAAAAGACACATCCGTGGCATTTTGGGCCGAATGAAATTTTTTTCTGTCATACATACGACAATTCTATGAAAATAATTGTGAAAAAACCCGGTATCATCATAGATGTGGTGGGATCCTACTTCTATGACAAGAAATCATGATAGAAAATGGGCTTTTCGTCCTGGGCGGGCCAGAGACGCAGCTGCATGACATTCTTTGGGCCGTACATGATGGAAAAAACCATGGTAGAAGTGAGGGCGAGGAAAATTTTGGGGAGTTCCCGGTTATGGCGGGAGGTCGGGGGCCGAGCGATGCGTGTTTCTCTCTAACTGAACCCGAGCGAGGCGTTGGGCTCTAACTGAACCCGAGCGATTGCACTGCAGGCTACGCATTACTGAACCCGAGCGATCGATCGATGGCTGTTAACTGAACTCGATCGAGCGATTCCTTCGCTACTGCTGCTAACTAAAGCCGATCGATTGGATGAACAGTGAGCGTTGCGGGGGGGGGGGGTGGATGAACAGTGAGCGGTGGCGTTGCCTCTGGATGAATAGGACCCCGTGGTGTGGGGGGCTGGATGAACAGTAGACAGTGGAGGGGTGGTTGAACAATAGCCGGTGGAGTAGCGCGCGGTGGAGGCTGGATGAACAGGAGCCCGTGGAGGCTGGAGGAGGTCGACGGTAGCCCGTGGAGGCTGGAGGAGGTCGACGGTGGAGATGAACAGTATCCCGTGGAGTCCCATTTTGCGGTACGCCACACCCCTCCCGATGAACAGGACCCCTGTTTCGACCGTAGGAGGTCCGTTTCGTCCGTTTTGCGGTACGCCACACCCCTCCTGATCAACAGAACCCCCGTTTCGACCGTAGGAGGTCCGTTTCCACCGTTTTACGGTACGCCACACCCCTCCCGATCAGCAGGACCCCCGTTTCGACCGTAGGAGGTCCGTTTCGTCCATTTTGCGGTACGCCAGACCCATCCCGATGAACTGGATCCCGTTTCGAACGTGCCCAGTCGAACACAAGGCCGTTTCCTCCGTTCTGCGGTACGCCAGGCCTCGTTTCCACCGCTTGTTCCGTCCAAGCCCTCCCGATGAACACGACCACGCATTCCGTTCCGACCCAGCCGGTTGGCTCCCAAGCGTTCCGTTGCCTCCCGATGAACACGACGCATTCCGTTGCCTCCCCATGATCATGACGCATTCCGTTACCTCCCCATGAACACGACGACGACGTTGTTTCTCCGTTCCAACCCAGCCATGTCAACGAGCCCTCGCCGTACGTATGCGCGAGTAGGCGTTCGAGACCCCGCCCGTATGTACACATACGTGGCCGTATTTTCTTTCTTGCACCCTAGCCGTTGTACGTACATGTACATGCTACATGCGCGCCTCTACTATGATACATGCGCGCCTCTACTACGACACGTGTGCGCCTCTACATCCACCAGTATATATGTACGCACACGTTCGCGACCAGAATGACAACGCTACGTACGCTTAGACTAGGTGGGTCCCAACTGTCAGGCACTTCCTTGCGTGCGAAGATGTGGCTGGTGGGTCCCAGCAGTCAGGGGGGCGAATCGTTTTGTTTTTTTGCCCGGATGCACTTCCTTGCGTGCGAAGGTGTAGCTGGTGGGTCCCAGCAGTCAGGGGGGAAACATTTTTTCGCGAAATACGGTGGCCCGTCTGATGGGTCCCCGCTGTCAGGTGGAGGAATAATTATTTTGCGCGTAATAAGGAGGCACTTCCTTGCTGAGGCTGTGGACCCAGTTGTCAGTGTCTCCACGCACAGTACTCTTCCGATGTAAGTCGGTCGTTGACCACATTGACCACGCCGCGCCAAGAGCACGACGGCGGTGGACGACGGCGAGGCCTAGGAAGGGGACGACACAGAGGCAGGGAAGACTCGGCAGTTGTTTCCCATGCGGAGGGTAGTACAACTGTACGAGGGTTTATTGGTTCGTCTGCCGTCGCCGGAGAATAACAGCAGGTGTGGGTGAGTAGAGGGATGGCTAGGCCAGCGATGGGAGTACGGTGGGGAGGTGAGGCCTGTGCGGTAACACAGCCGGCCACAGGGAGGAGGGAGAAGGCAGTCCCGTCGGCGCTTGTTTGAGCAGCTGGAGCAGGAAGAGTAGAGATTGAAGAAGCACGACGGCCGTTGGATGGACATACAACAGTCAGTGCTTGTGCGTCAACCTTTTTTTAGGAAAGCCTCAAATCTGTGGAAAACAGCATACAACCCATCTGCCATTATTTCTAATAACTTACAACCCATTTGCTAATTCTTAAGGTTTTTTTGGAGCCCATATTCTTTTTGTTAGAATTACAGCCCATATTGTGGTCACGGTTAAAAAATTATACGAAAATTTTGCATATTTCGGTGCGGTCCGAACTATTTTTAATTTGAAATTTCGACTCACATTCAAACTGATTTTGAAAATAAATGTATATCAATATAAAATCCAACAAATTCTCCACACATAAAACTTAATGTAATTTAAAATCTTGAAATGAAAAAAAAGATATTTGAAACTAATTGCTGGTTTGATGTGTTTAAAAAAATGTACAACCCATTTCTCATTACTGATGGGCCATTTTCTCGGCCAGCCGAATGAACGCTCTCCTCGTCTTGAAAGATTTGCAGCCCAACAGGCCTGACAAAGCGACTAACTTGGCAAATCACAAAAAAACCGGGCTGTGGCCGTGGACCCAGCTGTCAGCCTCTCCACGTACAGTACTCTTCTGATGGAAGTCATTCCTTCACCACGTTGACCACGCCGCGCGGAGAGCACCACGGCGGTGGACGATGGCGAGGCCTAGAAAGGGGACGACGCGGAGCCGGGGAAGACGGGGCTATGAAAGCCCGTGCGGAGAGGAGTATGAGGGTTCACTGGTTCGGCTGCGGTGTGAGGCTACCATCGCCGCAGGGCCTGGCCAGCGGTGGGAATAGTAGGGGGCGGTGAGGCCTCTGCGGCAGCACAACCGGCCACGGGAGGCAGGAGCATGCGGCACGACCGGCGCTGCTTTGGGCGGCTGGAGCAAGAAGACCAGAGGTTGAAGAAGCACTATGACCGTTGGATGGACATCGTACGGTGAGTGGAGCTAGAATCGTTCATATTGGCTAAGTTGACAAAGCCCTTCGTCCCCGTCAACTTAGTGGACCCACAAGTCAGCCTCCCACCAAGGTGGGTCCCAGCTAGCCGGGGGAGTATTCATTTTTTGTGCGTAATAAGGAGGCACTTTCGGTGGGTCCGAGCTGACAGTGGGGGGAACGTTTTTTTCACGAAATACGGTGGCCCATCCGGTGGGTCCCAGCAGTCAGGGGGAAACGATTTTTTTCGCAAAATACTGGTGGCCCGTCTGATGGGTCCCCGCTGTCAGGTGGAGGAATAATTATTTTCCGCGTAATAAGGAGGCACTTCCTTGCGGCTGCCGTGGACCCAGCTGTCAGCCTCTCCACGTATAGTACTCTTCCGATGGAAGTCGGTCGTTGACCACATTGACCATGCCGCGCCGAGAGCACCACGGCGGTGGACGACGGCGAGGCCTAGGAATGGGACGACGCGGAGCCGGGCAAGACGCGGCAGTGGATGCCCACGCAGAGAGTACGAGCGTTCACTGGTTCGGCTGCGGTGTGAGGCTACCGTCGCCGCAGAATAACAGGGGGTGTGGGTGAGTGGAGGGATGGCCTGGCTAGCGGTGGGAGTAGTATGGGGGCGGTGAGGCCTCCGCGGCAGCACAGCCGGCCACGGGAGGCAGGAGCAGGCAGCACGACCGACGCTGCTTTGGGCGGCTGGACCAAGAAGACCAGAGGTTGAAGAAGCACTACGGCCGTTGGATGGACATCGTACGGTCACTGAAGCTAGAATCGTTTATATTGACTAAGTTGACAAAGCCCTTGGTACGCTCCAACTTAGTAGGCCCACAGGTCAGCCTCCGAAACGGTGCGCCCTAGATGTCAGGGGGAGGAATCATTTTTTGGGCGCCGAAGCTAAGAATATCCGAGATTGAAGAAGAAGCACGACATCCATTGGATAGACATCCAACGGCCACTGCTACTAGAATCGTGTGTTTACTATAATAAGTTGACAAAGCCTTGCATACGCGTCAACTTATTTTTTTAGGGGACGCGTCACTTAGTAGGCCCACAAGTGTGTGGCAGAGAACTTATAGCCCATTTGCGTTTTGTAAGAATGTACATCCCATTTTTGAATTCTAATGGAATTTACAACAACCCATTTACAGTTTGTTAAAAGTACAACCCATTTTCTAACTAGGACAACGATTAATAATTTCAACCAACCATTGAAGACAGAATTTAATTAAATTTCCCACATTTTGATGGGATCCGAAATATTTTTATCCCGAAATTTCTAGTCAGATTAAATATAAATTTGCATTACGTAAAAATCCAACGAAACATTGCGTGCGCAACAATGAAAATTTAAGATTTTCAAAATCCATAAATAATATTTTATAAACTAATTTCGTGTTTGGTGCATTTTTTTATAGTTACTGCCCAATTTTTATAATTGCATCCCATTTATTATTTTTTAAAGCTGTAACATCCCAAAATTATAAATTTTGGAATATTATAATAAATAGATAGATTTGACTGATTATTTGATTGATTGTCTGAAAGTGAGTGAATTCGAAACTTTTGAAAGTTAAATGAGAGGGAATAAAAGGACTTTCCCAAACTTTCATATTTGCTTTCTAATCTCCATGAATTCAAATGCTTTTCAAACACAAAACCCTGGAGAGAAGATGACATGACTTCTTCCGTTTATTTAAATGACAAGGGTGTTTGAAAAATATTTGAATTTCATTTGAAAATATTCCAATTCTGAAACTTTATGCAACTCAATGATTTTCACGAGAGAAGATAAAATGACTTCTTCAAATTATATGAAATATGAGTTGGGAGTTTCAAAGAATTAAATTCAAAGCTCTTTTGAATTTATTTTCAATTTGGAATGTTATACATTAGATCATCATGCATACCTTATTTTCTTGCATTTTGGTCGATCCTAGAAATTTCACGCAACTCAAGGACCCACGGAGAGAGTTGGAGATTTCGTTATTTTCATATTTGAGAGTTTTCTCGAATTTGAAAAGAGGATCATTTGATTTATATATTTCATCTTCAATTATTTTTCCAACGTCAAAAATATAATAGAGGGAATAATATGACTTTCCCAAAATATAGGAAAAATGAAGATTTAATAAATAGATCAAATTTCGTTTTCCGGTGTTTGTTTGTTTTTCTTTGGATAGGGAAAAATGCGCGTTTTCGAAAATTGCATTTTAGGTCCGGAGAAAAGTTCATTTTGTTCGACTCATTTTTAGGAGTCGGGGAAAATTTACTTTAGAATTTTTGGAGCTCATTTAGATTTTCTTTTCTGTGTTTTTCTGCGCGCGGAAACTATTAAAAAAACAAAAAAAGGGGAGCTTCCCGCCAGGCCAGCCGGGCCTAAGGCCCAGCCAGCCGGCCGGCCACCCCAGCCGCGCGCCAGCGCTAGGCAGGCGCCAGCCGCCGCCGCTTCTTGCTTCTAGGCCGAGTCCAATATGGACTTAGGTCGGTTAGCCCCTCCCCTTTCCTTGTTTCGTTTTTCTTTTCCTAATCCTAGTCTATTTCTTGTCCCCTACCCCAAGAAACCCCCTCCCCTCCCCAATATAAATACCCCAATACCCCCCCCCTCTAAACACATCAAATCAAAGCCGCAGCAAGAAGCAGCGCGCAGCCCCACCCCGCGCCCCTCACCCGCACCACCGCCCTTGTGCCCTACGCCGCCGCCGCCGCCCTGCGTCACCGCCACCGCCGCACCTTGCCTACGCCGCCGCCGCCCTACGCCGCCGCCGCCGGAGCCCCTCGCCGGAGCCTCTTCGAGGTAGCCCCGCCTCTCTTCTTTTCCTCGCCTCGGTCCGGTTTTTCCTAAAAGAACCGTTCCGTTTTCTTTCCGGTTTCTTTTCTTTTCTTCCGGTTTTGTTTTGGTTCTCTTCTCCGAAACCCTAGATCGGATTCGTTTTCTTTTCCGATTTAGTTGCCTTTGGACCGTTCGCCGGACCGTTCATCCTAACGAACGTGATCACCGGATTCTTCTAGGTTAACGAACGTCCGTTCGTTTAACCGTTATTCTTTTTCTTCTCATCGGATTTATTCTGCGATCGCGGTCTCAGATCCGATCTTCGTTATCGGAATCAGGTGATTCAAGCGCCTGGAGTTTCGTCTCAAAACCGCCGTTCCGTCTAATCAACTTGAACAAGTTTTTGCCCCGGTAAAATTTGACCTAGTTCCACTTGCTAGAACCGAGTTGTTTTCTTCCGCCGTTTGTTTTCCGTCGTTTGTTCGGTTCGTTCTTTCTTTGCAACCGGAGTTCTTAAGTTGAACTATCTGGTTCGTTCTCTTGTTCGAGTTTTACCTGTGCATTAGATGAGTACTTATTGTGTGTTTACTATTGCTTGCTTACGATAGATTGACCGGAGTGTGACGAGTAGATCTATCAAGAGATTTTTGAGTGCGAATCATCTTCATCAACCTTGCAGACAAGTTCACACTTTGATCATACCGTTTCTACAACCCAGTTTTATTGCATTAGATCAATCCTCTCACATTGCATGATTAGGATCTAATCAAATTGTGGGATGGGAAGTAGATGAGGTAGTACCTATTACCTGTATTATTATGAAACCTTTGGGAGTTACTTCTACGCTTGCTTATTATGCCATGCTATGCTAGTAGACGTGGATTGGGTGAGTGATATCCATGACAGATGCGAGATTGATAATTTTAATGGTTTATCTAAGGTGGCAACTTAAACACACATCTGGGTGGATTGAGGCTCCTGATGTCTATCAGGACTTGCCTGTTTTTTTTTGGACCGCCACCCAGGCTCAAAGGGATCATAAGATCTTTCATGCTAGAAACTTCCGTGTGCAGCCACATGCTACTATGGGCTCTGGCGTAGTTGACTAAGTTGTGCGAACTCTTACGGGGTGGACTAGCAGATGTAGGGGTTGTAGGTGGTACGGTCTACCCCACATGTAAGGTGCTAGCGCTTCTGAAAGACTATGTCTCGGTCATCCGTTTCTCAAACACCATGTAGTGCGAGAAAACAAACCGAGGCGATCGAGTCATGTGGGGAAAAGTGCGCAAACCTCTGCAGAGTGTACAAACTAATCATATGGACAACTTGAGTATCTAGTACTTGAATATCATGTGAATCTCATCACGTTACTTTAATTAATGTTGTTGGGTTTTTAATTATTTTTAATTGGGATTGAGAATGCTGTCAACCATTCTCAATGTTCAACAACCACCATGATAGTTAAATAAATTTATTCCTTTGCAGTAGGGAAAAATTGGCTTTACGCAAAAACCTTATAACCATAGAGCTTTTCCACCAGCCAAATATGCATGTAGTGATAGCCATTGTTCATCATTCTCTATGGTGTGAATTTGCCAGTACATTCAATGTACTGACCCGTTTTCGGGATGCAACGTCTCATGTTGCAGGATTATCTTACGACGAGTAAGTGATACGTTAGGGTTACGATTTCTACACTCAACTTTGCCGTTGGTGTTGATGGGAATCCACAACCTCGTTGCTTCCGCTATATTGGATTGAGGTAATAGTATTTACGTTACTTTATACATGTGATTTACCTCTGTTATAAATCCTTCGAGTACTGTGTGTGTCAGCATACTGATCCAGGGATGACACATAAGCACAGAGACTTGATCCATTCGGGTCGGGTCGCTACAAGATGCTATCAGAGCACATGTTGACTGTAGGACGTGACCCTAGAAACTGGCAAGCCCATAGCAAAGATTTTTCTCTAAAACTTTACTCTTCAAAAGGATCTTTTACCTCTCTTCTTTTCTAAGCTTATTCAAAATTCCCTTTAGTGAGACCATACCCCTTTCCCTTTTGACCGCTCGAAGATTCGACTGATGAGACCACTCTAAGAAGTACATGATATCAGACAAGTAAGACCATTCGGAATGAAGAGGATTTTACCATACAGTATGATAATGGAAACTAGAACGGCTGAAGACCGAAGACAAGTAGAATTTGAAGGCTCTGAAGAATTCCCAGATCTGTATGACCTAGGAAGGCTAACCTGATGGAACTTAACAGATTATGGAAGTTGTCAATACCCGAGATCAAGGTGTGTTGGAGAAAGACCGAAGCATGTAGAGTTAAGAACTCAAGGATTTGTCAAGGAAAACCCTAAGGCAGGAGATATCAACTATGGAGAAATAGCTCATGGAAATGACAAGAGAACAACCACGGCTATCCATGAGGTTATCGCCCGCTTATGCTATTGTCACCATGCTGAGTTAAGCATGCATATGCATGGAAGGATTAAATGGTAGAAGGCTGATGGAGCACCTAGCATAAGATGAAGTTTTAGCCCTAGCCGGTATATCACCAGGGTCTGGAATAGTACATCAAGAAGTTAAAATGGAGCTCCAGGAAGTCGTATTAGACAAGGAAGCATTTCATGAAGAACTCAGGAACCAAAAGCTGAAAGTAGCCAAGCTGGAGGAGCTACAACCTCGAGATACCGGAGATTTGTCAAGAACTAAAGGACAGTAGGACCATGGTTCGTGTGAAGGATGTTGAAACTAGAAGTTTGAAATGCAACTCTGGAATATTAAAGGATGTCACGAGAGATTTCACGTCAACAGAGATTGATCTGGCAAAAGAACTTGAGAAAGACAAGCATGATCTGAAGAAGCCATTGGAGACATGAACAAGACTTGAAGAGTTTGGCGATGTTGACCTTAGAAGACCAAACCCCTGTTATATACCTACGTTAGATGCGATGTTTGTGAGCTGTCATTTGTTTGTTGTTTTTCCGACAGCCACAATAAAATTTGTCTTTTCAAAAACTTTTGTTTGTATTGTGTGCATCCCTCTTGATCTCTCTTATCTCACCCCAAACCCACATGGACCCATAGAGGATGAATGGAAATGAGCTTGTATTTTCTGGACCGATGAGTCAATTGGAGACAGACCGATGGATTCAGAACATGGAGGATCATATGGAGAACAACCCTATAGTCGGAAAGGATATGGCCCAACATGCTCTTCAATGCTTTGAAAGAGGTGCTGCTACTTGGTGGAGTATGTACCAAACCATAAATGGATGGCAAGGAGTAACCACTTGGAAAGAATTTAAGTTGACTTTGCTAAAGTCTCAGTTTGTGTCCCAGAAGTTGAAGCCTTATGGAAAGGACATGAAGAAACCTTGTGCATGCAAGATTTGTGGAGAAATCGGACACAACCATAAAGAACACAAGGATGAATGCCCTAATTGTGAAGGAAGTCACCCAGCTGAAGAATGCCCAACTAGGCAGATCACTTGTTTCTTGTGTGAAGGGACTACCCACTATCCTGCTCAGTGTCACATTTACCCCATGGTACAAAGAACCATCCAGCAAAAGGAAGAAGCAATGAAAGGAGCTCTTATGGAAAGTTTAGAAGAACCTGTGATGAAGAAAGAGTTGGAGGACACACCCAAAGAAGAACCAATTAAACCCTACACCAAGTCTTGCTATTCATGTGGAGAAGAAGGACACATCTCCCAGAATTGTATGAATGGGGATCTAGTACAATTCCCGGCCGAGGAAGTAGAGTATGACCCACAGGAAATAGAAGCCCTGATTGGAATGGAAAAGTCCAGAAAAAGAAGTAGATTGGATTCCAGGAAGGATCTGAGTCATGTCACCTGTTATGGGTGCAAGGAGTCAGGGCACTACCTCAACAAATGCCCAAAAAGGAAACCTCGATACTTGTCAGAAGTAATATGTTTTAGTTGCAATAAAGCAGGGCACTTTGCTAGTGATTGTCCGAAGGAGAAGGAGACTTGTGATAAGTAGTTGAGTTTGTACCAGAAGAAATATAGTCGTAGTAGTGAGGAAATTTTCCTCTATATTGAGGTGTTGAGTTGAGGCATGTAATGGAAAAACAGGAGATTGTAATAATTTGAGAATCAATAAAGTTAGCATCGTTGGTAAAGATTGGGTTTTATGAGTTGTTACTCTATGAAGAAGGATTTTGACCATTTCTGAGGATATGAGAAATATGGTTTATGGAAGATTTGTGCATTTAAGGGTGGTAGTACCCTGTAAGAACTGTTCACCCCTGGAAAAGATAAGGATACTCCACTAAGTGGATTTCGGACAAAATGAATATGAGTTTTGTCTCAATATGGGCGATACCCCAAGAGTGTGTGGGATGAAGTTGGAGACGTCAGTTGTTTGGACCAAATGTGATCAAAGGAGTCAGAAGAGAATGTTAAGTTGATTCGAGATAGACTGAAGGTAGCTCAGTCCAGGCAGAAGAGTTATGTAGACTCAAAACTCAAGGAGGTAGTCTATGAAATTGGAGACCGAACATGTCTTCATGTGTTCCCTCTGCGAGGAGTTAAACGAATTGGAGTTAAGGTAAAGTTAGCCCCGAGATTTGTAGGACCATACCGAATTTTGGAGCGTATGGGAGATGTGGCCAACAAGTTGGAGTCACCCGAAGGACTGTGAGGAGTTCATGATGTGTTTCACATTTCCCAGTTGAAGAAGTGCCATGCAGAGATGGCCAATATTCCCCTGTAAGGACGCTTGACCCTAGAAAGGATAATGATGTTCCACGAAGTAGAGTATGGACTTCATAAGTATAAGTTTTTACCTTGGTATGTGGGAAATCCCACGAGGATGAAGAGATGAAGTACTATTGGATATAAAGGAGGTATGATGTTGGTAATATGGAGCAATGGCAACCCCATGACAAGTCTGAGTACTCACGTCTTGGTTTGGTGCCAGTAGAAGGAAGGAAGACAGTACAATTGGATGGATTTAAGAATACTAGGAAGTTGGAACAATGATCAGTTGCCCGATAATAAGTACAAGGACTACAAGTGATGAGATGGGCCATAACCCACAGGCCCCAGGACCTGCCAAGAAGCAAGCACATTCTTGCTGAAGGAAAAAACCCTGGAAGAGGATATGCCCTTTGTCGATAGACGATTTTATAGGAGTTACGCAAAACCTGAGGGTTGGGAAGGAACGATAGATGTTTGTTTGGCTTGCAGAATCCATGGAATTATCCGAACTTAGTTCGTCGACAAGAGAAATTCTGCAATGCTTGTGAGGAATGACCAAGTGTTAGTATGCGAGATTCGCTAAACTGTGTACATGGTAATGATTTGGGTGCGGGATGGATTGATCACCATACCGACTTACTCTTATTATTCGCCTTGCTATATGGGATCGTAAATCTAAGTGACTTACCTATAGTGGAGAGACGACGATCAAAACCTTGTTTAAGCTTTAGAATGGTATAGGTATTTTTCCCTTGTACAAGGCAGCTTTGCCAACCGTAGGTTATACAGTGAGGATCAACCCAGACCCATTTCCTGCAGGAGAAACCATAAATTGTTGACCACCATGAGATATCGATAGTTGTTTAGTTTTGGCGCTAGACCCGTCAGTTAAGAAGACCCAATCTCGAAATAACCTTACCAGGATGAAAGTATAGAAGAATTGAGGAAAAGGGTTATGCCACTACCGGAAGAGCCCGGATAAGGAATTATCCTGAAGATCTAAGAAGACAGACACTGTCAAGAATAAGAATGGAGTATATGAGTTTTGATGGAACCGTAACAATGATTCTAAGGGTGGTAGCACCCCAGACCCCGGTGATGATTGATGGAATTTGAGGAGACCCCCAAACCCTAACCTTTTCTTGCTAGCCTCTCCGAATCTCGAGGACGAGATTCATTTAAGGGTGGTAGGTTTGTAACATCCCAAAATTCTAAATTTTGGAATGTTATAATAAATAGATAGATTTGACTGATTGTTTGATTGATTGTCTGAAAGTGAGTGAATTCGAAAATTTTTGGAAGTTAAATGAGAGGGAATAAAAGGACTTTCCCAAACTTCCATATTTGCTTTCTGATCTCCATGAATTCAAATGCTTTTCAAACACAAAACCCCAGAGAGAAGATGACATGACTTCTTCCATTTATTTAAATGACAAGGGTGTTTGAAAAATATTTGAATTTCATTTGAAAATATTCCAATTCTGAAACTTTATGCAACTCAATGATTTTCACGAGAGAAGATAAAATGACTTCTTCAAATTATATGAAATATGAGTTGGGAGTTTCAAAGAATTAAATTCAAAGCTCTTTTGAATTTATTTTCAATTTGGAATGTTATACATTAGATCATCATGCATACCTTATTTTCTTGCATTTTGGTCGATCCTAGAAATTTCACGCAACTCAAGGACCCACGGAGAGAGTTGGAGATTTCGTTATTTTCATATTTGAGAGTTTTCTCGAATTTGAAAAGAGGATCATTTGATTTATTTATTTCATCTTCAATTATTTTTCCGACGTCAAAAATATAAGAGAGGGAATAATATGACTTTCCCAAAATATAGGAAAAATGAAGATTTAATAAATAGATCAAATTTCGTTTTCCGGTGTTTGTTTGTTTTTCTTTGGATAGGGAAAAATGCGCGTTTTCGAAAATTGCATTTTAGGTCCGGAGAAAAGTTCATTTTGTTCGACTCATTTTTAGGAGTCGGGGAAAATTTACTTTAGAATTTTTGGAGCTCGTTTAGATTTTCTTTTCTGTGTTTTTCTGCGCGCGGAAACTATTAAAAAAACAAAAAAAGGGGAGCCTCCCGCCAGGCCAGCCGGGCCTAAGGCCCAGCCAGCCGGCCGGCCACCCCAGCCGCGCACCAGCGCTAGGCAGGCGCCAGCCGCCGCCGCTTCTTGCTTCTAGGCCGAGTCCAATATGGACTTAGGTCGGTTAGCCCCTCCCCTTTCCTTGTTTCGTTTTTCTTTTCCTAATCCTAGTCTATTTCTTGTCCCCTACCCCAAGAAACCCCCTCCCCTCCCCAATATAAATACCCCAATACCCCCCTCTAAACACATCAAATCAAATCCGCAGCAAGCAGCAGCGCGCAGCCCCACCCCGCGCCCCTCACCCGCGCCGCCGCCCTTGTGCCCTACGCCGCCGCCGCCGCACCTTGCCCACGCCGCCGCCGCCCTACGCCGCCGCCGCCGGAGCCCCTCGCCGGAGCCTCTTCGAGGTAGCCGCGCCTCTCTTCTTTTCCTCGCCTCAGTCCGGTTTTTCCTAAAAGAACCATTCCTTTTTCTTTCCGGTTTCTTTTCTTTTCTTCCGGTTTTGTTTCAGTTTTCTTCTCCGAAACCCTAGATCGGATTCGTTTTCTTTTCCGATTTAGTTGCCTTTGGACCGTTTGCCGGACCGTTCGTCCTAACGAACGTGATCACCAGATTCTTCTAGGTTAACGAACGTCCGTTCGTTTAACCGTTCTTTTTTTTCTTCTCGTCGGATTTATTCCGCGATCGCGATCTCAGATCCGATCTTCGTTCTAGTCTTTCTTCTCGCTCGTTTATCAGAATCAGGTGATTCAAGCGCCTGGAGTTTCGTCTCGAAACCGCCGTTCCGTCTAATCAACTTGAACAAGTTTTTGCCCCGGTAAAATTTGACCTAGTTCCACTTGCTAGAACCGAGTTGTTTTCTTCCGCCGTTTGTTTTCCGTCGTTTGTTCGGTTCGTTCTTTCTTTGCAACCGGAGTTCTTAAGTTGAACTATCTGGTTCGTTCTCTTGTTCGAGTTTTACCTGTGCATTAGATGAGTACTTATTGTGTGGTTACTATTGCTTGCTTACGATAGATTGACCGGAGTGTGACGAGTAGATCTATCAAGAGATTTTTGAGTGCGAATCATCTTCATCAACCTTGCAGGCAAGTTCACACTTTGATCATACCTTTTCTACAACCCAGTTTTATTGCATTAGATCAATCCTCTCACATTGCATGATTAGGATCTAATTAAATTGTGGGATGGGAAGTAGATGAGGTAGTACCTATTACCTGTATTATTATGAAACCTTTGGGAGTTACTTCTACGCTTGCTTATTATGCCATGCTATGCTAGTAGACGTGGATTGGGTGAGTGATATCCATGACAGATGCGAGATTGATAATTCTAATGGTTTATCTAAGGTGGCAACTTAAACACACATCTGGGTGGATTGAGGCACCTGATGTCTATCAGGACTTGCCTGTTTTTTTTGGACCGCCACCCAGGCTCAAAGGGATCATAAGATCTTTCATGCTAGAAACTTCCGTGTGTAGCCACATGCTACTATGGGCTCTGGCGTAGTTGACTAAGTTGTGCGAACTCTTACGGGGTGGACTAGCAGATGTAGGGGTTGTAGGTGGTACGGTCTACCCCACATGTAAGGTGCTAGCGCTTCTGAAAGACTATGTCTCGGTCATCCGTTTCTCAAACACCATGTAGTGCGAGAAAACAAACCGAGGCGATCGAGTCATGTGGGGAAAAGTGCGCAAACCTCTGCAGAGTGTACAAACTAATCATGATTAGCCGTGTCCCCGGTTATGGACAACTTGAGTATCTAGTACTTGAATATCATGTGAATCTCATCACGTTACTTTAATTAATGTTGTTGGGTTTTTAATTATTTTTAATTGGGATTGAGAATGCTGTCAACCATTCTCAATGTTCAACAACCACCATGATAGTTAAATAAATTTATTCCTTTGCAGTAGGGAAAAATTGGCTTTACGCAAAAACCTTATAACCATAGAGCTTTTCCACCAGCCAAATATGCATGTAGTGATAGCCATTGTTCATCATTCTCTATGGTGTGAATTTGCCAGTACATTCAATGTACTGACCCATTTTCGGGATGCAACGTCTCATGTTGCAGGATTATCTTACGACGAGTAAGTGATACGTTAGGGTTACGGTTTCTACACTCAACTTTGCCGTTGGTGTTGATGGGAATCCACAACCTTGTTGCTTCCACTATATTGGATTGAGGTAATAGTATTTATGTTACTTTATACATGTGATTTACCTCTGTTATAAATCCTTCGAGCACTGTGTGTGTCAGCATACTGATCCAGGGATGACACATAAGCACAGAGACTTGATCCATTTGGGTCGGGTCGCTACAAAAGCCCATTTTCCTGTTAAGCCTAATGCATCCCTCCTAGGAAAGATTTGCAGCCCAGCGGGGCGGAGAATGACAAGTTGACCTTGCCTGGGTATTCCTCAAAAATACGTATAGCTGGTCTAGCCATTTTCATCTTGAAAAAATTAGTATCTGGGCTGGATATCTGGCCTGGGCTAGATGGGCCACAGCCCGCCCAGTTAATACCCTGCTCTCCTCTGAACAACAACGAAATCATTGCCAAGAAAAACTCTGCAGTGCTCACGCCTCAAAAACACAAATACTGCTCAAGCTGCTTGGTCCCAGCTGTCAGCCGCACCTTGTGCAATTCTCTCATTTATATTGACTACATAGGTTGACAATGGTGTGGGACCGTGATGTCAAGAAACCAGGATAAATCAAAAAAAATAGTTGTACATAATAAGGATGCACTTGCGTACGTACGACTATGTCCTTAGTGGGTCCCTAGTGTCAACCAGTCAAAATAAAGTCATCTCCTGAATCCTCATGTTCGTTGACGATGTTAACAATGCTCGGCGCCACGGCGAGTGCAACAACTCGAAGGACAACGGAGAGGGCCTCGCGGGCCCTACGGATGGTCTGATACAGTGCCCGCTGCTCATTCAGGAAGCCAGGATCATCAGACACCTATGAGCACCTTCAAGAAACTGAGACAGCATTAAACGGTAAGGCCGCACTTGGGAGCTCTAGTTTATTTCAAACCTGTATTAACATACACGTATAATTTACTCGTCATGGAAACAACGCGTAAAATACAGGCGTAATGAAACCGAGGGCCTGAGGTCTGTAAGTAAAACCGGCGGGTTACGCGTGTAATTTGAGAGACCAGTGTATATTTTACGAGCACTGCTATATGGACGACAATACCAGATGGTACATGCATGACATGCGTATCATGCCATCCATGGGCAAGGCTGAAACAGCAGCTAACGGCTGGATTAGCAATCGTCCGAGTGTCGTTCAGCGTTTTTATCGTGTGTGAAGTACTTCCGATATTTTACTAGTCGAAATCGACCAACCAAGCGCCTTCGCCCGAGACCATCTGCTTTAATTTACAAACATCAGTTTTACAAGCGGTTTTGGTTGGAAAACGACGATCCAATCACGTCCTAAAATCATGAGTTGGTCGGAAGATCATATGGTTTCATGTCTAACCTACCCGACTTGTCGTATAGGCTATGAATGAAACATCAGATGATGAACTTCTTAAGCACGGAAACAACAGAAGAGGATGATCTTCTTAACAAGCAAATCACTGGCATTAGATCGACATGCAAAACAATACGAAGCATTATTCTCAGGAGGCATGGTGAAAAGATCGTGATGCCGCATGCCACAACATTCCAAGCTCAACTTTGCAATCAAACACAAGGCCTGGCATTACATAGACAATATTCAAAACAAACTCTTAACACAGGAATATCTCACCAGAGTAACTATTTACTTCTAAACTGAACACAGGAATAGGAAAAAACACTCGACGCTGCTCACAGCAAGGGCGTCCCACTCAAAAATATCAAATGCATGTCTTCTGGCTAACATCAATGAGCAAATTTTGACAGGGTTTTCCAATTCCAATATATTAAACTAACGTCTTCTTGCTAACATCAATGATTAAACTTTGACAAGCTTTTCCAATTCAAAATATGAAATGCCTATAATCATGGAGTCGTGTCGTGGCTTCTTGTACTTGTTTGGGCACTTTTTGCCCAGGGCACTCCACGTGTTGTTAAATTGCCAATGGTCTCTGCAGACTAGTCATGTCACCAGTGTCTAATAATACTCTATAAAGCTTCTCGGTCATTCCTTCTGTAATGTAGCGCAAACAGTGACTGCTTCTTTTTGCAAAGTGGAGCGACCAACTAGACCCAGTAATACAACAATTTGCCTTACACATTGGCTCCTTTTGTGCAGTTCAACTAAAATCGAAGCCTGAATAAAACCGAGCTTTAATTTTGATATCCCTGTAAGCAACAATAGGTATAAGGGAAACAATTACTGAGAAATAACGGTTGATGACTTGTACTCCCAGAAGAAAAGCATCTACTGATCTACTTTATCTTAATGGGAAACAAAGCAGGAGAGTAGCAATTCTCCATCAGTGTGATTCATTCATGTTGACTAAGACATTATCTTAACAATGCCTTGTTTCAACATGTATAAAGAATGACAAAGTAGAAAAGTACCATTCCTAAAACAATGCAACTGATTCATTTTAACAGAGACATTATCTTAACAATACCTTGGTTAAACATGTAGCAAGAACTACAAAGCAGGATAGTACCATTCCTAACAAGTGTTGCAGTTTTGAACTAAGATTCAGTAGTTAATTAATTCTGAGAGTGGCATTGCTTAATTTTACTAGCGGCATTAGATTAACGAAAAGCATAAATAGTTCCAAGGGAGAGTGGGCGCAACAACAGTATGTGCTTCCATCTACTTATAAAGGGGGTGATGCAGAGTTTGTTGTAACAAAGCAACATGCATCATGTCTGGTTGGTCCCATTTTTGTTCACTACTTAATGGGAAAAGACAGCAATACAATAGCTTCAATTCAACATTTATTTAAAATAGTACCAATACAAGTAGCACAACATCTCAAAGCACACTGCACAATCATGTGGATGAAGGCCTGTACTGACCTTTCATGAGATGGACAAGATAAAATACGAATCTGCCAACACGAATAGGAAATCCAATCTCGTTTTGTGCAGTTGCACTGAAATCAAGCAAAGTGTTTCGCGCAGCGAAACAAAATATTGCAATAGCATCAAGTTGAATAGATATCCTTGTTTAAACAGAGGCAAAAAAGGAATCAATTATTGGCTAATAAAGGAGGATGAAACATGCGGCCACAAAAATGGTAATCCCGCCAATCCCTAACAAGTGTTGCAGTTTTGAAATAGGATTCAGTAGTTAATTCTGAGAGTGGCATCAATTACTGGCTTATAAAGGGGATGATGCTGAATTTGTTGTAACAAAGCAACAAGCATCATGTGTAGGTTGGTCCCATTTTTGTTCACTACTTAATGGAAAAATACAACAATACAATAGCTTCAATTCAACATTTATTTAAAACAGTACCAAAACAAGTAGCACAACATCTCAAAGCACACTGCACATCATGTAGTTGAGAGCAAGGTTTCAAACAACTCGCCATGAAGACTGGAAACAAATCTCGATCTCCTTTTGTGCAGTTCCACCAAAATTAAGCAAAGTCACCGGTGTGACATTCAAGTTGAACTGCACAAAACACTCTTAAAACATAAGTGTTTCCAGTAGCGAAGCAAAATGTCGCAATAGCAACAAGTTGAATCGATACCCCTGTGTTAACAGAGGCAAAAAAGTAAACAATTACTTGCCGATAAAGGAGGATGAAACAAACGGTGACAGGAAGAAGCATCTAACTTATCTTGGATGGAAAACAAAGTAGGACAGTAGCATTTCTAAAACGGTTGCATTGATTCATATTAACAGAGACATTCTCTTGAAACAACATTCATTAAAAAAATGTAATTTACTTTTAACAGTGGCATTGCTTCAATTATCCGGCAGCATTCTTAGATTAACAACAGCAAAATAGTTGTATGGGACATGCCAGCTGTTGGGTTTCGTAGTAATTTCAAAAAATTTCCTACGCACACGCAAGATCATGTGATGCATAGCAACGAGAGGGGAGAGTGTTGTCTACGTACGCACGCAGACCGACTGCGGAAGCGTTGACGCAACGTAGAGGAAGTAGTCGTACGTCTTCACGATCCAACCGATCAAGCACCGAAACTACGGCACCTCCGAGTTCGAGCACACGTTTAGCTCGATGACGATCCACGGACTCCGATCCAGCAAAGTGTCGGGGAAGAGTTCCGTCAGCACGACGGCGTGGTGACGATCTTGATGTACTACAGCAGCAGGGCTTCGCCTAAACTCCACTACAGTATTATCGAGGAATATGGTGGCTGGGGGCACTACACACGGCTAAGGAATAGATCACGTGGATCAACTTGTGTGTTTCTAGGTGCCTCTGCCTCAGTATATAAAGGAGCCAAGGGGGAGGGGGGCGCCGGCCAGGAGGAGGGCGCAGGAGGAGTCCTACTCCCTCTGGGAGTAGGATCCCCCCCCCCCCCCCAATCCTAGTTGGAATAGGATTCGCGGAGGGGGAAAAGAGGAGGAGGGGCCGGCCACCTCTCCTAGTCCTAATACGACTAGGGGAAGGGGGAGGCGCGCAGCCCATCTAGGGAAGCCCCTTCTCTTTTCCACTAAGGCCCACTATGGCCCATTTAGCTCCCGGGGGGTTCCGGTAACCCTCCCGGTACTCCGGTAAAATCCCGATTTCACCCGGAACACTTCCGATATCCAAACATAGGCTTCCAATATATCAATCTTTATGTCTCGACCATTTCGAGACTCCTCGTCATGTCCGTGATCACATCCGGGACTCCGAACAACCTTCGGTACATCAAAATGCATAAACTCATAATATAACTATCATCGTAACCTTAAGCGTGCGGACCCTACGGGTTCGAGAACAATGTAGACATGACCGAGACACGTCTCTGGTCAATAACCAATAGCGGGACCTGGATGCCCATATTGGCTCCTACATATTCTACGAAGATCTTTATCGGTCAGACCGCATAACAACATACGTTGTTCCCTTTGTCATCGGTATGTTACTTGCCCGAGATTCGATCGTCGGTATCCAATACCTAGTTCAATCTCATTACCGGCAAGTCTCTTTACTCGTTCCATAATACATCATCTCACAACTAACATATTAGTTGTAATGCTTGCAAGGCTTATGTGATGTGCATTACCGAGAGGGCCCAGAGATACCTCTCCGACAATCGGAGTGACAAATCCTAATCTCGAAATACGCCAACCCAACATCTACCTTTGGAGACACCTGTAATGCTCCTTTATAATCACCCAGTTACGTTCTGACGTTTGGTAGCACCCAAAGTGTTCCTCCGGCAAACGGGAGTTGCATAATCTCATAGTCATAGGAACATGTATAAGTCATGAAGAAAAGCAATAGCAACATACTAAACGATCGGGTGCTAAGCTAATGGAATGGGTCATGTCAATCAGATCATTCAACTAATGATGTGACCTCATTAATCAAATAACAACACTTTGTTCATGGTTAGGAAACATAACCATCTTTGATTAACGAGCTAGTCAAGTAGAGGCATACTAGTGACACTAAGTTTGTCTATGTATTCACACATGTATTATGTTTCCGGTTAATACAATTCTAGCATGAATAATAAACATTTATAATGATATAAGGAAATAAATAATAACTTTATTATTGCCTCTAGGGCATATTTCCTTCACCAGCACCATGTGCATCCACACGTATAAATGGGTGATGCAGAGTATGTAGCCAAGCAGTATATATGTGCTGTTCCCATATTTGTTCTCTTTGAACCTTCTTCCTATGTGAGGGCAGCAAATCTAGTCCTACACAAACTACCCGACCCCCTAGTTTCTTTCCCTTTTCAACAAAGAGATCGGTTCCTTACAGATGTGTGTACTGGGTTACCCCCCTTTTCCCTTTTCGACCTACAAAGCGACTGGATAGCCAGCCTATACTAATTTCCGCCCCTCCTTTCCTCATTGAACCATGCCCTAGATTCTTGCTCCACCCCACCGCACCCTTCTTTCCTCTTTGAACCAAGACCTAAATTCGACTACAGATCGAAAAAGATCCACATGCAGCTAGAGCAACAACGGTTTCAAAGAAACTTATACCTTAGGGTGGTCGGGATGTGGCAAGGCATGCGGCGAGAGGCCGGATCTGCCCACACTATGTACGGCAGCGAGGAAGAAGGGGTCGGTGGTCCTACCTCATAGGCGTTGGGTGAAAGAGAACAACACAGCCGGCAGTGGATTGCCTCCCTCGCCGAAGGCGATAGAGTGAACGCTGCACCTCCTCCCCTTCCTGGTGCGACGGTATACGGATGCCTCCTTGTCCAGCTGTGAGGGGGGAGAGAGAGACAAGAGGCCAACACAATCTTGTTTAGATCTGGTGAAGAGAGGGTGAGAGACTATGAATATACCAAACCCTAGCAAATGAACGCTGAGCCTCCAGCGTGTAACATATATGTAGTGCGGCAAGCGTGTGGAGAGTGCAAACCCTAGCGAACAAGCGTTGAGGCTCCCGCTTATATATATACTACTGTAGTATGGACTGAGCTCTGGTGCCTTCACTGCACCTACTTTTGGCTATATGACAGGTGAGCCAGCCACATTTTGGGCCCACCTGTCATAAATCCAAAGGCAGGTGCACTAAGTCAAAGAAGCTGCGTCCATATAGTACTCTCGTGTATACGACTAATATATAGTGGAGTGGTTTTCTTATTCTCTCCATAACAATCGTTTTAAATTGTGTAAGTACGAAACGAAACTCTTTATTTGATGTACAGTGAAGAAAACTAGTACTACTTCTGATGAACTAACGATCCACGCCCACGCGTCCTGGTCGCACTTCCTGTCCTTCACGTGTGGTACACTACCCTCCCTTAAGTGAACAACCACACATGCGCCAAATTATCGGAAACGTGTGAGACTGTGTACAAATAAAGAATTTTTATTCAATTATCGGAAAGGTTTGAGAGTATTACAAAGTTTGACTTCAGTCAAATCTAATATGCGGAGTAAATAAAAATGGAAGGCTACTACGTCCATCCGGGTTTTTAGTCCACACCATTTTTTAAATCAAAGTTAATAGCTGGACAAATAAAATTACAGGGGAGCTGGAGACAAAGTTGTGAGAAGGCTTAGAAATCAATAGAAAACTTATGCTCTTAGTACCAACGTCGATCCTTCTTCAAGGAAACATTTGGTTCATAGCCAATTGTGTGATAAAATTGCACCAACGTGAAAGACGACTGCGTCTCCAACGCAACCAAGGTGAACTGACGAAGGATATCATCTTTGTGCGTAACAAGCAAACAGCACTAATGGAAGACAACTTGTTTTTCATTGAAAATCGATCAGCTTCACCAGCCAATGCAACCATGAGGCACAACCATGAGCATCGATAGGTCATCGTGGTGATGCATCATCCATTTGGCATCAAGTTTGGGTGAGGCACCTATGAAGTTCGACAAATCCTCACGGTGGTCTGTTTCTTCTCAGTAATGAAGCTCGAGGACGGAAGAACCACGTGGCAGAGGACAGTGAGGTGGAACAACAATGGCCATCCAATTTTGTGCAGTTCCACAAAAATTGAGGAAGACATGCCCGGGTTTGGAGACACGCGTCGCTGTTTCCAAAAATATAAAAAAGGGTTAGCAACGACATCTCAATTGTTAATAATAATTAATGAAAAGTACACCAACAAACATAAGCATCATAATTATCTTGATGGGAACTAAACCAGGATACCCGAGAAAAAAAGCATTTCTTCATTTAACCAGTGATAGTACTACCACCATATGGACAATGACCGCACAACCACCATGTACTTTTTGTTGAAACAACATGTATACCTCCACCGAGGCATAATCAGGACAAATTTTCGAGTGGCATTTCCTCTATAATAGTGCTAGTAGGTGATGTTGGACTAGCCGACGAACCCTAGCTACTATGCATGGGGAGCTGGGGAGTAGTCGCATAGAAGAAAACCCGCATGCAGCGAGCTGGGGAGCTGGACCAGTACAAGAAGTTATACCTCAGGTGGGTGAGATGTCGTTTAGGCGGGCAGGCGGGATCTGCCCACACGACCGCAGCGAACAAGGGCGCGGAGGATCTTCATCCGCGCCAGCGCCGGCTCCGAGAGGACGGTGCGCATCGGCTTCCTCCGTTGCTGACAGCGACAACGTCAACGCTGCACCTCCTCACCTCCCGCAGCGGACGGGATTCGGCCGGATCTGTGACCACCGGTGAGGAGAGAGATAGAGTGGGCACTATCATCTTGTTTTGATATGCAGAGGGTGAGAGAGCGAGACGCGAGAAACTCTATCAAACAAGAGGCTATAATGGAGTAAAAAAATCTCTCCATAGCAGTGGTTTTAAATAGAATACACGCGTTCCCGGAAAAAAGAAACGAAAACTGGCGGACAATTTTTTAAGGGTCTGCCTAGGACACATCTAGATGTGAGATAGTTGATGTCCACTCTGTTTGTGGTCTATTTTTTCCTAGTTTTTTTTGTTTCTTGTTGCTACATTATATACTTGTGGGAGCTTAGATGTGATATCCTTAAATAACATCTAGATGTGAATTAGAAAAACTGATTTTCTAACGTACCAAGAAAGAAAACTCGATCAAAAACACGCCCCCGCTTCCAGGTCGCGAGAGTCGTCGCGCACACACACATAGACATAGACATGCATATCCGTGTTTACGTAAAATTCCATTTCCATCTCCATCTCCAATCATATTTGTCCAACTGGCACATTATTTATGTTGTTAATTATATACGCAGCAATATTAACGTACAACATCTCTTGTTTGCGCATGTCCGGACCGCTGCCACGGCCGGTCCTGACCAACCTGAACCCTCTTCATCACCCGCGCGTGCTTCCCGCCCGAAACGGTCAGTGCCGCATTCATGCCCGGCCAGAGCGGACGCGACCTCTCACTGGCGCCGGCATTGAAGCGGCGCACCGGCCGAGAGAGTGTCGCCCGCGCCGCTTTCGGGTGCACAAGGCTGCTCCGCGTTCAAAGGTCGCAATAGCCGGCTACAACATGCATGTAAAAAGTTCTTGGGAGTCCGTGCTACAACTAGCTGTCCTCCCCCAACTCGTTAATCTCTTCCAGTAGTGCTAGTACTCCATGGCGCGATCCATCGACAAGCAGGCGGGAAAGTTATCGTATACTCGGTTTGCGGTGAGTGGCATGCCGAGCAACCGTGTGGGGTCGAGCCTTGGAGGAGGGTGAGACACGAACATGCCAGACGTGATTTAAACGTTGGTTTTGCTCGATGGCGCGATCCAACGAAACGAAACGTTGGTTTCTCTCCGTTTCCGTTTTTTCTCTGGAAAAACAGAAACTTTCCACTCCATTTTCATTCCTATTCCAAGGTTTCCCCGTTACAACATTCCATCAAATACAAAGGAAAACTAACACGCATGCTGATGCATCTCAATGATTCACAGATCATAGCCAATATTTACTTCACAACTAAAGAAAAAAGTTGTGAGAGCATGTACGAAAGAAAAACTACTGATGGGGTCACTACGACTTAAACCCTAAACCCTAAACATGATTTAATTTCCTGGCCAGGTAGAACCTATCAAAGGAAAGATAGCTGGCACCCTCGGATCATATGATGCTTTTGTGCAGTTCCACTAAAATCGACCTGAGCATCCCTGATGGCAAAGACATTGAAGAAGTGTGATTAGAATAATAGTACTGGCACAAGTTCATGAGACATAAACTCATCACAAGTAGAAGCCGGTAGAAGTAGAGAAAGATCGACATGGAGATCTAGCTAGGGTAGTGGAGCAAGCCGGCTCCAAAAGGAAGATGGACTACCTGGGACGTCAGGCTGTAGCTAGAAGGGCGGTTGGGACGCGGCATCGGCCCATACCGCGGTGACCCCCGATTGGGACGCACCGACTGTGGGTTTTCTCCCTCGCCGATGTCGACCGCGTCTATGCAGAACATTGTTCCCTTCCCCCAGCCACGGGATCAGGCCCGTCGTTCTATGCTTGTGAAGAGAGCAACCTAAGCAAGCAGGCTTGTAGCTTAGGCTCCTGTTAGTGTATATACAGTGGTTTTCTTTTTCTCTCCATATCAACCATTTTATATTGCGTACGTGTCATTCAATAGTGAAATGATGGTTGCTTCTTCCGACTAACTTACTATGTGATTTGACTGCTCCTTAGTGGCCCCTACACGTACTCCCCCTATGTGTATGCAACAGTCACACGTACACATGGATGCAAAAATGCGCGTGATGCCCTAATGCATGCATGCCCGAGCACACGACGGAACACACACGGTCATGCTCAAGTGCTCAACCTACACGTGCATGCACACACATACTCAGTCAGGGTGAGCTAGTGACCGTATAAACACCGGAATATATATATATATATATTGAGCGCAATGAGCGTATTATGAAGTCCACTGACCGTATTTTTACAAATATATAGTGACAGATAGTGTATTTATCTTGTTTGAAATTAAGCCATATTAACCGGAGAGGAGGCAGTATGGACTAGCATTACTTTGCTGTGTCCCGTCAACTTGCCGAATGAGGAGAAGGTTGTAGGACGGGAGAAGCTTGTGCGCGGTGGCTCACAGGACAAGGAGAAACTTTTGACTAATGCAAGCTCTCCCTCGCTCAGGCAGTGGAGCTGCAACAGTTAATTCGGTGTCAGATTGCCAGAAGCATACACTATACTACTAGTGCTATTATTGTTCGACTTCCCGAATAGGCGAACAACCAAGCGCAAAGTTTACTAGTACTACTACTATAGTCTATAAAGGTACGTACTATACTAGTACTAGTACTAGGAACCGGATGGAGGAGCGTCTGCACTCTTATTATAATTTTAAAATGTGATAAAGCAATCTTCGACACATTTGGTTCTCTTTGAGGGTTCTTGCATGTGATAATGGAAGTTGATTGCATGGAACACTCGCCACAACTCTCACTTAATTCTGGCTCATATCCTGTTACAAATAGTAGCACTCGGTAATATTACCTCATTTTTTGTTATTCAACATGCAAACAGGTCAGCAAACCTTGTGGCGCATCTTCGTGCGAACCGTGCTTGCTGCACTATGAATGTGGCCGAGAGCTGGCTTGATGAAACACCTCGCTTCCTACTTCTTTTTTTGCGGGGTACCTCGCTTCCTAGTGACCAGTGTCTTGGCTGATCGTCCTAAGAATGCTTATATATGAATAAAGCTCTCTCATTTAGATGCAAAAAAGATTAAGCCATATTAACCGGAAAGGAGGGAGTATGGACTAGCACTACTTTTTGGTGTGTCCCGTCAACTCGCAGAGCGAGGAAAAGCTTGCAGGACAAGGTGAAGCTCGCTTACACCTTTTGACTAATGCAACCTACCCTCGGTGGACATGCATCGGTCCATTCGGTGTCAGATTGTCAGAGGCATACACTGTAGTACCCAACATGTGGAATTGTGGAGTACCATCATTGTTCGACTTCACGAAGAGGTGAAGAGCCAAGCGCAATAGTACGAGTACTACTACTACTAGAACCGCATGGTGGAGCATCTGTACTCTTATTCTTTTATCTTTGATAAAGTACACGTTTATTCCGGAGAAGGGCGGAAAACAGAATCCCAACATGTAATGAATGATATCGATCAACCAACCATGCTCGAATATATCTTGGCCTCCGTGCGAGCCCGTCTGTGTGTTCTCGCTCCTCGTCTCTCTCAAGGAACGACAGGTTGGCTCTTTGCCGTCAATTGAGATCGGTTTTCTCACACTCCTGTCCCACATGTCAGTGATATGCCAAGAGGAGGTGCTTTGACCGACTGGCCATACGCGTACTTGGTTTTGCACCTTGATACTACTCCTCCCTCCGTCACAGTTTACATGGCGTGCTTCATTATGATGCATTTCTCTCAATGCATTTCCACCACCAGAGAGACTTTAGACGCGTTTGGTTTAATGCTCAATTAATTAGGGCGTGGTAACCGCAATCAAGTTCACAATTTTCTCTCCATGTACTATAATACTACGGAGTGGAGTAAGTGCATGCATGTGTGTACCCGAGGTGGAATCACTGCATGCTTGTGTGTACACATTATTCCCTTTAGTAATAGACGCCGTGCTATAACTATCAATGCTATTTTTCAGGCCGATCGCTAGTTGCCTTGGTCCCACATATTTTTTTCTTTTTTCTGAAGCGCGCTGTATAAACAGTGGCGGATGGAGTAGTATGAGCGGATTCAAAGAAGAGCGTATTGATGGTTGCTTCTTTAGAGAAACTTACAGTGCGAAAGGTGGGGCTTATGATTTGATTGCTCATTACACACTATTAATGCGGTGCAACGACCGGGCTGAGTCTCCCTTGCGGTTGTGCACTACCCCCTCGGTTCTTAAATATACTCCGGAGTATTTGTCTTTCTAGAGATTTCAACGAATGACTACTCAAATATTTGTCTTTTTAGAGATTTCAAATGGACTGGCACATACGGATGTATATAGAAATATTTTAGAGTGTAGATTCACTCATTTTGCTCCATATGTAGTCACTTGTTGAAATCTCTAGAAAGACGAATATAATATTTAGGAACGGAGGGAGTACACATATGAAGCAAAATGAGTGAATCTACACTCTAAAATATGCCCGTTTGAAATTTGTAAAAGACAAATATTTAGGAATGAAGGAGTATAATTTTGTGCATGGCACATGGACCCGGATGATGAAGAGGCTTCTGGGAATGCTATCAAGCTTCCATCATTTGTTTACATAATTGACGTACTATACACATAATTTTCTAGCGACATGAAATTGTACAATGGTGTGAGCTTTCAGCTTTTGTTTCGCGTGTCTTGCCATCGATGCTCTTTCGGAAACAATAAAAAATGAACTTCCTTGCTAATGCATGTCAATTATTAGCAGATCAGAGCTAATAATTACATCACAACTGAAGACAGAGTTGTGAGAACGTGTTAAATTAAAATTGATCCATGCTTTCATTGGCAGCAACGTCCCCCCAGCTCTGTCTAAATCAACAAGGCATGTTGGGAAAAAAGTAGCTGTCTGGAGCATGCAACATTCCGATCATTTTGTGCAGTTCCACTAAAATAGAGCTGAGCGTCCCTGTTCCAAAGATATTAAGTGTGATTACGATAATAGAGGACTGCTGATGAAACAATAAACACACAAATAGAAGCCGGTCACCTTTGCAGTCTCTCTTAAGACTAACTAGTTGGAGAAGATTAGGCTCGGAGTTGGGTGAGGTGGATAGAGCAAAACCAATCTCCCTTTGTGCAGTCACACTGAAATGTAGAGACGTTGCCCGTGTGACATTTTAGTACAACTGCACAAAACACTCTTAAGAAAAAAGTGATTTGTGCAGTTCACCAAAAGGTCGCAATAGCAACAAGGTGAAATGGATAGCCCTGTTTGCAAAGAAGAGGTAGAAAGGAAACAATTGCTGGCCAATAACAGTTGATGACACATGCGACAACAAAAAAGAAGCATATTCCTTGTCCTAAGGGAAGATAACAACACGGTTGTGTTTGTCTAAAACGGTGTGAGGACGAGAATGCAATATGGAAAGTACGCCGGACGAGCTACGTTTTGGGCAAAGAACTATGGAAGATCCACATGCAGCAACGTGGAAAGACGGACAGTGGAGCAAGGCCGGAGGGGATACCTGGAGGTCGTCGGGATGTAACTAGGTGAGTGGCGGCAGGTGGAATCTGCGAGCAGGTGGCGTAGGCCCTGCCGCGCCGGAGCTTGGTCAGAGAGAACGGCATGTACCGCAGATCAGGACGTGCTGCCTCGGCGCCGTCGAATGGAGAAACGATGCACTTCCTCCCTTTCCCCCGGTGGACGGGATGCAACTGGATCAGTGACCAACGGTGAGAGAGAGAGAGAGAGAGAGAGAGAGAGAGAGAGAGAGGCCACCGCACTCCCTTTCCCCCGGCGGACGGGATGCGGCCGGATCAGTGACCAACGGTGAGAGAGAGAGAGGCCACCGCAGCCTTGTGTGAGATACTCTGAAGAGCGACAAACCAGGCAGGCAAGCTCCATTGTATATAGTGAGCGGACTACCTTTTTCTCCATAAAAATTGTTTTATATTCTGTGTATGTGCCATTGAGCGCTATAACTTTATTTAAAAATAACGCGGCAACGCGTCAAGTCGAACTTTGTTTCGTGCACACGTGGTACACGACCTCCCTAGGTAAAAAACCACTACATGCATTCAAATTAGCACGTGGGCTGCCATTTCGTAAAGAAATGAGCTCCACGGTGTACCCGCGCGGGTGTGGCTGGGCACGAAGCGTGAGTACGTGCACGGTGCACCTATTCTCTTCTTGTATACGTACACCACCTATGTGGGGTTGTGTGAGAGAGATACAAACCTAGAGAGATATAGTGTGTGGGTTCTTGAGAGTTTTTTTGGGGTCAATCAAAAAATGTAACATATGCAATGTGTGTGAAATAGAGTCCTGGATATAACATATATATAGAGGGGGCGATCCACGAGAAGAGAGTGGAGGTATCATCGGCTTGAGGTGTCCATAGAATCGAAGAGAGGGATGATGTGTGTGTGTGCGCGCGCGCGATCGATAAAGAGTGCCATCGAATTTGTGTGTGCCCACGTCAAAGATATAGAGTGGCTGGCCTACTAGAACGTGAGATGGGACATGTGCAGTTTGTCTCTGTGGCATGGATACCTACCTCCAGCGCTCGACTATCGGTATGTGGTGGGGGAAGAGGGAGGCCCAATTAACTATAGAGGTACAATGGCTGGTATATGTGTGGAGGAGGAGAGAGGCCTACCTCATGTATTAAGGAGATCGATCTGCCTCATGTATTAAGGGAGATCGATCGACATCCATGCATATGTGCAGGAGAGGAATAAGGTTGGGAGAGAGACAGAGCTAGAGTGTTGGAGGGGTGGTAGTGGAGTTGCTTCTAACAAATGGTGGGATAGGCTTGCTAGACAAACGGAGGGCACACCCGCAATATCAATAAGAGAGGAGATGGCTGCTTGTTGTCTGTGCACATGCGTGTGAGAGACGGGTCAGGAGGCATGCACGAATGATGAGGGGGGACGATGTGGCTGTGGTAAGCAAACATAACTACATAGGAAGATCAATCTCCCTTTGCTAGAGAATGGAGAGACATAACTTGTGAGGTACGTCGATCGATGGGGGGGGGTAGTTAAAGTCGATCTAGGTATATGTTGGGAGATCGATCGATATACATGCATGTGTGTGTTAGAAGCAAATGAGGCACGAGGAGAAGGATAGAGATAGAGGGATGCATGTAGGAGGTGGTACGAGAGGCATACTATATCGAGGGGGGAGGAGTGTGCGAGTACGAGAACGATGAAAAGAGTGGTGGGAGTGAGGCATGGACGGTGACAAGAGAAGAGGGGAAGCTTGTGTTTGTGCTAGGAACACCTAGCTAGAGAGGCATATCGATCGATGTGTGCCATAAAGAAGGAGCTGGGGGGCCTACACACACCATGGGTGAACGACCTAAAGTGAAAAGACGAATTTGCGCGATGGAGCTAGAGAATGCTGAGGGAGGGTGAGAGGGATGCGGGCGTGTGCATGCACAAGAGAAAGTTAACGCTAGCTACAAAGATAAGAGGGTTGTGTGGGTGTAAAAGACGAACAGAGATCATATATACTTCATTATAAAAAGCGAATCGGATATTTGAAGAATTTATCATAGTGTTTCAAACTGACGCATGTGTGAATATATATAACGGTGATGCACATGGTGTGGTTATGAACATGTTATACTACATTTAATATATTTTATCTCTGCTCTTATAAGAAAACGGAGTTGTTGATGATGGTGTGCCTGCCATCCTGCATTATAGGCCGTCTGATTTATATCTGGCGGATAGCAAGGAAACTATGATGGTTGAAGTTGGCAACAATCATGATTGTAGATTCTTATTGAAATAGAGAAACGAATTCAAATTTAGTTTGAATTGCAGCGGCAGTATAGACATTTGGAATGCACTAAAATGTTGGTATGAGTAGGATACATGCATTATACAACAAGCGAAAAAATTTAATCAGACATAACATGGATTCATACTCCCTCCTTCCATCTATATAGGGCATAATGAGATTTTTAAGACCGCCTTTGACTATTGACAAGATTAATAGTACATGACATGCACAATGTGAAAATTATATCATTGAAAGAACCTTTCACAGACAAATTTAACTATGTGCTTTGTGTAAGTTGCATGTCATATATCATTGCTCTAATATTTGGTCAAAGTTAGCATCGAAAAACGCATTAGGCCCTATATAGATGGAAGGAGGGAGTAGCTTTGAATAGCATTTGTATAGTAAAACGGGGCAAGACTCTTTCTTTGTGTGGTGTGAATAGTTTTATTTTTTTAGTTTTCTTTTTGGTTGAGGCAAGTGCGAATTGATTTGGTACCTACAAGTACAATATTACTACACGTTAGGCTTGTCCCTAAAATTCAACCCGCGTCTTGTTATATCCCAAAAATTTAGATATCCTGCTCCCAAAACTGGCGCCTTCACAACCCGCGCCTTGCTATCCCGAAATTACAACACGCGCGAAAACTCCCTCCAGCTGCCAAATCCCGACAAGCGAAATCCCCCTTCTAACCCCGAGCCGAAAGGGCCGCTAGTTCAAATCGGTGGGGGGTACTTTTGTAACACACCCTACATTTTGGACAAGCGCGTCCCTAAGTCATGCTTCACCCCCTCCCATCGCCCCCTTTTCGCCGTTCGAAGTCCCAGTCCGCCATAATCTCTGTGCTCCAGCCGCGAAACCCCACCCTCCTCCGTCCGCCACATCACCGCTGCCCAACCGGAGCCTCTTCCCCGACGATGTCATCCACCACAACAGCTCGACGTCCCTCGTCCACCTCCCCAGATGAGGATCCGTCGTCCATCTCGCCGTCCCTCCGGTTCAGCCGCCCGTTCCTCCACCTCCAAGGAGCTGCTCCGACGATCACCTCATCTATCGCGGCTGCTCCATCCCCACAGCGCCGCCTTAACCTGCTCCACCGGAACCGCAACATCCTCACCGACTCCTCGGACGAAGCCGAGGCCTACTCGACGCCACCAAAGAGGTTGTACAGTCATTGCATCGCACCTTCTCCTTAACTCGACCTCCCAGCGCCGACGGTGCTCCATCCTGCACCCCCATGGAGCGGCTACCTTGAAGCCGGCGCCGCGGGCGACATCTTCATGGCGGCTCTCCCCCCAGTGCGAGGCCCCTTCGGCGGCAGCGTCCATACCAGCCAGATCTGCTGCTGCTGCTCCGGCTCTCGCTCGCTCGCGCTGCTGCTGCTGCTCCGTCTCTCGCTCAACCGCTCGCTCACCCAGCTGCTGTTGTTGCTCTCCCCCTCGCTCGTGCTGCTGCTCTGCTCCGATTAAGCCACACTTCAGTCGACTGAATCGACTTTTGGGTCAGTCGATTTTCAGGGGTTGGGGGGCTCGCCAGAGTTAAGGAAGAACCACCCGCAGCGGGGACGGGGGCTCACCAGAGAGGTACCCCACTATCTATCTTAGTGTTCAGGGTGGGGGCGGGGGGCCTAGAGGGCTGGCCGGGGCGACGGTGGCGAGTTGTTTCAGGGCGGCGAGGTGGCGCTGGGGCCAGCGGTTCAGGCTCAAGGGGGTGCAGGTTGAAGATGAACTGCAGGCCCTCCCTAAACTACATGTCAAGTGCCTCTCTGCTACTATTGCGTTCAGTTTCGACAGTAGCATTCAGATTCCACAATAAATTTCACTTTCGATAGTTAAGTTCAGAGTCAACAGTTTTTACCTCATCTGTTGTAGTCAGGTGGTTTTTGGTGATGTTAATTTTACATCCATTTTAAATCATCTATTGGAGATGCTATTAGAATCCCACTTGAGAATGACGATGTCTGTCTTGTGCTGCTTCAGCCTTGACGTGTTACGGCTCACCGGAGCTGCTCCAACGACAGAACGATCCATCACAACAGAGCAGTGCCCTGGATGCCGTCTACAGATTCCTCAGATCTTCCTCCACACGTTCAGCGACCAACCCAATGATGCTGAGGTCGACACGGCTACAGCAAAGAGGTTATACACTTGTGCATCACTTATTACTATACATTCACGTCGATCCATTAGGGCTATTTTGGTTCAACAGAAAAACATCGATCCACTGGTTGTTAGCATCACTCTAAATTTCTGCATGCTCTCCTTACATAATCTCACCATATTTTTTTCGTATGCATGTCAGATATTGTACACAGTCATGCTGAACATGTCGAGAAAAAGAGAAGAGTTTTGCGCGACAATACAATGTCATGCAGAAGTCGCTCCATGGTGGGTTCAATGGCAAACCCTCCCCACCCCTCTCTAGATTGTAATCCAGAGGAAGATATCTGTTCTGAGGCGGATTCAGACACCGCTGACCACTCCTATTTACCCCCCAAGGTGTTTGCTCTACCTTGGCATGATGATGTTAGTCATATCATGCATATGTTGCCTTGCAGTGCCTACTTTTGACGTCATATATGTCATCTACTTAGTTTACACATGTTCTATAATGCCACCTATTTAGTTTCTATATCATATATGGGAATTATGCAGTCTCAAGTTGAAAGTGCAACTATCCCCGGGTGGTTTTGGTAATTCCTAACAACATATAGCTCATTGAGCTAACATTATTCCAAGATTAATATTTCAGGAAAAGCTCAATGAATGGCATGGCATGGATGAGGAAAGTGGATCCCTCAAAATTCTAAGGACAAAAGTTTGGCTCAAGCTTCAAGATCAAGACTCTACATTTTATATTTTAGTGATCCAAGATCACATTGCGTCTATAGGAAAAGCCAATACTATCAAGGAGGGATGAGGTGTTGCTTAATGGCTTGCTTGCTCAAAGTGCTTAGTGATATGCTCCAAAACCCTCAACTACCTTCCCACATCCACATATGACCTAAACCAAAAGTCAAACTCGTCCACACCGATTCTATCTATCCGGCGCCACCGAGTTTCAAATGTCATAGCCACTGCCACAAACCCTAGGCAAATCGGTTTCACCGATAGGGATCTCGGTCTCACCGAGATGGGATTGTAATCTCTCTGTTTCCCTTCGTAACGTTTCGGTCTTACCGAGATGAGAGATCGGTCCCACCGAGATTGCAATGTAAACTCTCTATTTCCCTTTTGTAACATTTCGGTGTCACCAAGATGAGTGAATCGGTCCCACCGAGTTTACCTGACCAACTCTCTAGTTAGCTTATTACCAAAATCGGTCCCACCGATTGTGTGTAATCGGTCACACCGAGATTACGTTATGCCCTAACCCTAACCATATCGGTCCTACCGAGTTGCATCTCAGTCCCACCGAAAATCCTAACGGTCACTAGGTTTGCTGAATTGGTCCGACCGAGTTTAACCATTCGGTCTCACCGAGTTTGGGAAATTGTGTGTAACGGTTAGATTCTGTGTGGAGGCTATATATACCCCTCCATCCACTCTTCATTCGTAGAGAGAGCCATCAGAACATACCTACACTTCCAATACACATTTTCTGAGAGAGAACCACCTACACTTGTGTTGAGGTCAAGATATTCCATACCAACCATATGAATCTTGATCTCTAGCCTTCCCCAAGTTGCTTTCCACTCAAATCTTCTTTCCACCAAATCCAAATCCCGTGAGAGAGAGTTGAGTGTTGGGGAGACTATCATTTGAAGCACAAGAGCAAGGAGTTCATCATCAACACACCATTTGTTACTTCTTGGAGAGTGGTGTCTCCTAGATTGGCTAGGTGTCACTTGGGAGCCTCCAACAAGATTGTGGAGTTGAACAAAGCAGTTTGTAAGGGTAAGGAGATCGCCTACTTCGTGAAGATCTACCGCTAGTGAGGCAAGTCCTTCGTGGGAGACGGCCATCATGGAATAGACAAGGTTGCTTCTTCGTGGACCCTTCGTGGGTGGAGCCCTCCGTGGACTCGCGCAACCGTTACCCTCCGTGGGTTGAAGTCTCCATCAACGTGGATGTACGATAGCACCACCTATCGGAACCACGACAAAAACATCCGTGTCTCGAATTGCGTTTGAATCCTCCAAACCCTTCCCTTTACATTTTTGCAAGTTGCATGCTTTACTTTCCGCTGCTCATATACTCTTTTTCATGCTTGCTTGAATTGTGTGGAGATTGCTTGACTTGTGCTAAGATAGCTAAAATCTGCCAAGAACTAAAATTGGGAAAAGGCTAGATTTTTATTTGGTCAAGTAGTCTAATCACCCCGCCTATAGACATACTTTCGATCCTACAAGTGGTATCAGAGCTTTGGTCTCCATTTGCTTTGATTTCCATAGCTTTTGGTGGTCATAGCCTTGGTTTCACAACCTAGGAGAGTATGGCGTCTAGCAAGGGAAATTATCACCGTAGAGGTCCTTACTTTGATGGTACTAATTTTGCTAGTTGGAAGCATAAGATGAAAATGCATATTCTTGGACATTACCCCGCCGTTTGGGCTATTGTGTGTGTTGGCTTGCAAGGTGAATTCTTTGATGGGAAAGAACCAAATCGTGAAGCTACCGCGGATGAGTTGAAGATGCTATAATACAATGCTCAAGCTTGTGATATCCTCTTCAACGGATTGTGCCCTGAAGAATTCAACAAAATCAGCCATCTTGAGAATGCAAAGGAAATTTGGGATACTTTGATTGACATGCATGAAGGTACCGACTCCGTCAAGGAATCCAAGTTGGATGTGCTTCAAAGTCAACTTGACAAGTTCAAAATGAAGGATGGTGAAGGTGTCGCTGAAATGTACTCTAGGCTTGCTCTTATCAAAAATGAGATTGCCGGCTTAGGGAGTGAAGAGATGATCGATAGATTCATCATCAAGAAAATCCTAAGAGCCTTGGATGGAAAATATGAACTGTGTGCACATTGATCCAAATGATTCCCAATTAAAAAGATCTCAAGCCAACGGAAGTCATCAGAAGAATTGTTGCTCATGAGATGTCACTCAAGGATAAAGAGGAACTTCACAACAAATCAAGTGGTTCTTACAAAGCCTCATGTGAAGCCCCCACATCATCGAGTGAGAAACAAACCTTCAATGAAGAATTGAGCTTAATGGTGAAGAACTTCAACAAGTTCTACAAGAGTAGAAGCAAAGAGAGAAGCTCCAAATCAAGGTCCTACAATGACAAAAGATCTTCTAGTCGAGAGCGAAACTGCTACAATTGTGGAAGGCCCGGACACTATTCCAATGAGTGTACGGCCCCCTACAAGAGAAGAGAAGATTCTCCCAAGAGAAGAAGTAGAAGAGAAGAATCACCATCTAGAGAAAGAAGGAGTAGAGATGATCGTTATGAACGAAGACCCTCACGGAGAAGCAAGGATTCGGAAAGAAAGGACAAGTCAGCAAGGAGCTACACAAAACGAAGACATCAAGCTCATGTTGGTGAATGGGTATCCGACTCCGACTCCGACAACCACTCCGAGAGAAGCTATCACTCCGACTCCGAATATACTCAAGATGAAGGTGTTGCCGGTCTAGCACTTGTGACAACCAACTCCTATGACATATTTGACTCACCAAATGAAGGAGTTGGAATATGCTTCATGGCTAAAGGCCCAAAGGTATCACACCCCGAGTATGTTGATTTCAATAGTGATTAAGATGACTTGTTAGGTGATGATGATTTACTTGTTGACAACTCTAGTGATGAATACTATGATGAAACGTCAATTAATCATGCTAATCAAGATAAAATGAATGACAATGATAAGGAGAAGATTGAGTCTCTAACTAAAGAACTAAACACTCTTAAGTTAGCTCATGAAACTATCTTAGGAGATCATCGAGAACTTCTAAGGACTCATGAGAAATTGTGCTTTGAAAAGCTCAACCTTGAGCAAGAGCATGAGTTCTTAAAAGCAATCAATGATGATCTTCGCAAGAAAAGTTCTTCTTACATTGCCAAGCGTTTACTCTTATCCACTTACATGCCTCAAGTCAAGTCTAGTAACAAGAACAAGAAAGATTCTTCCTCTTGTAGTAACAATAATCATGCTAAATCCAATATTGTTGCTTCTAGTAGTTCTATTGATTCCACTAATGATTCTCTTAGCCAAGTTACACTTGAGCAAGAAAATAGCTTATTGAAGGGAATTATAGAGAAAGGTGTTTACAAGAGCCTTGCCGGAAGTAAGCAATTCGAGGAAATTGTACGCAAGCAAGGAAGGCACCGGAAGAATCAAGGTGTTGGTTTTGAATGAAAGTTCAATGCCAATGGAGTTGAGTGGGAAGAAGATCAATACCCCAAGACGAAGTTTGTTCCTCAACAAGAGAAGTATGATCCTACTTCTCTCAAAGGGACACAAGCTCAAGATGATCTTCGACCACAAGACCACAAGCAAAAAGGCAAGGACAAGCTTCAAGAGGAAATTGATGCATTTGAAGAAGCTCCTAAGGCCTTGGTCAAGTGGGTTCCCAATACTACTTCAAGTTCCACTTCACCAAGTACAACTACAACACCGAGGATTCCCATCAAGATGGTGTGGATCCCGAAGAAGAAGAACTAGAGAGTTCTTGAGGGTGACTCCGCCAACATACTTCACTCTTATCATCTTGGCAAGAACAAGTGCAATCAACTTCCACATCTTGCACTAGTTCAAGGAGTCAGAAACCCTCTTGTTGGTAAGATAAGGGAGAAGGTAACCTAAAAGCTTTCATAGACATCATCTTGTGTGTGCATCACTCTATGTATATGGATAACCTTGTTTGTTCCTTGTGGGACTAACCCGTGTAGGTATTGAAAGTGCAACTCACTCCAATGGATAGCTCCAAATGATCTACATCAACATTGAGCATCCACATCTTCAACATCTACATGAAGTCATCATCGACAAAACCCAAGGTTAGTTCATCCCTCTTAGGGGGGATCTCACATCTAGGGGGAGATTTACTCTAAGAATTGAGCTAAAGCAACTCTAATGGTGTGAACACAACAATGCTTTATGTAAAACTGGTAACCCCACTTGTACATAAACGATGAGTATGACCTATGATCAAATGTTCTCATTTGACTCCTAAGTCAATATACTCATACATAGATGACCTAGTCATTGCAAATTGTTTGATAGATGCTAGAATTGGTTGTGCATGCTTTGCCACATATTTCAATTGCCATTTTACTATGTGAGCATGTTGATTGCATATTTTACTCATTCAAGGACATCCACTTGTTGTTTTGATTGATTGGGTTTCTTTTCTTTTGCCAAGTGGATGGACAAGAATGCCTAAGAACCCTCTCTAGCTATCTATGTTTTTCTCGTCTCAAACACTATTCATGATACATCACAAAATTTGATCAAGTCAGATTCGAACCACTCTGTGTGAGGAGCACTCGGAGTCCCCGATTCGTCATAGACTTAAACTTCCAAAACTTCTTTGTGTGTTTCGGTCTGACCGATTCATCCATTTCGGTCATACTGAGATCACTAAGTCGATGTAGGTTTTCAATCTCGGTGCAACCGATTTGAACCTTTCGGTCACACCGAGTTGCTGTAACTGTCAACAGTTATGCATCTCGGTGCCACCGAGTTGTTCCACTCGGTCACACCGACAGGGTCGGGCTATATATACTCACGGGAAATTTTTTGGAAATTTCTCCGAAACCCCTTCGCCTGCGCATAGCTCGCTCTGCCTCCTGGGTCTCCGGATTGTCCTCCTCGTCGCCAGCCGCCTCCTATCGCTGGTCTCCGCTGCCGTCAGCAGAATTCTTCCCCGCCGTTGCCTCCGTAGCGAGTTCATCGCCGAACTAGGGTATGGACTCGATCACAGTGCTATCCCCGTCCGATTCCTAGCACATTGTGTTCATTATGATTCTTACCATGATTGAAACACTTCTATCCAGTCAAAACACTCCGTAGATTAGAGTTGAATCGAAAATTTAGGGTTAGGTTTCCGTCGAAACCATCTCGGACCCACCGGGTTGCAGAACTCGGTTCCACCGATTCGGCCAAGGCCATTGCACATGTGGTTCTCGGTCTGACCGAGAATTGCAAATCGGTGTGACCGAGTTCAGGACTTTGTGAAACCCTAGCAGTCTCAGTGCCACCGAACTGTGACACGGTCTGACCAAGTTTACTAGTTTAGGTTCCAACAGTTGCTTCGGTATCACCGAGTTTGCAGATCGGTTGATCCGAAATGCTTTCTGTGGAAAACTAAAACTAAGTTTTTGACTCATTCTTTTGCAAAAACCTCTGCATTTTGTGATGCTCATCCACTCTATCTCATCTATATCTATTCACAGGGTCTGCAGTTAGTGTTTGCAACATGTCTGACCAGAGTGACAACCAGAACAGGTCAGAGGAGCAGGTTCACCTGAGTGAGGGCACTAGTCCCTCTAGCAGTTCAGATGATGGTAGCAGGAGCACCCCAAGAAATTTGCCAAAGGCTGCCACTAGAGCAAGCAAGAAGAAAACTTCAGAGTCTGAGGATGAAGACTATGTGGCCACTGAGGATGAGGCCACATCAAAGAAGAAAGTGGTTAAGAAGGAGTACAGCTCAACTGTAGTTAAGCCAGGGATGAAGATCAGAAGGCCAGTAGGAAGACAACCAATGTCTAAGGCCAGAGCATCCTCTCAAGCATCTTTGGAATCTCAACCCAAAGAGCCTGCTGTAGAAGGAAAGAAAAGGAAGGAAAGGGTCAAGAAGACCATGGCCAGAGTGATTGGAAAGGCTTCCATGATGGAAGAAGAAGAGGAACAAGAGTTTGTTGCACCAGCACCCAAGGCACAGAAGCTTATGGGTGATGCTATCAGGACAGGGGATGCATCATCAAAGCCCAAAGAAGCACCCAAAGCTGCCTCCAAGCCCAAGACTGCACCAAAGAGAAATACCAGAAACATACCAGCCGCTGAGATGAAGAAGGCCCCAGTGCCTGAGACTGTTGCTGAAGAAGAAGATGAAGAGCATGTTCTGAGAAAATTGAAGCCAAAAATTCCAGACCACAATGATGCTCATCCTGTGGCTGAGAACATGAAGATCAGGAGAGACTCAGGACTGAGGAAATGGAGAGAGACAGATCCATATGCTACCAGGAGAAGGACTGCTGTTGGTTACAGGTTCCACACAAAGGAACAACAGGATTTCTATGAGACAGTGCTGCTGGACAAGAAGCCTATAGTGTGTGATATGAGGTGGGTCAACTGGACCTACATGAAGGAAAATGAGGAACACTATCCTGGTGTGTTTGGCAGCTTCTGTGCTTGTGGAGTTGCAGACTTTGTTGGGCAGAAGCTCACAAAGTGGAATGAGGAGCTCATAATGCAATTCTACTCCATAGCACACTTCTATCCAGATGGCAGAATAGTTTGGATGTCTGAAGGTATGAGATACCAATCAACTATTGAGGAATGGGCCAATATGATCAATGCCCCAAAGGAAATTAAAGATGACTTGGATGTTTATGCCAAGAAAAAGATGGATCACAATTCTATGTCACAGATGTACAAGGAGATTCCTGAAGATGCTCTTGAGACTTTCAAGTTCGGGTCAGTCCATTTTCTTCTGTTGGGACTGCCAACGATCAACTGGATCCTAAGGCACACTCTTTTGCCCAAGTCAGGTGACCACAACATGATCAGAGGGCATGCAATTAACTTGCTACATATATTTGATGTGCCACAGAAGTTCAAGGTCATGAGCCTTATAGTTGAGACTATCAAGAGGACATCAGCTGACCAGAAAAGAAGTTGTGGATATGCCCCACAGATCCAGGAGTTGATAAACTCAAAGATGGGCACAGGCACATACTTGTTGGATAAGGAACACTTGCCTATCTATCCTGACTTCGAGGACAACCAAGTTGTGATGAATGAAGATGAACCCTCCTTAGTGCAAGCACAAGCAAAGAAGGAGAAGGCAAAAATGGAGAAGGCTGCCAAGATGCCAACTCAAGAGGAGGCATCTGAATACTTTTTGAAAAGCAAGCAGGACCAGCTTGGTTAGTTGATAGCATCATCTCTGAGGATTGAGAAGGGGTTGTCCACCCTAACTCAAAACCAGCAGAGCCTGGAAAGAATCATGGAACAAAAAATCTATGATTTAGATGTCAAAGTAACTGAGATTCAGTCAGTTGTGGAGCAGCTACAGGATGACATGCAGGAGAGGAAGGGCAGAACAACCACTGATGCATTTGCCAGAGTGCCTCGAGCTCAGAGATCTGCTGCAGTGCCTGTACCGGACACTAGAGCCATTTCATCTGCACCAGCTATAGCTTCAGTGCCACCAGCTCCAGCACCTACCCCATCAGCTCCGTCTACTTCAACTGAAGCCTTCGTCCTTGGAGTTCTTCGGACACCACCACCTGAAGACCAAGCTTGAGAGACATTCTAGTGCTATGCATTTTCTATGAACTTTTTGGTAACTTGTTGCCAAAGGGGGAGAAAATGTATAGATCATAGGCTTCGAGAGAGAGAGTTTGCTTTTTGTTCTCTCTTGTCTTCTTGGTTGAACTTTGTTTTTCTTTTGATTGCTTGAGATACTACGCTATTATATGTGAGACATTGATGATCATGTGGTTGATCATAAGCTACACTTATGCTTGTTAGATGATATTATCTTACTTATCCTTATATGATCATTCACTTTGCTTGGTGATGAGTGCATGTATTTAATTCTTATCATTTTGAGCGCTCCACCAAGATGTATGTGACATGGAAGAGTAACCCATGATCCTAACTCATTGTGCATTTGCAGTCCAAAGCAAATCTTAAGATATGCACAAATTTAGGGGGAGCTCTTGCTTTTCACATACTTCTCAAAGCGACGATATCTTTCACTCTTATTATCATTTGTCGAAGCTTTGATCTATATGTTGTCATCAATTACCAAGGGGGAGATTGAAAGTGCAACTATCCCCGGGTGGTTTTGGTAATTCCTAACAACATATAGCTCATTGAGCTAACATTATTCCAAGATTAATATTTCAGGAAAAGCTCAATGAATGGCATGGCATGGATGAGGAAAGTGGATCCCTGAAAATTCTAAGGACAAAAGTTTGGCTCAAGCTTCAATATCAAGACTCTACATTTTATATTTTAGTGATCCAAGATCACATTGAGTCTCTAGGAAAATCCAATACTATCAAGGAGGGATGAGGTGTTGCTTAATGGCTTGCTTGCTCAAAGTGCTTAGTGATATGCTCCAAAACCCTCAACTACCTTCCCACATCCACATATGACCTAAACCAAAAGTCAAACTCGGCCCCACCGATTCTATCTATCCGGCGCCACCGAGTTTCAAATGTCATAGCCACTGCCACAAACCCTAGGCAAATCGGTTTCACCGATAGCGATCTCGGTCTCACCGAGATGGGATTGTAATCTCGGTGTTTCCCTTCATAACGTTTCGGTCTTACCGAGATGAGCGAGCGGTTCCACCGAGATTGCAATGTAAACTCTCTGTTTCCTTTTGTAACATTTCGGTCTCACCAAGATGAGCGAATCGGTCCCACCGATTTTACCTGACCAACTCTCTGGTTAGCTTATTACCAAAATCGGTCCCACCGAGTTTGTGTAATCGGTCACACCAAGATTACGTTATGCCCTAACCCTAACCATATCGGTCCTACCGAGTTGCATCTCAGTCCCACCGAAAATCCTAACGGTCACTAGGTTTGCTGAATCGGTCCGACCGAGTTTAACCATTCGGTCCCACCGAGTTTGGAAAATTGTGTGTAACGGTTAGATTCTATGTGGAGGCTATATATACCCCTCCACCCACTCTTCATTCGTAGAGAGAGCCATCAGAACATACCTACACTTCCAATACACATTTTCTGAGAGAGAACCACCTACACTTGTGTTGAGGTCAAGATATTCCATTCCAACCATATGAATCTTGATCTCTAGCCTTCCCCAAGTTACTTTCCACTCAAATCTTCTTTCCACCAAATCCAAATCCTGTGAGAGAGAGTTGAGTATTGGGGGAGACTATCATTTGAAGCACAAGAGCAAGGAGTTCATCATCAACACACCATTTGTTACTTCTTTGAGAGTGGTGTCTCCTAGATTGGCTAGGTGTCACTTGGGAGCCTCCAACAAGATTGTGGAGTTGAACCAAGGAGTTTGTAAGGGCAAGGAGATCGCCTACTTCGTGAAGATCTACCGCTAGTGAGGCAAGTCCTTCGTGGGCGACGGCCATGATGGAATAGACAAGGTTGCTTCTTTGTGGACCGTTCGTGGGTGGAGCCCTCCGTGGACTCACGCAACCGTTACCCTCCGTGGGTTGAAGTCTCCATCAACGTGGATGTACAATAGCACCACCTATCGGAACCACGACAAAAAAATCTGTGTCTCCAATTGCGTTTGAATCCTCCAAACCCTTCCCTTTACATTCTTGCAAGTTGCGTGCTTTACTTTCCGCTGCTCATATACTCTTTTGCATGCTTGCTTGAATTGTGTGGAGATTGCTTGACTTGTGCTAAGATAGCTAAAATCTGCCAAGAACTAAAATTGGGAAAAGGCTAGATTTTTATTTGGTCAAGTAGTCTAATCACCCCCCTATAGACATACTTTCGATCCTACACATGTCTTTTAGCCAGCCATAATATATGTGAAATGTGCAATGCCATCCTTTTTAACCAGGCATCATATATTTGAATGATATCTTGCCCATCCTTTTCTTCATTATATTTCCATTTGTCAACAATGTTTGTACATTAAACTACTCTTCCCATGAATCAGCCATTTGGGTGGGAGATGGAAAAATCTGGAGTGAAAACAAGGCCTTCAGAGCAGACAGTGCTACCTGTCGAAGCAGATCTCTTGTTGGGCCCCGATAGCTCCTCAGAGATGGATTAAGAGAAAGATCATATCATGCATACAGTGTCTTGCATTGCATAGTTTAGACATCATATACACAATATTCAACACCATGTTCTTAGTTCAGACATCATATCGAATGCCCTCTGTTTAGCATATAAATCACATATGTGAATTAAATGATGCGATCCTGATTACTTAGATAACATGTAGGTGAATTATGTCATGCGATCCTGTTTAGTTATTCATCATATCTTTGAATTATGTTATGCTATGCTATCCAGTTTAGATAGACATCATATATGTGAAATTATATCATGCTATCCATTTTAGTTAAACAATATACATGTCAACTATTTCATGCCCTCTTTTTTCCACACTATCTATTGCATCTGTCTCTCATACACTGTCTATACATTCAACTATGTTTCCTGTTTATCAGCCATTTGAATTGGAGCGGGTGATGCCAGTATCTAGCGGACTGAAAACACGGTCTTCAAATAAAACAGTGCTACCTCTTGGTGGAGATAGCACCCCGGTTGTACATGCACAAGAACCAGCCCTACCACACATAACCCAAACTATCGCAGATTGTACCCCTACTACGATGGACAGAGAACCGGCTTCACCCAACCTAACCCCAACCCCAGCCGATAGTAACCCAGTTCCTGTTGACACAGCACCATCTCCACCACAGAGCTCCCAAACAAGAGCAGTTAGTAAGGCAGCTCCAGTGCCCAAAGGGCCAGTACTATCATGGCGAACCCCAACTCCACCAGTTAGTACGCCTATTCCTGTGGAGGAAGCACAACCAGCTAGTCATAGTTTAGCTTCTATCGCATTTCATGTTGTTAAATCGTAAGTGCGTATCTTCCCATATTGGAAATATTATACAGAAGATGAAGGAAAATGCCAGTTGTAGGTGTTTATCCAGGAGTTATGTGTAAGTAATGTTATTCATGGCAATTACTTTGCTTCGTCCCATACATCCTACCTCCATGATGGTTATAATACAGCAAATTTTCCCATTTTTCTCTATAGAGAAGGACCGATTTGGAAACTTAGGATGAGGTAACCTGTGCTAATACCTCTGCTATCTTCAAGAATGCTTGGTGGCAGTATCAGAATTACCTGAAGAAAATGTACTTCACCGGCAAAGAAACTCATCAAATTCCCTTAGGTTCTCCTGAGACACGTTTACTGGACGATGACTGGGAACGCCTTGTTCTGTACTGGTCCCGAACCAAGAATGTGGTAAGGTCTATGAGCTCATTTTCTATTTTTAAGTATTATATTCTTGCGTCTTACTGTACTCTGTTCATGTAGAACTAGTGCCTAAACCTGAAGAACAACAGTTCTAGTTTAAGATTCCATTGCTATCATAGTTCAAAAAAGCGCTAGGCATTAATTGTGCGTTTTGCCACCGCCTTGCGCTTTACTGACCAAAGCGCATGCTTATGCGCAGTTATGCACAGTTTATGCGTAGGTATGCGCAAAGCGTTTTGCCAACTCCTAGAGCCGAGGCGCGCTTCAGCGCTCGCTTAGGCACGCCTTTTTTAACTATGATTGCTTTGCTCTTGTATCATTGTATTTACTCATACAAACTTATTTTTAAATTGAAGGATCCAATCAAAACTCCAATGGCACAGCAGGTATGTTCACGCATGTTTCTTTAATAGATTTGCTCTTATCAATAGCTCTATTGATTTCAATTTCAATTGTGTATACAGTTGACTTTCATATCATGCACATTACTAGCATCACAACAGAGCCAATAGTGTTGTTGTACATGTAGACACATGGTACCCATCTGAAATCTTGTTGTGCCGTGTAGTTTCCCACGCTTTGTATTCTTTCACTACTGCTTTGTCTTGAACTGATATGATTTGAACCGTGTCTCTATTTTGATTTGGCAAGACAATGCAGTGACCATAGGACATAGATATATGTTTGTTTGATGCTTTTATTATATACTAGTACTTGGCAATAGAAGACTTGGTAGTTTAATCCTGTCCACCTTACTAATGAACTGGTTCACCGAAATGAGTTTCATATACTAGTACATGCTAAACTTGTTATTTGTCTGCTTGTTTCTTCTTTTAGAATGCTGACAGAATATTGGGGAAGAGTGCCTTATTAAGCAATGGTAAAGGAAGTAATGCAGATAAGGTTCAGGATAGTGACACATCCTTGTTGGTCTCCAACAAAGCTGATAAAACAGCTAAGGAAGACTATCTTGAAGACAGCGAGACAACCCCAAAGTTCTGTCTTGGTTTAGTGTTCGAGTTACTGGCCACTACCGCTTGCACAAGCTATTCAAACTCACTGTCTAAATCATTTCGGTTTTTTGAGTCTCAACTACAAGCTGAAAGACATCGACCAGCTGTGCTGTGACAAGAAGCGGAAGGACCGCGGAAGTCCCTGGAGCATTCAGATGCATACTTTCTGGTGAAACACCAAGCGTTGGAGGATTTTAGTGCCAAACAGGACAAAGCTATTCAGCTTGCTAAGCTTATTGCCAGCATGGTGGATACCCAGGATAACGTTTCTTGAGCTCTTATGAAGTTGTTTCAGTTATGCTCTTGTTTTGCTGCCGCGTTTATTTGCACTGGTGGCCAATTTTGACGACCAGTGTATGTAATGTGCTGCTTTGTTCCCTATATTTGCACTGGTGGCGAACTTTGATGCCCAGTGGATGTAATATGTGTAATAGCGGTAATAGGCTAGCATTAATTGCTTGCTTATTTATTTCCTTATTGTCTTGTTTAGTTGTTTGCTTGTAGTCACTGCAGTTCTTTTTCTGTTTTTTTTCTAGTGGCCATAATAGCCTATTTTTGGTAACTAGGCCAAAATAATCATGGCAACACACGGACTATTGTAACCATGGGCCTCCTGCAGGCCGTATGATCCATGGGCCTTCGTCCGGCCGTAGGATCCATCGGCCTTCTATACGGGCCTTAGGGTCCATGGGCCTTCTATGTGCCGTAGGGTCCATGGGCCTTCTACAGGCCATACGATCCATGGGCCTTCTATGGGCCGTACTATCCATGGACCTCATACGGGCCATAGGATCCATGGGCCTTCTACGGGGCGTATCATTATTTCACCAATCATGGGCCGTACTAGTCGTGGACCATAACGGGCTATTAATAGGCCATATTTGATAACTCTATGAAAACAGCCCAACGGGGTTTTTTGACATGAAAACGGCCTAATGTATTAACGGTCCGCAAACGGGCCGACTATAACGACGGGCTGAATTTGGCCCACAAGCAGAAAATGACAGTAACGGGCCGTATGTAACCGAATGCTGCAAATGAGCCCAAGAATCAATGGGCCCTGAGAAGGCCGAAAGATAACTTAGGTTGGAAACGGCCCAATGGAATAACGGGTCGTTAATGGGTATAAAGTGATACACTGTTCATTACGGGCTAGTTTCACCACGGGCCGTTAATGGGCCAAGAGTTACAAAGGTCCTCATATGGGCCGAAAGAAGTCATGGGCCACACATGGGCCGGAAGTTAAAACAAGCTGAATCATATTGGACGGCCCAGATGACGCTACTGGGCCTAATTCGGATAGGGCATAATGGGCCCTGGGTTAGCGGGCTGTAAATGGGCTATATGCGAACAGGCCGTTAACAGGCTTTCTATGGGCCGGCCCGCCACCTTTTGACCAAGTCAAACGGGCCGGCCTTTTCACAGGAATGGGCCTTTGTTTGGCCGTGCCACGTGTCGCTGTATCATAGGCGCCTTCGGTCCAATGAGCGGATGACATCTGTCCCGACGGTGAGCCGACACGTGTTTCCTCCAGCCAATGATTATTTTAACGTGGAAAATCCCCATTGGTCGGGGCTGTTAACGGGTTATCGGATCCAAAACCCGACCCGATAGCTTAACGGCGTTCCGTTATGGTGGATGCCATGTGTCGGTCACCCTTGACGAAAGCACTTCTGTGACGCGTGATCTATCGTCATGGAAGTGGACGCTTCCGTGATGATAATTTTGGTAATGTCATGGAACACTTCTACGACAACACAGGTATGGCTATCTTGATTCTGTCACAAAATCGTCATGGATGTACATGCATGACAAAAAACGCGACCTACTGTGACAAACACGTATCATCACGGAAGTGTATTTTTTGTAGTGATATAAAGTGCATTGAATACTATGATAAGTTTGATACTTGATGCTTGTTTTGAGATATGAAAAGTTTGCGATTCCCGTAGCATGCACGTATGGTGAACCGTTATGTGAATAAGTTGGAGCATGATTTATTTATTGATTGTCGTCCTTATGAGTGGCGGTCGGGGACGAGCGATGGTCTTTTCCTACCAATCTATCCCCCTAGGAGCATGCACGTAATACTTTGCTGATTTTTGCAACAAGTATATGAGTTCTTTATGACTAATGTTGAGTCCATGGATTATACGCACTCTCATCCTTCCACCATTGCTAGCCTCTCTAATACCGCGCACTTTTCGCTGGTATCATACACCCACCATATACCTTCCTCAAAACAGCCACCATACCTACCTATCATGGCATTTCCATAGCCGTTCCGAGATATATTGCCATGCAACTTACCACTGTTTTGTTTATTATGACACGCTTCATCATTGTCATATTGCTTTGCATGATCATGTACTTGACATCGTATTTGTGGCAAAGCCACCGATCATAATTCTTTCATACATGTCACTTTGATTCATTGCACATCCCGGTACACCGCCGAAGGCATTCATATAGAGTCATATTTTGTTCTAAGTATCGAGTTGCAATTCTTGAGTTGCAAGTAAATAAAAAGTCTGATGATCATCATTATTAGAGCATTGTCCCAGTGAGGAAAGGATGATGGAGACTATGATTCCCCCACAAGTCGGGATGAGACTCTGGACAAAAAAAGAGGCCATAAAAAAAGAGAAGGCCCCAAAAAACAAAAAAACAAACAAAGAGAAAAAATGAGAGAAAAAGAGAGAAGGGGCAATGCTACTATCCTTTTACCACACTTATGCTTCAAAGTAGAATCATGATCTTCATGATAGAGAGTCTCCTATGTTGTCCCTTTCATATATTAGTGGGAATCTTTCATTATAGAACTTGGCTTGTATATTCCAATGATGGGCTTCCTCAAAATGCCCTAGGTCTTCGTGACCAAGCGAGTTGGATGCACACCCACTTAGTTTGTTTTTGAGCTTTCATACACTTATAGCTCTAGTGCATCCATTGGATGGCAATCCCTACTCACTCACATTGATATCTATTGATGGGCATCTCCATAGCCCGTCGATACACCTAGTTGATGTGAGACTATCTTCTCCTTTTTGTCTTCTCCACAACCACCATTCTATTCCACCTATAGTGCTATGTCCATGGCTCACGCTCATGTATTGCATGAAGATTGAAAAAGTTTGAGAACATCAAAAGTATGAAATAATTACTTGGCTTGTCATCGGTGTTGTGCATGATTTAAATATTTTGTGTGGTGAAGATAGAGCATACCTAGACTATATGATTTTGTAGGGATAGCTTTCTTTGGCCATGTTATTTTGAGAAGACATAATTGCTTGGTTAGTATGCTTGAAGTATTATTATTTTTATGTCAATATTAAACTTTTGTCTTGAATCTTATGGATCTGAATATTCTTTCCACAATAAATAGAATTACATGGATAAATATGTTAGGTAGCATTCCACATCAAAAATTCTGTTTTTATCATTTACCTACTCGAGGACGAGCAAGAATTAAGCTTGGGGATGCTGATACGTCTCCAACGTATCTATAATTTTTGATTGTTCCATGATATTATACTATTTGTTTTGGATGTTTATGGGTTTTATTAAACACTTTTATATTATTTTTGGGACTAAGCTATTAACCCAGAGCCCAGTGCCAGTTTCTGTTTTTCCCTTGTTTCAGTGTTTCACAGAAAAGGAATATCAAACGGAGTCCAAATGGAATGAAACCTTCGGGAGCGTGATTTTTGGAACGAACGTGATCCAGGAGACTTGGAGTTGAAGTCAAGGAAGCTTCGAGGTGGCCTTGAGGCAGGGAGGCGCGCCTGCCCCCCTGGGCATGCCCCCACCCTCATGGGCCCCTCGTGGCTCCCCTGACCGTCTTCTTTCGCCTATATATGTCCATATACCCTAAAAACATCGGGAGTCCCGCCGCCAGAAGCCTCCTTAGCCACCGAAAACCAATCTAGACCCGTTCCGGCACCCTGCCGGAGGGGGGAATCCCTCTCCGGTGGCCATCTTCATCATCTCGGCGTTCTCCATGACGAGGAGGGAGTAGTTCACCCTCGGAGCTGAGGGTATGTACTAGTAGCTATGTGTTTGATCTCTCTCTCTCTCATGTTCTTGAGGTGGTATGATCTTGATGTATCACGAGCTGTGCTATTATAGTTGGATCTTATGATGTTTCTCCCCCTCTACTCTCTTGTGATGAATTGAGTTTTCGCTTTGAAGTTATCTTATTGGATTGAGTCTTTAAGGATTTGAGAATAATTGATGTATGTCTTGCATGTGCTTATCTGTAGTGACAATGGGATATCACGTGATCCACTTGATGTATGTTTTGGTGATCAACTTGTGAGTTCTGTGACCTCGTGAACTTATGCATAGGGGTTGGCACACGTTTTCGTCTTGACTCTCCGATAGAAACTTTGGGGCACTCTTTGAAGTTCTTTGTGTTGGTTGAATAGATGAATTTGAGATTGTGTGATGCATACCGTATAATCATACCCACGGATACTTGAGGTGACATTGGAGTATCTAGGTGACATTAGGGTTTTGGTTGATTTGTGTCTTAAGGTGTATTATAGTACGAACTCTATGATAGATTGAACAGAAAGAATAGCTTCATGCTATTTTACTACGGACTCTTGAATAGATCGATCAGAAAGGATAACTTTGAGGTGGTTTTGTACCCTACCATAATCTCTTTGTTTGTTCTCCGCTATTAGTGACTTTGGAGTGAGTCTTTGTTGCATGTTGAGGGATAGTTATATGATCCAATTATGTTATTATTGTTGAGAGAACTTGCACTAGTGAAAGTATGAACCCTAGGCCTTGTTTCCTAGCATTGCAAGACCGTTTGTGCTCACTTTTATCATTAGTTACCTTGCTGTTTTTATATTTTCAGATTAAAAAAACCTATATCTACCATCCATATTGCACTTGTATCACCATCTCTTCGCCGAACTAGTGCACCTATACAATTTACCATTGTATTGGGTGTGTTGGGGACACAAGAGACTCTTTGTTATTTGGTTGCAGGGTTGCTTGAGAGAGACCATCTTCATCCTATGCCTCCCACGGATTGATAAACCTTAGGTCATCCACTTGAGGAAAATTTGCTACTGTCCTACAAACCTCTGCACTTGGAGGCCCAACAACGTCTACAAGAAGAAGGTTGTGTAGTAGACATCAGATCTCGCGTAGGCCACCCGTGTCGATTGCCGTTCTAAATTTACCCATGATCCTATGGTTGATGTTGTTGTTGTTGTTCTTGTCTCTAGCCTCGTGGATAATGTTGAAATCGCCGTTGATAAGCCACGCTTGTCCAGGCGTAGGGGCAACTCTAGCAATTTCTGCGAGGAAATCATCTTTCCTATCCTCATCTGAGGGCCCGTAAACCGTGGTTAGCCAGAAATCTTTGCCTGTTTATCCAATCTGCACCTTTGCTGTGATAGAGAATTTCCCTATCGAGTGAGACTGCACTGATAGCATGCTAGAGTTACAGAAGATGGCCGCCCCTCCCATCGTTCCTATGGCGGGAAGAACTATACATTGGTCTAGTCATGCGCCTACTATTTCTCTTGCTAAGTAGGTGGACCAACAGTCGATCTTGGTTTCCTGTATGCAAAGGATCGCCAGCTTGTGTGCTTGTGCAGTGTCACGGATGACTGAGCACCTTGCCGGCATCTTTAGACCTCTCACGTTCCATCTCATGATTGGCATGTTTGTGTCATTCATGGGGAAACCGAGAAGTGCTCATGCTACGGTGGAGGAGATCATGGTGGTGCACGCTGATATGCCGACAACTAATTACTACTGGGAGCTTAGTACACGAGAACACCATCCGTACATCCTGGGGTCGCCGACGGCCACCAATAGGCCCAAAACCCCACCGATGAACAGCTAACCTCCTAGCCTGGCTACTGTAACAACACGTCATGCAGGAAACAAAACCTAACTCTACCCATCACACTGCTGGTCGTCGTCAGCCGAATTCTAAACTATGGTTGTCTAACATGGGGAACGGGGCACCACAGCATCTTCATGCTGGCCAGGCATGTCAGCGATCGCCTTGAGCGCGTGGGCGTCGAGGCTGGTGAGCTTCGCGATGGCCATGATATCGTGTAGCGACCAGACCTCAACCAGTCTGATCTCTGTGCGTAAGTGTCATCCCTGGATCGGTAATGCTGACATGCACAATACTTGAAGGATTTATAACAGAGTAGCAATCACACACTTATTACATCAAATGTCTCAAAAGAGAACTTATTACAATAAATATGGCTTAAGGCCATCTAACACGATAACAACGGAAGGCTTGGAAGATAAAGTGAGTCCATCAACTCCAACGGCATCACTGAGTGAAAGACCACGACCTAAGGCTCCTTACTCGTTGTCTGAAAAGTCTGCAACATGATACATTGCAGCCCGAAAACGGGTCGGCACATGGAATATGCTGGCAATGTAACACAAGAGAGTAATGAACATAATAAAGCTATCACTATATGCATATATGGCTGGTGGAGGCTGTATGGTTAATATGTTTTGCGAAAAGCCAATTTTTCCCTACAACAAAGGAATATATTTTATTTTACTACAAAGTTTATTGAAAACATTGAGAAGGTAAACCCCCTCTCAATCCCAATTAGAAGTAATCATTAACAACCAAACAAATTTTATAATTAAGAGTGATGAGATCCACATGATAATCCAAGAACCAGATACGCAAGATGTCCATAACCAGGGACACGGCTAACCATGATTAGTTTGTACACTATGCAGAGGTTTGCGCACGATTCCCCACAAGACTCGATCTCCTCCATTGGATTTCTCGCACTACATGGTGTTTGAGAAACGGATGACCGAGACACAGTCTTTTAGAAGCGTTAGCACCTTACGATGGGTAGACAGTACCACCTACATCTGCTAGTCTACCACTGTATGAGTTCACACGACTTAATCAACTAAGCCAGAGCCCATAATGGCTTGTGGCTGCACATGAAAGTTTCTAGCATGAATAATCTCATGATCCCTTTGAGCCTGGGTGGCAGTCCATAGGAAAATCACACGGTACCCCGGGATTTCCAAAAATACAGGCAATCACTGGAATTCCCCAGGTGCCTCAATCCACCCAGATGTGTATTAAAGTTGCCACCTTAAGTTAACCATTAATTAACAATACTCACAACTGTCATGTATACACTCAAACCCAATCCACGTCTACGAGCATAGCATAGCAGTATAAGCAACGTAGAAGTAACTCCCAAAGGTTTGATAATAAAACATGTGATAGGTTCTACCTCATCATCTACTTCCCAATACCCACATGTTATCAATCCTACTCATGCAATGTTTAAGGGTTGAAACCAATGCAGAAAAACTGGGTAATAAGAGGTATGATCAAAGTGTTACTTGCCTTGTTGATGATCCGCGAAACCTAGAGACTCGTAGTAGCACGCTTCGCACTTCGGGTACTCTATCGCAAACAAACAAGCATACAATAATCAAGCAAGGGCACGGGTAAAACTCAAATAAGAGATCTAACCAGAAAGTTAAACTTAAGAACTCTGGTTTGCAAAAAGAATCAAATCAAACGAAGCAACAAAACTCAAACGGCGAAAGAAACAGGCTTCGTTTACTAATCTGGACTAAAGTCAAATTTTAAAGTAGCAAAATCTTGTTTAAGTTGGTTAAACAGAAGAGGGCTTCGAGACGAAACTCTAGGCGCTTGAATCGCCTGATTCCGATAAACGAGCGAAAAGTTAAACTAAAATGAAAATCGGATCAGAAATCGCGATCATAAATAATCGCGGAAAATCCGAGAAAAAGAAAAACTGACGAACAGGCTAACGAACGAATGTTCACTCTCTGCGGCTAAACGGTGAAAATCATTCGTTAAAACAAACGAACGAGCGGGCGTTCGCTAAATAAATAAACCGTCGGAAAAACCGATCTATCGGAAATAAACCGAAGAAAATAAAAAAACCGGGGTTATCCATAGAAAACCGACCGGTCAACGGCGGTCAACAGCGAGATCCGGTGAGCGGGCGGCGGCGGCGGCAGGCGCCGGCGGCGGCTAGGGCCGACGGGGCGGGGCGGCTGGGCGGGCTGCGGGGTGCGGGGCGGCGGCTTATAAAGGGCCGACCCGAGGTCTGCTGGCCGGGTACGACCCGAAGTTGGTTTCTCTTTTTTTAAATAATTCCGATGTGCAGAAAAAGAAAGAAAAGAAGTACTAAACGGACTCCAAAAATCCCAAAATAAATTTTCCCCGTCCTCTAAAAATAGGCCGGACAAGGTGAACGTTTATTTGAGCCTAAAATGCAATTTTGAAAAACACACATTTTTCCTAATTCAAATAAAATAGCGACAAAACTCTGAATAAAAATCTTATTTGATTTTAATATTAAATCTCTGATATTTCTTTATTTTGAGGAAGTCATTTTATCCTCTCTCTTTTATTTTTATAATAGAAATATTTGAAGAGAAAATACTTAAAATCAAACGATGCTCTTTTTAAAATTCGAGAAAACTCGAACATGAAAATAATGAAATCCACAACTCTCTCCGTGGGTCCTTGAGTTGCGTAGAATTTCTCGGATCAACCAAAATGCAAATAAAATACGATATGCAATGATGATCTAATGTATAACATTCAAAATTGAAAATTTGGGATGTTAAATATCATCGTCAGACAAAGGTTCGTCGAAATGGCAGATGAGGGCTTATGCTTCCCGTGCCATTATCTTTTCCTTTGGCCCGAGGATGCCGAGGCCCTGCACCAGCCGGAGCGTCGCCCTCAGAGAGACCGACACAGGGGAGGGGTTGGCAGCTTGGCGGGCGCTCTGCCTAACCGGCTTGGCCTATGGCCGAGCCTTGAGGGGTGTCTTGTGTCTTGCCGGTGGTTTCCCGACGATTGCTGGTGCCGGCTTGGAGAAGAGGGGCAGCTGCTGTTCGTCGTCCACTTCATCCCCTTGGAGCTGCATCTCCGTGACCCTCTGCGTGACCTCGCCCAGCTGCACCTCGTGCGTGTCCACTGCCAGTGGGGTGTGATGGGCTAGGGACATGGCCGGTCCCATGTCCAGCAAGTCGCCGCTGCCTCCGTCTTCCGTGTCATCGAAGCAAAGTGGCTTGTCGAGCTTGGCGGCGATCACCTTGTCAATCTTCACGGCCATGGCGTCGGGGCAGGGTGGGGGGGGGGGGGTTTCGTCTTTGCTCCTTGGAAGAACTGCTCCACCGGGTCCGCCGCCGCCTCCTGTTCCCCAGCATGGCCCGCTTCATGCCCTTGCTCCTATGTGAGCCTACACGGTGGGGAGAGCAGAGAGGGGCCGCCCGACGACTCTGCCGCTGTTGAGCCGCCGTGCTTGCGCCTGGCCTCGCTCTTGCCCCGGGCTTTGGGATGACGGGAGGGCCTTGCCGTCGTGTCCATCATCTTGGTGGGCTTGATCGCATCCTGCTTATCGATGCACAGGTGCCTGCCCCGCGGCGCGCCCTGGCGGTGGTGGGAGGCGGGGGTGCGGCTTGTGGCTATAATGGCTTGCGCGCCCACTGTAAGAGTTCACACGACTTAATCAACTATGCCAGAGCCCATAATGGCTTGTGGCTGCACACAAAAGTTTCTAGCATGAATAGTCTCATGATCCCTTTGAGCCTGGGTGGCAGTCCATAGGAAAATCACACGGTACCCCGGTATTTCCAAAAAATACAGGCAATCACTAGAATTCCCCAGGTGCCTCAATCCACCCAGATCTGTATTAAAGTTGCCACCTTAAGTTAACCATTAATTAACAATACTCACAACTGTCATGTATACACTCAAACCCAATCCACGTCTACAAGCATAGCATAGCAGTATAAGCAACATAGAAGTAACTCCCAAAGGTTTGATAATAAATACGGTGATAGGTTCTACCTCATCATCTACTTCCAAATACCCACATGTTATCAATCCTACTCATGCAATGTTTGAGGGTTGAAACTAATGCATAAAAACTGGGTAATAAGAGGTATGATCAAAGTGTTACTTGCCTTGCTGATGATCCGCGAAACCTAGAGACTCGTAGTAGCACACTTCGCACACCGGGTACTCTATCGCAAACAAACAAGCATACAATAAGGAATCAAGCAAGGGCACAAGCAAAACTGAAATAAGAGATCTAACCAGAAAGTTCAACTTAAGAACTCCGGTTCGCAAAAAGAATCAAATCAAACGAAGCAATAAAACTCAAACGGCGAAAGAAACATGATTTGTTTACTAATCTGGACTAAAGTCAAATTTTACAGTAGCAAAATCTTGTTTAAGTTGGTTAAACCGAAAGAGGGCTTCGAGACGCAACTCTAGGTGCTTGAATCGCCTGATTCCGATAAATGAGAGAAAAGTTAAACTAAAACGAAAATCGAATCAGAAATCAAGATCGTAAATAATCGCGGAAAATCAGAGAAAAAGAAAAACTGACGAACAGGCTAACGAACGAATGTTCGCTCTCTGCGGCTAAATGGTGAAAACCGTTCGTTAAAACGGGCATTCGCTAAATAAATAAACCATCAGAAAAACCGATCTATCGAAAATAAGCCGAAGAAAATAAAAAAAACCAGGGTTATCCGTATAAAACCGACCGGTCAACGGCGAGATCCGGCGCGGCGGCGGCGGCTAGGGTTGATGGGGTGGGGCGGCTGGGCGGGCTGTGGTGTAACACCCCGTATGTAACCTGCCATATTTGTATTCCAACTCTTGCCATTTCCGGCACTAAGTTATGATATTTCCTCGTTGTCGGGTTTTTGTCTTCATGTTGCTTTTGTCTTTGTCATGCATCTCATATCATGTCATCATGTGCATCGCATTTGCATACGTGTTTGTCTCATGCATCCGGGCATTTTCCCCGTTGTCCGTTTTGCATTCCGGCGCTCCTATGTCCTTCGAAGTCCCTTTCTACCTCTTTTCGTGTGTGGGTGTTAAACGTTCTCAGATTGGACCGAGCCTTGCCAAGCAGCCTCGGTTTACTAACGGTAGACCGCCTGTCAAGTTTTGTGCCATTTGGACTTCGTTTGATACTCCAACGATTAACCGAGGAGCCGAGAAGGCCTCGTGTGTGTTGCAGCCCAACACCTCTCCAAAGTGGCGAAAACCCACCTAAACCCCTTCCATCATCTAGGTCGTTTGATCACGACCACGTGGCCGAAAACCGTGCTCAATTTGGAGTCTCCTAGCTCCCTCTACCTATATAAAGACATCTCCCCCCAAAAATCACGGTCAAACCCTAGCCCTCTCCCTCTCCTCGCGCCGCCGGACGAAACCCGCCGGGCCAGACATGTCCGCCGCCACCGCCGCCCACTCCTGAGCCTCCACGTGGCGCGCCACCGTCCGCCACTGCCCCGGCCCGCTCGGCCCGCGGGAGGCCCTCCCTGGCCCATGCGCGTCCTCGCCGCCTTCGCGCGCCCGCTGCCATCTTCCTCCTTGCTGCGCCGCCCGCATCGCCTCGCGCCGCCGCCCGCCACCTGCGGCCGCCGCGGGCCCGCTCGCTGGCGACCACCGCCTCCGCCGCCAGGTCGCCGCCCCACCTTGCGGTCGCTGCGCCCGAGGCCCCTTCCTCGCCGCCGCGCCATCCCGGCCTCAGATCCGGCCGGCCCCGCCCGTTCCGGCCGGCCTCCTCCTCTCCGACGAACCCCCGCGACGCTCCGGCCACCGTAGCACTGTTCCGGTCATCCTCGGGAGGCGTGCACGAAACCTAGATCTAGATCTAGCCGGTTGACTTTTTCCCTCACCCCCAGTATTTCTAGCGTTTTTCATTGCATCATAACTCTACACCCGTGGCTCCATTATGGGCGTGTAGCATATCAAATTGTTCGTCACGACGAGTACTTCATTTCATTCCATTGCACCATGTTCATTTGAGCTCATCTTGATGCCCTAAATGCTGTTGCAAGAGTGCTATGCAATGTTAGTTTCAGATCCTTATCAGTAATTGGACATTTGTAATTTTTGCCATGTTTAATGTGTGCCTCCTATGAACTTGATCCCTACATGTGTTTTCAAGTATGCCATGCCATCTTTACAGGGGTGTATGCCATGTATTTTTGTGATCTTTGTGGTGACTAGCACAAGAATGCAAAGTAGCTCTAGTAATGTTGCTGATTTAAGGGACTTAGAAATCTTCTAAGTCTTTGCCCTGTTAATATTTTCATGCCATGTATTCTTGTTACTACAGAGTGATCCATGCCTCTTTTGAGCATGATCAGTAAGGATGTTTTGTAGATATTGTTGTGCTCTATCCATCCATGTCTTTGTTTGAAATTTTTGAGCACCCTAGGATGACTCAATCGAGCTCTACTTTTGCTATAAAATGTTCCTGGCAGAATGTTTACGTGTTAAGCATTTTTGCCGAGGTTGTTATAGTTGATCCATGCATGCTGTGAGGTTGTTCTTGCCATGTTTAGCTTCTATGCCATGTCTACTTGTTGGGTGTATGCTTAGTTTGTCGTGAAATGCCTTGTGGTGAGTGCATCGAGCTCGCAAACATGCCTACTTAATATCTGTTTTGCCATGTTCTAGTTTTCTACTAAGTCTGAATCTGTTAACGAAACTTGCTATGTTCACATGGTTGCCATTGTATTTTCTGATCCCTTTTGGCTTATGGTTAGTAAGGGACTTTTGTTGTATGCTTTGAGTAGATTCATGCCATGCCTTGCTTTGCCATGATATGTTCCTGTAGCATATTGTTATCTTGCTCTAAACATTGCTCCCTGATGTTAAGTTCCTGACATGTTATTTTCACTAAGTTTGTAACCTGATATCTTTAGCACTTTGGCCATGCTTGTTTGAACCGGCTATTGTGTGAATTAGCCGTAGCTCAGTGTTCATCTTTTGTCAAGCATCTTGAGTGGATCCCTGCAATGTGATTTGTTGTTATGTTAGAGTGCAGTAGCTTGTTGTTCTTGATGCATTTAGATGGCCTCATGCTGTTAATCGCAGATCGGTGCCATATTTGTTTTGCTTGCCATATGCAAACCGTGCATCCGATTCTGGTGATCTTTATATCGATTTTGACCGAAATCAACTCATCTTTCCAGTGAAAAAGTTGTCGTGCAAAAATATAGGTTTTAAAGAAACCATGTATAATTCAAGATGATAAGAAATTGCCACTCGTCTGCGCGTGTTGAGCCCCTTGTATTGACAAATAGGGGTGTGACCATTTATTCGGTATAAGTAGCGGTGCTGGACTCGATTAGTTGTATCTGAGGTCTTGACGACCTATTGGATGCTTTCGCTTGTCCGGGCGCCTTTACTGTGCGGCTGCCAAGGCAGCCTCACTCTCTTCGGCGCGCAGAGATCGCTTGATATTTCCGTGCACTGTGATGATGCCATGTGGACCGGCATCTTGAGTATGAGGGAGGCGTAGTGTGGTATTGCATTAAAGCGAGCAAAAGCTTCCCGTCCGAGCAGTGCTTGATAGCCACTTTGAAACGGAGCGATGTGGAAAGTTAAATGCTCGCGACGGAAGTTATCGGGGGAGCCGAATATAACTTGTAGTAGGAGGGAGCCCGTACAACGAGCCCGTGGGCCTGGCGTTACTCCTTTAAAGGTAGTATTGCTATGGCGAATTTGTGTTGAGTCTAAGCCCATCTCGCGGATTGTATCCTGATATATTAGGTTTAGGCTACTGCCGCCGTCCATCAAGACTCTTGTGAAGTGATATCCGGTAATTACTAGGTCTAATACCAGGGCAGCCCATCCTGCATGTCGGATACTTGCTGAGTAATCGCGATGGTCGAAAGTGATCGGTTGAGATGACCAGTGGCAGGACTTCGTGGTGACAGGCACTTGGGTATATTTTCCTGGGAGTGCCGCATTGTTTTTTCCCTTGATTACGTGTAACACGTTTACTGTTTTGACTTCTGGTGGAAATTTCTTTTGTCCCCCATGTCTTGCTTGGGAGGCTCGTCCTCGTCTTCACTTGGTGTATCCTCTCCCTTGTGTACGGCGTTGAGCTTGCCGGATTGGTTGAAGACCCAACATTCTCTGTGGGTATGATTAGCAGGTTTACCAGGGGTACTATGAATCTGACATACTTGGTCCAGAATTTTGTTGAGGCTGGACAATTCATCCCTGGTGCCTTTAGGGGGCGGCTTTTGACCTGGCCGAGATCTTTTGAATCCGACATTTACTGCCGTGCCCTTCATGCTGTCTTCTTTATTCCGGCGTTTGTTATTGCTGTTGCGCCGTGATTTCGCGTTTCCACCTCTAACTCCAGATGTACTGGGGTCACTGGTGCTGCATCTGGCTAGCCAGCTGTCCTCACCCATGCAAAAGCGGGTCATGAGGTTTGTTAATGCGGCCATCGTTCTCGGCTTATTTTGGCCGAGGTGTCTGGCGAGCCATTCGTCACGGACGCTATGCTTGAAGGCTGCCAAGGCTTCGGCGTCCAGACAGTCGACAATCTGGTTCTTTTTAGTAAGAAACCTGTTCCAAAGCTTTCGGGCTGACTCTCCGGGTTGTTGAGTTATATGACTCAAATCGTCCGCATCCGGAGGCGGACATAAGTCCCTTGAAAATTTTCCCGAAAGGCGTCTTCGAGCTCTTCCCAACTTCCATGGAGCTTTCGGGGAGGCATTTGAGCCAATGACGAGCTGGCCCTTTGAGCTTGAGGGGTAGGTACTTGATGGTGTGGAGATCATCTCCTCGAGCCATATGGATATGAAGGATGTAGTCCTCAATCTAGACCCCAGGGTTTGTTGTTCCGTCGTATGCCTCTATGTTTACGGTCTTGAATCCCTCTGGAAATTCATGGTCCAGCACCTCATCGGTGAAACATAGGGGGTGTGCGGCACCTCTGTAGCTGGGTGTACCGCGTTGTTCGGATGCTTGTTGTGTTGCATTGTGTGCTGGGGCGCGCTTGTATGGTCCATAGATGGATCTTGTTGCACCGTCCTTTGGGTGCGATCCCTCGCATGGGTCGCGTATTGTATTGTGAGCGGCGTTGTATGCCGCTCTGTGTTGGTAGAGGGGTCGTCTATCCGACCAGGTGGCTGCTTTTATATTTGGTTGTGGGGGTTCTGAGGCCTCCTCATCGAATTCGGGTAGCAGCTTCCGCTTTGGGTAGCTCTTGGAGGGGCGATTGTCGCCGTACCTTGCTGCAGTGTTACGTATTTTACCACATCTAATTTGGAGTGTGTCTTGCACGGCCTTGAGCCTTTGCTTCTGCTTTTTCAGACTCCTCGCAGTGGCAACAAGACTTTTACAGGCAGTTTGCTGCTCCGGGTGTCTGTCCGGCGTTATGTCGTCCGGACCATTATCCTTGATAGGATTTGTTTGTTCGGTTTGATTATACGGATTGCCGTTGTCCGGCAGCGGTTCGCCCTGCTCCAGCGCTGGGTCTGTGTGATCGCTATTTCTGTCAAGGCAGGATTTGGGGCGGCGCTTGCATCACCGCTTTGACTGCTTTTTGAGGGAACAAGCCTTCGGTGCATCCTTCCGCTCCTCGTCATCATCTTTTGGTGCGTCCACCATGTATACGTCATATGACGAGGTGGCGTTCCAGGGTCCAATAGGCGCTGGTTCTTCATCTTATCCTTCATAGGCGTCCATACCGTCGATGTCTTCGGAGTCGAAGTCGAGCATGTCGGTTAAATCGTCGATAGTGGCTACAAAGTGGGTGGTGGGTGGGCTTTGAATTTATTCATCGTCCGCATCCCAATCTCTCTGACCGTAGTCTGGCCAGAGCTCTCTTGGTAGTGATTTTATAATATCACCGAAGGGCGGGTGCTGAAAGATGTCCGCGGCAGTAAAATCCATGATCGGCGCCCAATCAGATTCGATCGGCAGAGGCGCGAATGGTTCGGAGTCCAGAGAGGACTCCGTCTCCTTGGAATCATGAGTCTCACGGAGTGTGGGGCTGGTGTTCGGCTCGATCGCCGTTAGGATCGCAGCCCCCGAGGCGGCGTCCAACCACCCATCCTCGATCGGCGCAGTTGGCTCCGAATTAAGGGTCGAAGCCGATGCGGGTGCGGCCTTCAGGGCACTGTTAGACGGCAGAGCTAGATCATGCTCATCGTGGCAGTGCGGCGCGCTTGGTAGTGGCTCGGATCCGTCGAAGATCAAGTCCCCGCGGATGTCAGCCGTGTAGTTTAAACTTCCAAATCTGACCCGACGGCCAGGGGCAAAGCTTTTGATCTGCTCCAGATGGCCAAGTGAATTGGCCCGCAGTGCAAAGCCGCCGAAGACAGAGATCTGTCCGGGGAGTCAAGTTTCACCCTGGACCGCATCACTATCAATGATCGTAGGAGCCATCAAGCCTGATGGCAACGACACATAGGAACTCTCAATGAAAGCACCAATGTCGGTGTCAAAATCGGCGGATCTCGGGTAGGGGGTCCCGAACTGTGCGTCTAGGCCGGATGGTAACAGGAGGCAAGGGACACAAAGTTTTACCCAGGTTCGGGCCCTCTCGATGGAGGTAAAACCCTACGTCCCGCTTGATTAATATTGATGATATGGGTAGTACAAGAGTAGATCTACCACGAGATCGAAGAGGCTAAACCCTAGAAGCTAGCCTATGGTATGATTGTTGTTGTCTATGTTGTCCTACGGACTAAAACCCTCCGGTTTATATAGACACCGGAGAGGGTTAGGGTTACACAAAGTCGGTTACAATGGTAGGAGATCTGCATATCCGTATCACCAAGCTTGCCTTCCACACCAAGGAAAGTCCCTTCCGGACACGGGACGAAGTCTTCAATCTTGTATCTTCATAGTCCAGGAGTCCGGCTGAAGGTATAGTCCGGCCATCCGGACACCCCCTAATCCAGGACTCCCTCACCAGGCTTTCAGAACAAGACTTCGTCTCATGCTCCAAGATCAAGTGCTCCGTATCACCGTCCGCTTTCAGAGGTCACATGCAACAAGTGTCAGCAGAAGGGTCACTATGCCAACAAATGCTTCAATTAGAGGCGTCTTCCTCCTCCTCTTGTGAGATCTGCTAGCACTGCAGTGGTCAAGCATTATCCCAAGTTTGCCAAGGTCAACATGGTGAACGCAGCTCAGGCAGAGGACTCATCAGATGTGATAATGCGTAACTTTCCAGTTAACTCTACTCCTGCAAAAGTCCTTTTTGATACTGGTGCATCGCATTGTTTCATGTCAAGATCATTTGTTTCAAAGCATGACTTCGTTTCCAAAATGTTGGGAAAACCTATGGGAGTGGTTTCTCCGGCCAAGTCTATGAGGGCCACCACGATGGTCCCGGATGTTTCTATCATGATGTGCGACTTCAAGTTTCTGGCTTCTCCAATGGTCCTTGGTGACTCGGATATTGATCTTATTCTCGGAATGGACTGGCTTTCTAAGCACAAGGCTCAACTTGATTGTGCTGCCAGGCAGATTCAATTGACACATTCGTCTGAGGATGTAATTGTCTTTGCCGCTCGTGATGATACGATCCGACTGTTTTCTCTCAATGAGAAGGGCAAGCTGGATGCCATCTCTCAGATTCTAGTCGTTTGTGAATATCAAGACGTCTTTCCAGAAGAGCTTCCAGGAATGCCTCCGCACCGGCCAGTTGAATTCGTCATCGATCTTGAGCCTGGCACGGAACCTGTTTGCAAATGTCGTTACAAGCTTGGACCTGAAGAGTTGAAGGAGATGAAGAAGCAACTCGATATTCAGGAGCGTATGGGTCTCATCTGACCAAGTTCTTCTCCATGGGGTTGTGGTGTTCTTTTTGTCAAGAAGAAGGATGGCACGGACCGACTTTGTGTCGACTACCATCCATTGAACAGGAAGACCATAAAGAACAAGTACCCACTTCCCAACTTCAATGAGCTTTTCAAGCAACTCAAAGGTGCTCAAGTATTCTCCAAGCTTGACCTCCGTATGGGCTATCACCAGATTCGCATTCGTGAAGAAGATATCCCCAAGACAACATTCAGTACAAGCTATGGTTCATATGAATACACTATCATGTCTTTCGGCCTTGTCAATGCTCCACCAACATTCTCTCGCATGATGAACTTCATCTTCAACGCCTACACAAATGACTTCGTCTTGGTCTACCTCGATGACATTCTGGTCTTTTCCAAGAACAAGGAGGATCATGCCAAGCATTTGAGATTGGTGCTGGATAAACTCAGAGAACATCAGTTCTATGCGAAGTTTTCAAAGTGCGAGTTGTGGCTCGATGAGGATCTCTACCTTGGGCATATCATCTCCGCCAAGGGCATAGCTGTTAATCCTGAGAAGGTGTCTGCAATTGTGAATTGGGAACCGCCTCAGAATGTGAAGCAACTCCGCAACTTCCTTGGTCTCGCAAGCTATTGTCGAAGGTTCGTTGAGAACTTCTCTAAGATCGCGAAGCCTCTTTCCAACCTTCTCCAGAATCATGTGAAGTATGTCTGGTCACCTGAATGTGACATCGCTTTCAACAACCTGAAAGAGAAGTTACTCACTGCTCTAGTTCTGACTCCTCCTGATGAATCCAAACCGTTTGAGGTCTTCTGTGATGCTTCCCTTCAAGGTTTCGGTGCAGTGTTGATGCAAGAGAAGAAAGTTGTGGCCTATACCTCTCGCCAGTTGAATCCCAACGAAAAGAACTACCCCACTCATGACCTCGAGTTGGCGGCAGTTGTCCATGCTCTTTTAACTTGGAGACATCTCTTGTTAAGAAGGAAAGTGGACATCTTCACTAATCATAAGAGTCTCAAGTACATCTTCACTCAGCCAAACCTCAACCTCGGGCATACTCGTTGGGTCGAAATTATTCAAGAGTATAATCCAAGTATTGAATATACTCCAGGCAAGGCCAATGTAATTGCTGACGCATTGAGCAGGAAGGCTTACTGCAACAGTTTGATTATCAAGCCCCACCAACCAGAGCTTTGTGAAGCTTTCCGCAAACTCAATCTCCAATTTGTTCCTCAAGGATTCCTTGCCAACCTCCAAGTCTCTCCTACTTTGGAAGATCAGATTCGTGCGTCTCAACTTCTTGATGCTATGGTGAAGAAGGTGAAGATTGGGATTGCCAAGAGCCGACCCAAGTACAAGTGCTATCGCCTTGATGACAAGGATACTCTATTCTTCGAGGATCGCATTGTTGTTCCTAAGGGTGACCTTCGTAAAGTCATCATGAACGAGGCTCACAATTCACTCCTCTCTATTCACCCTGGAAGTACAAAGATGTACCATCACCTCAAGCAGTCGTATTGTTGGACTCGAATGAAGCACGAGATTGCTCAGTTCGTGAATGAATGTGATGTCTGCAGAAGAGTGAAAGCAGAACACCAACGACCAGCTGGTCTCCTCCAACCTCTTGCCATTCCAGAATGGAAGTTTGACCATATTGAGATGGACTTCGTGACTGGATTTCCAAAGTCCAAGCGTGGCAATGATGCTATCTTCGTTGTCATCGACAAGCTCACTAAAGTGGCTCACTTTATACCTATCAAAGAATCTATCACAACAGCTTAGTTGGCAGAGCTATATACCTCCAGGATTGTCTCTCTACACGGCATTCCGCAGTTGATATCTTCAGATCGTGGAAGCATCTTTACCTCTAAGTTCTGGGATTCTTTCTAGAAGGCCATGGGCACCAACATTCTCTTCAGCACAACTTTTCATCCTCAAAAAAGTGGCCAAGTCGAGCGAGTCAATCAAATTCTTGAAGATATGCTCAGGGCATGTGTCATCTCTTTCGGTATGAAGTGGGAAGATTGTCTTCCATATTCCGAGTTCTCCTACAACAACAGCTTCCAAGTAAGTTCGGGCAAGGCCCCATTTGAAATTCTCTATGGCAGAAAGTGCCGTACTCCTCTTAACTGGTCAGAGACTGGTGAACGCCAACTTCTTGGAAATGACTTGATCACAGAGGCTGAAGAAATGTGCAAAGTCATTCGGGAAAATCTCAAAGCCGCGCAATCGTGCCAGAAGAGTTACTATGATAGTAAGCATCGTGACTTGGCTTTTGAGATCGGAGACCATGTCTACCTCCGCGTCTCTCAAATGAAAGGTACTCGTCGCTTCGGTATCAAAGGGAAGCTTGCCCCTAGATACGTGGGTCCTTTCAAAATCATTGGTAAAAGAGGCGATCATGCCTATCAACTTGAGCTTCCATCCAACTTTGCAAATGTGCACGACGTGTTTCACGTGTCTCAACTCCGCAAGTGTTTCAAGACTCCTGACCGCACCGTCAACTTTGAAGAGATTGATCTCCAAGAAGACCTGTCTTATCATGAGCATTCCATTGCTATTCTTGAAGAAACTGAGCGCAAGACTCGCAACAAGTCTATCAAATTCCTGAAAGTCAAGTGGTCACATCATTCCGACCGTGAAGCCACCTGGGAACGCGAGGACCACCTCTATTCCGAATACCCGGAGTTTTTCCAGTCCTAGATCTCGGGACGAGATCCTTTCATAGTGGTGGAGTGTTGTAACACCCTGTATGTAACCTGCCATATTTGTATTCCAACTCATGCCATTTCCGGCACTAAGTTATGATATTTCCTCGTTGTCGGGTTTTTGTCTTCGTGTTGCTTTTTTCTTTGTCATGCATCGCATATCATGTCATCATGTGCATCGCATTTGCATACATGTTCGTCTCATGCATCCAAGCATTTTCCCCGTTGTCCGTTTTGCATTGCGGTGCTCCTATGTCCTCTGGTGTCCCTTTCTACCTCTTTTCGTGTGCGGGTGTCAAACGTTCTCGGATTAGACCGAGACTTGCCAAGCGTCCTTGGTTTACTACCGGTAGACCGCCTGTCAAGTTTCCTGCCATTTGGACTTCGTTTGATAGTCCAACGGTTAACCGAGGAGCCGAGAAGGCCTCGTGTGTGTTGCAGCCCAACACCTCTCCAAAGTGGCCCAAAACCCACCTAAACCCCTTCCATCATCTAGGTAGTTCGATCACGATCGCGTGGCCAAAATCCGTGCTCAATTTGGAGTCTCCTAGCTCCCTCTACCTATATAAAGACATCTCCCCCCCCCAAATCACGGTCAAACCCTAGCCCTCTCCCTCTCCTCGCGCCGCCGGACGAAACCCGCCGGGCCGGACATGTCCGCCGCCACCGCCGCCCACTCCTGAGCCACCACGTGGCATGCCACCATCCGCCGCCGCGCCGGCCCGCTCGGCCCATGGGAGGCCCTCCCTGGACCGCGCGCGTCCCCGCCGCGTTCGCGCGCCCGCCGCCGTCTTCCTCCTCGCTGCGCCACCCGCATCGCCTCGGGCCGCAGCACGCCCGCTCGCCGGCGACCACCGCCCCCACCTCGCGGTCGCCGCGCCCAAGGCCCCTTCCTCGCCGCCGCGCCGTCCCGGCCTCAGATCCGGCCGGCCTCCTCCTCTCCGACGAACCCCCGCGACGCTCCGGCCACCGCAGCACTATTTCGGTCATCCTCGGGAGGCGTGCATGAACCCTAGATCTGGATCTAGCCGGTTGACTTTTTCCCTCACCCCCAGTATTTTTAGTGTTTTTCATTGCGTCATAACTCCGCACCCGTGGCTCCGTTTTGGGCATGTAGCATATCAAATTGTTCGCCTCGACGAGTACTTCATTTCATTCCATTGCACCATGTTCATTTGAGCTCATATTGATGCCCTAAATGTTGTTGCAAGGGTGCTATGCAATGTTAGTTTCAGATCCTTATCAGTAATTGGACATTTGTCATTTTTGCCATGTTTAATGTGTGGCTCCTATGAACATGAGCCCTACACGTGTTTTGAAGTATGCCATGCCATCTTTACATGGGTGTATGCCATGTATTTTTGTGATCTTTGTGGTGACTAGCACAAGCATGCAAAGTACCTCTAGTAATGTTGCCGATTTCAGGGACTTAGAAATCTTCTAAGTCTTTGCCCTGTTAATATTTTTATGCCATGTATTCTTGTTGCTACAGAGTGATCCATGCCACTTTTGAGCATGACCAGTAAGGATGTTTTGTAGATATTGTTGTGCTCTATCCATCCATGTATTTGTTTGCAATTTTAGTGCACCCTAGGATGACTCAATCGAGCTCTACTTTTGCTATAAAATGTTCCTGGCAGAATGTTTACGTGTTAAGCATTTTTGCCGACGTTGTTATAGTTGATCCATGCATGCTATGAGGTTGTTCTTGCCATGTTTAGCTTCTATGCCATGTCTACTTGCATGGTGTATGCTTAGTTTGTCGTGAAATGCCTTGTGGTGAGTGCATCGAGCTCGCAAACATGCCTACTTAATATCTGTTTTGCCATGTTCCAGTTTTCTACTAAGTCTGAATCTGTTAACGAAACTTGCTATGTTCACATGGTTGCCATTGTATTTTCTGATCCCTTTTAGCTTATGGTCAGTAAGGGAATTTTGTTGTATGCTTTGAGTAGCTTCATGCCATGCCTTGATTTTCCATGATATGTTCCTGTAGCATATTGTTATCTTGCTCTAAACATTGCTCCCTGATGTTAAATTCCTGACATGTTATTTTCACTAAGTCTGTAACCTGATATCTTTAGCACTTTGGCCATGCTTATTTGAACTTGCTATTGAGTGACTTAGCCATAGCTCAGTGTTCATCTTTTGTTAAGCATCTTGAGGGGATCCCTGCCATGTGATTTGTTGTTATGTTAGAGTGCAGTAGCTTGTTGTTCTAGATGCATTTAGATGGCCTCATGCTGTTAATCGCAGATCAGTGCCATATTTGTTTTGTTTGCCATTTGCAAACCGTGCATCCGATTCCGGTGATCTTTATACCGATTTCGACCGAAATCAACTCATCTTTCAAGTGGCACTCTTGGTTTTGCATGTTGAGGCCAGGTTCAATCTTTACTTTCCGAAACATGCATATGCATTGCATTTCACATCCCACATATCATGCCATGTTTTGCATCATGTTGCTTGTGCGTTGCACGTGGTTGATTGTGTCTCCCTTTTCTTGTGTTCTTTCTTTGGGTAGAGCCAGGAGACGAGTACGTGATCGAGAAGCAAGTTGAGTACGCTTACGAGGATCAAGCTAACGTCAACTTGGAGAACTTTGCAGGCAAGATGACCATACCCTCGAAATCACTTCTATCTTTGCTTGCTAGATGCTCGCTCTATTGCTATGCCTATGCTACGATTCCTACCCCTTGCTTATCATGCCTCCCATATTGCCATGTCAAAACTAACCACGTTGTCATAGCAAACCATTGTTTGGCTATGTTACCGCTTTGCTCAGCCCCTCTTATAGCGTTGCTAGTTGTAGGTGAAGATTGGAGTTTGTTCCTTGTTGGAACATGTTTATTGTTGGGATATCACTATTATATCTTGTCTACTTTAATGCATCTATATACTTTGTAAAGGGTGGAAGGCTCGGCCTTATGCCTGGTGTTTTGTTCCACTCGTGCCGCCCTAGTTTCCGTCATACCGGTGTTATGTTCCTTGATTTTGCGTTCCTTACACGGTTGGGTTATAATGGGAACCCCTTGACAGTTCGCCTTGAATAAAACTCCTCCAGCATGCCCCAACCTTGGTTTTACCATTTGCCACCTTGCCTCTTTTCCCTTGGGTTTCACGGACTCAAGGGTCATCTTTATTTTAAACCCCCGGGCTAGTGCTCCTCTGAGTGTTGGTCCAACCTAGAGCACTGTGCGGGGCCATCCCTTGGCAACTTGGGTTACGTTGGCTCTCGTACGCTTAGCTTATCCGGTGTGCCCTGAGAACGAGATATGTGCAGCTCTTATCGGGATTTGTCGGCACAGTGGGTGGTCTTGTTGGACTTGTTTTACCATTGTCGAGATGTCTTGTAACCGGGATACCGAGTCTGATCGGATTGTCTTGGGAGAAGGAATATCCTTCGTTGACCGTGAGAGCTTGTGATGGGCTAAGTTGGGACACCCCTGCAGGGTTTTGAACTTTCAAAAGCCGTGCCCACGGTTATGGGCAGATGGGAATTTGTTAATGTCCGGTTGTAGAAAACCTAAAACTTAACTTAATTAAAATGAATCAACAGAGTGTGTGGCCGTGATGGTCTCTTTTCGGCGGAGTCCGGGAAGAGAACACGGTCTCGAGTTATGCTTTAACGTACATTGTTCTATGATCACTTCTTGATCATAGTTCATCGGTTGTGCCTTTGCCTTCTCTTCTCGCTCTCATTTGCATATGTTAGCCACCACATATGCTAATGCTTGCTGCAGCTCCACCTCATACCTTTTGCCCTACATATAAGCTTAAATAGTCTTGATCGCGAGGGTGTGAGATTGCTGAGTCCCCATGACTCACAGATTACTTCCAAAATGAGATGCAGGGACCGATGAGACCGCTCTAGGAGATTCGACTGAGCTCAAGTGGGAGTTCGATGAGGACTCAGGACGATACTACGTTTCTTTTCCAGACGATTAGTAGTGGAGCCCAGTTGGGGCGATCGGGGACTTTGTTGCATTTGGGGTTATCTTTATTTTGGTTCCGTAGTCGGACCTTGATTGTATCTGGATGAATGTAATGATATTTATGCTATTGTGTGACGTGGCGAGTGTAAGCCAACTATGTATCTCTTTTCCTTATTCATTACATGGGTTGTGTGAAGATTACCCCACTTGCGACATTGCTTACAATGCGGTCATGCCTCTAAGTCGTGCTTCGCCACGTGGGGATATAGCCGCATCGTGGGAATTACATGCGGGGTGCGGGGCGGCGACTTATAAAGGGCCGGCCCGAGGTCTCCTGGCCGGGTACGACCCGAAGTTGGTTTCTCTTTTTTTTAAATAATTCCGACGTGCAGAAAAAGAAAGAAAAGAAGTATTAAACGGACTCCAAAAATCCCGAAATAAATTTTCCCCGTCCTCTAAAAATAGGCCGGACAAGGTGAACATTTAGTTGGGCCTAAAATGCAATTTTGAAAAACGCACATTTTCGTAATTCAAATAAAATAGCAATAAAACTCTGAATAAAATTTTTATTTGATTTTAATATTAAATCTCCGATATTTCTTTTTTTGAGGAAGTCATTTTATCCTCTCTCTTTTATTTTTATAAAAGAAATATTCAAAGAGAAAATACTTAAAATCAAATGATCCTCTTTTCAAAATTCGAGAAAACTCGAATATGAAAATAATGAAATGCCCAACTCTCTCCGTGGGTCCTTGAGTTGCGTAGAATTTCTCGGATCAACCAAAATGCAAATAAAATATGATATGCAATGATGTCTAATGTATAACATTCCAAATTGAAAATTTGGGATGTTACAAACCTACCCCCCTTAAGATGAATCTCGCCCTCGAAATTCGGGTTGGCTAGAAAATAGGTGAGAGTGATCCTTCCGTAGGTCTTCCTCTCGTTCCCAGGTGGCCTGATCTTCAGTATGGTGACTCCAGTGAACCTTGCAGAACTTGATTACTTTGTTGTGTGTGACACGGCTGGCAAAATCAAGAATCTTAACTGGCTTCTCCTTGTAGGTCAAATCGCTATCTAACTGTATCGCTTTTAGCGGTACTGTATCTCTCAGAGGAATATCAGCCATCTCCGTGTGACACTTCTTCAACTGAGAAACGTGGAACACATCGTGAACTCCGGAAAATCCTTCGGGTAATTCCAACTTGTAAGCAAATTCTCCCATACGTTCCAAAACTTTGTATGGTCCCACAAAACGTGGTGCTAACTTTCCCTTAACTCCAAAGCGCTTCACTCCTCGAAGTGGGGATACACGAAGATACACTCTGTCTCCGACTTCGTAAACTGTCTCCTTGTGTTTAGAATCCACATAACTCTTCTGTCTGGACTGGGCTACCTTGAGTCTATCACGAATCAGCTTAACCTTCTCCTCAGACTCTTTAATCAAATCTGGTCCAAACAACTGTCGGTCTCCAACCTTGTCCCACAACAACGGTGTTCTGCACCTCCTTCCGTACAGTGCCTCGAAAGGGTCCATCTTCAGACTGGCTTGATAGTTGTTGTTGTATGAGAACTCTGCGTAAGGCAAATTTTCGTCCCAACTAGATCCATAGTCTAGTGCACAAGCTCTCAACATGTCCTCCAGAATCTGATTGACTCTCTTAGTCTATCCATCTGTCTGCGGGTGAAAAGCCATACTGAACTCTAGCCTGGTTCCCAAAGTTTCATGCAATTGATTCCAAAACTTTGTGGTAAACTGGGTTCCTCTATCTGATACAATGGTCCTCGGAACTTCATGCAGACATACGATCCTGGTCATGTATATCTTTGCCAACTTAGTACTGGTGTAACTTGTCTTCACTGGGATGAAATGAGCTACTTTCGTCAAACGATCGACTACAACCCATATCGAGTCATAGCTTGAATGAGTCCTGGGCAATCCCGTAATAAAGTCCATGCCTAGCTTATCCCACATCCATTCGGGTATCGGCAATGGTTGTAGTAATCCTACTGGCTTCTGATGCTCTGCCTTCACTCTCTAACATACATCACAAGCTGCTACATACTCTGCAATATCCTTCTTCATTTCGGTCCACCAGGAACTATCCTTCAAATCCAGATACATCTTGGTATTTCCTAGGTGAATCTAATATGGCGAATCATGGGCCTCTTGCAGAATCAACTTCCTGATCTCCTGAGCATTTGGCACATATACGCAGTCCTCAAACCATAAGGTATCGTGCTCATCCTCACAAAATCCTTTAGCTCTTCCTTTGCTCATTCTTTCCTTTATCTCGGCAATCTCCTTGTCCGTATTCTGAGCTTCTCTATTCTTATCCATCAAAGTAGACTAAATCTCCAAAGCTGCTACATAACCTCTCGGAACTATCTCCAAACATAGCGCACGAAGGTGTTCTGCCAACTCCTTGGGTAATTCCCCGATCATGAGTGTATTGACATGACTTTTTCGGTTCAAGGCATCGGCTACTATGTTAGCCTTTCCAGGATGATAATGCAATCTCATATCATAATCCTTAATGAGTTCCAACCATCTCCTCTGCCTGAGATTCAACTCCTTCTGTGTGAAGATATACTTCAAACTCTTGTGATCCGTGTATACATCACAATGGTTTCCTATGAGAAAATGTCTCCAAGTCTTCAACGCATGTACTACGGCTGCTAACTCCAAATCATGCGTAGAATATTTTATCTCATGGGGTTTAAGCTGTCGTGAGGCATATGAAACAACTCTTCCCTCTTGAATAAGTACGGCTCCAAGTCCTCGACGAGAAGCGCCGCAATACACTTCATAATCCTTGTGTTGATCTGGAAGAATCAACACTGGTGATGTAACCAATCGTCGCTTCAACTCCTGAAAACTGGCCTCACATTCCTCAGTCCATTTGAATTTGGTGTCCTTCTTTAACAACTCCGTCATAGGCTTTGCAATCTTTGAGAAATTCTCAATGAATCTCCGGTAGTATCCTGCGAGTCCAAGAAAACTCCGTATTTCTCCAACTGATGTGGGTAACTCCCAATTTGTCACAGTGACAACCTTGGTGGGGTCTACCGCTATTCCTTCTCTGGATATAACATGTCCAAGAAATCCAACTTCCTTCAACCAAAACTCACACTTGCTGAACTTGTCGTATAACTGATGTTCTCTAAGCTTTCCAAGCACCAAATGCAAATGCTCTTTATGTTCTTCTTCATTCTTCGAGTAGACCAGAATGTCATCAATGAACACCATGACAAACTTATCCAAAACCTCAAAAAACACTTTGTTCATCATGTTCATAAAATAGGAAGGTGCGTTAGTCAGGCCAAATGACATAACAGTATACTCATATAGCCCATAGCTCGTGGTAAAAGCTGTCTTAGGTATATCCTACTCTCGAATCTTCAGCTGGTGATATCCTGATCGCAGATCGATCTTGGATAACACCTTAGCTCCTTGCAGCTAGTCAAACAAATCATATCATCGGCAGTGGGTACTTGTTCTTGATCGTCACCTCATTCAATCCTTGATAATCAATAACCATCCTCAATGATCCATCTTTCTTTTCCACTAGAAGTACTGGGGATCCCCAAGGTGACGAACTTGGGCGGATATAACCTTTATCCAGTAAGTCCTTAATCTTCTTCTTAATTCCCTCCAAATCCTTTGCGGGCATTCTGTACGATCTCTTAGATATGGGCCCTGTGCCTGGCAAAAGCTCAATCAAAAATTCAATGTCTCTATCCGGTGGCATGCCTGGCAACTCTTCTGGAAATACATCTGGAAAATCCTTCACCACTGGTACTTCCTCCTGTACAACTTCTGATAAGGAATTTACTTGAGTCCTATTTGGCACATGCCAGGATACATACTTGATCCTTCTTCCTTCTGGGGTGGTGAGCAAAATCGACTTACTGGCGCAGTGAATGTTCCCTCCATACTTCAATAACCAATCCATGCCTAATATCACATCCAATCCTTGTGACTCCAATACTATTAGGTCTGAGGGGAACATGTAGTTACCAATCCTTAATGGTAACCGATCACACCATAGGCTAGCCATATACTCTGCTCCTGGTGTAACGCCCCGAGACCGATGTGCCACGTGTCCTCCAGTTATTCGCTGTGGTTGCCTTGTCATTTCTTGCATGTCATGCATTGCATATCATGTCATCATGTTCATTTCATTTGCATACGTGTTCGTCTCATGCATTCGACCTTTTTCTCCGTTGTCCGTTTTGCATTCCGGCGCTTCGTTCTCCTCTGGAGGTCATTTCTACCTTCTTTTCATGTGTGGGGGTTAAACATTTCCGGATTAGACCGAGACTTGCCAAGCGTCCTTGGTTTACTACCGGTAGACCGCCTGTCAAGTTTCCTGCCATTTGGACTTCGTTTGATAGTCCAACGGTTAACCGAGGAGCCGAGAAGGCCTCGTGTGTGTTGCAGCCCAACACCTCTCCAAAGTGGCCCAAAACCCACCTAAACCCCTTCCATCATCTAGGTAGTTCGATCACGATCGCGTGGCCAAAAACCGCACCTCATTTGGACTCTCCTAGCTCCCTCTACCTATAAATATGTGCACCCCATTCATTTTCGCGGACGAAACCCTAGTCTCCTTCCTCCTCCAGCCGCCGGACGTGTCCGACCGGGCCGGACACGTCCGCCCCGCTTCCCTCCGCCATTCCTCGCCCGCCACGTGGCACCCCGGCGTCGCGCCGCCGCCGTGGCCCGCGGAAGCCCGCGGCCGGCCCTCCTCCGCGCCAACCGGGCCCAAGCCCCGCGCCTCTAGCCCGCGCGACTCTGCGCCGCCCGCCGAGGCGACCCACCGCCGCCGCCATATGTGCCGCCGCTGCCGCCAGGTGCTCGCCGGCCACCGCAGCACCTGCCGGAGCTCCGCCCCATGCCGCAGCCGGCCATCGCCGCCGCCTTCGCGCGCGCCTCCCGCGGCCGCCGCCCTGCTCGCCGGACCTCGCCGCGCCCCGATCCGGTCGCCAGCCGCCGGATCCGGCCACCCCATCCTCCCGCCGGCGGCTGCTTCTTCTTCCCCGACAAATCCGGCCAGTTATAGTGTCTCCGTCCGTGCCTCGGTTCGCGCGCCGGATGAACTCTAGATCTGGAGGTCTATTTTTTTCACTAAGTCCCCGAGTTTTCCACATTTCATATGGCCATGTTCATCATCCCGTAACTCCGCATCTGTAGCTCCGATTCATGCATATAGCATATCAAAATGTTCTCCTCAGAGAGTACATCATTTCATGTCATTGCATCATTTTCATTTGAGTTCATCTTGATGCCCGAAATGCTGTTAGAAGAGTGCTACTTGAGTTATTTGTCAGATCTGCTGCTCCATTTAGATATTTGTCATTTTTGCCATGATTATTGTGTGCATGATATGCCCATGAGATCTACATATGTTTTGTGAAGAATTTTTCCATCTTTCCAGAGGTGCAACCCATGTATTTTTGTGATGTGTGTGGTGTCTAGCACAAGCTTGCAAAGTGAGGCACTTGGTAATGCTGATTTCAGGGACTTAGCATTTCCACTAAGTCCTTGAGCTGTTTATCTCATTATGCCATATGTTCATGTTGTTTTCTAGTGATCCGTGCCTCTTTTGAGGATGATCAGTAAGGTTGTTTTGTTAATCTTGTAGTGATCTATCCATCCATTTCTTTGTTTGCAATTATGGAGCACCCTAGATTGAGTCAATCGAGCTCTACTTTTGCTACTTCGTGAATCTGGGTAGATTGTCTACTTGTTAGCGATTTTGCCGAGGATGTTGTAGTTGATCCGTGTATGCTATGCTATTGTTCTTGCCATGTCTAGCTTGTATTTTGTGTATTCTTGATGGGTGTATGCTTAGCTTGTCATGAATTGCTCCGTAGTGAGTGCATCGAGCTCGTAAACATGCCTACTTGATATCTGTTTCAGCATGCTCCAGTTTTCACTAAGTCTGAGAACTGATTATGTTTTTGCCATGTTCACATGCTTGCAATTGTATTTTCTGATCCCTTTTGGCTCAAGGTCACTAAGGGACTTTTGTTAAGCTCTTTGAGTAGCTCCATGCAATGCTTTACTTTGCCATGATCAGGTCCTGTAGAATATAGTTTTCATGCTTCGAAGAGTGCTATATGATCTGAAATTCCAGACAAGTGTTAATTTCACTAAGTCTGAGATCTGTTTACCATATGCATTTTTTCCATGCTTGTTTGAACCTGTTAATATATGAATTGGCCGTAGCTCAGTGCCAGACTTTTGTTAAGCATCATGAATGCATCCCTGCCATGTATTTTGTTGCCATGTTTGAGTGCTGTTGCATGTTCTTCTCGTTGCATTTAGATGGCTACTTGCTGTATATCGCATACTGGTGCCATATTTGAATTGCTTGCCATTTCCAAACCGTAACTCCGATTCCGGTGATCTTTATATCGTTTTCAAGCGATTTCATCTCACCTTTACAGTGGCACACTTGGATTTCCATGTTGAGGCCAGGTTCAAGAATTCCTTTGTAAATCATGCATATGCATCGCATCCCGCCTCTCGCATATCATATCATGTTCTTGTGTTGGTTGTTTACTATGATGTGTGCTTCTTTCCGGGGTTTGCTTCTTCGGGTTGGTTCCGGTAACGTCGCGTTTGTGAGGACCCGTTCGTCTACGTCCGTTTGTCTTCTTCATGGACCCGTTCTTCTTCCTTGCGGGATTTCAGGCAAGATGACCATACCCTCGAAATCACTTCTATCTTTGCTTGCTTAGTTGCTCGCTCTTTTGCTATGCCTATGCTGCGATACCTACCACTTGCTTATCATGCTTCCCATATTGTTGAACCAAGCCTCTAACCCACCTTGTCCTAGCAAACCATTGATTGGCTATGTTACTGCTTTGCTCTGCCCCTCTTATAGCATTGTTAGTTGCAGGTGAAGATTGAAGTTTTGTTCCTTGTTGGAACATGGAGATGTTGTTCCTGGTTGGAACATGTTTACTTGTTGGGATATCACAATATATCTTATTTAATTAATGCATCTATATACTTGGTAAAGGGTGGAAGGCTCGCCCTTATGCCTGGTGTTTTGTTCCACTCTTGCCGCCCTAGTTTCCGTCATATCGGTGTTATGTCCCGGATTTTGCGTTCCTTACGCGGTTGGGTTATAATGGGAACCCCTTGACAATTCGCCTTGAATAAAACTCCTCCAGCAAGGCACAACATTGGTTTTACCATTTGCCACCTAGCCTTTTCTTTCCCTTGAGTCGGCCGGCTCAAGGGTCATCTTATTTTAACCCCCCGGGCCAGTGCTTCTCTAAGTGTTGGTCCAACTGAGCGATGTCCGAGGCTACCAGGGGCAACTCTGGGCTGGCTTATCCGACGTCTTGCTCATCCGATGTGCCCTGAGAACGAGATATGTGCAGCTCCTATCGGGATTTGTCGGCACATCTGGGTGGCTTTGCTGGTCTTGTTTTACCATTGTCGAAATGTCTTGTAACCGGGATTCCGAGTCTGATCGGGTCTTCCCGCTAGAAGGTCTATTCCTTTGTTGACCGTGAGAGCTTGTCATGGGCTAAGTTGGGACACCCCTGCAGGGTTTTGTACTTTTGAAAGCCGTGCCCGCAGTTATGGGTAGATGGGAATTTGTTAACGTCCGGTTGTAGAAAACCTGAAGTTGACCTTAATTAAAATGTATCAACCGTGTGTGTAACCGTGATGGTCTCTTTCCGGCGGAGTCCGGGAAGTGAACATGGTGTTGGAGTTATGCTTGACGTAGGTTGTTTTAGGATCACTTCTTGATCATACTTTTATCAACCGTGCATTGCCTTCTCTTCTCGCTCTCATTTGCGTATGTTAGCCCATACATGCTAGTCGCTTGCTGCAGCTCCACCTCATACCTTTACCTTACCCATAAGCTTAAATAGTCTTGATCGCGAGGGTGCGAGACTGCTGAGTCCCCGTGGCTCACAGATTACTTCCAAAACCAGCTTGCAGGTGCCGATGAGCCCATGCAGACAACGCAACCAAGCTCAGGAGGAGCTTGATGAAGATCTTGTCCTTTGTGGTGTTTCGTTCTAGTTGATCAATAGTGGAGCCCAGTTGCGGTCGATCGAGGACTTTGTCGCATTTGGGGTTCTTCTTTTATTTTGGTTCCGTAGTCGGACCCTGATTGTATTTGGATGTTGTAATGCTTTATTCATGTAATTGTTTGAAGTGGCGATTGTAAGCCAACTATGTATCTTTTCCCCTATTGTATTACATGGGTTGTTTGCGAAGATTACCTCACTTGCGACATTGCTTTCAATGCGGTTATGCCTCTAAGTCGTGCTTCGACACGTGGGAGATATAGCCGCATCGAGGGCGTTACACCTGGCGAGGTTACTAACATTGGTGACCTAAGGGCTTGGGTTGGCAGTTTAAACTTATCCACGAATCCCCTTGATATGTATGAATGCGATGCACCAGTATCAAACAGTACGACTGCAGTAAATGACTTAACTAAAAACTTACCTATTACTGCATCTGGCTGGGCTTCAACCTCCTCCACGTTAACGTTGTTCACTTGTCCCCTGGTGAAAGGGTTGGGCTTCTTCCCAGAGCTTCCATTGCCGTTTCCATTGTTAGCTTCAGGACATTCATTGGCGTAATGTCCGATCTTTTGACACTTGTAGCAAGTAACGTGGCTGAAATCTTTCTTGGCGGGTGTTGCCGGGTTGGAACGGTTATGTCTGCTAATTCCTCCATTACCATTCCCATGCTTGGGGCCACTATAATTGTGTGAACTTCCTCCATTATGAGTGTGGCCTCCATGGTTATGAACAAGTCCTCCCGAGTTCGGGGTGAAACGGGGTCTCTGCTGAGCTCCAGAATTATACTTCCCTTGTCCATACTTCCGGTTGCGGCTGTCAATCTGCTGCTGCTTCCCTTCAAGCATGAGATCTCTATCCACCAACTCCTGGTAGTTATTGAAATTTTCCACCATCAACTGCATGCTCAGCTCATCATTCAGTCACTCCAGAAACTTCTCCTTCTTAACTGCATCTGTAGCAACGTCATCTGGGGCATAACGTGCTAGCTTACTAAAGTCATCCACATACTGGCCAACCGTGCGTCGTCCTTGGCGTAAGTTGCGAAACTCATGCTTCTTCATGGCCATAGCTCCTATTGATACATGGGCACTGCGAAAAGCCTGCTGGAACTGGTCCCATGTAATAATGGCTATATGATAGGTGACAGTGTAATTCTCCCACCATGAGGCTGCTGGTCCATCCAATAGGTGTGTGGCAAAACACACTTTCTCAGCATTCGTGCATCCTGCAGTGGTTAACTCCCTTCCAATCCTGCTGAGCCAATCATCTGCTACTATCGGCTCGGTGCTACTGGAGAACACCGGTGGCTGCAACCTCAGAAAACAGGCTAAGTTGTCAATTGGGGGTAGTGGTGGTGGGTTGTTGTTGTTGTTGTTGTTGCCTTGGTTCTGAACTAACAACTTCATCAGGGTATTCTGCTGCAGGATCAACTGAGTGAGCTCCGGTGGAAAAGTAAATCCAGGGTCACGTCTCGGAGGCATCTGTTGGGTTTAGAAAAGATGAGAAAACAGAGTAGAATGAGGTCTAGGGGGAAAACACTACCCATATGCACATGAGACAAACACAATTATATCACTCAATTAAATCAAACAATGGCATACAATCGGTCTAGAACTATCATTACAAAACTGCTCGGACTATACTATGTACATGGTGGAATACTACTACTAATATGGTGGTCTACTAGAAATATGATCGGTCGAAGACTCCATGATATCTGCTCCAGCTTCATCAACATAGTCATCATCGCTATCGTCAGGGTCTGAGTCAGTGTCGTCGATGATGATGTAGTCTTCAGAACGAATCTCCTGGGGTTCATCGTCTTCTCCTCCCGGCGCGAGGTCTCCCACGAAAACTCCTAGCTTCTTTGTCAGGTCATCATTCATCTCCACTAGTATCGTCATTTCCTCCTGGTATCCATCGCGTGTAGACTTGAGTTCTTCCTCAAACTCCATGATCTTGGTCATTGCCTTCTTCAGGTCTATCATGCCTGCGCACATCTGATTCTCCTGGCGGCGAATATGCTGGTTTAATTCCTGGATAAAAGCTGCAATGGATCTATCATTCCTAGTACTGATCATCTCCCATTGCTCATCTCGGCGCCCACAAATCTGGTAGATAGTATCCTTAAGCACCTTATTGTAAACTTCTCCAATGCGTCCCATGGTGATGTGGGCTGCCATACTCTTTCCTAGACTCCAGGTTGGTGCATCAAAGGAAAACTCTATGGGCTTAGTGACTGGCGTGAATGTCCTTCCTGGAACTTGAACTTGAATCATCCAGCGCTCCTCTTCTGGTAAAGTGGCATTGTAAGTCCTGGTGAAGCTTGGTATTCCAATGTTCAGGTACCTAGTAACTTCCTTCATGTGGCGTCCAAAAAGGGGTGTCTTCATCCGGTTGCGTGAACTTGATCCTTGCATCCGCCATCCTAAAGAGTAGAAAATGGAGAGGAGTCAGAAATGAGAAGAGAGTAGTGATCTAGGGCTTTAGCTTAGTGGCCGCACTAAAAAAAGACACATCCATGACATTTTGGGCCGAACAAATTTTTTTCTGTCATACATATGACACTTCTATGACGATAATTGTGACAAAACCCGGTATCATGATAGATGTGGTGGGCTCCTACTTCTATGACAAAAAATCATGACAGAAAATGGGATTTTCGTCCTAGGCGGGTCGGAGACGCAGCTGTATGACATTCTTTGGGCCATCCATGACAGAAAAAACCGTGGTAGAAGCAAGGGGGAGGAAAATTTCGGGGAGTTCCTAGTTACGGTGGGAGGTCGGGGGCCGAGCGATACGCGTTTCTCTCGTCCACGTACGCGCGTGTGTGCGAGACGTTGGCTATAACTGAACCCGAGTGAGGCGTTGGGCTCTAACTGAACCCGAGAGATTGCACTGCAGGCTATGCGTTACTGAACCCGAGCGATCGATCGATGGCTGTTAACTGAACCCGATCGATTGATTCCTTCGCTACTGCTGCTAACTGAAGCCGATCGATTGGATGAACAGTGAGCATTGCGGGGGGGAGGGGGGTTGGATGAATAGTGAGCGGTGGCGTTGCCTCTGGATGAACAGGACCCCGTGGTGTGGAGGGCTGGATGAACAGTAGACGGTGGAGGGGTGCCCGTGGAGGGGTGGTTGAACAGTAGCCGGTGGAGTAGCACGCGGTGGAGGCTGGATGAACAGGAGCCCGTGGAGGCTGGAGGAGGTGGACGATAGCCCGTGGAGGCTGGAGGAGGTCGACGGTGGAGATGAACAGTATCCCGTGGAGTCTCGTTTTGCGGTACGCCACACCCCTCCCGATGAATAGGACCCCCGTTTCGACCATAGGAGGTCTGTTTCGTCCGTTTTGCGGTACGCCACACCCCTCCCGATCAACAGGACCCCCGTTTCGACCGTAGGAGGTCCGTTTCGTCCATTTTGCGGTACGCCACACCCCTCCCGGTCAACAGGACCCCCGTTTCGACCGTAGGAGGTCCGTTTCCTCCGTTTTGTGGTACACCACACCCCTCCCGATCAACAGGACCCCGTTCCGAACGTAGGAGGTCCGTTTCCTCCATTTTGCGGTACGCCAGGCCTCGTTTCCATCGCCTGTTCCGTCCAAGCCCTCCCGATGAACACGACCACGCATTCCGTTCCGACCCAACCGGTTGGCTCCCACGCGTTCCGTTGCCTCCCGATGAACACGACGCATTCCATTGCCTCCCCATGAACACGACGCATTCCATTGCCTCCCCATGAACACGACGCATTCCGTTGCCTCCCCATGAACACGACGACGACGCTGTTTCTCTGTTCCGACCCAGCCATGTACACGAGCCTTGGCTATATGTATGCGCGAGTAGGCGTTCGAGACCCCGCCCGTATGTACATATACGTGGCCGTATTTTCTTTCTTGCACCCTGGCCGCTGTACGTACGTGTACATGCTATGTGCGCGCCTCTACTACGACACGTACACGCCTCTACTACGACATGTGCGCGCCTCTACATCCACCAGTATACATGTACGTACACGCTCGCGACCAAAATGACAACGCTACGTACGCTTCGACCAGGTGGGTCCCGACTGTCAGGCACTTCCTTACGTGCGAAGATGTAGCTAGTGGGTCCCAGCAGTCAGGGGGGCAAATCGTTTTTTTTGCCCGGACGCACTTCCTTGCATGCGAAGATGTAGCTGGTGGGTTCCAGTAGTCAGGGGGCGAATCATTTTTTTGCCCGGACGCACTTCCTTGCGTGCGAAGATGTAGCTGGTGGGTCCCAGCAGTCAGGGGGAAACGTTTTTTTTCGTGAAATATGGTGGCCCGTCTGGTGGGTCCCCGCTGTCAGGTGGAGGAATCATTATTTTGCGTATAATAAGGAGGCACTTCCTTGCTGCGGCTGTGGACCCAGCTGTCAGCCTCTCCACCTACAGTCCACGTCCGATGGAAGTCGTTCCTTGACCAAGTTGACCACGCCGCGCCGAGAGCACCACGGCCGTGGACGACGGCGAGGACTAGGAAGGGGACGACTCGGAGCCGGGGAAGACGCAGCAGTGGATGCCCACGCAAAGAGGAGTACGAGGGTTCACTAGTTCGGCTGCGGTGTGAGGCTGCTGTTGCCACAGAATAACAGGGGGTTCGGGTGAGTAGAGGGATGGCCTGGCCAGCGGTGGGAGTATTAGGGGGCGGTGAGGCCTCCGCGGCATCACAGTCGGCCACGGGAGGTAGGAGCAGGCGGCACGACCGGCGCTGGTTTGGGCGGCTGGAGCAAGAAGACCAGAGGTTGAAGAAGCACTATGGCTGTTGGATGAACATGGTACGGTAACAGGAGCTAGAATCGTTCATATTGACTAAAGCCCTCCGTCCCAGTCAACTTGGTAGGCCCACAAGTCAGCCTCCCACTATGCTGGGTTTCCAGTTGGCAGGGGGAATATTCATTTTTTTTGTGCGTAATAAGGAGGCACGTCCTTGCGTGTGAAGATAGCTGGTGGGTCTGACATGTCAGTGGGGGCACGTTATTTTCATGAAATACAGAGGCCCTTCCGGTGGGTCCCAGATGTCAGGTGGAGGAATCATTATTTTACGTGTAATAAGGAGGCATTTCCTTGTGTGCGGCCGTGGACCCAGCTGCCAGCCTCTCCACGCACAGTCTACTTCCGATGGTGTCGTTCGTTGACCACGTTGACCACGCCGCGCCGAGCGCATCCAAGGTGGTGGACGACGGCGAGGCCCCGGACAACAATGAGCCGGAGATGGGAAGACGCGGGAGTAGAGTCGCTGGCGGAGAGGTGTACGAGGGTTAACTGGTTCTAGTGCGGAGTGGTTCGGCAGTCGGTGGAGAAGAACAGGAGTGTGGAGGGATGGCCTGGCCAACGGTGGAGTAGCGCTTCAAAGCAAAGCGTGCTAAGCAGAGCTGCTAGCAGCAGGAGGCGGGAGGTGGTCTCGGCGGCGCTGGAGGAAGAAGACGAGAGATTGAAGATGGATGCTGGTCGTTGGATGTAAATCCAATGGCTAACATGTCAGAATCATTTGTTGACTAAATTGACAACGACTTGCGTTGGCATCGACCTATTGGCCCACATTTCAGCCTCCAAAAATGTGGCACGTATTCAACCCATTTTTTCAGAATTTACAGTCTTTTTTTGCACGGTAGAATTTACAATCAATTTGATCTTTTTTGAATTACAGTCATTAGCTGGGCTGGGTGAACAAATAATGTAGCGTCCATGTGGCCCATTTATTTTATTTCCTAAAAAATTACACGCAATTTGCACTTTCTCGAAATACATGATTTTGCTGGGCTGATTCTAATTATAATGTTGGGTTGGGCCAGCAATGTTATCAAAAAATAAAAAGGGGTTGAGCATTTTGTTATAAATATATTTAAATAATAAGTGATATTATTACATTCGTCCTTAAATCTTACCAAGCTTTTGTACACAATCACTAGGATTTTCATTCCAAAACAATCCAGGATTTTATTTGATAAGAAATTAATAAGTTAATAAGATGTGGGATATTGTTTTCTTACATATGCAAGTATCTGTTAAATATATGATGACAATAAAAATAATATATAATAACATATAAAATAATTTAAAAATATATAATATAGTTACAAGGGAAACATAAGTTGGACCTGGCGTTCCTATTCTTATATAGAAAAATAGAACAGACCTCTGTGTTTTCTTCAAAAAAATACATAAATTGGGCTGCCAAAAATAAAACCTCGGATGGGAGGTCCATAGGCCGGTCGATACATGACGGCCCTAAGAAAATACAAACAGGCCTATGGACCTCCCATCCGAGGTCGTGGGCTGCGCATGTTAAAAATGAAAGCCTAGACGGGGCAGCCCAAAACCAGGTCCAACACTTGCCAAAACTTCGTCCCTCGTTTTCTTTGTGTTTTGCACACTCGACATTGTGTGGGCATTTTGACTGTGCATCATATGAAGATGTGCTATGCATGAATGTTGATCAGCATGATGTTAACTGGCTGGTAGTTCCATTTTCGACCATGAATAAAACTTCCAACATGATGTTAACCCTGTTTGAAAAGACCATGTTAATATAAATGCTCTGCCTCTGAAAGTTGCAGTTTCTTATCTGAAACTGAACTTGCAGTTTCTTATCTGAAACTGAAACTTGCAGTTTCTTCTCTGAGAATCACATTGTCTACACTTTTATACTCCTATGAAACTTCATTTTGTAAGTGCTAAAAGTAGATCTCTAGAATTCATAAAATACTTCATATGCTCAATACTGCAAATCTGAAATTCAAAAGACATTCATATCTGAAAGTACTCCCAAAATACACATCACAAAACACAATTCACAACCTGCAAATACTGACAACCCTAAGCTCCTCCTGACAATTCACAACCTGCCCGACTATTGGGCTAGGGGGCAGCCCCCTCTTATTCCTCAGCGGCAGATAGCCGCCCGTGAGACGATGTGAACGGCGAGGGAGACGATGGCGGGCAAGCGTCATCAAGCAAACTGCTTTTCTCCTCTTGCAGGTGGGTTCGGTTGACGAAGACTCCACCGGCTCGCTCTGGCAGGCCACCCTCACAAACGGCACCCTGTAGATGCTCGATCCTTCAATATCTGGTGGATGTTCCATCTGGGATCGATACTCCCACCACCGCTCCCTCACGATCGGATTCGGTGAATCTGTTTGCTCCATGGCCCAGAGGAGCAGCTCTATGTACTCCGGCGCGACTCCCTCCGGGAGTATCGCCGCCTTTTCGCTCTATTGCAGATATTTGGCCATGGATGTCGTCGTCGCTGCTAATTGGTCATTGTTGTCAAACCAAGACTATATCTCCAACATCCTAGCTAGCTTCACAGGGTCGCTGTCTGCGATCCTCACGTATCAGGTGTACTCCTCCATCGATCTACTTCTCCACAACACCTTCACTCGCTGGCGGTGGTTTTTGAATTGAAGAGGAGAGGAGCAGCGCTTGTTTTGGATTAGAACGGGAGAGGAGCAACGCTGGTTTTGGACTGGAATAGGAGAGGAGGGGCGGTGGTTTTGAAATGGAAGAGGAGAGGAGCGTGCTGCATTTAGATTGGAACAGGAGAGGAGCGACGGTGGTTTAAGAGGAGAAGAGTGGAAGAGCGGCGCTTGTCTTGGAAGTATTTTTTGTTGTTTTGCGTATTTTTGGTCAAAGTCTGACCATTTACTATATTTGACAAGCAAAATGTGAATGCATGTCACCAAAAATTGTATCGTTTGGTTCGTATCTGAATGTACTTTCAAATTATATTATTTTTGCAACGTATAACATATATTTTATGTGCGAAAATCATGGTCAATTATGACCCAGAATAAAAGGGAGACTAGTTAATGTGGGGTCGCTTTCTTAATTGAAGGATAAATTGATTTTGATTTTGATCCAGTCACAGCGCGCCGGCCCTCTCGTCCAATCCTAAATCATTGTCGCACGCTCCTCTCGCTCTTCTCCATTGCAAAACCACCTCCTCTCCTCTCCATCATCTCCATTCCAAAACCACCGTCTCGCCTCTCCCTCTTCTGATCTTCTCCATTGCAAAACCACCTCCTGTCCTCTCCATCATCTCCATTCCAAAACCACCGTCTTGCCTCTCCCTCTTCTCTATTGCAAGACCACTATCTCTCCTCCCATCTTCCAAAGCTAGCACCGGACCACTCAGAAGGACCTATATGGAGAGGATGTAGCAGCGAATCAAGCAGATCGCCGGCGGCGACCAGGCAAAGTTAGCCAGGTTGAAGGAGATCCTTAGTTGGTTTGACATTGAGTGGGAGATTTCGAGGACGGTGCGGGCCATGTGGCAACGTATGCGAAAGAGCGAGACGACGGTGATGAGGGCGGCGATGCACATGTACTCCTCGGCGGCAGTCATGCCGCAGTCCTCTGAGTTCATCGAGTATCTCCTCTGGGCGATGGAGCAGACAGATTCGCCCGAGGCAACAGTCAGGCGGAGGTGGTGGGCGTACGGGCCGAAGGTCGAGCACCTAGAGGATAAGGAATCGATCGAGTATGGTGTGCCGTTCGTGAGGGTGCAGAGCCAGTCGGAGCCACAGGATTATTCATTCTCCCACCGCAAGAGGAGGACGGATGGCGTGCCGTCGCTTCCCCGCTGTTCTCCACGGTTCCCTCGATGCTTGCCTTGTTTCAACAGCGGCGGTAGGGTTTAAGGTAAGCTTCACACTAACCTAATCTTCCACCTGCTCATGCTTACAATCAGTGTGACAGCTAATGAAAATCATGCTTACAATAAGTGTCCGAGTACTACACCAATCACCCTAAAATAGCTCTGGACCTTTGGGTCAAAGTTGTGACACGGTGTACAAATAAAGAAAAATAGATTGATGCTTCTTCCAGAAAAGAGTACTCCCTAGAAAAATGCCAATATAAGCCACTATTGTTTGGTTAGATGATTTGTTGCCGAGAAAGATCTGTCCACAGAGAGCGCCACACATCCCACTGGTGCTGGTGGATGCCAATGCGTGCATGCAACATGGTTGGTGTCGGTAATTTTTTACTTGGCACACCTCGCACTCTGCATATATGCCGGTTCCATACGTACATTTGTGCAGTTCCACCAAAATGTAGCTGAATAACCCTGTCTGCATAGATAATGAAAAAGCGTGATTACATTATAGTGGCACTAGTTGATGAAACACACAAAATAAATAGAAGAAAATATTGCGATAGTATCATAGAATGCCATGCTACGAGGGCGAGATTGTCCCTGCGACGCCTCATATGGTACACCTCATACTGGACATCGTCCCAAGTCTCCCAGATACACCTTCTACCAGTGATGAACATAAGTGTACAGCGGTAGTAGAAGGAGGTGCCTTGAGACATTCATATCTCTATTTTTGTACATATCAACTAAAATTAAGCACCCTAGTTTGCAGAAACGCTTAAACATTAACAATGGGACTAGTTGATGAAACATACATTAACAAAGATAAGCACTTTCTTTATCTACATTGGAAATGAAATGATAGAGATGTCACTCGGTCTATTTTCACTGTATTATTACTTCATTTTATCAGTGACACTAGGGTCGAGCAGGTGGCAAACAAGGTGTACCGTGCGTCGCAAGGATGGAGGCCGGGGGTGCATAGACTGGGATGCTGAAGGTGGCTCTTTCAGTTACCAACATGGATGATTCAATTCATGGTACCTTTTGGTGCAGTTCACCTAAAATGAAGCAATGTCCCGTGAGCTAGCAGCTGCTTCTTCAATTTTTTTTAAGAAAAGGGCTCCAGCCCCGGTTCCATTTCCATCAGAAAACGAAACCCACATAGCTTCTTCTTCATTAGTTATAATAAAATTGAGCAACATCAAGGTTGGTTGTGAAGCTCCTGGAATGCTCAACTATAATTTGGATATCATTTGCGCAGTTCAACTAAGATCGAGCGTGAAATGTATATCTCTATTTGCACAAAAAAGGTGGAAAGGAGGGTGACTAACAAGTGATGAAACATGCATCAAATGAAAAGAAGCATGTTCCTTATCTGAATGGCAATCCTACAAGGACAGTAGCAATTTCTAAAACACTGGCATTGCTAGATATTAGTGTGGGCATTAGGATTAACTATGACAACCGTTAAATACGACATTCCTTTGGGCACGGGAGAGTAGGCGGACCAGGACAGTTTCATTTCTAATGAAAAGAACCAACTTATCTTAATGGGAAATTTTAGCAGGACATGTAAAGAAGTGCCATTGATTCATATTACTGGAGGCATTACATTGAAAACAACATTGGTTTAACGTGTCCTTACTTTTAGCAGTGCGACTGCTACATTTTACCAATGGCATTACATAAGAGTGGCTCAGGGCAACAAACATCACAACAAGATATCTGGGTTGGTCCCATTTTTGTTCGGTATAGCCACCTTATACTGTGTGAGGCTAGCAAATCTAGTGCCGGACTTACTCTGTTGACCTGTCCCCCAGTCCCCACTTTCTTTCCTTTTTCAACCAATAGATCGGGTTTATATTGAGTTTGTACTGCGTTTCCCTTTATTTCCCTATTAGACCTAGAGACCAGTTGGATAGTCAGTCTCTGCTACTTTTCGCCCCATTATTTCCTCTTTCAACCAAGTCCTAGATTCAAGTAACAAATCCTCCCCCACCCCTTTATTCCTTGTTTGAACCAAGTAGTACTAAATTCGAGTGCATGAACTAGTTTTACCTCTTAAACATAAAAAAATTAGGTGGTTTTTGAACAGCCGATTGATCCTAACTACGAGGGGGCCTGAGAAGATACAAATGCAGCGACGTTAGGAGCTCGGGAAGTAGAGCAAGGCCGGTTTTGAAGGAAGTTATACCTGATGGTCACTGGGATGTCGCTAGGTGGGCGGCGGGAGGCCGGATCTGCCCACACTACGGCAGCGAGGAAGAAGGGGTCGGAGGCCCTCCCTCGCCAGCGGTGCTTGGGAGAGAATGGCAAGGCAGGCTGATCGGGACGCGCCCAACAGTGGGTAAGAGCCGTCGCCGAGGACGACCGCGTGAACGTTGCACCTTCTCACCTTCCCCGGCGGAGAGGATCCGGCTGGATCTGTGACCAACGGTGAGCAGAGAGAGAGAGAGTGTGTGTGTGGCCACCGCTGTCATGTTTAGATCTAGAGAGGCCGAGACAGTGTGAAGAGAGCAACACTAGCAAGCAAGCACGGAGGCTCCTGCCTATATAGTGGAGTAGTACTAGTTTTCTTTTGTCTACCAGAGCCGGCTTGACCTCGTCAATGACTGTCTAGAAGTCTTCATGCATGTGGCCCGGAGGCGCAGTTGTCGTCATTTTGATCTGAAGCGCCGGATTATAACATATAACACGAAAAAAATGCCACATGACAAGACATCATAACCTCACTGCCCAAAGGAGACAACATGAATCCCAACGGACAAACTAGACGAGGAACAAAGCTCAAATTAAAGATAAACTCGTAGAAAAGGGGTCCGTCGATAGATGTCCTAATTAACATAGCCGGCTTGACCTAGATGGCAGCCGAGTAGTCACTGTTCGTGCATGTGCCCCCAATGACTAGCCCAACTCTGTTGTTGCTGTTTAACCCCCGCAGTGATCCGACGCACATGACACCTAATTTTACGAGATGACAAGAAACCTTTTTTTAGATTTCTCACCACAACTACAGCCATGTACAACACAACCTGCACGATATGTAGACGATAGCCAATCCAGGCGTGTTTGCTGGAGTCTGGTCACATGCATGGATGAACTGATCTTCCGTGTCTTGCAGGGATCGTCCAGGCACCAACGTAGTACAACACTTCTCTAGTACTATCGCTCGTCTCCCTCTTCTATTAAGTCACCGACTTGCAGGGCCGGGGAGTGTGCCTATGGTCGGTTCTCAATTGCCATCCCACATGTGTGTGCAAACGCAATATGACGCGCGTTCCACTCGGAGAGCAGCGTGCCAGACCGACCAACCATCTGAGGTGCGACGCGAACGCGACGGGCGTGCTGTATACTCCATACATGTGTACCATCATTTTCTAGACGCTTTGCTCCATGGCGCGGGCGCAATCCATGGATACAAAATTAGTATACTATATACTATTTAAAAAGTCGAGGGTAGGGCTTTTCCTGCGCGGTAGGCGGCGAGGCAGTTCCGCCTAGTCTGTTCGACAGAGATGCGAGAAGACGAGGGAGTAGGCTGCTACAAACGTAGGGCTGTGTGATTTGACAGCGAGTTACTGCTGGACAGGTGGGGCCCCGTGATTTGACTTGCCATTATCATTTTAATTGCGGCGCTACGACCGGCGTGAGTCTCCCGATTCCTGACCACCTCCATACAGGTGCCTCTCCCAATGCTCCACCATGTAGTAGAGGCTGGCTCTTGCATGAGAGCCCACTTCTCCACTTTTTCCTTGCCTCTCTTTCCTCCACATATGCAAAAATGCCATGTAAAGCGCACTATTGTACTTACTTTTACTTGATCCTATGGGTGCTTAAGCTTGCCACATAGGCATAAAGTCTGATGTGGCAAGTTAATCAAGAAGAAGGAGACTAGTTTGGTGACCTAAGGAATAAACGGTGCTAAGCGCGTGTACCTAGGTGAAAAGACAATTTTGAGTCTATAGCTAATTAAATGAAGCAAACTTAGCAACACCATTTCATTGGAAGAGGTCACTCCTTGGCAAATGCAATAAATACTAGTACTCCCTGTCTCCCATAATACAAGAACGTTTTTGGCACTACACTAGTGTCAAAAACGTTCCTATATTATGGGACGGAGGGAGTGCGAAGAAAGAGATAGAGAGAAGTAAAAAAATACACTTATAGCCAACCTTATAGCCAAAACCACTAAGTGATGACTATGTATGACATGCCAACATCAGATAGCCTAACGCACCGTGTTAAATCTCCAAGGGCGCGACCGCACGAGCAACGCGACGATCGTGGTAGGCGCGACCACGATATGGGCTGCTGGCAGCCCTTGGATCTGAGATCAAACGGTCGCATGCTAAGTTGCTGAAAATTTGCAGAATAACCCTCCAGGATAGGATATTCACCCATAGGTCTAGAATCACGCCATGCAACCGTTCGATCTCAGATCCAAGGGCTCTCGGAAGCCCGTATCATGGGAGAATGGAAAGCCACTACCTTGCCATTCCCACGCTGGCAGTTCGCTCCTACTCGTCCCCGCACGTCCTTCAATACTACGGCAGTTCGCTCCTAGTCATCCTGTCCATTCACATTACGACAGTTCCGCTAATCCTAACCCTCCTCCCAAATCCATGGCGTCCAAAATCTCCACCATCACCGGCGATGAGTTCGATGTCATCTACACCCGTTCTTACGCGACGGTGAAAGGATGCCTTTCTCGCTTCAGACGCATGTTCAAAGACTCAGATGATGAGTGGGTCGCTGGGCTAGATGTTGAGTACACCATAGTCCTGGGACGAGAGAAGGATCTAAAGGACAAAGAGAGGAAGAAGCCCGCCGTGATCCAGGTTTGCGTGTATGACTTATGCTTGGTCTACCACATATGCTATGCCGACGTTGAGTGCCAGGATTTTAAGGACTTCCTCAAGAGCAACCTAGTCAAATTCGTTACTGTAGACTTTGGTAATGACAAAGAAGTCCTGCGTCCGATAGGCCTCGTTGTAGGCAACACCTTCGACCTCCAGAATAATCGGCTGGTGTCCTCTCGTTAGCCTTCAATGCTGACCCTGGCAGGAGCCATGGTTCATCCTTCGTACGGTAAACTGGAGAAACCTCCATACACGTTTCATCGTCATGCATGGCAGCGGAATGTACTAGATATAGACCACATCCACTATGCTGCAATGGATGGCTACCTTTGCTTCAATATCTACAAGGGTTGGATGAAGAGCAACAGCCAAGTGTGCGGTTCAAGCAAAGAAGTATCAGCCCAGAGGAAGAGGGACAAGGACAAAGTTGAGGACGTGGATGAGGACTCCGAGTAAGGTGGCAGTGTCGTTGCTCATGGTGGTTCTAATGCAGTGTCTACCAGAATAGTTGCAAAGTTTAATTTCGGGTGTGTTTAATTTAATTTGAGGGGTGTGTTGTGCTGAGCCCCCAGCAGAACTATGTTATGTTTCTTCTCTTTACTTTAACTCTTCAGTACGTACATACTAGTATTTCTTACATTTCATCTTTTAGTTGGTATAGAACTACCACTAGTTTCTTCACATTATATACGTACAATATATATGGCCAACATCATATAGCCAGCAGTTTAGTTGTCAAAGAATTTCAGGGTGCTTAGTTTTGTCAAAGAATTCCAGGATGCTTAGAGGGTGCTTGGATCCAAGGGACTTATTTTAGTCTGACTAAAAATAGTCTCTTTAAGAGGCTAAAGTTCCAAGCACCCCTGACTAAAGAGGGGCTAAAACTAGTCTTGAGACTAAATTTTTTTAGTCAGGGGTACCCCTACTAAAATGTAGATTAGTCCTCTCTCTACTCATTTAACTCCTCTCCTTTAACACAGGCGAGTTCTGGATTGGAGGGTTCGAAGGATAATAAATGCTCATTAACTTGATTTTAGCCTTTTTAGTATTTGGATCCAAGCATGGGTGAGGCTAGCATGTTTTATTCCCACTACTTTTAGTCATGGGACTAAAACGTATCCAAGCACCCTCTTAATTTTATTTGAGGGGTGGGTTGTGCTGGACACCATTATTGTGACTAGCCTTTTTAATAGTACTATATGCATAATGTAGCGACGAGCGCTCTCTATATGTACCGCCTTTTTTTTAATTTCAAGTTTTGCTCCATGGCGCAATCCATCGATACTACTGCTGTACAAAAGTATACATTTTTTAAAAGGATAGAGGGCGGGGCAGTCTAGCTTGGTCGGTTTCATGAGAGGCGAGGGCCTTTGTGATTCGACGGCTCATTACCGCTGGAAGGCGGGGCCTTCTGATTTGACTACTCGTATAAATGCACCGACAACCTGATCGAGGAGGAGCAAAGAACCGTGCGGTATACTCAAGTTTTCCATTGGAGTAGTACTGCGACGGAGGAGCACGAAACACGGCAGCCCAGTGCCATATGGCAATAAAAATGATCTAATTTGGTAGTCATCTCATTGTTAGCATTGTTCTATTCATTCCCTCAAAAAAAACCATTGTTCTATTCATGCCTTGCAGAGAACGTGACACGTGCAGCAAAACACCCGAAGCAAAAGATGAAACACAGGAGCAAAATAAGAAGGAAGATTATCACCTCAAATGATCTAATTCGGCGTGGACTCATAACTGCTTCTTCATCGCCTCCACGACCTCCATCTCCTTGCGCATCTCCTCCGCCATCTTCTTCATTTTGTCCATGACGCGGGATTTCTTGACGCGAGCCTTCATCATCTGTTCCACGACTGAAGTACTACTAGCAACCCATGATTTAACTACTCGCATGCGCGCAGTGGAGTAATGATGTCTTTCTTCCGCCCTCACGTCCACTCAATTTGTATGCGCTGTATTAATTGACCATCAATGAAGTGAACAACTTTACACGCATCAAATTATCACATGGGGTGGATCTTGGTACAAAATTGCGTCCGCCCGTGTACCCGCGTGTGTGTGCGAGGGAATGAGTGTGTGCGTGGCATGCGTGCACATCTTCGCTTCATGCATGTACCGCCAGTATGGCTCAGGGAGGACGAGTACATTCTTCTAGAACCAGCAGCACGTCACTGTGATCAATCCACGCAAGGAGGTCGCGACAACGCCTCCACATGTGCCACGTGGCTTCCTGAACTGAAAGAGAGACACTGTGTAGCGTGCCATTGGTATTCTAATTTACGTGTTTTGCACATACTCGAAGTACTAGTAAGGTACACGTGCATTGCACGCATCAAATTTTGCAACGAAATTATGAATAAATACCACACTATAGCATGTAAGCTCTGAGTCATATATGCCTGATGTATCCCTTCGTTTAATTCTTATAGTTCATCTCATTCAAAATCAATTAGTTTTTATAAAAAAGCTAAGAACACGGGAATAGAAAAAACATGGGATTATAGTGGAATGTCGTCTTGAATCCTACAGGATTGTATGAGTGTTTGATTGTGCGTAGAAAAAACGCAGAATTCTTTCAAAGAGGTTTGAGTGGATGGGATGTTTCCTATGAAATCTAGTGTAAATGAAACATATGGAAAAATTCCTATGGTTTACAATCCTACGAATCAAAGAACCAAGATAGGAAAAATTCCTAATGATTAGAATCCTCCAAAATTCCTTTGAGAATCCTTTGAATCAAAGAAGCCCTTAATCTATTTTATGATGCATGGAATTGTGCGTTGTAAAGCATAAAGTAAAAACAAATAATGGCAATTCAACTAGAAAAAAAGTTTGGGCAGTTATGATACGGAAGATTTTAGAACAAAAGAGAACCACTGTTGTTTTGAGGTTTGTGCATTATGCTTAAGTTCAACCATGGAGTCTGCTAGATTGTACATGTGGCAAAATCCGGTGGGGGGCTAGAAGATGGTGCGAGCGGCCGAGTGGAGGGAGACTATGAAGGAATGCACAAGTGCGAGATCGATATTTAGAGAGAGGGGGCGAACACGTGCACTGTTGCGCGTAGTGGCGGAGCCATGAAAAATAAATGAGCTAGGGGGCCAAGCATTGCTAATCCTTTACGAGGAGGGTCAATTCATGAACTTAAACCATTTTTAGCAGCAATTGTCTAATGATCACATTCATATTAGCCACGATATATAGTGATGTTAGGGGGAGGGGGGCAGGGCCCTTACTGCCCCTGTCTTCGCCATTGTGCATGCGTCTGAGAGATGAAGCGGAAAGCATGGATGATGAGAGGGGGGCGTTGGATATATAATTAATGTGGGTGTATTAGCTATATATGTTAATCCTATATAGAGAGGTATAGATTGATCGATGTGGACGTGGGAAAGAGGGTGAGACCTCACTGGATATATCGATTGATCAGTTTGTCTGGAAAACTATGAAAGACCTAGCTATATACACACATACATAGAGGAACATAGATCGTTGTGCATGCACGCGTGAGAGATAAAGAATGCCCAATATGATGGAGAGGGGGATGTGTGTGGGTGCGTGCCTTCATGGGAGACCGACCTAAAGAAAAAGATTGCATGCGTGTGATGGATAATGCCGACTGGTAGTGTGTGTGCACTAGAGAAAGTTAGTGGTACAATTATAAAGAGAAGACTACTGTGTGGGTGTAAAAGAATAGGTGAGGTCATAATCGATGTAAAGTTGAATTCAAATATTTGAATAAGAGATCCTGATGTTTGAAACCCATGCATGCATGAATATAACGGAGATCTGCGTGGTGTGGTTTGGAAACGAGCATGTTGTAATGTATACACATTGAGCAAGGTCAGACTGATTTGAATTTGAGATACCGATGGCAGACATCATTTGGCCACGTCACATCCGTGCATGGACACACTATTCTAATTGGAGATGATGGGCGTCTTTCGCATCACATATCTATATCTATACCCATATATATATATATATATATTATATTTTTTTATTGTGTGCGGGTAACTTTAACTTTGAAAGATGGTCGTTGGATGAGGTGAATCCGTTGGTCCAAAGATGGCAAATTTGAGCACTACTAGCCATTGGATATCATCTAGATTCCACCAGATTTTGCCACATGTATAATTTAGAAGAATCCATGGTTGAACTTAAGCATAATGCACAAACATCAAAACACAAGCACTTCTTATTTGTTCTAGAATCTTCCGTATCAGAATTGCCAAAATGTTTTTCTACATGATTTGCCATTATTTGTTTTTACTTTATGTCTTACGACGCACAATTCCATGAATCTTAAAATAGATTAGCTTTCTTATAAAAACTAGATGATTTTGAATGAAATGAACTATAAGAATTAAACAAACATCTACATCATGCATATATGACTCAAAGCTTGCATGCTATAATGTGGTATTTATTCATAATTTGGTTGCCAAATCTCATGCATGCAATGCACGTGTACCTTACTCTAGTCTAAATGGTGTGTGTGTGTTGTGCGTGTTGAGGTGCAAATCGTCTTTTTTGGGTACACGTTAAGCTTGTTCTTCCAAAATTTCAAGCCGCGCCTTGTTATGCCGAAAATTCAAGCTAGCGTCTCTGTCTATCATGCTGCGAAACTCCCGCCTCTTCAACCCGTGCCTTGTTAGGCCGAAATATTTAAGATATATCTTTGTCTCGTTGTGCTCTGACAACTCCCTCCATCTCAACCGCGCCTTGCTATTCCGAAATTACAACGCGCATGAAAACTCCCACCTCCTGTGAAATCCCGACACGCGAAATGCTCGTGGCACCCATGAACCGAAAGAACCACCTCAAATCGATGGGGGTACTTTCGTAACTTACCCCACATTTCGGACAAGCACGTCTCTAAGCCATGGTTCCCCACTGCCATCCCATCCACCCACCCATTCGTACACCGAGGCTGCGAAAACCCGTGACGGAACCCCACACCCTGCTCCATCCGCCACCCAGCCGGAGCCTCTTCCCCGACGACGTCGTTCACAGCAACACCTCGACGTCCCTCATCCATCGTACTGGATGAGGATCCGTCGTCGATCTCATCGTCCCGCCAGTTCAGCCACCCCGTCCTCCACCTCCAAGGAGCTGCCCCGATGTTCCCCTCGTCTTTCGCGCCACCTCCATTCCCACACCGCCGTATTCACCTGCACCACCGGAAGAGCATCATCATCACCGTTTCCTCGGATGAAGCTGCGGCCTAATCGGCGCCACCAAAGAGGTTGTACACTAATCGTCGCATTTTCTTCTTGATTCGATCTCACGGTGCTGTCGACGCTCGGTCCCGAGCCGACACGGCGTGACTCCATCCATGGCGGCATCGCCGGCCACTTCCTCCACGGCGTTGCTCCCTCGGCGGCGACGTCCACATCAGTAGGAGCTGCTTCTGCTTTAGCTCTCGCTTGCGCTGCTGCGCTGCTCTTGCTCTCAGTCCCCTGCCTGGTCTGTTCTTGCTATTGCTCTTGCTCGCGCTGCTGCTCTCGCTCTTGCCCTTGCTTGCGATGCTGCTCCGATTTAGCTACACTTCAGTCGATTGAATCGACTTTTGGGTCAGTCGATTTTTAGGGGGGGGGCTCGCCAGGGTGAAGGAAGAATTAGCCGCAGCGGGGAGGGGGGCTCACCGGAGAGGTACCCCACTATCTATCTTAGGGTTCAGGATGGGGGCGGTGGTCGCCGACGGTGGCGGGGCGGTGGCGTGGGGATCGCCGGAGAAAAATCTCGGCACAGGGGGGCCTAGAGGGATGGCCGGGGCGGCGGCGGACCGGCGGTGGGGAGTGTTTTTGGGGCGGGCGGGGCGGCGCACCGCCGGCCGCGGGCGGCGGGGGGCTGCTGTTTGGCTGGTGGTGGCTGGCGGCTCAGGGGGGTGGAGGTTGAAGATGAACCGCAGGCCCTTGATTTCGTATCCAACGGCTGCAAAATCGACTAACCAGAGATGAAAAAGTCAGTCGACCGACGTGTAGCCTCACCTTGCTAGTGCGTTCAGTGTTGACAACAAAATTCAGTTTCGACAGCAAAATTCAGTTTCGACAGTTAAGTTCAGTTTCGACAGTTAAGTTTAGTTTCGACAGTTAAATTCAGTTTCGACAATTAAGTTCAGAGATGAGAGGCTGATGTATTTTACATCTAGCACTTTGTGGTTATGTATTTTACGTCATGTATTGGAGATGCTATTAGAATTCCACTCAGGTTAACGTTGTTCGTTGTCTCTCTTGTCCTTCTTCAGCCTCGGCGTCGTACAACTCACTGGAGCTGCTCCAACGACGAAACCCTCCATCACAACGGAGCAGTACCTCGGGCTCAATCTCCAGACGCCTAAGATCTTCTTCCCCTCCTCCTACAGCCAAGTCAGCCGGAGCATCCTCACAGGCCAAGCCAATCACGCTGAGATCAACATCTGCTTAGTTTAGACATGCTTTGTGTCAATGCCATCTGTTTAGTTTCTTTATCGTATATGTGAATCATGCAATGCCATCTTGTCTAGCCAGGCATCATATATGTGAATTTTGCAATGCCACCCTGGTTAGCCAGTCATCTTATATGTGAATTATATCATGCCATAATTTTTTTTATTACGTGTTAAATTTGTCAACAAGTTTAGTACATTCAATTACTCTTCCTGTGCATCAGCCATTCGGCACGGTCATGGAAAAATCTGGTGTGGAAACAAGGTCTTTAGAGCAGACAATGCTATCTGACGAAGCGCATGTCTTTCTGGTTACTGATAGCTCCTCAGAGGAGGATTTAGAGACGGATGACTAGTCATATTCCCCCCCCCCCCCCGAGGTGCATGCGCTAACTTGGCAGGGTTATGTTGCTCATATCATGTGTATGGTTTCTTGCATTGCTATGTCATTGGCTTAGTTTAGACATGCTTTGTGTGAATGCCACCTGTTTAGTGTCTAATTACCATATATGTGAATTATGCAATTCCATCTTGTTGCAAGACATTATATATGTGAATTATGCAATGTTATCTTGTTGCAAGGCATTATGTATGTGAATTATGCAATACCGTGCTGTTTAGGCAAGCGTCATATATGTGAATTATATCATGCCGTCCTTTTTTGTATTTCTCATTGCTTTTGTCGACAATGTTTGTATATTCAACTACTCTTCCTGTGCATCAGCCATTTGAATTGGTGATGGAGAAATCTGGAGTGAAAACAAGGTCTTCAGAGCAGACAATGCTACCTGCTGAAGCAAATATCTTGCTAGTTACAGATAGCTCTTCAGAGGAGGATTCAGAGGCAGATGACCAGTCCTATTATCCCCCTGAGGTGTATGCTCAAACTTGGCAGGGTTATATTACTCATATAATGCATTTTTTGTAGTGCAATGCTTAGTTTTTACATCATATACACAATATTGAATGCCATCTCCTTAGTTGACACATCATATATGCGATTGCCCTCTGCTCACTTCCTTAGTATATAAATCATATATTTGAATTATGTCATGACATGATGTTTACATAGACAGCATGTATTGAATTATGGCATGCCAACCCATTTTCTAAAGACATAATATAGTTATATCATCTCATCCTGTTTACATAGTCATCATATTTTAAATTATGTCATTCTATCCGTGAATTATATCATGCCATCATGTTTCCATCGACGGCATATTTGTGATTTATGGCATGCCAACCATTTTAATAGACACATCGTATAGTTATATCATGTAATCCTATTTACATAGTCATCATATTTTGAAGTATGTCATTCTATCCTGTTTAGTAAGCCATCATACATGTGAAATTGTGTCATGCTATCCTGTGTAATTAGCCATCATATATGTGAAATTATGTCCTGCTCTTAGACAACATAAATGTGAATTATTTCATGCCCTGTTTTCTTCCCTAATATCCATTGCACCTCTCTATCTTACAATGTTTGTACATTAAATTACTTTTCTTGTTTATCAGCCATTTCAATTGGAGGGAGTGATGGCAGTATCTGTGGGAGTAAAAACACGGTATTCAGAAAAGATCGTGCTACCTGTCGATGCAGATAGAACCATGGTTGTACTTGCCCAAAAACCAGCCCCACCACACATAACCCACACTCATGCAGATTGTACCCCTACCCAGTTGGACAGAGAACCAGCTACACCCCTTCTAACCCCAACCCCAGCAGATAGACACCCAGTTCCTGTTGACATAGCACCGTCTCCACCACAGAGCACCCAAACACGAGCAGTTAGTAAGGCAACTATAGTGCCCAAATCACGAGGACCACCACTCCGAACCCGAAGTCAACGCTTAAAGCAGAACAAGAATTATTCTCAGGTCAGGTTCCGTAGCTATGGTTCATACTACTTTGCTCTTGCATCACTGTATTTACTGATACCAACTAATTTCAAATTTGAAGGATGCAACTAAAACTCCAATGGCGCAACAGGTATGTTTTAAACCTGTTTCTTCAACGTGTTTGGCTGTTTGCTGTTGTAACTTGCTCTATGTTGATTTCAGTTTCAAGTGAATAAACAGTTATGTTCTCATGCCATGCACATTACAAGTGTTGTTATTGCTGTGTAGTTTCCCACACTTATATTCTGTCTATGCTGCTTTGTCTTAAATAGATATGATTCGAACTGTATCTATCTTGATTTGGCAACATAAACTAGAATGATATAGACCATACAGTGACCATACTACATAGATATATGTTTGTTTCATGCTGTTATCCTATCCAGCTTACTACTGAACTGGTTTACCAAAATGAGTTTCATATACTACATTGTATACTTGGGATGTGTTTGTTTGTTTCTCTTTTAGAACGCGGATAAAATATTGGAGAAGAGTACCCTGTTATGCAATGGTAAAGGAAGTAATGTAGAGAAGGTTCAAGATAGTGAGACATCCCTGTTGGTCTCCAAGAAAGCTAATAAAAACTATATTGAAGACACCGAGACAACCCCAAAGTCCTGTCTTGATGTAGTGTTCGAGTTACTGGCTACCACTGCTGGCACCAGCTCTTCTAACTCGTTTCCTGAATCAGTTCGGCTTCTTGAGTCTCAACTTCAAGTTGAAAGACATCGATCAGATGTTATACGACAGGAAGCCGAAGGACTGAGGAAGTCCCTGTAGAATTCAGATGCATACTTTCTGGTGCAACAACAAGCGCTGGAGGACTGAAGCGCCAAACAAGAGAAAGTCAATAAGCTTGCTAATCATCTTGCCAGCATTATGGGTACCCAGGATATTGTTTCTTGAGCTCTTCTGAAGTGGTTTGAGTTCTGGACTTGTTTTGCTGCGGCGTTTATATGCTGTTGTGTTCCCTATATTTGCACTGGTGGCGAACTTTGATGCCCAGTGGATGTAATATGTGTAATAGCCGTGATAGCCTAGTGTAAGTTGCTTGCTTATTTATTTCCTTGTTTTCTTGTTTATTTGTTTGCTTGCAGTCAGTGCAGTTCTTTTTCCGCGGTTTTCTAGTGGCTGCAATAACCTATTTTTTAAAACTAGGCCACAATAACCATGGGCTAATATTTACTGTAGTGACACTGGGCCTCCTACGGGCCATAGAAACAGTGGGCCTTCTATGGGCCGTATAACCAGTGGGCCTTCTACGGGCCATAGAAACAGTGGGCCTTCTACGGGCCATAGAAACAGTGGGCCTTCTACGGGCCGTAGAAACAATGGGCCTCCTACGGGCCGTATCATCAATGGGCCTTATACGGGCCGTATGATCGATTGGCCAAACATGGGCCAAATAGACCGCATTCTGGCCGTAAATGGGCTAGAGTTGGAATCGTCCGTTCATGGGCCGACCATAATGGGCCATCGTTAATAGGCCGTATTTGATGACGCTATGAAAACGGCCCAACATATTAACAGACCACAAACGGGCCGACTGTAACCATGGGCTGAATTTGGCCCACAAGCAGAAAATGACAGTAACGGGCCGTAAGTAAACGAATGCTGGAAAATAGCCCAAGAATAAATGGGCTCTGAGAAGGCCGAAAGATAACATGGGCTGGAAACGGCCCAACGGAACAACGGGCCATTAATGGGTATAAAGTGATACACTGTTCTTTACGGGCCAGTTTCACCACGGGACATTAATTGGTGTAAAGTGATACACTGTTCATTACAGGCCAGTTTCACCATGAGCCGTTAATAGGCCAAGAGTTACATAGGGCCTCATATCGGCCGAAAGACGTCCTGGGCCATACATGGGCCAAAAGTGAAAACGAGATGGAATCATATTGGATGGCCCAGATGATGCTACTGGGCCTAATTCGAATAGGGTGTAACGGGCCTTGGGTTAGCGGGCTGTAAATGGGCTATATGTGAACAGGACGTTAACAGGCTTTCCATGGACCGGCCCGCCACCTTTTGACCAAGTTAAACGGGCTGGCCTTTTCACACGAATGGGCCTCTGTTGGGCCGTGCCACATGTCGACATATCATAGGCGCCTTCTGTCCAATGAGTGGATGACATCTGTCCCAGTGATGAGCTGACACGTGTTTCCTCCAGCCAATGATGATTTTACACGTGGAAAATCCCCATTGGTCGGGGCTGTTAACGGGTTATCGGATCCAAAACCCGACCCGATAGCTTAACGGCGTTCTATTACGGTGGATGCCATGTGTCTATCACCCTTGACGAAAGGACTTCTGTGACGCGCGATTTATCGCCATGGAAGTGGACACTTCCGTGATGATAATTTTGGTAATGTCATGGAACACTTCTATGACAGCACAGGTATTACTATCTTGATTCTGTCATAAAATTTTCATGGATGTACATGCATGACAGAAAACACGACCTACTGTGACAAACACGTATCATCACGGAAGTGTATTCTTTTTGTATTGTCGTGTCCTACAGTCAGCGTGTGCTCTGATACCATCTTGTAGCGACCAGACCTCAACCAGTCTGATCTCTGTGCATAAGTGTCATCCCTGGATCGGTAATGCCGACACGCACAGTACTTGAAGGATTTATAACAGAGTAGCAATCACACACTTAATTACATTGAATGTCTCAAAAGAGAATTTATTACAATAAATATGGCTTAAGGCCATCTAACACGATAACAGCGCAAGGCTTGGAAGATAAAGTGAGTCCATCAACTCCAACGGCATCACTGAGTGAATGACCATGACCTAAGGCTCCTTACTCGTAGTCTAAAAAGTCTACACAGAATATGCTTCCAATGTAACACAAGAGTGTAATGAACAGAATAAAGCTATCACTATAGGGATATATGGCTGGTGGAGGCTGTATGGTTAATATGTTTTGCGAAAAGCCAATTTTTCCCTTATTTAACTACAAAGTTTGTTGAAAACATTGAGAAGGTAAACCCCCTCTCAATCCCAATTAGAAGTAATCATTAACAACCAAACAAATTTTATAATTAAGAGTGATGAGATCCACATGATAATCGAAGAACCAGATACTCAAGATGTCCATAACCAGGGACACGGCTAACCATGATTAGTTTGTACACTGTGCAGAGGTTTGTGCACGATTCCCCACAAGACTCGATCTCCTCCGTTGGATTTCTCGCACTACATGGTGTTTGAGAAAGGGATGACCGAGATACAGTCTTTCGAAAGCGTTACCACCTTACGATGGGTAGACAATACCAGCTACATCCCCTACATCTGCTAGTCTACCACTGTAAGAGTTCACACGACTTAATCAACTATGCCAGAGCCCATAATGGCTTGTGGCTGCACACGGAAGTTTCTAGCATGAATAATCTCATGATCCCTTTGAGCCTGGGTGGCAGTCCATAGGAAAATCACACGGTACCCCAGGATTTCCAAAAATATAGGCAATCACTAGAATTCCCCAGGTGCCTTAATCCTCCAGATGTGTATTAAAGTTACCACCTTAAGTTAACCATTAATTAACAATACTCACAACTGTCAAGTATACACTCAAACCCAATCCACGTCTACGAGCATAGCATAGCAGTATAAGCAACATAGAAGTAACTCCCAAAGGTTTGATAATAAAACAAGTGATAGGTTCTACCTCATCATCTACTTCCCAATACCCACATGTTATCAATCCTACTCATGCAATGTTTGAGGGTCGAAACTAATGCACAAAAACTGGGTAATAAGAGGCATGATCAAAGTGTTACTTGCCTTGCTGATGATCCGCGAAACCTAGAGACTCGTAGTAGCACGCTTCGCACTTCGAGTACTCTATGCAAACAAACAAGCATACAATAATCAAGCAAGGGCACGGGTAAAACTCAAATAAGAGATCTAACCAGAAAGTTCATCTTAAGAACTCCATTTTGCAAAAAGAATCAAATCAAACGAACCAACAAAACTCAAACGGCGAAAGAAACAGGCTTCGTTTACTAATCTGGACTAAAGTCAAATTTTACAGTAGCAAAATCTTGTTTAAGTTGGTTAAACATAAAGAGGGCTTCGAGGCGAAACTCTAGGCGCTTGAATCGCCTAATTCCGATAAACGAGCGAAAAGTTAAACTAAAACAAAAATCGGATCAGAAATCGCGATCATAAATAATCGCGGAAAATCCGAGAAAAAGAAAAACTGACGAACAGGCTAACGAATGAATGTTCGCTCTCTGCGGCTAAACGTGAAAACCATTCATTAAAACAAACGAACGAGTGGGTGTTCGCTAAATAAATAAACCGTCGGAAAAACCGATCTATCGAAAATAAACCGAAGAAAATAAAAAAACCGGGGTTATCCATAGAAAACCGACCGGTCAACGGCGGTCAACGGCGAGATCCGGCGGGCGGCGGCGGCGGAGGCGCGCGGCTGCAGTTGGCGCCAGCGGCGGCTAGGGCTGACGGGGCGGGGCGGCTGGGCGGGCTGCGGGGTGCGGGGCGGCGGCTTATAAAGGGCCGAGCCCTTTACTTATGCACTTTACTTTGTGCTAGCCATAGTGCTTCATGATATATATCTTTCTATCACCTAGTTGTTTCTCTTTCAAGGAAATATGCCCTAGAGGCAATAATAAAGTTGTTATTTATATTTCCTTATATCGTGATAAATGTTTATTATTCATGCTAGAATTGTATTAACCGGAAACTTAGTACATGTGTGAATACATAGACAAATAGAGTGTCCCTAGTATGCCTCTACTTGACTAGATCGTTAATCAAAGATGGTTAAGTTTCCTAGCCATGGACATGTGTTGTCATTTGATGAATGGGATCACATCATTAGAGAATGATGTGATGGACTATACCCATCCATTAGCTTAGCACTTTGATCGTTTAGTTTATTGCTACTACTTTATTCATGACTTATACATGTTCCTATGACTATGAGATTATGCAACTCCTGAATACCGGAAGAACACCTTGTGTGCTATCAAACGTCACAACGTAACTGGGTGATTATAAAGATGCTCTACAGGTGTCTCCGATGGTGTTTGTTGAGTTGGCATAGATCGAGATTAGGATATGTCACTCAGTGTATCGGAGAGGTATCTCTGTGCCCTCACGGTAATGCACATCACTATGAGCCTGCCAAGCAATGTGACTAATGAGTTAGTCACGGGATGGTGCATTACGGAATGAGTAAAGAGACTTGCCGGTGACGAGATTGAACTAGGTTTAATGATACCGACGACCGAATCTCGGGCAAGTAACATACCGATGACAAAGGGAACAAAGTATGTTGTTATGCAGTTTTACCGATAAATATCTTCGTAGAATATGTAGGAACCAATATGAGCATCCAGGTTCCGCTATTGGTTATTGACCGGAGATGAGTCTTGGTCATGTCTACATAGTTCTCGAACCCGTAGGTCTGCACGCTTAACGTTCGATGATGATATGTATTATGAGTTATGTGATTTGATGTACCGAAGATTGTTCGGAGTCCCGTATTAGATCACTGACATGACGAGGAGTCTCGAAATAGTCAAGACATAAAGATTGATATATTGGAAGGTTATGTTTGGACACCGGAAAGGTTTCGGATAGGTTCGGGCATTTTCCAGAGAACCGGGGGGTTACTGGAACCCCCGGGGGGTTAATGGGCCTTCATGGGCTGTAGTGGAAGAGAGGAGGTGGTGGCCAGGTGGAGGTGCGCTCCCCGAAGCCCAATCCGAATTGGGTTAGGGTTTGGGGGGGGGTGGCCCCCCTTTCCTTCTCTCCCTCTTCCTCTTCCTTCTTCTCCTACTTGGACTAGGAAAGGGGGGAAACCTACTCCTACTAGGAGTAGGAATTCTCCCCTTGGGCGTGCCCCTTGAGGCCGACCGTTATCCTCCCCCCTCCTTTATATACGGGGGAGGGGGCACCCCATAGACACACAAGTTGATCTTTAGCCGTGTGCGGTGCCCCCCTCCACAGTTTTCCACCGCAGTCATATTGTCATAGTGCTTAGGCGAAGCCCTGCATCAGTAACTTCATCATCACCGTGACCACGCCGTCGTGCTGACGGAACTCACCCTCGGCCTCATCTGGATCAAGAGTACGAGGAACGTCACCGAGCTAAACGTTTGCAGATCGCGGAGGTGTCGTGTGTTCGATACTTGATTGGTTGGATCGCGAAGACGTTTGACTACATCAACCGTGTTACTTAACGCTTCTGCTTTCATCTACGAAGGTACGTAGACACACTCTCCCCTCTCCTTGCTATGCATCTCCTAGATAGATCTTGTGTGATCGTAGGAATTTTTTTGAAATACCACATTCCCCAACAGTGGCATCCAAGCCAGGTCTATGCGTAGATGTTATATGCATGAGTAGAACACAAAGAGTTGTGGGCGATAATGGTCATACTTCTTACCAGCATGTCATACTTTGATTCGGCGCTATTGTTGGATGAAGCGACCCAGACCGACATTACATGACCGCGCTCATGAGACTGGTTCTACTGACGTGCTTTGCACACAGGTGGCTAGTGGGTGTCTGTTTCTCTAGCTTTAGTTGAATCGAGTGTGACTACGCCCGGTCCTTGTTGAAGGTTTAAACATCACACTTAACGAAAAATCATTGTGGTTTTTGATGCGTAGGTAAGAACGGTTCTTTCTAAGCCCATAGCAGCCACGTAAAACTTGCAACAACAAAGTAGAGGACGTCTAACTTGTTTTTGCACGACATGTTGTGATGTGATATGGTCAAGACATGATTATGTAAATTTTTGTATGAGATGATCATGTTTTGTAACACAGTTATCGGCAACTGGCAGGAGCCATATGGTTGTCGCTTTATTGTATGAAATGCAATCGCCATGTAATTGCTTTACTTTATCACTAAATGGTAGCGATAGTCGTGGAAGCAATAGTTGGCGAGACGACAATGATGCTATGATGAAGATCAAGGTGTCAAGCCATTGACGATGGTGATCATGATGGTGCTTTGGAGATGGAGATCAAAGGCACAAGATGATGATGGCCATATCATATCACTTATATTGATTGCATGTGAAGTTTATCCTTGATGCATCTTATTTTGCTTAGTACGATGGTAGCATTATAAGATGATCTCTCACTAAATTTCAAGGTATAAGTGTTCTCCCTGAGTATGCACCGTTGCTATAGTTCGTCGTGCCGAGACACCACGTGATGATCGGGTGTGATAAGCTCTACGTTCACATACAAAAGGTGCAAGCTATTTTGCACAAGCTGAATACTCGGGTTAAACTTGACGAGCCTAGCATATGGAGATATGGCCTCGGAACACTGAGACCGAAAGGTCGAGCGTGAATCATATAGTAGATATGATCAACATAGTGATGTTCACCATTGAAAACTACTGCATCTCACGTGATGATCGGACATGGTTTAGTTGATATGGATCACGTGATCACATAGATGATTAGAGGGATGTCTATCTAAGTGGGAGTTCTTAAGTAATATGATTAATTGAACTTTAATTTATCATGAACTTAGTACCTGATAGTATTTTGCATGTCTATGTTGTTGTAGATAAATGGCCCGTGCTACTGTTCCTTTGAATTTTAATGTGTTCCTAGAGAAAGCTAAGTTGAAAGAGGATGGTAGCAACTACACGGCCTGGGTCTGTAACTTGAGGATTATCCTCATTGCTGCACAGAAGAATTACGTCCTGGAAGCACCGCTAGGTGCAAAGCCCGCTGCAGGAGCAACCCCAAATGTTATGAACGTCTAGCAGAGCAAAGCTGATGACTACTCGATAGTTCAGTGTGCCATGCTTTACGACTTAGAATCGGGACTTCAACGACGTTTTGAACGTCATGGAGCATATGAGATGTTCTAGGAGTTGAAGTTAATATTTCAAGCAAATGCCCAAATTGAGAGATATGAAGTCTCCAATAAGTTCTACAGATGCAAGATGGAGGAGAATAGTTCTGTCAGTGAACATATACTCAAAATGTCTGGGTACCACAACCACTTGACTCAACTGGAAGTTAATCTTCCTGATGATAGTGCCATTGACAGAGTTCCTCAATCACTACCACCAAGCTACAAAAGCTTCGTGATGAACTATAATATGCAAGGGATGGATAAGACAATTCCTGAGCTCTTCGCAATGCTGAAAGCTTCGGAGGTAGACATCAAGAAGGAACATCAAGTGTTGATGGTCAACAAGACCACTAGTTTCAAGAAGAAGGGCAAAAGGAAGAAGGGGAACTTCAAGAAGAATGGCAATCAAGTTGCTGCTCAAGTGAAGAAGCCCATGTCTAGACCTAAGCCTGAGAATGAGTGCTTCTACTTCAAAGGGACTGCTCACTGGAAGCGGAACTTCCCGAAGTATTTGGCGGATAAGAAGGATTGCAAAGTGGAAGGTATATTTGATATACATGTTGTTGATGTGTACCTTACTAATGCTTGTAGTAGCGCCTGTGTATTTGATACTGGTTCTTTTGCTAATATTTGCAACTCGAAACAGGGGCTACGGATTAAGCAAAGATTGGCAAAGGACGAGGTGACGATGCGCGTGGGAAATGGTTCCAAAGTCGATGTGATCGCGATCGGCATGATACCTCTACATCTACCTTCGGGATTAGTATTAGACCTGAATAATTGTTATTTGGTGCCAGCATTAAGCATGAACATTATATCTGGATCTTGTTTGATGAGAGAGGGTTATTCATTTAAATCAGATAATAATGGTTGTTCTATTTATATGAGTAATATCTTTTATAGTCGTGCACCCTTGACAAGTGGTCTATTTTTATTGAATCTCGATAGTAGTGATACACATATTCATAGTATTGAAGCCAAAAGATATAAGTTTAATAATGATAGTGCAACTTATTTGTGGCACTACCGTTTGGGTCATATTGGTGTAAAGCGCATGAAGAAACTCCATGCTGATGGCCTTTAGGAATCACTTGATTCTTGCGAACCATGCCTCATGAGAAAGATGACTAAGACTCCATTCTCTGGAACAATGGAGCGAGCAACAGACTTGTTGGAAATAATACATACTGATGTATGCGGTCTGATGAGTGTTGATGCTCGCGGCACGTATCGTTATTTTCTGACCTTCACACATGATTTAAGCAGATATGGGTATATCTACTTGATGAAACATAAGTCTGAAACATTTGAAAAGTTCAAAGAATTTCAGAGTGAAGTGGAAAATCATCGTAACAAGAAAATTAAGTTTCTACGATCTGATCGTGGAGGTGAATATTTGAGTTACGAGTTTGGTCTTCATTTGAAACAATGTGGAATAGTTTCGCAACTCACGCCACCTGGAACACCACAGCGTAATGGTCTGTCCGAACGTCATAACCGCACTTTATTTGATATGGTGCGATCTATGATGTCGCTTACTGATTTACTGCTATCGTTTTGGGGTTATGCTTTAGAGACGGCTGCATTCACGTTAAATAGGGCACCATCGAAATCCGTTGAGACGACACCATATGAACTGTGGTTTGGCAAGAAACCCAAGTTGTTGTTTCTTAAAGTATGGGGTTGCGATGCTTATGTGAAAAGGCTTCAACCTGATAAGCCCGAACCCAAATCAGAGAAATGTGTCTTCATAGGATACCCAAAAGAGACTATTGGGTACACCTTCTATCACAGATCTGAAGGCAAGATATTCGTTGCTAAGAATGGATCCTTTATAGAGAAGGAGTTTCTCTCGAAAGAAGTGAGTGGGAGGAAATACAACTTATGAGGTAAGTGTACCTTCTCCCTTATTGGAAAGTTGTTCATCACAGAAATCAGTTCTAGTGATTCCTACAACAATTAGTGAGGAAGTTAATGATATTGATCAGGAAACTTCTGATCAAGTTACTACCGAACCTCGTAGGTCAACCAGAGTAAGATCCACACCAGAGTGCTACGGTAATCCTGTTCTGGAGGTCATGTTACTTGACCATGACGAACCTACGAACTATGAGGAAGCGATGATGAGCCCAGATTCCGTGAAATGGCTTGAGGCCACGAAATCTGAGATGGGATCCATGAATGAGAACACAGTGTGGACTTTGGTCGACTTGCCCGATGATCGGTAAGCCATAGAGAATAAATGGATCTTCAAGAAGAAGACTGACATTGACGGTAATGTTACTGTCTACAAAGCTCGACTTGTTGCAAAAGATTTTCGACAAGTTCAAGGAGTTGACTACGATGAGACCTTCTCACCCGTAGCAATGCTTAAGTCCGTCCGAATCATGTTAGAATTGCCGCATTTTATGATTATGAAATTTGGCAAATGGATGTCAAAACTGCATTCCTTAATGGATATCTTAAAGAAGAGTTGTATATGATGCAACCAGAAGGTTTTGTCGATCCAAAAGGTGCAAACAAAGTGTGCAAGCTCTAGCGATCCATTTATGGACTGGTGCAAGCATCTCGGAGTTGGAATATACGCTTTGATAGTGTGATCAAAGCATATCGTTTTATACAGACTTTTGGAGAAGCCTGTATTTACAAGAAAGTGAGTGGGAGCTGTGTAGCATTTCTGATATTATATGTGGATGACATATTTTTGATTGGAAATGATACTGAATTTCTGAATAGCATTAAAGGATACTTGAATAAGAATTTTTCAATGAAAGACCTCGGTGAAGATGCTTATATATTGGGCATCAAGATCTATAGAGATAGATCAAGACGCTTAATTGGACTTTCACAAAGCACATACCTTGATAAAGTTTTGCAGAAGTTCAAAATGGATCAAGCAAAGAAAGGGTTCTTGCCTGTGTTACAAGGTGTGAAGTTGAGTCAGACTCAATGCCCGACCACTGTAGAAGATAGAGAGAAAATGAAATTCATTCCCTATGCCTCAGCCATAGGTTCTATCATGTATGCAATGCTGTGTACCAGTCCTGATGTGTGCCTATGCTATTAGTTTAGCAGGGAGGTACCAAAGTAATCCAGGAGCGGATCACTGGACAACGGTCAAGAACATCCTGAAATACCTGAAAAGGACTAAGGATATGTTTCTCGTTTATGGAGGTGACAAAGATCTTGTTGTAAATGGTTACGTCGATGCAAGCTTTGACACTGATCCGGATGACTCTAAGTCACAAACCGGATATGTATTTATATTGAATGGTGGAGCTGTCTATTGGTGCAGTTCCAAGCGGAGCATCGTGGCAGGATCTACATGTGAAGCGGAGTACATAGCTGCTTCCGAAGCAACAAATGAAGGAGTCTGGATAAAGGAGTTCATATCGATCTAGATGTCATACCTAGTGCATCGGGTCCAATGAAAATCTTTTGTGACAATACTGGTGCAATTGTCTTGGCAAAGGAATCCAGATTTCACAAGAGAACCGAGCACATCAAGAGACGCTTCAATTCCATCCACGATCAAGTCAAGGAGAGAGACATAGATGTTTGCAAGATACATACAGATCTGAATGTTGTAGACCCGTTGACTAAGCCTCTCTCATGAGCAAAACATGATCAGCACCAAGACTCCATGGGTGTTAGAATCATTACTATGTAATCTAGATTATTGACTCTAGTGCAAGTGGGAGACTGAAGGAAATATGCCCTAGAGGCAATAAGAAAGTTGTTATTTATATTTCCTTATATCATGATAAATGTTTATTATTCATGCTAGAATAGTATTAACCGGAAACTTAGTACATGTGTGAATACATAGACAACCATAGTGTCACTAGTATGCCTCTACTTGTCTAGCTCATTAATCAAAGATGGTTAAGTTTCCTAGCCGTGGACTTGTGTTGTCATTTGCTGAACGGGACCACATCATTAGAGAATGATGTGATGGACTAGACCCATCCATTAGCTTATCACTTTAATCGTTTAGTTTATTGGTATTGCTTTCTTCATGACTTGTACATGTTCCTATGACTATGAGATTATGCAACTCCCGAATACCGGAAGAACACCTTGTGTGCTATCAAACACCACAACTTAACTAGGTGATTATAAAGATGCTCTACAGGTGTCTCCGATGGTGTTTGTTGAGTTGGCATAGATCGAGACTAGGATCTGTCACTCCGTGTGTCGGAGAGGTATCTCTGGGCCCTCTTGGTAATGCACATCACAATGAGCCTTGCAAGCAATGTGACTAATGAGTTAGTCATGGGAAGATGCATTATGGAACGAGTAAAGAGACTTGCCAGTGACGAGATTGAACTAGGTATAATGATATCGACGATTGAATCTCGGGCAAGTAACATACCGATGACAAAGGGAACAAAGTATGTTGTTATGCGGTTTGACCGATAAAGATCTTCGTAGAATATGTAGGAACCAATATGAGCATCCAGGTTACGCTATTGGTTATTGACCGGAGATGAGTCTCGGTCATGTCTACATAGTTCTCGAACCCGTAGGGTCCGCACGCTTAACGTTCGATGACAATATGTATTACGAGTTACGCGATTTGATGTACCGAAGATTATTCGGTCCCGGATGAGATCAGGGACATGACGAGGAGCCTCGAAATGGTAGAGACATAAAGATTGATACATTGGAAGGTTATGTTTGGACACCGGAAAGATTTTGGATAGGTTCAGCCATTTTCCGGAGTACCGGGGAGTTACCGGACCCCCCCAGGGGGGGTTAATGGGCCTTCATGGGCCCTAGTGGAAGAGAGGAGGCGGCGGCCAGGTGGAGGCGCGCACACCCCAAGCCCAATCCTAATTGGGTTAGGGTTTGGGGGGGCCTTTCCTTCTCTCCCTCTTCCTCTTCCTTCTTCTCCTACATGGACTAGGAAAGGGGGAAACCTACTCCTACTAGGAGTAGGAATCCCCCCCTTGGGCGCGCCCCTTGAGGCTGGCCCTCCTCCTTCCCCCTCCTTTATATATGGGGGAGGGGGCACCCCATAGACACACAAGTTGATCTTTAGACGTGTGCGGTGCCCCCTCCACAGTTTTCCACCTCGGTCATATTGTCGTAGTGCTTAGGCGAAGCCCTGCGTCGGTAACTTCATCATCACCGTCAACACGCCATCGTGCTGACGGAACTCACCCTCGGCCTCAGCTGGATCAAGAGTACGTGGGACGTCATTGAGCTGAACGTGTGTAGATCGCAGAGGTGACGTGCGTTCGGTACTTGATCTGTTGGATCATGAAGACATTCGACTACATCAACCGTGTTACTTAATGCTTCCGCTTTCGGTCTAGGAGGGTACGTAGACACACTCTTCCCTCTCGTTGTTATGCATCTCCTAGATAGATCTTGCGTGATCGTAGGAATTTTGTTGAAATACCGCGTTCCCCAACAATCTTGCTTAGCATAAGTTGTTGGTGCACATAGGTGAGCCTAGTTGTTTTAGGTTTTGTGCTTGACAAATTAAATGCTAGTTTCATTCTGCATTTGTTCAAGCCTAAACCGTAATTATTTTAAAGCACCTATTCACCCCCCCTCTAGGTGACATCCATGATCTTTCATAAAGCTCCTAGATTAAGTCAGGAAGGCGACAACAATCATGTTCCACTTTTGGGAATGACTTTTGAAAGTTGAAATGAAGCACATAGATTCTACAATGCTTTTGCAAGCATAACAGGATCCTCGATCATTAAGCAAGCAAATTACACATCGAGGGCCATTGGTAGTGACTACTCAGTTTCAAGGATAACTCTGAAATGTAACAAGTCAGGCAAACCAAGACAGAAAAACAATCAAAGAAAAAATGAGAACAAACCAACATGAGTGGGGGTTAGGAGAAGATAATACAACAAAGATAGAAAAGTGCTTGAGAACTCACAAATGTCAAAGGGTAGGAGAAAAACTTAATAACAAGGACGAATTGCAGAGCTGAGATGATTGCTACAAAAATTAAAGGGGCATGGACCATAACAAGAATCATACTAGAGCATAACCACGAGATGAGTCCACCTAGTGAGAAGATATTTCTAAGGTCACACAAGTTAATGACATCAGATGAGAAATTAATGATAAGGACATGCAACTCAGTCAATATTCCAAATAGGAAGATCAAGGCTATGTTGTTGTTCATGAGGGGACAACTTAAAGATCTACCATACACAACTAAACATGTCAGCAATTAAAGGAAAAAGATTAGAGGAGAGTCGGGCCTAAATAACATGATGCAGGTTCAAGAGTACTTTGAACGGAAACAAGCAGCAGCCACAATGTTCTATTATACAATAGATATGGCTAAAATGGTAAAGAAAGAAACATATTCTGGGTAGATGGTACTGGTATCAGAAATTACCAACAGTATGGAGATTGCGTTAGCTTCGATACAACCTACAAAACAGACAATTATGTGTTAAAGTTTGCTCCGTTTGTAGGAATAAATGGACATGGTGACAATTTCCTATTTGCATATGGTTTGATGCAAAATGAGAACATTGGAACATTCAAGTTGCTTTGTGAGAAATTTCTGTTGTGCATGTCAGGGAAACAACCAAAATCACTAATCATAGACCAAGACAAAGCGATGAAATAGGCAGTGATACGTCTCCAAAGTATCTATAATTTTCTTTATCATTCCATGTTGTTATATTACCAATCTTGGATGTTTCATATACATTTACTAGCAACTTTATATCATTTTTTGGGACTAACCTATTAATTTAGTGCCCACTGCCAGTTGTTGTTTATTGCTTTTTTTTACATTGCAGAATATCAATACCAAACGAAGTCCAAATGCCACAAAACTTTTTGGAGATTTTTTCTGGCAAGAAGAGATCCTGGAAGCTTTCTAGAGGCCACGAGAAGAGGCCCGTGGGGCCCACTAGGCACCAGGGCGCACCAGGGGCCTCTAGCGTGCCCTGATGGGTAGTGGGGCCCACGGGGACCGCCTTGACCTACCTCCGCCTCTATAAATACTCTAAAATCCCCAAAACCCTAGGGGAGTCGACGAAATACTTTTTTTTGCCATCACAAGCTCCAGAACCACGAGATCCAATCTAGAGGCCTTTTTCGGCACTCTTCCAGATGGGGCAACGATCACGGAGGGGTTCTTCGTCATCCTTGCTGCCCCTCTGATGATGTTTGAGTAGTTTACCAAAGGCCTATGGATCCGTAGTTAGTAGCTAGATGTCTTCTTCTCTCTTTTTGATCTTCAATACAATGTTTTCCTTGATGTTCTTGGAGATCTATAACTCTTTTTGGGATGTTTTTGTTGGGATCAGATGAACTTTGAGTTTATGATCAGATCTTTTATGCATGAATATTATTTGAGTCTTCTTTGATCTCTTATATGCATGATTATTTGTAGCCTCGTATTTCTTATTCGAATCTTTGGTTTAGTTAGGCTAACTAGATCGAACTTTCTTGCCATGGGAAGAGGTGCTTTGTGATGGGTCCGGTCGTGCGGTGTTCTTTCCCAGTGACAGAAGGGGCAGCAAGACACGCACGGATCATTGCTACTCCCTCCTTCCATCTATATAGGGCCTAATGCGTTTTCCAAGACCACCTTTGACTATTGACAAGATTAATAGTACATGAGATGTATAACATGAAAATTATATCATTGGAAGCTTCTTTCATATATGAATTTGATGGTATGCTTTGTGTAAGTTGCATGTTATATATTATTGGTCTAACATTTGGTCAAAGTTGGCCTCGAAAAATGCATTGGGCCCTATATAGATGGAAGGAGGGAGTATTAAGGATAAAAAGATGGGGGCTATTCCGACCTGAATTGATCTCGTCTACATCATGTCATCGTTCTTATTGCATTACTCCGTTTCTCCATGAACTTAATACACTGGATGCATTCTGGATAGCGGTTGATGTGTGGAGTAATAGTAGTAAATGCAGGTAGGAGTCGATATACTAATCTTAGATGTGATGCCTACATAATGATCATTGCATTGGATATCGTCATAATTATTCGATCTTCTATCAATTGCCCAATAGTAATTTGTTTACCACCGTATGCTATTTTCTCGAGAGAAGCCACTAGTGAAATCTACGACCCCCGGGTCCATTCTTATCATATTTTCTTTAAGATCTATTTTTATTTGCTTTTGTTTTCATATCTATATTTCCAAAAACCCAAAAATACCTTGCTGCACTTTTTTATTATTTATTTTATTTCGTGTTTTATCGAGATCTATTTATCCAATCTACCACAATTTATATCGCGTCAACTTGACAATCTCTGGTGCCATTACTCGAAGAAGGGATTGACTGTTGGGGAACGTAGTAATTTCAAAAAAAAATCCTATGCACACACAGGATCATGGTGATACATAGCAACGAGAGGGGAGAGTGTGTCCACGTACCCTCGTAGACCGAAATCGCAAGCGTTAGCACAGCGCGGTTGATGTAGTCGTCCGTCTTCACGATCCGACCGATCCAAGTACCGAACACACGGCACCTCCGAGTTCAGCACACGTTCAGCTCGATGATGTCCCACGAACTGTGATCCAGTAGAGCTTCACGGGAGAGTTCTGTCAGTACGACAGCGTGATGACGGTGATGATGATGCTACCGACGCAGGGCTTCGCCTAAGCACCGCTACTATATGATCGATGTGGATTATGGTGGAGGGGGGCACCGCACACGGCCGGGAGAGATCAACAGATCAACTTGTGTGTCTAGAGGTGCCCCCTGCCCCCGTATATAAAGGAGCAAGGGGGAGGCTGGCCGGCCCCTGTAGGCGCCCCAGGAGGAGGAGTCCTCCTCCTAGTAGGAATAGGACTCCCCTCTTTCCTACTCCTACTAGGAGGGGAAAGGAAGGGGGAGAGCGAGAAGGAAAGGGGGGCGTCGCTCCCCCACTCTCCTAGTCCAATTCGGACCAGAGGGGGAGGGGCGCGTGGCCTACCCTAGGCCAGCCCTCTCTCTCTCCACTAAGGCCAACAAGGCCCACTATTTCTCGGGGGGGGGGGGGGGGTCCGGTAACCCCCCGGCACTCCGGTTTTCTCCGAAACCACCTGGAACACTTCCGGTGTCGGAATATAGTCGTCTAATATATCGATCTTTACGTATCGACCATTTCGAGACTCCTCGTCATATCCGGGACTCTGAACTACCTTCGGTACATCAAAACACAAAAACTCATAATACCGATCGTCACCGAACTTTAAGCGTGCGGACCCTACGGGTTCGAGAACTATGTAGACATGACCGAGACACGTCTCCGGTCAATAACCAATAGCGAAACCTGGATGTTCATATTGGATCCCACATGTTCTACGAAGATCTTTATCGGTCAAACCGCATAACAGCATATGTTGTTCCCTTTGTCATCGGTATGTTACTTGCCCGAGATTCGATCGTAGGTATCTCAATACCTAGTTCAATCTCGTTACCGGCAAGTCTCTTTACTCGTTCCGTAATACATCATCTCGCAACTAACTCATTAGTTACAATGCTTGCAAGGCTTATAGTGATGTGCATTACCGAGTGGGCCCAGAGATACCTCTCCGACAATCGGAGTGACAAATCCTAATCTTGATCTATACCAACTCAACAAGTACCATCGGTGACACCTGTAGAGAACCTTTATAATCGCCCAGTTACGTTGTGACGTTTAGTAGCACATAAAGTGTTCCTCCGGTAATCGGGAGTTGCATAACCTTATAGTCATAGGAACATGTATGAGTCTTGAATAAAGCAATAGCAGTAAACTAAACGATCAAGTGCTAAGCTAACAGAATGCACTACTAGGGAAAACCCTAGCAGTAGCGCTGGTTTTGTGCTCACTAGTAGCTTAGCAGTAACGCGTGCCGCACGCGCTACTGCTAGGACAAATAGCTGCAGCGCTTGTTCACTCCCACGCTGCTACTAATGTAACTACTTGCAACGTGTTTTCTTTCCATCGCTACTAGTATTGTTTTTTTATTTTTTATTTTTAGTGTATTTATGCACCATCGTACAAATATTGGTACAATACCAGGTATGAGGTTTACATCATTATGTCCATAACAGTGTGTCAAATGAAGGTGGATTAGGTTCAAGTGGAGGCAATATGTGGTGCATGTCAAAAGTATACTACTAATCCAAACTTGATCTAGTTTGCACTAGTAGTACTTTCAATGTGCACCACATGTTGCCTCCACTTGAATCTAATCCGCTAGCACAAGCTATTTAATCATCATCATATTCATTAGCACCAACAATATTTATTTAATCACCACTAACACTAGCTAATAATAATCATCAGTCATTACCACCAACACTAGCTATTTTATCATCATAGTAATAGTGTAGCACATCATCATCCTCAAACTCATTTCTAGCTAATCACTCCTGCTGCTCTCTCTTAGGTAAAACAACATAAAACATGTGTAGCTCTCCTCCTTGATCAAGTTGGAGCATGCAGATGAACCTGTCTCCTAATTTTGGGTAGCACATCTGTTTGCTGCCCCCTAGTACTTGTCTGCACTCCCCCATCACATATCTGGTCCAGTCTTGCACTATTAAGCATTCATCGCTGATCTTGAATGCACTAAAGTAACATGTAGGATATCTTGGTCGTAAGCTAATAATACTCATGGTACCTTTAGTCTCGATCCCATAAGGCACAACATTCATCGGGAGTCCCTGTTGAAGAACATCGTATGGTCACATACTTAGCAATGAAGTTTAGCTTCACAAATAATGCATGGAAAAGATGCACTGAGGACAAATAGTAAAAATCTTACCATCCTTCCTAAATAGATGTGACCGTAGTTCATGATGAACACTATTGGTTGCACGTTTTCAGTACTAAGATTTCTAAGTCCAGGAAGAAAATTTGTCTTGACGGTATCAAGATCCTCAAGCCATGAAACATAATGACTTAGCTCCTCACAGTTTAGTTCAGCCCCGGGACAGTAGTAGGTCCTGTCTACCAAGCGCTGGACATGTTTGCTTGCACCGAAATAAGCTGACAATACAAATTAGTTGTCAACTATTTTTGAATAAACAATATCAAAGACATAAATATGGTTGAGAAACTTACATTTTGGTGTAACTGGAGGCGTCTACACATCGACCCAGATGTCGGTATTACCTTCAATATCATCTTCCGGACGAATATCAAAGGTGATAACCATATCAGGCTGAAATGCATAAGTCTTGCACAGTGCTCGCCATGTCTTGCATCCAAAATAGGTGTAGTCGTCTGAATTGTATAATTTTGCGTGGAAAATATAACCATGCTCAGTCTTTAAATAAACTTTCTTTACCTCCATAGTATGACTGAAACCTATCTTATCCAATACAAAAACTCTTGCATGGCAGGGGATACACTAGTAGAATAGTAAAAAAAATATAAGTTGAAGCAAATGAAGCAGATGTCATGCTTAATTACGAAAAAAGACTTGTCGTTGTGACTTACTGTATCCACTTCGAAGTTCATTCAGGAATGCAGTCTTTACATCCATTTGCCAAATTTCATTCAGGCTGCGGGCTGACGAGAGAGGTTAGGTTGGACCTGACCGTTGGTAGTGGGCTGTGTAGAAGGTCTAGAGAGGAAAGAGAGGGAAAGCCCGACAACAGTTTTCTGAGACCGAAAACGTCCGACGTTAGACCGGCTATACTGCCGCTATAGTTATCCGTTGGGGCGTCAAACGGACTCCGAACGCGATGAAACTTGACAGGCGGTCTATCTACACTATAATAAGACCGCACACCAACTTTCAACCCATTCCGAGAACATTTCCCGGCCACTTATAAAATAATATTTCGGACATGCCGCGGGCGCGTGCAAGTGTGTCTGGACTCATAACGGACAACGGAAAGAACGGGGAGACCGGGACGGATGCAAGTTTTGAAAACATGATGATGCAATGCAGATGATGACATGACAAGATGCAACACGCAAGCGAAAGACATAGCAACAACAATGAATAACTGGAAGACACCTGGCGCATCGGTCTCAGGGCATCACAAATAAAACCTTCAGATTGCATCATATACAACTCTTCTTCCAGAAATCCATTCACGAATGCAGTCTTTACATCCATTTGCTAAATTTCATAATCATAAAATGTGGCAATAGCTAACATGATTCGGACAGACTTAAGCATCGCTACGGGTGAGAATGTCTCATCGTAGTCTACTCCTTGAACTTGTCGAAAACCTTTCGCAACAAGTCGAGCTTTGTAGACATTAACATTACCATCAGTGTCTGTCTTCTTCTTGAAGATCCATTTATTCTCGATGGCTTGCCGATCATCTGGCAAGTGAACCAAAGTCCACACATTGTTCTCATACATGGATCCCATCTCAGATTTCATGGCTTCTAGCCATTTTGCGGAATCTATGCCCATCATCTGTCGGTGTTCTGGGAACGGGGGTCCCCAGACTTGCCTGCCTGTGGCCCGCCGCGTGGCTAAGCCAGCAGGCCGTGCGGCCCATCCTCACCAACGAAGCGCCCAAGATCCTCGCGAGGGGCCAAGCCTCACGAGGCAGACAACGCAAGACCTCCTCTAGAGCGGCCTAGCCCGGCAGGCTCATGAGGAGCAGAGATATCAAGGCAAGGCGAACCTCACGAGGTTCTCATGACGTGAGCCATGATGATCGACACCAGGCGGGCGCCAGGCAGGTGCCAGCGCGCACATCGTCCATGTTTCCTCTTTGGTGCAAAGGGGGCAAGTGCAGCCATGGAGTACCAAGGCCTTAGGCAAAGGTTGCCATTTCGGTGCAACAAGACCAAGACCGAGGACTACAAGATGGAGGTCACCATGGAGCCCAGAACGGCGTCACCACCAGAGCTTTGTGCAGGCGAAGACTACCTTTTGTCAGGATAGCTTGTACTAGCTGCCCCCCTTCAAATTAGCCCGCCATTGTTGGCTCCCTTCCCGCTCGATATTTGGGAAGAGGACCTGGGCCTCTATAAATAGGACTAGCCATCACAGTGGAAGGGGGATCCCCGGCCAAAAAAGAGAGACCACCTCACACACAAGATCCCCGAGCACAAGAACACCTCAACCACCACCACCACACTGGAGTAGGGTATTACACCACAATGGTGGCCCGAACCAGTATAAACCTTGTGTCTTTCTGTGTTGTGAGTTCATCGAGTTCGTCCGCGAGATCCTAGCAAGCTAGAGCGTAGATCGGTTGGAGGGAAAGACTTCGCGCGCACCCTAGTGTTCGAGCCTTAAGGGTTTGCCGGGACCCCATACCCCGACATTTGGTGCGCCAGGTAGGGGTGCGCCAGAGCTTTTCTCCATCGACCAGCGCCCTGTACCGCCGCACCACGCTCCCATGACAGGTACCTCACCACCGACCTCCTCGGCCGGCGCCAACATCGGGGAGTCTGGGTATCGAGCCCTGGCGCCCGCCCTCCGGCGGGTGCAGTGGTCGGTCATGTTCAGGCCGGAGATGTCGCCGCGTTACGACGGCGCGGCAGACCCGACACTCTTCTTACTAGAGTACGAGGACGCTGTCCTCGAAGCCGGAGGTGACGACAAGATCATGGCAAACTTGTTCCCCCTGGCCCTCGTCGGCGAGCCGCGCGCCTGGCTGCTCGGCCTCCCGGGATCCACGGTGACGTCCCGGGAGAACTCCGCGACCTCTTCACTGCGCGCTATGCGGCACCGGCACACCACGCAATCGCGGCACTGCTGGGCTGCTCCCAAGCACCTCCTTCAGATCGCCATGCCAAGCCTTTCTTCTGCCAGATCGGAGCCCCCTGCAAGCGCCCCGGGGCTCCGCCGGGCTGGGCCGCGCCGGAAGCCAACCTCACCTTTGACTCGGAAGACCACCCCGGCTCCACCGCCGGCTCAGGAATGTTTCTAATGCTCTGGACGCTCACCATCTGCAATGTGGCCGTCACCAAGACCCTCATCGACGGCGGCGCAGGTCTCAACCTGCTCTCCGTGGAAGCTTTCAGCCTTCTTCATGTGCCGCTCGAACCGCTCGGCCTCAGCAAGCCCTTCACAGGGGTGGGAGGTGGAGCTGCTCACCCCTTGGGGCAGATCCGCCTCCCTGTCACCTTTGGCACGCGGGATAAGTGTCGCACCGAGCTGGTGGACTTCAACATCGCCCGCATCGGTCTCCCGTACAATGCCGTCCTCGGGTACCCTGCTCTCACTCAGTTTATGGCGGTGATGACGCTCAGGCTCGCCTTCAAGACCGCGGCAGCAACGCAGCCAGCCGACGCCGGCGCACCGGAGGCCAAGGAGGTCCCGCTCACCAAGAAAAAGCGGTTGTTCACCCAAGACAAGGCGAAGACCAAGCAAATGCCTGTCAACGAGGATGGGTCTTCAGGAGCCACCTTCACCATAGGAACCGGCCTGAACCCGGGGGAAGAAGAAGCTTTGGTGAGGTTCTTGCGCACGAACAAGGAGATATTCGCGTGGGAGCCTAATCAGCTGGTAGGGGACCCGAGAGAGGTAACCCAGCACCATCTGAAGGTGTGCCCCAATGTACGCCCCATGAAGCAGCGAACAAGACGTCAGTCCACCGAGAAGCAGGCCTTCATCGTCCAAGAGACACGCAAGCTGGAGGCGGCAGGAACAATCCGTGAAGTTCGATACCCCGAATGGCTGGCGAACCCTGTTGTAGTGCCGAAGAAAGGCGGGAAGGAACGGATGTGCATCGACTTCACCAAACTAAACAAAGACTGCCCCCAAGACCCGTTCCCCCTTCCCCGCATCGATCAAATCGTCGACTCCACCGCCGAGTGCGACCTGCTGTGTTTCTTGCATGCGTTCTCTGGATACCATCAGATCAAGATGGCGGTGGAGGATTTGGTGAAGACGGCCTTCTTGACACCATGTGGGGTGTACTGCTACACCTGCATGCCTTTCGGCCTTTACAACGCGGGTGCAACCTTTCAGCGGCTGATGCACATCGCCTTGGGGCGGCAGCTCGGCAGGAACATAGAGGCCTACGTTGATGACATAGTGGTTAAATCTCGCGAGGTGAGGACGTTGATTCAAGACTTGGAGGAGACCTTTGAGAGCTTGTGCCAAGTGAACTTGAGGCTTAACCCGGAAAAGTGTGTGTTTGGCGTCCCGTCCGGCAAGTTGCTAGGGTTTCTCGTATCCCACAGATGGATCAAGGCGAACCCGAAAAAGATCAAGGCCATCGAAGACATGAGCCCACCACAGACCCTCAAGGAGATGCAAAAACTGGCAGGACGGGTAACCGCATTAGGGCGTTTCATCTCTAATCTAGGTGAGCGCGCCCTGCCCTTCTTTAAGCTCATGAAGAAGAAAGGCCCCTTCGAGTGGACGCCGAAGGCCGACCCGGCCTTTCGGGACCTCAAGAAATACCTCACCTGCTCCCCGCTGATGGTGGCATCACGGCCTCTCGAGCCTATCGTGCTCTACCTTGCCGCCACCCCGCACTCTGCCAGTGCGGCGTTGGTGGCGGTTCGAGAAGAGCGTCAAGATAAAGGTAGAGCTGATACAACACCGGGCCGGAGAGGTGCAGCGAAGCCATCAGCGGTGGGAGACCTAGCTCAGTAGAGCAACATCGCGAAGGCTCCCGAGGGCAGTTAGGTCTCAGGAGACTCATCACCTCAGGATATGCCGCAATCTACGCGGGACCCGAGACTCAATGATGTATCGGCCCTCGCCGAGCACCCAGTGTATTTCGTCAGCATGGTGCTGTGGGACACGAGGGCGCGCTACCCCATGCCGCAGAAGCTCCTGCTTGCACTTTTGGTGGCCTCGCGCAAGCTGCGGCACTACTTCCAGGGGCAACCCATCAAGGTCGTCTCGTCTTACCCGTTGGAGAGGATACTCAGGAACCCAAACTCAGCCAGAAGGGTCGCTGAATGGAACATCGAGTTGCAAGCATTTCAGCTGGAGTTTAGCACCACAAGGGTCATCAAGGGAGCCGTGCTTGCCGATTTTGTGGCAGAATGGGCAGATGCCCCGACTCTTGAGGAAGGAGAAGACCGGTCCACTTCCCCAGGAAGCGAGGCGCCAGACGGCTGGGTCATGTATTTTGATGGTGCCTTTGCGCACCAGGGCGCGGGGGCTGGAGCAGTGCTCATCTCTCCCACTCGGGACAAGCTTTGCTACGCCGTGCAACTCTGCTTTCAGCACGACGAGAAGGTCTCTAACAACATCGCAGAATACGAGGGCCTCATAGCCAGCCTGAAGGCTGCGGCGACTATGGGGGTGAGACGCCTTACCATCAAGGGCGAATTGCAGCTCCTCGTCAACTTCTCCAACAAAGTGTACGAGCCAAAGGACGAGCACATGGAGGCCTACCTTGTTGAGGTGCGCAAAATGGAAAAGCAGTTCGCAGGCTTGGAGCTGCAGCACGTGCCCCGGGGCACCAACAAGGAAGCCGACGACATCGCCAAAAGAGCATCCAAGCGGTAACCGCAGGAGCCCGGCGTCTTCGAAGAGCGGCTCTTCAAGCCGTCAGCTACGTCGCCTCCGTCAAGCGCGACTCAGCCTCGGGAGGAGCTCCCTTAGCCCCCGGCCTCGGGAGCCCCAGATTGCGGCCCAACCTCAGGAGCTCGGCTGCTCTTGGTGCTCGAGCCCCAGGGGGAGTGCTGGACCAAGGAGTTCAGAGAGTACCTGATGCACGGGACATTGCCGGGGAAAGAAGAGGACGTGGAGCGCGTGTCCCGATAGGCCATGACATACTACATTCAAGACGACGAGTTGTACAGGAAACGACCGAACGACATTACGCTGCGCTGCATCTCCAGTGATCAAGGGAGGGAGCTGCTGACTGACATACACGATGGGGACTATGGACATCACTCGTCATCACGGACCCTCGTCGGCAAGGCCTTCCGCAGCGGATTCTATTGGCCTACAACACTTAACGATGCAGCCGAGCTGGTGAAGTCGTGCGAAGCTTGCCAATTCCACGCCAAGCAAATCCATCAGCCTTCTCAGGGCCTCCAAACCATTCTGCTCACGTGGCCGATCGCGGTCTGGGGGCTGGACGTCCTAGGCCTGTTCCTGCGAGCGCCAGGGGGCTACCGCTATCTCTACGTCGCCATCGACAAGTTCACTAAGTGGGCAGAGGTGGAAGCCGTCCGAACCATTCCAGCCAGTTCTGCCGTCAAGTTCATCAAGGGCCTTGTGAGCTGCTTCGGGGTCCCCAACCGCATCATCACAGATAACGGCTCGCAGTTCACTAGTAACCTCTTTAAGACCTACTATGCTAACCTTGGAACGCAGATCTGCTATGCTTCGGTAGCCCACCCCAGGAGCAATGGTCAGGACGAGCGCGCCAACGCTGAGGTCCTGAGGGGCCTCAAGATGAGGACCTTCAAGAAGAAGCTAGAGGCCCGCGGCAGGGGCTGGCACGACGAGCTCCAGTCCGTGTTGTGGTCCATCCGCACCACTGCTACTAAGCCAACGGGCGAGACTCCGTTCTTCCTCGTTTACGGAGCTGAAGCGGTCCTCCCTCACGAGGTCAGGCATCGCTCCGCACGGGTCCTAGCGTTCAACGAAATGCAGCAGGATGCCATGTGGGGGATGGATCTCGTGCTGGGGGGGGGGGAACAACGTCGCGAAGCTGCATTAAGAGCAGCAAGGTACCAGCAAGCGCTGCGGCGCAACCACTGCCGCAACATTCGCTCCAGGACGCTCGAGACGGGTGACCTGGTCCTGAGGCGGGTCCTCTCTAGGGAAGGCTTGCACAAGCTCTCACCCATGTGGGAGGGCCCGTTCAGGGTCGCTCACATCGCCAGGCCTGGCGCCGTGCGACTGGAGACGCAAGAGGGGACACCCATCCAAAATGCCTGGAACATCCAGCACCTCCGAAAGTTCTACCCATGAAGCAAGGCCTCGTGCTAAAGAAAAACAACAAGTGGCGCATGTGTATAGACTACACGAGCCTCAACAAGGCCTGCCCCAAAGATCCCTTTTCCCTGCCAAGGATTGACCAAGTGATAGACTCCACGGCCGGATGTGAGCTGTTGAGTTTCTTGGATGCTTACTCAGGGTATCACCAGATAAATTTATATCCAGCAGACCGCCTGAAGACCGCCTTCATCACGCCATTCGGAGCCTTCTGCTACCTGACTATGACATTCAGCTTGAGAAATGCCGGTGCCACTTTTTAGCGTTGCATGCAGAAGTGCCTCCTCAAGCAACTCATCAGAAGTGCCCACGTCTACGTAGACGACATTGTGGTGAAGACGGAGAAGCGCGGCACCTTGCTGGAAGACCTCAAGGAAACATTTGAGAACCTACGCCGGTTCCAAGTCAAGCTTAACCCCGAGAAATGCGTGTTCGGAGTGCCAGCCGGCCAGCTCCTAGGCTTCCTGGTCTCCGTACGCGGCATCAAATGCAACCCAGTAAAGATCAAGGCCATTGAGAGAATAAAAAGGGAACCCTCTTCCTCCCCCGCGAGCATAGCCAGCCCGGCACGCCCGATGGCGCTTGCCACGACATGCTACAAGGTGTCACCAACATCTGTGCGGCGAGCAGCCTCGCCAATCTCCTTGACAAGACTCTCATCTCTGACGAGCTCGCCCCCAACGCGGGCACCAACCACCTCGTCAACCTCCTCGGCCAGCTCCACGTCTCCGGCGAGCCTGCCATGGACTTGGAGTCGGTTGGCTCCACCGATCCGATGCCTGTCGACTCTGACACGGCCTCGCTTGACACGTTCCCCACCAATGTCACGATCTAAAACGACCCGCTTCCCCTGGCCGATGGCTACGACGCTGTCACCACCGAGGTGATGGTCATCGGCCACGGCGGCGCTTCTGACGAGAGCGCCCATGACAACCCGCACGCGGAGGTCGACGACTTGTCCATCCCCCTCTTGGCCGATGCCGATGCTGAAGCACTAGAAGCTCGCCGCCTCGCCCTCCTCGCGGAGGGCCGGAAGTTGGTTACCATGAGACGCCTCGCTGAGGCCCACCGACACGAAGCCGACCGTGCCGCCTTTGGCACGCCACCCCCAGGCGGGCCTAGCCGGGCCGGCGTTGTCAGACAGCGCGGCGCTATCGTCGCCGATATGCTAGGAGTCGACCGCCCAGTCTACGCTACTCCACTCGAGAACCTGCGCGCTGCCCAAGCGGCCGTAGATGAGCTATATGGACTGGGGGCCGAAGAGCTCCCCCACATGACCTGACGCATCCAGCAGCTGATCAATGCAGCCGCGCAGCGGCACGAAGCCGACGCCCGCGCGAAAAGCCCTCCCCCACGCCGAGATCATGGCGCGACGTCCCGGACGCCAACTACGGGTAAAACCCGCGCGTGGCGCGAGAAAGAACCGGCTGCCAGCCGAAGCCGAACCCGAATCTCCATCGAGCGAGACGCAGAAGGCCACCCCTGGGCCGTGGAGTGGCGGGGCAACCTGCCTCTGCCCCGGCCCCATGGAGAGAGATATCCCACCCCGCCGCCTGTTGCTCATCCGACTCTCAGCGGCCGGCTAGGTCGCCGTGAAGGAGTCAGCGAGAACGACGCCCGCCATCGGATCGACCGCCTGGCGCGATCCCTGGTGCTAGAAGAAGAAGACGATGTCGGCCCGCCTTGCTTCGGCCCCCGCATCCGCGACGAGCCTTCCCCAAAGGGTTCTCGCTCCCAAGAGACACGCCCAAGTACAACGGCTCCGTGAAGCCGGAAGATTGGTTGATCGACTACTCCACGGCCGGGCTGTGCACAATAATCGCGGGACGTGGGGGAGTGGGCGCAGTTGATCCCCACGTTCCCCCACGCCGCGCCTCCTCGACTACTCCACGGCCATGTCTGCACAGAGAATAAAAAGCAGCGCAAGTTAGAACACAAATCAGGCGGCAAGGGGCGTGCAAGGAGCGAGGAAGGCGGCTTACTGTCGATCAAATCCTCAATACGGCCGAAGCCTTCATTCAGCGCTTGCCTGGTCTCAGCCCAGCCCGCCGCTTCGGTCTCGAACTCGGCCTTCAGGGCGGCTTCGTTATCCTGCGCCTTCTTCAGGGCCGCCTTATGGCTCTCCTCCTGGTCAGCCAGCTTCTTGGCCAGGCGGTCGCGCTCCAGGACCAAGGCATCGTACTTAGTCTCCTTGGCACGAAGGGCGGCCTGCGCCTCGCTGAGCTGCCCCCTCAAGTCGGCAGTGGCTCCTGCAAGCATGAAGACAAAGGAAAAATTAATAAGGGGAAGTCGTCAAGGAAGATCCGACCCGGCTGCTCAGCAGTCGGCCCGAATCTCGGGGACTACACCCAGTGGGTGCGCTGACGCGCCCGCACAGGAGATGAGCGAGACAAACACGCACTCCGGCTGCTGGTCAGGTCCTCAGTTCTCCGGCCCAGCTCCTGAGCCTGGGAGTTGAAGGCGGCTGCACGAAGGTTATGATAATCCTGGAAGATTATACAGGAGGCAAGGATAAGTTAAGTGGTCAGGACCTAGTAAGTTCCAAACCGCCTGCGCAGCAACCGGCTTGGAACTCGGGGACTACACCCAGTGGGTGCGGTGACGCGCCCCCACGGAAGAAATCGAAAGAGCAAAATAACCAAGGACAGAAGACTCACCCGGATGATGGCCTGCGTCGAGAGAAACTCTTGAGTGTATCGCTGCAGCGAGGCGGCCTGAGCTTGAAGCCGGTTCCGGACCTCCTGGGCCGCCGCGTTCAGCTCGCTCGTCCCCCCGCTGGGAGTCCACTGGGACGTGCTGACGCTGGCCGTCTCCAGGGCCTCCGCCGTCTGGCTGGCGCCCGCTGCTCGGTGCGGTTCCGGCGCGGAGGCGCCACCCCCTGCGCGCCGGCGCAATGCCGGCTGCACCTCGAGGCCGGCCCCTGCCGCCGGCTCGCCCCTGGACGGCTGCTCTGGTGCCACAGCTGATTGGCCGCTTTGGCCCGCTCCAGTCGGCGCCGTCTGTGACGCCCCCTCCACGAAGATCACGGGATCCTCCCGCCTCTCCATCACCGGCGGGCCTTGGTCGACCTCCTCCAACGGGGGCACGGGAACGTCGGGGGCCACGGTGCAGAGGGGAACAACAAGCAGCGGAGGCCGGTTGTGCGAAGCCTCCGCCTCCGTCTCCGCGGCTGCCGCCATCGCCCGGGCCTTGGCCGCCGCGTCGGCCTGCTCCTTCGTCGCCTGGGCGGTCCTTCGCTCCGCCGCCTCCCGCTCCTCCCGCCCCTCCCGCGCGTTCCGCTCCGTGGCCTCCTTAAGGTCGGCGCGAGGACCCACGCGGCGGGAGCTTGAGGACCCTCCCATCGGCCCGACTACGGAGCCGCCAGGACCTCGTTCGAGAGAAAGCGGCGCCCTGTGCGGCAAGAAAAGAAAGGTTTAGAAGAGTTTCGGATGAAGAAGACAAAAATACATACGCAAGACATTCAACGACTTACGCAGAGATCGCCTGCGGCTGCTTCACCGCCTTACGGAAGCGGGCCGCCTTCGCGGCCGCCTGATCCCACTTGGTCGCCGCCGTGGAGGCCATGGATTTTTTCGGCCGGCTGCCGAAGAAGGTCGACGCAGCCCGGCGCTTCTGCGCACCGCCACGGGCAGCCGGCACGACAGACGAGCCTGCGCCTTGATGATCGAGCGCCAGCTAGCGATGCGGGGCGACTTCGACCTCGTCGTCATCCGGCCAGTCCTCGAAGCTGGCCCCGAGTCCCGCGCCTCCGGCCTCGTCGCCTTCCCCCATGATGGCGTCTTCCATGGCGGCCGCTCCCAGGTCCGGATCGTCGGCGTCGTCCACCGTGCGGTTGGGGAGGAGCCGGCGCTCTACCCCCGCGGCCCCGGCTGTCGGCGGGAGAAGATGGTTCTGCAAAAGGCAAACGATCTGATCAAGAGTCGGCTATCATGAGGATGGCTACAAAAAGGAAGAAAAGAAGAAAGTACTTACGGCAGGCGGAGGGTTGGCACGGGGATACGGCTCCTTGCCGTATCGCCAATCCTCGACGAGCTTGCAGTTGGAGATATAATTCACCATGTAAGACACCTCTGCGTGAGGCATCTCCCTGGTGCTCAGCCGGCACGGGTCGAAGCGGCCGCTCATTTGGCAGATCATGTGAGGCCGGCCTTGGAGCGGAAGAACCCGGCACTCCACGAAGGCGGCCACCAAGACGGCTCCGGTCAGGCCCTCCGACTGGATCATCACCCGAAGCCGGGAGACGGCTGCATTTCCGGCCTGAGACAGCGACCTGGCCTGGTAGCTCCATGAAGGCTGCCTCCCAGCCGGCGGGCCGGCTACGTAATCCGGCGGGTGGACGTAGTCGCCTTGCGGGGCGACGTTCTTCACGTAGAAATAAGACCTCTGCCAAAGCTTCACCGACTGGATCAGCGGAATGGACGGGAACGGATTGTTCTCACTCGCCCGCCTCATGGCAATGAAGGCTCCACAGGGGGCGGGCACGCCCGCGACGACGGTGCCGAGCGTGCTTTGGAAGAACTCCCCTAGAGCTCGAGCATGGGGAGAACTCCAAGAAAGCCCTCGCACAGGGTGACGAAGGCCGACAGCACCATCACCGCGTTGGGCGTGAGGTGATGCGGCTGGAGGTGGTAGAACTCGAGGAAGGCTCGAAGGAATCCGCTCGCCGGGAGGCCGAAGCCGCGCAGGCAGTGCGAGCGGAAGATCACCCGCTCGCCCTCCTCTGGTGCCGGCGAAATCTCCCTCGCCGGCGCTTGACGAACCCGCACAAGGTTCTCGCCGGGCAGACGCCGCATCCAGCGGAGGAACTCGACGTGGTCCTCGTGGACGTTGGAGCCATCCCATGAGCTCGACAGCGCCATGGGAGCGATGCGGCGGGGAGCAAGATGAGGCGACGGCGGAACGGCGCGACAAAGAGTTGCTGCGGCGAAGAGAAGAAGAAGGAGGGCGAGAAGGGGCGGAGTAAGGGAGAGCGCGCGAGCCTCTGCCGCTCCCCCTCCTCCTCCTACTTATAGACCACGCGGCGGAGCCGAGGAGGCGCGGCGTGGGGGAACGTGGGGATCAACTGCGCCCACTCCCCCATGTCCCGCGATTATTGTGCCTTGATGGCAGAATAAAACCGTCATGGGAAGGCGAGCGGTCCATGTGGGCCGCAGAAGATCCACGCTCGGACCGAGGCCTGCGAGTGGCGGGCCCGAGCCTGCGGCGGCGTCCCGTCGCGCGCGTACGTTGGCAGGATTTCCTCGCCACGTGGCCCGCGTTCCAGCCTACGAGAAATGGAGCTTTTCCGAAGGCGGCGCGCACGAGCAAAGCCGGCCCCTCGGGATAGGAAGCTGACCTAGCTTCTCGTCCCTTTGTCAGCCTCGAAGCTCGATCAGCTTCGGGGACTACTATCGGAGTAAATAACCATGGGTAGCCTAGCCGGCTCCCCTGGCCCTTCTGAAAAAATTACGAGCCGATTCGGCCCTCAAGAATCCAAGACGCAGGGCCGCCTTCCCCTTGCCGGCTGTCTCCAGGCCGGCTATCGAAAGGCCACCCGACTTCAGCCCTCATGAAGAGAAGCCGTGGGAGGGCCGGCTCCGAGAAGCCGGCCGCGAGAAGGCCGACTCCAAGAAGCCGGCTCCCATAAAGCGGTCAAGATCATACCCTCGAAGTCCGCATCCACATAACGGCGATGTGACGGGGCGTGGCTACAGTGAAGCCTACCACCCCCGAATCTCGGAGCACGCCTGGCACAGTGCGCTGTACGGGTGGCCATGGCCCGTCTGGTGCAGCACTGTTGCCACGCTGACCCTGATGTCATCCACGACGGGCTACCAGTACGGCCCACGGGCGGTGGGCCCCTTTGGGCAGAGAGACACCCGAATGCGGCCAGACCTCTCCCAGTCGGCCCAAGATAGAGCCGGCTCCCCACAGCCGGCTTGTCACCTCCCTCGAAGAAGACGCCCCATTAAGGAGACAAGACGTGGTGGGGCTACAGTGATCGCCCACCGGGCAGCGGCACTGTAGCCACGCCCACTTCGGCGAAGCCCTTGCCACCAAGACTGAGCAACAGTAACCAGCCGCCGACAAGGCCCTGACAGTGGGGCCTACCTGTCGACCAAGGAGCCGGCAGCCGGCGGGACCCACTAGCCGGCGGGCCCCAGCAGCCGGCGCAGAAGCCGGAGAGCGTAGACACAAACGGTTGGGCCCCACGCCCAGCTGGATTACCATTGTACCCCAGGGGGGTAGGCCTATATAAACCCCCCGGGGCATCCATGCAAAGAGAGATCAATCCCTGCTAGTCTCAGACACCACATAGGGAGGAGAAGAGAGCAAGTCGTGCCCTTCTTCCTCCTCTCGCCAACAGCTCAAGGAGCACCGTGTAGCTACTTGTTCATCTAGTGACCATGCAGAGACCCCGCAGAGCAGCAGTAGGGGTGTTATCTCCACGGAGAGCCCCGAAGCTGGGTAAGATTCGCCGGCGTGCATGTCTTCGCCTCATCCCGTTTCCAGGCACCGGCGACGTCTTACTGGCTCCCACAATGATAAGCCACTCGTTGGCATATGTCGCACCTACCACCCGACATCCGCGCTGGTGAGAAGACTCGAAGACTAGATTAGGTGCCGGACGCGGCTTTTCATTTGCTTTCCGTAGTTGGCTTTCTTTTCCTTAATCGAGTTTGCCTTTGGCGTTCCATGCTTTTGGTTCCTTCGCCTTTTACCGCGTTTTTTGGCTCTGGGTTACCCGTGATCTCTCTCTCGCTTACCTCGCAAGGTGGCTAAGCAGGTACCCTCGCGAGCTTTTCCTTCCCTCTGCTTTCTTGCGAGTCACCCTCGTTCGAGCCTGGAAGCTGGCGCAACTCCCCTAAATCCGTGCCTGTCGGGTACCGTGATGCAATGCGCCGAGTCAAGGTTCGGGTGAACGGTAAAATCCTCTAGCGCCCCCTAACAAATTCTTGCAGTTCCTGAGCAAATGCAGATATCTCGTGAAGGAAGGGCATCCCAAACACGCCAGGTTAGGTTATCTCTGCGCAAAATAATAGCATGACATGGGAATAACACACACGTTGCATTGACCAAGAACCATAGTTCGATACACGCCTCTCTGGGCCCATACTGGTTTCATTTTCTGGTATAGGGAAAGAAAAGGAAAACCCAGACAAAGCGGCGTTTCAACAATATGCGGGGCAGGCCCTTGGCGGCGCACAAGCCTAGCCAGACCCCTCCTCGCGCTTCACGGAGGCGCGGCGACGGGATGACCCGCTGCCCCCTTCGAAGCGAGCGCGGCGGCGCGGCGGCTGAATGTAGCCACTGCTGCTGGAGCTGTCGCAGGAGGGAGAGCTGTCGTAGCTGGAGGAGATGCGGTCGCCACTGAGGGCAGGCTCGCCCTCACCCTCGTCACAACCGTCGCCAAGGCCGAGAACCTCCTCGCCGTCGTTCATCTAGGGGCAGCATCCGGCACGGCGGCCATCTTCCCCGAACACCCTCACGAAAAGGGTCGACCCATCGTCATACTGGAACTGGAGCGTGCACCGCCTGCCCAGGCCGTGCGCGCGGGCGAACGTCTGCCAGCCGCGGGCCAGGGCTATGTTGCCCGCGGCAGAAGTCTCGACCGCGACCCAGGAGGCCTTGCTGCAGCAACCATCCACCTGCAACCAGAGCCTCCAGGACCAGGGGCCGACAGCTCAGCGGCAAAGAAGCACGGAAGCTAGAGCCAGTTGCCGGCAGGGTTTTCTGACCAAACAATGAACTCTGGCGATGCCTCCGCTGAATGGAAGCGCGGGCGGGGAGGCCTCGCCACCATTGCGCACCCCCCCCCCCCCGTCGACTGGACCACCATGGTTGGGACGGCCCCCTCCGCGTGCCGTGGCGCCGCCTCGGCGGTGAGCCACGGCGGAGGTCGCAGCGTGCTTGCGCGGGCGGCCGCGACCGCGCTTGGGCACTTGGGATCCAGGGCCCTCGCGAGGGGCCTTACCCTTCTCGGCGGCAGAGAACTTCCTTTGAGGCGCTAAGGGAGTCCTGGATTAGGGGGTATCCGGACAGTCGGATTATATCCTTTGGCCGGACTGTTGGACTATGAAGATACAAGATTGAAGACTTCGTCCTGTGTCCGGATGGGACTCTCCTTGGCGTGGAAGGCAAGCTTGGCAATACGGATATGTAGATCTCCTTCCTTGTAACCAACTATGTGTAACCCTAGCCCCCTCCGATGTCTATATAAATCGGAGGGTTTAGTCCATAGGACCAACAACAACAATCATACCATAGGCTAGCTTCTAGGGTTTAGCCTCTCTGATCTCGTGGTAGATCAACTCTTGTACTACTCATATTATCAAGAACAATCAAGCAGGACGTAGGGTATTACCTCCATCAAGAGGGCCCGAACCTGGGTAAACATCATGTCCCTCGCCTCCTGTTACCATCCGCCTAGACGCACAGTTTGGGACCCCCTACCCGAGATCCGCCGGTTTTGACACCGACATTGGTGCTTTCATTGAGAGTTCCACTGTGCCATCACCGTAAGGAAGGATGCCTCGTCTCGTTGTTAAAAACAACATTACCATCGGGGGAGCCCTGGCTGTCAGGGAAACTCCCCGGCTAGGCAGTTTCATCATGACCGCCCGTTCGGCTGCTGCACCGACGATGACTTCTCGGGTCATCGAAAACAGCCTCCACGTCGGCTCGAAATTTGCCGAGCAGATGGATCCAATGGGGCTCTCATCCCTAAACGAGCTCTTGGATCACATCACCACCTTGGGAGTTGCTACGGACTATGATCGGATTGGGCCTAAACCCAATCAAAGGGAGATTAACTGTCCACCGGTCACCTATCATATTGCGGTGGTGGAGGAACAATGCAACGATTCTTCCTCTATCTTGAGGACTAACTATGTCCGGATTCCTGAGCTCTCCAAGCCGGATACCCGTTTATGGGAGGACATCACCCAAGCCCTGTACCTAGAGTCAGGCGGCGGGCCAGACTTATCGGGCAACATCCCAGAACCCGAACTTCCAAGATTGGGGACTCCTCGGCCCCTGGGTCTCAGATCGGGTAAGGGTTCGGACTCAAATCCACCCACCTACCCAAACATAACGATCTTTCCCACATCAGGCAAGTCCCCCAGGAAACAATACATCATTATTTGGCCAGATTCCTCCGTGTGATGAACAAGGTTAAGGATTGTCGCGAGGAAGACGCAGTCTCATTTTTCCGCAATAATTGCACGGACAAGGGAATCCTTAACGCCAAAAGTCACCGTGACATATCACGCTTCGTTGACTTGGCATCCATAGTACGAAAGTATGAGTCCATAGTACATGCGATGGAAAGCGCCTGGCAAACCGAAATGAAATTTTGGGATAATTCGGCTCCAAATATACACCCAGTCCGAAGTAAAAGGGTGCACTCTCATAAGACACCCGAGTTAATTACAAAGAAGCGAAAACCCTCACTACAAAAAAAGACACATCCGTGACATTTTGGGCCGAACGAAATTTTTTTCTATGATGATAATTGTGACAAAACCAGGTATCATCATAGATGTGGTGGGCTCCTACTTCTATGACAAAAAATCCTGATAGAAAATGGGCTTTTTGTCCTGGGCGCGCTGGAGATGCAGCTGCATGACATTCTTTGGGCCGTCCATGACAGAAAAAACCATGGTAGAAGCTAGGGCGAGGATAATTTCGGGGATTCCCGGTTACGGTGGGAGGTCGGGGGCCGAGCGATGCGCGTTTCTCTCATACACATACGCGCGTGTGTGCGAGGCGTTGGCTCTAACTGAACCTGAGCGAGGCATTGGTCTCTAACTAAACCCGAGCGATTGCACTGCAGGCTACGCATTACTGAACCTGAGCGATCGATCGATGGCTGTTAACTGAACCCGATCGAGCGATTCCTTCGCTACTGTTGCTAACTGAAGCCGATCGATGCTGCCTCTGGATGAACAGTGAGCGCTGCGGGGGGGGGGGGGGGGGTTGGATGAACTGTTCCCGGTGGGGGTGGATGAACAGGACCCCGTGGTGTTTCCTCTGGATGAACAGGACCTCGATCGATCAAGCCGGTTGGGGCTGGATGAACAGGACCACCCCGTGGAGGGCAGGATGAATAGTAGATGGTGGAAGGCAGGATGAACAGTAGCTCGTGGAGGGGTGGTTGAACAGGAGCCCGTGGAGAGGGCTAGTTGAACAGTAGCAGGTGGAGTAGCGCGCAGTGGAGGCTGGATGAACAAGAGCCCATGGATGAACAGTCACATGTGGAGGCTGGAGGAGGTCGACGGTGGATGAACAGTAGCTCGTGGAGGCTGGAGGGGGTCGACGGTGGAGATGAACAGTATCCCCTGGAGTACCGTTTTGCGGTACGCCACACCCCTCCCGATGAACAGGACCCCCGTTTCGACCGTTGCGCTCCAACACAAGTCCGTTTCGTTTGTTTTGCGGCACGCCACACCCCTCCCGATCAACAGGACCCCCGTTTCGACCGTAGGAGGTCCGTTTCCTCCGTTTTGCGGTATGCCAGACCCCTCCCAATGAACAGGATCCCGTTTCGAACGTGGCTAGTCGAACACAAGGCCATTTCCTCCGTTCTGCGGTATGCCAGGCCTCGGTTCCATCGCCTGTTCCGTCCAAGCCCTCCCGATGAACACGATGCATTCCGTTGCCTCCCAATGAACACGAGCATTCCGTTGCCTCCCCATGAACACGACGCATTCCGTTGCCTCCCCATGAACACGACGACGACGTTGTTTCTCCGTTCTGACCTAGCCATGTACACGAGCCCTGACCGTACGTATGCGCAAGTAGGCGTTCGAGACCCCGCCCGTATGTACACATACGTGGCCACATTTTCTTTCTTGCACCCTGGTCGCTGTACGTACGTGTAAATGCTACGTGCGCGCCTCTACTACGACACGTGCATGCCTCTACTATGACACGTGCCCGCCTCTACATCGACCAGTGTGTACGTACACGTTCGTGACCAGAATGACAACGCTATGTACGCTTCGACCAGGTGGGTCCCGACTGTTAGGCACTTCCTTTCCTGCGAAGATGTAGCTGGTGGGTCCCAGCAGTCCGGGGGCGAATCGTTTTTTTTGCCCGGACGCACTTCCTTGCGTGCGAAGATGTAGCTGGTGGGTCCCAGCCGTTAGGGGGAAATGTTTTTATCGCGAAATACGGTGGCCCGTCCGGTGGGTCCCGCTGTCAGGTGGAGGAATAATTATTTTGCACGTAATAAGGAGGCACTTCCTTGTTGCGGCCGTGGACCCAGCTGTCAGCCTCTCCATGTACAGTCCACGTCTGATGGAAGCCGTTCCTTGACCACGTTTACCACGCCGCGCCGAGAGCACCAGGGCGGTGGACGACGGCGAGGCCTAGGAAGGGGACGACGCGGAGTCGGGGAAGACGCGGCAGTGGATGCCCACGCATGGAGGAGTATGAGGGTTCATTGGTTCGATGCGGTGTGAGGTTGCAGTCGCCGCAGAATAACGGGGGGTGTGGGTGAGTAGAGGGATGGCCTGGCCAGCGGTGGGAGTAGTAGGGGTGGTGAGGCCTCTGCCGCATCGCAGCCGGCCACGGGAGGCAGGAGCACGAGGCACGACCGGCGTTGGTTTGGGCGGCTGGAGCAAGAAGACCAGGGGTTGAAGAAGCACTACGGCCGTTGAAAGGACATCGTACGGTCACTGGAGCTAGAATCGTCAATATTGACTAAGTTCCCAAAGCCCTCTGTCCCCGTGAACTTAGTAGGCCCACAAGTAAGCCTGCCACTGCACTGGGTCACTGCTAACAGGGGGAGTATTCATTTTTTTGTGCGTAATAAGGAGGCACTTCCTTGCGTGCGAAGATATAGCTGGTGGGTCCGAGCTGTCAGCGGCGGTAATGTTTTTTTGGAGAAATACAGAGGCCCTTTCAGTGGGTTCCTGATGTCAGGTGGAGGAATCATTATTTTGCGCGTAATAAGAAGGCATTTCCTTGCGTGTGGCCGTGGACCCAGCTGTCGGCCTCTCCACGTAAAGTCCACTTCAGATGCATGTCGGTCGTTGACCACGTTGACCAGGCCGCGCCGAGAGCACCAGGGCGGTGGACGACGCTGAGGCCTAGGAAGGGGACGACACAGAGGCAGGGAAGACTCGGCAGTTGTTTCCCATGCGAAGGGGCGTACGACTGTACGAGGGTTTACTGGTTCGTCTGCCGTCGCCGGAGAATAACAGCAGCTGTGGGTGAGTAGAGGGATGGCTAGGCCAGCGATGGGAGAACGGTCGGGCGGTGAGGCCTGCGCAGCAGCACAGCCGGCCGCGAGGAGGAGGGAGCAGGCAGTCCCGCCGGTGCTTGTTTGAGCGGATGGAGCAGGAAGAGCAGAGATTGAAGAAGCACGACGGCCGTTGGATGGACATCCAACAGTCAGTGCTTGTGAGTCAACCTTTTTTTAGGAAAGCCTCAAATCTGTGGAAAACAACATACATCCCATCTGCCATTATTTCTAATAATTTACAGCCCATTTGCTAATTCTTATGGTTTTTTTCTGAGCCCATATTCTTTTTGTTAGCATTACAGCCCATATTGTGGCAATGGTTAAAAAATTATACGAAATTTTGCATATTTCGGTGCGGTCCGAACTGTTTTTAATCCCGAAATTTCGACCCACATTCAAACTGATTTTAAAAATAAATGTATATCAATATAAAATCCAACAAATTCTCCACGCATAAATATTAATGTAATTTAAAATCTTGAAATGAAAAAAAAGATATTTGAAACTAATTGCCGGTTTCATGTGTTTTAAAAATGTACAACCCATTTCTCATTACTGATGGGCCATTTTCTCGGCCAGCCGAATGAAAGCTCTCCTCGTCTTGAAAGATTTGCAGCCAAACAGGCCTGACAAAGCGACTTACTTGGCAAATCACAAAGTAACTGGGTTGTGGCCCTGGACTCAGCTGTCAGCCTCTCCACGTACAGTACTCTTTGGATGGAAGTCTTTCCTTGACCACGTTGACCATGCCGCGCGGAGAGCACCACGGCGGTGGACGACGGCGAGGCCTAGGTAGGGGACGACGCGGCAGTGGAAGCCCGTGCGGAGAGGACTATGAGGGTTCACTGGTTTGGCTGTGGTGTGAGGCTGCCGTCGCTGCAGGGCCTGACCAGCGGTGGTAATAGTAGGGGGCGATGAGGCTTCTGCGGCAGCACAGCCGGCCATGGGAGGGAGGAGCATGCGGCACAATCGGCGCTGCTTTGGGCGGCTGGAGCAAGAAGACCAGAGGTTGAAGAAGCACTACGGCCGTTGGATGGACATCGTACGGTCACAGGAGCTAGAATCGTTCATATTGACTAAGTTGACAAAGCCCTTCGTCCCCGTCAACTTAGTAGGACCACAAGTCAGCCTCCCAGCAAGGTGGGTCCCAGCTAGACAGGGGAGTATTCATTTTTTTGTGCGTAATAAGGAGGCACTTCCGGTGGGTCTGAGCTAACAGCGGGGGGAACGTTTTTTTCGTGAAATACGGTGGCCCGTCTGGTGGGTCCCAGCAGTCAGGGGGAAATGATTTTTTCGCAAAATACTGGTGGCCTGTCCGGTGGGTCCCCGCTGTCAGGTGGAGGAGTAATTATTTTCCACGTAATAAGGAGGCACTTCCTTGTGGCTGTCGCGGACCCAGCTGTCAGCGTCTCCACATACAGTACTCTTCCGATGGAAGTCGGTCGTTGACCACATTGACCACGCCACGCCGAGAGCACCACGGTGATGGATGACGGCGAGGCCTAGGAAGGGGATGACGCGGAGCCGTGCAAGACGTGGCAATGGATGCCCACACGGAGAGGAGTACGAGCGTTCATTGGTTCGGCTGCGGTGTGAGGCTGCCGTCGCCGCAGAATAATAGGGGGTGTGGGTGAGTGGAGGGATGGCCTGGCCAGTGGTGGGAGTAGTATGGGCGCAGTGAGGCCTCCGCGGTAGCACAGCCGGCCATGGGAGGCAGGAGCAGGCAGCACGACCGGCGCTGCTTTGGGCGGCTAGAGCAAGAAGACCAGAGGTTGAAGAAGCACTATGGTCGTTGGATGGACATCATACGGTCACTGGAGTATTGACTAAGTTGATAAAGCTCTCCGTCCCTATCAACTTAGTAGGCCCACACGTCAGCCCAACAATATGGTGGGTCCCAGCTAGCAGGGGGTATTCATTTTTTTGGGCGTAATAAGGAGGCACTTCCTTGCGTGCGAAGATATAGCTGGTGGGTCCGATCTATCAGCGGGGGGAACATTTTTTCGAGAAATACAGAGGCCCTTCCTGTGGGTCCTAGCTATCAGGCGGAGGAATCATTATTTTGCGCATAATAATTAGCCATTTCCTTGCGTGCAGCCGTGGACCCAGCTGTCAGCCTCTCCACGTACAGTCCACTTCCGATGGATGTCGTTCATTGACCACGTTGACCAGGCCGTGCTGAGAGCACCAGGGCGGTGGACGACGGCGAGGCCTAGGAAGGGAACGACACGGAGCCAGGGAATACTCGACAGTTGTTTCCCACGCGGAGGAGTACGAGGGTTTACTGGTTCGTCTGCGTCGCCGGAGAATAACAGCATGTGTGGGTGAGTAGAGGGATGGCTAGGCCAGCGATGGGAGTATGATGGGGCCGTGAGGCCTTCACGGCAGCATAGCCGGCCGCGGGAGGAGGGAGCAGGCAGTCCCGCCGGTGCTTGTTTGAGCCGCTTGAGCATGAAGAGCAGAGATTGAAGAAGCACGACAGCCGTTGGATGGACATCCAACAGACACTGCTCTCATGTGTTGACTAAGTTGACAGGGCGTTGCGTGTGCGTCAACCTTTTTTTATGAAAGCATACACGTCAACCTGTAGTAGGCGCACAAGTCAGCCTCAAATCAGTGGAAAACAGCATACAGCCCATCTGCCATTATTTCTAATAATGTACAACCCATTTTCTAATTCTTAAGAATTTTTTTGGAGCCCATCTTCTTTTTGTTAGCATCACACCCCATATTGTGGCCACGGTTAAAAAGTATATGAAATTTTGCATATTTCGGTGCGGTCAACTGTTTTTAATCCAGAAATATCGATTCACATTCAAACTATTTTGAAAAATAATTTATATAAATATAAAATCCAAATAATTGTCCACGCATAAAAATCAATGGAATTTAAGATCTTGTAATGAAAAAAAATTGAAACTAATTCCCGGTTTGATGTGTTTTAAAAATGTACATCCCATTTCTGGGCAAACCGAATGAAACTCTCCTCGTCTTGAAAGATTTGCAGCCCAGCAGGGCCGATAAAGCAAGTAGGCCTTGTTTGGGTATTTCTTTTAAAAAATAGAACTGGGCTAGCCATTTTCAGCAAGAAAAAAACACAACTGGGCTCATGATGTGGTAAACATAAATAAAACCCTGGCTAGACGGGCCACAGCCCCCGCACAGCCCGGTTATTACCCTGATCCGTCGCTAAAACTAGTATAAATAACAACTGCCTGTTCCTCAAAAAAAAACTGCTTGACTTGCTGGGTCCCTGGTGTCAGCCGCTCGTAGTGTAATTCTCTCGTTTATTTACTACATTGACAATGGCATGAGCCCCAGATGTCCAACCATTAGGAGGAACCATATTTTTGGGCTTGTACTATAGAGGCACTTGCTTGCATACTGCCATGACGCTGGTGGGTCCCTACTGTCATCCTCTCCACGTATAGTCATCTCCTTGTTCCTCTCGGTTGTTGACGATGTTGACAACACAAGAGGGCGGCGCACCACGCATGGCGAGCGAACCAAGGCGTAGGACGACGGCGAGGCCTCAGACGGAACGAACAGGAGCCATTGAAGATGCGCCGGTCCAGTCATAGGCGGAGGTGACTACGAGGGTTGACTGGTTCGGGCGCGGGTGCGTGTTGGGGCTGACATCCCCGGAGAATAACAGGATGTGTGGGGGGAATAGAGGGAGGGACTAGCCAATGTTCGAGGGTACGTATGGTAGGGCGGCGGAGGCGCAGCCAGCCATGGGAGGCGGGAGCAGGTGGAGCCGATGGGGTGGTTAGGTTTGGGCGATTGGAGGAAGAAGAAGACAAGAGGTAGAAGATACACGACAAATGTTGGATGTCAATCCAACGGCTGGTAGGCAGAATCGTTTGTTGGCTGGCTAGTAAGTCGACACCACCTTGGATAGGCTATTTCCTCGCGGGTCCCAAATGGCAGAATCCAAATCTGTCACGGTCATGCAGCCTTTCCTATGAAAATTTATAGCCCATTTGATGTGCTAGTTCGAAATAAGTTTGTGGGTGCTGGTGGGGGATAATCACTTGGCTTCTGTAATGCACAGTGAGCTCAAGCAGCTGGCGAGAGTGATGTTATTTCCCTTGGTTTGGATTTGTTACAATATTTCACTCTAAATTAAATGAATGGCAAGCCATTTGCCTTGTTTCAAAGAAAATATGACAGTCATAGCCGAGTTGAAAAGGGCAGGAACATCTAACTCCAGCTTACAAACTGTACAAAAGCACGAGGGTTAATTGTTCATCAGGTTTACAAAAAAACCAGATTGAAAAGGGTAACAACATCTAACTCCAGCACTGTTTTCGGCAGTCACAGTCAAATGGATCGGTCAGGTCCATAGAATGAACATCCTGGGTCTTAAAATTTACTGGATTATGACCACAATATGTTGTAAAAATAGAAGCCCGGCACGTTCGGAAGCTCTTTTGCCCACCTGAAACTCCTTTTTTTTGCTCTTCGACATACCCATCCGTCAAAACCATCCTGCTAATAAACTTAAGCCTGATGGACAATAGTAACCTCGCATTCAGCATGAAGAATGTGACAAATCTTGTGTTTGCACGGTTGGCTACATATCATTCTAGCGTTATTGTCTTCAATCGAATCTCATGAGAAGTGAGAAAATCCCGATGCTTACGAATCCACCGATTGGTTATAACTTTCTTACCCCGTCCTATTGCCTAAATACATGAAGATTGAAAATAGTTAAGGTCTAAAAGAAGAGTGTCGAAAGAGTAACAGCTGAACGGTTAATTCTAGTACACTATATGCGGGCTTCCAATGTGCGTGAAATTATTACCTTTATATACAACTTCTCCAGACATGGAAAGCATTGCAGCAAGCCAATAATCTTGTTCAGATCAAAACTATTCATTTGGATATATAAGATCTTGACAAAATCTAGCACCATTGATAGGCCATCCATGGAGAAACTCTTCATTGAGCATAGAACATAATATTAGTACAAAATGTGTACTCCAAGATGATATATAAATTATGCGCAGAAATTTAAAATGTAGCTTATGGTTACAAGTGTAGATGATATAAAGTACCTGAAGAACTATGGAGCCAAACACCATATTGAAATGAGCACAGAGATCATGTATTACACCCAAGGTCTCCAGTTTAGGCGCAGAGAGGACGGATATTTGCAACGGTGAATAACTAGAATCAAGGATCAACCTTTGAAGTGAAGGGGCATCTTGGATGATGAGCAGCCTTCCGTCAAAAGAAATTCCAATTCTTACAAGGTTAGGCGACTTTATTTGGAGACAATCGATTCTAACTGTGAATACAAGCACCAAGCACTCCAGCGCAGGGCAACTGGAGTGGATGATGCTGTGCAATGAGGCCTCTGATATACGAGCCCACACAAGTGAAAGTTTCTTGAGAAATGGGAGTCGATGGTTTAGTACCAGATTGTCTGGTAGGTAGCACTGTGCAAAGGTGGCGGTGTGGAGAGAGGATGAAAACCCCAAGATGGACATCGGTGTTGAGGGCACAAGTTCATGGCGTTCGGTATGTGGTATGAGATTTCCAGGGGAATAGTAGAACTCAAGCAGCTGTAGTTCTGTGAATTCAGGGGATTCCAGCCAGGCGTCCACCGTGCAGGGCATGGTATGCTTGCTCAGGTAGCATGACGGGATGCAGAGGCTTTGAACGAAGCCCTGGTGGGAGGAGATGATGGCTCTGGGGATTTCAAAATCATTGAAGAGAGATAGCTGACGACAGTCGAGATTAAGGGGAATGACGCGCCATAGAGGGCGCCACCGAATTGAGAGGACTTGGGTGCGGCAGCAATCCATGGTGGGGAGAAGTGAGATGATCTCCCCAAGGATGGCGTCTGGGAGATCGCTGATGTGGTCCACCCGAGATTCTATAGGTTCCTGGGATCCGGTGGGGGCGGGGTCACCGCTTCTCCCCGCGCTGCCGAGTGCGGGATCTACAACAGGCGTCGCCGCTGGCGGGAGCCTCATCTTCTTGGCGCTGGGGTTAGCCGACTCCATTTTCCTCGAGGGCGTCGCGTCGCGCTCACGGATTTGAGCAGAGTAACGAATGACGAGCCTAGTTGTAGTGCGAGCGAAGAAGAAGGGGAGCTAGGGGTTTTCTGTAGGAGTGAGGAAGAAGTGGAGCTGGGGTTTTCTGTAGGAGTGAGGTGAGGAATTTGGGGGTACGAGTGGAGCGAGCTGACGTGAGGTGGGTGGGAGCGAGGAGGAAGAAGAGCACCTAGGTTTTTGAATTGATTTTACTATTTACTAGTGTGGATGGGTTGTTTTGTCTTGGGACCCGAGAAACAATTACCACTAGTACAGTGGAGACACTCTACAGCTACCCAAAAAAACAATTACTACTAGTACAGTGGAGACACTCTACCACTTCTGGCTCCTCCTAGGTCATTGAAATGTCTCCCTTTACTGAATGCCGTTATACTTTTGTTCACCGACATGCGGGCCATGCAGCGCGCGGGCCCAAATGCCATCCACCAAATTAGAAGGCAGTATGCAGGCGGAGAGCCACCCCGGTCGTAGCGCGGCAGTAACGAGCCGTCGTATCACAAAACCCCACCTCCCCGCAGTGTAAGTTTGACGGACAAAGCAACCATCATTTCACTATTTGCTGAATCCCATTCTCCCTCACTGTCTTCAAGAAAGGCAACACTTGCATCTGCCACTGTTCTTCTCTCCGAACGAAGGGAAGGTAAGCGGATCCGTGATGTTGGTATATTTTCGTTCAGAGGAAAAAAAGAACTTTTGCAAAGCAGTAACCGATCCTCACTATCTTTTTTGTTTCATTGTCATTGCGATTGTGTTCTACTTTTAGTGGACTCCTAGTATTCGTTAGTTTCATGATGGACCAAGGAGAACCAGGCAAAGATCTGTCAATATTGGAGCAGACGCGGGAGGCTGATACCCACGAGACAGAGAGCTCCAAGAAGATGGAGGCAACCACCGAGGCGACCCCAGATACTAAGATGGTCAACGCCCCATTTGAGGTTACAGCCCCCGTGGCACTGCAGGAGCAGTTTTCCCCCTTCGAGGATGTGGCCCGCCCCTGCTGAGCTGCCCAAGGTGATTTCCTTCTTTGCCGATCTCGATTGTGGTTTTTCGTCTAAGCATGTGGTGATTTTTTTTAGAAAAGGAAGTATGTGGTGATTAATAATGCAAAATTTTATTAGCTTTGATGCGGACGACCTGAATATACGCACTGGGAAAACAAAGTTCTTAGGCTGTTGGATCCTGGAAGCCATTTGTGGTTATACCAATGAAGAGTTGTATTCCAGCCTCACTGTTGTCAGGCGTGTTGTCCAGGGTGTATAGAAGCACAAGAAGTTCAAAGCTACTCCTTCATTTGTGAGGAATATTGTTCTTGTCAAGCTTATGCAGGAAGATGACGTGGCATGCCTCCACAAACAAGTTTATCAGTGGCAAGGCCACAAGGTTGTCTTCATGAAGGTTCGCAGGATTGAGCTGCCGCGGGACGTCCTCGATGATGTTCATGGCAAGGTCCGTCTTGTGTCCAGCCCAAATTAGATCGAGGCATGAAATAGTTGCCCCAACTAGTGTTTAATAGTAGTTTGGATTGTGTCTAATTATCCGAACCTTGCCTGTTATTGACACCTCTGGGGCTAGTAGTCTGTTTGAATCCGTCTATGGGAACTGCTGCTACTTTTTGTGCCCGTGAATCATGTGATAACCATCGTAATTGTTGCCGAAACAGATGCGTCCTCACTAGTTTTTTCATGAATATGGCATGGTAAGACATAAGTTGTCACGGTTTATCATACGAGCAGTGTGTTTTTTGATGAAATAGAGCACTCGTTCGAGAACCGTGCGTCGACGTATACATAAGTACTTGTAAACACTGTTGGTGCTACCCCACTTGTAAGCAGTTGTGCAAAACACGGCACATTGGCTCAGCTCGCTTCAACACTAGGCTATCAACCAGCTAACAATCAACAATCTGTTGTCTGACATATAAGCAACTATGTATCTTGTTACAGTGGTTCATGCAGTTAATTGAGGCCACAATGTAATAAATTCCAAACGTTCACACGCTAGTCCAGCGCTCATGTGGAACACTCTTATTAAACTCGTCTTCATAAAAAACTTGAAAAGCATAAGTTAAGCAATTTTATACATCTCAATGATTCATAGAACATAAAAAACATATACTAGTTCACAGCAAAATACAAAGTTGTGAGAAGGTTTACAAATCAGGAAAAAACAAGCAAGGCTTCTCTCTGAGCAAAGGGCCTACCGGCAGGCTTAAATTTCCTGGAGTTCACTCTGGTTTTTTCTTGTTGCCACCATTCAGGGTTAGGTTCTCTCATTCCAGAATAACCAATTATAATTGTGGTATCAGCTGGAATGCTGAACTGAACCATGCAGTGTACTGACCAGCTGAAATGGTTGTGCATTCCACTAAATTTAAGCACCGCTATTTGCAGAAATAAGCAGACCACAATGCCTCTTGTCCGCGCACCTGTCCAAAAAACCGCCATGCAACCGTGCCAGCTAGTCCTTGGTCCATGGATGAACTGGTAGAAAGTGCATTCCGGACTAGGATGCAGTTGTTTTCGCTCGTCCCTACACTGCAATCAGGAAGTATAACATATGAATCAGCTTCTTTTAGATTGCGTTGGTTATTCTACCTTAGTTACTACCAATGTAGGGATACCTTGAAGACGGGAGGTTAGACGACGGCAGCGAGGGATAGCCATCTCATTTTGCGCAGTTGTACTAAAACTGAGGTGTGTGCTTTTGATTGCGCAGATAGAAACGATACGGAGACAGACATCCCGAAATGATATGGAGACAAACATCCCTGTTTGTGTAAATAAGATATACGGTTATTTAAACAATGACATATATTACTACTTTCCCCCGTTTCCTCTCAGAACCAAGTCCTGGATTCATGCTACAGCTTTCCCACTTTCTTCCCTGTTTGAACCAACGCTTTGAGTCGACTGTATGAAATAGCTTTACTTCTAATCTACTACTACTATAATGCGGCAATTTTGAAATTGGATTTACCACTCCATCTTCGGTTCTCCCGCCCAAACAAGCATTGTCTCAAAATCCACCGTTCATTTCCCCTCTCATGCATATCACTGCCGTCCATCAAACAAAGGATGACATGATCTGACGGCTAAAAGCTGCCGGATTCACTCCCGCTCCTTGTGCACATGGCCGACTCTGCTCTCCAAGTAAACAAATAAAGAAGTCCCCGTTGAATCTGGATTGCACCTACTAAAGTTGAGAAATGTCTAGAAACTGCTGCCACCTCCTCACATGCAAGTACGACAAGTTGGCAAATAGCTAGCACATTTTTGTTCCCCATTGTCACCTGGGAAATAAACACTCTACTACTAACTTATTTTTTTAGATTACTGTAAAAATGGGATTTTTAGATGCCGCTATACTGCAAAGTTTACACTGTTCACATAACATAACATTGCATGGCTGATGCTAGCTAAAGTTTTATTCTGCTTCATCGAGAAATGTAATATTTTTATTATTCACAGAAAAGTGTAATATTTTATTTCAGTCATACATAAGCTATACCTCAAGCTAATACAGGACATGAGTGTCTGTCAGACCTAAATGACTTATTTAGTTGCACAAAATAGTCCATAAACATGCATGTAAACTGTCAAACAACTCTGGAACTATACATCAGTGGAACCCAAGAAACAGCATATAATAAAACTACAACTTTTATCTTGTAATCAAATTCTTACTTGGAACTCAGTTTGATTTGTGCAAGTGATTTGCTTCTTATTTCGGAATAGTCCTTAGATCATGCAAACAAACACACTATGATATCTACTCAAGATACGAGTACCCATTTCTCTCTCTAAAAAGAAGGTATATGAGTATCTATCATACAGAACATACGTGCAAAGCATGTGCCTTAGTAGAAGTCTAGGTGGCTTTGGAACAGCGGACAAAAGTAGAAAAGGATCCACACGAAGGGAACTGGGGCAGTAGAGCAAGGCAGGTTTCGAAGGAATATATACCTGAGGGTCATCGGCATGTCGCAAAGACGACGTCGGGAGGCCGCATCTTGGCCACAATACCGCAGGGAGGAAGAAGGGGTTGGAGGCCCTCCCGAGCCGGTGCTCTCTCGGAGAGAACGGCACGGCCGCCGATCCGAACGCGCGGGCAGCCGTTGGTCTCCTCCCTCGCCGCCGACGACAGCGTGGACGATGCACCTACACCCCTGCCCCGGTCGAGGTTGTCCGGCCGGATTTGTGACCAGCCGTGAGCTGAGAGAGAGTGTGGCCACCTATGTGTTGCTTAGATCTGGAGAGCATGAGAGAGTGAACAAGAGGAACCCTAGTAAAGCAAGCGCTAAGGCTCCTGCTTTTATATATAGTGGAGTGATTTTGTTGTACCAGCTTCAAAAAAATGCGCTCCTACGTGTACCCGCGAGTGGGTGCGAGAGAACTAGTGCGTGCGTGCACCGCTTCTCTTCATGAGAGTACAATATACTATGCCCAAAGAACGTTCGCCGCAAGAGTAATAGTACAAGTGTGTGACGTGTGAGCTAAAATAAAATGTGCGCGCCGTCTTTTGTTTTTCAGAAGTTCTGAGGGTACGGTGTGAAGGGCACATATGTGCGTGACGTCTACCTGCAGATAGACGATGGGTGCGACGTGCGAGTCTGCGAGAGGACTCGGGAGAGTCGTGACTCCTGAGGGTGCGTGTGCGTGAGAGAGAGGGGGCACGTATCAATGCAATGCATGTGTCCGTAAATCATTATCCGACAAACGTTCGCCACAAGCCTTTTCCTGACGAACGCCGTAAGGACCGTTAGATTGGCATCCGACAGTGTCAGTTTTGCCATGTCATTTAACAGAATAGCCACTCCTCCTACACACAAATCTTCCACATGAGTGTTAGCAACTGCCCTATGCTCCCTCCGTACCGAAATGCAGTGCATATAGCTTTATTGAAAATTCGAACCTCGCAAACTTTTACCGAGTTTTCGTGTACCAAATTGCACATGTAGAATACCATGTATATATCATTTCATTCATCTTCGAGAGGTAACTATAAAGTTGGGTGACGAGTCTACAAAGAAAGACCATCGTATCACCCGCAACAATTTCAAGCATCCTTTAGTGTCGAGGAATATCATAGGAACTCTATATGATAGGATTTTTATAGGATTTTTTCTTTAGAGCCAATTGGTTCATAGGAATAGATTGATATACTCCACATTTCAAAGAAAATAAACATGATATCATTTCTATAGCTTTAGAGCCACTTGGTTCATATGAATGGATTCCTATACTCCCTTAATTTCAAAGGAAAATAAACATTAGCGTATATTCAATAGAAAAGTTCCTATGATATGAACCAAATTACATCTCTTTTCTAATCCCTCCTCATAGGAATTGAGAAACATGTCATCTATATATTCAATAGAAAAGTTCCTATGATGTGAACCAAATGACATCTCTTTTCCAATCCCTACTCATAGGAATTGAGATGCTCCATGTCATCTCTTTCCCTACAACTTCCATGTATACATCTTGTATTCCTAAATAGATAGTACAACCCACTAGTAGCTTTTTTCCAAAACATGCAACTATGGCACAAGAACTATATAGTGTGCCAATAACTTTGAAAGATGGTCGCTGGATCAAGCTAACCCGACAGTGCAGAGATAGGCAAATCCGAGCACTACTGGCCGTTGGATATCATCAACATTCCACCAGATCTGCCACATGTACAATTTAGAAGACTCCATGGTTGAACTTAAGCATAATGCACAAACCTCAAAACACAAGCACTTCTCCTTTGTTCTAGAATCTTATGTATCATAATTGATTATTTTTTTCTAAATGAATTGCCATTATTTGTTTTTTACTTTATGATTTACTCCCTCTGTTCCAAAATAGATGACCCAACTTTGCACTAACTTTGTACAAAGTTAGTGCAAAGTTGGGTCATCTATTTTGGAACGGAGGGAGTACAATGCACAACCCCATGAATCTTAACATTTTCATAAAACTTATTGATTTTGAATGAGATGAACTATAAGAACTAAACAAACATATACATCATGCATATATGACTCAAAGCTTTACATCTTTTAGTGTGTATTTATTCATAATTTGGTTTCGAAATCTCATGCGTTCAATACATGTGTACCTTACTAGTTTTGAGTAGAGTAGCAAATTTCACGCAGCCCCGGGTATATCAAAATGCACGGCCCATGCATCATTGCCTCTCGGTCGAACCTACGTCCACAACTTTTTGTATGTACTATATCTCCACTGGTCCCCGAACCCAAAATGCTGCCTCGTTCCCGTAAAACCAAGCGGCCCACACATATTTAAGGCGTCGGCTCGAACCCGTTTACTATGACGTGGCACCGCACGCCGTAGTACTCCTACAAACCCTACTGCCGCACTCATCATCGGTTTTCTTCAAGAGGATGAGGGAGAAGCTGATTTGTAGTGGAGGCACTTTCAAAAAAAAGGATCTGTAGTGGAGACCCCTACCCTAGGGCGCCCTAGGTAGCTGCCGCACGCATCATTGTTTTCTCTTTTCTTTATGCTCTTGCGCCCTAGAGTGAAATGATGGTTGCTTGGTCCGTCCAGCTTAATGCGGGAAAGGTGGGGCTTTCTGATTTGACCCCTTGTCGCTCATTTTCTACTACTGCAGCGCTACGACCGGGGTGCCTCCAATTCCAACCGCTGCTCCGAACTGTAATTTGGTGCATCGCACGTGGAACAAGACGGTGGATGAGCCACATGTTGGCCAAAGGGGTCCTACTAAGTGTGTCGCCATTTCGTGTGCGGACTGACCCTGCTTGAGTTGCTACGCCAACACGACAGGAGCAGCCTACCACTTGGTTTTGCTCCTTGGTGAATCCTGACTATATTGATCTAAAAAGATACGTGCTGAACTACCCTCTCCGTCTTGGTTTTTTTATTTTTAGGCGTCTCGGTTTATAGGGCCTGCACGTAGTTCTAGGTCCTCCATTTGACTAACTAAATATGAGTTACTATGTCACAAAAAGTATATCATTGGATTCTTAAGCGGATGTAGTTGTATTTAAAAGTCGAGGGCGGGGCTTTTCCTGCGCGGTAGGAGGCGGGGCAGTTCCGCCTAGTTGGTTCGACAGAGACGCAAGAAGACGAGGGAGTAGGCTGCTGCAAACGTAGGGTTGTGTGATTTGACAGCGAGTTACTGCTGGACAGGTGTGGCCCCGTGAGTTGACTTGCCATTATCATTTTAACTGCGGCGCTACGACCGTCGTGAGTCTTCCAGATTCCTGACCACCTCCATACAGGTGCCTCTCCCAATGCTCCACCATGTAGTAGAGGCTGACTCTTGCATGAGAGCCCACTTCTCCGCTTTTTCCTTTCCTCTCTTTCCTCCACATATGCAAAAATGTCATGTAAAGCGCACTATTGTACTTACTTTTACTTGCTCCTATAGGTGCTTAAGCTTGCCACATAGACATAAAGTCTGATGTGGCAAGTTAATCAAGAAGAGAGAGACTAGTTTGGTGACCCAAGGAAGAAACGGTTCTAAGCACGTGTACCTAGGTGAAAAGATAATTTTGAGTCTATAACTAATTAAATGAAGCAAACTTAGCAACACCATTTCATTGGAAGAGGTCACTCCTTGGCAAATGTAATAAATACACGCGCTTAGCACCGTTTCTTCCTTGAATACGAAGAAAGAGATAGAGAGGAGTAAAAAAATACACTTGTATCCAACCTTGTTGTAGTATGAGTGACTAAGTGATGACTATGTATGACATGCCAACATCAGATAGCCTAACGCATCATGTTAAATCCCCAAGGGCGTGACCACGCGAGCGACGCGACGGTCGTGGTAGGCGCGACCATGATACGGGCTACTGGCAGCCCTTGGATCTGAGATCAAACGGTCGCATGCTAAGTTGCTGAAAATTTGTAGAATAACCCTCCACGATAGGATATTCACCCATAGGTCTTGAATCACGCCATGCAACCGTTCGATCTCAGATCCAAGGGCTCTCGGAAGCCCGTATCATGGGAGAATGGAAAGCCACTACCCTACCGTTCGCACGCTGGCAGTTCGCTCCTACTCATCCCCGCACGTCCTTCAATACTACAGCGGTTCGCTCCTAGTCATCCCGTCCATTCACATTACGGTAGTTCCACTAATCCTAACCCTCCTCCCAAATCCATGGCGTCCGAAATCTCCATGATCGGCGGTGAGTACAAGGTTAGAACCATCACCGGCGATGAGTTTGATGTCATCTACACCCGTTCTTCTGCGACGGTGAAAGGATGCCTTTCTCGCTTCAGCTGCATGTTTGAAAACTCAGATGATGAGTGGGTTGCTGGGCTAGATGTTGAGTACACCACAGTCCTGGGATGAGAGAAGGATCTAAAGGACGAAGAGAGGAAGAAGCCCGCCGTGATCCAGGTTTGCGTACATAAGGTTTGCTTGGTCTACCACATATGCCATGCCGATGTTGAGTGCCAGGATTTTAAGTACTTCCTCATGAACAAAGCGGTGAAATTCGTTACTGTAGACTTTGGTAACGACAAAGAAGTCCTGCGTTGGATAGGCCTCATTGTAGGCAACACCTTCGACCTCAAGAAGAATCGGCTGGTGTCCTCTCGCCAGCCATCAATGCTGACCCTGGCAGGAGCCATGGTTCATCCTTCGTACGGTAAACTGGAGAAACCTCATTACACGTTTCATCGTCATGCATGGCAGAGGAATGTACTAGATATAGTCCACATCCACTACGCTGCAATGGATGGCTACCTTTGCTTCAATATCTACAAGGGTTGGATGAAGAGCAATAGCCAAGTGTGCGGTTCAAGTAAAGAAGTATCGGCCAAGAGGAAGAGGGACAAGGACGAAGTCGAGGACGTGGACGAGGACTCTGAGTAAGGTGGCAGTGTCGTTGCTCATGGTGGTTCTAATGCAGTGTCTACCGGAATAGTTGCAAAGTTTAATTTCAGTTGTGATTAATTTAATTTGAGGGGTGTGTTGTGCTGAGCCCCCAGCAGAACTCTGTTATGTTTCTTCTCGTTACTTTAACTCTTCAGTACGTACATACTAGTATTTCTTACATTTCATCTTTTAGTTGGTATAGTACTACCACTCGTTTCTTCACATTATATACGTACAATATATATCGCCAACATCATATAGCCAACCGTTTAGTTGTCAAAGAATTTCATGGTGCTTAGTTTTGTCAAAGAATTCCAGGATGCTTAGAGGGTGCTTGGATCCAAGGGACTTATTTTAGTCTGACTAAAATAGTCTCTTTAAAAGGCTAAAGTTCCAAGCACCCCTGACTAAAGAGGGGCTAAAACTAGTCTTGAGACTAAATTTTTTTAGTCAGGGGTACCCCTACTAAAATGTGGATTAGTCCTCTCTCTACTCATTTAACTCCTCTCCTTTAACACATGCGAGTTCTGGAATGGAGGGTTTGGAGGATAATAAATGCTCATTAACTTGATTTTAGCCTTTTTAGTATTTGGATCCAAGCATGGGTAAGGCTAGCATGTTTTAGCCCCACTACTTTTAGTCATGGGACTAAAACGTATCCAAGCACCATCTTAGTTTTATTTGAGGGGTGGGTTGTGCTGGACACCATTATTGTGACTAGCCTTTTTAATAGTACTATATGCATAATTTGGCGACGAGCGCTCTCTATATGTACCACTTTTTTTTTAATTTCAATTTTTGCAACATGGCGCAATCCATCGATAGTACTACTGTACAAAAGTATACATTTTTTAAAAGGCTAGAGTACTGTTCATCACATATATAGCCAGTTAAATTCTCAACCTACAACGACGTCCATGCCATGTAGTAAACCGATACGGAGGAAGTATAGTAAAAATGAGGTGATTTTACCGAGCGATCGGCGAGGGAGCATGGCCTGTCATGCGGTCCCACGTGTCATGATGTACCAAGGCGATGCGCGTGTCCCTCTTGAGGCAGAAGCAATACTAGTATGTGGTTTGAGATGATGGCGAACCGAAGTGTGAAATAATGGTTGCTTCGTTCGTTTGGGAAAGTGCGGCATTGTGATTTGACGTCTCATTGCTCATTACTACTACTGGGCTAGTACAAGTGGGGTGCATCCCCCCTGCTGTTCTGCACTGTTATTTGTTCCTTGACACGTTGACCCGGTTGCTATATGTCCCACATGTCGGCGACAGGAAGTACAGAATTCATGAAAGGGAGCATCGACGTAGGAGTATACTACAGAATTCATGAAAGGGAGCGACTTAGTTTTGGAAAAATCTGTTTTTACGGAGTACGTACCCACTAGGGTTTATAGGGCTCATCTAAAAAACATTCGTTTTTCCATTTGATAAGTCTCAATTCTACTATACTAGTAGTAGTACCATTGCATGTTGGATTTCGAGGTGCGTTAGATCACCCGACGCAAGCAGTGTCAAGAGGAAACTAACCAATGCATGTACAAGTTCATGGAAATTTGGTGGTCATTCATGCATTCATTCTAATTAATGCCTCGGTAAACATAACTTCTTGAGAAAAACGAGCGTACTAATTACATGTGCAAAATACGAAATTAATTCGACCACTCACCGTCTACCTTGGTTGGAGAGATTTTGAAATTGAGCCATAAACTGGAAAGGAGGGAGTAGTAACTTTTGTATCGATTACTATTTATGGCCATGTATAGATGCAAAATGTATTTTTTTATAGTGGCCTTGTATAAGTAAATGGAGGGAGTACTAACCAAAGTGCGTAGTAGGGACGAGGAGTAAACGGAGAGAGTAGTAAAATTTTCTCCTCGTGCTGCGAGCCACCACGCACGTGGGCGAGGGAGCGGGCGTAAGGCATAGTAAGCAAGCTTCACCTCATCCTGCGAGCCACCACGCCCGTGGGCGGGGGAGACGGCGTACTAAGCAAGCTTCTCCTCGTTCTGCGAGTTGACGGGACACATCAAAAGTACTCCAGTGTATAGAGCCTTGCCTCTAAGGTAGGCCCCACATGGTTTGCCTCTTTTTTTAATTTAACATAACGCGTCAAGTCGCAATTTGTTTGTTCACCCATGGTAAATGATCCTCCCTCCACCAAGGGGACAACCAGTACACATGCCAAATTACCACGTGGCCTGCCTTTTTCATACAGAAATGAGCTCCAGCGTGTACCCACGTGGGTGTGGTTGGGAAAGAGACGGGAGTACGTGCGCTGTGCATGCACCTCTTCTCTTCGTGCACGTCCCCCACCTACGTGGGTGTGTGTGAGAGAGATACAAACCTAGACATAATGCGTCGTCCATCCCCATGCCTCCGCCTAGTCCGACCACCAGTCACCACCACGCCCCACTCCTCCTCACCTTATCTCTCATCTTTCTCCCTCCATTTTTATATACAAGGGGCCACTATCAAAATTACAATTTGCAGATATACAAGGCCACTAACACTAATTGATGCAATATTAATGGTGTTTGCCTCATGGTACTAGCAAAGGAGGACATTGATTATCCCTTGCATGCATGCGGGAGTTTGCAAAAAAAATGCATCTTGATGTTCCATGCAATGCACGGGCATCTTGCTAGTCCATGAAAACAACACATGGAAAAATTCCATGGCGAACGAGGGATTTGAATCTATTGGGAGGGGCTATTTGGATCTTGCCTGGGGTAGCCAAAATATTGGTGACCCTTTTGTCCACTGGTGCCTTTGCCACCGATGAACGAGGAATGGCTCGGGTGCTCATGCTGTCATGCATCCTCCAGCGCGCACGTTGGAGACGAGCTCGCACGAGCTGTGTTTTTTTGTCCCACAACGCCGCCCGAGCCGCCCGCAAACCGACCGACGACCTGCAAATTACGCCATCCAACCGTAGCCGCACACATTATGACAGCAACTCAACCAACCGGACGAAATTCACGCAAACACGTAGACAAACTAATATTTCATATAAACAACGACGGAAATCATATAAAATACCGGATTTTCATACAAACATGACGAATTTCATTACATTCAAATGAACTATGCGGTGCTAGTTCTGGACAACACAGGTATATAATACCTGGCCGAAATGGTCGCCCGCCGATCGATTTGTGTTCCTCATGTCCGGCAGCACGATCAGCAGACTACCAGGAGCCCCGGAGGTATATGCTTCAGCGCAAACGACGGCTCGCTTCCCCACTGCCCAACTGATATCATTGGCTGGTGCCGAAGATGATGGTGGCCGGCACCGGTTCGAGTTCATCACCGGCCACTACTTCGCCATGGCCAGCACCGGCTCGAGTTCATCCTAACATTTCCCTCTTTCGTGGAGCCCATGCGGGCTCGACGAAGGTCCTCGCAAAAAAAGTATCCGGCAAGAAACTTGCTGTGTACGCCGGCGTCGCCTCCGTGGTGGCCTTCATGGGACCCAAGCGGTGGCGGCCTCCCGTGTTCTACTTCTCCTCGATGATGGCGGCGGACGCGGAGGCGCTGGCCACCGACTCATCGCTCTCCGTGCACCCGGCTTCTGTCGCTGCTTGCACGGTGTGGCCGCCGGCATGGGAGTCTCGGCCATAGAAACGGGAGACGCGGTACGAGGAGGCGGCGTGGACGGCAGCAACGACGCCCGTGCGCCGCTCCTCATCGAGCTGGCCTGGAGCGGCGAGTTGCTGAACCGCGCGCCGGCCTGGGGCGGCAACTGGCTCCGTCGGGCGAGGGGAGGGAGGTGGATCAACGAGCTGCATAGCTTGTATCCGGTGGGCTACCCAGCCGGCTTGGATGCGGAATAACTACTCTCCGTAACCCATTGTAAGAGTGGACAAAATGGTGGAGGAGATAGGGGAGCGGCCCGAACATGAACGGACGTGTGTCCAGAGTGGGTTTCTCGGCTTCCACACGGGCGGGTTTCATGGAGGCGTTTGAATGCGGCACGGAGGCGTGTTCAGCCGGGCGTGCCGCGAATGGCGCCCTCGACTCTGACCTAGGACACCGCGCCGTTCTTCCACTGACATGTGGGCTCTTTGGGTGCATGGCATGCATGTTAGTGACCCAACGCAGGCAGCGCACAATAGAGGAACCTTTGGTGGGCCAGGGCGGTCAGAAGCGGACATTTCATAAACTGATGATTGTTCATTGAGTGTGACATCATCTTTTCCATGTAGATAAGCCTACTATGTTGATAGCCCGTTCGATACATTGTGATTCATAAAGACCGCTGCAAACATCAATGTTCTGCTTATCACAGATAAGATTGATTAATACCCATAACAATCCATGTCCTTAACAAACGGTGCATGCACGTATAGGTTGAACGTGTGTCTTGCGTCGAGTGCTGCGTGCATGCAGGCGTGCGAGTGTTGCGTGTGTGCAAGGGTATGATTCAGTGTTGCATGCATGGGTGTGTACGTGCGTGTGTTCGTGAGTGCATGTGTACGTGTCAGTGTTGCACGCTAGCATGCGTGCATGTGTACGTGTCAGTGTTGCACGCCTACACGCGTGCGTGTCTTGCGTGCGTGCATGTGTATGTGCGGGGTGAGGCTACACGTCAGTTGATTGACTTTTTCATCTCTGGTCATTAGATTTTCCAACCGGTGGATACGAAATCAAGGGCCTCCAGTTTATCATCAAACTCCACCCCCCTGAGCCGCCAGCCACCACCGGCTGAACCGCCAGCCCCCGCCGCCCGCGGCCGGCCCGCCCTCCCCGAAACCACTCCCCACCGCCGGTCCGCCGCCGCACCGGCCATCCCTCTAGCCCCCCCCCCCCTGCTAAGCTTTTCTCCGGGGATCCCCATCCCACCGCCCAATGAACGCCCCTAACCGCCGGTGACTGCCAACCAGAGGTCTCACGACTTCGAATACCCACCGACCACTAATTTATTACCATTTCTGTCCTTCAAATACGCGCTGACGGGTGGGCCCTATGGTAATGTGCGCTGCTGAATGTGGACCGCTTCACTGGTCAATTGATCGTGTTACCAACAAATTACGGAGCTGTATGGTGAGCCAGTGACCGTATGATCACCCTAAAATGTACTCCTATTTTATTAACACAGTACAAACTCAAACTACCATTTCTTTCATTCATATACGGGCTGACAGGTGGGCCCCATGGTTACACGCCCCGATGGTGCAACACTAGTCGCACCGCATGGAACGTTTGACTGGTCAATTTATTGTGTCATCAACAAAATACGGAGTTGTACGGATGAGCCAGTGACCGTATAATCATATGTATTTGTTTAACACGGTACAGACGCAAGGGCTCATATATACGCGGAAGCACTCACCGCTATAAGCGCACACACGCGAACCCTACCCCTATGAGCACCTTCGAGAGAGTGGGCCAGCATATATGATCTTGAGATTTTACGAAGTCACCATAGGTGCCTCGTAGTCGAGTGGAACATCTCCTCCCACTGAACGTACGTCGCCGGAAAATACTGAAATTAACACAAGATAAATGCGAGCACCGGGACTTTAACCTTGGTGGGCTCGAGAAACCACTGTCCTCTAACCATCCAACAACATGTTGGTTAGCACGACAAAATGTATGTGGTGACCGTGATGAGCTTATTCTGAAGTCCAGTGACCATATCGTGCTTTCGCTTCAAATACAATGACCGTAAGTGTCGTTAACAAAATACAGAGCACGCATCAAATGCAAAGTCCGTCAGTGTCATGAACAAAATATGGAGACGTATCGCGAGCTAGATACCGTTGTACTATTGTATATGCTTATTTTCTTAGTGGCGGATTGCGTGTGTGGTGTGGTGGGCACATCATTTCTAGTTGTGGTGGGTCAACATGAAGACTCATGGGTCGGTTCCATCCTGCGCCACATATAGGTTGGACCGAGACGTGTTATACGAAGACCCATGTGGAGGACTCGGCGTACAACACGAAGCTACTAGAGTCGCGGAGGACTCTATCCCCACTGGTGATAAGCCGACTATATATGATTTGTAACCCTAGGCCCTTAGTATGTTATACAAGCTTGGGGCTTAGTTCGTCGATAGTATACACACACGCACAATACCTGGTATTCACGTGTACTTTGTACACACCCCTATCACTAATATACAGTACCGGGAGTAGGCTCTTTCCTCAACTGCAATTGAATTCTAGCATATGCATGTGTTTATTTCATATTATCGATCCATAGAGTGAGAGCGGTTTGAAATACAGGCAATGGATGCTTTTGCAATTCATATATAAACATTAATTAGTGCACTCCATGTTGTTAGTGTGAAGCAATTTATACATTTGTCACTTGCATGGATACATTCCAAATTGCTAGCTACGAAATAGAATACATGTCGAATTCAAGATAAAGGGGGTTTCAAAGATTCGAATTCATAGGAAGTGCATTCATCTATTTGAACCCGAGATAATGGCATTTGTAAATCAGATGTAAAAGGGGGCATCAATCTTTGTTGTGAGTTTGAACATGCTATATATATTCATACGCATATCTAACTTTTTTTTGCAACCAAGGAGATTATATCTGGAACCATGCATGAACTGAGGTAAGTTGCATATTTTTTATTATATACCCATGTACAATGTATATTCAAATGTACCCCCTCCATTCAAAAATAATCGCAACTTTAGGATTTTCAAGAGTAAAGATTTGTGAAGTTTGACAAATCCTGAAAGTTCAATTAAAGAGAACCGAAAACGTTGAGGCCTTCTTTGGTTCATAGGATAGGAATTATATAGGAATAGGAAAATCATAGGAAGTGAGATGACCTGCATGTCAATTCCTATAGAGAAAGAGATGTCATTTGGTGCATAGGATAGGATTTTTCCATTGAGTCTAGGCTAATGTTTTTTTCCTTCAAAACGTGAAGGACTGATTCCTATCCTACATAGGAATAGGAATCCATTCCTACAAACCAAAGGGCTTCAAAGGAATTTTTCCTTTGCAAATCCTATCCTATAGAATTACTACAAAAATCCAACAAACCAAAGGAGGCCTAATGCTTCTGCTCCCAAATATTGAACGAAGCGCCAAATAGGCCTCTGGTCACCCGAAACCGCGCGAGACTAATGTTTTGGTGGTAGGAAATTACTGTCCTGACTCTGGCCCGTGTAGCCTATCGGCCCGATGTCCAAAGGTCTAAATCGGGGTAGGTTTGTAACTTCACCAAGACGCCAGAGAAGCATTCATACGCCATGGGCGCCTACCCATGCGCTCGGCCGAAATCTATCCCGCCCACATTTGGGATACCTGACATGACTGTCCTACCCCCAACCCGTAATATGTCCGAAATTTTAGATGGGGGGAAAGTTTGTAAATTTCCCCAAATTTCAAACAAGCGCGTCTCAAACCGAAACATTGTTCCCCCTTAGTTCCCCGCCTCCCTCCGTTTCCCCATTCATACTCAGTGGGCGCGAAAACACCCTCTCCACCAGCCGCGAAACCCCAGCCTCCTCCGTCCTCCACCCCATAGCGGCCAACCCACCGCCGCCCTCCTCCATCACGCCGGAGCCGGTACCCTGACGTCGTCGTCCAACGCAATCGCAACCGCAACACCCTCAAGGACTTAGCAGCTGAAGCCGAGGCAGAGCTGCCTCCACGACGCTGACGCCGACGTGCGCCGTACCAGAACCACTCCGACCACGCCGTCCTGCGCCTCACTGCTGCGGCTCCACTGTCGCAACCGTCCACCGCACCGGAGCTGTTCCCGCTACGCCGTCGTTCTCCGCCTCGGATCTGCTTCCCGGCCACCGACAGACGGCCACTGCACCACACCCAACAACTTGGCCGTGGGTTCATCCAAGGCTGCACCGTCCTCCACAACTTCTGGTTTCTGGCAAACAACAAGAAGATCGTCGGAAAAACAGAAGGAGGACACAACACTACTAGCAGAAAGAGGTACTCCTCTTCCATTATTCGTGCAAATCTTACGTCTCCGCTCACACCGTATTCATCCCACGAAAGAAACTAGTTGAGCGCTTCTTACTGCATCTTCTTCGTGATACTAAATGCACAAGGTTTCCTCCCTTTTACTATTTCACCTTTGCTAGAGGTCAGTAGCCTGCCTGGATTTCAATTCAGGGTCAGTCGAACCGCAATTAAAAGAAGAAGCACCCGCTTAGGTGTGCGGAGCACCTAGTCCGCCTGTTCCCCAGGGAAACAGCGCATCGGTGTCTATCATAGGGGTGTGGGGCGCAAGAGCTGCTTGCGCCCGATCTGGAGGTCGGCGGGGCTTGAATGGATGGCCGGGGGGCGGTGCCAAGCACGGCGGTGCGGTGAGGTCGAGGGGAGGAATACTGGGCCGGTGGTCGCTGGCATTTCGAGGAAGATCGTCAACACTGACTCACTGGAGGTAGATGAAGGCGATCTGCCTGTTCTTTGTACATCGGACGGTGCAGAAAAAATGGACCGATCTATTTGCTTTCAGTCAACTGTTATTTTCATAGAATCCTGTAGTAATTTAGTGTGCCATGCATGTTGTAGAGCTATCATATGTCTCCCGTCATTTTTTTGTCACCGACCTGCTATCTGCTACCTTTACACTGTACTAATTGTGCACACACTTCACCCATACTCACACTATTGTTTTTTTATGCATGGGTATTTCAGACTCTGACGCAGTGTTGATGAATGCAGAAAAGAAAAGACAGAAGTCGCTCCAGTGTAATTCAAAGATAAGCACTAAGCGTTCCAGCGCTCTAACGGGTGAAGAGTCAGCAGTTGGAGATAGTATACTTAGCTCTGCAGTTGATGATCTCAATTGCCACACACAACCATCCCAGGTGCTTGCTTTAACTTCGCGCTGTCAAATGTGGTTGCATGTTGCATATGGTGTCTAGCTTGTATTGCTTGCAATTTCGTTAAATTGCATCTGCTTACTTTACACATTATACCTTTGATAATGACATGCCTTCCTATTTTTGATACATACTACATATGTCTATTAACCATGTTCGTACATTAAACTAATGTTGTTTTGTATCCCTCGTCAATCACTTATGATGAGACAGTCACCCGGGTGGGTTTCTGTGAGATGCCATACTCGTTTAAAGAGTGCAGTGTCAGCCTCCCCACATGATTCTCAAGAAACAACAAGGCTAAATGAAGATAGTCAATGTAGCTCTCTAGTTGACCACCGCAATTCCCCCACACCACCATCGCAGGTGCTTGCTCTTACTTGGCAGTGTGATATGTAGTGTTCGTCTTACATGAAAGTAGTGCTGATCAGTATCATGCATCAATGAGTTCTGAAGAGCAAATTTTATTCCTTTTTCTTGTGGGTTTGACTTGACGAGGCAAAATCAAGAAAGAGGAAGGAAAAGAGTAAGGAAGGCGATGATGGTGGTCCTCTGCAGCAACGTAAACGGAGCCTATGTACCGATTCTCCTTGTACTGATAGTGCATTACAAGGTCGAAGTCTCCGCTCCCCTACTCCACCATCCAAGGTGCTTGCTCTAACTTGGCAGTGTGATATCTGGTTGCATGTTGCGTATGGTGTCTAGCTCGTATTGCTCCTAATTAGTGTAAACTGCATCTGCTTAGCTTACACATGATACATGTGAATATGACACGCTTTCCTGTTTTTGGTACATACTATATCTCATGATAAGGCACCTTTAAGTCGCCACTGTGATATTGGTTGTGTCTTGCATATGATTTCTAGCATGTACTTCTTCTAATTTGTTGAAACGCCATACAGTTTGAACTTGGCAGAGTGATATTGGTTGCATCTTTCATATGGTGTCTAGCTTGCAGTGCCTCTAATTTGTTGAAATGCCTTCTGCTTAGTTACCACATCATAGGTGTGAATATGTCACACCATCCTGTTTTTCATACATATTCCATCCTCGCATCATGTGTCTGCCTTTCATCCGAGTAGTGTTCGTCAGTATCATGCATGAATGAGTTCTGAAGAGCGAACTTTATTCCTTTTTCTTATCGGTTTGACTTCACAATGCAAAATCATTACAGCTGAAGGAAATTAGTCCGGCAGTGGATGATGGTGGTCCTTCGGAGCAACTCAAATAGGGGGTCTCTACAGATTCTACTCTTCCATCCTCCCACCAAGATTCGAAAGACAACACAAGGCTAGAAAGTCAACGTAGATGTGTAGATGATGAGCACATCTCCCCTACTCCACCATCACAGGTGCTTGCTCTAACTTGACACTATTATATGTGGTTGCATGTTGCATATGATGTCTAGCTTGTATTGCTTCAAAGTTGAATTGCATCTGCTTACTTTACACATAATTCATGTGAATATGACACGTGTTCCTGTTTCTAGAACATACGTGTACATGATGAGCACATCTCCCCTACTCCACCATCACAGGTGCTTGCTCTTACTTGGAACTGTTATATGTGGTTGCGTTTTCCGTATGATGTCTAGTTTGTATTGCTTCTGATTATGTTGAATTGCATTTGTGTAGCTTACAACTTATACCTGCAACGATCACTTACCCATAAGACAAATTTAACTTGGGACTATGATGTAGGTTGCATCTTGCATTTTCTTCTAGCTTGTACTGCTTCTAATTTCTTGAAATGGCACTTACGATGAGACACTTTTTACCTGATAGAGTGATATTGGTTGCATGTTCATATGGTTCCTAGCTTTCATTTCTTCTAATTTTGTTGAAATGCCTTCCGCTAACTGTTTTTCATACATATTCCATCCTCCTATCGTACGTGTGAATATGAAACGCTGTCTTTTTTTGTATATACTCCATCCTCCTATCCTGCGCTTGCCTTACATCAAAGTAGTGTTCGTCTGTATCATGCATCAACCAGTTATGCAGAGCTAATTTAATTCATCTTCTTGTGGTTTTGACTTCATAAGGCAATATCAGAAAATAGGAAGGAAAAGAGTAAGTTAGGGGATGTTGGTCCTCCGGACCGACGCAAATAGAGACTCTCTAGATTTGCCACTGCTACTGCTAATGAAGTTGAAGTCCCAAGTCTACATGATGAGTTCATCTCCCGTACTGCACCATCGCAGGTGCTTGCTCTAAGTTGACAGTGTGATAATTGGTTTCATGTTGCATATGTTGTCTAGCCTGTATTTCTTCTACTTTGATTAAATTGCACCTGCTGAGTTTATACTTTATACATGTGCATATGACATGGCTTTCTGTGTCTAGAATACACTGTATGTATCTATCATACCATGTTCTCACATCAAAGTACTGCTGTTGTGTATCCCGCATCAGTCACTCATGATTGGACGCTTTTAACATGGCAGTTTGATAGTGGTTGCATCTTGCATTGATTTCTATGTTGTACTGCTTCTAATTTTTCGAATTGCCACTTATGACAAGACACTTTTAACTTGGCAGAGTAATATTGGTTGCATCTTTCATATGGTGTCTAGCTTGCATTACTTCTATTTTCTTGACAATCCTTCTTCTTAGTTTGCACATCGTAGCTGTGAATATGTCATGCCGTCCTGTTTTTCTTACATTATTCCATCCTCATACGGTTGTCTTACATCAAAGTATTGCTTGATTGTATCATGCACCAATGAGTTCTGAAGAGTGATTTTATTCTTTTGTGTTGTGGGTATAGCTTGACATGGCAAAGTCAGAAACGAGCAAGGAAAATAATATAGTAGGGAGTGTTGTTACTCGTCGGGTGAAACGGAAAAGGTTCTGCCGTCGAGATTCTACTGGTACTTATAGTGCAGTAGAAGGTCCAAGTCCACCGGCTAAATCTACAAACACAGTATCACCTGCTCCACCAGCTGCAGCATCCGCTTCAACTGTACCAGCATCTCAACCAGTTACTTGTTCGTTTGCTCCGGAACTGGCCAGTTCCCAAGCTGCCTTCACACCTAACACTACTTCCGAAGCACTGCTGACACAACAGGACTTGGCAAGATCAGATGAACCTCATGAGCATCAACACTAAGACGGTACCTGACCGAGTCAAGTTGCAGTTGCATGCACCTTTATATGTAATGTCACAGTTTGATGTACACTAACACTTTCCATATTCGTTGTTGAACTAGCACCACGGCGCAAGCGGAAACAGACATCAGGGATAATGCTTGATAGATTAACAAAATCTAAAGGAGGAAGAATGGAGATCCATTTTGAGGCAGGTTTAAAAAGGCCACATGATGCTACAGAGTCAGCCAAGTTAGTACCAGAGGCAACCGTTGCCGTTAGGTGTCATGCACATATCCTCCCAACATGGATCCAGTACAGGAATGAGAAACACAATACCCAGTTTAACACCTTCCTTGACCATTTATCCGTAAGTAATGTTATTCATCGCAATTAGTAATATTGTCTTGCTCTGTCCCATACTTTCTAGCTTCCTCCTAATAAGACTCACAATCTTTTTTCAATAGATGAGGTTCAAGTTGGATCCGAAAGATGATGCAACTAGACAAGCATGCACTCATGTTTTTCAGTCAGCTCTGCGAAATTATCGGTACCACCTTAGAAAAATCTCACTTTGAAGGCAAGGCTAACAATGAAATAGCCCAAATATCTCCAGTGGAATATATTACAGATGAAGACTAGACAACCCTCGTTAAACACTGGTCTGATCCAAAGTATCACGTAGGCTATATGTATTTGATCAGACCACATATTGAACTTGTATTTATGTATGTGCCTTACAAGTGTATCTTCTTCTAGGCTAACTGTTTGGAGAACAAAACCAACCGTTCTAAAGTGAAATTCCAACAGACCACAGGATCTCGTAGCTATATTGCACACTGCAAGGCTCTTGTAAATAGCTGTTACTTCCTTCTTTTTTTGTGCCATATTATCGTATCTATATTGACTTGTTCCAAATACAGAGGAAATCCCGTGCGGACCAAAAACAACCTGAACCAAATGCAGTGCTAATATTCAAGGATTGCCACACCAGCAAGATGAAGGGCATGAGCACACCAGTTCAAGCCGCTGTTGTAAGTCCTTACTCCTCCTGCCTTGAACTGATTGGTACTGTCAGGTGGTAGGTGCGACATATGCCAACGGGTGGCTTATCATTGTGGGAGCCAGTAAGACATCGCCGGTGCCTGAAAACGGGATGAGGCGAAGACATGCACGCCGGCGAATCTTACCCAGCTTCGGGGCTCTCCGTGGAGATAACACCCCTACTGCTGCTCTGCGGGGTCTCCGCATGATCACTAGATGGACAAGTAGCTACACAATGCTCCTTGAGCTGTTTGGTGGGAGGAGGAAGAAGGGCACGGCTAGCTTGCTTCTTCTCCTTGTGTGGTATCTAGGACTAGCAGGGGGTCGAACCCTTTGCATGGGTGCCCCGGGGGGTTTATATAGGCCTACCCCCCGGGGGTACAATGGTAATCCGACTGGGCGCGGGGCCCAGTTGTCTGTGACTGCGCTCGCCGGCTTCTGCGCCGGCTGCTGGGGCCCGCCGACTGGTGGGTCCCGCCGGCTGCCGGCCCCTTGGTCGACAGGCAGGCCCCACTGTCCAGGGCCTGGTCGGCGGCTGGTTACTGTTGCTTCATCTTGGTGACGAGGGCTTCGTCATGGTAGGCGCGGCTACAGTGCCGCCGCCCGTCGGGCAATCGCTGTAGCTTCACCGCGTCTTGTCTCCTTAATGAGGCGTCTTCCTCAAGGGAGGCGGCAAGCCGGCTGCGGGGAGCCGGCTCTGTCTTGGGCCAACTGGGGGGAGGCGTGGCCGCCATCGGGTGTCTCTTTGCCCGAAGGGGCCCACCATCCGTGGGCCGCGCCGGCGGCCCGTCGTGGGTGACACCAGGGTCAGCATGGCAACAGTGCTGCGCCGGACGAGTCATGCCCACTCTGTACAGCGCACTGTGCCAGGCGCGCTCCGGGATTCGGGGGAGGCAGGCTTCACTGTAGCCATGCCCCGTCACATCGCCACTAGGTGGATGCAAACTTTGAGGGTACGGTCTCGACCGCTTTATGGGAGCCGACTTCTTGGAGTCGGCCTTCTCGCGGTCGGCTTCTCGAAGTCGGCCCTCCCATGGCTTTCTTCATGAGGGCTAAAGTCGGGCCACCTTCTGAAAGCCGGCCTGGGTGACAGCCAGCAAGGGGAAGGCGGCCCCCAAGTCTTGGATCCTTGAGAGCCGGACGGGCTCGTAATTTTTTCAGAAGGGCCAGGGGAAGCCGGCTAGGCTACCCATGGCTATTTACTCCGACAGTAGTCCCCGAAGCTGAGCGAGCTTCAAGGCTGATAAGGGGACGAGAAGCTTGGTCAGCTTCCTATCCTGCGGGGCCGGCTTTGCTCATGCGCGCCGACTTCAGAGAGCTCCGGCTCTCGTAGGCGGGAATGCGGGCCACGTGGCGAGGAAATCCTGCCAACGCACGCGCGCGACGGGACGTCGCCGCAGGCCCGGGCCCGCCACTCGCAGGCCTCGGTCCGAGCGCGGATCTTCCGTGGCCCACAAGGACCGCTCACCTTCCCACGGCGGTTTTATTCTGCCATCATGGCACAGTAATCGTGGGGCGTGGGGGAGTGGGCACGATCGATACCCACACTTCCCCGCGCCGTGCCTCCTCAGCTCCGCCACGCAAGCCTATAAGTAGGGGGAGGGGGAGAGATAGAGGTTCGCACGCTCTCTCTCGCTCCGCCCCCTCTCGTCCTCCTTTCTTCCTCTTACTGTTGCCGCAGCCTCTCGTCTCAGCGCCGCCGCGCTGCCCTATCGTCTTGCTTCCATGGCGCTGTCGAGCTCGTGGGACGGCTCCAACGTCCATGAGGATCACGTGGAGTTCCTCCGCCAGTCTCGGCGCCTGCCCGACGCCAACCTCGTGCGGGTCCGTCTGGCGCCGAAGACGGAGATTTCGCCGGCACCGGAGGAGGGCGAGCGGGTCGTCTTCCGCTCGCACTTCCTGCGCGGATTCGGCCTTTCGGCGAGCGGGTTTCTGCGCTCCTTCCTCGAGTTCTACAACCTTCAGCCGCATCACCTCACGCCCAATGCGGTGATGCTGCTGTCGGCCTTCGTCTCCCTCTGCGAAGGCTTCTTGGGGCTGCTCCCCACGCTGGAGCTCTGGGGGGAGTTCTTCCAGAGCAAACTCGGCACCGTCGTCGCAGGCGTGCCCGCCCCTTACGGAGCCTTCATCGCCATGAGGAGAGCGGGCGAGAACAACCCATTCCAGCCCATCCCCCTAATCCAGTCGGTGAAGATCTGGAAGAAGTCATACTTCTACGTGAAGAACGTCGCCGAGCAAGGAGACCACGTCAATCTGCTGGCTTACATAGCCGGCCCGCCGGCTGGGAGGCAGCCCTCATGGAGTTTCCGATCCCGGTCACTATCTCAGGCCAAGAACGCCGCCGTCTCCCGGCTTCGGGTGATGATCCAGTCAGAAGGTCTGAGCGGGGCCGACTTGGTGGCTGCCTTTGTGGAATGTCGGATATCTCCTCTCCAAAGCCGGCCCCACATGATGTGCCAGATGAGCGGCCGCTTCGACCCAAGCCGGCTGAGCACCAGGGAGATGCCTCACGCGGAGGTGACATACATGGTCAATTATATCTCCAATTGCAAGCTCGCCGAGGACTGGCGATACGGCAAGGCGCCGTATTCTCGCGCCAACCTTCCGCTCGTGGTAAGTTTTCCTCTCTTTCTTCTTTTCGTTGGTGGCCGGCTTTACGACGGCCGGTTTCTGATCAGTCGGTTTTTCTTTGCAGAACCCCCTTCTCCCGCCGACGACCGGAGCAGCGGGGATAGAACGCCAGTATGCCCCCGACCGCACGTCGGACGACGTCGACGACCCGGATTTGGGGGCGGCCGCCATGGAAGACGCCGTCGTCGGGTATGACGCCGAGACCGGAGGCACAAGGCTCACCGCCAGCTTCGAGGACTGGCTGGATGACTTTGAAGCCGAAGTCGCCCCGCGTCGCCAGCCGGCGGCCGACCATCAAGGCGCGGGCTCGTCCACCGTGCCGGCTGCCAGCGGCGGCGCACAGAAGCGCCGGGCCGCGTCGATCCTCTTCTGCAGTTGGCCGAAGAAGTCCAAAGCCTCCACCGCGGCGACCAAGCGAGATGAGGCGGCTGCGAAAGCGGCCCACTTCCGCAAGACAGTGAAGCAGCCTCAGATGTTCTCAGCGTAAGTCGTTAGTTGCCCTGTCGCATGTTCTTTATCATTCTCTTTCTGTTCGAAAAATTCTTCTTAACTTTTTCCCGCTTGCTGGGCAGGGCGCCGCTTTCCCTTGAGCGGGGTCCGGGCGGCTCCGTAGTCGGGCCGACTGGAGGGTCTTCGAGCTCCCACCGCGTGGACCCCCGCGCCGACCTCAGGGAGGCCACAGAGCGGAACGCCCGTGAGGCGCGGGAAGAGCGCGAGGCGGCGGAGAAAGCGGCTGCCCAGGCGGCGAGGGAGCGGGCCGACGCGGCAGCCAAGGCCCAAGCGGAGGCGGCGACCACGGAGATGGAGGCAGAGGGTTCGCACAACTAGCCTCTGTTGCTCGCCATTCCCCTCCGATCCATGGCCCCTGACACCCCACTGCCCTTGGCGGAGGAAATCGTCCAAGACCTGCCAGCGAGGAGAGCGCCGCCAGCAGCGCCAACCGGAGCGGGCCAAGGCGGCCAATCGTCGGCGGCGCCAGAGGAGCCGACCGGGGGTGAGCCGGAGGACCGAGCCGTCCTCGTGGTGCAGCCAGCGATGCACCGGCGCGCAGGGGGAGGCGCCGCTCCACCGGAGTCGCGCCGAGTCATGGGCGCTGGTCAGTCGGCGGAGGCTCTGGAGATGGCCAGCACCGCCACGTCCGAGTGGACTCCCAGCGGAGGGACTAGCGAGCTAAATGCGGCGGCTCAAGAGGTCCGGAGCCGGCTTCAAGCTCAGGCCGCCCTGCTGCAGCAGTACACCCAAGAGTTCCTGTCGACGCGGGCCGTCATCCGGGTGAGTTTTTCTTTCTTGGCCGCTTTGGTTTCTTGATTTCTTCTGTGGGGGCGCGTCAGCGCACCCACTGGGTGTAGTCCCCGAGATTCGGGCCGACTGCTGCGCAGTCGGGTCGAATCTTTCTTGACGACCACCTTATCTTTGCTTCTTGTCTGAGTCTTTCAGGAATATCATAACTCCCGTGCTACCGCCTTCAACTCACAGGCTCGGGATTTGAGTCGGAGGACCGACGACCTGGCCGACAGCCGAAGTAAGTGCTTGATTTTGTCTGTCTCCTGTGGGGGCGCGTCAGCGCACCCACTGGGTGTAGTCCCCGAGATTCGGGCTGACTGCTGCGCTGTCGGGTCGGACCTTTCTTGACGACTTTTTCCTTATTGGTTTGTCTTTTTCTTTGTCTTCAGGGGCCAACGCCGACTTGAGGAAGGAGCTCGGCGAAGCGCAGGCCGCCCTTCATACCAAGGACGCCGAGTATGCTGTGTTGGTCCAGGAGCATGACTGCCTGGCCAAGAAGCTGGCTGACCAGGAGAAGAGCCACAAGGCGGCCCTGCAGCAAGTGCAGGATAGCGAGGCCGCCCTGAAGGCAGAGTATGAGACCGAGGCGGCGAGCTGGGCTGAGACCCGGCGAGCACTTGATGAGGGCTTCGGCTGCATCGAGGACTTGATCGACGGTAAGCCGCCTTCCTCGCTCCTTTCCTGCCCCTTGGCGCCTGGGTTTTCGGCTTAACTTGGGCTGCTGCTTATTTTTTTTGTGTGCAGACTACTTCCCCGGCTACTCCGCCTTCGCCGCCCAAAGCATCGAGGCCCATCGCGAGGCGCGCCGTCAGGCGGGGGCCAACATCGCGCCGGATGCGAACCGAACGCTTGAGGAGCAGCTCTTGGCTGTCCAGGCGCGGTTGCAGCCGGCTCATCGGATGCTTCGCCGGCTCCAACTTGCCGGGGCACAAGTGTTGGCCGCCCTCTGGCCCGGCGAGACGATCCTCCGCACCCCAAGCCGGACTGCCGACTAGCTGGAGGTCGCAGTCGGTCGCTTTGATGCTTGGAAGGCGTCGGCGGCCCGCCTCGGAGCCGGGCGGGTGTTGGAGTTCGTTCGGGCTTGGTACCCAGGGCTGAGCCTGGACCAGCTGCGCACTTGGCGGATGGAGGCCGACGCGGAGCTGGAGGAGGTGAGGCCGGCTATCGCCCAGCGAGCTTCAACGATCGCCGAGTGCACCGACATCAGCGTTTTTGCACCCGAAATCGATGATGACGGTGTTGCCCAGCCGTAGGAGTGGTTCGGGCTGAACCCGGCGGTGGGCGAGGACTCAGCACAGGAGATCGCCTCCAACGACGAGGGCAAGGATGACGAAGAGGAGGACGGCGAAGACGTCGAGCCGGCTGGTGGAACAACCGGCCGATCTCAGGCTGACCATGCCTCCAGCAACGAGGCGCGTGGAAGCGCGCCCTCTGCAGGAGGCGGTGACCAAGCCGAGGTTCGCCAGCCGGCCGCTCCTTTAGCCGGCACAACCGTCTCCGCCAACCAGCCCGGCTCGTCGGTCGCTCCGCCGGCTTGACCTGCCGTCCTTATTTTTCCTGCTTGTTGTCTTTTGAACAATCTTCATTAAGTTTTCGCAGTTCCACCCACTGGGGGTGTATCCAAACTATGTTGAATGCTGGCATCTCGGAGGTCTTTTATGTAAATATTATTATGTGCATGTTTGGTTTCCATTCGCGTATGCTTTTTATCCTTAGGCTTTTTCCTTTGCCGCCTTCCCTCTTTGGGGAGGCAAGTACTCGAGCTTTCTTGGATTGAAGTGAAGTGAATGGAAACCGGCCGGCCGGCTACTCTGGTAGCCATTCGGCGGTGGTAGAAAAACCGGCTTTTGTTATATTAGTCCGTTAGTCCCTAGCCGTTTTTTGTGTGGGCGCCTGTTCCTGCCTTTAACTCTTGCCAGCCGGACAGCCGGTTCTTCGGACTGCGACTTTTGGCAAGAGAATGCTTGGGAGCCGGCACACTACTTGTCTGATTGCGGGTAGGACTTCTAATATAACTCCAGTCGGCCAGTCCCCAAGCCGACTAGTCAAACCCGGTGCCGGACGGAATAAGTAAATGAAATGACAAAGTCATAAGCATGATACTTTTCATTCATAGATAAGAGATGGCAGTCCCCGAGCCTTCCTCGGGGGGCCTATTGTCTCGTACTTAATACAAAAGTTAGCGTGATACATACTGCATTTCAACTGTAAAATCTTCGAAGGAGGTTGGCGTTCCATGGTCGTTCTGACTCCTTGCCCGGAGTCGCCTCTCTTGCGTGCCTTCGGCTTCTGTGCGTCGATCAGGTAGTAGGAGTCATTGCCTAGAGCTCTGCTGATGACGAAGGGGCCTTCCCAAGGGGCCGAGAGCTTGTGCTGGCCGGCTATTCGCTGGATCAGCCGGAGCACAAGATCGCCCTCTTGGAAAGATCTTGGCCTGACCTTCCGGTTGTGGTAGCGGCGTAAACCCTGCTGGTAGATGGCAGACCGGCTGAGGGCTAACAGCCGGCTTTCTTCTAGCAGGTCGACGCCGTCTTCTCGTTCTTCCTTGGCCTCCGCTTCCGTGTACATGGTTACACGAGGCGAGTCGAACTCGATGTCAGTTGGGATGACCGCCTCGGCACCATACACAAGGAAGAAAGGGGTGAAGCCGGTTGACTTGTTTGGTGTAGTGCGCAGGCTCCAGAGGACAGCCGGCAGCTCATCGAGCCAACAGCCGGCTGAACGCTCCAGAGGTATGACCAGTCGAGGCTTGATGCGGGAGAGGATGAGGCCGTTGGCTCGCTCGACCTGGCCATTTGACTGCGGGTGGGCGACGCATGCTAAGTCCAGCCGGGTACCTTGGGCTGCGCAGAAACGTGCCAAGGCTCCTTTGGCAAAATTCGTGCCATTGTCGGTGATGATGCTGTGTGGCATGCCATACCGTGTTGTTATGTCTGCGATGAAGGTCACAGCAGTCGGCCCATTCAGCTTCTTGATCGGCTTTGCCTCAATCCACTTGGTGAATTTGTCCACGGCGACGAGCAAATGTGTCATGCCGCCGCGCGCCGTCTTGAATGGGCCCACCAGGTCCAGTCCCCAAACGGCGAAGGGCCAAGTGAGGGGAATGGTCTTGAGTGCCGAAGCCGGCATGTATTGCTTGGAGCTGAAGAGTTGGCACCCCTTGCAATATTTAACTAATTCTTTGGCGTCATTCAAAGCAGTCGGCCAGAAGAAACCATGGCGGAAGGCTTTGGCGACAAGTGATCTTGAGGCCGCATGGTGGCCGCATTCTCCTTGCTGAATGTCTCTGAGGATTGCAATGCCCTTCTCTTGCTCGACGCACCGTTGGAGGACTCCAGTGACACTGCGCTTGACGAGTTCTCTGTTGACGATTGTGTATGCTCTGGCTCGACGTTGGATTTGTCTTGCCTCTGTTTCGTCAGCCGGTAGATCTTGGTTTACTAGGAAGTTGAGGATGGACTGAGCCCATGACGGGGCCGCGACTTCTCCTACTACCAATGTGGCTACTGCCACCAAGGTGGGCGGGCTGGGTGGTGGAATGCCGGAGTCGGCCGCCGGCTGTTGTGCTGGTGCAGTCCCCGGGCCGGCTACGGTAGTTCCCGAGCCGGGTGTGGCAGTCCCTGAGCCGGTTGCCGAAGTCTTCGAGCCGGCTACGAAAGTCCCCGAGCCGGGTGTGGCAGCCCCCGAGCCGGACCCGGCCGCGTCGGGGTCAGGCGGCACGAAGATGGAATCGGACTCTGGAGACGGCTTGATAGACGGCTTGAGGAGGCGTTGTAGAGCGATGCCGGTTGGTATTGCTTGCCGAGTGGAGCCTATTCGAGCCAGGGCATCGGCTGGCTCGTTGTCGGCTCGTGGTACGTGGAGGAACTCGCATCCTTCAAAGTATCCGCTGAGTTGTTGAACCAGGAAGCGGTAGCTTGCCATATTTGCGTCCTTGGCGTCCCAGTCGCCGGATGATTGCTGAACCACCAAGTCCGAGTCGCCATAACATAGGATCCGGCGAATGCCGAGCTCTTTGGCAAGCCGGAGCCCGTGTATGAGCGCCTCGTACTCGACCATGTTGTTGGAGGCGGCAAAGTGAATCTGCAGTGTGTATCTGAGCTTGTCGCCTTTGGGAGAGGTAAGGACGATGCCGGCTCCCAAGCCGGTGCGCATCTTGGACCCGTCGAAGTGCATGCGCCAATGGGTGGAGTCGGGACCCGGCGGTAGGTACTGGGTCTCGGCCCAGTCGACAAGGAAGTCGGCCAGTGCTTGGGACTTGATGGCGGTGCGGGGCTGGTAGAAGATTGTGTAAGGGGCCAGCTCGATGGCCCATTTCGCCACCCGGCCGGATGCGTCCCGGCTGCCTATGATCTCGGCCAGCGGGGCGGTGCATACGACCGTGATGGGATGCTCTTGAAAGTAGGGCTTCAGCTTCTTGGCGGTGAAGTACACGCCATAACACATCTTCTGGTAGTGCGGGTAGTTCTGTTTTGAGGTGGACAACACCTTGCTCAAATAATACACCGGCCTCTAGACCGGCTGGGCTCGGCCTTCTTCTGGGCGTTGGACTACGATGACGGTGCTGACCACCCGGCTGGTTGCGGCAATGTAAAGGAGCATGGGTTCTTTCTCAGTTGGCGCCGCCAGGACGGGCGGCGTGGCCAGCATCTTCTTCAGCTCGCGAAAAGCTTGGTCGGCCTGGTCGTTCCACTCGAAGTGAGTGCTCTTCTTCATTAGGCGGTAGAGGGGGAGAGCTTTCTCTCCGAGCCGGCTGATGAAGCGGTTCAAGGAGGCCAAGCATCCGGTGAACTTTTGGATGTCTCGAAGCTTGGTGAGGATCGCCATTCTCTCGATGGCCTTGATCTTCACCGGGTTGCATTCGATGCCGCGCTCGGAGACCAGGAAGCCTAGGAGCTGGCCGGCTGGCACTCTGAACAGACATTTCTCGGGGTTGAGCTTGATTTGGAACCGGCGTAGGTTCTCAAATGTTTCCTTGAGGTCTCCCAGCAAGGTGCCGCGCTTCTCCATCTTCACCACAATGTCGTCCACGTAGACGTGAGCGTTTCTACCGAGTTGCTTGAGGAGGCACTTTTGCATGCACCGCTGAAAAGTGGCACCGGCATTTCTTAAGCCGAATGTCATAGTCAGGTAGCAAAAGGCTCCAAATGGCGTGATGAAGGCGGTCTTCAGGCGGTCGTCCGGATCCAGCTTTATCTGGTGGTATCCTGAGTAAGCATCCAAGAAACTCAACAGCTCGCATCCGGCTGTGGAGTCTATCACTTGGTCAATCCTTGGTAGGGCAAAGGGATCTTTGGGGAAGGCCTTGTTGAGGCTCGTGTAGTCTATACACATGCGCCACTTGTTATTCTTCTTTAGCACAAGGACAGGGTTGGCAAGCCACTCTAGAAAGAAAATTTCCATAATGAAGCCGGCTGCCAGAAGCCGGGCTATCTCCTGTCCCACAATCCTGCGTTTCTCCTCTGACAGTCAGCGAAGGGGTTGTTTGACTGGCTTTGCGTCTTCTCGTACGTGTAGTTTGTGCTCGGCGAATTTCCTCGGAACACCCGGCATGTCCTTGGGGGACCATGCAAAGATGTCCCAATTCTCATGGTGGAAATCGGCGAGCTCGCCTTCCTATTTGCTGTTCAGGTTTTCCCCGATGACGGCAAATCTCTCTGGGTGCTCGGGGTCAAGAGGTATCTTCTTCGTCTCTTTGGCCGGCTGGAAAGATACTTGAGCATCATGCTCCTTGGGGTCGGGGGACACGGCCGACTGCTTGTCGGCTATGGCCACGACTCGGTCCAACATCTTCTTTTCTTCGGCAATCACAAGGGACTCGGCCAGCCGGCTGCTGGCTGCCGTGCACTCAGAGGACTTCTTGTAATCGCTAGCTACGGTGATGCCGCCTTTGGTGCTAGGTATCTTCATCTTGAGGTATGCATAGTGGGGAACCGCCATGAATTTGGGCAAGGCAGGTCGGCCAAGCAATGCATGATAAGGGCTCTCCAAGTCCACCACTTCAAACCAGATCGCTTCCCGGTGGAAATGCTCCTTGTCCCCAAAAAGTACATCAATCTTGATCTTGCCAATGGGGGCGCAGGACAGGCCGGGTACGATGCCATGAAACACTGTCCGAGTAGACATGAGCTGCTTCGTCTTGACATTTAGCTTCTCCAGGGTGTCACGGTACAGGATGTTGATGCTGCTCCCGCCGTCTATCAACACAAGGGACAAGCGGGCCGCGCGTCTATCCGTCGCGAGGGTGGCTTCCAGGACCAACGCATAAGAGCCGGGAGACGGCATCACCTCTGGATGGTCGGCCCGGCTCCAGCTGATGGGCTTTTCTGACCAATGCATGTGTCCGGCGGGGTTGGCAGCGACCACGCTGACTTCCTGGTGCTCTTGGCGCCTGCTGCGCCGATCTTCGGGCTGGCTCGTAAAGATGATGTAGGTCGCTTGCTCGTCGGGGAATTCGTCGTGCATGGCTCTGACTGTGGGCCGAGCGGCCGGAGGCGGCGGAGGCGGAGGCGGCGGGCCGGCAGGTGGAGGCGGCGCGAGCCCCTCGCCTTTGGAGATTCGGGTGAGCCAATGGCACTTCCGGGTTGTGTGGTTGGACGGCTTCGCGCCGCTATGGAACTTGCACGGGGCATGGAGAGTTTGCTCGTAGGAGAAAGCCGGCTGCCAAGCCGGCCGCCCGCCCTTGGGTTTCTTGGGCGCGGGCCGCCCTTCAGGCGGCACGTCTTCAACTGTGGCCACCTGCCGACTGGCGGGAAGCGGCGCGGGGCCCTTGCGCTTGTGGTCGTTCGAGTGTGGGCGTCGGCCGGAATCCCGAGCCGGCGTCTTGGGCGCCGGGTTGAGTACTTTTCCGGACGCGTCTACCCGAAGCTCGATCTTCATCGAGGAGTGGGCGGTGGCGTACTTGTCTGCTATGTCCAGAAGCTCGTCGAGGGTAGTCAGCTCGTCACAGAGGAGCTTATGCTTGAGGAGGGTGCCTTCTCGGCATCCGGCTGTGAAGTATTCTATGGCTTGCACCTCGTGCACCCCTTCGCAAGAGTTGCGGAGCTCGGCCCAATGCGTGAGGTAGTCGCGAGTGGACTCGGCGGGGCCTTGTACGCACAAGGAGAGCTGTCTGGGCTTGGGAGCCCGCTTGTAGGTGCTGGTGAAGTTGCGGATGAAAGCTTCGGTGAAATCCAGCCAGCTGTTGATGCTGCGCGGTTTGAGGCTGTTGAGCCAGGTCCGCGCCGTGCCTTGCAGCATGAGGGGCACGTACTTCACGGCAATGTGCCGGTTGCCGTTGGCTATGCTAGCCGCCGTGGAGTAGTCGATCAACCAATCTTCCGGCTTCACGGAGCCGTTGTACTTGGGCGTGTCTCTTGGGAGCGAGAACCCTTTGGCGAAGGACTCGTCGCGGATGCGGGGGCCGAAACAAGGCGGGCCGACATCGTCTTCTTCTTCCAGCGCCAGGGATCGCGCCAGGCGGTCAATCCGATGGCGGGCGTCGTTCTCGCCGACTCCTTCGCGGCGACCTAGTCGGCCGCTGAGAGTCGGGTGCACCACTGGCGGCGGGGTGGGATATCTCTCTCCACGGGGTGGAGGCGGAGGCGGGTTGCCCCGCCATTCCATGGCTCGGGGATGGCCGTCCGCGTCTCGCTCGATGGAGATTCGGGTCCGGCTTCGGCTGGCAGCCGGCTCTTTCTCGCGCCGCGCGCGGGTGTTGCTCGTAGTCGGCGTCCGGGATGTCGCGCCGTGATCCCGGCGCGGGGGAGGGCTTTCCGCGCGGGCGTCGGCTTCGTGCCGCCGTGCGGCCGCGTCAATCAGTTGCTCGATGCGCCGGGTCATGTGGGGGAGGTCTTTGTCCTCCAAGCAGTCCAACTCGTCTACGGCCGCCTGGGCGGCACGCAAGTTCTTGAGCGGAGTGGCATAGACCGGGCGGTCGACTCCCAGCGTATCGACGATGACGGCGCCGCGTTGCTTGACAAGGCCGGCCCGGCTTGGCCCGTCAGGGGCCGGCGTGCCAAAGGCGGCGCGGTCAGCTTCGCGCTGGTAGGCCTCAGTGAGGCGTCTCACGGAAGCCAGCCTCCGGCCCTCTGCGAGGAGGGCGAGGCGGCGTGTCTCCAGTGCTTCGTCGTCGGCATTGGCCGGGAGGGGGCGGACAGGTCGTGGGCCGCCGTGTGCGGGGCGTCGTGGGCGCTCTCGTCGGCCGGGCCGCCGTGGCCAACAACCATCACTTCGGTGGTGATAGCATCGCAGCCGTCGGCTCGAGGAAGCGGGTCGTTGTAGATCGTGACGTTGGTGGGGAAGGTGTCGTAGGAGGCCGTGTCGGAGTCGACAGGCATCGGGTCGGTGGAGCCAACCGACTCCAGATCCACAGCGGGCTCGCTAGAGACATGGAGCTGGCCGAGAAGGTTGGAGATGTGGTCGGTGCCCGCGTCAGAGGCGAGCTCGTCGGAGATGAGGGTTTCGTCGAGGAGATCGGCGAGGCTGCTCGCCGCGCAGATGCTGGTGACGCCTTGCAGCGCGTTGTGGCAAGCGCCATCGGCCGTGCCGGGATGGCTACGCTCGCTGGGGAGGAAGAGGGTTCCCGTCCAGAACAGGTCTCCGGACGACGGTGCACCTGGCCCCACGGTTGGCGCCAAATGTCGGGTGGTAGGTGCGACATATGCCAACGGGTGGCTTATCATAGTGGGAGCTAGTAAGACATCGCCGGTGCCTGGAAACGGGATGAGGCGAAGACATGCACGCTGGCGAATCTTACCCAGCTTCGGGGCTCTCCGTGGAGATAACACCCCTACTGCTGCTCTGCAGGGTCTCTACATGATCACTAGATGGACAAGTAGCTACACAATGCTCCTTGAGCTGTTCGGTGGGAGGAGGAAGAAGGGCACGGCTAGCTTGCTTCTTCTCCTTGTGTGGTATCTAGGACTAGCAGGGGGTCGAACCCTTTGCATGGGTGCCCCGGGGGGTTTATATAGGCCTACCCCCCGGGGGTACAATGGTAATCCGACTGGGCGCGGGGCCCAGCCGTCTGTGACTGCGCTCGCCGGCTTCTACGCCGGCTGCTGGGGCCCGCCGACTGGCGGGTCCCACCGGCTGCCGGCCCCTTGGTCGACAGGCAGGCCCCACTGTCCAGGGCCTGGTCGGCGGCTGGTTACTGTTGCTTCATCTTGGTGACGAGGGCTTCATCGTGGTAGGCGCGGCTACAGTGCCGCCACCCATCGGGCGATCGCTGTAGCCTCACCGCGTCTTGTCTCCTTAATGAGGCGTCTTCCTCGAGGGAGGCGGCAAGCCGGCTCTGTCTTGGGCCGACTGGGGGGAGGCGTGGCCGTCTTCGGGTGTCTCTCTGCCCGAAGGGGCCCACCATCTGTGGGCCGCATTGGCGGCCCGTCGTGGGTGACACCAGGGTCAGCATGGCAACAGTGCTGCGCCGGACGAGTCATGCCCACTCCGTACGGCGCACTGTGCCAGGCGCGCTCCGGGATTCGGGGGAGGAAGGCTTCACTGTAGCCACGCCCCGTCACATCGCCGCTAGGTGGATGCAAACTTTCAGGGTACGGTCTCGACCGCTTTATGGGAGCCGGCTTCTTGGAGTCGGCCTTCTCGCGGCCGGCTTCTCGAAGTCGGCCCTCCCATGGCTTTCTTCATAAGGGCTAAAGTCGGGCCACCTTCCGAAAGCCGGCCTGGGTGACAGCCAGCAAGGGGAAGGCGGCCCCCAAGTCTTCGATCCTTGAGATCCGGACGGGCTCGTAATTTGTTTAGAAGGGCCAGGGGAAGCCGGCTAGGCTACCCATGGCTATTTACTCCGACAGGTACTGTGATGTGTTCATTTAACTACTTGATTTGCAGCCAATGTCAGTTACTCTGTTCACTTTTATTCACAGTTGTCTTAATGTATCATTTCACCTTACATGGTTTAAAAGAGATGAAGGATATTCTTTTCGTCTTGATCTGTAATCTAGTTGTCATGTTCACGTGCGCACACAATGATAAAATAGCCTGTTTGTTTTATATCTGTTTGCCCATGATATGAATGATGTCACAGTATGTTCATCCTACTTTAAACCATGTCTCTTTATCCTTAGATGTCAACGAATGTGAGGAAATAGACAATACAGTAGGCATGCTACATGGACATATGTTCCGAAAGTGATTTTATTATGTAGTTGGCACTACAATACATGCTAATGTATTACAGTAGTTCACCAAAATAAGTTATGTATAAATGTTTAACCTACTTTGTTTGTTTTTGTCTCATTGTAACTTATCTGGTACACTAATCTACAAGCTCAAACTTTCAGGAAGCTATGCAACAAATGATTGAACAGCCACAACCACCTGAAGGTGACGAGGCTACTACAGGCACAATGTCACCTCTTGCTGCAGTGCGTCAGTATCTCTCCAGTAATAGTGCAAAAAGCACCTTCCAGCGTAATTCTGGATTGGTTGTCAAGGTAACCTCATCCAAATCGCCTACTGAACAAAATCTTCCTGCTAGACAGAGTGATATATCTATGCTCCAGACACAAGTCCAATCCCTAATGGACGTTGTTTCGGAAACAAGAATAGTGGTTGAAAAATGTCGTCAAGATATGAATGGTTTTGAAACCAGACTATCAGACATCCGCTTCGTTGTTCAAGAGCAATGGCGGAAAAAAGGTGGAGATCGTGCTGCTCCATCAGATTCTACAGCCTGAAACATTAGCACTCGGGTCAAATGATCTGTGCTTCTATACATCTGATGGTGCTTTTATCTGGAAGGACTGTAAACTTTATGCCAACAGGCCTTTCGTTGTATGGTTGGAATTTATTTTGTTGTGATACAACATTTATGATGCTGCCTCAGGCTGCAGTAATTACGACGCTATTTTTGTATAGTGTAGGTTTATCTTAGTAATGTATTTGGCCGAAACCTTCGTAGGAGCCCAACATGCCAACATTCGTCGGGCCCATTCCAATTGGGCTAAAAACGATTACGGGATGAAATTGGCATGTAGCCCACTAAAAATATCTGGGCCTAAATCAGCATAAGCTTTCATATTTTCCTGGTAGGCCTGTGCCCATAGTGGGCCTTTACCAGGCCTAAACATAATTTGGGCCCTCAGTAAAAATAGGCCGTTTACAGGTGTAAATATCTCGAGCCCATAAAATACATGGGCCTTTAATAGACCGAAAGTGAGATTGGGCCCTGATTGTGCCAAATAACCCACTAGACTTTAACAAGCCAAAATTCGGACGGGTCGTAAATGCGCCGACCTAATACATGGGCCTTTAAAAGGCCGGAACTTCAGTCAAGCTAGATTATCGTCATTTTTATATGGGCCGTTAATGGGCCCGATATGACTTTGGGCCACATATGGCCCATGGATTTACGTCCGGCGTTAACAGGCCGAACATGACAATAGGCCGAAAGTGGCCCAAAGCTATAGTGGGCCACTAACAGGCCGAATGTCAGACATGGCCGAATATGACCCAAATCCTTCACGGTCGCTTATGGGCCGAAAGTTTTGATGGCCTGTAAATGGGCCCAAATGAAGCCGGACCTTTAACAGGCCGGAAATACACCGGGCCGTAATTCGGCCCAATTACTTAGCGGACTGTTAACGGGCCAGAAGTGACCATGGGCCGCGTTGATAACAAGTTTAGGACAGGTCGTTGATGGGCCGATTTGACAAAGAATGTTGGGCCTTTAGCTGGGCCGGCCCATTATGGTCGGCAGAATCTTGTGGGCCTTTAGCTGGGCCGGCCCATTATGGTCCGCAAAATCTTGTGGGCCTTTAGCTGGGCCGGCCCATTATGGTCTGCAAAATCGTGTGGGCCTTTAGCTGGGCCGGCCCATTATGGTCCGTTAAATTTTGTGGCCCTTTAGCTGGGCTGGCCCATTATGGTCCGCTAAATCTTATGGGCCTTCGGTTGGGCTGGCCCATTTAATCTTTGTGGGCCACTTTTGGGCCGCCCCACGTGTCAACATATCGTAGGCCCATCTCAACCGTTGGATGAGTGACACCTGTGCCAACGTGGAGCTGACGCGTGGATCCGTCAGCCAATGAGAATTTTACACATGGAAAATCGGCATTGGTCGTGGCTGTTAATGGGTTATCGGATCCAAAATCCGACCCGATAGCTTAACGGTGTTCCGTTACAGTGGATGCCACGTGTCAGTCACCCTTGACGAAAGCACTTCTGTGACGCGCGATTTATCGTCATGGAAGTGGATATTTCCGTGATGATAATTTTGGCAATGTCATGGAACACTTCTACGACAGCACAAGTATGACTATCTTGATTCTGTCATAAATTTGTCATGGATGTACATGCATGATAGAAAACGCACCTACTGTGACAAACACGTATCATCACGGAAGTGTATTTTTTTGTAGTGCCTCTACAGGGCGTGGAACCGTATTGGAAGGATGGCTCAACGGACCTTGCAAAATTCATAGTACAGCGGATACCATACCAACACACAGCCTTAGACCATGTTGGGTACTCCAGCAGGTGGCCAAAAGTGGTGAGGATCTTCTCATCCGAGATGCCACAGAGCACCATCCCGGGGAAAACAATACGGTATTAACAGTCTTTGAAACCTTCGCATCAAATAATAGGCGCAAGCGAACAGTCTGCAGCCTTGCCGAAATCTGCCACGTGGCAGCAATAAATCCATCGAGTGACACGTCTATTTCCTTCAATGCCAGTGCTGAACCTAAATTCCGAACAACCCGAGCACCAGCTGCACTGGTCCTCAGTCCAATTGTGGACGGATTTTGACTCACCAAAGTACTCAAGGACGGCGGCAGTGGATTAAACCTCATCTATGAGGAAACTCTTCAAAAATGGAAATAGACTGGAACCTTCAGAGGAATCATCCCCAGTCGGGAAGCACGTTGTGCTGGGAAAATCACACTAGATGTGGTATTCGGCACGCCGGAGAACTATAGGTCCAAAGAAATTACATTCCAAGTGGCCCCGTTCAGTAGCGGATACCACTCCATTTTAGGGCGGGAGGCGTTCACGATCTTCCAAGCCATACCCCATTACGGGTACATGAAGCTCAAAATGCTCGGGCCCAATGGAATCATCACTCTCGCTAGTGATGCGGACACAACACTCTGTGCCGAAAACAAAACAGCCGCATTGGCCCACGAGGCATTATCTGAAGCCCTTTCGACCGAGGAATTAACTGCGCTACACTCCAAGTGGACAGGAACGACGTGATACTTGACAAGAGATCCAAGTCGACCTCTTTTAAACCAGCGGATAAAATAGTCAAATTCCAAGTCCACCCAACGGACCCTACAAAAACAGCCTCCATTGGGGCATAGTTAAACCCCGCCATGGACGCCGCACTACGAGAGTTCCTGCGCGAGAATTGGGACATATTCGCCTGGCACCCCTCAGACATGCTAGGAATCCCACGCAGGCTGGCCGAGCACAGCCTTAATATTCTAAAGGGATTCAAGCCGGTCTAGCAGACTCTTCGGCGTTTCTCTAAACCTAAGAGACAAGCTATGGGAGAAGAACTAGCCAAGTTATTTGTGACGCCCCGAGACCAATGTGCCAGGTGTCTTCCAGTTATTTGCTATTGTTGACATGTCATTTGCTTTGTGTTGCATTTCATCATGTCATCATGTGTATTGCATCATCATGTTTTCAAAACCTGCATCCGTCCGGGTTCCCCCAGTTCCGTCCGTTGTCCGTTCTGAGCCCAATCACACTTGCATGCGCCTGCGGCATGTCCGAAATAGTATTTTATAAGTGGCCGGAAAATGTTCTCGGATTGGGTTGAAAGTTGGAGTGTGGTCTTATTGTAGTGTAGATAGACCGCCTGTCAAGTTTCATCGCATTCGGAGTTCGTTTGATAGCCCAACCGTTAAACTATAGCGTCATTATAGTCGGTCAATCGTCGGACGTTTTCAGTCTCTGGAAACAGTTGCCGGGCCTTTCTCTCTTCTCTTTTCTCAGCCTAAGGCCTTCTGCACAGCCCACTACTAACCACCAGGCCCCGAAACCCCTCCTTGCACAGTGCATCGGCCCCTCGCGCGCGTCCGAAAGCTGTCCCGGACCCGACCCGGACAGTCGTCACCGTTGTGTCCGGATCATCCCCAAACATCTACAAAACGTCTCTGTTTTCTTATTTGGGCTCCCTAGCCTATTTTTCCCGACCGTCCGATTATGATCGAAGGGACGGATTAGCCCCTACCCAAATCCACTCGGTATTTATAACTAGATCAAACCCTAGAATCTAGGATCATGTCCCATCCATCCCATCCCCACGCCGCCGCCACTTCTCTTGTTCTCAGCGCCGAACCAACCAACTAACCAGCCTCCATCTTGCCTGATCCAAACCCAATCTCCATCGATCCAAAAATCCTTTCGGCCTCCATCCAGCGCCTCATCCCCCCTCCCGTGCCTTGATCGAGGATGGATCGAGAGCAGCACCGTCAGGCCCTAGCCACACCGCGCCATGGCCCTCGCCGTCAAGCCGCCCCGACCCGCAAGGCCTCCTCCCAGTTTTCTCGCTGTTTTTCTCTTCTGCTGCTACTAATCGCGTGGTGACCGTGTTTTCTCCTGCAAAGACTGCGCCACCAATTCAAGAACGTCGTCGGCCTTGTCAACTCTCCTTGTTGCTCGATCTGACCACATCCAGCATCAAGAACCTCCGTTCCGAGTCTCATCTCCGGCCTCCCTCGTTTTTCCCGCGTCACCGGAGATCGCGCCAAGTACAGCGCCGCCTCGTCCCCTTGAAGGAGCCGCGCCTGTCCATTGCTGCTCGTCTTCATCGAGCTGGCCAAGTCCAAGGAAACGCCATGGCCGCCCCTCTCCTCCTCACGGGTCCTGCACCCCTGCGCCTTGTCACCGGCATCCAGCGCCGCCATGGATTCGCGCCAAGGGTTCCTCACCACTGCCCCGTTTCTGCCGCTGCTGCCTGCGTCCTCTGCTTCTACCAGGACGCCGCCGCCTTGGCCTCCAGCTCCGCCCGGCCGCTTGCCTTCCTCGCCGGTTGGAGCAGCCACTGCATCGCTTGGAGTCGCCGTGGCTAAGTCCCTCGATCCCCAACCGGAGCCCACCTCCTTGCTGTTCCCAGCGCCGTCGCGCACCTACTCCCGCTGCTTCGAGGATGAGGACGACCAACGACCAGTGCACGCGTTAACTCCCTCCGTTTTGACCGAGCGGCCTCACTACCCGACTGGGCTGCCTCCCTTCCAGCGCCAAGGCACAGTGCTCGGCCTCCCGGCCCAGGCGCTTCCTTCCCCTGCCAGCCTCTACAACAGCAGGCCTGCTAAGGCCCAATGTGATCAGCTCCCCAGCTCTGTTCTAGATCCAGCCCGTTACGTGTTTTTTTTCGTCCAGCGATTTTCCTTTTATCTCAGGTTTTACAGTTTTACAGTATAGCCCCTAAACATCATGCATTTTATAACTCTCCAACCATGCATCGGATTAAAACAAACTTAATATGAAACTTGCTTAGAATTTCATCTAGTTTAATAATATGCAACTTTCATCTATGTTTAAAATGTTTAAAAAGTTGTTTGTTTAAATTTGCTTAAATAACTTAATAAAACGGTTTAATTCATAACTAAATAACCGTAACTCGGTTTGTAACAAACTTTATATGTAAATGGGGTAGAAAAATGCCTAGTTTAACATGGTGTACTCACTTTGCATGTTTAATAACTCTAAAATTGTGTTTAGGGAAGACCAGTACCAAACCTATAATATTGCACATGAGGTTTTCCAGACTTGTTGTTTGTTGTTCCGGCCTCATTTAAACTTGCCTAGCTAGATAGTTTTCATTTGCTTCACCCTCTTGCCATGTTTAACAACATTTAATATTGTTGGGTACATAAACGAGATCAAACTAAATAACTTGAATGTGGTGTTCCGTTAATATGCAACCCGTTGCATATTGAGCTCCACTTAATTTGTAGGGTTGCTTGTGCACTTTGCCATGCCATGCTTCATTAAACTGGACATGCATCATACTTGTTTGCGCATTGTGCCATGCTTATGTGATGTTTGTTTACTATGTTGTTTGCTTTCTTTCGGGTGTACTTCTTCTCGGTAATCCGGTAACGTTGCGTTTGTGAGGATCCTTTGGCTACGTCTGTTTGTCTTCTTCATGGACTCGTTCTTCTTCTTGCGGGATTTTGGGCAAGATGACCATACCCTCGAAATCACTTCTATCTTTGCTTGCTTAGTTGCTCGCTCTTTTGCTATGCCTAATCTACGATACCTACCACTTGCTTTATCATGCCTCCCATATTGTTAAGCCAAGCCTCTAACCCACCTTGTCCTAGCAAACCATTGTTTGGCTATGTTACCACTTTGCTCAGCCCCTCTTATAGCGTTGTTAGTTGCAGGTGAAGATTGGAGCTTGTTCCATGTTTGGAACATGGTTATTTTGTTGGGATATCACAATATCTCTCATTCATATTAATGAATCTATATACTTGGTAAAGGGTGGAAGGCTCGGCCTTATGCCTGGTGTTTTGTTCCACTCTTGCCGCCCTAGTTTCCGTCATATCGGTGTTATGTTCCCGGATTTTGCGTTCCTTACACGGTTGGGTTATAATGGGAACCCCTTGACAGTTCGCCTTGAATAAAACTCCTCCAGCAAGGCCCATCCTTGGTTTTACCATTCGTCACCTAGCCTTTTCTTTCCCTTGGGTCGGCCAACCTATGGGTCATCTTTATTTTAACCCCCCCCCCCACGGGCCAGTGCTTCTCTAAGTGTTGGTCCAACCCAGAGCACCGTGCGGGGCCGTCCCTTGGCAACTTGGGTCACATTGGCTCCCGTACGCTTAGCTTATCCGATGTGCCCTGAGAACGAGATATGTGCAGCTCCTATCGGGATTTGTCGGCACAACGGGTGGTCTTGCTGGACTTGTTTTACCATTGTCGAGGATGTCTTGTAACCGGGATGCCGAGTCTGATCGGATTGTCTTAGGAGAAGGAATATCCTTCGTTGACCGTGAGAGCTAGTGATGGGCTAAGTTGGGACACCCCTGCAGGGTTTTGAACTTTTGAAAGCCGTGCCCGCAGTTATGTGCAGATGGGAATTTGTTAATGTCCGTTTGTAGAAAACCTAAAGTTGATCTTAATTAAAATGCCCCAACCGCGTGTGTAACCGTGATGGTCTCTTCTCGGCGGAGTCCGGGAAGTGAACACGGTGTTGGAGTTATGCTTGACGTAGGTTGTTCTAGGATCACTTCTTGATCATAGTTTCTCGACCGTGCTTTGCCTCCTCTTCTCGCTCTCATTTGCGTATGTTAGCCACCATATATGCTAGTCGCTTGCTGCAGCTCCACCTCATAACTTTTCCCTACCTATAAGCTTAAATAGTCTTGATCGCGAGGGTGTGAGATTGCTGAGTCACCATGACTCACAGATACTTCCAAAACTAGTTTGCAGGTGCCGATGTTACCGAGCAGGTGACGCAACCAAGCTCAAGGAGGAGCTCAATGAAGATCTTATCCTTTGTGTTGTTTCGTTCTAGTCGACAAGTGGTGGAGCCCAGTTGGGGTCGATCGGGGATCTGTGTAGCATTTGGGGTAGTCTTATTTTATTTTGGTTCCGTAGTCGGACCTTGATTGTATCTGGATGATGTAATGCTTTATTCATGTAATTGTGTGAAATGGCGATTGTAAGCCAACTATGTATCTCTTTCCCTAATGTATTACATGGGTTGTTGTGAAGATTACCTCACTTGCGACATTGCTTTCCATGTGGTTATGCCTCTAAGTCGTGCTTCGACACGTGGGAGATATAGCCGCATCGAGGGTGTTACAAGTTGGTAATCAGAGCCTTCCCCGACTTTAGGAGCCCCCTGCTTGATCGAATCGCTGGCGTTGTTGAGTCTAGAAAAATGTTTTGAGTCATTTAGGATTATATATATATATCGGAGAGAGGACTTCTTTTTACTCCTCAGTCCCTTTGTCGCTCTGGTGAGGCATCCTGACATAGAGTTTTGACTCTTCTCTTCTCAAATTTCACTAAAAAAATTTAGGATCACGCGGGTATCTTGGAATCGTTCCGATGGTTTTGTGACGAGAACATTGTTCTTGTTGCCTCCTGACATTTAGGGGTTGTGGCAGTGTCCCGTGGAGTTGAGCTCCGAGGTGTTGCCGTCACAATTTTATCGTTGCAGTTCTGGAATACCTGAGTTCGCCGACATCAAAAATCTCTTTTATGCAGTTGTTGGTGAGATAACCTCGACGCCACTCAGTACTGGGGCAGGAGTTCGGGAGTATTGCCATAACTTGTATAACGGATACTTTTTGACGGTTGAGGTAAACGATTTCCGAAGGTTTATTGGTTATGTGTTGAAGGATGGATACAGTTGGATGTAGGATTTGTTAGTTTTGGGTGAGATATTATGCTTCCCCTGTATCCCCAACACCTGATTGCATAACCGGAAAGTTTCGGGAGTTTATAAGTGGGAATTCAAGTAGCTCTTAGGATATCTTTCCGACAGATGTATGATTTGAAATTGGGGTTCGACGTCTAGTGGTCCGCCTATCCACGGTTGGTTTTAAAGTGGTCTCGTTGTGCCTTAAAGAGTCCTTGGCTATGCTGACTCGGGGACGCTTCGTATGTCATGTGCACTGCCTTGTACATGATGGTTCTGCACGATCGAGCCTGTGTAGGCCCCACCACGAAAACTTCGGATGAAATCTCTATCATATGTTTGTTCCGGCTTATTCTGCAAGCCAATCCTTTTCTTTTTTGGAGTTGTGGTATTCGAGTTGCTTCGAAGTCAAATGTTGATTCCATACCTTTCCTAAGCGGTTTTCTCAAGTTCCTATGTGAATACCAGTCCTTCTCGATCATCGAGTCTGTCATGTCAATCCTTTTCAACCGGGGTGTTTTTCGCTTCAAGTGGATCCGATCATTTCAACATCTGCAAGATCAACTCACTTCTTCTAAACGGTGCTCATTTCATCTGTTCCAAGCTGCCTTTGTTTTTCCCGCCCTCCCACCCTTTTTCCTTCAAGGAATCTGATGTCTTAATCTAGCATCCTTTTATTCATGTGAAGTCTCTTCTTTCTTGTCAATCAATGTTTTATCCGGTGATTATCCGAAAGATTCTAACGGAGCTTCAAGATCATCATTCATGATTCTTTTCTTCTCCGGTGGATTCAAGTCAAGCTTTGTTGATCATACTTTTTCATCATTTCAATACCTTCTCATGCCGGTGCACCTCTTAATCATCCACTTCTCACTATTCAATTATTCCGGAGTGCTCAAGATATCTCGAAGATTAGTGTTTCCACTCTGCATTTCGTTTAAGATCTTTCGAGGATGTTCTCTCATTCAAGTCTTTTAATTCAACCGGTGCAATCTATCTTCCAAGCGACCTTTTCAACGGTGTTTCTTTTGAGTGGGCCCTAACCCACAAGTATTTTCCCAGGATCTTACCTGACTCTTCTTATTCTCCCGGAGTTTACTCTCAAATTCTTTTCCAAGTCTGACGTAAGAATTAGTTATCATCAGTCTAATGTTTTTCTCCAAGATTTTGTTTCAAATTCTTTTCATCGTTGGCTCAACCTCTTCGCTTTTGATTCTTCTAGAGTGCCTAATCAACTATCATGGTGGTGTTTCTCGTCATCATTCTCGAATCTGGAAGACCAAAGAAGAGTTTTACCTCCATATCTTATCCGTTCTCTCAAAGATTCGTCATTCTAGCTTGTTGCCATCCTCTCATAGTTGTTTTTGGATTGTGATAATTCTTGTCACCCATCCAGAGTTATTCAAGAGTCTTTTCAGTTTGATTCTCTGGAGGCCATCATTTCGGGATTATTCCTATTCAGCTTTCAGTTATCATTCTCCAACCATACCGGTGCATTGTTCAAGTGATCTCTAATCGGTCCGTGATCTATTCGTTTCACTTGTATCTAAATTCTCTCAAGCATCTTCGTTCATTTGAAAATTCTTCCCGGTGTTTCATTATCCTTTCTTCATTCATTTTTCAATTCTTCCAGTGGTCCGTTCAATACCTTCCCAAGTTGGCGCGATATCTATCTTAATCCTTTCTTCGAGAATAAGTAGTCTGCCAAATCCATGGTTTGTCATCTATTTAAATTGGTGAAGGATAAGCATAACGTAATTCCTATTCTTGTTTCACCCAAATGATTAATTCCTTATTCCGGAGGTTCATTAAATTCCTGATTTCAATTGTTTCATCTTCTCCTTTTCCCGGAGTTCCAACCTTTTTCAACTATTTCACCACACAGATTCATTTAAATCAGTACAAGGTTTCACCTTGTGTTTTCAACTTCTCCTTCATTTCGTTTGTTCGTTCTTTTCTTACCGGAGTTCTTCATGGAGGCACTACATGATGGTTCATAAAGGATTAAATCCTTCTCCAAGTGTTCATCTACATTATTTTCTAAGGAGCTCAAGCATTTCTTCATCTCGCATTCCGAAGTGCAATTCTTTCTTCCGTATCATTGGAGGTGGTATTATGTCATTCTTGATAATTTGAGTTCATGTTTCATGAGTCACATGTTGTTAAGAATGAGGTATTTTAAATCCATCAATCCCTTCGTTGGAGTTATCTTGTGTCATGTTTCACCTAAAGCCTTCCATAAGAATTGTTGCTATTTATGGTGCTCATAAATGACCCAAGTTCTCCATCTATCCTCCTGGTGAAATAGTTTCTCGTCTCCTTGTGAATATCAATCCAATCTATCGTTTCCGTCGGTGGCAGAATTTCAACTTAGTTTTGAGAGGTTCTCCATAAGCTCACCACAAGATTACTCTTTTTCGTTGTTGGTTTCCAACAACTCCATTCGAACCTTCTCCTAAAGATGCTTTTGCAAACACATTTAAGGTAGAAGATGTTGTTTTCTTCTCCGTTCTTTTGTTCCAACGATCCAACTTCTATTCTTTCTCCCGGAGGTCTAGTGAGGTTTCTATTTTCACTCCTCATCTCAGTTTGTCAAGATCATGTTCAATTCCTTCCTTTTCCAACCGGAGTGTCGTGTTTTCATTCAAGTATCTTCTCATCCTATCAAGTTCTTATTCAACTCCTTTTTCTTTTCAATCGGAGTGCTACCCGAAGTTGTTCTTTCTTGTTCCTCTTTTCTGACGGAGTGTTTTCAACTTCGTTCATCTTCGTTGTATTCTTTTCTCGAAATGGCTTAACCTTTTCAAGGTTCTTTGGTTTCACTCATTGGTCAAAGAAGCAACTTAGTTTTACCTCTTCTCTTTCTCTTCCGTTTTCCCTCCGGTGCCATTCTAGATCTCGGGACGAGACCTCTCGTAGTGGTGGAGTGTTGTGACGCCCTGAGACCAATGTGCCAGGTGTCTTCCAGTTATTCGCTATTGTTGCCATGTCATTTGCTTGCGTGTTGCATTTCATCATGTCATCATGTGCATTGCATCATCATGTTTTCAAAACATGCATCCGTCCGGGTTCCCCCAGTTCCGTTCGTTGTCCGTTCTGAGCCCAACCACACTTGCATGCGCCCGTAGCATGTCCGAAATAGTATTTTATAAGTGGCCGGAAAATGTTCTCGGATTGGGTTGAAAGTTGGCGTGTGGTCTTATTGTAGTGTAGATAGACCGCTTGTAAAGTTTCATTGCATTCGGAGTTCGTTTGGTAGCCCAACCGTTAAACTATAGCGGCATTATAGTCGGTCAATCGTCGGACGTTTTCGGTCTCCGGAAACAATCGCCGGGCCTTTCTATATTCTCTTTTCTTAGCCTGAGGCCTTCTACACAGCCCACTACCTACCACCAGGCCCCGAAACCTCCTCCTTGCACAGTGCATCGGCCCCTCGCGTTCGTCCGAAAGCTGTCCCGGACCCGACCCGGACAATCGTCACTGTTGTGTCCGGATCATCCCCAAACATCTACAAAACGTCTCTGTTTTCTTATTTGGGCTCCCTAGCCTATTTTTCCCGATCGTCCGATTACGATTGAAGGGACGGATTAGCCCCTACCCACATCCACTCGGTATTTATAACTAGACCAAACCCTAGAATCTAGGATTATGTCCCATCCATCCCATCCCCACGCCGCCGCCACTTCTCTTGTTCTCAGCGCCGAACCAACCAACCAACCAGCCTCCATCTTGCCCGATCCAAACCCAATCCCCATCGATCCAAAAATCCTCTCGGCCTCCATCCAGTGCCTCATCCCCCCTCCCGTGCCTTGATCGAGGATGGATCGAGAGCAGCGCTGTCAGGCCCCCAGCAACACCGCGCCATGGCCCCCACCATCAAGCCGCCCCGACCCGCAAGGCCTCCTCCCTGTTTTCTCGCTGTTTTTCTCTTCTGCTGCTACTAATCGCGTGGTCACCGTGTTTTCTCCTGCAAGGATTGCGCCACCAATTCAAGAACGTCATCGGCCTCGTCAACTCTCCATGCTGCTCGATCTGACCACATCCAGCGTCAAGAACCTGCGTTCCTAGTCTCATCTCCGGCCTCCCTCGTTTTTCCCGCATCACGGGAGATCACGCCAAGTACAGCGCCGCCTCGTCCCACTGCAGGAGCCGCACCTGTCCGTTGCTGCTCATCTTCATCGAGCCGTCCAAGTCCAAGGAAACGCCATGGCCGCCCCTCTCCTCCTCACGGGTCCTGGACCCCTGCGCCCTGTCACCGGCGTCCAGCGCCGCCATGGATTCACGCCAAGGGTTCCTCACCGCCGCCCCGTTTCTACCGATGCTGCATGTGTCCTGTGCTTCTACCAGGATGCCGCCGCCTTGGCCTCCAGCTCCGCCCGACCGCTTGCCTTCCTCGCCGGTTGGAGCAGCCACTGCATCGCCTGGAGTCGCCGCGGCCAAGTCCCTCGATCCCCGACCGTAGCCCACCTCCTTGCTGTTCCCGGCGCCGTCGCGCACCTACTCCCGCTACTTCGAGGATGAGGATGACCAGCGACCAGTGCCCGCTTTGACTCCCTCCGTTTTGACCGAGCGGCCTCGCTACCCGCCCGTGCTACCTCCCTTCCAGCGCCAAGGCACAGCGCTCGGCCTCCCGGCCCAGGCGCTTCCTTCCCCTGCCAGCCTCTAAAACAGCCGGCCTGCTAAGGCCCAATGTGAGCAGCTCCCCAGCTCTGTTCCAGATCCAGCCCATTACGTGTTTTTTTCGTCCAGCGATTTTCCTTTTATCTCAGGTTTTACAGTTTTACAGTATAGCCCCTAAACGTCATGCATTTTATAACTCTCCAACCATGCATCGGATTAAAACAAACTTAATATGAAACTTGCTTAGAATTTCATCTAGTTTAATAATATGCAACTTTCATCTATGTTTAAAATGTTTAAAAAGTTGTTTTTTTAAATTTGCTTAAATAACTTGCTAAAACGGTTTAATTCATAACTAAATAACCGTAACTCGGTTTGTAACAAACTTTATATGTAAATGGGGTAGGAAAATGCCTAGTTTAACATGGTGTACTCACTTTGGATGTTTAATAACTCCAAAATTGTGTTTAGTGCAGAACAGTACCAAACCTATAATATTGCACATGGGGTTTTCCGGACTTGTTGTTTGTTGTTTCGGCCTCATTTAAACTAGCCTAGATAGATAGTTTTCATTTGCTTCACCCTCTTGCCATGTTTAACAACATTTAATATTGTTGGGTACATAAACGAGATGAAACTAAATAACTTTAATGTGGTGTTCCGTCAATATGCAACCCGTTGCATGTTGAGCTCCACTTAATTTGCAGGGTTGCTTATGCACTTTGCCATGCCATGGTTCATTAAACCGGACATGCATCATACTTGTTTGCGCATCGTGCCATGCTTATGTGATGTTTGTTTACTATGTTGTTTGCTTTCTTTCCGGTGTACTTCTTCTCGGTAATCCGGTAACGTTGCGTTTGTGAGGATCCGTTGGCTACGTCCATTTGTCTTCTTCATGGACTCACTCTTCTTCTTGCGGGATTTCAGGCAAGATAACCATACCCTCGAAATCACTTCTATCTTTGCTTTCTTAGTTGTTCGCTCTTTTGCTATGCCTATGCTACGATACCTACCACTTGCTTTATCATGCCTCCCATATTGTTAAGCCAAGCCTCTAACCCACCTTGTCCTAGCAAACCGTTGTTCGGCTATGTTACCGCTTTGCTCAGCCCCTCTTATAGCATTGTTAGTTGCAGGTGAAGATTGGAGCTTGTTCCATGTTTGGAACATGGTTATTTTGTTGGGATATCAAAATATCTCTCATTCATATTAATGCATCTATGTACTTGGTAAAGGGAGGAAGGCTTGGCCTTATGCCTGGTGTTTTGTTCCACTCTTACCGCCCTAGTTTCCGTCATATCGGTGTTATGTTCCCAGATTTTGCGTTCCTTACACGGTTGGGTTATAATGAGAACCCCTTGACAGTTCGCCTTGAATAAAACTCCTCCAGCAAGGCCCAACCTTGGTTTTACCATTCGTCACCTAGCCTTTTCTTTCCCTTGGGTCGGCCAGCCCAAGGGTCATCTTTATTTTAACCCCCCCCCCCCCGGGCCAGTGCTTATCTAAGTGTTGGTCCAACCCAGAGCACCGTGCGGGGCCGTCCCTTGGCAACTTGGGTTACGTTGGGTCCCGTATGCTTAGCTTATCTGGTGTGCCTTGAGAACGAGATATGTGCAGCTCCTATCGGGATTTGTCAGCACAGCGGGTGATCTTGCTGGACTTGTTTTACCATTGTCGAGGATGTCTTGTAACCAGGATGCCGAGTCTGATCGGATTGTCTTGGGAGAAGGAATATCCTTCGTTGACCGTGAGAGCTTGTGATGGGCTAAGTTGGGACACCCCTGCAGGGTTTTGAACTTCCAAAAGCCGTGCCCGCGGTTATGGGTAGATGGCAATTTGTTAATGTCCGGTTGTAGAAAACCTGAAGTTGATCTTAATTAAAATGCACCAACCGCGTGTGTAACCGTGATGGTCTCTTCTCGGCGGAGTCTGGGAAGTGAACACGGTGTTGGAGTAATGCTTGACGTAGGTTGTTCTAGGATCACTTCTTGATCATAGTTTCTCGACGGTGCTTTGCCTCCTCTTCTTTCTCTCATTTGCGTATGTTAGCCACCATGTATGCTAGTCGCTTGCTACAGCTCCACCTCATACCTTTTACCCTACCTATAAGCTTAAATAGTCTTGATCGCGAGGGTGAGAGATTGCTGAGTCACCGTGACTCACAGATACTTCCAAAACTAGTTTGCAGGTGCCGATGTTACCGAGCAGGTGACGCAACCAAGCTCAAGGAGGAGCTCGATAAAGATCTTATCCATTGTGTTGTTTCGTTCTAGTCGATCAGTAGTGGAGCCCAGTTGGGGTCGATCAGGGATCTGTGTAGCATTTGGGGTAGTCTTCTTTTATTTTGGTTCCGTAGTCGGACCTTGATTGTATCTGGATGATGTAATGCTTTATTCATGTAATTATGTGAAGTGGCGATTGTAAGCCAACTATGTATCTCTTTCCCTAATGTATTACATGGGTTGTTGTGAAGATTACCTCACTTGTGACATTGCTTTCAATGCGGTTATGCCTCTAAGTCGTGCTTCGACACGTGGGAGATATAGCCGCATCGATGGTGTTACATTATTGGAGGCCGGATTCATTAGAGAAATAAAACACCCGGACTGGCTAGCAAACCTGGTGATGGTACCGAAGAAGGACAAATCCTGGCGCCTATGTGTCGATTTCAAGGACCTCAACAAGGCTTGCCCAAAGGATCCCTTCCCCCTCCCCTGCATGGATCAAATTATCGATGCTACCGCAGGACACGATTCATTGTGTTTCCTCGACGCATACTCCGGCTACCACCAAATCAAGATGGCGGAGTCCGACCAAGCCGCAAAGGCATTTATCACACCATACGACCCCTTCTGTTTCAACACGATGCCTTTTGGGCTCAAAAACGCCGGCGCAACATATCAGCGCATGATTCAGACATGTCTGGAGAAATAGATCGGCAAAACAGTAGAGGCATACGTAGATGATGTGGTCGTCAAAACCAAACACGTCGACTCTTTAATAGACGACTTGAGGCTCACATTCGACAACCTCCGAACATACGACATCAAGCTCAATCCGGAAAAATGCGTTTTCGGTGTACCAGCCGGAAAGCTCCTGGGTTTCATTGTCTCCAGTAGAGGAATTGAAGCAAATACGGCCAAAATCCGAGCTCTGTCACAGTTGGCTATCCCAATGGACCTCACACAAATCCAGAAATTAACCGGATGTGTGGCGGCTCTAAGCCGCTTTATCTCCCTCTTAGGACCAAAGGCATTACCCCTTTATCACCTCCTTCGGTGCACCAAACACTTCGAGTGGACGGACGCTGCCACAGCCGGATTGGAAGAAATAAAAGCCATACTAGCAACCAACCCAATCCTGGCCGCGCCAAACATCGGTGAACCAATGCTATTGTACATTGCGGCAACTCATCAGGTTGTAAGCGCAGTGCTCATCATCGAACGAGAAATAGACAGACATAAATCCCCCCTTCAAAAGCCGGTATATTATGTATCCACTGTCCTCACTCCATGCAAATCACGGTACCCACATTATCAAAAGATAGCCTATGCAGTATTCATGGCATCCCGGAAGCTGCGACACTACTTTCAAGAGTGTTCAATTACAGTAGCCTCGGAAGTGCCACTTAATGATATTACCAACAACCGCGACGCCACGGGCCGGATTGCCAAACGGGCCATTGAGCTCCTCCCGTTCGACATAACATACAAACCCCGGCGAGCCATTAAATCGCAAGTATTGGCCGACTTTGTCGCCGAATGGACGGACGCCGAACTCTCTAAAGAGTACGGCTTATACTCCATTGGATCATGCACTTCGACGGCTCCAAAATGCTGGCTGGTCTGGGGGCTGGCGTCGTCCTGACGTCCCCAACTGGAGATACAGTTCAATATGTACTACAGATACTGTATACAGACTCCAACAACGCAACCGAATACGAAGCCCTGTTACATGGTCTTCGGATGGCAGTTTCCATGGGCATTCAACGCCTGGAGGTGCGTGGGGATTCGAACCTCGCAATATCCCAAATAAATGGAGACTTCGATGCCAAGGATCCGAAGATACGGCCTATCGCAACACCGTCCAGAACATGTCAGCTCGGTTCGAGGGGCTCGAATTTCACCATGTGGCTCGGGAAAACAATCAGGCAGCGGATATCCTCGCCCGACTGCGCAAAACGCGATGCGGTCCCCCCAACATCTTTTTTGAGAGGTTGTTTAAGCCATCCGTGGTATGGGAAGGCAACACCGGTAACAATAGTCCGAACCCGGCCAAAATGCCTAATATCAAACACTCTGACATAATCGGAGGCTCTGCCACCGAAATAACACCTTTAGCCCACGTAATAATGGCCATCATCGCCCCGTGGACAGAACCATTCCTGGCCTACCTAACTAGGCAGGAGCTTCCCGAGGACCAAAATGAGGCACGCTGCATAGTGCGGCGATCTAAAGCCTACAGGGTCCACGAGGGAGAGCTGTATTAAAAAAAGCACTACCAGAGTCCTTCAAAGGTGCATCTCCGAAGAGGAAGGGCAGAAGCTTTTGGGAGAAATTCACGTAGGACTCGGCGGCCACCACGCCACAGCCCAGGCCCTTGTAAGCAAGGCCTTCCGTACAGGTTTTTATTGACCGACGGGCCGGGTAGATGCACAGGACTTGGTCCAACGCTGCATCGATTGCCAGCTTTTTGCAAACCAAAGCCACATGCCACCCACCGCCCTCCAAACAATCACCATTACCTGGCCCTTCGCGGTCTGGGGGCTTGACATGGTTGGACCCCTTAAAGGGGGAACCCATAAGAAAAAATACTTACTGGTCATGTTGGATAAATTCACCAAATGGATAGAAGCCAAACCTGTTAAAATGGCAGAATCCGCCGGTGATAGACTTAATATCCAGGGTTGTACACTGTTATGGCGTCCCCCACAGCATCATCACTGACAATGGCACGAACTTCACGGCCGACAAGGTAAAACTCTGGTGCAGCAACATGGGCATTAAGCTCGATTATGCCTCTGTCTATCACCCACAAACTAACGGCCAAGTTGAGCGAGCAAATGGTCTTATCATGAGCGGCATCAAACCCAAATTAGTGCGGTCCTTAAAGGAGTCTAACACGCACTGGGTAGAGGAGCTCGACTCCGTACTCTGGGGGTTGCAGACCACGCCGAATCGTACTACTGGATATACACCCTTCTTTATGGTGTACGGCGCAGAGGCGGTTCTGCCCTGTGACATAATTCATGACTCACCTCGAGTGCGCATGTAAGAAGAAAGAGAAGCCGAGCTTGATCGACAGGACAGTCTGGACACCCTGGAGGAGGAGCGCGACGTGGCAAAAGCCCGTTCCGCATTCTATCAGCAACAGGCTCGCAGATACCAAAGCAGAGAAGTACGGGCCAAAACTTATAACATTGGCGAGCTAGTTCTACGCCTGCCGGAGAAGAAAAAGACCAAGCTCGAGCCCAAATGGGAAGGTCCTTCATTATTGACCAAGTTCTGACCGGTGGAGCATACTGTCTGCGGGATGCATCGAATAATCGACTTGAGCCGAACCCGTGGAACGCAGCCAGGATCCAAAGATTCTACGCCTAGTGCCGGACTCTATGTTCGTCTCCTTCCCCTGTCCATTTTTTGCATATACATTATCTGTCTTTTTTCTCTTTCTTTCTTTTATTCTTTCTCAAGGCCTTCAAGGGCCAACTTGTGCCTTGCTTGCACACTATTGACGCGCTAACTGCGCTCATTATACCTTGGGGCTTCTTACGCAGAAGCTTAATTATTTATTTGGGCTTCATGCTCGCACATGTGTGATTCTTCTGCATGTACTTTTTCTTCGCCATTATATGCATCGATATGACTTAAGTTTTGGCCAAGCTGGGTCGCCTGGCTCTTGTATTAATGCCCTACGTTCCCGTTAATTCGGCTAGGGCATAAGGGGAGCACCTCTGCGATTGTTACTGCCGGGTCAGCCGGATGTGTACCTCAGACTAGGTGAAGCCGAAAGCTAGCGTTCTTAAGGGATATTCGGTCGGTGAACAAAAGATGATTTTTATTTATTTTCCATATGTGCCCCCAGATGTTTTTGCCTGCGTCTCCTCTCGCAGTCCGGACATGCAGTTTAGGGCACGCGTACCCAAGGAAAGGAACCCTTAACAGAACTATACTCCTTGGAAGATGTTTCTTACTACCCATGTAATATAACATAACTAGTTGGGTACTTGTCTGTTCAAGCACTAATGACCCCTACGCCTGGTTTCCATGCATACCTCGGTTCTTATATAACTGAGCGGGTATTCAGATACACTCCGGACTATTGGGTCCCGAGGTTGAAGCGAAAAGGTCCGCCATGACAAATGATTTACAATCCGGCTAGAAGGCATTATACATGTCACTTTAATTACATAGTCATGTAGACTGACTAAATTCCTCTTCTATACCATCCAACAGGCTGTCTAGCCTACTATCCTGTTGGGAATACTTTGCGGCTAATTCTTCTTGCCCATATACTAAGCTAACGGGGATCTCTTTCCCATCGGGCCCCACAGGTCTGGCCTCGGCCATGTGGTTTGGGTCAGCCTTGGTATACCGCGTCTTCACCATGGCTCAGGCTTCCCTGGCACCTTGACGGCAGGCCGATATCTTCCATAATCGGAAGTGCCGCGGTGCTCCCTTGAGCTTTCCCGCAAGCTCTCCAATGCCTGTTGGCAGGGAGACGGATGGCCACAAGGCCTGGGCAATACCTTGCATCACCTGCCGAACTTGTTCGTGCTGTTGTGAGAGCTCGGGTAGAAGATCACCCGCAGACCCGGCCATCTCCTCCACGGGACAACCCGTCAGCATATCTGCAGACATAACTCTGTTAGCCGACTTCTCCGCCGCACTATTTTAAGGGTTCGTTCAAGCCCTTACTAAAATTGCCGCGTCGAAGCCGCTTATTCTCCTTCACGGAGTCTGCAAGCTGGGCTCGAACATCTTTTAGTTCCACGCTCAGCTTGGTATTGGCGTCTTGGAGATTGTTTTTCTCCTGCATGGCCTTAGTCAGCACGCGTTCGCCAGCCTTTAGCTGTCGTACGACATGCTGGTCCTCCGGATTCTCTCTGGAGTCATCTGCAATATCTATTGTTAGATCTGCAGCCATGCCGCACACTATATGGTACCTATCATTCTTTGAAACAAATGTTACCAGCTGGGGACTTTTCAGGTTCCTTCAATGCGGCAACGGCGGCCCGAAGTTGGTTCTTGCATTCCTCTAGCTCCTGTGACAGTCGAGTATTCTTCTCTATAAGAACCTGCACAATAAATGATCCTTAAATCAGTTGTGCCAACTGTTTCAAGTCTCAGGGACTACTGATATATATACTCATCAAATTTTCTTACCCGTACATCCTTTACATACTGGTCCATGGCTCTGGCTAGACCATGTTGAGCAGCACGGATGTACGCATCTCCCGAGTTGAATGCATCAAACACCCATCGGGAGAAACAAGCGTCATGGAGTACGGCTCGGCGACGCCTGTGATTCATGGCGCTCTCCACTTCGGAATTCGTAGCGGATATCTTATCCACATCCTCTGTAGAAGGAGCATCCGGCGTGTACCTTGTGTTAGCTTCCGCCTCTGTGTCTGGCCTTGGAGCCTGACTGGTAGAGGCGTGATCGGCGACCTCTCCGGATATTGTCCGGCGAGCGTTCTTCCTTCTAGGAAACACGGGTGTTATTATGTTTTTAAAGACAACAACCACAGAGTGAGGTGTTGCATCATACCTCTACGCCGGCGTCTCCGTCTGGACCGCCTTCCTTTCTAGCATGTCCGGCTTTGAAACCCCTTGTTGGCAAGTCGCCGCGGGCTCGGCATGGCGTCCCGAGGGCCTTCCCTATAAAACAATATTTGTATACGGTAGGTGAAGTGCATAAAAGGAAATCCTTTTCAAAGGTTGGGACTCCGGTCTCATTTACCTGCGAGGCTGGGAGTAGCCCAAGGTAGTCGGCTATAATGGCCACCATGGCGTCATCACAGCTTAGCTGATAGAAAATCCTATCAATCAGCTCCACGAATATGTCCGGATCCTCTTTCAGGCCGGGGTCGAGGACCCACTCAGGATCCTCCGGTTGTGGAGGTGGGCTATTGATCTTCCCTACCGCCTTACGCAGTTCCTGGAATGAAACGGCAAGGTAAATATTTATCACGAAAACAAGGGTAGGATGGAAGTAAAAAGAGCGGAAGCTCACCCAGCTTCGAGGGTTGTTCATGGAGAATCCATCCCGTGGCTTGATGTGGAGGAACTCCTCTTCTTCCCCCTTATACAGATCGGATAGAATTTTTGCTAGAGCGGCAACTGAGTCCAGTCCCTTGCGCCCGCAGCGAGTGGCATCATCTTCCCTGTTGAAGTGCAACATGGGGTGGCCTCGATATTGAAGTGGCTGCACCCCCTGCATAATGCATATTGCCATATCCTCGGTTATGGTTAGTCATGATTTGGCCAGCAACTTTATCCAGCCCATCAGATAAAATACGTCTCTATCATCTTCCTCCTTTGGGCTCCGTGGGCACCAGCTTAGGCATTTCTTCAAAGGGGCGTTGTCGAACTCAGGAAGACCAATCCGGATAGGATCCGAGAGAGGAACATCCTCCATATAAAACCACTCCGAAGGCCAGTCCTCAGACGTCTTCTTCGGGGTACCAGACAGGTATCCGGTCCCGGCAATGCGCCCTACTTTGGCTCCGCGCACTTGATATATTGATCCCCTCTGTGTACGGGGCACAAGGCAAACCAACTTCTTCCACAACGCAAAATGAGCTTCGCAACCCAGAAACAGCTCGCAAAGGGCTAGGTAACCAGCGATATGCAGTATGGAGGCAGGGGTGAGGTTGTGCAACTGGAGGCCGTAGATCTCCAGGAGCCCTCAGAGAAATGGATGGATTGGAAATCTGAGTCCCCTTACAAATAAGGGACAAGGCATACCCGCTCTCCCTTAGAGGGGTTGGGAAAGCTCTCCGCTTGCTCCCCGCCATTATAGGTGGCGAGCCCGGCTCGAACCGGGACCATATACGCTGGAGGGAGGAATCCCTGTGTCTGTAGCTTCACTAATTGGTTGTGTGGGACGGAACACTTCTCCTAGTCTCCGGGCTTGGGGCTGCGGGGGCGAGAGGAGGAGCTGCACTGGCCAGCCTTGTTGGGATGGATTTTTTTGGGCACGCTCCGATGAATGCTCGCTGAGGGAGGATGGTGTGGTTTGGATCTGAGGATCCTCGTCTCTTTAATAGACAGTTCATTCACATAGATGGGGTGGTAAATGTAAAAACACCCTGGCTCCTCACATGCGCTTGACATGTGGAAGATGGCCATTATTGGACGCAGAAGCCAAGAAGCGCAACATTTACGAGAAGTGGGACACTATTTAGCAGGTACTCAGATTTTGAAGAAGAACCCGCCTTGCAATGCCGAAGACAATCAGCGCGCCGGACTCATCATCATTGAAGCCTGGTTCGGGGGCTACTGAGGGAGTCCTGGATTAGGGGGTATGCGGACAGCCGGATTATATCCTTTGGTCGGACTGTTGGACTATGAAGATACAAGATTGAAGACTTCATCCTGTGTCCTTGATGGGACTCTCCTTGGCGTGGAAGGCAAGCTTGGCAATACGGATATGTAGATCTCCTTCCTTGTAACCAACTCTGTGTAACCCTAGCCCCCTCCGGTGTCTATATAAACCGGAGGGTTTAGTCCGTAGGACCAACAACAACAATCATACCATAGGCTAGCTTCTAGGGTTTAGCCTCTCTGATCTCATGGTAGATCAACTCTTGTACTACTCATATTATCAAGAGCAATCAAGCAGGACGTAGGGTATTACCTCCATCAAGAGGGCCTGAACCTGGGTAAACATCGTGTCCCCCGCCTCCTGTTACCATCCGCCTAGATGCACAGTTCGGGACCCCCTACCCAAGATCGGCCGGTTTTGACACCGACATGCGCCATCGGAGGCACTGCGAGCAATGGAGCAAGAAGGAGGAAGCAAGCAAGGAAGAGATGGGAAATGGGGGCTCCGCCCCCTCCCCATTTATAGCAAGAGAAGGCCAACCGGCGTCTCCCACGATCATAGGTAACGATGGTCTTCCTTGCATGTCGTAGGGACTTGTCAAGTCGTGCAGTCACCGAAGCAGCGTGGGGGAGCGGAGACGCCCACGTCCAATCAACCGCCACGCGTCAACCGAGGCTGCAGGCTTTGGGGGCCCGCGGCGCTTCGAGCTTGACCCTTGGCTTCGCCGCAAAGCCAAGCCTGCGTGCACCTTGGGCCCGGGGGCTACTGTTGGTGTTCTGGGAACGGGGGTCCCCAGACTTGCCTACCTGCGGCCTGCCGCGTGGCTAAGCCAGCAGGCCATATGGCCCATCCTCACCAACGAAGCGCCCAAGACCCTCGCGAGGGGCCAAGCCTCGCGAGGCAGACGACACAAGACCTCCATTGGAGCGTCCTAGCCCGGCAAGCTCACGAGGAGCGGAGATATCAAGGCAAGGCGAACCTCACGAGGTTCTCATGATGAGAGCCGTGATGATCGACACCAGGCGGGCGCCAGCGCGCACAGCGTCCTTGTTTCCTCTTTGGTGCAAAGGGGGCAAGCGCAGCCGCGGAGTACCAAGGCCTCAGGTAAAGGTTGCCATTTTAGTGCAACAAAACCAAGACCGAGGACTGCAAGACGGAGGTCACCGTGGAGCCTAGAACGGCGTCACCAATAGAGCTTTGTGCAGGCGAAGACTACCTATTGTCAGGATAGCTTGTACTGGCTGTCCCCCTTCAAATTAGCCCGCCATTGTTGGCTCCCTTCCCGTTCGATATTTGGGAAGAGGACCAGGGCCTCTATAAATAGGACTAGCCACCACAGTGGAAGGGGGATCCCCGGCCAAAAAGGAGAGACCACCTCACACACAAGCTCCCCGAGCACAAGAACGCCTCAACCTCAGGAGGCCGTTCTGCCCTTGTATTGTTCATCATCATCCCAAGAGGCAATCCACCACCACCACACTGGAGTAGGGTATTACACCACAACGGTAGCCCGAACCAGTATAAACCTTGTGTCCTTCTGTGTTGTGAGTTCATCGAGTTCGCCTGCGAGATCCTAGCAAGCTAGAGCGTAGATCAGTTGGAGGGAAAGACTTCGCGCGCACCCCAGTGTTCGAACCTTAAGGGTTTGCCGGGACCCCATACCCCAACATCATCACTTCCACATAGTTCATAGGTTCGTCGTGGTCTGGCAACATGACCTCCAGAACAAGATTACCATACCACTCTTGTCGTGGAAATGTCACGGCAGATGTCCTTAGTGTCAGGACTTAGTCGCGAGGCCAACGCATCTATGTGGTAGCTTGAGAGGGGTTGAGTGGGACGAGAGACACGATGTTTTACCCAGGTTCGGCCCCTCACGGTGGAGGTAAAAGCCTACATCCTGCTTCATTGATATTGATGATGATGATCACGGTTACAAGAGTGATCTATTTCGAGAGCTATTGTCTAAACCTAACTTGTCCCACTTCTGGAACTTGTCTATCTTCTCCCTTTTGGGGAGCCCTGCCCCTCGTTATATATGTTGGAGGGGCGGGTTACATGTGTAGTCCTATTAGTATTAGGACTAGTCTATCTCTAATACAAACCGGATATAAGTCCAGGTCTTAACTCCTTGTAGGACAAATATTCCTCATGCCTTTCCTCTTAAACCGGCCCACCGTTAAACGTGAACCGGCCTTCTAGGCCTTGGGCCTTGTCATCCGTCTGTCCCGCACGCCGGATCACCAGTGAGTCATAATGACCAGGTGGGTTGCTTGTAAACCACCAGGTCAGGGCGGGTCGCTAGTAACTCGCCAAGTGTCAGCGGGGTCTTCAGATAAACCGCCAAGTCCTGACCGGGTTAACTTCCGGCCGGTTTACGCCGCGGGGTATATCTCCGACAACTCTAGTGCGGATCTTACTCTGGTTGACCTACGAAGTTCGGTAGTAATTTGATCTGAAGTTTCATGATCATCATCATTAGCTTCCTCACTAATTGGTGTAGGTGTCATAGGAACCGGTTTCTGTGATAAACTACTTTCCAGTAAGGGAGCAAGTACAGTTACCTCATCAAGTTCTACTTTCCTCCCACTCACTTCTTTCGAGAGAAACTCCTTCTCTAGAAAGGATCCATTCTTGGCAACAAAAGTCTTGCCTTTGGATCTGTGATAGAAGGTGTACCCAAATGTTTCTTTTGGGTATCCTATGAAGACACATTCTCTGATTTGGGTTCGAGCTTATCGGGTTGAAGCGTTTTCACATAAGTGTCGCAGCCCCAAATTTTAAGAAATGACAACTTTGGTTTCTTGCCAAACCACAGTTCATAAGGATTTGTCTCAACGGATTTAGATGGTGCCCTATTTAACGTGAATGCAGTCGTCTCTAAAGCATAACCCCAAGATGATAGTGGTAAATCAGTAAGAGACATCATAGATCACACCATATCTAGTAAAGTACGATTACGACGTTCGGACACACCATTACGCTGTGGTGTTCCGGGTGGCGTGAGTTGCAAAACTATTCCGCATTGTTTCAAATGAAGACTAAACTCGTAACTCAAATATTCTCCTCCACGATCAGATTGTAGAAACTTTATTTTCTTGTTACAATGATTTTCCACTTCACTCTGAAATTCTTTGAACTTTTCAAATGTTTTAGACTTATGTTTCATCAAGTAGATATACCCATATCTGCTCAAATCATCTGTGAAGGTGAGAAAATAATGATATCCACCACGAGCCTCAACATTCATTGGACCACATACATCAGTATGTATGATTTCCAACAAATCTGTTGCTCGCTCCATTATTCCGGAGAACGGTGGCTTAGTCATCTTGCCCATGAGGCATGGTTTGCATGTACCAAGTGATTCATAATCAAGTGATTCCAAAAGTCCATCAGAATGGAGTTTCTTCATGCGCTTTACACCAATAAGACCCAAACGGCAGTGCCACAAATAAGTTGCACTATGATTATCAACTCTGCATCTTTTAGCTTCAATACTATGAATATGTGTATCTTCACTATCGAGATTCAAAAAGAATAGACCACTCTTTAAGGGTGCATGACCATAAAAGATATTACTCATATAAATAGAACAACCATTATTCTCTGATTTAAATGAATAACCGTCTCGCATTAAACAAGATCCAGATATAATGTTCATGCTCAACGCTAGCACCAAATAACAATTATTTAGGTCTAAAACTAATCCCGAAGGTAGATGTAGAGGTAGCGTGCCGACCGCGATCACATCGACTTTGGAACCATTTCCCACGCACATCGTCACCTCATCCTTTGCTAATCTTCGCTTAATCCATAGTCCCTATTTCGAGTTGCAAATATTAGCACCAGAACCAGTATCAAATACCCAGGCACTACTGTGAGAATTAGTAAGGTACACATCAATAACATGTATATCACATATACCTTTGTTCACCTTGCCATCCTTCTTATCCACCAAATACTTGGGGCAGTTCCTCTTCCAGTGACCAGTCTGCTTGCAATAGAAGCACTCAGTCTCGGGCTTAGGTCCAGACTTGGGTTTCTTCTCCTGAACAGCAACTTGTTTCCCGTTCTTCTTGAAGTTCCCCTTCTTCTTCCCTTTGCCTTTTTTCTTGAAACTGGTGGTCTTGTTGACCATCAACACTTGATGCTCCTTCTTGATTTCTACCTCCGCAGCCTTTAGCATTGCGAAGAGCTCGGGAATCGTCTTATCCATCCCTTGCATGTTATAGTTCATCACGAAGCTCTTGTAGCTTGGTGGCAGTGATTGAAGAATTCTGTCAATAACACTATCATCCAGAAGATTAACTCCCAGTTGAATCAAGTGATTGTTATACCCAGACATTCTGAGTATATGCTCACTGACAGAACTATTCTCCTCCATCTTGCAGCTATAGAACTTATTGGAGACTTCATATGTCTCAATCCATGCATTTTCTTGAAATATTAACTTCAACTCCGGGAACATCTCATATGCTCCATGACGTTCAAAACGTCGTTGAAGTCCCAGTTCTAAGCCATAAAGCATGGCACACTGAACTATCGAGTAGTCATCAGATTTCCTCTGCCAGACGTTCATAACATCTGGTGTTGCTCCTACAGCAGGTTTGGCACCTAGCGGTGCTTCCAGGACGTAATTCTTCTATGCAACAATGAGGATAATCCTCAAGTTACGGACCCAGTCTGTGTAATTGCTACCATCATCTTTCAACTCGCTTTATCAAGGAGCGCATTAAAATTCAACGGAATAACAACGTGGGCCATCTATCTACAACAACATAGACATGCAAAATACTATCAGGTACTAAGTTCATGATAAATTAATGTTTAGTTAATCAAATTATTAAAGAACTCCCACTTAGATAGACATCCCTCTAATCATCTAAGTGATCACGTGATCCATATCAACTAAACCATGTCCGATCATCACGTGAGATGGAGTTGTTTTCAATGGTGAACATCACTATGTTGATCATATCTTCTATATAATTCACGCTCGACCTTTCGGTCTCTAGTGTTCCGAGGCCATATCTACATATGCTAGGCTCGTCTAACCCGAGTATTCTGCATGTGCAAAACTGGCTTGCACCCGTTGTATGTGAACGTAGAGCTTATTACACACGATCATCACGTGGTGTCTTGGCACGACGAACTTTCGCAATGGTGCATACTCAGGGAGAACACTTGTACCTTGAAATTTAGTGAGAGATTGTCTTATAATGCTATCGTCGTTCTAAGCAAAATAAGATGCATAAAAGATAAACATCACATGCAATCAATATAAGTGATATGATATGGCCATCATCATCTTGTGCTTGTGATCTCCATCTCCGAAGCACCGTCATGATCACCATCGTCACCGGCGAGACACCTTGATCTCCATCGTAGCATCGTTGTTGTCTCGCCAAATATTGCTTCTACGACTATCGCTACCGCTTAGTGATAAAGTGAAGCCATTACAGGGCGATTGCATTGCATACAATAAAGCGACAACCATATGGCTCTTGCCAGTTGCCGATAACTCGGTTACAAAACATGATCATCTCATACAATAAAATATAGCATCATATCTTGACCATATCACATCACAACATGCCCTGCAAAAACAAGTTAGACCTCCTCTACTTTGTTGTTGCAAGTTTTACGTAGCTGCTACGGGCTGAGCAAGAACCGTTCTTACCTACGCATCAAAACCACAACGATAGTTTTTCAAGTTAGTGTTGTTTTAACCTTCTCAAGGACCGGGCGTAGCCACACTTGATTCAACTAAATTGGAGAAACTGATACTCGCCAGCCACCCGTGCGCAAACCACATCGGTAGAACCAGTCTCGCGTAAGCGTACGCGTAATGTCAGTCCGGGTCGCTTCATCCTACAATACCGCCGAACCAAAGTTTTCATGCTGGTAAGTAGTATGACTTGTATCGTCCACAACTCACTTGTGTTCTACTCGTGCATATAACATCTACGCATAAAAAAGGCTCGGATACCACTATTGGGGAACGTAGTAATATCAAAAAAATTCCTACGCACACACGGGATCATGGTGATGCATAGCAACGAGAGGGGAGAGTGTGTCCATGTACCCTCGTACATCGAAAGCGGAAGCTTTAGCACAACGCGGTTGATGTAGTCGTACATCTTCACGATCCGATCGATCCAAGTACCGAACGCACGGCACCTCCGAGTTCAGAACACGTTCAGCTTGATGACGTCCCACGAACTCCGATCCAGCAGAGCTTCACGGGAGAGTTTCGTCAGCACGATGCCATGATGATGGTGATGATGATGCTACCGATGCAGGGCTTCGCCAAGCACCGCTACGATATGATCGAGGTGGATTATGGTGGAGGGGGGCACCGCACACGGCTGGGAGAGATCAACAGATCAACTTGTGTGTCTAGAGGTGCCCCCTGCCCTCATATATAAAGGAGCAAGGGGGAAGACCGTCCGGCCCCTGTAGGCGCGCTAGGAGGGGGAAAGGAAGGGGGAGAGGGAGAAGGAAAGGGGGGCGCCGCCTGCCCTAGGCCAGCACTCTCTTTCTCTCCACTAAGGGGGAGGGGCGCGTGGCCTGCCCTAGGCCAGCACTCTCTTTCTCTCCACTAAGGGCCATAAGGCCAACTATTTCTCCCGAGGGGGGGGGGTCCGGTAACCCTCCGGCACTCCGGTTTTCTCCGAAACCACCGAGAACATTTTCGGTGTCCGAATATAGTCGTCCAATATATCGATCTTTACGTCTCGACCATTTTGGAGACTCCATGTCCATGATCATATCCGGGACTCCGAACTACCTTCGGTACATCAAAACACAAAAACTCATAATACCGATCGTCACCGAACTTTAAGCATGCGGACCCTACGGGTTCGAGAACTATGTAGACATGACCGAGATAAGTCTCCGGTCAATAGCCAATAGCGGAACCTGGATGTTCATATTGGCTCCCACATATTTTACGAAGATCTTTATCGGTCAAACCGCATAACAACATATGTTGTTCCCTTTGTCATCGGTATGTTACTTGCCCAAGATTCGATTGTTGGTATCTCAATATGTAGTTCAATCTCGTTACCGGCAAGTCTCTTTACTCATTCCGTAATACATCATCTCGCAACTAACTCATTAGTTACAATGCTTGCAAGGCTTATAGTGATGTGCATTACCAAGTGGGCCCAGAGATACCTCTCCGACAATCAGAGTGACAAATCCTACTCTTGATCTATACCAACTCAACAAGTACCATTGGAGACACCTGTAGAGCACCTTTATAATCACCCAGTTACGTTGTGACGTTTGGTAGCACACAAAGTGTTCCTCCGGTAATCGGGAGTTGCATAACCTCATAGTCATAGGAACATGTATGAGTCATGAAGAAAGCAATAGCAGTAAACTAAACGACCAAGTGCTAAGCTAACGGAATGGGTCAAGTCAATCACATCATTCTCCTAATGATGTGATCCCGTTAATCAAATGACAACTCATGTCTATGGTTTGGAAACTTAACCATCTTTGATTAATGAGCTAGTCAAGTAGAGGCATACTAGTGACACTCTGTTTGTCTATGTATTCACACATGTACTAAGTTTCCGGTTAGTACAATGCTAGCATGAATAATAAACATTTATCATGATATAAGGAAATAAATAATAACTTTATTATTGCCTCGAGGGCATATTTACTTCATTGACAACCTCTTATAAGCGTCGGGTTGCAAGTATTTGTTCTTTGTGTGCAGGTAACGTTTACATAGTGGTGCTTGGTTCTCCTACTAGATTGATACCATGGTTTCATAACTAAGGGAAATACCTACATTAGTTGTGCTGCATCACCCCTTCCTCTTTGAGGAAATACGACGTAGTTCAAGCGACATCACTTGCGCAGTCATGGGGATTCATAGCGCACTTGCATCGCACATGGTTATACCACTACCTCCACCTCTGCTCGCGCTTGCGCAGTCATGGTGATTTCACAGCCCACTAGCATCGCACACGGTTAATCACTACCTACACCCTTGATCTCGCTTGGACAGCCGTGGTGATTTCACAACGCACTTGCATGGCACACAGTGAAGCCAGTACACCCGTGTCCATTGAGCATCATCCGAGTCTTTGCAGCAAAAAACGTCAGAGAGGGTCAGAAGACAGCCACACCAGCATGTGGCTCAAATATATATATATATATATATATATGAGTGAAAAGGGTGGTCTATGATGTTCAAAATTCCAATGCACAACTTTGACCGCGTGGGCCCATGGTTGGGTGTGTCGTCGAAGATCGATGAGAGGGGTCAGAAGTCAAGAACCACCTGGAAGTGGCCAAATATATGTAGGAATATAGGGTGTGATGTTTAAAACTTTAAATACACAATGCACAACTTTGGTGGCACCTGCCTCGCAAACCCAAAAGCACCCTTGGATATATCTACAATGTCATAATGTTGTAGCTACCTAGCTAGGGTGCTTGACCCACCTCCCACTTCATGTCAGCGGGGCGGATGCACGTAATGATACTTTGGTCATACATGCATGTCACCATGACCTACCATGAGACGGACCAGTGAATCTATCGCCTGGTCAAAGGACAATTGTTGTTGTCGATAAAAAATGGATATATATATATATATAAACCGCTTGGGCCAATAGATTGAACCATCATCAAATAATCACACGAGAGGGACCACAAAACCAGCACCGCCTGGATGGGCCCCAAAATGATGTATGTCGGAAGGTGTGATTTGTGTTTTCAATATTGAATAATGTACAATTTAGCTGTGGCGCCTGCCTCTTGATACAGACAACAACCATGAAAGTCAGGTAATTAAGGACGAGATACGCAGGGTATGATGTCAGTCGAACCCACCAATCCGAGTGTGTGGGAGGGAATCCTGACAACGCATGAGGTCGAACTTTTGTTGAACGACATGTGACGGTGGCCGGCCCTAAAACAAACTAGGAGAAATCCTTTCATGGCCAACACATGTCCCTTGTTATCGGTCAAAGGGATGATATATACACTTTGAGAGCCCACAGATATGCGTGTCATCACAAAAAACCGCACAAGGGAGACGTGGTTGATCAGAAGACCCCCTATACACTGCATGCGGCCCGAAAATATGTATGGGTGGTGTGTGATGTGTTCAAATCCCCAATGCACAACTTTGATGGGGCACCAACTACATTACAAACTGAACACCATACCCGACCCCAAGCTAGGTTCAATATGTACGATGTCGGTTCCCCAACTTCGAGGCGCGCGGGGGGGGGGGGTGTCGTCCAACGCATGTGCTCAAACTTTATTTGGTCTAACATAGCACACATAGCAATAGGAATCCATCATGATCAAACCCTTCTCGTATGTTGGGTCAAACAGATAGATTGTGTGGGCCCCCCTCGTTATCGGATAAGGATGATATATAGACCTCGGGGAGCCCACAGATATGTGTGGCGTCTATAAACCGCACAAGGGAGACGTGCTTAGTCAGAAAACCCGGCCCCCTATACCCTGCATGTGGCCCCAAAAAATGTACGTGTCTAGTATGTGATTTGTTCAAATCCCAAAAGCACAAGTTCGATGGGGCACCAACTACATCAGTAACATTACCAATAAAAAACATATTCTACAAATTAGCAAACAAGGATCCCAAGGTTTATATAATCGTCATGATAGGTCACTATAGAGACATTTAGATGGTAAATGTCTATAATGGTCATATCATAACGTTTAAATGAAGCTTGAGATACGCAACTTCCCACCGGGGTCACCCATCCTTAGACTAGTCCATCCCGAGCATGCTTAACTTCTGCATTCTCTTTGACTAGGTTAGCGGATGGGAAGCCGCCCCTTGCTGACAAGAATTGCCTCCTTGCCTTTAAGGCGTTTCACGCTGGTCACCGTATGGGACCTACTCCCAACTATCACACACGTTTGTGCTTTTGGAAACTGTGTGCAATATTTACATGGCCGGTGTGTCACCGCCTAGCCTTCCATGAGCACTAACACTAGCAGCGGGAAACCGATGGGAGAAGAGGCGGGAAACTGATGGGAGGAGTGGCGGGAAACGGTAGTGTGTTTGTATATATAACAACATTAATAGGGAAAACTTAGTAGAGAAGGAAGCGTGAGCTAGCACTACGCATGCGCACAATGCTTACCCACGGGTGATAGACGGTTGACCAGAACTGCTTTAAATATCCAAGGTTCGTTTGGCCTTTTTTATGAAGGAAATATGCCCTAGAGGCAATAATAAAGTTGTTATTTATATTTCCTTATATCATGATAAATGTTTATTATTCATGCTAGAATTGTATAAACCAGAAAGTTAGTACATGTGTGAATACATAGACAAAACAGAGTGTCCCTAGTATGCCTCTACTTGACTAGCTCGTTAATCAAAGATGGTTAGGTTTCCTAACCATAGATATGTGTTGTCATTTGATGAACGGGATCACATCATTAGAGAATGATGTGATGGACAAGACCCATCCGTTAGCTTAGCATTATGATCGTCTAGTTTTATTGCTATTGCTTTCTTCATGACTTATACATATTCCTCTGACTATGAGATTATGTAAATCCTGAATACCAGAGGAACACCTTCTATGCTATCAAACATCACAACGTAACTGTGTGATTATAAATATGCTCTACATGTGTCTCTAAAGGTGTTTGTTGAGTTCGCATAGATCGAGATTAGGATTTGTCACTCCGTGTATCGGAGAGGTATCTCTAGGCCCTCTCGGTAATGCACATCACTATAAGCCTTGCAAGCAATGTAACTAATGAGTTAGTTGCGAGATGATGCATGACGGAACGAGTAAAGAGACTTGCCAGTAACGAGATTGAACTAGGTATGATGATACCGATGATCGAATCTCGGGTAAGTAACATACCGATGACAAAGGGAATAACGTATGTTGTTATGCGGTTTGACCGATAAAGATCTTCATAGAATATGTAGGAGCTAATATGAGGATCCAGGTTCTGCTATTGGTTATTGACCAGAGATATGTCTCGGTCAGGTCTACATAGTTCTCGAACTCGTAGGGTTCGCATGCTTAACGTTCGATGACGATTTGTATTATGAGTTATGTGTTTTGGAGACCAAAGTTTGTTTGGAGTCCCGAATGAGATCACAGACATGACGAGGAGTCTTGAAATGGTCGAGAGGTAAAGATTGATATATTGGATGAACGTATTCGGACACCGGAAAGGTTTCAGGATGTTTCAGATATTTATCGGGGAACCGAGGGGTTACTGGAACCCCCCGGGGAAGTTATGGGCCTTAATGGGCCATAAGGGAGTAGATGAGGGCAGGCAACAAGGTGGCGCCCCCCCCCAAGGTAGTCCGAATTGGACTAGGGGGAGGGGGCGCAACCCCCTCTTTCCTTTCCCTCTCCCTCTCCTTCCCTCTCTTGGAATAGGAAAGGGAATCCAACTAGGATTGGGAATCCTAGTTGAACTCCCCCCTTGGCGCACCCACCTTGGCCGCCGGCCTCCTCCTCCCCCTTCTTTATATACGTGGCCAGGGGCACCCTAAAGACACATCAATTGTTCTTTAGCCATGTGTGGTGTCCCCTCCACATTTTACCACCTCGGTCATATTGTCGTAGTGCTTAGGCGAAGCCCTGCGCGGATCACATTACCAACACCGTCACCACGCCGTCGTGCTGACGGAACTCTCCCTCGACCCTCTACTGGATCAAGAGCTCGAGGGACGTCATAGTGCTGAATGTGTGCTGAACACGGAGGTGTCGTACGTTCGGTACTTGGATTGGTTGGATCATGAAGACGTTCGACTACATCAACCGCGTTACATAACACTTCTGCTTTCAGTCTACGAGGGTACGTGGACACACTCTCCCATCTCGTTGCTATGCTTCTCGTAGATAGATCTTGTGTGATCGTAGGAATTTTTTGAATTACTATGTTCCCCAACATTTTATACATTATAATTAAGTTTTATAAGAATTAATTTAATGTGCATAATTCGAATTACTGAACCAAAATGGCTACAAAAATCATACATGTGTCCTTGGATGCATGTTTAGGTCCCATGCAAAGAATGAGAATGAATTACAACTGTCTCGGCGTTTGGCTCGGCCTCGGACATTGAGAATCTCAGTTTTTAAATCCCAATAAATCCAAAACTCACCCGAAAATCGTGAAACTTGGCATGGTGTCACGACATGGCACATATATGTCGAGGAAAGAAATTGTTCATTTTGGGGCAAGTTTTATTACAAGCCATTTATAAACCCGAGCTTCTCTCCAGAAGCCTCGTGGTTTCGATAGGGAAACATGTCCCCCTTGTGGGCGAAACGATAATCACGGCCTCATTTCGCCTTGTATTTTTTACAGGAAACATGGAATGACAGGATTTGTTTGGCCTTTTGATACATTAATTGAGTTTCCTAGGCATTTAATGTCCATATTTCAAATCTGAACTACAGATACATTCCCCAGTTCACCAAAATGGCTAGAAAATTCATACATGTGTCCTTGGGTGCATGTTTAGGTCCCATGCAAGGAATGGGAATGAATTGCAACCGCACCGGCGTCCTGGCTCGTCATCTTGGTTTTTAAATCCCTGTAATCCAAAACTAACCAGAAAATCATGAAAGTTGGCATGGTGTCACGTCATGGCACATATATGTCGTGGTAAAAACATTGTCCAATTTGGGCCAAGATTTATTACAAACCTCTTACAAACTGGAGCCTCTCGCAAGAACCCTCGTGGTTTCTATAGGGAAACGTGTCCCCTTGTGGGCAAAACGATAATCGCTCCCTCTTCTAGCCTTATATTTTCTTCTACATGCGACATGGAACAATGGGAGATTCGCGCTGAACTTCGAAATTATTCAGGGTTCATTTGACCTTTTTATCCATTAATTGAGTTTTCTAGGCATTTAATGTCCATAATTCAAATCCAAACTACAAATACATGCTCCAGTGCACCAAAATGGCTAGAAAATTGTACATGTGTCCTTTGGGTGCGTGTTTAGATCCCATGGAAGGAATGGGAATGAATTCAACCGTCTCGGTGTCCTGGCTCGGCCTCAAACATTGCAAATCTTGGTTTTTAAATCTCCGTAAATCCAAAACTCGCCAGAAAATCATGAAACTTCGCATGGTGTCATGACGTGGCACATATATGTCGTGGTAAAAAAATTGTCCATTTGGGCCCATCTATATTACAAGACTCTTACAAACCAAAGCCTCTTGTGGGCGAAACGATAATTGCTGCCTCTTCTCACCTTGTATTTTGTTTTCTACGGGCAACATAGAATAACAAGAGTGTCGTGCTGAAATTTGAAACTGTTCAGGGTTCGTTTGGCCATTTTATATATTAATTCAGTTTTTAGGCATTCAATGTAGTCCATAATTCAAATTTGAACTACAAGCACATGCTAAAGTGAAGCAAAACGGGTGGAAAATCATGCATGTGTCATTGGGTGCATGTTTAGGTCCCATTGAAGGAAAGGAATGAATTACAAACGTCTCGCCGTCCTGAAACATTGAGAATCTCGGTTTTTTAATCCGAGTAAATCAAAAACTCACCCAGAAAACATGAAACTTGGCATGGTTTCATGACATGACACATATATCCCATGGTAAAATATCATCCAGTTTGAGACAAGGTGCACACATTAATAGCCAACGGTCCTTTTGAAACAAATAGCTGACACATTGATATCGCAAATGGTTGTATTATATGAACCGTGTGTTCCCGTGGATAGTACTACCTATGTCCTCGTTCATTGGTCATCTTTCTATTTTGTGCCAAAATTTAACCATACTCAGTGGCGTGTGTGCATCTGTTTGATTAGACGGGACGAGCAAGAGAAGTCCGCCATGCAGGCTGGACGGGACGCGTGCAAGCAGTCTGTCACGCAGGCTCGATAGGACGCATGCATCATGTCCACCTCGTAGGCTCGACGGGACACGTGCGAGCAGCAAGGCCGTCCATGCTCACAGGGAAGTGAGCTCTTTGACCTCCATCCACCAGCCGCCCGCCTCGCTCACAACTTCTCCATTAATGGAGGCCGAGCCGCTGTTTAACACACGGTTAATTAAAGCACCTGGACGGAGGGTGTTTGCTTGTGATCCCATGGCCCCGCTCAATGTTAGCATTTGCTTTGTTCGTGTTTTCAACTCGTATTCCGGATAATTTAAAATGCCACATAGGGCAAAAAATAATACGACAACGAATAAAATGGCAACGGATAATACGATGACAAATTTACTATGACGCGTATAATAATTGTCTTACATATTCTGGATAATTTAAAATACCACATGCGGCAAAGCCCGGAAGACACGGGGGCAAGTTAAGAAGGAAATCGCAGACAATTATCTGGCTCGCTACTGTCTCCACTCCTCGATGGATCGGCACGCGACGACATCCTCTAGCTCCTTCCAATTCCTCACAACTTTTCTTGACAGCAGCCATGGATTCCGCCACCTCTTGCTCGCGCTCGATTCGAAGCTTCCTCAAGTCACCCATCAGTTCCTTGACGACCTCTTTTAGAGTCATCCTCGAGGCATTGCTCTGCTCATGCAACATCTTCCAGTCGGCGGCCTCCTCCTTCTTCTTGGTGAGCACCTTGCGGAGCTCCGCATTGTCACCCATGAGTTGCTCGATGAGGCTGGTCGCCATCTCAACCGAGGCATCGCTGATCTCGAGTAGCTTCATCAAGCCGTCGACCAGCTCCTGCTGCTTAATGAGGCCAGCGAGAATGTCTTCGTCGCTGGCCAAGGACTTCAGCAATGCCAGCTTGTTGTGATCGCAGATGCGGTGAGTGCGCTTGTGAGAGCCCTCACATGCCGGTGAGAGCTCGCTTGAGGGCTCCGCAGCGCGCCGGGATATCTCTGTTGCGGCTGCGCATAGCGGCGGGACCTCTCTAGTGCTTCCACGGCCTTGGTCTTTGCTCCCTGGTTATATGTCCACCAAAAACTCCTCCTACCAGTCATGGCGGAACGACTTGATAAGAAAGGCCGGTTTTGTGGGTGATGAGCCATGGCGGAACCAGGAAAGTTGAATAAGGGGGGCCAAGTGTTGTTTAGCTTTGTTGGGTGATAAGTCTCCAACGTATCTATAATTTTTTATTGTTCCATGCTATTATATTATCTGTTTTGGATGTTTTATATGCATTAATATGCTATTTTATGTGATTTTTGGGACTAACCTATTAACCTAGAGCCCAGTGCCTGTTTCTGTTTTTCCTTGTTTTAGAGTTTCGCAGAAAAGGAATACCAAACGGAGTCCAATAGGAATAAAACTTTCGCGATGATTTTTCTTGGACCAGAAGACATCCAGGAGACTTGGACTGCAAGTCAGAAGAGCCACGAGGCGGCCACAAGGTTGGAGGACGCGCCCCCCGGCCTTGTGGTCCCCTTAGTGACCCCCTGACGTAGATCTTCCTCCTATACATATATTCTCAAATACCCCGAAAACTTCGAGGGGAGCCACAAAACCACTTTTCCACCGGTGCGACCTTCTGTACCTGTGAGATCCCATCTTGGGGCCTTTTCCGACATCTTGTCGGAGGGGGATTTGATCACCGAGGGCTTCTACATCAACACCATTGCCTCTCCGATGAAGCGTGAGTAGTTTACCATAGACCTACGGGTCCATAGCTAGTAGCTAGGTGGCTTCTTCTCTCTCTTTGTTTCTCAATACCATGTTCACCTCGATGTTCTTGGAGATCTATTCGATGTAATACTCTTTTGCGGTGTGTTTGCCGAGATCCTTGAACATTATTTGAATCTCCTCGGAATTCTTATATGCATGAATTGATATCTTTGCAAGTCTCTTCGAACTATCGATTTGGTTTGGCTAACTATATTGTTTTCTCTTGCAATGGGAGAAGTGCTTATCTTTGGTTCAATCTTGTATTGTATTGTTGTCATCGAGGATAACAAGATGGGGTTTTCATCATATTGCTTGAGTTAATCCCGCTACATCAGGTCATGTTACTTAATGTGTTACTATGTTCTTCTGAACTTAATACTCTAGATGCAGACAGGAGTCGGTCAATGTGTGGAGTAATAGTAGTAGATGCAGAATCGTTTCGGTCTACTTGACACGGACGTGATGCCTATATTCATGATCATTGCCTTAGATATCGTCATAACTTTGCGCTTTTCTATCAATTGCTCGACAGTAATTTGTTCACCCACCGTAATAATTTCTATCTTGAGAGAAGCCTCTAGTGAAACCTATGGCCCCCGGGTCTATTTTCCATCATATAAGTTTCTGATCTATAATTTTAGTTTCCGATTTACTTTCTTTGCAATCTTTTACTTTCCGTTCCATAAACCAAAAATACCCAAAATATTATTTAACCGTTTATCCATCTATATCAGATCTCACTTTGCAAATAACCGTGAAGGGATTGACAACCCCTTATCGTGTTGGGTGCAAGTTGGTGTTTGTTTGTGCAGGTATTCGGTGGCTTGTCACGTTGCCTCCTACTGGATTGATACCTTGGTTCTCAAAACTGAGGGAAATACTTACTCTACTTTGCTGCATCACCCTTTCCTCTGTGACACCCCAAAAATTTGGCCTTGTTTTAATGGATTAAAATTTTTGCCAGGAATTAAAACTTTGAATATCTGAGCTCCATTTTGATTTTTAAATCATTCCCTTCCCTGTTATGATGAGTTTTTCCCAAAGAGAAAACTTTTCAAGTATGTCATTGGACATATTTAATCTCTCAAGAGAAACTTTCCCTTATTTAATATAACTAATTAAATAATTAAGTTGCTTGATCTTTACTTTCTTGAAAATGGTTTTTCAAGGTTAAATGGCCATATTTGAACTACAACCATTTGATAAATTCACCTAAAATTCTAACCAAAATTTGGAGATGTCATGTGATGTTTTTAAATCACTTTTATGCAAAAATATATTTTATTCATGAAATATTTTGAGCTCTACACTCAATTTTTCTTCTCTAGTCCAGAGTGCAATTTGCACTACAACCCATTTAAATATTTCTTTCTGGCCTCCACCAAAATTATGGGATGTTGGTAGTAGCATATGAATCAACTTTATGCAAAAACCTAGTGCTGTTCTTTGAAAATTTTGAGTGAATCAACCTCATCTTCATTCTGGTCCAGCCTTGTGATTTCTACTACAACCCTATTAAATTTTGCTCCAATAATCTTGTGCTTTCTCCTACTTGTAGATAGCCCTACCAAACCCCTAAGTCCAGGAGCATGCCCCCATTGGCATATTTTTGGTTCATGAAATAATGTCATTTATTTCCTGTCCAGAATTGAAATTTTGTAAAACTTGCACTAGCAAGTTTCTCCTTTTGCCAAACTAACCTCACCACTCTCTCTTGCATCTAAAGAGACCACCATCTGGAGTTTTTGGCCACTCCAAGACCTGCCTAAGTGCCCCTAGCATTTTGTCGAACACTCTGAGTGCATAGCCAGATTTGGCATGGATTCAAGTTTACATTGTGAACGTGGCCACCTGACCTAACCACCATGCCCATTCATCCTCTATCTAACCCTAACCTAGTCCTGTTTCTTCCCAGCCTCAACCTCGACCTCTAGCATGCTCTGGCATTACGTCGAGCACGTCCCGTGCACGCCCGGAGCGCGAGCAAAGCGTGCGTTTGGCACGCACGTGCGCCGAGCCGACACGCTGGCCCCCACGGCTTTGGCTCGCTCTGCAGCACCACGCCACGCGCTCCCCTTCTCACCGCTACGCGCCAAGCCGCCCCTCGCCACGCCCGACAGGCCAAGAGCTAGCCGCTGCCGCCGCCCGACAGCCTCTACCCATGTCGGCGCCACCGAACCTTCCTCCGCTCGCCACCTGGCCCCTGGAGCAGTGCCCGCTCGTCCGCTAGCTCCTGCCGTCATCCCCAGCCACGCCACGATGCCCTGCTGCTACAGAACGTCGGTTCGCCGGAGAGCTTATCCGGCCGCCGCGGAACCAACCTCGACGAGCTATAAAAAGGAGGCCCCAAACCCATTCAAGCACACAGGCAACCTTAGAATGCTCCCCTAGTTCTCCCGTGGCAGCCAATCGATCCCGAGAGGTCTCCTTCCTCATCTCCGGCAACTGTAGCCGCCGCCACTGCCCCGGCCAATTCGGCACCACCAGAGCCTCCCACTCTCCGTTCTCTCCACCAAGAGCTTCCTCATCTTCCCGTAAGCCACCGGCGGCAGCTCCCTCCGTCCCCACCGGCCTGGCAACCACTGGGAGGACCGCACTGGAGTGGCGGATCCATCCCCGCCCTCGGGGCCCCGCGAAGAGCTGCCAGTCGCCGGCGACGATCGCCTGAGCTCCGCCTCCGCTCGGGACAGGGGAAGGAGGGGGAAAGAGAGACTAGTCAAACCTGACTAGTGGGGCTACCTGGACCCACTGTTAGTGTCTCACCGCGCCGTCCACGTGTTTAAGTGAAGGCGTAAATCCCCCCCAGTACGTTTTCCCCGCTCCGAAAGCGTATTCCCCTCTGAAACGTTTTCTTTTCTGTTTTATTTCAAATAACAGATTTTGACCAGATCTTTGACTGGCTATAACTTTTTAATTATAACTCCAAATGAGTTGATTCTTTTTCCTACCTTCCGCAAATTTGGTCTAGTTTATTTTAAGATTTATTTGAAAATTTTCCAAACAACTTTTTTGTACTGTTTTTGAAATGTGTGTTAATTCAAATATATTTTAAATAGGATTTTTGGAGAGAGAGAAGAAACTTTCAAAAGTTTTGGAGAGCACCTCACCCCTCCACAACTTAAAGGCAAGCATTCTGAACCCTGGCATAATGTTTTTGGTGTGTTATTTGACACGTTTATAACACCACCTTACTTCGAAGGACTTGTTATTTCATGTGACATGATCATTTGCATGGAAGCATATTAGTGATTTCCTTGCTGTTGGAAATGAATATAATTGTGATGGTAATCATCCTCATGTGCCTTGCATGCATGCCGGAAAGGAATCCGGGAGAGCCTCGGCCTTGGGTAGGCGTGAGCTTGTCGCCGGTCCCCGTCAGGACGGTTATGTCCGGTATGGCATGGTAAGGTATATTGAGTGGTGTTTTTGTTGATTGAAATATATTTGTTTACATGTCATGCAGGGAACTTATAAACCTCCTGAGTCGACCGTAGACCGAGTCTTGTTTCCAGTAAACCCCATACTTGCTATGTACTACCACTTGTCCCTGCCGCAGGTAGGGTATGGTTCAGTAAGTCGTCAACCCCTTTCAAGCACACACCGTACAGAGAGGCCATGGCGGAAGATATCGGTTGTAGTCGGTAGGCATGCCACCTGGTCCAGGGGCATGGGTGTTTCCGGTTGGGACCGAGAGGGGAGGCCACCCCTTAGAGCGCGCGATATAAATTTGATCCCATGCTACGCGAGGTTGTAGCCTCCCCACTTAGAGTTTTGCTTAACAAGTGTCGTGGGTGCTCCCAGACACCGATGAGTTAAGCTGGTGTGTGCAAGTTAGGCGTGTTTTCTACTAAAAGACCGTAGACGGAATTAGTCCCGATGGACTAAAGGAACCCGTTACTCGTGGGTAAAGAGTACACCCTCTGCAGAGATTAAACCTATTCGAATAGCCGTGTCCATGGTTAAGGATTACAGTCTGGGATGGGTCAAGTGTTGGTCTTAGTGTCGGTCTTCGAAGGAGATATTGTTAAACCAAACTTGGATATCGACTGATTACTTGTGAGAACCATGATTATTATTTTATGATGGACTAACCCGTTGCATTATTGTATTGTTGAGTGTCCCTGGGACGGTTCTACCTCCTGGATATTCATTGTGATTATTCTTATAAAGCCCTTTATGTGGTGTCGCTCAGACGCCCGACTGTGGCATTTTCTTTTAAAGCCCTTTATGTGGTGTTGCTCAGATGCCCGACTGTGGCATTTCTTTTAAAGCCCTTTATGTGGTGTCGCTCAGACGCCCGACTGTGGCATTTCTTTTAAAGCCCTTTATGTGGTGTCGCTCAGACGCCCGACTGTGGTATTTCTTTTAATCCCTTTATGTGGTGTCGCTTAGACGCCCGACTGTGGCATTTCTTTTTAAGCCCTTTATGTGGTGTCGCTCAGACGCCCGACTGTGGCATTGCTTGTTATTTATTTATTTACTACGGCATATTATTTCTCACTCCATTATTGCTTATTCATGTTGCATGATAATAACCTGCTTGCATGCATAAAAGATGTTTTATTTATGACTGACGATGTGATCATAGAATATTTCAGTGCATGATTATCAATTATATTATCCCAGTGTTCATAATGTTTGCGAGTACATTCAAAGTACTCACTGGCTTGTCCCTGGCTATTGTCTTGGCCAGATATCTGCTTGGAGAGGAGCTGGCGATGACAGCCTCGAGACCTAAGCAACGGTGATAGCAGCCTCCCGAAGATAGGAGTTAACCTGGTCAGCTGTTCCTGTGGGAAATGGAGTCCCATAGACACTGATGTCTCACAAACCGCTTCCGCCATCAACCACTAGAAACCCAATTGTTGTACTCACAGGCCAGAAGGGTCTTGTACTACATATTTGGTATTTTTCTTGAGATTTATGTATCAAGTTTGGAGCCTCATCAGCTAACAGTAATCCTGGGGCTGATGAGCATGACGGTCTTTTCTGGAAATTTATGTCTGGAAAACCCGGTCGTGACAGACTTGGTATCAGAGCCAGGCTGACCATTGGCTAATCCTATCCTAGCCGGGTCTATAAACTTAGGCAAACCAACCCACCAAACCATAACCAAATCCCAGCCAAGCTTCTCGTGCAAGATAGCCACACAGTTACCCAACACTTTTTGGTAGTCGGTGCCCAACCTATCAACCTAACCTGTCGCTCATGCGCCAGTGATCGAATCTTAAATAGTCCTTTCTCGCAAGCGTGCGAAGGAAGACGCCGTCCCCTTTTTCCTATAAAAAGGGGCACACTAGTCCCAACACAGCACAGCACAACCTCTACCCCAAACCAAGCTACAATGCCTGGACCTGTCGTACACAATGAGACCACAGAAACCAACCTTGGAGGTTTTGTGACCATGCTCGCAAACCTCACCCGTCATGCCTATGCGTTAGAAGAGCCCCCAGAATATGTTGTGTACCAAGGACCCATGAGCGGTGAGAGCCGTCAATTCTGGGCCACTGTGCACATTTATGGTAGGGGACTAGAGCCCGAGTGCCCCTATAGGTTCACCGGAAGAACAACTTCCTTTGAGCTTCAAGCCATCCAACTAGCTGCTCGAGAGGCTATAGTTCATCTCCGGCACTTGTCGCCCAGAGTTAACTGTCGCTCGTTCCACTACTACCCCAGACGTGAAGGGTATGGTAGACCACCCCGAGTTGCCAACGGAGATCACGAGTCGGATCCTGCATTGTTGCACCTAGTGCGCTATGTAAGTGCACTAGAGCAACTGTGCGATCAAATCACTATTGATCTAATCGCAGCTTGCGGAGAGCTGGTTCGTCGAGCTCCGGCAAGAGAAGAAAACGAGCCCAACGCCGACAACCCAGTCGTGCTGTTTGGACACCCGATCGAGTCCCTGAGGCCTGCCCCAGCCATAGGCCAAGGTGCTGCGAAAACCCCAGAAATGCTTCGACGCATATTGGGAGCACACTCCAACGGGGTTGTGGCCAACAATCCCCGAGATGGTCATCATCGCTACCCCGGGCCTGCAGCCCCTCAACCCACTCCAGCTAATTCCGACGACGAGACCCGTGGAGGAACCTCAAGGCACGCCCGCTTGGATGTAAACGAGGTAGACTAAGTCAGCCGAGTCATATCGAGTTCCAGTGTACCCTCGCTTTGTAATCGTGTGGCCTTGTAATTTTAATGCCGCCTGTTGTCGTGCCTCTATTTTAATAGTAGCCTTGCCTGGATACGCCAGTATGCAGTGAAAGATTTCTATCCCGGGCACAGTTACCAAAAACCACCCCGTCAACCCCACAGTAACACATCACTATAGTGAAATGTGTGAATCTGTGACTTGACCCCGACCCTTGGGACAGAGCTGAAATTTTCTTTACCATTCACCTCGGTAAAAATGACCCAGCTCTGGTGCTATAAAAAGGCCACCGCGTGACCTTGCCAAGCACCTCTCACCTTGTGCACCACCCTCACAACCATTTCCTAGCCATGCCGAGCCCTAAAATTTATCTGAGAACCCCAGATGCAACCCCAGGTAGTTTTGTCAAGATATTGCGGGATTTTACCTGCAGTACCATGGGCGCTACCCAGCCACCCCAGTACGAGCTGTTCAAATCAAGGATCACCTCTTCCACCTCAAGATATTGGGCAGCAGTGCACATCCCTCCCGTAAACTCAAACCAAGACCCAACAGAGGTCTCCTTCGTGGGGAAATCTATGCCAACCTCACAGATGGCCATAGAAGCTGTAGCATATGAAGCGCTTGCTCGCCTTCGATTCGCGGTACCCTATGCCAGCGAACGAGGGTATTATTACTTCCCGAGCCGTGCAGCGCCCGGAGGAGTGACATCTTTTCCCGGTGGACGCATTGAGAGAGACCCAGTCTTGGCCAACCTTGTCCAGTACGTCATCGCTCAAGAGCATTTATCCCAACGTGTGATGGGTTATCTTCAGAGCCTCGCAGATTTAAATCCTCAGATCGCCATCGGCAGAGCACTAAGGCCCGACCAGGAGAGACACGTACATCGTCTGGTCAATCCACTTTCCTCGATAGAAGAGGAGTGTATCCCAGTACCAGAGACGTTTTCTAGGGACCCCATCCAGTTACCGTTTCCATTTTAAACGTTGCTGCGGTATTCATTATTGCAACATTTATTTATGTGTGTGACTTATGCGTGATACCCTGAGTTTGTACGACGAGTCAATTAATTGGCTTCTACTAATGTGTGTAGTTTTTGTTGTGGTTTATGCTCTTTTAAAATTAACTGTTTTTCCCTCGCAAAATCCTGGAGTGAGATTTCTTTCCCTGAATTGCCACATCTACCCTTTCTCACGGCGTGGATTTATTAATTTCACACAGCACCACGCAGCAGACTCACAACCATAATCATTCGGACACATACACTATTTGCAAAACTTTGCAACAGTGTTGCATCCAGCTAATCACCCCCTGACAACGGTTAGCACCCGGCACACCTCACCTACTCCTCATGATCACCACCACCACGGAGAGCCAACACCCGAGCAGCAGCGTCGTGACGGTCGTCGAGGATCATCGCGCACAGGAGCACAGAGAGCCCCAGTAGTGTCGCCGGCCCTCCAAATATCAGGATCGCAAACCAGTCCGGCATCGCCTTCGCCATTAGAGCCTCACCCGAGCTTCTGTAAGCCGTAATGGAGAAAGAAGGAGGAGGAGAAGTGAGGCCAGGTGTGAGTAAGAAGAGAGGGACACCCCGGCCGTTTTATAGCTCGAGCTCGGTGTACGGTGGGCAAAGTCCACCAACGCCGCTCGTCGCCGATCGCCGGTGTTCGGAGTCGAATCCGCGAGCAGTGCCGACAGCACGCTGGCCCGCGAGGTGAGTGCACGCTGCACCGGCAGCTAGCACGCCGCGCACTACCACGGTACGGCCTAGATGCCTACGCGCTAGGCGTCGCCGGTGGAAAAAGCACGCGGGAGAGAGGAAGAAGAGTGAACCAGAGGGAGAAGAAGAGACTGACTATGGACCCCGGGTCCACCTGTCGGCCAGAGAGAGCACTGTGCTCTCGGGTATGACCAGCGTATATTTAAATTTAGAAGTTATTCTAAATTTATATCCAGCATAGAAATCTCACGTTTTTGTCCCGAACCATAGACTTTTCCACGCAGCACCAGTATTCACACTGTGGTTTTTCACCACTTATTGCCCTCTCACTATAGCCACATTTTTACTGCTTATAGTTTTTCTTAAAACAGCTTTTAACAAATCTCGAGGACGAGATTTTTCTTAAGGGGGGTAGTGTTGTGACACCCCAAAAATTTGGCCTTGTTTTAATGGATTAAAAATTTTGCCAGGAATTAAAACTTTGAATATCTGAGCTCCATTTTGATTTTTAAATCATTCCCTTCCCTGTTATGATGAGTTTTTCCCAAAGAGAAAACTTTTCAAGTATGTCATTGGACATATTTAATCTCTCAAGAGAAACTTTCCCTTATTTAATATAACTAATTAAATAATTAAGTTGCTTGATCTTTACTTTCTTGAAAATGGTTTTTCAAGGTTAAATGGCCATATTTGAACTACAACCATTTGATAAATTCACCTAAAATTCTAACCAAAATTTGGAGATGTCATGTGATGTTTTTAAATCACTTTTATGCAAAAATATATTTTATTCATGAAATATTTTGAGCTCTACACTCAATTTTTCTTCTCTGGTCCAGAGTGCAATTTGCACTACAACCCATTTAAATATTTCTTTCTGGCCTCCACAAAAATTATGGGATGTTGGTAGTAGCATATGAATCAACTTTATGCAAAAACCTAGTGTTGTTCTTTGAAAATTTTGAGTGAATCAACCTCATCTTCATTCTGGTCCAACCTTGTGATTTCTACTACAACCCTATTAAATTTTGCTCCAATAATCTTGTGCTTTCTCCTACTTGTAGACAGCCCTACCAAACCCCTAAGTCCAGGAGCATGCCCCCATTGGCATATTTTTGGTTCATGAAATAATGTCATTTATTTCTTGTCCAGAATTGAAATTTTGTAAAACTTGCACTAGCAAGTTTCTCCTTTTGCCAAACTAACCTCACCACTCTCTCTTGCATCTAAAGAGACCACCATCTGGAGTTTTTGGCCACTCCAAGACCTGCCTAAGTGCCCCTAGCATTTTGTCGAACACTCTGAGTGCATAGCCAGATTTGGCATGGATTCAAGTTTACATTGTGAACTTGGCCACCTGACCTAACCACCATGCCCATTCATCCTCTATCTAACCCTAACCTAGTCCTGTTTCTTCCCAGCCTCAACCTCGACCTCTAGCATGCTCTGGCATTACGTCGAGCACGTCCCGTGCACGCCCGGAGCGCGAGCAGAGCGTACGTTTGGCACGCACGTGCGCCGAGCCGACACGCTGGCCCCCACGGCTTTGGCTCGCTCTGCAGCACCACGCCACGCGCTCCCCTTCTCACCGCTACGCGCCAAGCCGCCCCTCGCCACGCCCGACTGGCCAAGAGCTAGCCGCCGCCGCCGCCCGACAGACTCTGCCCATGTCGGCGCCGCCGAACCTTCCTCCGCTCGCCACCTGGCCCCTGGAGCAGTGCCCGCTCGTCCGCTAGCTCCTGCCGTCATCCCCAGCCACGCCACGATGCCCTGCTGCTACAGAACGTCGGTTCGCCGGAGAGCTTATCCGGCCGCCGCGGAACCGACCTCGAAGAGCTATAAAAAGGAGGCCCCGAACCCATTCAAGCACACAGGCAACCTTAGAATGCTCCCCTAGTTCTCCCGTGGCAGCCAATCGATCCGGAGAGGTCTCCTTCCTCATCTCCGGCAACTGCAGCCGCCGCCACTGCCCCGGCCAATTCGGCACCACCAGAGCCTCCCACTCTCCGTTCTCTCCACCAAGAGCTTCCTCATCTTCCCGTAAGCCATCCCCACTACTCGATTTTGATCGGGGCTCACTTCAGGAGAATTTTCACTCCGTCCCCGAAGCCTCCTCCGCCGCGAAGCTCGCCGCCGGCAGCTCCCTCCGTCCCCACCGGCCTGGCAACCACCGGGAGGACCGCACTGGAGTGGCGGATCCATCCCCGCCCTCGGGGCCCCGCGAAGAGCTGCCAGTCGCCGGTGACGATCGCCTGAGCTCCGCCTCCGCTCGGGACAGGGGAAGGAGGGGGAAAGAGAGACTAGTCAAACCTGACTAGTGGGGCTACCTGGACCCACTGTTAGTGTCTCACCGCGCCGTCCACGTGTTTAAGTGAAGGCGTAAATCCCCCCAGTACGTTTTCCCCGCTCCGAAAGCGTATTCCCCTCTGAAACGTTTTCTTTTCTGTTTTATTTCAAATAACAGATTTTGACCAGATCTTTGACTGGCTATAACTTTTTAATTATAACTCCAAATGAGTTGATTATTTTTCCTACCTTCCTCAAATTTGGTCTAGTTTATTTTAAGATTTATTTGAAAATTTTCCAAACAACTTTTTTGTACTGTTTTTGAAATGTGGGTTAATTCAAATATATTTTAAATAGGATTTTTGGAGAGAGAGAAGAAACTTTCAAAAGTTTTGGAGAGCACCTCACCCCTCCACAACTTAAAGGCAAGCATTCTGAACCCTGGCATAATGTTTTTGGTGTGTTATTTGACACGTTTATAACACCACCTTACTTCGAAGGACTTGTTATTTCATGTGACATGATCAGTTGCATGGAAGCATATTAGTGATTTCCTCGCTGTTGGAAATGAATATAATTGTGATGGTAATCATCCTCATGTGCCTTGCATGCAGGCCGGAAAGGAATCCGGGAAAGCCTCGGCCTTGGGTAGGCGTGAGCTTGTCGCCGGTCCCCGTCGGGACGGTTATGTCCGGTATGGCATGGTAAGGTATATTGAGTGGTGTTTTTGTTGATTGAAATATATTTGTTTACATGTCATGAAGGGAACTTATAAACCTCCTGAGTCGACCGTAGACCGAGTCTTGTTTCCAGTAACCCCCATACTTGCTATGTACTACCACTTGTCCCTGCCGCAGGTAGGGTATGGTTCAGTAAGTCGTCAACCCCTTTCAAGCACACACCGTACAGAAAGGCCATGGTGGAAGATATCGGTTGTAGCCAGTAGGCATGCCACCTGGTCCGGGGGCATGGGTGTTTCCGGTTGGGACCGAGAGGGGAGGCCACCCCTTAGAGCGCGCGATATAAATTTGATCCCATGCTACGCGAGGTTGTAGCCTCCCCACTTAGAGTTTTGCTTAACAAGTGTCGTGGGTGATCCCAGACACCGATGAGTTAAGCTGGTGTGTGCAAGTTAGGCGTGTTTTCTACTAAAAGACCGTAGACGGAATTAGTCCCGATGGACTAAAGGAACCCGTTACTCGTGGGTAAAGAGTACACCCTCTGCAGAGATTAAACCTATTCGAATAGCCATGTCCATGGTTAAGGATTACAGTCTGGGATGGGTCAAGTGTTGGTCTTAGTGTCGGTCTTCGGAGGAGATATTGTTAAACCGAACTTGGATATCGACTGATTACTTGTGAGAACCATGATTATTATTTTATGATGGACTAACCCGTTGCATTATTGTATTGTTGAGTATCCCTGGGACGGTTCTACCTCCTGGATATTCATTGTGATTATTCTTTTAAAGCCCTTTATGTGGTGTCGCTCAGACGCCCGACTGTGGCATTTTCTTTTAAAGCCCTTTATGTGGTGTCGCTCAGACGCCCGACTGTGGCATTTCTTTTAAAGCCCTTTATGTGGTGTCGCTCAGATGCCCGACTGTGGCATTTCTTTTAAAGCCCTTTATGTGGTGTCGCTCAGATGCCCGACTGTGGTATTTCTTTTAAGCCCTTTATGTGGTGTCGCTTAGACGCCCGACTGTGGCATTTCTTTTTAAGCCCTTTATGTGGTGTCGCTCAGACGCCCGACTGTGGCATTGCTTGTTATTTATTTATTTACTACGGCATATTATTTCTCCCTCCATTATTGCTTATTCATGTTGCATGATAATAACCTTCTTGCATGCATAAAAGATATTTTATTTATGACTGACGATGTGATCATAGAATATTTCAGTGCATGATTATCAATTATATTATCCCAGTGTTCATAATATTTGCGAGTACATTCAAAGTACTCACTGGCTTGTCCCTGGCTATTGTCTTGGCCAGATATCTGCTTGGAGAGGAGCTGGCGATGACAGCCTCGAGACCTAAGCAACGGTGATAGCAGCCTCGCGAAGATAGGAGTTAACCTGGTCAGCTGTTCCTGTGGGAAATGGAGTCCCATAGACACTGATGTCTCACAAACCGCTTCCGCCATCAACCACTAGAAACCCAATTGTTGTACTCACAGGCCAGAAGGGTCTTGTACTACATATTTTGTATTTTTCTTGAGATTTCTGTATCAAGTTTGGAGCCTCATCAGCTAACAGTAATCCTGGGGCTGATGATCACGACGGTCTTTTCTGGAAATTTATGTCTGGAAAACCCGGTCGTGACATCCTCTTCAAGGGAAAAACCAACGCAAGCTCAAGAGCTAGTAAGAAGCATTTCTGGCGCCATTGCTGAGGAGATCTACGCCAAGCCAAGATATACCAAGTACCCATCATAAACTCTCATACCTCGCATTACATCATTCGCCATTCGCCTCTCATTTTCCTCTCCCCCACTTCTAAAATGATTTTCGAATTGATTTGCCTTTTCTTCGCCCTTCTTCCGTTCGTCTTCTTCTTCTGCCTTTCTCGCTTCTATGGCTAGTCCTCCCATCCTTGTTAGCACTCTCGATAATGAGGTTCTCAACTTTAAACAAAGGGAAGGAGATAATTTAAAGATGCTTGGTATAGAATTTGCAATGCTCAAAATAGATCTACTCGAAAGCAATCTACTTCTGTTCTTCTTCACAATTTTATGTAGGAGTTACTCCTTGGAATACATATGATCTAGATACCATTACTGGGGGGAATTTCTTGGGGAGCCATACTTTTGATTCTTACAATGCCATGATAGATTTTCTAGGCCCACCACCTCTTTTGGTTAATGGAACTATTTTAACCTTGGAACATGTGATGCAAAGATTAGATATTATTGAAAATAAAATTGCTACCATAGAGTTGATTGAACATTTGGGTAAAAAGATTCATAATCATATTACTCAATATGGATCTAAGGTAGGAGTTACTCTAAAGAACCTTAAGGAAAAGGAACCCATAGTTAATGAAAAAGATAGATCAAGATTCTACTAGAATTGGCAAACTAGAAGATATTATTACCAACTTGGGTTCCGCTTTTTCCTCCGTTAAAACAACTCCAAATATTCCTCCTAAGATTGCTAAGATTTCTTATGTTCCTAAAATTAAGGGCGAATCCTCTAGTAAAAAACAATGAAGATCTCAAATCAATTAGTGTTCACCCCAATTTTTTTGATGTTATTAAGGAACCTATTGTCACGAATGAATTTCTTGGTTTCTTGCCTAGGAGTTTGATCATTTATAAAACTAAAGAATATTCTAAGAATCGTAAGTGTGTAATTGAGGAATTGCATGCCAAAGATGACAATACTTAGATCTATTCGTGTTTTATGCCTAGCTAAGGGCATTAAACAATAGCGCTTGTTGTGAGGCAACCCAATTTTATTTTTGTTTTTGCTTTTTAGATTCTGTTTTGCAATAAATTTTTCATCTGGCCTCTGGTTAGATGTGGTTTTATGTTTTAATTAGTGTTTGTGCCAAGTAAGACCTTTGGGATAGCTTATGGTGATAGTTTATTTGATCCTGCTAAAAAATAGAAACTTTTGCACCCAGGAGATTAGTTGTTGTTTTTAACACAAGCGCGATAAAATACTGATTCTTTTGGCAGAGCATTTATAAACAAATTTCCCAGGACTTCCTAATTTCGTAGGATTTTTGGAGTTACAGAAGTATCTGTAACATCCAGATTTCTGTAGATTGTTCTGTTTTTGACAGATTCTGTTTTTTGCGTGTTGTTTGCTTATCTTGATGAATCTATGGCTAGTATGGGGGGGTATGAACCATGAAAAAGTTGGAATACAATAGATATTACACCAATATAAATAAAGAATGAGTTCACAACAGTACCAAAAGTGGTGATTTAGTTTCTTATACTAAAGGAGCTTATGAGATTTTCTGTTGAAGTTTTGTGTTGTGAAGTTTTCAAGTTTTGGATAAAGATTTGATGGACTAAGGAATAAGGAGTGGCAAGAGCCTAAGATTGCGGATGCCGAAGTTACCCAAGGTAATATTCAAGGAGGCCAAAGGACCTAAGCTTGGGGATGCCTCGAGAAGGCATCCCCTCTATCGTCTTCGTGTATCGGTAACTTTACTTGAGGCTATATTTTTATTCACCACATGATATGTGTTTTGCTTGGAGCGGCTTGTATGATTTGAGTCTTTGATTTTTAGTTTGCCACAATCATCCTTGCTGTACACACATTTTGAGAGAGACATGCATGAATTTTGATTTATTAGAATGCTCTATGTGCTTCACTAATATTTTTTGAGCTAGGAAAAATTGCTCTAGTGCTTCACTTATATCTTTTTAGAGCACGACGGTGGTTTTATTTTATAGAAATTGATGAACTCTCGTACTTCACTTATATTATTTTGAGAGCCTTTAGAACAGCATGGTAATTTGCTTTGGTTATAAAATTAGTCCTAATATGATAGGTATCCAAGAGGGACATAATAAAAACTTTCATATAGAGTGCATTGAATACTATGAGAAGTTTGATTCCAGATGATTGTTTTGAGATATGAAGATGGTGATATTAGAGTCCCGAAGCATGCACGTATGGTGAACCGTTATGTAACGAAGTTGGAACATGAGATGTTTTTTGACTATCTTCCCTATGAGTGGCGGTCGGGGACGAGCGATGGTCTATTCCTACCAATCTATCCCCCTAGGATCATGCACATAGTACTTTGTTTCGATGACTAATAGATTTTTGCAATAAATATGTGAGTTCTTTATGACTAATGTTGAGTCCATGGATTACACGCACTCCCACCTTTCCGCCATTGCTAGCCTCTCTAGTACTGTGCAACTTTTGCCAGTACCATAAACCCACCACATATCCTTCCTCAAGACAGCCACCATACCTACCTATTATGGCATTTCCATAGCCATTCCGAGACATATTGCCATGTAAATTTCCACCGTTCCGTTTATTATGACACACATCATCATTTTTTTATACATGTCGCTCTTGATTCATCGCACATCCCGGTACACCGTCGGAGGCATTCACATAGAGTCATATTTCTATTCTAGTATCAAGTTGTAATTTTCGAGTTGTAAGTAAATAAAAGTGTGATGATCTTCATTATTAGAGCATTGTCCCATGTGAGGAGAAAAAAGAGAAAGGCCAAAAAAAGGAGAAGGCCCAAAAAAGAGAGAAAAAAATAAGAGAAAAAGAGAGAAGGGACAATGTTACTGTCCTTTTTGCCACACTTGTGCTTCAAAGTAGTACCATGATCTTCATGATAGAGAGTCTCCTATGATATCACTTTCATATACTAGTGGGAATTTTTCATTCTAAAACTTGGCTTGCATATTCCAATGATGGGCTTCCTCAAAATGCCCTAGGTCTTCATGAGCAAGCAAGTTGGATGCACACCGACTTAGTTTTATTTTTGAGCTTTCTTAAACTTATAGTTCTACTGCATCCGTTGCATAGTAATCCCTACTCACTCACATTGATATCTATTAATGGGCATCTCCATAGCCCGTTGATACGCCTAGTTGATGTGAGACTATCTCCTTCTTTTTATCTTCTCCACAACCACCGTCTATTCCACCTATAGTGCTATGTCCATGGCTCACGCTCATGTATTGCGTGAAAGTTGAAAAGGTTTGAGAACATCAGAAGTATGAAACAATTGTTTGGCTTGTCATCGGGGTTGTGCATGATTTGAATATTTTGTGTGATGAAGATGGAGCATAGCCACACTATATGATTTTGTAGGGATAAGCTTTCTTTGGCCATGTTATTTTGACAAGACATAATTATTTGTTAGTATGCTTGAAATATTATTGTTTTTATGTCAATATTAAATTTTTGTTTTGAATCTTACGGATCTGAACATTCATGCCACAATAAAGATAATTACATGGATAAATATGTTAGGTAGCATTCCACATCAAAAATTCTAGTTTTATCATTTACCTACTCGAGGACGAGCAGGGATTAAGCTTGGGGATACGTCTCCAACGTATCTATAATTTTTTTATTGTTCCATGCTATTATATTATCTGTTTTGAATGTTTTATATGCATTAATATGCTATTTTATATGATTTTTGGGACTAACCTATTAACCTAGATCCCAGTGCCGATTTCTATTTTTTCCTTGTTTTAGAGTATCGCGGAAAAGGAATACCAAATGGAACAAAACTTTTGCGATGGTTTTTCTTGGACTAGAAGACACCCAGGAGACTTGGAGTGCAAGTTAGAAGAGCCACGAGGCAGCCACAAGGATGGATGGCGTGCCTAGGGGGTAGGGCACGCCCCCGCCTTATGGGCCCCTCGGTAACCCCCTGACCTAGATCTTCCTCCTATATGTATTCTCAAATACCCCAAAAACTTCCAGCCACAAAACCACTTTTCCACCACCGCAACCTTCTGTACCAGTGAGATCCCATCTTGGGGCCTTTTCCAGCATCCTGCCGGAGGGGGATTCGATCATGGAGGGCTTCTACATCAACACCATTGCCTCTCTGATGAAGCGTGAGTAGTTTACCACAGACCTACGGGTCCCTAGCTAGTAGCTAGATGGATTCTTCTCTCTTTTATTCTCAATACCATGTTCTCCTAGATGTTCTTGGAGATCTGTTCAATGTAATACTCTTTTGCGGCGTGTTTGCCGAGATTCAATGAATTGTGGATTTATGATCAACTTATCTATGAACATTATTTGAATCCCCTCTGAATTCTTATATGCATAATTTGATATCTTTGCAAGTCTCTTCGAACGATCGATTTGGTTTGGCAAACTAGACCGGTTTTTTCTTGCAATGGGAGAAGTGCTTAGCTTTGGATTCAATCTTGCAGTGCTCGATCCTAGTGACAGAAGGGGAACTGAGACGTATAGTATTGTTGCCATCGAGGATAACAAGATGGGGATTTCATCATATTGCTTGAGTTAATCCCGCTACATCACGTCATCTTACTTAATGCGTTAGTCTGTTCTTATGAACTTAATAGTCTAGATGCAGGTAGGAGTCGGTCGATGTGTGGAGTAATAGTAGTAGATGCAGAATCGTTTCGGTCTACTTGACACGAATGTGATGCCTATATTCATGATCATTTCCTTAGATATCGTCATAACTTTGCACTTTTCTATCAATTGCTCAGCAGTAATTTGTTCACCCATCGTAATAATTTCTATCTTGAGAGAAGCCTCTAGTGAAACCTATGGCCCCCGGGTCTATTTTCCATCATATAAGTTTCTGATCTATAATTTTAGTTTCCGATTTACTTTCTTTGCAATCTTTTACTTTCCGTTCCATAAACCAAAAATACCCAAAATATTATTTTACCATTTATCCATCTATATCAGGTCTCACTTTGCAAATAACTGTGAAGGGATTGACAATCCCTTATCGCGTTGGGTGCAAGTTGGTGTTTGTTTGTGCAGGTATTCGGTGGCTTGTCGCGTTGCCTCCTACGGGATTGATACCTTTGTTCTCAAAACTGGGGAAATACTTACTCAAGTTTGCTGCATCACCCTTTCCTCTTCAAGAGAAAAACCAACGCAAGCTCAAGAGGTAGCATTGGGAAGGGCCGGCCTGTCAAATTACTCCATTTTAGCAGGAATTAATGACCTACTAACATGCATATTAGCTTGAATTCAAGGATGTTATGGGGGCCAGGGCCCTTGCTGGCACCCCTGTCTCTACCACTTGTGATGAGGAGAGGAACTGTGAAGTAATTTTCTAGTGGATAGTTTTTATAGCCCAGTGCTAAGTGTGAACACATTTAGGTTTGATCGGTGTGGATAGATTTGCTACTTATTGCATTGTAATCTAGAATGTGACGAGAAACAAGGTCAAAATTTATTGATGGTTCTGGGCTCGAAGCTCGAAACACAACTCCATATGGTTGTCTATTTCTGTTGTTCTAGCTCATCACAAACAGTTCTTCTGGATCAACCGTATGCCACGCATCGCACACACATCGAAAGCCCAAATGGGTTCCCGGATGGTGCACGTGGGCCCACGTTCTCAGATGTACAAGTACGTGTCTGCCCACTATCACACACGGTCCAAATAACACCATCGTGTCCGATGGATGCGCCTTCGCGCCTACCAGGGGTGCCAGAAGGTTGACCAGAATTGCAATATGCAGGTGTGGTTACTCGCCGTTGAGGCGGCCGCGGCGCGCTCTACTCGCTGTTGAAGCGGCCACGGCGTGCTCTGCCCATGTACGTCCGCGCATTTTGCTCCCCATTGAGGCAGCCACGGCGCGCTCCGCCCTGGCGTCTCTCTGATTGCTCTACTCGCCGTTTAGGCTCCCTTGGGTCGCATCCCTCTGCACGCTCTGCTCACCGTTTAGGTGCCAAGGCTTGCTCGGGTCGCGTCCCTCCACGCGCTCTTTGCTAGCGGTTTGGGCCGTCGCACGACCACGTTGGGGACGTGATACGTCTCGAACATATCTATAATTTTTGATTGTTCCATGCTGTTATATTATCATTCTTGGATGTTTTATAATCGTTTTATAGTCATTTTATATCATTTTTTCGTATTAACCTATTGACATAGTGCCAAATGCCAGTTGTTGTTTTTTGCATGTTTTTTACATCATAGGAAATCAATATCAAACGGAGTGCAAATGCAGTGAAAGTTTTTGTGGATTTTTTTGGACTAGAAGACATCCAATGGGCCGAAGAAGCGCCTGGGGGGTGCTCTGAGGGGAGCACAACCCACCAGGGCACGCCTGGATGCCCAGGCGTGCCCTGGTGGGTTGTGCCCACCTCGGGTGCCTCCCGAACCAACTCTTTGCTCTATAAATACCCCAATATTCTAGAAACCCTAGGGGAGTCGACGAAAATCAATTCCAGCCACTGCAGAGTCCAGAAACATCAGATCCAATCTAGACACCATCACGGAGGGGTTCATCATGCCCATTGGTGCCTCTCCGATGATGCGTGAGTATTATTTTGTAGACCTTCGGGTCCGTAATTAGTAGCTAGATGGCTTCCTCTCTCTTTTGATTCTCAATACAATGGTCTCTTGGAGATCCATATGATGTAACTCTTTTTGTTGTGTGTTTGTTGGGATCCGATGAACTTTGAGTTTATGATCAGATCTATGTTTTTATCCATGAAAGTTAATTGAGTCTTTTGATCTCTTATATGCATGATTTCTTATAGACTCATATTTCTTCTCCGATATTTGGGTTTTGTCTAGCCAACTTGATCTATTTATCTTGCAATGGGAAGAGGTGCTTTGTGATGGGTTCGATCTTACAGTGCTTGATCCCAGTGATAGAAGGGGAACTGACATGTATGTATTGTTGCCATTGATGATAACAAGATGGGGTCTATTTATACATAAATAGATCTTGTCTACATCATGTCATCATTCTTATTGCATTACTCCATTTCTCCATGAACTTAATACACTAGATGCATGCTGGATAGCAGTCGATGTGTGGAGTAATAGTAGTAGATGCAGGAAGGAATCGGTCTACTAATCTTGGACGTGATGCCTATATAATGATCAATGCCTGGATATCGTCATGATTATTTGAAGTTCTATCAATTGCCCAACAGTAATTCGTTTACCCACCATTTGCTATTTTTATCGAGAGAAGCCACTAGTGAAAACTACGGCCCCCGGGTCTCTTCTTTAATATATTTGCCTTTGCAATCTATTTTCCTTTGCTTTTATTTTCATATCTATTAAAACAAAAATACAAAAATACCTTGCTGCAATCTATTTTATCCAAGATCTATTTTATCCTATCTATCATATTTTTATCACATCCGTTTGCCAATTTCTGGCGTCGTTACCCGAAAGGGATTGACAACCCCTTTAACATGTCAGGTTGCGAGTATTTGTTATTTGTGTGTAGGTGTTGTTTACGTAGTGTTGCTTGGTTGTCCTACTGGTTCGATAAACTTGGTCTCATCACTGAGGGAAATACCTACCGTCGTTGTGCTGCATCATCCCTTCGTCTTTGGGGAAATACCGACGTAGTTCTACCAGACATCAAAAGGAATTTCTGGCACCATTGTCAGGGAAACATCATCAACATCTACCAGGTTCCTAATCACAAATCTCATCTCCTTGCAATTTACATTATTTTCCATTTGCCTCTCGTTTTCCTCTCCTCCACTTCACAAAAAATTGCCATTTTATTCGCCCCCTTTTGCCTTCGCCGTTTTCTTGCCAGATCTATTTTTGAGTGCAATCTTGTTGCGTAGTCACCATGACTCAAGAGAACACCAAGTTGTGTGATTTCTCAAATACCAACAACAATGGTTTTATTGGCACTCCGATTGCTCCTCCCGCCACTAGTGCGGAATCTTGTGATATTAATACTGCTTTGCTGAATCTTTATATGAAAGATCAATTTTCTGGTACTCCTAATGAGGATGTCGCATCCCATCTTAACAATGATGTGGACAATGATGTTGTGAAGATGAAATTATGCGACATGCAAAAGAAAAAAAGATGTGGATAATGATGTTGTGAAGATGAAATTATTTCTGTTTTCTTTGCATGATTCTGCAAAAATTTGGTTTTCTTCTTTGCCCCGCAATAGTATCGATTCGTGGAATAAGTGCAAGGATGATTTTATCACTAAGTAATTTCTATTCGCAAAAATTATTTCCCTTAGAACCCAGATCATGAATTTCAAGAAACTTGAACATGAGCATGTTGCACACTTCTGGGAAAGGATGAAAAGGATGATAAGGAATTGCCCAACTTATGGGTTAAATCTTTGGATGATCATACAAAAAATTTATGTGGGGTTGAATTTTGTTTCTCGTATCTTCTAAATTCCGCCGCGGGTGGTACTTTTATGGAAATTACATTGGGTGAAGCTACCAAATTGCTTGATAATATTATGGCAAATTATTGACAATGGCATACCGAAAGAGCTCCTACTAGTACAAAAGTTAATTCGGTTGAAGAAATTTCTTCTTTGAGTGAAAAAGTTGATGCTCTTATGAAATTGGTTGCTAGTAAAGTGCTCCTACTGATTTCAATGATATGCCTTTGTATACTTTGATTGAGCAAAATAGTGATGTTGTAGATGTGAATTTTATCTCGCGAAACAATTTCAATAACAATGCTTATAGAGGTAATTTAATCCTAGGCCTTTTCCTAGTAATTCCTCTAATAATTATGGTAATTCCTATGGCAATCCTTCTTATAATAATGATAGGAACACCTCTTCTCTTGAGAATAATATTAAAGAATTTATCAACACGCAAAAGGTTTTCAACGCTACAATGGAAGAAAACTTGAATAAGATTGATGATTTGTCTAGAAGTGTTGATAGAATTTCTCATGATGTAGAAAATCTCAAGATGAAAATTTTTGTGCCTAAGGTTGAGGAATCAATTAAAGTCTTTATGTTTCTATGGATGGAAGTAAGAGATGAACCTCTATGCTTAGAGCTAGAAGAGAATTTTTAGAAAAAGCGTTTTCTAGTGATTGCTTTCATAAAAGTGATGAAGATCTTAAAATGATTGGTGTTTCTTCTATTGATTCCTTTTTTAGTAAAATTAAGATTGATGAAAAAGGGACTGAAGAAGAGTTAACTTTATCTAGAAGGCGTCCCGATAATTCGGAGGGTGAAAATCTTGTTGAGAAAATTGTTAAAAGTGGGTTTGAAGAGGTCAAGACTTTAACTAGTGATGTGCCCACTCTTTTGGATTACAAAGACTTTAATTATAATATTTTCTCTTTTATTGATTGTATTTCTTTGTTACAATCCATGATAAATTCCCGCCATGCTTATGAACAAAATAAAGCTTTTACTAAACATATCGTGGATGCTATGATGAAAGCTTTAGAAGAAAAATTGGAATTAGAAGTTTCAATTCCTAGAAAATTATATGATGAGTGGTAAACTACTATCAAAGTCAAGATTAAAATTTTTGAGTGTTTTGCTTTAAGTGACTTGGGTGCTAGTGTTTCTACACTTCCGAAATCTTTATGTGATGTGCTTGGTCTTACCGATATTGAAGAGTGTTCTTTAAATTTGCACTTGGCAGATTCTACTATTAAAAGGCCTTTGGGAAGAATTAATGATGTTCTTATTCTAGCAAATAGGAATTATGTGCCCATAGATTTTATTGTTCTTGATATTGATTGCAATATGTCTTGTCCAATTATTCTTGGTAGACCGTTTTTACACACTCTCAGTGCCATGATTGATATGAAAGAAGGCAATATTAAGTTACAATTTCCACTAAGGAAGGGTATGGAACATTTCCCTAGAACAAGAATTAGGCCACCATATGAATCAATCATGAGGGCATCTTATGGATCTAGGAACAAAGATGACAAAACTTAGATCCTTGCTTTATGCCTAGCTAGGGGCGTGAAACAATAGCGCTTGTTGGGAGGCAACCCAATGAATAAAATTTATTTTTGCTTTTTCTTCCTATTGTTGAGTGTTAGCACAATTATGCTACTGCTATGATTGTGTTTTTTGTGTTTTAGTTAGTGTTTTTGTCAAGTAAAGCCTTTAGGATCTTCTTGGGTGATAGTTGACTTGATCTTGCTGAAAACCAGAAACTTTTGTACTCACGAAAATAATTTTCATTTTTAGAGCGTGATAAAATACCAATTATTTTTTAAGAAGATTAATATAAAAATTTCCCAGGTCTTCCTAATTTTCAGATTTTTTGGAGTTACAGAAGTATTCGAAATACCCAGATTGCTACAGACTGTTCTGTTTTTGATAGATTTTGTTTTCTTTGCGTTGTGTGCTTGTTTTGATGATTCCATGGTTTTCTTTGAAGACTTTTTCCATAGAAAAGTTGGAATACAGTAGATATAATGCAAAAATAAAATATGAATTGGTTTTCAACAATACTTATAGTAGTGATTTGTTTTCTTATACTAACGGATCTCACGAAGGTTTTGTTGAGTTTTGTGTGATTGAAGTTTTCAAGTTTTGGGTGATGTTACGATGGATGAAGGAATAAGGAATAAGAAGAGCCTATGCTTGGGGATGCCCATGGCACCCCAAGCTATTATACAAAGAGAAGCAAGCAACTAAGCTTGGGGATGCCCCGAGTGGCATCCCCTCTTTCTTCTAACGACCATCGGTATTTTACTCGAATCTATATTTTTATTCGTCACATACAATGAGTTTTGCTTGGAGCGTCTTGTATGATATGAGTCTTTGCTTGTTTTTATTTGTGTTTTAAGTCTTGAATCCTTTCTGGACACACCTATTTGAGAGAGCCAAAATTATGCCATGACTTGTTAGAATTGCTCTCTATGCGTCACTTAAATCTTTATGAGCTATGGAATTGCTCTAGTGCTTCACTTATATCTTTTTGAGCATGGTGTGCTTTAGTATTTTTGAAGAAATGCTCTCTTGCTTCACTTAGATTTATTTGAGAGTTAGTAATTTTTTTAAGAAATTATCTCTTGCTTCACTTAAAATAATTGGAGAGAAATAAATATTATGCTCATGATCTTCACTTATATTTGTTTGAGCTTATCAAAAGCAACACATGAAAAATTAGTTCCAAAGTGATAGACATCCATGAAGGATATAATAAAAACTTTCATGAAGATCATTGGACAAAATAAACTTGATTCCTTGTAATAGTTTTGAGATATGATGTTGTGATATGTGAGTCATGTTGATGAGTAATTATGCTTTAGTAAGAATATTGGTGTTAAGGTTTGTGATTCCCTATGCAAGCACGAAAGTCAATAGTCATGCAATGAAATTACATCCTACTTGTGGTGCATTATTTGGTGTTAATTATGCTTAATGCTCGCTTATGAGGTTATTTGTTTCTTGGTTGGTCGCTTCTCAATCTTTTGCTAGCCTTCATTTTGCACTAAGTATGATCACTACTTGTGCATCCAAAATCCTTTAAACCAGTTTTGCCACATGAGTCCACTATACCTACCTATATGCGGTATTATTTTGCCATTCTAAGAAAATTTGTATGTGCCATCTCTAATTTTCAAAATAAATTTCTCTTTTGTGTGCTCGTACTGCTCGCGAGACGGTGATGGGTGGCCAATATTTTCCATGCTAGATGTGTTATTCTCACGATGCGTGTTTATTCACTTGTCATTGCACGATAGTAAGGCAAAGGTATTAGGGATGCCCAGTCCCGAAATGAAAAATGAATTTACTTTATGTTGTCAAGTAATAAATTCCTTGGAAAGTGTTGGTATGGAAGGCACCCGTGGATACGGTTAGCCATGGAAAGTGAAAGTATGGTGGAAAAAGGAATCTTTATTTTCTATTTGGGAACCGCCTATGATATATCTAGCATGGAAAGTGTTGGAAACTCTAAGTCGTTTTCGTTGGTGGGAAAAGTATGCCTACAAAAAAATTATCTCTCAATTTTTTCTTTGAGCTCTGGCACCTCTACAAATCCCTACTTCACTGTAGGAATCAGGCACTTTGCCGTCCGCCATGGCGGACGACAAAGGCATACCTGGCGGACGGCAAAGGCCTTCGCCGTCCGTCAGCAGACGGCAACAGGTCCGGCTGATTAGGCTACAATGAAGGCTTCTTGGAGTTCAAGGAGTATATATTCAAATAATATTACTATAGGCATGAGTTTATTTATTTTTCTGATAGGCCTGCCTGGTTGAGTCCCTTCCATGATAGTTGTGCAAGTTTGTATATTGTGACCTTTAAGCTGACAGCATGAGTAAGTTACTGTTGACTTTGTTATTATTTCTTCTACTAATCCTTTCTACCTTCCCATCTTCTTTGCTCTGCCTTTAGATTTTATATATTCTAGATCAAGGATTATTCTTCTTTCAAGTTGTCCTTCAGATTGTTGTGAGACAGTGTTGTTTGATTTTTCAGAAGCTTCATCATGAGGTGTTGCTAGCACCAGCTTTTCTACCCTGTCAATCTCAATTTCTGACCCTAAACTAGTTGTAATGACTAATCCTGAAAGTTCAAGGAGTATTGCATTCACTACCAACAACTGAACCACCACCACCACCAATAGAACCATGATCAGCATCGTCAAGGACATCAACTTCAGCAGCACCACCAATAATAGTCTTTGGCTGATCATAATAAGCCTAACAAGAACACAACGAATGAGATCACACACCTTCAAAAATAAATAAAATAAATTAACTAGAACATAGAGGAAAATAAAAAACAATGATAAAAACAGTGTCCTTGATGAAATGATCTGCAATCCTGAAATTCATGTTTCCCACAAAATCAAACATAGTATGCGCAACGACAAATCCTGCACTTGGAGTGTTACCACTAACTTACACAATGATGACGTTATCTACATCTCCAAAAGGAACATCAAGGAGAGCTCTGGAAACAATAGACATGTTGAAAACTGCACCTTTCTATAAAAAAGGATAAAAATAATCAAAATTACACACTGAACAAACAAAAATTGCACACTACACATAATATCAAGAACATAGATATGACCATGCAAACAAGACACAAGAAAAACACTACACCCATCCAATCTTTGTCACAAACCTTGGAACTCCCAAAAGAAGATCCACTGTCAGAACACTTGCACTTGACACTAGAAGAATGCTCCATAGCAATCTGAGCAACAAACAGAAAAATACTATAAATCAAAAAAAAAAATCATCGAAAAGGATGAAAACAGTATCACTTATACAAAAGTAAAATTACCTATCAGTCACATATCAAATTATAAACTGAGGACCAAAAGGCAACAAGCAAAAGAAAGCATGGAGAATAAGAAAAGGAAACCATGCAGCAGGAGAGTTAGAAAGAAGAAAGAGAGAAGGTTTAAAGCAGAAAAAAGGGGCAACATACTAGAAATTTGGGGAGTGGACACATAAACGTGGGGGAAGTGGTGTATGTTGAGGAAATTAGTGGGCTAACACAGTTCCTCTGACTGAAAAGAAAAATAATTACTCACACTCCAAAACATAGAAGTGTCAAAGGAAAAAACTAGACCAAAAAGGAAAGAGAAACTAAAATAATATAAGATACAACATAAATTTCATTAATTTAAAAGTTTTTAGTTCATGGTGAATAATTAAAAAACATGCGGGGGTCAATTTTTGATTGCTCCATAAATATTAAAGCAGACGAAAATAGTGAACCGCCAAAATTGCTTAAATCAATAAAATAAATAAATAACCAATAAAAAAAGACCACACTCAATGGTATATAAAGATCACTAACCGTTACAAAATAGTCATTTCTGAAACATTGCGAATAACAAACTAAAGTTTGACACATAAACCAGATACCTAACGAAAGATAAAAGGATACAAGACAAATACACCAACTGATAGTTCACTATGACATCGAGACAAAAAACTTCAAAAGCTAAATATCATCAACATAAATACTCTTAAAGACATGAGAAATTCTTCAAGTAGAACCACCAAGAAGATCAGTACAACCATTAGGACATGCACTATAGTGTTAGGATCATTTTCAACAGCTGAACTACTAGGCAGAGGGCGCATGATTTGAATCTTCCTGAAACCAAAAGAGTCACATTTGCAAGGCTTCAACTCAGACACTTTAGTAGCCATCATCAGTTCATAATTTTCACTGCCAATGCCTTGCTTGAAACTACGGCGATGTATAGTATCAACCCTGAAACGGTTGTCAAACTTAACCAAAACATGTTCTTTGATGTAATGATCAGCTACCTTAAAATATTGATCTCCAAAATAGTCAAACAATGCATACACAACACTAAATGATGCTACAAACATGATGTGAAAAAAGGGAAAACAAATAGATTGTCAACCACACCATAACTTAAACCAAGATGCTCCTTAGTTCCAACAACAACGTCAATAAATTCTGGTGATAGATCATACAAACTACAAAAAAATAGTAAAAACTTAACACAAATTTTTGAATGAACTGTAACCCTAATGATGGTGTCCAGGCCTAGGGGGTCCTAGCCCAACTGGACTAATGTATGGGCGGACTGCCAACCCACTAAGGAAGGAGGACTCTGGAGGCCTTCAAAGTGTTGCGACAGGAGACTTGGTGTGTACTTCAAGCATATCTGATTAAATTCGGCATGTAAATCCTTAGATGGCAACCGACCATGTGTAACCCAAGATACCTCTGGTGCCTATATAAACCAGAGGGTTTAGCTCGTAGAGGCCATCCATACACCCATTCATACATTCATCATACCCTAGGCTTTAAACCACAACTCACGATCTCATGGTAGATCTAGTCTATACCTTGATACTTCCATAATATAAGCAAGAGCAGGACATAGAGTTTTACCCCATAGAGAGGGCCCAAACCTGGGTAAACTTCATATGTGTTACTCTTGTTATCCATCGATGAGATCTAACAGCCCGGCCCCCTACCCGAGATCTGCCGGTTTTGACACCGACATTGGTGCTTTCATTCAGAGCACGATGTTTGATCACCTAGGGTCGATGGCTCATCTATAGATCAACAGTAGTATTGGATGTGGTGGCATCTTTGTCCCCGGACAACTTTTTGTTGGGAAACATAGCATGCAATTTCAAAAAAATTCCTACGCTCATGCAAGATCTCTCTAGGAGAAGCATAGCAACGAGAGGGGGAGAGTGTGTCTATGTACCCTCGTAGACCGAAAGTGGAAGCGTTTGACAAAGCGGTTGATGTAGTCGAACTTCTTCTCTTTCCGACCGATCAAGCACCGAACATACGACACCTCCGAGTTCTGCACACGTTCAGCTCAATGACGTCCCTCGAACTCTTGATCCATTAAAGTGTCGAGGAAGTAGATGAGTCTCGTTAGCACGATGGCTTGGTGATGGTGATGGTGATGTGATCCGCACAAGGCTTCGCCTAAGCACTACGAGAATATGACCGAGGGTGTAATCTATGGAGGGAAGCATCGCACATGTCTAACAGATATTGGTGTGTCTTCTAGGCACCTCCCCCCTCATATATATAGGTGGGAGGGAGAGGGAGTAGCCAAGGGGGCGCCCCAAGTAGGAGGAATCCTACTTGGGGGCCTTGTCCAATTTGCCCCCTTACCATAATTTCCGGAGGGGGGAGGAAGGAGGAGGGAGGAGGGAAGGAAGGGGGAGGCCTAATCCCTCCCTTTCCTTCTCTCTTCCCCTCTTTCCTTCCCATTCTGGTTCGACCTATATGGGGGGCACAACAGCCCCTGTTGGCTGCTGCGTTTCCCCTATTGGCCCATTAGGCCCATATCTTTGCCGGGGGTGCCCCGAATCCCTTCCGGTGACCTGATATGTACCCAATGCTCTCCGGAACACTTCTGGTGTTCGAATACTATCATCCTATATATAAATCTTTACCTCTCGACCATTTCAAGACTCCTCGTAATGTCTGTGATCTCATCCGAGACTCTAAACAACATTCGGTCACCAAATCACATAACTCATATAATACAAAATCGTCATCGAACGTTGAGCGTGCCGACCCTATGGGTTTGAGAACCATGTAGACATGACTGAGACACCTCTCTGTTCAATAACCAACAACGGAACCTGGATGCTCATATTGGCTCCTACATATTCTACGAAGATCTTTATCGGTCGAACCGTAAAGACAACATACGTTATTCCCTTTGTCATAGGTATGTTACTTGCCTGAGATTCGATCGTCGGTATCTTCATACCTAGTTCAATCTCGTTACCGGAAAGTCTCTTTACTCGTTTCATAATACATCATCTCACAACTAACTCATTAGTCACATTGCTTTCCAGGCTTGTTATGATATGCATTACCGAGAGGGCCCAGATATACCTCTGTGATACTCGGAGTAACAAATCCTAATCTCGATCTATGCCAACCCAACAAACACCTTTGGAGATACATGTAGATCATATTTATAATCACCCAGTTACGTTATGATGTTTGATAGCACACAAGGCATTCCTACGGTATCCGGGAGTTGCATAATCTCATAGTCGAAGGAATATGTATTTGGCATGAAGAATGCAATAGCAATAAAACTAAATGATCAATATGCTAAGCTTAATGATGGGTCATGTCCATCACATCATTCTCCTAATGATGTGATCCCATTATTAAATGACAACTCATGTCCATGGTTAGCAAACCTTAACCATCTTTGATCAATGAGCTAGTCAAGTAGAGGCTGAAGGAAATATGCCCTAGAGGCAATAGTAAATTTATTATTTATTTCCTTATATCATGATAAATGTTTATTATTCATGCTAGAATTGTATTAACCGGAAACATAATACATGTGTGAATACATAGACAAACAATATGTCACTAGTATGCCTCTACTTGACTAACTCGTTGAATCAAAGATGGTTAAGTTTCCTAGCCATAGACATGAGTTATCATTTGATTAAACGGGGTCACATCATTAGAGAATGATGTGATTGACTTGATCCATTCTGTTAGCATAGCACTTGATCGTTTAGTTTGTTGCTATTGCTTTCTTCATAACTTATACATGTTCCTATGACTATGAGATTATGCAACTCCTGTTTACCGTAGGAACACTTTGTGTGCTACCAAACATCACAAGTAACTGGGTGACTATAAAGGTGCTCTACAGGTGTCTCCGAAGGTACTTGTTGGGTTGGCGTATTTCGAGATTAGGATTTGTCACTCCGATTGTCGGAGAGGTATCTCTGGGACCACTCGGTAATGCACATCACTATAAGCCTTGCAAGCATATCAACTAATGAGTTAGTTGCGGGATGATGTGTCACGGAACGAGTAAAGATACTTGCCGGTAACGAAATTGAACTAGGTTTTGAGATACCGACGATCGAATCTCGGGCAAGTAACATACCGATGACAAATGGGAACAACGTATGTTGTTATGCGGTTTGACCGATAAAGATCTTCGTAGAATATGTAGGAGCCAATATGAGCATCCAGGTTCCGGTATTGGTTATTGACCGGAGACGTGTCTCGGTCATGTCTACATAGTTCTCGAACCCGTAGGGTCCGCACGCTTAAAGTTCGATGACGGTTATATTATGAGTTTATGTGTTTTGATGTATCGAAGGAGTTCGGAGTCCCGGATGAGATCGGGGACATGACGAGGAGTCTCGAAATGGTCGATACGTAAAGATCAATATATTGGACGATTATATTCGGACATCGGAAAGGTTCCGAGTGATTTGGGTATTTTCGGGAGTACCGGGGAGTTACGGGAATTCATATTGGGCCTTAATGGGCCATACGGGAAAGGAGAGAAAGGCCTCAAAGGGTGGCCGCACCCCTCCCCATGGGCTGGTCCGAATTGGACTAGGGACGGGGGCGCCCCCTTCCTTCTCCTTTTCCCTTCCCTTTCCTTCCCTCCTACTCCTACTACTTGGAAGGGCTCCTAGTTCTACTAGGAAAGGGGGAATCCTACTCCCGGTGGGAGTAGGACTCCCCTAGGGCGCGCATTAGAGAGGGCCGGCCCTCCCCCGCCTCCACTCCTTTATATATGGGGGCAGGGGGCACCCCAAAGACACAACAATTGATCGTTTGATCTTTGAGCCGTGTGCGGTGCCCCCCTCCACCATAGTCCACCTTGATATTACTGTAGCGGTGCTTAGGTAAAGCCCTGCGTCGGCAGAACGTCAACATCATCACCACGCCGTCGTGCTGATGAAACTCTCCCTCAACACTCGGCTGGATCGGAGTTCAAGGGACGTCATCGGGCTGAACGTGTGAAGACTCGGAGGTGCCGTGCGTTCGGTACTTGATCGGTCGGATCGTGAAGACGTACGACTACATCAACCGCGTTGTGCTAATGCTTCCGCTTTTGGTATACGAGGGTACGTGGACACACTCTCCCCTCTTGTTGTTGTGCATCACCATGATCTTGCATGTGCGTAGGAATTTTTAGAAATTACTACATTCCCCAACAGAGGCTCACTAGGGACTCAGTGTCTATGTATTCACACATGTGTTAAGGTTCCGGTTAATACAATTCTAGCATGAATAATAAACATTTATCATGATATAAGGAAATATAAAATAACAACTTTATTATTGCCTCTGGGGCATATTTCCTTCACTTTTCCCCTTTGGCAGTATTGTGTTGCATGCCGATCCAACCGGACATCTAGGCTATGTGGAGAATTTCACCCCAAACCAAGTCATCACATTCGGAAGTCTGGAGTACATCACGGATGCTCGAGGAGATCTGGTCCTCTCGGGGTGGACCTCGGATTAGTATGAACCCTCCGGCGCCGGCCTATGATGGGATCCTTGGATCCAACCTCCTCCCAAAGCCGACCCGGAGATAGACCAGATGATCAGTACATCCGGCTTGAACACTAGGTCCTTGGATGTTTCCTTTGTGCCAATCTTGTCTTCAGACCCAGCAACGTAGAGCGCACCACCAGCAATCGATGTAGTAACTACTCTTGCTACCCAAGGGTCGACCCTGAGCGAGCAAGAGGTCGGCGCCACTGTTGGAAATATGCCCTAGAGGCAATAATAAAAGCATTATTATTATATTTCCTTGTTCATGATAATTGTCTTTATTCATGCTATAATTGTGTTATCCGGAAATCGTAATACATGTGTGAATAACAGACACCAACATGTCCCTAGTAAGCCTCTAGTTGACTAGCTCGTTGATCAACAGATAGTCATGGTTTCCTGACTATGGACATTGGATGTCATTGATAACGAGGTCACATCATTAGGAGAATGATGTGATGGATAAGACCCAATCCTAAACATAGCACAAGATCGTATAGTTCGTTTGCTAGAGTTTTCCAATGTCAAAGTATCTTTTCCTTAGACCATGAGATCGTGTAACTCCCGGATACCGTAGGAATGCTTTGGGTATACCAAACGTCACAACGTAACTGGGTGACCATAAAGGTACACTATGGGTATCTCCGAAAGTGTCTGTTGGGTTGACATGGATCAAGACTAGGATTTGTCACTCCGTATGACGGAGAGGTATCATTGGGCCCACTCGGTAATGCATCATCATAATGAGCTCAAAGTGACCAAGTGTCTGGTCACAGGATCATGCATTACGGTACGAGTAAAGTGACTTGCCGGTAACGAGATTGAACGAGGTATTGGGATACCGACGATCGAATCTCGGGCAAGTAACATATCGATTGACAAAGGGAATTGCATATGGGGTTGATTGAATCCTCGACATCGTGGTTCATCCGATGAGATCATCGTGGAGCATGTGGGAGCCATCATGGGTATCCAGATCCCGCTGTTGGTTATTGACCGGAGAGTCGTCTCGGTCATGTCTGCTTGTCTCCCGAACCCGTAGGGTCTACACACTTAAGGTTTGGTGACGCTAGGGTTGTGAAGATATGTATATGCAGTAACCCGAATGTTGTTCGGAGTCCCGGATGAGATCCCGGACTTCACGAGGAGTTCTGGAATGGTCCGGAGGTAAAGAATTATATATAGGAAGTGCTGTTTCGGCCATCGGGACAAGTTTCGGGGTCACCGGTATTGTACCGGGACCACCGGAAGGGTCCCGGGGGTCCACCGGGTGGGGCCACCTATCCCGGGGGGCCCCATGGGCTGAAGTGGGAGGGGACCCAGCCCAAATTTGGCTGGGGCGCCACCCCCCAAGGGCCCATGCGCCTAGGGTTGGGGGGGAAACCCTAAAGGGGGCGCCCCCTTGCTTGGGGGGCAAGCCGCCCACCCTTGGCCGCTGCCCCCCCCCCCTAGTAGATTCCATCTACTAGGGCCGGCGCCCCCCCTAGCACCCCTATATATAGTGGGGGAGAGGAGGGACTTCATACCCCAGCCCCTGGCGCCTCCCTCTCTCCCCGTTATGTCTCCCTCTCGTAGTATAGGCGAAGCCCTGCTACTGTGATGCCCTGCATCCACCACCACGCCGTCGTGCTGCTGGATCTTCATCAACCTCTCCTTCCCCCTTGCTGGATCAAGAAGGAGGAGACGTCTCCCGTCCCGTACGTGTGTTGAACGCGGAGGTGCCATCCGTTCGGCGCTTGGTCATCGGTGATTTGGATCACGTCGTGTTCGACTACATCATCACCGTTCTTTGAACGCTTCCGCACGCGATCTACAAAGGTATGTAGATGCATCTGATGACTCGTTGCTAGATGAACTCCTAGATGGATCTTGGTGTAACGAGTAGGAAAATTTTTGTTTTGTGCAACGTTCCCCAACAGTGGTATCAGAGCTAGGTCTATGCGTAGTTCTTCTTGCGCGAGTAGAACACAATTTGTTGTGGGCGTAGATTTGTCAACTTTCTTGCCGCTACTAGTCTTTTCTTGCTTCAGCGGTATTGTGGGATGAAGCGGCCCGGACCAACCTTACACGTACGCTTACGTGAGACCGGTTCCACCGACTAACATGCACTAGCTGCATAAGGTGGCTGGCGGGTGTCTGTCTCTCCCACTTTAGTTGGAGCGGATTCGATGAACAGGGTCCTTATGAAGGGTAAATAGAAGTTGACAAATCACGTTGTGGCTTTAACGTAGGTAAGAAGACGTTCTTGCTAGAACCCTAATTCAGCCACGTAAAACTTGCAACAACAATTAGAGGACGTCTAACTTGTTTTTGCAGCAAGTGGTTTGTGATATGATATGGCCAAAGTTGTGATGAATGATGAATGATCTATATGTGATGTATGACATGTTCATGCTATTATAATAGAAATCACGACTTGCATGTCGATGAGTATGACAACCGGCAGGAGCCATAGGAGTTGTCTTTATTCTTTTATATGACCTGCTTGTCATGGAGAAACGCCATGTAAATTACTTTACTTAATTGCTAAACGCGTTAGCCATAGTAGTAGAAGTAATAGTTGGCGAGCAACTTCATGGAGACACGATGATGGAGATCATGATGATGGAGATCATGGTGTCAAGCCGGTGACAAGATGATCATGGAGCCCCAAGATGGAGATCAAAGGAGCTATGTGATATTGGCCATATCATGTCACATTTATTATTTGATTGCATGTGATGTTTATCATGTTTTGCATCTTGTTTACTTAGAACGATGGTAGTAAATAAGATGATCCCTCATAATAATTTCAAGAAGTGTTCCCCCTAACTATGCACCGTTGCGACAGTTCGCTGTTTCAAAACACCACGTGATGATCGGGTGTTTTATTCAGACGTTCACATACAACGGGTGTAAGACAGATTTACACATGCAAACACTTAGGTTGACTTGACGACCCTAGCATGTACAGACATGGCCTCGGAACACAGAAGACTGAAAGGTTGAGCATGAGTCGTATAGAAGATACGATCAACATGAAGATGTTCACCGGTGTTGACTAGTCCGTCTCACGTGATGATCGGACACGGCCTAGTTAACTCGGATCATGTAATACTTAGATGACTAGAGGGATGTCTAATCTAAGTGGGAGTTCATTAATTATTTGATTAGATGAACTTTATTATCATGAACTTAGTCTAAAATATTTTACAATATGTCTTGTAGATCAAATGGCCCACGTAGTCCTCAACTTCAACGCGTTCCTAGAGAAAACCAAGCTGAAAGACGATGGCAGCAACTATACGGACTGGGTCCGGAACCTGAGGATCATCCTCATAGCTGCCAAGAAAGATTATGTCCTACAAGCACCGCTAGGTGAAGCTCCCGTCCCACAGAACCAAGACGTTATGAACGCTTGGCAGACACGTGTTGACGACTACTCCCTCGTTCAGTGCGGCATGCTTTACAGCTTAGAGCCGGGGCTCCAAAAACGTTTTGAGAGACATGGAGCATATGAGATGTTCGAAGAGCTGAAAATGGTTTTTCAAGCTCATGCCCAGATCGAGAGATATGAAGTCTCCGATAAGTTCTTCAGCTGTAAGATGGAGGAAAATAGTTCTGTCAGTGAGCACATACTCACTATGTCTGGGTTACATAATCGCTTGTCTCAGCTGGGAGTTAATCTCCCGGATGATGCGGTCATTGACAGAATCCTCCAGTCGCTTCCACCAAGCTACAAGAGCTTTGTGATGAACTTCAACATGCAGGGGATGCAAAAGACCATTCCTGAGTTGTTCTCAATGCTGAAATCAGCGGAGGTAGAAGTCAAGAAGGAACATCAAGTGTTGATGGTCAATAAAACCACTAAGTTCAAGAAAGGCAAGGGTAAAAGAACTTCAAGAAGGACGGCAAGGAGGTTGCCGCGCCCGGCAAGCAAGCTGCCGGGAAGAAGCCAAAGAATGGACCCAAGCCCGAGACTGAGTGCTTTTATTGCAAGGGAAGCGGTCACTGGAAGCGGAACTGCCCTAAGTACTTAGCAGACAAGAAGGCCGGCAAAACAAAAGGTATATGTGATATACATGTAATTGATGTGTACCTTACTAGTGTCCGTAGTAGCTCCTGGGTATTTGATACCGGTGCAGTTGCTCACATTTGTAACTCAAAGCAGGGGCTGCGGAATAAGCGGAAACTGGCAAAGGACGAGGTGACGATGCGCGTCGGGAATGGTTCCAAGGTCAATGTGATCGCCGTCGGCACGCTACCTCTGCATCTACCTTCGGGATTAGTTTTAAACCTTAATAATTGTTATTTAGTGCCAGTTTGAGCATGAACATTGTATCGGGATCTCGTTTAATTCGAGATGGCTACTCATTTAAATCCGAGAATAATGGTTGTTCTATTTATATGAGAGATATGTTTTATGGTCATGCTCCTATGGTGAATGGTTTATTCTTTATGAATCTCGAACGTGATGCTACACATGTTCATAATGTGAGTACCAAAAAATGTAAGGTTGATAATGATAGTCCCACATACTTGTGGCACTGCCGCCTTGGTCACATAGGTGTCAAACGCATGAAGAAGCTCCATGCAGATGGACTTTTAGAGTCTCTTGATTATGAATCATTTGACACGTGCGAACCATGCCTTATGGGTAAAATGACCAAGACTCCGTTCTCAGGAACAATGGAGCGAGCAACCAACTTATTGGAAATCATACATACTGATGTGTGCGGTCCAATGAGTGTTGAGGCTCGCGGTGGCTATCGTTATGTTCTCACGCTCACTGATGATTTAAGTAGATATGGGTACATCTACTTAATGAAACACAAGTCTGAAACCTTTGAAAAGTTCAAGGAATTTCAGAGTGAGGTTGAGAATCAACGTGACAGGAAAATCAAGTTTCTACGATCAGATCGTGGAGGAGAATACTTGAGTCACGAGTTTGGCACACACTCAAGAAAATGTGGAATAGTTTCACAACTCACGCCGCCTGGAACACCTCAGCGTAACGGTGTGTCCGAACGTCGTAATCGCACTCTATTAGATATGGTGCGATCTATGATGTCTCTTACCGATTTACCGCTATCTTTTTGGGGCTATGCTTTAGAGACTGCTGCATTCACTTTAAATAGGGCTCCGTCGAAATCCGTTGAGATGACACCGTATGAATTATGGTTTGGGAAGAAACCTAAGCTGCCGTTTCTAAAAGTTTGGGGATGCGATGCTTATGTCAAGAAACTTCAACCTGAAAAGCTCGAACCCAAGTCGGAAAAATGCGTCTTCATAGGATACCCAAAAGAAACTATTGGGTACACCTTCTACCTCAGATCCGAAGGCAAGATCTTTGTTGCCAAGAATGGGTCCTTTCTAGAGAAAGAGTTTCTCTCGAAAGAAGTAAGTGGGAGGAAAGTAGAGCTTGATGAAGTATTACCTCTTGAACCGGCAAATGGCGCAACTCAAGAAAATGTTCCTGAGGTGCGTGCACCGACTAGAGAGGAAGTTAATGATAATGATCAAGATACTTCTGATCATGCTCCTACTGAAATTCGAAGGTCCACAAGGACACGTTCTGCACCAGAGTGGTACGGAAACCCTGTCTTGGAAATCATGTTGTTAGACAACGGTGAACCTTCGAACTATGAAGAAGCGATGGCGGGCCCGGATTCCGACAAATGGCTAGAAGCCATGAAATCCGAGATAGGATCCATGTATGAAAATGAAGTATGGACTTTGACTGACTTGCCCGTTGAACGGCGAGCCATAGAAAATAAATGGATCTTTAAGAAGAAGACAGACGCGGATGGTAATGTGACCATCTATAAAGCTCGACTTGTCGCTAAGGGTTATCGACAAGTTCAAGGGGTTGACTACGATGAGACTTTCTCACCGGTAGCGAAGCTAAAGTCCGTCCGAATCATGTTAGCAATTGCCGCATTCTACGATTATGAGATATGGCAAATGGACGTCAAAACGGCATTCCTTAATGGTTTCCTTAAGGAAGAATTGTATATGATGCAGCCGGAAGGTTTTGTCGATCCTAAGAATGCTGACAAGGTGTGCAAGCTACAACGCTCGATTTATGGGCTGGTGCAAGCATCTCGGAGTTGGAACATTCGTTTTGATGAGATGATCAAAGCGTTTGGGTTTACACAGACTTATGGAGAAGCCTGCGTTTACAAGAAAGTGAGTGGGAGCTCTGTAGCATTTCTCATATTATATGTGGATGACATACTATTGATGGGAAATGATATAGAACTCTTGGACAGCATCAAGGCCTACTTGAATAAGAGTTTTTCAATGAAGGACCTTGGAGAAGCTGCTTATATATTAGGCATCAAAATCTATAGAGATAGATCGAGACGCCTCATAGGTCTTTCACAAAGCACATACCTTGATAAGATATTTAAGAAGTTCAATACGGTTCAATCTAAGAAGGGGTTCTTGCCTGTGTTACAAGGTATGAAATTGAGCTCAGCTCAATGTCCGACCACGGCAGAAGATATAGAAGAGATGAGCGTCATCCCCTATGCATCAGCCATAGGTTCTATTATGTATGCCATGCTGTGTACCAGACCTGATGTAAACCTTGCCGTAAGTTTGGTAGGAAGGTACCAAAGTAATCCCGACAAGGAACACTAGACAGCGGTCAAGAATATCCTGAAGTACCTGAAAAGGACTAAGGAAATGTTTCTCGTTTATGGAGGTGACGAAGAGCTCGTCATAAAGGGTTACGTCGACGCTAGCTTCGACACAGATCTGGATGACTCTAAGTCACAAACCGGATACGTGTATATTTTGAATGGTGGGGCAGTAAGCTGGTGCAGTTGCAAGCAAAGCGTCGTGGCAAGATCTACATGTGAAGCGGAGTACATGGCAGCCTCGAAGGCAGCGCATGAAGCAATATGGGTGAAGGAGTTCATCACCGACCTAGGAGTCATACCCAATGCGTCGGGGCCAATCAAACTCTTCTGTGACAACACTGGAGCTATTGCACTTGCCAAGGAGCCCAGGTTTCACAAGAAGACAAGGCACATCAAGCGTCGCTTCAACTCCATTCGTGAAAATGTTCAAGATGGAGACATAGATATTTGTAAAGTACATACGGACCTGAATGTAGCAGATCCGTTGACTAAAACTCTCCCTAGAGCAAAACATGATCAACACCAGAATTCCATGGGTGTTTGATTCATCACAATGTAACTAGATTATTGACTCTAGTGCAAGTGGGAGACTGTTGGAAATATGCCCTAGAGGCAATAATAAAAGCATTATTATTATATTTCCTTGTTCATGATAATTGTCTTTATTCATGCTATAATTGTGTTATCCGGAAATCGTAATACATGTGTGAATAACAGACACCAACATGTCCCTAGTAAGCCTCTAGTTGACTAGCTCGTTGATCAACAGATAGTCATGGTTTCCTGACTATGGACATTGGATGTCATTGATAACGAGGTCACATCATTAGGAGAATGATGTGATGGACAAGACCCAATCCTAAACATAGCACAAGATCGTATAGTTCGTTTGCTAGAGTTTTCCAATGTCAAAGTATCTTTTCCTTAGACCATGAGATCGTGTAACTCCCAGATACCGTAGGAATGCTTTGGGTATACCAAATGTCACAACGTAACTAGGTGACCATAAAGGTAGACTACGGGTATCTCCGGAAGTGTCTGTTGGGTTGACATGGATCAAGACTGGGATTTGTCACTCCGTATGACGGAGAGGTATCACTGGGCCCACTCGGTAATGCATCATCATAATGAGCGCAAAGTGACCAAGTGTCTGGTCACGGGATCATGCATTACGGTATGAGTAAAGTGACTTGCCGGTAACGAGATTGAACGAGGTATTGGGATACCGACGATCGAATCTCGGGCAAGTAACATATCGATTGACAAAGGGAATTGCATACGGGGTTGATTGAATCCTTGACATCATGGTTCATCCTATGAGATCATCGTGGAGCATGTGGGAGCCATCATGGGTATCCAGATCCCGCTGTTGGTTATTGACCGGAGAGTCGTCTCGGTCATGTCTGCTTGTCTCCCGAACCCGTAGGGTCTACACACTTAAGGTTCGGTGACGCTAGGGTTGTGAAGATATGTATATGCAGTAACCCGAATGTTGTTCGGAGTCCCGGATGAGATCCCGGACGTCACGAGGTAAAGAATTATATATAGGAAGTGCTGTTTCGGCCATCGGGACAAGTTTCGGGGTCACCGGTATTGTACCGGGACCACCGGAAGGGTCCCGGGGGTCCATTGGGTGGGGCCACCTATCCCGGGGGGCCCCATGGGCTGAAGTGGGAGGGGACCCAGCCCAAAGTGGGCTGGGGCGCCACCCCCAAGGGCCCATGCGCCTAGGGTTGGGGGGGGGACGGGGAAACCCTAAAGGGGGCGCCCCCTTGCTTGGGGGGCAAGCCCCCCACCCTTGGCCGCCGCCCCCCTAGTAGATTCCATCTACTAGGGCCGGCGCCCCCCCTAGCACCCCTATATATAGTGGGGGAGAGGAGGGACTTCATACCCCAGCCCCTGGCGCCTCCCTCTCTCCCCGTTACGTCTCCCTCTCGTAGTATAGGCGAAGCCCTGCTACTGTGACGCCCTGCATCCACCACCACGCCGTCGTGCTGCTGGATCTTCATCAACCTCTCCTTCCCCCTTGCTGGATCAAGAAGGAGGAGACGTCTCCCGTCCCGTACGTGTGTTGAACGCGGAGGTGCCATCCGTTCGGCGCTTGGTCATCGGTGATTTGGATCACGTCGTGTTCGACTACATCATCACCGTTCTTTGAACGCTTCCGCACGCGATCTACAAAGGTATGTAGATGCATCTGATGACTCGTTGATAGATGAACTCCTAGATGGATCTTGGTGTAACGAGTAGGAATTTTTTTGTTTTCTGCAACGTTCCCCAACAGCCACGTCAAGTGGACCAGACAAATTGTTCCAGTTCAGTCCTACATACACACGGGTCCTGGATATCGAGGCGCTCTTGCAAATCAATGATGTGCTAGATAGCATCCAAAACATGGCGATCTCATCCGTTGTTTATGATCAGATCGGATGTAAGCCAACGATCGGGAAATTTTTATCCCACCCACCACCCATCTAGTCGCCACGGTGGAAGACCTGACTGATACGCCCAACCACAGCTTCGACGAGGCCACCGACATGGACAAAGACGTCGGCGGCGATTCCGGATCAGATTCACTCACGGCCATACCCCATACAAGAATTGGGTCGCAGCGTCCACATATGACGTGTACATGGTTGATACTCCAAAAGAAAAGTCTAAGGAGAAACCCAATGAAAACCCTAAGCATTTTCGCCCTAAAAGGCGATCCAAGGGTCACAAGGGAAGTAGCAACATGACCAGCACCTTGGGTGCCACCGATAATGGTGCTGCCCTTGAGGCCCTTAAGAACCTAGGCGAGGACATTCAAGCCTCCCCTACCCAGTTGAATGGGCCCGCTAGAACACCTGCAGAGGAAAACCTCGAGGACATGGGCACTTTCGACGATGAGTCGGACAAGGACTATATGCCAAAGTATGAAAACAATGTAAGCCTCGGACCCGAAGACTTCGTCGTGCCCATAAACCCATCTGAGCAAGTGCGGTTCTAGCGATAGCTAATTGCAACTGGGGGGGCATGAAAAGGAAGCAATAGTAGCTATACATTCATGAGAATGCACTCAATAACAAATGGATGCAAATCCTGGCACTTGAAGCAGACCTCGAGACCCAAGGCGTGGCCCCCAAGTCATTCCCAAAAAGGCGTCTGTTACCTGACTTCGACGACGAGACCACGGATAACGAGCCACTCATGCACGACCATGTAGGCCAAGATAAGCAACCACCTAGAGGGCGAGATTGGCCAACAGGGGCACCTAAGGTACCCCTTGTTAAAACCCACCCTCACGGCAAGACTACGGTCGAGCACCCAAAGACCTTCGATCTGCGTGATAAGCTATAGGCCAATAAGGCCCCTTCCCAATCCATTATGGGTCGCGGAGGCGCCTACCAGCTAGTCTGGACGGTTATGACGCTTGGCTGGACATGCACGAAAGGACCCGAGAACAAGTTTGACCTACAACCATGGCTCATGCTCAACGAGACACAACTCATTTTTGAGGGCCCGTGCATCCTGTATGTTTTACAGATGAGGTCATGGAGCACCTATTCCATGAAGAGTTCAAGCCCATCAACGTCGATCAATATGAAGGAACAACCAACTCATATATCTGGAAAGAGGATTTCCTTATCCAGATCCACATGGCCCGAGGATATGACCTCCATGCCATAAAATATCTACCCCTCAAGATCAAAGGACCGGCAAGGTATTGGCTTCACAGCCTCCCTGGAAATTCTATCAGAAGCCGGGAGGAGCTCGAGGAGGCTTTTAGGGACAATTTCCATGGTACCTATGTACGGCCCCCAGATGCCGATGACCTTAGCCATGTAGTCCAGAAGGAGGGCGAATCAGCTAGGAAATTCTGGAATCAGTTCTTAAATAAAAAGAACCAGATCGATAGATCGGAGAGAAATACAAAGCTATATTAGTCATGCATAAAAGAGTTCAGAGAAGACTCAAATAATATTCATAGATAATCTGATCATAAATCCACAATTCACCGGATCGCAATAAACTCACCGCAAAAGAACATTACATCAAATAGATCTCCAAGAACATCGAGGATAACATTGTGTTGAAGATCAAAGAGAGAGAAGAAGCCATCTAGCTACTAGCTATGGACCCGTAGGTCTGTGGCAAACTACTCACACATCATTCGAAGGGCAGCAAGGTTTGTGTAGAGGCCCTCCGTGATCGAATCCCCCTCCGGCGGAGTACCGGAAAAGGCCCCAAGATGGGATCTCACGAGAACAGAAGCTTGCGGTGGCGGAAAAGTATTTTTGGTGTGTGCTACCTCTTGAGCACTATGTTGGTTTTCCCTTGAAGAGGAAAGGGTGATGCAGAAAAGTAGCGTAAGTATTTCCCTCAGTTTTTGAGAACCAAGGTATCAATCTAGTAGGAGGCCACACGCAAGTCCCTCGTACCTACACAAACAAATAAGAACCTCGCAACCAACGCGATAAAGGGGTTGCCAATCCCTTCATGGTCACTTACGAGAGTGAGATCTGATAGAGATAATAATGATAGGATAAATATTTTTGGTATTTTTATGATATAGATTGAAAGTAAAGATTGCAAAATAAAATAGATTGGAAACTTATATGATGGAGAATAGACCCAGGGGCCATAGGTTTCACTAGTGGCTTCTCTCAAGATAGCATAAGTATTACGGTGGGTGAACGAATTACTGCCAAGAAATTGATAGAAAAGCGAATAATTATGAGAATATATAGTCATGATCATGTATATAGGCATCACGTCCGTGACAAGTAGACCAACTCCTACCTGCATCTACTACTATTACTCCACACATCGACCGCTATCCAGCATGCATCTAGAGTATTAAGTTCATAAGAACAGAGTAACGCCTTAGGTAAGATCACATGATGTAGACGGATAAACTCGAGCAATATGATATAAACCCCATCTTTTTATCCTCGACGGAAATAATACAATACATGTCGTTTCCCTTTCTGTCACTAGGATCGAGCACCGAAATATTGAACCCAAAGCTAAGCACTTCTTCCATTGCAAGAACGATCAATCTAGTAGGCCAAACCAAACTGATAATTCGAAGAGACTTCTAAAGATAACCAATCATGCATAAAAGATTTCAGAAAGAATCAAATATTGTTCATAGATAGACTTGATCATAAACCCACAATTCATCGGATCTCGACAAACACTCCGCAAAAGGAGTTACATTTAATAGATCTCTAAGAAGATCGAGGAGAACTTTGTATTGAGATCGAAAGAGAGAGAAGAAGCCATCTAGCTACTAGCTATGGACCCAAAGGTCTGAAGTAAACTACTCACACATCATCGGAGGGGCCATGGAGTTGATGTAGAGGCCCTCCGTGATCAATGCCCCCTCTGGCGGAGCTCTGAAAAAGGCCCCAACATGGGATCTCTTGGGTACAGAAGGTTGCGGCGGTGTAAATAGGGTTTCGTGGTGCTCCTGGATGTTTTCGAGGTATGTTGGGGATATTACTACTGGACGTAAACCGGCCAGGGGCAGCCGGGTTAACTCTATGAAGATTAGAGGCTCATAAAGACGTAAGGATGGTGGCGCTTTACAAAGGCCCAAGGCCCAAAGGCGGGTTAAGGCCTGTAGATGTAAACTGACTTTCTCATGTAACTTGTATTGTAAGATAGGGAGGATAGAGACCGAGTTGGACACATTGATGATCCGGCCCCGGGACTCTGTAAACCGATGGGAGTCGACCTATGTATATAAAGGGACGACCCGATGGCGGTTTAGGGACAACAGACAACAACTCGAGAGCCAGGCAAAGCGGATTCGCTCCCTGGTCATCGAAACCCCAGCAATACCAACACAACTAGACATAGGCTTTACCTTCATCGAAGGGGCCGAACTAGTATAAACTCTCGTGTCCCTTGTCTGGTTTAACCCCTTTAAGCTAACCCGTAGCGATGGCTCCACGACTAAGTCCTTTCACGAGCACATCTGCCGTGACAAAACCACGACAGGGTATGTGAACATATATAGGAGGAAGAAGTAGGTCGATTGAGCCACGAGGGGCCCACGAGGGCGGAGGGCGTGCCCAGGGGGGTAGGCGCGCCCCTGCCTCGTGGACTCCTCGTCCGTTTCTTGACGTCCACTCCAAGGCCTCCGGATGATGTTTGTTCCAAAAATCACGCTCCCAAAGGTTTCATTCCGTTTGGACTCCATTTGATATTCCTTTTCTATGAAACACTGAAATAGGAAAAAAAACAACAATTTGCATTGGGCCTTGGGTTAATAGGTTAGTCCCAAAAATAATATAAAAGTGCAAAATAAAGCCCATTAACATCCAAAACAGATAATATAATAGCATGGAACAATCAAAAATTATAAATACGTCGGAGACGTATCAGCATCCCCAAGCTTAATTCATGCTCGTCCTCGAGTAGGTAAATGATAAAAACAGAATTTTTGATGTGAAATGCTTTCTAGCATGTTCTTCAATGTATTTTTCTCTATTGTGGCATGAATGTTCAGATCCGAATGATTCAAGATAAAAGTTTATTGTTGACATAAAAATAGTAATAGTCCAAGTATGGTAATCAAGCAATTATGTCTTATCAAAATACCATAGCCAAAGAAAACCTATCCCTACAAAGTCATATAGTTTGGCCACGCTTCATTTTCATCACACAAAATGCTCCCATCATGCACAACCCCGATGACAAGCGAAGCAATTGTTTCATACTTAGCCTTTTCAATCTCTTTCAACTTTTACGCTATATATGAGCGCGAGCCATGGACATAGCACTATGGGTGGAATAGAATATGATGATTCAGGTTGTGTGAGAAGAGAAAAAGGGAGAAAGTCTCACATTGACTCAGCTAATCAATGGGATATGGAGATGCCCACCGATTGATGTCAATGCAGGGAGTAGGGATTTCCATGCAACGGATACACTAGAGCTATAAATATATGAAAGCTCATCAAAGGAACTAAGTGGGTGTGCATCCAACTTGCTTGCTCACGAAGACCTAGGGCATTTGAGGAAGCCCATCATTGGAATATACAAGCCAAGTTCTATAATTAATAATTCCCACTAGTATATGAAAGTGACAAAATAAGAGACTCTCTATCATGAAGATCATGGTGCTACTTTGAAGCACAAGTGTGGAAAAAGTATAGTAACATTGTCTCTTCTCTCTTTTTCTCTCATTTTTTTGTTTAGGCCTTCTTTTTTTTATGGCCTCTTTTTTTATTTTTTATTTTTCATCCGGTGTCTCATCCCGACTTGTGGGGGAATCATAGTATCCATCATCCTTTCCTCACATGGGACAATGCTTTAATGATGATCATCACACTTTTACTCACAACTCAAGAATTACAACTCAATACTTAGAACAAAATATGACTCTATGTGAATGCCTCCGTCGGTGTATCGGGATTGCGATGAATCAAGAGTGACACGTATGAAAAATTAAGCATGGTGGCTTTGCCACAAATATGATGTCAACTACATGATCATGCAAAGCAATATGACAAAGATGATGCGTGTCATAATAAATGGAATGGTGGAAAGTTGCACGGCAATATATCTCGGAATGGCTATGGAAATGCCATAATAGGTAGGTATGGTGGCTGTTTTGAGGAAGATATAAGGAGGCTTATGTGTGATAGAGCGTATCATATCACGGGGTTTGGATGCACCGGCGAAGTTTGCACCAACTCTCAAGGTGAGAAAGGGCAATGCACGGTACCGAAGAGGCTAGCAATGATGGAAGGGTGAGAGTGCTTATAATCCATGGACTCAACATTAGTCATAAAGAACTCACATACTTATTGCAAAAATCTATTAGTCATCGAAACAAATTACTATGCGCATGCTCCTAGGGGGATAGATTGGTAGGAAAAGACCATCGCTCGTCCCCGACCGCCACTCATAAGGAAGACAATCAATAAATACCTCATGCTCCGACTTCATCACATAACGGTTCACCATACGTGCATGCTACGGGAATCACAGACCTCAACACAAAAATCTACAAGTCATCAAAACCAAGCACTACATGCATGCTCCTAGGGGGATAGATTGGTAGGAAAAGACCATCGCTCGTCCCCGACCGCCACTCATAAGGAAAGCAATCAAAGAACACCCCGTGCTTCAAATTTGTCACATAACGTTTAGCATACGTGCAAGCTATGGGACTTGCCAACTTCAACACAATTATTCATCAATTTCACAATTTTTGAACTAGCACACCTCTAATATTACCACCTTTATATCTCAAAACAATCTATCAAGCATCCAACTTCTCTTAGCATTTAAAATTTATAACCAAAGTGAATTACCATGCTGTTCTAAAGGACTCTCAAAATAATATAAGTGAATCATGAGAGATCAATTATTTCTATAAAATAGAACCACCGCCGTCCTCTAAAAGATATAAGCGAAGCACTAGAGCAAAAATTATCCAACTCAAAAGATATAAGTGAAGCACATAGAGTATTCTAATAAATTCCAATTCATGTGTGTCTCTCCCAAAATGTGTGTACAGAAAGGATGATTGTGGTAAACTAAAAAGAAAATACTCAAATCATACAAGACGCTCCAAGCAAAACACATATCGTGTGGTGAATAAAAATATAGCCCCAAGTAAAGTTACCGATGGACGGAGAGGAAAGAGGGGATGCCTTCCGGGGCATCCCCAAGCTTAGGATATTGGTTGTCCTTGGATTTTACCTTGGGGTACCTTGGGCATCCCCAAGCTTAGGCTCTTGCCACTCCTTGTTCCATAATCCATCAAATCTTTACCCAAAACTTGAAAACTTCACAACACAAAACTTAAAAGAAAATCTCGTGAGCTCCGTTAGTAAAAGAAAACAAACCACCACTTCAAGGTACTGTAATGAACTCATTCTTTATTTATATTTTTGTTAAACCTACTGTATTACAAATTTTCTATGGTTTATAAACTCTATTACTAGCCATAGATTCATCAAAATAAACAAACAACACACGGAAAACAGAATCTGTCAAAACAGAATAGTCTGTAGTAATCTGTAGGTTTCGAATACTTCTGGAACCCCAAAAATTCTAAAATAAATTTATGGACGTGAGGAATTTATCTTTTAATCATATGCAAAAATAATTAACTAAATAGTACTCTCCAATAATAAATGGAAGCAATTCTCGTAAGCGCTAAAGTTCCTGTTTTTTACAGCAAGATCACAAAGACTTTCCCCAAGTCTTACCAAAGGTTCTACTTGGCACAAACACTAACTAAAAGCATAAAACCACATATAAACATAGGATAGATGGATTATTTGTTACTAAACAAAATCAAAAAGTAAGAAACAAAAATAAAATTGGGTTGCCTCCCAACAAGCGCTATCGTTTAACGCCCCTAGCTAGGCATAAAAGCAAGGATAGATCTAGGTATTATCATCTTTGGTATGCAATTCTTCAATAGAACACTCATAACCCTTAGGAGTTTCCTTCTTTATATTAATGATTAAACTCCTAAGCAAGAAATCAAGAAAATCATTTGCAGCAAAAGGTTCCTTAATGATAGTGAGAAAGTTGGGGCGAACACTAATGGATTTGAGACCCGCATTTTCCTTACTTGAAGTTTCACCCTTATTTTTAGGAACATACATAATTTTGGCAACTTTGGTAGGAGGATTTGAAGTGTTCCTTATGGCAGAAAAAGCGGACCCCAAGTTGGTAATAACCCCTCAAGTTTATCAATTCTAGTAGAATCTTGGTCTATTCTTTCATTAACCACGGGTTTTTTTCTTTAAAATATTTCAGAGTAACTCCTACCTTAGATCCATATTGGGTAATTTGGTTGTGGATCTTTTTATCCAAATTCTCAATCAATTCAATAGTGGCAACTTTATTTTCAATAATATCTAGCCTTTGCATAACATGTTCCAAAGTTAACATAGTTCCATTAACCAAGAGAGGTGGTGTGCCAAACAAATCTATCATAGCATTATAAGAATCAAAAGTGTGGCTACCCAAAAAAATTTCTCCGGTAATGGTATCAAGAATATATATATATATATATATTCCAAGGAATGATGCCTACATAAAAATTGCGAAGAAGAATGGAAGTAGATTGCTTCCTAGTAGATCTATTTTGCGCATTGCAAATTCTGAACCAAGCATCTTTTAGATTTTCTCCCTCCCTTTGTTTAAAATTAAGGACCTCATTCTCGGGAGATAAAGGGGTAGATAAAGGACTAGCCATAATGACGAAGAAAGCGAAAGAAAAGGCGAATGGAAAAAGGGCGAATAAAACAGCAAGGGTGAAGTGGGGGAGAGGAAAACGAGAGGCAAATGGCAAATAATGTAATGCGAGGGATAAGAGTTTGTGATGGGTACTTGGTATGTCTTGACTTGTGCGTAGACTCCCCGGCAACGGCACCAGAAATCCTTCTTGCTACCTCTTGATCACTGCTTTGGTTTTCCCTTGAAGAGGAAAGGGTGATGCGGCAAGGTAGCGTAAGTATTTCCCTCAGTTTTTGAGAACCAAGGTATCAATCTAGTAGGAGGCCACACGCAAGTCCCTCGTACCTACACAAACAAATAAGAACCTCGCAACCAACGCGATAAAGGGTTTGCCAATCCCTTCATGATCACTTACGAGAGTGAGATCTGATAGAGATAATAATGATAGGATAAATATTTTTGGTATTTTTATGATATAGATTGAAAGTAAAGATTGCAAAATAAAATAGATTGGAAACTTATATGATGGAGAATAGACCCAGGGGCCATAGGTTTCACTAGTGGCTTCTCTCAAGATAGCATAAGTATTACGGTGGGTGAATGAATTACTGTCGAGCAATTGATAGAAAAGAGAATAATTATGAGAATATCTAGTCATGATCATGTATATAGGCATCACGTCCGTGACAAGTAGACCAACTCCTACCTGCGTCTACTACTATTACTCCACACATCGACCGCTATCTAGCATGCATCTAGAGTATTAAGTTCATAAGAACAGAGTAACGCCTTAGGTAAGATCACATGATGTAGACGGATAAACTCGAGCAATATGATATAAACCCCATCTTTTTATCCTCGATGGCAATAATACAATACGTGTCGTTTCCCTTTCTGTCACTAGGATCGAGCACCAAAATATTGAACCCAAAGCTAAGCATTTCTCCCATTGCAAGAACGATCAATCTAGTAGGCCAAGCCAAATGGATAATTCGAAGAGACTTGCAAAGATAACTAATCATGCATAAAAGATTTCAGAGAAGAATCAAATATTGTTCATAGATAGACTTGATCATAAACCCACAATTCATCGGATCTCGACAAACACACCGCAAAAAGATTTACATTGAATACATCTCTAAGAAGATCGCGGAGAACTTTGTATTGAGATCCAAAGAGAGAGAAGAAGCCATCTAGCTACTAGCTATGGACCCGAAGGTCTGAAGTAAACTACTCACACATCATCGGAGGGGCCATGGAGTTGATGTAGAGGCCCTCCGTGATCAATGCCCCCTCTGGCGGAGCTCCGAAAAAGGCCCCAAGATGGGATCTCTTGCGTACAGAAGGTTGCGGCGGTGGAAATAGGGTTTCCTGGTGCTCTTGGATGTTTTCAGGGTATGTGAACATATATAGGAGGAAGAAGTAGGTCGGTTGAGCCACGAGGGGCCCACGCGGGGGGAGGGCGCGCCCCCTGCCTCGTGGACTCCTCGTCCGTTTCTTGACGTCCACTCCAAGTCCTCTGGATGATGTTTGTTCCAAAAATCACGCTCCCGAAGGTTTCATTCCATTTGGACTCCATTTGATATTCCTTTTCTATGAAACACTGAAATAGGCAAAAAAAACAACAATTTGCACTGGGCCTTGGGTTAATAGGTTAGTCCCAAAAGTAATATAGAAGTGTAAAATAAAGCCCATTAACATCCAAAACAGATAATATAATAGCATGGAACAATAAAAAATTATAGATACGTTGGAGACATATCAGTGTGCCCTCTGGTATAGGGGGGATATTTGGGTATTTAAGGAGCTGGAGTTAGGATTAGGAGAGCCACGGGGGGCCCACATGCTGTCAGCATTCTGGGAACCAGGGTGGCCAGACTTGCCTGCGTGCAGCCCACGGAGTGGCTCCTTCAATGGCCCGGTATGGCACGTCTCCAATACTATCAAGACAAGAGCCTCGCAAGGGTCCAACCCTCGTGAGGCGGACGACACCAAGACCTCCCGAGGGAGCGGCCTCCCCAGGCTGCCTCCTGAGGAGCGGAGATTTCTATGCAGGTACCCAACCTCATGAGGTTCAGATGACGCAAGCCATGACGACTAAGGCAGGCGGACACCAGTGGCTGCAGAGGAGGCAGCTTCCTCTTTGGTGCTAAGGAGGCAAGAGCAGGCATGGGTTCCCGAGGAATCTGGCAAAGGTTTCCATTCCGATGCTACGAGACCAAGACCACCAGCACGGCGGGACATGTGTCATCGCTGAGCCCACCTCTGCATCACGACCACAGCCTTTGCAGGCGAAGACCACCTCTCGTCAGGATAAGATGTACTACTTGTCCCATTTCAAATTGGCCACTATGGGATCCCTTCCCGCCTACGTTTTGGGGGAAGAGGACCAAGGCCACTATAAGTATAGGTTAGCCACCACCGTCGAGGGGGCCGACTCATTTCCCTCACCCCCGAACCTCGTGAGGTTGTTCATTCCTTGTACTAGTTCATCCTCAGCCCCTCGTGAGGTTAATCCACCACAAAGCAGGATTAGGGTCTTACACCGGAAGGTGGCCCGAACTTGGGTAGACTGTCGCATTCATCTTCGCCCTTGTTCACGTGAAACGAGCTAGGCCGTGGGGCGACGGGATGGTATGCTAGATAGGTTGAGTTCTTCACACATGCCCCAGAGTTCGAACCTTTCTTGGGGCTATGTAGCCTTGAATCCGACATTTGGCGTGCCAGGTAGGGGCATGTCGAAGCTTCTCTTCCACCGTTCACTTCGCCGCCGTTCCGTCGATCCTATGGCTGACGCTCGTTGTGTTCGTGTCGAGCACCAGGCCGCTCGTGTCGCTCAGACGACACCCATGGGCAACAACGCTCCTCGCCGGTCCGCCTCCCTGGTGGCTAACGCCGCCACTGACCCTGCTCCTCTCGAACAGCAGGACTCGTCGCTGCCACCGTCTATGCAACGCGATGGCCGTTGATACGTCTCCAACGTATCTACTTTTCCAAACACTTCTGCCCTTGTTTTGGACTCTAACTTGCATGATTTGAATGGAACTAACCCGGACTGACGCTGTTTTTAGCAGAATTGCCATGGTGTTATTTTTGTGCAGGAATGGAAGTTCTCAGAATGACCTAAAAATCCATGGAGACACGTTTTGGAATTAATAAAAAATACTGGCAAAAGGATCAGCATCAGGGGGCCCACACCCTGTCCACGAGGGTGCAGGGCGCCCCCCTAGGGCGCGCCCCCTGCCTCGTGGGCCCCCTGAGACTCCACCGGCCTCAACTCCAACTCTATATATTCACGTTTGAGGAGGAAAAAATCTGGGAGATGGATTCATCATGTTTTACGATATGGAGCCGCCCAAGCCCTAATCTTCATCGGGAGGGCTGATCTGGAGGCCGTTCGTGGCTCCGGAGAGGGGAATCCGTCGCCATCGTCATCATCAGCCTTCCTCCATCACCAATTTCATGATGCTCTCCGCCGTGCATGAGTAATCCCATCGTTGGCTTGCTGGACGGTGATGGGTTGGATGAGATTTACCATGTAATCGAGTTAGTTTTGTTAGGGTTTGATCCCTAGTATCCATTATGTTCTAAGATTGATGTTGCTATGACTCTGCTATGCTTAATGCTTGTAGCGACCAGACCTCAGATGGTCCAATCTCTGTGCTCAGGTGTCATCCCTGGATGAGTAATGCTGACACCACACAATACTTGAAGGATTTATAACAGAGTAGCAGTCACACACTTATTACATCGAGAGTCTCAAAAGAGAACTTATTACAATAAATATGGCTTAAGGCCATCTAATAAGGATAACAACGAAAGGCTTGGAACATAAGTGAGTCCATCAACTCCAACGGCATCACTGAGTATAGAACCACGACCTAAAAGCACCTTAGTCGTCGTTGGAAAAGTCTGCAACATTAACGTTGCAGCCCGAAACGGGTCAGCACATGGAATATGCTGGCAATGTAACACATAGAGAGTAATGGAAGAAAATAGGCTATACTATATGCATATTTGGCTGGTGGAAAGCTCTATGGTTACAGTTTTGCGTAAAGCCAATTTTTCCCTACTGCAAAGGAATAAATTTTATTTAACTATCATGGTAGTGTTAAACATTGAGAATGGTTGACAGCATTCTCAATCCCAATTAAACATCATCATTAAACAAAACCCAACAATATTTATTTTAGAGTAACATGATGAGATTCACATGATAATCCAGGTACTAGATACTCAAGATGTCCATAACCGGGGACACGGCTAACCATGATTAGTTTATACACTCTGCAGAGGTTTGTGCACTTTTCCCCACAAGACTCGGTCGCCTCCGTTTGATTTCTCACACTACATGGTGTTTGAGAAACGGATGACCGAGTCATAGTCTTTCAGAAGCGCTAGCACGTTACGATCGGATAGACCGTTACACCTACTTTCCCCTACATCTGCTAGTCTACCACTGTAAGAGTTCGCACGACTTAGTGAACTATGCTAGAGCCCATAGTAGCTTGTGGCTGCACACGGAAGTTTCTAGCATGAATAATCTCATGATCCCTTTGAGCCTGGGTGGCGGTCCAAAAGAAAACAGGCAATCGCTGGAATACCCAGGTGCCTCAATCCACCTAGATGTGTATTTAATTTGCCACCTTAGATAAACCATTTAATTAACAATCTCGCATCTGTCATGGATACACTCACCCAATCCACGTCTACTAGCATAGCATGGCATAATAAGCAAACGTAGAAGTAACTCCCAAAGGTTTGATGATAACATGTAATAGGTACTACCTCATCTACTTCCCAAACCCACAATTTAATTAGCTCCTAATCATGCAATGTGTGAGGATTGATCTAATGCAATAAAAACTGGGTTGTAGGAGGTATGATCAAAGTGTTACTTGCCTTGTTGATGATCCGCAAAACCTAGCGATTCGAAGTAGCAAGCGGCGTACTACGGGTACTCTATCACAAATAAACAAGCATACAATAAGTACTACACTAAAGCACACGTAAACTCAAACAAGAGATCTAACCAGAAAGTTCAACTTAAGAACTCCGATTGGCAAAAAGAATCAAATCAAACGAAGCAATGAAAAACAAACGGCAAAAGAAACAAGCTTCGTTTACTATTCTAGACTCTAGGGCAATTTTTACAGTGGCAAAAACTTGTTTGAGTTGGTTAAACGGAAAGAGGGTTTTGAGACGAAACTCCAGGCGCTTGAATCGCCTGATTTCGATAAACGAGCGAAAAGTTATACTAGAACGAAAATTGGATTAGGAATCGCGATTAGAAAATCACGGATTTAATCCGAGAAAAAGAAAGACGACGAATAGATTAACGAAGAACGTTCGTTAAGTGGGTCTACACGATGAACGCGTTCGTTAAAACAAACGAACGAGCGAACGCTCGCTAAATAAATAAATTGGAAAAACCGATCTATTTAAAAAAATGAAACTAAAAAAACAAACAAAACCGACGGAAAACCGATCGGTTTTTCATGAAAAACCGGCGGCGCGAGGTCTACCTCCGGCGACTCAGGCGAACGGTGGCGGCGGCGGTTTCGGCGATCGTCCGCGGCGGGCAGCGGGGCGTGCAGGCGGCGGCGCGGTGGCGGCACGGCGCGGCGGCGGCGACGCGGGGGTGGCGGCGGCGGCGCGGTGGGGCTAGGGTTAGGGTTTGGGGGCGGGGCGACTTGGGCTGGCTCGGGCCTCGGGCGGCACTATTTAAAGGCCCGGCCAGGCGGAGTCCTGGCCGGTTACGGCCCAAAGTCGGTACGGATTTTTTTAAAATAGTTACGCTCAGAAAAAAACAAAAGGAATACTAAACGGACTCCAAAAATCCCGAAATAAATTTTCCCCGGCTTCTAAAATCAAGCCGCACAGGATGAACATTTATTTGTGGTCTAAGTGCAATTTTAAAAAACACACATTTTTCCTAAATTCAAATAAAATTACAAAAAATCCCAAATAAAATCTTATTTGATTTTTTATTAAATCCTCAATATTTCTTTAGTTTGGGAAAGTCATTTTATTCCCTCTCTCATATTTTGATAATAGAAATAACTGAAGATAAAATAAATAAAATCAAATGATCCTATTTTCAAAATTTGAGAAAACTCAAATATGAAAATAACGAAATCCCCAACTCTCTCCGAGGGTCCTTGAGTTGCGTGGAATTTTCTAGGATCAACCAAAATGCAGTAAAATATGATATGCAAGGATGATCTAATGTATAACATTCCAAATTGAAAATTTGGGATGTTACAAACCTACCCCCCTTAAGATGAATCTCGCCCTCGAGATTCGGGTTGGCTAGAAAACAGGTGAGGGTGGTCCTTCAGCAATTCTTCCTCTCGCTCCCAAGTGGCTTCATCCTCCGTGTGGTGGCTCCACTGAACTTTGCAACACTTGATAACCTTGCTGCGGGTGACTCGACTGGCATACTCTAGAATCTTAACTGGTTTCTCCTCATAGGTCAAATCATTGTCCAACTGAATCGCTTCCAGTGGCACTCTATCTCTCAGCGGCATATCAGCCATCTCTGCATGGCACTTCTTCAACTGGGAAACGTGGAACACGTCGCGAACTCCTGACAATCCTTTGGGCAATTCCAACTTGTAAGCAACTTCTCCCATACGCTCCAAAACTTTGTATGGTCCCACAAAACGTGGCGCTAACTTTCCCTTAATTCCAAAGCACTTAACTCCTCGAAGTGGAGATACTCGAAGATAAACTCAGTCTCCGACTTTGTAAACTGTCTCCTTGTGTTTAGAATCTGCGTAGCTCTTCTGCCTGGATTGAGCTACCTTGAGCCTACCACAAATCAATTTCACTTTCTGATCAGACTCCTTAATCAGATCCGGTCCATACAACTGGCGGTCTCCAACTTCATCCCACGACAATGGGGTTCTGCACCTCCTTCCGTACAAGGCTTCAAAAGGGGCCATCTTCAAACTGGATTGATAGCTGTTGTTGTAAGAGAACTCTGCATGCGGCAAATTCTCGTCCCAACTAGATCCGTAATCTAGCACACAAGCTCTCAGCATATCCTCCAAAATCTGATTGATTCTCTCGGTCTGTCCATCTGTGTGTGGATGGAAAGCTATGCTGAATTCTAGCCTGGTACCCAAAGTTTCATGCAACTGATTCCAGAACTTTGAGGTAAATTGGGTTTCTCTATCTGATACAATGCTCCTTGGAACTCCATGCAGACATACGATTCTGGTCATGTATATATTTGCCAACTTTGCACTGGTATAGGTAGTCTTCACTAGAATGAAATGAGCTACCTTTGTCAAACGATCAACTACAACCCAAATCGAGTCATAGCCTGAACAAGTTCGGGGCAAACCCGTAATAAAATCCATGCCTAATTTATCCCACTTCCACTCGGGTATCGACAATGGTTGTAGCAATCCTGCTGGTTTCTGATGCTCAGCCTTTACTCTCTGACACACATCACAAACCACTACGTACTCCGCAATATCCTTCTTCATTCCAGTCCACCAGCAAAATATCCTTGAACTCCAGATACATCTTGGTATTTCCTGGGTGAATCGAATATGGTGAATCATGGGCCTCTTGCAGAATCAACTTCCTGATCTCCGGGTTATTAGGCACATAAACACGGTCTTCAAACCATAAGGTATCGTGCTCATCTTCACGAAATCCCTTATCTTTTCCTTTGCTAATTTTCTCCTTTATAGAGGCAATCTCCTTATCAGTCTTCTGGGCTTCTCTGGTCTTATCCATCAAGGTAGACTGAATCTCCAATGCTGCTACATAGCCTCTCCGGACTATCTCCAAACATAGCTCACGAAGATTTTCGGCTAACTCCCTTGGTAAATCTCCCGTCATTAAGGTGTTGACATGAATTTTACAGCTCAACGCGTTGGCTACTACGTTAGCCTTCCTGGGGTGATAATGCAATCTCATATCATAATCCTTGATGAGCTCCAACCATCTTCTTTGCCCGAGATTCAACTCCTTCTGTGTGAAAATATACTTCAAACTCTTGTGATCCATGTACACCTCACAATGGTTTCCAATGAGAAAGTGTCTCCAAGTTTTCAATGCATGCACTAAGGCTTCTAACTCCAAATCATGCGTAGCATCATTTAACTCATGAGGCTTAAGCTGTCGTGAGGCATATGAAACAACTCTTCCTTCCTGCATAAGCACTGCTCCAAGTCCTCGACGTGAAGCGTCATAATACACCTCATAATCCTTGGTCTGATCTAGCAGAATCAACACAGGTGATGTAACCAAACGTTTCTTCAACTCCTGGAAACTAGCCTCACATTCCTCGGTCCATATGAACTTGGTATCCTTCTTCAGCAACTCTGTCATAGGCTTTGCAATCTTCGAGAAATTCTCAATAAACCTCCGGTAGTATCCTGCAAGTCCAAGAAAACTCTGGATCTCTCCAACTATTGTTGGCACTTCCCAATTTGTCACAGTGTCAACCTTAGTGGGATCTACTGCTATCCCTTCTCCAGATATAACGTGTCCGAGAAATCCAACTTCCTTCAACCAAAACTCACATTTGCTAAACTTGGCATATAACTGATGTTCTCTGAGCTTTCCAAGAACCAAACGCAAATGCTCCTTATGCTCCTCTTCATTCTTCGAGTAAACCAGGATATCATCAATGAACACTATGACGAACTTATCCAAAAACTACATAAACACTTTGTTCATCATGTTCATAAAATATGCAGGTGCGTTAGTCAGTCCAAATGACATAACGGTATACTCGTACAGCCCATACCTGGTGGTAAAAGCCGTCTTGGGTATATCCTGTTCTCGAATCTTCAACTGGTGGTATCCTGATCGCAGATCGATCTTGGAAAATACCTTAGCTCCTTACAATCGATCAAACAGATCATTGATCATCGGTAGTGGGTACTTGTTCTTGATGGTTACTTCATTCAAACCTCGATAATCAACAACCATCCTTAATGATCCCCGAGGCGAAGAACTTGGGCGGATATATCCCTTATCTAGTAACTCCTTAATCTACTTCTTAATCTCCACCAAATCCTTTGCGGGCATCCTATATGGTCTCTTTGATATTGGCCCTGTGCCTGGCAAAAGCTCAATCAAAAACTCAATATCTCTATCCGGTGGCATGCCTGGCAATTCTTCTGGAAATACATCAGGGAAATCTTTCACCACTGGTACTTCCTCCTGCACAACTCCTGTTAAGCAATTTACTTGAGTCCTCTTCGGCACATGCCGGGATACATACTTGATCCTTCTCCCTTCCGGGGTGGTAAGCAAGATCGACTTACTGGCGCAATTGATGTTTCCTCCATACATCGACAGCCAATCCATACCCAGAATTACATCCAATCCTTGTGATTCCAAAATGATTAAATCCAAGGGAAACACATGCCTACCTATACTCAATGGCACTTGAAAACATCCTTGGCTAGCCATATACTCCGCTCCTGGTGAGCTTACTAACATAGGTGTTCTAAGAACTTTGGTGGGCAGATTATACTTATCAACAAATCCCCTTGATATGTATGAATGCGATGCAACAGTATCAAAAGAACGAGTGCAGCAAATGACTTAACCAAAAACTTACCGGTTACTGCATCCGGCTGCTCTTCAACCTCCTCCACGTTAACGTGGTTCACCTGTCCCCTGCTGAAAGGGTTCGGCTTCTTCCCAGAGCTTCCATTGCCATTTCCATTCTGGGATTTAGGACATTCATTGGCATAATGTCCAGTCTTGTGGCACTTAAAGCAAGTGACTTGGCTCAGGTCTCTCTTGGCTGGGGTTGGTGTGGTTCTGGCCGTTGCTTCCTCCATTCCCATTACCATTTTTGGTGCCATTGTGATTGTGCAAGCTACCCCCTCCATGGGTATGCTGAAAATGTCCTCCCGGTCTAGGGGTAAAACGTGGCTTTTGCTGAGCTCCTGAATTCTACTTCCCTTGTCCATACTTCCTCTTGCGATTCTCAATCTGCTACTATTTCCCTTCAATCATGAGAGCACGGTCTACCAACTCCCTGTAGTTGTTGAAGGTTGTTACCATCAACTGCATGCTCAACTCATCATTCAGTCCTTCCAGAAACTTGTCCTGCTTAGCTGCATCCGTAGCAACGTCATCTGGGGCATAAAGTGCTAACTTACTAAAGTCCTCCACGTATTGGCCAACTGTCCGTCCTCCTTGGCGCAAGTTGCGAAACTCTCACTTCTTCATGGCCATAGCTCCTGCTGAAACATGGGCAGTATGAAAAGCTTGCTGAAACTGGTCCCATGTGACAGTGTCGACAGGGAAAGTGGCTGTGAAATTCTCCCACCATGATGCCGCGGGTCCTTCAAGCTGATGTGCGGCAAATTTCACCTTTTCCGCATATGTGCATCCTGCCATGGTCAACTCCCTAGCTGTCTTGTGGAGCCAATCATCTGCTACTATCGGCTCGGTGCTACTGGAAAACACCGGCGGATTCAGCCTAAGAAAACGGGCTAAGTGATCAACAGGTGGTGGTGGTGGGTTGTTGTTGTTGTTCCCCTGATTCTGATTCTGGACTAGCAACTGCATCAATGTGTTCTGCTGCTGGATCAACTGGGTGAGCTCCGGTGGGAAGGTAAATCCGGGGTCACGTCTCGGAGGCATGTGAGGGTTTAGAAAAGATGAGATTTAAGAATAGAGAGGGGTCTAGAGAGAAAACACTACCCATATGCACATGAGGCAAAAGCAAACAATTCACTTCATTCAATCAATCAAACAAGGGCATACAATCGATCTAACTATCGCAAAAGTACTCGGACTACTATATTTACATGGTGGACTACTACTACTGTTGGGGTGGTCTACTAGAAATTTTCTTCGGTTGCAGACTCCATGATATCTGCTCCAGCTTCATCAACATAGTCATCATCGCTATCATCTGGATCCGAGTCGGTGTAGTCGATGATGATGTAGTCTTCCGGGTGAATTTCATTGGGTTCTTCGTCTTCTTCTACTGGTGTAGGGCCTCCCATAAATATTCCAATCTTCTTGATCAGATCTTCATTCTTCTCCACTAATACTTCTATTTCCTCTTCATAATCTTCATGTGTAGCCTTGAGTTCTTCCTCTAGTTCCTTCATTCTTGTCCTCGCCTTCTTCAGATCTGTCATATCTGTGCACATCTGGTTCTCCTGTCGTCATATGTGCTGGTTTAACTCCCGGATAAAAGCTGCAACTGATCTATCCTTCCTGGTGCTGATCATCTCCCAGTGCTCATCTCAGCGCCCACAAATCTGGTAGATAGTATCCTTGAGATCATTGCGGTAAACTTCTCCAATGCGTCCCATGGCGATGTGAGCTGCCATGCTCTTTCCTAGATTCCAAGTTGGTGCATCAAAAGAAAACTCTATGGGCTCAGTGACTGGCATGAACGTCCTTCCTGGAACTTGAACTTGAATCATCCAGCGCTCTTCTTCAGGTAGAGTGGCATTGTAGGTTCCGGTGAAGCTTGGTACTCCTATGTTCAGGTATCTAGTGACTTCCTTCATGTGACGTCCAAAGGGTGTATCTTCATCCGGTTGCGTGAACTTGTTCCTTCCATCCGCCATCCTAGAAGAGTAGAAAAGAAGAGAGGTCAGAGTGAGAAGAGTGAGTAGTGATCTAGGTATTTAGCTTAGTGGTCGTGTCCTACGGTCAGCGTGTGCTCTGATACCATCTTGTAGCGACTAGACCTTAAACGGTCCAATCTCTGTGCTCAGGTGTCATCCCTAGATCAGTAATGCTGACACCACACAGTACTTGAAGGATTTATAACAGAGTAGAAATCACACACTTATTACATCGAGAGTCTCAAAAGAGAACTTATTACAATAAATATGGCTTAAGGCCATCTAATAACGATAACTGCGGAAGGCTTGGAAGATAAGTGAGTCCCTCAACTCTAACGGCATCACTGAGTATAGAACCACGACCTAAAAGTACCTTAGTCGTCGTCTGAAAAGTCTACAACATTAACGTTGCAGCCCGAAACGGGCCAGCACATGGAATATGCTGGCAATGTAACACATAGAGAGTAATGGAAGAAAATAGGCTATACTATATGCATATTTGGCTGGTGGAAAGCTCTATGGTTACAGTTTTGCGTGAAGCCAATTTTTCCCTAGTGCAAAGGAATAAATTTTATTTAACTATCATGGTAGTTGTTAAACATTGAGAATGGTTGACAGCATTCTCAATCCCAATTAAACATCATCATTAAACAAAACCCGACAATATTTATTTTAGAGTAACATGATGAGATTCACATGATAATCCAGGTACTAGATACTCAAGATGTCCATAACCGGGGACACGGCTAACCATGATTAGTTTATACACTCTGCCGAGGTTTGCACACATTTCCCCACAAGACTCGATCGCCTCCATTTGATTTCTCGCAATATAGGGTGTTTGAGAAATGGATGACTGAGACATATCTTTCAGAAGCGCTAGCACCATACAATCAGGTAGACCGTTACACCTACTTTCCCCTACATCTGCTAGTCTACCACTGTAAGAGTTCGCATGACTTACTCAACTATGCTAGAGCCCATAGTAGCTTGTGGCTGCACACGGAAGTTTCTAGCATGAATAGTCTCATGATCCCTTTGAGCCTGGGTGGCGGTCCAAAAGAAAACAGGCAATCGCTGGAATACCCAGGTGCCTCAATCCACCCAGATGTGTATTTAAGTTGCCACCTTAGATAAACCATTTAATTAACAATCTCACATCTATCATGGATACACTCACCCAATCCACGTCTACTAGCATAGCATGGCATAATAAGCAAACGTAGAAGTAACTCCCAAAGGTTTGATGATAATAGGTAATAGGTACTACCTCATCTACTTCCCAAACCCACAATTTAATTAGATCCTAATCATGCAATGTGTGAGGATTGATCTAATGCAACAAAAACTAGGTAGTAGGAGGTATGATCAAAGTGTTACTTGCCTTGCTGATGATCCGCAAAACCTAGCGATTCGAAGTAGCAAGCGGCGCACTCCGGGTACTCTATCGCAAACAAACAAGCATACAATAAGTACTCCACTAAAGCACAGGTAAAACTAAAATAAGAGATCTAACCAGAAAGTTCAACTTAAGAACTCCGGTTGGAAAAAAGAATCAAATCGAACGGAAAAAGAAACAAGCTTCGTTTACTATTCTGGATTCTAGGGCAATTTTTACAGTGGCAAAAACTTGTTTGAGTTGGTTAAACGGAAAGAGGGTTTCGAGACGAAACTCCAGGCGCTTGAATCGCCTGATTCCGATAAACGAGCGAAAAGTTATACTAGAACGAAAATCAGATCAGGAATCGCGATCACAAAAATCGCGGATTTAATCCGAGATAAAGAAAAACGACGAACAGATTAACGAACGAACGTTCGTTAACTGGATCTAAACGATGAACGCGTTCGTTTAAACGAACGAACGAGCGAACACTCGCTAAATAAATAAACCGGAAAAACTGATTTATTTAAAAAACAAAACTAAAAAAACCGAACAAAACCGACGGAAAACCGATTGGTTTTTCGAGAAAAACCAGCGGCGCGAGGTCTACCTCCGGTGACTCCGGCAGACGGCGGCGGCGGCGGCGGGCAGCGGGGCGGGCAGGCGGCGGCGCGGTGGCGGCGCGGCGCGGCGGGCAGGTGGCGCGGGGGTGGCGCGGCGCGGTGGGGCTAGGGTTAGGGTTTGGGGGCGGGGTGACTTGGGCTGGCTCGGGCCTCGGGCGACACTATTTAAAGGCCCGGCCAGGCGGAGTCTTGGCCGGTTACGGCCCAAATTCGGTTCGTATTTTTTTTAAATAGTTGCGCTCAAAAAACAGCAAAAGGAATATTAAACGGATTCCAAAAATCCCGAAATAAATTTTCCCCGGCTTCTAAAATCAAGCCGCATAGGATGAACATTTATTTGGGGCCTAAATGCAATATTGAAAAATACACATTTTTCCTAAATTCAAATAAAATAGCAAAAAATCCAAAATAAAATCTTATTTGATTTTTTTAATAAATCCTCAATATTTCTTTAGTTTGGGAAAGTCATTTTATTCCCTCTCTCGTATTTTGATAATAGAAATAACTGAAGATAAAATAAATCAAATCAAATGATCCTATTTTCAAAATTTGAGAAAACTCAAATATGAAAATAACGAAATCCCCAACTCTCTCCGAGGGTCCTTGAGGTGCGTAGAATTTTCTAGGATCAACCAAAATGCAGTAAAATATGATATGCAAGGATGATCTAATGTAAAACATTCCAAATTGAAAATTTGGGATGTTACAATGCTTGCCACTAGGGCCTGAGTGCCATGATTTCAGATCTGAACCTATTATGTTTTCATGAATATATGTGAGATCTTGATCCTATCTTGCAAGTCAATAGTCACCTACTATGTGTTATGATCTGGCAACCCCAAAGTGACAATAATCGGGACCATTTCCGGTGATGATCGTAGTTTGAGGAGTTCATGTATTCACTAAGTATTAATGCTTTGGTCTGGTACTCTATTAAAAGGAGGCCTTAATATCCCTTAGTTTCCAATAGGACCCGGTGCCACGGGAGGGTAGGACAAAAGATGCCATGCAAGTTCTTTTCCATAAGCGCGTGTGACTATATTCGAAATAGGTGCCTACATTACATTGATGAACTAGAGCTAGTTCTGTGTCACCCTATGTTATAACTGTTGCATGAGGAATCGCATCCGACATAATTATCCATCATTGATCCAGTGCCTACGAGCTTTTCACATATTGATCTTTGCTTAGTTACTTTTCCATTGCCATTGTTACGACTGCTACAAACTACTACTGTTACTTTTGTCACCCTTACTGTTACTTCCATACTACTTTCCTACTAAATACTTTGCTGCAGATATTATGTCTTTCAGGTGTGGTTGAATTGACAACTCAACTGCTAATACTTGAGAATATTATTTGGCTCCCCTTGTGTCGAATCAATAAATTTGGGTTAAATACTTTACCCTCGAAAACTGTTGCGATCCCCTATACTTGTGAGTTATCAAGACTATTTTCTGGCGCCGTTGCCGGGGAGCATAGCTCTATTCTTTGAGTCACTTGGGATTTATATCTGTTGATCACTATGAGGAACCTGAAAGATGAGAGAACCATGAGTTTTCCCTCAACTACGAGGGGAGGTAAGGAATTGCCATCTAACTCCGCACTTGACTCTCCTTCTGTTTTGAGTAAACTTGCGACACCTACTCCTGCTATTGATTCTGATATGTCGCATGTTATTGATGATGCCACTTCTGCTATGCATGATGCTTATGATGAAACTACTTCTATGCTTGATAATACTGTGCCATTAGGTGAATTTCTTGATGAACAACTTGCTAGGGTTAGAGAGAATGAAATTATTGAAACAGATACTATTGATGAAAGTGATGATGAAGATTCTCCCCCTAGATATGAATTGCCTGATGTGCCTGAGGGTTATGTTATGGATGAAGAAACTGCTAGAGACCTTTTTGCTTGCAAAAATAGATATGATCTTAAGAAACTGTTAGCTAAGCTGAAAGAAAAGTCTTTGAATGCTAAAATGAAATATGACCCTGCTTTTGCTACTTCACTTATCTGTATTTCTGATAAGGATAATGATTTCTTTGTCGATCCTGAGTTAATTACTTTGGTTGCATCTGATCCTTTTTATGGCTGTTGAATCTGAAACTGTAGTGGCACATCTTACTAAATTGAATGATATAGCTACAATATTCAGTCATGAGGAAAAAATTTGTTACAACTATATCCTTAAGTTATTTCCGTTCTCATTAAAGGGTGATGCTAAAACATGGTTTAATTCTCTTGCTCCTGGTTGTGTGCGTAGTCCCCAGGATATGATTTATTACTTCTCTGCTAAATATTTTCCCGCTCATAAGAAACAAGCTACCTTAAGGGAAATATATAATTTTGTGCAAATTGAAGAAGAGAGTCTCCCACAAGCTTGGGGAGGCTTCTCCGATTACTTAATGCTTTGCCTGATCATCCTCTCAAGAAAAATGAAATACTTGATATCTTTTGTAATGGACTAACCGATGCTTCCAGACACCACCTGTATAGTTGTGCTGGTTGTGTTTTTAGAGAAAGAAGTGTTGAGCAAGATGAATTGCTATTGAATAATATATTGAGTAATGATAATGATTGGACACTTCCTGAACCAACTCCTAAGCCAACTCTGGAGAAAAGGGGTATTCTATTTCTTAGTCCTCAAGATATGCAAGAGGCAAAGAAATCTATGAAAGAAAAGGGTATTATAGCTGAAGATGTTAAGAATTTACCACCTATTGAAGAAATACATGGTCTTAATAACCCGACATAGGTAGTTAAGGTAAATTCTTTCTATAGATTTGATGAAGGTGATATTCCTCGTAATAAATCTGCTAGCCAATGCTTGGATGAGTTTGATAATTTTATTGTTAAACAAGAAAACTTCAATGCTTATGTTGGTAGATAATTGAAACATAATGCTTATATGATTGAACACTTGAGTGATTATATGTCTAGAGTTAAAGGTTAGCTTAAACTTATTAGTAAACATGCTTCTATGGTTACCACTCAGGTAGAACAAGTGCTTAAGGCACAAGATGATTTACTCAAAGAATTAAATAATAATAAAAATGATAATGCTGTTAGAGTTATGAATAGAGGGGGTAAAATTAATCAGAAACCTTTGTATCCTGAGGGCCACCCTAAGAGAGTTGAGTAAGATTCGGAGAGAACTAATGTTGATGCACCTAGTCCTTCTAAGAAGAAGAACAAGAAAAATGATAGGACTTTGCATGCTTCTAGTGAACCTGTTGTTGACACACCTGAGAATCCCAATGATATTTCTACTTCTGATGCTCAAACACAATCTGGTAATGAAGATGAGCCTAGTGATAATGTTAATGATGATGTTCATGTTGATGCTCAACCTAGTAATAACAATGATGTAGAGATTGAACGTGCTGTTGATCTTGATAACCCACAATTAAAGAATCAACATTATGATAAGAGAGACTTCATTGCTAAGAAGCACGGTAAGGAAAGAGAACCATGGGTTCAGAAACCCATGCCTTTTCCTCCTAAACCATCCAAGAAAAAGGATGGTGAGGATTTTGAGCGCTTTGCTGAAATGATTAGACCTATCTATTTGCGTATGCATTTGACTGATATGCTTAAAATGAATCCTTATGCTAAGTATATGAAAGATATTGTTACAAATAAAAGAAAGATACCGGAAGCTGAAATTTCCACCATGCTTGCCAATTATACTTTTAAGGGTGGAATACCTAAGAAACTAGGAGATCCAGGGATACCAACTATACCATGCCCCATTAAAAGAAACTATGTTAAAACTGCTTTATGTGTTCTTGGAGTCGGTGTTAGTGTTATGACTCTCTCTTTATATCGTAGACTTGATTTGAATAAGTAGATACCTACTGAAATATCTTTGCAAATGGTCGATAAATCAACTGCTATAACTGTCGGTATCTATGAGGATGTGCCTGTTGTGGTTGCAAACGTCACTATTTTAACGGACTTTGTTATTCTTGATATTCCTGAGGACGATAGTATCTCTATTATCCTTGGTAGACCCTTTTTGAATACTACAGGGGCTGTTATTGATTGCAATGAAGGCAATGCCACTTTTCATGTTAATGGTAATGAGAATACGGTACACTTTCCAAGGAAACAACCTCAAAGTCCACATTACCAATTCTATTGGAAAAATTTCAACGATTACTATTGGAGGTTTTGAATTCCATGTTCCTACTGTCAAGAAGAAATATGATATTCTTATTATTGGGGACATGCACATCTCCGTTGAGGTAACCTAGTGTTATTTGAAAACTCTCCAGTTTCATGTTATTTGGAAAGAGTTTGTTAACAAGACTTGATCAACCTTATTAGTGGATTCCTTTTGATGAGTATGAGAAGGATGAACTTAGAAAGCACAACTCTCTGTACCCTCCTTTTACTTTCTGTTATTTAGATTAAATAAAGCAAAAAATAGTATTTTCTATCTATTTTCTGAATTATCCTTGCAATAAAAATACCCAAAAATAAAAGTTCTCCAAAGGTCCTGAAAATGATATATGATTTTTTGTAGAATATTCAAGAATTTTTGGCACTCAGAACACACCAGGGGGGCCCACCATTTGGGCGCGCCCCTGCCTCGTGAACCCCACATGGATCCCCTCCACTTATTCCAGCACCAACTCACTGTCTTCCTCCAGAAAAAAATCCTCCCGTAGCTCAAACCCGTGTTCTAGCTCATCTTGCTGCCATTTTCGATCTCCATGCTCAAAGCTCCATTCACAAAACTGTTTGGGGAGATTGTTCTTCAGCATGTGACTCCTCCCATGGTCCAATTAGTTTTTATTCTAGTGCTTTATTTGTTGCAAATTTTTGCTGCTAAGGTGAACCTGTTCTTGAGCTTGCATGTCAAATTTATATGGTCCAAAGTAGTTTTAATGCATGATATGGCCTCTAGGAACTTGTGGGAGTAGTTGCTATCAATTTTGTTGAGTTTGGTTCACTTTTATTTTGAGTCACTAAAAATTTCAGAAACTTTTCAGAAAAAGAAAATGTTGAAGAGATTATTGAGGGGCTCTTAGAGCCGAAGGATAAGCAGAATGAGGAGAATAAAAAGCTAAAATACAATCTTCCTCACACTGCGAAGGTTCGGGCGTGCGAATGGCCTTGTGATGCGTTCTTAAGAGCCGTTGGAATTCATGATGACTTTTATTACTTGGCTGAGAATGCAGGCCTCACCAACTTCCTCCACGACCAGCGCAAACAGTATCTCCTACTCACTAATATTTTCATGCAAATTTTTTATTTCCATGCTAAGAAGTCACCACCTTCAGCGGAGTTTCACTTATATGATGAGGTTAAGGAGATGTCACTCCATGATTTTTGTCTGGTCTGCAAGATAACCTTTGAGGGCAGCATCGAGGAATCACATCGTAGTGATGTGGATGGGTTTATTGATAGAATTGCTGTAGGAGAAACTAGGAAAGTTTCCGATGCAAGAATTACTAGTATACATTTTCCTGTTCTACGTTACTTTGCGATATTTTCTAGTAGATGCTTAATTGGTCGCGGGAACAGTGGAAATCTTAGTGCTCCTGATATTTTCATTTTGCGACATGCTTTGTTTCGTGATACAACTTTCAGCTTAGGTGCTATTGTTGCTAAATGATCATGCCTGAACCATACAAAGGGCCCCATCTTCGGAGGCATCTTTGCTTCACACCTTGCTGAACACTTTGAGATACCTATTAGGCATTATGAGAAAGAGGAAAAGTTGCCGCCCCCTATTTTTCTAGATTATAAGAGTATGGTAGCACATGATTTTATTGTTAAAAATAAGAAGAAGATGCTTAAGTATAATTTGATATTTGATAAAACTCACTGTGAGATATTACCTTACCTGCACCCTCTTTGTTTAACGTACTTTCAGGCACATACCTCATCTTACCCAAGGACATTTATGCATACTAGACGCTGACACAAGTCCTAGAGCCCGAGCCTGAGCCACCACTTGACCCATATCGACAATCAGTTTATCAGTGGGATCCGGAGGAGATCGCCAACTAGTTGCACCCTGAGGACCCTCCTCAGTACAACGGAGAGAGTAGCTTCGACCCGTGGGCATTGACCAACTTAGGCCAAAAGCCTAAGGTTGGGGGAGTACATATTTCTCACCGACATTACATTCATGTTCACACTCATTCCAGTTGTCGGTGCTCATGCTTTTTCATTGTACCATCCATGCTAGTTTATTTTATTTTCTAAACCTTCTTCATGTGTGTTTGAAAAACCTTAAGAAAAACCAAAAAAATAGTTGTAGCTTTTAGCTAGTTTACTTTCTGTCGTGGTTTGGTCACGGCAGATGTCCTTGTGAAAGGACTTAGTCGTGGATCCATCGCTACGAGTTAGCTTAAAGGGGTTAAAGCGGACAAGGGACGTGAGAGTTTTATACTGGTTCAGCCCCTTATGATGAAGGTAAAAGCCTACTCAAGTTGTGATGGAATTGCTAGGGTTTTGATGAGCTGGGAGCAAATCCGCTTTGCCTGGCTCTTGGTGTCGGTGTACTAGAGTAGGGGTACCCTAGTATCCCGAACTTGTGCACGGGCAGTCACAGCATCCCGCGGCAAGGCTTGCCGGGTGGCCGCCAAGACCCTCCGCGGGTACTTTGAAGACCATTCAAGAACAAAGTATTCAAAACAAGGCCCCGGCAAGAGGAGCTTGCCGGGAAGGCCAACCAAGGCCCCGGCAAGAGAAGCTGGCCGGGAAGGAAACAAGACCCCGGCAAGAGGAGCTTGCCGGGAAGGCCACTCAAGGCATACCAAGAAAACTTACCGCGACGCGCCTCGCGTCCCGGCAAGGCCCGGTGAGCGACAAGCTCCCGGACACGCCAAGACGACGATCGCGGCAAGGAGCTTGCCGCGGGAAACCCCCACTTCGTGCCCGCGCTACAGCACACCTGCCAACGTGTCGCTCTAGGACCCTCCGGAGCACACGTGGCAGGGGGCCGTGCAGCTAGGGGTGCGAGGTGGCAAGCAGGCGCTGACAAGATAACCACCGTGGCAAACGGTGGCGTCCCTAGCGGTCCCTTTCGGTACTGTCTAGGCGACACAGACGGGCAATTAATGCCCTTGTCCCCTGCCGCCAGGGTTAGGTATGATAACACTGTAGCAGGTAGCTGTACCTACCACAAGCACCTTTCCATTTTTGCCCTTTACCTCCGTTGCTATGTCGGTAACCCCTTGAGCATATAAAAGGAGGCCCGAGTGCAAAGAGAGGGGAGGTTAGCCACTTCGTCCACTCGCGCTCGGTCTTGCTAGCCGCCGGTGTGTACTGTAGCACTCCACGCTCCCGAGCTAGAAATCAATACAACACCACAAAGCAGGAGTAGGGTTTTACGCATCTGTGCAGCCCGAACCTGGGTAAATCGCCCGCGTGCTTCGCCTCGATCTGCTCTTTGCGCGACCTCCGCCCCTGCCGAACCGAAAGGGTCCCGGTCCGCCGGTCCCATAGGTGCCCGTGGATTTAGCAGCCCCGGCATCTCCGGCGCGCCAGGTAGGGGGCGTCGAAGTTGTGTGAACCAGATCCAGCGTTCTTGCGAGCTAGATCTTCATCATCTTCATCAACATGCCGCCGAAGAAGAAAGTTTCGGAGGCAGCTGCTCCGTCCGCGCCGAGCCAGCCACCGCCGGAGCAAACGGTTGGTGGGGCAGGCACCGGCGGAAGAACACGCGTCGACGAGGGGACTCACGGTGCTGCCAGGTCCCAGGACAAGGCTGCGCTGCCCCCCGGCGGCGTAGCCGGCTCCCACAATGACCGGGAGCACTCCAAGACCTCAGCGTCCGTGCATGCACCACGCCCATCTCAGGAGGCGCGGGACCGGCAGCGTCATGGTACTCACGGTACCATGCGTTTGCTAGATCCAGATCAAGTTGGTGGATCTCGGAGCGCTCTGGACCGCCATGCACGTCAACCTGCTGACGAGTAAGGGAGATAAGTTGCCAAAGTTTGAGCAATCAGATTTTTTAAATTTCAAGTTATCTCCCTTGAACGACCGTGCTTTGTATGTAAAACCTGTGCGCGGAGGAACCAACTCGCAGCTAGCTGCGCCCTTGCGTTGTTTCGAGCTCGCTCAACAACATTAAGTGAACTGCGACTAGTTGCTTAACTAGCCGCGCCCTTGCATTGTTTCGAGCCTGCTCAACAACGTAAGTGAGCTGCGACTAGTTGCTTAACTAGCCGCGCCCTTACTTTGCTTCGAGTCCGCTCAGCAACTTAAGTGAGCTGCAACTAGTTGCGACAAGGTTTCTTGCCGGTAGCGGCACCGCCAGCAGGCTGCTGATGTTCCGCACTCAGCGCTAGCGGCTCGGGTGCCTGCACCGGCAAGTTCCCTAAAAGCGTAGGGCAAAAACATACAAAGGAAGGAATCAAGTAAAGGGAGTAACGTGAGGAAGGCGACCTTGTTCTTTGGCGCGTTCGTTCCGCCAAGCATTCCAACAAGTTGACGCCGAAGTGGGAAAGCCCTTACCGGGTGAAACGAGTCACTAGGCCCGGCGTTGTCCGCCTTGAGACCGAAGATGGCATTCCGGTGAGCAACTCCTGGAACATCGAGCCTCTTCGTAAGTTTTACCCGTAAGGCGCGGTTGTCGGACCCTGTCCGGCAACCACCCTTTTGTACAAAGTCTTGCCGCTGTTGCATGTGATCCTTTGTACAAAGCCGGGCGCAGATCCCGTGCATAAGTAAAGCCCGTGTGCTCTGCACATTTTGTCAATTTTATGCTTTCTATTTTTCGGCATATATGATTTGACACTTTGTGCAGCTCCTACTCCACGGTAAGCAATAGCGAGCCATAAGGCTCCATATCTGTATTTTCTCTTCTTTCTTTTTCACAAGGAAAGGAAGGCTTCCTCGCGCACAAGTTTGCCGGGGGGGAAAGGAGAAGAAAAGGGTATGGACCAGGCGTCGTTTAAGAATTTCGCCTTACCGGGAAGCAAACAACAGAAAAGATAAGTTGCCAAAGTTTGAGCAACCAGATTTTTTAAATTTCGAGTTATCTCCCTTGAACGACCATGCTTTATATGTAAAACCTGTGCGCGGAGGAACCAACTCGTAACTAGCCGCGCCCTTGCGTTGTTTCGAGCTCGCTCAACAACATTAAGTGAGCTGCGGCTAGTTGCTTAACTAGCCGCGCCCTTGCATTGTTTCGAGCCTGCTCAACAACGTAAGTGAGCTGCGACTAGTTGCTTAACTAGCCGCGCCCTTACTTTGCTTCGAGCCCGCTCAGCAGCCTAAGTGAGCTGCAGCTTGTTGCGACAAGGTTTCTTGTCGGCAGAGACACCGCCAACGGGCTGCTGACGTCCCGTACTCAGCACTCGCGGCAAGCGTGCCTGCGCCGGCAGGTTCCCTAAAAGCGTAGGGTAAAAGCATACAGAGCGAAGAGTCAAGTAGAGGGAATAACACTGCAATGGCTACCCAGAATCAAGTTATATTACAAAGATAGCTTGTCGCAGCTCTAACGGATCGTTTTCATGACATAATGGGCAGCGACAAGAAAAAATGAAATGAGCGGCCTAATCTGCGCGATCGCCTTCGACCCGCTTGATCCCGCTCACCTTGTCCACAATGGGTGCGACAAGGGCCTTGAGCTCCTCCAGATCAGCTTCGGGCGGGAAGGACCTCAGGATGTTGGTGAGGCGGAGGCCCGGATTGCGGAAGGCCACCTTCATCAACACTTTCTCCAGGGCTCCTGCGCAGATCTCGCGCGACTCGTCAGCTAGTTGCTTCGGGATCCTCTCCCGGAGTCGCTGAAGGGCCGTCGCCACGCCCTTGAAGAACAGGACGAGCTTGGCGCTGGGTTGGAGGTTGTCGTCGGTGGAATACCCGAGATCCTCTATCCCCAGTTGCGCCAACTCCTTGTCGATGTCCGTGGCGGCGTTCACAAGGCTCTCCGTCCAGTGCGTCACGGTCTCCCTGAAGGCGTCCTGGGCGGTGGCAGCGCTCTCCAGCAGCGCCTTGTCGGCCTTGATTTCCTCCTTCAAGGCCGCCTCCCGCTCCTTGGCGCTGTCCAGAGTCTTGGTCAAAGTGTTTAGCTTCAACTCAAGATCCACGTTGGAGACCTTGGCGGCGCTGAGCTCCTTGCCCTTCTCGGAGAGATCGGCCTCCAGCCGCGCCACCTTCGTCTTCAACTCCTCCTTGGCGGCCTCAGCAGCGGCGGCAGCGTCCTCCGCTTGCTTGAGGGCTCCGCCAAGCTTCTCTTCGCGCGAGGCAAGCTCCTCCTCGTGGGCATCGAGATTGACCTTCCGCTGCGCCAGCTCGCCCTCTTCCGTGGCTTGCTTCACAGCGGCGAGTCGCTGGCGCTCTTCGGCTTCGGCCCTCTCGAGGAGGAAGGCCTTCTGCGCTTCAACGAGCCGCTCACGCTCCTCCGCCAGGGATCGGAGGGCTTCTCGGTGGAAACCCGCGAGCTCTTCCGCGCGTTTTTCAATGTCTGCCCCCGCCTTCGCGATGAGCGCCTCGCGGGACTCCATCTTGGCTTGTCGCGTGCGGTAGAGCGACATCAACCTGCGTAGCAGCCGCTCTTCTTTAGGCTCGTTGCTGCTGCCGCTTGGCTCGTCGACCAGCTTCAGCCCCGCGGAGGCGAGCACTTCTCCGTCGAAGACCTCCCCCTCGACCGGCGCTCTGGAGCTTGATGCCCAGGGAAGATTGATGAAGACGTCGTTGCCGGCCTTCAGGTAGACGCCTGGCTGGGGCTCTCCGGAGCCTGGTGCGGCGGCAGCGGCGGACGGGTCGGTGGTCGGTGTAGCGCCTGGCGCTCCTGCGGCCTCAGGGCCGTCAGTACGATCGCCGGACCCCTCGCCGGTTGCCGCGGCGTCTGCCTTGGCGGCCTCTGCACCGGCGGCGTCGCCACCACCGGTTGCCTCGTCAGCAGCGACCTCGGCTTCCATCTACTCCGCAGCGGGTGGATCTGTCGGCCGGAAAGAGGGGGAAGAGTCAAGCAAAATCCAGCAAAAACTCATGAAGACCAAGAGAAGAACCCAAGGGAAGATTCGAAGCGAGAGGAGTACCTGCATTCGTGGTCTCCGCCGTCGGGGGGCTACTGGCGTTGTCCCTCGCCGGAGATCCCTCCCTAGCCGGAGACCTCTCCCTTGACGGAGAGCCTTCCCTTGTCGGAGAATTCTCCCTTGTCGGGGGATTCTCCCCTGGCTCCTGGTGGAGCTGCTCGGCTCCTACATAAGTCAACAAGTAGATATCAGCAAAGACAAGTACCCATGCACACCTCGCCGCGGAAAATAATTCACACACTTACGCTGGGGGCTGCCATGGAGGAAAGTCGCCAGGTCCGGCAAGCTTGTCTCGGGCGCGCCACCTGCTGTCGCAGTGGGCTGGTCCTCGACAACGATCACCGGGGCCTTGGCTCTCTTTGCCGCTCTCTGGGCCAGAGTCCTAAGAAGGAACAAATTAGGAGCAAAGCAAATGAGATACAAGACCAACAGCAAGAGTTGAAGAAATGCAAGTACAACAAGAGAAGCTTACTCTTCTTCCTCTTCCTCGTCGGAGCTTAACGCGGAAAAGTCGAAGCCCGGCGTGCGCCCGGCGCAATGAGGCGGAGGAGAAGCTTCCCTTGGCCGCTTGGAGGGAGCAGTGGCGGCGGCCTGAGACAACCCCGCTCCGGCTGTTGGCACGGCGCGAGTAGCGGCAGGGACTGAAGCGGTGGTCCGGCTAGACTCCGCTCCAGTTGTCGTCGTAGCACGAGGCGCTCCCGCGGCAGTGGTGTCTGCCGTGGTCGAGCGTGTCACGCGGCGCGGCGACTGTCAGCCCGCTTGCCGCTCCGCCACATCACAAGCCTTGCGGAGACACCTTCTTGGCGGGGGTGGAGGCCCTGCTTGTGGCAAGCTGCCTGAAGGCGAGGAGGAAGAAGAGTTGATTTCCAACGAGCCGCTCGTGTCCCCGGCGGGCTTGCTCGGCTCGGCGTCACGCCTGACAAGCTCCTTCTTGCCGGCGGCGTCCCCTCGCTCGGCATGGCTTGCCACTTCCGCTGCATCAGCCTCCTCCACAGTAAAACCGAACTCGCCCGCGGCTGCGGCTGCCGCTGCCTCCTCCATCCTGGTGGCGATGAGCGCCAACTCCGCATCCGTGGTGTCGCGGGTGAGGCCGTCCTTCTCGTCGAGACGGATTGGCACTTCCACCAAGTCGTCGAAGAACTGCTGCACGACCTCGTCGGCGGGTTCCTGCTAAGTTGGCACAATTCCATGCGAGTCGCACTCCGGCATCATTGCGCGGATGCGGTCGAGCTCGGAATTGTTGCACAAAGGCACGACGCCCCCCGGCAACCTGAACACCTCGGGATGCTGGGGGTCATATCTGAATAGCTCCTGCAGCATCGCATCGAGTTCCAGGACTGTGAAGTTGTAATTGAGGCCTGGCCGCAGCCTCATGATGTCTGCCGCGTTCTTGAACTCCCAAGTGGGCCTCCCCCGTTCTTGCAAGGGGGCGATGCGGCGGCGAAGGAAGTCTGCACCAACAGCGCCAACAGTAAGCCCGGCAAACCTCAGGCGCAGGATCCTGGTGACGGCAATCTTCAGCCTGGCGTCCTCTGGAGCCATGTCACTCCAATCGCCGCCGAGAGCTACTGGGGCTTTGTGCTGGGAGGTGAATGGCTGCGGATCCTCATCGTCAATCTAGCACCAATCCTCTCTCCACTCCTCCCACTTGCCGCGGAACTCTCCATCCAGATAGGTCTCCTTCATGCCGGACCTTGAGATCCAGGCAATCCCGCCGGATAGAGGCTCTCCTCTTTCTACTCGGGGTATGAAGAAGTGGCGGAAGAGGGCTACGTTGGGAAGGACCCCGACAAAGTTTTCGCAAAGGTGTGCGAAAACTGCCATTGTCAGGACGGCGTTGGGAGTGAAGTCAAGGAGATGGAACCCGTACGTATTCATGATATCGCAGAAGAAATCTGAGAAGGGCGGACAGAGCCCGCAGTAGAAGAACAGAGCAAAAAAGGGGTATCCGTTCGGAGCCTTCTTCCAAGCGATGGCGGGGAATACCTTTGTGCGCGGATGCGCGCGCGTCTCCGCCGACCAGAAGAGGTAGTACTTCTCCTTCAGCTCCTTCGCGGACAGCTTGGGGGGGAAGACTGCCCGCTCCTTCCGCAGCGTCGCGAGCCACTGCGCCTCGGTCGACTTCACGGCCTTCCCCTTGTCGGCTTTCAGAGCCATGGCGGAAGCAGTGGAGGAGGCCGACGGCGTTGGTGATGCTGGCGGCGATGGGGAGCGGGGCGCTGCTCTCTCTCTCTGCTCTGGGAAGGCGAGGGAGCGGCGGAGGTTTCTGAGATTGGAAACAGCAACGGGCGAATGTGCGAACCGCCCCCATTTCCTCTGCTTATAAAAGGGGAGGGGGGCGGACGTTCCGCGTTTCCGAATAAAAAAACCACCCACGATCTCGCCCGCGACGCCACATTCGACGTGTGCCGTTCCGGGCGTGCGCGGTAGAAGCGGAGAGATGTGCGGCGTGACCTAGGCCGCGCGTGCCCGTGCACTGTTTTGGGCCTGGCCCAACAGTGCTAGGCACCGTGTCTGGCCCAGGCCCGGGGGCTCCTGTCGGTGTACTAGAGTAGGGGTACCCTAGTATCCCAAACTTGTGCACGGGCAGTCGCAGCATCCCGCGGCAAGGCTTGCCGGGTGGCCGCCAAGACCCTCCGCGGCTACTTTGAAGACCATTCAAGAACAAAGTACTCAAAACAAGGCCCCGGCAAGAGGAGCTTGCCGGGAAGGCCAACCAAGGCCCCGGCAAGAGAAGCTGGCCGGGAAGGAAACAAGACCCCGGCAAGAGGAGCTTGCCGGGAAGGCCACTCAAGGCATACCAAGAAAACTTACTGTGACGCGCCTCGCGTCCCGGCAAGGCCCGGTGAGCTACAAGCTCCCAGACATGCCAAGACGACGACCGCAGCAAGGAGCTTGCCGCGGGAAACCCCACTTCGTGCCCACGCTCCAGCACACCTGCCAACGTGTCGCTCTAGGGCCCTCCGGAGCACACGTGGCAGGGGGCCGTGCAGCTAGGGGTGCGAGGTGGCAAGCAGTTGCTGACAAGATAACCACCGTGGCAAACGGTGGCGTCCCTAGCGGTCCCTTTCGGTACTGTATAGGCGACACAGACGGGCAATTAATGCCCTTGTCCCCTGCCGCCAGGGTTAGGTATGATAACACTGTAGCAGGTAGTTGTACCTACCACAAGCACCTTTCCATTTTTGCCCTTTACCTCCGTTGCTATGTCGGTAACCCCTTGAGCATATAAAAGGGGGCCCGAGTGCAACGAGAGGGGAGGTTAGCCACTTCGTCCACTCACGCCCGGTCTTGCTAGCCGCCGGTGTGTACTGTAGCACTCCGCACTCCCGAGCTAGAAATCAATACGACACCACAAAGCAGGAGTAGGGTTTTACGCATCCGTGCGGCCCAAACCTGGGTAAATCGACCGCGTGCTTCGCCTCAATCTGCTCTTTGCGCGACCTCCGCCCCTGCCGAACCGAAAGGGACCCGGTCCGATGGTCCCATAGGTGCCCGTGGATCTAGCAGCCCCGGCACTTGGGTTGTTGTGTGTTCTCCCTAATCCGCCGCCGGGTCGCCCCTTTATATACATAGGTCGACGCCCGTCGGTTTACAGAGTCCCGAGGCCGGATCATCAACGTGTCCAACTCGGTCTATATTCCTCCTATCTTACAATACAAGTTACAGGATAATGACGGTTTATGTCTACAAGCCTTAACCCGCCTTTGGGACTTAGGCCTTCATAAAGCGCCACCATCCTTTGTCTTCCTGGGCTTCTAATCCTCATAGAGTTAACCCGGCCACTCCTAGCCGGTTTATGTCCAGTAATAATATCCCCAACATTAGGCCCCAGATTGATTTGAACTTGTTCATGTCAATCTTCAACACTTAGAAAAATTCCTCCCCTTGCACCTTTGCATAGATCTTGTAAACCACCCTGACGTCATCCTCCGGATTTGTAGTAAACCGCCATGACATCACCTGTTCAATTAAAGCTGAAGATACCCCTTTTATTAATGAGCATCCAACAATCGAGGCAACAATCTCGTTATCTATCCATTTTTGTGCTCCTCGATTCCCGCGCCTGCCGCTTATCTCTTTGTCCTTATAAATAAGGCGGAGGACCCCTTCCTTTTCCTTCCATTGCCTCTTCATCCCTTCTTCTTCCTCGCAACGTCTCTACACCCGAGCGCCGCCGCCATCGTCAAGCCTCGCCTCTGCCTCACCGTCGGCCGCTGCATCAACCTGTTCGCACCAGAGAACCGCAGCGCACCTCCGCTGCTTCTGCAGTCGTAGTAAGTCCTTCCCTCCTTCCTCTGTAGATCCATTTTAGGGTTCCTATAGGTTCATGGCGTTCCTCTCTTGTTCTTCGTCAGTCCCTAGACAGTAGACCTTAGGCTTGATACGCTCTGTGCGATAGCTCTAGTGCTCCCTTTCTTGGTTATCAAAGAAAGTTTTTATACGCATAAAAACTTTGATCTGTTCCTTAATGAACTGCTCCAGGACCAACCTTTTATAGGTCTAAATCTTTTTCTTTTCCTGGCTTGTAGTAGATCCAAAACACGAACGTGATTATGTGAAACCTATTTTTCTTCACTTAGCCAGTTTTTCTTCAGATCTGTACCTTCTTTACCTGCACAGGCGGTTTATCTCTGTAGAAAATAATCTGTCATATGCCATTAGTCCCCTTGTAAACCGTTCATCGCTTTACCACTTATATACACTCTGTCGTAGGCAGTTTATAACTTCCTCCAGTTTATCAATTTTACATGCTTGAATTCCTTTTTCCTCAACCTGTTGTACTTTATGCATTGTCATTAATGAATCATAAACCGGCATTATTCCTTTCTAGCTCTTCACTTGCAATGGCCAAACAATTATATTCCTGTAACTGGGCCCCTCCCCAGGTTACTAAGGAGCAACTAAACGGATGTATCAAAATTGGTACCTTACCGAAGAAGAATGAAATCCGGTGGCGAGTTCCTGGTCCGGAAAATCCTCCAACCCCGAGAGATGGTGAAGTAGTAGTGTTTGCTGATCATATGGGTCGTGGTTTTAAACCGCCTGGATCCAAGTTTTTTCGGGTTGTACTTGCCAGCTTTCAGATCCACCCTCAAGATATTGGACAAACTATGTATCCAATATCTGCAACTTTCAGGTGTTTTGTGAAGCCTATCTACAAGAAGAACCGACTGTCGGGCTGTTCCGGGATTTCTTCCACTTAAACCGTCGCATTGAATTCGTAGACGGGCCAAATAATGAACTCGGTGGCATCTCCATTCAGAAAAGGAAGGATGTTAGCTTTCCTCACGCCAAACTTCACAGTCACCCAAAGGAGTGGAATCAAACGTGGTTCTATTGCAAGGACACCTCTCCTGAAGATGAGAACCATCTGCCAGGTTACCGTGATCACCGACTTGCCAATACTCATCCGCTTCCGCAAGACTAAGTGCCAAGGAATGGGTCTCGTATGCACCACAAATCGCCAAGCTTAGAACTTTCATGGCCAACGGTTTAACAGGTGTGGACTTCGTTCGTTGCCGGATAACCTGGAGTATCTTGCCGTGAAGTCGCCGCTCCGGTTTAATGTGCGAGTACACCGGTGACGTAAAAGACTCCCAACGTCATATTGAGATTCAGCTAATAGATGATGAAGTTATTGATTCTATCAAGAAAATGCTGAATGAACCGGAAGCTATGTGTAGCAAGACCGGGTTAAGTCCCTTTTACACACAGAACAAACTGCCCGCTGTAAGAATTGTTTTGCTTCCGCTTTACACCTGATATTTTTGAACTGTGCAACTTTTAATACCCTCTGCCCATCTTTTAAACAGGGTGATGACCCGTTCTGGAAAAAGAAACCTCAGGAGAAAACAGTTAAGGCTCGTCATCAAAAAATGAAGGTTGTTAAGAAATCTTCCAAGAGGAAGGCAACTGAACCAATCGGTTTAGAACTTGATGACGACCCTGATGAACCGGAAGCAGAGGTAGAACTTGATTCTCTTGGTTCACTTTTCATGCACCTCATTGACAATCATATTTACAGGAGGACGCTGAGGGCAGCCAAGCTGACGATGTAGAGGTAATTATCCTTTCCTCTGGTTCAGACCCTGTGCCAACACAAAAAATCCGTCAAGCAGTCCGGAAAGTAAGATTTTCTCACACTCTTGCTCACTTGGATCCAAAATTTCTTTTGAAGAAGCAGCAGCACGAGGCTCGCCGCACAACCCAGCACAGTGGCCAAACGGTCACTTCGACCGGTTTATCGAACACCCCGGTTCGAAAACGCCGACCTGAGGTCTCACCCACTTCTGACACTTCTTATCCCAAGGCATGCTATTTTCGACAACCTCTTAATCCGTCCGATTTGAATTATCAGGTAACACCTCCTTCATCATCTGGTGAATCGACGACCACACAACTCCCTCCTCTTAAGACCATTGCTGGGTAAGTATTTCAACTCAATCTTTTGATGCTTTACACTTTGTATGCTATGCTAACCTTTGCATCTGTTCTTTTTTGAGCCAAGGCTAGACCCAGTAAGAAGGCTCGGGTGAATAACCTGTCGTGGGTTTGTCACGGCAGATGTCCTCGTGAATGGACTTAGTTGTGGAGCCATCGCAACAGGTTAGCTTAAAGGGGTTAAACCGGACAAGGAGACACGGGAGTTTATACTAGTTCGGCCCCTTCGATGAAGGTAAAAGACAAAGTCTAGTTGTGATTGGTATTGCTAGGGTTTCGAAGGTCAGGGAGCGAATCCGCTTTGTCTCGCTCTCGAGTTGTTGTTCTCTCTAAACCGCGGCCGGGTCGTCCCTTTATATACATAGGATGACGCCCGCCGGGCTATAGAGTCCCGAAGCCGGATTATAAACGTTTCCGGTTCGGCCTCTCTCTTTCTATCTTACTATAGAAGTTACATGACTAGGCCGGTTTACATTTACAGACTGTAACCCGCCTTTGGGCCCTCCGTAAAGCGTCAGCATCTTTACATCTTCATGGGCTTCTAATCTTCAAAGAGTCAACCCAGCTACATAAGGCCGGTTTACCTCCAGTAGTAATATCCCCAACATTAGGCCCCATATTGGTTTGAACTTGTTCATGTCAATCTTCCACACTTTAGAAAAAATCTTCTCTCTTATCTTCATTTTTGATCTTGTAAACCACCGTGACGTCATACTTCAAAATTACAATAAACCGCCGTGACGTCATCCATCCGTTGATGTCAGAGATTTCCTTCATTTAATATATATCCAGTCATCGAGGCGACACCTTTATTAACTTATCCAGTTTTTGGGCTCCTCGATTCCCGTACTTGCAATTTTATCACTTCGCCTTATAAATAGGGCCGAGGGGTCATTTTCACCGTTTCCCCCCGTGCCTCTTCGCGTCGTCTTCCTCGCGCCGCTCAGCCTCTAGAGCTCCGCCGCCACCGTCGACCGTCGCCTCTGCTCCGACCTTGGCCGCTGCATCACCCTGAACGCACCAGAATACTGCGGCGCCCTTCCGCTTCCTCACCAGCTCCGGTAAGTTCTCTGCTTCTTTCACCATAGATCTGTTCTAGGGTTTCGACATTATTCGCAGTTCTTCCGAAGTTCATCAGTGCTATTCTTCCGTGTTCTTCCTTTTAATAGATGGACACTTCATGCTTGATGCATCACTTGCCGTAGCTTACCTACCATGGTCATCACAAATCCTTATGCGCAACGAACTGATCCAGTCTGTCAAAAATTGCTTCAGTTCTGCACCCCTTCAAGATCTAATTATTTTTGCTTTTCTGTCTTAGCTTTAGATCCAAAAGTTTTATACATCACTGTGAGATCTGTTTCTATGCTCCTGTGAGATCCGTTTCTCCTCGCACCAATATAAGCGGTTTAGCATTGTATAAATAGTCTATGCCATTAGCCCTCTGATAAACCGGAAGAGCATGTTACCTTCACAATTATGCTCCGTTTTAACAGTGTCTGATCAACCATGTGCTAGCATTACCTTTCTCTCTCATTATACTAGTCTCTGGATTGTACCATTTACCATATCAGCATGTTTCTTACTCCCTTGTCTCTTGTGTATAATCATGCGTAATTTATAAACCGGCCTTTCATTTTCAGTTTGTTCGCTTTGCAATGGCCAAACAATTCACTGCTTGCAACTGGGCTCGTTCCCGGGTTACTGAGGATCAATTAAATGAGATGGTTAGCATCGGCTCTCTGCCTAAGAAAACTGAGATCAAATGGCGAGTTCCAGGAACAGAGAATCCTCCAACCCCAAGACAAGGCGAGGTGGTAATATTTGTTGACCATATAGGCCGTGGTTTCAAACCGCCAGGGTCAAAATTCTATCGAGATGTACTTGCCAGCTTCCAACTGCATCCACAAGATATTGGTCCCAACTCAGTCTCCAACTTATGTAATTTCCAAGTCTTCTGTGAAGCCTATTTACAAGAAGAACCAACTGCAGAATTGTTCCGGGATTTCTTTCACTTAAACCGGTGCACAGAGTTTGTGAATGGCCCGAACACAGATCTTGGTGGTGTCTCGATTCAAAAGCGGAAAGAAGTGGAATTTCCTCATGCCAAACACCATAGCCACCCAAAGGAATGGAACCAAACATGGTTCTATTGCAGAGACACTTCGCCTGAGGATGAAAATCCCCTCCCCGGCTTCCGTGATCATAGATTATCCAATACTCACCCAATGCCACAATGCTTGAGCTCTTCAGAAAGGGCAAAATACGCTCCTCAAATCGCCAAGCTCCGGGCCTTTATGGCAAACGGTTTAACGGGCGTGGATTTTTTGCGCTGTTGGATATCCTGGAGTATCTTGTCGCTAAGCTGGCGTCCCCGTTTAATGTGCGAATATACCGGCGAAGTTGACGATCCTCAATGCCACTGCAATATCCAATTATCTAAGGAAGAAGTTATCGAAGGTGTAAAGAAAATTCTGAATGAATCAGAACTGGTCTGTAGTCAAACCGGTCTGAGTCCTTTCTATACCAAGAACAAACCGCCTGCTGTAAGCATTACACTTCCTCTTCATCTCTAATATCTTTAAGTTATATAAGCTGTAACCCTTCTTCTTTGTATATATATAGGGTGATGGCCCTTTCTGGAAACGGAAATCCATAGAGAAAGCGGCAAAGCCAAGTAGAGACAAAGTGGTCAAACCAACCCGCCCGAAGACCAAAGCCGTAAAACGGACGTCAAAGCGGAAAACAGCTGACCGGATTAATATGGAACTTGATGATGATACTGATGACCCAGAAGTTGAGGTAGAACTTGACTCACTTGGCTCTCTTTTTATGCATCTTGTTAATAATGATCTTCCTCAGGAGGAGGCAGAAGCTAGTCAGGCTGATGACGTAGAGGTAATTACCCATTCCTCTGGTTCAGACTCTATGCCAACACAAAAAACTCGCCAAGCAATCCGGAAAGCAAGCTTTTCTCATCCTCTTGCTCACTTGAATCCAACATTTATTTTGAAGACTCAACAGCATGAAGCTCGCCGGACAACCCGGCATAGTGGCCAACAGGTCACCTCTACCGGTTTACCTGATACTCCAGTTCGGAAGCGCCGGACTGAGGTCTCTCCTACTTCTAACCATTCTTACCCCAAGGCAGGTTATTTCAGACAGCCTCTTAATCTGTCCGATTCAAATTATCAGGTGACACCTCCTTCCTCTTCTGGTGAATCGACAGCAACTCAACTCCCCCCTTTGAAAACTATGGTCGGGTAAGTTATGAAAAAACCTTTCCTTTCAATGCGCCTTACATCTTTTAAACAGGATGTTAATCCTTTTTTATTTTGTTTGCAGGGCCAAGGCGAGACCTAGCAAGAAAACTCAGGTCACCAATCCGCCATAAGACCCTGTTGCTGAAGAAGAAGAACCAAGAGGTGAACCGGAGCAGACTGGTGAACCGGAAGGCCTCCATCCTAAAACAACTTTTGATGATCCGCCCCTTGATGGCCAACATATTGACGAACCAACAGATGCTGAGCCTGCCGCCCCTGATACTGATCCGGCAGAACCAAACCGGGCTAATCCAATGAAAGACACTGAAATTCCATCATCATCCACCAAAAATCTTGAAGGCCAAGGTGATGACGTTATTATTACTGGAACAGGCCATAGCTCTCCTGGTCATCCCGTCATTTTGGCTCAACATAGTGCCAAAGAAGAGAAAATTGTCAGGGATAAAGGTAAATGGAGCAGCGACTTATCAAACTATGCTCATCTTAACGCTGATGAGCTTCATTCTGGCTTCTTGAACCGTCTGCACTCAAATCGGGATTATGAAGCCGGTTTGGTGAATTTGATGAAAGAATGATATGAGGTAAATGCTTCTCCCTTGTACATTGATTTATAGCTGAAATACTATTCCAAGTAGCCTCCAAGAGCCGTTTTATGATTGTTAATCATAAACCGGGTCTTTGTAACACTTCAAGCATCCCATCATTGATCCTTGCAAAGGCGTGTCCTCAATCATAGATAAGACTCATATTTGAAAAAGAATTAGATAACATTCTGCAGCATAACCCCCAAAGGACGGTTTAACTTGGCAAGTTAATCCGGCTTTTAATCCACACCGCCGGTTTAGAACAAACATACATTAGCCCCCAAGTGTCAAGGATAATGCTTGCATTGTTTTGGAGACTTGTATAGAGGGTAGTATTTGAGAGCAAATAGGCATTAGCCCCCAAGTATGAAGTGGATAACTTGTTATATGCTTTATACTTTGTGCATAAATATGTTGTTTTGTTGAATATACCTTCAATGTTGCAGGCTGAACTGAGAAGCAAAGATGCCCAAAACTCTAACTTGCAAGAAAATGTGAAGTCCCAACAAGCCGAAGCTGCAAAAGCCAAAGAGGAGCTGACGCAGGCCTTGGCTGGAATGGAAAAATTGAAAGAATCCTTCAACCGAGATCGTGCTGAATGGGAAACCAAAAAAGCCAGTTTGACCAAAAGAGCTGTAGATGCCGAGGAAGCTCTGAAACCGGTGGTTGAAGAACTAGCCGGTTTGAAGCACCAAATCAACGCTATGACCTCTGCTATCTTTGGTAAGTGTCTACTTATGTATGTTGCACCAGTCAATGAATCTTAAAACTGACCAAAATGTTGATAAAATCTTTGGCAGGAACTCGGATCACTCATCTTGGTGCAGATATGCGGATGAAGCTCAAAGCGGCATATACATTGGTTGAGCAGCTATACTCTAGATCTCAGTGAGCCATTAGTACCGCGGCTTATAACAAAATTGCGCCAACATTGATTAAGGAGACCCTTGAGAAGCTGGGCATGTTACCGGCGCGTATTGTCGAGTTGAAAAGAGCCACTGCAAGAGCAGGAGCATTAACCGCCCTTATTTGAGCCAAGGCCTGGATTCCATACCTTGAAGTGGAGGATATGATTAAAGGATATCCAGGCATTAAAGAAGACGGTTCAAACTTTGACAATGATGATCTTCGGTGGCTGACCAAACAGATGCGGCCAGCAGCCAGCAAATTGGCCGAGGACACCGATTTGTCCCATTTTCAACCGTTTTATGATGCAGAAGGGAAAAGACAGCCGGCTGATATCCATGAAGTCGAAGAACTTGTGCCTCCGATTCGTAAGCACACTTATGCCCCTGATATTAACCCTTCTGATCTGATCCATGGGGAGGCAGTGTTCCAAGCTTTAACCGGAATCGACTGGTCAACGTCTGATTTCCAGCGGCTGGGGAGGGATGAAGAAGTTCCAACACCAAATGATCCGCAACCATCAAACCGTCGTGATGAAGAGTCCTGATCCGGTCGCCGGTTTATATGGCTACTGTGAAAAACAATGGCACTGTTTGAACCGCTTTGAAGCTTCATGTAATAGGATAGCTGAAACTTTGTTTATCTGCCATGCCATCAAGCATGTTTCATAATGTTTTGTGACAATCTGTGCCGCCCATCAGGGTATATTTTATGCATAGCCTATGATGACTTGCCTTCCTGGGTCCAAAAAACTTAAAAGTGTCTAGCGGTTTACCGCTAAACATGTCATGATATCTAAGAAGTATATAGTACTTTAGCTGAATAATCAAGTGTTTGTACAAAAAATAATGTACAGAACATACCTCATTGATTGACCAAACGTGTATACAGCAAAGGTGTTTAACACCAACCCGATACGTTTGGTAATTTCATCTTCATAATGTCGGTCTATCTATTAAACCGGACTGGTATAACTACCGGATTTTCTTTATAACACTGGTGATTTAGTTAAACCAGACCGAGTCAATGACCACCGGTTTATAATTGATCATGTGCCAACAACTGGTGGTTGGAAAGCAAGCCGGGTCAAGGACGCCGGTTTATCAAAAAAAAATACTTATGATTGTCAACAAACAAAATTCAAATAGGAAAGTATGCGAAGCCTTTTACAAGCTGCCAGGCTCCAAATCGAGGCTTTTCATGGGCTGCCAGGCCTCTGAGTTAAACCATTTAACAAAGCCTTTTAAGATGGGCCTCCAATTAACCAATCATCGTTTTAACTGTGACAAGTTTAGGGTCTGTAAAAGATTGACTTGTCAAACGTTCGATGGGTCATGCCAGGATTACCTGGATAGGAGTGGCTTACTTGATGAAGGCAGGTTAACCCGTGGTTTTAGGTGAATACACCAGGCTTCCAAGCCGTGGCTTGATAGCCAATTACGAGGGTCCTTTCAAACTCTTTGTTGCTTTGCAAAAAAGAGCCCCCAAGTAACTTTGTGAGCGATGCTCAGCGTGTGCCTATGTTTGAGTCTGTACTGTGTACAATACCCTCTTTGGCTCCACAAATTTTTCCTTATGTGGTTGAAATGCCTATCAAGATGTGTAGCTGTGGTTCAAACATGACCAAGCCCCCTAGTGATTTTCTTTATCTTTATGCAGCTGCTAAAGCCGGTTTAACAAAGACTCCGCTTTGACCGTTAACTTGTAAAAGCACACATATGATATAAGAAAGAACAGATACCCCGCTTATAATGGAGGCTCTGGTTTATTATATGGTATATACACTGTCATAAAGATGTACAGGTGAAGAGCCTATGGCTTCAAGTATAGTAAGGCCAAAGGAGAGCTACGTTCCATGGCCGCTTTGTCTCCTCCTCCGATTGATGTGAGTCTTCATGCTCTCGAACATCAATGAGGTAGTAGGATCCGTTGTGCAGATTTTTGCTGACCACAAAGGGTCCTTCCCAAGGGGGGATAACTTGTGCATATCAGTCTGATCCTGGATGAGCCGGAGCACCAAATCACCTTCTTGAAAGGTTCTAGTTTTAACCCGACGGCTGTGATAACATCGAAGATCTTGTTGATAAATCGCCGAACATGGTGCTGCAAGATCCCGCTCTTCATCCAACAGGTCCAGAGAATCCTGACGTGCCTTCCCATTATCAGCTTCAACATAAGCTACCACACGGGGAGAATCGTGACGGATGTCACTAGGAAGAACCGCCTCCGCTCCATAAACCATGAAGAAAGGCGTGTAACCCATAGAACTATTGTGTGTGGTGTTGATGCTCCATAACACAGAAGGTAGGTCCTTGACCCAACAACCCGGCGTCCGCTTTAAGGGAAGCATAAGCCTTGGTTTGATACCCCGTAGAATTTCTTGATTTGCCCTTTCCGCTTGACCATTAGATTGGGGGTGAGCCACTGATGCTAGATCAAGCCGGATGTGCTCACGTTGACAGAATTCTTCCGTCTCCCCTTTTGATAAGTTAGTACCATTGTCTGTTATAATGCTATGTGGAAAGCCAAACCAGAATATCACCTTTTTGATGAATTGAACCGCCGTGGCTGCATCATACTTGCTGACTGGCTCTGCCTCTACCCATTTAGTGAATTTATCAACTGCTACTAATAGATGGGTCTTCTTGTCCTTGGAGCGCTTGAAGGGTCCAACCATATCCAGCCCCCAAGTTGTAAACGGCCACGTAATTGGAATCATCTGCAACTCTTGAGCCGAAACGTGCACACGGCGGGCAAACTTTTGACATCCATCACATCTTTTGACTAAATCCTCCGCATCAGCATGCGCCGTCAACCAGTAAAAACAGTGGCGAAAAGCTTTGGCAACCAACGACTTTGAACCGGCATGGTGACCGCAATCCCCTTCATGAATTTCTCGCAAAATCTCACAACCTTCTTGAGGAGAAACGCATCGCTGAATTGCTCCTGAAACACTGTAACGATGTAACTCCCCATTGAGTATGGTCATGGACTTGGACCGCTGGATTATCTGTGGAGCCAACGTTTCCTTAGCTGGTAACTCGCCCCAGTTCATGTAATCCAGATATGGGATCGTCCAATCCGGTATGGCATGCAGAGCTGCCACCAACTGAACCTCCGGATCAGGAATAGCCAAATCTTCTTCGGTTGGTATTTTGACTGACAGACTGTGCAATACATCAAGAAATACATTGGGCGGAACCGGTTTACGTTGGGAACCAAGACGACTTAAAGCGTCCACTACTTCATTCTTCCTCCGGTCTATATGGTCCACCTGATAACCTTTAAAGTGACCAGCCACTGCATCCACCTCTCGTCGATATGCAGCCATGAGTGGGTCCTTAGAATCCCAAGTGCCAGACACTTGCTGAGCCACTAGATCTGAATCGCCGAAGCACTTGACCCAGCTCAAATTCATCTCTTTAGCCATCCGAAGACCGTGGAGTAAAGCCTCATATTCAGCTGCATTGTTAGTACAAGGGAACATTAAACGGAGGACATAACAAAACTTGTCACCTCTTGGGGAAGTTAATACGACTCCAACCCCCGAACCCTCTAACTGTCTGGATCCATCAAAATGAATAGTCCAATACGTATTATCTGGTTTCTCCTCAGGTGCCTGTAACTCTGTCCAATCGTTGATGAAATCTACAAGTGCCTGGGACTTGATCACTGTGCGGGGTATATATTTGAGCCCGTGAGGTTCAAGCTCAATGGCCCACTTGGCAATCCGTCCAGTTGCCTCTCTGTTTTGAATGATGTCACCCAGAGGGGCTGAACTGACCACTGTGATAGGATGGCCCTTAAAATAGTGTTTGAGCTTCCGGCTTGCCATAAACACCCCATACACCAGTTTCTGCCAGTGTGGATACCTCTGCTTTGACTCAATGAGCACCTCACTGATATAATAAACCAGCTGTTAAACCGGATACTCTTTGCCAGGCTCCTTGCGCTCTACCACAATGGCTACGCTGCCAACCCAGGCATTAGTAGCCACATATAATAATAATGGCTCTTTATGATCGGTGCTACCAGCACGGGCGGTTCCACTAGCTGCCTCTTCAGATCTTCAAACGCCTTATCAGCTGCTTCACTCCAGACAAAGTTATCTGTTTTCTTGAGCATCTGATATAAGGGGATGGCCTTCTCTCCAAGGCAGCTGATCAACCGGCTCAAGGCTGTAATCCGGTCGGCCAGACGTTGCACATCGTTAATACACGTCGGTTTAGCCAAGGACGTAATTGCTGCAATCTTTTCTGGATTAGCCTCAATGCCTCTGTTTGAAACCAGAAAGCCTAAGAGCCTGCCTGCCGGGACACCGAGAACAGACTTCTCCGGATTGAGCATCATCTTCTAAACCCGGAGATTGTCAAAGGATTCCCGTAGATCATCTATCAATGTCCCCTCCTTTCTGGATTTAACCACAATATCATCCACATACGCATGAACATTGCACCCAATTTTCTTATGAAGGCAATTCTGAACACATCGCTGGTAAGTTGCCTGGGCACTCTTGAGTCCAAAGGGCATGGAAGCATAGCAGAAGGCTCCAAAGGGAGTTATAAAGGCTGTCTTCTCCTGGTCCTTAACTGCCATTTTGATCTAATGATAACCAGAGTGAGCATCCAAAAAACACAAACGGTCACAACCCACCGTAGCATCAATTATCTGATCAATGCGAGGGAGAGCAAAGGGGTCTGCAGGGCAAGCCTTGTTTAAATCTGTGTAGTCCACACACATGCGCCAAGTGCCGTTTTTCTTAAGAACCAGCACCGGATTGGCTAACCACTCTGGATGAAAAACTTCCACAATAAACCCAGCATCCAACAAACGGGCTACCTCTTCACCTGTAGCCTTGCGTCTTTCCTCATTGAAACGGTGGAGGAACTGTCGGAACGGTTTGAATTTAGGATCAATGTTGAGTGTGTGCTCAGCGAGTTCTCTCGGTACACCTGGCATGTCAGAAGGTTTCCATGCAAAGATGTCCCGATTCTCACGGATGAACTCGATGAGCGCGCTTTCCTATTTGGGATCCAGGTTAGCGCTGATGCTGAACTATTTGGATGAATCGCCAGGGACAAAGTCAACCATTTTAGTGTTTGTAGCTGATTTGAACTTCAATGTTGGATCATGTTCCGTAGTTGGCTTTTTTAAGGAGGTCATGTCTGCCACATCAACTTGCTCCTTATAGAATTTTAACTCCTCCGTGGCACAAACCGACTCAGCATAAGCCGTATCGCCTTCTTCACACTCTAAAGCAATCTTTCTACTTCCATGTACTGTGATAGTCCCCTTATGACCTGGCATTTTAAGCTATAGGTAAACATAACATGGCCTTGCCATAAACTTAGCATAAACCGGCCGCCCAAACAAGGCATGGTACGGACTTTTGATCTTCACTACCTCAAATGTTAATGTTTCTGACCTTGAATCGTAGTCATCTCCAAAAGCTACCTCCAGAGCTATCTTACCAACAGGATATGCAGACTTACCAGGCACCACACCATGAAATACCGTATTCGACGGTTTAAGATCTTTACCTGTCAACCCCATACGGCGGAATGTATCATAATACAAAATATTGATACTACTTCCCCCATCCATGAGCACCTTAGTAAACTTGTATCCCCCAACTTGAGGGGCTACCACCAATGCCAAATGACTTGGATTATCAATCCGGGGCGGGTGATCCTCTCTACTCCACAAAATAGGTTGCTCCGACCAGCGTAAATACTGAGGTACTGCTGGCTCAATAGAGTTGACTGCCCTTTTGTGAAGCTTCTGATCACGTTTGCACCAACTAGTAGTGAAGACATGATATTGCCCGCTGTTCAGCTGTTTGGGATTGCTCTGATAACCCGACTGCTGCTGCTACTACTGACTCCCCTGATGGTTGTAACCTCCCTGGTTGCCTTGGTGTCCTTGATTGACGTGTCCAGTTTGATTGCCTGGAAACCCTGAACCAGAACCACCACTTCCATAACACGGCCCGTGGAAACCTCCTCCTGAACTGCCAGGCGGGCCGCTGTCATATTGGAACATATTGGAATTCTTGAAATCCCGCATGATATAACAATATTTCCAGAGATGTGATGCCGGTTTATCCTTCGATCGGTGCTTTGGACAGGGCTGATTTAACAAACGCTCCAAACTGTTGCCTGGACCTCCACCCCTCTGGGGCTTCTTGCCTTTACGGCGCTGGCCGTTCTCCTGCACGTTGGTATTTGCGACAAAGTCCAAACCACTGTCGGCCTTGCGCTTACCAGCGTTTCCATGGCCTGCCGGATTATGTTGTTGGCCTTTGGCATTGCCGTTTTTCTTACCCTTCTCCGGTTTATCCTCCTCTGAATCTGGATCCTTGGTATTATCTGAATCGACATATTTAACCAAAGCGGCCATGAGTGTTGACATGTCGTTGCAGTGACGTTTGAGCCTTCCCAACTTCTGTTTCAACGGTTTGAACCGGCAATTGCCCTCTAGCGTTAACACTGCGGTGTCTGCATTGATACGATCTGATGAATGCAAAATCGCCGAGACCCGTTTGACCCAATGGGTTGTGGACTCCCCTTCCTCTTGGACACAAGCGTCCAGATCTACAATTGACATTGGCTGCTTACACGTATCCTTGAAGTTCTGGATAAACTGATGCTTCAGTTCGGCCCATGATCCAATAGAGTTGGTCGGCAAGCTCTTCAACCAAGTGCGAGTTGTTCCTTCCAACAACATGGTGAAATATTTAGCACACACCGCTTCATCCACATCTAACATCTCCATTGCCATCTCATAGCTCTCCACCCACGCCTCTGGCTGCAAATCAGCGGTGTAATTTGGTACCTTACGAAGTCCCTTGAAATCCTTGGGTAGTCGCACATTACGCAAAGCGGGAGTTAAACACGGTACCCCTAAGGAACTGAACGTCGCCCCTGGCTCCATGGAGGCAGTGGGGTGAACCGGAGTATGCTGTCGTGCTCCGTGTTGAGCTGTCAACTCGGCCTCTCGACGTGCGTGGCCATGGTCCACAACATCTTGCGCATTAGTACCTCCCCCAGCCGGGTTGTTCCCTCGTGACGAATTTCGGCGACATGCACTACTGGACACGGCCGGTTCGTCCTCTACGTGTCTGCGATAACTCCAGCTTGGATGGGGAGTGGAATGGATCCTCTCACGGCTGTGTGAATATGCTTGCTGTTGATTTAGTGCTGTCTGAAGGAGATCCCTGGCCCGACGCGCTTCCACTGCAACTAGTGACTCGCCATCGGTTGGGAGGGCCGCTAGGCGTGAAGCGGCGGCCACAATGTTGTCCAATGGGTTGGAATAATGCCCGGGCGGCGTTGATGGCACAATGTTGTTCTGGCGAGGCAGGTCCATCGTGCGCGGCTGAACCGGCGCTCCTACTCCCGGCTCCTGCACCTGGCGTGTTGAAAAGATTCTGCGGCTCATAAACCGACGGGAGACGTGATTGGTGCCTTCTTCTCATGACTTCCTCTGAAGCATTCTGATCCAGTCTAATCCGGTAAGCCTGTGCTTCCAACTCGGCCCGCTCCGTAGCCATCCTGGCGTTCTTTGCTACTAGCCGCTTTAGCCTGGGCTATCTGATCTTTCACTTTTACAATCTCCGCATCATGCTGATCCCTGGCTGCTGCGTCTACCTCTGCGGACATCAATGTTGCCAGAGCATCAAACAAATCAGACAAGACTTGGGCCAGAGGTGGTGCCGAGCTTCCTGCCCCCGCTGGTGTGGCCGTCGTTGAACCGGAGAGCATTGCTGTAGCGGTAGATGAATGAGGCGCCCATGGTGTGCCAGCCATGAAGATGGTGGTCCGGTTTGGCAGACCGGGGGAATCCGGAATACTGTTGCCCTCGGATCCTCCCTCAATCCGGCCGTCCTGCAACTGGTAAAGCGATTCGGTTTCTCCATAAGACTCGTCATCAGAGCAGACTATGGTTTCTCCATCGGACATCGGTCCGTCCTCGTACCCCGATCCATGGACGACACCTATGAAAACGTGCCTTGCCTCGGGCTGAACCGGTGAAGAACTTGCACGCTGAGCCGTTTCGATGATGTCGGTGCAGATGTCCGGCTTGGGGGCCGGTTCGCCGATCTTGCCAATGAAGACGTGAATCCCACCAAAGGGGACCCGGTACCCGTATTCGATTGAATCGGCCTCGGGACCCCATCCTGCGTTGTCGATGTAGAGCTTGCCGCGGCGACTCTTCATCATCCGGCCCACAGCGTATCCCTTGAGTCCATCGAAGCTGCCCTTCAAGAACTCAAAACCATCGTGCGATAGCCCCACGGTGGGCGCCAACTGTCGTGGGTTTGTCACGGCAGATGTCCTCATGAAAGGACTTAGTCGTGGAGCCATCGCAACAGGTTAGCTTAAAGGGGTTAAACCGGACAAGGGGACATGGGAGTTTATACTAGTTCGGCCCCTTCGATGAAGGTAAAAGCCTACGTCTAGTTGTGATTGGTATTGCTAGGGTTTCGAAGGCCAGGGAGCGAATCCGCTTTGTCTGGCTCTCGAGTTGTTGTTCTCTATAAACTGCATCCAGGTCGTCCCTTTATATACATAGGTTGATGCCCGCCGGGCTACAGAGTCCCGAAGCCGGATTATAAAAGTTTCCGGTTCGATCTCTCTCTTTCTATCTTACTATACAAGTTACATGACTAGGCCGGTTTACATTTACAGACTGTAACCCGCCTTTGGGCCCTCCGTAAAGCGCCAACATCTTTACATCTTCATGGGCTTCTAATCTTCAAAGAGTCAACCCGGCTACATAAGGCCGGTTTACCTCCAGTAGTAATATCCCCAACATAACCCGTCTGACGACCATGTGGTGATTGAACCGGAGCCGACTACGGAACCGGAAGGTCCAAATACTGAGGCCACATTTGATGAACCGCCCCCTCAAGATCATAATGTTGATGAACTAGCAGAAGTTGATACCACTATGCAAGCTGATAAACCGGCAAGTCCAGTCCGAACTGATGATGGACCTTCTAGTCCATTTAAGGCTACTGATATTCTATCAACTCCAGAAAAAGGCTGTTGGCGACAAGGAAGATGAGGTTATCATTACTAGCGCTGGCCACACCTCCCCTAGCCATCCTGTTGTACTGGCAAAACATAGTGCCAAAGAAGTACATGCTACCATGGAGAAAGGCAAGTGGAGCACCGATTTATCAAGCTATGCCCACCTTAACGCCCAAGAGCTCCATTCTGGTTTTCTGAACCGTCTATACACAAACTATGACTATGAAACCGGTTTAGTGAATTTGATGAAGGAACGTTATGAAGTAAGTACAAATACTTTTCTCTCTTAAGTCCAATTGTAAGTACCAATTCCAGTAGCTCCCAAGGGCCGATTTATGATTGTAATAAAAAACGGGACTTCATAATACCATACTTCTGCATACTTATCCTCCAAGGGTCGGTTGATCCTTTAAAAATGAACCGGTACTTTAGCATTGTATCCTCGTAACTTTCGCCTGTGTAGTCCCCAAGGGCCAGTTTACCTTTCCATGGTGAACCGGGACTTTAACCACTATTACTTTTGAGCAGATGTGCATTAGCCCCCAAGTGCGAAGTGCATAACTTGTTATACACTTGGGACTTGAAATAATTTTCTAGAATGAAGCGAGTAGGCATTATCCCCCAAGTGCAAAGTGCATAACTTGTTATATGCTTGGTACTTCAAATATATACAACCTGTTGATGACATGTCTGTTCTTTATAGGCTGAGCTGAGCAAAAAGGACTCCCAAACCGCTGATCTTCAAGAGAATATCAAATCTCAGCAAGCGGAGGATTCTAAAGCCAAAGAGGAACCGACCAATGCCTTAACAGCCATGGAGAAGCTGAAGGAAAACTTCAAGAAGGAACGTGCAGATTGGGACAGGGAGAAGGCCCCTTTAGTAAAAAAAAAAGGCCGAAGACGCAGAGGCGGCCCTTAAACCGGTGGTCGAAGAACTGACCGGTTTAAAGCGGCAAATAAATGCTATGACCTCTGCTGTATTTGGTAAGTATCCTCATCTGATATTTTTCAAGTCATTCTACTATATAAATTACCGGTTTACTGATGCTTGCAATGTCACAGGGACCCGCATTACTCATCTGGGCTCTGACATGCGGATGAAGATGAAGGCAGCCTACACCTTGATAGAGCAGTTGTATTCCGGATCCCAACGGGCTATCTGCACTGCTGCTTATAACAGGCCTCCTCCAACACTGATAAAAGAAACTATCAAGAAGATGTCCATGTTGCCTGCCCGGTTGGATGAACTCAAAAGATCAGCTTCAAGATCAGGCGCGCTGACTGCGCTAATCCGGGCCAAGGCATGGATTCCAGATCTTGAACAGGCAGATATGTGCCAAGGCTACCCCAGCATGAAGGAAGATGGTACAGAATTTAACAACGATGATCTCCGAAGGATGACAAGGGAAATGCGACCCATAGCGAGCAAATTGGCGGATGAAACGGATCTGTCTCATTATCAGTCGGTTTATGATGTTGATCAGAAAAGATATCCTACGTCGATACATGATGTAGAGGATCTTGTTCCGCCAATTCGTAAGCACAATAATGCCCCTGACATTGATCCTTCCCCCCTTATAAGTGAAGAAGCCGTTTTCCAAGCTTCAACTGGAATCGATTGGACAACCATTGACTTCCAGCCACTGGGTAGAGAGGAGGAGGATGCACCGACTCAAGATGACCCGCAATCTTCAAGTCATCCCGGTGATGAATCCTGAACCGGAGGCCGGTTTAAATCGTTGTGGCCTACCATTCTTGCTGAAACAATCATCTTGTGTGGGCATAAAAACGCCTTGTAATAGGCTAGCTCAAACACTTTGTCTGTTATGCCATCGAGCATACTTTTTTTGCTGGATACTGATAACTCACCATGCTTTTGGGTTTTTATTATAGGCATAATCCGCAATGGCTATGTGTTAACTTCTTCCTGCATATAAGAGATTGAAAAAGGGTCCTGGCGGTTTACCGCTGGACGGGTCATGATGCCCAAATATATGGCCTAGGTGTAGAGCCAAGGTTGTTTTTTAAAAACAACCAGATATACAAAATAGAGAATACATGTTACCTCGTTTATTTGACCCATGGTTGTTCGAAAAAGGATGATGACACCAATCTTTAGTATTTATGACTCCTTCCAGGGTTGCCGGTTTACGAGAAAACCGTACTGGGTCATGATAAACACTAGTTTTATCCATATACTACTGGTGACTTGTAGTCAAAACCAGACCGGCGCAATGAACGCCAGATTATAACTGAACGTGTACAAACAATTTAGCATTGTAAGCCACGACGGGTTGTAATAAACGCCGGTTTATCAGAAAATACTTATGAATATAAAAAAAGAAAAACTTTGCAAAAAAACACAAGAAGAATATGCAAGGCTTTTCATGGGCTGCCAGGCCCTAAATTGAGGCTTTTCATGGGCTGCCAGGCCCTAAATCGAGGCTTTTCATGGGCTGCCAGGCCCTAAATCGAGGCTTTTCATGGGCTGCCAGGCCATTGAGTTAAACTATTTTTCAAAGCCTTTTAAGATGGACCTCAATCTTTAACCAATCATCGTTTTAACTTTGACAAGTTCAGGGTCTATGAGATTGACTTGTCAAACGTTCGACGGGTCATACCAGGTTTACCTGGACGGAGTGGCTTACTTAAAGAGGCAGGATAACCCGGGGTTTTAGGTGAATACACCTGGCTTCCAAGCCTGGGTTGATAGCCTATTGCAAAGGTGCAGACTCTTTGTTCTTTGAGAAGCAAAGAGCCCCTAAGCAACATGTGAGCTGTGCTCTGCGGGTGCCTATGTTTGAGTTGTGCTGGTGCAACACTCTCTTTGGCCCCACATAATTTCCTTTTGGCCTTAAGCCTATCAAGAGGTGTAGCTATGGTGTAAATACAACCAAGCCCCCTAGTGATTTCCCTTTGGCTTTAATCCGATCAAGAGGTGTAACTCAGGTTCCGATACGACCAAGCCCCCTAGTGATTTCATATGTGTGGCTAAACAAACCGGATCAGCAGAACTGCGCGTTTATGAACAGGAGCCCTTATGTAAACATACTGGATGTAAAGACAACAGAGACCCTGCTTTAGCTGAGGCTCCGGTTTATTATATTGATCATAATATATACATTGTCATAATTATGTACATAAAAAAGAGCCTATGGCTTAAGTATAGTAAGGCCGAAGATGAGCTATATTCCACAGCCGCTTGGTCTCCTCCTCCGATTTACGTGAGTCTTTGTGCTCTCGAACATCGATAAGGTAGTATGATCCATTGTGCAAACTTTTTCTGACCACAAAAGGCCCTTCCCAAGGTGGGGATAACTTGTGCATATCAGTCTGATTCTGGATGAGCCGGAGCACCAGATTGCCTTCTTGAAAAGTCCTGGTTTTAACACGGCGGCTGTGATTACGTCGCAGATCTTGTTGGTAAATCACCGAACGTGCTGCCGCAAGATCATGCTCCTCATCTAACAGGTCCAGTGAGTCCTGACGTGCTTTCTCATTATCAGCTTCAACATAAGCCGCCACACAGGGCAAGTCATGACGTATGTCACTAGGGAGAACTGCTTCTGCTCCGTAAACCATGAAGAAAGGTGTGTAACCCGTAGATCTGTTTGGTGTAGTGTTGATGCTCCATAACACGGAAGGTGACTCCTCCACCAAACAACCTTGTGTCCCCTTTAAAGGAACCATAAGCTGGGGCTTTATACCTCTCAAAATTTCTTGATTGGCCCTTTCTGCCTGACCATTCGACTGGGGGCGAGCCACTGATGACACGTCAAGTGGGATGTGCTCTCCTTGACAAAATTCCTCCATAGCACCCTTGGAAAGATTAGTACCGTTATCAGTGATAATGTTGTGTGGAAAACCAAACCGGAATACCACCTTTTTGATGAATTGAACCGCCGTGGCTGCATCACACTTACTGACTGGCTCTGCCTCTACCCACTTGGTAAACTTATCAACTGCTACCAACAGGTGAGTCTTCTTGTCCTTGGACCTCTGAAAAGGTCCGACCATATCGAGCCCCCAAGTTGCAAACGGCCAAGTTATTGGGATCATTTTTAATTCTTGGGCCGGAACATGAGCACGGCGTGCAAACCTTTGATAACCATCACACCTCTTTACCAAATCCTCAGCATCAGCATGAGCCGTCAACCAATAGAAGCCGTGACGAAAAGCCTTAGCCACCAAGGATTTTGAACCGGCATGGTGACCACAATCTCCCTCATGGATCTCACGCAAGATCTCACAACCTTCTTGAGGAGAGACACAATGCTGAATGCTCGTGTGATGCTACAATGATGTAGCTCCCCATTGACAATGGTCATTGACTTGGATCGCCGTATTATCTGCCGGGCCAAGGTTTCGTCATCTGGCAACTCGCCCCGGTTCATGTATGCCAGGTACGGGACCGTCCAATCCAGAATAACATGAAGAGCCGCCACCAATTGAGCCTTCGGGTCGGGCATAGCCAAATCCTCCTCCGTAGGAATCTTCACTGACGGATTATGCAGTACATCGAGGAAGGTATTGGGTGGCACCGGTTTACGTTGAGAGCCTAAGCGACTTAAAGCGTTTACTGCTTCATTCTTCCGCCGGTCTATATGGTCCACTTGATCACCCTTGAAGTGACCAGCCACTGCATCCACCTCTCGTCTATATGCTGCCATAAGTGGATCCTTGGAATCCCAAGTGCCAGATACCTGCTGAGCCACCAGGTCCGAGTCACAAAAGCACTTAACCCAGCTTAAGTTCATTTCCTTAGCCATCCGAAGACCATGGAGCAAGGCCTCATACTCAGCTGCATTGTTAGTACAAGGGAACAATAAATGGAGAACATAACAAAACTTATCACCTCATGGGGAAGTTAATATGACTCCAGCCCCCGAACCCTCCAATTGCCTGGACCCATCAAAGTGAATAGTCCAATAAGTGTTGTCTGGCTTTTCCTCCGGTGCTTGCGACTCTATCCAATCATTGATGAAGTCCACAAGTGCTTGGGATTTGATTGCTGTGGGAGGTGTATATTTTTGCCCGTGAGGTCCAAGCTCAATAGCCCACTTACCAATCCGGCCAGTTGCGTCTCTGTTTTGGATGATATCTCCCAGGGGGGCTGAACTGACCACTGTGATAGGATGACCCTAAAAATAATGCTTGAGCTTCCGGCTGGCCATAAAAACTCCATACACCAGTTTCTGCTAATGTGGGTATCTCTGTTTGGACTCGATAAGCACCTCGCTGATATAATAAACCGGCCGTTGAACCGGATAATCTTTCCCAGCCTCCTTGCGCTCCACAACAATAGCCACACTAACAGCTCGGGCATTAGCAGCCACATATAGCAATAAGGGATCCTTATCAACCGAAGCCACAAGGACAGGTGGCTCGGCTAACTGTCTTTTCAGATCTGCAAGTGCTTCATCAGCAGCATCACTCCAAATGAAGTGATCCATTTTCTTTAACATCTGATACAAAGGGATAACCTTCTCTCCAAGGCGACTGATAAACCGGCTTAAGGCTGCAATCCGGCCCGCCAAACGTTGAACATCCTTAATGCACGCTGGTTTAGCCAGAGACGTGATAGCCGTGATCTTCTCCGGATTAACTTCAATCCCCCTGTTAGACACCAGAAAACCCAAAAGCTTGCGTGCCAGTACACCAAAGACACATTTGGCCGGATTAAGCATCATCTTATAAACCCGGAGGTTATCAAAAGTTTCCCTCAAGTCACCTATCAATGTCTCCTCCTTTCTGGATTTCACCACAATATCATCCACATATGCATGTACGTTGCGCCCAATCTGTTTATGTAGAAAATTCTGAACACAACGCTGGTAAGTTGACTGGGCACTCTTGAGCCCGAAAGGCATAAATACATAGCAGAAGGCTCCAAAGGGAGTTATGAAGGTTGTCTTCTCCTGGTCCTTAACAGCCATTTTGATCTGATGATAACTAGAATAAGCATCCAGAAAACACAAACGGTCACAACCTACTGTAGCATCAATAATTTGATCGATTCGAGGGAGAGCAAAGGGGTCAGCTGGACATGCTTTTGTTTAAGTCTGTGTAATCCACACACATACGCCAAGTGCCATTTTTCTTAAGTACCAACACCAGATTAGCTAGCCACTCAGGGTGAAAGACCTCCACAATAAACCCTGCTGCCAAGAGCCGGGCTACCTCCTCACCAATAGCTTTACGCCTTTCTTCGTTGAAGCAGCGAAGAAACTGCTTGACCGGTTTAAACTTATGATCTATATTAAGGGTGTGCTTAGCGAGTTCCCTCGGTACACCTGGCATGTCAGAAGGCTTCCATGCAAAGATGTCCCGGTTCTCACGGATGAACTCGATGAGCGCGCCTTCCTATTTCGGATCCAAGTTAGCGCTGATGCTGAACTGCTTGGATGAATCGCCGGGAACAAAGTCAACTAGCTTAGTCTCCTCGGCTGATTTAAACTTCAGTGCCGGATCATGCTCAGTAGTTGGCTTCTTCAGAGAAGTCATATCTGCCGGATCAACATTATCTTTGTAAAATTTCAGCTCCTCCATGGCACAAACTGACTCAGCGTAAGCTGCATCACCTTGTTCACATTCCAAAGCAATCTTCTGGCTCCCATGCACCGTGATGGCCCCCTTATGACCCGGCATCTTAAGCTGCAAATAAACATAACAAGGCCTTGCCATGAACTTAGCATAAGCCGGCCGTCCGAACAGGGCATGATATGGAATCTTGATTTTCACCACTTCAAAAGTTAACACCTCTGATCTTGAATCATGATCGTCTCCAAAAGCAACTTACAGAGCTATCTTGCCAATCGGGTATGCCGATTTACCAGGCACTACCCCGTGAAACACCGTGTTCGACGGTTTAAGATTCTTATCTGTTAACCCCATGCGACGAAAGGTTTCATAGTAAAGGATATTGATATTGCTTCCTCCATCCATAAGCATCTTGGTAAATTTATACCCCCCAACTTGGGGTGCCAGCACTAAAGCCAGATGACCCGGATTGTCAACCCAGGGTGGATGATCCTCTCAACTCCACATGACGGGTTGTTCAGACCAGCACAGATAACGAGGTACCACCAGTTCAACAGAGTTCACAGCTCTTTTATGAAGCTTCTGATCGTGCTTACATAAGCTAGTGGTGAAGACATGATACTGCCCACTATTCAACTGTTTTGGATTGCTCTAATAACCCGATTGTTGCTGCTGTTGATTCCCCTGATGGTTGTAACCTCCTTGGTTGCCCTGACTGTTCTGATTGCCATGTCCGGTTTGGTTGCCCTTGAACTCTGAACCAGAACTGACACCACCATAACTCGGCCCATGGAAACCGCCTCCTGAACCGCCGGGCTGTCCATTATAATATTGAAAAAGATTTGAATTTTTGAACTCCCGCATAATGAAGCAACCTTTCCAAATATGTGTAGCAGGTCTCTCCTTTGATCCGTGCTTTGGGCAAGGCTTATTTAACAGGCGCTCTAGATTGGGGCCTGACCCTCCACCCCGCTGGGGCGGTTTACCCTTACACCGCTGACCGTTATCCTGGGTGTTGGTGTTAGCCACAAAGTCCAAGCTATTATCTGCCTTGCGTTTACCATTGTTCACATGACCTGCCGGATTATGCTGCTGCCCCTTGGCGTTTCCGCTCTTCTTTCCTTTCCCTGTCTTGTCATCCTCAGACTCGGGGTCGCTGGTACTATTAGAGTCGGCATACTTCACCAGAGCCGCCATAAGTGTTCCCATGTCATTACAATGACATTTAAGACGTCCCAATTTCAGCTTCAAAGGCGCAAACCGGCAATTGCCTTCCAATGTTAAAACGGCTGTGTCAGCGTTGATGCGGTCTGACGAATGCAAAATCTCCGAAACCCGGCACACCTAGTGGGTTGTTGATTCACCTTCCTCCTGGACACGGGCAGCTAAATCCACGATTGACATGGGCTGTTTGCACGTATGTCACGACCGGTTTTCCAATAAAAATATTTATTGAGAAACCAATCTTTTGAGTCCAGTATGGAAAAAAAATACTCCTTACCGGTAGACAAAATCTTGATACAATAAGCCAGTAGCATAAAATATATTACAGGGTTGAGCTACGGTTGCTCAACCAAATTATTACAAGCACGCCAATAATTATACATAATGGCGGACATGACACAGTGGTGTGGAGGCATACTACTGACTCGAGGATAGGGTGGTGGTGGAAAAACACAGCGGGGAGTGAGATACATGACTCTAAAACTGGCATCTCATCGAGCGTCGAGGTGAGGATCGATGAATTTATTTGGTAGCGGAAGCGGATATAATACAGTGACCAAATCCAGGGTCGTACGAGACTGACTGGGATTCCTCTAGGCGTCGGACTTGCTATCAAAATCTTCATCCATGAGATCGCCTTCGTCAGCATCTGGCCAAATCAACAAGCCAGGTGAGTACTTTGAAAGTACTCGCAAGACAGTTCGGACGTAAGATATAACAAATGCATGCATGAATGCGTCACGATTAATTCACCAATGTACATTCAAAAATTAGCATAACGAAGTAAGTAAAAGGGAAACGGCGGTAGTCCGCCTGAAATCCCAACAAAACATAAATGAAAACCGATCGGGTGTCTGAAGCGACGCCTCGAAAGGTGAACAAATAAATATAAGGAAATGATGCCACAGTCGGGCGTCTTAGCGACACCACATAAAGGGCTTAAAAAAATGCCACAGTCGGGCGTCTGAGCGACGCCACATAAAGGGCTTTAAAAGAAATGCCACAGTCGGGCGTCTGAGCGACGCCACATAAAGGGCTTTAAAAGAAATGCCACAGTCGGGCGTCTGAGCGACGCCACATAAAGGGCTTTAAAAGAAATGCCACAGTCGGGCGTCTGAGCGACGCCACATAAAGGGCTTTTAAAAGAAATTCCACAGTCGGACGTCTGAGCGACATCACAGAAAGGGCTTTTATTCACAAGTAAATAATACTCATAATAAACATTCAATTCATGAAAATAAACGGGTTAGTCCATCCACAGGAATAATCATTTAACCGGACTTAGCACTCATGCGATTCACCGGAGTCTCTGTCATCAAACTGGCACTTGTCAGGATAAGATAGTACTGAACTTGGACATGGAATAGATGATTCAAGGAATATATGACTCTGCAGAGTTTGTACAAAAATTTCCCACAGCCAACGGATTTCCGTAGTCATGAAGGACTAGTTCCGTTTACAGTATTTCGGAAGAAAACGCAGCTAGCCAGTACACACCCATCCTACCTCTCGATGCTAGGAATCACCCTAGACATCGTCCAAGAAAAACTTTTGAGACGGGGAGATCACAATCTCGAATAGCATGGGATCAAATTTATATACGCGCGCTCTAAGGGGTGCCCCCCTCTCGGTCCCAACCGGAAACACCCGTGCCCCCTGACCGGATGACTGGCTTTAATCCAGGGCCATGGAACCATCATCCTGGCCTCTCCTTTTGGTGTGTACCAGGAAAGCGGTTTGCAGCTTACTAAGCCATATTCCTTGCGGAAAACATGTGGTAGTACAGGGAAGGAAATGGGAGGAACTGGACCGATACGTTTTGACACTGTAGTCATACAGCCTGGCATAAGACTGGCATGCTACAACACTGCCATCTTACCCATCCTCATGCCAACACATGGCCATTCATACTCACATCCATCCACTTATGGATCATCGAACTCACTTACCTCAACAATGCATGGAAATGACGTTCATCGGTATGCTCAACAACATGCCATGATACTAACTAAATGCAAAACATGCCAAGACACTCATCATATCAAAAGTTCAAACATGCTTGCCTGGTTCGGAGTAGTCGGAGCCTAGCTCGGTGAAGTTCGCGGCTCCGTCACCTCCTTCGGTATCTACTGTATAAAGAAAACATATGCGCTATCGTAAATACCAAGAGGTGCACAAAAATTATTCCAAATATTTTTCAAATAAATCTGATAAAAAACTAGACAAAATTTTAAAGAGGACAGAAAAAGAATCAATCAAAAATACTATTCTGTTTAAAAGTTATAAAGGTTTTTGTCCAGGGACTCATCTGTAATGGAACAGAAAGTTTCCAGGGGCTAGCTTATAAAAAACAGAAAACGTTCCAGTCTTGAATACGCCAGCCCAGAGGGGAAAGCGTATTTTTCCCGAAGGCGTTTTCAGAAAACGATTCGTTTAGAAAGATCTGAGAGGCTGACGGGCAGGTCCCACTCGTCAGGTTTAAACTTTCAAACGGGGGACGAAGCTCGTCGGCGCCCGAGAGCCGCGGTGGTCGCCGGCGGCGATCCACGGCGAGGCAGGGGGATCGGAGGGTACCTCCGTGTTCAGGGCACCATTCCGCGTCGGTTGGTGGTGGTGGTGGTCGCCGGCGAGTACCACGCCGACGGCGAGCCCTGCTCCGGCGGACGGTGGTTCGGGTGATCGAGGGCCTCGTCGGAGAGAGCTGCGGAGATCAAATTGAGGAGGGGGTTAGGCTTCTGGTAGCTAGAGGGAGTAACTGACGGGGTTTGGGCGCCGGAGACGGCCTCACCGGAGCGAATCGAGGTGGAGGCCGAGGCGGATCGGGGCGGCCGGAGTTGGGGGAGGAGACCTCCTTGAGGTCCTCCTAGTGGCCTGGCGGGGCTTTGGTGAGGTGTAGTGGTGGTGCGTGCTCGAGGGTGAGTTCGGGAGCCCTTTTTATAGGCGGTCCGAGGCGGTGGCCGTGAACGGGGATCTCCGGTGAAAGTTACGGCGGCGCAGAGCTTGGTCGGGGGTGATTAGGGAGTTGGGCGTCATCGTGGAGGTCCACCGGTTCCATTTAGGTGCTAACCAGGCTTGGATTCGGTGCTTTGGGCGAGCTCGACAGAACGGGGCGGCGCGGGCCCGTCGGCGGCAGGGAGCACGTTCCGTGCTTGCCGGGCCACGGCGACGGTGCCACGGCATGCGCTGGCATGCATGAGCCACGCGGAGAGCAGAGGAGCGTTGGGCGGCGCCGAACGGCGTTGAGCCGCCGTTCTGTTCCCTATCAGCCGCTACGGTGGTTCGGCCGCCGCAAGACACGCCGGCGCGGGCGGCTCAGGGCGCCACCGACGCCAGGAAGATGCCAAGCGTGCGTGCGGGGGTGCTGGCCAGGGAGAAGGGGCGGCGAGGAACGTGCCAAGGGCATTGTGGGCATGTGACTGAACTTCTGACGAAGATCGACACTGAATTCTGAATTTTTCTGAATATGAACAGCAACAGTGCATGCAAGGTGTTCGACAGAATGAATTTGGCATCTGGGGATTATTCCTTGAGCTGATTTTTGGTGGAGTGGCTACTCATTGATCCAGTAGGCTGCCTGAATTTTGGTGGAATTTTTGGAGAAGTGTAGATATGAATTTCACCAAATTTGGCAAATCTGGTCCTAACTTGCAGAGACTGAATTTTGAAAAATTTGAAAAGAGGAGGAGTGGATCAAGATGGTTCTGGGTTGTGGGTACAAAGGACTATCCAGGAGAGTTGGTTTGAGGTCAAAACTCAAATGCAAAAGGGTACTTGCTTTGAAATTCTCTCAGGCTCCAAATAATTTGCAGAAATGATTTGAGGGGAAAAATAATTAGAATAAAATCGAAAACTTGCTTGGATTAGTTGGGACAGATAACTTAGGTTTATTACAAGGATGAGGGGAGGTTTTGGAGGGGTTTTACCACATGGGCAAAATACAAAGTCATGGGTGGTTTCCAAGATATGAAAATCCCAAATTTTCATAGAGTTTCTTTTTAAAAGAAAAAAAGATTAAACTCCAAAAATAATTTCAGAGGGAACCAACAGAGAAGAAGTTTCAAAAGATCAAACACCATAGTTTGAAGAAAAATAAAATCGTTGCCAAAGAAAAGGAAGTTTTTAAGAGGAAGGATTTTTGGAAAAGACATTTTAAATGCCCTCTTTAAAAAAAATCCAACAAAGTTTTTGATGAAAACCAATTAAAATTTTTTTTGGAGTGTCACAACACCTACCCCCTTAGGAAAAATCTCGTCCCCGAGATTTCAGCTGTTCCTCAAATAAGTATGGATGTTCTGTCCGAAGAAAATCCTCTCTTTCCCAAGTTGCTTCACTTTCGGTGTGATTGCTCCACTGAACTCTGAAAAATTTGATGGTTTTCTGTCGGGTTCTCCTTTCAGACTCCTCTAATATTTTTACGGGGCGTTCCCGATAAGTGAGGTCTGGCTGCACATCAATGTTCTCATGGGATACTTGCTTCTCTGGTTTGCTTACGCACTTCCTTAATTGAGAGACGTGGAACACGTCGTGAATGTCGGACAAGTCTTCAGGTAAGTCTAGCTGGTAGGCTACAGTGCCTCTTCGTGCCACTATGCAGAATGGTCCAATGATCTTGGTGCTAACTTCCCTTTAATCTTAAACCGTTGCAGTCCCCTCATAGGTGATACTCGTAGGTACACAAATTCACCGGGTTCAAAATTGACCCCCACAATGTTTCTGATTGTAATAACTCTTCTGTCGGCTTTGAGCGGTCTTGAGTCGGTCCCTGATTAGCTTGACTTTTTCCCCGGCTTCTTTGAGCATGTCTGGTCCGAAGATACGGCTGTCTCCGGTCTCTGACCAATTTAGCGGGGTACGACACCTCCGTCCGTATAGGGCTTCAAAAGGTGCCATTCGCAGGCTGGCCTGGTAGCTGTTGTTGTATGCGAACTCGGCATATGGCAGACTTTCTTCCCAACTGGTTCCATAGGTGAGGACACATGCTCTCAGCATGTCTTCTAAAATTTGGTTTACGCGTTCAGTCTGTCCATCAGTCTGGGGATGGTAGGCTGTACTGAAGGCCAATTTAGTTCCCAGAGCCTGTTGTAAATGATCCCAGAATCTCGAGACAAATTGAGTGCCTCTGTCGGATATTATAGTCTTCGGGACTCCATGCAGACAAACTATACGGGAGAGATAAATCCTGGCAAGCTTCTGAGTGTTGTAGGTTGTCTTCACTGGAATAAAATTTGACACCTTGGTTAATCTATCGGTGATGACCCATATGGCATCATTCCCGTGTCGTGAGCGAGGTAGTCCGACAATAAAATCCATCCCTATTTCATCCCATTTCCACTCCGGTATTTTGTTTGGTTGCAGTAGTCCGGCTGGTTTTTGATGCTCAACTTTTATGCGTTGACAAGAATCGCAACTCGCAACGAATGTGGCTATGTCCCTCTTCATACCGTGCCACCAAAATCTTTCCTAAATATCCTTATACATTTTGGTTCCTCCAGGGTGGATTGAATATGGAGTGGTGTGTGCTTTAGCTAGGATTTGTTGTTTGAGGTCTTCTATGTTTGGCACGCAGAGTCTGTCCCCGTATCGTAATATTCCATCTTCGCCTATGACAAACTCCGAGGCCTTTCCCATACTCACCTTTCTTTTAACTCCTTCAATGCTGGGGTGACCAGGCTGAGCTTCTTTAATTCTCTCCACAAGGTCGGGCTTTATTTCCAAGTTTGATATGGTTCCTTCCGCGATTATTAACAAGTTGAGTTTGGCAAATTCTTGTTGGAATTCAGGTCTCAAGCTTTGCAGACTATTTTCGTCGGAGCTGGGGTTCCGACTAAGAGCATCGGCCACTACATTTCCTTTCCCCGGATGATAGTGGATACCAACATCATAATCCTTTACCAATTCCAACTAGCGTCGTTGCCGTAAGTTTAGTTCTGGCTGTGTGAAAATATATTTGAGACTTTTATGGATCGTGTATATTTCACATCGGTTCCCAAGTAAGAAATGCCTCCATTCCTTAAGTGCATGAATGACTGCTGCCATTTCTAAGTCATGAGTGGGATAATTCTCTTCATGCTTGCGGAGTTGTCGTGAAGCGTATGCGACAACCTTGCCTTCTTGCATCAACACGCACCCGAGACCTTTTCGGGATGCGTCACAGTACACCTCAAAGTTTTTGTGTATGTCTGGCACAATTAATACCGGTGCTGTGTTTAATTTCCGTTTTAACTCTTGGAAACTTTTTTTCGCAGGCTTCTGTCCATTCAAATTTCTTGTCCTTCTTGAGCAACTGCGTCATTGGCTTGGCTAGGGTGGAGAATCCTTCAATAAATTTGCGGTAATATCCTGCCATTCCCAAGAAACTTCGTACGTCCGTTACGCTGGCTGGTGCCTTCCAGTCAAGTATGGCCCTGACTTTCTCCGGGTCCACTGCGATACCGTCTTGGGTCAGCACGTGACCTAGAAAGCCTACTTGTCTTAGCCAAAATTCGCACTTACTGAACTTGGCATACAATTGATGTTTCCTGAGTTCTCCTAGCACAATCCTGAGATGTTCCGCGTGCTCTTCTAGTGTTTTGGAGTATATCAGAATATCATCGATAAATACCACAACGAACTTGTCCATAAACTTCATAAATACTTTGTTCATGAGGTGAACAAAATATGCGGGGGCGTTTGTTAATCCAAAAGGAAAAACTGTGAACTCATATAGTCCATATCTGGAGGTGAAGGCTGTTTTGGGAATATCTTCTGTTCGCACTTTTAATTGATGGTATCCTGACCTTAAGTCAATCTTTGAGAATACCTTGGCCTGAGCGAGCTGATCAAATAAATCATTTATTCGTGGCATCGGGTATTTGTTCTTGACTGTGACCATGTTAAGTGCTCGGTAGTCTATGCACAATCTTAGTGTTCCATCCTTCTTTTTGGAAAATAAAATTGGTGACCCCCAAGGTGAGGAGCTGGCTCGAATGTATCCCTTGTCCACTAATTCCTTTATTTGTTTCTTCAACTCAATCAATTCGGATGGTGCCATTCTGTATGGTTTCTTGTATATGGGGGTGGTTCCTGGTGCTAGCTCAATGCTGAATTCTATTTCTCGATCTGGTGGCATGCCAGGTAGTTCTTCGGGAAATACATCTGGAAATTCACATACCACTGGAACCTTGCTTACCTCAGAAACGTCCACCTTATTCAATCTCGGCTGCCGGGGTGTTTTTCTTTCCTTGGCTGATACTTTTATTGTCTTCCCGTGGTGGTGCGTGAGAATTACGGTCCGGTTGAAACAGTCAATAAAACCTTTGTTGGTGGTTAACCAGTCCATCCCTAGGATGACATCCAGTCCTTTATTTTCCAACACAATAAGATTGGCGTAAAATTTCAATCCTTCGAACTCAATAACCACATTCTGACAGTAACTCTGAGTAACTTGCTGAATCCCAGGGGACTTGATGATCATGGATTTTTCCAAGGGAAACATCGAAAAATTATTTTGCAAAGCAAAAAATTTCGAAATGAATGAGTGAGAAGCTCCAGAATCAAACAAAACCGTTGCAGGTATTGTGTTGACAAGAAATGTACCGAGTACGATATCCGGAGCGTTTTGTGCTTCTTCTTTGGTCACGTGGTTTAGATGACCCTTCTTGTGGTTGTTGTTGGGGTTGAAATTGTTGCGCTTGGGCGCTGAATTATTTCCACCATTGTTTGGCTTCGGGGTCGAGTTCCTTGGCTTGGGGCACTGTTTGGCGTAGTGCCCTTCTTCTCCACAAGCGTAGCAAGTAACGCCTGGGCGATATGTGAACTCTTTGTCCCTTGCATGGAAATTCTTGATTGGGCGTGAGATGTTTGTCGTAGGTTTGGGTGTCCCACCTTTCTGAAAATTTGTCCTGCTTCGATGATTGCGAGCATGGTTAGTCTGGTCCCTTTTTCGCTTGTGGATATCTTCCAGGCTGCGTCTCTCATTTTCCAGAGTAATGGCTTTGTCCACCAGCGTTTTAAAATCTGGAAAAGTATGCACGACCAGTTGGCTTTTTAGCGCGGGCGCCAGACCGTCAAGGAATTTCTCCATCTTCTTGCTTTCAGTCATACGCTCTTCATTGGCATAGCGAGACAATAGAGTAAATTGACCGTTGTAATCTGACACTGTCATGTTCCTTTGTTTGAGGTCATCGAACTCTCTCTTCTTGATTTTCATAATACTCTTAGGAATGTGTGCACCACGGAAACCTTCCTTGAAATCATCCCAGGTTATATCATTCTCGTTGGGGTGCATATGCAGAAAATTCTCCCACCATGATGCAGCTGCTCCTGTGAGATAGTGCGGAGCATATAGTACTTTCTCGAGATCTGAACATTTTGCAATAATTAATTTTCTCTCCATATCTCGAAGCCAATCCTTGGCTTCAAGAGGCTTGTCAGTATGAGAAAATGTTTGGGGACGTGTTTTCTGTAGCTCAGATAACTTGGAATGCTGCTGATACTGTCCATGGTGATTTCCCATGTTGATGACTTGGTTCATCATTTCCCGATGTTGTTGCTGACTCTGCTCATAGAGGCGGCACATTTGTGAAAGTGCCGATTCATTGCCCTGTTGGCTTGACTGTCCTTGTGTGAACTTGTTGCTGGGTTGTGTATCATAATTTTCCTCTGGTGGAGTTGGCATGGAACGAGTCCAAGGACGAGACATATTTCACTCTGGGGATATATTTTGTAAAACCCATAAGAAAAGCGAAAAGAGTCGCAAAAACGATTCCATAAATGCATAAAGCAGGCAAATAAAAATTAAATAACCAAGCTTACTTAAAAAAACAAATCGATTTGCGCACGGAGAAGGACTGCTCATTACATATCTTACACGCAAGCGGTAATTATACAATACATCACTCAGGATATGCGTACATAATCCTGACATGTTATTTAGGCTAGTGCACTCCTCCAGATCCTACATGATGTGCAAACAAGCTACTTCTCACAACCTATGTACATATAAACATATCATACAAAGCGGTACATTGCATGGCGGCTAAGCGTACTCAGGCGGAGATGTTGACGACCTCCTTTGCCCTGCCGAGGGTGAGGCGTAGCGAGGCTGGGGAGTCGACTTCCTCCTCACTGATAGGCTCCATACGAGTAGAGTTGCGCTGGGTGGACGGAGCAGGTGCCAGGGGCGGAACAACACGAATAGGAGTGGGCGCGCAGGGTGGTGCAGTGCGCGCTGGAGTGGGCGTAATGACTTGGTTGAACTCTTCGGTGGTAGGCAGGCGGCGAGTAGGTGCATAAGATGCTGATGACGAGAAAAAAGTCAGTGGCGGTGCGGTGGGTAGGAGCTCCCTCCTGTTGGCGGCACAGCCATGGACTGAGTCCATGCGGGCAGCCACGAAGTCGTCCACCAGGTTGTCGAAGGCTGCCTCCAGGGCCCGGAGATACTCAATGTGCATCTCAAAAGCCTCGTCTCGTTCTCCTCTAGGGCAGGAGAATGCGTAGTGACAGGTGTAAGGCACATGGCATGGAAGATAACGGTAACGACGAGTCTTCATCACGGGGAGGACGTCCCTGAGATGAGCTATCGCCTCACGGGCTGCCATCTGCATAGCATGCCTCTCCGTAGGCATGGCCCTTCCCAAGAACCGGAAGCGGCGTAACTCACCACGCCCTCCCTTGAACTGCACCGCGGCCTAGTGCATGGTCAGACTGTCGTTGACTCGGTGCTGGCAGAGTGTGAAGACTGGGCGCACAGATGGCCCCATCGCGACCTGAACGATGAAGGAAAGAAGCTTGACGAACCCATCGGGCACGTTGGCGAAGGTCTGAGACTCGCAGCTGTTGTCGGCCATCTACAAAAGTAGGCAAAAATTCTGCATGGTCAGATCATAAATTTATGCTGACTGACAGAAAATGACTACAATTGCAAGAAACTATGAAATGGCTCAATCATGCTAATAACCAATTAGCGATCACACCTAGTGGCTTCCTACAGTCAGCCTGGCTCTGATACCAAGCTGTCACGACCGGTTTTCCAATAAAAATATTTATTGAGAAACTAATCTTTTGAGTCCAGTATAGAAAAAAACTTCTCCTTACCGGTAGACAAATTCTTGATACAATAAGCCAGTAGCATAAAATATATTACAGGGTTGAGCTACGATTGCTCAATCAAATTATTACAAGCACGCCAATAATTATACATAATGGCGGACATGACACAGTGGTGTGGAGGCATACTACTGACTCGAGGATAGGGTGGTGGTGGAAAAACACAGCGGGGAGTGAGATACATGACTCTAAAACTGGCATCTCATCGAGCGTCGAGGTGAGGCTCGATGAATTTATTTGGTAGCGGAAGCGGATATAATACAGTGACCAAATCCAGGGTCGTACGAGACTGACTGGGATTCCTCTAGGCGTCGGACTCGCTATCAAAATCTTCATCCATGAGATCGCCTTCGTCAGCATCTGGCCAAATCAACAAGCCAGGTGAGTACTTTGAAAGTACTCGCAAGACAGTTCGGACGTAAGATATAACAAATGCATGCATGAATGCGTCACGATTAATTCACCAATGTACATTCAAAAATTAGCATAACGAAGTAAGTAAAAGGGAAACGGCGGTAGTCCGCCTGAAATACCAACAAAACATAAATGAAAACCAATCGGATGTCTGAAGCGACGCCTCGAAAGGTGAACAAATAAATATAAGGAAATGATGCCACAGTCGGGCGTCTTAGCGACACCACATAAAGGGCTTAAAAAAATGCCACAGTCGGGTGTCTGAGCGATGCCACATAATGGGCTTTAAAAGAAATGCCACAGTCGGGCGTCTGAGCGACGCCACATAAAGGGCTTTAAAAGAAATGCCAAAGTCGGGCGTCTGAGCGACGCCACATAAAGGGCTTTAAAAGAAATGCCACAGTCGGGCGTCTGAGTGACGCCACATAAAGGGCTTTAAAAGAAATGTCACAGTCGGGCGTCTGAGCGACGCCACATAAAGGGCTTTTAAAAGAAATGCCACAGTCGGACGTCTGAGCGACATCACAGAAAGGGCTTTTATTCACAAGTAAATAATACTCATAATAAACATTAAATTCATGAAAATAAACGGGTTAGTCCATCCACAGGGAAGTACAGGGAAGGAAATGGGAGGAACATGTGGTAGTACAGGGAAGGAAATGGGAGGAACTGGACCGATACGGTTTGACACTGTAGTCATACAGCCTGGCATAAGACTGGCATGCTACAACACTGCCATCTTACCCATCCTCATGCCAACACATGGCCATTCATACTCACATCCATCCACTTATGGATCATCGAACTCACTTACCTCAACAATGCATGGAAATGACGTTCATCGGTATGCTCAACAACATGCCATGAGACTAACTAAATGCAAAACATGCCAAGACACTCATCATATCAAAAGTTCAAACATTCTTGCCTGGTTCGGAGTAGTCGGAGCCTAGCTCGGTGAAGTTCGCGGCTCCGTCACCTCCTTCGGTATCTACTGTATAAAGAAAATATATGCGCTATCGTAAATACCAAGAGGTGCACAAAAAGTATTCCAAATATTTTTCAAATAAATCTTATAAAAAACTAGACAAAATTTTAAAGAGGACAGAAAAAGAATCAATCAAAAATACTATTCTGTTTAAAAGTTATAAAGGTTTTTGTCCAGGGACTCATCTGTAATGGAACAGAAAGTTTCCAGGGGCTAGCTTATAAAAAACAGAAAACGTTCCAGTCTTGAATACGCCAGCCCAGAGGGGAAAGCGTATTTTGCCCGAGGGCGTTTTCAGAAAACGATTCGTTTAGAAAGATCTGAGAGGCTGACGGGCAGGTCCCACTCGTCAGGTTTAAACTTTCAAACGGGGGACGAAGCTCGTCGGCGCCCGAGAGCCGCGGTGGTCGCCGGCGGCGATCCACGGAGAGGCAGGGGGATCGGAGGGTACCTCCGTGTTCAGGGCACCATTCCGCGTCGGTTGGTGGTGGTGGTGGTCGCCGGCGAGTACCACGCCGACGGCGAGCCCTGCTCCGGCGGACGGTGGTTCGGGTGATCGAGGGCCTCGTCGGAGAGAGCTGCGGAGATCAAATTGAGGAGGGGGTTAGGCTTCTGGTAGCTAGAGGGGGTAACTGACGGGGTTTGGGCGCCGGAGACGGCCTCACCGGAGCGAATCGAGGTGGAGGCCGAGGCGGATCGGGGCGGCCGGAGTTGGGGGAGGAGACCTCCTCGAGGTCCTCCTAGTGGCCTGGCGGGGCTTTGGTGAGGTGTAGTGGTGGTGCGTGCTCGAGGGTGAGTTCGGGAGCCCTTTTTATAGGCGGTCCGAGGCGGTGGCCATGAACGGGGATCTCCGGTGAAAGTTACGGTGGCGCAGAGCTTGGTCGGGGGTGATTAGGGAGTTGGGCGTCATCGTGGAGGTCCACCGGTTCCATTTAGGTGCTAACCAGGCTTGGATTCGGTGCTTTAGGCGAGCTCGACAGAACGGGGCGGCGCGGGCCCGTCAGCGGTAGGGAGCACGTTCCGTGCTTGCCGGGCCATGGCGACGGTGCCACGGCATGCGCTGGCATGCATGAGCCACGCGGAGAGCAGAGGAGCGTTGGGCGGCGCCGAACGGCGTTGAGCCGCCGTTCTGTTCCCTATCAGCCGCTACGGTGGTTCGGCCGCCGCAAGACACGCCGGCGCGGGCGGCTCAGGGCGCCACCGACGCCAGGAAGACGCCAAGCGCACGTGCGGGGGTGCTGGCTAGGGAGAAGGGGCGGCGAGGAACGTGCCAAGGGCACTGTGAGCATGTGACTGAACTTCTGACGAAGATCGACACTGAATTCTGAATTTTTCTGAATATGAAGAGCAACAGTGCATGCAAGGTGTTCGACAGAATGAATTTGGCATCTGGGGATTTTTCCTTGAGCTGATTTTTGGTGGAGTGGCTACTCATTGCTCCAGTAGGCTGCCTGAATTTTGGTGGAATTTTTGGAGAAGTGTAGATATGAATTTCACCAAATTTGGCAAATCTGGTCCAAACTTGCAGAGACTGAATTTTGAAAAATTTGAAAAATCTGGTACAAAGGACTATCCAGGAGAGTTGGTTTGAGGTCAAAACTCAAATGCAAAAGGGTACTTGCTTTGAAATTCTCTCAGGCTCCAAATAATTTGCAGAAATGATTTGAGGGGAAAAATAATTAGAATAAAATCCAAAACTTGCTTGGATTAGTTGGGACAGATAACTTAGGTTGATTACAAGGAGGAGGGGAGGTTTTGGAGGGGTTTTACCACATGGGCAAAATACAAAGTCATGGGTGGTTTCCAAGATATGAAAATCCCAAATTTTCATAGAGTTTCTTTTTAAAAGAAAAAAAGATTAAACTCCAAAAATAATTTGAGAGGGAACCAACAGAGAAGAAGTTTCAAAAGATCAAACACCATAGTTTGAAGAAAAATAAAATCCTTGCCAAAGAAAAGGAAGTTTTTAAGAGGAAGGATTTCTGGAAAAGACATTTTTAATGCCCTCTATAAAAAAATCCAACAAAGTTTTTGATGAAAACCAATCAAATTTTTTTTTCGGAGTGTCACAATGTATCCTTAAAGTTCTGGATAAACCGGGCCCTTAACTCAGCCCACGATCCAAAAGAGTTGGCTGGCAGATTTTTCAACCACGTGCGAGTTGTCCCCTCCAACATCATGGTAAAATATTTGGCACACGCTGCTTCGTCCACATCCAGCATCTCCATTGCCATCTCATAGCTTTCCACCCACGACTCGGGGATAGATCGACAGTGTAATTCGGCACTTTGCGTGGGCCTTTGAAATCCTTGGGCAACCGTACATTGCGCACTGCTGGGATAGGACATGGCACTCCCAAAGAACTGGAGGTAACCCCTAGTTCCACCGTTGTTGCTGGACGAACCGGAGTGAACTGACGAACCGGCATGAGCTGACGAACGGAGCTTTGTGCTGTGCCGCTAACTCGGCTTCCCGACGTGCCCTAGCGCGATACACTACATCCTGGGCATTGCCACCGCCACCCGCCGGGTTATTGCCACGGGGCGGATTACAATTCCTCGCATTGCTTGATACGGTCAGTTCATCGATATGCCCGATGTAGCTCCGGCTTAGGCGGGGAGTAGAATGAATCCTTTCGTGGCTATATGAATAGGCCTGCTGCTGAGTCAAAGCCGTCTGAAGGAGCTCCCTAGACCGTTGTGTCTCAACCGCTACTGGGGACTCGCCATCAATCGGGGGAGCTGCCAATCGTGAAGCGGCAGCAACGATGTTATTCAATGGGTTAGAGTAATGACCCGGAGGTGTTGAGACGTGTCGTGATGGAATGTCATTTTGACGAGGCGGAGGCGGCGTATCCGTCGCACGAGGCTGAACTGGTGCCCCGGTCCCAGGTGCCTCCGCCCAGTTTACCACAGGTTGGTTGCTGGTGCCCGCACCTGGCGTGTTAAAGAGATTCCTCGCCTCCAAGATCGATGGAAGGCGCGACCGGTATCTTCTCCTCATGACGTCATCTGACGCACTCTGATCCAACATAAGCCGGTACGCCTGAGTGTCCAATCCGGCCTGCTCTGCAGCCATCCTGGTGTTTTCTACTGCTAGGTCCGCTTTAGCCTGAGTTATCTGATCCTTCACCTTTGCAAACTCTGCTTTGTGCTGATCCCGGTTTGCCACGTCCACCTCCGCTGCCAGCAACGTTGCTAAAGCGACGAACAGATCAGACAAAATTTGAGCCGGAGGCAGTGCAGAGCCCCCTACTCCCACTGGTGTTGCTGTTCCTGAACTAGAGATCATTGACGCGGCGGTAGAAGAGCGCTGCGCTGGTTGTGTACCGGCCATGAAGACCGCGACCTGGTTTGGCAGATCGAGGGGGTCCGGAATACTGTTGCCATCGGAACCTCCACTAATCCGGCCATCCTACAGCTGGTACAGCGATTCGGACTCTCCGGTTGAAGACTTGTCGTCAGAGGAGACAACGGTTTTGCCACGAGATGCTGATCTATCCTCATATTCCGCTCCATGGATGACACCTACGAAGACATGCTTTACAGTGGGCTGAACCTGGGAAGAGCTTGCACGCTGAGCCATCTCAATGATGTTGGTGCAGATGTCCGGCTCAGGGCCCAGTTCGCCGATCTTGCCGATGAAGACGTGAATTCCCCCAAAGGGGACCTGGTACCCGTATTCAATTGAACTGGCCTCGGGACTCCATCCTGCATCGTCGATGTACAGCTTGCCGTGATGACTTTTAGTCATCCGGCCCATAGCGTATCCCTTGAATCCTTCGAAGCTGCCCTTCAAGAACTCGAAACCATAGTGCGATAGCCCCACTGTGGGCGCCAACTGTCGTGGTTTTGTCACGGCAGATGTCCTTGTGAAAGGACTTAGTCGTGGAGCCATCGCTACGAGTTAGCTTAAAGGGGTTAAAGCAGACAAAGGATGCGAGAGTTTTATACTGGTTCGGCCCCTTACGATGAAGGTAAAAGTCTACTCCAGTTGTGATGGAATTGCTAGGGTTTCGATGACCAGGGAGCCAATCTGCTTTGTCTGGCTCTCGATTTGTTGTGTGTTGTCCCTAAACCGCCGCTGGGTCGCCCCTTTATATACATAGGTCGACGCCCGTCGATTTACAGAGTCCCGAGGCCGGATCATCAACGTGTCCAACTCGGTCTCTATTCCTCCTATCTTACAATACAAGTTACATGATAATGTCGGTTTATGTCTACAGACCTTAACCCGCCTTTGGTCCTTGGGCCTTCATAAAGCGCCACCATCCTTTGTCTTCCTGGGCTTCTAATCCTCATAGAGTTAACCCGGCCACTCCTAGCCGGTTTATGTCCAGTAATAATATCCCCAACACTTTCCGTGCCTGTAGTAGTAGTAACTAAAAGAAAAACCAAAAAGATTTCTTGTTCTTCTTTTGCTTGCTGGGAGCTTTACCGTGTAAATAATTTTATTTCTTCTCTTATTCTTTGGGGGTCGAGAGGAGAAGACCATGATGACAATGTTGAGTGGCTCTCATATGCATTATTGTTGATTTAACCAAGAGCCCATATTACCTTGTTTTCTCCCTTATATTAAATTCTTGCAGATTCCAGCTTAGTCCAATGCACGTGTGTCGGATTTCGGGTTCCGGCAGACCCTTGAGGTTTGAACACAGGGGTGCGCGAGGAGATCTCTCCCCTACCGATCTACGTCCAACCTCCTCGCGTGATCTAAGCTGGAAACAACGAACAACACAAGGGACACGAGGTTTATACTGGTTCGGGCCACCGTTGTGGTGTAATACCCTACTCTAGTGTGTGGTGTGGTGGATTGCCTTAGGGGCTGATGATAAACAGTACAAGGGAAGAACAGCCTCGCGAGAGGTGTTATTGAGCTGGTGCGATGAACTGCTTGGGTCAGTTCAATCGCCTCTCTCTCTATCTCTCCTTTTCGGTCCCTCCTTGTCCGCTCTCTGGATCCTTCTATCTTGTTCTCTCCCTCTATGTGTCCGATCTCCCCTACTCTGTGGTGGCTAGCTCTATTTATAGAGGCCCTGGTACAATTGGCCATTTTGAAGGGGAACATCTAGTACAAGTTATCCTGACCAAAGGTGGTCTTCGGCTGCCAAAAGTGCTGGTGATAACGCCGTCTTGGGGTCCACGGTGACATCCGTCCTACCGCTCTGCTGGTCTTGGTCTCGTTGCACCGGAATGGTAACCTTTGCCCGATGCCTTGGCCTGTGCTTGCCCCCTTTGCACCAAAGGGGAAACAAGGACACTGTGCAGGCCGGCGCCCGCCTGCCGCCCACCTGGTCTCGATCGTCATGGCTTGCATCACGGGCTCCTCGCGAGGTGCCCCCGCCTTGATCTCTCCGCCTCCTCGCGAGCCTGCCTGATGAGGCCGCCTTTGAGGAAGCTTCCGGTCATCCGCCCCGCGAGGCTTGGCCCCTCGCGAGGGTCTTGAGCTTGAGCTGATGAAGATGGACCGTGCTGGGCCCCCACTTGAGCCACGCCGCAGGCCGCAGGCAGGCAAGTCTGGGGACCCCCCTTCCCAGAACGCCTATAGTAGCCCCCGGGCCCAAGGCGCGCGTGGGCTTGGCCTAGCAGGAAAGCGAAGGGGCAAGCGCGAAGCGCCGCGGGCCCTAACAGCCTGCGGCCTTGGGCGCCACATGGCGATTGATTGGACATGGGCGTCTGTGCTTCCCCACGACGCCTCGGCAACTGTCCATCTGACAAAAGAGGTGCCCGGGCCAGACTTACTTGCTTTTTTCTCGTTCGCCTTGCTTTAGATCCCCTTTCTTGCTCTCCTTCTTGCTTCCGAAATCCTCCAGATCTGTCTCAATCCTTCTCGTCCGGCACGCCATGGCGCCTCGCAAGTCCCTGACCGAGGCCTGGTACTCGCCGGCTCTGGATTCCCTGAACCTGCCGGAGAAGAACCTCGCCCTCACGCGCCTGATGACGATGGCGCAGGGCAGCAAGGGGGCGACTGTGCTCAAGGCCGGCCCCGACCAACCTGAAGACAGGGGGAGCACCTTCTATCCGCTCTTTGTGAGCGCCATCGTCGCCGGTCTGGTGCCTCCTTTCTCTGAGTTCTTCTTTGTTGTTCTCCGCCAGTACAACTTGCAGGCTCTGCATCTCCACCCCAACTCTGTTCTTCTCCTGGCGATTTTTGCTTACTACTTTGAGGCTCATGTCGGGGTAAAGCCCTCGGTGGCCTAGTTGCACCACTATTTTCCCTCCGGGTTTCTGATGGCCATGTCTCCGCATGTGCGAGCTTCATCGCATACTCCGATTCCAATGGTATCTCAAAGCCTGGGAAGAGAATCGAAGGCTTTCGGAGCAAGTGGGTCATGGTGGATGTCGGGTGCCTCCACCCCCGTCTGGTGTTGCCTACAGGGCAGCCCAAGGCTATTGACGCGTGGTCCCGCGTGGAGCTCGTCGACCCCCGTGCGAGGGCGGTGTTGAAGAGGATGAACGCAAACCTGTGGCTGAGCAACTTGGGGACGGCGAAGCTGACTAGAGCCACGCTCCTGAGGGAGTTCTTGGAGCACCAGGTGGCTCAACTCCAGCAGCACTCGCTCCCGTTGTTGAGGCTTGGGGAAGCGGACGCCGCCTTGCGCCTAAGCTCTGAGGCCCTAACCGACGAGAATCTGGTCGCGGCCCTCCATTCCTTGGTTGGGTGAGACGTGGCGAAGCCGGTGGGCGCCCCCGTCCCCCTGTTCCTTCGCGACGACTGGGAGCAGGTGGTGAACGCCATGCCCACCTTTAATGGCGATGGGCTGGTGCCCGCGGAAGCTCCCAAGGGTCTTGCGGTGCTGGCGATGGTGAACGTTTCCTCCGACAGCTCCATCGAGAGCGAGGGGGAAGAAGAGGCGGAGGAAGAAGAATCTGCCTCTGAGGCGATTGGCGAGGAGTCGAGGGAGTCTTTCCCTTGGGGCAGGTCCCAGTCCTCCGCTCCATGCCTGACGACAATGAGGCCGGCGCCAGGCGAGGAGGGGAGGACTCTCCCTTGGTCGCGAGGAAGGTCAGGTCGGGGCTGGTTCCCCCAGGGTCTGCTCTAGTCCCTGAGCGATCTGAGGCCAGCTCCAGCCCTCCTGACGTGCCTTCTGCTTCTGGGCCTCCCGAGGCTGACCCCACCTGCAGGCTCTCGGGCTTCAAGTTCGGCCAGATGTTGCTTGGGTCCGCGAGCGATGACCAGTAAGTGCTTGATTCGTGCTTTGCTTGGTTTCTGCCACCGAGGCTTGACGTCCATATTCTTTTATCAGTCCGGCGCCTGCGGCGAAGAGGTTGAAAGGGGCTTCTGCGGCCCCGCTTGTGGCGAGTCCACCTGCCGGGATGGCGCCTTCGTCCACTGAGGGGAAAGACGGTGCGGTTCGCGCCTCCCCCGCCCGGCCATCCTTGCGAGGCCGACTGGGACGCCTCGGCGAGGAGTCAGCCCCCGTGGCCCCGCTGACCCTGGAGTCGACTACGCTCGATGCTGCAGCCGGGGCAGCCAAGGCCCAGGTGGTTCCTTCCTGCCAAGCCGTGATCACGCTGCCGTCTTCTTCGCCCGCTCCACCGGTTCCCGCTTCTTCTGTTTCCTCTGCCGCCGTCCTGGACCAGGTCGCCAGCGAAATGAGCCAGCTGCGGGAGGATCTTCTGCGCGCGGACCATCGCCTGGTGGCCGGGCGCCTGGAGTTAGCTTCTGGCTGGGCCCGTTCTGCTGCCTCCGTCTGAGCAGCGCCGAGCCAGGCCGTGGCGGCCTCCGAGGGGGAGAGGCAGGCCATCAACCAAGCCAAGGCCGCTCGCAACGCTGTCCTGGGCGATGCTGAGGCTGCCAAGGCTCGCTGCGAGGCACTGGAGACCGAGCTGCAAGGCCTGCGCGACGAGCTTGGCAAGGAGGTCCACGGACGCCAGGAGAAATAGAAGGAGATGAAGGCTCAGGAGGCTGCCGTCAAGGACCGGGACGTCAAGCTTGATGACCGCCACGGCCGGTTGGAGACGTTGGAGCTATCGCTGAAGGCGGAGAGGACTAAGCTAGACGCCAAGGCGAAGGCCCTGGCGGAGGATCGGGCGGCCTTCGCGAAGATGGAGAAGAGGGCTCGTGCCGCGCTAAAGACGCTTTACGAGAGCGGCTTGGAGGAGCCGCTGGCCGGTGCGGAGGACGGCCACGCCGAGCTGCTTCCCTTCCTGGTCCATGCGCTTGAAGATGTCGTAGACGGCCTTGGCCCCATGGCCGAGGCCGAGGCGCGTGCCCTGTCTTCTACGGCGCTGACGCATGTCCTCAGCCACATCTACCTGCGCGACCCTGACGTCGACTTCGACAGCCTGCTGGAACCTGTCAGCGGCGACCTTTCCACCACTGCCGCTGAGGCCGTGAAAGGCTGAGCCGAAGCTTTGCTGGGGAGGTTCCGCGCCTTCAGCGTCTTTCCCAGGCGCGGTGCCGCCAGCTCCATGGCCCCGGGAGGCGGATTCGTCCAGCGTGACTCCACCACAGGCGGCGGCGCCACTGAAGAGTGATCCCTTCGCGTCTTCTGTCCTGTTTTTATTCCTGCAACATGCACCATGCCTCGTGGAGGCGTTTAAACTAGTGTTTGGCGTCGTGAAACAATCTATGGCTCTTAATATTTGCTTTGAATTTCCTGGAATTTGCATTTTTCTCCCCTACTTGCTCGCGCTCTACGTCGGCAGGGCCCGGCCCCGCGCATACCTCACCCAGCGTTAGCCCCGACCGGAAACCAGGACGGCACTAAGGAGCGTGGGGCTACGTGGCAAGTTAGGCTCCTGAGTCGCAATGCTCAGGAGTCCCCCTTGACGCACAAGCAACAAGTAGGAAATGGGGGAACAAGGAGTAGATTGATCGTTCTGCGTCGGCAGGGCCCGGCCCCGCGCATACCTCACCCAGCGTTAGCCCCGACCGGAAACCAGGACGGGACTAAGGAGTGAGGGGCTACGGGGTAAGTTAGGCTCCTGAGTCGCGATGCTCAGGAGTCCCCCTTGACGCGCAAGCAACAAGTAGGAAATGGGGGAACAAGGAGTAGATTGATCGTTCTGCGTCGGCAGGGCCCGGCCCCGCGCATACCTCACCCAGCGTTAGCCCCGACCGGAAACCAGGACGGGACTAAGGAGTGAGGGGCTACGGGGTAAGTTAGGCTCCTGAGTCGCGATGCTCAGGAGTCCCCCTTGACGCGCAAGCAACAAGTAGGAAATGGGGGAACAAGGAGTAGATTGATCGTTCTGCGTCGGCAGGGCCCGGCCCCGCGCATACCTCACCCAGCGTTAGCCCCGACCGGAAACCAGGACGGGACTAAGGAATGAGGGGCTACGGGGTAAGTTAGGCTCCTGAGTCGCGATGCTCAGGAGTCCCCCTTGACGTTCAAACGGGTTTCCATACCTTGGCTCCACTCGGGGAGGGGCGCGTGACGACCAGGTCCGAGGGACCTGGCTGGGTGGCGTGCGCTCGGGCAAGACCCAGGCGTAGCCCCTGTGTCCAGCCCCCTCGCGCGGCACTCCCGAGGGGAGGCGTAATGATGGTGCCGGACACTGAGCTCTGGGCTCCCTGAGCTTGGTACGACCGTAGGCCGCACTCAGTTGTTTATCACCAGCGTGGAGCATAGCGCCTCCGTATGTGTATGGGCATAGCTGCTCCTCGGCAGTGTCATCAGCCAGCGCGGAGCATGGTGCTTCCACTGGTACGTGGGAGGGGGCTCCCCTCCGGGAGGAGCCCCCGGGGCATGTACAGCCCCGCCCTGACACGTGGCCGGCACGGTAGGGCTAGGAGAGGTGTATCTGGGAACTCGTGAGCCAGCGTGGGACTCACGAGGCCCTACCTCGAGGCGGGTTGCGCCTGGCTCTGGGACTTTATCAATGGTCTGCTCCTGCAGGGTGGTTAGAATGCAAATGCTCTACGTCCTCAGGTCCCGGCCCTCGAGCGAGCTCAGCCGCCGCTGGTATGACAGGTCGCGATGCCGTGGGTCAAGGCCAGGGGGTGAGGGCTAGAGAGCCAGTAGGAGCCCATGAGTCACGATGCTCAGGTACCCCCCTTTTAACGTGCAAGCGCTTTGCATGAAAGCGGAGAAGTCCGCGATAAGCAGCAGGTGACAATTAAGCGCGAAAGAGTGAATTCATTTTAAGTAGACGCAGGAAAAGCAAACGCCACTAGGCCAGGCCCGAGTAGCTCGGGGATGATGCAGCCCGAGGGGCGCCCCCAACAAGGTAAGTAAAGAGCATAAGCAAAACGGATACATGCCGCAAGGACGGATCCACGCGACCTGGGAATGATGCGGCCCTGTGGGCGCTCCCAGCTAAAAATGGAACTTAGAAATATGTCACCTGGTGTCGTTGAAGTTGAAGTGGTGTTGAAAAAGCGGGCGATGAAGGCGTTGACCCTCACGAGCCCCCAGGCTAGGAGCCTCGGGAGGCTCCGGGGGCACAGGCGGGTTTCTGAGGGCATTCTCCATCTCCGCCAGTAACGCACCATGCCTAAACTCCTGAGCCTCCAGAATGCCCCTCTGTAGGCGCTGATGAGCAGCGACCATGTTTGGCAGGCCGAAAGGCATGCGAACGGAGCTGTGAGGTGGACCCTCGCAACGCCCCACACGCGAAGGCCAGAGGCGCTCCTGAGACGCGGCTCGGTTGAGCCCTGGCACATCGACGCAGACGCGCAGCCCACCATCCTCGCCTAGATGTGGGGCCACGGTGGGCAAGCGGCAGCTGCCGCGCATGATTCTCGACTCCTGTAGCTCCTGGGTGTTTCTTGCGATGAACTCCTGAGGGTTTGGTCTTCCTTGCCTTGTACCTTCCGGAGGGAAATGTGCCTGGAAGCACCCCTGTCGGATTTCGGGTTCCGACAGACCCTTAAGGTTCGAACACTGGGGCGCGCGCGGAGATTATGCCTTCTACCTCTCCATCTCGCAAAGATCTAGACTACTGAAAGAACTGCACAAGAGACACAAGGTTTATACTGGTTCGGGCCACCGTTGTGGTGTAATACCCTACTCTAGTGTGTGGTGGGTGGATTTCCTCTTGGGGCTGATGATGATAAGCAATACAAAGAAGAACAGCCTCGCGAGGGTCTGTTCTTGGATGGGGCGATGAACTGCTAGGAGGAGTTCAGCCACCTTTCTCTTTCTCTCTCTCTCACTCACTCACTGCCTTCCTCTTACTCGCCGGCCTCTCCTTCCTTTCTTCCGACCAACTCTCCCCCCCCCCCCCCCCGCTCTGTGGGCGGCTGGTCCTATTTATAGAGGCCCTGGTCCTCTTCCCAAATATTGAGCGGGAAGGGAGCCAACAATGGCGGGCTAATTTGAAGGGGAAAGCAAGTATCAACTATCCTGACAAAAGCAGTCTTCGCCTGCGCAAAGCTCTGATGATGACGCTGTCTTGGGCTCCACGGTGACCTCCGTCTTGTAGTCCTCCTGGTCTTGGTCTCGTTGCACCGAAATGGCAACCTTTGCCTGATGCCTCGGTACTCCGCGGCTGCGCTTGTCCCCTTTGCACCAAACAGGAAAGGAGGACGCTGCGCGGGCTGGCACCCGCCTGGCGCCCCGAGTCGTCATGGCTTGCGTCACGGGCACCTCGCGAGGTACCCCGCCTTGATTTCTCCGCCTCCTCGCGAGCCAGCCCGACGAGGCCGTGCCGGAGGATGGTCCGTGTCGTCCGCCCCGCGAGGCTTGGCCCCTCGCGAGGGTCTTGAGTCTTGTGTTGATGAAGATGGGCCGTGCCGGGCCCCCTTTGAGCCGCGCCGCAGGCCGCAGGTAGGCAAGTCTGGGGACCCCCATTCCCAGAACGCCGACAGTAGCCCCTGGGCCCAAGGCGCGGCCGGACTTGGCCATGCCGAGAGGCGAAAGGGCAAGGGCAAAGCGCCGCGGGCCCTAACAGCCTGCGGCCTTGGGCGCCGCGCGGCGGTTGATGGTATGTGGGCGTCTTCGCTTCCCCATGATGCCTCGGTGATCGCGCGGGTTGGACAAGTCCCTGCATGCAAATCGTGTCATGATTACCAGCGGTCGTGGAGGCTATTGGTTGGCCATCAAGGGCCGGGAGGCCAGCTCAAGAAGCGCCGTGACCGCCTAGGTGCGCTGGGGAAGGAGTTGGAGGCGATGAAGGTCAAGCTGGACAGCAAGGCCCGGGTGCTTGCCGAGGATCGCATGGCCTTTGCAGACATGGAGAAGAAGGCTCGTGCTTCGCTGAAGATGCTCTACGCCAGTGGCCTGGAGAGCCCGCTGGCCGGCGCCGAGGACGGCCCCGCCAAGCTGCTTCCCTTCCTGGTTCGTGCTCTTGAGGATGTCACCCTTGGCCTTGGCCCCACGGCCGAGGCCGAGGCGCGTGTCCTGTCTTTTGCTGCGCTGACGCGGGTCTTCACCCACATCTACCTTCGCGACCCCAACGCCGACCTCGACAGCCTGTTGGAGCCAGTAAGCGGCGAGGGTGCTGCCGCCGCTGCCGAAGCCATGAAGGGTCGCGCGGAGGCTCTGTTGGGGAAGTTCCGGGCCTTCAGTACCAAGTCGAAGCAGGATGCTGCCGGTCCTGCTGCTCCATGAGGCGGGGTCACCCGCGCTGCTCTACCACCGCCGAGTGACTCCGCTACTGCTCCTATCCTGCTTTTAATTCCTGCACATGCATCATGCCTCGGGGAGGCGTTTAAACTCGCGTTTGGTGTTGAGACGACAGTATGGACTGTAATATTTGCTTTTAAGTTCCTTGAATTTTATGCTTTTCTTCCCTACTTGCTTGTGTTCTACGCCGGCAGAGCCCGGCCCCGCACATACCTCACCCAGCATTAGCCCCGACCGGAAACCAGGACGGGACCAAAGGAGTGAGGGGCTACGGAGATAGTTAGGCTCCTGAGTCGCGATGCTCAGGAGTCCCCCTTGGCGCACGAACAACAAGTAGGGAGGTGAGATGTAGGTGGATCTTCCGTTTTACGTCTGCAGAGCCCGACTCCGCGCGTACCTCACCCAGCATTAGCCCCGACCGGAAACCAGGACGGGACCAAAGGAGTGAGGGGCTACGGAGCCAGTTAGGCCCCTCAGTCGCGATGCTCAGGAGTCCCCCTTGACACGCAAACAGCAAGTGATGAGGTAAGATGCAAGTGAGACCACCGTTCTACGTCTGCAGAGCCCGGCCCCACGCATGCCTCACCCAGCATTAGCCTTTCGGAACTAAGGAGTGAGGGGCTACGGGACCAGTTAGGCCCCTGAGTCGCGATGCTCAGGGGTCCCCCTTGATGCTCAAACGGCCTTCATACCTTGGCTCCGCTCGGGGAGAGACGCACGACAAACCAAGCCCGAGGGGCCTGGCTGGGTGGCGTACGTCCGGGCGTGACCCAGGCGCAGCCCCCGTGTCCAGCCCCTTGCGCGGCGCTCGCGAGGGGAGGCATTGCGATGAGGCTAGACACTGAGCTCTGGGCTCCCTGAGGTTGATGCGTCCCGGGGGGCACCCTCAGTTGTTTATCACCAGCGCGGAGCATAGCGCTTCTGCATGTGTACGGGCATAGCCGCTCCTCGGCAGTGTCATTAGCCAGCGTGGAGCATGGTGCTTCCACTGGTACATGGGAGGGGGCTCCCCTCCGGGAGGAGCCCCCGGGGTGTGTACAGCCCCGCCCTAACACGTGGCCCGCATGGTAGGGCTAGGTGAGGTGTATCTGGGCACCCGTGAGCCAGCGCGGGACTCACGGGGCCCTACCTCTAGGCGGGTTGCGCCTGGCGCTGGGCCTTATCTTGTGTTGTGTTCCTGCAAATCTGGTTAGATGCCGGCACTCTACGTCCTCGGGTCCCGGCCCTCGAGCTTGTCTCAGCCGTCGCTGGTATGCCAGATCGCGATGCCGTGGACATGGCCAGAGGGTGAGGGCTGGAGAGCCAGTAAGAGCCCTGAGTCACGATGCTCAGGTACCCCCCTTTAACGTGCAAGTGGTCGACATGGAGAAGAAGAGGTGCCGTGGACAGGCATCAAGTAATCAAGCATGACGGGCAAATGCATAGCCGGAAATAAACGCAAGGGAGATACATGCCGCTGGTCCTGGCCCGAGCGGCTTGGGGATGATGCAGCCCAAGGGGCGCCCCCAACAAAGCAAGCTAACGACATGAAATAAAAGGGATACATACCGCAGGGACGGACCCACGCGGCCTGGGAACGATGCAGCCCTGGGAGGGTGCTCCCAGCTGGAAATGAAACTTGTAAGATGTCACCTGAAGGTGTCGAGGGCGAGGGGGTGTTGGTGCAGCATACTCGGCGGGCTGCCGAAGCCGATCCTCACGAGCCCCAGGCCCAGGGGCCTCGGGAGGCTCCGGAGGCACTGGTAGCTCTTCGTGAATCATCTCCATCTCTGCCAAGGCTGCGGAACATCTGTCTTCTTGAGCCTCCATGATGCCCCTCATGAGGCGCCGGCACATTGCAACTGCGCTCGGCAAGCCATAAGGCATGCGAACGTAGTTGTGGGGCGGGCCCCCACAGCGCCCCACTCACGAGGGCCAGAGGCGCCCCATCGTGGCGCCTTGGTTGAGCCCTGGTACGTTGATGCAGACGCGCAACCCACCATCCTCGCCCGGATGGTGAGCCACAGCCGGTAGACGGCAGCAACCTCTCATGATTCTTGATTCCTGTAGTTCTTGAATGGCCTTGTCGACGAACTCCTGCGGGTCTGACCTTCCTTGCCTTGCTCCTTCTTGAGGGAAACGTGCTTCGAAACACGCCTCCATGTGGTGCCCAAGCGCCTCCCTCGTGAGCCTGTCCAAGTCGGTGGCCCTCCAGGGGAGAGCCCCCGAGCCCTGCCCGAGGAGGGCACCGGGCACGCTTTCCTATGCGATGGAAGGAGGTTCCCCCTGGGCAGATGCGGGCCCTGAGGGGCCCTCCTCTCGAGGGGCCGGTCCGGACGATGTCTTCTTCTTCTTGGGGGTGGTCTCGGGAAGCCTCCTGCTTCCGCGATCCAGGTCTTCCAGTGTCGCGGCCTGAAAGGCTCGCTCCAGGGAACACACTGCATCCTTCTCTTCACAGGGCACCATGATGACTCCGCCACTTCCTGGCATCTTGAGGACGTTGTAGCCATGGTGAGTCACGGCCATGAACTTGGCCAGCGCTGGGTACCCGATGGCGTTGTACGGCAGGCGGATGTGGGTGACGTCGAAGTGATGAGCTCGGTGCGGTAGTTGTCGCGTGCCCCAAAGGTGACAGGGAGGCGGACCTGCCCAATCGGGACCGTGGAGCCGTCAGTGACTCCGGAGAAGGGCTTGGTTGGCTGAAGCTGGTCGTAAGGCACTTGGAGATTGTTGAACGTTTCCACGGACAGGACGTTGAGCCCCGCCTCACCATCGATGAGGGTCCTGGTGACCAGTACATTGCTGATGACTGGGGAGCAAAGCATCGGGAGGACTCCGGCTGTGGCCGCACACTTGAGTTGATCCACTGAGCTGAATGTGATGGCACATGCCGACCACCTGAGAGGGCACGTTGCTTCAAGCCTGGGGAGGACTGCGTTCACTTCGCAGGAAAACTGCTTGAAGATGCGTTGGGAGGCCGGGGCTTGAGCTCCGCCCAGGATGCAGGCGATGGCGCATGGCTCCTAGAAGCCCCCAGCCCCATTGTCTTGATGGCGGTCCTCATTTCTCCTTGGCTGAGGCGGCAGTGGAGGGAGGCCTGCGTGGCCCTGTGGGCGATCCTCACGAGGCTGATCCCTCCAGTCCCCCTCGCGAGGCAGGTCTCACCAGCGATCCTCGTGAGGTTGATCGCGCCACCCTTGGCGCGGGCCGCGGTCTTCCCAGCGTCCCGCGTTTCTTCCTCCTCCCCGGCCGTAGCCCCGATCGGCGCGGTCGGGACGACGGCCGATCCTTCCTTCTCGCACGGCGCGGAGTTCTTGGCATTCGTTGGTGTTGTGGGTGTGGAGGTCGTGGTACACACAGTACCGGCCGCCCCAGGAGGACTCAGGCAGATCTTTGCCCCGCTTGGTGTCTGGTTCTGCTACGAGCACGGCAGCCCCCTTGCGCTTCACGTCCTTGGCCTTGGGCTTCTTCTCTTCTGGGTCTGCGGCAGGCAGCTCGAGGAGGGAGAGGCATCCCTCCTCAGCCCCGGTGCACTTGGTCGCCAAGTTGAACAGCTCCAGGGAGGTGCATAGGTCTTCATGCATCGCCAGCTCCTCCTTCATCTTGACGTCACGCACACCATCGGGAGAAGGCCGAGATGATGGCCTCCTCGGACACCTTGGGGATCTTGAGGCACGCACTATTGAAGCGCTGGATGTACTTTTGCAGGGTCTCTCTGGGTTGTTGCTTGATGCGGCGCATGTCGCTCACGGCGGGTGGCCGGTCGCGAGTACCTTGGAAGTTGGCGATGAAGCGGGTGCGCATCTGGTCCCAGGAAGAGATCGTGCCTGGAGCCGGATTCAGGAGCCAGGTGCGAGCTCCTTCCTTAAGCGCCATGGGGAACCAGTTCGCCATGACCTTCTCATCCCCGCTGGCAGCTTCGATGCCCAGCTCATAGAGCTAGAGGAACTCGGCAGGGTCAGTCATGCCATCGTAACGAGGAGGCAGGTCTGGCTTGAACTTGCCGGGCCACGCGACGCTACGGCAGCCTGCGGTGGCCACGAAAGGCTTCGGCTGGTGGAGAGCTCGGTCATGAGGGTCCCCACACGCTACAGCTAGGAGCAGCGCGGGGTCTTGGTGTGCCGGAGCCGGAGCAGGGTCGCGGCGTGCCGGAGCAGGGAGCGCCCGGGCAGCTCCTTGCGGGCGAGGGACTTCTTGGCAGCTCCGTTCTTGCTGCGCTGGCACCTGACGGAGCGGGTTCCGCCCAGGGGCCACGCGCCTTGGAGCCATGCCGTCTTCTGGGAGAGGAGGCGGCTGGTACGCCTCCGGAGCTTCGTTGCCCCCGCGGGGCGGGGTGTGGCGCAGCGGAACGGACGGCGCGGGAGAGCCCCCTGCGGCGCGGACAAGCTCGGCGACGCGGTCGAGCCACTCTTCATAGACGTCGTCTATGGGACGGTAGCGCAGGAGCTCGTTTGCCGCGAGGAGCGCAGCTCGAGCCTCCAAGGGGGGCGCGGAGCGCGCGGGACGAAGAACCAGCTGGTGCGAGCGATGGAGTAGCGGTGCGGCCGTCTTGCCGCACGGATGGATGCTGAGACGACGCTTGCTGCTCGCCCCCCGCCGGGCCGGTGGCGGCGTTGATGGCGGGCGACGGGGAACGACGAGGACGTCCGCCGACGGGCGCCGTCTGGGCGACGCGGTAAGCGATGGCGGCCCGGCGCTCGGCGCGGGCCCGACGAGCGTCGGACATGGATGCGACGGTAGGAGGAGAACGGGGCGGTGGAAGACGAATTCCGGTGCACCCCTACCTGGCGCGCCAAATGTCGGATTTCGGGTTCCGGTAGACCCTTAAGGTTCGAACACTGGGGTGCGCGCAGAGATTACGCCTTCTACCTCTCCGTCTCGCAAAGATCTAGACTACTAAAAGAACTGCACAAGAGACACAAGGTTTATACTGGTTCGGGCCACCGTTGTGGTGTAATACCCTACTCCAGTGTGTGGTGGGTGGATTGCCTCTTGGGGCTGATGATGATGAGCAATACAAAGAAGAACAGCCTCGCGAGGGTCTGTTCTTGGATGGGGAGATGAACTGCTGGGAGGAGTTCAGCCACCTTTCTCTCTCTCTCTCTCACTCACTGCCTTCCTCTTACTCGCCGGCCTCTCCTTCCTTTCTTCCGACCAACTCTTCCCCCCCACCCCCCCCCCCCCCCCCCCGCTCTGTGGGCGGTTGGTCCTATTTATAGAGGCCCTGGTCCTCTTCCCAAATATTGAGCGGGAAGGGAGCCAACAATGGCAGGCTAATTTGAAGGGGGACAGCAAGTATCAACTATCCTGACAAAAGCAGTCTTCGCCTGCGCAAAGCTCTGGTGATGACACCGTCTTGGGCTCCACGGTGACTTCCGTCTCATAGTCCTCTTGGTCTTGGTCTCGTTGCATCGAAATGGCAACCTTTTCCTGATGCCTCGGTACTCCGCGGCTGCGCTTGTCCCCTTTGCACCAAAGAGGAAAGGAGGACGCTGCGCGGGCTGGCACCCGCCTGGCGCCTCGAGTCGTCATGGCTTGCGTCACGGGCACCTCGCGAGGTACCCCGCCTTGATTTCTCCGCCTCCTCACGAGCCAGCCCGACGAGGCCGTGCCGGAGGATGGTTCGTGTCGTCCGCCCCGCGAGGCTTGGCCCCTCGCGAGGGTCTTGAGTCTTGTGTTGATGAAGATGGGCCGTGTCGGGCCGCCTTTGAGCCGCGCCGCAGGCAGGCAAGTCTAGGGACCCCCGTTCCCAGAACACCGACAACCCCTCCAAGTGGTGCCCGAGCGCCTCCCTCGCGACCTCGGCATAGTCGGTGGCTCTCCAAGAAAGAGCCCCCGAGCCCTGCCTGAGGAGGGCGCTGGGCACGCCTTCCTATCCGAGAGATGGTGGCGCTCCCTGATTGGCGCAGATCCTGACGCAACACCTCCGGAGGCGCCTGCCTCCTTATGGCTTGGGCCAGGCGAAACCTTCCGTTTCTGTGGTCCGGGTCTTCGATTGCCGTGGCTTGGAACGTGCGCTCAAGTGAACACACTGCGTCCCTTTCTTCACAGGGTACGGTGATGACTCCACCACTTCCTGGCATCTTGAGGACATTGTATCCATGGTGAGTCACTGCCATGAACTTGGTCAGGGTTGGGTACCCGAGGATGGCGTTGTATGGAAGACGGATGTGGGTGACGTCGAAGTCGATGATCTCGGTGCGGTAGTTGTCGCGCTGCCCGAAGGTGACTGGAAGGCGAACCTTCCCTATTGGAACAGTGGAACCATCAGTGACTCCTGAGAATGGCTTGGTTGGCTGAAGCTGATCGTACGGCACTTGGAGATTGTCGAACGTCTCGACGGACAGGACGTTGAGTCCTGCTCCGCCGTCAATGAGGGTCCTGGTGACCTGCCCGTTGCTGATGACTGGGGAGCAAAGCATCGGGAGGACCCCGGCCGTTGCCGCGCACTTGAGCTGATCCGCTGAGCTGAACGTGATAGCGCACGCGGACCACCTGAGAGGGCGTGTGGCCTCAAGCTTGGGGAGGAATGCATTCACCTCGCGAGCAAACTGCTTGAGGATGCACTGTGAGGCTGGGGCCTGCGCGCCACCCAAGATGCAAGCGATCGCACGCGGCTCCTGGAAGCCCCCAGCTCCCTCGTCTTGATGTTGGTCTTCGTTCCTCCTTGGCAGTGGCGGCAGAGGAGGAAGGCCTGCATTGCCGTACGGGCGATCCTCATGAGGCTGATCTCTCCAGCCTCCCTCGCGAGGCTGGTGCTGCCAGTGATCCTCGCGAGGTCGGTCACGCCACCCTTGGCGAGGGCCATGGTCTTCCCATCGTCTGCCACCTCTTCCTCCTCCTCGGCCATAGCCCCTGTCGTTGCGCTCGGGGCGTCGGCCGACACGCCCATATCTCACGGCCCTGAGCTCTTGACATTCGTTGGTGTTGTGGGTGTGGAGGTCGTGGTACACGCAGTACCGGCTGCCCTTGGATGACTCAGGCTGATCCCTGCCTCGCTTGGTGTCTGGTTCCGCTGCAAGCACGGCAGCCCCCTTGCACTTCACGTCCTTGGCCTTGGGCTTCTTCTCTTCTGGGTCGGCAGCCGGGAGTTCGAGGAGGGAAAGGCGCCCTTCCTAAGACCTGGCGCACTTGGTCGCCAAGTTGAACAGCTCCAGTGATGTGCACAGGTCTTCATGGATTGCTAGCTCCTCCTTCATCTTGATGTCGCGTACGCCGTCGGAGAAGGCCGAGATGATGGCTTCTTCAATCACCTTGGGATCTTGAGGCGAGCGTTGTTGAAGCACTGGATGTATTTTTGTAGGGTTTCCCCTTGCTGCTGCTTGATGCGGCGCAGATTGCTCACGGCCGGGGGCCGGTCGCGAGTGCCCTAGAAGTTGGCGATGAAGCGAGTGCGCATCTCGTCCCAAGAGGAGATCGTGCCAGGGGCCAGGTTCAGGAGCCAGGTGCGGGCCCCGACCTTGAGCACCATGGGAAACCACTTCGCCATGACCCTTTCGTCTCCGTTGGCGGCTTCGATGCATAGCTCGTAGAGCTGTAGGAACTCCGCGGGGTCCGTCGTGCCATCGTAGTGAGGGGGAAGGTCAGGCTTGAATTTGCCTGGCCATGCGATGCCGCGTAGCTCGGGGGTGAGGGCGCGGCAGCTTGCCGTGGCCACTTGTGCCTTTTGCTGGTGCTAGGCTTGTTCCTGGGGATTACCGCGCGCCGCCGCTTGGAGCAGCGCGGGGTCTTGGCGTGGAGGTGCAGGGACGTGATCTTGGCGCGCCGGCGCTGGGAGCGCTTGAGCACCTTCTTGGGGACGAGGGATCTCTTGATAGCTCCTTTCTTGCTGCGCGGGCGCCGGACGCGGTGGGTATCGCCCTGGGGCCGTGCGCCTTGGAGCCAGGGCGCCTTCTTGGGGAGGAGGTGGTGGAGGCACCTCCTGATCCCCACCTCCTGCGCGGAATGGAGGGCGAGGCAGCGAGAGGCACGACAAGGGGGAGCCCCCTGCAGCGCTGATGAGCTCGGTGATGCGGGCAAGCCAATCCTCATAGAGGTCGTCGACAGGGCGGTAGTGCAGGAGCTCTCTTGCCAGGAGTAGCGTGACGTGCGCGTCCTTGGGGGCGCGACGGGCGTGGGACGACGAAGCGGCTGGAGTTAGCGATGGTGTGGCGGTACGGCCTTCCCGCCGTACCGAAGGATGCTGGGACGAGGCCTGCTGCTCGTTCCCCGCCATGCCGGTGGCGGCATTGGCGGCAGGAGAAGGGGAACGACAAGGGCGTCCGCCGACGGGTGCCGTCTGGGTGATGCGGGTGGCGAGAGCAGCCAGGCGCTCGGCGCGAGCCCGACGAGCGTTAGCCATGGACATGACAGAAGATCACACGCGAACAGCGGAAGAAAGATTCCGGCGCACCCCTACCTGGCGCGCCAAATGTCGGATTTCGGGTTCCGGCAGACCCTTGAGGTTCGAACACTGGGGTGCGCGCGGAGATCTCTCCGCTATCGATATACATCCAATCTCCTCACGTGATCTAAGCTGGAAACAACGAACAACACAAGGGACACGAGGTTTATACTGGTTCGGGCCACCGTTGTGGTGTAATACCCTACTCCAGTGTCTGGTGAGGTGGATTGCCTCAGGGGCTGATGATGAACAGTACAAGGGAAGAACAGCCTCGCGAGAGGTGTTCTTGAGCTGGTGCGATGAACTGCTTGGGTCAGTTCAATCGCCTCTCTCTATCTCTCTTTTTCAGTCCCTCCTTGTCCGCTCTCTGGATCCTTCTATCTTGTTCTCTCCCTCTGTGTGTCCAATCTCCCTTGCTCTGTGGTGGCTGGCTCTATTTATAGAGGCTCTGGGCCTCTTCCCAAATAATGATCGGGAAGGGTGCCAACAATTGGCCATTTTGAAGGGGAACATCTAGTACAAGTTATCCTGACAAAAGGTGGTCTTCGGCTCCCAAAAGTACTGGTGATGATGCCGTCTTGGGCTCCACGGTGACCTCCGTCCTGCCGCTCTACTTGTCTTGGCCTCGTTGCACCGGAATGGTAACCTTTGCCCGATGCCTTGGCCTGTGCTTGCCCCCTTTGCACCAAAGGGGAAACAAGGACACTGTGCAGGCCGGCGCCTGCCTGGTCTCGATCGTCATGGCTTGCGTCACGAGCTCCTCGCGAGGTACCCCCGCCTTGATCTCTCCGCCTCCTCGCGAGCCTGCCTGATGAGGCCGCCTTTGAGGAAGCTTCCGGTCGTCTGCCCCGCAAGGCTTGGCCCCTCGCGAGGGTCTTGAGCTTGAGCTGATGAAGATGGGCCGCGCTGCGGCCCCAATTGAGCCACACCGCAGGCAGGCAAGTCTAGGGACCCCCGTTCCCAGAACGCCGAAAATGTGCACTATTATTATTATCCACAATGTTCGGTCATGCGAGTGAAAGGCGATAATGACGATATATGATGGACTGATTGAGATGAGAGAAGCTGGTATGAACTTGACCTATCTTGTTTTTTGTAAATATGATTAGTTCATCATTCCTGATTCAGCCTATTATGAATGAAACATGTTTTCAATGACAATTAGAGATTATAGTTGCCCATGCCATGCTTAATTAGCTAGGAGTTTATAATGGTTTACCTTATGTGCCAACATGCTATTAAAATGGTTGTGATATGGTATGATAGGGTGGTATCCTCCTTTGAACGATTCGAGTGGCTTGACTTGGCAGATGTTCACGCATGTAGTTGAAACAAAATCAACATAGCCTCCATGATATTTATGTTCATGGTGATTTATATCCTACTCATGCTTGCACTCAATGTTGATTAATCTTAATGCACATTCATGACTGTTGTCGCCCTCTAGTTGGTCGCTTCCCAATCTCTTTCTAGCCTTCACTTGTACTAAGCGGGAATACTGCTTGTGCATCCACTTCCATAAACCCCAAAGTTATTCCACATGAGTCCACCATACCTTCCTATAAGCGGTATCTACCTGTCGTTCCAAGTAAATTTGTATGTGCCAAACTCTAAACCTTCAAATGAAATTCTGTTTTGTATGCTCGAATATCTCATGTATCAACTAGGGCTGTCTATATCTTCCATGCTAGGTGGGTTATTCTCACGATGAGTGGACTCCGCTCATCACTCACGAGAAAATGGCTGGTAACCGGGATGCCCAGTCCCATGCTCAAATCAAAATAATTGCAAACAAAACTCCCCCAGGATTGTTGTTAGTTGGAGGCACCCGTTGTTTAGGACAAGCCGTGGATTGATGTTTGTTGGTGGTGGGGGAGTATAAACTTTACCATTCTGTTTGGGAACCACCTATATTGTGTGTAGCATGGAAGATATCGAGATCTCTTGGTTGTTATGTTGACAATGAAAGTATACCACTCAAAATATTATTTATCTCTGTTTCAAAACTCGAGCTCTGGCACCTCTGCAAATCCCTACTTCCCTCTATGAAGGGCCTATCTATTTACTTTTATGTTGAGTCATCATCCTCTTATTAAAAAGCACTAGTTGGAGAGCACCGCTATCATTCACATGCATTGTTATTAATTTACATTGAGTATGACTGTGACTGGATCTCTTCTACCATGAATTACAATGTCTAGTCAGTCCTTGATCTTCAGGGGTGCTCTACATTTATGTTTTGCGGTTTCAGAAAGGCCTAGCGAGAAACCATCTTGTTATATCATGTTATGATTGTTTTGAGAAAGTGTTGTCATCTGAGATTTATTACTATTGCTTGCTAGTTGATTACGCCATTGATATGAGTAAACATGAGACCTAAATGTTATTGTGAATATGGTTAGCTCATAATATTTGCTGAAAACTTGAATGATTGCTTTACATATTTGCACCAACAAGATCAAACAGAGTTTGTAAAAGTTTTTCTTTATCACTTTCAGTTTGTCAACTGAATTTCTTGAGGACAAGCAAAGGTTTAAGCTTGGGGGAGTTGATACGTCTCCAACGTATCTACTTTTCCAAACACTTTTGCCCTTGTTTTGGACTCTAACTTGCATGATTTGAATGGAACTAACCCGGACTAACGTTGTTTTCAGCAGAATTGCCATGGTGTTATTTTTGTGCATAAATAAAAGTTCTCAGAATGACCTGAAAATCCATGGAGACACGTTTTGGAATTAATAAAAAATACTGGCGAAACAATCAGCATCAGGGGCCCACACCCTGTCCACGAGGGTGCAGGGCGCCCCCTGCCTTGTGGGCCCCCTAAGACTCCACCGACCTCAACTCCAACTCTATATATTCACGTTCGGGGAGAAAAAAAATAAGGGAGAAGGATTCATTCCGTTTTACGATATGGAGCCGCCGCCAAGCCCTAATATTCATCGGGAGGGCTGATCTGGAGTCTGTTCGGGGCTCCGGAGAGGGGAATGCATCGCCATCGTCATCATCAACCTTCCTCCATCACCAATTTCATGATGCTCTCCGTCGTGCGTGAGTAATCCCATCATAGGCTTGTTGGACAGTGATGGGTTGGATAAGATTTACCATGTAATCGAGTTAGTTTTGTTAGGGTTTGATCCCTAGTATCCATTATGTTCTAAGATTGATGTTGCTATGACTTTTCTATGCTTAATGCTTGTCACTAGGACTCGAGTGCCATGATTTCAGATCCGGACCTATTATGTTTTCATGAATATATGTGAGTTCTTGATCCTATCTTGCAAGTCAATAGTCACCTACTATGTGTTATGATCTGACAACCCCGAAGTGACAATAATCGGTACCACTTACGGTGATGACCGTAGTTTGAGGAGTTCATGTATTCACTAAGTGTTAATGCTTTGGTCCGGTACTCTATTAAAAGGAGGCCTTAATATCCCTTAGTTTCCAATAGGACCCCGCTGCCACAGGACGGTAGGACAAAAGATGTCATGCAAGTTCTTTTCCATAAGCACATATGTATATATTCATAATACATGCCTACATTACATTGATGAACTGGAGCTAGTTCTGTGTCACCCTATGTTATAACTGTTGCATGAGGAATCGCATCCGACATAATTATCCATCATTGATCCATTTCCTACGAGCTTTTCGTATATTGATCTTTGCTTAGTTACTTTTCCGTTGCCACTGTCACGACTGCTACAAACTACTACTATTAATTTTGTCACCGTTACTATTACTTCCATACTACTTTGCTACTAAATACTTTGCTATAGATATTAAGTCTTTTAGGTGTGGTTGAATTGATAACTCAACTGCTAATACTTGAGAATATTCTTTGGCTCCCTTGTGTCGAATCAATAAATTTGGGTTGAATACTTTACCCTCAAAAACTGTTGCAATCCCCTATACTTGTGGGTTATCAGCCGTACCATAACTCCATCACCCACTCTAGAAACAGCGTCGTCTTCCCATGCTTGTCGCGGGCCGGCAAACGCACAGGCTGCGCTGCTCATGACACGTGAGCTTTTGCGTTACCGCCCGGCCAGCGACCTCTATGACGACTAGCTCGACCGCATCGTGAAGCTCGTCAACGCCGCTGGTGAAGCCACCGCACCATTTCGTTCGCCCCGTCCCCCGCCGTCCCTAGCGGGCGATGTGGCTCACAGCGCACCCCCTCCTCCTCCTCTGCATGGCGCGGACCCCGAGCCAAGGCGAGAGGCACACCAACGCGACCCGCCGCGTCACGCCGGCGCACGATGAAGAAAGCTGCCAGGTGGTGCAGCGGCCCCAAGGAGAAGCGCGCGCGCTTCCAGCGCCGCCACGTCAAGACCGCGTGCCGGTAGAGGCGGTGGTGCGTGGGCGCCAAGATCAAGCTCCCCCCATGGAACTGGCACCTGTGAGGGCGGCAGGCTTCCATTCTTTCACCCCGGAGCTGCGTCGCGTCGTTTGGCCCAGCAAGTTCAAGCCAGATCTACCTCCATGCTACGACAGCACCCCTGACCCCACTGAGTTCCTCCAGATCTACGAGCTAAGCATTGAGGTGGCGAACGTCAATGACAAGGTAATGGCGAACTGGTTCCCCATGGCCCTCAAGGATGGCGCACATTCTTGGCTCCTGAACCTCTCGGTGGGCTCGATCTTGTCCTGGGACGAGCTACACAAGAGCTTCATTGCCAACTTCCAGGGCACTCGCAAACCGTGCTCCTGCAGCAGGTGACCTCTGGCGCATAAGGTAGCAGCCGGGTGAGGCCTTGCACAAGTACATACAGCACTTCACGAATGTTCGCCTCAAGATCTCGAAGGTGTCAGACGAGACCATCATCTCGGTGTTCTCTGATGGCACCCGGGATGTCAAGATGAAGGAGGAGCTCGCCATACACGAGGACTTGTGTTCAGCTCTGGAGATGTTCAAGATGGCAGCCAGGTGCGCGAGGGTAGAGGAAGGTCACCTCTCCCTCCTGGAGCTTCCAGAGGTCGACCCTGAGGACAAGAAGGCCAAGGCTAAGGAAGTGAAGCGTAAGGGCCCCACCGTGCTGGCTGCGGAACCCGAGAGGAAGCGTGGTCGTGACCCCAATGAGCCCCTCAGGGGCAACTGCTTGTTCCGCATCTTCCACAACTTCCACAACCACAACACCAACGACTACCAGGAGCTCAGGGCAATCTGCGACGGGCTCCTTGGGCACCACCCCAAGTGCAGCAACTGTCGGATTTTGGGTTCCGGAAAAACCCTTGTGGTTCGAACACTGGGGTGCGCACGAAGATCTTTCCCCCTAGCTCACGCTCTCGCAACGATCTCATAACCTAAATTGCCGAACCCGAAGAACAAAGGACACAGGGTTTATACTGGTTCGGGCCACTGATGTGGTGTAATACCCTACTCTAGTGTGGTGTGGTGGATTGCCTCTCGGGCTGAGGATGAACAAGTGCAAGGGAAGAACTGCCTCCTGAGGAGAGGTGTTCTTGGCATCGATGAGCTTGTGTGGTTGAGGATGGAATGGATCCGGTCCAAGATAAGTTGCCTCCTACTGTGGTGGCTAGTCCAATTTATAGAGGCCCTGGTCCTCTTCCCAAATGTAGGAAGGAAGGGATCCAACAATGGCCAAATTTGAAGGAAGACAACTAGTACAAGTTATCCTGACAAAAGGTGGTCTTCTCCTGCCAAGGCTCTGTTGGTGACGCCGTCCTGGGCTCCATGGTGACCTCCGTCCTGCCGTCCTGCTGGTCTTGGTCTTGTTGCACCGATATAGAAACCTTTGCCTGATGCCTCAGGACTCCTCGCTTACGCCTGCCCCTTTAGCACCAAAGAGGAAATGAGGACACTCCGTGCGCTGGCGCGTGCCTCGTGCCCACCTGGCCTTGGTCGTCATGGCTTGCATCACAAGAACCTCACGAGGTGCCCCTCGCCTTGATCTCTCCGTTCCCGAGGAGGTCTTTTGTCCTCCGCCTCGTGAGGCTTGGCCCCTCGCGAGGGTGTCGGATGTGGGGTTCCGGCAAACCATTAAGTTTCGAACACTTGGGTGCGCATGAAGTCTTTCCCTCCACCGATCTATGCCCTAGCTCGCTAAGATCTCGCGGACGAACTCGACGGACTCGCAACACAGAAAGACACGAGGTTTATACTGGTTCAGGCCACCGTTGTGGTGTAAAACCCTACTCCAGTGTGGTGGTGGTGGGTTGCCTCTAGGGGTGATGATGAACAGTACAAGGGAAGAACATCCTCCTGAGGTTGAGGTGTTCTTGAGCTAGGTGAGCTTGTGTGTGTGTGGATGGTCTGAATGATCCCCCCTTCACCATCCATCCCTACTAAGGTGGTGGCAAGTCCTATTTATATTGGCCCTGGTCCTCTTCCCAAATATCAAGCGGGAAGGGAGCCAATAATGCCGGGCTAATTCAAAGGGGGACAACTAGTACAAGCTATCCTCACAAAAGTGGTCTTCGCCTGCCAAAGGCTCTGGTGGTGATGCCGTCTTGGGCTTCACGACGACCTCCGTCTTGCCGTCCTCCTGGTCTTGGTCTCGTTGCACCAATATAGCAACCTTTGCCTGATGCCTCGGTACTCTTCGGCTGCGCTGGCATTGATACATCTCCAACGTATCTACATTTCCAAACACTTTTGCCCTTGTTTTGGACTCTAACTTGCATGATTTGAATGGAACTAACCCGGAGTGACGTTGTTTTCAGTAGAACTACCATGGTGTTATTTACGTGGAGGATCAAACGTTCTCGGAATGACCTGAAACTTCACGGAGACACTTTTCAGAAAATAATAAAAATACCTGCCAAAGATGAAGGCCAGGGGGCCCACCGTGTTGCCACGAGGGTGGGGGCGCGCCTGCCCCCCTAGGGTGCGCCCCCTACCTCATGGGCCCCCTGTTGCGTCTCTGACTCCAACTCCACCTCCATATATTGAGTTTCGATAACAAAAAAATCGAGGAGAAGAAATCATCGTGTTTTACGATACGGAGCCGCCGCCAAGCCCTAAAACCTCTCGGGAGGGCTGATCTGGAGTCCGTTCGGGGCTCTAGAGAGGGGAATCCGTCACCATCGTCATCATCAACCATCCTCCATCACCAATTTCATGATGCTCACTGCCATGCGTGAGTACTTCCATCGTAGGCTTGCTGGATGGTGATGGGTTGGATGGGATCTATCATGTAATAGAGTTAGTTTTGTTAGGGTTTGATCCCTAGTGTCCACTATGTTCTGAGATTGATGTTGCTATGACTTTGCTATGCTTAATGCTTGTCACTAGGGCCCGAGTGCCATGATTTCAGATATGAACCTATTATGTTTTCATCAATATATGAGTGTTCTCGATCCTATCTTGCAAGTCTATAGTCACCTATTATGTGTGATGATCCATTAACCCCGAAGTGACAATAATCGAGATACTTACCGGTGATGACCATAGTTTTAGGAGTTCATTTATTCACTATGTGTTAATGCTTTGTTCCGGTTCTCTATTAAAAGGAGGCCTTAATATCCCTTAGTTTCCGAAAGGACACCGCTGCCACGGGAGGGTAGGACAAAAGATGTCATGCAAGTTCTTTTCCATAAGCACGTATGACTATGTTCGGAATACATGCCTACATTATATCAACGAACTGGAGCTAGTTCTGTGTCACCCTAGGTTATGACTGTTACATGATGAACCGCATCCGGCATTATTCTCCATCACTGATCCATTGCCTACGAGCTTTCCATATATTGCTCTTCGCTTATTTACTTTTCCATTGCTATTGCTATGATCACTACAAAATACCAAAAACATTACTTTTACTGCTGTTACATTTTGCTACCGTTATCACTACTATCATATTACTTTTGCTACTAAACACTTTGCTGCAGATATTAAGTTTCCAGGTGTGGTTGAATTGACAACTCCGCTGCTAATACTTGAGAGTATTCTTTGGCTCCCCGTGTGTTGAATCAATAAATTTGGGTTGAATACTTTACCCTCGAAAACTGTTGCGATCCCCTATACTTGTGGGTTATCAAGACCTTTTTCTGGCACCGTTGCCGGGGAGCATAGCTCTATTCTTTGAGTCACTTGGGATATATATCTGCTTATCATTATGAAGAACTTGAGAGACCCAAAAACCAAGATCTATCCCTCAACTACGAGGGGAGGTAAGGAACTGCCATCTAGCTCTGCACTTGATTCACCTTCTGTTATGAGTAAGTTTGTGACACCTACACCTGCTTCTGCTATTCATTCTGATATGTCGCATGTTATTGATGATGCCACTTCTGCTATGCATGATACTTATGATGAAACTACCTCTATGCCTGATACTACTATGCCACTTAGTGATTTTCTTGATGAACAACTTGCTAGGGCTAGAGAAATTGAAAATATTGAATCTGATGATACTGATGAAAGTGATGATGAAGAACCACTTGCCATTCCCAAGGGTTATGTTTTTGATCAAGATGCTTCTTTAGCTATTTTAGCTTGCAGAAATAGAACCGAACTTCAAAAATTATTAGCTAAATGGAGTAACCAATCCCTAAATGATAGAATGAAACCTGACCCTGCTTTTGTTACTTCACCTATCTTTGTTACAGATAAGGATTATGAATTCTCTGTTGATCCTGATATAATTACTTTGGTTGAATCTGATCCTTTACATGGTTATGAATCTGAAACTGTAGTGGCACATCTTACTAAATTGAATGATATAGCTACCCTGTTTACTAAAGATGAGAGAACTCGCTACTTTTACATCCTCAAAATATTTCCGTTCTCATTAAAGGGTGATGCTAAGATATGGTTTAATTCTCTTGATCCTGGTTGTGTGGGTAGTCCCCAGGATATGATTTATTACTTCTCTGCTAAATATTTCCGTGCTCATAAGAAACAAGCTGCTTTAAGGGATATATATAATTTTGCGCAAATTGAAGAAGAGAATCTCCCACAAGCTTGGGGGAGGCTTCTTCAATTACTTAATGCTTTGCCTGATCATCCTCTTAAGAAAAATGAAATACTTGATATCTTTTATAATGGACTAACCGATGCCTCCAGAGATTACCTGGATAGTTGTGCTCGTTCTGTTTTCAGGGAAAGAACACCGAAGGAAGCTGAAATTCTATTGAATAATATGTTGGGAAATGAAAATAATTGGACACCTCCGGAGCCAATTCCTGAGCCTATTCCTACACCTACTCCGAAGAAGAGGGGTATTCTATTTCTCAGTTCTGAAGATATGCAAGAGGCAAAGAAATCTATGAAAGAAAAAGGTATTAAAGCTGAAGATGTTAAGAATTTACCTCCTATTGAAGAAATACATGATCTTAATTTACCGCCTGTTGAAGAAACATATAATCCAAATCCTTCTCCTATTGAAGAAACTCGTGGTCTTGATAACCCGGCACAGGTAGTAAAGGTAAATTCTCTCTATAGATATGATAAAACTATAATCCCATTTACTAAAATTGCTAGCCCATGCTTAGATGAGTTTGATAGTTTTATGGCTAAGCAAGAAGATTTTAATGCTTATTTTGGTAGACAATTAAAATACAACTCAAATATGCTTGGACACTTGGGTGATTATATGGCTAATGTTAAAGGTGAACTTAAACTTATTAGTAAACATGCTTCTATGGTTACCACTCAAGTAGAAGAAGTACTTAAAGCTCAGAATGATTTGCTCAATGTATTGAATAGTAAAAATAATGATAATGCTGTTAGAGTGGCTACTAGAACTGGTAGAATGACTCAGGAACCTTTGTATCCTAAAGGCCATCCTAAGAGAATTGAGCAAGATTCTTAGAGAAATAATATAGATGTACCTAGCTCTTCTAAAAAGAAGAAAAAGAAAAATGATAGGACTTTGCATGCTTCCAGTGATCCTATTGTTGAAACACCTGAGAATCCAAATGATATTTCTATTTCTGATGCTGAAACACAATCTGGTAATGAACCTGAAACTAGTGTTAATGATAATGTTCACAATAATGCTCAACCTAGTAATGATAATGATGTAGAAATTGAACCTGCTGTTGATCTTGATAACCCACAATCAAAGAATCAACGTTATGATAAAAAAGACTTTGTTGCGAGGAAACATGGTAAAGAAAGAGAACCATAGGTTCAGAAACCCATGCCTTTTCCTCCCAAACCATCCAAGAAAAAGGATGATGAGGTTTTTGAGCGCTTTGCTGAAATGATTAGACCTATCTTTTTGCGTATGCGATTAACTGATATGCTCAAAACCAATCATTATGCTAAGTATATGAAAGATATTATTACAAATAAAAGAAAGATACCGGAAGCTGAAATTTCCACCATGCTTGCTAATTATACTTTTAAGGGTGGAATACCAAAGAAACTTGGAGATCCAGGAGTACCCACTATACCATGCTCCATTAAAAGAAACTATGTTAAAACTGCTTTATGTGATCTTGGAGTCGGTGTTAGTGTTATGCCTCTCTCTTTATATCGTAGACTTGATTTGAATAAGTTGACACCTACTCAAATATCTTTGCAAATGGCTAATAAATCAATTGCTATACATGTCGGTATTTGTGTGGATGTGCCTGTTGTAGTGGCAAATGTTACTATTTTAACGGACTTTGTTATTCTTGATATTACCGAGGACGATAGTAAGTCTATTATTCTTGGAAGACCTTTTTGAATACTGCAGGGGCTGTTATTGATTGCACTAAAGGCAATGTCACTTTTCATGTTAATGGTAATGAGCACACGGTACACTTTCCGAGGAAACAATCTCAAGTTCATAGTATCAACTCTATTGGAAAAATTCCATCGATTATATTTGGAGGTTTTGAATTTCCTCTTCCTACTGTCAAGAAGAAATATGATATTCTTATTATTGGGGATGTTCATATACCCGTTGAGGTAACATAGTGTTATTCGAAATTTCTCCGGTTCCATGTTATTCGGAATGAGTTCGTTAACAAGACTTGATCAACCTTGTTAGTGGATTCATTTTGATGATCATGAGATGGATGAAACTAGAAGGCACAACCTTCTGTACCCACTTTTACTTTTTGTTATTTATGTTAAATAAAATAAAAATAAATATTTGTCTGTCTGTTATCTGATTATCCGTGCAATATAAAAATACCTTGAAAATAAAAGTTCTCCAAATGCCCTGAAAATTAAATATGATTTTTCTAGAATATTTGAGGATTTATGGAACAAAGAACACACCAGGTGGGCAGCCACCTTGCCGCGAGGGTGGAGGGCGCGCCCCCCTGCCTTGTGGGCCCACGGTGGCCCTCCTCCACTTATTCCTGCACCCACACACTTCATCTTCCTACCCCCAAACACGAAAACCCAGCTCAAACCCGAGTCCAAGCTCGTTTTGTTGCCATTTTTTATCTCCTTGCTCAAAGCACCTCTCACAAAACTGCTTGGGGAGATTGTTCCTTGGTATGTGACTCCTCCATTGGTCCAATTAGTTTTTGTTCTAGTGCTTTATTCATTGCAAATTTGTGTTGTTTAGGTGACCCTGTTCTTGAGCTTGCATGTCAAATTTATATGGTCAAAAGTAGTTTCGATGCATGATATAGGCCCTAGGCACCTGTAGGAGTAGTTACTATCAATATTAATGAGTTTGGTTTACTTTTATTTTGAAGTTCCTGAAAAATTTCAGAATTTTTCAGAGGAAGAAAAATGCTTAGGAAAATGTTCCAAGGTGGTTCTTCAAAGAAGCAAGGACCTAGGCTTGCAATGCGTGATGCTGACGAAGAGCCACCAAGAGACGCTCCAGTGCGTCCTTGTGAGTGGCCTTCTGAAAATTTTATGAATCAAGCGGGAATAAAAGAAGAATTCAACGCATATTTGCGTAACGCTGGTCTCGTGAGCTTCGAGGAAGAGAAGTGTAGTCGGTATCATGAGCTCACTAGCTCCTTTGTGAGGAGGCAAGAGGAGGTTATACTATTACCAGAGAGGAGGCAAATGAGTACGAGAGGAGAGAGGAGGCCGCTCGTCGCCATGCTGTAGCTCAGCAGGCGATAGCTGCTGCATCACAGTACGACCTCAGCTACTATTATGGATATCCGCCAGGCCAGCCATGGCCATAGACCAACTTAGGCAAAAGCCTAAGCTTGGGGGAGTACGTATTTCCCACCAACATTACATTTATGTTCACACACTCATTGCTAGATGTCAGTGCTCATACTTTTTCATTGTATAATCCATGCTAGTTTAATTTCCTTTTTATGCTTTCTTCTTGTGTGTTTAACAAACCTTAAGAAAAACCAAAAAAAATAGTTGTAGCTTTTAATTAATTTACCTTCCATGCTTGTAGTAGTAACTAAAAATAAAACCCAAAAAGATTTCTTGTTCTTCTTTTGCTTGTTGGGAGCTTTCCTGTGTAAATAGTTTTATTTCTTTTCTCTTCTTTGGGGTTCGATAGGAGAAGACCATAATTAAATTGTTGAAGTGGCTCTTATATGCATTATTGTTGACCTGACAAAAGAGCCCATATTGCCTTGTCTTCTCCTGTTTATTGAATGCTTGCAGATTCTAGCTTAGTCCAATGCACGTGCACTATTATTATTCACATCGTTCAGTCGTGCAAGTGAAAGGCAATTATGATGATATATGATGGACTAACTGAGATGAGAAAAGCTGGTACGAACTCGACCTCTTTTGTTTTTGTAAATATGATTAGTTCATTGTTCTTCATTCAGCCTATTATGAATAAACATGTTTGCAATGACAACTAGAGATCATAGTTTCTTGTGCCATGCTTTATTAGCTATGAGTTATAATGGTTTACCTTGCGTGCCAACATGCTATTAAAATGGTTATGATGTGGTATGATAGGGTGGTATACTCCTCTGAATGATTTAAGTGACTTGACTTGGCACATGTTCACGCATGTAGTTGAAACAAAATCAACATAGCCTTCACGATATTTAATGTTCATGGTGGATTATATCCTACTCATGCTTGCATTCGGTTTTGATTAATTTTAATGCATGTTCATGACTGTTGTTGCCCTCCAGCTGGTCGCTTCCCAGTCTTTTGCTAGCCTTCACCTGTACTAAGCGGGAATATTGCTTGTGCATCCAAACTCCTTAAACCCCAAAGTTATTCCACATGAGTCCACTATACCTACCTATATATGGTATCTCTCTGCCGTTCCAAGTAAATTTGTATGTGCCAAACTCTAAACCTTCAAATAAATATCCTATTTTGTATGCTCGAATAGCTCATGTATCAACTAGGGCTGTCTGTATCTTCCATGTTAGGCGGGTTATTCTCAAGAGGAGTGGGCTCCGCTCCTCACTCACGAGATAAATGGCTGGTCACCGGGATGCCTAGTCCCATGCTTTATGCAAACTAAATCAAAATAATTACAAACAAAACTCCCCTTGGGACTCTTGTTAGTTGGAGGCACTCATTGTTTCGAGCAAGCCATGGATTGATGCTTGTGGTGGAAGGGGGAGCATAAAATTTACCATTCTGTTTGGGAACCGCCTATAATGTGTGTAGCATGGAAGATATCACCATCTCTTGGTTGTTATGTTGACAATGAAAGTATACCGCTCAAAATATTATTCACCTCTGTTTCAAAACCGAGCTCTGGCACCTCTACAAACCCCTGCTTACCTCTGCGAAGGGCCTATCTATTTACTTTTATGCTGAGTCATCATCCTCTTATTAAAAAAGCACCAGTTGGAGAACACCACTATCTTTTGCATTCATTACTGTTAGTTTACATTGAGTATGACTTGACTCGATCTCTTTTACCATGAATTACGATGTCTAGTCAGTCCTTGGTCTTTAAAGGTGCTCTGCATTTATGTTTTGCGGTCTCAGAAAGGGCTAGCGAGATACCATCCTGTTATATCATATTATGATTGTCTTGAGGAAGTGTTGTCATCCGAGTTTTATTATTATGGCTCGCTAGTTGATTATGCTATTGATATGAGTAAACTTGAGACCTATGCGTTATTCCAAATGTGGTTAGTTATAATATTTGCTGAAAACTTGAATGTTGGCTTTACATATTTACAACAACAAGAGCAAACATAGTTTGTAAAAGTTTTCCTTTATCACTTTCAGTTTGTCAACTGAATAGCTTGAGGACAAGCAAAGGTTTAAGCTTGGGGGAGTTGATACGTCTCCAATGTATCTACTTTTCCAAATACTTTAGCCCTTGTTTTGGACTCTAACTTGCATGATTTGAATGGAACTAACCCGGACTAACGATGTTTTCAGCAGAACTACCATGGTGTTATTTATGTGCAGGATCAAACGTTCTCCGAATGACCTGAAACTTCATGGAGACACTCTTCAGAAAATAAGAAAAATACCTGCCAAAGATGAAGGCCAGGGGGGCCACTATCTTGCCACGAGGGTGGGGGGCGCGCCCCCTACCTCGTGGGCCCCCTGTTGCTTCTCCAACTCCAACTCCACCTCCATATATTGAGTTTCGATGAGAGAAAAATCGAGGAGAAAAAATCATCGCGTTTTATGATACGGAGCCGCCGCCAAGCCCTAAAACCTCTTGGGGGGCTGATCTGGAGTCCGTTCGGGGCTCCGGAGAGGGGAATCCATCGCCATCGTCATCATCAACCATCCTCCATCACCAATTTCATGATGCTCACCACCGTGCGTGAGTAATTCCATCGTAGGCTTGCTGGACGGTGATGGGTTGGATGGGATCTATCATGTAATCGAGTTAGTTTTGTTAGGGTTTGGTCCCTAGTGTCCACTATGTTCTGAGATTGATGTTTCTGTGACTTTGCTATGCTTAATTCTTGTCACAAGGGCCCGAGTGCCATGATTTCAGATCTGAACCTATTATGTTTTCATCAATATATGAGTGTTCTTGATCCTATCTTGCAAGTCTATAGTCACCTATTATGTGTTATGATCCGTTAACCCCGAAGTGACAATAATCGGGATACTTACCATGATGACCGTAGTTTGAGGAGTTCATGTATTTACTATGTGTTAATGCTTTGTTCCGGTTCTCTATTAAAAGGAGGCCTTAATACCCCTTAGTTTCCAAAAGGACCCCGCTGCCACGGGAGGGTAGGACAAAAGATGTCATGCAAGTTCTTTTCCATAAGCATGTATGATTATGTTCGGAATACATGCCTACATTATATCAATGAACTGGAGCTAGTTATGTGTCACCCTAGGTTATGACTATTACATGATGAACTGCATCCGACATAATTCTCCATCACTGATCCATTGCCTGCGAGCTTTCCATATATTGCTCTTCGCTTATTTACTTTTCCCTTGCTATTGCTATCATCACTACAAAATACAAAAACATTACTTTTACTATTGTTACATTTTGCTACCATTATCACTACTATCATATTACTTTGGTACTAAACACTTTGCTGCCGACATTAAGTTTCCAGGTGTGGTTGAATTGACAACTCAACTGCTAATACTTGAGAGTATTCTTTGGCTCCCCTTGTGTCAAATCAATAAATTTGGGTTGAATACTTTACCCTCGAAAATTGTTGTGATCCCCTATACTTGTGCGTTATCAAGAGGCCTCTTTAGCACCAAAGAGGAAACAAGGATGCTGCGTGCACTGGCGCCTGCCTGGTGTCGTGCGTCATGGCTCACGTCACGAGGGCCTTGTGAGGTTTGCCCCGCCGTGATATCTCCGCTCCTCATGAGCCTGCCTAGCTAGGCTACTCCCAAGGAGGTCTTGCATCGTCCGCCTCGCGAGGCTTGGACCCTCGCGAGGGTCTTGGATGCTTTGTTGGTGAAGATGGGCTGTACAGCCTGCTGGCTCAGCCACGCCATGGGCCGCAGGCAGGCAAGTCTGGGGACCCCCGTTCCCAGGACGCCGACAGAGGGTCTTGAGTGTTTGCTGGTGAAGATGGGCCGTACAGGCCGCTGGTGGAGCCACGCTGTGGGTCGCAGGTAGGCAAGTCTAGGGACCCCCGTTCCCAGGACGCCGACAGTAGCCCCAGGGCCCAAAGCGTGCTCCGACTTTGCATCGAGGCGAAGCCAAGGGGCAAATGCGGAGCACCGTGGGCCCCACAACCTACGACCCTGATTGACGCGTGGTGACTGACGGGACATGGGCGCCTCCACTTCCCCACGCAGCCACGATTTCTGCCTGGCTAGGAAACTACCATCATCTCCATAGATCCTTACGGGCAACACTTTCTGCCGCTCCCTCATCTCCCAGAAGGCTGCAGATCTCTTTGCCCGGCTCAATCTGACACCAACTCCCCCGCCGCCATGGCACCAAGACGCAAGAAGAAGGCAAGGAAGGAGTCCCATACCTCGGCCCCTGTGACGCCGGTCATTGAGCCCGCCATCGAGCGGTCGGTGCTACTCAACCAAGAGGCGATGAGCAAGGTGCGCCCGACACTCGCCGCCGATTTCAATGAGTGGGGGGCAACGGTGGCCTGGCTTGCCTCCCGCGCCGAAGTGGACATGATGGCCACCGCGGTCCCCATCCATCTCAACGCCCTCCGGGCAAGCTTGATTCCTCCCTTCTCCAATTTCTTCAATACGGTGCTCTCACACTACCAGATTAACACGCAGCATCTCGATCCCCAATCCATCATCCTCCTTGCCGTCTTCGCCTTCGTCTGTGAGGCCATGGTGGGCATTGCCCCTTCTGTGGCTCTACTTCGCCACTTCTTCTTGCTGCACCTGACAGACCCTCTTCAGTGCTCTGGATGTGTGTCCTTCCATGCCGTCGCGGCGACAGCTGGCTTGGGGATTGACTTCAAGCTCTTTCCAGTCGTCGGAGGCTTCAGGAGGAGGTGGGTTTTCATGGACGTTGTCGTGCGCAGCCCCCTGCTACTGCTCCCTCGGGTTCGAGCTGCTCCAAGCTCCGGCTAGGGGCACGCGAAGCTCACCAAATGGCGGCTCGCCCATGTCTGGCTCCAGCTTACCAGGTTGAAGGACCTTGGCGTGATACCGCCCATGGTGGTGAAGGAGTTCATCCGGTGTCGCATCGCTCCGCTTCAGCACCACTCTCGGCCAATGTGGACCTTTTCTATCTACAGGGACCGCATGAGGCTTCAGGCTCTGCCTCTTCCTCCTGAGGCGCGGTGCACGGTGCTTGAGCTCCTGACAGGTGACCCAATGCCAGCCATCCTGCCAGAGGAGGGCTGTCTTTTGTACTGCTGCTCTAACAAGGCGAAATTCATGAAGCAGATGCCCCTTTTCGACGAATGGGGACCACGCCCAGCTGGCCTTGAAGGACCTCGAGAGAGCCCAGTCTTCGTGGCCCCCCTTCCTGTCGTGGGTGTGGGGCCCACCCCTAGAGTAGGCGCAGGGCGGTGGTCACTGTCGGGCGATGGCGAGGCTGATGCTGAGGAATCGGCCCCACTCGGGGCTCCTAAGGTGCCCCTCTCGGGACCCTAGAAAGCCGTCCTGATGAGACGGCCTAGGGGCGACACAGTCCGATGCTCCTGAGGCCGGAGCCCCTGAGGCCTCGGTGTACCTCCACGAGGCGAGTACCAAGGTCTCGACGCAGTCTGGCACCCCTGAAGTCGCCTCCTCAGGGGTCGCACCATCCGCGCCCGGCCTTGGTGGTCGTGTCCTGGGCCTTGGTCGGCTCCGCCCAAACTTCGCGGTGCCCCGCAAAAGGAGGGGATCTCCAGGCCGAAGTGGTGACGCCTTCTAGCCATTGAAGCATAGGAAGTACATCGCTATTGACGAGTGAGTACCTTATCTTCGTAATTTACAGGGTGCCGCTTCTCCTCCTGACCGTGATTCCTCAGGGTTCCTTCTGCCAAGGCGACGAAGTCTCCCGAGAAGCAACCTCCTGCTGCCTCGAGTCCTCTACTGATCTTGAGCGCCTCAAGCCACCCCACCAGCACTTGGTGTGAGGTTGGCCAGAGAGGCAAGCACACCGGCTTGGCGCCTCAACCCCGCGCTCTTGCCATTCGCTCTACGCGGCCTTGCTTGGGGTGTAGAAGGTGTGCCGAGGGCTTCTCCTCTAGTCATTGATCACAGCTGGGTGGCCTTGGCCCTGGCCTCTCCTTCGGGTAACGAGCCTCCGCCCCTCCGGGCCCCCGTCAGGGCCCGAAGGGTGGCTGGAAAGCTCCAGCCCCCTATTGGTAAGAGGTGAGCCACCTTGAAGCTATTCGACAACTCCCAGTGTGGAGGACGGACCCGGTTGCGCATTCGAGTTTGCACATAGGCGGGGTGCCGTTCATCACGAGCTCTTCCAGGAAGCTATGGTTTCGGTGAGCCGGCTCGGGGAAGAGCTTGTGGATGTGGACGCTCGCCTGGAAACCGAGGGTCTTCGGCTGGTGGATGAATGGCGTTAATTGAAGGTGGCCATCAACCTCGGGTGCCTCCAACATGAGTGCGCTAACGCGGACGCCGAGGCATGCCTTGCAACCTCGCGAGAGGCCAGCGCCCGAGCCTTGGAGGAGGCCAGGGAGGTAAACCGCCGCCGCGAGGCTGCCGAGAGACGTAGTTAGGAGCTTTAGGCCTTGAATGCCTTCCTGGAGCACCAGGTGGAGGCACACAGAGCTGCCTTGGCATCGATGAAGGGGACGCCGGCTGATGAGGAGGAGGTCCTGAAGCGCGAGGAAGCACTAATGCTGGAGCCCACAAAGCGCAGCCTCGAGCTTGAGCAGTTGGAGGTGAGGGAGCATCAAGTCGCTCAAGTGGAAGGTGCCGTCAGCGCACGCGAGGCCAGGATCCAGGAGGAAGTGGACCGCAGGGCGGAGGAGGCTCGCGCTGACCTTGCCAAGAGGTACGACCTGAAGCTGAAGCTCGTGGCAGCCGAAGCTGAGGGCAGTACTACCGCCCTTAGATCGAGGTTGACTAAGGCGGAGCAACGCGAGAAGGCTGCTGCAGCTGCTTTAATCTCCGTGCAGGTTGAGCCGGCCTCCACCCGTGCTGAACTGCTTCCGCTTCAGCAGCGAGTTGCCGCCGCCGAGTCCCTTGCACAGCAGAGTAGGGAGGAGGCGATCCGCCGATGGACGTTGCAGTGAAAACACGCCCACATGCTCCATGACCTCAGGGTGAGGGCCAACCAGGCGCTGGGCGCTATTTGCGATGAATAAACCCCTCATCCTCATGCAGAAGACTATGCAGGCCACCTAAGCTTCTTTGCCGACATCGTGACGCGCCTGGAGAACCGGGCCGAGAGAGCTCGCGAGCTTGTTGACGAAAATAGCCGTAGCCTCCTCGGGCACGCGTCTTCAGCCATCTTTAGAATACCGACCCCAACTTCAACTTTGATGCCGCTATAGCCCCAGTCCCAGGGGCTATTCGGGGCGACCTGACGCGCTAGGTGGATGATAACGTGGATGCTCTCGTGTAACGCCCGAAGACCGGAGCTTCAGATGCCTTCTAGGGTTTCCGGGTTTCGTGGGGTTATTTGTTTGGTTTGTTGCTTTCATCATTGCATCATGTCATCATGCCATTAATATTGCAACCGTTTCAAAACTCTTTTAAATAAATCGTATGGATCTTCGATCCATTTAAATCGAGGGAAGGATGACTTCTCTTTATAACATATCCTCCCGATATTAGTGGAGCTATTATAAAATATTCCATTTATTTGGAATCACCCATAAAGACACTTGCAAATATTTCCCATGTCTATTCTACTTCAAGTTTGACTTCAAAACCTTGCCCGCACTCCTCTTCCGAGGTTCCTCCAAAAATTATCAACATTTTTTGTATACTCCTAAAACCTCGTCCTAGTTCAAACCCATTTGAATTAAATTCAAATGAGTTTGAATTCTTATCATTCGATCTTGCCACTTCTAATTTTCTCGGACCAAACATATTTTTGTGAGTCCAAGAAAATTAACCGCTTGTCCAAATTCTTCTTCAACCTTCTCCTCTGTCCCTTTTCCTTTCTTTTAGTTCTCTGTTTTTAAAAAAACAAAGGAGTGAGGGAGAGAGAGAGTAGCCCAGCTGGCCACTTGGGCCTCCATCCAGGCCGGCCCGCTTCCCAGTCCCGCTGCTAACCCTAGCCCAACCTCCTGCTCGATACCCACTCCTCCTTTACTCCACCTCGCGCCGCCAGGAGAGGACGCACGCGCCCGGTGCCCTCTGCCCGATCCCATCTCCCTCTCCTCAATCTCTCTATCGATCCCCAGGGCCGCCCCCACTTCCCTCGTTCATCTCCTCCCTCGCCCTCTCTCTCGTTCCCTACTCGCACTGCCAGAGATGAACGCAGCTGCTGCCTCCCGATCCGGCATCCCACGTCCTCCTCCGCCTTCGATTCGGTGCCGCCGGAGGCCACCAGCGTCGCCCAGGTGCCGCGACTCCACCCCAGCGCGCCTCCTTCCTCTCGCGTCGGCCTCTCCCTCCTTACTCCAGCCACCATGGAACCAGGCCGCCGCTCCGGTCAAGCCTTGTCGCCGGCCGACCTGAACCGTGGAGCCGTGGCCGGATCCGGTCTCCCAGACGCCCGCAGGACCTCTGCCTCACCCTGCTTCCTCACCGGAGTCCCAGATCCACCGCCTCGTTTCTTCAGCGCTGCTGCCTCCCTCTGCCTCATCTAGGAGACAAGCACAACGCCATGGAACGCCCGTCGCGGGCCAAGACCCTCCTCGCTGCTGGTCTCGCATAGAGCCCCTCCTCTTCAGGGCCTTAGTGCCCATCGCTGCCCCCATGTTGCTGCTGCTTCGTTGCCCGCCACCCATCGATGACCGGGGCTACATGTTTCGGTTCGCCAAGTACCACCACACCCGAGTCTTTGCCTTGCTTCGTTTTGGGATTGAAGACCGAGACGAGACCGCCAAGATGTATCCTGGTGTCGCCGAAGACACGTGAACGTCTACAAGACGACCGCCAAGTACCTCTTCGCGAGTACCACTACCATCGCATGGATCCGCCAAGACCGTGGAGTAAACGAACAAGTACCCCTACGCGCGAAGACGCCAAGACCGTTTCGGGATTCACCAAGTACCACTACGGCCGGAGACCTCGACGTCCGATGCCTAAAACGATCACCGAACCGGAGATAACGCCAAGTACTAGGTCAACAAGAACCGCCAAGTTCATCTTCCACCGTCTCCGGAATCGCCAAGTACCACGACGATATGAGGACAACTACCGTCGAACCTCGAAGACTCCGTGGTCGTCAAGTTTCTCGCCGTGCCCCTGAACATCTACGGAAACTTGTGAGGCTAAGAACGTGAACGACTACCATCACCACGAGAACGACTACTTCCCACAACGAACTGTGAACAACTACTTCCTCTACCATCGCCGAGTACCACTACATCCCACGACGATCGTGAGTGACTACACCGCTTGACCCGAACCGCTCCGATAACGCACGCTTCGAAGGTATAACCCCGAGATAACCGCCCGTGAACGAATGCATGTGTGATGTATGAGATGCTCGTGCTTGCTCCGTGCTCGAATTGTCGGTGCACATTGCCCCTCTTTTGCCTTGTCACCATCATTGACTCATGGGACACCCGGTATCCGGGAGTGCCCCACCATCTTTTGTACGCATCCGCACACTTCTCCTTTGCATCGGTATCTCAATCGAGTTACCGGAACCGGAATGTTGCAGTGGCACCGTTTTCGTTATCGTTGCCATGGCACCCCTTTTCTTTCCACCACGGTGACAAATGCTTCGTAATGCTCTTGTCAACTTTAAATAAAATTGCATAAACTTGTCCATGTCATCCGCATCATGATAACAACAATTAAAATGCTTAAATTGTTGTTTGCATTTAAATTGCTAATGCATATGGGGATTTACCGGATTCGTTATTTGTTATATCCGGCCCCATTTAAATTGTTTAGATGGTATAGTTTTCTTATGCTTCACCTCTTGCCATGTTAACCAACATTTAATATTGTTGAGTACCTAACCGAGAGTGAACTAAATAATTGATGTGGTGTTCCGTCAATATGCAACGGATTTGCATATTGTGCTCCACTTAATTTGAAGAATTCTTTGTGCACTTTGCCATACCATGCTTCATTAAACCGGACATGCATCATACTTGTTTGTGCATCATGCCATGTTTAGGTGGTGGTTGTTTACTATATTGTTTGCTCTTTTCCGGTGTTGCTTCTCGGGTTAGTTCCGATAACGTCACGTTTGTGAGGATTCGTTCGACTTCGTCCATTTGTCTTCGTCATGGACTCATTCTTCTTCCTTGCAGGATCTCAGGCAAGATGACCATACCCTCGAAATCACTTCTATCTTTGCTTGCTAGTTGCTCGCTCTTTTGCTATGCCTATGCTGCGATACCTACCACTTGCTTATCATGCCTCCCATATTGTTAAGCCAAGCCTCTAACCCACCTTGTCCTAGAAAACCATTTGTTAGGCTATGTTACCGCTTTGCTCAGCCCCTCTTATAGCGTTGTTAGTTGCAGGTGAAGATTGGAGTTTGTTCCTTGTTGGAACATGGATATTTGTTGGGATATCACAATATCTCTTATTTATATTAATGCATCTATATACTTGGTAAAGGGTGGAAGGCTCGGCCTTATGCCTGGTGTTTTGTTCCACTGTTGCCGCCCTAGTTTCCGTCATATCGGTGTTATGTTCCCGGATTTTGCGTTCCTTACACGGTTGGGTTATAATGGGAACCCCTTGATAGTTCGCCTTGAATAAAACTCCTCCAGCAATGCCCAACATTCGTTTTACCATTCGCCACCTAGCCTCTTTTTCCCTTGGGTTCCGCGGACTCAAGGGTCATCTTTATTTACCCCCCCCCCCCCGGGCCCGTGCTCCTCTAAGTGTTGGTCCACCTTGTCAGCCGCCGGTAGCCACCAGGGGCAACTCTGGGCTGGCCTACCGGAAGTTTGGACAATCTGAGTGTGCCCTCAGAACGAGATATGTGCAGCTCCTATCGGGATTTGTCAGCACATTCGGGCGGTGTTGCTGGACTTGTTTTACCATTGTCGAGGATGTCTTGTAACCGGGATGCCGAGTCTGGTCGGAATGTCTTGGGAGAAGGAATATCCTTCGTTGACCGTGAGAGCTTGTGATGGGCTAAGTTGGGACTCCCCTGCAGGGATTTGAACTTTTGAAAGCCGTGCCCGCGGTTATGGGCAGATGGGAATTTCTTAATGTCCGGTTGTAGAAAACCTAAAGTTGAACTTAATTAAAATGCACCAACTGCGTGTGTAACCATGATGGTCTCTTCTCGGCGGAGTCCGGGAAGTTAACACGGTGTTGGAGTTATGTTTGACGTAGGTTGTTCTAGGATCACTTCTTGATCATAGTTTCTCGACCATGACTTTCCCTTCTCTTCTCGCTCTCATTTGCGTATGTTAGCCACCAAATATGCTAGTCGCTTGCTGCAGCTCCACCTCATACCTTTTACACCTACCTATAAGCTCAAATAGTCTTGATCGCGAGGGTGTGAGATTGCTGAGTCCCCGTGACTCACAGTTTACTTCCAAAACCAGTTTGCAGGTGCCAATGATACCGTGCAGGTGACTCAACCGAGCTCAAGGAGGAGCTCGATGAAGACCTTGTTCATAGTGTTGTTTCATTTCAGTTGATCAGTAGTGGAGCCCAGTTGGGACGATCAGGGATCTGTGTAGCATTTGGGGTAGTCTTCTTTTATTTTGGTTCCGTAGTCGGACCTTGAGTGTATTTGGATGAATGTAATGCTTTATTCATGTATTGTGTGAAGTGGCGATTGTAAGCCAACTATGTATCTTTTCCCCTTATTTATTACATGGGTTGTTGTGACGATTACCTCACTTGCGACATTGCTTTCAATGCGGTTATGCCTCTAAGTCATGCTTCGACACGTGGGAGATATAGCCGCATCGAGGGCGTTACAAGTTGGTAATCAGAGCCTTCCCCGACCTTAGGAGCCCCCTGCTTGATCGAATCGTTGGCGTTGTTGAGTCTAGAAAAATGTTTTGAGTCATTTAGGAATTATATATATTGGAGAGTAGGACTTCTTTTTACTCCTCGGTCCCTTCGTCGCTCTGGTGAGGCATCCTGACGTAGAGTTTTGACTGTTCTCTTCTCAAATTTCACTAAAAAAAATTAGGATCACGCGGGTATATTGGAATCGTTCCGATGGTTTTGTGATGAGAACATTGTTCTGCCTCCTGACATTTAGGGCTTTTGGCAGTGTCTCGGGGAGTTGAGCTCCGAGGTGTTTTTGTCACAATTTTATCGTTGCAGTTCTGGAATACCTGATTTTTTTCGCTGACATCGAACATATTTTTTATGTAGTTGTTGGTGAGATAACCTTGACGCCACCCAGTACTGGGGCGGGAGTTCGGGAGTATTGCCATAACTCGTATAATGGATGCTTTTCGAAGGTTGAGGTAAACGATTTCCGAAGGTTTCTTGGTTATGTGTTGAAGGATGGATACAGTTGGATGTAGGATTTGCTAGTTTTGGGTGAGATATTATGCTTCCCCTGTATCCCCAACACCTGATTGCATAACCGGGAAAATTTCGGGAGTTTATAAGTGGGAATTCAAGTAGCTCTTAGGATATCTTTCTGATAGATGTATGATATGAAATTGGGGTTTGACGTCTAGTGGTCCGCCTATCCACGGTTGGTTTTACAGTGGTCTCATTGTGTCTTAAAGAGTCCTTGGCTATGCCGACTCGGGGACGCTTCATATGTCATGTGCACTGCCTTATACATGATGGTGCTGTACGATCGAGCCCGTGTAGGCCCCACCACAGAAACTTCGGACGAAATCTCTATCATATGTTTTTTCGGGCTTATTCTGCAAGCCAATCCTTTGTTTTTGTTTTGAGCTGTGGTATTCGAGTTGCTTCGAAGTCAAATGTTGATTCCATACCTTTCCTAAATGGTGTTCTTATACTTCGATGTGAATACTAATCCTTCTCGATCATCGAGTCTGTCATGTCAATCCTTTTCAACCGGCGTGTTTTCTCTTCAAGTGGATCCGATCATTTCAACATCCGCTAGATCAAGTATCAGTTCTTCTCAATGGTGTTTGTTTCAATTGTCTCCAAGTTGCCTTTGTTTTTTCCCCACCAACCCACCCTTGTTTCTTCAAGGACTCAGATTTCTGAATCAAGTATCATTTTATTGATGGGAAGTCTCTCCATTTCTTTTCCGTCAATGTTCTTATCCGTTGATTCTCGGGAAGATACTAACGAAGCTTCAAGTTCGTCATTCTTCTTTCTTTTCTTCTCCGGTGGATTCAATTCAAGCTTTTGGTGTTTATCTCATATCCCTTTTTCCTCGTTTCAAATACCTTCTCATACCGGTGCACCTCATAATAATTCACTTCTCAATATTCAATTGTTCCGGAGTGCTCAAGATATCTCGAAGATTCGTGTTTCCACTCTACATTCGTTCTAGCTCTTTTGAGGATGTTATCTCATTCAAGCCATTTAATTCAACTGATGCTTTCCCTCTTTTAAATCGTTCTACGGTGTTTCTTTTGAGTGGGCCCTAACCCACAGGTCTTTTCCCAGGATCTTACCTGACTCTTCTAATTATTCCCGGAGTTACTCCCAATTTCATTTCAAAGTTCGACGTAAGAATGAGCTATCATCAGTCAGATGCCTTCTCCTAGATCTTTCACAATTCTTTTCATCGTTGGCTCAACTTTTCCATTCTTCATTCCGGGGTGCCTCAATAATTCTTGGTGGTGTTTCTCGTTGTCATTCTCATCATTTGAAGACCGAAGAAGATTTTTCTCTCAATCTTGTTCCTTTCTCTTCAAGATTCGTGACTCTAGCTTGTTGACATCCTCTCATAATTGTTTTGATCATGAGAATTCTTTTCACCCATCCGGGAGCATTTCATGAGTTGTTTTCCATTTCTTTCCTTCGAAGGCCATCTTTTCAAATATTATTCATTTCAGCTGGCAGCTCACATTCCCCAAATCTAACTGGTGCATCATTCAAGTATATTTTCTAATCGGTCCGTGATCTATTCGTTTCACTTGTATCTAAATCCCCTCAAGCTTCTTCGTTCATTTGCTAATTCTTCCCGGTGTTTCTTTATCTTTTCTTCGTTCATTTTCAATTCTTACGGTGGTTCGTTCTAGATCTCTCTTCCTTGGTTATCATATCAATTTGTTCGTTCTTTCCAATCCTACCAGTGGTTCATTGAAGACCTTCTCAAGTTTGCACCATATCTCTCTTAATCCTTTCTATGAGAATAAGTAGTGTGCCAAATCCGTTGATTGCCATCAATTTAATTGGTGAAGGATAGGCATAACTTAATTCTTATTCTTGTTTTATCCAAGTGGTTAATTCCTTTCTTCCGGAGTTTGTTCACGATGATTAAATTCTTGGTTTCAAGTGCACATCTTTCCTTTTCCAGAGATCCAAGATCTCTCAATTATTTCATCACGGAGATCCATCTAAATCATTTCAAGGCTTCACCTGGTGTTCTCAACTTCTTTTTCCTTCCGTCTTCGTCATCCTTTTTGTTACCGGAGTTCTTCATGGATGTTTTACATGATGGTTCAGAAAGGATTTAATTCCTTCTCGAAGTGTTCATTAAGATTATTTTCAGAGGAGCTCGTGCACTCTTCATCTTGCAATCCGGAGTGTAATTCTTTCTACCATATCATCGGAGGTGGTATTATGTCATTCTGGATAATTTGAGTTCATGCTTCGTGATTCACATGTTGTTAAGAATGATATATTTTAAATCCATCAACCTCTTCATTGGAGTTATCTTGGGTTATATTTCACCTAAAGCCATCTGAGGGAGTCCTGGATTAGGGGGTGTTCCGGTAGCTGGACTATATCTTCAGCCGGACTCCTGGACTATGAAGATACAAGATTGAAGACTTCGTCCCGTGTCCGGATGGGACTTTCCTTGGCATGGAAGGCAAGCTTGGCGATGCGGATATTCAAGATCTCCTACCATTGTAACCGACTCTATGTAACCCTAACCCTATCCGGTGTCTATATAAACCGGAGGGTTGTAGTCCGTAGGCAATCAACTCCATATACAACAATCATACCATAGGCTAGCTTCTAGGGTTTAGCCTCCTTGATCTCGTGGTAGATCTACTCTTGTACTACCCATATCATCAATATTAATCAAGCAGGACGTAGGGTTTTACCTCCATCAAGAGGGCCCGAACCTGGGTAAAACATCGTGTTCCCTGCCTCCTGTTACCATCCGGCCTAGACACACAGTTCGGGACCCACTACCCGAGATCCGCCGGTTTTGACACCGACATTGGTGCTTTCATTGAGAGTTCCTCTGTGTCGTCGCCTTTAGGCCCTATGGCTCCTTTGACCATCAACAACGATACGGTCCAGGGTGATACTTTTCTCCCCGGACAGATCTTCGTCTTCGGCGGCTTCGCTCTACGGGCCAATTCACTTGGCCATCTGGAGCAGATCGAAAGCTATGCCCCTGGCCGTCAGGTCAGATTTGGAAGTTTAAACTACACGGCTGACATCCGCAGGGACTTGATCTTCGACGGATTCGAGCCACTGCCGAGCGCACCGCACTGTCAGGACGAGCATGATCTAGCTCTGCCGCCGAACAGTGCCCTAGAGGCCGCACCCGCATCGGCTCCGACCCTTAATTCGGAGCCAACTGTGCCGATCGAGGATGGGTGGTTGGATGCCGCCTCGGGGGCTGCGATCCCAATGGCGATCGAGCCGAACACCAGCCCCACACTCCGCGAGACTCGTGATTCCAAGGAGCCGGACTCCTCTCCGGACTCCGAACCCTCCGTGCCCCTGCTGATCGAATCCGATTGGGTGCCGATAATGGAGTTCACCGCCGCAGACATCTTTCAGCATTCGCCTTTTGGCGACATCCCGAATTCTCTTAAGTCTCTCTCTTTATCAGGAGAGCCCTGGCCGGACTACGGTCAGCGAGGGTGGGATACAGACGATTAGGAAATTCAAAGCCCACCCACCACCCACTTTGTAGCCACTGTCGACGATCTAACCGACATGCTTGACTTCAGCTCTGAAGACATCGACGGCATGGACGGAGATGTAGGAGACGAACAGGAACCAGCACCTGTAGGGTGCTGGAAGGCCACCTCGTCATATGACATATATATGGTGGATACTCCTAAAGATGGAGATGGCGATGGAACAGTGGGGGATGACTCCCCCAAGAAACAGCCAAAGCGCCGACGTCAGCGGCGCCGCTCTAAATCCCGCCAAAGGAAAAACGATGATTCCGGCACGGGAGATAATACTACCCCGGATAGCGCCGAAGAACACCCACCTCAGCAAGATTCGGCACAGGAAGATGGAGAAGCCAGCCCTCATGAGAGAGCGGCAGACCGAGAGGTCGAGGATGATAACTATACGCCTCCCTCCGAAGACGAGGCAAGCCTCGATGACGATGAATTCGTCATACCATCAGACCCCGCCGAACAAGAGCGTTTTAAACGCAGGCTTTTAGCCACGGCAAGCAACCTCAAGAAAAAGCAGCAACAGCTTAGAGCTGCCCAAGATTTGCTAGCGGACAGATGGACTGAAGTCCTTGCGGCCGAAGAGTATGAACTCGAACGCCCCTCCAAGAGTTACCCGAAGTGCAGGCCGCTACCCCGATCAGAGGAGGAAGCACCTACATCACCAGTGCATGACATGGCAGACCGGCCACCTCGCGGCCGCGACAGAGAGGCCTCTCAGCCCTCCACCCAAGCCATGCCCCGACGCCGCTCAACTAAGGCATGGGAAAATGCACCTGACCTGCGAGACATACTGGAGGATAAGGCAAGACAAACAAGATCGATCTACGGATCGCGCAGGCGCCCTACGGCATGTGACAATGATCTTCACTCCGGATACAACAAATCCGGTTGGGCCGAACACAACAGACATAGCTCTTCCGAGCTGCGTCGTGATATAGCCCAGTACAGAGGCGCCGCACACCCGCTATGCTTCACGAATGAAGTAATGGATCATAAAATCCCAAAGGGTTTCAAACCCATAAACATCGAATCATACGATGGCATAACAGATCCGGCGGTATGGATCAAGGATTATCTCCTTCACATCCACATGGCACGCGGCAATGATCTACACGCCATCAAATACCTCCCGCTCAAACTTAAAGGACCGGCCCGACATTGGCTTAACAGCTTGCCAGCAGACTCAATCGGTTCTTGGGAGGACCTGGAAGCCGCATTCCTCGACAACTTCCAGGGCACTTACGTGCGACCAGCGGATGCCAACGACTTAAGCCACATAATTCAGCAGCTAGAGGAATCGGCCAGACAATTCTGGACACGGTTCCTACCAAAGAAAAACCAGATAGTCGACTGTCCGGACGCAGAGGCCCTAGCAGCCTTCAAGCATAACATCCGCGACGAGTGGCTTGCCTGGCACCTGGGACAGGAAAAGCCGAAATCCATGGCAGCCCTCACGACACTCATGACCCGCTTTTGCGCGGGAGAAGACAGCTGGCTAGCTCGCAGTAACAACTTATCAAAGAACCCTGGTAATTTGGATACCAAGGACAAAAGTGGCAGGACATGTCGGAATAAGCAAAAACGCCGCGTTAACAGTGACAGCAATGAAGACACGGCAGTCAACGCCGGATTCAAAGGCTATAAATCCGGTCAGTGGAGAAAGCCATTCAAAAAGAATACTCAGGGCCCGTCCAGTTTGGACCGAATACTCGATCGCTTGTGCCAGATACATGGCACCCCCGAAAGGCCAGCCAATCACACTAACAGGGATTGTTGGGTGTTCAAGCAGGCAGGCAAGTTAAAGGCCGAAAACAGAGACAAGGGCTGCACAGCGACGACGAGGAGCCCAAGCCGCCGAACAACAATGGACAGAAGGGCTTTCCCCCACAAGTGCGGACGGTGAACATGATATACACAACCCACATTCCCAAGCGGGAGCGGAAGCATGCGCTACGGGACGTATACGCGATAGAGCCTGTCGCCCCAAAGTTCAACCCATGGTCCTCCTGCCCGATCACTTTTGATCGAAGGGACCATCCCACTAGCATCCGTCATGGCAGCTTCGCCGCATTGGTTCTCGACCCAATCATCGACGAATTTCATCTCACAAGAGTCCTCATGGACGGCGGCAGTAGCCTGAACCTGCTTTATCAGGATACAGTGCGGAAAATGGGCATAGATCCCTCAAGGATTAAGCCCACAAGAACGACCTTTAAAGGTGTTATACCAGGTGTAGAAGCCAACTGTACAGGCTCAGTAACACTTGACGTGGTCTTCGGATCCCCGGACAATTTCCGAAGCGAAGAGTTAATCTTCGATATAGTCCCGTTTCGCAGTGGCTATCACGCCCTGCTCGGACGAACCGCATTCGCAAAGTTCAACGCGGTGCTGCACTACGCATATCTCAAGCTCAAGATGTCAGGCCCTCGAGGAGTAATTATGGTCAACGGAAACACCGAACGCTCCCTCCGTACGGGGGAGCATACGGCGGCTCTCACAGGGGAGCTACAAAGTAGCCTTCTCAGGCAATTCTCCAGTCCGGCCATTAAAAAGCCAGACACTGCCAAGCGCGCCCGGAGTAGCCCACAGCAGGACCGCCTGGCACACTCTGAGCAAGTGTAGCAATGCGGCCCCAACCCCAGCTTTTGCGACATAGGGAAACCAGTACCTCGCGTACATAACTACGCCCTTGAAATACCATGGGCACAGGGGAAGGGGCACAATAACGACATGCCCAAAATACGGCTTAAAACGTACTAGGGGCTGTCGGATTCTTTTTTTATTTTTTATTACTTTCAGGACTCCATACTTCGGACGACCTGTTCAGCAATTCGCCTGCCACACAAACGATGCAAGATCCAAGGAGACAGACAAGCCATGCCGCATTATGGAACTCCCAGGTGGTCTCTATTACTTGCGGTATACCTGTTTTAAATACAATTCCGCGGCCTGCCCATGGTCAGGACATACTGAATAGTCCAATATCTTTTGCTTACCGCACTATTTGCATCATTCGGCTTTGATAAATAGCCTCTCTATAGACAATGCTTAGCTTCCTGTCTATTTTTTGCATTATCCTCTTTTCACATATATGTTTATTAAATGACATGATTGCACCCGTACAACATGGTACGACAAACATGCCAGGGGCTTCAGTACCCCTCATTATGGTGTGAGAAGTCCGTACACTTTCACAAGTGCGGCACCCCGAACTTATAGCACTATATGCATCGGCTCCGAATCATGATTTGGGTCAATAGTTGGGTTTGCCCGGCTCCTATGTTTTGGTGCCTTACGTTCCGCTCTATCGGCTAAGGTAGCACTAGGAGAACCACTGCGATTGTGCCCCGGTTGAGGTGGGTTAAGCACCTCAGTGGAGAAAGCTAAAACTGACTGTCATGATGAGGCGAGAGACCGGTCGCTGTTCGAGAGGTTTTTCGAGTCCCTAAAGACTTATGCCGCTTCGAGCGAGGAGCTGGCTTTGTCCGGCCAAGGCGTGGATAGCGCCCCGAACTCGGTCTTCCGAACTAGGGGCTTCGCCGAAATTTAAAATTATAGAGTTCTATGGCTAAGTGAGAGTGTTCAAGCATTATAGTTCGATTGCCTGGTTCGTTGTGCTGAGCGCCTCCCTCGAAGGACCCAACTATGGGAAAAAGAGTGCTCAGGTTTATCCCGAACACCCGAGCACTAGTGGCATGGGGGCAGAAGCCGACGACTGGCCATCTCTCAATTTTTCGAGAAACGGCTGCACAGAAAGTAATATTTTAAATTCAATAAGCATTGCTTAGCGCATATGAACAAGTTTTCAGCGCACAGGATAAACACGAGCGAGTTCATTCAAAAATCACATCCTTGGTACATTCATCCGCCATAAGGCGGGCACCTACAAGAACATCCTTGTAGTAGTTCTCGGGCTTGCGATGCTCCTTCCCCGGCGGCGACCCGTCCTTCACAAGCTTCTCACCGTCCAGCTTACCCCAGTGCACCTTTGCACGGGCAAGGGCCCGACGGGCACCTTCGATGCAGACGGAGCGCTTGATGACCTCGAGCCTCGGACAGGCCTCCACCAGCCGCCGCACCAGCCCGAAATAGCTCCCAGGCAGGGCCTCTCCGGGCCACAGCCGAACTATGAAGCCCTTCATGGCCTGTTCGGCCGCCTTGTGGAGCTCGACTAGCTGTTTCAGCTGGTCGCTCAAAGGAACAGGGTGTCCAGCCTCAGAATACTGAGACCAGAACACCTTCTCCGTCGAGCTGCCCTCTTCAGCTTGGTAGAATGCGGCAGCGTCGGATACGCTGCGGGGAAGATCTGCGAATGCCCCTGGAGAGCTCCGGATTCGTGTAAGTAACAAGCAGTTTACTTTTATATTTCTGCTTTGCATGAAGAATGCCTTACCCGCTGCTATCTTCCTCATCTCCTCCAACTCTTGGAGGGCCTTTTGGGCTTCGGCCTTGGCAGACTTGGCAGTCTCAAGGGCCATCGCGAGCTCGGATTCTTGCGCCTTTGACTCAAGCTCCAAACTCTCATGTTTTTTCATGAGAGCCTGAAGCTCTTGCTGCACCTCGCCGGCCTGAGCCCCAAGTCTGTCTCGCTCGGTGCGCTCCACTGCCGTTTTCTTTTCGGCCTCAGACAGCGCCTGCTTAAGGGTCGCCACCTCAGTCGTGGCCCCTACAATAAGCAGTACAATCCTGTTACTCTTTTTTGCAATCAAGCCTTTTTATAGGCATTTTTTCTGTAAGGTATTTTTTACCTTCTTCCTCCTCAAGCCGCCGCTTGGCAAGGCCGAGCTCTTGCTCGGTCCGCTCGAGGTCCTGCTTCAGGACACCCACCTCCGGAGTCAGTGCGGCGGTGGATAGCAGCGAAGCCTGCATACGCATATTGACTCTTTTTGTTAGACTCCTGCGAAATTTAATAGATCCTCTATTTGGCTTTTCTTTCCGAACGCCAAACAGAGCATCAGGGGCTACTATCTATGCGGTAATATTTTTACATATTTTTACTTACCTCGAAGCCTGTTAGAAGGCTAGCGCAAGCTTCAGTCAGTCCGCTCTTGGCGGACTGAACCTTCTGGATCACCGTACTCATAATAGTACGGTGCCCCTCGTCGATGGAGGCGCCGTCAAGCACCTCCAGCAGATTGTCCGGCACCTCCGGTTGGACGGAGGCCACCGGCTCAGAAGGCTTGCTCCTCTTGGAAGGAGTTCACCTACCGCGGTCCGGAACTGCAGAAGATTCCGGCACGGTGTCCGGCACAAAGCCGGACTTGGAGCCCTGGGGGGCCTTATCCCCTTCACTCCTGGAGTCCGGGAGGTTTCCCCGCGGCTCCTTCGGGACCACCTCCTCCTGCCCCGGAGCTTGTCGCGACGCCACTTCGGCGTGGTCTGCAGTGCGGGGCGAGACAGCGGGCGGAACTGAGTTCATGTCCGATGAGTCCAGGGAGCCGCCCGACGATTCGTCGAATTCGGCCCGGGGCGGACTGCATAATTACATTCGACATTAGGGAAAGCTGTGCAACAAAGGAACATCATGAGTTACTCTGATATCCGAACTTACGATTTCGCCAGACGCTTGGCCCTGTTTGGCCACTCCTCTTTGCCCTCTTCGGCGTTGGGGGGTAGTCCGGCGGAGGGGTCTTCCTTTTTCTAGACCCCTCGGCCTCCCCCGTTGGGGCGGCCTTCCTCTTCTCTCCTCCCTCCGCTGGGGGGGGAGAGTTTTCTTCTTCCTCCTCCTCGTTTTCGCGGGAGGAGGGCATCTCGAACTCGTCAGATGACGAGTCCGACATCACCATGTTACTGGCACTCTTTCGAGTCCCCGTGGTCTTCTTCTTCTTAGCCTTCTTCTCCGGCACCACATAAGGCGCCAGAACCAGCAGCTTCACTAGTAGAGCTGGGGCTGGGTCTTCGGGTAGCGGAGCCGGACAGTTAATCGGTTCGGATATCGCTCGCCAAGCCTGTCAAAGGTAAGGGACTTTAGATCCCGCATAGAGTCAAACTATGAAAAAAGCTTAACATCCTATAAAAGGTGAAGATAGCTTACCTCGCTAGCGTGACGCTGCGAGCTGTATCCGCGGTCCTTGAAAGCGGATGCGGGAGCCTCGGCACCCTTGAATAGCACCTTCCAGGCATCTTCGTATGCCGTGTCGAAGAGCCTGCTAAGGGTTTGGTGCTGCGCCAAGTCAAACTCCCACAGATTAAAATCCCGTCGTTGGCACGGGAGGATCCGGCGGACGAGCATAACCTGGATTACATTAACAAAGCCAGATTGGCTTGTTCTCCAGGGACTGGATGCATGTTTGCAATCCGGTCACCTGTTTTTCGTCACCCCATGACAGGCCCGTCTCTTTCCAGGACATAAGCCGCGTGGGGGGTCCGGATCGGAACTCGGGGGTTGCGATCCAGTTCGGGTCGCGTGGCTCGGTGATGTAAAACCACCTGAATTGCCACCCCTTTAGGGTCTCCATAAAAGAGCCCTCGAACCATAGGACGTTGGCCATCTTGGCCGCCATGGCGCCTCCGCACTCCACCTGGCTGCCGCGCACCACCTTGGGCTTGACGTTGAAGGTCTTGAGCCAGAGGCCGAAATGAGGATGGACGCAGAGGAAAGCCTCGCACACGACGATAAATGCCAAGATATTGAGGATGAAGTTCGGGGCCAGATCATGGAAATCCAGGCCGTAGTAGAACATGAGCCCCCGGACAAATGGGTGGAGTGGAAAACCCAGTCCGTAGAGGAAGTGGGGAAGAAATACTACCCTCTCATGGGGCCTTGGGGTGGGGAGAAGCTGCCCCTTTTCGGGAAGCCGGTGCGCGATGTCCTTGGACAAGTATCCGACCTACCTTAGCTTTTTGACATGGCCCTCCATGACGGAGGAGACCATCCACTTGCCTCCCGCTCCGGACATTGCTGGAGGAGGTTGAGGTAGGAAGCGCGGGCTTGGGCGCTGGAGCTTGAGTGCGCAGGAGATGGATAGGCAAAGGAGGAAGAAGGCGTAGGTAAAAAGGTGGATCCTTATCCCCTTATATGGGCGGATACGGTTGTGCGTCCCCACCAGCCTAGTAAAACTCGCTTACCTCCCAAGCGCCGTGATAAATGGCGCGGTTGGGTTACCCACGTCCGTATTGATGACAATCCCGTAAAGGGGATACACGATCTCTTCTTTGACAAGACGTGCCAAGGAAACCGCCTCGCAAAACATGCTGAGGTGGAAAAGTAAAAACGATTCGAGTAAAGGACTTGGCCATAGTGCGATGACGCACTACGGAATACGTCAGCAGATTTGATTTGTGTTAATATTATTCTCTCTATGGCAATATGTGGAAGCTTATTTTGTAGAAGCCGGATACTACTCTTGGTGTTTAAAATCTTCTACGAAAGACTTGGAGGAGGAACCCGCCTTGCAATGCCGAAGACAATTTGCGTGCCGGACTCGTCGTCATTGAAGCCTAGTTCATGGGCTACTGAGGGAGTCCTGGATTAGGGGGTGTTCGGGTAGCCGGACTATACCTTCAGCCGGACTCCTGGACTATGAAGATACAAGATTGAAGACTTCGTCCCGTGTCCGGATGGGACTTTCCTTGGCGTGGAAGGCAAGCTTGGCGATGCGGATATTCAAGATCTCCTACCATTGTAACCGACTCTATGTAACCCTAACCCTATCCGGTGTCTATATAAACCGGAGGGTTGTAGTCCGTAGGCAATCAACTCCATATACAACAATCATACCATAGGCTAGCTTCTAGGGTTTAGCCTCCTTGATCTCGTGGTAGATCTACTCTTGTACTACCCATATCATCAATATTAATCAAGCAGGACGTAGGGTTTTACCTCCATCAAGAGGGCCCGAACCTGGGTAAAACATCGTGTTCCCTGCCTCCTGTTACCATCCGGCCTAGACGCACAGTTCGGGACCCACTACCTGAGATCCGCCGGTTTTGACACCGACACCATCCCTAAGGATTGTTGCTATCTATGGTGCTTACAAAGGACCCAAGTTCTTCTTTATCCTCCCGGTAAAATAGTATCTCGTCTCCTTGTTCTTATCAATCCAATCTTGTCTTCGTTAGTGGCAGAATTTCACCTTAAGTTTTGAGATGTTTTCATAAGCCCACAAGCAGCCTTTTGTTTTCGTTGTTGATTTTCCAACAACTCCGTTCAATACTTCTTTCTAAGGATGCTTCTCAAATTCTATTGTGGTAGAAGATGTCATTTTGTTCTCAACTCTTTCCTTTCCAACAATCCAACTTCTATTCTTTTGTTCCGGAGGCATTGTGACGTTGCTCTCTTCAACCCATCTTCTTGTTTTGTCAGGATCGTGCTCTTTTCATGCTTATAAATTTAACCGGAGTATTGTGTCCTCTGCTCAAGTTCTTTTCATCTTATCAAGTCTTGCATCTCTTTCCAACCGGAGTGCTGCCCGAATTTCTTCTTCCTTGTTCCTCTTTTTTGACGAAGATTGTCAACTTTGTTTATCTCCGTTGTATTCTTTTCTCGAGATGGTTTAAACTTTCAAGGTTCTTTGTTTTCACTCGTTTGGCAAAGAAGCAACTTAGTTTTACCTCTTCTCTTTCTCTTCCGTTTTTTCCCTCCGGTGCCATTCTAGATCTCGGGACAAGATCCTTTCGTAGTGGTGGAGTGTTGTAACGCCCCAAGACCGGAGCTTCAGATGCCTTCCAGGATTTCTGGGTTTCGTGGGGTGATTTGTTTGGTTCGTTGCTTTCATCATTGCATCATGTGCATTGCATCATGTCATCATGCCATTAATATTGCAACCATTTCAAAACTCTTCTAAATAAATCGTATGGATCTTCGATCCATTTAAATCGAGGGAAGGATGACTTCTCTTTATAACATATCCTCCCGATAATAGTGGAGCTATTATAAAATATTCCATTTATTTGGAATCACCCATAAACACACTTGCAAATATTTCCCATGTATTTTCTACTTCAAGTTTGACTTCAAAACCTTGCCCGCACTCCTCTTTCGAGGTTCCTCCAAAAATTCTCAACATTTTTTTGTAGAAGCCGGATCCGGTCTCCCAGATGCACGCAGGACCTGCGCCTCACCCTGCTTCGTCGCCGGAGTCCCAGCTCCACCGCCTCGTTTCTTCAGCGCCGCTGCCTCCCTATGCCTCATCCAGGAGACAAGCACAACACCATGGAACCCCCTTCGCTGGCCAACACCCTCCTCGCTGCTGGTCTCGTGCAGAGCTCCTCCTCCTCATGGCCTTAGTGCCCGTCGCTGCCCCCACGTTGCTGCTGATTCGTTGCCCGCCTCCCATCGATGACCGGGGCTGCATGTTTCGGTTCGCTAAGTACCACCACACCCGAGTCTTTGCCTTGCTTCGTTTTGGGATTGAAGACCGAGACGAGACCGCCAAGATGTATCCTGGTGTCGCCGAAGACACGTGAACGTCTACACGACGACCGTCGAGTACCTCTTCGCGAGTACCACTACCATCGCGTGGATCCGCCAAGATCGTGGAGTAAACGAACAAGTACCCCTATGCGCGAAGACGCCAAGACCGTTTCGGGATTCACCAAGTACCACTACGGCCGGAGACCTCGACGTCCGATGCCTAAAACGATCACCGAACCGGAGATAACGCCAAGTACTAGGTCAACGAGAACCGCCAAGTTCGTCTTCCGCCGTCTCCGAAATCACCAAGTACCACGACGATACGAGAACAACTACCGTCGACCCTCGAAGACTCCGTGGTCGTCAAGTTTCTCGCTGTGCCCCTGAACATCTATGAAAACATGTGAGACTAAGAACGTGAACGACTACCGTCGCCATGAGAATGACTACTTCCCATGACCAACCGTGAACAACCACTTCCTCTACCATCACCGAGTACGACTACATCCCACGTCGATCATGAACGACCACACCGGTTGACCCGAACCGCTCCGATAACGCACGCTTTGAAGGTATAACCCCGAGACGACCGCCCGTGAACGAATGTATGTGTGATGTATGAGATGCTCGTGCTTGCTCCGAGCTCGAATTGTCGGTGCACGTTGCCCCTCTTTTGACTTGTCACCATCGTTGACTCATGGGACACCCGGTATCCGGGAGTGCCCCACCATCTTTTGTATGCATTCGCACACTTCTCCTTTGCATCGGTATCTCAATCGAGTTACCGGAACCGGAACGTTGCAGTGGCACCGTTTTCGTTATCGTTGCTGTGGCACCCCTTTTCTTTCCACCACGGTGGCAAATGCTTCATAATGCTCTTGTCAACTTTTATTAAAAATTGCATAAACTTGTCCATGTCATCTGCTTCATAAACGAGGTCCGGATGCAGAACCACCGAGGTTTCTACTACTATCCTTCTCTGCACGATAATGGTCGTGTCCGTTTCCCTATCATTGATTCGGAGTCCGATAGTGTTGCTAGCCATCTTGCTCATTATATCACCGCTAGCTATCTTATGATCCACGAGCTGGCTCGAGAGCTGACTCGTGCCCGTACTGCTTTAGCCTCTGCTTTAGTCTCTACTAGATCTACCACTACTCCATCTTCCCTGGGATTTACTCCTTATATTCCAGCCAGTTCTAGTTCCCCTGTTTCACCGGTTACTCCTCCGAGTAGCTCGGGCACTGCGACCGTAAATCCTCTCAGTGCCCCTGCTGAGTGGGTTTCACTTCTCACTACTCTTGTAGCCCCGATGCTTCACCCTACACCTACCCCTGAGGGAGATCCCTCCAGGAAGCGTCGTCATGTTACCTTTAACCCGGAGGTCTCATTTAACCTCATCAGTTCAGGATCCGAGTTCGCTTCAGGAGAGGACTCCGCAGCGCCAGCAGAGCAGTAGAGCTTCCAGTCAGGATGGTGTACGGGTGTGGTCATACGAGTCATGAGGTTTCGTTTCATGTATGAGAGTAGTTGAACCTGGCATGTTATTTATCTTTCATGTATGCGTCTATGTAAAATTATGTTGGAACTCTATTTTATTCGCCGTATTTTCTTCGTCATTTCGGTTTTTTTCCCAGGCTTTTGTTGCTGGCTTTTCCCCAATTTATTTTGAATGTTTCTCATCTCGGTTGCGTTGTCTTGGGAAAAATCACAACAGGATGCCGTGGGGAGGCAGCAGTAGCAACATTCGCGAGGGTACCCCCGTTCGTCGTTCCGCACGATAGGTAGGACACTCCCCCGAGTCATACTTTCCACCACCTCCTCCACCGCCAAATCCGCCTTCCACCGTGCAAATTATGCGTATGTTTGAGGAAAGACGGAATAATGATCTGATTGAAATTTTAAGAAGTGTGCAAGCTATGGTTGGGCAGAATGGAAATCAGAATGATCATCACTCCAAGCTGTCAGACTTTCAAAGGACCAAGCCTCCTAGTTTCAGTCAGGTTATTGACCCCTTGGATGCAAACGATTGGTTGAGAACCATTGAGAGCAAACTTGAGATTGCTCGTACTGAAGAAGATGATAAAGTTCCATTTGCAACTCATTATCTTGAAGGCGTTGTTGTCATATGGTGGGAAAATATAAAAGCCATGTGGCCTGCTGATGAAGAAATCACCTGGTCAAAATTCAAGGATCAGTTCCGGAAATATCATATCCCAACTTTTATTATGAAGACTAAGCAGCGTGAATTTCTCGCGCTCCTCCAAGGAAATCAGTCTGTGGGTGAATATTTGAAAAAATTCAATCATCTTTCACGTTACTCCATTCATGACGTGGCCACTGAAGAAAGAAAGATTGACAAATTTCTTGGAGGATTAAACCCGCAACTCCGGTGTACTCTCAATATGTTTGATTTCCCAGATTTCCGAACTCTGGTGAACAAGGCTTTCATTGCTGAAAGGGAGAACAAGCTTGTATCGGATAATAGGCCTGCTAACAACGACAACAAGTGCAAGTTTGAGCCAAAAAGGATGGGCAGCCCGTGCAAAAGGCTCGTACCTGGCAGCAGACTCAGGTGGAATACAAGCCCACTTGGCAATAGAATGTTAACAAGACCACCACTCAAGTCAAGAATGTCGTGACCAACCCAGTGCACGAGGAGTGCCAACGCAACAATTCTTGCTTCAGTTGTGGGCAAACCAGGCATTATGCTAGACAGTGTCCCAAGAACAGCAAGGCGAATGCTCTGTTCAGGGCACAAGTCAACTTTATGGAATCATGCCCGACCCAGCAAAACATCACAGGGCACGTTCATCACCTGTTCGCTGATGAAGCCCAAGAGAACCCCGAAGTCGTCATTGGTGTTTGTTCTGTTAATAACATACCTGCAGTAATTTTATTTGACTCTGGGGCTTCCCACGCTTTTATTTCTCAGAGTTTTGTTGCCCAAAACAATTTTCCTTGTTCGCTTTTGGGCAAGAATATGCTGGTACAAACCCCGGGATCCTTAATCAAGAGCATTCTGTTCTGCCGTAATCTGGAAATTAATATCAACGGTGTCTGCTTTTCAACTTCTTTGATAATTATTGAGTCTGCTAAGCTGGATGTTATCTTGGGTATGAATTGGTTGACTCAATATCAAGTATGCATAAATTGCACGACCCGAGAAGTCACTTTGACAAGTCAGAAGGGGTAGACTACCAAATTCTATGCTCGCAAAAGCATACCCAAGAAAGAAAATGGTCTTCACCGCTGTGGCTGAATTGGAATTAATTCCCGTGGTCAGTGAGTTTCCTAATGTATTTCTAGAAGAGCTACCAGGCATGCCACCAGATCGAGAGCTTAAGTTTGCAATAGATCTTGTGCCCGGAACCGCACCATTATACAAGAAGTATTACCGGATGCCCTCATCAGAATTAGTGGAGCTAAAGAAACAGCTTGATGAAATGCTCCAGAAAGGATATATCCGTCTAGCTATTCACCATGGGGATCATCTGCTATCTTCGTGGACAAAAAGGATGGCAGCCTCCGCATGTGTGTGAATTATCGTCAACCGAATGATGTCACAATCAAAAACAAATATCCGCTGCCAAGGATTGATGGCTTGTTTGATCAGCTCAGTGGGGCCAAGGTATTCTCCAAGATTGATTTACGGACAGGATATCATCAGCTCAAGTTTAAAAAGGAAGATATTCCTAAGACCGCATTCACCACTCGATACGGTCTTTATGAATATACAGTTATGTCCTTTGGTCTCACCAACGTCCCTGCCTTCTGCATGCATATGATGAACAACGTATTCATGGACTTCCTCGATAAGTTCATGGTAGCCTTCATCGATGACATACGTATTTACTCAAGAAGTGAAGAAGATCACAAAGAACACCTCCGAGCAGTGTTACAACGACTCCGCGACCATCAACTGTACGCCAAATTTAGTAAATGCGAATTTGGCTCAAGCAAGTTGGATTTCTTGGACATGTGCTATCCGCCGAAGGTATAGCTGTGGACCCGAGCAAAGTAAAGGATGTGCTCGATTGGTTGCCACCCACAACCGTATCACAGATTCGGAGTTTTCTTGGATTAGCCGGTTACTACCGTCGTTTCATTGAAGGGTTTTCCAAGATTGCTAAACCCATGAAGGAGCTGCTAAAAAAGGATAAGAAGTTTGAATGGACCAAGGAATGTGAGAAAAGTTTCAATGAGCTAAAGATACGGCTGACGACTGCACCTGTGTTGACTCTTCCTGATATCTACCGCACTTTTGATGCGTATTGTGATGCCTCTAGACAAGGACTTGTATGCGTACTTATGCAAGACAACAAGGTAGTAGCCTATGCATCACGACATCTACGACCCCACGAGGGAAATTATCCTACTCATGATCTGGAATTGGCCGTGGTGGTTCATGCTCTAAAAATTTGGAGACACTATCCATCGGGAAGAGGTGCCAAATTTTTACCGATCACAAAAGTCTCAAGTATATATTTACTCAGCCAGATTTAAATCTCTGTCAACAAAGATGGCTTGAGTTAGTCAAGGATTATGACCTTGGAATAAATTACCACCCGGGTAAGGCCAACGTGGTTGCCAATGCACTCAGTCGAAAGCCTGTCGGCCTAAATGTCATATTGAAATCCTTGCCTCCTAAACTTCAAGAGGATATTGCTTAGCTAAACCTAGTCATAGTTGATGCCGACCTTGCTAATGTTTTGGTAGTTTCCCCCACACTTGAGGAAGAGATCCACAAGGCCCAGCCAGCTGACACCGTCCTGCAGAAACGTGCCAAGAATATGGTGACAGGACAGACTTCAGATTTCTCAAAGGATCAATTTGGTACCCTCCGCTTCCGTGGAAGGATTTGTGTGCCCAATCAAGTGGATTTAAAGCAGAAAATCCTGTCGGAAGCACACGAATCTTCGTATTCCATTCACCCAGGAGGTACAAAAATGTATGAAGACCTTCGACAAATATTCTGGTGGGATGGAATGAAGAAAGACATTGCCTATTTTGTGGCCTGTTGCGACATATGCAACAAGGTGAAGGCGGAGCATCAGAAGCCAGTCAGACTTCTCCAACCGTTGCCAGTTTCACAATGGAAATGGGATGATGTCTGCATGGATTTCATCACAGGACTACCCAAGACTCAGCGAGGCAATGATGCAATCTGGGTCATAGTGGACACCTTAACCAAGGTTGCTCACTTTATCCCGATCAGAACCACATATCGAGCAGATCAACTTGCTCAGCTGTATGTATCCAGAATAGTCAGTCTACATGGAGTACCCCAAACCATCACTTCTGACCAAGGTTCACTTTTTACCTCTGCTTTTTGGTCACATCTCCATCAAGCCTTGGGGACAGCGCTGAAATACAGTACCGCTTATCATCCTCAGACTGATGGACAGACAGAGCGGGTAAACCAAATACTCGAAGATATGCTGCAAGCCTGCGCTTTGGCCCAAGGACCTAAATGGGAAGACTGCCTGCCATATGCCGAGTTCACTTACAACAATAGCTTCCAGACCAGTCTAAAGATGTCACCATATGAGGATTTGTATGGTCGTAGGTGCCGCACTCCTTAAAATTGGTCTCAAACTGGAGATAGCCGTATCTTCGAAAGAGATCTCATGATGGAAGCTGAGAAACAAGTTAAGGAAATCAGAGACAGATTGCAATTGGTCAAATCCCGACAGAAGAGTTATTATGATGCAAAGCACCGCCAGATCAGTTTTGAACCCGGAGAACATATATACCTCAGAGTCACTCCTATGAAAGGAATCAAGAGATTCCAAACTCTTGGAAAGTTGGCACCCAGATTTATTGGTCCATTTCTAGTTATATCAAGAGTGGGTACTGTTGCATATCAGTTGGAACTATCCCATGAATTGTCAGACGTGCACAATGTGTTTCATGTTTCCTAGTTGAGGTGATGCATATCGCCGCCTGAGAAAAAGACTGCTATGACTGAAGTAGAGTTGGCAAAGGACTTAACATATGTAGAGAAACCGGTTAAAATTTTGGATTCGATGGAATGGGTCACTCGTAGGAAAGTAAGGGAGTTCTACAAGGTTTAGTGGGAGCATCACACAGAGTTAGAATCAACGTGGGAACGGGAAGAATTTCTAAAGGCACATTATCCAGAATGGTTTTCCCAAGCAACCGAATCTTGAGGACGAGATTCATTCTAAGTGGGGGAGGTTTGTGACAGCCTGGTTTTTGCCCTGTTTTCTTTGCCTGATCTTCAGTTGGTTTGAATTTGAAATTTGGAGTTTTGAATCTTTTCATATGGACTTAAACACTTGGGTACCCCTTGGCTTTCACCCAGCTTTTCCATTTACCTCTCTAACCATCATTCCCACTCTGGTTCACCTCACAATAATAATTGGAATACTTTTTCTTAAATGAAAAATATTCATTTCCCTCTCTTAAACCCTAGCTAGCTCAATGTGCTCCAAAGCAACCCCAATTTTTCTTGCCCACCAAAATCTGAGAAAATTCACAAATATTCTTTGAACCCTTTGCATAACTTTTTGGAATATTTTTCCTATAGAAAATATTTTCTGTTCTGGACAGAAATGGTGGTTTCTACAACAACTACCATTTTACTTGCTCCAATGTGGCTCATTTTTCTTGTGCATCATCACCTTAGTAGATGATTGCTAACCTCCAAAGCCCAGCTCCCAACTCCCAGTTGTTTGACCTCAATAAGCTCTCAAAGTTACTGATCAGAAACTTACCTGGCAGTGGAAATCTATCCTACTGCGTCTGGGTCCAAACCAAAGCGTGGTAATCTTCAAAACTACCACGAACAACAAGCCAGACATGAAATTCGGACTTAGGTCGGCCTGAGGGCAGAGTTCACGCGGTGACCACGCGTGTACACGATGCCAACCTGCGTGTCGACGCGCTCTGTGTCGCGCCCGAGCTTCTATTGATCGCGTGCTCGCTGCCCCGACTTCCTAAGCTTGCCAAATTTGCCACAATCTTCGTCCAAGCTCTCTTAACTCCCTCCTGGCGCTCACCGACGCCGGAGCTCGCCGCAACGAGCATGGGCGTGGTCCGGCCGACGTATCAGTGCGGTGCACACTGTGCTCGTCATCACCCCAGTGCCCCTGTGCTCGTCCCCGTTCGCCCACAGTCCCCTCGTGAGCTACGTCGCCTTCTCCCCCTCTCACTGACGCCGTTCATTGCCAGGCACCGTGTCCAGGTGTCCACCGGCGGAGCCCGGACCCCCCTTGATGCTCGGCTATAAATGGATCCCCCAGCCTCCTCAAGCACCATCCACACCTCCCACACACTCCACAATCTCGTAGGTAGCCATAGCCCGACCAGGCAGGCCGTGCGCCGCTGTCCCCGAGCTCGAGCTCGCCGGCGATCCCTCAGGTCGTCTCCGTAGCTCCGGCCCCTCCCAGGCCTGGGCAACCCTTCCTGGGCCTCCGCCGCTCTCCAATGGTGTTGTTCCGCCTGGTTGCAGCCCCTGGAGTCGCCAATATTCGCCGTTGTCTTCGTCTCCGGCGACCTCCGCTCTTTGCCTCCACTAGAGAGATTGATTCCGACGCCGTCCGACCACCCCTAGCTACTCTACAGGTACGGGCAGGTGCTCCTCCGTCTCCTCTCTCGATCCCTCCCTCTCGTTTTGCCCAAGAAGCACTCGTTGCCGGCGTGTGCTCCGGTGAAGCCACGCCGTCCTCTGTTTCTTTCCCCCTCTCCCCTCACCTGACTAGCGGAGCCCACTAGTCAGCCACTCAGTACGCGCTCGGAGCGGTACGAGTGGTGGCGCCCCGAGGCTTTACGCCTTCGACGTCAACCCCCCTAGTCTGTTTTTAATTAAATTCAAATTTCATATTTTTCCAGAGAGATTCAAACAGCCAAAACTCTTTAACCATAAGTCCAAATGAATTGATTCTTTTTGCATTGTGTTCTTTGTAAAGAAACCTAGAAGCTCACCAAAAATGGGATTTTTTCCTGCTGTCTAGATTTTTTGGTGAATTTTAGAAGGGTTCTTGATGTTTTCTTTTTGTGTTTATAAATATTTTCAGAGGGTGAGGCTTGTCCTGAGGATCACCAGGAGGCGTGTGAACCTCATCTGCACTAAGTCAAGCCACAGCAACATTTTCATGGTGCCATTACAATATTTGTGATTTTCATACTTGAATGAATAATTTAATCCATGTATTTAAATCACTATTGTGTTATTTATATTCTGTTAGTTGCTTGTTTAAGTTAATATGCTTGATTTACATAAAGTTTAAAGCTAACTAAGTTGTAAAGAAACTAGAATTAAATTTTGTTATGAAAGAGTAATATAGTTATGGATATAAGTAATTATATGGAGTTATTTTCTTGCATGAGAAAAATGATAAATTTGCTAGAAAAGATTCTGGTTAAAGTAAGGGTTAATCCTAATTAATCAAAGAAGTGTCATGAGTTGTTGATGTTTATGCTTAGTGTGAAGATAGTTGACTCAGTCATTTCCGTTGATGTGTGATGCATATGTTAGTGTTGCATTTCATGGCATATTATGACACCAGTTATTTTCACTTTAAGTTGAACCTGATAATAACTCAACTTGTATATATCATTGACTGGGTCATGGTGCCACTGAATCGAGTTTTTCCCAATGCAACCACATTTGCCTTTATAGGAAGGCCTTTATTCAGTCTGTTGTCATGCCTCTGGCCGGTGCCTCCAACGAGGGAAGGTTATGGGCGTGCGGTACTCGGGCCCGGTAAGCAGACATAACCTTGTGTGCCCGTTGTTGAGATTTTTGGTACCGTGTCCACGTGTGGGACAGTTTATGTTTTGGCCACGACGGTGGTCGTTGTGTATTTGGTAGACACGGGGCCACCCAGGACAAGCCCAGTGGGGAGTGAGTGGGAGTGGCCGGGAGAGTGTCATGGAAATGGAGGGGTTTCTTTGGAATGTCGTTGGTCCACCCGAATGGGAGTGCGAGGCCATGGGTTCCATGGTGTGGGTACAGTGTGCTACCTCTATAGAGTGTATTAATATATCGATAGCCGAGTCCACGGTTACGGACACGCTCGAAAGTAGGTCACACCATGGGTCAACTTTTAATAAATCTTGCACACTAAGTTATGAACTCTGCACTGTTGATGATGGTGGGAAGGTCATCTTGTTGTTTAAGGCCAAGTGTTGGTCGTGGTTGTGATCGCCGGAAGGATCACCGTTTAAGGACAAATATTGGTCATGGTTGTGGTTGCCAGAAAGATCACGAGATATTCATGGCTAAGACTTTGAGGTTGGTATGTTTGTGATCCAAGAGCGATCACCATTGGTAAGCCAGTCCGAGGGATTTTTCTCACAAGAGCATGATCACATCATGTTGGTTATCTTGTTGCATTGTTAATAATTGGTTAATAATCATGATATTGTTTGTCATTATGTTTGTGTCTGTTGTGAGCTTGCAAGTACATTCAATGTACTGACCTGGCATGTCATGCCAGATTTTAGGAAAGTCTTGTTGGAAAGGAGCGATGTCCGAGTCTAGATCGTTTCCACATTGGTGTCCCTGTGCTATGGAGTTCCGCTATGACGTTGTTCCGCTACCGCGTAGTTGTTATGATCGAGGCCCTTATGTTGTTCAGTCGCACTGTGTGTGCCGCTTGGCCTCGCTACCTATTGTAATATAAACTTTGATCCGCTAGCATCAATAAAGCGGTTGTTTTCTGTACCAAGATGTTGTGTGTTGCCAGAAGACATGGTCTCTGGGCTGGCAAAGCATGGTAAACTGGTTGCTCTGAGCCGTGGTGCCACATAGTAGTAGATGCAGGCAGCAGCCGGTCTACTTGTCACGGACGTGATGCCTATATACATGATCATACCTAGATATTCTCACAACTATGCTCAATTCTATCAATTGCTCGACAGTAATTTGTTCACCCACCATAATACAAGTTTCCAATCTATCTTGAGAGAAGCCACTAGTGAAACCTATGGCCCCCAGGTCTATTTCCCATCATACAAGTTTCCAATCTATTTTGTTTTGCAATCTTTACTTCCAATTTATATCATAAAAATACCAAAAATATTTATCTTATTATTATTATCTCTATCAGATCTCACTCTTGCAAGTGGTCGTGAAGGGATTGACAACCCCTTTGCCGCGTTGGTTGCGAGGTTCTTATTTGTTTGTGTAGGTAGGAGGTGACTCGCGCGTGGTCTCCTAATGGATTGATACCTTGGTTCTCAAAAACTGAGGGAAATACTTATGCTGCTCTGTTGTATCACCCTTTCCTCTTCAAGGGAAAACTAACGCATGATCAAGAGGTAGCAAGAAGGATTTCTGGCGCCGTTGCCGGGGAGATCTACCACAAGTCAAGACATACCAAGTACCCATCACAAACTCTTATCCCTCGCATTACATTATTTGCCATTTGCCTCTAGTTTTCCTCTCCCCCTCTTCACCCTTGCCGTTTTATTCACCCTTCTTCTGTTCGTCTTCTCGTTTGCTTTGATGTCTTACTTGGCTCATTTACTCGGTTGGTTGGAATAGTTGTTCATTTATTGCTAAACAGAGAATCTAAGATCTATGGATCCTCATCCTCTTGCTAATCTTTTTAAGAGATCCAATTATGATGAACCAATTGCTAGTGAGTTTTGTGCACTAGATTATCTTTATGAAGTTTTTCTTGAAATTTTTGAATCTGAAAATTGTAATGAAGTACTTTATGGAGTGATTCACGATGGATCTTTGAATAGAAAGCGTGATTGCAATGATGATAGTATAAATTCTATAAATTTGAATTGTGCTTATAATATGCAAACCCTAAGCTTGGGGATGCTAGTTTTGCTATGTCTACTACTTGTTGCAATGATCATGATTGGGGTGATTCTTATTTTGATCTTGAAAATTTATTTAAGCCCCATGATGAATATGAGATTGATAATAGTGTTTGCAATATTATTTAAAGTGGGTTTGGAGAGGTCATGACTTTAGTTAATGTTAATCCCACTATTTTGGAAGAGTGTCAACTTTGCATGCATGTGGATCGTGTTGAAAATATTTTATGTGATAGCTATTTTGTTGAATTTGCGTATGATCCCACATGCAATTATTATGAGAGAGGAAAATATGGTGGTAATTTTCATGTTAATAAATTACCTCTCGTTATGTTGAGATTGCTATTGTTTCTTTCTGTTTCCTTGCATATGCTAGTTTATGCTTGCCTTGATAATATTTTTGCCTATAAGATGCCTATGCATAGGAAGTATGTTAGACTTAGATGTGTTTGTCATGTGTCTTATGATGCTAGCTTTGTGTTTCAATTCTTGTCTTTCATGTGAGCATCGTTGAAATCTTATGCCTAGCTATAAGGCTTTAAAGAAAAGCGCTTGTTAGGAGATAACCCAATATTTTTCCTTGCTTTTATTCAATAAATAATTTATCTAGACTCTGTTTTGGTTGTGATTTTTGTGTTTAGTTAGTGTTTGTGCCAAGTAGAACCATTGGGAAGACTTGGGGAAAGTCTTTTTGATCTTGCTGTAAAAAACAGAAAGTTTAGCGCTCACGAGATTAGCTACAACTTTTTACTGGAGAGTGATATTTAGTTAATTCTTTTTGAAGATAATTAATAGATAAATTCCGCACGTCCAGCAATGTATTTTAGAATTTTTGGGGTTCCAGAAGTATGCGTTTGATACAGATTAATACAGATTGTTCTGTTTTTGACAGATTCTGTTTTTCGTGTGTTGTTTGCTTATTTTGATGAATCTATGGCTAGTAATGGAGTTTATAAACCATAGAAAAGTTGGAATACAGTAGGTTTAACACCAATATAAATAAATAATGAGTTCATTACAGTACCTTGAAATGGTGTTTTGTTTTCTTTCGCTAACGGAGCTCACGAGATTTTCTGTTAAGTTTTGTGTTGTGGAGTTTTCAAGTTTTGGGTAAAGATTTGATGGATTATGGAACAAGGAGTGGCAAGAGCCTAAGCTTGGGGATGAACAAGGCACCCCAAGGTAAAATCCAAGGACACCAAAAAGCCTAAGCTTGGGGATGCCCCGGAAGGCATCCCCTCTTTTGTCTTCGTTCATCGGTAACTTTACTTGGAGCTATATTTTTATTCACCACATGATATGTATTTTGCTTGGAGCGTCTTGTATGATTTGAGTCTTTGATTTTAGTTTATCACAATCATCCTTGCTGTGCACACCTTTTTAGAGAGACACACATGAATCAGAATTTGTTAGAATACTCTATGTGCTTCACTTATATCCTTTGAGATATATAGTTTTTGCTCTAGTGCTTCACTTATATCTTTTAGAGCACGGTGGTTGTTTTATTTTATAGAAATAATTGATCTCTCATGCTTCACTTATATTATTTTGAGAGTCCTTTAGAACAACATGGTAATTTGATTTTAGGCATAATAAAAACTTTCATATAAGTGCATTGAATACTATGTGAAGTTTGATACTTGATAATTGTTTTGAGATATGGAGATGGTGATATTAGAGTCATGCTAGTTGAGTAGTTGTGAATTTGAGAAATACTTGTGTTGAAGTCTGTGATTCCCGTAGCATGCACGTATGGTGAACCGTTATGTGATGAAGTCGGAGCATGATTTATTTATTGATTGTTGTGGCGACCCGACCCGAATGGATCAAGTCTACTGTGCTCGGGTGTCATCCCTGGATCAGTAATGCTGACACCACACAGTACATCGAAGGATTTATAGCAGAGTGGCAATCACACACTTATTACATCGTTGTCTCAAAAGAGAACTTATTACAATAAATATGGCTTAAGGCCATCTAGTGTCGATAACAGCGGAAGACTCGGAAGATAAATGGGTCCATCAACTCCAGCGGCATCACTGAGTATAGAACCACGACCTAAAAGCACCTTACTCGTCGTCTGGAAAGTCTGCAACATGAGAAGTGGCAGCCCAAAAACGGGTCAGCACATGGAATATGCTGGCAAAGTAACACATAGAGAGTAAAGGAATGAAATAGCTATACTACATGCATATATGGCTGGTGGAAAGCTCTATGGTTACAGTTTTGCGTAAAGCCAGTTTTTCCCTACTGCAAAGGAATAAATTTATTTAACTATCATGGTGGTTGTGAAACATCGAGAATGGTTGACAGCATTCCGATCCCAATTAAGTGAACAATTAAAACCCAACAACATTAATTAGAAGTAACATGTTGAGATTCACATGATATTCAAGTACTAGATACTCAAGTTGTCCATAACCGGGGACACGGCTAATCATGATTAGTTTGTACACTCTGCAGAGGTTTGCGCACTTTTCCCCACATGATTCGATCGCCTCCGTTTGTTTTCTCGCACTACACGGTGTTTAAGAAGACGGATGATCGAGACATAGTCTTTCAGAAGCGCTAGCACCTTACTTGTGGGGTAGACCGTACCACCTACAATCCCTACATCTGCTAGTCCACCCCGTAAGAGTTTGCACAATTTAGTCAACTATGCCAGAGCCCATAGTAGCATGTGGCTGCACACGGAAGTTTCTAGCATGAATTATCTTATGATCCCTTTGAGCCTGGATGGCGGTCCGAAAAAAAACAGGCAAGTCCTGATGGACATCAGGTGCCTCAATCCACCCAGATGTGTGTTTAAGTTGCCACCTTAGATAAACCATTAAAATTATCAACTCACATCTGTCATGGATATCACTCACCCAATCCACGTCTACTAGCATAGCATGGCATAATAAGCAAACGTAGAAGTAACTCCCAAAGGTTTCATAATAATACAGGTAATAGGTACTACCTCGTCTACTTCCCATCCCACAATTTAATTAGATCCTAATCATGCAATGTGAGAGGATTCATCTAATGCAATAAAACATGGGTTGTAGAAAAGGTATGATCAAAGTGTTACTTGCCTTGCTGATGATCCGCGAGACCTAGGGTTTCGAAGTAACAGGCGGCGCAATCCGGGTGATCTATCACAGACAAACAACAAGCATACAATAAGAACTCATCTAATGCACAGGTAAAACTCGAACAAGAAAACGAACCAGATAGTTCAACTTAAGAACTCCGGTTGCAAAGAAAGAACGAACCGAACAAAGAAAACGGAAAACAACGGCGGAAGAAAACAACTCGGTTCTAGCAAGTTGAAACTAGGTCAAATTTTACCGGGGCAAAAACTTGTTTAAGTTGATTAAACGGAACGGCGGTTTCGAAACGAAACTCCAGGCGCTTGAATCACCTGATTCCAATAAACGAGCGAGAAGAAAGACTAGAACGAAGATCGGATCTGAGATCACGATCGCGGAATAAATCCGACGAAAAGAAAGAGACGAACGGTTAAACAAACGGGCGTCATTAACCGGGGATAAATCGGTGATCAAGTTCTTTGAGACGAATGGTCCGAAAGAAGAATGAAAACCGATCTAGGGTTTTCGGAAAAGAAACCGAAAAAGAAACGGAAAACCGATCTAGGGTTTCGGAAGAAAACCGAAACAAAAACCGAAAGAAAAGAAAAGAAATGGAGAGAAAACGGAACGGTTCTTTTAGGAAAAACCGGACCGGGGAAGAAAAAGAGAGGCGCGGCTACCTCAGGAGGCGGGCTCCGGGCGGCGGCTAAGGGCGGCGGCGGCGGCTTAGGCGCGGGGCGGCGCGGCTAGAGGCGGCGGCGCGGCTAAGGCGGCGGCTTGGGGCTGCGCGCTGCTGCTTGCTGCGGCTTAGGAGGAGAGGGGCTTGGGGTTTTCATGTGAGGAGAGGGGGGGTGTGGGGTATTTATATAGGTGAGGGGTGAGGAGACTTGGGGTAGGGGACAAGAAAAAGAGGAAACGGAGTAGGACTAAAGTCCTACTAGGAATCAAAAAGGGGCGGCGGCGGCTCCTGCCTCTGGCGCCTGGCGCGCGTGATGGCCTGGCGCGGCCGGCTGCCTGCGCTGGGAGGCGGTGGCTGGCCTGGGCCTTGGCCCGGCTGGCCTGCTGGATTTTTTTTAATCGGTTACGCGCGTAGAAAAACACAGAAAAGAAAATCTAAACGAATTCCAAAATTCCTAAAGTAAATTTTCCCCGACTCCTAAAAATGAGTCGAACAAAATGAACTTTTCTCCGGGCCTAAAATGCAATTTTCTAAAACGCGCATTTTTCCCTATCCAAATAAAACGCAAACAAAACTCCGGCAAAACCAAAATTAATCTATTTATTAAATCTTCATTTTTCCTAAATTTGGGAAAGTCATATTATTCCCTCTCTCATTCTTTTGATATCGGAAAGTAATTGAAGATGAAATAAATAAATCAAATGATCCTCTTTTCAAATTCGAGAAAACTCTCAAATATGAAAATAACGAAATCTCCAACTCTCTCCGAAGGTCCTTGAGTTGCGTGAAATTTCTAGGATCAACCAAAATGCAAGAAAAATATGATATGCATGATGATCTAGTGTATAACATTCCAAATTGCAAATTTGGGATGTTACAAACCTACCCCCCTTAAGATGAATCTCGCCCTCAAGATTCGGGTTGGCTAGAAAATAGGTGAGGGTGGTCCTTGAGCAAATCTTCTTCTCTTTCCAAGGTGGCTTCATCCTCTGAGTGGTGGTTCCACTGAACCTTGCAAAACTTGATAACCTTGCTGCGGGTAACTCTGCTGGCATAATCGAGAATCTTGACTGGCTTTTCCTCATACGTTAAGTCATCCTTCAACTGAATTGCTTCAAGTGGCACGGTATCTCTTAGCGGTACCTTTGCCATTTCGGCGTGACATTTCTTCAGCTGTGAAACATGGAATACATCATGAACTCCTGACAGTCCCTCTGGTAATTCCAACTTATAAGCGACTTCTCCCATACGTTGCAAGATCTTATACGGTCCAACAAAATGCGGTGCTAACTTTCCCTTAACTCCAAAACGCTTAACTCCTCGAAGTGGGGATACTCGGAGATAAACTCTGTCTCCGGTTTCGTAGACTGTCTCCTTGCGTTTAGAATCTGCGTAGCTCTTCTGCCTGGACTGAGCTACCTTGAGTCTATCGCGAATCGACTTAACTTTCCGTTCAGACTCCTTAATCAAATCTGGTCCAAAGAATTGACGGTCTCCAACTTCGTCCCATGACAACGGTGTCCTGCACCTCCTTCCATATAAAGCTTCGAAAGGTGCCATCTTCAAACTGGTTTGGTAACTGTTGTTATAAGAAAACTCCGCATACGGCAAGTTATCGTCCCAACTAGATCCATAATCTAGTGCACAAGCTCTCAGCATATCTTCCAAAATCTGATTGACTCTCTCGGTCTGTCCATCTGTCTGCGGATGAAAAGCTGTGCTGAACTCTAGTCTGGTTCCCAAAGTTTCATGCAACTGATTCCAAAACTTTGAGGTAAATTGGGTTCCTCTATCTGATACGATACTCCTCGGAACTCCATGCAAACAAATGATACTAGTCATGTATATCTTTGCCAACTTAGCACTGGTGTAAGTGGTCTTAACTGGAATAAAATGTGCTACCTTTGTCAAACGATCAACTACTACCCATATCGAGTCAGAGCCTGCTTTCGTCCTGGGTAGTCCTATGATAAAATCCATGCCTATCTTATCCCACTTCCATTCGGGTATCGACAACGGTTGTAACAATCCTGCTGGCTTCTGATGCTCTGCCTTTACTCTCTGACATACGTCACAAACTGCTACATATGCTGCAATATCCTTCTTCATTCCGGTCCACCAGAATGTTTCCTTCAAATCCAAATACATCTTGGTATTCCCTGGGTGAATCGAATACGGTGAATCATGTGCCTCTTGCAAAATCAACTTCCTGATCTTCGGGTCATTTGGCATATAAACACGGTCCTCAAACCATAGGGTATCGTGCTCATCCTCATGAAATCCCTTTGTTTTTCTTTTTCTCAGTTTCTCCTTTATAGCAGCAATCTCCTTGTCAGATTTCTGAGCTTCTCTGATCTTATCCATCAATGTTGACTGAATCTCCAATGCTGCTACATAGCCTCTCGGAACTATTTCCAAACATAGCTCACGAAGGTTTTCTGCTAACTCCTTGGGTATTTTCCCTGTCATTAGAGTATTGACATGGCTCTTACAGCTCAATGCGTCAGCTACTACATTAGCTTTTCTGGGATGGTAATGCAATCTCATGTCATAATCCTTGATGAGCTCAAACCATCTCCTTTGTCTGAGGTTCAACTCCTTTTGCGTGAAAATGTACTTCAAACTCTTGTGATCCGTGTACACCTCACAATGATTTCCGATGAGGAAATGTCTCCATGTCTTCAACGCATGCACTACGGATGCTAACTCTAAATCATGCGTAGCGTAATTCAATTCGTGGGGCTTCAGTTGCCGTGAAGCATACGAAACAACTCTCCCTTCCTGCATAAGCACTGCTCCAAGTCCTCGACATGAAGCGTTGCAATACACCTCATAATCCTTGGTCTGATCTGGCAAAATCAATACTGGTGAGGTAACCAAGCGTTTCTTCAACTCCTGGAAACTTGCCTCACACTCCTCAGTCCATTTGAACTTAGTATCCTTCTTCAACAATTCAGTCATAGGCTTCGCAATCTTTGAGAAATTCTCAATAAATCTCCGGTAGTATCCTGCGAGTCCAAGAAAACTCCGGATCTCTCCAACTGTCGTTGGTGATTCCCATTAGGTTACGGTCTCAACCTTTGTGGGGTCAACTGCTATACCTTCTCCGGATATAACGTGTCCGAGGAATCCAACTTCCTTCAACCAAAACTCACATTTGCTGAATTTGGCGTATAACTGATGTTCCCTTAGTTTCTCCAAAACCAAACGCAAATGTTCCTTATGCTCCTCTTCATTCTTTGAATAAACCAGGATGTCATCAATGAACACTACGACGAACTTATCCAAAAACTCCATAAACACTTTGTTCATCAGGTTCATAAAATAGGCAGGCGCGTTAGTCAATCCAAATGACATAACGGTATACTCATACAGTCCATATCTCGTGGTGAATGCTGTCTTAGGTATGTCCTGCTCCCGAATCTTCAATTGATGGTATCCTGATCGCAAATCGATCTTGGAAAACACTTTAGCTCCTTGCAACCGATCAAACAGATCGTTAATCATTGGGAGTGGGTACTTATTCTTGATGGTTACTTCATTCAATCCCCGATAATCTACAACCATCCTTAATGATCCATCCTTCTTTTCCACTAGAAGTACGGGTGATCCCCAAGGCGAAGAACTTGGGCAAATGTAAACTTTATCCAATAACTCCTTAATTTGATTCTTAATTTCTACCAAATCCTTTGCTGGCATACGGTACGGTCGCTTCGATATTGGGCCTGTGCCTGGCAATAACTCAATCAAAAACTCAATGTCTCTATCCGGTGGCATGCCTGGTAATTCCTTAGAAAATACATCAGGAAAATCCTTCACCACTGGTACTTCCTCTTGCACAACTCCTGTTAAGGAATTTACTTGTGTCCTATTTGGCACATGCCGGGATACATACTTGATCCTTCTTCCTTCTGGTGTGGTAAGCAAAATTGTCTTACTAGCACAATCGATGTTTCCTCCATACATCGACAGCCAATCCATACCAAGAATCACATCCAGACCTTGGGATTCCAGAATAATTAAATCCGTTGGAAAAACATGCCTTCCTATACTTAATGGCACTTGGAAACATCCTTGTCTGGCCATGTACTCTGCTCCTGGTGAGCTTACTAGCATAGGTGTTTTAAGAGCTTGGGTTGGAGGCATCTGAGGGTTTAGAAGAGACGAGATTTAAGAATAGAGTGAGGTCTAAAGGGAAAACACTACCCCAATGCTCATGAGAAAATGCACACAAAATCACTTCATTCAATCAAACAAGGGCTTACAATCGGTCTAAAACTATCGCAAAAGTGCTCGACTAATGTGTTTACATGGGGGAATACTACTACTATCTGGTGGTCATCTAGAAATTTGAACCGGTGGAAGACTCCATGATATCTGCTCCAGCTTCGTCTTCAAAGTCGGGTTCACTTGGATCCGAATCGGTGTCATCGATGATGTTGTAGTTGTCCGGACATGCGACGTACTTGTCTTCCTTCCTGGATGCTAACTTCTCCTTGAGTTCTTCAATCTCCTGCCTAAGATCGCCATTGTGTCTTGCTAGAGCTACGATCTCGTCCATGTAGTCCTTGCGTGTAGACTTCAGTTCTCCTTCTAGCTCGATGATCCTTGCCTTCGCATTCTTCAACTCTATCATGTCATTGCACATCTGGTTCTCGTGACGTCAAATGTGCTGGTTTAACTCCTGGATGAAAGATGCAATGGATCTATCCTTCTTGGTGCTGACTAACTCCCATTGTTCATCTCGGCGTTCGCAAATCTGGTAGATAGTGTCCTTGAGGTCTTCTTGGTAAACTTCTCCAATGCGTCCTATGGTGATATGAGCTGCCATGCTCTTCCCAGACTCCAGGTTGGTGCATTGAAAACACTATCTATGGGCTTCGTGATTGGCGTGAATGTTCTTCCCAGAACATGAGCTTGAATCTTCCAGCGCTCCTCTTCAGGCAGAGTGGCGTTGAAGGTTCCTGTGAAGCTTGGTAATCCAATGTTCAGGTACTTGGTGACTTCCTTCAGGTGAAATCCAAATGGTGTGCCTTCATCCGGTTGAGCGTACATAATCTTCGCGTTCGTCATCCTAAAAGATTAGAAAAGATGAGGAGTTAGAAAATGAGAAGAGAATGGTGATCTATGGCTTTAACTTAGTGGTCGTGTCCTACAGTCAGCGTGTGCTCTGATACCATCTCTGTGGCGACCCAACCCGAATGGATCAAGTCTACTGTGCTCGGGTGTCATCCCTGGATCAGTAATGCTGACACCACACAGTACATCGAAGGATTTATAGCAGAGTGGCAATCACACACTTATTACATCGTTGTCTCAAAAGAGAACTTATTACAATAAATATGGCTTAAGGCCATCTAGTGTCGGTAACAGCGGAAGACTCGGAAGATAAATGGGTCCATCAACTCCAGCGGCATCACTGAGTATAGAACCACGACCTAAAAGCACCTTACTCGTCGTCTGAAAAGTCTGCAACATGAGAAGTTGCAGCCCGAAAACGGGTCAGCACATGGAATATGCTGGCAAAGTAACACATAGAGAGTAAAGGAATGAAATAGCTATACTACATGCATATATGGCTGGTGGAAAGCTCTATGGTTACAGTTTTGCGTAAAGCCAGTTTTTCCCTACTGCAAAGGAATAAGTTTATTTAACTATCATGGTGGTTGTGAAACATCGAGAATGGTTGACAGCATTCCGATCCCAATTAAGTGAACAATTAAAACCCAACAACATTAATTACAAGTAACATGTTGAGATTCACATGATATTCAAGTACTAGATACTCAAGTTGTCCATAACCGGGGACACGGCTAATCATGATTAGTTTGTACACTCTGCAGAGGTTTGCGCACTTTTCCCCACATGACTCGATCGCCTCCGTTTGTTTTCTCGCACTACACGGTGTTTGAGAAGACGGATGATCGAGACATAGTCTTTCAGAAGCGCTAGCACCTTACTTGTGGGGTAGACCGTACCACCTACAACCCCTACATCTGCTAGTCCACCCCGTAAGAGTTTGCACAACTTAGTCAACTATGCCAGAGCCCATAGTAGCATGTGGCTGCACACGGAAGTTTCTAGCATGTATTATCTTATGATCCCTTTGAGCCTGGGTGGCGGTCCGAAAAAAAACAGGCAAGTCCTGATAGACATCAGGTGCCTCAATCCACCTAGATGTGTGTTTAAGTTGCCACCTTAGATAAACAACTCACATCTGTCATGGATATCACTCACCCAATCCACGTCTACTAGCATAGCATGGCATAATAAGCAAACATAGAAGTAACTCCCAAAGGTTTCATAATAATACAGGTAATAGGTACTACCTCGTCTACTTCCCATCCCACAATTTAATTAGATCCTAATCATGAAATGTGAGAGGATTGATCTAATGCAATAAAACATGGGTTGTAGAAAAGGTATGATCAAAGTGTTACTTGCCTTGCTGATGATCCGCGAGACCTAGGGTTTCGAAGTAACAGGCGGCGCAATCCGGGTGATCTATCGCAGACAAACAACAAGCATACAATAAGAACTCATCTAATGCACAGGTAAAACTCGAACAAGAAAACGAACCAGATAGTTCAACTTAAGAACTCCGGTTGCAAAGAAAGAACGAACCGAGCAAAGAAAACGGAAAACAACGGCAGAAGAAAACAACTCGGTTCTAGCAAGTTGAAACTAGGTCAAATTTTACCGGGGCAAAAACTTGTTTAAGTTGATTAGACGGAACAGCGGTTTCGAAACGAAACTCCAGGTGCTTGAATCACCTGATTCCGATAAACGAGCGAGAAGAAAGACTAGAACGAAGATCGGATCTGAGATCACGATCGCGGAATAAATCCGATGAAAAGAAAGAGACGAACGGTTAAACGAACGGGCGTCGTTAACCGGGGATAAATCGGTGATCACGTTCATTGAGACGAACGGTCCGAAAGAAGAACGAAAACCGATCTAGGGTTTTCGGAAAAGAAACCGAAAAAGAAATGGAAAGCCGATCTAGGGTTTCGGAAGAAAACCGAAACAAAAACCGGAAGAAAAGAAAAGAAACGGAGAGAAAACGGAACGGTTCTTTTAGGAAAAACCGGACCGGGGAAGAAAAAGAGAGGCGCGGCTACCTCAGGAGGCGGGCTCCGGGGGGCGGCGGCTAAGGGCGGCGGCGGCTTAGGCGCGGGGCGGCGCGGCTAGAGGCGGCGGCACGGCTAAGGCGGCGGCTTGGGGCTGCGCGCTGCTGCTTGCTGCGGCTTAGGAGGAGAGGGGCTTGGGGTTTTGATGTGAGGAGAGGGGGGGTGTGGGGTATTTATATAGGTGAGGGGTGAGGAGACTTGGGGTAGGGGATAAGAAATAGAGTAGGAATAGGAAAGAAAAAGAGGAAACGGAGTAGGACTAAAGTCCTACTAGGAATCAAAAAGGGGCGGCGGCGGCTCCTGCCTCTGGCGCCTGGCGCGCGCGATGGCCTGGCGCGGCCGGCTGCCTGCGCTGGGAGGCGGTTGCTGGCCTGGGCCTTGGCCCGGCTGGCCTGCTGGATTTTTTTTAATCGGTTACGCGCGCAGAAAAACAGAGAAAAGAAAATCTAAACGAACTCCAAAATTCCTAAAGTAAATTTTCCCCGACTCCTAAAAATGAGTCGAGCAAAATGAACTTTTCTCCGGGCCTAAAATGCAATTTTCGAAAACACGCATTTTTCCCTATCCAAATAAAACGCAAACAAAACTCCGGCAAAACCAAAATTGATCTATTTATTAAATCTTCATTTTTCCTAAATTTAGGAAAGTCATATAATTCCCTCTCTCATTCTTTTGATATCAGAAAATAATTGAAGATGAAATAAATAAATCAAATGATCCTCTTTTCAAATTCGAGAAAACTCTCAAATATGAAAATAACGAAATCTCCAACTCTCTCCGAAGGTCCTTGAGTTGCGTGAAATTTCTAGGATCAACCAAAATGCAAGAAAAATATGATATGCATGATGATCTAGTGTATAACATTCCAAATTGCAAATTTGGGATGTTACAATTGTCTTCCATATGAGTGGCGGTCGAGGACGAGCGATGGTCTTTTCCTACCAATCTATCCCCTAGGAGCATGCGCGTAGTACTTTGTTTCGATAACTAATAGATTTTTGCAATATGTATGTGAGTTCTTTATGACTAATATTGAGTCCATGGATTATACGCACTCTCACCCTTCCACATTTGCTAGCCTCTCTATTAAAGCGCACTTTTCGCTGGTATCATACACCCACCATATACCTTCCTCAAAACAGCCACCATACTTACCTATTATGGCATTTCCATAGCCATTCCGAGAAATATTGCCATGCAAATTTGCACCGTTCCGTCTGTTATGACACGCTTCATCATTGTCATATTGCCATGCATGATCATGTAGTTGACATCGTATTTGTAGCAAAGACACCCTTCATAATTTTTTTTCATACATGTCACTCTTGATTCATTGCATATCCCAATACACCACCGGAGGCATTCACATAGAGTCATATTCTATTCTAAGTATTGAGTTGTAATTCTTGAGTTGTAAGTAAAAACAAGTGTGATGATCATCATTATTAGAGCATTGTCCCAGTGAGGAAAGGATGATGGAGACTATGATTCCCCCACAAGTCGGATGAGAATCCGGATGGAAAAAAAGAAACGAGGCCCAAAAAAGAATGCCCAAATAAAAAATGAGAGAAAAGGAGAGAAGGGACAATGTTACTATCCTTTTTCCACACTTGTGCTTAAAGTAGCAACATGATCTTCATGATAGAGAGTCTCATATGTTGTCACTTTCATAAACTAGTGGGAATTCTACATTATAGAACTTGGCTTGTATATTCCAATGATGGGCTTCCTCAAATTGCCCTAGGTCTTTGTGAGCGAGCAAGTTGGATTCACACGCACTTAGTTTCGTTTGTTGAGCTTTCATACACTTATAGCTCTAGTGCATTTGTTGCATGGCAATCCCTACTCACTCACATTGATATCTATTGGTGGGCATCTCCATAGCCCATTGATACGCCTAGTTGATGTGAGACTATCTTCTTTATTCCACCTATAGTGTTATGTCCATGGCTCATGCTCATGTATTGCGTGAAAGTTGAAAAAGTTTGAGAACAGCAAAAGTATGAAACAATTGCTCAGCCTGTCATCGGGGTTGTGCATGATTTAATATTTTGTGTGATGAAGATAGAGCATAGCCAGACTATATGATTTTGTAGGGATAACTTTCTTTGACCATGTTATTTTGAGAAGACGTGACTGCTTAGTTAGTATGCTTGAAGTATTATTATTTTTACGTCAATATTAAACTTTGATCTTGAATCTTTTGGATCTGTACATTCATGCCACAATAAAGAAAATTACATTGAGAAATATGTTAGGAAGCATTCCACATCAAAAATTCTTTTTTTATCATTTACCTACTCGAGGACGGGCAGGAATTAAGCTTGGGGATGCTTCATACGTCTCCAACGTATCTATAATTTTCGCTTGTTCCATGCTATTATATATTCTATTTTGGATGTTTAATGGGCTTATTTATACACTTTTATATTATTTTGGGGACTAACCATTTAACCGGAGGCCCCAGCCCAAATTGCTATTTTTTGCCTATTTGTAGAGACCCGACCTCAAACGGTCAAGTCTCTGTGCTTCAGTGTCATCCCTGGATCGGTAATGCTGACACACACAGTACTCGAGGATTTATAACAGAGTAGCAATCACACACTTATTACATCGAATGTCTCAAAAGAGAACTTATTACAATAAATATGGCTTAAGGCCATCTAATACGATAACATCGGAAGGCTTGGAAGATAAAGTGAGTCCATCAACTCCAACAGCATAATTGAGCTACACGGCAACGACCTAACGAACCTTACTCCTCGTTTGAAAAGTCTGCAACATAATACGTTGTAGCCTGAAAACGGGTCAGCACATGGAATATGCTGGCAAAATAACACAGTAGAGCAAGAACAGAATAATGCTATCACTACATGCAAATTTGGCTGGTGGAAAGCTCTATGGTTATAGTTTTTGTGAAAAGCCAATTTTTCCCTACAACAAAGGAATAGATTTTATTTAACTATCATGGTAGTTGAAACATCATTGAGAAGGTTCCTCCAACTCAATCCCAATTAAGGTAATTAACAACCCAACAATATTATTTAATAGTGATGAGATACTTAGGATACTCCAAGTACTAGATACTCAAGATGTCCATAACCGGGGACACGGCTAACCATGATTAGTTTATACACTCTGTAGAGGTTTGCGCACTTTTCCCCACAAGACTCGATCTCCTCCGTTGGATTTCTCGCACTACATGGTGTTTGAGAAACGGATGACCGAGACACAGTCTTTCAGAAGCATTAACTCCTTAGTCCGGGCAGACCATACCAACCTACATCCCTCTACCTGCTGATCCACCTCTTCGGGAGCTTCATGCAACTTACTCAACTATGCTAGAGCCCATAATAGCTTGTGGCTGCACACGGAAGTTTCTAGCATGAAAATATCTCAGTTCCCTTTGAGCCTGGGTGGCGGATCTTAGGATGATCACACGGGTACACCGGGATATCCTAGGACAACACTGGATTCCCCAGGTGCCCAACAAACAATCCACCCAGATGTGTATTTAAGTTGCCACCTTAAGTTGAACCATTAATTAACAATCTCACATCTATCATGGATTCACTCACCCAAACCACGTCTACGAGCATAACATAGCAATATAAGCAATACGTAGAAGTAACTCCCAAGGTTTGAATATAATAGGGCAATAGGTTCTACCTCATCAACTACTTCCCAACCCACAAGTTAATCATAACCTAATCATGCAGTGTTTGAGGGTTGAAACTAATGCATAAAAACTGGGTATGGAAGGAGTATGATCAATGTGTTACTTGCCTTGCCGACGATCAGCAAAACCTAGGGACTCGTAGTAGCATGCTTCCCACTCCGGGTGTTCTATCGCAAACAAATAATAGCAAACATAAGCAATCAAGCAAAGAAACACGGGTAAATCTCAAATAAGAAGGTCTAACCAGAAAGTTCAACTTAAGAACTCCGGTTTGCGAAAATAATCAAATCAAACGGAGCAACAAAACTCAAACTGCAAAAGAAATAAGATCCATTTGCTAATCTAGACTAAGGATAAATTTTACAGTACCAAAATCTTGTTCAAGTTGATTAAACAGAAAGAGGGTTTCGAGATGAAGATCTAGGCGCTTGAATCGCCTGATTCCGAGAAACGAGCGAAAAGATAAACTGAAATGAAAATCGGATCAGAAATCGTAATTGAAAATAATCGCGGAAAATCTGAGAAAAAGAAAACTGACGAACGGGCTAACGAATGAATGTTCGTTGTCTGTAACTAATGAGCGAAAGCCGTTTTTTAAAACGAACGTACTGACGAACGTCCGCAAAGTAACTAAACCGAGAAAAACCGGTGAACCGATCTTAAAAAAACGAACTAGGGTTTCTAAAAAAACCGGATCAGGTTTTTTTTAAACGAACAGAGGCGAGGCGTATACCTCCAGCGAGGCTCCGGCGAGGTGGGGCGGCTCCGGTGAGGTGGGGCTGCGGCGGCAGGGTGCGCGGGCAGCGGCGGCGCGGCAAGGGCGGCGCTACAGTGGCGGCGGCGCGGCGCGGCAAAGGCGGCGGCGGCGGAGTGTGTGGGAGGCGGCGGGGTTGGTGGTGTGTGGGGGGGGGTCCGGTGGCGGGTATTTAAGGAGGGGGCTGCTTGGGGAAGGGGCAAGCGGCGTGGGAGGCGGAGTCCCGGCCGGACTCGGCGTCGGGCGGCGCCGGCGCTCGCGCGGTCTTGTGGAGGGAGACGGTGGCGCGGGCTAGCGGGCCGGCTCGGCTGGGCTTCGGACCAGTCGGGCGCTGAGATTTTTTTTAAATAATTTTGCCGAAACTTAAATAAATCCAAGAAAATAAAATGAAAATCTAAAAATGCCAAAACAAATTTTCGCCGCCCAAATAAAATATTTAGAATGAGATGAACATTTTCTTGGCCCTAAAATGCAGTTTTGAAAAACATGCAATTTTTCTAATGCAAATAAAATAGCAATAAACTCCGGATAAAATCAAATATTTGATTTTAATATTTTTCCTCCAATATCTCAATTATTTTGGAGAAGTCATATTATCTCCTCTCGTATATTTTAATATGAAATATTTTCGGAGAGAAAATTAATTAAAACCAAAATCCTCGTTTCAATATTTGATAGAATTCAAATATGAAAACAAAGAAATTCCCAACTCTCTCCGAGGGTCCTTGAGTTTCTTAGGTTTTCGAGGATCGAGAAGCGAAATGCAATAAAATATGATATGCATGAATGATCTATGTATAACATTCCAAATTGAAAATTTGGGATGTTACAAACCTACCCCCCTTAACATGAATCTTGCCCTCGAGATTCGGGTTGGCTAGAAAATAGGTGTGGGTGGTCTTTGCGAAGATTATCCTCTCGTTCCCAGGTGGCTTCATCCTCGATATGGTGGCTCCACTGAAATTTTCAAAACTTGATAACCTTGCTGCGGGTGACTCGGCTGGCAAATTCAAGAATCCTGACTGGCTTTTCCAACTGAATCGCCTCCAAGGGTACTGTATCTCTTACAGGTATATCGGCCATCTCAGCATGACACTTCTTCAGCTGTGAAACATGAAATATATCATGAACTCCTGACAGTCCTTCAGGTAACTCCAACTTATAGGCAACTTCTCCCATACGTTCTAAAACATGATACGGTCCTACAAATCTCGGGGCTAATTTTCCCTTAACTCCAAAACGTTTCACTCCTCACAAGGGTGATACTCACAGATATGCTCTATCTCTAATTTCATAGGTTACCTCTTTGCGTTTCGAATCTGCATAACTCTTTTGCCTGGACTAAGCTACCTTCAGTCTATCTTGGATCAGCTTAACTTTCTCTTCAGACTCCTTAATCAAATCTGGTCCAAACAAGTGTTGGTCTTCGACTTCATCCCACATCAACGGTGTTCTGCACCTTCGTCCATATAGGGCTTCGAACGGTGCCATCTTCAAACTGGCTTGGTAGCTATTGTTGTATGAGAACTCCACATAGGGCAAATTGTCATCCCAACTAGATCCATAATCTAGTGCACAGGCCCTCAACATATCCTCCAGAATCTGGTTGACTCTCTCGGTCTATCCATCTGTCTGCGGGTGGAATGTTGTACTGAACTCCAACCTTGTCCCCAAAGTTTGGTGCAGCTGATGCCAAAACTTTGAAGTAAATTGTGTTCCTCTATCTGATACGATGGTCCTCGGAACTCCATGTAGACATACGATCCTGGTCATATATATCATGGCCAACTTTGCACTTGTATAGGTGGTTTTCATTGGGCTAAAGTGAGCTACTTTGGTCAAGTGATCCACTACTACCCATAGAGAATCATATCCTAATTTGGTCCTGGGCAATCCGGTGATGAAATCCATGCCATGTTTATCCCACTTCCATTCGGGTATCGGCTGTCACACCCTAGCTAGTTCAAGCATTAGAGTGTGCATCATGTTTAAATTTATCTTAAATTTGAAATGGGGATGACAGAACCCCCAGCACCCCCCCTGGAACAACTAGGGTTTACTAAGAACTTTTTCAATGAACCTGAAATGCCCTTCTAAAAAGCCCACCCTTTGTGTTTTGGGTTAAAACCTTTGGCAAAAATGATGCACATTTTTTAGGACATCTTAAGATCATTGCATTAATTCTTATAGTATTTGCATTTGGGCATTTAAATGCTATAAAATATTTTAAATGCTCAAATAATCATAAACTAAAATGTTTTCTGTTGGATTTATTCTAAGAAGTAGCCGTGATTAATTTTATGATTTATGGAAATGCCCTGGCATTTTTAATAAAGCCCCGAAGTTACAAAAACAATAGAATAAATGAAAAACAGAAAAGGAGAGAGAGAACAGAGACTTACCTGGCGCAGCCCACCTAGCCCACCAGCTCGGCCCAGTCCACTGGCTCCTACCAGTCGTCCTCCTCCTCTCGCCAGGAGGACAAGAAGCGCGTGGCCGGCGCCCACGGCCACACGCCGGGCACCTCCTGCTTCCGCCGATGCCCCGGACGCGCCTACGAGTGCCACGCACTCCCCCACGTCCCCCTCTCATTTTCCCCACTCTCCCCGTGGCCCTCTCCCCCTCTCTGGCTCTCTCCCCATTCCCTGCCGAGCGCAGCCGTCGCCGCCGACAAGCTCCACCACGTCCACCGCCGTCCACTCGTTGCCTCGCCGTGCCAAGAAGCTCCGCCGTCGTCCACTGCTTCGCCTCGACCCATCCCCGAGCACTCGCTCGCCCCGGAGACGCTGCACCGAGCTCGTCTTCAACCTCGGTTGCCGGAGATCCCCCTAGCCGCCCCGCTCACTCCAGCTCTTCCCCGAGCTCGCCGTTCGCTCTCCTGCAACCACAGTGAGCTACTGATCTTCTCCCCCTCTCCGTGCTAGCTCTCGTGCACCGTACGCGCCGCCTCGACTTCGCCCAAACGCGCCGCCGCGGAGCTCGTCGTCGACGAGGCTCCGGCCATGCCACTTAGTCCACTAACCTCACCACGTTTCCAGGAGTCTAACGCAACTTACCACGCGCCTCGCCGTGCCCCGCAGCCTCGGTTCCGGGGTCACCCGAGCTCCGGCCGGCGCCAAGGTCGACGCCGGCGACGTTTCCGGCCACCCCAGCTCCACCCACTGCCACCACTCAACGCGGCTCACTCCTCGCATCACGTAGATGGTCTCCGCCGTCCTTTTGGTCGCCGGAGTGCAAAACCCGCACCCCTCCGCCGTCCCTGGCCCTGCCGGCGACGAGCCCCGGGTCAACTCCGGTGAGTTTGACCCGGGTTGACCCCAGTTTGAATTCCCCTGACTCACTGACGTGTGGGCCCAAGGCCACTAATTAAACTAGATTAGTATTAGTTTAACACTAACTAAATTTAGTTAGTTAGTTGACACTGACAGATGGGACCCACAGGTCAGGGCTGACCTGGACTGTCCCAGTTGACCGCTGACGTCACACTGATGTCAGGCTGACGCAGTAAATCCTTTTCTGGATTTATTCTTTAATAGGAAATTCCAGAAAATAGCCAAAACTTCTAAAAATCATAGAAAATCAACCGTAGCTCCAAATCAAACAATTTATATATGAAAAATGATCAGAAAAATTCAATCTATCCATCTGTAATGGTTTCATGCATGACAAAACAAGTTAACCTTGATGTTTAAGCAAAATAAGATAATGCACTAATAAGGCTATGTTAAATGAGCTTACATTTGAATCTTTGATTCAAATGAGTTCATTCCTTTCTGTTTTAGCTTGCATTAGGCCAAGACACTTTCATTTTGCCATGTCATAGCATGCATCATATTGTTGCATATTGTCATGTGTTGATTATGTTCGGTGTGTCTTTCGTGGTAGGTTCTGCCTCCGAGGATAACCCCGAGTATCCGTCTGAAGGGCAGTACCCTACTACCACTACATCAGGCAAGCAACCCATTGATCATTCGGATACAAACCCATGTTCTCGCTTCTGCTCTTGTTTATTACATTAAGACAACGCGATTCAAACTGCTGTGTGCTACGGTAGTTGAACCCTTATCCTCTGCATGACCTGTCATTGCCACAGTAACTAGATGAAACCCACTAGCATGTGTAGGAGTTGATTGAGCCATCTATGTGTTTCCTACCTTGCTATGCCTGCTATGCTTAGAGTTGTGTCAGGTCTGGTTCATCTGGGTGATGGGCTAGAGTGAAATGATTCTGTCCGTAATGTGAGGGATGTGTTGAACATGATTTGGTAAAGGTATCGATGAGAGGCCATGTAGGAGTACATGGTGGGTTATTTCATTGAGACCGTCCATAAGAACTGAGATCTATATGCATGATTTAAGATTCAGCTACTACCACACATTGGGCCCTGAAATATGACCCCGCTCGACTTACGGACCCCTCTCGTCCTCTGTCCAGGAGTTAAAACTAGTTTCTGGTGTTGTAGGTTATGTGTTGGCGGCCGTGCGTAGCGCTGACCCTAGGGGTGGGCTATGATGCGGTAGATACGTCGTGGCATGCTGTACCGACTCACCCGTTTGGTGCCTCGGGAACCCTGCACACATCGTTTGGGGCCGTTGAGGACACCCCGGCCGGATCTCCTTGCGGATGGAACCTGAATAGGCGATAAACCTGGACTAGAGACTTGTGAGGTTAGTCAGGTCGTGGTCTACACCCACGTCGGCTTTCGCTTGAAGTCTGCCGAGCACATGTCGTCTGCAGACGCTAAGTGGTGGAAACATGTGTGACGAAGTACACACCTGCAGGGTATAAAACTATTCGAATAGCCGCGTCCGCGGTAAAGGACTACTTGGTTACCTATACAGTTCATAGACAAGCTAATGAATACTACTAAAAGACTCAAGATAAGTGTGAGTATCGAGGATGGCCCTCTCGTAGGATGTTGTAAGTGCATCTAGTGCCACCCCTAGTTGGTTTTGGAGTATTAACGACAAACCTAGTTGAGGGACTAATGTGTTTGTGAGAACTGCAGGATAACACAGGTAGAAGTCCCTCATTGATTCGGTTTTACTACCAGAGATGACCCCTAAAAATGTATGAAGACATTGAAGTCAAAGGTGGTATATGAAGATATTCACATTGAAGACTATGACAAAAGAAGACACGATATGAAGCCTATGGAGCTCAAAGACTTAGATCTTTCGTAGTTCTTTTTCTTTTGTGTTGAGTCATAGGAACCACCGTACTGTTAAGTGGGGTCCAGGAGAACCAGTCAGAATGACCGAAGTGATGCCTAAACCAAAAACCTATGTCTTCGAGTGAAGACAATGAGAGCCAATCTTGTCTAGAGCCGGACAAGTCAGCTTTGCTTGTAGCCCAAGTAAAGTTGCCAAGAGAGTTTGAAATCTGACCGTTGAGACACGTGTCAGTTCCTTAGTGACCCACGGTCATTTCGGACAAATCAGGTCGGGTTGCCAAGTGGCTATAAATAGCCCACCCCCTACAACCATAAACGGTTGGCTGCTCAGATTTTAGTGCACGGCTTTTGTCGTTTGAGAGCAACCCACCTCGAAGCCTTTGAGAGAAAATTCCTAGCGAGGAGAAAAGCCCTAACCACCCAGAGCCAGAGAACATTGGGCATCACTTAAGTCTTCTTGTCTGTGTGATCTGAAGACTTATTACACTTGAGGACTGTGCATCCCCAGACGGTTAGGCGTCGCGTTCAGAGCATCCAAGAGACATTGTGGATTGCCAGTGAACGAAGTTTGTGAAGGTTTGGGAGTCTACCTTGAAGACTTACCAGAGTGATTGGGCGAGGACTATGTGACCTTAGCTCAAGGAGAATACGGTGAGGACTTGGTGTCCTGAGCTGCGTGTTCAGGACTGGGTGTCCGGGACTGTGTGTCCTAAGGTTTAAATACCTAGCCGCTCCAACCAGACGTACAGTTGTCACAGCAACTAGAACTGGTCCAACACATCATTGTCTTCAATGGGTCACCGGTTTCATCTTCACTTCCTTTTACTTACTGTTACTCATTGTGAAGCCAGTGCATGCTTGCTATACCTTTTGTCTTCACAACGTAACTATATGATTTGCTTGGCTTCATAACTTCTTCCTACCTGATCCTTATTACACTACAACTACTTGTCATTGTGCTTTCACTCTATTGAATACTTGACCATGGCTTGCCTAGTGTAATCTAACTTCCGCTGCATAGTGATAGGCTTATCTCTACTGTTTGTCTTCATAACTTCCACGTTTTGAAGACTTTCATAAAAATCGCCTATTCACCCCCCCTCTAGTCGATATAACGCACTTTCAATTGGTATGAGAGCGAGGTGCTCCCTTGTTCTGTGTGATTCGGTTTAACCACCTGGAGTTTTAGCTATGTCGACTGCAGGGATAATCAAAGTCTCCGCTGCATGCCCCGTCTTCGATGGAACTGAATATCCCTACTGGAAGAATAAGATGCGCATGCATCTTGAAGCCATTGACGTCGACCTATGGTATGTCGTCGAGAACGGCGTTCCCAAGGCTGGAGAAGGTGTCACTGCTGCTGATGTCAAGAAGTTCACTCAACTGGACTCTACTGCCAAAAATATCATCTGTGGTCATCTGACAAAAGGACAGTATGGCCGTGTGAGTGCCTTGAAGACATCCAAGCTGGTCTGGGACTGGCTCTCCAAGGTCAATGAAGGCATCTCAACCCAGAGAGATCAGAGAATGAGTGTTCTTCGCAACCTCTTCAACCGCTTCAAGCGAAATGACAATGAGAATGTCCAGCACACATTGGACCGGCTCACTGACATCACAAATAAACTTCAAGCCCTCGGCGCCACTGAGATCACCAAACATGAAATCGTCAAGACGCTGCTGATATCACTTGATAGTTCGTTTGACATCCTAGCCCTGATGATTCAAGAACGTCCTGATTTCAAGACACTCGATCCGTCTGACATACTTGAGAGGCTCAACACACATGAGTTCCAGCTTTCTGAGAAAAAGATATCTACGGTCCAAACTATGGGAGAACTCGTGCCTTGAAGGCAAAAGCTGTTTCCTCATCTGAAGAAGAATCTGACAGCAGTTCTGATGATCCTGAAGACATTGGAAGGGAACTTGCAATGCTAGTGAAGAAGTTCCAAAAATTCACCAAGAAGAAAGGCTTCAGAAAATCTTCATGATCAAGCTCAAGGAATGATGAAGCTTCTGCTCATGACTACAAGAAGAAAACATGTCACAAGTGCAAGAAAACTGGACACTTCATCTCTGAGTGTCCACAGTGGGACAATGAGAACAGAAGGAAGAAGAAGAGCAAGGAATATGATTCTGACGACAAGAAGAAGAAGAAATACTCAAAGTCTTCTTCCAAGTCTTCCTCAAAGTCTTCATCACACAAGAAGAGCTCATCTGGCAAGGCACGTGCGTTTGTTGGCAAGGAAATGGATTCAGAGGAGGAGTCCGCTTCTGAGGAGGCAGAGGTGGAATCTCAGGAGGAGTCTGATTCTGGCATTGCGAGTCTGGCTACAGCATACGTCGCCAAGTCCATCTTCAACACTAAAGACAATGACTTCATCACCGACACTGATGCAAATGACAAGAAAGACTCCACTCCTACCTACTGCTTCATGGCACGCGGTGCCAAGGTAAACACACGCACTACTCGCTATCAAACATCTAGTGACGATGACTCTGACTGTGATTCAAAACCCAGCTACAAAACACTTGCTAAAATTGCAACTGAACAACAGAAAGTTATGGAACATATTCAAAAACTGTTAGACAGAAGCGATGATCTGTTGGGTGCTGAAATGACTCGATCTGAATCCTTAATTGAAGACATAAAAGATCTTCACGTTAATTATAAGGAACTTGAAGATTGTCTTGATACTCTCTCAACAACTCATGAAAAGCTTTCTTATGATTATCTTCAAAGGAAGCAAGAACTTGAGAAATTGAGAGCGGCTCATGAAGATCTTCAAAAGGAAAACGAGTCACTTCGCGCCGAACAGATCAGTTCCGCTCAGGAAGGATTTGAACCACCATGTCTTAAATGCATTGAGCGTGATAATGCTACTTCTGTTGCTGAATGTTCCACTACTACTGCTATTGCAATATCTTCAACTGTTGATGTGGTAACTAACCCCTTTGCTGAGGATACCACTGCTATTGCTGATGAGAATGCTAGGTTGAAGACATTGCTTGAAACAGGGATGTACAAAAGTCTTAAAGGACATCAGACATTATGTGATGTCCTCAAGAAGCAGATTCTGAACCAAAACCCTAGGAAAGAGGGTGTTGGGTTCGTAAGGAAAATAAATGCAGATGGCTCTTACTGGAAACCTGAGCAGTACCCCAAAACCACATGGGTTGCTGCAAAGGAACCTTCAGCAGATCCATCCAATTTATCTGGCTTCACATGTGCTAACCCCATTATTATTGATGAATCCTTTGATGCAAACTGTAAACTATTTAAGAATCAGAATGGTGAAGTGTTTGCCTGGTACATTGGTACTAACTGCCGGAATGGACCGCCTATGAAGAAGATCTGGGTTCCGAAAAAGGGTCTGGAAAATCTTCCTGTGAATGTCTTCATGACACCTCACTTGAAGAAGACAAACCTCAGACCAAAGGCTTCATACGGTCCAAAGGCTTCATACAAACAGAGGACTCACCTGAGTCACACTAACGCAAATGTTTTGCAGGGAAACCATACTCAGGCATATGAATATGAGAGCGGTTCATCGAACCGTCATGTTCATATGACCAAAAATTATTCTGCTTATTCCTATGAGTATTATTGTCCACCTGCAAGACTGTTTGCTAAGGCTTCAAAGCCAAAATTCTCAGATGCTGCACTTAGACTTATTGCTTCTAAGCCACCCTTGAAGATGTGGGTGGTTAAGAAAGCTTAACTCTCTTTTGCAGGGAAAGGTCTCCAGCAGAAAAACAAAATCTTCTGACGCTATTGCTGGGGACCTTACAAATCTTGTAGGGCGCAAGATAAAATGCCCGAATGGCATCATTATGTACTTCGTTCCTGAATCGCATGCTACTCTCCCTATTAGTCCTAATCTGGATCTAAGTTTTCATAACCCACTGGTTCTTCAAATGTTTTTGCTTCACAATTCTCTTCATGAATCCTATCCCCATAACTGCACTGTAGGGTACGACACCAGCGTCTTCAAAGTCTTCAGAATGGATTATTAACAGTGGGCGTACAAATCACATGACTGGCAAAAGAAGCCTTCTTATGGACTCAACCTTACGTCCATCCGACAAGAGCCACATCACATTTGCTGACACTAGTAAAAGTAAGGTATTGGGTCTAGGTAGAGTTGCAATCTCAAAGGATCAACACATGGATAAAGTCATGCTTGTTGAATCCCTTGGCTTCAACTTAATGTCTGTCTCAATGCTTTGCGATTTGAACATGATCGTAATGTTTGGAAAATATCGTTGTCTAGTACTAATGGAATCTGACAAGTCTCTAGTGTTTGAAGGGTATCGAAAAGATGATCTGTACGTGGTAGATTTCTCAGCAGGGCCACAACTTGCAGTATGACTTCTTGCAAAAGCTTTAGAATGCTGGCTTTGGCCTCGGAGGCTTGGGCATGCTGGCATGAGGAACCTCCACACCCTTGCGAAGAAGAAGCATGTCATAGGCATCGAGGGCGTCAAGTTCAAGAAAGATCACTTATGCGGTGCCTGGGAAGCAGGGAAGATGACAGGGGCAAAACATCCTTCGAAGACAATCATGACTACTACTCAACCCTTCAAACTGCTCCACATGGATCTTTTCGGCCCCACTCACTACTCAACTTTTACTACTACTGCTTGCCTCTATACCTTCGTCATTGTTGATGATTACTCTAGATATACTTGGGTGCACATAATCCTTTACAAGAATGAAGTGCAGGATGTCTTCAGACGCTTCGCGAATCGTGCTATGAACAATTTTGGCGCCAAGATAAAACACATCAGAAGTGACAATGGCACTGAACCCAAGAACACTGGCCTTGATACATATCTTGATACCTTGGGCATCACACATGAATTCTCAGCTCCGTACACGCCACAGCAGAATGGCATCGTCGAATGCAAGAACAGAACACTCATTGAGATGGCCAGAACAATGCTAGATGAATACAAGACTCCAAGAAAATTCTACACTGAAGCCATTGACACTGCATGCCACACAATCAATCGTGTTTATCTTCACACGCTTCTGAACAAGACATCTTATGAGCTCCTTACTGGCAAAAAGCCAAATGTCAGTTATTTCAGAGTATTTGGCGCAAGGTGCTTGATCAAGGACCCACATCACACTTCAAAATTTGCACCAAAATCACATGAGGGTTTTATGCTTGGATATGGAAAGGATTCGCACTCCTACAGAGTCTTCAATCTCTTTCATTACAAAGTGGTTGAAACAGTGGATGTGCGGTTCGATGAGACCAATGGTTCGCAAAGAGAGCAACTGCCAAATGTGCTAGATGAAGTTCCAGCTAGTGAATCAATCAAGCTTATGGGAACTGGAGAGATTATACCTTCTGAAGCTCATCCTGAAGAAGAACTTATCATCTCAGCACCTGATCAACATGAAGACAATGCTCAGTCTGAAGATATTCCTCCCAACAACAACACAGATCAGCAAGAGCAAAGTCTTCGCCCTGTACATCCTCGAGTTGCCAATGAAGTGCAGATTGATAGAATAATTGACAGCATCAATGCACCTGGTCCACTCACTCATTCAAGGGCAACTCAGCTAGCAAATTTCTGTGGGCACTTCACATTCGTCTCAATATCAGAACCCAAGAAAGTTGAAGAAGCCTTCATGGAACCTGAATGGATTCAAGCTATGCAAGAAGAGCTTCAACAGTTTGAGCTGAATAATGTATGGGAACTGGTTAAGCGTCCTGATCCACGGAAGCACAACATAATAGGCACCAAATGGATATACCGCAACAAGCAAGATGAGCATGGTCAAGTTGTCAGAAACAAAGCTCGTCTCGTTGCTCAAGGGTATACTCAAGTGGAAGGCATTGACTTCGATGAAACGTTTGCTCCTGTGGCTAGGCTTGAAGCCATACGCATACTGCTGGCCTATGCAAATCATCATAACATACTTCTATATCAAATGGATGTGAAGAGTGCCTTTCTCAATGGCAAGATTGAGGAAGAAGTGTATGTTGCACAACCGCCTGGCTTTGAAAATCCAAAACATCCTGACATGGTATACAAGCTCAACAAGGCACTGTATGGCCTCAAACAAGCCCCTAGGGCCTGGTATGACACACTCAAATACTTCTTGAAGAGCAAAGGCTTCATACCTGGTTCCCTGGATCCCACTCTTTTCACGAAGACATATGATGGTGAACTGTTTGTGTGCCAAATATATGTGGATGACATTATCTTCGGCTGCACCAATCAGAAGTACAGTGAAGAGTTTGGATATATGATGCAAGAGAAATATCAGATGTCCATGATGGGGGAGCTGAAGTTCTTCCTTGGTCTTCAAATATGACAACAACGCAATGGCATCTTCATATCTCAAGAGAAGTATCTCAAAGATTGCCTGAAGAAGTTCGGTATGCAAGACTGCAAAGGCTTCACAACACCAATGCCAGCCAAACATCATCTAGGTCCTGACGACAATGGTAAAGAGTTCGATCAAAAGGTATACCGCTCCATGATTGGTTCTTTGCTTTATTTATGTGCATCTAGGCCAGATATTATGCTTAGTGTTTGCATGTGTGCTCGATTTCAAGCGGCACCAAAGGAGTCGCATCACTTAGCTGTGAAGCGAATTCTTTGATATTTGGCTCACACCCCAACTCTAGGATTGTGGTATCCAAAGGGCTCAGAGTTTGATTTGGTTGGATTCTCGGATGCTGATTATGCTGGTGACAAAGTTGATCGCAAGTCTACATCAGGCACATGTCACTTTCTGGGACGATCACTTGTATGTTGGTCTTCAAAGAAGCAGAACTGTGTATCTCTCTCCACTGCTGAATCTGAATACATTGCTGCTGGATCTTGCTGCGCTCAGCTTCTGTGGATGAAGCAAACACTCAAGGATTATGGCATTCATCTGAAGCAAGTACCACTTTACTGCGACAACGAAAGTGCCATCAAGATTGCCAACAACCCAGTTCAGCACTCGAAGACAAAGCACATTGAAATTCGTCATCACTTTCTCAGAGATCATGTTGTGAAGGAAGACATTGATATCATACACGTCAACACTGAAGAACAATTGGCAGATATCTTCACCAAGCCCTTGGATGAGAAGAGATTTTGCAAGTTACGGTGTGAGCTAAATATCCTGGAATCCTCAAATATCCTGTGATGAGGCACACATCCTAACACTTATGCATATGATGACTTAGATGTGCAACGCACAAAGTAAAGTATATCTTCAATCAATGAAGACATACATTCTAAGTGTGAATACATTAATGTGGAATTTGACTTCGGAGCGCCACGATAATTGTGCACCGTGTCTGGATCTAATACTTCCTATACGGTGGGTAACGCCACCACCAAACGTTCTATTTTGAAGTGTTTCACTCATGGCGTTACCTTGCAATATCTTCACATTTGGTTTGGCTTCGAACTCAACATGTCTTCATGATTATCTTCACTACGTTGATTATATAGATGTATACATACTAGTGTTCTGTCCTCTACAGCATTCACTTATAGCTATGTCTTCTTGTTTGAATCTTTTGAACTAAGTGAATGTGATCGGACCCCAAACTTCTCTATGCTTTCGATCTCAAACTCTATCTCTCCAAGTCATATGCATTCTATTGAAACTGTCGAATGTCTTCTCTGCGTCCTTGTCAGCAGAAGACACAAAGACAACATTTAAGTCCATTTTCAATGCTCATTTATCCACGTGAAATCCGGAGAAGTAGGAACGACCACCCATCAATCCATGCGTGCGTGGGACGTGGAACTGCCCCCAAAATACCGCATGATGGCCATGTGCCTCAGATGCGAATCGCCAGGGGAACCTAAGTAATAGTGCAGTGCCGCCCCTGCGACTATAAATTCACAATTACCGCGGTCATTATCTCCTTATTCCACCCTCGCACGAACCCTAGCGCCACCGCTAGCTCTCGACGACGCCGGCGACGAAGCGCTTCGCTGCCGCAACCTCACCGACGCCGTCCTCACGCCGACCGCGGACATACTTCTCTCCGCCGTTGCCGTAGGTGTCTTCCGTCGCCAAGTTAGGGCACAGAGGACTGAACTGCTCGGCATCATCTCCCACTTCCGTCTAGCAGTTCCAAGTGTGGTAAATAAAACTTCTTTTTACAGCCCCTTTTGATCTCATGGTTCTGTCACTTTCTACCATAAGAAGTTTATCTTCACACAAGTTAGATCTCTCAATCTGCATCTCATAACATGCCTAGTATATTCACTTGTGCTTCATGAAGTAGTTAGATTCCTCACTTGTACTGATCTGTGGGTTCGTACAAATCTGGAACCAACTTCTTATCTATGAGTGAATGTCTTCGCACGATGAGGTCAATGTCTTCTAAACTAATTAATCTTCAAAACCTTCTGAGAATGCATATGACCTCTTCCCCTTCCCTCACACCTTAATGCTGTCACAGGTACATGTCCGTGGGAGAATCCTTCGGTTCTCATAGTCTGCATTCATTTGCAGAATTCCTACAGCATCACATAAATTCTCCTGAAGCCAGTTCCTGTTGGTCCAGCAAAAGAAAGCCTTTGAAGCCTTTGAAAGTTTTGAAGCCTTTCAAGTTAAAGTTTATGGCTTCAGAAGCAGCAGCAAGGAAGGGGGGCAGACAGCGACATGAAGGAACTTCCAAAGATCTGCCTGAAGACCTGGCAGAAATGTATAAAACAGATCCTGAAGAGAATTATGGGCAGCGCAAGACCCGAATCCAATGGATTCGACGCTATTGGGCTGAACAATGGTTCAAATACCGCTTCACAACCCAAGAGTATGCTGAGAAAAGTGCCATCAAAAGACCGTGGGGAGAAATCTTATACAAAAACCTTGTACCCAGGTCCAGAGATGAAGCTATGGCCCAAAGCTTCTATCCATGCATGGTTCGTGGGCCACAGCCTGATGATGCACATCCGTCGTCACTCCTCTGGTGTCGTGACGACAATCTATTCAAGCGCAACTTCTAGTTTGCCCAACAATCAGCAAAGTAGAACAAGAAGAAGTTGGGGTTAGACTTCAACCCTGGTCCCTCAGCACCAAGGGCAGATGGCACACGCTACGCAGAACCCAATATCATCGGTCCGTATGCCAATCTTGAGGGCCTCATCACCCGCATCTTAGTCCAAGGGACTGCCGTGAATGACCCTCCAGCTGACTCTGAGTCTGATGAAGCTCCTGCTGTACCGAAGCCAAAGCAGTCGAAGAAGCCAAAAGCTTCAAAGCCAGCCCCTTCATCAAAAATCTCAAGGGCGAAGCCATTGGCAACTGCACCTCCTGAAGACAGTGTGCAGTCTGAAGACGTATTCTGCGTCTCCAAGCCCCAGAAGGACAAGATGCCTCAGCCACACACCGGCAAAGAGCTCACAGCTGCTGCCATTCTGCGCAGCGAAGCCATTGATCTGTCAAGTGATGAAGATCTTGGAGATGACGCTCTAGAGCAGCTCATCAAGAGCAAAGAAGAAGCTGAAATCTTCAATAATTTGCCTCTCTTTGATGTCGCCATCATCCACAACTTCATCGACGAATGGTTTGCCACACCAAACATCAGCTTCGAAGATCTGCAGCTGCCTGTTGGCCTCAGCGTCGCCTTCCAAGGCGCAATTGCTTCAGAACTTGCCATTGCCCAGCGCATTGTTGAACTAAAGCAGAAAATTGATCATGAAAAGGCTCAGTTCAAGAAGAATATGGCCAAGCTCAGCATGCAAGAAGTGAAGAGCTTCAAGACCATGTTGCATGAGCTCAAGGAAAATTTTCTAAAGAAGCGTGCAGAAGCTCAGGGCTCACGTGAGCGGATGAAGTCTCTGGCTGAAAGATGTGTACAAGCCTACAATGAGGCTGAGAAGCGCAAGGCACTTGGGCGTCTTGGCATCGACCCCAAGATGGCCGCGAAGAAGAAGAAGAAGCCTGCTATGGCTGAACCATAGGCACCTAGGCAAGAAGCAGTTCCGATTGTCTTCCCAACTGCAATGACTGGCTCAAAGCCAAAGAGCCAGTCAACAGCTTCAGAGCTCAAGAAGACAAGAACTGCTGAGGCTGAAGCCAGGAAAAGGAAAAGCTCTGAAGCCTCTCCTACTGCCCCTAGCAAGAAGAAGCGAAAGATCAAGAAATCTCGGGCTGCTCCCACAGAGCCCTTGATAGTTGAACCAATTTCTATGGTTCACCCCAACGCAGAACGACAACTGACAGTTCATGAGCCTGCTTCCACAGAGGCTCCTAAAGCTGAAGACATACCAGCAGCCGAGCCCATTGCTGCTGAAGACATTGGTCATCAGGACAATGTACAAGATGATGCAGCCCTTCCTCAGTATGAACACAGCAAACTCATCAGCATTGGTCGTCCTCTGACGCCAATTGCACAAGATGCATCATGGGCGGATCGCCCTCAAGAGGAAGAAGACAATGAGGCCCAGCCCACTCCAACCCCACAGGCGTCGTCTGCATTCCGCAGGCTTCGCAAAGGTCCAAGGCCTCAAGTCTATGCTGAAGACATTTCGGCTGCATCAGCCGCAGAAGACGCACCACAAGAGTCTACTCCTATGCTCCACCAAGAAGCAGTTCTCCAGGAGAACGTGCTTGTGACTGACCCTCCAGCTAGTCAAGCGGAGGCTGAAAATGTTGAGGCTGCCACAATCAACACTGAAGCCACTGTGGAGCCCTCCCCACCAAAAGCTTCAGCAGACAGCGAAGCTACTGGTCCAGACACTTCTGTTCCTGAGTCTGCTACAGGTCCTCAATTTGATTACCATGTTGAGCACAGGCCTCATGTCCAGAAGCCAGTCCCAAGGCTGCCAAGGTTCCTAGGTCCTGCATCAGCGCCTGGCTCCTTTGACATCAATAGCTTCAAGGCAGACAATACGTTCTTCAATAGCTCCAAGAACCCCTATTCAAGGGAAAGGATTTCATCAGATAGGTTCTGGAGCTATCCTCAGCGCAACTACTATTCATGCATCCTATACAACCAAGGTCGCATCTTCCCGCACAAGCGCCTTGATGTTGAAGCCATTGCTGGTCTGCCCTGCTTAGAGGAAGTGCTGGATTGCTTCAAGCAAGTGGGTCTGCTGTAGTTTATAACTGATGAAGAGCACTGGAATGAAGAGCTTCTGTTGCAATTCTATGCCACCCTACACATCAAAGGATACAACAGAGATCCGAAGACTTGGGCCCTGGAGTGGATGACCGGCAATGTCCATCACGAAGCCAATGCATTCGATATCATTGAGGTCACCGGCCTGCCCACTCCTGGCGAACTCTTCGAGGAAGGCTGTCCACTACACACTGAAGCTCTTGAGAGCATATTCCAGAGGCCTGAACCAAATATGAGTCAAATGCTCTCCATGATGAAGCCATTGCCCCATGATGCTCCTTATCCAACAGAGTTCTTCGTTGAAGACTTTGAGTACCTGCCCAGAACCATCTATCACATTATCCGGCGGACTCTCTGGCCTATTAAAGGGCACTCTCCAAATGCCAAGATCGAGGGTGCAATGAAGACTCTGATATTCTGTATCCTTCATGGAAAATGCTTCAACGCACAGGATTTCTTCATACGCCAACTCGCTGCATCAGGCTCAGATCTGTTTGGTTTAAAGTTCTATGCTCCTTGGGTAATGAGACTGATCAAGCTTCACTCTGCGATCTCATATCAGCCCTCAGCCCGCAACCATCGGATCTTCTTGCCAGATGTGGATACCTCTGCTGAAGCTATATATCCTGAACCTGCCAAGCAACCTTTGAGTCTTCAGAATGCAGAACACTAGAGCTTCACTCAAAACGATGAAGGTGTTGAAGCCATCTCCAGGGTGTATCCTTTGGCTGGCACTACACGTGCGCCACACCCTGCTTCAACTGAAGCCACTGATAGTGCAACTGCTTCCAGACCCAAGAAGCGCGCTCATGTTCTCAATAACCGAGAGCTTCTTGTGGCCCTTCATCAAAAACAAGATAGGCATCACGACTGGCTAAAGCGTCAGATGAAAAGCCTCTTGGTGGATGTTAATCGTCTTCGAAATCTTGCCACCAAGAATGCTTTCGTCACTCATGAAACCTGTCGTCGTACATGGAAAGGGCTATCAATGATGTGTACTGAAGCTGAACTTGAAGAGGATGGGTTCACTGAGCGATTCAAGTTTGACACCACACCTCCTAGAAGGGCTGTGATGCGCAACACACCATCACTTGAAGACTTTGAGTTTTCTTCATCTGCTGCCACAGTCACTGCCAGAATCATTGATGAAGAAGACGATGCTACATCACCACCACCTACTTCAGCACCTCCAAGCTCCTCTGCACCGCCAAACACCTCCAACGACCCTGCTGCTCCTGGGAACGAGTAGACACTCTATGTCTTCAAACCTTTTTGGTCCTTGCTGACAAAAGGGGGAGAAAAATATGGGTTGATAGTCTTCAAGCGGGTCCATATGGGCGGGTGCTTTATGTTTTGCTATATTTTGCTTCGTGCTTACAACTCTCGTTTTTTCTTCATTTGGTTCTTTGAGTTGTAACACTAAAACTCGATGGTCGTCTGCTACTTGTTTGCCACCCTGTTTGCGAAGATAAATTCCGCATGTGCGACGATAAATTCCGCACTTATCTCATTCTGCAGACGTCCATTTTCCATTATGCATGTCATTATCTTCATATACTTTCACATGCATAGTGGATTGTCATCATAAGCTGAATTGGATCTCCACAAGTACAACCTGCCATGTGCATTTGCATTCCAAAAGCAAATTAACTTATATGCACATCTTCAGGGGGAGCCCTTGAAACTTATGAAGACAATTCCTTATCCTTTACAATTTCACAGACTATATTCCCTGTTGAAATCTTCAACTAGTTTGTCATCAATCACCAAAAAGGGGGAGATTGTAAGTGCATCTAGTGCCACCCCTAGTTGGTTTTGGAGTATTGACGACAAACCTAGTTGAGGGACTAATGTCTTTGTGAGAATTGCAGGATAACACAGGTAGAAGTCCCTCATTGATTCGGTTTTACTACCAGAGATGACCCCTAAAAATGTATGAAGACATTGAAGTCAAAGGTGGTATATGAAGATATTCACATTGAAGACTATGACAAAAGAAGACACGATATGAAGCCTATGGAGCTCGAAGACTTAGATCTTTCGTAGTTCTTTTTCTTTTGTGTTGAGTCATAGGAACCACCGTACTGTTAAGTGGGGTCCAGGAGAACCAGTCAGAATGACTGAAGTGATGCCTAAACCAAAAACCTATGTCTTCGAGTGAAGACAATGAGAGCGAATCTTGTCCAGAGCCGGACAAGTCAGCTTTGCTTGTAGCCCAAGTAAAGTTGCCAAGAGAGTTTGAAATCTGATCGTTGAGACACGTGTCAGTTCCTTAGTGACCCAGGGTCATTTCGGACAAATCAGGTCGGGTTGCCAAGTGGCTATAAATAGCCCACCCCCTACAACCATAAATGGTTGGCTGCTCAGATTTTAGTGCACGGCTTTTGTCGTTTGAGAGCAACCCACCTCGAAGCCTTTGAGAGAAAATTCCTAGCGAGGAGAAAAGACCTAACCACCCAGAGCCAGAGAACATTGGGCATCACTTAAGTCTTCTTGTCTGTGTGATTTGAAGACTTATTACACTTGAGGACTGTGCATCCCCAGACGGTTAGGCGTCGCGTTCAGAGCATCCAAGAGACATTGTGGATTGCCAGTGAACGAAGTCTGTGAAGGTTTGGGAGTCTACCTTGAAGACTTACCAGAGTGATTGGGCGAGGACTATGTGACCTTAGCTCAAGGAGAATACGGTGAGGACTTGGTGTCCTGAGCTGCGTGTTCAGGACTGGGTGTCCGGGACTGTGTGTCCTAAGGTTTAAATACCTAGCCGCTCCAACCAGACGTACAGTTGTCACAGCAACTGGAACTGGTCCAACACATCATTGTCTTCAACGGGTCACCGGTTTCATCTTCACTTCCTTTTACTTACTGTTACTCATTGTGAAGCCAGTGCATGCTTGCTATACCTTTTGTCTTCACAACGTAACTGTATGATTTGTTTGGCTTCATAACTTCATCCTACCTGATCCTTATTACACTGCAGCTACTTGTCATTGTGCTTTCACTCTATTGAATACTTGACCATGGCTTGCCTAGTGTAATCTAACTTCCGCTGCATAGTGATAAGCTTATCTCTACTGTTTTTCTTCATAACTTCCACGTTTTGAAGACTTCCATAAAAATCGCCTATTCACCCCCCCTCTAGTCGATATAACACACTCGATGCGACTATATCTCCCACGTGTCGAGGCACGACTTAGAGGCATAATCGCATTGAAGGCATATGTCGCAAGTTAGGCAATCTTCACAACATCCCATGTGATATAAATAATAAAGGGGAGATAACATAGTTGGCTTACACTCGCCACGTCAATCAAGTACATAAATAACATTACATCATCCAAACACTCATGGCCCGACTACGGCGCCAAAATAAAAGAGAACCCAACATGCGACACGGACCCAATCACCCCCAACTGGGCACCACTACTGATCATCGGGAAAGGAAACATAGTAACGTTGAGAGTCTTCGTCGAACTCCCACTTGAACTCATACGCGTCTCCTAGAGCGGAATCATCAGGCCCTGCATCTGGTGTAATAGTAATCTGTGAGCCACAGGGACTCAACAATCTCGCACCCTCGCGATCAAGACTATTTAAGCTTATAGGTATGGCAAGGTAAATATCAGTGGAGCTGCAGCAAGCGACTAGCAAAATTATGGAGGCTAACTTAAACGCAAAAGAGAGCGAGAAGAGGGGGCAAAGCACGAGCGAGAAACTAGAGAACAACCCGCGAAAACATTACTCCAACACCGTGTCCGCTTCCCGGACTCCGCCGAGAAGAGGCCATCACGGTAACACACTCAGTTGATTCATTTTAATTAACTTAAGGTTCAAGTTATCTACAACCGGACATTAACAAATTCCCATCTGCCCATAACCGCGGGCACAGCTTTTGAAAGTTCAAATCCCTGCAGGGGAGTCCCAACTTAGCCCATGACAAGCTCTCACGGTCAACGAAGGAATAGACCTCCTCCCAAGACGTTCCGATCAGACTCGGTATCTCGGTAATTCAAGACACTTCGACAGGTTAAAACAAGACCAGCAACACCGCCCGAATGTGCCGACAAATCCCAATAGGAGCTGCAGATATCTCGTTCTCAGGGCACACTCAGATGGGACTAGCTACGAGTAAAATCAAACCTCAAGTTTCCCCGAGGTGGCCCCGCAGGCAGCTCAGTTCGGACCAACACTCAGAGGAGCACTGGCCCGGGGGGGTTAAAATAAGATGACCCTTGGGCTCCGGTAACCCAAGGGAAAAAGAGGCTAGGTGGCGAATGGTAAAACCAAGGTTGGTCATTGCTGGAAAAGCTTTAATCAAGATGAACTATCAAGGGGTTCCATTATAACCCAACCGCGTAAGGAACGCAAAATCCGGGAACATAACACCGATATGACGGAAACTAGGGCGGCAAGAGTGGAACAAAACACTAGGCTAGAGGCCGAGACCTCCACCCTTTACCAAGTATATAGATGCGTTAAGATAGCAAGATAATATAATGGTATCCCAACAAGTAAATAAATTTTCCAACAAGGAACGGCCTTCAATCTTCACCTGCAACTAGCAACGCTATAAGAGGGGCTGAGCAAAGCGGTAACATAGCCAATCAACGGTTTTCTAGGACAATGGTGGGTTAGAGGTTTGACATGGCAATTTGGGAGGCTTGAAAGCAAGTGGTAGTCATCGTAGCAATGGCATAGCAAAAGAGTGAGCAAACTAGCATAGCAAAGATAGTAGTGATTTCGAGGGTAGGATCATCTTGCCTGCATAGTTGTCAGAGTTGACTGGATCCTCGAAAGCAAACTCAACGGGCTCCTCGTTAGCGAACTCATCTCCTGTCTCTACCAAAACAAGACAAACAAGCAACAAGGGCACAATCAACCACGGGCAAGAACCAAACAAGACGATGCGATGATGATATGCTATGCGGGATACGATGCGGGATGCAAAATGCAAGATATGACAGGAAATGCATGAACCTGGCCTCAACTTGAAAATCCAAGTGTGCCATTGGAAAGATGAGATGAAATCGCTTGAAAACGATATAAAGAACGCCGGAATCGGAGTTACGGTTTGGAAATGACAAGCGATTCAAATATGACACCGGTCTGCGATTTACAGCAAGTAGCCAACTAAATGCAATGAGATGAACATGCTACAGCAACCAAACATGACAACAAAATACATGGAAGGGATGCACACAAGATGCTTAACAAACGTCTAGCACTGAGCTATGGCAAATTCATCCATTAACAGGTTCAAACAAGCATGGCAAAAATGCATATGGCAAACAGATCTCAGACTTAGTGAAATCAACACTTGTCTAGAATTTCAGATCAGGTAGCCCCCTTCGGAGCAAAAAACTACATGCTACAGGATCTAATCATGGAAAAGTAAAGCATGGCATGGAGCTACTCAAAGATATTAACAAAAGTCCCTTAGTAACCTTGAGCCAAAAGGGATCAGAAAATACCATTGCAAGCAAGTGAACATAGCAAAAACATAATCAGTTTTCAGACTTAGTAAAAACTGACACATGCTGAAATATAACTCAAGTAGGCACGTTTACGAGCTCGATGCACTCACTACGGTGCAAGTCATGGCAAGACAAGCATACATATATCAAGAAGGCACAAAATGCAAGCTATACATGGAAATAACAATAGCATAGCATGCACGGATCAACTACAACATCATCGGCAAAATTGCAAACAAGTTGACAATCTGCCCAGATTCACAAAGTAGCAAAAGTAGAGGTTGATTGACTCAAGCTAGGGTGCTCCATAATTGCAAACAAAGACATGGATGGATAGAGCACTACAAGATTAACAAAACATCCTTACTGATCATCCTCAAAAGAGGCACGGATCACTTGAAAACAACAAGAACATATGGCATCATGAGATAAACAGCTCCAGGACTTAGTGAAATTACTAAGTCCCTGAAAACAGAATTAGCAAGTGCACCACTTTGCAAGCTTGCACAAGTCACCACACACATCACAAAAATACATGGATTGCACCTCTGGAAAGATGACAAAACCCTTAACAAAACACATGTAGAACTCACGGGCATATCATGCACACATTAATCATGGCAAAAATGACAAAAACCTAAACGGAGTAGCAGATCTAACAATTAACTCAAGTATCCCTCTTCTAACTACATTTCGGCCATCAAGATTAAATCAAATGAAAATGATGCAATGGAATGAAATGATGTACTCTCTGAGATGAACATTTTGATATGCTATATGCATGAATCGGAGCTACGGATGCAAAGTTACGGAGCCACGAACATGAGCACTTGGACTGAAAATATCAGGGACTTAGAGAGAATTCAACCTCCAAGATCTAGGGTTACTGTTCACGCACGCAAACCGAGAACTCCGGCGAGGCGGCGGCGGCTCCGGCGAGCTCGAAGAAGCTGCGGGGAGGCGCGGGAGAGGTGGATCCGGCCACTCCCGGCCGGATCTGGCGGCGGAGGTGGCGGCGGCGGCCGGCGGGGCCTCGGGCGGCGCGGGCGAGCGGGCGCCGGCAAGGGGCGCGGGCCCGGGGCGGCGATGGCCGACGGCGGCGGCGCGGCTGCGGGGCATCGGTGCCGAGGGAGGTGGCGGCGTGGGCGGATTGGGCCGCGGGGGCCGGCTCCGGGCTCCCCGGCCCGCGGCGGCGGCGAGGTGGCGGGTGCCACGTGGCGGTTCCGGAGTGGCTGCGGGCGACGGAGCGGACGCGTCCGGTCTGTCCGGACGTGTCCGGCGGCGGAGGAGGAGAAAACTAGGGTTTCGGGGAGGAACGAGATCCGAATTTCGGGGGGGTGTTTAAATAGGCATAGAGGGAGCTAGGAGAGTCCAAATGAGGTGCGGTTTTCGGCCACGCGATCGTGATCGAACGCTCTAGATGATGGAGCATAGTTTGGTGGGTTTTGCGCCAAATTGGAGGGGTGTTGGGCTGCAACACACACGAGGCCTTTTCGGTCCCTCGGTTAACCGTTGGAGTATCAAAGGAAGTCCAAATGATACGAAACTTGATAGGCGGTCTACCGCTAGTAAACCAAGGCCGCTTGGCAAGTCTCGGTCCAATCCGGAAATGTTTAATCCCCACACACAAAAGAAAGCTAGAAATGACCACCGGAGGAGAACGAAGCGCCGGAATGCAAAACGGACAACGGGGAAAATGCTCGAATGCATGAGACGAACACGTATGCAAATGTAATGCACATGATGACATGATATGAGATGCGTGACAGAAATAACAACACACGTAGACAAAGACCCGAACCCAAGAAAATAAATATAACTTAACGCCGGAAACGGCAAGAGTTGGAGTACAAATTGGGAAAGTTACATCCGGGGTGTTACAACACTCCACCACTACGAAAGGATCTCGTCCCGAGATCTAGGACTGAAAGAACACCGGGTACTCAGAACGGAGGTGATCCTCGCGTTCCCAGGTAGCTTCACGGTCGGAATGGTGTGACCACTTGACTTTGAGAAATTTGATTGACTTGTTGCGAGTCTTGCATTCAGTCTCTTCAAGAATAGCAACTGGGTGCTCATGATAAGAGAGATCTTCTTGGAGCTCAATGTCCTCGAAGTTGACGGTGCGGTCAGGAGTCTTGAAGCACTTTCGAAGCTGAGAGACATGGAACACGTCATGAACATTTGCAAAGTTTGAAGGAAGCTCGAGTTGATAGGTGAGGTCGCCTCTCTTGCTGACAATCTTGAAAGGTCCCACGTATCTGGGGGCAAGCTTCCCTTTGATACCGAAGCGACGAGTACCTTTCATAGGAGAGACGCGGAGGTAAACATGATCTCCGATCTCGAAAGCCAAATCACGGTGCTTACTATCATAGTAGATCTTTTGGCGGGATTGGGCTGCTTTGAGGTTATCTTGAATGACTTTCACATTTCTTCTGCCTCTGTGATTAAGTCATTACCCAAAAGCTGACGTTCACCGGTTTTAGACCAGTTGAGAGGGGTACGGCACTTCCTGCCATACAAAATTTCAAATGGGGCCTTGCCCGAACTTGCTTGAATACTGTTGTTGTAGGAGAATTCAGCATAAGGAAGACAATCCTCCCACTTCATGCCGAAGGAGATCACGCAAGCCCTGAGCATATCTTCAAGAATCTGGTTGACACGCTCGACTTGACCGCTAGTTTGAGGATGGAAAGCTGTGCTGAAGCGGATGTTGGTGCCCATGGCCTTCTAAAAAGAATCCCAAAACTTCGAGGTAAAAATGCTGCCACGGTCTGAAGAGATCACTTGAGGAATACCGTGCAGAGAGACAATTCGAGAGGTATAGAGTTCCGCCAATTGAGCTGCAGTGATCGACTCTTTGATAGGCATAAAGTGAGCCACTTTGGTGAGTTTGTCGATGACAATGAATATAGCATCATTGCCATGCTTGGAATTTGGAAACCCAGTCACGAAGTCCATTTCAATGTGGTCAAACTTCCATTCTGGAATGGCAAGAGGTTGGAGGAGACCTGCTGGCCTTTGGTGTTCTGCCTTCACTCTTCTGCAGACATCACATTCATTCACGAATTGAGCAATCTCGCACTTCATTCGAGTCCACCAATAAGCTTGCTTGAGGTCCTGATACATCTTCGTGCTCCCAGGGTGGATGGAGAGGAGAGAATTGTGAGCCTCGTTCATGATCACTTTACAGAGGTCACCTTTGGGTACAACAATACGATCCTCGAAGAAGAGAGTGTCCTTGTCATCAAGGCGGTAGCACTTGTACTTGGGTTGACTCTTGGCAATCCCAATCTTCACCTTTTTCACCATAGCATCAAGAAGCTGGGCTTGGCGAATCTGGTCTTCTAAGGTAGGAGAGACTTGAAGGTTGGCGAGGAAACCTTGAGGAACAACTTGCAGATTAAGTTTGCGGAAAGCTTCACAAAGCTCGGGTTGATAAGGCTTGAGAATCAGACTGTTGCAGTAGGCTTTCCTGCTCAAAGCGTCAGCAATCACATTGGCCTTGCCTGGAGTATACTCGATACTTGGATTATACTCTTGAATCATTTCGACCCATCGAGTTTGCCTGAGGTTGAGATTAGGCTGAGTGAAGATGTACTTGAGACTCTTGTGATCAGTGAAAATGTCCACTTTTCTTCCCAATAGAAGATGTCTCCAAGTCAAAAGAGCATGCACAACTGCCGCCAACTCGAGATCATGAGTGGGCTAGTTCTTCTCATTAGGCTTCAACTGGCGAGAGGTATAAGCAACAACTTTCTTCTCTTGCATCAAAACTGCGCCAAGACCTTGGAGAGAGGCATCACAAAAGACCTCGTACGGCTTGGATTCATCTGGCGGAGTCAGAACTGGAGCAGTGATCAATTCCTCTTTCAAAGTGTTGAAAGCAATATCACACTCCGGAGACCAAACGTACTTGACGTGCTTCTGGAGAAGATTAGAGAGAGGCTTCGCGATCTTAGAAAAGTTTTCAACGAATCTTCGGCAATAGCTTGCAAGACCGAGAAAACTGCGGAGTTGCTTCATGTTCTGAGGAGGTTCCCAATTCACAATTGCAGACACCTTCTCAGGATTCACGGCAATGCCCTTGGCAGAGATGATATGACCAAGATAAAGAACCTCATCAAGCCAAAATTCACACTTGGAGAACTTGGCGTAGAACTGATGTTCCCTTAGCTTATCAAGAACCAAACGCAAGTGCTTGGCATGATCTTCCTTGTCCTTCGAGAAAACCAGAATGTCGTCGAGATAGACCAAAACAAAGTCATTGGTGTAGGCGTTGAAGATGAAGTTCATCATGCGAGAGAACATCGGAGGAGCGTTGACGAGGCCAAAAGACATGACAGTGTATTCATATGAACCAAAGCTTGTCCTGAAAGCCGTCTTAGGAATATCTTGCTCACGGATTCGAATATGATGATAACCCATACGGAGATCAAGCTTGGAGAATACTCGAGCACCTTTGAGTTGTTCGAACAGCTCATTGATGTTGGGAAGTGGGTATTTGTTCTTGATGGTCTTCTTGTTCACTCGACGGTAATCAACACAAAGTTGGTCCGTTCCATCCTTCTTCTTCACAAAAAGAACACCACAACCCCATGGAGAAGAACTAGGCCGGATGAGACCCATTTTCTCTTGAATATCGAGTTGCTTCTTCAACTCCTTCAACTCTTCAGGTCCGAGCTTGTAAGGACGTTTGCACACAGGTTCCATGCCAGGCTCAAGATCAATAACGAATTCAACTGGCAGGTGCGGAGGCATTCCTGGAAGCTCTTCTAGAAAGACATCTTGATATTCGCAGACTACTGGAATTTGCGAGATGGCATCCAATTCACCCTTCTCATTGAGAGAAAACAGACGGATGGTATTATCCCGAGCGCCAAAGACAATCACATCCTCAGACGAATGAGTCAATTGAATCTACCTGGCTGCACAATCAAGCTGAGCCTTGTGCTTAGAAAGCCAATCCATCCCAGAATAAGATCAATATCCAAGTTACCAAGAACCATTGGAGAAGCCAGAAACTTGAAATCACCCATCAAGATAGAAATATCCAGAACCATCATACTAGAACTCAGACGCTTAGCCGGAGAGACGACTTACATATCTCTAGGTAAAGCCTTAGTACTAAAATTGTTCTCCGATGCAAATGGGAATGACAGGAAGGAATGTGATGCACCAGAGTCAAAAAGTACTTTTGCGGGAATATCATTAACAGGAAGGTTACCCATGATCACATCTAACGAATCCTCTGCCTGAGCTGCATTCATCAGGTTGACCTTGGCGTGCTTGGGGTTATGCTTGACCACAGCTGTACTTGCCGATCTGACAGGAGAAGGAGGAGGAAGACGCCTCTGGTTGAAACACTTGTTGGCATAGTGACCCTTCTGTTGGCACTTGTTGCATGTGACCTCTGAAAGCGGACGGTGATACGGAGCACTCGATCTTGGAGCTTGAGACGAAGTCTTGTTCTGAAAGCCAGGGTTGGGTGGGTGGGAAGAACCACTGCCACCTTTGCTCTTCTGCTGATACGGCTGAAGGAACGGAGGAGGAGGAAGCCAATACTTCTGCTGCTTGGCCACTTGAGTAGAGGAAGAAGGAGTAACATCTCTGACTCGCTTCTTGGAAGCATCACAACTCAACTGAGCAGCCTCTTGCTTCAATGCCATGTTGTAGAACTCATCGTACCTCAAGGGTTCAAAGAGGACAAGAGCTAGCTGAATTTCTTCTCTGAGACCACCCCTGAACTGGTATATCATGCTCTTCTCATCAGGGACGTCCTGCTTGGCAAAGCGGGCGAGCTTCTAAAACAACTTGTTGTAGTCATAGACAGACAAAGAGCCTTGCTTCAGGTTGCGGAATTCCTCACCTTTCTTTCAACCACGCTCTGGGGAATATGATGAGCTCGGAAATCTCGACGGAAATCATCCCAAGTGATAACACGTCCACCTCTGGAATCCTTGTACTGCTGGAACCATTCTGTAGCTTGATCTTTGAGTTGGAAGGAAGCAAACTTAACAAAGTCCTCAGGCCTGACGTTACTGCACTCGAAATGCTTGCACAGATCCACAAGCCAATCGTCAGCATCGGTTGCCTCAACACAATTGCTGAAAGTCTTTGGCCCGTTAGCAAGGAACTGGTTGAGTGAAGCAAAGTGATTCTGATTGCTGCCTTGATTCCCTTGGTTTCCTTGATTGCGCTCTTGAAGAATTTGCATGATCAACTGTGTGTTTGCATTGGTTGCGGCCATCACAGCTTGCCATGCCTCCGGAGGAGGTGGGGGTGGTGGCGGATCAGGATTCGGAGTCGTGCGCATTGGAGGAGCCATCCTGAAGAGGTTGACGTCCATTAACACATTGATAGATAAATATTGAAGCTGAATCCAACGGAATGAAAATTGCAACATATAGTCTTCACATCCGAACAAAATGAACGAATGCATTCCTCTTGAAATGGTCACATATCCATAAATTGAGAAGCCACGTAGAATTAAGGTAGAGAAATAAATCAACAAGGTACAGATCAAGAACGAATAATCGGTAAGAAATCCCAATCTCAAACCAATATCCGTGGAAGAAGAACTAGAGCTACTAGAATTCCCACCTATGAAACTCCCGAACCTTTCCGGTTATGCAATCAGGTGTTGGGGATACAGGGGAAGCATAATATCTCACCCAAACTAGCAAATCCTACATCCAGCTGTATCCATCCTTCAACACATAACCAAGAAACCTTCAGAAACCATCTACCTCAACCTTCGAAAAGCATCCGTTATACAAGTTATGGCGATACTCCCGAACTCCCGCCCCAGTACTGGGTGGCGTCGAGGTTATCTCACCAATGAACTGCATAAAAGAGATTTTCGACATCGGCGTACTAAACTCAGGTATTCCAGAACTGTAACGATAAAATTATGATGACAACACCTCAGAGCTCAACTCCCCGGGACACTTCCACTAAACCCCTGACAGGAGGCACCAAGACAATGTTCTCATCATAAAATCATCGGAACGATTCCAAGATACCCGCGTGATCCTAAAAAAAAATTAGTGAAATTTGAGAAGAGAAGAGTCAAAACTCTACGTCAGGATGCCTTACCAGACCGATGAGGAGACTGGGAAGTAAAAATAATTCCTAAACTCTCCGATATATAATTCCTAAATGACTCAAAACATTTTTCTAGACACAACTCGACCGCTAATAACGATCAAGCAATGGGGCTCCTAAGGTCGGGGAAGGCTCTGATTACCAACTTGTAACACCCTCGATGCGACTATATCTCCCACGTGTCGAGGCATGACTTAGAGGCATAATCGCATTGAAGGCATATGTCGCAAGTTAGGCAATCTTCATAACATCCCATGTAATATAAATAATAAAGGGGAGATAACATAGTTGGCTTACACTCGCCACGTCAATCAAGTACATAAATAACATTACATCATCCAAACACTCATGGCCCGACTACGGCGCCAAAACAAAAGAGAACCCAACATGCGACACGGACCCAATCACCCCCAACTGGGCACCACTACTGATCATCGGGAAAGGAAACATAGTAAAGTTGAGACTCTTCGTCGAACTCCCACTTGAGCTCATACGCGTCTCCTGGAGCGGAATCATCAGGCCCTGCATCTGGTGTAATAGTAATCTGTGAGCCACAGGGACTCAACAATCTCGCACCCTCGCGATCAAGACTATTTAAGCTTATAGGTATGGCAAGGTAAATATCAGTGGACCTACAGCAAGCGACTAGCAAAAATATGGAGGCTAACTTAAACGCAAAAGAGAGCGAGAAGAGGGGGCAAAGAACGAGCGAGAAACTAGAGAACAACCCGCGCAAACGTTACTCCAACACCGTGTCCGCTTCCCGGACTCCGCCGAGAAGAGGCCATCACGGTAACACACTCAGTTGATTCATTTTAATTAAGTTAAGGTTCAAGTTATCTACAACCGGACATTAACAAATTCCCATCTGCCCATAACCGCGGGCATGGCTTTCGAAAGTTCAAACCCCTGCAGGGGAGTCCCAACTTAGCCCATGACAAGCTCTCACGGTCAACGAAGGAATAGACCTCCTCCCAAGACGTTCCGATCAGACTCGGTATCTTGGTAATTCAAGACACTTCGACAGGTTAAAACAAGACCAGTAACACCGCCTGAATGTGCCGACAAATCCCGATAGGAGCTGCACATATCTTGTTCTCAAGGCACACTTAGATGAGACTAGCTATGAGTAAAACAAAACCTCAAGTTTCCCCGAGGTGGCCCCGCAGGCAGCTCAGTTCGGACCAACACTCAGAGGAGCACTGGCCTGGGGGGGTTAAAATAAGATGACCCTTGGGCTCCGGTAACCCAAGGAAAAAAGAGGCTAGGTGGCGAATGGTAAAACCAAGGTTGGGCATTGCTGGAAAAGCTTTAATCAAGGCGAACTATCAAGGGGTTCCCATTATAACCCAACCGCGTAAGGAACGCAAAATCCGGGAACATAACACCGATATGACTGAAACTAGGGCGGCAAGAGTGGAACAAAACACTAGGCGAGAGGCCGAGCCTTCCACCCTTTACCAAGTATGTAGATGCGTTAAGATAGCAAGATAATATAATGGTATCCCAACAAGTAAATAAATGTTCCAACAAGGAACGGCCTTCAATCTTCACCTGCAACTAGCAACGCTATAAGAGGGGCTGAGCAAAGCGGTAACATAGCCAATCAACGGTTTGCTAGGAAATGGTGGGTTAGAGGTTTGACATGGCAATTTTGGAGGCTTGAAAGCAAGTGGTAGGCATCGTAGCAATGGCATAGCAAAAGAGCGAGCAAACTAGCATAGCAAAGATAGTAGTGATTTCGAGGGTAGGATCATCTTGCCTGCACAGTTGTCAGAGTTGACTGGATCCTCGAAAGAAAACTCAACGGGCTCCTTGTTAGCGAACTCGTCTCCCGGCTCTACCCAAACAAGACAAACAAGCAACAAGGGCACAATCAACCACGGGCAAGAACCAAACAAGACTGCGGGATGCGATTCGGGATGCAAAATGCAAGAAATGACAGGAAATGCATGAACCTTGCCTCAACTTGGAAATCCAAGTGTGCCACTGGAAATATGAGATGAAATCGCTTGAAAACGATATAAACAACACCGGAATCGGAGTTACGGTTTGGAAATGGCAAGCGATTCAAATATGACACCGGTCTGCGATTTACAGCAAGTAGCCAACTAAATGCAATGAGATGAACATGCTACAGCAACCAAACATGACAAAAAAATACATGGCAGGGATGCACACAAGATGCTTAACAAAAGTCTAGCACTGTGCTACGGCCAATTCATCCATTAACAGGTTCAAACATGCATGGCACAAATGCTTATGGCAAACAGATCTCAGACTTGGTGAAATCAACACTTGTCTGCAATTTCGGATCAGGTAGCCCTCTTCGGAGCAAAAAACTACATGCTACAGGATCTAATCATGGAAAAGTAAAGCATGGCATGGAGATACTCAAAGAGCTTAACAAAAGTCCCTTAGTGACCTTGAGCCAAAAGGGATCAGAAAATACCATTGCAAGCAAGTGAACATAGCAAAAACATAATCAGTTTTCAGACTTGGTGAAAACTGACACATGCTGAAATATAACTCAAGTAGGCACGTTTACGAGCTCGATGCACTCACTACGGTGCAAGTCATGGCAAGACAAGCATACATTTATCAAGAAGGCACAAAATTCAAGCTAGACATGGCAATAACAATAGCATAGCATGCACGGATAAACTACAACATCATCGGCAAAATTGCAAACAAGTTGACAATCTGCCCAGATTCATAAAGTAGCAAAAGTAGAGCTCGATTGACTCAAGCTAGGGTGCTCCATAATTGCAAAAAAAGACATGGATGGATAGAGCACTACAAGCTTAACAAAACATCCTTACTGGTCATCCTCAAAAGAGGCACGGATCACTAGGAAACAACAAGAACATATGGCATCATGAGATAAACAGCTCCAGGACTTAGTGAAATTACTAAGTCCCTGAAAACAGAATTAGCAAGTGCACCACTTTGCAAGCTTGCACAAGTCACCACACACATCACAAAAATACATGGATTGAACCTCTGGAAATATGACAAAACCCTTAACAAAACACATGTAGAACTCACGGGCATATCATGCACACATTAATCATGGCAAAAATGACAAAAACCTAAACGGAGTAGCAGATCTGACAATTAACTCAAGTAGCCCTCTTCTAACAACATTTAGGGCATCAAGATGAACTCAAATGAAAATGATGCAATGGAATGAAATGATGTACTCTCTGAGATGAACATTTTGATATGCTATATGCATGAATCGGAGCTATGCATGGAAAGTTACGGAGCCATGAACATGAGCACTTGGACTGAAAATATCAGGGACATAGAGAAAATTCAACCTCCGAGATCTAGGGTTACTATTCACGCACACGAACCGAGAACTCTGGCGAGGCGGCGGCGGCTCCGGAGCGCTCAAAGAAGCGGCGGGGAGGCGCGAGAGAGGTGGATCCGGCCACTCCCGGCCGGATCTGGCGGCGGAGGTGGCGGCGGCGGCCGGCGGGGCCTCGGGCGGCGCGGGCGAGCGGGCGCCGGCAAGGGGCGCGGGCCCGGGGCGGCGATGGCCGACGGCGGCGGCGCGGAGGCGGGGCGTCGGTGGTGAGGGAGGTGGCAGCGCGGGCGGATCAGAGGCGGCGCGGGCGGATCGGGCCGCGGGGGCCGGCTCCGGGCTCCCCGGCCCGCGGCGGCGGCGAGGTGGCGGGTGCCACATGGCGGCTCCAGAGTGGCTGCGGGCGGCGGAGCGGACGCGTCCGGTCCGTCCGGACGTGTCCGGCGGCGGCGGAGGAGAAAACTAGGGTTTTGTGGAGGAAGGAGATCCGAATTTCGGGGGGGTGTTTAAATAGGCATAGAGGGAGCTAGGAGAGTCCAAATGAGGTGCGGTTTTCGGCCACGCGATCGTGATCGAACGCTCTAGATGATGGAGCAGAGTTTGGTGGGTTTTGGGCCAAATTGGAGGATTGTTGGGCTGCAACACACATGAGGCCTTTTCGGTCCCTCGGTTAACCGTTGGAGTATCAAACGAAGTCCAAATGATACGAAACTTGACAGGCGGTCTACCGGTAGTAAACCAAGGCCGCTTGGCAAGTCTCGGTCCAATCCAGAAATTTTTAATCCCCACACACGAAAGAAAGCTAGAAATGACCACCGGAGGAGAACGAAGCGCCGGAATGCAAAACGGACAACGGGGAAAATGGTCGAATGCATGAGACGAACACGTATGCAAATGCAATGCACATGATGACATGATATGAGATGCGTGACAACGATAACAACACACGGAGACAAAGACCCGAACCCGAGAAAATAAATATAACTTAACGCCGGAAACGGCAAGAGTTGGAGTACAAATTGGGAAAGTTACATCCGGGGTGTTACATAGGATGACGAGGAAGGATCCCCGGTGGAGTATTGTGTTGGTGAGTAGTGGACTCATGTGCGAAAACTATTTTTACTAGTGGTTTTCCGTAGGATAGCTTAGCCAAGAGTCAAAGCTGGCTTGCTGCAATAACCCCACCACCCTCTTGAGAATGAGCACGTATAGTAGGTTCTGATGTAAGACTTGCTGAGTACCTTTGCACTCATGTTTGCTTAATTACTATTTTCAGATGACAACACCGCCCCCTCCGATGGGTTTTATGTAGACCTCGACGTCGATGAGTAACTCGCCACCCAGGTGGTGACCCTGGCCATGGAGGTCCCTATGTAGATAGACAGGCTTCGAGAAGCCTTCTTGCTTTCTAGTGTCTGTACTCAGACTATTTGCTTCCGCATGTGCTTATATGCTTGTATGACTTGAGTGTCGGGTCATGTGACCCCTATCTGTATGAACATGTTATGTACGGCTCTCTGGAGCCTTTAAATAAAGTACTTGAGTTGTAGAGTTTTGTTGTGATGCCATGTTGTATGTACTCATATCTGGCATATTGTGTGTATGATTGAAATGCTTGGTATGAGTGGGATTCGACAATATAGGTGTTTATCCTTGGCAGCCTTTCTTATGGGGAAATGTAGTCTAGTTTTCCTCGAGCCATAGTAGTCCGCTACAGCCCGCTTCACCGGAGTCCTGCTAGCCCAGCACTACTGCTTAGGACACTTGACTGGCCGGCATGTGTTTCACTTCGTTCCTATGTCTGTCCCTTCGGGGAAATGTCACGCGGTGACATCCGGAGTCCTGCCTAGCCTGCTACAGCCTGGGTTCCCCGGAGTCCTGTTAGCCCAGTGCTACAGCCCAGATTCACTCGCTGATGACCGACATGCTCGATGTGATTCATGTATGCATGTCTCCATAGGTCTGCGCCGCTTTGGGTTCACGACTAGCCATGTCGGCCCGGGTTCTCTGCCATATGGATGCTAGCAACACTATCGTATACGTGAGCCAAAAGGCGCAAATGGTCCCGGGCCATGGTAAGGCGACACCCGTGGGGATACCGTACGTGAGGCCGCAATGTAGATGGTCTCCGTCGTCCTTTTGGTCGCCGGAGTGCAAAACCCGCACCCCTCCGCCGTCCCTGGCCCTGCCGGCGACGAGCCCCAGGTCAACTCCGGCGAGTTTGACCCGGGTTGACCCTCATTTGAATTCCCCTGACTCACTGACGTGTGGGCCCGAGGCCACTAATTAAACTAGATTAGTATTAGTTTAACACTAACTAAATTTAGTTAGTTAGTTGACACTGACAGATGGGACCCACAGGTCAGGGTTGACCTGGACCATCCCAGTTGATCGCTGATTTCACACTGACGTCAGGCTGACGCAGTAAATCCTTTTCTGGATTTATTCTTTAATAGGAAATTCCAGAAAATAGCCAAAACTTCTAAAAATCATAGAAAATCAACCATAGCTCCAAATCAAACAATTTATATATGAAAAATGATTAGAAAAATTCAATCTATCCATATGTAATGGTTTCATGCATGACAAAACAAGTTAACCTTGCTGTTTAAGCAAAATAAGATAGTGCACTAATAAGGCTATGTTAAATGTGCTAACATTTGAATCTTTAATTCAAATGAGTTCATTCCTTTCTGTTTTAGCTTGCATTAGGCCAAGACACTTTCATTTTGCCATGTCATAGCATGCATCATATTGTTGCATATTGTCATGTGTTGATTATGTTTGGTGTGTCTTTCGTGGTAGGTTCTGCCTCCGAGGATAACCCCGAGTATCCGTCTGAAGGGCAGTACCCTGCTACCACTACATTAGGCAAGCAACCCATTGATCATTCGGATACAAACCCATGTTCTCGCTTCTGCTCTTGTTTACTACATTAAGACAACGCGATTCAAACTGTTGTGTGCTACGGTAGTTGAACCCTTATCCTCTGCATGACCTGTCATTGCCACAGTAACTAGATGAAACCCACTAACATGTGTAGGAGTTGATTGAGCCATGTATGTGTTTCCTACCTTGCTATGCCTGCTATGCTTAGAGTTGTGTCAGGTCTGGTTCATCTGGGTGATGGGCTAGAGTGAAATGATTATGTCGGTAATGTGAGGGATGTGTTGAACATGATTTGGTAAAGGTATCGATGAGAGGCCATGTAGGAGTACATGGTGGGTTGTTTCATTGAGACCGTCCATAAGAACTGAGATCTGTATGCGTGATTTAAGATTCAGCTACTACCACACATTGGGCCCTGAAATATGACCCCGCTCGACTTACGGACCCCTCTCGTCCTCTGTCCAGGAGTTAAAACTAGTTTCTGGTGTTGTAGGTTATGTGTTGGCGGCCGTGCGTAGCGCTGACCCTAGGGGTGGGCTATGATGCGGTAGATACACCATGGCACGGTGTACCCAGTCGCCCGTTTGGTGCCTCGGGAACCCTGCACACATCGTTTGGGGCCGTTGAGGACACCCCGGCTGGATCTCCTTGCGGATGGAACCTGAATAGGCGATAAACCTGGACTAGAGACTTGTGAGGTTAGTCAGGTCGTGTTCTACACCCACGTTGGCTTTCGCTTGAAGTCTGCCGAGCACATGTCGTGTGCAGACGCTAAGTGGTGGAAACATGTGTGATGAAGTACACCCCTGCAGGGTATAAAACTATTCAAATAGCCGCATCCGCGGTAAAGGACTACTTGGTTGCCTATACAGTTCATAGACAAGCTAATGAATACTACTAAAACACTCAAGATAAGTGTGAGTACCGAGGATGGCCCTCTCGTAGGATGACGAGGAAGGATCCCCAGTGGAGTATTGTGTTGGTGAGTAGTGGACTCGTGTGCGAAAACTATTTTTACTAGTGGTTTTCCATAGGATAGCTTAGCCAAGAGTCAAATCTGGCTTGCTGCAATAACCCCACCACCTTCTTGAGAATGAGCATGTATAGTAGGTTCTGATGTAAGACTTGCTGAGTACCTTTGTACTCATGTTTGCTCAATTACTGTTTTCAGACGACAACACCGCCCCCTCCGATGGGTTTTATGTAGACCTCGATGTCGATGAGTAACTCGCCACCCAGGTGGTGACCCTGGCCATGGAGGGCCCTATGTAGATAGACAGGCTTCGAGAAGCCTTCTTGTTTTCTAGTGTCTGTACTCGGACTATTTGCTTCCGCATGTGCTTGTATGCTTGTATGACTTGAGTGTCGGGTCATGTGACCCCTATCTGTATGAACATGTTATGTATGGCTCTCTGGAGCCTTTAGATAAAGTACTTGAGTTGTAGAGTTTTGTTGTGATGCCATGTTGTATGTACTCATATCGGGCATATTGTGTGTATGATTGAAATGCTTGGTATGAGTGGGATCCGACAATCTAGTTGTTTATCCTTGGCAGCCTTTCTTATGGGGAAATCTAGTCTAGTGTTCCTCGAGCCATAGTAGTCCGCTACAGCCCGGTTCACCGGAGTCCTGCTAGCCCAGCACTACTGCTTAGGACACTTGACTGGCCGGCATGTGTTTCACTTCGTTCCTATGTCTGTCCCTTCGGGGAAATGTCACGCGGTGACATCCGGAGTCCTGCCTAGCCTGCTACAGCCCGGGTTCCCTGGAGTCCTGTTAGCCCAGTGCTACAGCCCGGATTCACTCGCTGATGACCGACATGCTCGATGTGATTCATGTATGCCTGTCTCCATAGGTCTGCGCCGCTTTGGGTTCACGACTAGCCATGTCGGCCCGGCTTCTCTGTCATATGGATGCTAGCGACACTATCATATACGTGAGCCAAAAGGTGCAAATGGTCCTGGCCCATGGTAAGGCGACACCCGTGGGGATACCGTGCATGAGGCCGCAATGTGATATGAGGTGTTACCGGCTAGATCGATGTGACTTGGAATCGGGGTCCTGACATCGGCATAGGCTGTAACAATCCTGCTGGCTTTTGATGCTCAGCCTTCACTCTCTCACATACATCACATACGGCTACATTCTCGGCAATATCCTTCTTCATACCAATCCACCAGAAACGTTCCTTCAAATCCAAATACATCTTGGTGTTTTCGGGGTGTATCGAGTATGGTGAGTCATGAGCCTCCTGAAGTATTAACTTCCTGATCTCTGTGCTATTGGGCACATAAACACGGTCCTCAAACCATAAGGTGTCGTGCTCATCCTCACGAAAACCTTTGGCCTTTCCTTCGCTCATTCTCTCTTTTATCTCGGCAATCTCTTTGTCATTCTTCTGAGCTTCTCGAATCTTTCCTAACAATGTAGACTGAACCTCCATTGTTGCAACCAAACCTCTAGGAACAATCTCCAATCAAAGTTCCCTGAGATCCTCTGCTAACTCCTTTGGGAATCCCGTTCTTACTAGGTTGTTAGCATAACTCTTCCGACTCAAAGCGTCTGCTACGACATTGGCCTTGCCTGGATGATAGTGAAGCTTCATGTCATAATCCTTTATAAGCTTCAACCCTCTCCTCTGCCTAAGGTTTAGCTCCTTCTGTGTGAAAACGTACTTCAAACTCTTATGATCCGTGTACACATCACAACGATTTCCAATAAGGTAATGTCTCCAGTCTTCAACGTATGCACTATGGCTGCCAACTCCAAATCATGCGTGGCATAATTCAATTCATGAAGTTTTAGTTGTCTTGAGGCATATGAAACAACTCTTCCGTCCTGCATAAGCACACTTCCAAGTCCTAGGCGAGAAGCGTCGCAATACACTTGGAAATCCTTGCGTATATCCGGCAGATTCAGCACTGGGGCTGTAGTCAAACGTTTCTTTAACTCCTGAAAACTCGTCTCACATTCTTCCGTCCATTTAAACTTGGTATCCTTTTTCAGTAACTCCGTCATTGGCTTCGCAATCTTGGAAAAATTCTCAATGAATCTCCGATAGTATCCTGTGAGTCCAAGAAAACTGCGGATCTCGCTAACTGAAGTGGGTGCCAACCATTCAGTAACTGACTGAACCTTGGTGGGATCTACTGCTATACCTTCTCCTGATATAACATGTCCAAGGAATCCAACTTCCTTCAACCAAAACTCGCATTTGCTGAACTTGGCATACAACTGATGTTCCCTGAGTTTCTTGAGAACTAAACGCAAATGCTCTTTGTGCTCCTCCTCATTCTTCGAGTATACCATTATCTCATCAATGAACACCACAAAAAACTTATCCAAATATTCCATGAACACTTTGTTCATCATGCACATGAAGTAGGCAGGGGCGTTAGTCAGTCCAAACGACATGACCGTATATTCATACAACCCGTACCGTGTGGTGAATGCTGTCTTTGGTATGTCCTTCTCTCGTATCTTAAGTTGGTGATATCCAGATCGCAGATCGATCTTTGAAAACACCTTGGCTCCTTGCAGCTGGTCAAACAAATCATTGATCATCGGCAGTGGGTATTTGTTCTTGATCATCACCTCATTTAACGCACGATAATCAGCAACCATTCTTAGTGACTTATCCTTCTTCTCTACCAAAAGCACCGGGGCTCCCCATGGTGATGAACTCCGTCGAATTTAACCTTTCTCCAATAACTCCTTGATCTGTTTCTTAATCTCCTCCAGAACATTTGCGGGCATCCGATATGGTCTCTTTGATATTGGCCCGGTGCCTGGCAACAGTTCTATCAAAAAATCGATGTCTCAATCCGGTGGCATGCTTGGTAACTCCTCTGGAAAAACATCTGGGTAATCCTTCACTACAGGCACTTCCTCCTGAACAACTCCCGTGAGGGTATTCACTTGGCTACTCCTTGGCGCATGCCTAGATACATACTTAATCATTTTTTCCTCAGGGGTGGTGAGACAAATTGACTTACTCACACAGTCAATGCTTCCTCCATACTTTGACATCCAGTCCATGCCTAATATCACATCCAATCCTTGTGACTCCAAGATTATTAGGTCATACGAAAAAACATGGCTACCAATGGTTAAGGGTATCTGGTCGCACCATCGACTAGCCATATACTCTGCTCCATGTGAACTCACTAACAGAGGGGTACTAAGGGTTTAGGTTGGTAGTTTAAACGTATCCACGAATTCCCTTGATATGTATGAATGTGATGCACCAGTATCAAAAAGAACAAGGGCGGTAAAAGACTTAACCAAAAACTTACCTATAACTGCGTCTGGCTCATCTTCAACCTCCTCCACGTTAACGTGGTTCACTTGTCCTTTGTTGAATGGATTGGGCTTCTTTCCAGCGCTCCCATTGCCGTTTCCATTCTTCGCTTCAGGGCACTCCGTGGCATAGTGTCCAGTCTTCCCGCACTTGAAACAAGTAACGTGGCTTAGGTCTCTCTTGGCGGGTGTGGCTGGATTGGAACGGTTCTGATTGTTGTTTGCTCCATTCCCATTCCCATTCCCATTCCCATTCCTTGGGCTAGTATGATTATGGTTACTTCCTCCATTGTGCGTGTGGCCTCCATGGTTATGAACAAGTCCTCCCATGTTCGGGGTTAGGTGAGGCTTCTATTGAGCTCCTGAATGGTACCTTCCTTGTCCATACTTCCTCTTACGGCTCTCAATCTGCTGCTTCTTCGCTTCAATCATAAGAGCCTTATCTACCAACTCTTGGTAGTTGTTGAATGTTGCCACCATCAACTGCATGCTCATCTCATCATTCAGCCCTTCCATAAACTTCTCCTGCTTTGAGGCATCGGTGGCCACATCGTTAGGGGCATAGCGAGATAACTTGCTAAACTCATCCGCGTACTGAGGCACAGTATAGTTCCCCTGGCGTAAGTTGTGAAACTCACGCTTCTTCATACTCATAGCTCTAGTTGAGACATGGGTTGTACGAAAAGCTTGCTGAAACTGGTCCCATGTAACAGTGGCCATAGGGTAGGTGACAGTGTAATTCTCCCACCATAAGGCTGCTGGTCCATCCAACTGATGTGCGGCGAAACGCACCTTCTCAGCATCTCTACATCCTGCAGTGGTTAACTCCCTTCCAATCCTGCGGAGCCAATCATCTGCCACTATCAGCTCGGTGCTACTGGAAAACACCGGCGGCTGCAACCTCAGAAAGCGGGCTAAGTTGTCAACTGGTGGTGGTTCCGGTGGGTTGTTGTTGTTGCCTTGGTTCTGAACTAACAACTGCATCAGGGTATTCTGCTGCTGGATCAACTGAGTGAGCTCGGTGGAAAAGTAAATCCGGGGTCACGTCTCGGAGGCATCTGATGGGTTTAGATGGGAGAGATTAGAATAGAATGAGGTCTAATGAGAAAACACTGCCCATATGCACATGACACAAACACAATCATTTCACCCAATCAATCAAGCAAGGGCATACAATTGATCTAACTATCGTTACAAAAGTGCTCGGACTATACTATATATATGGTGGAATACTACTACTGATGTGGTGGTCTACTAAAAATATTCCTTTGTTGAAGACTCCATGATGTCTGCTCCAGCTTCGTCTTCATAGTCATCATCGCTATCGTCGGGGTCCATGTCGGTGTCGTCGATGATGATGTAGTCCTCCGGGCGAATCTCCTTGGGTTCTTCGTCTTCTCCTCCTGGTGCGGGGTCTCCCATGAATACTCCTAGCTTCCTTTCCAGATCATCATTCTTCTCCACTAGTACGATGATTTCCTCCTCATAATCTTCACATGTAGCCTTAAGTTCTTCCTCCAGTTCTGTGATCCTAGTCATCGCCTTCTTCAGATCTATCATTCCTGCGCACATATGGTTGTCCTGGCGACGAATGTGCTGGTTTAACTCCTGGATGAAAGCTACAATTGATCTATCCTTCCTAGTACTGATCATCTCCCATTGCTCATCTCGGCACCCACAAATCTGATAGATAGTATCCTTAAGCTCCTTATGATAAACTTCTCCAATGCATCCCATGGTGATGTGAGCTGCCATACTCTTTCCTAGACTCCAAGTTGGTGCATCGAAGGAAAACTCTATGGGCTTAGTGACTGGTGTGAATGTCCTTCCTGGAATTTGAACTTGAATCATCCATCACTCCTCTTCTGGTAAAGTGGCGTTGTAAGTCCCAGTGAAGCTTGGTATTCCAATGTTCAAGTACCTAGTGACTTCCTTCAAGTGTCATCCAAAGGGGGGCGTCTTCATCCTGTTGTGCAAACTTGTTCCTTGTGTCCACCATCCTAAAGAATAGAAAATGGAGAGGAGTCAGAAATGAGAAGAGAATAGTGATCTACGGCTTTAGCTTAGTGGTCGTGTCCTACACTCAGCGTGTGCTCTAATACCATCTTGTAGCGACCCGACCTCAAACGGTCAAGTCTCTATGCCTCAGTGTCATCCCTGGATCGGTAATGCTGACACACACAGTACTCGAGGATTTATAACAGAGTAGCAATCACAAACTTATTACATCGAATGTCTCAAAAGAGAACTTATTACAATAAATGTGGCTTAAGGCCATCTAATACGATAACAACGGAAGGCATGGAAGATAAAGTGAGTCCATCAACTCCAACGGCATAGCTGAGCTACACGGCAACGACCTAATGAACCTTACTCCTTGTCTGAAAAGTCTGCAACATAATACGTTGCAGCCCGAAAATGGGTCAGCCCATGGAATATGCTGGCAAAATAACACAGTAGAGCAAGAACAGAATAATGCTATCGCTACATGCATATTTGGCTGGTGGAAAGCTCTATGGTTATAGTTTTTGCAAAAAGCTAATTTTTCCCTACAACAAAGGAATAGATTTTATTTAACTATCATGGTAGTTGAAACATCATTGAGAAGGTTCCTCCAACTCAATCCCAATTAAGGTAATTAACAACCCAACAATATTATTTAATAGTGATGAGATACTTAGGATACTCCAAGTACTAGATACTCAAGATGTCCATAACAGGGGACACGGCTAACCATGATTAGTTTATACATTCTGCAGAGGTTTGCGCACCTTTCCCCACAAGACTCGATCTGCTCCGTTGGATTTCTCGCACTACATGGTGTTTGTGAAATGGATGACCGAGACACGGTCTTTTAGAAGCATTAACTCCTTACTCCGAGCAGACCATACCAACCTACATCCCTCTACCTGCTGATCCACCTCTTCGGGAGCTTCACGCAACTTACTCAACTATGTTAGAGCCCATAATAGCTTGTGGCTGCACACGGAAGTTTCTAGCATGAAAATATCTCAGTTCCCTTTGAGCCTGGGTGGCGGACCTTAGGATGATCACACGGGTACTCCGGGATATCCTAGGACAACACTGGATTCCCCAGGTGCCCAACAAGCAATCCACCCAGATGTGTATTTAAGTTGCCACCTTAAGTTGAACCATTAATTAACAATCTCACATCTTTCATGGATTCACTCACCCAAACCACGTCTACGAGCATATCATAGCAATATAAGCAATACGTAGAAGTAACTCCCAAAGGTTTGAATATAACAGGGCAATAGGTTCTACCTCATCAACTACTTCCCAACCCACAAGTTAATCATAACCTAATCATGCAGTGTTTGAGGGCTGAAACTAATGGATAAAAACTGGGTATGGAAGGAGTATGATCAATGTGTTACTTGCCTTGCTGACGATCCGCAAAACCTAGGGACTCGTAGTAGCATGCTTCGCACTCCGGGTGTTCTATCGCAAACAAACAATAGCATACATAAGCAATCAAGCAAAGAAACACGGGTAAATCTCAAATAATAAGGTCTAACCAGAAAGTTCAACTTAAGAACTCCGGTTTGCGAAAAGAATCAAATCAAATGGAGCAACGAAACTCAAAGTACAAAAGAAACAAGATCCGTTTACTAATCTGGACTAAGGTCAAATTTTACAGTACCAAAATCTTGTTCAAGTTTATTAAACAGAAATAGGGTTTCGAGACGAAGATCTTGGCACTTGAATCGCCTGATTTCGATAAACGAGCGAAAAGAAAACTGAAACGGAAATCGGATCAGAAATCATGATTGAAAATAATCGCAAAAAATCCGAGAAAAAGAAAACTAACGAACAGGCTAACGAACGAACGTTCGTTGTCTATAACTAACGAGCGAAAGCCGTTCATTAAAACGAACATACGGACGACCGTCCGCAAAGTAACTAAACCGAGAAAAACCGGCGAACCGATCTTAAAAAAACGAACTAGGGTTTCTAAAAAACCGGAGCGAGTTTAAAAAAACAAACGGCGGCGAGGTGTATACCTCCGGCGAGGCAGGGCGGCTCCGGTGAGGCGGGGCTGCGGCGGCGGGGTGCACGGGCGGCGGCGGGGTTGGTGGTGTGGGGGGGTCCGATGGCACATATTTAAGGAGGGGGGCTGCTTGGGGAAGGGGTAAGCGGCGCGGGAGGCGGAGTCCCGGCCGGACTCGGCGTCGGGCGGCCGTGGCGCTCGCGCGGTCTCCTGGAGGGAGACTGTGGCGCGGGCTAGCGGGCTGGCTCAGCTGGGCTTCGGCCCAGTCGGGCGATGAGATATTTTTTTAAAAAATAATTTCACCGGAACTTAAATAAATCCTAGAAAATAAAATTAAAACCTAAAGATGCCAAAACAAATTTTCATCGCCCAAGTAAAATATTTAGAATGAGATGAACATTTTCTTGGCCCAAAAATGCAGTTTCGAAAAACGTGCAATTTTTCTAATGCAAATAAAATAGCAATAAACTCCGAATAAAATCAAATATTTGATTTTAATATTTTTCCTCCAATATCTCAATTATTTTGGAGAAGTCATATTATCTCCTCTCATATATTTTAATATGGAATATTATCAGAGAGAAAGTTAAAACCAAAATCCTCGTTTCAATATTTGATAGAATTCAAATATGAAAACAAAAAATCCCCAACTCTCTCCGAGGGTCCTTGAGTTGCTTAGGTTTTTGAGGATCAAGAAACAAAATGCAATAAAATATGATATGGATGAATGATCTATGTATAACATTCCAAATTGAAAATTTGGGATGTTACACTATTTCAGTGTTTCGCAGAAAAAGAATATCGAACGGAGTCCAAACGGAATGAAACCTTCGGGAGCGTGATTTTTGGAACAAACGTGATCCAGAGGACTTGGAGTGGACGTCAAGCAACTAACGAGGAAGCCACGAGGCAGGGGGCGCGCCTACCCCCTAGGCGCGCCCTCCACCCTCGTGGGCCCCTCGTGGCTCCACCGACCTACTTCTTCCTCCTATATATATCTACGTACCCTCAAAACATCAGAGAGCACCACGAAAACCTAATTCCACCGCCGCAACCTTCTGTACCCATGAGATCCCATCTTGGGGCCTTTTCCAGCGCTTCGTCAGAGGGGGCATTGATCATGGAGGGATTCTACATCAACACCATAGCCTCTCCGATGATGTGTGAGTAGTTTACCTCAGACCTTCGGGTCCATAGTTATTAGCTAGATGGATTCTTCTCTCTCTTTGGATCTCAATACAAAGTTCTCCTTGATTCTCTTGGAGATCTACTCGATGTAATCTTCTTTTGCGGTGTGTTTGTCGAGATCCGATGAATTGTGGGTTTATGATCAAGATTATCTATGAACAATATTTGAATCTTCTCTGAATTCTTTTATGTATGATTGGTTATCTTTTCAAGTCTCTTCAAATTATCAGTTTGGTTTGGCCTACTAGATTGATCTTTCTTGCAACGGGAGAAGTGCTTAGCTTTGGGTTCAATCTTGCAGTGCTCGATCCCAGTGACAGTAGGGGAAACGACACGTATTGTATTGTGGTCATCGAGGATAAAAAGATGGGGTTTATATCATATTGCACGAGTTTATCCCTCTACATCATGTCATCTTGCTAAAACCGTTACTCTGTTTTTATGAACTTAATACTCTAGATGCATGCTGGATAGCGGTCGATGTGTGGAGTAATAGTAGTAGATGCAGGCAGGAGTTGGTCTAATTGTCACGGACGTGATGCCTATATACATGATCATACCTAGATATTCTCATAACTATGCTCAATTCTATCAATTGCTTGACTGTAATTTGTTCACCCACCGTAATACTTATGCTATCTTGAGAGATGCCACTAGTGAAACCTATGGCCCCCGGGTCTATTTCCCATCATACAAGTTTCCAATCTATTTTATTTTGCAATCTTTACTTTCAATTTATATCATAAAAATACCAAAAATATTTATCTTATTATTATTATCTCTATCAGATCTCACTCTTGCAAGTGGCCGTGAAGGGATTGACAACCCCTATATCGCGTTGATTGTGAGGTTCTTATTTGTTTGTGTAGGTACGAGGTGACTCGTGCGTGGTCTCCTACTGGATTGATACCTTGGTTCTAAAAAACTAAGGGAAATACTTACGCTGCTTTGCTGCATCACCCTTTCCTCTTCAAGGGAAAACCAACGCATGCTCAAGAGGTAGCAAAGACCACCAGTGCGGTAGGATGGATGTCATCGCCGAGCCCACCTCCGCGTCATGACCACAGAGGCTTTGCAGGCGAAGACCACCTTTCACCAGGATAAGATGTACTACTTGTCCTCTTTCAAATTAGCCACTGTGGGATCCCTTCCGCCAACCTTTTTGGAGGAAGAGTACCGAGGCCACTATAAGTATAGGTTAGCCACGACCGTAGAGGGGGTCGACTCATTTCCCTCACCCCGAACCTCGCGAGGTTGTTCACCCCTTGTACTAGTTCATCCTCACCCCCGTGAGGCTAATCCACCACAAATTAGAAGTAGGTTCTTACATTGCAAGGTGGCCCAAACCTGGGTAAACTATCGCGTTCATCTTCTTCCTTGTTCACGTGAATCGAGCTAGGCCGTGGGGTGACGGGCTGGTAGGCTGGATAAGTTGAGTTCTTCGCACACGCCCCAGAGTTCGAACCTTTCTTGGGGCTGCGGAGCCCTGAATCTGACACAATCCCACTGGTTGCGCCCCCCTAGGGCATGCCCCCAGGTCTTGTGGCCCCCTCCTGGGTCTTCTGGCCTCTTCCCAAAGCTTCGTGGGTGTCTTGTTTTCCAGGAAAAATCATCAAAAACTTTCGTTTCGTTTGGTATTGATTTTCCATAAAAGTCAAAAACAAGGATAAAGCAGCAACTGGCACTGGGCACTAGATTAACAGGTTAGTCCCAAAATTGAGGGAGAAAGGGAGGAATAGAGTATGGTGGAGGTTTTGAGGAGAAGACAAAAGGGAGAAAGTCTCAAATGAACTAGGCAAATAATGGGCTATGGAGATGCCCATCCGATGCAAGTGAGTAGGGATTGCCAAGCAACGGATGCACTAGAGCTATAAGTGTATGAAAGCTCAAAAGAAAACTAGTGGGAGTGCATCCAACTTGCTTGCTCATGAATACCTAGGGCAATTTGAGGAACCCCATCATTGGAATATACAAGCCAAGTTCTATAATGAAAAATTCCCACTAGTATATGAAAGTGATAAAATAGGAGACTCTCTATCATGAAGAACATGGTGCTACTTTCAGGCACAAGTGTGGAAAAAGGATAGTAACATTGTCCCTTCTCTCTTTTTCTCTCATTTTCTTTTCTTTCTTTTCTTTTGGGCTCTTTGGCCTATTTTTTATTTTCTCTTTTTTTCGTCCGGAGCCTCATCCCGACTTGTGGGGGAATCATAGCCTCCGTCATCCTTTCCTCATGTGGGACAATGCTCTAATAATGATGATCATCACACTTTTAATTACTTACAACTCAAGAATTACAACTCGATACTAGAACAAAGATGTGATTATATGAATGGCTCCGATGGTGTACCAGGATGTGCAACGATCTAGCGTGACATGTATAAAAATTATGAATAGTGGACAAGCCACAAATACTATGTCAACTATATGATCACGCAAAGCGATATGACAATGATGGTATGTGTCATAATAAACGGAACGGTGGAAGTTGCATGACAATATATATCAGAATGTCTATGGAAATGCCATAAGTATGGTGGCTGTTTTGAGGAAGGTTATATGGTGGGTTTAATGCACCCACAAAAGTTGCGCAATACTAGAGAGGCTAGCAATGGTGGAAGGGTGAGAGTGCGTATAATCCATGGACTCAACATTAGTCATAAAGAACTCACATACTTATTGTAAAAAATTATTAGCCATCGAAGCAAAGTCCTAATTGCATGCTCCTAGGGGGATCGATTGGTAGGAAAAGACCATCGCTTGTCCCCACTGCCACTCATAAGGAAGACAATCAAAAATAAATCATGCTCCGACTTCATCACATAATGATAGACCATACGTGCGTGCTTCGGGAACCACAAACTTTAACACTAGTATTTCTACCATTCCACAATTACTCACTAGCATGACTCTGATATCACCATCTTTATATCTCAAAACAAATGCAAGGAATCAAACTCCCCATATATTCAATGCTCTTTATGAAAGTTTTTATTATATCCATCTTGGATGCCCATCATATTAGGACCAAATTCATACCCTAAGAAAATTTCCATAATATTTTCAAGACTCTCAAAATAATATAAGTGAAGCAGAGAGTTCATCAATTTGTACAAAATAAAACCACCTCCGTGCTCTAAAAATATATAAGTGAAGCACTAGAGCAACTACCTAGCTCAAAAGATATAAGTGAAGCACATAGAGTATTCTAATAAATTCACGATTAATGTGTGTCCCTCTCAAAAGGTGTGTACAACAAGGATGATTGTGTCAAACTAAAAAGTAAAGACTCATATAATACAAGACGCTCCAAGCAAAACGCATATCATGTGGTAAATAAAAATATAACCTCAAGTAAATTTACCGATGGATTAAAGACAAAGGAGGGGATGCCATCCGGGGCATCCCCAAGCTTAGATGTTTGGTTGTCCTTGAATATTACCTTGGGGTGCCTTGGGCATACTCAATATTAGGCTCTTGCCACTCATTATTCAGTGGTCCATCAAAAATTTACCCAAAACTTGAAAACTTCACAACACAAAACTCAACAGAAAACTCGTAAGATCCGCTAGTATAATAAAAGCAAGTCACCACTTAGGTACTGTTGTAACCTCATTCAAATTTTACATTGGTGTTATATCTACTATATTCTAACTACTCCATGGTTCATACCCCCCGATACTACTCATAGATTCATCAAAATAAGCAAACAACACAAAGAAAATAGAATCTGTCAAAAACAGAATAGTTTGTTGTAATATGGATATTATCCATACTTCTGTAACTACAAAAATTCTGAAAAATTAGTAAAACTTAGGAAACTTGTATATCAATCTTGTGTAGAAAATTCATATCAAAGTCATGCTTTTGTGATTTTTTTAAATACTGGAAATGAGCGCAAAAGTTTCAGTTTTTCAGCAAGGTCAAATCAACTATCACCATAAATCATCCCAAAGGTCTTACTTGGCTCAAACACTAATTAACACACTAAAACACAATTACTACAGAATTAATGTTGTGTATACTCATAAAATCACAAAGGGGAATTATTGGGTTCTTGCAACAAGCGGTTTTCTTTAAAGCCTTTTCGTAGGTGTTGATAATTTTAATGATGCTCACATGAAAGACAAAAAAAATGAAGCACAATGAGAGCATCATATATATAGCATGTGAAAAACAAGTTTCGGTCTAACATACTTCCTGTGCATAGGAATTTTATAAGCAAGAAATTAGCAAGACAAGCGAAACTAGCATATGCAAGGAACAAGAAAGAAACAATAGCAATCTCAACATAACGAGAGGTAATTTAGTGACATGAAAATTTCTACAACCATATTTTCCTCTGTCATAATAATTATATGTAGGATCATAATCAAATTCAACAATATAACTATCATATAAAATTTTATCTTCATGATCCACATGCATGCAAAGTTGACACACTTCCAAAATAGTGGGATTATCATCAAATAATGTCATGACCTCTCCAAGCCCACCTTTATCAAAAATTTCATACGATTGATCATTCTCCAAAGTAGTGGGATCATTATTACCTAGAGTTGACACTCTTCCAAACCCACTTTCAATATTATTACATACATTTTTATCATGAGGCTTAACTAAATTTTCAAGATCATAAGAATCATTATCACCCAATCATGGTCATTGCAATAAGTAGTGGACATATCAAAATTAGCATCCCCAAGCTTGGGGTTTTGCATATTATTAGTACAATTGACATTAATAAAACTTATAGTAACATCATTACAATCATGCTTTTCCTTCAAGGGGCTATCAAGTGTAGGTGCAATAGCAATAATTTCATGTTTAACATAAGGAACAATAGCAAGTTCATCTCCATAATCATAATTAATATTGGCATCATGGCCATAAGAATAGCAAGCATCATGTTCATCAAGGGAGGATATCTGATACGTCTCCAACGTATCTATAATTTTTGATTGCTCCATGCTATATTATCTACTGTTTTGGGCAATATTGGGCTTTATTATCCAATTTTATATTATTTTTGGGACTAACCTATTAACCGGAGGCCCAGCCCAGATTTGCTGTTTTATGCCTATTTCAGTGTTTTGAAGAAAATGCATATCAGACGGAGTCGAAACGGAATGAAATCATCTGGAGAAGTTATTTTTGGAAGGAAACACACCTGATGGACTTGCACCCCACGTCAGAAGATACGGGAGCTGCCCACGAGGGTGGGGGCGCGCCACCTGCCTCGTGGGGCCCCCGTGGCTCCTCCGACGTACTTCCTGCACCCATATATATCGTCATACCCTAAAACTTCCAGAACAGAAGATAGATCGGGAGTTCCGCCGCCAGAAGCCTCCATAGCCACCAAAAGTCAATCGGGACCCTGTTCCGGCACCCTGCCGGAGGGGGGAAACCTCACCGGTGGCCATCTTCATCATCCCGGTGCTCTCCATGATGAGGAGGGAGTAGTTCTCCCTCGGGGCTGAGGGTATGTACCAGTAGCTATGTGTTTGATCTCTCTCTCTCTCTCTCTTGTGTTCTTGATTTGGCACGATCTTGATGTATCACGAGCTTTGCTATTATATTTGGATCCTATGATGTTTCTTCCCCCCTCATCTCTCTTGTAATGAATTGAGTTTTCCCCTTGAAGTAATCTTATCTAATTGAGTCTTTAAAGACTTGAGAACACTTGATGTATGTCTTGCCGTGGATATCTGTGGTGACAATGGGATACCACGTGCCACTTGATGTATGTTAAGGTGACCAACTTGCGGGTTTCGTGACATTGGGAACCTATGCATAGGGGTTGGCACATGTTTTCGTCGTGATTCTCCGGTAGAAACTTTGGGGCACTCTTTGAGGTCCTTTGTGTTGGTTGAATAGATGAATCTGAGATTGTGTGACGCATATCGTATAATCATACCCACGGATACTTGAGGTGACATTGGAGTATCTAGGTAACATTAGGGTTTTGGTTGATTTGTGTCTTAAGGTGTTATTCTAGTACGAACTCTAGGGCTGTTTGTGACACTTATAGGAATAGCCCAACGGATTGATTGGAAAGAATAACTTTGAGGTGGTTTCGTACCCTACATAATCTCTTTGTTCGTTCTCCGCTATTAGTGACTTTGGAGTGACTCTTTGTTGCATGTTGAGGGATAATTATATGATCCAATTATGTTATTATTGTTGAGAGGGCTTACACTAGTGAAAGTATGAACCCTAGGCCTTATTTCCTATCAGTGCAATACCGTTTACGCTCACTTTTATCACTTGCTACCTTGCTGTTTTTATTATTTCAGATTACAAAAACTATTATCTACTATCCATATACCACTTGTTTCACTATCTCTTCACCGAACTAGTGCACCTATACAATTTACCATTGTATTGGGTGTCTTGGGGACACAAGAGACTGTTTGGTATTTGGTTGCAGGGTTGCTTGAGAGAGACCATCTTCATCCTACGCCTCCTATGGATTGATAAATCTTAGGTCATCCACTTGAGGGAAATTTTCTACTGTCCTACAAACCTCTGCACTTGGAGGCCCAACAACGTCTACAAGAATAAGGTTGTGTAGTAGACATGAAGCTCTTTTCTGGCGCCGTTGCCGGGGAGGCAAGGAAAGCGGCACTAACACACCCCGTCAACTAAGCTCTTTTCTGGCGCCGTTGCCGGGGAGGTTAGCGCTTGAAGGTATATCTTTAGATCTTGCAATCGAGTCTTTTAGTTTCTTGTTTTATCACCAGTTTAGTTTATAAAAGAAAACTACAAAAAAATGGAATTAAGTTTGTCTCATACGCTTCACCTTTTTAATATCTTTTGTAAGTATGATGGAAAAGATAATTGTGCTCAAGTGCTAGAAGAAGAAATCTATAAAATGTTTGGCACTGAATATTTGAATGATGAGCATGATTTCAATTTTGTTAGTATGAATTCCTTGAATATCCATGATGCCAATGATATGCAAAGCCACAAGCTTGGGGAAGCTATGTTTGATGAAGATGATATTTTTTGTCCCCCAAGTTTTGATGAGCAAATTTATTATGATGAAAGCATGCCTCCTAGCTATGATGATTATTGTGATGAAACGTATGCTTTAAAGAATAATAATAACAATGAACCTTGTCATCTTGATCTTACTTTTCAATCACATTATAGTTATTTTGTTGAGTTTGCTCCCACTACTATTCATGAGAAGAAATTTGCTTATGTGGAGGGTAGTAAATCTTCTATGCTTGTAGATCATGAAAAGAATGCTTTAGGTGCTGGTTATATTGTTGAATTCATTCATGATGCTACTGAAAATTATTATGAGGGAGGAACATATGCTTGTAGGAATTGCAATAATATCAAGTTTCCTCTCTATGTGCTTAAAGTTTTGAAGTTATGCTTGTTTTACCGTCCTATGCAAGTTGATTCTTGCTCCCATAAGTTGTTTGTTCACAAAATACCTATGCATAGCAAGTGGGTTAGACTTAAATGTGTTATTCATATTCTTAATGATGCTCTCTTTATGTTTCAATTCTTATCTTTTATGTGAGCATCGTTGAAATCATCATGCCTAGCTAGGGGCATTAAACGATAGCGCTTGTTGGGAGGCAACCCAACTTTATTTTTGTTCCTTGCTTTCTGTTCCTGTTTAGTAATAAATAATTCATCTAGCCTCTTCTTAGATGTGGTTTTATGCTTTTAATTAGTGTTTGTGCCAAGTAGAACCTTCGGGAAGACTTTGGGAAAGTTTTGTTGATCATGCTGTAAAAAAACAGAACTTTAGCGCTCACGAGAATTACTGCCATTTTTATTTGGGGAGTTCTATTTAGTTAATTATTTTTGCAGATGATTAATAGATAAATTCCTCAGGTGCAGAAATTTATTTGAGAATTTTATGAGTTACAGAAGTATACGTTTGATCCAGATTACTACAGACTGTTCTGTTTTTGACAGATTCTGTTTTCGATGTGTTGTTTGCTTATTTTGATGAATCTATGGCTAGTAAAATAGTTTATAAACCATAGATAAGTTGGAATACAGTAGGTTTAACGCCATGTAAGTGCATCTAGTGCCCCTTAGTGATTTTGGTGTATTGAAGACTTATAGGTTAAAGGACTAATGCGTTTGTGAGTGTACACGGGTCTATAAGTCTATGAGGAGTTTGATATTTACAGAGAAAGTCGACCCCTAAAAATGAAGTTCTTCGACTGAAGACTTTGGATCTATGAAGACTTTGAAAGTGAAGAAATTTGTGTGACCGTGAAGACTTGGTATTCATTCGAGGAACATGAAGCGTGAAGACTTTTGTTTTCGTAGTTTGATTTTCTCTTTCTTGAGTCATAGGAAACACCGTACTGTTAAAGGGGGTCGAGGAAATACTAAGGAACAATTTGTCGAATTCCGGGTTCCGGCAGACCCTTGAGGTTCGAACACTGGGGTGCGCGTGGAGATTTCGCCTCCTACCTACATGCACCCCTCCGCCGAGCTAGGATCAAGGTTATGAAAAGAACAACACAAGGGACACAGGGTTTATACTGGTTCGGGCCACCGTTGTGGTGTAATACCCTACTCAAGTGTGTGGTGTGTGGATTGCCTCTTGGGCTGATGATGATGAACAATACAAGGGAGAACAGCCTCGCGAGGGTCTGTTCTTGGCTGGGGCGATGAACTGCTGGGAGGAGTTCAACCACCTTTCTCTATCTCTCTCTTTCTCTCTGCTTACTTCCTCTCTACTTGTCGAGCCCTTGGAGGAGACTGAGCCCAACCCTTTGCTACGTAGGTGGCTGGTCCTATTTATAGTGGCCCTGGTCCTCTCCCCAAATACTAAGCGGGAAGGGAGCCAACAATGGCGGGCTAATTTGAAGGGGGGCAGTAGGTATCAACTATCCTGACTAAAGTAGTCTTCGCCTGTGCAAAGCTCTGGTGATGGCGCCGTCTTGGGCTCCACGGTGACCTCCGTCTCGTAGTCCTCCTGGTCTTGGTCTCGTTGCACCGAAATGGAAACCTTTGCCTGACGCCTCGGTACTCCGCGGCTGCGCTTGCCCCCTTTCCACCAAAGAGGAAAGGGAGGACGCTGCGCGGGCTGGCACCCGCCTGGCGCCCTGAGTCGTCATGGCTTGCGTCACGGGCACCTCACGAGATACCCTGCCTTGATCTCTCCGCCTCCTCGTGAGCCAGCCTGACGAGGCCGTGCCTGAGGAAGCTCCGTGTCATCCGCCCCGCGAGGCTTGGCCCCTCGCGAGGGTCTTGAGTTTGTTTTGGTGAAGATGGGCCGTGCTAGGCCCCCCTTTGAGCCACGCCGCAGGCCGCAGGTAGGCAAGTCTGGGGACCCCCATTCCCAGAACGCCGACAGTAGCCCCTGGGCCCAAGGCGCGCCTGGACTTGGCCGCGCAGGGAGGCGGAACGGCAAGAGCGAAGCGCCGCGGGCCCTAACAACCTGCGGCCTTGGGCGCCGCGTGGCGGTTGATTGGACGTGGGCGTCTCCACTTCCCCACGGCGCCTCGGCAACTGCACGGATCGGACAAGTCCCTGCATGCAAAGCGGGTCATAATTACCTGCGATCGTGGGGGCCGTTGGTTGGCCATCACCAGCCATAAGTATGGACCGGCGCGCGTTCTTCTAGTTCATCCCCCCTTGCTTCTCCTTTTTCTTCATGGCCCCGTCGAGGAGGTTCTCAGCCGCCGAGAAGGGGAAGGCTTGCCGGGTCGAGCCCGCCTCTCCCCCACCCAAACGCGACAGAGGGCGCCCTCGCAAGCATACTGTGGCCACCACGGTGGCTCCCCGCGGCCGTGGAGGCGATCTTCAGCACAGCGACGGGCGGATTGCTGTAGTCGGGGGGCGCGCTCCGGCTGCGCGTCCCCCCAGGTCGCTCATTCGTGCTGCCGAACTGCTGCAGGAGTTCATCGTGTGGTCGGCGGAGCCGGCTAGTACCCGGCTTCCGCTTCCTCGCTTCCTCCTCGGCGAGCTCCCGGGCGGCCTCTGGCTCCTGGCCGACAGCTGCTGCAGCCGGGCTTCATGGGTCTCTCTGGAGGCCTCCGCGGCCGGGAGCCTATCCCTGGCCCGCGGTTGGCAGACGTTTGCCCGCGCGCGTGGCCTGAGCCGTCGGTGCACCATACACTTCAAGTTCGACGGCGACACCACCCTCTACGTGAGGGTGTTTGGGGAAGATGGTCACCGAGCAGGGTGTTGCCCCGAGGGTGACGACCGCGGCTGGGAACCCAGCTCCGGTGATGATGGAGAGAGCAGCGCTCGCACGGCTGGCGGTGTTCGGGGTTCCCCAAGCTTCTCTGGTTCTTCTTCAGGCAGCGACTCCTCTAGCGGTGGCCGCGATCAGCCTCCACGTCGTCGTATCTGCTTGGGGGGTGGCAACGTGTCCGCCCGCTGCCGCGCCCTGGTGAAGCGCGAGAGGGAGTCCGCCTGAGCTCCGGAGGCAGCTTGGGCCTTCCCTGCGGGCCGGTGTGAGGCGAGCCGCACCGGATTTGTTCTTCCTTTTCCCTTTTTCCTGCGTAACAAAGACAATAGTGCGGAGCCCCGCGGGGGCGTGTTTGGGTTATTGCTTGTTAATCATCGTTTTGCTTTCGTTACCGTACCTTCTGGCTATGTGCCCGAGCGTGGATAGTTCCCGGCCCCGGCCGTGGGGGGGGACCGACCCAGGACCTTTGTTTGTGTCACGGTGCCCGTGGGGCACGGACTGGAGGGGTGCTCCTGTAAGGGGCCCAGGCCGCGAACTCTTTGAGTGACTAGGATAGGAACACTCGCGAGGGCGCTCGGCTCTCCCCCTCGCGAGGCCTTGCATAAGAGAAACCGAGGCAAGAGAGCGAAAAGCCAAATAACCGCAAGCCAAAGACAGCAACAACTTCAATAAAACTCCAAACGAAGAGGAACAAGCCAACTGCGGAAAGCAAATGAAAAGCCGCGTCCGGCACCTAGTCTAGTCTTCAACGTCTTCTCACCAGCGCAGAGCTAAGTGCTGCCACTGGGCATGGGAGGGAGCCCCAGGCCTGAGGCCGGTGCTCCTGAGACTCCGGGCCGTGTACAGCCCCAACTCATTATTACATGAGAGTGTCACGGGCGGCGAGCTTCACAGGCGTTGGCCTTCTTCACAGGCTCCGGTCCTTTTCCAAAACGCGACAGCTTCACAGGCACTCGCATTGCTTCACAGGCTCCAGGCCTTTTCCAAAACGCGATAGCTTCACAGGCACTCGCCTTGCTTCACAGGCTCCGGGCCTTTTCCAAAACGCGATAGCTTCACAGGCACTCGCCTTGCTTCACAGGATCCGGGCCTTTTCCAAAACGCGATAGCTTCACAAGCACTCGCCTTGCTTCACAGGCTCCGGGCCTTTTCCAAAACGCGATAGCTTCACAGGCACTCGCCTTTCTTCACGGGCTCCGGGCCTTTTCCAAAACGCGATAGCTTCACAGGCACTCGCCTTGCTTCACAGGCTCCGGGCCTTTTCCAAAACGCGATAGCTTCACAGGCACTCGCCTTGCTTCACAGGCTCCGGGCCTTTTCATGGGTAGAACCTCCGGAGGTGCTGGATGTTCCATACATTCTGGACCGGCACTCCCTCTTGAGTCTCCAAGAGCGCGGAGCCGGGCCTGGAAACATGAACAACCTTGAACGGGCCCTCCCACATGGGAGAGAGCTTGTGCAATCCCTCCCTGGAGAGAACCCGCCTGAGCACGAGGTCTCCTACCTCAAGAGTACTAGGACGGATGTTGCGGCAGTGATATCGCCGCAGTGCTTGTTGGTACCTCGCCGCTCGCAGCGCGGCTTCCCGGCGACGCTCCTCCCCCAGCACGAGGTCTGTCCCCCGCATGGCGTCCTTCTGCGCCTCGTCGAATGCCAGGACCCGCGCGGAGCGACATCTGACCTCGTGAGTGAGGACTGCTTCTGCTCCGTAGACCAGGAAGAATGGGGTCTCTCTAGTCGGCTTGGTCGCGGTGGTGCAGATGGACCACAGCACGGACTACAGTTTGTCGTACCAACCTCTGCCACAAGCCTCCAGCTTCTTCTTGAACATCCTGGTCTTGAGGCCCCTCAGGACCTCCGCGTTGGCTCGCTCGGCCTGGCCGCTGCTTCGGGGGTGCACCACTGAAGCGTAGCATATCCGCGTTCCAAGGTTAGCACATTATGTTTTGAAGAGGTTACTGGTGAACTGTGAACCATTGTCCGTGATGATGCGATTCGGCACCCCGAACCGGCTCACGATGCCCTTGATGAAGTTGACGGCGGAACCCGCAGGAATGGTGCGGACAACCTCCACTTCAGCCCACTTGGTGAACTTGTCCACAGCAACGTAAAGGTAGCGGTAGTCCCCTAGCGCCCGAGGAAACGGACCCAAGATGTCGAGCCCCCAGACTACGAATGGCCACGAAAGGGGAATAGTCTGCAAGCCCCCTGCTGGCTGATGGATCTGCTTGGCGTGGAACTGGCAGGCCTCACAAGCCTTCACTAGTTCAACGGCGTCATTGAGTGCGGTGGGCCAGTAAAACCCACTGCGGAACGCCTTGCCAATGAGGGTCCGTGATGATGAATAATGTCCGCAGTCTCTGCCATGTATATCTTCCAGTAGTTCCTTCCCTTGCTCCCTGGAGATGCAGCGCAGGGATACATCGTTCGGTCGCTTTCGGTAGAGCTCTCCATCTTTGATGCAGTATGCCGTGGCCTGGCGCGCCACTCGCTCTGCTTCCTCCTCCTTCTCCGGCAGGGTCCCTTGCGTTAGGTAGCTCCGGAGCTCCGTGATCCAACATCCCTCCTGAGGTTCCATCGTCAGGAGCAGGCGTGCTCCCGAGGCCGGGCCACAAGCCAGAGCTCCTGAGGCAGGTGGCTGAGGGAGCTCCTCCCTGGGCTGAGTCGTGTTTGATAATGACGGTAAGGCTGAAGGCTTGAGGAGCCGCTCCTCGAAAATGCCAGGCTCCTGAGGTAACCGCCTGGACGCGCGTTTGGCGATGTCATCGGCTTCCTGATTGGTGCCACGGGGCACATGCTGCAACTCCAACCCCCAGAACTGCTTCTCCATCATGCGGACCTCTGGAAGGTAGGCCTCCATGTGCTCATCCTTCGGCTCGTACACCTTGTTGGAGAAATTGACAAGGAGCTGCGAATTGCCCTTGATGGTGAGGCGTTTCACCCCCAGGGCAGCTGCGGCCTTCATGCCCGCTATTAAACCTTCATACTCCGCTATGTTGTTGGAGACCTTTTCGCCTTGCTGGAAACAAAGCTGCACGGCGTAATAGAGCTTGTCCTGGGTGGGCGATATAAGCACCAACCCAGCCCCTGCGCCGTGTCTGGAGAACGCCCCATCGAAGTACATGACCCAGCCTTCTGGCGCCTCGCTTCCCGGGGACAGGGACCGATCCTCGTCGGCCTTGAGGCCTGGCGCCTCCGTCCATTCTGCCACAAAATCTGCCAACGCTGCTCCCTTGATGACTCTGGTCATGCTAAATTCGAGCTGAAACGCTTGCAGCTCTATGTTCCACTCAGTGACCCTCCCAGCTGAATTGGGGCTCCTGAGCACCCTCTCCAGGGGGTATGACGAGACGACCTTGATGGGGTGACCCTGAAAATAGTGCCGCAGTTTTCGCGAAGCCACCCAGTAGCGCGAGGAGGAGTTTTTGAGGCATGGGGTACCGTGCTCTTGCATCCCGCAGCATTGTGCTGACGAAGTACACTGGGTGCTCAACAAGGTGGAGTGCGTCAGTGCTGGTGACTCCCTTCGGAGACCGTGGCGCCTCTTGAGGCAATGGGGCCTCCTGAGACGGGCCATCTGGAAGAGGGGCCTCTTCCGCCTCTGGTGCGCCCCTCTGCGGCGGCTAGTCCTCCTCAGCCGTGATGGCGGTTTCTATGGGCCTTCCTTGTCCCTGTTCTGCCTTATCACGGATAGCTGCCGTGGTTTTGATCCGGCGCTTCTCTCTGACTGCTACCAAGGCTGCGCTGGCGGAGTAGGGAGTGGCGGCGAGGTAGAGCACCAGGGGCTCCTGAGGGCGCGGGGCCACCATGACCGGTGGGCTGGTCAGGTATCTCTTGAGATCCTGGAACTCCTTGTCGGCCTCTTCAGTCCACTCGAAGGGCCCCTTTTTCTTCATTAGCTGGAAGAAGGGCAGGGCTCGTTCCCCCAACTTGGAGATGAAGCGCCCTAGCACGGTCACGCGCCCTGTGAGCTTCTGCATTTCTCTGAGGGTCTTTGGTGAGCTCATGTCTTCCACCGCCTTGACCTTCTCTGGGTTAGCCTCGATGCCTCGGTGGGACACGAGGAAACCCAAGAGCTTGCCCGAGGGGACTCCGAACACACACTTCTCTGGGTTGAGCCGTAGGTTCACTGCGTTGAGGCTCGCAAAGGTTTCCTCCAGGTCTTGTATCAAGGTCCTAGCCTCCCGAGATTTTACCATGATGTCATTGACGTAAGCTTCAACATTCTTCCCGAGCTACGGGCCCAAGGTGATATGCATCAGTCGCTAAAAGGTCGCCCCTGCGTTACGCAGCCCGAATGGCATGCAGGTGTAGCAGTACACCCCGCACGGGGTTAGGAAGGCCGTCTTCTCGACGTCTTCCACCGCCATCTTGATCTGGTGATACCCAGAGAAGGCATCTAGGAAGCACAATAGGTCGCATTCCGCAGTGGAATCAACGATCTGGTCAATGCGGGGGAGCGGGAATGGATCTTGCGGCCACGCTTTGTTGAGGTTGGTGAAGTCGACACACATGCGTTCCTTCCCTCCCTTCTTCGGCACAACGACAGGGTTGGCCAACCAATCTGGGTATCGGACCTCGCGAATGACCCCAGCGGCCTCTAATTTGCGGGTCTCTTGGACGATGAAGGCCTGCTTTTCTGTGGACTGCCGCCTGGCCTTCTGCTTCACAGGGCGCACGTTGGGGCACACGTTGAGATGATGCTCGATTACGCTCCTGGGGATCCCTGCCAACTGGTTCGGCTCCCAAGCGAATACCTTCTTGTTTGCGCGCAGGAACATGACCAGGGCCTCCTCCTGCTCGGGTTTGAGGTGGGCGCCTATGGTGAAAGTGGCGTTGGTGGACCCGTCCTCATCGACGGGTACCTGCTTGGTTTCTGCCTTGTCTTGGGTGAACAACTGCTTCTTGGCGGGCGCAGCCCCCTTGGGCTCGGGGGCCCCCAAGTCGGCAAGCTGTGCCGACGCTGCTATCCTGAAGAAGAGCTTGAGCACCTGCAAAGCGTCACCGGTATCCCCGTGCACGGTGAGGACACCGCTGCTCCCGGGCATCTTCATGAGGTTGTACGCCGGGTGCGTTGCAGCCATGAACTGGGCCAGCGCTGGGTAGCCGAGGATGGCGTTGTAGGGGAGGCCGATGGGGGCGATGTCGAAGTCGACCAGCTCCGTGCGGAAGTTGTCGTAGGTGTCGAAGGTCACTGGGATCCGGATCTGCCCCAAGGAGCTGGACGACCTGCCCCCAACGCCTGAGAAGGGCCGGCTGGGCTGCAACCGTTCCAGGGGTATGCAGAGGAGGTTGAAGGCCTCGACTGAGAGCACGCTGAGGCCCGCCCCTCCATTGATGAGAGTTCTGGTGACGACCACCTGGCAGATGGTGGGGGTGCATAGCATGGGGAGCGCGCCCGAGCAGGTCGAGTTGGAGGGGTGGTCCTCCGGGCTGAAGCTCAGGCCGGTCTCGGGCGCCGCCCGATCCAGGGGAGCCCCCTGCCGTGTGGAAGCGGCGCTGGCCCGGCGGATAAATGGCTTGACGTGGTAACTTGTAGGCGGCGACTTTGAGCCGCCCAAGAGGGCCGCGACGACTGGGGGTGTTGGTGCAGCGCGATAGGCGGGGAAGAGGTTGCGGGGCTCCATGGGCGCGCGGAGCACGCGGGACGAAGAACCAGCTGGGGTCAGCGAGTGAGTAGCGGTGCGGCCGTCTTGCCGCACGGACAGATGCCGGGACGATGCTTGCGGCTCGTCCCCCGCCGGGCCGGTGGCGGCGTTGACGACAGGTGATGGGGAACGGCGAGGGCGCCCACCGACAGGGGCTGTCAGGGCGATGCGGGAAGCAAGGGCGGCCCGACGCTCCACGCGGGCCCGACGTGCGTCAGACATGGGTGCGATGGTCGGAGGAGAACGGAGCGGTGGGAGACGAATTCTGGCGCACCCCTACCTGGCGCGCCAAATGTCGGATTCCGGGTTCCGGCAGACCCTTGAGGTTCGAACACTGGGGTGCACGTGGAGATTTCGCCTCCTACCTACCTGCACCCCTCCGCCGATCTAGGATCATGGTTATGAAAAGAACAACACAAGGGACACAGGGTTTATACTGGTTCGGGCCACCGTTGTGGTGTAATACCCTACTCCAGTGTGTGGTGTGTGGATTGCCTCTTGGGCTGATGATGATGAACAATACAAGGGAGAATAGCCTCGCGAGGGTCTGTTCTTGGTTGGGGCGATGAACTGCTGGGAGGAGTTCAGCCACCTTTCTCTATCTCTCTCTTTCTCTCTGCTTACTTCCTCTCTACTTCTCGAGCCCTCGGAGGAGACTGAGCCCAACCCTTTGCTACGCGGGTGGCCGGTCCTATTTATAGTGGCCCTGGTCCTCTTCCCAAGTACTAAGCGGGAAGGGAGCCAACAATGGCGGGCTAATTTGAAGGGGGACAGCAGGTATCAACTATCCTGACTAAAGTAGTCTTCGCCTGCGCAAAGCTCTGGTGATGACGCCGTCTTGGGCTCCACGGTGACCTCCGTCTCGTAGTCATCCTGGTCTTTGTCTCGTTGCATTGAAATGGAAACCTTTGCCTGATGCCTCGGTACTCCGCGGCTGCGCTTGCCCCCTTTGGACCAAAGAGGAAAGGGAGGACGCTGCGCGGGCTGGCACCCGCCTAGCGCCCTGAGTCGTCATGGCTTGCGTCATGGGCACCTCACGAGATACCCCGCCTTGATCTCTCCGCCTCCTCGTGAGCCAGCCTGACGAGGCTGTGCCTGAGGAAGCTCCGTGTCATCCGCCCCGCGAGGCTTGGCCCCTCGCGAGGGTCTTGAGTTTGTGTTGGTGAAGATGGGCCGTGCTGGGGCCCCCTTTGAGCCACGCCGCAGGCCGCAGGCAGGCAATTCTGGGGACCCCGTTCCCAGAACGCCGACACAATTTCCATGTGATGCTCAACTCAAAATCCTACACCTACCAATCCCTTCGAGTGAATCCATTGGAAATCTCATACAATTCAGTCAATTTCTTTAGTGACAGAGACAAAGTTCTTCTGGTCTCTGAGGAATTTGTTCTGACTGAGGAGTTAGGAATTCGCCAGTGCGGATTTCCTACACAGTGAGGAACATGATAGCCCTGAGGATTTTGCTACTCAAAATTCCGACCGTTGCTGTGCTATGCGCCAGCTCTCCCAAAATATCTATCCACCTAACTGTCATATCATTGAAGGGCATTTATGTCTTATCATGTCGGGATGCTCCCTAGGCTATAAATAGCCGCCCCTACAACCACTAGTTGGTTGGCTTCTCCGAGAGAAACTGACACTTGTCATTTGAGAGCAACCCATCCTCTGAGGACTTTGAGCGAAAATCATCAAGTGAGGAAAAACCCAAAACCCAAACACCTACAAACCCCAAGTGATTGAGCATCACTAAAGAGATTGATCCTGCGTGGATCCGACGCTTGTTACCTTTGAAGACTATGCTTCTTCCAGACGGTTCGGCGTCATGGTCTAGAGCATCCAAGAGGAATTGTGGATCGCCGAGTGACCATGTTTGTGAAGGTTTGGAAGTCACCTGAAGACTTACCACGAGTGATTGGACGAGGTCTGTGTGACCTTAGTTCAAGGAGAATACGGTGAGGACTGGGTGTCCTGAGCTGCGTGTTCAGGACTGGGTGTCCGGGACTGTGTGTCCTCGAGTTTAAATACTCAGCCACTCCAACCAGACGTACAACTGAGACAGCATTTGGAACTGGTCTACCAAATCATTGTCTTCACCAAGCTTACTGGTTCCATTTCCTCAACTCTTTCATTTCCTCATAATTGAGTTGTGTACTTGTTCATATCTGTGTTTGAAGACTTTGACTGAAGACTTTCTCAATTTCCTCAGTTCAATTTCTTCAGTCTGTTTGTCTTCATCCTGTGTTATCATGTGCTTACGCTTCCTGTACTCTGTGCCTGTCTTCATTTCATCATGATGACTATGCTTGTATTCTGTTATGTTTACTTTTGAGTACTTATTCTGCTGCTAGTAGTTCTTCGCTAAGGAATTTCCTCACCAGCAAATTCCTCAGTGAAGAATTTCATAAAAATCGCCTATTCACCCCCCCTCTAGTCGATATAACGCACTTTCAATTGGTATCAGAGGAAGGTACTCCCTTGTTCTGTGTGATTTTGGTTTAACCGCCTAGAGTTTTAGTTATGTCGACCACAGGTATGATCAAGGTCTCTGCTGGGTGTCCTACCTTCGATGGGACGGACTACCCCTACTGGAAGAATAAGATGCGAATGCATCTTGAAGCAATTGATAACAATCTCTGGTATGTTGTGGAAAATGGTGTTCCCTCAGTCACACCTTCTCTGAATGCTGCTGATGTGAAGAGATTCAAGCAACTCGACTCTCAAGTGAAGAATATCATATGTGGCCATCTGAGCAAAGGACAGTATGGCAGAGTGAGTGCTTTGGAGACAGCGAAGCTTATCTAGGACAGGTTGTCCAAAGTGAATGAAGGAGTCTCAACTCAGCGTGACTCTCGAGTTGATGTTCTTCGCAATCTCTTCAACCGCTTCAAAAGACTCGACAATGAAAATTTTCAACAAACCTTCGATCGCCTCACTGACATCTCAAATGAGCTTCAAGCACTTGGTGCCACTGACATCACCGACCATGAGTTGGTGAAGAAATTGCTGAGATCGCTTGATTCCTCATTTGACACTCTGGCATTGATGATACAAGAATGTGCTGATTACAAGTCACTTGATCCCGCTGATATTCTCGAAAGGCTAAATACCCATGAGTTCCAACTTGCTGAAAAGAGAAATCTCTATGGTTCAAGCTATGGCAGAACACGTGCACTGAAGGCCAAGGCAGTATCTGAGTCCGATGATGAAGACTCTGGTAGCAGCCTTGGTGATCCTGAAGAACTAAGCCATGATCTGGCTCTGCTTGTGAAGAAGTTCCAAAAGTTCTCAAGACGTGGTCACCTTGGAAGACCCTCAAGGAGCAGTGATTCCTCATCCAGTGACTACAAGAGGAGGCTCTGCCACAAATGCAAGAAGCCTGGACATTACATTCAAGATTGTCCTCAATGGGAAAAGGAATCAAAGAAGAAGAAATACAAGGATTATAGTTCTAATGATGCGAAGAAAAATAAGAAATACACAAAATCCTCATCATCAAAATCCTCAAGGCCTTCATATCACAAGAAGAGCAGCTCCAAGAAGGCCAGGGCATTCATTGGCAAGGAAATGGACTCTGAGGCTGAATCTGAAGAAAATGAGGAAGAGGAGTCATCTGAGGAGTCCGAATCCGGAGTGGCGAGCCTAGCTCTCTCTACTACATTCGTCAGCAAGTCTATCTTCAACACTGAAGAAAATGACCTCACCAACAAAGCTGATGAAGGGGATGATGACTATGCTCCCACCTATTGCTTCATGGCAAAGGGTGCCAAGGTACTCAAATATACCTCATATGAATCAAGTGAGAATGAATCTGATGAAAATCTTAAGCCCAGCTATTCTAAACTTGCTAAGATTGCTATAAAACAACAAAGGGCTTTAGAAAAGGTTGAAAACATGCTAGACAAAAGTGATGATATGTTGGGTGAAGAAATGGATCGCACTAAAGCCTTGACTGAAAACCTTCAGAGATTTTAGACTAGGTTTGACAATCTTCAAAGTCATCATAACACTCTCTTATCCGATCATGAGAAGCTTTCTTATGAATTTCTTCAAAGAAAGAAAGATCTTGACAAGCTAAGAGTGAGTTATGAAGATCTTCAGAAGGAGCGTGATTCATTACTTGCTCAACATATCAGCGCTTCTCAGGAAGAATTTGTTCCTCCATGTTTGAAATGCATTGAACGTGAAACTGCTAATTCTTCACCTGAATGTTCAAATGCTGCTAATGTTTCAAATTCTTCACATGCCTCTGCTATCACTTATTCCTCATCTGAGGACATTGCTAGTATCACTGACGATGTAGGGCTGAAGGAATTGTACACGACAGGCATGTACAAAAGCCTCAAAGGGCATCAGGCTCTTTGTGATGTGCTTAAAAAGCAGATCCTCAACAGGAACCCCAGGAAAGCGGGTATTGCCTTTGAGCGGAAACTCAATGCTGATGGTACATATTGGAAGCCTGAGCAGTACCCCAAAACTACATGGGTTGCTACAAAGGGACCTCCAGTTGATCCATCTAACCTATCTGGATATGCATGTGAATCTCCTCATTCTGATGATGAGTCATTTGACTCCAACTATAAACTGTTCAAAAATCAGAATGGTGAAGTATTTGCTAGATATGTTGGCACTAACTGCAGGAACGATCCCCTTATGAAGAAAATCTGGGTTCCCAAAAGATGCCTTGAAAATCTTCAGGTGAATTTCATCATGACGCCACCTGTGAAGATTAGGAACCCCAGATCAAATTCTTCATATGGACCAAATTCTTCATATGGATCCAAGTCCTCATACGGACCAAACTCCTCACATGGATCAAATTCCTCAAAAGGATCAAAGTCCTCATATGAACATCATCGTGCTAACCCGTCTGTTTCGTAGGGAAGATCTAAGGATTATGGATATGTGCATTATTCTTCAAATTATTATGTCCATAAGTCCTCGAAGAATTTCTCTTCTTACTCTTATGATTACTCTAACCCCTCTTATGTAAAATGAAATGGACTGGCTTCTATGCCATCCTTCTCGTATGGAGCTCGCAGACTGATGAACTCTTTGCCACCCCTTCAGATGTGGGTGGTGAAGAAAAAGAACTAATCTCTTCTGCAGGGTCAGGTCTCCAGACGTACGTAATCGTCTGAAGAATTTGCTGGAGACCTGAGTATGCCTGATAGGACGCAGGCTAATCATGAAGAAATGAACTTTCATTTCTCACATCCTCACACTGCTTTATCTGTTCTGTTGCTTGATGAAATTGATCTGATGAATTGATGTCATATTCTTCACTGATGAAGTATATGAGTTTGTAAGTTGCACTACTTCATCTGCAGGATGATCAACCCAAAGCCACTGAGTGGGTCCTCGATAGTGGATGTACAAATCACATGACTGGTGACAAGAATCTATTGATGGATGCTCCATTATCTCCGTCGCATCTGAAGCATATCATCTTTGCTGACAAAGGCAAAAGTCAGGTATTGGGTCTAGGTAAGGTTGCGATCACAAAGGATCGACACATGGACAAAGTCATGCTTGTTGAGTCCTTAGGATACAACTTTATGTCTGTCTCAATTCTTTGTGATCTTGATATGGTTGTTGTCTTTGGCAAGTACGGTTGTGTTGTCATTATGGAAGCTGACAATTCCAAAGTCTTCGAAGGCTTTAGGAGAGGAGACATGTATATTGTTGATTTCTCTACAGGATCACAACCAGCCGTGTGCTTACTTGCAAAAGCTTCAGAAGGCTGGCTCTAGCATCGACGACTTGGTCATGCAGGCATGAGGAATTTGCACACGCTTGCGAAGAAGAAGCATGTCATTGGCATCGAGAATGTCAAATTCCTCAAGGATCACCTATGCGGAGCCTGTGAAGCTGGGAAGATGACGAAGGCCAAGCATCCAGCGAAGACTATCATGACCACTACTTGCCCATTTGAATTGCTTCACATGGATCTCTTCGGTCCTAATCATTATTCTGCTGTTTCAAATGAAGCATCTCAATATGGCTTTGTTAGTGTTGATGATTATTCTCGATACACATGGGTACACATTGTTACTTACAAACATGAAGTGCAGGAAATCTTCAAACGTTTTTCCTCGAGGGCTTCAACCAACTTTGGAGTGAAGATCAAGCACATCAGAAGTGACAATGGCACTGAGTTCAAGAATTCTGGTCTCGGTGACTATCTTGATGAACTTGGTATTACTCATGAGTTATCTGCTCCTTACACTCCTCAGTAGAACGGCGTCGTGGAGCGCAAGAACAAGACTCTTGCTGAGATGGCTCGCACTATGCTTGATGAATACAAAACGCCTCATCGATTCTGGATTGAGGCAATTGACACTGCGTGCCACATCATCAACAGAGTATATCTTCACAAATTCTTCAAGAAAACTGCCTATGAACTCCTCACTGATAAGAAACCGAATGTAAGCTATTTCAAAGTCTTCAGTGCTAAATGCTGGATTAGAGATCCTCATCACAACTCAAAATTTTCACCGAAAGCACATGAAGGTTTTATGCTTGGTTATGGAAAGGACTCGCACACCTACAGAGTCTTCAACAACGTTCTTCACAAGGTTGTTGAAACTGTAGATGTGCGGTTCGATGAAACTAATGGCTCGCAAAGGGAGCACCTACCTACTATGATAGATGAACCAGCACCTGAGGAAACTATCAAATTCAAGGCTACTGAGGATGTCATTCCTACTGAAGAATCTGCTGAAGAATTCATTCCAGAACATGAAGAACGTCGAGCTAATGCACCTGAAGAAAATGCTGAAGAAAATGGTGCTGAAGAAAATGCTGATCAAATTCTTCAACGGCAACCAGCTCAACCTCGTATTGCAAAAGAAGTGCAAGTTGAAAAGATCATCAATGACATCAAAGCACCAGGTCCTCTCACACGCTCAAAAGCTTCACATTTATCTAACTTTTGTGGGAACTATGCTTTTGTATCTATTACAGAGCCCACTAAGGTAGATGAAGCATTTCTGGAGCCTGAGTGGATTCAGGCCATGCAAGAAGAATTACATCAGTTCGAGCTCAACAATGTCTGGGAACTGGTCAAACGTCCAGATCCTCGCAAGCACAATATCATCGGCACAAAGTGGATCTACCGCAACAAGCAAGATGAAAATGGCCTTGTGGTGAGGAATAAGGCACGGCTTGTAGCTCAAGGCTACACACAGGTTGAAGGAATTGATTTTGATGAAACTTTTGCACCTGTTGCTAGACTTGAGGCTATTCGCATATTACTTGCTTATGCTAACCATCATGATATCACTTTATATCAAATGGATGTGAAAAGTGCATTCCTCAATGGTAAGCTTGATGAAGAAGTATATGTTGCTCAACCCCCAGGTTTTGAAGATCCAAAGAATCCTGACAAAGTCTTCAGACTCAACAAGGCCCTCTATGGCCTCAAGCAGGCCCCACGGGCGTGGTATGATACTTTGAAGGAATTCCTCATGACGAAAGGCTTCAAACCCGGTTCACTCGACCCTACTCTTTTCACTAAATCTTATGATGGTGAATTGTTTGTGTGCCAAATATATGTTGATGATATTATCTTTGGCTGTACTGACCAACGTTATAGTGATGAATTTGCCTATATGATGAGTGAAGAATATCAAATGTCTATGATGGGAGAGCTGAAATTCTTCGTAGGACTTCAAATTCGTCAACAACGCAATGGCATATTCATATCTTAGGAGAAATACCTCAAGGATGTACTGAGGAAATTCGGCATGCAAGATTGCAAAGGCGTCAAAATTCCTATGCCCACAAATGGCCATCTGTGCACTGATGAAAATGGTATTGACTTCGATCATAAGGTATACCGCTCCATGATTGGCTCTTTATTGTAATTATGTGCATCTAGGCCAGATATAATGCTTAGTGTTTGCATGTGTGCCCGATTTCAAGCTACACCGAAGGAATCACACCATAAGGCTGTGAAGCATATTCTTTGATATCTAGCTCACACACCAACACTTGGATTATGGTACCCCAAGGGCTCGGCTTTTGATATCATTGGATATTCTGACTCTGACTATGCTGGTGATCATGTGGACCGCAAGTCAACATCTGGTACATGTCATTTCCTCGGATGATCTTTGGTCTGTTGGTCCTCGAAGAAACAGAACTGCGTATCACTATCTACTGCTGAAGCTGAGTATATTGCCGCTGGTTCTTGCTGTGCCCAATTGCTATGGATGAAGAAAACTCTCAAGGACTACGGCGTCAACATGAAGAATGTGCCTCTCTAATGTGAAAATGAGAGTGCCATCAAGATTGCTCACAACCCAGTTCAGCACTCAAAGACAAAGCACATTCAGATTCGTCATCATTTTCTTCATGATCATGTGTTGAAGGGTGACATTTCTATTGAGCATTTGAAGACTGAAGAACAGCTAGCCGGTATCTTCACAAAGCCCTTGGATGAGAAGAGATTTAGCAAGTTGCGGTGTGAGCTAAATATCCTAGAATCTTTGAATGTTCTTTGAAAAGGACACTCATCCTAACACTTATGCAAAATTGATGACTTAGATGTGCAACACATGAAGAAACATTTTTCTTCAATTCAATGAAGAACAACACTCTTAGTGTGAAGAAATTAACGAAGAATTTGATTCTCAGAACGCTACGATAATTGTACGCGGTGTCTGAAATCATCATTCTTATACGGTGGGTCACGCCACCACCAAAAGTTGAAATTCCTCAATTGATCATATTCTTCAACTTTGCATTGTCTTCACTGGTTCCGTCATTTTTCTTCATTAGATATATATATATATATATCAGTTTATGTCCTCTACAGCATTCACTTATTGCTAATTCTTCAAGTTGGTTTTTCTGCTAAGTGAATGTGATCGGACCCTTCCCCTCTATGCTATACTCAACCCAATCTGTTCACAAATTATTCATGTGCGTTCTATTTGAAACTCGTGCAAAATTTTCACTGTGTCCTTGTCAGCTGAAGAAATTGCGAACGAAACTTTAAAACCTATCCTATCTAAATTTTCGGCTTTGCCACTCAAACCGTTCCGCATCCCACGATACACTTATCCATTCACCCACGATCACACACGATCTCCACCTCTCAGTACGTGGGTGACACATGTCATGCGAATGAGAAGGGTGAGGGGCACGTTCATCCAATTTCTTCGGGCAAGCAGTTTTTCACTGTGGCTATAAATACCCCTCCTTCCCTTCCTCACTTCTTTTACTCCGCTCGACCTCTCTCTCCAGCTCGAGCTTCTCAAACCCTAGCGTCGCCGCTACTTCATCGCCGCCGGTGAGGAAGAGCTTCACTGCCTCGACCTCGTCGCCAACGTACTCGCGCCGACTGCGGAAATCTTCACTCCGCCGCCGCTGTAGCCGTCTTCCTCCGCCGAGTTAGGGCGTGGAAGATCTACACAGACAAACTTCATCTCTACACCTCACTGTTCGTCGTGTTCTTCGTCCAGGGTAATTAAAAGTTACTTTTACTGCCCTTGTTGATTTGAATGATTATCTTCAAAATCTTCAAAGGAGCTTTTCTTCATAGCTTCACACACTAAACACCTCACAAGTCATCTGTTCATGATTCGTTTCACTAAGCATCATTTTTCTTCAAGATTCCTCAACTGTGTGGATCTTCGATCTATACAACTCTGGAACCTAAGACAAAGAATGCTTAATGAAATTCTTCAAGACTCATCTGGTCAAATTCCTCAAACTTGTTATTTTTAAAAAACCCTCTGAGAACGCATATGACCTCTCCAAATTCCTCGCAACTATACTCTGTTCATAGGTACACATGTCAGCTGCTGAATCACTAGGTTCTCATCAACTTAACTCATTTGCAGCGTTCCTCGAAGAAAAGTTGCATACTTCTTTAGAGAATTCAATTGTCCAAATTCCTCAACTGAATAAAATGGTTGACGGTAAGAAGCCACAGAAGGGAGGAAAGACGCCTGAGGTCAATACAGCGTTTGAGATCCCTGATGAAATATATGTTGGGTACTGCACACCTTCTGAGGAAACCAAGAATGAGCGCAAGGTGCGCATTCAGAAAATAGAAAGGAGATGGGCAAGAGAGTGGAGGGAGTACAGGTATGTAACTCCAAAGTACATGAAGAAATTCACACTCAATCCTCCATGCCCAAGAGCTCCATTGGCACCTGGCCAAATCGCTGATCCCACCAGCCTCAAGTGTGGTGAGGACTATCCTAATGAATGGGCCAAGCGCCAAGCCAAGTTGGCTAAGCAAGCCAAAGAAGCAGTGAGGAAATTCAATGAAGACTCTGCTGATGCTGCTGCCTCTGCTGAGGCCTTTGCTGTCAAGCCAAAGAAGGCTATTTCAAAGAAGCCTGCGCGCAAGCCAAGTGCTTCACCAACAATGCCCTCAAGGACAAGTTCCTCAGCAATGCCCTCACGGCTAGAATCCTCAAAGCCCTCGCGGCCAATTCCTCATGCTGCTCTTGTTCCTCCAAATTCCTCAGCTCCTCCGCCAAAGCCCTCAGCTGTTCCGACTAAATCCTCAGCACCTGTGCATCTCGCCTCGTGCCAAAGGACTGCAGGCATCTCCATTGCCTCAGGTGTCTCAACTAGTTCCTCAGTTGCACCAAGCTCCTCAGCTGGCCCCTCACTGCTGAAGACAAAGGCCACTGCTGGACGAGGTCCTCGCCCAAGTCCTCAGAAGAAACAAGTCGCTTTCCAAGTGCCATTTGAAAAAGACGAAGTTGATGATGATGAACTTGCAGAAATCATCAGAGACAGGCAAGTCAGGGCCGCTAGAGCCATGGGAACAAATGTGCCACTGCTTTTGGATCCCAAGTTGATCCTCGACTACATTGATGTTTGGCACAAGGACCCCAACACTCCCATGCCTGACTTCAAGCTGACTCCTAGCCAAAGTCACATGCTGACCCACTTCATTCAAGAAGAAAAGTGGAAATTTGAGAAGGCCAGGCAGATCAAGAAAGCAGAGTACAAGAAAGAGCGCTATTTGAAGAAAAACGTTGTCTCTATGACAACTGAAGAACTTGTCACTATTCAGACTGAGATCAAGAAACTCAGTGATGACTTTGACGCATATCGCGCTGATTGGCTTGGAGCCAAGGTTCGTTTTGTGAAACTTGTGGATAACTTCACTTCCAATGTTGCAGCCCCAATGCAACAGGAAATTCCTCAGGCTGAAGCATCTGCTCAGCCTACTGAAGAAAATGCCAGCACCGCTGATGACAATCAGGCTGCTGAAGAAAATGTGAGTCCCAAGGCTGATGAGTGCATTCCAGCCGCTGAAGAAATTGCCAGGGCACCCACTAGTGGTGCACCTGAAGAAAATGAAGAACTCAGGGCAGCTGCATCAGTTGTGCCTGAAGAAAATCAACCAGATTCCTCAGCTGCTCCTGCACCAACTTCAACTCCAATCCTTCCATCTGCATCAAATGTGAAGAAGACCAAGGCTGCAGAGCGTGCTGCAGTGAAGAAAAGGAAAGCATCAGCTGCTTCAGATTCTTCAGCTCCAAAGAAAATGAAGCCTATGACAAGTTCATTTGCAAATCCCATTGATGATGTTCCCATCTCAACCAGGCCATCAAAGGACCTTGTTCCTTTTGATGAAGAATATGTGATCCCCAGCGGATCAGATGAAGAAACTCCTTCTGCTGCTTCATCAGAGCAGATTGATGAAGAAATTGAAGTGGATGCGACCCCTTCAACACCTGTCATCTCCTTGCCCATGCCTCAGTTCATAGCTGAAGAGGCTGGCGTTGAAGAAATGGAAGATGAAGATGTGGATGTTGGCTGCTCCACACCCGTAATCAGTGATGAATTTTGGGATAGTCAACATCCAAACTCTCCAATGTTCACACTGCTGCAGCAAATACCTCAGTCCCCTGCACCAACTGTTCAAATGGGCTCTGAAGAAACTCATCCCACTGCATCTGTCCATGAGGAAATTCCGGCCACTAGTGCTGAAGAAACTGCTACTGCTGAACAACCAACGACGCAGACTACCACTAAGGAGGAACCAGAAATTCCTCAGCTTGAAGAACCTGCGATTGAGATTCCTGAGGCCGTGATGCAACTCACTAAAACTCCTCTGCCGAAGCCAAAGGATCCATTCTCACGCAAGCAAAAGTTCAAGGCTGATGATTTCTTCGGCGAGCACGTATTCTTCGAAGATTACAACCCATATAACTCTGGTCGCATTAGGAAGAGGCGTTTCTGGACTGCAAGTCAAGCCAATTTCTATTCCTCGGTGCTGTTCAACAAGGAGAAAATCTTCTACCATGAGCATATTCCTCACGTGGATATGGAATCTCTGCCGTGCTTCGCACCAGTCCTCAGTGTTCTTCACGACGCTGGACTGCTAAACTTTTGCTCTGACATCTGCGATTGGAATGAAGAACTGATTCTTCAATTCTATGCAACGCTGCACATCACCGGAGATGCTGAAGATGTGAATTCATGGGTGCTGGACTGGATGTCTGAAAACACTCACTACACTGCACCAGCCTCTGAATTGCTTCGTGCTCTACCACTCAGTCCTCCCCTTGAAGAAGCTCGCTGCATCTATAGTGAACCTGAGCTCACACATCATTACATGCAGGTGCTGATGAAACCTTTGAAGCCAGGTCAAGCACCAAGAACCAAATTCCTCGTGAAGGAATTGTTGTACGTGCCCGGAACTATCTATTGTATTCTTACGAGGAAAATCAGTCCTATCAAAGGCCACGGCTCATCTGATGAGGAAATTGTTCGCATCATGAAGAATCTGGTATTCAACATCGCTCATGGCATTCCTGTCAATTATCATGATTTCTTCATGAGGACTATGGCAAATGTTGCACTGTCTCCGTTTGAGCTGAAGCCTTATGCACCTTGGATTATGAGATTCCTCAGGACAAGGTCTTCACTCAACTACAAAGCTGATTTCCAGAATCACCTCAGCTACTTGTCCCCAATTGAAGTCCTCAAGAAGACATATTCCTCAGTTGATGGAAAGGGCAAGGCACCAGCTGTAATATATGAAGGCATTCATCCATTGGATGATCAGTTTCGCAAAGCTGCATCTTATTCCACCAATGATGACTCTGCCACACATGACTCTTCCAATGCACCCAAGTCCACTCCTCAAGCCACTGCTCCGTGCGTGATGACTGACCGTGAACTTCTGCTTAGTCTTCACCAGAAGGTGGATCGAAATCACAAATGGGTTAAGCGTCAGTTTGGTTCACTTCTTCACAACATGACTGCCACACACAATGAAGTGAAGAAAAACCATTACTACCTCCATCAAGTCTTCGGTCGCACCTGGGCAATCCTATCACATCTGTATGGTGAAGATGATCTGAAGAAAATGGGTCTCAATGAAGATTTTGACTGGTCTGCACCTCCACCGAAGAAATTCAAGAAGGTCAAGGTTCCTTCTCCGGTGGCCAGCTCATATTCTTCATCGCGCGACACTACTGAAAATGAAGACTTGGACGACACTGCGGCAGGCCCTACTACAACAAACGACCCCAACAAAGCTGGCGCTCCTTCATCAACTTGAATTTCTTCACGGGCGTTAGTCCTCATATTTGATCCTTTTGGTTATTTGATGACAAAGGGGGAGAATTTTGAGTTAGTCTTCAAGTGGGTCTTTCTATATGGGCGTTTTATTGTTAAGTTACAACTCTCGTTCTTCTGAGACTTTATTGGATCGAGTTGTAAACTTAAACCTGATGGTGCTCTGATACTCTTGATACGTTTTTCTGCATGCTTATTCCTCGTTAATATTATTGCACGCATGCTGAATTACATTAGTCAACATATTTCATCATGCATTTCAAATTCTTCACTGTTATATGTCAAATGCGTGTATGAATTACAAGATATAGGGGAGATCTCCATGATTCAACTCTTCAAGTGTGCATTGCTTCAAAAGCAAATTCCTCACTATGCACATTTTCAGGGGGAGTTCTTCTATATCTTGCAATCAAATTCCTCAATATCAGTATTTACACTTCATATGTTAATCCCCATTGAAAACTTAACCTATATTGTCATCAATCACCAAAAAGGGGGAGATTGTAAGTGCATCAAGTGCCCCTTAGTGATTTTGGTGTATTGAAGACTTATAGGTTAAAGGACTAATGTGTTTGTGAGTGTACACAGGTCTATAAGTCTATGAGGAGTTTGATATTTACAGAGAAAGTCGACCCCTAAAAATGAAGTTCTTCGACTGAAGACTTTGGATCTCTGAAGACTTTGAAAGTGAATAAATTGGTGTGACCGTGAAGACTTGGTATTCATTCGAGGAACATGAAGCGCGAAGACTTTTGTTTTCGTAGTTTCATTTTATCTTTCTTGAGTCATAGGAAACACCATACTATTAAAGGGGGTCGAGGAAATACTAAGGAAAAATTTCCATGTGATGCTCAACTAAAAATCCTACACCTACCAATCCCTTCGAGTGAAGCCATTGGAAATCTCATACAGTTCAGTCAATTTCTTCAGTGAAAGAGACGAAGTTCTTCTAGTCTCTGAGGAATTTGTTCTGACTGAGGAGTTAGGAATTCGCCAGTGCGGATTTCCTACACAGTGAGGAACATGATAGCCCTGAGTATTTTGCTACTCAAAATTCCGACCGTTGCTGTGCTATGCGCCAGGTCTCCCAAAATATCTATCCACCTAACGGTCATATCATTGAAGGGCATTTATGTCTTATCATGTCGGGATGCTCCCTAGGCTATAAATAGCCGCCCCTACAACCACTAGTTGGTTGGCTTCTCCGAGAGAAACTGACACTTGTCATTTGAGAGCAACCCATCCTCTGAGGACTTTGAGCGAAAATCATCAAGTGAGGAAAAACCCAAAACCCAAACACCTATAAACCCCAAGTGATTGAGCATCACTGAAGAGATTGATCCTGCGTGGATCCGACGCTTGTTACCTTTGAAGAATGTGCTTCTTCCAGACGGTTAGGCGTCATGGTCTAGAGCATCCAAGAGGAATTGTGGATCGCCGAGTGACCAAGTTTGTGAAGGTTTGGAAGTCACCTGAAGACTTACCACGAGTGATTGGACGAGGTCTGTGTGACCTTAGTTCAAGGAGAATACGGTGAGGACTGGGTGTCCTGAGCTGCGTGTTCAGGACTGGATGTCCAGGACTATGTGTCCTCGAGTTTAAATACTCAGCCGCTCCAACCAGACGTACAACTGAGACAGCAGTTGGAACTGGTCTACCAAATCATTGTCTTCACCAGGCTTACTGGTTCCATTTCCTCAACTCTTTCATTTCCTCATAATTGAGTTGTGTACTTGTTCATATCTGTGTTTGAAGCCTTTGACTGAAGACTTTCTCAATTTCCTCAGTTCAATTTCTTCAGTCTGTTTGTCTTCATCCTGTGTTATCCTGTGCTTACGCTTCATGTACTCTGTGCCTGTCTTCATTTCATCATGATGACTATGCTTGTATTCTCTTATGTTTACTTTTGAGTACTTATTCCGCTGCTAGTAGTTCTTCACTAAGGAATTTCCTCACCGGCAAATTCCTCAGTGAAGAATTTCATAAAAATCGCCTATTCACCCCCCCTCTAGTCGATATAATGCACTTTCACACCAATATAAATAAAGAATGAGTTCATTACAGTACCTTGAAGTGGTGATTTATTTTCTTATACTAACGGAGCTTACGAGTTTTCTGTTAAGTTTTGTGTTGTGAAGTTTTCAAGTTTTGAGTAAGGATTCGATGGACTATGGAATAAGGAGTGGCAAGAGCCTAAGCTTGGGGATGCCCAAGGCACCCCAAGGTAATATTCAAGGACAACCAAGAGCCTAAGCTTGGGGATGCCCCGGAAGGCATCCCCTCTTTCGTCTTCGTTCATCGGTAACTTTACTTGGAGCTATATTTTTATTCGCCACATGATATGTGTTTTGCTTGGAGCATAAATTTATTTTGCTAGTATGTGCTTGCTGTTATTTAGAACAATGTTTTGCATCTTTTATTTCAATAAAAGTGGCATTGATAGCCTTTACTATGCCTATGTTACAGGCATACATGTTGCTGTTTAAAAACACAAAGTTTACCTCTGTTGCAATAATTCCCTAGAAAAGTCAGAATGTGATAAAATGTTGAAACATTTTGCATATTAAGCTCTGATAAATTTACTATAGTGGGAATTTTATTTCATAATTTTTGGATCTAGGGAAGTATGGATGTTGCAGCATTCTTTACTGACTATCCTGTTTAGGCAGATTGCTGTTATGTTTGCATTGTTTGCATATGTTTGCTTCTTTAATGGTTCTATTTGAGGATAGGACTATTAAATATGCAGAGGCATTTAGTATGCAATGTTAATAATAATTTTAGTGCTTTGCTACAGTAGAGTATGATAAGGTTTTGGCAATGGTTTATACTAACTTATCTCACGAGTCCTTGTTGAGTTTTGTGTGGATGAAGCTTTTGAGATTTAGGGAGACCGTGATATGAGAGGAATTAAGGAGACACAAAAGCTCAAGCTTGGGGATGCCCAAGGCACACAAATATAATATTTCAAGAAGTCTCAAGCATCTAAGCTTGGGGATTCCCGGTTGGCATCCCACCTTTCTTCTTCAACAACTATCGGTTAGTTTCGGTTGATCCTAAGTTTTTGCTTCTTCACATGATGTTTGCCATTCTTAGATGTCATTTTATTTTGCTTTGCTTGCTGTTTGAATAGAATACCAAGATCTGAAATTATTAAATGTTAGAGAGTCTTCACATAGTTGCACCATTATTCAACTACTCATCGATCTTCACTTATATCATTCGGAGTAGTTTGTCATTTGCTCTAGTGCTTCACTTATACCTTTTAGAGCATGGTGGTAGTTTTATTTTGAAGAAATAGTTGAACTCTCATGCTTCACTTATATTATTTTGAGTCTTAAATAGCATGGTAATTTGCTTAAAATCCTAATATGCTAGGTATTCAAGAATAAAAAAATTCTCTTATGAGTGTGCTGAATACTATGAGAAGTTTGATACTTGATAATTGTTTTGAGATATGGAGATGGTGATATTAGAGTCATGCTAGTTGAGTAGTTGTGAATTTGAGAGATACTTGTGTTGAAGTTTGTGATTCCCGTAGCATGCACGTATGGTGAACCTTTATGTAACGAAGTCGGAGCATGATTTATTTATTGATTGTCTTCCTTATGAGTGGCGGTCGGGGACGAGCGATGGTCTTTTCCTACCAATCTATCCCCCTAGGAGCATGCGTGTAGTACTTTGTTTCGATAACTAATAGATTTTTGCAATAAGTATGTGAGTTCTTTATGACTAATGTCGAGTCCATGGATTATACACACTCTCACCCTTCCACCATTGCTAGCCTCTCTAGTACCGCGCAACTTTCGCCGATACCATAAACCCACCATATACCTTCCTCAAAACATCCACCATACCTACCTATTTTGGCATTTCCATAGCCATTCCGAGATATATTGCCACGCAACTTTCCACCGTTCCATTTATTATGACACGCTTCATCATTGTCATATTGCTTAGCATGATCATGTAGTTGACATCGTATTTGTGGCAAAGCCACCATTGATAATTCTTTCATACATTTCACTCATGAGTCATTGCACATCCCGGTACACCGCCGGAGGCATTCATATAGAGTCATATCCTGTTCTAAGTATGGAGTTGTAATTCTTGAGTTGTAAGAAAATAAAAGTGTGATGATCATCATTATTAGAGCATTGTCCCAGTGAGGAAAGGATGATGGAGACTATGATTCCCCCACAAGTCGGGATGAGACTCCGGACGAAAATAAATAAATAAATAAATAAAAGAGGCCAAAGAAGCCCAAATAAAAAAAAGAGAAAAGATGCCATAAAAAAGAGAAGGCCCAAATAAAAAATATAAAAAATGAGAGAAAAAAGAGAGAAGGGACAATGCTACTATCCTTTTACCACACTTGTGCTTCAAAGTAGCACCATGATCTTCATGATAGAGAGTCTCCTATGTTGTCACTTTCATATACTAGTGGGAATCTTTCATTATAGAACTTGGCTTGTATATTCCAATGATGGGCTTCCTCAAAATGCCCTAGGTCTTCGTGAGCAAGCAAGTTGGATGCACACCCACTAAGTTTCTTTTTGAGGTTTCATACACTTATAGCTCTAGTGCATCCGTTGCATGGCAATCCCTACTCACTCACATTGATATCTATTGATGGGCATCTCCATAGCCCGTTGATACGCCTAGTTGATGTGAGACTATCTTCTCCCTTTTTGTCTTCTCCACAACCACCATTCTATTCCACCTAAAGTGCTATGTCCATGGCTCACACTCATGTATTGCGTGAAGATTGAAAAAGTTTGAGAACATCAAAAGTATGAAACAATTGCTTGGCTTGTCATCGGGGTTGTGCATGATTTAAATATGTTGTGTGGTGAAGATGGAGCATAGCCAGACTATATGATTTTGTAGGGATAGCTCTCTTTGGCCATGTTATTTTGAGAAGACATAATTGCTTAGTTAGTATGCTTGAAGTATTATTGTTTCTATGTCAATATTAAACTTTCGTCTTGAATCTTATGGATCTGAATAGTCATGCCACAATTAAGAAGAATTACATTGAAATTATGCCAACTAGCATTCCACATCAAAAATTATCTTTTTTATCATTTACCTACTCAAGGACGAGCAGGAATTAAGCTTGGGGATGCTTGATACGTCTCCAACGTATCTATACTTTTTGATTGCTCCATGCTATATTATCTACTGCTTTGGGCAATATTGGGCTTTATTATCCACTTTTATATTATTTTTGGGACTAACCTATTAATCGAAGGCCCAGCCCAGATTTGCTGTTTAATGCCTATTTCAGTGTTTTGAAGAAAAGGAATATCATACGGAGTCGAAACGGAACGAAATCAACTGGAGAAGTTATTTTTGGAAGGAAACACACCTGATGGACTTGGACCCCATGTCAGAAGATACGGGAGCTGCCCACGAGGGTGGGGGGCGCGCCCACCCCCCTAGGGCGCGCCCCCTGCCTCATGGGGCCCCCGTGGCTCCTCTGACGTACTTCCTGCACCCATATATATCGTCGTACCCTAAAACTTCTAGAACAGAAGATAGATCGGGAGTTCCGCCGCCAGAAGCCTCCATAGCCACCAAAAGTCAATCGGGACCCTGTTCCGGCACCCTGCCGGAGGGGGGAACCCTCGCCGATGGCCATCTTCATCATCCCAGTGCTCTCCATGATGAGGAGGGAGTAGTTCTCCCTCAGGGCTGAGGGTATGTACCAGTAGCTATGTGTTTGATCTCTCTCTCTCTCTCTCGTGTTCTTGATTTGGCACGATCTTGATGTATCATGAGCTTTGCTATTATATTTGGATCCTATGATGTTTCTTCCCCCTCTTCTCTCTTGTAATGAATTGAGTTTTCCCCTTGAAGTAATCTTATCTGATTGAGTCTTTAAAGACTTGAGAACACTTGATGTATGTCTTGCCGTGGATATCTGTGGTGACAATGGGATACCACATGCCACTTGATGTATGTTAAGGTGACCAACTTGCGGGTTTCGTGACATTGGGAACCTATGCATAGGGGTTGGCACACGTTTTCATCGTGATTCTTCGGTAGAAACTTTGGGGCACTCTTTGAGGTCCTTTGTGTTGGTTGAATAGATGAATCTGAGATTGTGTGACGCATATCGTATAATCATACCCACGGATACTTGAGGTGACATTGGAGTATCTAGGTGACATTAGGGTTTTGGTTGATTTGTGTCTTAAGGTGTTATTCTAGTACAAACTCTAGGGCTGTTTGTGACACTTATAGGAATAGCCCAACGGATTGATTGGAAAGAATAACTTTGAGGTGGTTTCGTACCCTACCATAATCTCTTCATTCGTTCTCTGCTATTAGTGACTTTGGAGTGACTCTTTGTTGCATGTTGAGGGATAGTTATATGATCCAATTATGTTATTATTGTTGAGAGGACTTACACTAGTGAAAGTATGAACCCTAGGCCTTATTTCCTATCATTGCAATACCGTTTACGCTCACTTTTATCACTTGCTACCTTGCTGTTTTTATTATTTCAGATTACAAAAACTATTATCTACTATCCATATACCACTTCTTTCACTATCTCTTCGCCAAACTAGTGCACCTGTACAATTTACCATTGTTTGGGTGTGTTGGGGACACAAGAGACTCTTTGTTATTTGGTTGCAGGGTTGCTTGAGAGAGACCATCTTCATCCTACGCCTCCTACGGATTGATAAACCTTAGGTCATCCACTTGAGGGAATTTTGCTACTGTCCTACAAACCTCTACATTTGGAGGCCCAACAACATCTACAAGAAGAAGGTTGTGTAGTAGACATCAATATCTCAATCAAATCAATGGAATCATAATTATCTATATATTCATACATATCATTATTTTCTTCCAAATCAACGGACATTCTCTCAATAAATTCCTTAACATAGGCATTATGAACATAGTTTTCATAGCAATATTTAAGTATGTTAAAGTTTCCAGTTTTGTAGAGAGTAATATCATAATTTTCAATCAAAGAAGCAAATTCATAAGCACCCTTAAAAGCAAAAAATTCTTCAATTTGTTTGATGTCATAGTAACTATAAACACCTTTGGCATAAGAAGATAGAATTTCCTTATCATTAAACTCACATAGATAGGGAAGGTATTTTTCAGGGTTCTCTGAGCAACAAGTAAAATCATTAATTTCACATAGATTCAAAGCATAGTGTAGCAAACAATTTATTTTATTCCATAAGATACCCCCTTTTTGAGACAAACAGTGACGCACAAAATGAGCATGCTCATCTAATGATTTACCCTCAACCAAACTAGTTGGGGCTTTAGCACGAGCACATATGGATCAAAGATGATCCAAGTAGAAAACTTTAAGTGGATCCATATCAACAGATTTTTAGCAAGCAAAGATGCAAGCAAATAAAAGGAACATATCAACACAAGCAAAGATAGCAAACGAGCAAAAAGGCATATGGAAAAAGGCGAATAAAAAGGCAAATATTTTTGTGTTTTTCTGAAAATGTTTTAGAAGTGGGAGAGGAAAATGAGAGGCAAATGACAAATAATGTAAGTGCAAGAGATGAGAGTTTATGATAGGTACTTGGTAGGCTTGATGTGGAACCTCCCTGGCAATGGCGCCAGAAATTCTTCCTGCTACTTCTTGAGCTTGCCTTGATTTTTCCCTTGAAGAGAAAAGGGTGATGCAGCAAAGTAGATGTAACGCCCCGAGACCAATGTGCCAGGTGTCCTCCAGTTATTCGCTGTTGTTGCCTTGTCATTGCTTGCGTGTCATGCATTGCATATCATGTCATCATGTGCATTTCATTTACATACATGTTCGTCTCATGCATCCGAGCATTTTTCCCGTTGACCGTTTTGCAATCCGGCGCTCCTATGTCGCCGGGTGTTCCCTTTTACCTCTTTTCGTGTGCGGGTGTTAAACGTTTTCGGATTGTACCGAGACTTGTCATGCGGCCTTGGTTTACTACCGGTAGACCGCCTGTCAAGTTTCGTGCCATTTGGACTTCGTTTGATACTCCAACGGTTAACCGAGGGACCGAAAAGGCCTCGTGTGTGTTGCAGCCCAACACCCTTCCAAAGTGGCCGAAAACCCACCTAAACCTCTTCCATCATCTCGGTCGTTCGATCACGATCGCATGGCCAAAAACCGCACCTCATTTGGACTCTCCTAGCTCCCCAGATCTGGCCCGCGCGGCCCGCACCGCGTCCGCCGCCTGCCGCTCCGCTCCCCGCTGCCTCGCGCCCCGGTCACCGCCTCCGCCGCTGTGGGCCGGCGCACCCCGGATCTGCGCCTCCGCCAACTCCGGCCGCCGCCCGGAAACCCTAATTATTTTGGATACTTTGACATGTCGTAACTTTGCAGCAGTAGCTCTGTTTTGCGCATGTAGCATATCGAAATGTTCGTCTCGACGAGTACATCATTTCATCTCATTGCATCATTTTCATTTGAGCTCATCTTGATGCCCGAAATGTTGTTCGAAGAGGGCTATGTGATATTATTGTCAGATCTATTTCATCAAATAGATATTTGTCATTTTTGCCATGATTAATGTGTGGATGATATGCTCCTGAGCTCTACATGTGTTTTGTTATATGCCATGCCATCTTTAGAGAGGTGCTTACCATGTATTTTTGTGATATGTGTGGTGACTAGCACAAGCTTGCAAAGTAGCGTACTCGGTAATGCTGTTTTCAGGGACTTAGAATTTCACTAAGTCCTTGTCCTGATTTTTGTCGATATGCCATATGTTCATGTTGTTTCCTAGTGATCCGTGCCTCTTTTGAGGATGATCAGTATGGATGATTTGTTAAAATTGTGGTGATCTATCCATCCATGTCTTTGTTTGAATTTATGGAGCACCCTAGCTTGAGTCAATCGAGCTCTACTTTTGCTATATCGTGAATCCTGGCAGATTGTTGACTTATTAGCGATTTTGCCGAGGATGTTGCTATTGATCCGTGCATGCCATGATGTTGTTATTGCCATGTCTAGCTTCTATGCCATGTATTCTTGATGGGTGTATGCTTAGTTTGTCATGCCATGCTCTGTAGTGAGTGCATCGAGTTCGTAAACATGCCTACTCGTTAACTGATTTGCATGCTCCAGTTTTTCACTAAGTCTGAGATCTGTTTATGTGCAGCTCCTATCAGGATTTGTCGGCACATTCGGGCGGTGTTGCTGGATTTGTTTTACCATTGTTGAGATGTCTTGTAACCGGGATTCCGAGTCTGATCGGGTCTTCCCGCTAGAAGGAATATACTTCGTTGACCGTGAGAGCTTGTGATGGGCTAAGTTGGGACACCCCTGCAGGGATTTGAACTTTCGAAAGCCGTGCCAGCGGTTATGGGCAGATGGGAATTTGTTAACGTCCGGTTGTAGAAAACCTGAAGTTGATCTTAACTAAAATACATCAACCGCGTGTGTAACCGTGATGGTCTCTTTCCAGCGGAGTCCGGGAAGAGGACACGGTGTTGGAGTTATGCTTGACGTAGGTTGTTCTAGGATCACTTCTTGATCATAGTTTCTCGATCATGCTTTGCCTTCTCTTCTCGCTCTCATCGTATGTTAGCCACCATATATGCTAGTCGCTTGCTGCAGCTCCACCTCATACCTTTTACCCTACCTATAAGCTTAAATAGTCTTGATCGTGAGGGTGTGAGATTGCTGAGTCCCCGTGACTCACAGATACTTCCAAAACCAGTTTGCAGGTGCAGATGATATCGTGCAGGTGATGCAACCAAGCTCAAGGAGGAGCTCGTTGAAGATCTTGTCGTTTGTGTTGTTTTCATTCTAGTTGATCAGTAGAGGAGCACAGTTGGGGTCGATCGGGGATCTGTGTAGCATTTGGGGTAGTCTTCTTTTATTTTGGTTCCGTAGACAGACCTTGATTGTATCTGGTTGATGTAATGCTTTAATTCATGTATTGTGTGATGTGGCGATTGTAAGCCAACTATGTATCTCTTTCCCTTATGTATTACATGGGTTGTGTGAAGATTACCTCACTTGCGACATTGCTTTCAATGCGGTTATGCCTCTAAGTCATGCTTCGACACGTGGGAGATATAGCTGCATCAAGGGCATTACAAGTTGGTATCAGAGCCTTCCTCGACCTTAGGAGCCCCCCTGCTTGATCGAATCGCTGGCGTTATTGAGTCTAGAAATGTTTTGAGTCATTTAGGATTATATATATCAGAGAGTTAGGAATTATTTTTACTCCTCAGTCCCTTCGTTGCTCTGGTGAGGCATCCTGACGTAGATTTTTGACTTTTCTCTTCTGAAATTTCACTAAAAAAAAATTTAGGATCACGTGGGTATCTTGGAATCGTTCCAATGGTTTTGTGATGAGAACATTGTTCTTGGTGCCTCCTGTCATTTAGGGGTTGTGGCAGTGTCCTAGGGACTTGAGCTCTGAGGTGTTGTCGTCACAATTTTATCGTTGCAGTTCTGGAATACCTGAGAGTAGTTTCGCCGACATTGATAATCTCTTTTATGCAGCTGTTGGTGAGATAACCTCGACATCACCCAGTACTGGGGCGGGAGTTCGGGAGTATTGCCATAACTCATATAACGGATGCTTTTCGAAGGTTGAGGTAGATGATTTCTGAAGGTTTCTTGGTTATGTGTTGAAGGATGGATACAGCTGGATGTAGGATTTGCTAGTTTTGGGTGAGATATTATGCTTCCCCTATATCCCCAACACCTGATTGCATAACCGGAAAATTTCGGGAGTTTATAAGTGGGAATTCAAGTAGCTCTTAGGATATCTTTCCGACAGATGTATGATATGAAATTGGGGTTCGACGTCTAGTGGTCCGCCTATCCACGGTTGGTTTTACAGTGGTCTCATTGTGTCTTAAAGAGTCCTTGGCATTGCCTTGTACATGATGGTGCTGTACGATCGAGCCCGTGTAGGCCCCACCACGAAAACTTCGGACGAAATCTCTATCATATATTTGTTCTGGCTTATTCTGCAAGCCAATCCTTTGTTTTGTTTTGAGTTGTGGTATTCGAGTTGCTTCGAAGTCAAATGTTGATTCCATACCTTTTCCTAAGCGGTGTTCTCATACCCTGATGTGAACACAAATCCTTCTCGATCATCGAGTTTGTCATGTCAATCATTTTTAAACCGGTGTGCTTCTCTTCAAGTGGATCCGATCATTGCAACATCCGCAAGACCTGGTATTAGTTCTTCTCAACGGTGTTTGTTTCATCTGTCCCCAAGTTGCCTTTGTTTTCCCGCCCACCCACCCTTTTTCTTCAAGCAATCCGATGTCTTAATCAAGTATCCTTTTATTCTTGTGAAGTCTCTCCATTCCTTTTCCGTCAATGTTCTTATCCGGTGATTCTCAAGAAGATACTAACGGAGCTTCAAGTTATCATTATTCGTTTTTTTCTTCTCCGGTGGAACCAATTCAAGCCTTGTTGATCATATCATTTCCTCGTTTCAAATACCTTCTCATGCCGGTGCACCTAATATTCATTCACTTCTCGCTATTTATTTGTTCCGGAGTGCTCAAGATATCTCGAAGATTCTTGTTTTCCACTCTACATTCGTTCAAGATCTTTCGAGGTTGTTATCTCATTCAAGTCATTTAATTCAACCGGCGCAACCTCTCTTTTCAATCATTTCAACGGTGTTTCTTTTGAGTGGGCCCTAACCCACAGGTCTTTTTCCAGGATGTTACCAGAGTCTTCTCTTTTTTCGGAGTTATTCTCAAATTCTTTTCTAAAGTTGACGTAAGAATGATTTATCATCAGCCAAATGTCTTTCTCCAAGATCGGTTAAATTATTTTCATCGTCGGTTCAACCTTTTCAAATTTTCATCCCGGAGTATTTCAACAATTCATGGTGGTGTTCTCATCGGTTTTCTCAACATTTGAAGACCGAAGAAGAATTTCTCTTCAATCTTATCCATTCTCTCAGAGATTCGTGATTCTAGCTTGTTGCCATCCTCTCATAATTGTTTTCGATTATCAAAATTATTTTCATCCATCCAGAGCAATTCAAGATTCTTTTCAATTTGATTCTCCGGAGGCTATCAATTCAGAATTATTCATTCTCAGCTTTCAGCTCTTTTTCTCTAAATCTTACCGGTGCATCGTTAAAATATCCTCTAATCAGCTCGTGATCTCTTCATTCTCATGTATCTAAATCCTCTCAAGCATCTTCGTTCATTTTATAATTCTTACCCGGTGATTTATACCTTTACTTCTTTCTTTGTCAATGCTTACGGTGGTTTGTTCCAGATTTTCTTTCTTATCATATCAATTCATTCGTTTTTTTCTAATCCTACCAGTGGTTCATTGAAGACCTTCTCAGGTTTGCGCAATATCTCTCTTAATCTTTTCTCCGAGAATAAGTAGTATGCCAAATCCGTTGATTGCCATCTATTATATTGGTGAAGTATACGCATAATGTAATTCTTATTCTTGTTTCACCGAGTGAACTCAATTCCCTATTCTGGAGGCTCATCAAATTCTTGAATTCAATAGCTCATCTTTCTTTTCCGGAGTTCCAAGCTCTCGCAATTATATCATCTCGGAGATACATCTAAAGCATTACAAGGTTTCACCTTGTGTTTTCAACTTCCCTTTCTTCTCGTTATCCTTTTGTTACCGGAGTTCTTCACGGAGGTTCTACATGATGGTTTAGCTATGTTTTAATTCATTCTCGAAGTGTTCATTGAGATTCTTTTCTAAGGAGCTCAAGTGTTCTTCATCTTGCAATCCGGAGTGCAATTCTTTCTTCCGTATCATTGGAGGTGGTATTATGTCATTCTTCATAATTTGAATTCATGGTTCATGATTCACATGTGATTAAGAATGAGGTATTTTAAATCCATCAATCTCTTCTTTGGAATTATCTTGGGTTATAGTTCACCCAAAGCCTTCCCTAAAGGATTGTTGCTATTTATGGTGCCCATAAATGACCCAAGTTCTTCATTTTCCATCCCGGTGAGATAAGTTTCTCATCTCTTCGTTCATATCTATCCAATTCTTTTTCCCGTAAGTGGCTGATTATCACCTCATAATTTGAGATGTATTCCATAAGACCATATCAAGTTTATTCTTTTCTTTGTTGGTGTTCCAACAACTCCGCTCGACCCGTCTCCTAAGGATGCCTTCTCAAGCTCTTTTGTGGCATAAGATGGCATTTTCTTATCCATTCTTTTATTTCAATTATCTATCTTCTATTCTTTTCTTCCAGAGGCATTGTGATGTTGCTCTCTTCAACCCGTCTTCTGCTTTGTCAGGATCGCGTTCTTTCCTGTCCTTATTCTACTAACCAGAGTGTTGTGTCTTCTCTTCTAGTTCTTTTCATCTTATAAAGTCTTGCATCCCTTCTCAACCTGAGTGATGTTTGAATTTGTTCTTTCTTGTTCCTTTTTCCTAACGGAGTGCTTTCAACTTAGCTCTTTCTCGTTGCATTCTTTCTTTGAATTTGTTCAACCTTTGCAAGGTTCTTTGGTCTCACTTGTTTGTCAAAGGAGCAACTTAGTTTTACCTCTTCTCTTTCTTTTCTGTTGTTCCTCCGGTGCCATTCTAGATCTCGGGACAAGATCCTCTCATAGTGGTGGAGTGTTGTAAAGCCCCGAGACCGATGTGCCAGGTGTCCTCCAGTTATTCGCTGTTGTTGCCTTGTCATTGCTTGCGTGTCATGCATTGCATATCATGTCATCATGTGCATTTCATTTGCATACATGTTCGTCTCATGCATCCGAGCATTTTTCCTGTTGTCTGTTTTGCAATCCGGCGCTCCTATGTCACCCGGTATTCCCTTTTACCTCTTTTCGTGTGCGGGTGTTAAAAGTTTTTGGATTGGACCGAGACTTGTCATGCGACCTTGGTTTAGTACCGGTAGACCGCCTGTCAAGTTTCGTGCCATTTGGACTTCGTTCGATACTCCAACGGTTAACCGAGGGACCGAAAAGGCCTCGTGTGTGTTGCAGCCCAACACCCTTCCAAAGTGGCCCAAAACACACCTAAACCTCTTCCATCATCTCGGTCGTTCGATCACGATCGTGTGGCCGAAAACCGCACCTCATTTGGACTCTCCTAGCTACCTCTACCTATATAAACACCTTCCCCTCCGAAATTCGCGGGCAAACCCTAGTCCTCTTCCACCTCGCGCCCGGACAAATCACCCTCGACGCCCGGACATGTCCGCCCGCCGCCACGCGCCCAACCGCTGTGCTCCACGTGTCCGCCGCCGCTCCACCTCCACCGCGGCCCGCCGGGCCCAGATCTGGTCCACGCAGCCCGCACCGCGTCCGCCGCCCGCCGCTCCGCTCCCTGCTGCCTCGCGCCCCGGTCGCCGCCTCCGACGCCCCGGGCCGGTGCGCCCTGGATCTGCGCCACCTTTAACTCCGGCCGCCGCCTGGCCACCGCCTCCACCACGCGGCCTGGCCGGCGTCCGCCGAACACCGCGCCACCGCCCGGGTTCCGTGACGCCGCCCTCCGCCGCCCTCCTCTCGAGCCGGCGAGCCGTCCCGGCAAGCCCCCTCACTCCGGCGAACTTTTCTCCGGCGAGATCCATCTCCAGTGAACCTCGGGCTGCGTGCGTGAACAGTACCTGCCAGATGCCGATCTGGATCTATTCCTCGGTTGACTTTTTCCCTGGAAACCCTAATTATTTTGCATACTTTGACATGTCGTAACTTTGCATTCGTAGCTCCGTTTTGCACGTGTAGCATATCAAAATGTTTGCCCTACGAGTACATCATTTCATCTCATTGCATCGTTTTCATTTGAGCTCATCTTGATGCCCGAAATGTTGTTGGAAGAGGGCTATGTGATATTATTGTCAGATCTGTTTCATCAAATAGATATTTGTCATTTTTGTCATGATTAATGTGTGCATGATATGCTCCTGAGCTCTACATGTGTTTTGTTAAATGCAGTGCCATCTTTACAGAGGTGCTTACCATGTATTTTTGTGATATGTGTGGTGACTAGCACAATCTTGCAAAGTAGTGTACTCGGTAATGCTGTTTTCAGGGACAGAATTTCACTAAGTCCTTGTCCTGATTTTTGTCGGTATGCCATATGTTCATGTTGTTTCCTAGTGATCCGTGCCTCTTTTGAGGATGATCAGTACGGATGATTTGTTAAAATTGTGGTGATCTATCCATCCATGTCTTTGTTTGAATTTATGGAGCACCCTAGCTTGAGTCAATCGAGCTCTACTTTTGCTATATCGTGAATCCTGGCAGATTGTTGACTTGTTAGCGATTTTGCCGAGGATGTTGCTATTGATCCGTGCATGCCATGATGTTGTTATTGCCATGTCTAGCTTCTACGCTATGTATTCTTGATGGGTGTATGCTTAGTTTGTCATGCCATGCTCTGTAGTGAGTGCATCGAGTTCATAAACATGCCTACTCATTAACTGATTTGCATGCTCCAGTTTTTCACTAAGTCTGAGATCTATTCCTCGGTTGGCTTTTTCCCCGGAAACCCTAATTATTTTGCATACTTTAACATGTCGTAACTTTGCAGCAGTAGCTCTGTTTTGCGCATGTAGCATATCGAAATGTTCGCCTCAACGAGTACATCGTTTCATCTCATTGCATCATTTTCATTTGAGCTCATCTTGATGCCCGAAATGTTGTTCGAAGAGGGCTATGTGATATTATTGTCAGATCTGTTTCATCAAATAGATATTTGTCATTTTTGCCATGATTAATGTGTGGATGATATGCTCCTGAGCTCTACATGTGTTTTGTTATATGCCATGCCATCTTTAGAGAGGTACTTACCATGTATTTTTGTGATATGTGTGGTGACTAGCACAAGCTTGCAAAGTAGCGTACTCGGTAATGCTGTTTTCAGGGACTTAGAATTTCACTAAGTCCTTGTCCTGATTTTTGTCGATATGCCATATGTTCATGTTGTTTCCTAGTGATCCGTGCCTCTTTTGAGGATGATCAGTACGGATGATTTGTTAAAATTGTGGTGATCTATCCATCCATGTCTTTGTTTGAATTTATGGAGCACCCTAGCTTGAGTCAATCGAGCTCTACTTTTGCTATATCGTGAATCCTGGCAGATTGTTGACTTGTTAGCGATTTTGCCGAGGATGTTGCTATTGATCCGTGCATGCTATGATGTTGTTCTTGCCATTTCTAGCTTCTATGCCATGTATTCTTGATGGGTGTATGCTTAGTTTGTCATTCCATGCTCTATAGTGAGTGCATCGAGCTCGTAAACATGCCTACTCGTTAACTGATTTGCATGCTCCAGTTTTTCACCAAGTCTGAGATCTGTTTATGTTTTTGCCATGTTCACATGCTTGCAATTGTATGTTCCGATCCCTTTTGGCTCAAGGTCACTAAGGGACTTTTGTTAAGTGCTCTGAGTAGCTTCATGCCATGCCTTGCTTTGCCATGTTAATTTCCTGTAGCATGTAGTTTTCATGCTCTAAAGTGTGCTACCTGATGCTAAATTCCAGACTTGTGTTAATTTCACTAAGTCTAAAACCTATTATCATTTGCACTTTTTCCATGCTTATTTGAACCTGTTAATGGATGAATTAGCCGTAGCTCAGTGTTCATCTTTTGTCAAGCATCATGAATGGATCCTTGCCTTGTATTTTGTTGTCATGTTTGAGTGCTTTAGCATATTTATCTTGATGCATTTAGATGGCTACTTGCTTATAATCGCAAACCGGTGCCATATTTGTTTTGTTTTCCATTTCCAAACCGTGCATCCGATTCCGGCGATCTTTATATCGATTTCGACCGAAATCACCCCACCTTTCTAGTGGCACTCTTGGATTTCCAAGTTGAGGCCAGGTTAAATCATTCATTTGCAAATCATGCATATGCACCGCATACCGCATCCCGCATATCATACCATGTTTATGTGTTGGTTGTTTACTATGTTGTGTGCTTCTTTCCGGTGTTTGCTTCTCCGGGTTGGTTCTGATAACATTGTGTTTGTGAGGACCCATTCGTCTACGTCTGTTTGTCTTCTTCATGGACTCGTTCTTCTTCCTTGCGGGATTTCAGGCAAGATGACCATACCCTTGAAATCACATCTATCTTTGCTTGCTAGTTGCTCGCTCTTTTGCTATGCCTATGCTGCGATACCTACCACTTGCTTATCATGCCTCCCATATTGTCGAACCAAGCCTCTAACCCACCTTGTCCTAGAAAACCGTTGTTTGGCTATGTTACCGCTTTGCTCAGCCCCTCTTATAGTGTTGTTAGTTGCAGGTGAAGATTGAAGTTTGTTCCTTGTTGGAACATGGATATGTTGTTCCTTGTTGGAACATGTTTACTTGTTGGGATATCACAATACCTCTTATTTAATCAATGCATCTATATACTTGGTAAAGGGTGGAAGGCTCGGCCTTATGCCTGGTGTTTTGTTCCACTCTTGCCGCCCTAGTTTCCGTCATATCGGTGTTATGTTCCCGGATTTTGCGTTCTTTACACGGTTGGGTTATAATGGGAACCCCTTGACAGTTCGCCTTGAATAAAAGTCCTCCAGCAATGCCCAACATTGGTTTTACCATTCGCCACCTAGCCTTTTCTTTTCCCTTGGGAGTCGCGCTCCTGAGGGTCATCATTATTTTACCCCCCCCCCCCCGGGCCAGTGCTCCTCTGAGTGTTGGTCCAAACTAGAGCCCTGTGCAGCGCCCCCTCGGGGAAACTCGAGGTTTGGTTTTAGTTGTATGGAGCGCTCATCTGAGTGTGCCCTAAGAACGAGATATGTGCAGCTCCTATCCGGATTTGTCGGCACATTCGGGCGGTGTTGCTGGATTTGTTTTACCATTGTCGAGATGTCTTGTAACCGGGATTCCGAATCTGATCGGGTCTTCCCGCTAGAAGGAATATCCTTCGTTGACCGTGAGAGCTTGTGATGGGCTAAGTTGGGACACCCCTGCAGGGATTGAACTTTCGAAAGTCGTGCCCATGGTTATGGGAAGATGGGAATTTGTTAACGTCCGGTTGTAGAAAACCTGAAGTTGATTTTAATTAAAATACATCAACCGCGTGTGTAACCATGATGGTCTCTTTCCGGCGGAGTCCAGGAAGTGGACACGGTGTTGGAGTTATGCTTGACGTAGGTTGTTCTAGGATCACTTCTTGATCATAGTTTCTCGATCGTGCTTTGCCTTCTCTTCTCGCTCTCATTTGCGTATGTTAGCCACCATATATGCTAGTCGCTTGCTGCAGCTCCACCTCATACCTTTTACCCTACCTATAAGCGTAAATAGTCTTGATCGCGAGGGTGTGAGATTGCTGAGTCCCCGTGACTCACAGATACTTCCAAAACCAGTTTGCAGGTGCAGATGGTATCGTGCAGGTGATGCAACCATGCTCAAGGAGGAGCTCGTTGAAGATCTTGTCGTTTGTGTTGTTTTCGTTCTAGTTGATCAGTAGAGGAGCCCAGTTGGGGTCGATCGGGGATCTGTGTAGCATTTGGGGTAGTCTTCTTTTATTTTGGTTCCGTAGACGGACCTTGATTGTATCTGGTTGATGTAATGCTTTAATTCAGGTATTGTGTGAAGTGGCGATTGTAAGCCAACTATGTATCTCTTTCCCTTATGTATTACATGGGTTGTGTGAAGATTACCTCACTTGCGACATTGCTTTCAATGCGGTTATGCCTCTAAGTCGTGCTTCGACACGTGGGAGATATAGCCACATTGAGGGCGTTACAGTAGAGATAAGTATTTCCCTTAGTTAAGAACTAATGTATCAATCTAGTAGGAGGTACAAGCAAGTCCCCAATAGATGCACCTGCACAAACTAACAAACACTTGCACACAACGCGAAAAAGGGGTTGTCAATCCCTTCATGGTCACTTGCAAGAGTGAGATCTAACAGATATAGATATAAAAGATAAGTAAAAGGAAAAATAAAGTGAACATAAATAAATTGCAGCAAGGTATTTTTGGGTTTTTGGTTTTATAGATCTGAAAATATATGATGGAAAATAGACCCGGGGGCCCTATGTTTCACTAGAGGCTTCTCTCTTGAAGAAAGCATACAGTGGGTAAACAAATTACTGTTGAGCAATTGATAAAAAAGCGCAAAGTTATGACGATATCCAAGGAAATAATCATGAATATAGGCATCACGTACGTGACAAGTAGACCAACTCCTGCCTACATCTAGTACTATTAGTGTTGGGGAACGCATTATTTCAAAAAATTTACCTGCGATCATGCAAGATCTATCTAGGAGATGGATAGCAACCAACGGGGAGAGTGTGTCCACGTACCCTTGTAGACCGAAAGTGGAAGCATTTAGTAACGCGGTTGATGTAGTCGAACATCTTTGCGATTCAACCGATCCAAGTACCAAACGTACGGCACCTCCACGATCAGCACACATTCAACTTAGTGACGTCCCTTGAACTCTTGATCCAGACATCCAGTTGAGGCCGAGGGAGAGATCCATCAGCATGACGACGTGGCGACGGTGATGATGAATTTTACCGGCATAGGACTTCGCCTAAGCACTACGATGACCGAGGTGTTTAACTATGGAGGAGAGCACCGCACACAGCTAAGAGAAACTTTGGTGTGCCTTTGGGGTTCCCCCCCTCCCACGTATATAAACAAGGGGGGAGGAGGAGGTCGGCCAAGGTGTGGCGCGCCAAGGGGGGATTCCTACTTGGACTCCCGGTCCAAGTAGGATTCGCACCCCCCCCCTTTCCTATTCCAAGAAGGAGAAGGGGGAAAGAGAGGGAGGAGAAGAAGGAAAGCCCCCCCCCCAACCCTAGTCCAATTCAGATTGGGCTTGGGGGGCACGCCTCCACCTAGACACCGCCTCCTCTCTTCCACTAGGGCCCATGAAGGCCCATTAACCCCCCGGGGGGTTCCGGTAACCCCCCGGTACTCCGGAAAATGCCCGAACGTATCCAAAACCATTCTGGTGTCCAAACATAACCTTCCAATATATCAATCTTTATGTCTCAACCATTTCGAGACTCCTCATCATGTCCATGATCTCATCCGGGACTATGAACAAACTTCGGTACATCGAATCACATAACTCATAATACAAATCGTCATCGAACGTTAAGCGTGCAGACCCTACGGGTTCGAGAACTATGTAGACATGACCGAGACACATCTCCGGTCAATAACCAATAGGGGAACCAGGATGCTCATGTTGGCTCCTACATATTCTACGAAGATCTTCATCGGTCAAACCGCACAACAACATACGTTGTTCCCTTTGTCATCGGTATGTTACTTGCCCGAGATTCGATCGTCGGTATCATCATACCTAGTTCAATCTCGTCACCGGCAAATCTCTTTACTCGTTTCGTAATGCATCATCCCGTAACTAACTCATTAGTCACATTTCTTGCAAGGCTCAAAGTGATGTGCATTATCGAGAGGGCCCAGAGATACCTCTCCGATACACAGAGTGACAAATCCTAATCTTGATCTATACCAACTCAACAGACACCATCAGAGACACCTGTAGAGCATCTTTATAATCACCTAGTTACGTTGTGACATTTGATAGCACACAAGGTGTTCCTCCAGTATTTGGGAGTTGCATAATCTCATAGTCTAAGGAACATGTATAAGTTATGAAGAAAGCAATAGCAGAAAAACTAAATGATCATTATGCTAAGCTAACGGATGGGTCTTGTCCATCACATCATTCTCTAATGATGTGATCCTGTTCATCAAATGACAACACATGTCTATGGCTAGGAAACTTAACAATGTTTGATTAACGAGCTAGTCATGTAGAGGCACAGTAGGGACACTCTGTTTTCCCATGTATCCACACATGTACTAAGTTTCCGGTTAAATACAATTCTAGCATGAATAATAAACATTTATCATGATATAAGGAAATATAAATAACAACTTTATTATTGCCTCTAGGGAATATTTCCTTCAGTCTCCCACTTGCACTAGAGTCAATAATCTAGATTACATAGTAATGATTCTAACACCCAAGGAGTCCTGGTGCTGATCATGTTTTGCTCGCGAGAGAGGCTTAGTCAACGGGTCTGCAACATTCAGATCCGTATGTATCTTGCAAATCTCTATGTCTCCCTCCTTGACTTGATCACGGATGGAATTGAAGCGTCTCTTGATGTGCTTGGTTCTCTTGTGAAATTTGGATTCCTTTGCCAAGGCAATTGCACCAGTATTGTCACAAAAGATTTTCATTATATCCGATGCACTAGGTATGACACCTAGATCGGATATGGACTCCTTCATTTGCTGCTTCTGAAGAAGCTATGTACTCCGCTTCACGCGTAGATCTCGCCACGACGCTCTTCTTGGAACTGCACCAACAGACAGCTCCACTATTCAATATAAATACGTATCCGGTTTGTGACTTAGAGTCATCCGGATCAGTGTCAAAGCTTGCATCGATGTAACCATTTACGGCAAGCTCTTTGTCACCTCAATAAACGAGAAACATATCCTTAGTCCTTTTCAGGTATTTCAGGATGTTCTTGACCGTTGTCCAGTGATCCACTCCTGGATTACTTTGGTACCTCCATGCTAAACTAATAGCAAGGCACACATCAGGTCTAGTACACAACATTGCATACATGATAGAACCTATGGCTAAGGCATAGGGAATGACTTCCATTTTCTCTCTATCTTCTGCAGTGGTCGGGCATTGAGTCTGACTCAACTTCACACCTTGTAACACAGGCAAGAACCCTTTCTTTGACTGATCCATTTTGAACTTCCTCAAAACTTTCTCAAGGTATGTGCTTTGTAAAAGTCCAATTAAGCATCTTGATCTATCTCTATAGATCTTGATGCCCAATATATAAGCAGCTTCACCAAGGTCTTTCATTGAAAAATTCTTATTCAAGTATCCTTTTATGCCATTTAGAAATTCAGTATCATTTCCGATCAACAATATGTTATCCACATATAATATCAGAAATGCTACAGAGCTCCCACTCACTTTCTTATAAATACAGGCTTCTACAAAAGTCTGTATAAAACCATATGCTTTGCTCACACTATCAAAGCATATATTCCAACTCCGAGGGCTTGCAGCAGTCCATAAATGGATTGCTGGAGCTTGCACACTTTGTTAGCACCTTTTGGATCGATAAAACCTTCTGGCTGCATCATATACAACTTTTCTTTAAGATATCCATTAAGGAATGCAGTTTTGACATCCATTTACCAAAATTCATAATCATATAATGCGGCAATTGCTAACATGATTCAGACAGACTTAAGCATCGCTACGGGTGAGAAGGTCTCATCGTAGTGAACACCTTGAACTTGTTGAAAACCTTTCGCAACAAGTCGAGCTTTGTAGACAGTAACATTACCATCAACATCAATCTTCTTCTTGAAGATCCATTTATTCTATATTGCTTGCCGATCATCGGTCAAGTCAACCAAAGTCCATACTATGTTTTCATACATGGATCCCATCTCAGATTTCATGGCCTCAAGCCATTTCGCGAAATCTGGGCTCATCATCGCTTCCTCATAGTTCATAGGTTCGTCATGGTCAAGTTACATGACCTCCAGAACAGGATTACCGTACCACACTGGTGCGGATCTTGCTCTAGTTGACCTATGAGGTTCAGTAGTAACTTGATCAGAAGTTTCATGATCATCATCATTAGCTTCCTCACTAATTGGTGTAGGAATCACTGGAACTGATTTCTGTGATGAACTACTTTCCAATAAGGGAGAAGGTACAATTACCTCATCAAGTTCTACTTTCCTCCCACTCGCTTCTTTCGAGTGAAACTCCTTCTCTAGAAAGGATCCATTCTTAGCAATGAGTATCTTGCCTTCGGATCTGTGATAGAAGGTGTACCCAACAGTTTCCTTTGGGTATCCTATGAAGACACATTTCTCCGATTTGGGTTCAAGCTTATCAGGTTGAAGCTTTTTCACATAAGCATCGCATCCCCAAACTTTAAGAAATGACAACTTGGGTTTCTTGCCAAACCACACTTCATATGGTGTTGTCTCAACGGATTTTGATGGTTCCCTATTTAATGTGAATGCAGCCGTCTCTAAAGCATAACCCCAAAACGATAGTGGTAAATCAGTAAGAGACATCATAGATCGCACCATATCTAATAAAGTGCGGTTACGACATTCGGACACACCATTACGCTGTGGTGTTCCAGGTGGCGTGAGTTGCGAAACTAATACAAAACTCATAACTCAAATATTCACCTCCACGATCAGATCGTAGAAACTTTATTTTCTTGTTACAATGATTTTCCACTTCACTCTGAAATTCTTTGAACTTTTCAAATGTTTCAGACTTATGTTTCATTAAGTAGACATACCCATATCTGCTCCAATCATTTGTGAAGGTTAGAAAATAACGATACCCGCCGCGAGCATCAACACTCATCGAACCACATACATCAGTATGTATTATTTCCAATAAGTCTGTTGCTTGCTCCACTGTTCCGGAGAACTGAGTCTTAGTCATCTTGCCCATGAGGCATGGTTCGCAAGCGTCAAGTGATTCATAATCAAGTGATTCCAAAATCCCATCAGCACGGAGTTTCTTCATGCGCTTTACACCAATATGACCTAAACGGCAGTGCCACAAATAAGTTGCACTATCATTATTAAACTTGTATATTTTGGCTTCGATACTATGAATATGTGTATCACTACTATCGAGATTCAATAAAAATAGACCACTCATCAAGGGTGCATGACCATAAAAGATATTACTCATGTAAATAGAACAACCATTATTCTCTGATTTAAATGAATAACCGTCTCACATCAAACAAGATCCAGATATAATGCTCATGCTTAACGCTGGCACCAAATAACAATTATTCAGGTCTAAAACTAATCCTGAAGGTAGATGTAGAGGTAGTGTGCTGACGGTGATCACATTGACTTTGGAACCATTTCCCAAGTGCATCATCACCTCGTCCTTAGCCAATCTTTGTTTAACCCGTAGCCCCTGTTCCGAGTTGCAAATATGATCAACAGAACCGGTATCAAATACACAGGCGCTACTACGAGCATTAGTAAGGTACACATAAATAACATGTATATCAAATATACCTTTCACTTTGCCATCCTTCTTATTCGCCAAATACTTGGGGCAGTTCTGCTTCCAGTGACCAGTCCCTTTGCAGTAGAAGCACTCAGTCTCAGGCTTAGGTCTAGACTTGGGCTTCCTCACTTGAGCAGCAACTTTCTTGCCGTTCTTCTTGAAGTTCCCCTTCTTCCCTTTGCCATTTTTCTTGAAACTAGTGGTCTTGTTAACCATCAACACTTGATGCTCCTTCTTGATTTCTACCTCCGCAGCCTTTAGCATTGCAAAGAGCTCGGGAATTGTCTTATCCATCCCTAGCATATTATAGTTCATCACAAAGCTTTTGTAGCTTGGTGGCAGTGATTGAAGAACTCTGTCAATGACACTATCATCAGGAAGATTAACTCCCAGCTGAGTCAAGTGGTTGTGGTACCCAGACATTCTGAGTATATGTTCACTGACAAAACTATTCTCCTCCATTTTGTAGCTGTAGAACTTATTGGAGACTTCATATCTCTCAATTCGGGCATTTGCTTGAAATATTAACTTCAACTCCTGGAACATCTCATATGCTCCATGATGTTCAAAACATCGTTGAAGTCCCGATTCTAAGCCGTAAAGCATGGTACACTAAACTATCGAGTAGTCATCAGCTTTGCTCTGCCAGACGTTCATAACATCTGGAGTTTCTCCCGCCACGGGCTTTGCACCTAGCGGTGCTTCCATAACATAATTCTTCTGTGCAGCAATGAGGATAATCCTCAAGTTACGGACCCAGTCCGTGTAGTTGCTACAATCATCTTTCAACTTAGCTTTCTCTAGGAACGCATTAAAATTTAAAGGAACAGTAGCTGATACGTCCATTTTGCATCATGCTTTTATATCGATATTTATTGCAGTATGGGCCATTATAACACATTATGTCAAAATACTTATGCCTATTCTCTCTTATTTTACAAGGTTTACATGAAGAGGGAGAATGCCGGCAGCTGGAATTCTAGGCTGGAAAAGGAGAAAATATTAGAGACCTATTCTACACAACTCCAAAAGTCCTGAAACTTCACGGGAGCATGTTTCAGAATATATATAAAATATTGGGCGAAGGAAGTACTAGAGGGAGGCCACCCACCATCCACGAGGGTGGGGGCGTGCCCTACCCCCCTAGGCGCGCCCCCTGCCTCGTGGGTCCTCTGGCAGCCCTCTGATGCCCATCTTCTGCTATATGAGGTCTTTCATCCGGAAAAAATCATAAGCAATCTCACGGGGTGAAAATCCACTGCCACGAGGCGGAACCTTGGCAGAACCAATCTAGGGCTCCGGCGGAGCTGTTCTGCCGAGGAAACATCCCTCCTGGAGGGGGAAATTATCACCATCGTCATCACCATCGATCCTCTCATCGGGAGCAGGTCAATCTCCATCAACATCTTCACCAGCACTATCTCATCTCAAACCCTAGTTCATCTCTTGTATCCAATCTTTGTCCCAAAGCCTTAGATTGGTACCTGTGGGTTACTAGTAGTGTTGATTACTCCTTGTAGTCGATGCTAGTTGGTTTACTTGGTGGAACATCATATGTTCAGGTCCTTTATGCATATTAATACTCCTCTATTTATGAACATGAATATGCTTTGTGAGTAGTTACGTTTGTTCCTGAGGACATGGGAAAAGTCTTGCTATAAGTAGTCATGTGAATTTGGTATTCGTTCGATATTTTGATAAGATGTATGTTGTCTCTCCTCTAGTGGTGTCATGTGAACGTCGACTACATGACACTTCACCATTGTTTGGGCCTAGAGGAAGGTATTGGGAAGTAACAAGTAGATGATGGGTTGCTAGAGTGATAGAAGCTTAAACCCTAGTTTATGAGTTGCTTCGTAAGGGGCTGATTTGGATCCATATGTTTCATGCTATGGTTAGGTTTACCTTAATACTTCTTTTGTAGTTGCGGATGCTTGCAAGAGGGGTTAATCATAAATGGGATGCTTGTCCAAGGAAGGACAGTACCCAAGCACCGGTCCACCCACATATCAAATTATCAAAGTACCAAACGCGAATCATATGAGCGTGATGAAAACTAGCTTGACGATAATTCCCATGTGTCCACGGGAGCGCTTTTCTCTATATAAGAGTTTGTCCAAGCCTGTCCTTTGCTACAAAAGGGATTGGGCATCTTGCTGCACCTTATTTACTTTTATTACTTGTCACCCATTACAAACTACCTTATCACAAAACTATCTGTTACCGATAATTTCAGTGCCTGCAGAGAATACCTTACTGAAAACTGCATATCATTTCCTTCTGCTCCTCGTTGGGTTCGACGCTCTTACTTATCGAAAGGACTACGATAGATCCCCTATACTTGTGGGTCATCAAGACTCTTTTCTGGTGCCGTTGCCGGGGAGTGAAGCGCCTTTTGTAGGTGGGATTTGGTAAGGAAAATTTTATATAGTGTGCTAAAATTTACTGTCACTTGTTACTATGGAACATAATCCTTTGAGGGGCTTGTTCGGGGTATCTTCACCCTGACCAGTAGAGCAAAGAGTTCCCCTCAACCTACTGAACGTACTAAACCTACTGAAAATGTTTATTGTGACATCCCTTCGGGTATGATAGAGAAACTGCTAGCTAATCCTTTCACAGGTGATGGAACATTACATCCCGATTTGCACATAATCTATGTGGATGAAGTTTGTGAATTATTTAAGCTTGCAGGTATGCCTAAGGATGTTATCAAGAAGAAGGCCTTCCCTTTATCTTTGAAGGGAAAGGCATTGACATGGTTTAGGATATGTGATGATATGGGATCATGGAACTACAACCGATTGAAATTGGAATTCCATCAGAAGTTTTATCCTATGCATCTTGTTCATCGTGATCGTAATTATATATATAATTTTTGGTCTCGCGGAGGAGAAAGCATTGCTCAAGCTTGGGGGAGGCTTAAGTCAATGTTATATTCATGCCCCAATCATGATCTCTCAAGAGAAATTATTATTCAAAAAAATTATGCCCGGCTTTCTCTCAATAATCGCTCCATGCTCGATACTTCTTGTAATGGTTCTTTTATGATGAAGACTATTGAATTCAAATGGGATGTATTGGAAAAAATTAAACGCAACTCTGAAGATTGGGACCTCGACAAAGGTAAGGAGTCAGGTATAACCCCAAAGTTCGATTGTGTTAAAAAATTTATGGATACCGATGCCTTTCATGAATTTAGCACTAAATATGGACTTGACTCTGAGATAGTAGCTTCTTTCTGTGAATCCTTTGCTACTCATGTTGATCTCCCTAAGGAGAAGTGGTTTAAATATAATCCTCCCATTGAAGTAAAATTAGTTGCACCTATTAAATTTGAAGAAAATACTATCACTTATAATGTTGATCCTGTTGTTCCTACCGCATATATTGAGAAACCACCTTTCCCTGTTAGAATAAAGGATCATGCTAAAGCTTCAGCTGTTGTTTGTAAGAGTAATACTAGAACACCTATACCCTCTGAGCAAATTAAAGTTGAACCTAGTATTGCTATGGTTAAAGATCTCTTGGCCAATAATATTGATGGGCATGTTATTTACTTTTGCGATGAAGCTGTTAGAATTGCTAGGCCCGATACTAAAAATAAACATAGACCTGTTGTAGGCATGCCTTTTATTTCTGTTAAAATAGGAGATCATTTCTATCATGGCTTATGTGATATGGGTGCTAGTGCAAGTGCAATACCTCATTCCTTATACAAAGAAATTATGCATGATATTGCACCTGCTGAGATAGAGGAAATTGATGTTACAATTAGGCTTGCCAATAGAGACACTATTTCACCAGTTGGGATTGTTATAGATGTTGAAGTCTTGTGTGGGAAAGTTAAATATCCTGCTGATTTTCTTGTTCTTGGTTCCCCACAAGATGACTTTTGTCCCATTATATTTGGTAGATCCTTCTTGAATACTGTTAATGCTAGGATAGACTGCCAAAAGGATGTTGTTACTATTGGTTTATGGGATATGTCTCATGAGTTTAATTTTGCTAAATTTCATAGACAACCCCATGATAAAGAATTGCCTAGTAAATATGAAATTATTGGTCTTGCTTCTATTACCGTACCTCCTAATGATCCTTTAGAACAATATTTGCTAGACCATGAAAATGATATGTTTATGAATGAAAGAAGGGAAATAGATGAACTATTCTTTAAGCATGGACCTATTTTGAAACACAATTTGCCTGTTGAAATTCCAGGGGATCCTCCTCCACCCAAGGGTGATCCCGTGTTTGAGCTTAAACCTTTACCTGATACTCTTAAATATGCCTATCTTGATGATAAAAAGATTTATCTTGTTATTATTAGTGCTAACCTTTCAGAGCATGAAGAAAAGAAATTATTGAAAACTCTGAAGAAGCACCGTGCTGCTATTGGATATACTCTTGATGATCTTAAGGGCATTAGTCCCACTCTATGCCAGCACAAAATAAAATTGGAGAAAGACGCGAAACCGGTTGTTGATCACCAATGACGGTTAAATCCTAAGATGAAAGAAGTGGTAAGAAAAGAAATACTAAAGCTTCTGGAGGCAGGTATAATTTATCCCATTGCTGATAGTCAGTGGGTAAGTCATGTCCATTGTGTCCCTAAGAAGGGAGGTATTACTGTTGTTCCTAATGATAAAGATGAATTGATCCCACAAACAATTGTTACATGTTATAGACTGGTAATTGATTTCCGCAAATTAAATAAAGCTACTAAAAAGGATCATTACCCTTTACCTTTTATTGATTAAATGCTAGAAAGATTATCCAAACATACACATTTTTGCTTTCTAGATGGTTATTCGGGTTTCTCTCAAATACCTGTGTCGAAAGAGGATCAAGAAAAGACAACTTTTACTTGCCCTTTCCGTACCTTTGCTTATAGAGATATGCCTTTTGGTTTATGCAATGCACCTGCTACCTTTCAAACATGTATGACTGCTATATTCTATGACTTTTGTGAAAAGATTGTTGAGGTATTCATGGATGATTTTTTCGTATATGGAACTTCTTTTGATGATTGCTTAAGCAACCTTGATCGAGTTTTGCAGAGATGTGAAGAAACTAATCTTGTCTTGAATTGGGAGAAGTGCCACTTTATGGTTAATGAAGGTATTGTCTTGGGGCATAAAATTTCTGAAAGTGGTATTGAAGTTGATAAAGCTAAGGTTGATGTTATTGAAAAGATGCCGTGTCCTAGGGACATTAAATGTATAAGAAGTTTCCTTGGTCATGCTGGTTTTTATAGGAGGTTCATTAAGGACTTCTCTAAAATTTCTAGGCCTCTGACTAATCTCTTACAAAAAGATGTTCCTTTTGTCTTTGATGATGATTGTGTAGAAGCATTTGAAATACTTAAGAAAGCCTTGATCTCTGCACCTATTGTTCAGCCACCTGATTGGAATTTACCCTTTGAAATTATGTGTGATGCTAGTGATTATGTTGTAGGTGTTATTCTAGGATAAAGGGTTGATAAGAAATTAAATGTTATCCAATATGCTAGTAAAACACTAGACAATTCCCAAATAAATTATGCTACTACTGAAAAATAATTTTTAGTAGTTGTATTTGCTTGTGATAAGTTTAGACCTTATATTGTTGATTCTAAAGTAACTGTTCACACCGATCATGCTGCTATTAATTATCTTGTGGAAAAGAAAGATGCTAAACCTAGACTTATTATATGGGTTCTCTTGCTACAAGAATTTGATTTACATATTATTGATAGAAAGGGAGCTGAGAACCCTGTTGCAGACAACTTGTCTAGGTTAGAGAATGTTCTTAATGACCCACTACCTATTGATGATAGCTTTCTGGATGAACAATTAGCTGTCATAAATGCTTCTCGTACTGCTCCATGGTATGTTGATTATGCTAATTACATTGTTGCTAAATTTATACCACCTAGTTTCACATACCAGCAAAAGAACAAGTTTTTCTATGATTTAAGACATTACTTCTGGGATGACCCACACCTTTATAAAGAAGGGGTAGATGGTGTTATTAGACGTTGTGTACCTGAGCATGAACAAGAATAGATCCTACGCAAGTGTCAATCCGAGGCTTATGGAGGACACCATGCTGGAGATAGAACTGCACATAAGGTATTGCAATCCGGTTTTATTGGCCTACTCTCTTCAAAGATGTCCGTATGTTTGTCTTGTCTTGTGATGAATGTCAAAGAATTGGTAATATTAGTAGACATCAAGAAATGCCTATGAATTATTCACTTGTTATTGAACCATTTGATGTTTGGGGCTTTGATTATATGGGACGGTTTCCTTCCTCCAATGGGTATACACATATTTTAGTTTCTATTGATTATGTTACTAAGTGGGTAGAAGCTATTCCAACTAGTAGTGCTGATCATAACACCTCTATTAAGATGCTTAAAGAAGTTATTTTCCGAGGTTTGGAGTCCCTAGATACTTAATGACTGGTGGTGGTTCACATTTTATTCATGGTGATTTTTGTAAGATGCTTGCTAAGTATGATGTTAATCATAGAATTGCATATCCATATCATCCACAGTCTAGTGGTCAAGTATAACTGAGTAATAGAGAGCTTAAACTAATTTTGCAAAAGACTGTTAACAGATCTAGAAAGAATTGGTCAAAGAAACTTGATGATGAATTATGGGCTTATAGAACTGCATGTAAAAATCCTATGGGTATGTCTCCATATAAAATGGTTTATGGAAAAGCTTGTCACTTACCTCTCGAACTAGAACATAAGGCATATTGGGCCATTAAAGATCTCAATTATGATTTCAAACTTGCCGGTGGGAAGAGGATTTTTGACATTAGCTCACTTGATGAATGGAGAACCCAAGCCTATGAGAATGCTAAACTGTTTAAAGAAGAAGTTAAAAGATGGCATGAGAAAAGGATACAAAAACGTGAATTTAATGTAGGTGATTATGTATTGTTATACAACTCTCGTTTAAAAAATTTTGTAGGAAAACTTCTCTCTAAATGGGAAGGTCCTTACGTTATCGAGGAGGTCTATCGTTCCGGTGCCATAAAAATCACCAACTTCAAAGGCACAAATCCGAGGGTGGTGAACGGTCAAAGAATCAAACATTATATCTCAGGTAATCCCATAAATGTTGAAAATAATGTTATTGAAACCATAACCCCATAGGAATACATAAGGAACACTTTCCATAACGTTTCAGACTTCGAAAAGGAAGAAGTATGTGGTACGGTAAGCAAACCGACTCCAAAACAGTTCTAATAGCAATTTTCTCCATTTTGGAATATTTTTAAAAAATAGGAAAATAAGAAGTAGTCCAGGCAGGACACGAGGCGTCCACGAGGGTGGAGGGCACGCCCCCTGCCTCGTGTGCTCTCCGGACTCCATTTTCTTGCACGATACTTCTTTTGGTCGGTAAAAATTCATTATATAATCTCCCGAAGGTTTTAACCACCGTATCACACAAATATCTTCTATCTTTGTTTCGAGCTGCTTTTCTGACAGACCTAGATCGCCATGCAGTCTTCAAGTGCCCCCAAGGACAAGTTCTTCGAGAAGGTCATCCACCCCTACCTTGCGGAAATGCTGCAACACCCTCAAACCATTGAGATGCATGAGGGGTTCCTGCACATCCATGATGTTGAGGGACTAAGGAGGACCGGAAGCTTGGAGACAAGACTTGAAGCAATGGAGCAACAAGTTTTCAAGTGCCAGGAGATGGTGGAACGTGGACTCGACACCAACCACATAATGATCATGGAGTTCACCAACACCGCTAAGCTAGATGCCAGAAACATCGGAGAGACCATCTTCAAGCTTCATGAGAAAATCGAGCGTCTCCAAGCCCAGATCTATGACCTGCAAACCACAACTTTGTGTATGAATATAGATTCAAGAGGATGAGTTTGGCTGCAGATTCGAGGATCCCGGAGACTCGATCATCCTTCTATGATGGTGAGCCTGTGCCTTGGAGGATGTACGACAAGCCTACATCATTAACAAGTCCATCATCACCACCTCCAAGGAAGGAGACATAAACACATGGGTATGGGCACTCCCCTTGGCAACTGCCAAGCTTGTGGAAGTGCCCCGATATCGTATCACCATCACACTCTTATATTTACCATTTTTCTTAGTTTGATCCTTTTGATGATACCTTGATCTAGTAGAATAAAGTTATAGTATGATCTAGTTTTGAGTTTTGCTTTATGATCCTTCTATGTAATCGAGTCCGTGAGCTATATATAATAAAGATTAGTGTTGAGTCAAGGGCTTGATTATCTTGCTATGATCTTGAGGGTATAAAAGTAAAAGGATAGAGAAAGAATAAAAAGAAATAAAGAGATCATATGGATCTTATGGAGAGTAATGACTTCACATGTAAAGAGTATGATGAATAAAAATTGTTGGGAGTTGACAAGCATAGTTTTGGTCATCATTGCAATTAATAGGAAGTAATAAAGAAAGAGAGGTTCTCACATATAAATATACTATCTTGGACATCTTTTATGATTGTGAGCACTCATTAAAATATGACACGCTAAAAAGTTGATGTTGGACAAGGAAGACAATGTAATGGGTTATGTTTTCTTACATCCAAAATAAATTATATTGGCATGGATCATCCAACATGTTGAGCTTGCCTTTCCCTCTCATGCTAGAAAAATTCTTTGCACCAAGTAAAGATACTACTTGTGCTTCCAAATATCCTTAAACCTAGTTTTGCCATGAGAGTCCACCATATCCACCTATGGATTGAGTAAGATCCTTCAAGTAAGTTGTCATTGTTGCAAGCAATAAAAATTGCTCTCTAAATATGTATGATTTATTAGTGTGGAGAAAATAAGCTTTATACGATCTTTTGATGTGGAAGAAATAAAAGCGACGGACTGCTTAATAAAGGTCCATATCACAAGTGGCAATATAAAGTGATGTTCTTTCGAATTAAGATTTTGTGCATCCAACCATAAAAGCACATGACAACCTCTGCTTCCCTCTGTGAAGGGCCTATCTTTTATTCTTGTCTTATACTTCACACAAGAGTCATGGTGATCTTCACCTTTCCTTTTTACATTTTATCCTTTGGCAAGCACAATGTGTTGGAAAGATCCTGATATATATAGCTAATTGGATGTGAGTTTTCATGAACTATTATTGTTGACATTACCCTTGAGGTAAAAGGTTGGGAGGCAAAACTATAAACCCCTATCTTTCTCTGTGTCCGATTGAAACTTCATACCCATAAATATTACGTGTGTTAGCAATTGTGAAAGACTAAATGATAGTTGAGTATGTGGACTTGCTGAAAAGCTCTTATATTCACTCTTTCTGATGTTATGATAAATTGCAATTGCTTCAATGACTGAGATTATAGTTTGTTAGTTTTGAATGAAGTTTCTGATTCATACTTGAAATTGTGAATGAATTGTTACTTTAGCATAAGAAATCATATGACAATATATATATATATATATATATATGTTGCTGTTATAAGAATGATCATGATGCCCTCATGTCAGTATTTTATTTTATCGACACCTCTATCTCTAAACATGTGGACATATTTTTCGATTTCGGCTTGCGCTTGAGGACAGGAGAGGTCTAAGCTTGGGGGAGTTGATACGTCCATGTTGCATCATGCTTTTATATCGATATTTATTGCAGTATGGGCTGTAATTACACATTATGTCACAATACTTATGCCAATTCTCTCCTATTTTATGAGGTTTACATGAAGAGGGAGAATGCCGGCAGTTGGAATTCTGGGCTGGAAAAGGAGCAAATATTAGAGACCTATTCTGCACAACTCCAAAAGTCCTGAAACTTCACAGGAGCACGTTCCAGAATATATAAAAAATATTGGGCGAAGGAAGTACCAGAGGGGGGCACCCACCATCCATGAGGGTGGGGGCCTGCCCTACCCCCCTGGGCGCGCCCCCTACCTCGTGGGCCCTCTGGCAGCCCTCTGATACCCATCTTCTGCTATATGAGGTCTATCGTCTGGAAAAAAATCATAAGCAAGCTCACGGGACGAAACTCCGCCGCCACGAGGCGGAACCTTGGCGGAACCAATCTAGGGCTCCAGCGGAGCTGTTCTGCCGGGGAAACTTCCTTCTGGGAGGGAGAAATCATCACCATTGTCATCACATCGATACTCTCATTCGGATAGGGTCAATCTCCATCAACATCTTCACTAGCACCATCTCATCTCAAACCCTAGTTCATCTCTTGTATCCAATCTTTGTCCCAAAGCCTCAGATTGGTACCTGTGGGTTACTAGTAGTGTTGATTACTCCTTGTAGTTGATGCTAGTTGGTTTACTTGGTGGAAGATCATATGTTCAGATCCTTTATGCATATTAATACCCCTCTGATTATGAACATGAATATTCTTTGTGAGTAGTTACGTTTGTTCCTGAGGACATGGGAGAAGTCTTGCTATAAGTAGTCATGTGAATTTGGTATTCGTTCGATATTTTGATAAGATGTATGTTGTCTCTCCTCTAGTGGTGTCATGTGAACGTCGACTACATGACACTTCACCATTGTTTGGGCCTAGAGGAAGGTATTGGGAAGTAACAAGTAGATGATGGGTTGCTAGAGTGATAGAAGCTTAAACCCTAGTTTATGAGTTGCTTCGTAAGGGGCTGATTTGGATCCATATGTTTCATGCTATGGTTAGGTTTACCTTAATACTTCTTTTGTAGTTGCGGATGCTTGCAAGAGGGGTTAATCATAAGTTTGATGCTTGTCCAAGGAAGGACAGTACCCAAGCACCAGTCCACCCACATATCAAATTATCAAAGTACCAAATGCGAATCATATGAGCGTGGTGAAAAATAGCTTGACGATAATTCCCATGTGTCCTCGGGAGCGCTTTTCTTTATATAGGAGTTTGTCCAGGCTTGCCCTTTGCTACAAAAAGGATTGGGCCATCTTGCGGCACCTTATTTACTTCTATTACTTGTCACCCGTTACAAACTACCTTATCACAAAACTATCTGTTACCGATAATTTCAGTGCTTGCAGAGAATACCTTACTGAAAACTGCTTATCATTTCCTTCTGCTCCTCATTGGGTTTGACACCCTTACTTATCAAAAGGACTACCATAGATCCCCTATACTTGTGGGTCATCAGTAGCACGAGTCATTTATCTACAACAACATAGACATGCAAAATACTATCAGGTACTAAGTTCATGATAAATTAAAGTTCAATCAATCATATTACTTAAGAACTCCCACCTAGATAGACATCTCTCTAGTCATCTAAATGATCACGTGATCCATATCAACTAAACCATGTCCGATCATCACGTGAGATGGAGTAGTTTTCAATGGTGAACATCCCTATGTTGATCATATCTACTATATGATTCACGCTTGACCTTTCGGTCTCAGTGTTCCAAGGCAATATCTGCATATGCTAGGCTCGTCAAGTTTAACATGAGTATTCTGTGTGTGAAAAATTTTCTTGCACCCGTTGTATGTGAACGTAGAGCTTATCACACCCGATCATCACGTGGTTTCTCGGCACGATGAATTGTAGCAACGGTGCATACTCAAGAAGAACACTTATACCTTGAAATTTAGTGAGAGATCATATTATAATGCTACCGCCATACTAAGCAAAATAAGATGCATAAAGGATAAACATCACATGCAATCAAATAAGTGATACGATATGGCCATCATCTTGTGCCTTTGATCTCCATCTCCAAAGCACCATCATGATCACCATCGTCACCAGCTTGACACCTTGATCTCCATCGAAGCATCGTTGTTGTCTCGCCAACTATTGCTTCTACGACTATCGCTACCGCTTAGTGATAAAGTAAAACAATTACATGGTTATTGCTTTTCATACAATAAAGAGACAACCATATGGCTCCTGCCAGTTGCCGATAATTGTTATAAAACATGATCATCTCATACAAGAATTTATATATCATCATGTCTTGACCATATCACATCATAGCAAGCCCAGCAAAAACAAGTTAGACGTCCTCTACTTTGTTGTTGCAAGTTTTACGTGGCTGCTACGGGCTTCCTGCAAGAACCATTCTTACCTACGCATCAAAACCGCAATGATTTTTCATTAAGTGTGTTGTTTTAACCTTCGACAAGGACCGGGCGTAGTCAAACTTGATTCAACTAAAGCTGGAGAAACAGACACCCACTAGCCACCTGTGTGTGAAGCACGTCGGTAGAACCAGTCTCATGAACGTGGTCATGTAATGTCGGTCTAGGCCGCTTCATCCAACAATACCACCGAATCAAAGTAAGACATTACTGGTAAGCAGTATGACTATTATCACCCACAACTCTTTGTGTTCTACTCGTGCATATAACATCTACGCATAAACCTGGCTCGGATGCCACTGTTGGGGAACGCAGTCACTACAAGAAATATGTCAACTAGTGACCTTCTGTCAGTGACCCTGGAAGAATTGGTCATAGATCTATGACCATTTCAGACCAATTGGTCAAAAGCTGTTCGGGGGGCTCCAAACCCTAAACTATAACGACCATTTTGGTCAGAAAGGCCGTAATTTCCTTACACGAAATGGTCATAAAGCAGGTAGCACAGGTCCGCTGCCTTATTTCTAGCTGATCATGACTAATATAGATGGTCATAACCTTGTAAATTGTGGTGGGTTGCTATGACTAGGCGCCACCTCATCAGTTTTGCCTATGTGTCATGTCCATGTGGCAGTTTTTGCCCTAGGTTGTGAAGCAACCTATATTTATGTCATTCCCAAAATTCCCAAAAAAATTCTCATAAATTCTTTGGGTCATATCTTCGTCAAATATGTAAAAAACCTTCCTTGCCTAGTTCAAAAATAATTCAATAATATTCATTTTCCTACTCTGTTCAGAAAAACACTTTGTGAAGGAAGTACCACTTTGGCATGTCCAAATGGTATCCATTTTCTACAGTGCTTTCCTATGCCCAAATAACCATCCTCCACCAAATACCAGCTCAATCCATTCATTATTTTGAGCCAAAACTCACACCCATTAGCCATGTGCATTTCCCGTACCACTAATCAAACACTTGGCTGCTTATTCATGTTTGAGCATCGATCGATCTCCTCGTGAGAATCTTATGTTGTGATTTTCTTTCTAGCACCTACCTGGGGAGTGCCCAACCCACTAGACATGCCTAGGCCACCCAGAACACATGGCAACGCCACGGTCACGCGGTGACCACGCGACGGGCATGCGAGTTCACGCGCTCTAGAGTTGGGGCCCTCGGCCACCGTCCTAACCTCGACGTATCGCCACCAAACCATGTATTTATGATTAAATAGGTACTTATGTAACTAGAAATGATTTTTGGAAAAAATAAATAGCAAACTATGAGGCACCTGCAGTTCAAATTTGACCCGCTTCCCACTAAATCGGCGGGAATTTGTCTTTTTCACCAGAGGTGGATCAAAACTTTTGACACCCAACCATTTTGTCAATTGTGCATTAAATATGGCCTAGTATTTTAGAAAATTGATTTGGTCCAATTTTGCAACAAATATATGGTAGGTCCTTCATAAAAAACTCGTTTCAGGCACTCAAAAAATGGAAAATGAATTTTCCGTGCAAAGAAAATGAAAACTCCCTTAGGCAACATTGTTTGGAATTCCAAGATGCACCCTTGTGCACAATATGAGATCATTTGAGAAAACTATGCCATGAATGTGGCCATAAGATTGATCATTTGGCTTGAAAGCCATGAATCTTCACGCATGATAGCTCATTTTTGAGAACACTTTTTTAAAATAATTTCCGTATTACAAGTTTATTATTTTTCTTGGAAACTTGGTCACATATGATGACACAATCCGAAGGTTTTCCAATTTTTTGATTTTTTTTTGAATTTTTAATGCCCGTTTCAAAATGCGGTCAAAACGGAAGGAATGACCATTCCTAGCTAGTGGTTGAATCTTGGAATTTTTTTGGTGTTTCTCCGATTAAATAGGTACTTATGTACCTAGAAATGATTTTTGAAAATAATAATAAGCAAACTACGAGGCAACTGCAGTTGAAATTTTACCCGCTTCCAACTGAATCGGTGAAATTTTTCTTTTTCACGAGAGGTGGATCAAAAACTTTTTACACCCAACCACTTGGTCAATTGTGCATTAAATATGTCCTAGTATTTTAGAAAATTGATTAGGTCCAATTTTGCAATAAATATATGGTAGGTCCTCCACAAAAAAACCTCTTTTCAGGCACTCGAAAAATGGAAAATGAATTTTCCCTGCAAAGAAAATGAAAACTCCCTTAGGAAACATTGTTTGGAATTCCAAGATGCACCATTGTGCACAATATGAGATCATTTGAATAAACTATGCCATGAATGTGGCCATAAGATTGATCATTTGGCTTGAAAGCCATGAATCTTCACACATGATAGCTGATTTCTGAGAACACTTTTTTAAAATAATTGACGTATTACAAGTTTATTATTTTTCCTGGAAACTTGGTCACATATCATGACACAATGCGAAGGTTTTCCCATTTTTTATTTTTTATTTTTGAATTGTTTATGCCCGTTTCAAAATGCGGTCAAAACGGCGGGCTTGACCGTTCCTAGCTAGTGGTTGAATCTTGGAAAACTTTTGATGTGTCTCTGATTAAATAGATACTTATGTACCTATAAATGATTTTTGGAAAAATAAAAAGCAAACTACGATGCAGTTGCACTTCAAATTTGACCCGCTTCCTGCTGAATCGACAGAAATTTGTCTTTTTTCACGAGAGGTGGATCAAATATTTTGACACCAAACCATTTGGTCAATTGTGCATTAAATATGGCCTAGTATTTTAGAAAAATGATTTGGTACAATTTTGGAAAAAATATTTGTTAGGTTCTTCACAGAAAACCCTTTTTATGCATTCGGAAAATGAAAAATGAATTTTTTGTGCAAAGAAAATGAAACCCCCCAAATCAACATTGTTTGTCATCCCAAGATACACACATGTGCACTATATTGATTCATTTTAATAAATTATAAGGCTGTGTTTGATAGTAAAGTACTAAAAACCAAAGTATTAAAAACCATAGTATTCTTTAAAACCATGGTATTTGGAAAACCTGTAGCATTCTTTAAATACGTAGAAAATGCAGAGGTATCAAAGAGGGCCTAAGTGGTTAATATGTTGAATGTTTGCCTTGAATAAGAGGATAAAAACTATAAGAAAAAACAACATATTTTTTACATAGCCTTAATTCTGATTGGTGGAATCAGCTAAGGCATGGATCGATGATATGGCGTACATCCGTCCATCCACCCGTCCATCCAACCATCCCGAGCCAGCCACCCCACGACCCCAGACCAACCGTGACCTAACCTATCCATTCCTTTCCCACACCACGATCTCTCCTCTCCTCTCCTCCACATCCACCGCACCCACCCACCCATCCCCCGGCGCCGCCTACCTCCACTTCACCGGCGACCTCCGCCATCTGCCCCCGATCCTCTCCACCTCCCCTCACCTTCTATGCCACAGTGGGGCCCCTAGATCGAGTAGGCGGGCGCCGTCAGATCCGCCATGCCCACAGCTCTCTCGGCTCCACCCCAAACCCTACCCACAACCGCCGCCGTGCTCCATCACCAGCGACCTTGCCACCGCCCCTATCCCCTCGCCCTATCTCAATACCCGCGACGCCGAGCCGGACGAGAGGAGCCACCGCCCCGCAGCACGCTCGCACCAGTACGTACAGGCGGTGCCCCCGTCGGATCTGAACAAGAAAACCGAGTGGTTCATGTACCTGGCATTCCTAGATCCATCCGCCCCACCCTCTGCTCACCCTATCTCCCTCGGTGTTGGGGCATCTAGATAGCGCAGGTCAGGTGCTGGCGCTCCATGATCTCCATGCGATGCGCCGGTGAGGCGATGGTGATGCTCGTGGTGGACGCCTCCGCCGTCTTCCACCGACACACAGCCGCGCCCTCCGACGCCGCTCTTCCACGCGATGAGAGGCTTGGGTGCCGCTCGGCTGGGATAGAACCCCGCGCTTGACGATGCCATGGACATGGAGGTCTTCAAGGTACCCTCTTCCTCTCCTTCTCTGTCCCTCACCTCCAATACTTGCCACTGAGCTCGTGACAACGCCATGGCTCACTTGGGCCCTCTGATGCTTGCTCGCTACGGTCTCTCGATGAACACAGTTGCTTACTCATAAAATCCCTAATTCCTAGGGTTTACTCTTGCTGTTCTACATACAGTCATGTACCACTATCATACTCCAGGCTTGCTTAGAATTGTAATTCCACGCTTAGAAGCATGACACCATCGAGTCACAGGGACATCTCAACTTCTGAACGAAAAAAATATTATTGTTTGCTGCATTGCATATACCATTACAGTTCTTGATTGAGTTTTTGACTTGCGTAATTCCGTCATCAGGGGAAGCTGATACCCACACAGCCAGCTCGTGCTCATTGTGTTTGACTTCCAGCTCGTGCTCTACTGCGACGAGTACCGATGCCCACACAGGTATGACATGTGTGCCACCCATGACCTTGCACCGGTGGTATGTGCATGAGTGCGCGCGCTTGCTGCAATGTCGGGTGCGGTGGTGTGCTGCAACCTTGCGATGGGGGCGGCCAGGTGGTGTGTGGCTGTGTGTGTGGCGATATATGGAGCTCCGGAGATTCCTATTGGATTGCTGAGACTTGGTCTTGGTTCTGCCGTTGGCGTGTTGTCTTTGCTCTAATCTGGTTAAAACTGTGTGATTAGATTAGTAGCATCAAATCTTTATCTGGAAAAAGAATACTATCAAGTCCTTAGCTAGCTAGCTAACTAGTACAAGCTGCAACCCAATAGGAACAGTAGCTTTCATGCACACATCTAGCTAGCTAATTAGTAATTACACTACTAGTATTCAGAAACAACTTCACTTTGAAACTCTGAATCACTTCTCCCTGACAGACACTTCACCAAAATGTATCATGTTCCAAACTCTTATTTGTATCATTATTTGCCGAATGTTATTTTATTATTTTTGTTTAACTAATCTTGTCTGAATCATCCCTCTTCTGTAGGTCTTTATGATGCTTTGGAACTAAGGGACGGTGGATCTGACTACTTGGGAAAGGGTGTTTCCAAGGTTCCATTTGAGCGAATTTTATATTAGCGTGAATAACGAATTCCCGGGCTACAGTCTTCAGTAATTCTGTTACCTAGTTAGTGTTAGTGTAGTCTACCGTCGCTCACATCTTTTGGTCTAACATATCTGCAGTGTTACTTATGCATGATACCTTGCTGCTCTGTTGCCCTGACATTTCTGCATGGTTGTTTTGCACTACTGGCCTAATTAAACAAGATAAATATGTATTCTTCTTTGAGATAGAAATTCCATGCATGTTTATGAGGCACAAATTCTTTGAGATAACCATAACTATACTTCAAAAGTAAACATTATCAATTCAAATAACCAGCTTACTGATGTAGGAGTAGTAGAAACTCCATGGTTTCCTGATTGCTGAACATGGGAGATGTACCTTTTGCAATATTCATTTCTAAGATTAATTTGGTATCCCAGGTCCTGCAGCACTATCTTCTTTGTTCCTGACTATAGAAATGTCCATGTGTACTAGTAGCATCTAAACCATGCAAACTAAATCATTAGGCACACTGTACTGCATACACTAGTTAATGTTCTGTCTTTTTGAGAACATTTTGTATCTGTTGTCTAGTTCTATCCGATGATACTCGATTAGGGCCCCATGTGTTTGAACAACTAGTCAAGTAACATGGGTCCCCACTGGTGATACAGCGTCAAGTTTGGAAGCAGCTGGAGTGAATGTGAGAAAAGTTGAACAGCTTACACATTTTCCTCTGCTCTGCTTCAAGTCAGTTTGAATTTGAATGGTTCATCGTGTGTAGGTGTGATCTGAATTCTGAATGGGTCTTTTGGCAGGTACTGGCGGAGGCCGGGAGCGCCAAGGTGGTGGCGTTCGATGAGATCGACCTTAGTGCTTGCTGCTAACATGTGGAGGAGAAAGCCACAGGAATCACCATCTCAACGGTCCGGCCTTAGTGCTTTCTGCTGACATTTTCCTGCTATTGTTCTGCTAGACATTCTGCTGACATTCTGCTGACATTTCTGTTTTAATTTTTTTGTCATAGAATAGTTTTGTTTGGCACTTACTGTTCCCGGGATGTAACATGTGTTTGAACAACTAGTCAAGTAACATGGGTCCCCACTGGTGATACAGCGTCAAGTTTGGAAGCAGCTGGAGTGAATGTGAGAAAAGTTGAACAGCTTACACATTTTCCTCTGCTCTGCTTCAAGTCAGTTTGAATTTGAATGGTTCATCATGTGTAGGTGTGATCTGAATTCTGAATGGGTCTTTTGGCAGGTACTGGCGGAGGCCGGGAGCGCCAAGGTGGTGGCGTTCGACGAGATCGACCTTAGTGCTTGCTGCTAACATGTGGAGGAGAAAGCCACAGGAATCACCATCTCAACGGTCCGGCCTTAGTGCTTTCTGCTGACATTTTCCTGCTATTGTTCTGCTAGACATTCTGCTGACATTCTGCTGACATTTCTGTTTTAATTTTTTTGTCATAGAATAGTTTTGTTTGGCACTTACTGTTCCCGGGATGTAAAGATATGTATTGCTGGAATGAACGCTTGTAATATAATAACATTGCATGTTGCTTTGAAGATGTATCAGAACTGGGCTAGGCCCAAGATAGCTTGTGGTGTGATGAGTTGTAATGTCTATGGCATAGTAAATTTTTTTTGGATTTGATTAATTTTTTCGGAGCTGGGCTAGGCCCAAGTTATATTGGACAATTATTTTTGAAGGAAAAACATGAGAGGCCCAGCAAAGAAATGGCCCAGAAAAATATATGATCAAAAAGAAAATTTGTTGTTAAAGGGGCCACGCAAAGAAATCAATAAGGCTGAATTGTTGGGCCAGACCCACGTAGCTAATAAAAGCACAGGAAAAAAATACATTAAAAAGGCTGAATTGTTGGGCTAGGCCCATGTAGAAAATCGAATTGGGCCGGGCTGATTCTTGTGCCACATCAGATTGCCACGTCGGATGCCTACGTGGCCTAGGGAGGCTGCTAGTGACCAAAAAAAATAGTAGGCATATTTTGGTCGTAAACATCTACGACCTTATCACAGAGAAGGTCATTAATTTCAGTTTACGACCGCCAGCTTTTGAGCTTCTGTTTTTGGTCACAAAAAGGTCGCAAATGAAAAACAATGACCTTTGAGTGACCAATAGTCAAGGTCACAAGTAGACATATTTCTTGTAGTGAGTGTTTCAAAAAATTTACCTACGATCACGCAAGATCTATCTAGGAGATGCATATCAACGAGCGGGGAGAGTGTGTCCATGTACCCTCGTAGACCGAAAGCGGAAGTGTTTAGTAACGTGGTTGATGTAGTCGAACGTCTTCGTGATCCAACCAATCCAAGTGCCAAATGTATGGCACCACCGCGCTTAGCACACATTCAGCTTGATGACGTCCCTCGAACTCTTGATCTAGTTGAGGCCAAGGGAGAATTCCGTCAGCACGACGGCGTGGCGACGGTGATGATGAAGTTTACCGGCGTAGGGCTTCGCCTAAGCACAACAACGATATGACCGAGGTGTGTAACTGTGGAGGAGGGGACCGCACACGGCTAAGAGAAACTTTGGTGTGCCTTTGGGGTGACCCCCTTCCACGTATATAAAGGAGGGGGGAGGAGGAGGCCGGCCAAGGTGTGGCGCGCCAAGGGGGGAGTCCTACTTGGACTCTCGGTCCAAGTAGGATTCGCCCCCCTTTCCTATTCCAAGAACGAGAAGGGGGACAGAGAGGGAGGAGAAGAAGGAAAGCCCCCCCCCAACCCTAGTCCAATTCGGATTGGGCTTGGGGGCGCGTCTCCACCTAGCTGCGGCCTATCCTCTCTTCCACTAGGGCCCATGAAGGCCCATTAACCCCCCTGTACTCCGTAAAATGCCCCAACCTATCCAAAACCATTTGTGTCCAAACATAACCTTCCAATATATCAATCTTTATGTATCGACCATTCTAAGACTACTCATCATGTCTGTGATCTCATCCGGGACTCCGAACAAACTTCGGTACATCAAATCATATAACTCATAATACAAATCGTCATTGAACGTTAAGCGTGCGGACCCTACGGGTTTGAGAACTATGTAGACATGACCGAGACACATCTCCGGTCAATAACCAATAGCGGAACCTAGATACTCATATTGGCTCCTAGATATTCTATGAAGATCTTTATCGGTCAAACCGCACAACAACATACGTTGTTCGCTTTGTCATCGGTATGTTACTTGCCCGAGATTCGATCGTCGGTATCATCATACCTAGTTCAATCTCATCACCAGAAAGTCTCTTTACTCGTTCCGTAATGCATCATCCCGTGACTAACTCATTAGTCACAAGTCACAATGCTTGCAAGGCTCGAAGTGATGTGCATTACCGAGAGGGCCCAGAGATGCCTCTCTGATACATTGAGTGACAAATCCTAATCTGGATCTATGCCAACTCAACAAACACCATTGGAGACACCTGTAGAGCATCTTTATAATCACCCAGTTGCGTTGTGACATTTGATAGCACACAAGGTGTTCCTCTGGTACTCGGGAGTTGCATAATCTCATAGTATGAGGAACATGTATAAGTCATGAAGAAAGCAATAGCAGAAAAACTAAACGATCATTATGCTAAGCTAACAGATGGGTCTTGTCGATCACATCATTCTCCAATGATGTGATCCCGTTCATCAAATGACAACACATGTCTATGGCTAGGAAACTTAACCATCTTTGAATAACGAGCTAGTCATGTAGAGGCACACTAGGGACACTCTGTTTGCCTATGTATCCACACATGTACTAAGTTTTCGGTTAAATACAATTCTAGCATGAATAATAAACATTTATCATGATATAAGGAAATATAAATAACAACTTTATTATTGCCTCTAGGGCATATTTCCTTCAATTAGTCCACACATCGATCGCTATCCAGCATGCATATAGTGTATTAAGTTAACAAGAATGGAGTAACGCTTTAAGCAAGATGGCATGATGTAGCGGGATATATCCAACAAATATGGTAAAAATCACATCTTTTGTCCTTAATGGCAAAAATACAAATATGTGCCTCGGTACCCCTACTATAACTGGGTGAGGACACCACAAGATTGAACCCATCACAAAGCACCTCTCCCATTGCAATAAAAACCAATCTAGCTGGCCAAACCAAATCGATAGATCAGAGAGGAATACAAAGCTATCTTAATCATGCATAAAAGAGTTCAGAAAAGACCCAAAAAATGTTCATACACAATCTGATCATGAATCCACAATTCATCGGGTCTCAACAAATGCACCGTAAAAGAAGACTACATTGAATAGATCTCCAAGAACATCGAGGAGAACATTGTATTGAAGATCAAAGAGAGAGAAGAAGTCATATAGCTACTAGCTATGGACCTGTAGGTCTGTGGAAAACTACTCACACGTCATCGGAAGGGCAACAAGGTTGGTGCAGAGGCCCTCCATGATCGAATCCCCCTTTGGTGGAGACCCAAAAAAGGCCCCGAGATGGGATCTCACTAGAACAGAAGCTTGAGGCGAAGTATTTTTTGTGTGTCCTCTGGTATATGGGGAATATTTGGGTATTTAAGGACCCAGAGTTAGGGTTAGGAGAGCCACGGGGGGCCCACAAGCCTCATGGGCGCCCCCCAGGGCTTGTGGCCCCCTCGTGGGTCTTCTGGCCTCTTTCCCGAAGCTTCATGGGTGTATTGTTGTCCAAGAAAAATCATCGAAAAGTTTCGTTCCATTTGGTATTAATTTTCTATAGAAGTCAAAAACAAGGATAAAACAGCAAGTGGCACTGGGCACTGATACGTCTCCAAACTTTCTATAATTTTTGATTGTTCCATGCTATTATATTATCAATTTTGGATGTTTTATGTGCATTAATATGCAATATGTTTTATGTGCATTAATATGCTATTTTATATTATTTTTGGGACTAACCTATTAACCTAGAGCCTAGTGCCAGTTTCTGTTTTTTCCTTGTTTTAGAGTTTCGTGGAAAAGGAATACCAAACGGAGTCCAAACGGAATAAAACTTTCGCGATGATTTTTCTTGGACCAGAAGACACACCAGAGACTTGGAGATCAAGTCGGAGGAGCCACGAGGCGGCCACAAGGACGGAGGGCATGCCCCCACCCTTGTGGGCCCCTCGTGCATCTCCTGACCTAGTTTCTTCGCCTATATATTCCCATATATCCCCAAACCAACAGGGGGAGCCATGAAAACACTTTTCCACCGCTGCAATCTTCTGTACCCGTGAGATCCCATCTAGGGGCCTTTTTTGGCATCGTGTCAGAGGGGGATTCGATCACGGAGGGCTTCTACATCAACTCTATTGCCTTTCCGATGAAGCGTGAATAATTTACCACAGACCTACGGGCCCATAGCTAGTAGCTATATGGCTTCTTCTCTCGCTCTCTCTCTTTGATTCTCAATACCATGTTCTCCTTGATGTTCTTGGAGATCTATACGATGTAATACTTTTTTGCGGTGTGTTTGCCGAGATCCGTTGAATTGTGGATTTATGGTCAGCTTATCTTTGTGTATTATTTGAATCTCCTCTAAATTCTTTTATGCATGACTTGATATCTTTGTAATTCTCTTCGAACTATCGGTTTGGTTTGGCCAACTAGATTAGTTTTGCTTGCAATGGGAGAAGTGCTTAGCTTTGGGTTCAATCTTGTGGTGTCCTTTCCTAGTGACAGCAGGGGCAGTAAGGCACGTAATGTATTGTTGCCATCGAGGATAAAAAGATGGGGTTTTCATCATACTGTTTGAGTTAATTCCTCTACATCATGTCATCTTGCTTAATGTGTTACTCCGTTCTTTATGAACTTAATACTCTAGATGCATGCTGGATAGCGGTCGATGTGTGGAGTAATAGTAGTAGATGCAGAATTGTTTCGGTCTACTTGACACGAATGTGATGCCTATATTCCTAATCATTGCCTTAGATATCGTCATAACTTTGCGCTTTTATATCAATTGCTCGGCAGTAATTTGTTCACCCATCGTAATATTTTCTATCTTGAGAGAAGCCTCTAGTGAAACCTATGGCCCCCGGGTCTATTTTCCATCATATGAGTTTCTGATCTACAACTTTAGTTTCCAATCTACTCTTTTTGCAATCTTTTACTTTCCGATCTATAAACCAAAAATACCAAAAATATTTACTTTACCATTTATCTATCTCTATCAGATCTCACTTTTGCGAGTAATCGTGAAGGGATTGGCAACCCCTTATCGCGTTGGGTGCAAGTTGTTTGATTGTTTGTGCAGGTATTCGGTGACTTGAGCATTGTCTCCTACTAGATTGATACGTTGGTTCTCAAACTAAGGGAAATACTTACTCTACTTTGTTGCATCACCCTTTCCTTTTCAAGGGAAAAACCAATGCAAGCTCAAGAAGTAGCAGGCACTAGGTAAATAGGTTAGGAACAAAAAATGATATAAAATAGCATATAAATGCATGTAAAACATCCAAGAAAGATAATATAATAGCCTGGAACAATCACAAGTTATAGATATGTTGGAGACGTATCAGCTCCCATAAGAGCGATTCTGGCACCTCAAAAGCACGTGAGCGCAATGGAAAATTTTGACGCAATAGAAACAAGTGTCGAAATATGAATAGTGGCAGCAACACCGAGTACCCAGCAGTCAACGCAGGGTTCAGTGGCCAACGGGGTGGACCTAAGAAGATCCCCTTTAAGGGGAACAAGGACGACCCAAGCGCGTTGGATAAGATATGCGACAGATCCTGCCGGATTCATGACACTTGTCGGTGTCAAAACCGGCGGATCTCGGGTAGGGGGTCCCGAACTGTGCGTCTAAGGCGGATGGTAACAGGAGGCAGGGGACACGATGTTGACCCAGGTTCGGGCCCTCTTGATGGAGGTAATACCCTACATCCTGCTTGATTGTTCTTGATGATATGAGTATTACAAGAGTTGATCTACCACGAGATCAGAGAGGCTAAACCCTAGAAGCTAGCCTATGGTATGATTGTATGTTGTCCTACGGACTAAACCCTCCGGTTTATATAGACACCGGAGGGGGCGACGGTTACACAAGGTCGGGTACAAGGGAGGAATATACATATCCGTATTGCCTAGCTTGCCTTCCACGCCAAGTAGAGTTCCCATCCGGACATGGGACGAAGTCTTCAATCTTGTATCTTCATAGTCCAACAGTCCGGCCAAAGGATATAGTCCGGCTGTCCGGAGACCCCCTAATCCAGGACACCCGCAGTAGCCCCTAAACTAGGCTTCAATGACGATGAGTCCGGCACGTAGTATTGTCTTCGGCATTGCAAGGCGGGTTCTTCTCCAAATCCTGAATATCTGCTAAGTAGTGTCCAGCTCCCATAAATGTTGGATTCCTTGGTTTCCGCGCCCAATAAGGGCCATCTTCCACGCGTCGAGCGAAGGCGAGGAGCCAGGGCATTTTTAAATTCGCCCCCTTAGCGAGGTAAATAAATTGTCTATTAAAGAGATTGGGATTCTTAGATCCAATCCACACCATCCTCCCACGGCGAGAATCCATCGGAGCGCGCTCAGAAAAAATCCATTCCATCATGGCCGACCACCGCAGCTCCACCTCCCACCCCCGTAGCCCTAAGCCCGATGATTGGGAGAGGTGTTCTGTCCCACACAGCCGATTAGTAGAGTTGCAGACCCGGGGATTTCTCCCTCCAGTGTATATGGTCCCCGTCCGAGCCTGGCTCGCCACCTATAATGGCGGGAAACAAGCAGAGAGGTTCCCCAGTCCCTCTAAGGGGGAGCGGGTATGCCTTGTCCCTTACTTACTAAGGGGACTTGGATTTCCAATTCATCCGTTCCTCCGCGGGCTCCTGGAGTTTTACGGCCTCCAAATGCATAATTTCACCCCTGCTTCCATATTACACATCGCCGGTTATGTTGCCCTTTGTGAGCTGTTTCTGGGCTGCCAGGCTCATTTCAAGCTGTGGAAAAGGTTATTTTGCCTTGTGCCCCACACATAGAAGGGGTCACTTTATCAGGTGGGCGGAGCCGAAATATGGGACATCACCGAGACCGGATACCTGTCCGGTACTCCGAAGAAGACGTCCGAAGACTAGCCTTCGGAGTGGTTTTATATGGAGGACGTCCCCTTCCAGACCCTGTTCGGCGGGGCCTTCCTGAGTTCAACAATGCTCCTCTGAAGAAACGCTGAAGCTGGCGCCCACGGAGCCCCCATGAGGAAGACAACGGAGAAGTCCTTTACCTGATGAACCGGATTAAAGTGCTCGCTCAATCAGGATTGACAATAATCGAGGTTATGTCAATATGCATAATGCGGGGAGTGCAACCACTTCAATATCGAGGGCACCACCTGTGGTGTTTTAACGGGGAAGATGATGCCACCCGTTGCGGGCGTAAGGGACCGGACTCCGCTGCTGCTTTAGAAAAAATTCTGTCCGGGTTATTCAAGGGAGAAGAGGAGGAGTTCATCTGTATCAAGTGACGGGATGAAGTCTCCATGTACAACCCTCCAAGCTGGGTAAGCTGTCACTCTTCACTCCCGACCTTCCCGCATTTTTCATCGTAAATACTCACCTTGCCGTTTCATGGCAGGAACTGCGAAAAGCTGTAAGGCAGGTCAACAGCCCACCTCCACAACCGTAGGACCCTGACCGGGCCCTCGATCCCGGACTTGAAGAGGATCCGGACATATTTGTGGAGCTGATAGACAGGCAATTCTATCAATTGAGCTGCGATGACGCCATGGTGGCCATAACGGCTGACTATCCCGGACTACTCCCTGCGTCGCATGTAAGAAAAACCAAGATACCGACTCCAAAAATAGGATTCCCTTTTATGCACTTCACCTATCGTACACATATGGTGTTTTACAGGGAAGGCATTCGGGACGCCGTGCCAAACCAGCAGCAACTCGCCAACAAGAGGCACCGAGGCCGAGTAGGCCTAAAAGGAAGGTGGTCAGGACGGAGATGCCGACACAGAGGTACGACACAAAACCTCCCTCCGTGGTTGTCATCTTTCTCAAAATATAATGACGTCCATGTTTCTTAATAGGAAAAACGCTCGCCGGAATATATCCGGAGAGGCTGCCGATCACGCCTCCACCAGTCGGGCTCCAGGACCAGACATAGAGGCGGAAGCCAACACGGGGCGAACGCCAGATGCTCCTCCTACAGAGGATGCGGATGGACTATCTGCTACAAATTCAGAAGTGGAGAGCGCCATGAATCATAGGCGTCGCCTGGCCGTACTCCGTGATGCTTGTTTCTCCCAGAGGCATTTGATGCCTTCAATTCCGGAGACGCGTACATCCGTGCTGCTCAAAATGGTCTAGCCAGAGCCACGGACCAGTATGTAAGGGATATACGGTTAAGAAAATCGGACGATTATACGTATAAGTAGCCCTTGAGACTTCAAACAGTTGACGCAACTGATTTAAGGATCATTATTTGTGCAGGTTCTTACAGAGAAGAATTCCAAATTGTCTCAAGAGCTAAACGAGTGCAAGGCCCAGCTAGGGGCCACTGTTGCCGCGTTGAAGGAGTCCGAGAAGGGTCCCCCTGGTAACACTTGTATCCATTGCAAAGAATATGGGTACCAAGTAGTAGGTGGAATGTATGCCAACCTAACAATAGATGTTACAGGTGGCCCTGGAGTGAATTCGGAGGCCATGGAGGTGGATGAGGCACGTGATGATCAACAGCGAAATGCTGGCGAGCGCGTGCTGACACGAGTCAGGAAGGAGAAAAATGATCTCCAAGACACCAATATCCGGCCGAGTGTGGAACTGAAAGATGTTCGAGCCCAGCTTGCGGACTCCGTGAAGGAGAATAAACGGCTTCGGCGCGACATTTTTAGTAAGTGCTTGAACGAACTTTTAAAGGAGTTCGGCGAAGAAACCGGCTAACAGTGTTATGTCTGCAGGTATACTGATGGGTCGTCCCGCGGAGGAGATGCCCGGGTCTTCGGGTGATCTTCTACCAGAGCTCTCACAACTGCACGAGCAAGTTCGACAGGTGATGTAGGGTATTACCCAAGCCTTGTGGCCATCCCCGTCCCCGCCCGTAGGCATCGGGGAGCTTATAGAGAAGCTCAAGGGAGCGCGGCGGTGCTTCCGGTTATGGAAGATATCAGCCTGCCGACAAGGTGCAAGGGAAGCCTGGGCTATGGCGAAGACGCGATATACCAAAGCGGACCCAAACCACATGGCTGAGGTCGGACCTGTGGGGCCTGATGGAGAGAGATCCCTGTCAGTTTAGTGTATGATCAAGTAGAATTAGCCGCAAAGTATTCCCAACAAGATTGTAGGCTAGACAGCCTGTTGGATGGTATAGAAGAAGAATTCAATCAGTCATAGTGACTGTGTACTTCAAATGACATATGTAATGTCCCTAGCCGGGTTGTAAATCATTTGTCATGGCGGACCTTTTCGCTTCGACCTCTGGACCCGATAGTCCAGAGTGTATCCGAATACCCGCTCGGTTATATAAGAACCGGGGTATGCATGGAAACCAGGCGTAGGGGTCATGAGTGCTTGAACAGACAAGTACCCAACTAGCTATGTTATATTACATGGATAGTAAGAAACATCTTCTAGGGAGAATAGTTCCGTTAAGGGTTCCTTTCCCTGGGTACGCATGCCCTAATGTGCATGTCCGAACTGCGAGACGCAGACTAAAAACATCTGGGGCGTTTAGTAAATTAAATGAAAGTCATCTTTTATTCACCGACCGAATATTCCCTTAAGAACGCTAGCTTTCAGCTTCACCCAGTCTGAGGTACACATCCGGCTGACCCAGCAGTAACAATCGCAGAGGTGCTCCCCTTATGCCCTAGCCGAATTAACGGGAACATAGGGCATAAATACAAGAGCCAAGCAACCCAGCTTGGCCAAAACTTAAGTCATATCGATGCATATAATGGCGAAAAAAGGTACATGCGGAAGAATAACACATGTGCGGGGCATAAGGCCCAAAAAGTAATTAGATTGAGCTTTTGTATAAGAAGCCCCTAGGTATAATGAGCGCGGTTAGCGCGTCAAGATTGTGTAACCAAGACACAAGTTTAGCCCTTTAGGGCCTTTGAGAGAAGAACAAAAAGAAAGAAAGAGAGAAAAAACAGATGTGCGAAAAATTGATGGAGGTAAGGAGACGAACATAGTGTCCGGCGCTAGGCGTAGAATCTTCGGAGTCTGGCTGCGTTCCATGGGTTTGGCTTGAGTCGATTGTCCGATGCATCCCGCAGACGGTACGCTCCACCGGTCAGAACCTGGTCGATAATGAATGGACCTTCCCATTTGGGCTTGAGCTTGTTCTTTTTCTTCTCCGGCAAGCAATGAACTAGTTCGCCAACGTTATAGGTTTTGTCCCGTACTTCTCTGCTTTGATATCTTCGAGCCAGTTGCTGATAGAATGCGGAACGGGCTTTTCCTACATCGCGCTCCTCCTCGAGGGCATCCAAACTGTCCTGCCGATCGAGCTCGGCCTCTCTTTCTTCGTATATGCGCACTCGAGGTGAGTCATGAATTATGTCGCAAGGCAGCACCGCCTCAGCGTCGTACACCATAAAAAACGGTGTGTATCCGGTAGTGCGATTCAGCGTGGTCCGCAGCCCCCATACTACGGAGTCGAGCACCTCTACCCAGTGCGTGTTTGATTCCTTTAAGGACCGCACTAATCTGGGTTTAATGCCGCTCATGACAAGACCATTCACTCGTTCGACTTGATCGTTAGTTTGCGGATGATAGACAGAAGCATAATCGAGCTTGATGCCCATGTTGCTGCACCAAAGTTTCACCTCGTCCGCTGTAAAATTTGTGCCGTTGTCAGTGATGATGCTGTGGGGGACACCGTAACGGTGTACAACCCCGGACATGAAGTCTATCACCGGTCCGGATTCAACCGTTTTGAAAGGTTTGCCTTCTATCCATTTGGTGAATTTATCCACCATGACCAGTAAGTATTTTTTCTTATGAGTTCCCCCTTTAAGGGGTCCGACCATATCAAGCCTCCAGACCGAAAAGGGCCAAGTAATGGGGATTGGTTGGAGAGCGGTAGGCGGCATATGGCTTTGGTTTGCAAATAGCTGGCAACCGACGCAATGCTGGACCAGATGCTGCGCATCTGCCCGGGCCGTCGGCCAATAAAAACATGTACAGAAGGCCTTGCTTACAAGGGCACGGGCTGCAGCGTGATGTCCGACGAGTCCGGCATGAATTCTGCCAAAAGCTTCCGCCCTACCTCTTCGGAGATGCACCTTTGAAGGACTCCGGTAGTGCTTTTCTTATAAAGCTCTCCCTCGTGGACCTTGTAGGCTTTAGATCACGCACTATGCAGTGTGCCTCATTTTGGTCCTCGGGTAGTTCCTCCCTAGTTAGGTAGGCCAGGAATGGTTCTGTCCACGGGGCGATAAAGGCCATTATTACATGGGCTGAAGGTGTTATTTCGATGGCCGAGCCTCCAATTGTGTTAGAGTGTTCGATATCTGGGGTTGTGGCCGGATACGAACTATTGTTGCCGGTGTCCCCTTCCCATACCACGGATGGTTTAAACAGTTTTTCCAAGAAGATGTTCTGTGGGACAGGGTCGCGTTTAGAGCCGATACGGGCGAGGATGTCCACCGCCTGTTTGTTTTCCCGAGCCACATGGTGGAATTCAAGCCCCTCGAACCGAGCTGACATTTTGAGGACGGCATTGTGATATGCCGCCATTTTCGGATCCTTGGCATCGAAGTCTCCATTTATTTAGGATATTGCAAGGTTCGAGTCCCCACGCACCTCCAGGCGTTGAATGCCCATGGAGACTGCCATCCGGAGACCGTGTAATAGGGCCTCGTATTCGGCTGCGTTATTGGAGTCTGTATATAGTATTTGGAGTACGTATTGCACTGTATCTCCGGTGGGGGACGTCAGGACGACGCCAGCCCCCAGAACAGCCAGCATTTTAGAGCTGTCGAAGTGCATGATCCAATTGGAGTATGCGCCATACTCTTTAGGGAGTTCGGCTTCTATCCATTCGGCTACGAAATCGGCCAGTACTTGCGACTTAATGGCCTGTCGTGGTTTATATGTTATGTCGAACGGGAGTAGCTCTATAGCCCATTTGGCAATCCGGCCCGTGGCATCGCGGTTGTTTATTATGTCATTGAGTGGTACTTCGGAGGCCACCGTAATTGAACACTCTTGAAAGTAGTGTCGTAATTTCCGGGATGCCATAAATACTGTGTATGCTATCTTTTGATAATGTGGGTACCGTGATTTGCATGGAGTGAGAACGATGGATACATAATGTACCGGCTTTTGAAGTGGGAATTTATGTCCGTCCATCTCTCGTTCGACGGCAAGCACTGCGCTTACAACTTAATGAGCTGCCGCTATATATAATAGCATTGGTTCGCCAATAGTTGGTGTGGCCAAGATTGGGTTGCTGGCCAGGATGGCTTTTATTTCTTCCAGTCCGGCCGTGGCTGCATCCGTCCACTCGAAGTGTTCGGTGCGCCGAAGAAGGCGATAAAGGGGGAGTGCCTTTTCTCCTAATCGGGAGATAAAGGGGCTTAAAGCCACCACACATCCAGTTAATTTCTGTATTTGCTTGAGGTCAGTTGGGATAGCCAACTGCGACAGAGCTCGGATTTTAGCCAGATTTGCTTCAATTCCTCTACTGGAGACAATGAAGCCCAGGAGCTTTCCAGCGGGGATGCTGAAAAGGCATTTTTCCGGATTGAGCTTAATGTCGTATGTTCGGAGATTGGCGAACGTGAGCCTCAAGTCGTCTATTAAGGAGTCGACGTGTCTAGTTTTAATGACCACATCGTCTACATATGCCTCCACGGTCTTGCCGATCTGCTTTTCCAGACATGTCTGGATCATGCGTTGATATGTTGCGCCTGCGTTTTTTAGCCCAAAGGGCATTGTGTTAAAACAGAAAGGGTCGTATGGCGTGATAAATGCCGTTGCGGCTTGATCAGACTCCGCCATCTTAATCTGATGGTAACCGGAGTATGCATCAAGGAAGCACAATGATTCGTGTCCTGCGGTAGCATCGATGATTTGATCGATGCGAGGGAGTGGGAAGGGATCCTTCGGGCAAGCCTTATTAAGGTCTTTGAAGTCGACGCATAGGTGCCAGGATTTGTCCTTCTTTGGTACCATCACCAGGTTTGCTAGCCAGTCTGGATGTTTTATTTCTCTAATAAATCCGTCTTCCAGTAGCTTGGCCAGCTCCTCTCACATGGCTTGTCGCTTAGGTTCAGAGAAACGCCGAAGAGTCTACTTGACCGGCTTGAATCCTTTTAAAATATTAAGGCTATGCTCAACCAATCTGCGTGGGATTCCTGGCATGTCTGAAGGATGCCAGGCGAATATGTCCCAATTCTCGCGCAGAAACTCCCATAGTGCGGCGTCTACAGCGGGGTTTAACTGTGCCCCGATGGATGCTATTTTTGCAGGGTCCGTTGGATGGACTTGGAATTTAACTATTTCGTTCGCTGGTTTAAAGGAGGTGGACTTGGATCTTTTGTCTAGTATCATGTCGTCCCTGTCCACCATGGAGCGTAGCGCGGTTAACTCCTCCGCCAGAAGGGCTTCGGATAATGCCTCGATGGCCAGTGCGGCTGTTTTGTTCTGGGCACGGAGTGCTATGTCCGGATCACTAACTAGAGTGATTATTCCATTGGGTCCGGGCATTTTGAGCTTCATGTACCCGTAATGGGGTATGGCTTGGAAGATCGTGAATGTCTCCCACCCTAGAAGGGCGTGGTATCCTCTACTGAACGGGGCCACTTGGAATGTAAATTCTTCGGACCTGTAATTCTCCGGAGTGCCGAATACCACATCAAGTGTGATTTTCCCAGCGCAACGTGCCTCTCGACTAGGGATGATTCCTCGGGAGGTCGTACTGCTTTGCTCAATATGGTTGTTGTGTATTTCCATTTTTTGAAGAGTCTCCTCATAAATGAGGTTTAATCCGCTGGCGCCGTCCATGAGCACTTTAGTGAGCCGAAAGCCATCTACAATTGGACTGAGGACCAAAGCAGCTGGTGCTCGGGCTGTTCAGAATTTAGGTTCGTCACTGGCATTGAAGGTAATAGCCGTGTCGCTCCATGGATTTATTGCTGCCACGTGGCAGACTTCGGCAAGGCTGCGGAGTGCTCGCTTACGCCTATTATTTGAGGCGAAGGTCTCAAAGACCGTCAATACTGTATTTTTATCCATGGGAAGGTGCTCTGAGGTATTTTGGATGAGGAGATCCTCACCGCTCTTGGTCACCTGCCGGAGTACCCAACATGCTCTAAGGCTGTGTGTTGATATGGTATCCGCTGTACTATGGATTTTGCAGGGCCCGTTAAGCCATCCCTCCAATACAGTTCCATGCCCTGTAGTGGGTGTCGTGGTTCTAAGACTGACAGTAGAGTAGGGGTGAGAATGTAGAGGCAAGATCCTAGCTATGGAGGAGTTGTACACACGAGTTTTACGAGTTCAGGCCCTTCTCAGAGGAAGTAACAACCCTACGTCTCGGTGCCCTGAGGCGGTCGACTGAATATATGTGTGTGAATTACAGAAAGTGCAAACCCTTGTCCCAGAGGAGGGGGTGGCTTATATAGACTGCGCCAAGACCCCAGCTCCCCTCCGTTACACAGGGTTCAATGCTCATAAAGGTGGGGCGTTACTGGTAACGTCTACAATAAAGTGTTATAAATGCCCATAAAGCTATGTTTTAAGTCATGACCGTTGCAGAGTGGAGGGTTTCTCGTCTTCTGGTGGTCGAGTGTCTTCAAGGTGGTCGAGTGAGTACATCTTCACGGTCGAGTGGATGATGTTTTCTCTTCGACTACTTCTGATTCTCTGTAGAGATGTCCTTGGGGAGGGTATGTTGGACAGATCCATGAACCTACCCTAGGTACATGGCTTCATCATTAGCCCCCGAATGGATCAGGGTTTGAGTGGGGAAGGAGTTGGGAACACTTCCGACCCATTCTTTGTGCTATGAGTATATCTCGTTCTGGAACAATGAGTTGAGGTGAGGACGTCGACTCCTTTCTTAGTCGCCTTGGTCCATTCTTGGTTTTTGTCGAGTGAATTGTCATGGTAGGATTCCGAATGATGGTGTAGATGATGTTTATCTTCAGTCTGACAGGTTGTTCTACTCTCCGCGGATCTCGCGGGATTTGAATTTTGGGAAGTGCGCCAGACGGACGAAACCAAGGATATCGGGATGGATTAGGCAAGTCTCCTCGATCCCCGCGCCACCTTTTTCGCCACGTACTGCGCGCGAGACTGTTGCGGGATTTGTTTAGATCGCCTGGGTCCACCAGTCAGTCACTCGGGTGACGACCTTATAAAAGGCCCCGGACCAGGCCTCTGCCTCGTGCGCTCCCATTCTCTCTTCTTCTTCTCCCGATCTCTCTGCCACGCTCGCTTCCGCCCTCGTCACCGGACCTTTGCTCGAGCTCTACCTGTCGCCATGGGGAAGGAGAGGACGGTGGCACTGGAACACGCGAAGAAGGCGACAGCAAAGGCGAAGGGCAAGGGGACCAGCCGGGGCGGATCCTCGTCGAGATCTGGCCTGCCGGCAGGCTGGATCCAGGGCGACTGGATCCGCTCGACAATCACCCAGGATGACCTCGACGACCTGGTGGAGGGGGGACTGATCCCCCACAAGTCGGCATGGCTCCTGGGGAACGAAACCGAGATGCAGCCGATGGAGGGTGAGTTCGTTCTCCTCGCCACCGACGTAGATCGCGGATTCTCACTGCCTCCCCGTCCTTTCTTCCGGGGTTTTTGAACTTCTTTGGGGCTCAACTCCACCATTTTGCTCCAAACACCATAGTCTATCTAGCCGCTTTTGTGTCGATGTGCGAAAACTTCTTGGGCTGTCGACCGCACTTAGGCCTTTTCAAACACATCTTCACCTGCCGATCCCAGTCGGTCAAAAAGGCCAAGTCGAGTGACGAGAAGACACAAGTGATTCAGATGTGCGGGGGTCTGGGGATCTAGATGAGCAGCAAGAGTACTTTCCCAGCCATGATTCTTCCCGACTCGGTCCGGGGCTGGCAGTCGACTTGGTTCTACTACATGGATCAGCCGACTGGACTTCCTCCCTTTTCCTTGGCTCGAGTGGAGAAGCCCGCCCCCGTGAAGGTAGTTCCAGAAGAGAAGGCGCAGGTCAAGGTGCTGGTCGAGCGGGTCATCCAGCTTGTCCGCGACGGGGTGACCGGGATGGCCCTGCTGGAAGTCTTTCTCGGTCGACCCATCCAACCTCTTCAGGCGCGCGATCATCTGATGTGGATGTACTCTGGGCTCGAGGATTCCACTCGGATCCACCCGGAGGATGTCAGCGAGGATACCTTGGAGAAGTGGTTGATGGGGATCACCAGTAACAAATACAACCCTCGGGGGTCTAGGAGGGTGATTCCATTCGACAACTCGCACCAGCCGGAGCAGGTATCATTCTGTCTTATCAAGTACCTTTTCAATTCACCGAGTGATATCTTGTTTATGGTCGATCGAATTTCCTTTGATCGTTGTCCTCTCAGGCCCTCATCGACATGTACTCAATGCCCAACGGAGTGCAGGACCAAGAGGTCGAGGAAGAAGGCAGTGGTGGCGAGAGCGGCGAGGAGCATTCGGAGGCCGAGGAGAGTGACAAAATCGACTGATGATGAAGAAGTCGACTTGCCTCCCCGTGGGGAGAGGAGATCCAAACATGCCCACGACCCGGCGAGCGCTCCGGACTTGGTGGCCGCCCCGACTGGTCAGTCTTCGAAGCCTCCTAGGACGTCTTCCCCGATGCCGACTGAAAAGGCTCCAAAGCAGTCCAAAGTTACGCCGCCTCTAGCGCCGAAAGCTACCTCCTCCAAGCCGCCAAAAGCTTTGCCCAGGATCAAAGTGACTGTTCCTACTATCTCCGGGTAACCATTCGACTTGCCTTCTCGTCGACTCAATTAACCAGACGTAACTGATTGAATGCGGGTCTTTGTAGTGCTGCTACGTCAGGAACCTCTTCTCTCCAATACCGGGACGAGGAAATGGAAGATGCGGTAACCTCCAACCCAGGTATAAAATCTTGCGATTTTGTTCTTGATTCTTTGGTCGATTGCGTTCGAGTGGCTCACTTGGGGTCGAATGATCTGCCTTGCAGCTCCACCCAATGTCATCGATCTTCCAGATGACGATGAAGATGTGGCTCTTAAGCCTAGGAAAAGCAAGAAGGTAACCGCTGGTAGGATGTCTCTGCAAGAACCCACTACGACACCTCCCGTCTGTCAACTTGAAGACGCGGGCAAGGCTTCTGTGACCTTCGCCGCACCTTTGTCGAGTGGGCCTCCCGCATCGTTGACTGCACCTGTGATTCCTTCAGCTATCCAACTCCACGCCACGGAGCTCCAAGCCGCCGCACCTGGGTCGTCTGCCCACTTTTTCACCAGCTACCCCGTCCCGGACAACCAGTCGGAAGAGGCTGCGGAAGCCATCCAACAAGCTGACATGATGATGGAGCAGGTGAAGACAGTGCATGAGAACAGCCAGGCTGCCTACGACGCCAGCGCTGCTCTTCGGGCCAATGTCCAAGTGAGTAAACTTTCCGACTGTTTTTGCTCTATGAGGAAATGTTACTTGAAAAATCTTCGTCTACACAATCTCCTGTTGTTTGCATCGAATTAGAGCACCCACTGGGTGTTTTGTTGATTTTGGTATTTTCGCTCTTCTACTCGATCTGGGCGAGTGGAATCAGAACCGGTGGGGGCACGCTAAGTGCACCCAATGGGTGTAGTCCCCGAGACCGCGGTCGACTGCTGGCAGTCGACTGGGGTCTGAGTTCTTCTTTCCTTTCTTTTTTACTCCTTACACTCGACTCAGGCGGGCCGGTCGAGTAGTTTCGTTGTTCCACTCGGTCTGGGCGAGTGGGATCTGAACCGGTGGGGGCACGCCAAGTGCACCCACTGGGTGTAGTCCCCGAGACCGCAGTCGACTGCTGCCAATTGACTGGGGTTTGAGCAGTTTTTTTTTGAGTTGAGTCTTAGTCAGCGGGGCCACGCCAAGTGCACCCGCTGGGTGTAGCCCCTGAGACCGCAGTCGATTGTGTGCAGTCGGCTGAGTTCTAAGCGAACTTCTTTAGGCTTTATTCACTCGGAAGTAAACAACCTTTGATCTTATCAACTGATCCGGCTTTTGCCTTCTGCAGAAGTCTTGCACTCTTATTTCTAAGTTTGCTGAACTTGAGGAGAAGCAGAGGCAACTCAACCTCAACTTGGAATTAGCCCAGCAGAATCTGAAGAAAGCTCAAGACGAAGCCACTAGTATGGAAGGTAACTGACTGTCGACTGACTTTCAATACATTTCTTTGATCTCTTCTTTGATTCGATTGCTTCTTTCGCAGAGAAAATGAAGTTGGCTCTGGAGAAGAAGGACTCGGACCTCGCCACCGCGCAAAAAGCAGCTCAAGATAAAACTGCTCTCGCAGACCAGAAGCTTGCTTCAATCGGAACGCTGGAAGAAGAGGTGACCAAACTGAAATCTTGTCTTAATGAAGCTAACCGCGAAGTGACCAGTCTGAAGAAGGACAAGGTCGCCCTGAATGAAAAGCTGGAGTCTGCGATCCGCAAGAGGAATGACACGGAAGCTTATCTGAGGACTCTTGCCAAGAAGCTTCATCTCACGCTGGAAGGTATTTCTTTTAATCCGACTGTGTTGATGCTTACGATCGGATCTTGCTCGGTTGATTGACTATTTTTTGCTGCAGAATTCTGTCAAGACTTCGACGAGGAAACTGGAAGGGTCGAGAAGGGTCTGGACCCTATCGCTTCTCCAGTCTGCGACGAAACTGCAATGAACGTGCTCCGACTGGAGTCCCGTATCGCCGGCGCCATAAGCTACCTCGCGCGCCTGAAGGAGGTAGTATCCCGAATCGACTCATCGCTTTGGCCGGGGGCGACGCTTCAGAACAACCTAGAATCCTTGATGACTCGACTGAACAAGATCCCTGACCGAGTGCAAGAATGGAAGAAATCCTCCGCCCGGTGTGGTGCTGATGTCGCGTTGTCCTTGGTGCGAGTCCATTGCAAGGAAGCTCGTGAAGACAAGCTGGCTGCGATCAAAGTTGCAAACACCAAAAATCATGACTTCCAGTCCTTCATGGAGACTTTCATTGCTACCGCCACTCAGATCGCTGATGGGATCGACCTGGACTCATTTGTGGCGCCTGTCAGCCCTCCTTCGGCCGAGTGAACAAACTTATGAAACTTGAATCTGCTTTAAATTTGCCTCGGAATGCCGAGTGATTGCTGTAACCATTGAACTCCTTCGGGCTTGATGCCCGAGCACTTTTGATTTGCTGCTTGGAACTTTTAGGATTTATCTGAATTTGGTTTATCTCTGAATGTGCTTGCGTTTGCCTTCGAATGGACTTTGCTCACTGCTTGGAATAGTCTTTGTGCTGGAGACGCAACTCTGAGGGGGCAGCTCCAGTTGACCCGCACTTCGTCGTCCTCGCGGATAGGGATGGAGCGGATGTTGTACTTGTGTCATGGCTCCGAAGGAGAAGGTTGCAGTCGACCTGCACCTCGTCGTCCTTGCGGATAGGGATGGAGCGGACGTTGTACTTGTGTCGTAGCTCCAAAGGAGAAGGTTGCAGTCGACTTGCACCTCGTCATCCTTACGGATAGGGATGGAACGGACGTTGTACTTGTGCCGCAGCTCCGAAGAAGAAGGTTGCAGTCAACCTGCACCTCGTCGTCCTTGCGGATAGGGATGGAATGGACGTTGTACTTGTGCGGCAGCTCTGAAGGAGAAGGTTGCAGTCGACCTGCACCTCGTCGTCCTTCCGGATAGGGATGGAGCGGACGTTGTACTTGTGCCGCAGCTCCGAAGGAGAAGGTTGCAGTCGACCTTCACCTCGTCATCCTTGCGGATGGGGATGGAGCGGACGTTGTACTTGTGCCGCAGCTCCGAAGGAGAAGGTTGCAGTCGACCTGCACCTCGTCGTCCCCGTGGATAGGGATATGTTTCAAACTTAGGCGAGTACTGGACTGTAGCTATGTCTCCTAGTGAGAGAACTTAGGCGAGTGTCGGACTGCAACTAAGCCCCCGAGTGGGAGGGTTGCTCTCCACTCGGCAGGATTTTTTCAAACTTAGGCGAGTACTGGACTGCAGCTAAGTCTCCTAATGGGAGGACTTAGGCGAGTGCTGGACTGCAGCTAAGCCCCCGAGTGGGAGGGTTGCTCTCCACTCGGTAGGATTTTTTCAAACTTAGGCGAGTACTGGACTGCAGCTAAGCCCCCGAGTGGGAGGGTTGCTCTCCACTCGGTAGGATTTTTTCAAACTTAGGCGAGTACTGGACTGCAGCTAAGTCTCCTAGTGGGAGAACTTAGGTGAGTGCTGGACTGCAGCTAAGCCCCCGAGTGGGAGGGTTGCTCTCCACTCGGGAGGATTTTTTCCAAACTTAGGCGAGTATTGGACTGCAGCTAAGTCTCCTAGTGGGAGAACTTAGGCGAGTGTTGGACTGGAGCTAAGCCCCTGAGTGGGAGGGTTGCTCTCCACTCGGTAGGATTTTTTCAAACTTAGGCGAGTACTGGACTGCAACTAAGTCTCCTAGTGGGAGAACTTAGGCGAGTGCTGGACTGCAGCTAAGCCCCCGAGTGGGAGGGTTGATCTCCACTCGGTAGGATTTTTTCAAACTTAGGCGAGTACTGGACTGTAGCTAAGTCTCCTAGTGGGAGAACTTAGGCGAGTGTTGGACTGCAGCTAAGCCCCCGAGTGGGAGGGTTGCTCTCCACTCGATAGGATTTTTTCAAACTTAGGCGAGTACTGGACTGCAGCTAAGTCTCCTAGTGGGAGAACTTAGGCGAGTGCTGGACTGCAGCTAAGCCCCCGAGTGGGAGGGTTGATCTCCACTCGGTAGGATTTTTTCAAACTTAGGCGAGTACTGGACTGTAGCTAAGTCTCCTAGTGGGAGAACTTAGGCGAGTGTTGGACTGCAGCTAAGCCCCCGAGTGGGAGGGTTGCTCTCCACTCGATAGGATTTTTTCAAACTTAGGCGAGTACTGGACTGCAGCTAAGTCTCCTAGTGGGAGAACTTAGGCGAGTGCTGGACTGCAGCTAAGCCCCCGAGTGGGAGGGTTGCTCTCCACTCGGTAGGATTTTTTCAAACTTAGGCGAGTACTGGACTATAGCTAAGTCTCCTAGTGGGAGAACTTAGGCAAGTGCTGGACTGTAGCTAAGCCCCCGAGTGGGAGGGTTGCTCTCCACTCGGTAGGATTTTCTTTCGAACTTAGGCGAAACGGATTCGCGACTAAGCCCACCCACTGGGGGATTTCAGAAGTAAATAAGAACACAACAATCGAATGATAGGACCATAAGCTCTTGTCTTTGATAAACAAACTACAAAGGTGTTTCTTATTACATTTTATTCGAACGAGTGCTTAAGTATAAAAGGGGCAGAGCAGCTCCGCGTTCCAAGCCCGTGGCTCGTCTTTCTGATGCTCAATAATGTAAAGATGGTATGCTCCGTTGTGGAGAACTTTGGTGATAATGAAGGGGCCCTCCCAGGTCGGGGCAAGCTTGTGTGGTTTCTGTCGATCCACTCGAAGGAGCAGGTCTCCTTCTTGAAAGGCTCGACCCCTCACATTTCTGGCGTGGAATCGATGCAGGTCTTGCTGATAAATGGTCGAGCGGATCAAGGACATCTCTCTTTCCTCCTCTAAGAGATCGACTGAATCTTGTCGGGCCTTCTCTGCTTCCTCTTCAGAGAAGAGCTCAACTCGGGGTGCATTGTGGAGCAGATCACTTGGCAAAACAGCTTCGGCTCCATAGACTAAGAAGAAAGGAGTTCGTCCGGTCGACCGATTAGGAGTTGTCCTCAAACCCCACAGAACCGACGGAAGTTCATCAACCCAAGCGCCTGCTGCATGTTTGAGATCATGCATCAGTCGGGGTTTCAGTCCTTTGAGAATTAGGCCATTGGCCCTTTCTGCTTGTCCGTTCAACTGCGGGTGAGCGACAGAAGCATAGTCGACTCGAGTGCCCTGAGAGGCGCAGAAAGCTCTGAACTTGTCGGAATCGAAGTTCGATCCGTTGTCCGTGATGATGCTGTGTGGGACTCCATATTTGAATGGCAATTCTCTGATAAAACTGACAGCGGTGCTAGCATCAAGGTTCTTGATAGGTTTAGCTTCGATCCATTTGGTAAACTTGTCGACTGCAACGAGCACATGAGTGAAGCCGCTCCTGCCAGTTCTCAGTGGTCCAACCATATCCAGTCCCCAAACAGCAAAGGGCCAGATGAGGGGGTGGTCTTCAGGGCTGACGCTGGCTTGTGAGACATGTCGGAGTAAAACTGGCAGCCTTCACATCTGTCGACTATATCTTTCGCCATTTCATTTGCTCGTGGCCAATAGAATCCAGCTCAGTATGCTTTAGCCACGATGGCCCAAGAGGACGCATGATGACCACAGGTCCCCGAGTGGATGTCATTGAGGATCATTCGACCTTCTTCTGGTGTTATGCATTTCTGACCGACTCCAGTCACGCTTTCCCTGAACAGCTGCCCTCTTATCACAGCAAAGGCCTTGGATCGACGGACGATATGTCGAGCCTCTTCTTCATCCTCCGGGAGTTCTTTTCTGAGGATGTACGCAATGTAGGGCACCGTCCAATCGGGAGTAATGGCCAGAACCTCCATGATCAGGTCGACCACGGCTGTGACCTCGACTTCAGTCGGATCTGTGGCGCTCTTAGGTTGCAGAGGCTCTTCAGTAAAAGGATCTTCCTGAACTGTCGGCGAGTGAATATGCTCCAAAAACACATTGCTGGGAATGGCTTCTCTCTTGGAACCTATCTTTGCCAAATCGTCGGCTGCTTGATTTTTCAGTCGGGGTATGTGGTGGAGTTCTAACCCCTCAAACTTCTTCTCAAGCTTCCTCACCGCGTTGCAGTAACCAGTCATGGCTGGGCTTCTGACGTCCCACTCCTTCATCACTTGATTAACTACTAAATCTGAGTCGCCATAGACCATCAGGCGACGGACGCCGAGTGAGATGGCCATGCGCAACCCATACAGGAGTGCTTCATATTCTGCTTCATTGTTGGAAGAATCAAAGTGAATCTGGAGGACATATCTAAGCCTGTCTCCTCGGGGGGACACCAGAACTACTCCAGCACCAGAACCATTCAGCATCTTGCATCCGTCAAAGAACATGGTCTAGTGCTCAGAGTGCACTTGAGTCGGCAGTTGCTGTTTGTAAGTGCATCTAGTGCCACCCCTAGTTGGTTTTGGAGTATTGACGACAAACCTAGTTGAGGGACTAACGTGTTTGTGAGAATTGCAGGAAAACACAGGTAGAAGTCCCTCATTGATTCGGTTTTATTACCAGAGATGACCCCTAAAAATGTACGAAGACATTGAAGACAATGGTGGTTTATGAAGATATTCATATTGAAGACAATGACATGAGAAGACTCCCTATGAAGCTTATGGAACTCGAAGACTTAGATCCTTCGTAGTTTTATTTCATTTATGTTGTGTCATAGGAATCACCGTACTGTTAAGTGGGGTCCAAGAGAACCAGTCAGAATGACTAAAGTGATGCCTAATTCAAATCCTATGTCTTCAAGCGAAGACTTTGAGAGAAAATCTTGTCCAGAGTCAGACAAGTCAGCTTTACCTGTAGCCCAAGTAAAGTTGCCGTGTGAGTTCAAAATTCGACCGTTGGTACACGTGTCAGTTCCTTAGTGACCCAGGGTCATTTCGGACAGATCAGGTCGGGTTGCCAAGTGGCTATAAATAGTCCACCCCCCCACAACCATAAACGGTTGGCTGCTCAGATTTCAGTGCACGGCTTTTGTCGTTTGAGAGCAACCCACCTCGAAGCCTTTGAAAGAAAAATTCCTAGTGAGGAGAAAAGCCCTAACCACCCAGAGCCAGAGTAAATTGGGCATCACTTAAGTCTTCTTGTCTGTGTGATCTGAAGACTTATTACACTTGAGGATTGTGCATCCTCCAGACGGTTAGGCATCGCGTTCTGAGCATCCAAGAGAAATTGTGGATTGCCGGTGAACGAAGTCTGTGAAGGTTTGGGAGTCTACCTTGAAGACTTACCTGAGTGATTGCGCGAGGTCTGTGTGACCTTAGCTCAAGGAGAAAACGGTGAGGACTGGGTGTCTTGGACTAAGTGTCCTTGACTGGGTGTCCGGGACTGTGTGTCCTTTGGTTTAAATACCTAGCCGCTCCAACCAGACGTACAGTTGTCACAGCAACTGGAACTGGTCCAACAAATCATTGTCTTCAACATGTCACTGGTTTCATCTTCACTTCCTTTTACTTATAGTTATTCATTGTGAAGCCATTGCATGCTTGCTTTATCTTTTGTCTTCACAACATGAATGTATGATCTGTTTGGCTTCATAACTTCTTCCTACCTGATCCTTATTACACTGAAGCTGTTTGTCATTGCGCTTTCACTCTATTGAATACATGACCATGGCTGGCCTAGTGTAATCTAACTTCCGCTGCACAGTAATAGGCATAATCTTCACTGTTTGTCTTCATAACTCTCACGTTTTGAAGATTTTCATAAAAATCGCCTATTCACCCCCCCCCTCTAGTCGATATAACGCACTTTCAATTGGTATCAGAGCAAGGTGCTCCCTTGTTCTGTGTGATTTTGTTTAACCACCTAGAGTTTTAGCTATGTCGACTGCAGGGATAATCAAAGTCTCCGCTGCTTGCCCCGTCTTCGATGGAACTGAATATCTCTACTGGAAGAATAAGATGCGCATGCATCTTGAAGCCATTGACGTCGAGCTATGGTATGTCGTCGAAAACGGCGTTCCCAAGGCTGGAGAAGGTGTCACTGCTGCTGATGTCAAGAAGTTCATTCAACTGGATTCTACTGCCAAGAATATCATCTGTGGTCATCTGACCAAAGGACAGTATGGCCGTGTGAGTGCCTTGAAGACATCAAAGCTAGTCTGGGACTGGCTCTCCAAGGTCAATGAAGGCATCTCAACCCAGAGAGATCAAAGAATCAGTGTTCTTCGCAACCTCTTCAACCGCTTCAAGCGAAATGACAATGAGAATGTCCAGCACACATTTGACCGGCTCACTGACATCACAAATGAGCTTCAAGCCCTCGGCGCCACTGAGATCACCAAACATGAAATCGTCAAGACGCTGCTGAGATCACTTGACAGTTCGTTTGACACCCTGGCCCTGATGATTCAAGAACGTCCTGATTTCAAGACACTCGATCCGTCTGACATACTTGAGAGGCTCAACACACATGATTTTTAGCTTTCTGAGAAAAGAGATATCTACGGTCCAAACTATGGGCGAACTTGTGCCTTGAAGGCAAAAGCTGTCTCCTCATCTGAAGAAGAATCTGACAGCAGTTCTGATGATCCTGAAGACATTGGAAGGGAACTTGCTATGCTTGTTAAGAAGTTCCAAAAATTCACCAAGAAGAAAGGCTTCAGAAAATCTTCACGATCAAGCTCAAGGAATGATGAAGTTTCTGCTCATGACTACAAGAAGAAAACATGTCACAAGTGCAAGAAAACTGGACACTTCATTTCTGAGTGTCCACAGTGGGACAATGAGAACAGAAGGAAGAAGAAGAGCAAAGAATATGATTCTGACGACAAGAAAAAGAAGAAATACTCAAAGTCTTCTTCCAAGTCTTCATCAAAGTCTTCATCACACAAGAAGAGCTCATCTGGCAAGGCACGTGCGTTTGTTGGCAAGGAGATGGATTCAGAGGAGGAGTCCGCATCTGAGGAGGCAGAGGTGGAGTCTGAGGAGGAGTCTGATTCTGGCATTGCGAGTCTGGCTAAAGCATACGTCGCCAAGTCCATCTTCAACACTGAAGACAATGACTGCAACACCGACACCGACGCAAATGACAAGAACGACTCCAGTCCTACCTACTGCTTCATGGCACGCGGTGCCAAGGTAAACACACGCACTACTCACTATGAAACATCTAGTGACGATGACTCTGAATGTGATTCAAAACCTAGCTACAGAACACTTGCTAAAATTGCAACTGAACAACAGAAAGCCATGGAACATATTCAAAAACTGTTAGACAGAAGCGATGATCTGTTGGGTGCCGAAATGACTCGTTCTGAATCCTTAATTGAAGACATAAAAAATCTTCACGTTAAGTATCAGGAACTTGAAGATCGTCTTGAGACTCTCTCAACTACTCATGAAAAGCTCTCCTATGATTATCTTCAAAAGAAGCAAGATCTTGAGAAGTTGAGAGTGGATCATGAAGATCTTCAAAAGGAAAATGAGTCACTTCGCTCCGAACAGATCAGTCCCGCTCAGGAAGGATTTGAACCACCATGTCTTAAATGCATTGAGCGTGATAATGCTAATTCTGTTGCTGAATGTTCCACTGCTACTACTGTTGCAATATCTTCAACTGTTAACGTGGTAACTAACCCCTCTCCTGAGGATACCACTGCTATTGCTGATGAGAATGCTAGGTTGAAGACATTACTTGAAACAGGAATGTACAAAAGTCTGAAAGGGCATCAGACACTATGTGATGTCCTTAAGAAGCAGATTCTGAACCGAAACCCTAGGAAAGAGGGTGTTGGGTTCGTGAGGAAAATTAATGCAGATGGCTCTTACTGGAAACCTGAGCAGTACCCCAAAACCACATGGGTTGCTGCAAAGGAACTTTCAGCAGATCCATCCAATTTATCTGGCTTCACTTGTGCTAACCCTATTATCATTGATGAATCCTTTGATGCAAACTATAAACTATTTAAGAATCAGAATGGTGAAGTGTTTGCCAGGTACATTGGTACTAACTGCAGGAATGGACCGCCTATGAAGAAGATCTGGGTTCCGAAAACATGTCTGGAAAATCTTCCTGTGAATGTCTTCATGACACCTCACTTGAAGAAGACAAACCTCGGTCCAAAGGCTTCATACAGACAGAGGACTCACCTGAGTCACACTAACGCAAATGTTTTGCAGGGAAACCATACTCAGGCATATGAATATGAGAGCGGTTCATCGAACCATCATGTTCATATGACCAAAAATTATTCTGCCTATGCCTATGAGTATTATTGTCCCCCTGCTAGACTGTTTGCTAAGGCTTCAAAGCCAAAATTCTCAGATGCTGCACTTAGACTTATAGCTTCTAAGCCACCCTTGAAGATGTGGGTGGTTAAGAAAGCTTAACTCTCTTTTGCAGGGAAAGGTCTCCAGCACAAAAACAAAATCTTCTGATGATATTGCTGGGGACCATAAAAATCTTGTGGGGCGCAAGATAAACTGCCCAAATGGCATCATTATGCACTTCGTTCCTGAATCGCATGCTACTCTCCCTATTAGTCCTAATCTGGATCTAAGTTTTCATAATCCACTGGTTCGTCAAATGTTTATGCTTCACAATACCCTTCGTGAAGCCTATCCCCCTAACTGCACTGTAGGGTACGACACCAGTGACTTCAAAGTCTTCAGAATGGATTATTGATAGTGGGTGTACAAATCACATGACTGGCAAAAGAAGCCTTCTCATGGACTCAACTTTACGTCCATCCGACAAGAGCCACATTACATTTGCTGACACTGGTAAAAGTAAGGTATTGGGTCTAGGTAGAGTTGCAATCTCAAGGAATCAACACATGGATAAAGTCATGCTTGTTGAATCCCTTGGCTTCAACTTAATGTCTGTCTCAATGCTTTGCGATTTGAATATGATTGTAATGTTTGGAAAATATCGCTGCCTGGTGCTAATGGAATCTGACAAATCTCTAGTGTTTGAAGGGTATAGGAAAGGTGATTTGTATGTGGTAGATTTCTCAACAGGACCACAACTTGCAGTATGTCTTCTTGCAAAAGCTTCAGAATGCTGGCTTTGGCATCGAAGGCTTGGGCATGCTGGCATGAGGAACCTCCACACCCTTGCGAAGAAAAAGCACGTCATAGGCATCGAGGGCGTCAAGTTCAAGAAAGATCACTTATGCGGTGCCTGTGAAGCAGGGAAGATGACAAGGGCAAAACATCCTTCGAAGACAATCATGACCACTACTCAACCTTTCGAACTGCTTCACATGGATCTTTTCGGTCCCACTCACTACTCAACTTTTACTACTTCTGCTTGCCTCTATGGCTTCGTAATTGTTGATGATTATTCTAGATATACTTGGGTGCACATAATCCTTTACAAGACTGAAGTGCAGGATGTCTTCAGACGCTTCGCAAATCGAGCTATGAACAATTTTGGCGCCAAGATAAAGCACATCAGAAGTGACAATGGCACTGAATTCAAGAACACTGGCCTTGATACATATCTGGACACCTTGGGGATCACACATGAATTCTCAGCTCCATACACGCCACAGCAGAATGGCGTCGTCGAACGCAAGAACAGAACACTCATTGAGATGGCCAGAACAATGCTAGATGAATACAAGACTCCAAGAAAATTCTGGACTGAAGCCATTGATACTGCATGCCATACAATCAATCGTGTTTATCTTCACAAGCTTCTAAACAAGACATCTTACGAGCTCCTAACTGGCAAGAAGCCAAATGTCAGTTACTTCAGAGTATTTGGCGCAAAATGCTGGATCAAGGACCCACACCACACCTCAAAGTTTGCACCAAAAGCACATGAAGGCTTCATGCTTGGATATGGAAAGGATTCGCACTCCTACAGAGTCTTCAATCTCTTCCACTACAAAGTGGTTGAAACAGTGGATGTGCGATTTGATGAAACCAATGGATCACAAAGAGAGCAATTGCCAAATGTGCTAGATGAAGTTCCAGCAAATGAATCAATCAAGCTTATGGGAACTGGAGAAATTGTACCTTCTGAAGCTCATCCTGAAGAAGAACTTATCATCTCAGCACCTGATCCACATGAAGACAATGCTCAGCCTGAAGATATACCTCCAAATGACAACATAGATCAACAAGAGCAAAGTCTTCGCCCTATACATCCTCGTGTTGCAAATGAAGTACAAATTGACAAAATACTTGACAGCATCAATGCACCTGGTCCACTCACTCGTGCAAGGGAAACTCAGCTAACAAACTTCTGTGGGCATTTCGCATTCGTCTCAATATCAGAACCCAAGAAAGTTGAAGAAGCCTTCATGGAACCTGAATGGATTCAAGCTATGCAAGAAGAGCTTCAACAGTTTGAACTGAATAATGTATGGGAACTGGTTATGCGTCCTGATCCACAGAAGCACAACATAATAGGCACCAAATGGATATACCGCAACAAGCAGGATGATCATGGTCAAGTTGTCAAAAACAAAGCTCGTCTCGTTGCTCAAGGATATACTCAAGTGGAGGGCATTGACTTCGATGAAACATTTGCTCCTGTGGCTAGGCTTGAAGCCATACGCATACTGCTGGCCTATGCAAATCATCATAACATACTTCTCTATCAGATGGATGTGAAAAGTGCCTTTCTCAATTGCAAGATTGAAGAAGAAGTGTATGTTGCACAACCACCTGGCTTTGAAAATCCAAAACATCCTGATATGGTATATAAGCTCAACAAGGCACTGTATGGCCTCAAACAAGCCCCTAGGGCCTGGTATGATACACTCAAGTACTTTCTGAAAAGCAAAGGCTTCATACCTGGTTCCCTGGATCCCACTCTTTTCACGAAGACATATGATGGTGAACTGTTTGTGTGCCAAATATATGTGGATGACATTATCTTCGGCTGCACCAATCAGAAGTATAGTGAAGAGTTTGGATACATGATGCAAGAGCAATATCAGATGTCCATGATGGGGGAGCTGAAGTTCTTCCTCGGTCTTCAAATACGGCAACAACGCAATGGCATCTTCATATCTCAAGAGAAATATCTTAAAGAGTGCTTGAAGAAGTTCGGTATACAAGACTGCAAAGGCTTCACAACACCAATGCCAGCCAAGCATCATCTGGGTCCCGACGACAATGGTAAAGAGTTCGATCAAAAGGTATACCACTCCATGATTGGGTCTTTGCTTTATTTATGTGCATCTAGGCCAGATATCATGCTTAGTGTTTGCATGTGTGCTCGATTTCAAGCGACACCAAAGGAGTCGCATCACTTAGCTGTGAAGCGAATTCTTCGATATTTGGCTCACACCCCAACTCTAGGATTATGGTATCCAAAGGGCTCAGAGTTTGATTTGGTTGGATTTTCGGATGCTGATTATGCTGGTGACAAGGTTGATCGCAAGTCTACATCAGGCACATGTCACTTTCTGGGACGATCACTTGTATGTTGGTCTTCAAAGAAGCAGAACTGTGTATCACTCTCCACTGCTGAATCTGAATACATTGCTGCTGGATCTTGCTGCGCTTAGCTTCTGTGGATGAAGCAAACACTCAAGGATTATGGCATTCATCTGAAGCAAGTGCCACTTTACTGCGACAACGAAAGCGCCATCAAGATTGCCAACAACCCAGTTCAGCACTCGAAGACAAAGCACATTGAAATTCGTCATCACTTTCTTAGAGATCATGTTGTGAAGGAAGACATTGATATCATACACGTCAACACTGAAGAGCAATTGGCAGATATCTTCACCAAGCCCTTGGATGAGAAGAGATTTTGCAAGTTACGGTGTGAGCTAAATATCTTGGAATCCTCAAATGTCCTGTGATCAGGCACACATCCTAACACTTAAGCATATTGATGACTTAGATGTGCAACACACGAAGTAGCATATATCTTCAAACAATGAAGACATACATTCTAAGTGTGAATACATTAATGTGGAATTTGACTTCGGAGCGCCACGATAATTGTGCGCCGTGTCTGGGTCTAATACTTCCTATACGGTGGGTAACGCCACCACCAAACGTTCCATTTTGAAGTGTTTCTCTCATGGCGTTACCTCTCAATGTCTTCTCATTTGGTTTGGCTTCATTCTCAATATGTCTTCATAATTATCTTCACTGCGTTGATTAAATGGATATATATGTATTGATGTTCTGTCCTCTACAGCATTCACTTATAGCTATGTCTTCTGGGTTGAATCTTTTGAACTAAGTGAATGTGATCGGACCCTAACCTCTCTATGCTTTCTATCTCAAACTCTATCTCTCCAAGTCATATGCATTCTGTTGAAACTGTCAAATGTCTTCACTGTGTCCTTGTTAGCTGAAGACATAGTGACAACCATAAAAGTCCGTTTTTAATGCTCAGTCCTCCACATAATATCCGGAGAAGCAGGAACGACCGCCCGACAATTTAGGCGTGCGTGGGACGTGGAACAAATCCCAATCTTCCTCTAACTGGCCACGCGTGCCTCCAATGCGAACCGCCAGGGGTACCTGTGTAATAGCACAGTGCCGCCTCTATCCCTATAAATACATGATTCACTGCGGTCATTATCTCCTTCTTCCACCCTCGCACGAACCCTAGCGCCACCGCTAGCACTCGACGACGCCGGCGACGAAGCGCTTCACTGCCGCAACCTCTCCGACACCGTTTTCACGCCGACAGCGAACATCGCTCTCTCCGCCGTCGCCGTAGGTGTCTTCCGTCGCCAAGTTAGGGCACGGAGGATCGAACTGCTCGACCTCAACTCTCACTTCGTCTAGCAGTTCCAAGTGTGGTAAATAAAACCTCTTTTTACAGCCTCTTTTGATCCCATAGTTCAGTCACTTTCTGCCATAAGGAGTTTCTCTTCACATCAGTTAGTTATCTCGCTACACCTCATGACATGCCTAGTATATTCACTTGTGCTTCATAAGGTAGTTAGATTCCTCACTTGTACTGATCTGTGGGTTCGTACAAATCTGGAACCAACTTCTTATCTGTGAGTGAATGTCTTCGCACAATGAGGTCTATGTCTTCTAAACCAATTTATCTTCAAAATCTTCTGAGAATTCATATGACCTCTTCCCCTTCCCTCGCACCTTAATGCTGTCACAGGTACATGTCCGTGGGAGAATCCTTTGGTTCTCATAGTCTGCATTCATTTGCAGAGTACTTGCAGCATCACATCAACTCTCCTGAAGCCAGTTCTTGCAAAAGGAAGCCTTTGAAGCCTTTGAACATCTTGAAGCCTTCCAAGTTATTCATGGCTTCAGAAACAGCAGCAAGGAAGGGAGGCAGACAGCGACGTGGTGAAACGTCCAAAGATCTGCCTGATGAATTGGCAGAGATGTACAAAACTGATCCTGAAGAAAGCTATGGTCAGCGCAAGACACGAATCCAATGGATTCAAAGATATTGGGTAGAGCAATGGTTCCACTACCGCTTCGTCACTCAGGAATATGCGGAGAAGTGCGCCATCAAGAGACCGTGGGGAGACGTACTATACAAAAATCTCGTACCCAGGTCCAGAGTCGAAGCTATTGCTCAAGGCTTCTATCCATGAACCAAAGCCAGCTGAAGCACATCCGTCATCACTTCTCTGGTGCCGCGATGATAATCTCTTCAAGCGCAACTTTCAGTTTGCACAACAATCAGCGAAGATAAATAAGAAGAAATTTGGGCTTGACTTCAACCCTGGTCCCTCCTCACCAAGGGCAGATGGCACACGCGACGCCGATCCCAATACCATCGGGCCGTATGCCAATCTTGCAGGCCTCATCACTCGCATCCTAGTCCAAGGGACTGATGTGAATGACCCTCCAGCAGATACTGAGTCAGATGACGCCCCTGCTGCGCCAAAGCCGAAGCAGAAGAAGCCAAAAGCTTCAAAGCCAGCCGCTTCTCCCAAGATCGCAAGAGTGAAGCCTTTAGCAACTACACCTCCTGAAGCCAGTATGCAGTCAGAAGGCTTATCACGAGTGTCCAAGCCCCAAGAAGCCAAGAAGCCTCAGCCACACACAGGCAAAGAGCTCACAACTGCTGCCATTCTGCGCTGTGAAAACATTGATCTATCAAGCGATGAGGATCTTGGAGATGACGCACTTGAGCAGCTCATCAAGAGCAAGGAGGAGGCTGAAATCTTCAACAATCTGCCTCTGTTTGATGTCGCCGTCATCCACAGCTTCATTGATGAATGGTTTGACACACTAGACATAAGCTTCGATGATCTGCAGCTACCAATAGGCCTCAGCGTTGCCTTTCAAGGTGCAATTGCTTCAGAACTTGCAATAGCCCAGCGAATTGTAGAACTGAAGCAGAAAATTGATTATGAAAAGGCTCAGTTCAAGAAGCACGTGGCCAAGCTCAGCGTGCAAGAAGTGAAAAACTTCAAGATCATGTTGCACGAGCTGAAAGAGAACTTTCTGAAGACGCGTGCTGAAGCTCAAGGCTCGCGAGAGCGCATGAAGACTTTGGCTGATCACTGCGTGCAGGCCTACAATGAGGCAGAGAAGCGCAAGGCACTTGGGCGTCCCGGCATTGACCCCAGGATGGCCACGAAGAAGAAAAAGAAGGATGCTGTGCCTGAACCTGAAGCGCCAAGGTCAGAAACTGCTCCGATTGTCTTCCCCGCTGCAACGACTGGCTCGAAGCCAAAGAGTCGATCAACCGCCTCACAGCACAAGAAGACACGGACTGCAGAGGCTGAAGCTAAGAAGAGAAAACATTCTGAAGCCTCTCCTTCTGAACCCATCATCAAGAAGCGCAAGACCAAGAAATCTCGGGCTGCTCCCACAGAGCCCTTGACAGTTGAACCCCTCTTTGTCCGCTATCCTGACGCAGATCGTCAGTTGACTGTGCATGAACCCAACGCTGAAGACATTCCAGCAGACGAACCCAACGCTGCTGAAGACATTGGTCTCCAAGACAATGTGCAAGGTGATGCAGCCCTTCCTCAGCTTGAGACAAGCGAACTGATCAGTATTGGTCGTCCATTGACGCCAATCACACAAGATGCATCATGGGCAGATCGCCCACAGGAGGAAGATGAGTCCCAACCCACTACAACTCCACGGGCGCCTACATTCCGTAGGCTTCACAAAGGGCCAAGGGCTCAGGCTGCTGACGACATTCTGGCTGCATCAGCCGAAGAGCATGCAGAGATACCACAAGCTCCAACTCCCCCACACCAACAAGAAGCAGTTCTCCAGGAGAACGTGCCTGAGTCTGCAAATGTTGAGGCTGCCACAAACAACGCCGAAGCAAATGTGGAGCCCAACCCAACAATAGCTTCAGAAGACAATGAAGCTACTGCTCCTGAACATTCTGTGCCTGAGTCTGCTGCCGGACCACAATTCAACTATCATATTGCGTACAGACCCCAGGTCCAGAAGCCGATCCCACGACTGCCAAGGTTCCCAGGTCCTGCATCAGCTCCTGGTTCCTTCAACATCAACGGCTTCAGGGTAGATAACACGTTTTTCGACTGCTCCAAGAACCCTTATTCAAGGGAACGGATTGTATCAGATAGGTTCTGGAGCCATCAACAGCGCAGCTATTATTCATGCATCCTATACAACCAAGGCCGCATCTTTCCTCACAAGCGCCTTGAGGTTGAAGCTGTTGCTGGTCTGCCTGGTCTGGAAGAAGCACTGGATTGCTTCAAGCAAGTCGGTTTGCTGCCATTTATCACTGATGAAGAGCACTGGAACGAAGAGCTTCTGCTCCAGTTCTATGCCACTTTGCATATCAAAGGCTATAACAGAGATCCGAAGACATGGATTCTGGAGTGGATGACAGGCAATATCCATCATGAAGCCAATGCTTTCGACCTAATTGAGCTTACTGGCCTTCCCACTCCTGGCGAATTCTTTGAAGAAGGGTGCCAACTCCATGCTGAAGCAATTGAGAGCATATTTCAGCGTCCTAAGCCAGATATGAGTCAGATGCTCTCAATAATGAAGCCACTGCCTCCTAATGCACCCTATCCAACTAGGTTCTTCGTTGAAGACTTAGAGTACCTGCCCAGAACAATATATCACATCATAAGGCGGGCTCTATGGCCTGTAAAGGGACACTCTCGATATGCAACAATTGATGGTGCAATGAAGACTCTCATCTTCTGCATTCTTCATGGCAAATGCTTCAATGCACAGGATCTCTTCATCCGTCACTTTGCAGCATCTGCCTCAGAACTGTTTGGATTAAACCTCTATGCTCCTTGGGTTATGAGGCTGATCAAGCTTCACTCTGCAATCTCCTATCAACCCTCAGCCCGCAACCATAGGATATTTTTGCCAGATGTGGACACATCTGCTGAAGCAATATATCCAGAGCCTGGCAAGCAACCATTAAGTCTTCAAAATGCAGAACACCAGAGCTTCACTCAAAATATTGAAGGTGTTGAAGCTCTCTCCCGAGTGTATCCAATGGCTGGCACCACACGTGCCCCTGCATCAACTGAAGCCACTGACAGCACAGCTGCCAAGAGACCCAAGAAGCGCGCTCGAGCACTCAATGACCGAGAGCTTCTTGTGGCTCTTCACCAAAAGCAAGATAGGCATCACGACTATGAGCAATGAAGCTGAACTGCAAGAGGATGGCTTCAGAGAGAGATTCCAATTTGACTCCACGCCTCCAAGAAGAGCTGTGATGCGAAGCACACCATCCCTTGAAGAGTCAGAATTCTCTTCTTCTGCTGCCACCGTGTCTGCCCGGATTATTAAAGAAGACGATGACGCGACATCATCTCCACCTGCTTCAACACACGTCGAATCTGCACCAAGCTCATCTGCACCGCCACCAAACAACTCCACCGATCCTGCTGCGCCTGGGAACGCGTAGAAAACTCTATGTCTTCAAACCTTTTTGGTCATCACTGACAAAAGGGGGAGAAGCATGATGTTTATAGTCTTCAAGCGGGTCACTTGGGCAGGTGCCTTTATATTTTGCTACATTTTGCTTCGTGCTTACAACTCCCGTTTTTGCTACATTTGCTTCTTTGAGTTGTAACACTTAGCCTTGATGGCCGTCTGCTACCTGTTTGTCACTCCGTTATGCGAAGATAAATTCCGCATGTGCGACGGTAAATTCCGCACTCATCTCTTACTGCAGACGTCCATTTTCCATTATGCATGTCATTATCTTCATATACTTTCACATGCATAGTGGATTGTCATCATAAGTTGAAGTGGATCTCCACAAGTACAACCTGCCATGTGCATTTGCATTCAAAAGGCAAATTACTCATATGCACATCTTCAGGGGGAGCCCTTGCAACTTATGAAGACAAATTCCTTTACTATCTTACAAATTATGTTCCCCGTTGAAAACTTCACCTAGTTTGTCATCAATCACCAAAAAGGGGGAGATTGTAAGTGCATCTAGTGCCACCCCTAGTTGGTTTTGGAGTATTGACGACAAACCTAGTTGAGGGACTAACGTGTTTGTGAGAATTGCAGGAAAACACAGGTAGAAGTCCCTCATTGATTCGGTTTTATTACCAGAGATGACCCCTAAAAATGTACGAAGACATTGAAGACAATGGTGGTTTATGAAGATATTCATATTGAAGACAATGACATGAGAAGACTCCCTATGAAGCTTATGGAACTCGAAGACTTAGATCCTTCGTAGTTTTATTTCATTTATGTTGTGTCATAGGAATCACCGTACTGTTAAGTGGGGTCCAAGAGAACCAGTCAGAATGACTAAAGTGATGCCTAATTCAAATCCTATGTCTTCAAGCGAAGACTTTGAGAGAAAATCTTGTCCAGAGTCAGACAAGTCAGCTTTACTTGTAGCCCAAGTAAAGTTGCCGTGTGAGTTCAAAATTCGACCGTTGGTACACATGTCAGTTCCTTAGTGACCCAGGGTCATTTCGGACAGATCAGGTCGGGTTGCCAAGTGGCTATAAATAGTCCACCCCCCCACAACCATAAACGGTTGGCTGCTCAGATTTCAGTGCACGGCTTTTGTCGTTTGAGAGCAACCCACCTCGAAGCCTTTGAAAGAAAAATTCCTAGTGAGGAGAAAAGCCCTAACCACCCAGAGCCAGAGTAAATTGGGCATCACTTAAGTCTTCTTGTCTGTGTGATCTGAAGACTTATTACACTTGAGGACTGTGCATCCTCCAGACGGTTAGGCGTCGCGTTCTGAGCATCCAAGAGAAATTGTGGATTGCTAGTGAACGAAGTCTGTGAAGGTTTGGGAGTCTACCTTGAAGACTTACCTGAGTGATTGCACGAGGTCTGTGTGACCTTAGCTCAAGGAGAAAACGGTGAGGACTGGGTGTCTTGGACTAAGTGTCCTTGACTGGGTGTCCGGGACTGTGTGTCCTTTGGTTTAAATACCTAGCCGCTCCAACCAGACGTACAGTTGTCACAGCAACTGGAACTGGTCCAACAAATCATTGTCTTCAACATGTCACTGGTTTCATCTTCACTTCCTTTTACTTACAGTTATTCATTGTGAAGCCATTGCATGCTTGCTTTATCTTTTGTCTTCACAACATGAATGTATGATCTGTTTGGCTTCATAACTTCTTCCTACCTGATCCTTATTACACTGAAGCTGTTTGTCATTGCGCTTTCACTCTATTGAATACATGACCATGGCTGGCCTAGTGTAATCTAACTTCCGCTGCACAGTAATAGGCATAATCTTCACTGTTTGTCTTCATAACTCTCACGTTTTGAAGATTTTCATAAAAATCGCCTATTCACCCCCCCCCCCTCTAGTCGATATAACGCACTTTCACTGTTCAATCCACTCGGCGAGGAAATCTGCTATTGCATGGGACTTGATAGCTTTCTTTGCCTCAAACTTGATATCCAGGGGAAGGAGTTCAATCGCCCATTTGGCCACTCGACCAGTTGCATCTCTGTTGTGCAGAATCTCTGACAATGGAGCGTCGCTGACGACTGTAAGAGAGTGATCCGAGAAATAGTGTGCAACCTTCTTCGTGATCATGTAAATCCCATAGACAAGCTTCTGATAATGAGGATATCTCTGCTTTGACGGGGTCAGGATTTCAGAAATATAATAGACTGGGCGTTGAACCTTATAAGTTTTTCCTTCTTCTTCCCGCTCGAACGTAAGTATTGTACTAACGACTTGTCCAGTGGCTGCTATATAAAGCAGTAGAGGCTCTTTGCTGATTGGAGCAACAAGCACTGGCTGGCTGGAAAGCAGGGCTTTTAGCTCTGCAAGCGCTGCATCAGCTTCTGGTGTCCACTCGAACTTGTCTGATTTCTTCATCAGTCGGTAAAGAGGCAGCGCCTTTTCACCGAGACAAGAAATGAATCGACTTAGGGCAGCCAAGCAACCAGTAAGCTTCTGGACATCATGCACACGCACAGGGCATTTCATTCGGAGTATAGCGCCTACCTTCTCTGGGTTAGCATCGATTCCTTGTTCGGAAACAAGAAAACCGAGTAACTTTACGCCTCGAACTCCAAACGTGCACTTTGATGGATTGAGCTTGATATCATACCTTCTGAGGTTGGCAAAGGTTTCAGCAAGGTCAGTCAGTAGGTCAGAACCTTTATGTGACTTGACCACAATGTCATCCATGTATGCTTCCACATTCCGACTGATCTGAGTGAGCAGGCACTTCTGAATCATCCGCATGTGGCTCCAGCGTTCTTCAAACCGAATGGCATTGTGACATAACAGAAGCACCCAAACGGGATGATGAAAGCTGTCTTTATTTTGTCGGGTCCATACAGACGGGTCTGGTAGTACCCGGAGTAAGTGTCCAAAAAGGACAAACGCTCGCACCCTGCAGTCGAGTCGACTATCTGATCGATGCGAGGGAGAGGGAAGTGATCTTTTGGGCAGGCCCGATTGATATGCTTGAAATCAATACACATGCGAAGTGAGTCGTCTTTCTTTGGGACCATGACTCAGCTGCCAAAAGCCGAGCCACCTCTTCACTGATTGCCTTTCTTTTCTGGATGGCGGACCGTCGAAGATGCTCTTTGACTGGTTTCACCTTCGGGTCGACTCGCAAAAGATGCTCAGCCAGTCCCCTGGGAACACCTGGCATGTCAGAAGGCTTCCATGCAAAGATGTCCTAGTTCTCACGGAGGAACTGGATGAGCGCTTCTTCCTATTTGGAGTTGAGTGTGGTGGAAATGTGAGTCGGAGCTGCATTGGGATCCGTCAGGTGAATGTGAATCGACTTTGTTTCACCAGACGACTGGAATGCTGAATCTGTGGCTGGCTTCTTGGCTCACAGCAAGTCACTCGGATCTGCATTTTTCTGGTAGTCTTGCAATTCTACCACGGCCATATGGGCATCGGCGATCTTCGAGCCCTTCTGGAAGCACTCTTCTGCCTTCTTTCGGTTACCAGAGATAGTGATCACTCCTCTGGGACCAGGCATCTTCAGTTTGAGGTACACGTAACATGGTCGAGCCATAAACCATGCGTAAGCTGGCCTGCCCAGAATTGCATGATAAGCACTCTGGAAATCTACAACTTCAAATGTCAACTTTTCTTTACGGTAATTTTTGGAATCACGAAGACCACGTCGAGTGCAATCTGACCGAGGGATGCAGCCTTCTTGCCTGGAATGACCCCATGGAAACTCATATGGCTTTCACTGAGTCTGGATATCGGAATGCCCATTCCTTTCAACGTTTCTGCATATAGTATGTTCAGACCACTGCCACCGTCCATCAGTACCTTTGTTAGTCGAGTTCCTTCGACCACCGGATCAACCACAAGTGCTTGCCTTCCAGGGGTGGCGATGTGCACTGGATGATCAGACTGGTCGAATGTATTGGCAGTCTGCGACCACTTCAAGTAACTGGGTGTCGCCAGAGCGACCATGTTCACTTCCCTGTTGATGACTTTCAATCGACTTTTGCTCTCAACATCAGCAAAAATCATCAGAGTGGAATTCACGTGGGGATAACCATATTCATCCTCACCCTCATCCTCAGCCTTGTCTGCTTCCTTCTCCTTTTCCTTGGGCTATTTCTCTCGGAACTACTGGATTAGGAGGCGACATTGCCGAGTGGTGTGCTTCGGGTAAATGAAGTTGCCTTCTTCATCTTTTTTGGTGTGGATATGGCACGGCAAATCCAACATGTCATTCCCATCTTGATCTTTTAATTTCTTGGGGTTCCATGGCCCTTTGGGCTTCCCCTTGAACTTTCCTTGAACCACATCCAAGGCTTCACCTGGAGCAGCTGGCTTGGCCTTGCGCTTCTGTTTCCGACCGGAGTTTCCTCCTCCGGCTTCGTGGGCGACTGCTTTGTGCTTGCCGCTCCGGAGTCGCTCTTCTTCTTCACCATTGGCATACTTGGTGGCAATTTCCATCATCCGAGCTAGAGTCATATTTCCTGTCCGGCCGAATTTCATATTCAACTCCCTATACCTGACGCCTTCCTTAAAGGCACAAATTGTCTGATGATCTGACACATCTTCTACCGTGTGGTGTAGGGTGATCCATCTCTAGATATAATCCCTCAAAGTTTCATTCGGCTTCTGAACACAACATTGTAACTCTGTCAAACTTGCCGGCCGTTTGCAAGTGCCCTCGAATGTTCTGAAAAATACTCGGGCGAGATCTTCCCAAGTATAGATGCTGCCAGATGCTAACTGATTCAGCCATGCTCTAGCTGAGCCCTCCAACATCAGAGGAAGGTGTTTCATGGCCACTTCATCATTACCGCCACCAATCTGGACAGCCACTCGGTAGTCTTCAAGCCAAGTGTCAGGCTTGGACTCTCCGGTGAACTTACTAACTCCAAACGCCAACCTAAAGTTGGGGGGGATCACTGCAGCTCTAATAGCTCTGCTGAAGCACTCTGGACCAGAGACATGCACCCTGTTGCTGGTTTGTGGACCTCCATCATGGCCCTCTCGGTGAGCTCTATTTCTGTCGACCAAGCCCTGCACGAGAATAGATCTCGCATCAAAGCCTGGCTCCCTGGGGTCGATTCGAATACCTCGCCCAACACTATGAGGGCGCCTGTCTTCATGCTGCCGAGGCATGTACGACCCGCTCCTCAGGGGAGGCGTGGGAACTCGACGGCGATCATCACGATCGACTCGACGATCATACTGCTCTCGGTTTCTGTACTGATCTCGTCGATCCCCACGTCCCTCATGCCTCAGAGGCGATCTTGGGCTATCGGCCGACTGAACTGTGTCTGCCATCACGGATCGGATGTGGATCCTATCCCGCGACTGAGATACAACCGTATTCTGCTCTCCCGCCGCCTAGAGCAAGGCTCGGATCTGCACCAGACCTCGACCAGCTTCTGATGGCGAGGGTTGCATCAACTCCGCTATCCGGGTAGCAGCAGCTCGATTCTGGATCGGGGTTCGGTATACCTGAGTCGGAGGAGGAAAAAGCTGGCGTCGACTGGATTCGGGAGCGCGCTGCCGAGCGCGATTGTCGAGTGCACTTTGGAGGTTCTCCAGTCGAGTGCGCTCAGCCAGGTTGGCCAAGCGCGCCTGCTCCAAGGCCTGGGCCTCAGGGGTTTCTCCAACGATAGGAGTATGCAATGCATCCATGTTCCGGTGGCGAAGTTCCTCCCTCTGCTGCGAGGAGAGGGGTTCGGGGCGGTACTCCTCGTGAACGCGTGACGGATCGCTGTTCCCGTCGCCTCCGTCTTCACGGTTGAAGCCAGGAGGGCTGCATGGTCCATTGACCATCAGAACTTCAGCCGCTGGGTCGCTGCTGTCGCACTCAGATGCGGTCTCTATGGAGCCAGTCGAAAGATCGAACAGGCCGTAGAGAGTTTCGTCGGGCTCGATCGCCGCGACTTGAGGGGTGGCCGACTGGCGGGCCACCGCATGCCTCGCCCACTGCTGAAGCCTCGACCGACCAGAGCGTTTGCTCCGGCGAGTCGCAGGGAGGGGGAAAGCTGATGGAGTCGACTGATACTGGGTCGACGGTTGCCGCAGGAGGACGCCGTGGATGCACGCGCGAAAGTGCATCGCCCCGCGAGCGGGGAGCGCGTCGACGTCGAGTGGAGCCTCCTGAAGCCAAGCGGAGTCGTCGGCGACAAACACGAGTGCGCTGAGACGGATCTGGCGGCCCTCAGCCAAACCTGCGCCTGAAACCATGATGAAGGGGATCGGAAAAATCGCAACTTCTCCAACAAGTCGCTAAGACACCTGCCCCACGGTGGGCGCCAACTGTCGTGGTTCTAAGACTGACAGTAGAGTAGGGGGTGAGAATGTAGAGGCAAGATCCTAGCTATGGAGGAGTTGTACACACGAGTTTTACGAGTTCAGGCCCTTCTCAGAGGAAGTAATAGCCCTACGTCCCGGAGCCCTGAGGCGGTCGACTGAATATATGTGTGTGAATTACAGAAAGTGCGAACCCTTGTCGCAGAGGAGGGGGTGGCTTATATAGAGTGCGCCAAGACCCCAGCTCCCCTTCGTTACACAGGGTTCAATGCTCATAAAGGTGGGGCGTTATTGGTAACGTCTACAATAAAGTGTTATAAATGCCCATAAAGCTATGGTTTAAGTCATGACCGTTGCAGAGTGGAGGTTTTCTCGTCTTCTGGTGGTCGAGTGTCTTCAAGGTGGTCGAGTGAGCACATCTTCATGGTCGAGTGGATGATGTTTTCTCTTCGACTGCTTCTGATTCTTTGTAGAGATGTCCTTGGGGAGGGTATGTTGGACAGATCCATGACCCTACCCTAGGTACATGGCTTCATCAGTGGGCTTTTGCTTATTTGTAATTGAGTCGGGAGACTTGTGAGAGTACACCCTTTTAGTTCGGACTGGGGGTTTTGTCAGAGCCGGATTATCCCAAAATTGTGTTTGGGTTTTCTAGGCACTTTCCATCACACAGTATTTCCGTACTATGGCCGCCAAGTCAGCGAAGTGTGCTATGTCACAGCGACTTATGGCGTCGAGGATTCCCTTGTCCGTGCAATTGTTGCAAAAGAATGAAATTGCGTCTTCCTCGCGACAGTCCTTGACCTTGTTCATTACAAGGAGGAATTTGGCCCAATAGTGATGTACTGTCTCTTGGGCTCTTGCCTAATGTGGGAAAGATCACTTGTATCTAGGTGGGTGCGTGGATTTAAGTCCAGAACTTGTCCCAATCTGTGATCCCGGGGCAGGGGAGTTTCCAATCTTGGGAGTTCGGGCTCCGAGATGTTGCCCCGCGGGTTCGGTATGCGGCCTGATTCTGGGTTCAGGGTTAAGGCGGCGTCCTCCCGTGGGCGAGTATCCGGCTCGGAGAGCTCGGGAATCCGGACATAGTTCGTCCTCAGGATAGAGGGAGAATCGCCGCATTGCTCCTCCACCACCGCTATTTGATGGGTGACCGGTGGAGAATTAATCTCCCTTTGGTCGGGTTTAAGCCCAATTCAATCGTAGTCTGTAGTGACTCCCAAAGCGGCAATGCGATCCAAGAGCTCGTTCAAAGAGGAGAGCTCCATTGGGTCCATCTTCTCGGCAAATTTCGAGCCGATGTGGAGGCTATTTTCGATGACCCGAGAAGTCATCGTCGGCGCAGCGGCCGAGCGGGCGGTCATGACGAAGCCGCCTAGTCAGAGAGTTTGGCCTACAGCCAGGGCTCCCCCAGAGGTGATGTTGTCCTTGACAACAAGACGAGCCATCCTCCTTATGATGACGACACAGTGGAACTCTCAATGAAAGCACCAATGTCGGTGTCAAAACCGGCGGATCTCGGGTAGGGGGTCCAGAACTGTGCGTCTAAGGCGGATGGTAACAGGAGGCAGGGGACATGATGTTTACCCAGGTTCGGGCCCTCTTGATGGAGGTAATACCCTATGTCATGATTGATTGTTCTTGATGATATGAGTATTACAAGAGTTGGTCTACCACGAGATCAGAGAGGCTAAACCCTAGAAGCTAGCCTATGGTATGATTGTATGTTATCCTACGAACTAAACCCTCCGGTTTATATAGACACAGGAGGGGGCTAGGGTTACACAAGGTCGGTTACAAGGGAGGAGATATACATATCCGTATTGCCTAGCTTGCCTTCCACGCCAAGTAGAGTCCCATCCGGACACGGGACGAAGTCTTCAATCTTGTATCTTCATAGTCCAACAGTCCGGCTGTCCAGAGACCCCCTAATCCAGGACTCCCTCAACACTGTAGACAAGTCTGCCAACCACATCAATCGACATTGTTGGGTGTTCAAACAGGCCGGTAAAGAAGTATACGAGGAATCCAGCAAAAGCCTCTCTCGAAGCGACAACGAGGATGAACCAAGAAGGCCCAACAACAGCGGGGAAGCAGTTTCCCTCTGATGTCATTGATGTTAACATGATCTACACTACACACATTCCCAGAAGTAGCGGAAGGGTGCACTTCAGGACATCTATGCCTTGGAACTTGTAGCCCTGAAATTCAACCCGTGCTCGCCATGCCCGATCACTTTTGACAAAAAAGATCACCCGACCAGTAACTGTCATGGCGGGTCAGAAGCTCTGGTCATAGATCCCATTGTTGATGGGTTCCACCTCTTATGGATGGCGGAAGTAGCTTGAACCAGATCTATGCTGACACGATCAGGAAGATGGGCATTGATTCGCCAAGAATCCCGCCCACTAACACCACTTTCAAGTGTGTCATCCCTGACATAGAGGCCCGATGCATGGGCACTGTAATGCTAGAAGTTTTTTTGGCTCCCCCAACAACTTCTGAAGTGAGGACGCGGTCTTTTACTGAAGAAATATGCCCTATAGGCAATAATAAAGTTATTATTTATTTCCTTATATCATGATAAATGTTTATTATTCATGCTAGAATTGTATTAACCAGAAACTTAGCACATGTGTGAATACATAGACAAACAGAGTGTCACTAGTATGCCTCTACTTGACTAGCTCGTTGAATCAAAGATGGTTAAGTTTCCTAGCCATAGACATGAGTTGTCATTTGATTAACGGGATCACATCATTAGAGAATGATGTGATTGACTTGACCCATTCCGTTAGCTTAGCACGATGATTGTTTAGTTTCTTGCTACTGCTTTCTTCATGACTTATACATGTTCCTCTGACTATGAGATTATGCAACTCCCGAATACCGGAGGAACACTTTGTATGCTACCAAACGTCACAATGTAACTGGGTGATTATAAAGGTGCTCTAGAGGTGTCTCTGATGGTACTTGTTGAGTTGGCATAGATCAAGATTAGGATTTGTCACTCCGATTGTCGGAGAGGTATCTCTGGGCCCTCTCGGTAATGCACATCACTATAAGCATTGCGACTAACGAGTTAGTTGTGGGATGATGTATTATGGAACGAGTAAAGAGACTTGCCGGTAATTAGATTGAACTTGGTATGAGGATACCGACGATCGAATCTCGGGCAAGTAACATACCGATGACAAAGGGAACAACGTATGTTGTTATGCGGTTTGGCCGATAAAGATCTTCGTAGAATATGTAGGAACCAATATGAGCATCCAGGTTCCGCTATTGGTTATTGACCGGAGATGAGTCTCGGTCATGTCTACATAGTTCTCGAACCCGTAGGGTCCGCACACTTAAAGTTTGGTGACGATCGGTATTATGAGTTTATGTGTTTTGATGTACCAAAGGTAGTTCGGAGTCCCAGATGTGATCACGGACATGACAAGGAGTCTCGAAATGATCGAGCCATAAAGATCGATATATTGGAAGGCTATATTCGGACATCGGAAAGGTTCTGAGTGATCCGGGTATTTTCGGAGTACCGGGGGAGTTACGGGAATACAGGAGTACATATGGCCATATGGGTCTTAGTGGGCTTCAAGGGAAAAAGAGGAGAAGCCACGGGGGCTGGCTGCGCGCCCCCATGGGCCTAGTCCGAATTGGACTAGGGGAGGGGCTGCGCCCCCTCTTTCCTTCTCCTCCCCCTCTCCTTCCTTTCCCCTCCTAGTAGGACTAGGAAAGGAGGAATCCTACTCCTACTAGGAGGAGGATTCCTCCCCCCTTTGGCGCTCCTAGAGAGGCCGGCTGGCCTTCCCTCCCTCCTTTATATACGTGGGGAGGGGGCACCCTAGAAGACACACAAGTTGATCAGTTGATCCTTTAGCCGTGTGCGGTGCCCCCCTCCACCATAATCCACCTCGGTTATATCATAGCGGTGCTTAGGCGAAGCCCTGCGGCGGTAGCATCATCATCGTCGTCATCACGCCATCGTGCTGATGGAACTCTCCCTCGAAGCTCTGCTGGATCGGAGTTCGTGGGACATCACCGAGTTGAACGTGTGCTGAACTCGGAGGTTCCGTACGTTCGGTACTTGGATCGGTCGGATCGTGAAGACGTACGACTACATAAACCGCGTTCTCATAACGCTTCCGCTTACGTTCTACAAGGGTACGTGGATGAAACTCTCCCCTCTCGTTGCTATGCATCACCATGATCTTGCGTGTGCGCATGAACTTTTTTGAAATTACTGCGTTCCCCAACAGTGGCATCCGAGCCAGGTTTATGTGTAGATGTTATATGCATGAGTAGAACACAAAGGAGTTGTGGGCGTGGGTATATACATATTGCTTGTCGTCACTAGGTGATTCTTGATTCAGTGGCATTGTTGGATGAAGCGGCCCAGACCGACATTACGCGTACGCTTACACGAGACTGGTTCTACCGACGTGCTTCGCACATAGGTGGCTAGTGGGTGTCTGTTTCTCCAGCTTTAGTTGAATCGGATTCAATGAGCAGGGTTCCTTTTGAAGATCAAAAAGCAATCACTATACCGCGTTGTGGTTTTTGATGCGTAGGTAAGAACGGTTCTTGCTCAGCCCATAGCAGCCACATAAAACTTGCAACAACAAAGTAGAGGACGTCTAACTTGTTTTTGCAGGGCATGTTGTGATGTGATATGTTCAAGACATGATGAGGTATAAATTGTTGTATGAGATGATCATGTTTTGTTGAAGTTATCGGCAACTGGGAGGAGCCTTATGGTTGTCTCTTTATTGCATAAGATGCAAGCACCATATAATTGCTTTACTTTATCGCTATGCGATAGCAATAGTTGCAAAAGCAGTAGTTGGTGAGACGACCATGTGATGACATGTTGATAGAGATCAAGATGATGGAGATCATGGTGTCATGCCGGCGACAATAGAGATCATGACGGTACTTTGGAGATGGAGATCAAAGGCGCAAGATGATCATGGCCATATCATGTCACATATTTTGATTGCATGTGATGTTTATCCTTTATGCATCTTATTTTGCTTAGTTCGGCGGTAGCATTACAAGATGATCTCTCACTAAATTTCAAGGTATAAGTGTTCTCCCTGAGTATGCACTGTTGCGACAGTTCGTCATGCCGAGACACCACGTGATGATCGGGTGTGATAAGCTCTACGTTCTCATACAACGGGCGCAAGCCAATTTTTGCACACACGGAATACTCGGGTTAAACTTGACGAGCCTAGCATATGTAGATATGGCCTCAGAACACTGGAGACCGAAATGTCGAGCATGAATCATATAGTAGATATGATCAACATAGTGATGTTCACCATTGAAAACTACTCCATCTCACATGATGATCGGACATGGTTTAGTTGATTTGGATCACGTGATCATTTAGATGACTAGAGGGATGTCTCTCTAAGTGAGAGTTCTTAGGTAATATGATTAATTGAACTTTAATTTATCATGAACTTAGTCCTGATAGTATTTGCATAACTATGTTGTAGATCAATAGCTCGCGATGTAGCTCCCCGTTTATTTTGATATGTTCCTAGAGAAAAACTAAGTTGAAAGATGTTAGTAGCAAGGATGCGGATTGGATCCGTGATCTAAGGATTATCCTCATTGCTGCACAGAAGAATTATGTCCTTGATGCATCGCTAGGTGACAGACCGATTGCAGGAGCAGATGCAGACGTTATGAACGTTTGGCGAGCTTGATATGATGACTACTTGATAGTTTATTGCACCATGCTTTACGGCTTAGAATCGGGGCTTCAAAGACATTTTGAACGCCACGGAGCATATGAGATGTTCCAAGAGTTGAAATTAGTATTTCAGACTCATGCCCATGTCGAAAGGTATGAGACCTTTGACAAGCACTTTTCCTACAAGATGGAGGAGAATAGCTCAGCTAGTGAGCATGTGCTTAGAATGTATGAGTACTACAATTACTTGAATCAAGGGGGGTTAATCTTCCAGATAAGATTGTGATTGACAGAGTTCTCTAGTCATTATCACCAAGTTACTGGAACTTCGTGATAACTATAATATGCAAGGGATAACGGAAACGATTCCCAAGCTCTTCATGATGCTGAAATCAACGAAGGTAGAAATCAAGAAAAGCATCAAGTGTTGATGTTTGACAAGACCACTAGTTTCAAGAAAAGGGCAAAGGGAAGAAGGGGAACTTCAAGAAGAACGGCAAGAAAGTTGTTGCTTAAGTGAAGAAGCCCAAGTCTAGACCTAAGCCTGAGACTAAGTGCTTCTACTGCAAAGGAACTGGTCACTGGAAGCAGCACTGCCCCAAGTATGTGGCGGACAAGAAGGATGGCAAAGTGAACAAAGGTATATTTGATATACATGTTATTGATGTGTACTTTACTAGTGTTTATAGCAACCCCTCAGTATTTGATACTAGTTCAGTTGTTGAGATTAGTAACTCGAAACGGGAGTTGCAGAATGAACAGAGACTAGTTAAGGGTGAAGTGACAATGTGTGTTGGAAGTGGTTCCAAGATTGATATGATCATCATCGCACACTCCCTGTACTTTCGGGATTAGTGTTGAACCCAAATAAATGTTATTTGGTGTTTGCATTAAGCATGAATATGATTTGATCATGTTTATTGCAATACGGATATTCATTTAAAGTCAGAGAATAATTGTTGTTCTGTTTACATGAATAAAACCTTCAATGGTCATACACCCAAGGTGAATGGTTTATTGAATCTCGATCGTAGTGATACACATTTTCATAATATTGAAGCCAAAAGATGCAAAGTTAATAATGATAGTGCAACTTATTTGTGGCACTGCCGTTTAGGTCATATTGGTGTAAAGCGCATGAAGAAAATACATGATGATGGGCTTTTGGAATCACTTGATTATGAATCACTTGATGCTTGCGAACCATGCCTCATGGGAAAGATGACTAAGACTCCGTTCTCCGGAACAATGGAGCGAGCAACAAACTTGTTGGAAATAATACATACTGATGTATGCAGTCCAATGAGTGTTGAGGCTCGTGGCAGGTATCGTTATTTTCTGAACATCACAGATGATTTGAGTAAGATTTGGGTATATCTTCTTGATGAAACATAAATCTGAAACATTTGAAAAGTTCAAATAATTTCAGAGTGAAGTGGAAAATCATCGTAACAAGAAAATAAAGTTTCTACGATCTGATCATGGAGGAGAATATTTGAGTTATGAGTTTGGTCTTCATTTGAAACAATGCGGAATAGTTTCGCAACTCACGCCACCTGGAACACCACAGTTCAAATATATTGGAAGGCTATATTCGGACATCGGAAAGGTTCCGAGTGATCCAGGTATTTTTCGGAGTACCGGGGGAGTTACGGGAATACGGGAGTACATATGGGCCTTAGTGGGCTTTTAAGGGAAAAAGAGGAGAAGCCATGAGGGGAGGGGCTAAGCCCCCTCTTTCCTTCTCGTCCCCCTCTCCTTCCTTTCCCCTCCTAGTAGGACTAGGAAAGGAGGAATCCTACTCCTACTAGGAGGAGGATTCCTCCCCCCTTTGGCGCGCCTAGAGAGGCCGGCCGGCCTCCCCTCCCTCCTTTATATACGTGGGGAGGGGGGCACCCTAGAAGACACACAAGTTGATCAGTTGACCTTTTAGCCATATGCGGTGCCCTCCTCCACCATAATCCACCTCGGTTATATCGTAGCGGTGCTTAGGCGAAGCCCTACGTCGGTAGCATCATCATCACCGTCATCACGCCGTCGTGCTGACAGAACTCTCCCTCGAAGCTCTGCTGGATCGGAGTTCGTGGGACGTCACCAAGCTGAACGTGTGCTGAACTCGGAGGTGTCGTACGTTCTGTACTTGGATCGGTCGGATCATGAAGACGTACAACTACATCAACTGTATTCTCATAACGCTTCCGCTTACGGTCTACGAGGTACGTGGACGAAACTCTCCCCTCTCGTTGCTATGCATCACCTGATCTTGCGTGTGCATAGGAAAATTTTGGAAATTACTGCGTTCCCCAACATTTACTAGAAGAGTCTTGACAGCTCTAAGGTGGCCCTTCTAGCCGATCACCCTGGGTCCCTCCCCTCTTCTGTTGTAAGTGGCAAGAAGGCCTCTTCCCGAAAAGGGCGTTCACCTCGCACCATTCCAAGTATACTGACTTCTACTTCCAAGGGCTAATGCACCATGCGCCGAACATCGATCAGAGCGGCGCTGACTGCGTCGACACCAATCCAAAGCGTACGGCGGCCATGGGAGCTACATTGACCGCACCCCCTGAGGGAGTCCTGGACTAAGGAGTCCTCGGGCGTCCGGCCCGTTAGCCATGGGCCGGACTGATGGGTTGTGAAGATACGAAGACCGAAGACTGCACCCGAGTCCGGATGGGACTCTCCTTGGCGTGGAAGGCAAGCTTGTCGACCGGATATGTAGATTCCCTTCTTTGTAACCAACCTTGTGTAACCCTAGATCCTCCCGGTGTCTATATAAACCAGAGGACTTAGTCCGGATAGGATACTCATTATCATAGCCATACAAGCTAGACCTCTAGGGTTTAGCCATTACGATCTCGAGGTAGATCAACTCTTGTAATACTCATACTCATCAATATCAATCAAGCAGGACGTAGGGTATTACCTCCATAGAGAGGGCCCGAACCTGGGTAAACATCGTGTCCCTTGTCTCCTGTTACCATCGACCTTAGACTCACAGTTCGAGACCCCCTACCCGAGATCCGCCGATTTTGACACCGACATTGGTGCTTTCATTGAGAGTTCCACTATGCTGTCACTAAGAGGTTTGATGGCCCCTTCAATCGTCAATAATGACGCCGTCCAGGGAGAAACCTTTCTCCCCGGATAGATCTTCGTGTTTGGTGGCTTCGTATCGCGGGCCAATTCGCTTGGCCATCTGGAGCAGATGGAAAGCTATGCCCCTGGCCATCAGGTCAGATTTGGGAGCTTGAACTATGTTGCGGACATCCGTGGAAACTTGACCTTCGCCGGATTCGAGACCGTGGTACCCGCTCCCGACCACTCCGATGATCATGACCTAAATCTATCATCAAGCCGCGTCCAGGAGATCGCTCCTGTAACTGCTCTGGCCCTAGATCCGGAGCAAGTTGCGCCACCCAAGGATGGGAGGATCAACCCCACCACGGAAGCCACAGATTCCACAGCATTGGAGCCGCATACAGACTTAACCTCTCATGACGTCTCTGTCAGCGAAACTCCGGACTCGTATCCGGCCGAAAGTTCCGAACCACGTGACCCTGCGGACGCCGAGCTTGATCGTTTATCGATCTTCGAATTCAGCGCCGTGAACATCTTCCAACACTCGCCATTGGGCGATGTGCTAAATTCGTTAAAGAACATGTCCTTGACAGAGGACTCACAGCCGAACTATATCCGGCTCGAACTAGGGGCTGACGATGGTGAATTTTGTTTCCCACCCGCCACCCACTACGTAGCCACGGTCGAGGATTTGACCGACGAGCTTGACTACGACTCCGAGGACATCGAGGGTATGGACGACGACGTCGGAGAAGAAGAGGTCTAGAACCCATCGTTCATCGAACGCTGGACGGCCACTTCCTCGTATGATGTATACATGGTGGATGCACCAAAGGAGAACAGCAGCGAGGACAAGGAAGATCCCGCTGAGGATAAACCTTCTGAAACACAGTCCAAGCGCTGGCGTCAGCGGCGCCGCTCTAAGTCACGCCGCAGCAAAGACAGCAGTACCGGCACAAGAGAAGACAACACTCCATAAGGTGCCGAAGACAATGAAGACCCCGTCGATACAACTAATGAACAAGACGAACGGGAAGGCGGGCAGGTTAGCCCCGATAAACAGGCCACGCACGAAGATTCGGAGGATGATAATTACCTTTCGCTCTCCGAGGACGAGGTGAGCCTCGACACCGAGGATTTCATCGTGCCTGAGGAGCCTCTTGAGTAGGAGCACTTCAAGAGCCAGCTAATTGCCACCGCACGGAGCCTGAAAAAGAAGCAGTAGCAGCTTCAAACTGACCAAGATCTGCTAAATGATAAATGGACCGATGTCCTAGCAGCCGAAGAGTACGGCCTCTAGCGCCCAACCAAAAGCTACCCAAAGCGCAAACTGTTACCTCGGTTTGACGAGGAGGTGTTGAACTACATACATCCATCGTACAATGCGGCGGACCGACCACCACGTGGTCAAGACAAAACAACAATTCACGCCGAACACCAGCCAGCCCCGCCTTAGTGCACAGGCAGAGGTAAATTACCCCATGGGCATACATATGACCTCCGGCAAACCCTGAACAATAAACCAGGACACACTAGATCAATCTACGGATCACGAGGGTGTGCCTCGACACAAGACGACGGCCATCTATTCGGACGTGACAAACTTAGTCACGCGCGGGCCGAAAACCGTAGACGGACTCCATCCGAGCTACGTCGCGATACGGCCTGATATAGAGGCGCCGCACACCTCATTGCTTCACTGATGAGGTCCTGGACCATGAATTCCCAGAAGGGTTCAAACCAGTGAATATAGAATCATACAATGGAACCACAGACCCCGTGGTGTGGATCGAAGACTTCATTCTCCACATTCATATGGCCCGCGGCGATGACCTCCACACCATCAAATACCTCCCTTTAAAACTCAAAGGGCCAGCTCGGCACTAGCTCAACAGTCTGCCTGCAAATTCCATTGGCAGCTGGGAAGATTTGGAAGAGGCTTTCCTCGATAACTTCCAAGGTACATATGTTCGACCTCCGGACGCTGATGACCTAAGCCATATAGTTCAACAGACTAGAGAGTCCGCCAGGAAATTCTGGACTAGGTTCTTAACTAAAAAGAACCAAACCGTCTACTGCCCGGATGCTGAAGCCCTAGCATCCTTCAAACACAGTATTCGCGACGAATGGCTCGCTCACCACCTTGGCCAAGAAAAGCCAAAATCCATGGCAGCCCTCACGGCACTCATGACCCTCTTTTGTGCGGGTGAGGACAGTTGGTTGGCCTGTAGCAAAAACAATGCAAGCGATGCCGGCACCCCTGAAGCTAAAACTAGCAAAGACAAGTCTCGACGCAACAGATACATGCGCCAAAACAACAGTCAATGACGGATTCAGGGGCCCTAAGTCCGGTCAGCGGAAGAAGCCATTCCAAAAGAACAATTCAGGCCCATCCAGCTTAGACCGCATACTCGACCGTCCGTGCTATATTCATGGCACCCCAGGCAAGCCACCCAATCATAAAAATAGAGATTGGTGGGCTTTTAAACAGGCCGGTAAATTAAACGCCGAGAATAGGGAAAAGGGATCGCAAAGCGAGGACGATGACGAAGAGCCCCAGCTACCAAACACAGGGGGACAGAAGAAGTTTCCCCTCAGGTCAAAACTGTGAACGTGATATATGCTACCCACATCCCCAAGAGGGTGCGTAAGCGTGCGCTCAGGGACGAATACGCGATAGAGCCAGTCGCCCCAAAATTTAATCCATGGTCGTCATGCCCGATCACCTTTGATCGTCGGGATCATCCGACCAATATCCGTCATGGTGGCTCAGCCGCACTGGTCTTAGACCCGATAATTGACGGTTTCCACCTGACTCGCGTCCTTATGGACGGCGGTAGCATCCTTAACCTGCTCTATCAGGATACAGCGCGAAAAATGGGCATTAACCCATCCCGGATCAAGCCCGCCAGGACTACCTTCAAAGGAGTCATGCCAAGTGTAGAGGCCCGCTATACGGACTCAATCACACTCGAGGTTGTCTTCGGATCTCCGGACAACTTCCGAAGCGAGGAGTTAATCTTCGATATCGTCCCCTTTCGCAGCGGCTATCATGCACTGCTCGGACGAACTGCGTTCGCTCGATTCAACAAAGTACCACACTATGCTTATCTCAATCTCAAGATGCCCGGTCCACGCGGCGTCATAACGGTTAATGGAAATACGGAACGCTCCCTCCGTACAGAAGAGCACACAACTGCCTTAGCAGCAGAAGTATAGAGCGGCCTTCTCAAGTAGAACCTTAATTCGGCTGCCGAGCCCACGGATACCGTTAAGAGGGTCCGTACTACTCTGCAGCAGGAAAGCTCGGCTCGTCAGGAGCTCGACTAGCAATCCGGCCACCGTCGCAGTTCCGATCAAGTGGTGGCATACGTGCCACGAGTACATAATTACGCACTCAAAATACCATGGGCATCTACGGAGGCATAGCCAGCTTGTGGTCCGTAATACGGGTCAACCGACGTCGGATACAGATACACTTTTATTTTGACTTATTTCCTTTTTCAGGTCTCAATCCCACAAGCACCATCCGATGGCCTGGTCATCGGTCCTCTTGAAGGATAAACACACCAAGATGGCGAGAAACGCAGACGTATGGGGGACTTTCTAGGTGATTTCGTTAACGATAACTTTACCTGTTTTTCAGGACCCTCATGCAGCTCTCCCTTGGTTTCGGCATGTCAAATAGCATGTTGCTTATCACACTACATGCATCAATGTGCCTTGACGTACTAATTAAATTACAATGATAACAGTTTGCGGCTGGAGCTGTAGGACTCCAACTTTTTTGTACCTTTTCTGTTATCTTTCCTTTTTTTCCTTTTCAGCTCCCCTGTGGATAATCCTATCAGGTAGGACTTGTACACTTTGGTACACTTGATGTTTGCCATGGGCTCCATAGTATCCAACATTACGGCAACAAAAGTCCGAACACTTTTTATAAGTATAGTTCGGCACCCCGAATTTAGCATTATATGCATTGGTCCGAATCATGTCTTTGGTCAATAGTTGGGTTGCCAGGCTCCTGTGCTTGCTACCTTACGTTCCACTACATCGTCTAAGGTAGTAAAGGGAGAACTACTGCGATTGTGCCTTGGTTTATCCAAAGGAGCACCTCAGTAGAGAAAGCCGAAAACTGACTATCATGATGCGGTGAGAGCCGGTCAGCTGTTCGAAGGTTGCAAATCGTTGGAGATTTCTTCCGCATTATGTGAAGGATTGGTACTTCCTGATCAGATGCTTATAGCACTGAAGTTTGGATACTAGGGGTTGCGCTCATGTTTTTATTGTCGCACTCCTATGGCTAAGTGAGGGCGTTATAGCCGCATAGTCTTGTTGCCTGGCTCGTTGCGCTAAACAACTCCTTCAAGGACCATCTAATTGGATGAAGATTGTTTAGATTCCATCCCGAACACCCTCGTACTACCTACGTGGGGGCAGAAGCCGACGACTTGTTAACCCTCAGATTTCATACAACACGGCCGCACAGGAAGTAAAAATTTAAAAACATAACAAGCATTATATTGCATAAACACTTTGTTTCATCATACAAGGCAGCGGAAGCTCGAATACATTCATTCAAAGATGGTGTCCTTACCACAATGATCCGCAACAATGCGGGACCCCTCTAAGACATCGCCGAAGTATCGCTCAGGTGTGCGGTCCTCTTTGCCCTCCGGCGGCCCCTCGGTCGCTAGCTTGACAGCGTCTAGCTTTGCCCACTAGACCTTGCAATAAGAGAAGGCCAGACGCGCGCCCTCGATGCAGACGAACCGCTTGATGACATCCAGCCGAGGACGGGCATCCACTAGCTTCTTCACGAGGCCAAAGTAACTGTTGGGAATAGCTCTAGCCAGCCACAGCCAGACTATCATATCGTTCATGGCCAGTTCGGCCACCCTGTGTAGGTCAACCAGTTGTTTCAGCTAATCGCTGAAGGGCACCGGATGGTCTGGCACGCAATATTGCAACCAGAACAGCTTCTCCGCCGGGCTCCCTTCTTCGGCTCGAAAGAACTCCGCAGCATCGGCCACACTGCGCGGCAGATCAGCAAAGGCCCCTAGAGAACTCCGAATCCGGGTTACTAAAAGGAATTTCCTCTTCACACTCCTACTTTGCATATTGAATGCCTTACCCGCCGCAATCTTCCTAGCCTCCTGGATCTCATCGAGGGCGCCTTGGGCTTCAATCCGGGCCGCCTCCGCACTCTTACGAGCCTCGGCCAGTTTGGCTTCTTGAGCCGACGCATTGTGCTCCAAGGTATCGCACTTCTTCACCGCGTCCTGGAGCTCCTGTTGGATTTCGTTGACCCGGGCCTTGAGCCTTTTACGGGCGGCCTGCTCCTTGACAGCCTTCCCCTCAGCTTCAACCAGGGCCGCTTTCAGGGCCTCGACCTCGGTCGTCGCCTCTGTTTACATCATGATACCTCAGTCATTGCATATTATTTTCCCCTTTTTCGAATCCATGACAGGTCATTACTTACCTTGTCTTTCTTGGAGCTGCCTCTTTACCCAGCCCAGCTCCTCCTCGGCCTCCGCCAGTTTCTGCTTCAGTCCAGAGACTTTGGCAGTATCTGAGGCCGCGGCCAATAGCGACGTCTACGCATACATTTTCCGACAAATTTAGTTAGTTTCCTGCAATAGGAGATTGATCATGTCCGGCTTTTTCTTTTCGAACACCGGACAGTGTCTTAGGGGCTACTGTCTTCACTGGGATTTTCTCCTTTTTTGTGCTGCTTACCTCAAAATCTGTTAACAAGCTGCTGCAGGCTTCGGTAAGTCCACTTTTGGCAGACCGAACCCTTTCAATTATCGTGCCCATAAGGACACGGTGCTCATCCACAATGGAAGCGCCTCGCAGCGCTTCCAGCAGATTATCCGGTGCCCCTGGTTGGACAGGGGTCACCGGGGAACAGGCATCCCCCCTTCTTTCGAAGGCGGTAGCATGCCGGATTCTGGAGCAGCCCCGGTCTCCGGAATTGAGTCCGGCTAAGGGTCGAACTGAGTTCGGCCCTTCCCACCAGTCTCCATGGGGATTGACTCCCCTTGGTGTCCGGCAACGGGATTTTCACCTTCTGGCGCCTCCCAAGCCTCTCCCCTGCCTAGAACAATCCTTCGAGATAGCACCTCCGCATCATCCTTGGCCTTGGGGGAGTGAGCGGTTGGCGGCGAATCGTTGGCCATCGCCTTGGAATCCAGCGACCCTCCTGACGAGGATCACGGGGAGCTGTTGTGGGCCGGACTACAATTAAACGTAACCAATCACTTAATTGTAGTAAAGAGGAGAAACTTTATGGGTGGATACAAGTCTTAGTACTTACGATGATGTCCGAGGCTTAGCACGGGGGCGTCTCTCCGGACTATTGTCAATGTCCCATGCGAAGTTATCAGCGAGGGAGCCCTTCCCCTTCTTGGGCGCCTTCGCCTCCAGAGTCGTGGAGGCCGCCCTCTTCTGCCTCCCCCCATCAAGGGGAGAGTCTCTTTCCTCCTCCTCGTCCTCATCGTCTTCAGCGGCGGGGGAACGGGCCTTGTCTTCGGTCGTCACGTCCGGAGTGCCCTTGCAGCAGGGGCCATTTCGGACCCCCTTGGCCTCTCCTGTGGCCTTCTTCTCTGGTGCCTTATAAGGCGCCGGCTCTAGCATCTTCGCTAAGCGCGGGATGACTGGTTCTTCAGGCAGGGGAGCCGGACACCGGATCTGCTTCGCCTTCTTCAGCCAGTACTGAAAAAGCAATGATAATAAAAGCTCAGATACCACCCTCGAAACAAGCAAGTAGGGGATGTGTTGAAGATAGCATACCTCGTTGGGGAGGTGATTTATGTCATGGCCACGGTCTGAATCTGTGGCCGGCGGTATCTCGTTACCCTTGAAGAGCAACCTCCATGCATCTTTGTGAGCTATTTCGAAGAGCCTTTCCAAGGTGTGATGCTTTTTGGGTTGAAATCCCATAGAGGTCGGCTTCGGCTCTGGCAGGGGAGGATCCGGCGCACCAGCATCACTTGAATTATGTCTACGAGCTTGATGTCCCTATCGATCATGCTTTGAATACGCGTTTGCAGCGCAATCAGCTCGTCTAACGAACACCAGTTTGGGCTCTTCTCGACCCAGAAGGTAAGTCGCACAGGAGCGCCGGAGTTGAATGCGGCAGCCGCGGCCCAGGTGGCGCCGTGGGGTTCGGTGATGTAGAACCATTGTTTCTGCCATTCCTTGACAGACTCCACGAATGTACCTTTTGGCCAAGGGACATTGGTGATCTTGCTCACCATGGCGCCCCCACACTCTACGTGCTATCAGTCCACCACCTTGGGCTTCACGTTAAAGGTTTTGAGCCATAGCTCGAAGTGGGGGTGGACGCGGAGGAAGGCCTCGCACATGACGATAAACACCAAGATATTGAGGAAGGAGTTCGGGGATAGATTGTGGAAGTCTATCCCGTAATAGAACATTATCCCGCGGACGAAGGGGTGGAGTGGAAACCCTAGCCCGCGGAGGAAATGGGGGAGGAACACTACCCTCTCGTCAGGCTTTGGCGTGGGAATGATTTGTCCTTGGGCTGGAAGATGGTGGGCGATTTCCTTCGCCAGGTACCCAGCCGCCCGAAGCTCAGCGATGTCCTCCTCCTTGACGGAGGAGGCCATCCACTTGCCTTGACCTCCAGATCCGGACATGGTTGAGTGCTTTCTCAAGTGGGAAACAGATGAGAACTTGGGCGCTGGAGCTCAAGAGTGGAAAGGCAGGAGAAGAAAGGGGAATCTTATCTCCTTATAAGGGCAGTGAATATTGAACGCCACCCCACTCGCCTCAAAATTTGCCTGCTCCCGAGGGCTATGTAAATGGCACGGTTGGGTTACCCACGCCCGTATTGATGAGAATCCCTTAATAAGGGGACACGATCTCTGCTTCAACAAGATGTGCCAATGGCAACCGCGTCTCGAAATGTGGAGCGGCAGGCAGAAAATGGTTCGAAATTATGACCGGATGGACGTGATGTCATGTTGTAAGAGTTGTCAGCGGATTGGACTCATGTATTATTATATTCTCTCTATGGTTGTGTGTGGTGTGTGTTACAGATCCAGACACAATCAATTTGTCCGAAGACTATTCTAGAGTTCGGAAGGAGGAACCCGTCTTGCAATGCCGAAGACAGTACTACGTGCCAGATACCTTGTCATTGAAGCCAGGTTCAGGGGCTACTGAGGGAGTCCTGGAATAAGGGGTCCTCAGGCGTCCGGCCCTTTAGCCATGGGCCGGACTGATGGGCTGTGAAGATACGAAGACCGAAGACTGCACCCGAGTCCGGATGGGACTCTCCTTGGCGTGGAAGGCAAGCTTGATGACCGAATATGTAGATTCCCTTCTTTGTAACCGACCTTGTGTAACCCTAGATCCTCCCGGTGTCTATATAAACCGGAGGACTTAGTCCGGATAGGATACTCATTATCATAGTCATACAAGCTAGACCTCTAGGGTTTAGCCATTACGATCTTGAGGTAGATCAACTCTTGTAATACTCATACTCATCAATATCAATCAAGCAGGACGTAGGGTATTACCTCCATAGAGAGGGCCCGAACCTGGATAAACATTGTGTCCCTTGTCTCCTGTTATCATCGACCTTAGACGCACAGTTCGGGACCCCCTACCTGAGATCCGCCGGTTTTGACACCGACACCCCCGACCAAGAGGTAATACATTTGAGCTTATAGTTTGATCATTATTGAGTCTGCTGCGGATACTCATAATCTTTGCTGAGACCTACAGAATGTGTGTACCGCCACCACCGTCGGGAGACGTCAAAGAGGTGCCAGGGAGTAATCCCAAACCGAGGTCCTCGGCAAGGGCCGGGGTCAATGCGAAGGCTCCTACCGCAGATCAACTTCTAGAGGATCCCGAGGATGTCTCGGTTACCAATTCCGAAGTCGAAAGTGTGATGAATCACCGACGATGGAAGGAGTTACTACGTCATTTTGTGTTTTCCGAAAAGTAGTTCAATGCACTTAGTTCGGTGGACGCATACCTTGGAGCCGCATGAAACGGACATGAGGGGATCGCCCATCTTCTGTTGACCAACATGCATGTATGTGGTTGGTTTTGATAACCAGACATAAATCCTGACCTAGTAGGCCCCAAGCCGTAATTTGGGCAGGCGGCCGAGTTAAGGGTCTTAATGTGCATCTAGTTCCAAAAGTGTCGTGATGACACTAAGGGCTCTCGAGAGCGCCTCAAATATTATGCCGAGAAATGTGTTCAGTCTCACAATGAAGCCTTGAAGAGAAAGGCACTTGGGCGCCCCGGCATTGGCCCCAAGCTGGCTAACAAGAAGAAGAAGCCATCTGAACCCGAAGTTGAGGCTACAAGGCAAGAAAGGCCAATGATCATCTTCCCTTCTAGCATGACTGGTCCGAATCTGTTTCTCCATCTGTTTCTTCCGAAAGGAAGAGGACCAAGCACGCTGAGGTTGAAGCCAAGAAGCGCAAAAGCCAAGAAGCCTGCTGCTCCATCCCAGAAGAAGCAGAAGACAAAGTCTTCAGAGGCTTAAAGAAAGGCACAAGAACCAGAGTCCTCACCTGCTGCTCCAGAGCCATTGTGTGCGAAGCCTTTGTCTATTGCCCTACCTGCCTCCTCCAACCGAGAACATAGACTTGTTGTGCATGAGCCTGCTCCCACAGAGGCCCATGTCACTATTGAGATTCCATCTATTGACAACACCGCAGCTGAAGACATTGGTCATGAAGACAATGTGGACAAAAATGATGATGAAGTCCTTCCACAAGTGCCACCGCTGACCTAGAATCCGGTATCGTCGCCTGCTCCCACGAGCAGTGAGCAAATTAGCATTGGCGGTCCCATGATGCCAATCACACAAGATGAGTTCTGGGAAGAGCAACACCCCAACTCCCCGCTCCATGAAGTAATTCCATGTACTCCACCAGCTCATGTCACTATTCCAGTGCTTGAGACTCCCCAAGCTACACCAGAAGACATTGAAAAGACTACTCCTTCCCCTCGTGTGTCGCCCTTTCTAAGGCTTCATAGAGGCCCAAGGCCATCTGTCTCCATGTATAGTATTCCTAAAGAGGATGTGCACACCACCAGCTTAGTAGCACACCAAGTGTTCCCTGAAGCCATCCCCTCAGATACTACTCAAGAGTCTGAAGCCAAAACGGCTGAAGATATTTCGGCTGCATCAGCCGAAGAAAATGAAGAAGAACAAGTTTTTAGTCCCCCTGATGAGAATTTTGAGATTCCAGAAGTGATGGTGTGTGACCCTCCATTGAACGAAGCCAGTGATGGTGCTACTGCTTCTGCCACACAAATTGAAGACAATGATGTTATCATGGCTGAAGCCAATCCGCAGCCTGAAGCCACCCTTCAGATTGAAGCCAATGACGCCACTGAGGATGCTCAACCATCCACCTTGGATGTTGCTGTTGCTCCACCAGTTCCACACACCATGGCGAGGGCCTTCAGTCGTGAAGGGGAGCTGATCAGCGTCAGGTGGCCAGTTGATAACCCACAAGTATAGGGGATCGCAACAGTTTTCGAGGGTAGAGTATTCAACCCAAATTTATTGATTCGACACAAGGGGAGCCAAAGAATATTCTCAAGTATTAACAGTTGAGTTTTCAATTCAACCGCACCTGAAGACTTAATATCTGCAACAAAGTATTTAGTAGCAAAGTAATATGGAAGTAACGGTAATAGTGGCAAAAGTAATAGTATTGGTTTTGTAGCAATCGTAACAGTGGCAACGGAATAGTAACTAAGCAAAGATCAATGTGTGAAAATCTCGTAGGCAATGGATCAGTGATGGATAATTATGTCGGATGCGATTCCTCATGCAAAAGTTATAACATAGGGTGACACAGAACTAGCTCCAGTTCATCAATGTAATGTAAGCATGTATTCCGAATATAGTCATACGTGCTTATGGAAAAGAACTTGCATGACATCTTTTATCCTACCCTCCCGTGGCAGCAGGGTCCTATTGGAACTAAGGGATATTAAGGCCTCTTTTTAATAGAGTGCCGGAACAAGGCATTAACACTTAGTGAACCCATGAACTCCTCAAACTATAGTCATCACCGGTAGTGGTCCCGATTATTGTCACTTCGGGGTTACAGGATCATAACACATAGTAGGTGACTATTGACTTGCAAAATAGGATCAAGAACTCACATATATTCATGAACACATAATAGGTTCAGATCTGAAATCATGGCACTCGGGCCCTAGTGACAAGCATTAAGCATAGCAAAGTCATAGCAACATCAATCTCGGAACATAATGGATACTAGGGATCAAACCCTAACAAAACTAACTCGATTACATGATAAATCATATCCAACCCATCACTGTCCAGCAAGCCTATGATGGAATTACTCACGCATGGCGGTGAGCATCACAAAATTGGTGATGGAGGAAGGTTGATGATGACGATGACGACGGATTCCCTTCTTCGGAGCCCCGAACGGACTCCAGATCAGCCCTCCCAAGAGAGATTAGGGCTTGGCGGCGGCTCCGTATCGTAAAACGTGATGAATCCTTCTCTTTGATTTTTCTCCCCGAACGTGAATATATAGAGTTGGAGTTGATGTCGGTGGAGCCTCTGGGGGCCCATGTGGCAGGGGGCGCCCTGCACCCTCGTGGACAGGGTGTGGGCCCCCTGGTGTTGATTCTTTCACAAGTATTTTTTATTTATTCCAAAATTATTCTCCGTGAAGTTTCAGGTCATTCCGAGAACTTTCATTTCTACACAAAAAGTAACACCATGGCAATTCTGCTGAAAACAACGTCAGTCCGGGTTAGTTCCATTCAAATCATGCAAGTTAGAGTCTAAAACAAGGTCAAAAGTGTTTGGAAAAGTAGATACAATGGAGACGTATCAACTCCCCAAGCTTAAACCTTTGCTTGTCCTCAAGCAATTCAGTTGACAAACTGAAAGTGATAAATAAAATCTTTTACAAACTCTGTTTGATCTTGTTGTTGTAAATATGTAAAGCCAGCATTCAAGTTTTCAGCAAAGATTATGGACTAACCATATTCACAATAACACTTAGGTCTCATATTTACTCATATCAATGGCATAATCAACTAGTGAGCAATAATAATAAATCTCGGATGACAACACTTTCTCAAAATAATCATAATATGATATAACAAGATGGTATCTCGCTAGCTCTTTCTGAGACCGCAAAACATAAATGGAGAGCACCTCTGAAGATCAAGGATAAACATTGTAATTCATGGTAAAAGAGATCCAGTCATAGTCATACTCAATGTAAACTAATAGTAATGCATGCACATGACAGCAGTGCTCTCCAACTGGTGCTTTTTAAGAAGAGGATGATGACTCAACATAAAAGTAAATAGATAGGCCCTTCGCAGAGGGAAGCGGGGATTTGTAGAGGTGACAGAGCTCGAGTTTTGAAATAGAGATGAATAATATTTTGAGTGGCATAATTTCATTATCAACATAACAACCGAGAGATCTTGATATCTTCCATGCTACACACATTATAGGCGGTTCCCAAACAGAATGGTAAAGTTTATACTCCCCCACCACAACAAACATCAATCCATGGCTTGTCCGAAACAATGGGTGCCTCCAACTAACAACAATCCTGGGGGAGTTTTGTTTGCAATTATTTTAATTTAAGCATGGGATTGGGCATCCCGGTTACCAGCCATTTTCTCATGAATGAGGAGCGGAGTCCACTCCTTGTGAGAATAACTCACCTAGCATGGAATATATAGACAACCCTAGTTGATACATGAGCTATTCGAGCATACAAAACAGAATTTCATTTGAAGGTTTAGAGTTTGGCACATACAAATTTACTTGGAACGGCAGGTAGATACCGCATATAGGAAGGTATGGTGGACTCATATGGAATAACTTTTGGGTTTATGGGAGTGGATGCACAAGCAGTATTCCCGCTTAGTACAAGTGAAGGCTAGAAAGAGACTGGGAAGCGACCAACTAGAGAGCGACAACAGTCATGAACATGCATTTAAATCAATCAACACTGAGTGTAAGCATGAGTAGGATATAATTCACCAGGAACATAAATATTTTTTTGACAGAAAGACTGTAAAGGAACCCCATACAGTATAATTGGTGCAACAAACCCAAATTGCAAGTACCATGCCTTGAACCTGGGTGGGTGGGAAGGCATCAGCCCCTTCCCACCACTAGGCTATGCCTTAGTCTGCTCATGAACATAAATATCGTGGAGGCTAGGTTGATTTTGTTTCAACTACATGCGTGAACATGTGCCAAGTCAAGCCACTTGAGTCGTTCAAAGGAGGATACCACCCTTTCATACCACATCACAACCATTTTAATAGCATGTTGGCACACAAGGTAAACCATTATAAACTCCTAGATAATTAAGCATGGCATGAGCAACTATAATCTCGAATTGTCATTGCAAACATGTTTCATTCATAATAGGCTGAATCAGGAACGGTGAACTAATCATATTTACAAAAACAAGATAGGTCGAGTTCATACCAGCTTCTCTCATCTCAATCAGTCCATCATATATCGTCATTATTGCCTTTCACTTGCACGACCAAATGGTGTGGATAATAATAATAGTGCCTGTGCATTGGACTAAGCTGGAATCTGCAAGCATTTAATACAAGGGAGAAGACAAGGTAATATAGGCTCTTAGTTTGATCAACAATAATGCATATGAGATCCACTCAACATTTTCATCATGGTCTTCTCCTCTCGACCCCCAAAGAAAAGAAAAAGAAACAAAACTATTTACACGGGAAAGCTCCCAACAAGCAAAAGAAGAACGAGAAATCTTTTTGGGTTTTCTTTTAATTACTACTACTACAAGCATAGAAAGTAAACTAGCTAAAAGCTACATCTATTTTTTTTTGGTTTTTATTAAGGTTTTTCAAACACACAAGAAGAATGCTTAGAAAATAAAATAAACTAGCATGGATAGTACAATGAAAAAGTGTGAGTACCGACAACTGGAGTGAGTGTGTGAACATGAATGAAATGTCGGTGAGAAATACGTACTCCCTCAAGCTTAGGCTTTTGGCCTAAGTTGGTCTATGGCCATGGCTGGTCTGGTGGATATCCAAAGTTGTAGATGGGGTCGTACTGAGATGCAGTAGCTACTGCCTGACGAGCTGCAGCTTGGAGGCGATCTTCCTCTGTCCTCCTCTCATATTCGTTTGCTTCCTCCCTGGTTATAACATATCTCCTTTTTGCCTGAAAGTCAAAGAAAGTAGGAGCAGGGAGGGCAACATGGACGGTGCACCGTCTATCAAAGATAAGTCGGTACTGGAGGAATTGTTCATTGCTCTCAACAAACTGATGGCGAACCATGGCATTATAATCCAGATAAGCAGGAGGCAATTCCATATCATTTCCATGTATGGGTATATTAAGATAATTAGCTACACGAGTTGCATAAATTCCACCAAACAAATCTCCACTTACATTGTTGTGATGCAACCTACATGCAACAATAGCCCCCAAGTTATATTGTTTATCACCTAATACCACACTCTTGAGGACACTAAGATCTAGAATGCACATGTGACAAGCCTCATCTTTACCGTTAATGCATCTACCAATGAAGAGAGCAAAATAATGTATGGAAGGGAAATGAATGCTCCCTATGGTAGTTTGTGTGATTTCTCTAGATTCCCCCACAGTAATACTAGCAAGAAAGTCTTCATATTCAGATTTGCGAGGTTCACTAACATTGCCCCACTGCGGGAGTTTATAAGCAATATTAAAATCTTCTAGGTCCATGGTATATGATTTATCATAAAGATCAATAAAACAGTGTGAGAATTGCGCGAGGATGTAAATTTAAACCTTCTCACAAAGGAATCGGTTAGGTAGTGGTATTGCCGGCACTTACCTGACACGAAGTCCTCAATATCAGCATTACGCATATACGCGTCAAATTCATCCTTGATTCCTACTTGGACTATAAACTCCTCTGACGACCATTCACAAGGCCGCACTTGAGCTTCCCTCGGTGGTTCATCGTCCTGCTCACGTATCGTGAGCCTTGGTCCTTGCTTCCTTGAGGAACCACCTCGGTACATTTTTCTTCCTCTGAAAAATTTCTGAAATTTTTAGTGACTCAAAATAAAAGTGAATCAAACTCAACAAGACTGATAGCAACTACTCCCACAAGTGCCTAGAGGCCATATCATGCATTAAAACTACTTTTGACCACATAAATTTGACATGCAATCTCAAGAACAAGGTCACCTAAGCAGCAAAAATTTGCAACAAATAAAGCACTAGAACAAAAACTAATTGGACCATTAAAGGAGTCACATACCAAAGAACAATCCCCCAAAGTAGTTTCGTGAATGGAGCTTTGTGCTAGGAGATCCAAAATGGCAACAAGATGAGCTAGAACTCGGGTTTGAGCTATGGGATGATTTTTTTTCTGGAGGAAGATGAAGTGTGTGGGTGCTGGAATAAGTGGAGGGGGCCCACGAGGCAGGGGGGCGCCCCCTAGTGGAGTGGGCGCGCCCTGGACCCTCGTGGCCAGGTGGTGTGGCCCCCTGGTGTGTTCTCGGTGCCAACAATTCTTAAATATTCTACAAAGAATCATCTAAAAAAATTAGGACATTTGGAGAACTTTTATTTTCGGGGTATTTTTTATTGCAAGGGTAATTCAGAAAACAGACAAAAAAATACTATTTTTGCTTTATTTAATCTAAATAACAGGAAGTAAAAGTAGGGTATAGAGAGTTGTGATTTCTAACTTCATCCATCTCATGCTCATCAAAAGGAATCCACTAACAAGGTTGATCAAGTCTTGTTAACAAACTCTTTCTGAATCGCATGAAACCAGAGAATTTTCAAATAACACTAAGTTACCTCAACGGGGGTATGCACATCCCCAACCATAAGAATATTATATTTCTTCTTGACAGTAGGAAGAGGAAATTCAAAACCTCCAATAGTAATTGTTGAAGTTTTTCCAATAGAATTGATATTTTGGACTTGAGGTTGTTTCCTCGGAAAGTGTACTATATGCTCATTACCATTAACATGAAAAGTGACATTGCCTTTTTTGCAATCAATAACATCCCCTGCAGTATTCAAAAAGGTTCTACCAAGAATAATCGACATACTATCGTCCTCGGGAATATAAAGAATAACAAAGTCCGTTAAAATACTAACGTTTGCAACCACAACAGGCACATCCTCACAAATACCGACAGGTATAGCAGTTGATTTATCGGCCATTTACAAAGATATTTCAGTAGGAGTCAACTTATTCAAATCAAGTCTACGATATAAAGAGAGAGGCATAACACTAACACCGGCTCCAAGATCACATAAAGCAGTTTTAACATAGTTTCTTTAAATGGAGCATGGTATAGTTAGTACTCCTGGATCTCCTAATTTCTTAGGTATTCCACCTTTAAAAGTATAATTGGCAAGCATGGTGGAAATTTCAGCTTCCGTTATCTTTCTTTTATTTATGATAATATCTTTCATATACTTAGCATAAGGATTCATTTTAAGCATATCAGTCAACCGCATACGCAAAAAGATACTCCCTCCGTTCGGAATTACTTGTCTCGGAAATGGATGTATCTAGAACTAAAATACATCTAGATACATCCATTTCCGCGACAAGTAATTCTGAATGGAGGGAGTAGGTCTAATCATTTTAGCAAAGCACTCAAAATCCTCATCATCCTTTTTCTTGGATGGTTTAGGAGGAAAAGGCATGGGTTTCTGAACCCATGGTTATCTTTCTTTACCGTGCTTCCTAGCAACAAAGTCTCTCTTATCATAACGTTGATTCTTTGATTGTGGGTTATCAAGATCAACAGCAGGTTCAATCTCTACATCATTGTTATTGCTAGGCTGAGCATCAACATGAACATCATCATTAACATTATCACTAGGTTCATGTTCATTACCAGATTGTGTTTCACCATGAGAAATAGAAATATCATTGGGATTCTCAAGTGTGTCAACAAAAGGTTCACTAGAAGCATGCAAAGTCCTATCATTTTTCTTTTTCTTCTTCTTAGAAGGACTAGGTGCATCAACATTAGTTCTCTGAGAATCTTGCTCAATTCTCTTAGGGTGGCCCTCAGGATACAAAGGTTCCTGAGTCATTCTACCCCCTCTAGTCACAACTCTAACAACATTATAATTTTTCTTATTATTTAATTAATTGAGCAAATCATCTTGAGCTTTAAGCACTTGTTCTACTTGAGTGGTAACCATAGAAGCATGTTTACTAATAAGTTTAAGTTCACCTTTAACTCCAGACATATAATCACTCAAGTGTTCAATCATATAAGCATTACGTTTCAATTGTCTACTAACATAAGCATTGAAGTTTTCTTTTTTAACAATAAAATTATCGAACTCATCTAAGCATTGGCTAGCAAACTTAGTAGATGGGATTTCAACCTTATTAAATATATACAGAGAATTTACCTTTACTACCTGTGTCGGCTTATCAAGACAATGTATTTCTTCAGTAGGTGGTAAATTCTTAACATCTTCAGCTTTAATACACTTTTCTTTCATAGATTTCTTTGCCTCTTGCATATCTTCAGGATTGAGAAATAGAATACCCCTTTTCTTCGGAGTTGGCTTAGGAGTTGGTTCAAGAAGTGTACAATCATTATCATTACTCAACATATTATTCAATAGCAATTCAGCTTGCTCAACAGTTCTTTCCCTGAAAACACAACCAGCACAACTATCCAGGTGGTCTTTGGAAGCATCAGTTAGTCCATTAAAAAAGATATCAAGTATTTCATTTTTCTTGAGAGGATGATCAGGCAAAGCATTAAGTAATCGGAGAAGCCTCCCCCAAGCTTGTGGGAGACTCTCTTCTTCAATTTGCACAAAATTATATATTTCCCTTAAGGCAGCTTGTTTCTTATGAGCAGGGAAATATTTAGCAGACAAGTAATAAATCATATCATGGGGACTACGCACACAACCAGGAGCAAGAGAATTAAACCATGTTTTAGCATCACCCTTTAATGAGAACGGAAATAACTTGAGGATATAGTAGTAACGAATTTTCTCCTCATTAGTGAATAGGGTGGCTATATCATTTAATTTAGTAAGATGTGCCACAACAGTTTTAGATTCATAGCCATAAAACGGATAAGATTCAACCAAATTAATTATCTCAGGATCAACAGAGAATCATAATCCTAATCAGAAATACAGATAGGTGAAGTAGCAAAAGCAGGGTCATACTTTATTCTAGCATTCAAAGATTTTTCTTCAGCTTAGCTAACAGTTTCTTAAGATCATATCTATCTTTGCAAGCTAAAAGATCTCTAGCAATTTCTTCATCCATAACATAACCCTCGGGTACATCCGACAATTCATATCTAGGGGAGAATCTTCATCATCACTTTCATCAATATTATAAGTTTCAACAATTTCATTCTCTCTAACCCTAGCAAGTTGTTCATCAAGAAATTCACCTAATGGCACAGTATTATCAAGCATAGAAGTAGTTTCATCATAAGCATAATGTATAGCATAGGTGGCATCATCAATAACATGCGACATATCAGAATCGATAGCAAGTGTAGGTGTCGCAAGTTTACTCAAAACAGAAGGTGAATCAAGTGAGAGCTAGATGGCAGTTCCTTACCTCCCCTCTTAGTCGAGGGATAAATCTTGGTTTTTTCATCTTTCAAGTTCCTCATAGTGATCAATAGATATAAATCCTAAGTGACTCAAAGAATAGAGCTATGCTCCATGGCAACGGCACCAGAAAATAGTCTTGATAACCCACAAGTATAGAGGATCGCAACAGTTTTCGAGGGTAGAGTATTCAACCCAAATTTATTGATTCGACACAAGGGGAGCCAAAGAATATTCTTAAGTATTAATAGTTGAGTTGTCAATTCAACCACACCTGAAAGACTTAATATATGCAGCAAAGTATTTAGTAGCAAAGTAATATAGAAGTAACGGTAACGGTGGCAAAAGTAATAGTATTGGTTTTGTAGCAATCGTAACAGTGGCGACGGAAAAGTAACTGAGCAAAGATCAATATGTGAAAAGTTTGTAGGCAATGGATCAATGATGGATAATTATGTCGGATGTGATTCCTCATGCAATAGTTATAACATAGGGTGACACAGAACTAGCTCCAGTTCATCAATGTAATGTAGGCATGTATTCCGAATATAGTCATACGTGCTTATGGAGAAGAACTTGCATGACATCTTTTGTCCTACCCTCCCGTGGCAGTGGGGTCCTATTGGAACTAAGGGATATTAAGGCCTCCTTTTAATAGAGTACCGGAACAAAGCATTAACACTTAGTGAATACATGAACTCCTCAAATTATAGTCATCACCAGGAGTGGTCCCGATTATTGTCACTTCAGACTTACCGGATCATAACACATAGTAGGTGACTATTGACTTGCAAAATAGGATCAAGAACTCACATATATTCATGAAAACATAATAGGTTCAGATCTGAAATCATGGCACTCGGGCCCTAGTGACAAGCATTAAGCATAGCAAAGTCATAGCAACATCAATCTCAGAACATAATGGATACTAGGGATCAAACCCTAACAAAACTAACTCGATTGCATGATATCTTATCCAACCCATCACCGTCTAGCAAGCCTACGATGGAATTACTCACGCATGGTGGTGAGCATCATGAAATTGGTGATGGAGGAAGGTTGATGATGACGATGGCGACGGATTCCCCTCTCCGGAGCCCCGAACGGACTCCAGATCAGCCCTCCCGAGAGAGATTAGGGCTTGGCGGTGGCTCCGTATCATAAAACGCGATGAATCCTTCTCTCTGATTTTTTTCTCCCCGAACGTGAATATATAGAGTTGGAGTTGACGTCGGTGGAGCCTCAGGGGACCCAGGAGGCAGGGGGCGTGCCCTGCACCCTCGTGGACAGGGTGTGGGCCCCCTGGTGTTGATTCTTTCGCCAATATGTTTTATTTATTCCAAAAATATTCTCCGTGAAGTTTCAGGTCATTCCGAGAACTTTTATTTCTGCACAAAAATAACACCATGGCAATTCTGTTGAAAACAGCGTCAGTCCGGGTTAGTTCCATTCAAATCATGCAAGTTAGAGTCCAAAACATGGTCAAAAGTGTTTGGAAAAGTAGATACGATGGAGACGTATCACCAGTCCTTACACCTCCTGAAGCTCAGGGCCCACTCTATGACTATCATGTCGAGCAAAGGCCTCAGACGTAGAAGCCCATGCCAAGAATGCCAAGGCTTCCAAGCACAGTCACCACTCAAAGCTCATTCGATGTTTTAAGCTTCAGAGAGCACAACACTTTCTTCGACAAGGCCAAGAACCCCTACAAGAACCCCAAGATATCGTCGGACAAATTCTGGAGTCGCTTACAACGAAGCTATTACTCATGCATATTGTACAACCAGGACAGGTTCCTCCTACACAAGCGCATGTGTTATGGTGCCATGGCTAGACTGCCATGCCTGGAAGAAGCCCTGGACTACTTCACTAATGTTGGCATGCTCCCTTTTGTCATTGAAAAGGAGTACTGGAACGAAGAGATTCTGCTCCAATTTTATGCCACATTGCACATATCAGGCTACAACAGGGATCTAAAGACATGGGTCCTTGAGTGGATGACAGGAGATGTTCATCATGAAGCCAAAGCTCGGGATATCACCGAGCTCACTTCCCTGCCCACTCCTGGTGATCTTTATGAGCCAGGTGTTAGCTGTATGAAAAGGAGCTTGAGAGCATCTTTGAGAAGCCCGAGTCAAACATGAGCCAGATGCTGAGCATGATGAAGCCATTGCGTGCAGATGCTGATTACCCCACACACTTCTACGTCAATGACCTCGAGTACCTGCCTCGCACCATCTACCACATCGTGCGGCATGCTCTGTGGCCAATCAAAGGGCACTCCTCTCATGCGAAGATTGAAGGCACCATGAATACATTCGTCTTCTATATTTTGAATGGCATCCGCTTCAATACGCACGATTTCTTCATCAGGCAGTTGGTAGCTTCATGCATTGATCTTTTTGGCCTAAAATTCTATGCACCATGGATCTTTTTGGTTGCTTAAGCTTTGCTCAACCGTCAACTATCAAGCTTCAGCGCGCAATCATGTTGTCTTCTTGCCTGAAGTTGATATGTCTCATGAAGCCATCTATCCAGAACCTGCCAAGGAACTAGTTCGTGAAGACTATGCTGCTTTCCAGAGCTTCTCGGCACCTCTTGAGGCAACTCATGTGCCCAATCCTATTGCTGCTGCTGCCGGTCCACTTGTCGATCAGCTTCGTCTACCGCATCGTGCTAACACACATGCAACCGCCAGCATAGTTCCTCAAAGGCCTCAGAAGCGTGCCCGTGTCCTCAATGACAGAGAACTTCTTGTTTCCCTGCATCAGAAACATGATAGGCATCATCACTGGATGAAGCGTTAGATGCAAAGTCTTCTTGTGGATGTCAATCGTATTTGCAACATCTCCACTAAGAACTCATTTGTTGCACATGAAGCATGTCGGCGTGCTTGGAAGAGCCTCACACTGCTATGTCCTGAATATGATCTCATAGCAGATGGCTTCAAGAACAATTGAAGTTTGACTCCAAGCCTTCGCAATTAGCTAATTGGCATCCTGCACCATCAATTGGTGATTCTGACTACTCATCATCCGCTCCAACTGTTGTCGCACGAGTCATAGATGAAGAGGACGACGCCACTTCACCAGCTATGGCTTCACTGCATCACGATGCTGCATCTTGCCCCACTGCACCGCCAAACTCCAATGTCGACCCAGCTGCCCCAACATCTTCAATAACACCTCCGGGGAGCACTTAGACACCCTATGTCTTCATTCTTTTTTGGTCATTCGATGAAAAAAGGAGGAGAAGCATATGGGTTGATAGTCTTCAAGCGGGTTCATATGGGTCATGTTGACGTATAATGTGCTACCTAGTCTCTTCCATCAGATCGGTCTTTTGGTTGGATTGGCTAGAGCATGCACTTCTACATGGTATCAGAGCCAAGAGGTCTTGACTTCAAGACCCGGCTGGCACTGTCGGCATTCTGGGAACGAGGGTCCCCAAACTTGCCTGCCTGCGGCCCGCGGTGTGGTCAAGCAGCAGGCCGTATGGCCCATCTTCGCCAACAAGGCACCCAAGACCCTCATGAGGGGCCAAGCCTCGTGAGGCGGACGGCGCAAGACCTCCTCTGGAGTGGCCTAGCTAGGCAGGCTCATGAGGAGCGGAGATATCAAGGCGAGGCAAACCTCATGAGACTCTCGTGACGTGAGCCATGACGATCGACACCAGGCGGGCGCCAGGCGAGCGCCAGCATGCGCAGCGTCCTTGTTTCCCCTTTGGTGCAAAGGAGGCAAGCGCAGCCGCGGAGTATCGAGGCCTCAGGCAAAGGTTGCCATTTCGGTGCAACAAGACCAAGACCAGGCGGACGGCAAGGCGGAGGTCATCGTGGACCCCAAGACAGCGTCACCACCAGAGCTTTGTGCAGGCGAAGACTACTTTTGTCAAGATGGCTCGTACTAGCTGTCCCCTTCAAATTAGGCACCATTGTTGGCTCCCTTCCCGCTCAATATTTTGGAAGAGGACCATGGACTCTATAAATAGGACTAGCCACCACCATAGTAGGAGATCGGATCTTGGCTTGATCGCATCTCATCTTAGCTGGAGGAAGTCGAATCCTCACACCACAAGTTCATTCGCACAAGAACACCTGAACCTCAGGAGGCTGTTCTTCCCCTTGTACTGTTCATCATCAGCCCAAGAGGCAATCCACCACCACCACACTGGAGTAGGGTATTACACCACAATGGTGACCCGAACCAGTATAAACCCCGTGTCTTTCTGTGTTGTGAGTTCGTCGAGTTCGTCCGCGAGATCTTAGCGAGCTAGAGCGTAGATCGATAGGAGGGAAAGACTTCTCGCGCACCCCAGTGTTCGAACCTTAAGGGTTTGCCGGAACCCCACATCTGACATTTGGCGCGCCAGGTAGGGGTGCGCCGGGGCTTCTCTCCACCAACCAGCGCCCCGCACCACCACACTACGCTCCCATGGCAGGTGCCCTGCCACTAACCTCTGCGGCCAACACCAGTAGCACAGAGTCTGGGTACCGAGCCCTGGCCCCCGCTCTGCGGCGAGTGCAGTGGCCGGCCAAGTTCAGGCCGGAGATGCCGCCACGTTATGATGGCGTGGCAGACTCGGCGCAGTTCCTGCTAGCATACGAGGAGGCCGTCCTCGAAGCCGGAGGCGACGACAAGATCATAGCAAACTTGTTCCCCCTGGCGCTCACCGGTGAGCCGCGCGCCTAGCTGCTCAACCTCCCGGGATCCATGGTGACGTCCTGGAGGGGAACTCCGCAACCTCTTCACTGCGCGCTATGCGGCGCCGGCACACCGCGCAGTCGTGGCACTGCTGGGTGGCTCCCAAGCACCTCCTTCAGATCGCCATGTCAAGCCTTTCTTCCGTCAGATTGGGGCAGCCTGCAAGCGCCCGGGGGCTCCGCCGGGTTGGGCTGCGCCAGAGGCCGACCTCATCTTCGACTCGGAAGACCACCCCGGCTCCACCGCCGGCTCCGGGATGCTCTCGATGCTGTGCACACCCACCATCTGCAACGTGGCCGTCACCAAGACCCTCATCGACGGCGGTGCCGGCCTTAACTTGCTCTCCGTGGAAGCCTTCAGCCTTCTTCATGTGCCGCTCGAACGGCTCGGCCTCAGCAAGCCCTTCACAGGAGTGGGTGGTGGAGCTGCTCACCCTCTGGGGCAGATCCGCCTCCCTGACACCTTTGGCATGCGAGACAACTATCGCACCGAGCTGGTGGACTTTGACATTGCCCGCATCGGTCTCCCGTACAACGCCATCCTCGAGTACCCGGCTCTCGCTCAGTTCTTGGCGGCGACTCACCCATCCTACAACCTCATGAAGATGCCAGGGAGCAAGGGCGTCCTCACCATCAAGGGGGACACTAAGGAGGCCATGACGGCGCTCAGGCTCGCCTTCCAGCCGGCGCCGGTGCGCCCGAGGCCAAGGAGACCACGCCACCAAGAAGAGGCAGTTGTTCACCCAAGACAAGGCGGAGACCAAGTAGGTGCCGGTCAACGAGGACGGGTCTTCCGGAGCCACCTTCACCATAGGAACCGGCCTTGGCCCGGGACAAGAGGAAGCTTTAGTGAGGTTTTTGCGCGCGAACAAGGAGATATTCGCGTGGGAGCCCAACCAGCTGGTAGGGGTCCCGAGAGAGGTAATCCAACATCATCTAAGGGTGTGCCCCAACGTACGCCCCGTGAAGCAGCGAGAAAGACGGCGGTCCACTGAGAAGCAGGCCTTCATCATCCAAGAGACACGCAAGCTGGAGGTGGCAGGTACCATCCGAGAAGTTCGATACCCCAAATGGCTGGTGAACCCCGTCGTAGTACCGAAGAAAGGTGGGAAGGAATGGATGTGCGTCGACTTCACCAACCTCAACAAAGCCTACCCCCAAGATTCGTTCCCCCTTCCGTGCATCGATCAAATCATCGACTCCACCGCCGAGTGCGATTTGTTATGTTTCTTGGATGCGTTCTCTGGATACCATCAGATCAAGATGGTGGTGGAGGATGTGGAGAAGACGGCCTTCTTGACACCATGTGGGGTGTACTTCTACACCTGCATGCCTTTCGGCCTTCGCAACACGGGTGCAACCTTTCAGCGGCTGATGCACATCGCCTTGGGGCGGCAGCTCGGCGGGAACACAGAGGCCTACGTTGATGACATAGTGGTCAAATCTCGCGAGGCGAGGACATTGATTCAAGACTTGGAGGAGACCTTTGAGAGTTTGTGCCGAGTGAACTTGAGGCTTAACCCGGAGAAGTGCATGTTTGGCGTCCCCTCTGGCAAGCTGCTGGGGTTTCTCATATCCCACAGAGGGATCGAGGCGAACCCGGAGAAGATCAAGGCCATCGAAGACATGAGCCCACCACAGACCCTCAAGGAGACGCAAAAACTGGCAAGACGAGTGACAGCGTTAGGGCATTTCATCTCTAAGCTAGGCGAGCGCGCCTTACCCTTCTTTAAGCTCATGAAGAAGAAAGGCCCCTTCGAGTGGACCCCGGAGACCGACCGGGCCTTCCAAGACCTCAAGAAATATCTCACCAGCCCCCCCCCCCCCCCCGGTGATGGTGGTGCCGCGGCCTCTCGAGCCTCTGGTACTCTACCTCACCGCCACCCTGTACTCCGCCAGCGCGGCGCTGGTGGCGGTTCGGGAGGAGTGCAGAGGCAAGGGTGTGTCGCGCCAAGCCAGAGCTGATGCAGCGCAGGGTCAGGAAGGCACACCAGAGCCATCAGCGGCGGAAGATCAAGCTCGGCAGCGCAACGTCGCGGAAACTCCTGAGGATGGCCAAGTCTTAGGAAACCCTCCTCCTCAGGATACGCCACAATCTCCGCAAGACCCGAGCCTCAACAGTGTGCCAGCCCTCGTCGAGCACCCTGTATACTTCGTCGGCATCGTACTACGAGACGCAAGGGCATGCTACCCCATGCCACAAAAGCTCCTGCTCGCACTCTTGGTGGCCTCGCGCAATCTGCAACACTACTTCCAGGGGCACCTCATCAAGCTTGTCTCAGCTTACCCATTGGAGAGGGTACTCAGGAGCCCAAACTCAACCGGAAGGGTCGCTGAATGGAACATCGAGCTGCAAGCATTCCAGCTGGAGTTCAGCACCAGCAGGGTCATCAAGCGAGCCACGCTCGCTGATTTTGTGGCGGAATGGATAGATGCCCCGACTCTTGAGGAAGGAGAAGACCGGTCCACCTCCCCAGGAAGTGAGGCACCAGACGGCTGGGTCATGTATTTTGATGGCGTCTTTGCGCACCACGGCGCGGGGGCTGGAGCAGTGCTCATCTCGCCCACTCAGAATAACCTTTACTACGCCGTGCAACTCTGCTTCCAGCACGGCGAGAAGGTCTCCAACAATATCGCAGAATACGAAGGCCTCATAGCCGGCCTGAAGGCTGCAGCGGCTCTGGGGGTGAGGCGCCTTACCGTCAAGGGCGACTCACAACTCCTCGTCAACTTCTCCAACAAAGTGTACGAGCCAAAGGACGAGCACATGGAGGCCTGCCTTGTGGAGGTGCACAAAATGGAAAAGCAGTTCTCAGACCTGGAGCTGCAGCACGTGCCCCGGGGCACCAACAAGGAAGCCGACGACATCGCCAAGAGAGCATCCAAGCAGCAACTGCAAGAGCCCAGCGTCTTCGAAGAGCGGCTCTTCAAGCCGTCAGCTACGACACCTCTTTCAAGCATGACTCAGCCTCGGGAGGAGCTCCCACAGCCCCGGCCACGGGAGCACCAGCTTGCGGCCCAACCTCAGGAGCTCGGCTACTCTTGGCGCTCGAGCCCCAGGAGGAGTGATGGACCAAGGAGTTCAAGGAGTACCTGATGCACGGGACACTACCAGAGAAGGAAGAGGACACAGAGCGCGTGGCCCGACAGGCCGCGGCATACTGCATTCAAGACGTCGAGTTGTATAGGAAACGGCCGAACGATGTCACGTTGCGCTGCATCTCCAGCGATCAAGGGAGGGAGCTGCTAATTGACATACACGACAGGGACTGTGGACATCACTCATCATCACGGACCCTCGTCGGCAAGGCCTTCCTCAGCGGATTCTATTGGCCCACAACACTCAACGATGCAGCCGAGCTAGTGAAATCCTGCGAAGCTTGCCAATTCCACGCCAAGAAAATCCATCAGCCTGCTCAGGGCCTCCAAACCATCCCGCTCACATGGCCGTTCACGGTCTGGGGGCTAGACATCCTAGGCCCATTCCCACGAGCGCCAGGGGGCTACCGTTATCTCTACGTCGCCATCGACAAGTTCACCAAATGGGCAGAAGTGGAAGCCGTCTGAACCATTCCAGCCGGCTCTGTTGTCAAGTTCATCAAGGGCCTCATGAGCCACTTCGGGGTCCCCAACCGTATCATCACAGATAGCGGCTCGCAGTTTACTAGTAACCTCTTTAAAACCTACTGTGCTAACCTTGGAATGCAGATCTGCTACGCTTCGGTGGCCCACCCCAGGAGCAATGGTCAGGCTGAGCGCGCCAACGTTGAGGTCTTGAGGGGCCTCAAGACTAGGACCTTCAAGAAGAAGTTGGAGGCCTGCGGCAGGGGCTGGCACGACGAGCTCCAGTCCATGTTGTGGTCCATCCGCACCACCGCTACCAAGCCAACGGGCGAGACTCTGTTCTTCCTCGTCCATGGAGCTGGAGCAGTCCTCCCTCACGAGGTCAAGCATCGCTCTGCGCAGGTTCTAGTGTTCGATGAAACGCAGCAGGATGCCATGCGGGGGATGAATCTCGTGCTGGTGGAGGAACGTTGTCGCGAAGCTACATTAAGGGAGGCAAGGTGCCAGCAAGCGCTGCGGTGTTACCACTGCCGCAACATTCGCTCCAGGATGCTCGAGACGGGTGACCTGGTCCTGAGGCAGGTCCTCTCCAAGGAAGGGTTGCACAGGCTTTCACCCATGTGGGAGGGCCCATTCAGGGTCGTCCACATGTCCAGGCCTGGCGCAGTGCGCCTGGAGACGCAAGAAGGGACACCTATCCAAAACGCCTGGAACATCCAGCACCTCCGGAGGTTCTACCCGTGAAGCAAGGTCCAGAGCCTGTGAAGCAAGGCCCAGAGCCTGTGAAGCAAGGCCCAGAGCCTGTGAAGAAGGCCCGGTGCCTGTGAAGAATTGCCGTCCGTGACACTCTCACGTAATAATGAGTTGGGGCTGTACACGCCCCGGAGTCTCAGGAGCGCTAGCCTCAGGCCCTGGGGCTCCCTCCCATGCCTAGTGGACAGCACTTAGCTCTGCGCTGGTGAGAAGACTTGAAGACTAGATTAGGTGTTGGACGCGGCTTTTCATTTGCTTTCCGAAGTTGGCTCGCCTCTCCTTAATCAAGTTTGCCTTTGGTGTTCCTTGCTGATTTGGTTCCTTCGCCTTTTACTGCATTTTTCGGCTCTGGTTTGCTCATGATCTCTCTCACATACCTCGCGAGGGGGCTAGGCAGGTGCCCTTGCGAGCATTTTTCTTCCCTCTGCCTTCTCGCGAGTCACCCTCGTTCGAGCCTGAAAGCTGGCACATCTCTCGTAATCCATGCCCCTTGGGTACCGCGATACAAAGCGACAAGTCAAAGGTTTGGGTAAACGGTAAATCCTCTAGCGCACCCCCTAACAAATTTTTTGCAGTTCCTGAGCAAACGCAGACATTGCATGAAGGAAAGGGTGTCCCAAACGCGCCAGGTTAAGTTATCTTTGCGCAAAATAACAACACGGCATGGGAATAGCACGCACGTTGCATTAACCAAGAACCACAGTTCAATACACGCCCCTCTGGGCCCATACTGGTTTCATTTTCTGATGCAGCAAAAAAGGAAAAAGCTAAACAAAGCGGCGTTTCAGCAATCCGCGGAGGCAGGCCCTTAGCGACGCCCCGAGCCTAGCCAGACCCCTCCTCGCGCTTCACGGAGGTGCGGCGATGAGATGACCCGCTGCCTCCTTCGAAGTGGGCGCGGCGGCGCGGCGGTTGGTCGTAGCCGCTGCTGCTGGAGCTGTCATCGGAGGAGGAGCTGCCATAGCTGGAAGAGACGCGGTCGCCACCGAGGGCAGGCTCGCCCTCATCCTCGTCGCGACCGTCACCAAGGCCGAGCACCTCCTCACCGTCATTCGTCTCGGGGCAGCACCCGGCGCGGCGACCATCTTCCCCGAACACCCTCACATAGAGGGTCGACCAACCGTCATATTTGAAGTGGAGCGTGCACCGCCTGCCAAGGCCGCGCGCGCGGGCGAACGTCTGCCAGCCACAGGCCAGGGCTATGTTGCCCGTGGTGGAAGTCTCGACCGCGACCCAGGAGGCCTTACTGCAGCAACTATCCGCCTGCAACCAGAGCCCGCCTGGACCAGGGGCCGGCAGTTCATCGACAAGAAAGCGCGGAAGCTGGAGCCAGTTGCCGGCCGGGTTCTCCGACCAGACAACGAACTCCGGTGACACCTTCGCTGAATGGAAGCGCGGGTGGGGAGGCCGCGCCACCATCGCGCGCCTCCCCTCGTCAGCTGGACCGCCATGGTTGGGACGGTCCCCTCTGCGTGCCGCAGCGCCGCCTCGATGGTGGGCCACGGCGGGGGTCGCCGCGTGCTTGCGCGGACGGCCGCGACCGCGCTTGGGCGCCGGGGAACCGGGGCCCTCGCGAGGGGCCTTCCCCTTCTCGGCGGTAGAGAACTTCCTACGTGGCGCCATCGGAGGCACTACAAGCAATGAAGCAAAGAAGAAGCAAGCAAGCGAGGAAGCGATGGGCGACGGGGGCTCCGCCCTCCCTCATTTATAGCAAGAGAAGGCCAACCAGCACCTCCCACGATCGCAGGTAATGATGGATTCCCTTGCATGTCGCAGGGACTTGTCAAGTCGTGCAATCGTCGAGGCAGCATGGGGAAGCGGAGACGCCCATGTCTAATCAACCGTCACACGTCAACCGAGGCCGCAAGCTTTTGGGGGCCCGCGGTGCTCCGAACTTGACCCTTGGCTTTGCCACGAAGCCAAGCCCGAGCGCACCTTGGGCTCGGGGGCTACTGTCGGCGTTCTGGGAACGGGGGTCCCCAGACTTTCCTGCCTGCGGCCCGCGGCATGGTCAAGCAGCAGGTCGTACGGCCCATCTTCACCAACAAGGCACCCAAGACCCTCGCGAGGGTCCAAGCCTCGCGAGGCGGACGACGCAAGACCTCCTCTGGAGTGGCCTAGCTAGGCAGGCTCACGAGGAGCGGAGATATCAAGGGGGGCGAACCTCACGAGATTCTCGTGACATGAGCCATGACGATCGACACCAGGCGGGCGCCAGCATGCGTAGCATCCTTGTTTCCCCCTTGGTGCAAAGGAGGCAAGCGCAGCCGCGGAGTACCGAGGCCTCAGGCAAAGGTTGCCATTTCGGTGCAACAAGACCAAGAACAGGCGGACGGCGAGGCGGAGGTCATCGCGGAGCCCAAGACGGCGTCAGGACCAGAGCTTTGTGCAGGCGAAGACTACTTTTGTCAGGATGGCTCGTACTACCTGTCCCCCTTCAAATTAGCCCGCCATTGTTGGATCCCTTCCTGCTCAATATTTGGGAAGAGGACCAGGGACTCTATAAATAGGACTAGCCACCACCATAGTAGGAGATCGGATCTTGGCTTGATCGCATCTCATCTTAGCTGGAGGAAGTCGAATCCTCACACCACAAGTTCATACGCACAAGAACACCTCAACCTCAGGAGGCTGTTCTTCCCCTTGTACTATTCATCATCAGCCCAAGAGGCAATCCACCACCACCACACTAGAGTAGGGTATTACACCACAACGGTGGCCTGAACTAGTATAAACACCGTGTCTTTCTGTGTTGTGAGTTCGTCGAGTTCGTCCGCAAGATCTTAGCGAGCTAGAGCGTAGGTCGGTAGGAGGGAAAGACTTCGCGCGCACCCCAGTGTTCGAACCTTAAGGGTTTGCCGGAACCCCACATCCGATAGGCGCAATTAAATTGCAGCCCACTTTCGGTCCACATTTAGGCCTGAGGGATCCACACGTGAGGGGGTGTTGACGTATAATGTCCTACCTAGTCTCTTCCATCAGATCGGTTTTTTGGTTGCATTGGCTAGAGCATGCACTTCTACAGGTCGGGTGCTATATTTTTTTGCTAAGTCTTGCAACTCTCGTTCGCGAACTATTGGTTTTTGAGTTGTAACACTTAAGTCCAGATGGGACGTCTGCTACATTTTCTGCTGTTTTTAACTGCATGGTTGAATTCCTATCTTATGCGCATGAAATCGTTCTGTAGACGCCCATTTTTCATTGTGCATGCCATTATCTTCAATACATTTTTGTATGCATGATGTTTGACTTCATGAACAGAAGGAGATCTCCACAAAGCAAAACCTGCAATGTGCATTTGCATTCAAAAGAAAATTACTTATATGCACATCTTCAGGGGGAGCCCTTTCAACTTCATGAAGCCAAAGACCACATTCTTTAACTTTCACATATTTTTATCCCCGTTGAAAACTTCAACCAGTTTGTCATCAATCACCAAAAAGGGGGAGATTGTAAGTGCATCTAGTGCCACCCCTAGTTGGTTTTGTTGTATTGACGACAAACGTGGTTGAGGGACTAATGTGTTTGTGAGTTTCACAGGATAACACAGGTAGAAGTCCCTCATTTATTTGGTCTACTCATCAGAGATGACCCCTAAAAATGTATGAAGACATTGAAGACAATGGTGGTTCGTGAAGACATTCACGTCGAAGATAATGACGTGTGAAGACATTCACTTGAAGACAATGGAGTGAGAAGACATAGTTTCTTTCGTAGTTTAATTTTCTTCTTTCCTGAGTCATAGGAACCACCGAACTGTCAAGTGGGGTCCAGGTGAACAAAGTCAGAAGACTGACGTGATGCCCAACCAAAATCCTATGTCTTCGAGTGAAGACAATGAGAGAAAATCTTATCCAGAGTTGGATGAGTCAGCTTTGCTTGTAGCCCAAGTCAAGAGGCCGTGTGTGTTTGAAATCCGACCATTGGACACATGTCGGTTCCTTAGTGACCCAGGGTTATTTCAGACATAACATGTCGGGTTGCCTCTAGGCTATAAATAGCCCACCCCCTACACCATAAAGTGGTGGCTGCTCAGAGTTAGTGCACGACTTTTGTCGTTTGAGAGCAACCCACCTTCGAAGCCTTTGAGAGAGAATCCTTGCGAGCACAAAGCCCAAAACACCCAGATCCCAAAGAGTGTTTGGCATCACTGAAGTCTTCCTGTTCGAGTGATCTGAAGACTTATTACACTTGAAGACTGTGATCTTCCAGTCGGTTATGCGTCGCATTATGAGGATCCAAGAGTCATTGTGGATCGCCAGTGAACGAAGTCTATGAAGGTTTGGAAGTCTACCTTGAAGACTTACCGGAGTGATTGGGCAAGGACTAAGTGACTTTAGCTCAAGGGGAATAGGGTGAAGACGTGGTCTTCCGAGTTCAATCTCAGCCTCCCTAACTAGACGTATAGTTCTCACAGCAACTGGAACTGGTCTACCAAATCCTTGTCTTCGTCAAGCAACTGGTTCTATCACTTCACCCTTCACTTACTGTTTAGCTTTGTGAAGTCATTGCTTGATTGCTCTGTTTGACTCCACTGTGTGAAGACATTATCTCTATTCGGTTGTTTGGCTTCATTCTGTCTTCCTATTCTAATCCACTCTACCTAGCTATTATTTGTCTTCATGTTTACTTTGTACCTCTTCCTTGACTATAGCATGACTAGTGTAGTTTATCTTCTGCTGCATACATTGTAGGTTTTATTTGGTCGTCTCTCTTCGAAGACATTGCCTGTCTTGAAGACTTTCATAAAAATCGCCTATTCACCCCCCCTCTAGTCGATAACAAGCACTTTCATGTTCTATTGATTCACTTGACATATGTTTCCGTATTCAACTTGCGAATTATCGTGACATTGGGGTAATCTATGCATAGGGGTTGATACATGTTTTCGTCCTACTTTCTCCACTAGAAACTTCGGGAACTCTTTGAAATTCTTTGTGTTGGATTGAATATTATGAATCTGAAGTTGTTTGACGCATGTCGTATAATTGACTCACGGAAACTTCTGGTGACATTGGAGTATCTAGGTTGCATTAGAGTTGATTGATGTGTATCATATGGTGTTACTTTAGTAAGAACTCTAGGGTTGTTTGTGCCACTTATAGGAATAGCTCAATAGATTGATCGGAAAGGATAACTTTGAGGTGGTTTGCTACCTACAATAATTTCTTCTTATGTTCTCCGCTTGATAAGAACTTCGAAGTGATTCGTTGTCACACGTTGAGGGGTTGTAATATGATTCAATTATGTTAGCCTTGTTGAGAGATTGCACTAGTGAAAGTATGAACCCTATGACTTGTTTCCAAGCATTGCAATACCGTATGTGCTCCATTTTATCACTTGCTACCTTGTTGTTTGTATATTTCAGATTACAAAAACCCATATCTACTATCCATACTACACTTGTATCACCATCTCTTCTCCGAACTAGTGCACCTATACAATTTACCATTATATTGGGTGTGTTGGGGACACAAGAGATTTTCTTGTATTTGAGTGCAGAGTTGTTTGGGAGAGACCATCTTCATCATATGCCTCCCATGGATTAATAAACCTTAGGTCATCCACTTTAGGGGAATTTGTTGATGCCCTACAAAACTCTGCGCTTGGAGGCCCAACACGAGTCTACAAGAATAAGTTGTGTAGTAGACATCAGCTATCAAGCTCTAACCCATGGCCAATGTGTTCTATTTATAGGCTCATAGGAGTCCTAGGTGGCTAACATCTTACCTATGACTAAGCTTCTCTCTAGTTGAGTAAGATGCCTTGTTGTCCTGCTCTCCTTCAACCTAATATTGCAAGCAGATGAATGTCAATTCTGGAAAGACATGGCTGGATTTGGTCTTTATCATTGTGGCTAGTTTTATTTCTTCTATAGAAATTGATCCTTGTCAACATAGCACTTGACAAGCGATTTGGAACAACAATTGGATTAGTTGGATTTAACCTAAAACTAATGTCATTTAATTATTGGTTTTCACATGAGCTAGTGTTTGTTTAGAATGGTTTTGGAGATACTCCTATTGCTTTGACTTTGGTCTCTTTCTTGCTGGTCTCTACTTCTCTCTTTGATTCACTTCTGACTAGACTTGATGGACTTGTTCCTATACTGTGAATTAAACCTGGTCCTTTTGGCCTTGATGGTTACTATTCCATTTGCGCATTGTTGGCTCTCTACTACTATTTATTTGAACAACTTATTATAATTTGGATTTGGCTAATGTTTCCAAATTCCTAAGTGCTAGCTCCTAGGGGAATGTTATATTTTAACATAACCAAATCTTTCCTTTGTCGGTTTGTTTGTTTGTTTTGCTTAAGAAGACGACCTAGAGAAGACATAGTGTAGTTTAGTTTACGTCTTTTCCATTTTCTTTTATTACTTTTATTATTCCTCAATGAAAATTCTGGAGATGTGTGTAACTTTGATTGTAAGATTGTAAGATTATATAGATTGTAAGATTTTGATGATCATTTGTATTGATATTCTTTATCCACAAAGTTTTTTTAGTCATTTCATATTTCATCTTGCATTGTCCAAATCTTATAATTAAGTTTATATTCTTATTTTTTATCTCCATTACTTAAATGCATTTCCATTTCATAAATGAAGTGTACTTTTGCACGTAAGTCCTTAATTTATATCCTATTTGAATTGTGATCCAAATACTAAAAAATTACCAAAGTTCATGTCAAATTTTATACTTGAATTCAACTTCAACTAAGTTTAACTAAATTAGTTTAACTAAATTCAAGTGAAAGTTTTAGATTTACTTTGGATGCGTGAATGCATTGCACATCCCAAAAAATCCAACTAAGTTCAAAATAAAGTTTTAAATTTACCCCAAGTTTAGGATGCATGGATGCAATGGACATTCAAAAGAATCCTCCGCTCTCTCTAAACTATGGCTCATTACATTAATAACCAAACTTTTTTGAATTGATAAACTTTTGTGTAATTAACAAACTTTTTTTTGAATTTTTTGAATATTTTTCAAAATTCATGAACATTTTTGGAATATGCGAACATTTGTTCAAATTCAAGATGTTTTTTTAATATGCATACATTTTTTCAGAACTATGAAAAAAAATCTGAACATTTGTTTTCAGAATCGTGAACTTGTTTTTAATATGTGAACATTTTTTTGAAATCATGAACACCTTTTTGAATCCTTAAACATTTTATGGTTTGTTGAACGTCTTTCAAAAATAATTTAAATACAAAAAATAAAAAAAAACAACGGCGTCCTACACCACACATGGACTGCCCAAAAGGGCGGGGAGGGGGGGGGGGTGAAGGGAGTGTAGGCTGCCTAGTTCGGTAGGCTCGTTTTATCTTTCTTACCGTTTCATAAGTATGAGAACGAAAAGTAATTTCAAGCCCAGTCCATTTCAATAATTACATATTCTGGACCCAGAAATAGACATATCCCTCAATTAATGCAAAAGTATAATTCCAATGCCCGCAAAAAAAGGACAGTTCCAATTGGAATTTAAGAAACTACGCAGCGTAAAATAGGAGGTCCCAGCAAAACCCTAACAGGCGGGACCTCCTATATGCCCCTTGCTGCGGCAACGATTCGCACAGGAGGCGGCTCACCCGAGCCGGCCCATTCACTGTCCTTCGCGAGATGAAATATCAAAAAAAGAAGAACGTGCTAAGGAGTCGAACCAGCGACCTGCGAGTGATGCGCGCAATGCACTAGTCACCGCGACACGTGAGGTACTGTGATAGATTTGCAGCGCAAACATAAAAGAAACTAACGACAGCGGCAAAAAATAAAAATAGTTCAGGAACCTTCTAGAAGTTTCAGGAACAAAACCCTGAAACTACGGCAGCGCAACCATATTGGAACGCTGTCAAAAAAAGAAAAAAAGGAGAGAAAATGAAAAAAAGAGGAAAAACTAAAAAACCAAAAGAGAAACAGAACAAAAAAATGGTTCAGGAACCTTCTAGAAGTTTTCCAAAACCATAAAAAGCAGGCTGGGAACGCTTAAATGGGCGGCCCAATCGGCAAATGCGGCGAATAATAATGAGGGGCTGACATAGGGGGCGCTATTGACAGGCTTTGGTGGTTGGTTTGCAGGCAGGCCGGGTTACCCGGGCCTAAAGGGCCACCATCCCCCAACCCTCCGGCACGAGGGCCGTGAGGTTCCGCGACCACACACAACACACAGATGGACCATCTGAAAGAATAAACGAGCCCTGCAGAGCCCCCCTGTATAAAGGCAGATCCTATTTGACGCTCGTTAGCGTCAAAAGGTCGTCCCTTCGCTGAAGGGAACATCTGGTTGGGCCGGCCCATATACGGGATTCGTGTGTTCATCGTTCGCTGTCTCTTCGTTCGCTGTTTCCTGCCGTTTTTTTTTCGTTTTTCTTCTGTGGTTTTTTGCTTGTGTGTTTCAATGATTTGTCCGGTTTTCACAGGTTTTGTTCTGGGTTATTTTTGTTTTGGTTCCATTTCCTTTGGTTTTTTCTTTTTCGTTTACTTTCTTTTATCTTTTTTTCTTCTTCTCTTTTTGTTGTGTTATCTAAAAAGTTCACCGCGTATTACAAAAATGTTCACTGTGTGTTAAGAAAATCTTCATCGTCTTAATGAAAAAGTCACCTTGCATTGGAAAATGTTCATTGTGTATTACAAAAATGTTCACCATACATTTAACAAAATGTTCAAAATATATTAAGGAAATGTTCATCGTATTTTCAAAAATGTTCATTGTGTACTTAAAAAGTGTTCAGCGTATATAATGAAAATGTTCAATGTGTATTTAAACACTATTCATCGTATATCACAAAAATGTTCAATTCGTATTTAAAGCTATTCAGCGTATATCACAAAAATGTTCAAATTGTATTTAAAAATTATTTAGCCTAAATAAGAAAAATGTTCAATGGTGGAATTTTTTCCTTTTTTTCTCTGGCGCTGCCTTTATAGTTCTTAAAGTTTCGCGCTTCATTTAATCACGTACTTTTAGGTGTTGTAGTGGTAAGGATCGGTTACTAGCGATCGTGAGGTTGCAAGTTCGAATCCCCCCATGTGACATCTTTTTCGGGTATTTTTGTGACCACAGAAAATGGGCCGGCCCATTCAGATCGCGCGTCCTGCGCGAAACCTCGTCGGTTTGACGCACACGGGCGTCCGACAGGGACTCTCCTGTATAAACGCCACCGCTGTCAACTCCTGGCCCCCAAAGCATGGGGTGACAGGCCCGTACTACCAGGCCCGGCGACGAGAAAGGCACGCCCTCTAATTTTAAGTGCGGTTTGAGCGACTCAAATTTGCGATGTGGGACTATATTAATGGGTAATACGTAGTACGTACCAAATACTAGTTCGCACAAAGTATCGCGTATGACCGCTGCTCGGTAACAGAGCATGACTGAATACACAGGTAATCGCGACACGAGGCTCATGATGCGCCCGCTCAGCCGCGACCAAATACCGGGTATGAGCCGGACTGATGGTGATTACCCGGCTTAATTCCCCAACAGCGACGAGCAGGAGCTCCCAGCCCCGCTGGCCAGCATGAACGCACCCATCCCATGTGACTCCGTATTTACGTCGAGAGCGACCGGCGGCGAGCTCGAACGAAGCACAGTCCAAATCTCGCAGATACACATGGCTTCCAACCTGGGCGAAAGCGACGGCGCCGTGCGTGCTAATGCTTGTGCTGTGACCGGTTTCAGTTCAACCAAAATCAATGGCCCAGCCTCCACTAGAGGCATCAGTTGGTTGCGTTGCGCCCGACGGGGACACCAACAAGGTAAAGTTGCCACCCAGCTCGGCTGGATCTTACCAAGTTTTTTAGCCTGATGGAAACAACGGCCAAGACAAGATCGCTCTTATCTCATCACGAGCTAGCCTAGTGATTTGGAGGCGGGAAATCCATCCATCAGGAGAACATGGGGTGCGCACGTCGGGCACTCGCTAGCTCCGTGTGAATGTGATCTAGGCCTGGTTCATGGTCTCGATCGAGTCACGGGCGTCGTGCCCATCGGCATCAAACAACATGCACGCCTCCATCAATCGTATCGCGCATGGCCGCTAGTACTAGCTGCTTGCTAGCTAAAGCCAGCTACGCAGCTGGCTGATCCGACGCGGAGAACGGGCCCTACGTTGCGTACAGAAAAGGAGGAGGAAAACTGAAAAAAGGGGCTTGGCGTGCAGAGGGCTGCGGATCAAGCTGCGCAACCCATTTGGAGCTGTCGGCCAATGATCCGTCGGTCTCACCACTCATGACCTGAGAAAATGACGAGACGATCGAGGAAACATGGAATCATTTTGTCCTCATTTTGTTTTTGCAACCAGGAATCCTTTTGTACTGGGCTGCATGCATCTTCCTGCATACAAGAGACAAGAAATTAAGGCCCTATTTGGTTTTAAACAAGTCATCAATTTATAAATCAAAAAGTGCAAAAAGTAACTTATTTTGTCAAACGGATCCAACTTATAAGTCACCCTAACTTATAAGTCATAAGTTGCTACACCCCAACTTAAAACTTATAAGTCACCCCCTTTTACATGGGTCCCATCACCTTTATATAAAAAACAAGGTGGGAAGATGTGCTTAGATGACTTATAAGTCAGATGGCAACCAAACAGGCGTGACTTATAAGTCATTGGTTTTAAGTCACCTGATTTATAAGTCAGGTGATTTATTGAAATCAAACAGGACCTAAGGGTAACCAGGACCAGACACAAACTGTTATGCCTACCTTTCCTTTCGTTTGGAGGGGGCGATCGTAGACGTAGCACCAGTTTCCAGTGGCTACTAATACTACTATTTCGATCACTCGTGATTCAATCAACCTGCTGCGCCGCAAAGACCTTTATTATCTTTTCCTTTCTTTGTTATCTTCGAAACATTCCTTCCGTCGTTAAACTTTGCGTGTGCTACTACAAAGGGCGGGGACTCGTTTACTACGAAGCTTGCGGCAGCACAGGCCCAACTCTGTTTAAGTTTGAGCTTGGACTAATCTTTCTGCCGATCACTCACAATGATCAAGATGTTTATACTTTCACACGTATCAGATGATACTACGGTTGCATGTGGTGGGACAGGGACAAAGGAGAATACTGGATTACGTGCGGGCAACAACAGCGACGTATGTGGGCACTAGGCTCATCTCATTTTATCCTCTGTTTACTCGTTGAACGTGCCAAAGTGGGATTCAGAGGCGGTCCATGGTGTGATAAGATTGGGCGATTGGTGATGGGATTAGAGCTAGTGGTGCACCCATGCTAATAACTTATTCTTGAGGTCGAATCACCCTAAAAGCTCTTGTTATCCTCGTCTTGATCACTAGTCATTTGTTTTAATCAACCAGAAGACGATACTAGTGGTGTCAGATAAAAAAAATACAAAGGTGAATGGTTCCGCGCGCACCTATACGAATAGTAAATTTAGAAGAATAAAATGTTAGACAGTTTTTAAAATTCTAAAAAAAAAACCTCGCCCCGCTCCTAGCTCCACGCGGCTGGCCAACGTGGTCGCGGCGGCCACCATATAGATCTTCCGCACCGTCGATCACTGAGGGAGTCCTGAATTATGGGGTCTTCGGATGTCCGGGCTACTGGATATGGGCCAGACTGATGGACCGTGAAGATACAAGGCAGAAGGCCTTCCCCCGTGTCCGGATAGGACTCTCCTATGCATAGATAGAAAGATTGGTGTCCGGATATGTAATTTCCTTCCTCTATAAACCGACTCTGTACAACCCTAGGCCTCTCCAGTGTGTATATAAATCCTAGGCCCCTCCAGTGTGTATATAAACGGAGGCTTTAGTCCATAGAGACTATGAGAATTCATAGAGGCTAGATAGCTAGGGTTTAGCCATTAGGATCTCGAGGTAGATCAACTCTTGTAACCTCTATACTTATCAAATACAATCAAGGAGGACGTAGGGTTTTACCTCCATTAAGAGGGCACGAACCTGGGTAAACATCGTGTTCCCCTTGTCCCTTGTTACCTTCGATCCTCCGACGCATAGTTTGTGTTGGGGGACGCAGTATTTCAAAAAAATTTCTACGATCACGCAAGATCTATCTAGGAGATGCATAGCAACGAGAGGGGAGAGTGTGTCTACGTACCCTCCTAGACCGAAAGCGGAAGCGTTAAGTAACGTGGTTGATGTAGTCGAACGTCTTCGCGATCCTACCGATCAAGTACCGAACGCACGGGCCCCTCCCTCCCCGAAGAATCCCAGGCTCCTAGCTCCCACCCCGCTCGAGCACCACCGGTGGCCACTCCGCCCCCGGCGTCCACCGCCCTGCCCCGGCGCCTCCCGCCTACGGTCGCCATGGCCACGCTCCCGCCGGACTTGGGCGGTCCCGTGAGCTCCGCTGGCGTGATTCCAGCCCTGCCGGCTCCCCTGCCTCGCCCCTAGTCACATCCTATGCCCAGGTGCTGGCCTCTCCCCCGCCGCCCTCCCCGCCCACCGCTCGCCCGTGGCCTTGCTCCGAAATCCATCGTGTTTCTCCGGTGGAGGAGCCCGTGGCCCCGCCCGTGGATGCGGGGTGGACTGCTGTTCGTGGCGGGGACCGTCGTCCTCGCCCTCGCTCGCGCCCTCCGCGCCATGACCGAGCCCCTCCTCGTCGAGCTCCGGCCTCCCCGTGGGCTGCGGAGTGCCCGTGTTGTCTCAGCCCCAGCTCGGATCACTGGCGGTCAGAGTGTCGCCGCGACGTCCGATGCCGGCGCTGTCGCCACTATAGCCACAACGCCCGGCTCTGCACCACCCCGCGCCCCCCGTCCTCAGGCTTGCCTCCTCCCAAGCGTTGCCGTCCCTGCTCCCCCGGGTCGTCGGCGGCGAGCGTGGCTGGACCAGGTGGCCCCGCGTTCTCCGGGGCCAACCCTGCTTTGGCCTCCCCTGCGGCTTCGGCAAGCCGCTCCCTTCCCGCGTCCTCGGGCAGCACCCCTCTGCCTACTTCCTCGACGCGCCCCCCCTCGCGGGCCTCGGTGTCCCTCCCCGTGGCTTGGCGGAGCTCGCCCCCCAGCGCTGCCTTACCCATGTCTGGGCATCCCTCGCTTCGCCCGGCGGTAGCTGTCTGCTACCTCCCGTGGAGCGCCGAGATGGATGAGGCGGAGCTCGCCTTGTAGTCCGCGCTCGTGGCCACCATCGCGGGCAATCGCATCGGCGTCTCCGTGGACGAGATCTCGGAGGCCCTCCGCTCCTCCTTCGTCCTTCACCGCGCTGATTTCTCCGTCCACCACCACTTCCCCGGTGACTTCCTTATCCGCTCTCGGTTCTGGGACGACCGTGCCCGCGTCGCGGCCGGCAGTCTCCGTACCCCGCGCTTTCGGCTGTTGTTCAGTCCCTGGTGCCATCTCACCGGCGGCGAGACGATTACGGCGCGCTTTCGCGTGCGTATTTCAATCTGCGGTATCCCAGATCACGCTTGGTCGCGCTCCTCCGCCGAGTACTTGCTCAACCCGTTCTGTCTCATCGAGGATCTGGCGCCGGAGACAAGCTCCGGGCAGGACATGTCGGTGTTTCGCTTGTTCGCCTGGACGGCCAACCCTGACAACATCCCGCGCTCCTCCGAGCTGCTCTTGCCGACGCGCGATGGGGTGGATCACCGTGCCGACCCAGACCGCGTTTCCCGGTTTGCTAGGCCCCTCATCCGCTACCCCGTCTCCATCCATGTCGATGAGATGGAGGACTACCGATTCCCATCCCCTTCGCCGCCGTCGCGCGCGGACCCTGACGGTGATGCCAACTCCGACCGCGGCTCTCCTCCAGTCCCTGGCCTTACCGCCATGAGCATCCCCCTCGGCGCGCCAACGATGTCGCTGCTCGACGCCTCCGGCGGCGGCGCTGGCTTCTATCGGCGGCCGCTCCCGTACCGCGGATGGCATGGCGTGCTGGGCCCGCACCCATCCGTCACCCCTCCTGCCGCCCGGGTCCCGCTTGCCCTACGCCTGACGTGGCCCGTGCCGCCTTTTGACCAGGCTGAGACCGCGGGCGGGGTGGCTGCTGCTGTTCAAACCACACCGGTCCAAACGCTACAGCTGGTCCCACCGTCACCTCCTCCCACGCGCACGCCCTCCAGTCCGCGCGTGCCACGCATCTCTTCTGCGGCTCCAGAAGCTTCCCGGGACGCTGTCCCAGCCAATCCGGCTCTGCTAGCAGGGGGGTCGCCTGCGGCCCCCATTGTGCCCCTGCCCGCCCAGCCTGTGCTGTCGCTGCAGATTCCCCCCATCCCCGAGGCGGACTACCAGCCTGATCCTGTCCCTAGGCCCACGTCGTGTCTGGACGCGCCCTCGGATCCGAGGCCATTCCCCTTGTCCCCTCCTGGCGCGGTCTGCGAGGCTGATTTGGCACCTGCTGTTTCGGATCCCCACGCCACCCCTGCGCACTCGCCCTGTCGGCTTGTGGTGGACCCGGAGCTAGTGCATGCATGCCCGCCCGAGCTAGTGGCCCAAGATGCACCACGCCCTCCCTCCCCATGCACGGCCATGCAACGGTCCGATGCCCACGTTGCCCCTCCACTGCAAGGGTTTCTGGATTCCATCAGCTCCGCGGTTAACCCTGTTCTGCCTGCCCCCACGCCACGACACGGAAGATGTGTTGTTCCCCCAAATTTCACCCCTCGGCCCAGTGTTCGGATTGCTAAGACTGATCGTGGGCTAGACTCCGAGGCGAAAGCCAAGCGTGTCCTCCTCCTCCGCTTGGGTCTCCTGAAGGATGATGAGCCAGTTTCTGAGGCCATTTTGGATCGCTACTACAAGCTTTTTGAGCGCCCCCTGGCCACGGAGGTGGTCTGTGCCTTCGCTGACTTCTATGGGTGGCATCTTCCCCAGTCTATCATCGACGGCCTCACCCCCCACTCTTCCCAGTCATGCCAAGTCTCGGCATGACTCGATGCTAGATGTGCTCTGTACCCGTGCTCCAAACCTTTCCCATGGATGTAAATCTTAAGATCATATTCTGGAATGTTCGCGGTCTTAATAGCCGGGATAAACGAGTTGCAGTTCGCTCCGTCATTAGCTCCGTTTCACCTCTGTGGTTTGTTTGCAAGAAACCAAACTCTCGTCGGTTTCGCAAACTCTAGTCTTTGAGAGTCTTGGCAGCACATTTGATGGGTTCTACTTCCTCCCGGCGATTGACACCTAGGGTGGCATCATCCTCGCATGGCAGAGCTTCCAACTCACCCTCTCTAATCCCATGATTGGCGACCACCATGTCTCCGCCGTTGTGTGCCCCGCCATGGGCGAACCTCACTGGTGGCTCACGGGCGTCTACGGCCCTCAAGGGGATGACGCTAAGTTAGCTTTCCTAAACGAGCTCCAAGACCTCCGTTCCAGCATCGCGGGCCCCTGGCTTATAGGGGGGGACTTCAACATGATCACTTCATTGGCCGACAAGAATAATGATCGCGTCTCGCGCCGCATGATGAACCGTTTTCGTCTCTTCATCTCCGATCATGGCCTATATGACATTTACATGCATGGTCGGCGCTATACTTGGTCCAACGAACAAGCGAACCCCACCCTTGTTCGAAACGACCGCGTACTCTGCACCCCCTCCTGGGAGACGTCACACCCTCAGTGTCTACTATGATGCCTCTCTTCTGCGGCTTCTGATCACTGCCCACTGTTGATTGATTGCACGGCCCACTCTCTTGGAGGAAGACGCTTCCACTTCCAAAAATTCTGGCCAAGTTTGGACGGCTTTCATCATGCAGTGACCGAGGCTTGGAACTCTGTGGCACCAGATCTGGACCCTTTTCGGCCTTTCTTTGCGCGCTTGAAGGCCACGACCAAGGGCCTCCAACAGTGGAGCGCGCGTGTTACCAACAGCATCAACACCCAGCTTGGCGTCGCCCGTGAGCTTATTGCGCGTCTGGACGCTGCCCAGGACGTGAGACCGCTCTCCGCTGCTGAAGCGTGGATCCGACGGGAACTAAAACGGAAGTATCTAGGCCTTGCATCCCTCCAGCGCTCCATCGCTCGGCAGCGTCTCCGCCTCCGCTGGCTTAAGGAGGGCGAGGCTTCTTCGGCCTTCTCCAAGATCCTAGCTTCTCACCGGGCGCAGAAGAACAAGATTCTTGATCTTAATGTTGATGGCCAATGCGTTTCCGGAGATGCCGACCTCACCCGTGCTGCGTTCAACCACTTCTCTGCCATCCTCGGGTCCCAAGATGTGCGCGCCGCCATGCTTGATCTCCAGGCCATTGACCATAGATCCTTTGACCTTTCTGAGCTTGAAGCTCCGTTCTCCTCGGATGAGATTTGTGATGCTATAAAAAAACTCCCCTCTGGCAAGGCACCTGGGCCGGATGGCTTCACCGCTGATTTCCTTCGGGCATGCTGGGACATCATCAAGGACGACCTCTGTGCTGTCTTCGACAAGCTATACGCTCTTAATGGGCAAGCTTTCCAGAGGCTAGATGAAGCCTTCATCACCCTGATCCCCAAGAGGCCGGACGCTGCCACCTTGTTCGACTACCGTCCCATCAGCCTCATCCACATCGTCGCTAAGGTCTTCGCCAAGGTTCTATCCTTGCGTCTGGCGCCTAGACTTGGCGAGTTGGTCTCCTCCAACCAAAGTGCCTTCATTGCGGGCTGGAGCGTTCATGACAACTTCATTCTCGTCCAGCAAACGGCACGACAGCTACATCGTCTCCGGTTACCTCGCGTGCTGCTCAAGCTGGATATAGCCCGCACCTTTGACTCGGTATCTTGGCCATTTCTCCTCCAGATCCTTGAGCATCTTGGGTTTGGGCCTAGGTGGAGCGAGTGGGTGTCCATTCTCATTTCCACGGCCTCTACCAGGGTGTTGATCAATGGCACTCCAGGCCCTCCTATTACCCATCGTCAAGGCCTTCGGTAGGGGGATCCAGTCTCCCCGATGCTCTTCACAAGTGTCATTAACGCGTTGAACTAGCTCCTCCAGTTTGCGGTGACCAAGGGCATCATCCGGCGACTCACCGACCGCCTGGCTGCCTCAAGCATCTCCCTCTTTGCTGATGATGTGGTCATTTTATGCCACCCCAACTAATCCGAGCTTGCCGTTGTCAGCATGCTACTTGACTTCTTTGGAGCTGTGTCTGGTTTACGCACCAATTTTGCTAAGTGTTCGGCGGCGCCAATCCAGTGCACTCCTGAGGTTTCCGATGCGGTTGGCTCTTCTCTGACCTGCCCGGTCGTGGCCTTCCCCATCAATACCTAAGCCTCCCCCTATCCCTCCGCAAGGTGCCTGCCACTCATTTGCTCCCCCTCATTGACAAGTTACTCCGCAAGTTGGCAACCTGGAAGGCCGCGCTTCTCTCGCGAGGGGAACGCCTTGCCTTGGTCCGGCAATTCCTGATGGCTATGCCTGTGCACATACTCCTGGCCATGTCAATGTCCCCTCCCATCCTCAAGAATGCGAACCAGATCATCCGTGACTTCCTTTGGCATGGCCGCAAGGACGCCCGCGCTGGTTCTTGCCTTGTTAGCTGGGCAAGGGTTTGCCGTCCTATTGAGCTTGGCGGTCTTGGCATTCGTGATCTTCACCGCACCGACATCTCTCTTCGGGTCCGATGGCTTTGGCTGAGCGCTTCTGACAGCTCCCGTCCTTGGTCTCATCTCCAGCCGCCCTCCGACCCCGAGGCTCTTCAGTTCTTCCACGCCTCGACGACCTGGTCCATCGGGAATGGCACTTCTTGTCGCTTCTGGACCGACAGATGGCTCCAGGGCCGCTCTATCAGTGATCTCGCCCCGAGCCTCACCGCCCTTGTCCCAAGCCGGCGATGCCGATCGCGGACCGTCGCCGCCGCCCTTCTGGATTGCGCGTGGATCGGGGACATCCACAGACATCTTCGCCCGGCGGCTGCGCTGGAGTACTTTGACCTTTGGTGTCGGCTGCAGACCATCAATCTATCCCAGGAGCCCGACACCATCCTATGGAAGTGGACTGAAAACGGGGTTTACTTCGCTTCCTCCTGTTATTCTGCCCTATTCACCGATTCTACTACGTCCGAACACTAGCGCCTCGTGTGGAAGTCGAGTGCCCCCCCTCTCTGTCAAGTTCTTCATCTACCTTGCCTCCGTCAATCGATGTTGGACGGCGGACCGGCTTGAGCGGCGTGGTCTTCCGCACGAGCCTGTTTGTGTGCTATGTTCCCAACATACAGAGACCCTTCAACATCTCCTGGTGGTGTGTGTTTTCTCTCGCACGATCTGGCATGGCGTTCTCTCCTGGTGTTGCCTCGAGCTCACCGTACCAGATGGCTCCCTTTGCTTCCTAGACTGGCTGAGCTCAGCCCTTACCATGGTGACTCCAGATAAAAGACGAGGACTCTCTACCATTGCCTTTGACGGTCTGGTCCATTTGGCGCCACCGCAATGCGATAACCTTCAATAAGATCCCTCCCTCCTCCGCCTCACTCCTGGCTGCGATCCAAGACGACGCCCGTCTCTGGGTCTGTGCAGGAGCCAAAGGATTGAGTAGTATCATCCCTGTAACATAAACTGATATCTGGGCTGAGCAACCCATTCCATGCTCTATGCATCTCGGACACGCCTTGTAGTGTACGTGCCCCTGATGCTTAACTTGTATGTTCTTCCCTCTCTATCAATGCAATGATACGCTGACCGTAGCGTATTCGAGAAAAAAAGTACCGAACGCACAGCACCTCCGCGATCTGCACATGTTCAGCTCGGTGACGTCCCTCGTACTCTTGATCCGGCTGAGGCCGAGGGTGAGTTCCGTCAGCACGACGGCGTGTTGACGGTGATGATGAAGTTACCGACGCAGGGCTTCGCCTAAGCACTATGACAATATGACCGAGGTGGAAAGCTGTGGAGGGGGGCACCGCACATGGCTAAAGATCAACTTGTGTGTCTATGGGGTGCCCCCTCCCCCGTATATAAAGTAGGGGAGGAGAAGGAGGGCCGGCCTCAAGGGGCGCGCCCAAGGGGGGGATTCCTACACCTAGTAGCAGTAGGTTTCCACCTTTCCTAGTCCAAGTAGGAGAAGAAGGAAGGAGAGGAAGAAGAGAAGGGAAGGGGGCCCGCCCCCCTAGCCCTAGTCCAATTTGGTTTGGGCTAGGGGGGGGGGCGCGTGCCATCTCTTGGCCTGCCTCCTCTCTTCCACCACTAGGCCCGTAAGGCCCAATAACTTCCCGGAGGGGGTTCCGGTAACCCCCGGTACTCCGAAACTTATCCGAAACGACCCGAATCATTCTGGTGTCCGAATGTAGCCTTCCAATATATGAATCTTTATGTCTCGGCCATTTCGAGACTCCTCGTCATGTCCGTGATCACATCTGGGACTCCGAATAACCTTCTCTACATCAAATCACATAACTCATAATACATATCGTCATCGAACATTAAGCGTGCGGACCCTACGGGTTCGAGAACTATTTAGACATGACCGAGACACATCTCCGGTCAATAACCAATAGCGGAACCTGGATGCTCATATTTCTTCCTACACATTCTACGAAGATCTTTATCGGTCAAACCGCATATCAACATACGTTGTTCCCTTTGTCATCGGTATGTTACTTGCCCGAGATTCGATCAGCGGTATCACCATACCTAGTTCAACTTCATTACTGGCAAGTCTCTTTACTCATTCCGTAATGCATCATCCCGCAACTAACTCATTAGTCACATTGCTTGCAAGGCTTATAGTGATGTGCATTACCGAGAGGCCCCAGATATACCTCTCCGACAATTGGAGTGACAAATCCTAATCTCGATCTATGCCAACTCAACAAACACCATCGGAGACACCTGTAGAGCATCTTTATAAACACCCAGTTATGTTGTGACGTTTGATAGAACACTAAGTGTTTCTCTGGTATTCGGGAGTTGCATAATCTCATAGTCATAGGAACATGTATACATCATGAAGAAAGCAATAGCAATAAACTAAGCGATCATAGTGCTAAGCTAACGGATGGGTCTAGTCCATCACATCATTCTCTAATGATGTTATCCCATTCATCAAATGACAACACATGTCCATGGCTAGGAAACTTAAACATCTTGGATTAACGAGCTAATCAAGTAGAGGCATACTAGGGACACTCTGTTTGTCTATGTATTCACACATGCACTAAGTTTCCGGTTAATACAATTCTAGCATGCATAATAAACATTTATCATGATATAAGGAAATATAAGTTACAACTTTATTATTGCCTCTAGGGCATATTTCTTTAGTCTCCCACTTGCACTAGAGTCAATAATCTAGTTCACATCGTCATGTGATTTCACACCAATAGTTCATATCTTTATGTGATTAGTTCACATCTTCATGTGACTAATACCCAAAGGGTTTACTAGAGTCAATAATCTAGTTCACATCGCTATGTGATTAACACCCAAAGAGTGATCATGTTTTGCTCATGAGAGAAGTTTAGTCTACATGTTTGCAACATTCAGATCCGTATGTATTTTGCAAATTTCTATGTCTACAATACTCTGCACGGAGCTACTCTAGCTAATTGCTCCCACTTTCAATATGTATCTTGATCGAGACTTAGAGTCATCTAGATTGGTGTCAAGAGCTTGCATCAACGTAACTCTTTACGACGAACTATTTTATCACCTCCATAATCGAGAAATATTTCCTTAGTCCTCTAAGGATAATTTTGACCGTCGTCCAGTGATCTACTCCTAGATCACTATTGTACTCCCTTGCCAAAATCATGCTAAGGTATACAATAGGTCTGTTACACAGCATAGCATACTTTATAGAACCTATGACTGAGGCATAGGGAATGACTTTTCATTGTCTTTCTATTTTCTGCCGTGGTCGGGTTTTGAATCTTTACTCAACTTCACACCTTGCAACACAGGCAAGAACTCCTTCTTTGACTATTCCATTTTGACCTACTTCAAAAACTTGTCAAGGTATGTACTTATTGAAAAATTTATCAAGCATCTTGATCTATCTCTAGAGATCTTGATGCCCAATATGTAAGCAACTTCACCGAGGTATTTTATTGAAAAATTCGTATTCAAGTATCCTTTTATGCTATCCAGAAATTCAGTATCATTTCTGATCAACAATATGTCATCCACAGATAATATCAGAAATGCTACAGAGCTCCCACTCACTTTCTTGTAAATACAGGCTTCTCCAAAAAGTCTGTATAAAACTATATGCTTTGATCAACTCGTCAAAGCGTATATTCCAACTCCAAGATGCTTGCACTAGTCCATAGATGGATCACTGGAGCTTGCACACTTTGTTAGCACCTTTAGGATTGGCAAAACCTTCTGGTTGCATCATATACAACTCTTCTTTAATAAATCCATTAAGGAATGTAGTTTTGATATCCATTTGCTAGATTTCATACAATGTGGCAACTGCTAACATGATTCAGATAGACTTTAAAGCATCGATATGAGTTAGAAAATCTCATTGTAGTCAACACCTTGAACTTGTCGAAAACCTTTTTGCAACAATTCGAGCTTTGTAGATAGTAACACTACTATCAGTGTCCGTCTTCCTCTCGGAGATCCATTTATTCTGAATGGCTCACCGATCATCGGGCAAGTCAATCAAAGTCCATACTTTGTTCTCATACATGGATCCCATCTCAGATTTCATGGCCTTAAGCCATTTTGCGGAATCTGGGCTCATCATCGCTTCCTCATAGTTCGTAGGTTCATCACGGTCTAGTAACATGACTTCTAGAATAGGCTTACTATACCACTCTAGTGCGGAACATACTCTGGTTGACCTACGAGGTCCGGTAGTAACTTGATCTGAAGTTTCATGATCATCATCATGAGCTTCCTCACTAATTGGTGTAGGCATCACTGGAACTGATTTCTGTGATGAACTACTTTCCAATTTAGGAGAAGGTACAATTACCTCATCAAGTTCTACTTTCCTCCCACTCACTTCTTTCGAGAGAAACTCCTTCTCTAGAAAGGATCCACTCTTAGCAACAAAGATCTTGCCTTCGGATCTGTGATAGAAGGTGTACCCAATAGTTTCTTTTAGGTATCCTATGAAGACGCACTTCTCCGATTTGGGTTTGAGCTTATCACGCTGAAACTTTTTCACATAAACATCACAACCCCAAAATTTAAGAAACGACAGCTTTGGTTTCTTGCCAAACCATAGTTCATACGGTGTCGTCTCAATGGATTTAGATGGTTCCCTATTTAACGTGAATGTAGCTGTCTCTAATGCTTAACCCCCAAAACGATGGTGGTAAATTGGTAAGAGACATCATAGATTGCACCATATCTAATAAAGTACGGTTATGATGTTCGGACACACCATTACGCTGTGGTGTTCCAGGTGGCGTGAGTTGCAAAACTATTCGACATTGTTTCAACTAAAGGCCAAACTCGTAACTCAAATATTTTGTCTCCGCAATCCAATCGTAGAAACTTCATTTTCTTGTTACGATGATTCTCCACTTCACTCTGAAATTCTTTGAACTTTTCAGACATTTCAAACTTGTGTTTCATTAAGTAGATATACTCATATATGCTCAAATCATCCGTGAAGGTTAGAAAATAACAATACCTGCCGCGAGCCTCAACACTCATCGGACCGCATACATCGGTATGTATTATTTCCAATAAGTCAGTGGCTCGCTCCATTGTTCCGGAGAACGGAGTCTTAGTCATCTTGCCCATGAGGCATGGTTCGCAAGCATCAAGTGATTCCAAAAGCCCGTCAACATGGAGTTTCTTCATGCGCTTTACACCAATATGACCTAAACGGTAGTGCCACAAATATGTTGCACTATCATTATCAACTTTGCATCTTTTGGCATCAATATTATGAATATGTGTATCACCACGATCGAGATTCAATAAACCATTCACATTGGGTGTATGACTGTCGGTGTCAAAACCGACGGATCTCGGGTAGGGGGTCCCGAACTGTGCGTCTAAGGTCGATGGTAATAGGAGGTAGGGGACATGGTGTTTACCCAGGTTCGGGCCCTCTTAATGGAGGTAATACCCTACTTCCTGCTTGATTGATCTTGATGAATATGAGGATTACAAGAGTTGATCTACCACGAGATCGTAATGGCTAAACCCTAGATGTCTAGCCTGTATGATTGTGATCCTCTCTACGGACTAAACCGTCCGGCTTATATAGACACCGGAGGGGCCTAGGGTTATACAAAGTCGGCTACAGAGAAAGGAAATAATACATCCAGACGCCTAGCTTGCCTTCCACGCAAAGGAGAGTTCCATCCGGACACGGGAGGAAGTCTTATATCTTGTATCTTCATGGCCCAATGGTCCGGCCCATGTCACACAGACCAGACGCCCGAGGACCCCCTAATCAAGGACTCCCTCAGTAGACCCTGAACTAGGCTTCAATGACGATGTGTACGGCACGCTGATAGTCTTTGGCATTGCAAGGCGGGTTCTTCCTCCGAATACTTCAAAGCGTTTGATCCGAAGAGTCATACTCGGCTTTCCCTTTAATGTCGTACCCATTGGTTTCTGCGCCTCCACCGCTTTGGCTTCCACGTGTCAAGCGAACATGAAAGGTCAGAGTACTTTTGCACATACCACACTGGCCATGTAAAAAGGGTGTCTATTTAAAGGGACTGGATCTCAGATCCCATTCCACATCGAGCGGTAAATCCTTAGAGCTTGCTAGGAGAAACCATTCCAGCATGGCTAGCGTTCCCAGTTCTTCCTCCCACCCCCATGGCTCCGAAAAAGGCGATTGGGGGAAATGCTTAGTATCCCACGACCAGCTAAGTAAGCTTCAAACGCAGGGATTCGCCCCCCCACCCCCGCGGATCTAGTCCCTGTCCGAGCAGGATTAACCTCTTTTATGGGCAAAGCCCTGGCGGAAAATTTCCCCAATCCAGCCAGGGGGAGCGAGTGTGCTTTACATCCTTCTTAATAAGAGGCGTCGGGTTTCCAATCCACCCCTTCCTCAGAGGCCTTCTGGAGTACTACGGCCTCCAACTGCACAATCTCACGCCGGGCTCCATTCTGCACATCGCAGGCTACGTTGTTCTTTGCGAGCTATTCCTGGGCTGCGAGGCCCATTTCAAGCTATGGAGGAAACTGTTCTGCCTCGTCCCTCGCTCCCATAAGGGATCTATATTTGAGGTGGGTGGCGCTGAAATATGGCGCATAGCCAGGACCGGATACTTATCTGGCACGCCAAAGAAGGCGTCCAAAGAGTGGCCCTCAGAGTGGTTCTATATTGAGGATATCGCTCTCCCTGACCCAGTCCGAATGGGCCTTCCCGAATTTACCAGTGCTCCATTGAAGAAACGCCATAGCTGGTGCCCTTGGAGCCTCAAGGAGGAAGATAGTGCGGAAGTTCGACAATTAATGGGCAAGATAAGGACACTCGCCCAGTCCGAATTATCAATAATCGAGGTAATGGCCACTTCCATAGTGCGAGGTGTTCAGCCACTCTAATTCAGGGGGCTTCCCATGTGGCACTACAATGGGGAAGATTACGCCTCACGCTGTGGACGAAAGGGTTCAGATTCCCTTACCGCCCTGGCCGCAATACTGGCCGATCTGTATAAAGGGTAGAAAGAGGAGTTCACTCGTCTTACGCTCTAGGAAGGATTTTCTATGTACAATCCTCCTAGATGTGTGAGTTTTAATCCCATCACTCTACTCAATCCTCTCCCTGAGTCATGTTTAATTGGCATTAACCCTTCCATCTGTAACATGAATGGCGGAAGGTTATAGCAGGGATCGATAGCCCCGCTCCACAGCCAGAGAACCGTAACCGGGACCTTGACCCTGGATACGAAGAGGATCCAGACATATTTGTAGAGCTTGAGGAGGGAGTATTCTACCAGGCGAGCTATGATGGCACGGTAGTGCCAATCGTGGCCGACTATCCCGGCCTCCTTCCTGCCTCACATGTAAGTAATCAGGAGATATCTCTTCCAAAAGAGCTTCCTCGTTATGCCTCACCCACCGCACTGTCTCGTGCTCCAAAGGGGAGGCGCTCGGCACGCCATGCTGCACAAGAGGTGTCTCATAAGAGAACGGCGCGCGCGCTGGGCAAGTCTTCGAAGAGGAAGGCAAATGACAACACGGTCGATCCTTCATCAAAGAGGTGTGGCTTTTTTAAATGTGCCCTCTGGTAGTCACATCGAACTATGACCCTGCCTGTTGTGTCTTATCAGGAAGAGCGTTCGCCGGACTATGTCTAGGGATCCTGTCGGTCGCGCCTCCACCAGTCAGGTTCCAGACCCTGCCTTAAGGACGGATGCTAAAACGGGAGTGACACCGGATTGTCCTTCCGCAGAGGATTCGGATGACGTGTCCGTCACGAACTCTGAAGTGGAGAGTGCCATGAACCATCGGCACCGGAGGGCCGCTCTCCGCGACCCCAATTTTTCAAAAGAGGCATTCAATGCCTTCAGCTCAGCCCATGCATACATCCAAGCTTCTCGGGATGGGCTTGCCAGAGCGACCGACCAACATTTAAAAGACATGCGGGTAAGTACAGATTTGGTAATCATATACCAGTAGCCCCCGAGACTTGAAGCAGTTGATACAACTGATTTAAGGATCATTGTATAATCAGGCACTCACGGAGAAGAATAGCCTGGTGTCTCAAGAGCTGGAAAAGTGTCAGACCCAGCTATCTGCGGTTACCGCCGGACTGGAGAAATCCAAGAAGGCAATGCCTGGTAATATTCCCTTCCATCCAGAAAAATTTAATCATATAATAGTAACGTTAATACTGTTGTGTTTCCAATGACAGGATCAGCAGATCAACTGGAAGGGGAACTGAAAGTCGCGCAGGCGGGCGAACAAGAGGCCAAAAGGCAACTGGCCATAGGCGAACGTGTGCTGACATGGGTCAGGGATCAAAAGAACAAGCTGTAGGATTCCAATACCCTACTGGGCGAACAACTAAAAGATGTGCGAGCCTAGCTAGCTGACGCCGTCAAGGAGAATAGGAGGCTACGAGGCAGCATATTCAGTATGCTTTTGACCTTACCTTTATGTAATTCAGCGAAGAAATGATTCGACAGATTTATGTCTGCAGGTATGCTGACTGGCCGCCCCAAAGAGGAAATGTCCGAACTATGATTGAAAAAATCGCAGTATACGTAACATCTGGGGGTTCATGGTGTGCTCAAGGTAAAACGTCTTTAGTTCGCCGACCTAATATTCCCTTAAGAACGCTAGCTTTCGTCTTCACCCAGTCTGAGGTACAAGTTCGGATGACCCGACTGTAACAATCGTAGAGGTTCTCCCTTTATGCCCTAGCCGAACAAATGGGAACGTAGGGCATAAGCACAGGATCCAGGCAACCCAGCTTGGCAAAAACTTAAGTCATAACGATGCATATAATGGCAAAGAAAAGGTACATATGTGGAAGAGGACACATATGTGTTGAGCTTGATGCTTGGAAAATAATAATAAGCTTCTATAAAAGAAGCCCCCCAGGTATTATGAGTGTATACATTTAAGGATGTGCACATCATAGGTGTGCGGTCTGGCCGCACAAGAGCTAAAGAGCTAGAGAAAAAACTGAAGAGGGTAAAAATGAAAACAAAGGGAGAAGAAGACAAACTAAGAGTCCGGCTCTCGGCGTAGAATCTTTGGAGTCTGGCCGCATTCCACGGGTTCGGCTCTAGGCGATTGTCCGATGCATCACGTAGGCGGTATGCTCCTCCAGTGAGAACTTCATCAATGATGAAGGGACCCTCCCACTTGGGCTTGAGCTTGTCCTTTTTCTTTTCTGGCAAGCATAAAACGAGTTCACCAACATTATAAGTCTTGGCCGGCACCTCTCTGCTTTAATATCTGCGAGCCTGTTGTTGATAGAATGCAGAACGTGCCTTTGCAACATCGCGGTCCTCCTCCAAGGCATCTAGACTGTCCTGCCGATCCAACTCGGCTTCTCTCTCTTCATACATGCGCACTCGAGGTGAGTCATGAATGATGTCTCAGGGCAAAACGGCCTCTGCGCCGTACACCATGAAGAATGGTGTGTATTCGGTAGTGCGATTGGGCGTGGCACGCAGCCCCCAGAGTACGGAGTCGAGCTCCTCAACCCAGTGCTTGTCTGATTCTTTTAACGACCACACTAGTCTAGGCTTAATGCCGCTCATAATAAGACCATTAGCTCGTTCAACTTGACCATTTGTTTTTGGATGATAGGCCGAGGCGTAATCGAGCTTAATGCCCAATTTAGCACGCCAGGATTTCACTTCATCGGCTGTGAAATTGGAGCCATTATCGGTGATGATGTTGTGTGGGACACCATAATGGTGCACGACACCGGATATAAAGTCTATCATCGGTCCAGCTTCGTCCGTTTTCACTGGTTTGGCCTCTATCCATTTGGTGAATCTATCTACCTTGACTAGCAGATATTTTTCCTTATGGCTTCCTCCTTTAAGGGGTCCTACCATATCAAGCCCCCAGACCGCAAAAGGCCAAGTAATGGGGATTGTTTGTAAAGCAGTAGGCGGCATATGGCTTTGATTGGCGAAGAGCTGGCATCCGACACAATGTTGGACCAGGTCCTGTGCATCTGCTCGGGCCGTCGGCCAAAAGAAACCTGTATGGAAGGCCTTACTTACAAGGGACCGAGTCACGGCATGGTGACCGCCGAGACTAGCATGGATTTCAGCCAGGAGCTGTCGACCCTCTTCTTCGGAAATACATCTTTGAAGGAATCCGGTAGCACTTTTCTTGTAGAGCTCTCCATCATGGACCTTGTAGGCTTTCGAGCACCGAACAATGCAGCGAGCCTCATTCTGGTATTTAGGGAGCTCTCGCCTATTAAGGTAGGCCAAGAAGGGTTCGGTCCATGGGGTAATTACTGCCATTATTAGACGGGCCGATGGTGTTATTTCGGTGGCTGAGCCCCCGATGATATCAGTATTGTGTTCGGAATCTGGGGATATAATCGGATCCGAACTAGTGTTGCCGCTCTTATCCTGCCACACCACGGATGACTTGAAGAGCCTTTCCAAAAATATGTTAGGCGGGACAGGGTCACACTTGGCACCCATGTGAGCAAGGACATCCGTTGCTTGATTGCTTTCTTGAGCCACATGATGAAACTCGAGTCCCTCGAACCGAGCTGATATTTTGAGTACGGCGTTGCGATAGGCTGCCATCTTCAGATCCTTGGCGTCAAAGTCTCCATTTATTTGGGATATTGCAAGATTTGAGTCCCTGCGCACCTCCAGGCGTTGTATGCCCATGGAGGTTTCCATCCGAAGACCGTGCAACAAGGCCTCGTATTCGGCTGCATTGTTGGAGTCTGTGTATAATATTTGGAGTACATACTGGACTGTGTCTCTAGTGGGGGATGTTAAAACGACACCTGCTCCTAAACCGGCCAGCATTTTAGAGCCATCGAAGTGCATGACCCAGTTGGTATATGTACCGTACTCTTTAGGGAGTTCGGCCTCTGTCCATTCGGCGACGAAGTCGGCCAATACTTGGGATTTAATGGCTCAGCATGGTTTGTATGTTATGTCGAATGGTAGGAGCTCAATAGCCCACTTGGCAATCTGACCAGTAGCGTCGCGGTTATGTATTATATCACTGAGTGGTACTTCGGAAGCTACCATGATCGAACACTCTTGGAAGTAGTGTCGTAGCTTCCGGGATGCCATGAAGACCGCATATGCTATCTTTTGGTAATGAGGGTACCGGGATTTGCATGGTGTGAGGACAGTGGATACGTAGTATACCAGTTTTTGAAGTGGGAACTTGTGTCTGTCCTCCTCTTGCTCAGTGACGAACACTGTGCTCACCACCTGGTGTGTTGCAGAGATGTATAATAACATTGGTTCACCGATGTTTGGTGCGGCCAGGATTGGGTTGCTCACTAATAGAGCCTTTATTTCCTCCAGTCCGGCGGTTGCCGCTTCCGTCCACTCGAAGTGGTCGGTATGTCGGAGAAGGCGATAAAGTGGCAATGCTATTTCTCCTAGTCTGGAGATAAAGCGACTTAAAGCTGCCACGCATCAAGCTAGTTTTTGGACCTGTTTAAGGTCGGTTGGTGTAGCCAATTGTGACAAAGCTCGGATTTTGGCTGGATTTGCCTCAATTCCTCTATTGGAAACGATGAAGCCCAGCAGCTTTCCGGCAGGAACGCTAAAAATAGACTTTTCCGGATTGAGCTTGATGTCATATGTCTGGAGGTTGTCGAATGTGAGACGCAGGTCGTCTATTAATGACTCGACGTGCTTAGTCTTGATGACGACGTCATCCACATATGCTTCCACTGTCTTGCCGATTTGTTTCAACAGGCATGTTTGAATCATGCGTTGGTAGGTGGCGCCGGCATTTTTAAGCCCAAAGGGCATAGTGTTGAAGCAAAAAGGCCCGTATGGGGTGATGAATGCCGTTGTGGCTTGATCGGATTCCTTCATTTTAATTTGATGGTATCCGGAGTATGCGTCGATGAAACACAGTGAGTCGTGTCCTGCAGTAGCATCAATAATCTGATCGATGCGGGGGAGGGGGAAGGGATCCTTAGGGAAAGCCTTATTGAGGTCTTTGAAATCGATGCACATGCGCCAAGATTTGTCCTTCTTTGGTACCATCACCAGGTTTGATAGCCAGTCCGGGTGTTTTATTTCTCTGATGAATCCGGCCTCGATTAACTTGGATAGCTCCTCCCCATAGCTTGTCGTTTAGGTTAAGAAAAGCGCTGCAGTGTTTACTTGACCGACTTATATCCCTTCAACATATTGAGGTTGTGCTCGGCCAGCCTGCGTGGGATTCTTGGCATATCATAAGGGTGCCAGGCGAATATGTCCCAGTTCTTGCGTAGGAACGTTCGTAGTGCGGTGTCAATCGTTGGGTTCAGTTGTGCCCCGATGGAAGCTGTCTTCTTGGGGTCTGTTGGATGGACTTGAAATTTGATTATTTCGTCTACTGGTTTGAAGGAGGTGGATTTGGGACGTTTATCAAGGATTACGTCGTCCCTATCCACCATAGAGCATAGTGCGGTTAACTCTTTGGCCGCAAGGGCCTTAGATAGTGCCTCGAGGGCTAGGGATGTTGTTTTGTTTTCGGCGTGGAGGGCTATGTCCGGATCACTAGCAAGAGTGATAATACCGTTGGGCCTGGGCATCTTGAGCTTCATATACCCGTAATGAGGTATAGCTTGAAAGCTCATGAATGCATCTCGTCCCAACGGGGCATGATATCCACTGTTGAAAGGGGCCACTTGGAAGGTTATCTCTTCGAACAGATAGTTCTCCGGCGTGCCGAATACCACATTGAGTGTAATTTTCCTCGCGCAACGTGCCTCCCGGCTGGGAATGATCCCTCGGAAGGTCATATTACTATGCTCGATGCAGCTCCTGTCTATTTCCATTTTATCTAGTGTGTCCTCATAGATGAGGTTTAGTCCGCTACCACCGTCCATGAGCACTTTAGTGAGCTGAAAGCCATCCACAATTTGGTTGAGGACCAAGGCGGCTGGTGCCCGGACTGACCGAATTTTTGGTTCGTCACTGGCATTGAAAGTTATGGTCGTGTTGTTCCAGGATTTATTGTTGCGACTTGGCAGACTTCGGCGAGGTCGCGGAGTGCCCTCTTGCACCGATTGTTTGAAGTGAAAGTCTCGAAGACTGTCAATACTCTGGGGTCGTCATCTTCCGGGGGGAGTTGCTCCACAGTGTTTTTGGTGAGGATATCCTCGCCGCTCTTGGCCACTTTCCGGAGTATCCAACATGCTCTAAGGTTGTGGGTTGGTACGATATCCGTTGTCGTGTGTATTTTGCACGGCCTATCGAGCCATACCTCCAGAATGGTTCCGAGTCCTGTAATGGGTTTAGTTTTTTTTACTATGGTTTCGGGTGCCCCGCGAGGGTGCATCCATTTTGCTCGCCCAAGAGGTTGGGTGGAGAACAGTGGCTCCCAACGAGCTGTCAGGGTTTTCCAGGCGCTTTCCATTACGCAGTACTTCTGCACCACGGTTGCCAAGTCAGCGAAGTGTAATACGCGATGGCGGTTGATGGCATTGAGGATTCCTTCATCCGTGCAATTATTGCAGAATACTGAGATCACGTCCTCGTCGCGACAGTCCTTAATCTTGTCTTTGACAAGGAGGAATCTGGCCCAAAAATAATGGACTGTTTCCTGAGGCTGCTGTGGTACGTACATGAGGTCGCATATATACGGTGGGCCGGAATTGCTTGGCGAATATTTCTTGTGGTGGGTGGGTGGTTTTAAATCCGAACCCTGACCCGATTTAGAGTCCGGGCCCTGAAATGCTTCCAGGCTCATTAGTTCGGGCTCCGGGATGTCGAATGATTTTCCGGGCCCAACGCTCGAATCCGAGTTCGGGGGACTGGGAGTGTCGTTCCGCAGAAGGGTATCCGGCTCTTCGAGCTCAGAAATCCAAACATAGTTCGTCTTCTGCATAGGGGAAGAATTATTGTTTTGCTCTTCTACGACCGCTATCTGATGGGTGATCGGCGGAGATTTGATTCTCTCTGATCGCGTTTATGCCCAATCTGATCGTAGTCAGTAGCGACCCCCATGGCAGTGATGCGATGCAGGAGTTCTTTTAAAGATGACCACTCCGCCGGATCCATCCGTCTGGAGTATTCAGAGTCAACACGGAGGCGATTTTCGATGACCCGAGAAGTCATCGTCGACTTAACGGCCGAACGGGCGGTCATGGTAAAGCCGCCCAGCCGGAGGGTTTGGCCTGAGGCTAGAGCTCCTCCGGAGGTGATACTGTCTTTGATAACAAGGCGAGCCATCAACCCTAACTTTGATGTCACAGTGGAGCTCTCAATGAAAGCACCAAGGTCGGTGTCAAAACCGGCGGATCTCGGGTAGGGGGTCCCAAACTGTGCGTCTAAGGTCGATGGTAACAAGAGGCAGGGGACACAGTGTTTACCTAGGTTCGAGCCCTCTTAATGGAGGTAATACCCTACTTCCTGCTGGATTGATCTTGATGAATATGAGGATTACAAGAGTTGATCTACCACAATATCATAATGGCTAAACCCTAGATGTCTAGCCTGTATGATTGTGATTGTCTCTACGGACTAAACCCCCCGATTTATATAGACACCAGAGGGGCCTAGGGTTATACAAAGTCGGTTATAGAGAAAGGAAATAATACATCCGGACGCCTAGCTTACCTTCCACGCAAAGGAGAGTCCCATCCGGACACGGGAGGAAGTCTTCTATCTTGTATCTTCATGGCCCAATAGTCCAGCCCATGCCACACAGGCCGGGCGCCCAAGGACCCCTTAATCCAGGACTCCCTCAATGACCATAAAAGGTTTTATTCATGTAAATAGAACAACAATTATTCTTTGACTTAAATGAATAACCGTATTGCAATAAACATGATCCAATCATATTCATGCTCAATGCAAAACACCAAATAACATTTATTTTAGGTTCAACACTAATCCTGAAGGTAAAAGGAGTGTGCGATGGTGATCTTATCAACCTTGGAATCATTTCCAACACACACCATCACCTCACCCTTAACTAGTCTCTGTTCATTTTGCAACTCCTGTTTTAAGTTACTAATCATAGCAACCGAATCAGTATCAAATACCCAGGGGATACTATGAACACTAGTAAAGTACACATCAATAACATGTATATCATATATACTTTTTGTTCACTTTGCCATCTTTCTTATCCGCCACGTATTTGGGGCAGTTTCGCTTCCAGTGACCATTTCCTTTGCAGTAGAAGCACTCAGTTTCAGACTTGGGTCTATCTTTGGGCTTCTTCATGGGAGTGGCAACTTGCTTGCCATTCTTCTTGAAGTTCCCTTTCTTTCACTTGCCATTTTACTTGAAACTAGTGGTCTTGTCAACCATCAACACTTGATGTTGTTCTTGATTCCTACCTTCGCCGATTTTAGCATCGCGAAGAGCTCAGGAATCGTTTTCGTTATCCCTTGCATATTATAGTTCATCACAAAGTTCCAGTAACTTGGTGATAGTAACTAGAGAACTCTATCAATCACTATCTTATCTGGAAGATTAACTCCCACTTGATTCAAGTGATTGTAGTACCCAGACATTCTGAGCACATGCTCACTAGTTGAGCTATTCTCCTCCATCTTGTAGGAAAAGTACTTTGTCAGAGGTCTTATACCTCTTGACACGAGCATGAGTCTGAAATACCAATTTCAGCTCTTGGAACATCTTATATGCTCTGTGGCGTTCAAAATGTTTTTCAAGTCCCGGTTCTAAGCTGTAAAGCATGGTGCACTAAACTATCAAGTAGTCATCATACCGAGCTTGCCAAACTTTCATAACGTCTGCATCTGCTCCTGTAATAGGCCCGTCACCTAGCGGTGCATCAAGGACATAATTCTACTGTGCAGCAATGGGGATAGTCCTCAGATCACGGAGCTAGTCCACATCATTGCTACTAACATCTTTCAACATAGTTTTCTCTAGGAACATATCATAAATAAAACGGGGAAGCTATATGCGAGCAATTGATCTACAACATAGATATGCAAATACTATCAGGACTAAGTTCATGATAAATTTAAGTTCAATTAATCATATTACTTAAGAACTCCCACTTAGATAGACATCCATCTAATCATCTAAGTGATCACGTGATCCATATAAACTAAACCATGTCCGATCATCACGTGAGATGGAGTAGTTTTCAATGGTGAACATCACTATCTTGATCATATCTACTATATGATTCACACTCGACCTTTCGGTCTCAGTGTTCTGAGGCCATATCTGCATATGCTAGGCTCATCAAGTTTAACCCGAGTATTCCGCGTGTGCAAAACTGGCTTGCACCCGTTGTATGTGAATGTAGAGCTTATCACACCCGATCATCACGTGGTGTCTCGGCACGACGAACTGTAGCAATGGTGCATACTCAGGGAGAACACTTATAACTTGAAATTTAGTGAGGGATCATCTTATAATTCTACCGCCGTACTAAGCAAAATAAGATGCGTAAAGGATAAACATCACATGCAATCAAAATATGTGACATGATATGGCCATCATCATCTTGTGCCTTTGATCTCCATCTCCAAAGTACTGTCATGATCTCCATCGTCACCGGCATGACACTATGATCTCCATCATCTTGATCTCTATCAACGTGTCGTCACATGGTCATCTCACCAATTATTACTTTTGCGACTATTGCTATCACATAGCGATAAAGTAAAGCAATTGTATGGCGCTTGCATCTTATGTAATAAAGAGGCAACCATAAGGCTCCTGCCAGTTGCCGATAACTTCAACAAAACATGATCATCTCATACAACAAATTATATCACATCATGTCTTGACCATATCACATCATAACATGCCCTACAAAAACAAGTTAGACGTACTCTACTTTGTTGTTGCAAGTTTTACATGGCTGCTACGGGCTTCTAGCAAGAAACGTTCTTACCTACATATCAAAATGACAATGATTTTTTTGTCAAGTGTGTTGTTTTAACATTCCACAAGGACCGGGCGTAGTCAAACTCGATTCAACTGAAGCTGGAGAAACAGACACCCACTAGCCACCTGTGTGCGAAGCACGGCGGTAGAACCAGTCTCATGAACGCGGTCATGTAATGTCAGTCTGGACCGCTTCATCCAACAATACCGCTGAATCAAAGTATGACATGCTGGTAAGCAGTATGACTATTATCGCCCACAACTCTTTATGTTCTACTCGTGCATATAACATCTACACATAGACCTGGCTCGGATGCCACTGTTGGGGAATGCAGTATTTCAAACAAAATCCTACGATCACGCAAGATCTATCTAGGATATGCATAGAAACGAGAGGGGAGAGTGTGTCTATGTACCCTCGTAGACCGAAAGTGGAAGCGTTAAGTAACGTGGTTGATGTAGTCGAACGTCTTCGCGATCCAACCGATCAAGTACCAAACGCACGACACCTCCGCGATCTGCACACGTTCAGCTTGGTGACGTCCCTCGTACTCTTAATCCAGCTAAGGCCGAGGGTGAGTTCCGTCAGCACGACGGTGTGTTGACGGTGATGATGAAGTTACCGACGCAGGGCTTTGCCTAAGCACTACGATAATATGACCGAGGTGGCAAGCTGTGGAGGGGGGCACCGCACACGGCTAAAGATCAACATGTGTGTCTATGGGGTGCCCCCTCCCCTGTATATAAAGGAGGGGAGGATAAGAAGGGCCAGCCTCAAGGGGCGCGCCCAAGGGGGGGAATCCTACTCCTAGTAGGAGTAGGTTTCCCCCTTTCCTAGTCCAAGTAGGAGAAGAAAGAAGGAGAGGAAGAAGAGAAGGAAAGGGGGGCCGACCCCCTAGCCCTAGTCCAATTCGGTTTGGGCTAAGGGGCGCGCGCAACCTCTTGGCCTGCCTCCTCTCTTCCACCACTAGGCCCATAAGGCCCAATAACTTCGTGGAGGGGGTTCCGGTAACCCCCGGTACTTCAAAACTTATCCTGAATGACCTAAACCATTTCGGTGTCCAAATGTAGCCTTCCAATATATGAATCTTTATGTCTCAACCATTTCGAGACTCGTCGTCATGTCCGTGATCGCATCCGAGACTCCGAACAACCTTCAGTACATCAAATCACATAACTCATAATGCATATCGTCATCGAACGTTAAGCGTGCGGACCCTACGTGTAACACCCCGTATGTAACTTGCCATATTTGTATTCCAACTCTTCCCATTTCTGTCGCTAAGTTATGTCATTTCCTCGTTGTTGGATTTTGGTCTTCGTGTTTCTTTTGTCTTTGTCATGCATCTCATATCATGTCATCATGTGCATAGCATTTGCATACGTGTTTGTCTCATGTTTTCGAGCATTTTCCCCGTTGTCCGTTTTGCATTCCGGCGCTCTTGTGTCCTCCGGTGTCCCTTTCTACCTCTTTTCGTGTGTGGGTGTTAAACGTTCTCGGATTGGACCGAGACTTGTCAAGCGGCCTTGGTTTACTACCGGTAGACCGCCTATTAAGTTTCGTGCCATTTGGACTTCGTTTGATACTCCAACGGTTAACCGAGGGACCGTAAAGGCCTCATGTGTGTTGCATCCGAACACCCCTCCAAAGTGGACCAAAACCCCCTCCATCATCTAGATCGTTCGATCACGATCGCGTGGCCGCAAACCGTGCTCAATTTGGAGCCTCCTAGCTCCTCCTACCTATAAAAAGGCCACTCCCCCGAAAATTCCAGATCCCGAAACCCTAGCCCGCTCCCTCTCCGCGCCGGACACGTCCGCCGCCGCCTCCGCACCAACCGCAGCGCGCCACGTGGCAGCGTCACTGCCATCTCCGCCGCCGGCCCGGGCAGCCCGAACCGGGCCCCCGAAGCCCATCGCCGCGCCCCGCCACCTGGGAGCCGCCGCTGCCCGAGGGTCGCCCCCCTCCTCGCGCCAGGTCACCGCCAACCGCGCCGGCCGCCGCGTCCCTCGCCGGCCGGAGCAGAGCTCCGCCGCGGCCGAGCATCCCCCCCCCCCCCCCCCCGCGTCCGCCGCCGCCTCGGGCGTCGCCCCTCCGCGCCGCCTCGCCGGACTTCCTCACCTCCGGCCATCACCACCGTCCCCGGCCGCCGATCCGCTTCTTCCGCTATAGTAATTCCGGCGACTCTCCGGCCAACCTCGATCCGCGTGCCGCTGGATCCAGATCTGGACGAAACCCTAGGGTTGACTTTTGCCCCATTTCAGTAATTTTTAGCATATTTCATCATGCCATATCTCTGCATCCGTAGCTCCATTTTGGGCGTGTAGCATATCAAATTGTTCATCTCGACGAGTACTTCATTTCATTCCATTGCACTATGTTCATTTGAGCTCATCTTGATGCCCTAAATGTTGTTGCAAGAGTGCTATGCAATGTTAGTTTCAGTTTATTATCACAGATTGGACATTTGTCTTTTTTGCCATGATTAATGTGTGCCTCCTATGAACTTGAGCCCTACATGTGTTTTGTAGTATGCCATGCCATCTTTACAGGGGTGTATGCCATGTATTTTTGTGATCTCTATGGTGACTAGCACAAGCGTGCAAAGTAGCCCTCGTAATGTTGCTGATTTCAGGGACTTAGAAATCTTCTAAGTCTTTGTCCTGTTAATATTTTTATGCCATGTATTCATGTTGCTACAGAGTGATCCATGCCTCTTTTGAGCATGTTCAGTAAGGATCATTTTGAGATATTGTTGTGCTCTATCCATCCATGTCTTTGTTTGCAATTATGGAGCACCCTAGATTGACTCAATCGAGCTCTACTTTTGCTATAAAATGTTCCTGGCAGAATGTTTACGTGTTAAGCATTTTTGCCGAGGTTGTTGTAGTTGATCCATGCATGCTATGAGGTTGTTCTTGCCATGTTTAGCTTCTATGCCATGTCTACTTGCTGGGTGTATGCTTAGTTTGTCATGCAATGCCTTGTGGTGAGTGCATCGAGCTCGTAAACTTGCCTACGTGAATCTGTTTTGCCATGTTCCAGTTTTCTTCTAAGTCTGAATCTGTTAACGAAAGTTGCTATGTTCACATGGATGCCATTGTATTTTCTGATCCCTTTTGGCTTATGGTCAGTAAGGGACTTTTGTTGTATGCTTTGAGTAGCTTTATGCCATGCCTTGCTTTGCCATGATATGTTCCCGTACCATGTTGTTATCGTGCTCTAAACTTTGCTTCCTGATGTTAAATTCCTGACATGTTATTTCCACTAAGTCTGTAACCTGATATGTTTTGCACTTTTGCCATGCTTGTTTGAACCTGCTATTGAGTGAATTAGCCGTAGCTCAGTGTTCACCTTTTATCAAGCATCTTGAGTGGATCCCTGCCATGTATTTTGTTGCTATGTTAGAGTGCAGTAGCTTGTTGTTCTTGATGCATTTAGATGGTCTCGTGCTGTTAATCGCAGATCAGTGCCATATTTGTTTTGCTTGTCATTTGCAAACCGTGCATCCAATTCTGGTGATCCTTATATCGATTTCGACCGAAATCAACTCCTCTTTCCAGTGGCACTCTTGGTTTTCCAAGTTGAGGCCAGGTCCAATCTTTCTTTTACGAAACATGCATAGGCATCGCATATCGCATCCCGCATATCATGCCATGTCTTGCATCACTGTTGCTTGTGCATTGCACGTGGTTGATTGTGTCTCCCTTTGCTTGTGTTCTTGCTTTGGGTAGAGACAGGAGACGAGTACGTGATCGAGGAGCCCGTTGAGTATGTTTGCGAGGATCAAGTTAATGTCAACTCGGAGAACTTTGCAGGCAAGATGACCATACCCTCGAAATCACTTCTATCTTTGCTTGCTAGATGCTCGCTCTATTGCTATGCCTATGCTACGATACCTACCACTTGCTTATCATGCCTCCCATATTGCCATGTCAAACCTCTAACCCACCTTGTCCTAGCAAACCGTTGTTTGGCTATGTTACCGCTTTGCTCAGCCCCTCTTATAGCGTTGCTAGTTGCAGGTGAAGATTGGATTTTGTTCCTTGTTGGAACATGTTAATTGTTGGGATATCATTATTATATCTTGTCTATTTTAATGCACCTATATACTTGGTAAAGGGTGGAAGGCTCGGCCTTATGCCTGGTGTTTTGTTCCACTCTTGCCGCCCTATTTTCCGTCATACCGGTGTTATGTTCCTTGATTTTGCGTTCCTTACACGGTTGGGTTATAATGGGAACCCCTTGACAGTTCGCCTTGAATAAAACTCCTCCAGCAATGCCCAACCTTGGTTTTACCATTCGCCACCTAGCCTCTTTTCCCTTGGGTTCCGCGGACTCAAGGGTCATCTTTATTTTAAACCCCCGGGCCAGTGCTCCTCTGAGTGTTGGTCCAACCTGTCAGCCGCCGGTGGCCACTAGGGGCAACTCTGGGTTGGCCTACCGGAAGTTTGGAAATCCGGTGTGCCTTGAGAATGAGATATGTGCAGTTCCTATTGGGATTTGTCGGCACATTCGCGTGGCTTTGCTGGTTTAGTTTTACCAATGTCGAGATGTCTTGTAACCGGGATTCCGAGTCTGATCGGATTGTCTTGGGAGAAGGAATATCCTTCGTTGACTGTGAGAGCTTGTGATGGGCAAAGTTGGGACACCCTTGCAGGGATTTCAACTTTCGAAAGACGTGCCCGTGGTTATGGGCAGATGGGAATTTGTTAATGTCCGGTTGTAGAAAACCTGAATCTTAACTTAATTAAAATGAATCAACAGAGTGTGTGGCCGTGATGGTCTCTTTTCGGCGGAGTCCGGGATGAGAACACGGTCTCGTGTTATGATCGAATGTAGGTTGTTCTAGGATCACTTCTTGATCATGGTTTCTCGATCGTGCCTTGCCTTCTCACCTCGCTCTCACTTGCGTATGTTTAGCCACCATATATGCTAGTGCTTGCTGCAGCTCCACCTCATACCTTTTACCCTACCTATAAGCTTAAATAGTCTTGATCGTGAGGGTGTGAGAATGCTGAGTCCCCGTGACTCACATATTACTTCAAAACCAGATGCAGGGACCGATGATACCGCTCCAGGAGATTCGACTGAGCTCAAGTGGGAGTTTGATGAGGACTCAGGACGATACTATGTTTCCTTTCCAGACGATCAGTAGTGGAGCCCAGTTGGGACGATCGGGAACTTTGTTGCATTTGGGGTTGTTCTTTATTTTCGTTCCGTAGTCGGACCTTGATTGTATCTGGATGAATGTAATGATATTTATGCTATTGTGTGACGTGGTGAGTGTAAGCCAACTATGTACCTCTTTTCCTTATTCATTACATGGGTTGTGTGAAGATTACCCCACTTGCGACATTGCTTACAATGCGGTTATGCCTCTAAGTCGTGCTTCAATACATGGGAGATATAGCCGCATCGTGGGTGTTACACTACGGGTTCGAGAACTATGTAGACATGACCGAGACACATCTCCAGTCAATAACCAATAGTGGAACCTAGATGCTCATATTGGTTCCTACATATTCTATGAAGATCTTTATCGGTCAAACCGCATAACAACATATGTTGTTCCCTTTGTCATCGGTATGTTACTTGCCCGAGATTTGATCGTCGGTATCATCATACCTAGTTCAATCTCATTACTGGCAAGTCTCTTTACTCGTTCCGTAATGCGTCATACCGCAACTAACTCATTGTCACATTGCTTGCAAGGCTTATAGTGATGTGCATTACCGAGAGGGCCCAGAGATACCTCTCCGACAATCAGAGTGACAAATCCTAATCTCGATCTACGCCAACTCAACAAACACCATCGGAGACACTTGTACAGAATCTTTATAATCACCAAGTTACGTTGTGACGTTTGATATCACACTAAGCGTTCCTCTGGTATTCGGGAGTTGCATAATCTCATAGTCATAGGAACATGTATAAGTCATGAAGAAAGCAATAGCAATAAACTAAACGATCATAGTGCTAAGCTAACGGATGGGTCTAGTCCATCACATCATTGTCTAATGATGTGATCCCGTTCATCAAATGACAACACATGTCCATGGCTAGGAAACTTAACCATCTTTGATTAATGAGCTAGTCAAGTAGAGGCATACTAGGGACACTCTGTTTGTCTATGTATTCACACATGTACTAAGTTTCCGGTTAATACAATTCTAGCATGAATAATAAACATTTTTCATGATATAAGGAAATATCAATAACAACTTTATTATTGCCTCTAGGGCATATTTCCTTCAGTTCGGTACCCTCTACCTGAGATCGGCCGGTTTTGACACCGACATTGGTGCTTTCGTTGAGAGTTCTGTTGTGTTGTCGATAGAAGGATCAATGGCTCGCCTTGTCATCAATGACAATATCACTTCTGGAAGGACCTTAGCTTCAGGTCAGGTCCTCCAGCTCAGCGGTTTTACCATGGGCACTCGCTCCACCGTTAAGCCAACGGCAGCCCCCATGATCGCCAAACATCATCTCCGCATCAACCTCGAACACTTCGAAAAGATGGATCCAGCAGATATCTCATCTTTGAACGACCTGCTAGATCACATCACTGCCCTGGGGGTCGCAACAGACTATGATCGGATTGGGATTAAACCCGATCAGAGGGAGATCAATTCCCCACCGATCACCCACTTGGTAGCGGTCATGGAGGAACAAGCCAAGAACGCCTCTTCCCCTAAGTTAAGAACCAGCTATGTTCGGATTTCCGAGCCCTGCGAGATGGATACCCATCCTCGGGGAGAGACTTCATGTCCTTCGAACATAGGATCATGCATTGAACCCGGACGTCACCTGGACCTTCCCGATCCTGAACTGGTGACCTCGGAGATTCTTCAAGCTCGGGATTCAATCTTGGGTCAGGATTCAAATTTTAGCCCGCCCACCCACCACAATCAATATTCCCCAAGCAATTTAGTCCCTCCAGACATATGTGACCTAATGTATGTACAACAACAACCTCAGGAAACGATCCATCACTTATGGCCAGATTCCTCCTTGTTAAAAACAAGATTAAAGATTGCTGCGATGATGACGCGGTTTCAGTTTTTTGCTGCAACTGTACGGATGAGGGAATTCTCAATGCCCTCAACTGCCGCCGCATACAACACTTTATAGATTTGGCACACATAGTACGGAAGTACTACGCGATGGACAGCGCCTGCAAAGCCAAGACAACCCGGTGGGAACACCCTGCCTTTAAGCAACCCACCATACGGGCAAAACAGATGCACCCCTATGAAGCATGTGGCCATAAACCAATTGACAAGAAAAACAAGCCCTTCACGGGACATAGAACCGTCATTGACAAACTACTTGATAAGCCCTGTCAGATACATACGACGCCGAGCACCGAACCAACGCATAGACTTCAGGCATGTTGGGTACTCCAGTAAGTGGCTAAGAGCGGTGAGGCTATCCTCACCAGTACTACTCCAGAGAGGCATTCCTCGGAGGATGATGATTTCAACGTCTTTACGGTCTTTGAGACCCTTTCTTCAAATAATCGGTGCAAATGGGCGCTCCGCGACCTCGCCGAAGTCAACCAAGTAACCACAATGAACCCTTGGAGTGATACATCCATAACTTTTGCTTCCGCCGACGAACCAAGGGCCCGATCTTTCCGAGAACCAGCCTCCTTGGTCTTAAACCCAATTGTGGATGGCTTTTGATTAACCAAAGTGCTCACGGACGGTAGTAGCGGACTTAACCTCACCTACGAAGATACGCTCGACAAAATGCAAATGGACAAGAGTCACATCGAGCAAAGCAGTACCACCTTTCGAGGTATTATCCCCAGTCGAGAAGCACGATGCTCGGGGACAATCAAACTCGATGTAGTATTTGGCACGCCTGATAACTACAGGTCCGAAGAGTTGCTCTTCCACGTGGCCCCTTTCAATAGAGGATATCACGCCCTTTTGGGCGGGACGCCTTCGCACGCTTCCAAGCCATACCCCATTACGGGTACATGAAGCTTAAAATGCAAGGGCCCAATGGAGTAATCACTATCACCAGCGATCCGGATATAGCACTCCGTGCCGAAAACAAAACCGCATCCTTGGCCCTCGAGGCACTATCCGAGGCCCTCGCGGTCGATGAGTTAACCACTCTCCGTTCCATAGTGGACAAAGATGATGTAATCCTCGACAAGAGGCCCAAATCCATCTCTTTCAAACCACTAGATGAAATAGTCAAATTTCAAGTGCACCCGACGGATACTAACAAAACGGCATCCATTGGAGCACAACTGGATCCGATGGTCGACGCCGCCTTACTAGCGTTCCAGCGCGAAAATTGGGACATCTTTACCTAGCATTCTTCGGACATGCCTGTAATCCCACGCAGACTGGCCGAGCATAGTCTCAACATAATAAAGGGGTTCAAACCAGTCAAGAAAACGCTTCGGTGATTTTCCAAACCCAAACAACAAGCTATGGGGGAGGACCTAGCCAAACTACTTGAGGTCGGGTTCATCAGAGAGATCAAGCACTCGGACTGGCTAGCGAACCTGGTCATGGTGCTGAAGAAGGATAAATCCTAGTGCCTTTGTGTCTATTTCAAAGACCTCAATAAGGCTTGCCCTAAGGACCCCTTCCCGCTGCCCCGCATTGACCAAATCATTGACGCAACTGCAGGACATGATTCATTGTGTTTCCGCGACGTCTACTCCGGATACCATCAGATTAAGATGAAGGAGTCCAACCAGGCCACAACGACATTTATTACCCCGTACGGGCCTTTTTGCTTCAACACTATGCCCTTCGGGCTAAAAAATGCTGGCGCCACTTACCAACGCATGATTCAAACATGTCCAGAAAAACAAATCAGCAAAACAGTGGAGGCATATGTGGACGACGTGGTCAACAAGACTAAACACGTCGAATCACTAGTCGACGACCTACGCCTCACATTTGACAACCTCTGAACATATGACATACGGCTCAATCCGGAAAATGTGTCTTCGGCGTTCCAGCCGGGAAACTGCTCGGGTTCATTGTTTCCAATAGAGGAATCGAAGCGAACCTAACCAAAATCCGAGCCCTATCACAACTGCCAATGCCAACAGACCTAAAACAGGTCCAAATACTAGTTGGGTGCGTGGCAGCCTTAAGCCGCTTCATCTCCAGATTGGGAGAAAAAGCGCTACAACTTTATCGACTGCTCTAGTGCACCGACCACTTTGAATGGATGGACGCGGCTATAGCTGGATTGGAAGAAATAAAAAGTTTGTTAGCAGGTAACCCAATCCTGGCCGCACCAAGTGTTGGCGAGCCTATGTTGCTATATATATCTACGACTCACCGGGTAGTGAGTGTCGTACTCGTCGTCGAATGAGAGGAAGAGGGACATAAATTCCCCATCTAGAAACTGGTGTACTACGTATCAGCGGTCCTTACACCATGCAAATCTCGATACCCTCACTACCAGAAGATAGCTTATGCGGTCTTTATGGCATCCCGGAAGCTATGGCATTACTTTCAAGAGTGTTCGATCACGGTGGCATCCAAAGTACCACTCAATGACATCATAAATAATCGGGACTCCACCGGCCGCATAGCCAAATGGGCCATCGAGATCTTACCATTTGAAATAACATACAAGCCACGCCGAGCTATTAAATCTCAGGTGCTGGCCGACTTTGTCGCCGAATGGACGGAAGCCGAGCTCCCTAAAGAGTATAGCACATACTCCAACTGGATTATGTACTTTGACAGTTCCAAAATGTATGCCAGACTGGGGGCTGGTGTCATCTTGACATCCCCTACGGGACACACAGTCCACTACGTGTTACAAATCATGTATACGGATTCCAACAATGCAGCCGAATACAAGGCATTACTACATGGTCTCCGAATGGCTGTCTCTATGGGCATACAACGCCTAGAGGTGAGTGGGGATTCGAACCTTGCAATATCCCAAATAAATTGAGAATTCGATGCAAAAGACCCAAAAATGGCGGCATACCAAAATGATGTACTCAAAATATCAGCTCGGTTTGAGGGGCTCGAGTTCCATCATGTTGCTCGAGACAGTAATCAGGCAGCGGACATCCTTGCTCGAATGGGCGCTAAGCCCGATCCCGCCCCTCCCAACACCTTTGTGGAAAATCTCTTCAAGCCATCCGTGGTATGGCAGGATGGGAACGGAAATACTAGTCCGGAGCCGATCATACCCCCAACAGCCGAACAGAATTCTAATATCATCAGGGGCTCGGACACCGAAATGACACCTTTCGCCCATGTAATCATGGTCGTCATTGCTCCATGGACTGAACCCTTCCTGGCCTGCCTTATTAGGCAGGAGCTCCCTGATGACCGAAATGAGGCCCGTCGCATAGTTCGATGCTCCAAGGCCTACAAAGTTCATGAAGGTGAACTCTACAAGAAAAGTACTACTGGAGTTCTTCAAAGATGCATCTCCGAAGAGGAGGGACGACAATTCTTAGCTGAAATACATGCTGGTCTCGATGGCCATCACGTCGTAGCTCAGGCCCTCATAAGTAAGGCCTTTCGTACAGGTTTCTTTTGGCCAACGGACCGAGCAGACGCACAGGCCCTTGTGCAGCGCTGTGTGGGGTCTCAGCTTTTCGCCAATCAAAGTCACATACTGCCCACTGCCTTAAGAACAATCCCCATTACTTGGCCCTTTACGGTCTGGGGGCTAGATATGGTCGTACCCCTTAAAGGGGGAAGCCACAAGAATAAATATTTGCTGGTTATGGTGGATAAATTCACTAAGTGGATAGAGGCCAAACCAGTAAAGACGGCTGAAGACGGGCCAATGATCGACTTTATATCCGGCGTGGTACACCGTTATGGTATCCCGCACAGCATCATCTCCAATAATGGCTCTAATTTCATAGCCGATGAGGTGAAAAATTGGTGTGCTAACTTGGGCATTAAGCTGGATGACGCCTCCGTATACCACCCTCAAACAAACGGTCAGGTCGAACGTGCTAATGGCCTGATAATGAGCGGCATCAAACCCAGACTATTGCGATCCCTACAGGAGTCAGATAAACATTGGGTCAAGGAACTTGATTCCATACTCTGGGAATTGCGAACTACACCCAATCGCATGACCGTATACACACCCTTTTTCATGGTGTATTGCGCAGAGGCTGTCTTGCCCTGTGACACTATTCATGGCTCACCTCAAGTGCACATGTATGAAGAGAAAGAAGCCTAACTCGATCGGCAGGACAACCTAGACGGCCTGGAGGAGGAGCGCGAAATTGCAAGAGCCTGTTCCGCATTTTATCAACAACAGGCTCGGAGATACCGAAGCAGAGAAGTGCGGGCCAAGACATATAATGTCGGCGAACTCATTTTACGCCTCCCAGAGAAGGAAAAGGACAAGCTCAAACCTAAATGGGAGGGGCCCTTCATTATAGATGAAGTTCTCACAAGAGGAGCTTATCGCCTTCGTAATGCATTGGATAATCGCCTAGAGCCAAATCCATGGAACGATGCTCGGCTCCTAAGATTCTATGCATCAGTTCGGCCATGCTTCTTTTTCCTCTTCATTTACTTTTTTCCTGTTTTTATACGTTTCCCAGGATATGTTCGGATAGGCTGAACTCTTAAGGGGCACACATCTTAAAATGTATACACCCCACCATGACTGGGGGCTTCTTTAACCGAAGCTTATTACTATTTGGAGCCTACAGCTCCCAATTTATACGTCGTTTGTTTATATACACTCTTTTGCCATTATATGCACATCTATGACTTAAGTTTTTGCCAAGCTGGGTTGCCTCGTTCCTGTGTTTAGGTCCTACATTCCCGATTGTTTGGCTAGGGCGTAAAGGGAGCACCTCTGTGATTGTTACAACCAGGCAATCCATACCTGTACCTCAGACGGGTGAAGCCGAAAGCTAGCATTCTTAAGAGAATAATTGGTCGGCAATCAAATGACATATTGTTACATTCTTGTAACTCTTAAGACAATGCGGGACAATTTTTCCATAATACGGACCAAAGCCCAGGCACGCACAATTATAGCATGCCAACCCAAGGAAAGGAACCCTTAACGGAACTATTCTCCTTGGAAGATGTTTCTTACATATGTAATATAACATACCTCTCGAACCAAAAAAATTTGTCTGTTCGAGCACAATGACTGGGTTGCCTGGTTTCCGAACATAATGAGTGCTTCTTTCATTCCACAATAGTATCCGGAAACACTCCAACATTTTGGTTTGGAGGTCAAAGCCAAAATCCTGCGATGACACATTTTCCACTTGTTCGGCTGAAGATACAAGTTGATCATGAAGTACATTAATAGATTGAATCAAATACCTACTCCTTATCTATTCCATCTATCAGACTGTCTAACCTATAGTCTTCTTGCGAATATTTCGCAGTTACCATTACTTGGTCATACACCAAGTTCAACGGAATTTCTTTCCCGCCTGGTCCCTGTGGTCCCACTCGCGCCATATGATTCGGATCTAGCTTGGTGAAGCATGTTTTCACCATCGCCCAGGCTTCTTGCGCGCCTTCACGGCTGACAGACGTCTTCCATAGCTCAAAGCGGCACCGGGCACCTTTGAACAGGCTTGCTAAACCCTGCATACTTTCTGGAGGGGTATCGGATGGCCATAAATCCTTGACCATACTCTTCATGGCTTTCCGAGCCCGCGCATGCACCATGGACAACTCCTTCAGCACGTCGCCTTGAAATCCGGATACTTCTTCAGGCCGACCAGTTAGTAGAACTACAGCAACAGAGTTATGACATTTCGAATTGTGGACTAAGCATGAGTTTCTATGGTGGTTTTAAAAGTCATACCGAACATGCCGCCCTTCAGCTTTTCATTTTCTTTTCAGGCGGCCAATAACTGATCCTTTAAGCTCTCTATCTCTTAGGATTGTTTGTATTTTTCCTCCTCATGTTTTTTCTTCTCAGAAGTGCTCATTGCGGTCCTCTTCATTCCTGCCAGTTCGGCGGTAACACTATTAAGCTGCATCTGGTTTTATTTTGAGCTCCTGGGATAGCGGAATGTTCTTCTCTTTGAGAACCTGTAGGAATGTCGATCCTTAAATCGGTTGGTTTCACCGCTTCAAGTCTCGGGGGCTACTAGCATATGTCTATCAAAATTGCACGAAACTCTTACCTGTATATCCTTTGAGAACAGCTGGGTAACTCCGGCAAGTCCATCTCGAGCGACTCAGATATATGCATCCACCGAACTGAGTGCGGTAAATTCCTGCTCGGATAAGGCTGGAGTGCGCATGGCCTCTTTCAGTCGACGGTGGTTCATTACGCTCCCCACCTTGGAATTTTTGACACATACGTCATCTGAATCCTCATAAGGCGACGGAACTGGCATTGCATCAGCTCTCGTCCTAGTTGGCGAGTCTGGTGTCGGATTGGCTGACATTTTGCTATCCGACGTTTTCCCACAGTCTGCCGCGTGCTTCTCCTGAATCAAGGATAAAAAGGGGACTTTTTAATCCGAACTCATGCCCAGGCCATGTATTAAGCGAACATACCTCTTTGAAGACTGCGAGGTTTCTGCGGTGTTCCCGGTCTCCTTTCATTTTGAACGATTACCCTGCGCAGGGGCCGCCATCGACGGGGTGCGGCCTGCCGAGCGTCGATCCTATAAATTACGGATTAGTATAATGGACAAAGGTGCAAGTAGGTACTTCTTTTTGAGAAAGCTCTTCAAATACTTATGATGGAGAAGGGATAGGGGCAGGGATAGTTGGCTGTAATAGCCACTTCCGAGCCGTCAAGGCTCGCTTGATAAAATACCCCATCACCGAGCTTTATGCATATATCCAGATCCTCGCAGAAGCCAGGTTCTTCATCGCAATTGTGATCCTCTAGCTGTGGGGCAGGACAGTGAATGTCCTTGATCATCTTCCTCCATGACTGTTTTGTAACAACAAAAAACAACTGGATTAGCATGCCATGGTAGCAATAAAGCGACATAGGTAATCGAAATCTTACCCATTCAATGGGGTTGTAGATGGAGTAACCTTCCCGGAAGTTTAAGCGGAGGAAATCTTCCTTTTCACCCTTGTACAGATCGGCCAGGATCACGGCCAGTTCGGCTGGGGTATCTGGACCCTTGCACCTGTAATGAGACGCGCCGTCTTCTCCATTGTAGCACCATAAGGGAGTTACTCTGGACTGGAGAGGATCGACGCATCTTTTTATTGCAATGGCCCTAACCTCAATTATCAAGAGCCCGGTATGGGCTAATAATTTGACCTTGCGGACCAGCCTTTTTATTTCCGCACTGTCCTCCTCCTTGGGACTTCGAGGACGCCAGTTGAGGCGCTTCTTTAGGGGAGCGCTGGAAAATTCGGGAAGGCCGCGTCGAACTAGGTCCGGCAGTGGGACGTCATCCATATAAAACCACTCCGAAGACCATTGTGGATATATCTCTTTGGGAGTTCCAACGAGGTATCTGGATCCGGCTATACGCCATACCTCGGCACCGCCCACTTCAAATATGGAGCCTCCTCGATGGCGAGGGACAAGGGAAAAGTACTTCTTCCATAGTTCAAAATGGGCTTCAATGCCCAAGAACAGCTCGCAGAGGGCAACGAAACCTGAGATGTGCAGAATCGAACCTGGGGTGAGCTTGTGCAGCTGGATGTCGTAAAATTCCAATAGACACCTGAGAAAGGGTTATTGGAAATCCTAAGCCCCACAAAAGGAATGGAACGAGGCACGCTCTCTCCTCCCTATCGGGGTTGGGGAAATTTTCAGCCAGCACGTCGTTGCCAATTGAGGCCAATCCCGCTCGAACAGAGACTAGATCTGCAAGGGGAAGATATCCCTACGTCTGGAGCAGACTCAACTGAAGATGAGGCACTGAGCAGCTCTGCCAATCACCCTCTTGAGGGCCATGGGGGCGCGAAGAAGAGCCTGGGGCGCTGGCCATGTTTGGAAACTTTTTCGTGGTTGATCGTGGTGTTTCTTCTGCGCGGTGTGGATAGCACTTTGAGGATTTGATCTCTTTATATAGGTGCCGTCCCTGCGTGGCCGGGTGTTTTCTTTTTTAATAAAAAAATGTGGACCGTTCGCATTTGCCCAGCGCGTGGAAATTGAGGCGACATGGTAGGAGTCATAAAAGCAGAACAAGGAAGCCAGGCCGAACTATTACCCGCTCAGTACACAATGAAGAACCAACCTTGCAAAAGCCGAAGACGTAAGCCAGATACCGCATCATCGTTTGAAGGCCAGTTCGGGGGCTACTGAGGGAGTCCTGGATTAGGGGTCCTCAGGTGTCCGGGCTACTGGATATGGGCCGAGTTGATGGGCCGTGAAGATACAAGGCAGAAGGCCTTCTCCCGTGTCTGGGTAGGACTCTTCTATGTGTGGATGGCAAGATTGGTGTCCGGATATGTAATTTCCTTCCTCTGTAAACCGACTCTGTACAACCCTAGGCCCCTCTAGTGTGTATATAAACCAGAGGGTTTAGTCCATAGAGGCTATCAGAATTCATAGAGGCAAGACATCTAGGGTTTAGCCATTACGATCTCGAGGTAGATCAACTCTTGTAACCCCTATACTTATCAAATACAATCAAGCAGTACGTAGGGTTTTACCTCCGTTAAGAGGGCCCGAACCTGGGTAAACATCGTGTTCCCCTTGTCCCTTGTTACCTTCGATCCTTAGACGCATAGTTCGGTACCCCCTACCCGAGATCGGCCGGTTTTAACACCGACAACCACTCCAGTCACGGCGGCTACCACATCAACGATCCTTCTCGACTACTCGCCATGTCACTCGTCGATCTCTGGTTCGATAGAAGAAAATAGTTTGCAGAGGAAGTTTGGAAGAAATGGGGTGTTCCGGTCAACTATGAAGAAGATAAAGATCTCCAGGAATTCATCTTAGTGGCTGAATTTACGAGATCAAGGATCCGCCTGGCGGAAGTATCCGTGGAAACCATCCTTCTTTCTTGCTTTGGAGGTAGAGCATCCCTATCCAAAGTCAAATTGCTTCAAAACTGGTCTTCCAAGTTTTGGGTTGCATCCAAGGAAGTTCGATTCTCTATCATCAAAGGAGGTAACATCTCAATGCCTGAACTCAACGTTAACTTTCTTCTCTCGGGATCTGGTGTGCCAAATTCCAGGTGGGAACGAGGTCAATACCTTCAAAAAAAACGAGGATGAATGGACTCATATCTTCCAACGTCAGCCTTTAAAATCTTAACTTCAAGCTCTGAGATAGCCGGGTTAGTACAATGATCAAGATCATGCAGTTCATAAATCTCCTACTGTTCCTGCTGTCGATTCAAATGACGCGTCATTATCGATGATTGATCGTCTCTAGTGGGCCACGATAGTTACAGTCCTGGAGCAGGAACTCCGGTCATTCAAAACGCTCCAATTAATTTTCACAATAACAGGAGCCCATTTTGTGTTTGTTGCTTCTTGTTAGGTCATATGTCTCGCTTGCCCTAATCGTATCAAATGTCGGGCCTACAACAGATGTAGGCATATTTCCTGGGACTTCTTCTTCACACCGAGGCCCAACCCACCCACTCACTAAACCCACATAGACCAGGCCTCGACCCACACAGACCCCAGCTATCGATAGGCAGGTCGCCATTGTTTCAGCAATTGCGATCAATCAACCCTTGAATCAGACTACCGCCCAAGGCAATAGTGATACCAATTGTAATGCCCCAACCATAACCACTGGTTCCTAGTCCTTATGCATGGTGGGATCTAGACTGACCCCACATAAAAACACTAGTCTTTCCAGCACACTAATGATCAACTTCCCGGTTGGTCACCCATCCTCAAATCGCTCCAAGCCAAGCAGGCAAGCATGCTTAACTTTGGAGTTCTTTGTGAATGGACTTCCAGAAATGAAGGAATTCCTTGTTGATATGAGTAATCTATCATTCTGATACTCTTCAATGTAACTATAATTTAGGAAGTATCATGCTGTAATTTAATCATTATTGGGTGTTTTACAATCATTTTACAACAACTTTATATCATTTTTGGGACTAACCTATTGATCCAGTGCCTAGTGTCAGTTGCTCTTTTTTGCTTGTTTTTTCCACATCGCAGAGAATCAATATCTAACGAAGTCCAAACACCGCGAAACTTTACGGAGATTTTTCCGGACCAAAAGGAACCCATTGGGCCAGAGCTGCACCTGGAGGGTGCCCTGAGGGGGCACAACCCACCAGGGCGCGCCAGGCCCCCCTGGAGCACCCAGGTGGGTTGTGCCCACCTTGGTGGCCTCCCGCACCCCCTCTTCGCACTATAAATTCCCAAATATTCCGAAACCCTTCAAGGTTAACCTAGATTAGAAGTTCCGCAGCCGCAGGGCTCTGTAGCCACCGAAAACCAATCTAGACCCGTTCCGGCACCCTGCCGGAGGGGGGGGGGGATCATCTCCGGTGGCCATCTTCATCATCCCGGCGGCCACCACGATGAGTAGGGAGTAGTACACCCTCGGGGCTAAGGGTTTGTACCAGTAGCTATGTGTTTAATCTCTCTCTTTCTCTCTCTCTCGTGATCTATATCATGGGCTTTGTTAATATAGTCGGATCATATGATGTTTCTCCCCTCTATACTCTTGTTGTGATGAATTGAATCTTTACCCTTTGAAGTTTTTTCTTGTCGAATTGAATATTCAGATATGAGGACACATGCTATATGTCTTGCGGTGTGAATGCTTGAGGTGACAATGAGGTATCATATTGATTCACTAGATATATGTTATGGCATTCAACTCGCGGATTCCCTTTGACGGTGTCCTGGACTAGGGGGTACTCACCACGTCATCTCCTGATCTGTTAGATTGGGCCGAGGACCCCCATGGCCGTATACTCATGGGCCAGTTCGGACAGCCACTGCATACAAGGAAGATTCCACAAGACTTGGCGATCAAGACAAGGACTCCTCCCCACAGGCGTATTCGGCTAGGACTCTTGTTATCCTAGGCCTCTGGTGCATTATACAAACCGAGGCCAGGCTAGTTGATAGGAAGAAAAACAATCATACCATAGGCTAGCTTCTAGGGTTTAGCCTCTCTGATCTCGTGGTAGATCAACTCTTGTACTACTCATATTATCAAGAATAATCAAGCAGGACGTAGGGTTTTACCTCCATCAAGAGGGCTCGAACCTGGGTAAAACATCGTGTCCCCTGCCTTCTGTTACCATCCGCCTTAGACGCACAGTTCGGGACCCCCTACCCAAGATCCGCCGGTTTTGACACCGACATTGGTGCTTTCATCGAGAGTTCCGCTGTGTGATCGGCAAAAGGATCAATGGCTCGCCTGCAGGTCAACTGCAACGCCGACATCTTCGTCGCACGCTTGACTGGTCACCTTGGCTCGACTGAGAACCGCGCTCCGTCTCCGATCTTCATGTTCGGACGGGGGCCTTCATCAACATCAACTCCAACCTCTATCATGATCATAGAGGAATCATCCATGGAGCTTGAGGGCTCAACGTCAACATTGACCTCGGGAGGCCGTGCTATTTTTCTGGACAGCGAACTTGTATCCTCCGTCACTGCCTCCTCGAGTGTTGGTTTGACGATTGCTTCAGTGGAATAGTGCGGAATTACGTCTACAACAGCCATGCAAAAGTTCGTCGAATTCTGATGGAGGAATCTCCGACGATCTATGATATACCGGAGCCCTGTCAAATCTGGAAGAGAATCTGGACGAGTTTAGGGCGTGGTGTCCAGCTTCTAGCTCAGACGTCCTTTGGAAGATCCAACCATTGATCGGCTGCGGAATTCCTATATCTACCACCCTCAAAGTTTCAGCTCGATCCGACCGTTGAAACTCCGGGAACCTTCCGATGAGTGGACCAATTTTCGGATTTGTTTTCTACGCGAATACGGATCCGACCCGAATTCATGTTTCTTTATGAACGTGATATTGGACAACCTTTTTAAAGGAATTCTCTTCTAGGGTATTGTGCGTCATTTCTAAACACGTGCCCATAAAAATTTAAGCCTCCTCTGAGGTCGTCTTCATCATCATGCTGGTGTCAAACCAGTCCGGCAATATTGCTCCAAGGCTGCTGACCTGCGCTAGACACGTCGTCGCTTTGCCGAGCCGAGCTCAACTTCTTCGGATCATCATCTCGGCAAGCTGAAAAAGAGTTCGGCATCGCGAAGGATAAATCATCACCAACACCGCCGCCCCACAGATTACACGGAGCGGGCACACCGGCATCGCCGCACGGTCACTTCATCAAGCCGGCATTGACCACGTCACGACCGGGATCGGCAAGGCCGCACTATTGCTTCTTCAAGCCGATGTCCATCACACCGACCTACTTCAACTCATCGGCTGACATCGAGGCTTCAACTTCTCGGCTGGACCGGGGGCTTCGCCATCTCTTCATCAACCTACTCCAGAGACTTCAGCGTCACTATCCGACCAGCTTCGTCACGTTAGCTGGATCGAGGGCTTTGCCTCGGTAAGCCAACCTTTGCCAGCATCACCATGCCGTCGCTTTATCGCCCATCTGGCAATGGGTGTGCGGATCGAGTCCCAATTTTGGGAATCACCTTTGTTCGGATCGCTACAACAAATAAACCAGGTGCTATTGATCCTAGTATTTTTTGCTTGTTTGGGTTCATTCTTCCCAAGGAATTATTACTCTGGTTTGTCCATCATATGTACACATGTCTATCAAATGGTGGCCACATTAACGACAGTCGCATGATGGTTCGGTCAGTTTCCATACATAGTCCGGCGAACGCCGCATCCGGAACTCGGACCGACCTGTGAATTCAGGCTTTGCCACGCCTTTATCGCATCACGCCGACGCCCTGCATCGACATTGACTTTGGCGCCAGGCCATATTTCTTTTATTACTCACTTTGCATAAATTATTTATTATGCAATGATTTTTATTACTATTATTACTATTATCTCCAGTTTGCACTATTTTTTGTGCGCAGGAAAATGATCCGGGTTGGGCAGTATCGACAACTCGCCGTACTGACATACCACGTCACCTCGGCTGGACGGGGGGCTTCGTCAACACTTCATTACCCCATGACGGGGACTTCGGTATCACCCTATTGGCCTGCATTGGCCATGCTATGTCACCACTTCGGCGTGCCGAGCTCTTTGCTCTGCCACCTCGGGACCGGCTTGGGGGATGGAACCTTGTCCTGCATCAAGCTCGGACAACGTCGTCAATACCGAACACATTAACCAGCTAAGTTGCCTTCATGCTCCAAGTTTTAAAATTTTAACTTGTGTTCGGTTCGACCAAGCATTATACCTTTTTGGAAAAAGTTGCTTGTAAAGAATTTCCTTGTCCAAACTTTGTTTGTGACACACAAATTCAAATACCCAGTTCACTTGGGGGCTTCCTTCATGAAGCCTTTCCTTTTGCATATGATTATACTTGTACGGCTTCGTTCCTTGTTCGTGTATTATGCCACAATATGCACCATATTGACTTAAGTGATTTGCAAGCTGGGTTGCCTCGCTCCTGTGTTTACCCCTATGTTCCCGATTGTTCGGCTAGGGAGTAAAGGGAGCACCTCTGCGATTGTCACGATCGGGTCATCCGAGCTGGACCTCAGACTGGGTGAAGCCGAAAGCTAGCGCTCTTATAGTTTTCAATGATGGTCGGCACACAACGGAACTCATGAGTACAAAAAATCTATTGCGCAAGTCTCATAGTAACAATGATAACCGAAGAAAGGTATCGGTGGGGGTACTATTTTCTTCGAAGATGCTTCTTACACTTTCGCAGTAATATAGCATAAGTTCCCTGAGCGCGCTTTGTCTGTTACAACCTTATGTCCTGATTGCCTGGTTATTGGAAACACCATCAATATTCTCGACAGGTGGAGTACATAACACTTTTTGGTCCTTGATCGAAGAGGGAGAAGCCAATGGTCGGTTAAGACACGTTTAAAGTTTGGGTGAACATAGATATGATATAAGTACTTCGGTACATGCAATCATTCTTTTACCCAAGTCACTTGGGGGCTCTTAAGTTTATTTGAGCCATTTTATAATAAGTGTTTTTCTTCTTAGTCGTTGCAAAGTTTTTATTATTATTATTATTATTATTATTGTTATTATTTATCATTCCTTTTTTCGACACAAGTATGTGGTCACTAGCTAATGAACCTAATTTCTCTCTCGAAACCGCTAGAGTTTAGTTTGCTAAACTAGCCTAATGAGAAGTACTCCGCCTTCAGGATAGGAGGTTGAAGCCGTAGGCTGACCCGCTTGAAGTATTGAGATAGGATGTGTCATGTTAAAGCACGACAGAAGCGCTTTTTCTTCAAGTCCAATTTTGGATTGGCACCGAACACTTGATCTAGTTCGAACATTAAACTTTTGAGTAAGTTTTTTGGATTTTCGAGCCTATGGCACTTTTAAACTATTTGTGCGTTTCCAGCATTAGTCTCGCAGTGCAACGTCGGACACCTTTAGGGATTCGGCAAAAACATTCTCGGATATTGCTATATATGCATCGGTTTTGAATTGTGTCTTCAGTCAATAGTTGGGTTGCCCGGCTCCTGTGCTTGCCTCCTATGTTCCGCTTTGTTCGGCTAGGTGTGCAAAGGGAGAACCACTGCGATTGTGCTTCCATATCGCATGGTCAAGCACCTCAGTGGAGAAAGGCGAAAACTAACTGTCACAATAGGCGTAAACTGGTCAGCAATCTGATGACTATGTTAAATGACGGGCCGTTCATAACATTGGCCGAAGTGTTTATGGCTTGACCTCGGATGTCGCCGAACAGTAATCGGGGGCTCATAGCTAGCTTCCCCAGTTTAAAGCTCCTATGGCTAAGCGAAAGTTTTAAAGACCGCATATCTGATTGCCTCGTTTCCGCTAACACAACCGCCTTCGGGCACCGAGATGTCGGCTAAGGGTTGATTTATTATTAAGGAAACACCCTACGTAGTATCTACCAAGGGGTAGAAGCCGATGATGGGCCACTTTCAACTGATAAACGATCACAATGTAGTCAAAATAATGATGCAAAGTACTTGGATACATAGAATCATTACACATAATCTGTGATTTTACTCTGGATATCGATCCTTAATTCGGCCACCCGTGCCCACATCAAGGCTCGGGGGCTACTGGGCTTTGCGCTCATTATTTACAAATATTAAAGGGGCACATCGATCCCCTGATCTGGTGTTGCCACCCGACCAGTGTCTCTGGGGCTACTGCATTGCCTATTCAATGCAGAAAATTCAAAGGGCTCAGTGTTCGGCTTGATCGAACTATGGGAAGTGCGTCTTCGGATAGCAATAAGTACCATGTGGACCTATCTGGCATCAAGCTATATATCACAGCAACTTCTCACGACCCTCTCTTAGGGGCCCATTCGCCGTTCACTATTATCTCAATATATTACATTGCGTTTTTATTCCTATGTATGCTGCCGAGCTAGGAGTTGATCCACAGGCTGATTTCGCACATCGACCTGAGTCTCAGGGGCTACTAGGAACAACGGTTTTATGCTTGCCTTCAGGTGCATCTCGGGTTTTAGACTGATACACACCTTGAGGGCTACTGGATATACATTGGCAGAGAATAAACTGCACCAGTTAAAAATATTCACAATAAATCAGCCCATGGTCGGTGTGGTGCACCAGCTTGGAAGCAGTCCAACATAAAGCTCGGGCGCTAGCGGCTAGCTCCATAGAGGGCATTTCTGGCATTAAGCTCGGCTAAACTCGTTCAAATTTTTTGGACCAAGATGATCTATGACTTCTTGGATATAGTCCGGTGTTGGAGCTTGGACACACTCCAACGTTGGAGCTCGGATACATTTCGGCGTTGGAGCTCGGAAGCAGTCCAACATTGGCGCTCGGCTGCAAAAGATACCTCGAATGCAGTCCAGCGTTAGAGCTCGGACGCAAGAGGCACTGCCTCCCGGGAACAACTTCAAACCCGAGGTGTGGTATAAAAATAACAAGGCATTGATAAAGGACGGAAACTTAAAGGGGATCCTCGAATACCCGACGTTCGGATACCCGACATGTAAACTCGTCAGATGCACTTCGGCGATCCTCAAGATCGAAGATGAGAAGATTTGTTGAACCAGTTTTCAAGACCGACGACCGAAGATGAAGAACGGTTCGGAAGAATCGAGGAGCGTCCCTAACTTGAAGATCGGTTCAGGGGGCTACTGACGGTGTCCTGGACTAGGGGGTACTCACCACGTCATCTCTTTATCTTTTAGATTGGGCCGAGGACCCCCATGGCCATATACTCATGGGCCAGTTCGGACAGCCGCCGCATACAAGGAAGATTCCACAAGACTTGGCGATCAAGACAAGGACTCCTCCCCACCGGCGTATTCGGCTAGGACTCTTGTTATCCTAGGCCTCTGGTGCATTATATAAACCGAGGCCAGGCTAGTCGATAGGAAGAACAACAATCATACCATAGGCTAGCTTCTAGGGTTTAGCCTCTTTGATCTCGTGGTAGATCAACTCTTGTACTACTAATATTATCAAGAATAATCAAGCAGGACGTAGGGTTTTACCTCCATCAAGAGGGCCCGAACCTGGGTAAAACATCATGTCCCCTGCCTCCTGTGACCATCCTCCTTAGACGCACAGTTCGGGACCGCCTACCTGAGATCCGCCAGTTTTGACACCGACACCCATGGTGATATTGCTCTAATCTACGCATAGGAGTTGATGCACATTTTTATTTTCTTTTCTCCGACGAAAACCTTGGGGTCTCTTTATAGTTATTTGTGTGGATTAAGTATTATGAATATGAATTTTCTTTGGTGTTATTCTAGTACAAACTCTTGAATAGATCGAATGGAAAGAATAGCTTTGAATTGGTTTCTTACCATACAAGCAATTCCTAACTTTTGTTATCCGCTAATAGGAACTCGAGAGTGATTCTTTATTGTACTTTGAGGGATAATCATATGCTCCAACTATGTTAGCACTGTTGAGAAATTGCACTAGCGAAAGTACGGACCCTAGGCCTCATTTTTAAGCATTGCAACACAGTTTTTGTGCCCATTTACTATTAGTTACCTTGCTGTTTTTATAATTTCATATTACAAAAACCAATATCTACTATCCATATTGCACTTGTATCACCATCTCTTCACCGAACTAGTGCACCTATACAATTTGCCATTGTATTAGGTCTGTTGGGGACACAAGAGATTTCTTGTATTTGGTTGCAGGGTCATTTGAGAGAGACCATCTTCATCCTACACCTCTCACAGATTGATAAACCTTAGGTCATCCACTTGAGGGAAAATTTCTACTGTCCTACAAAACTCTGCGCTTGGAGGCCCAACACGTGTCTACAAGAATAAAGTTGCGCAGTAGACATCAAGCTCTTTTCTGGCGTCGTTGCCGGGGAGGTGAGTCCTTGAAGGTATATCTTTAGATCTTGCAATTGAATCTTTTAGTTTCTTGTTTTATCACTATTTTGGTTTAGAAAAAGAAAACTACAAAAAATGGAATTTAGGTTGCATCCTATTATTGATCATCTTTATAATATCTTTCTTGAAAATGATGGTTCGGAAAATTGTGCTCAATTGTTATAAGATGAAGTCAATAAAATGTTTGGCACAAAATATTTGAGTGATGAGCATGATTGCAATGTTGTCAGTATAAATTCTCTGAATATACAAAATACTAATGATGATTGCACAAGTCATGACAAAAATGTTTCGTATAAGCATGTCACTTTTTGTGGAGTGAATTAGGAGTGCCTTTGCACACCAAAAAGGGAAGATATATTTGTAAGAAGCATAAATATTTAGAAATGAAAAGGCTGCAAGAGAGGCTAGATGATTGTGCTGAAAGATGTAATTTTTTGTCATCCTTGTGAACTTTGCAATGAACGTGGTCATTTAAATCTCCAATGCAAATTATTTAATGATAAAATCATGTCCAAAAATTGTGATAACTTGATTACCCTTGAGCATCATAAAGAGCTTAGTCTTCTTTTGGGGTATGAAGAAATGAAACGTATAACTAAGGGTTTTCCAAATCCCAAGAGATTTCTTGGTTTTGATCTAGAAAAATTTATATGTTTTGTGCGGTAAATTGCATTGAGAATCCTTATATTGCCAACTATTTAAAGTCAAGAGAACAAATAGAATATGAAGAGAGTACTAATGAAAGGGAAAATATTTCCCAAAACCCTCCTAGTGTTTATTATGATGAATCAGGTAACGAGGAGGAGCTTCCTATCCAACCAATCTCATCAATAAGAAGCTTGAAAAGATTAATTGAACCCACACATGATGTGGTGAAGAAGAAGAAAAGAAGAAAGAAGAGAGGTAAAAAGGTATCTCTCGCAAATAATGTTGCTCCTATTATTGTTGTGCCTCATGAAAATGAATCAAAAATAATTGTGGAAGATGATGCACTTGATGATGATTTTATTATGCCTATTGCTTGTTGTGATGATTATGATTGGGAAGCTAATGATACTTCTTATAACATTGTAAATATTTTGGGCACCAACTTGGGAAATTATGATGATAGCAATTCTTACACCGTTGGTGCTATTCATACTATTAATAATGAAAGTGATTACACTTATGATATGCCAAGCCACAAGCTTGGGGATGCTATGTTTGATGAGAATGACATGTTCGAGAATTTATTTGCTGCAATTAATGTTTGTCACAATCTTGGGGAGGCCATGTTTAATGAAGATGATCTTGTTAGCCCCCCTACTTTGAATGATCAAACTTATTACGATGATAGCATGCCTCCTATTTATGATTATTATATTGATGAAAGTGGGTTTGGAAGAGTGTCAACTATAGGTAGTAGTGATCCCACTATTTTGGAGGGTGTTTAATCTTGTTACAATATTGATGAAAGTGGATTTGGAGAGGTCGGGACTTTATTTAGTAATACATCCACTATTTTGGAAGAGGTTTCAATTGACTATGACAATGAAGTTGCTATCTATGATGATTATTATGATGACATGTATGCCATAAAGAGTAATAAATTTTCTATGCTTGTGCATCATGAAAAGAGTGATGTATGTGATGGTTATATTTTTGAATTCATTCATGATGCCTCTGAAAATTATCATGAGGAAGGAACTTATGCTCTTACATATCTCAATAATATCAAGTTTCTTCTCTATGTGTTGATTGTTTTGAAGTTGCACTTGTTTTGCCTTCCTATGCTAGTTGATTCTTGTTCCCATAAGTTGTTTGCTCACAAAATCCCTATGCATAGGAAGTGGTTTAGACCTAAATGTGCTAGTCATAAGCTTCATGATGCTCTCTTCATGTTTCAATTCTTATTTTTTATGTGAGCATCATTGGAATCATCATGCCTAGCTTAAAAGGCATAAAAGAAAAGCGCTTGTTGGGAGACAACCCAACATTTTTACCTACTGTTTTTGTGTGTTCACATAATTATGCTACTGTGTTAATCATGTTTGATTGCTTTTGTTTCAATAAAGTGCCAAGTAAAGCCTTCAGAATCTTGTTGGGTGATAGTTGCTTTGATCTTGCTGAAAAATAGAAACTTTTGCGCTCGCGAAAATAATTCTAGTTTTTAAAATAAGAGTGATATTGAGTTGATTCTTTTTGAAGAAGATTAATATACAAATTTCTCACGTGGTCCTAATTTTTCAGAAGTATGGTTTGAGTACAGATTACTACATACTGTTATGTTTTTGACAGATTCTGTTTTCAATGCATAGTTTGCTTGTTTTCTAGTTTCTATGGCTTATATTTCTCAATATAAATTGTAGAAATTATATGCTACAGTAAGCATTGAGTGTAAACAATTATGATTCTTATCTTTGGCAGTACCAAAAGTGGAATGGTTTGCTCTTTATCATACTAACCCATCTCACAAAGTTCCGTTAAGTTTTGTGTGATTGAAGTTTTCAAGTTTTGGGTGAGATATCGATATGAGGAGAATAAGGAGTGACAAGAACCTAAGCGTGGGGATGCACAAGGCACCCCCAAGGAAATATTCAAGGAAGATCCAAGCAACTAAGCTTGGGATGCCTCGGAAGGCATCCCCTCTTTGGTCTCCAACATTATCGGTAACCTCACTTGGAGCTATGTTTTCATTCGTCACATGATATGTGTTTTTCTTGGAGCATCAATTTATTTTGTTAGGATTTTCTTGCTGTTATTTAGTACAATGTTTTGCATCTTTTATTTCAATAAAAGTGGCAGTGATAGCCTTTGCCATGCTTATTTTGCAAGTATACATGTTGCTGTTTGAAAACAAAAAGTTTTCCGCTGTTGCAGAAACTCCCTAGAAAACTCAGAATGTGATAAAATGCTGAAACTTTTTTCAAAATGAGCTCTGATATTTTCTTCAGTGTGGTAAATTTCCATAATGTTTGGAGTTAGGGAATTATTGATTCTCTTGCATTCTTTACAGACTGTACTGATTTGGCAGATTGCTGTTATGTTTGCATTGTTTGCATATGTTTGCTTGTTTAATGATTCTATTTGAGGATAGGAGTATTAAATATGCAGAGGCATTTAGTATGCAATGCTGAATAATAATTTTGGTGATTTTCTACAGTAGATAATGATAAGGTTTTTGCATTAGTTTATACTAACTTATCTCACAAGTTCTTGTTAAGTTTTGTGTGGATGAAGCTTTTTGAGATTTAGGAAAACCGTGATATGAGAAGAATTAAGGAGACACAAAATCTCAATATTGGGGATGCCCAAGGCATCCCAAGATAATATTTCAAGAAGTCTCAAGCATCTAAGCTTGGGGATGCCTAGGTAGGCATCCCACCTTTCTTCTTCAACAACTATCGGTTAGTATCAGTTGAGACTAAGTTTTTGCTTCTTCACATGAGTTGTGATATTCTTAGAATGTAATTTTATTTTTGTTTTGCTTGATGTTTTAATAAAATACTTATATCTGAAAGTTTTAAATAAGAGAGAGTCCACACATAGCTATCTATTTACTTAACTACTCATTTGATCTTCACTTATATTTTTTTGGAGTAGCTTGTCATTTACTCTTGTGCTTCACTTATATCCTATGAGTAAATTGTTGAATGAATTGAATATCATGGAGTTGAAATCATATCATGCCTAGTGGTAGCTTCAAATTGGGTTTAGAAAGTGAAATCTTTTGAGGCTTGACAATCAAAATATTGGTCATACAAGCAATTCACGAATAATTAGTATAAGGAAGAGAACTTTCACATATAAATACACTATCATGGAAATCTTTTGTGATTGTGAGCCCCCATCAAAATATTATATGACAATATTGTTGACGTTGGACAAGGAAGACAACTTAATGGTTTATGTTTGTTCATATTCACATAGAAGTTATATTGGCATAGATCCTTCAACATGTGGTGCTTGCCCCCATCTTTGCTAGCCAAACATTCCGCACCAAGTAGAGATACTTTGTGCATCCAAAAACCCTTAAACCCAAATCTTATTTTCAAGAGTCCACTATATCTACCTATATGCGGCATTCTTTTGCTGTTCTAAGCAAATTTGTATGTGCCATCTCTAATTTTCAAAATAAATTTCTCTTTTGTGTGCTCGTACCGCTCGCGAGGCGGTGAGGGGTGGCCAATATTTTCCATGCTACATGTGTTATTCTCATGATGAGTGTTTATTCACTTGTCATTGCACGAGAGTAAGGCGAAGGTATTAGGGATGCCCAGTCCTCAAATGCAAAATGAATTTACTTTATGTTGTCAAATAATAAGTTCCTTGGAAAGTGTTGGTTTGGAGGGCACCCGTGCATACGGTTAGCCATGCAAAGTGAAAGTATGGTGGAAAAAGGAATAAACTTTATTTTCTATTTGGGAACCGCCTATGATATATCTAGCATGGAAAGTGTTGGGAACTCGAAGTCGTTTTCGTTGGTGGGATGGATACACCTCCCAAAATGTTTTTATCTCTAAGTTTTTCGCTTTGAGCTCTGGCACCTCTACAAATCCCTACTTCCCTCTGTGAAGGGCCTATCTTTTACTTTTATGTATTTACTTTTATGCAAAGAGTCAAAGTTTTTCTATCTATTCCCCTTTTATTTTTGTCTTTTGGCAAGCATCATGTGATGAGGAAAGATCTAGGCACATATATCCAGTTGGATATGGTAGCATGAGTTATTATTGTTGACATTACCCTTGAGGTGAATACGTTGGGAGGCAAAATTATAAGCCCCTATCTTTCTATGTGTCCGGTTGAAATGTTTTGCTCATGTGTACAAGGTGAGTGTTAGCAATCATAGAAGACTGTATGATGGTTGAGTATGTGGAGCTCTTACTTAAACTCTATTGAATAAGTTGAATTGCAATTGCTTCGTGACTAAGAACATAGGTTGTTGGGTTTCAAGAGAATTCATTGTTTGAACCTTAACATGTGAATTGGTTGCTACTATCACATGAGAAGTTTCATAAGAAAGAATTGTTGTTATGATGCTAAGAAAAGTGATTGAAATTATCACTGATCAAACTTATGCACTTTGCTAGCATTCACACTTCATAAATTATTTCTTTTATCATTTACCTACTCAAGGACGAGTAGGAATTAAGCTTGGGGATGCTGATACGTCTCCAACGTATCTATAATTTATGAAGTATTCATGCTGTTATTTTATCATTCTTGGGCGTTTTACAATCATTTTATAGCAACTTTATAACATCTTTTGGGACTAACCTATTGACCCAGTGCCCAGTGCCAGTTGCTATTTTTTTGCTTGTTTTTTACATCGCAGAAAATCAATATCAAACGAAGTCCAAACACCGTGAAACTTTACGGAGATTTTTTTTGGACCAGAAGGAACCATTGGGCCAGAGCTGCACCTGGGGGTGCCCCGAGGGGGGACAACCCACCAGGGGGCGCCAGGCCCCCCTAGCGCGCCCAGGTGGGTTGTGCCCACCTCAATGACCTCCTGCACCCCTCTTTGCACTATAAATTCTCAAATATTCCGAAACCCTTCGGGGTTAACCTAGATCAGAAGTTCTGCCGCCGTAGGGCTCCATAGCGACCGAAAACCAATCTAGACCCATTCCTGTACCCTGTCGGAGGGGGAATCATCTCCGATGGCTATCTTCATCATCCCGGCGGCCACCACGATGAGGAGGGAGTAGTCCACCCTCGGGGCTGAGGGTTTGTACCAGTAGCTATGTGTTTAATCACTCTCTCTCTCTCGTGATCTATATCATGTGCTTTGTTAATATAGTCGGATCATATGATGTTTCTCCCCTCTATACTCTTGTTGTGATGAATTGAATCTTTATCCTTTGAAGTCTTGTCTTGTCGGATTGAGTATTCAGATATGAGAACACATGATACATGTCTTGCGGTGTGAATACTTGAGGTGACAATGAGGTATCATATTGATTCACTTGATATATGTTATGGCATTCAACTCGCGGATTCCCGCTATGATATTGGTGTAATCTACTCATAGGGGTTGATGCACGTTTTTATTATCTTTTCTCCGACGGAAACCTTGGGGTCTCTTTATAGTTCTTTGTGTGGATTGAGTATTATGAATATGAATTTTCTTTGGTGTTATTCTAGTACAAACTCTTGAATAGATTGAACGGAAAGAATAGCTTTGAGTTGGTTTCGTACCCTACAAACAATTCCTCTCTTTTGTTATCCGCTAATAGGAACTCGGGAGTGATTCTTTATTTCACTTTTAGGGATAATCGTATGATTCAAATATGAATTTGCTTTGGTGTTATTCTACACTGTTGAGAAATTGCACTAGCGAAAGTACGAACCCTAGGTCTCATTTTAAGCATTGCAACACCGTATTTGTGCTCGTTTACTATTAGTTACCTTGCTGTTTTTATAATTTCAGATTACAAAAACCAATATCTACTATCCATATTGCACTTGTATCACCATCTCTTCGCTGAACTAGTGCACCTATTAAATTTGCCATTGTATTGGGTGTATTGGGGACACAAGAGATTTCTTGTATTTGGTTGCAGGGTCATTTCAGAGAGTCCATCTTCATCCTACACCTCTCACGGATTGATAAACCTTAGGTCATCCACTTGAGGGAAAATTGCTACTGTCCAACAAAAATCTGTGCTTGGAGGCCCAACACGTGTCTACAAGAATAAAGTTGCGTAGTAGACATCACATTCCAATTAAATTAGACTGTCACATGGGCCCCACAACCTATAGGCAACCCATGTAGGCTGTGACGCCCCCGATTTAATCGTACACTAATCATACACGCAAACGTGTACGATCAAGATCAGGGACTCACGGGAAGATATCACAACACAACTCTACAAATAAAAAAGTCATACAAGCATCATATTACAAGCCAGGGGCCTCGGAGGCTCGAATACAAGAGCTCGATCATAGATGAGTCAGCGGAAGCAACAATATCTGAGTACAGACATAAGTTAAACAAGTTTGCCTTAAGAAGGCTAGCACAAACTGGGATACAGATCGAAAGAGGCGCAGGCCTCCTGCCTGGGATCCTCCTAACTACTCCTGGTCATCGTCAGCGGGCATCACGTAGTAGTAGGCACCTCCGGTGTGGTAGGAGTCGTCGTCGACGGTGGCGTCTGGATCCTGGGCTCCAACATCTGGTTGTGACAACCAGGAAGAAGGAAAGGGGGAAAGGAGGGAGAAAGCAACCGTGAGTACTCATCCAAAGTACTCGCAAGCAAGGAGCCACACTACATATGTATGCATTGGTATCAACTGGAATAAGGCTATCATAGGTGGACTGAACTGCAGAATGCCGGAATAAGAGGGGGATATCTAGTCCTTTCGATGAGTACGCTTCTGGCAGCCTCCGTCTTGCAACATGTAGAAGAGAGTAGACTGAAGTCCTCCAAGTAGCATCGCATAGCATAACCCTAACCGATGATCCTCCCCTCGTCGCCCTGTGAGAGAGCGATCACCGGTTGTATCTGGCACTTGGAAGGGTGTGTTTTATTTAGTATCCGGTTCTAGTTGTCATAAGGTCAAGGTACAACTCCAAGTCGTCCTGTTACCGAAGATCACGGCTATTCGAATAGATTAACTTCCCTGCAGGGGTGCACCACATACCCCAACACGCTCGATCCCATTTGGCCGGACACACTTTCCTGGGTCATGCCCGGCCTCGGAAGATCAACACGTCGCAGCCCCACCTAGACCAACAGAGAGGTCAGCACGCCGGTCTAAACCTAAGCGCCCAGGGGTCTGGGCCCATCGCCCTTAGCACACCTGCACGTTGCGAACGCGGCCGAAAGCAGACCTAGCCTAGTGGCCTTCCAGTCCAATCCGGCGCGCGCCACTCAGTCGCTGACGTCACGAAGGCTTTGGCTGATACCACGACGCCGGGATACCCATAACTACTCCCGCGTAGACGGTTAGTGCATATAGACCAAATGGCCAGACTCAGATCAAATACCCAGATCTCGTTAAACATGTTAAGTATCCGCGAACGCCGACCAGGGCCAGACCCACCTCTCTCCTAGGTGGTCGGAACCTGCCCTGCCGCTCCGCCTCAAAACTCCACTCGCGGGTGCTCCTCAAGCCGACCTGTCTTTAGTCACCACATGTATCATGTATAAAGTATATAGTATATACCCGTGATCAACTCCTGAGTGATCACGGCCCGATAGTATAGCATGGCAGACGGACAAGGATGTAGGGCCACTGATGATAAACTAGCATCCTATACTAAGCATTAGGATTGCAGGTAAAGGTAACAACAGTAGTAGCAAGGATAGGCTATGCATCAGGATAGGATTAACGGGAAGCAGTAACATGCTACACTACTCTAATGCAAGCAGTATAGAGAAGAGTAGGCGATATCTGGTGATCAAAGGGGGGGCTTGCCTGGTTGCTCTGGCAAGAGAGAGGGGTCGTCAACACTGTAGTCGTACTGGGTAGCAGCGGCGTCGGTCTCGGTGTCTAGCGAGAGAAGAGGGGGAAGAAACAATAAATATAATGCAAACAGATGCATAAAGATGCATGACATGACAAAACGTGATTCTAGGTGTGCCCTGACGCGGTACGAGGGGGTACCGGTGAAGGGGGAAAACATCCGGAAAAGTATTCCCGGTGTTTCGCGTTCTCGGACAGATGAAACGGAGGGGGAAAGTTGCGTGTTCGCTATGCTAGGGATGCGTGGCGGATAAACGGGCTGCGTATTCAAATTTGTCTCGACATTCTGAGCAACTTTCATGTTGAAAATATTTTAATCCGAGTTACGGATTAAAAGATATGATTTTCTAAAGATTTTATTAATTTCTAGTATTTAATCAATTATTTAAATTAATTCAAAAATAAATTAATGACATCAGCATGATGTCATGCTGACGTCAGCAGTCAACAGAGTTGACTGGGTCAAACTGACATGTGGGTCCAGTGGGACCCACCTGTCATACACTGCTTAGGTTAATTAGGTCTTAGTTAAACTAATTACTATTTAATTAAACTAACTAGTTAATTAGATTAATGAAGCATGATTAATTAACTTAATTAAATCACTTATTGATTAATTAATTAATGTAATTATTATTTATTTATTTATTTTTAATTATTTTTTTATAAAGTTCTGGCGTGGGCCCCTGTGTCATTGGGCCAAAGGGGCCACAGCGGTTCGGGCTAACGGGTGCTGGACGCGGCCCGAGCGGGCGTTCCCAGCAGGGCGCCGGAGCAGGGGGCCGGTGGCCATGGGGAGGCCACGGGCGGAGCGGTGCCGTGGTGAAGTGGCGGCCACCGGAGGAGGGCGCCGGGGCCGTGGAGAGGTGCGGCCAGACCGAACGGCGACCGGCCTTGGTCAGTCACCACCGGCAGGGAAGAGGGAAGGCGGGCGTTAGCCGCGGTGATTGGGGGGCAATGACTGGGGCGGTACAGGGGGGCCGCGGCGAGGGCGCGCGTGCGCGAGTGCGTGCGGCCAAGCAGGGGAGTGAGGGCGGCGGTTGCGGTGAGCGCACGGAGAGCGCGGGGTTGCGGGCGTTTGGGCGCGACGAGTGGGATGGCGAGGCGTGCACGGGGCGCACGCGCGCGGTGGCTGCGGCGACGAGCGCCGGGCGCGCGCAGTGGCGCGTCGAGCAGGGGAGGCCGGTGCGGTTGGCGACGGGGAGACGTGCAGAGAGGGCGCAAAGAGGAAGAGAAGGCCGTGGCCTCACCGGCGTTGCAGAGACGAGGGTCGGCGAGGCTCGGTGGAGCCTTTGGGGAGGAGGACGGGGACGCGGTGACGCAGGGGAGGAGCGGCGATGGCGTCCGGCGTGGTGGAGCAGGCCGGCGAGGTGGTCCGGCGAAGGGGTTCCGGGCAGCGGTGGCCTCCTCTGGATGCCGACCCAGATCGGGAGAGAGGAGGGGGGGCCGACGCGGGGTCGAGGCGATGGGGTGCCCGGCGACTGGGTTGGGGCGCTGGCGTCGCGAGGTGGGGGGGAGCGGGCTCGTCCCCGATCCAGATCGGATCGGGGAGGGGAGAGGAGAGGCGTAGGGAGTGGGGGGTGACGGGGTGGATGGGTTAGGGTTTCTGGCGCCCGAGGGGATTAGTAGCGGGCGCGGTTGGGCCGGCCTGGCGGCCCGGTAGCCTGCTGGGCCGAGGCCCAGCTCGGGGGAGGGGGGGGTCTCTGTCTCTTTTATTTTTTTGTTGTTTATTTTCACTTTTCTTTTATTTATTCTTTTAGTTCTTATTTGTTTTATTTTAGTTATATAAATCACAACAGTTGTGCCTAAATTTGTATCACTAATTATACCTCTACTACAAAAAGTTTAAACCCCTAAGTAAAATATTTTAACATTTTATAATTAACAAAAGGCATTTAATAAATTTGTTATGTTGTTGTTTCATTCCCATTTGGGCATTTAAATAGTTTATAAAAGTGTGGTTTCTCCACCATATTTACCTATGCATTATTTGATTCACTTCGAACATTTTAGTTTTAACATTTGAAAACTTTTATTGTCTGCCTATTTTTGAATTTGAATTTGAATCGGTTTTGAACTAACTCGAGATTAGCAACTATAAACGAGGTGATGTGGCATCATTAGCAAAGGATCACTGTAGCTTAATTACCCGAGCGTCACAATTCTCCTCCACTACGAGAAATCTCGTCCCGAGATTTAAGTGGGGAAGTGCGGGGAAGGGATTAGGTTGCGAATTTCTAACGGGTCTTGTTGGTCTTGGTTACTCTTCTCGAGGAGGTCGATCCATTACATTGTTGTCTTCACTTCTCTGCTTCAGGCCATCATGGTGATGTCGTTCTTTTCTCGGGAACTCCAACGTACTTACGAATAGGTAAGGGGCAGCTCGGCTACGACAGAATGCTTATGAGGGAAACAGTCTGGGGGTTAACCCATGAATGAGCATAAGATTATCTCTCGAGTTGAACATATCGAATACATCAAGAGTAAGGTACAAGGTACAATAAGAGGTTCCAAGTGGATAGATAGTTGCTCGAAGTCTGAACCAGAGTGAGAAAGGGTTTCAGAGCAGCGAGAGTAAGTATTGCGTCTGATACCAGAATAGAGCATTAGGAAGGTGGCCCGTGAATTAAATACGAAGCCAAGCGCGAGGAATAACTTTGGGAACAGGGGGTGTACAGGAGAGTCAGGTTTCGATCCTGAGGAACTGTGGGTTATGGGCCCACCATGTGGGTTAGAAGCAGGAAGGGCGGTGACGTATTGCACGATCATGAAAGCAAGGCATGTTAGAGGATAGTCTGTCGATTATGTCGGCAACAACATCGGTACCAAGGGCGAGGGACTAAGAGAACCATTTTCCTGCTCGTTGAACGAGGCGAGCCAATAGGCAAGGTTCTCGTCCATCGGTGGCTACCGAAATGTCATCAACAATAGTAACAGGGTCTTGCTGACAGAATTGTACACCGAGGTGTTTACATAAGCAGGAGAATATTACCGCTTAGATCATATAGATCACAAGACGTGTTAAACCAACAAATGGAAAGGCAAATATGATTATCAGATTAAACAGAACAATGGAAAGGAAAATGGGTTTAAACACACAATTGAAAGGTATATCCTTCTCAAGGACAGGTAGAGCATGATATCCATGATAGGATATAATGTAGAAAACTCTTTAGGTACGGGAGAGAATTTTCATGACATTGCCCATACAACGGTGTTTGGATAATTGAGAAAGTAACATTTAGCATTAGGCTTCAAATGTTCTTGTTGAAAATTAGAGTACCACAGACATGCTTTGAGATAGCATTGACATGGTCAACAGGTGAAGATCAGACTTTGGAGACAAAAAGGATCCATCAGGAACAACTTATAGAATAAGTCTTACAATTTCCTCATGGAAGAATGACTAACCTTGCCAAGAAGAAAACTATAACAATAGGTCCTCCGGCCAGGTGTGCTAGGCATGATATCACCTTACCGAGTCATATAAAGATGTTATAACTCCTGGAAATATGTTCCAACCATCATATCTGACCGAGATTCAAATCTGATTGATGTCAGGATAACTCAGACTTAGGATGCCTGAGAAGAAAGGTGCAACACAAATTGTCGAAATGACATTGTAAGAATCTCGAGAATTGAACTATGGAAGAGAGTTCCACAGCAAGAGTTCATCATTAAATCAAGGAGAGGATGAGGATGTGGCTGATGGACTCGGCGACAACTCATCGAGATTTCCAAAGGATTGATTTCCACAATTATGTGAACAAGGAAATATCATTTGTCGGATCAAATGATATAATGATGTATGCTCGAGGGAAACATACACAACTGAACAATGATAGAAGGGTGCACCCAGGAATCTGGACTAGGTAGTACGATCAATGTTCGAATGATGATTCAATAAGCCATAGACTTAGAATGGAACTGTAGACCAATAACTTCAAAGAAATAGGGTTGCTAGAAGTTTAGAATTTACACATCACAGACCATTTGTCGGTATTCCGGTTAGAATTAACACGGAGACCAAGAAAGGAACGCAAAAGGCAAGAGATATTACTATATCAAGAATTCTCAAGAGGTGGTAAAATTACCACGACATTCTTGACATAAAAGGTGGTAATATCCCAAGGTAAAGAAGAACAAATGCTGGATAGCAAGGATCTCAAGGTATAACACAAAACACGAATAAGTTTGTGTTGAACGGAAGGCAATAAAGTGGTCGGTGATAACACAAACCATTGAGGGGCGAGGATGGTATTTCCCATCAAGAATTCGATATATAACTTGGAAGAGCTCAGGATGTTGATGATGACCACGACACATTTGTCGAGAGATTTCATGAAGATGTAATCGGTTGGCGATGACATCAAGTCAATGATGATGCAGCGAAAGTCAAATAATACTTGAAGAAGAACTCATAAGAAGTTATGTAGTTCCGTGATAATCTCGAGATACCAGAGGGGTAATACTCGATGACAGATCAAAGTAGAGGTTGGACTGGGGTATTGCTCTACAAAAGACAAGCGCTTAAACTTGCACGCAAAATGGTATTTAAAGAAGAACATGGCCGGAACCACGATCGTAAAAGGCCAGATCCTAGATATAAGATGAACTTATACCAAAGGAATAATTTAATTTAAGGGAAGCTTTAACGATAAGATCTACATCGTGTCCATGGGCATGAACACAAAGTTCAAGGTCGACTCCCACTTCTCCATTGCATAACCTTTCATTCACTTCTCACTTTTGAAGAAGTTGTAGTGTTGAAATCTCATCTGGCAAAATACCAGAAGTGTATGACTCATGAAAAATTTCGAGTTCACATAGTTTAGAGAAGGCATATGTTCAACCCATAGGGGCTTCTTAGAAACATATACCACAAGTTTCAAGGGTAAATATCACAAGCTCGAAAGTAGAGCAAGGTTGAGAAAGTACATGATACAATTTACCAAAGGCATTATGTATCCGAGGGAAGGCTCACAAGGTTATTGAATATGAAGGACGATGTCAGATAAAATCCAAAAAGTATCTGACGGTCCATAACAGGGCTGATGTGAGTATCGGTTCTCAATCAGAGGAAGAAGGAATGCAAAGGCATCAGATTAGCATTTCCAAATCAAGGGGTCAAAAGCCAATGCTCTCATTAAGAATGGATCAGTCGAATAGACTTAGGGGTACAATCGACGACAATTTGATTGGTCGATAACCAGCTCATGTTTAAAATGACGTGTGAGCCGGAAGGATGAATCATTGGATCTGATTGAGGCTGGCGAGCATTCACAACATTTTGAATCAACGGACTCAAAATGATAATGACAAGGGATGCCAATAAAATTATAGACTTATGGGATTAACCATAATGCAATCAAATAAGAACTTCAAGAGTAATAGGCTACTCAGGATTTTCGGAAGTTCAAATAGTATTTTGAAGACTTTTGTGAAATACATGAACCAACTGGGGATGAGAAAATATCCGGTGAGTGCTAGAAATTACCCATAGTGGTATTCATGTGGCAAGGAATGCAAGGCAGTAGGCACAAAGTATTCTCAAAACAATAGAGAGAATTTTGGGGCATCTTGTAATAACAAGATCAATGAGGAATGATTATATGAATGGCACGTGTACGTGGTTATCCATAGAGGTTTATCGATAGAAGGGAATTGCAAAAGCAACACGCACAAGGTCTCAACAGAATATCAGAGAGTATCTTCGAAATCTTCTAGTGCAGCAGGCGATCATCTGGCCTGAATGGGGCTCTTCGGGAGGAAGTATTTTCGAGAACCTAAAGTTAGATTTTAGAAAAATCATTTAACCCGAATAGAAGAGAGATCAGAGTCCCAGAGTATAGGTCGAGGAATAAAAGATTCTAATACCACCCAAATGGCGACGTGGGCCCGTAAGCCACACAACCATGTTAGTAAACAGTTTTCACTGACTAGACTCGACTTCGGCCAAGGAATTTGGAAGGGGGATTCCTACAGGCAGTTGGCTCTGATACCAACTTGTGACGCCCCCGATTTAATCGTACACTAATCATACACGCAAACGTGTACGATCAAGATCAGGGACTCACGGGAAGATATCACAACACAACTCTACAAATAAAAAAGTCATACAAGCATCATATTACAAGCCAGGGGCCTCGGAGGCTCGAATACAAGAGCTCGATCATAGACGAGTCAGCGGAAGCAACAATATCTGAGTACAGACATAAGTTAAACAAGTTTGCCTTAAGAAGGCTAGCACAAACTGGGATACAGATCGAAAGAGGCGCAGGCCTCCTACCTGGGATCCTCCTAACTACTCCTGGTCGTCGTCAGCGGGCATCACGTAGTAGTAGGCACCTCCGGTGTAGTAGGAGTCGTCGTCGACGGTGGCGTCTGGATCCTGGGCTCCAACATCTGGTTGCGACAACCAGGAAGAAGGAAAGGGGGAAAGGAGGGAGAAAGCAACCGTGAGTACTCATCCAAAGTACTCGCAAGCAAGGAGCCACACTACATATGTATGCATTGGTATCAACTGGAATAAGGCTATCATAGGTGGACTGAACTGCAGAATGCCGGAATAAGAGGGGGATATCTAGTCCTTTCGATGACTACGCTTCTGGCAGCCTCCGTCTTGCAACATGTAGAAGAGAGTAGACTGAAGTCCTCCAAGTAGCACCGCATAGCATAACCCTAACCGATGATCCTCCCCTCGTCGCCCTGTGAGAGAGCGATCACCGGTTGTATCTGGCACTTGGAAGGGTGTGTTTTATTTAGTATCCGGTTCTAGTTGTCATAAGGTCAAGGTACAACTCCAAGTCGTCCTGTTACCGAAGATCACGGCTATTCGAATAGATTAACTTCCCTGCAGGGGTGCACCACATACCCCAACACGCTCGATCCCATTTGGCCGGACACACTTTCCTGGGTCATGCCCGGCCTCGGAAGATCAACACGTCGCAGCCCCACCTAGACCAACAGAGAGGTCAGCACGCCGGTCTAAACCTAAGCGCCCAGGGGTCTGGGCCCATCGCCCTTAGCACACCTGCACGTTGCGAACGCGGCCGAAAGCAGACCTAGCCTAGTGGCCTTCCAGTCTAATCCGGCGCGCGCCACTCAGTCGCTGACGTCACGAAGGCTTCGGCTAATACCACGACGCCGGGATACCCATAACTACTCCCGCGTAGATGGTTAGTGCGTATAGACCAAATGGCCAGACTCAGATCAAATACCCAGTTCTCGTCGAGCGGGCGTTCCCAGTAGGGCGCCGGAGCAGGGGGCCGGTGGCCATGGGGAGGCCACGGGCGGAGCGGTGCCGTGGTGAAGCGGCGGCCACCGGAGGAGGGCGCCGGGGCCGTGGAGAGGTGCGGCCAGACCGAACGGCGACCGGCCTTGGTCAGTCACCACCGGCAGGGAAGAGGGAAGGCGGGCGTTAGCCGCGGTGATTGGGGGGCGATGACTGGGGCGGTACAGGGGGGCCGCGGCGAGGGCGCGCGTGCGCGAGTGCGTGCGGCCAAGCAGGGGAGTGAGGGCGGCGGTTGCGGTGAGCGCACGAAGAGCGCGGGGTTGCGGGCGTTCGGGCGCGACGAGTGGGATGGCGAGGCGTGCACGGGGCGCACGCGCGCGGTGGCTGCGGCGACGAGCGCCGGGCGCGCGCAGTGGCGCGTCGAGCAGGGGAGGCCGGTGCGGTTGGCGACGGGGAGACGTGCAGAGAGGGCGCAAAGAGGAAGAGAAGGCCGTGGCCTCACCGGCGTTGCAGAGACGAGGGTCGGCGAGGCTCGGTGGAGCCTTTGGGGAGGAGGACGGGGACGCGGCGACGCAGGGGAGGAGCGGCGATGGCGTCCGGCGTGGTGGAGCAGGCCGGCGAGGTGGTCCGGCGAAGGGGTTCTGGGCAGCGGTGGCCTCCTCTGGATCCCGACCCAGATCGGGAGAGAGGAGGGGGGGCCGACGCGGGGTCGAGGCGATGGGGTGCCCGGCGACTGGGTTGGGGCGCTGGCGTCGCGAGGTGGGGGGGAGCGGGCTCGTCCCCGATCCAGATCGGATCGGGGAGGGGAGAGGAGAGGCGTAGGGAGTGGGGGGTGACGGGGTGGATGGGTTAGGGTTTCTGGCGCCCGAGGGGATTAGTAGCGGGCGCGGTTGGGCCGGCCTGGCGGCCCGGTGGCCTGCTGGGCCGAGGCCCAGCTCGGGGGAGGGGGGGGTCTCTGTCTCTTTTATTTTTTTGTTGTTTATTTTCTCTTTTCTTTTATTTATTCTTTTAGTTCTAATTTGTTTTATTTTAGTTATATAAATCACAACAGTTGTGCCTAAATTTGTATCACTAATTATACCTCTACTACAAAAAGTTTAAACCCCTAAGTAAAATATTTTAACATTTTATAATTAACAAAAGGCATTTAATAAATTTGTTATGTTGTTGTTTCATTCCCATTTGGGCATTTAAATATTTTATAAAAGTGTGGTTTCTCCACCATATTTACCTATGCATTATTTGATTCACTTCGAACATTTTAGTTTTAACATTTGAAAACTTTTATTGTCTGCCTATTTTTGAATTTGAATTTGAATCGGTTTTGAACTAACTCGAGATTAGCAACTATAAACGAGGTGATGTGGCATCATTAGCAAAGGATCACTGTAGCTTAATTACCCGAGCGTCACAATTCTCCTCCACTACGAGAAATCTCGTCCCGAGATTTAAGTGGGGAAGTGCGGGGAAGGGATTAGGTTGCGAATTTCTAACGGGTCTTGTTGGTCTTGGTTACTCTTCTCGAGGAGGTCGATCCATTACATTGTTGTCTTCACTTCTCTGCTTCAGGCCATCATGGTGATGTCGTTCTTTTCTCGGGAACTCCAACGTACTTACGAATAGGTAAGGGGCAGCTCGGCTACGACAGAATGCTTATGAGGGAAACAGTCTGGGGGTTAACCCATGAATGAGCATAAGATTATCTCTCGAGTTGAACATATCGAATACATCAAGAGTAAGGTACAAGGTACAATAAGAGGTTCCAAGTGGATAGATAGTTGCTCGAAGTCTGAACCAGAGTGAGAAAGGGTTTCAGAGCAGCGAGAGTAAGTATTGCGTCTGATACCAGAATAGAGCATTAGGAAGGTGGCCCGTGAATTAAATACGAAGCCAAGCGCGAGGAATAACTTTGGGAACAGGGGGTGTACAGGAGAGTCAGGTTTCGATCCTGAGGAACTGTGGGTTATGGGCCCACCATGTGGGTTAGAAGCAGGAAGGGCGGTGACGTATTGCACGATCATGAAAGCAAGGCATGTTAGAGGATAGTCTGTCGATTATGTCGGCAACAACATCGGTACCAAGGGCGAGGGACTAAGAGAACCATTTTCCTGCTCGTTGAACGAGGCGAGCCAATAGGCAAGGTTCTCGTCCATCGGTGGCTACCGAAATGTCATCAACAATAGTAACAGGGTCTTGCTGACAGAATTGTACACCGAGGTGTTTACATAAGCAGGAGAATATTACCGCTTAGATCATATAGATCACAAGACGTGTTAAACCAACAAATGGAAAGGCAAATATGATTATCAGATTAAACAGAACAATGGAAAGGAAAATGGGTTTAAACACACAATTGAAAGGTATATCCTTCTCAAGGACAGGTAGAGCATGATATCCATGATAGGATATAATGTAGAAAACTCTTTAGGTACGGGAGAGAATTTTCATGACATTGCCCATACAACGGTGTTTGGATAATTGAGAAAGTAACATTTAGCATTAGGCTTCAAATGTTCTTGCTGAAAATTAGAGTACCACAGACATGCTTTGAGATAGCATTGACATGGTCAACAGGTGAAGATCAGACTTTGGAGACAAAAAGGATCCATCAGGAACAACTTATAGAATAAGTCTTACAATTTCCTCACGGAAGAATGACTAACCTTGACAAGAAGAAAACTATAACAATAGGTCCTCTGGCCAGGTGTGCTAGGCATGATATCACCTTACCGAGTCATATAAAGATGTTATAACTCCTGGAAATATGTTCCAACCATCATATCTGACCGAGATTCAAATCTAATTGATGTCAGGATAACTCAGACTTAGGATGCCTGAGAAGAAAGGTGCAACACAAATTGTCGAAATGACATTGTAAGAATCTCGAGAATTGAACTATGGAAGAGAGTTCCACAGCAAGAGTTCATCATTAAATCAAGGAGAGGATGAGGATGTGGCTGATGGACTCGGCGACAACTCATCGAGATTTCCAAAGGATTGATTTCCACAATTATGTGAACAAGGAAATATCATTTGTCGGATCAAATGATATAATGATGTATGCTCGAGGGAAACATACACAACTGAACAATGATAGAAGGGTGCACCCAGGAATCTGGACTAGGTAGTACGATCAATGTTCGAATGATGATTCAATAAGCCATAGACTTAGAATGGAACTGTAGACCAATAACTTCAAAGCAATAGGGTTGCTAGAAGTTTAGAATTTACACATCACAGACCATTTGTCGGTATTCCGGTTAGAATTAACACGGAGACCAAGAAAGGAACGCAAAAGGCGAGAGATATTACTATATCAAGAATTCTCAAGAGGTGGTAAAATTACCACGACATTCTTGACATAAAAGGTGGTAATATCCCAAGGTAAAGAAGAACAAATGCTGGATAGCAAGGATCTCAAGGTATAACACAAAACACGAATAAGTTTGTGTTGAACGGAAGGCAATAAAGTGGTCGGTGATAACACAAACCATTGAGGGGCGAGGATGGTATTTCCCATCAAGAATTCGATATATAACTTGGAAGAGCTCAGGATGTTGATGATGACCACGACACATTTGTCGAGAGATTTCATGAAGATGTAATCGGTTGGCGATGACATCAAGTCAATGATGATGCAGCGAAAGTCAAATAATACTTGAAGAAGAACTCATAAGAAGTTATGTAGTTCCGTGATAATCTCGAGATACCAGAGGGGTAATACTCGATGACAGATCAAAGTAGAGGTTGGACTGGGGTATTGCTCTACAAAAGACAAGCGCTTAAACTTGCACGCAAAATGGTATTTAAAGAAGAACATGGCCGGAACCACGATTGTAAAAGGCCAGATCCCAGATATAAGATGAACTTATACCAAAGGAATAATTTAATTTAAGGGAAGCTTTAACGATGAGATCTACATCGTGTTCATGGGCATGAACACAAAGTTCAAGGTCGACTCCCACTTCTCCATTGCATAACCTTTCATTCACTTCTCACTTTTGAAGAAGTTGTAGTGTTGAAATTTCATCTGGCAAAATACCAGAAGTGTATGACTCATGAAAAATTTCGAGTTCACATAGTTTAGAGAAGGCATATGTTCAACCCATAGGGGCTTCTTAGAAACATATACCACAAGTTTCAAGGGTAAATATCACAAGCTCGAAAGTAGAGCAAGGTTGAGAAAGTACATGATACAATTTACCAAAGGCATTATGTATCCGAGGGAAGGCTCACAAGGTTATTGAATATGAAGGACGATGTCAGATAAAATCCAAAAAGTATCTGACGGTCCATAACAGGGCTGATGTGAGTATCGGTTCTCAATCAGAGGAAGAAGGAATGCAAAGGCATCAGATTAGCATTTCCAAATCAAGGGGTCAAAAGCCAACGCTCTCATAAAGAATGGATCAGTCGAATAGACTTAGGGGTACAATCGACGACAATTTGATTGGTCGATAACCAGCTCATGTTTAAAATGACGTGTGAGCCGGAAGGATGAATCATTGGATCTGATTGAGGCTGGCGAGCATTCACAACATTTTGAATCAACGGACTCAAAATGATAATGACAAGGGATGCCAATAAAATTATAGACTTATGGGATTAACCATAATGCAATCAAATAAGAACTTCAAGAGTAATAGGCTACTCAGGATTTTCGGAAGTTCAAATAGTATTTTGAAGACTTTTGTGAAATACATGAACCAACTGGGGATGAGCAAATATCCGGTGAGTGCTAGAAATTACCCATAGTGGTATTCATGTGGCAAGGAATGCAAGGCAGTAGGCACAAAGTATTCTCAAAACAATGGAGAGAATTTTGGGGCATCTTGTAATAACAAGATCAATGAGGAATGATTATATGAATGGCACGTGTACGTGGTTATCCATAGAGGTTTATCGATAGAAGGGAATTGCAAAAGCAACACGCACAAGGTCTCAACAGAATATCAGAGAGTATCTTCGAAATCTTCTAGTGCAGCAGGCGATCATCTGGCCTGAATGGGGCTCTTCGGGAGGAAGTATTTTCGAGAACCTAAAGTTAGATTTTAGAAAAATCATTTAACCCGAATAGAAGAGAGATCAGAGTCCCAGAGTATAGGTCGAGGAATAAAAGATTCTAATACCACCCAAATGGCGACGTGGGCCCGTAAGCCACACAACCATGTTAGTAAACAGTTTTCACTGACTAGACTCGACTTCGGCCAAGGAATTTGGAAGGGGGATTCCTACAGGCAGTCGGCTCTGATACCAACTTGTGACGCCCCCGATTTAATCATACACTAATCATACACGCAAACGTGTACGATCAAGATCAGGGACTCACGGGAAGATATCACAACACAACTCTACAAATAAAAAAGTCATACAAGCATCATATTACAAGCCAGGGGCCTCGGAGGCTCGAATACAAGAGCTCGATCATAGACGAGTCAGCGGAAGCAACAATATCTGAGTACAGACATAAGTTAAACAAGTTTGCCTTAAGAAGGCTAGCACAAACTGGGATACAGATCGAAAGAGGCGCAGGCCTCCTACCTGGGATCCTCCTAACTACTCCTGGTCGTCGTCAGCGGGCATCACGTAGTAGTAGGCACCTCCGGTGTAGTAGGAGTCGTCGTCGACGGTGGCGTCTGGATCCTGGGCTCCAACATCTGGTAGCGACAACCAGGAAGAAGGAAAGGGGGAAAGGAGGGAGAAAGCAACCGTGAGTACTCATCCAAAGTACTCGCAAGCAAGGAGCCACACTACATATGTATGCATTGGTATCAACTGGAATAAGGCTATCATAGGTGGACTGAACTGCAGAATGCCGGAATAAGAGGGGGATATCTAGTCCTTTCGATGACTACGCTTCTGGCAGCCTCCGTCTTGCAACATGTAGAAGAGAGTAGACTGAAGTCCTCCAAGTAGCACCGCATAGCATAACCCTAACCGATGATCCTCCCCTCGTCGCCCTGTGAGAGAGCGATCACCGGTTGTATCTGGCACTTGGAAGGGTGTGTTTTATTTAGTATCCGGTTCTAGTTGTCATAAGGTCAAGGTACAACTCCAAGTCGTCCTGTTACCGAAGATCACGGCTATTCGAATAGATTAACTTCCCTGCAGGGGTGCACCACATACCCCAACACGCTCGATCCCATTTGGCCGGACACACTTTCCTGGGTCATGCCCGGCCTCGGAAGATCAACACGTCGCAGCCCCACCTAGACCAACAGAGAGGTCAGCACGCCGGTCTAAACCTAAGCGCCCAGGGGTCTGGGCCCATCGCCCTTAGCACACCTGCACGTTGCGAACGCGGCCGAAAGCAGACCTAGCCTAGTGGCCTTCCAGTCCAATCCGGCGCGCGCCACTCAGTCGCTGACGTCACGAAGGCTTCGGCTAATACCACGACGCCGGGATACCCATAACTACTCCCGCGTAGATGGTTAGTGCGTATAGACCAAATGGCCAGACTCAGATCAAATACCCAGTTCTCGTCGAGCGGGCGTTCCCAGCAGGGCGCCGGAGCAGGGGGCCGGTGGCCATGGGGAGGCCACGGGCGGAGCGGTGCCGTGGTGAAGCGGCGGCCACCGGAGGAGGGCGCCGGGGCCGTGGAGAGGTGCGGCCAGACCGAACGGCGACCGGCCTTGGTCAGTCACCACAGGCAGGGAAGAGGGAAGGCGGGCGTTAGCCGCGGTGATTGGGGGGCGATGACTGGGGCGGTACAGGGGGGCCGCGGCGAGGGCGCGCGTGCGCGAGTGCGTGCGGCCAAGCAGGGGAGTGAGGGCGGCGGTTGCGGTGAGCGCACGGAGAGCGCGGGGTTGCGGGCGTTCGGGCGCGACGAGTGGGATGGCGAGGCGTGCACGGGGCGCACGCGCGCGGTGGCTGCGGCGACGAGCGCCGGGCGCGCTCAGTGGCGCGTCGAGCAGGGGAGGCCGGTGCGGTTGGCGACGGGGAGACGTGCAGAGAGGGCGCAAAGAGGAAGAGAAGGCCGTGGCCTCACCGGCGTTGCAGAGACGAGGGTCGACGAGGCTCGGTGGAGCCTTTGGGGAGGAGGACGGGGACGCGGTGACGCAGGGGAGGAGCGGCGATGGCGTCCGGCGTGGTGGAGCAGGCCGGCGAGGTGGTCCGGCGAAGGGGGTTCCGGGCGGCGGTGGCCTCCTCTGGATCCCGACCCAGATCGGGAGAGAGGAGGGGGGGCCGACGCGGGGTCGAGGTGATGGGGTGCCCGGCGACTGGGTTGGGGCGCTGGCGTCGCGAGGTGGGGGGGAGCGGGCTCGTCCCCGATCCAGATCGGATCGGGAAGGGGAGAGGAGAGGCGTAGGGAGTGGGGGGTGACGGGGTGGATGGGTTAGGGTTTCTGGCGCCCGAGGGGATTAGTAGCGGGCGCGGTTGGGCCGGCCTGGCGGCCCGGTAGCCTGCTGGGCCGAGGCCCAGCTCGGGGGAGGGGGGGTCTCTGTCTCTTTTATTTTTTTGTTGTTTATTTTGTCTTTTCTTTTATTTATTCTTTTAGTTCTTATTTGTTTTATTTTAGTTATATAAATCACAATAGTTGTGCCTAAATTTGTATCACTAATTATACCTCTACTACAAAAAGTTTAAACCCCTAAGTAAAATATTTTAACATTTTATAATTAACAAAAGGCATTTAATAAATTTGTTATGTTGTTGTTTCATTCCCATTTGGGCATTTAAATATTTTATAAAAGTGTGGTTTCTCCACCATATTTACCTATGCATTATTTGATTCACTTCGAACATTTTAGTTTTAACATTTGAAAACTTTTATTGTCTGCCTATTTTTGAATTTGAATTTGAATCGGTTTTGAACTAACTCGAGATTAGCAACTATAAACGAGGTGATGTGGCATCATTAGCAAAGGATCACTGTAGCTTAATTACCCGAGCGTCACAATTCTCCTCCACTACGAGAAATCTCATCCCGAGATTTAAGCGGGGAAGTGCGGGGAAGGGATTAGGTTGCGAATTTCTAACGGGTCTTGTTGGTCTTGGTTACTCTTCTCGAGGAGGTCGATCCATTACATTGTTGTCTTCACTTCTCTGCTTCAGGCCATCATGGTGATGTCGTTCTTTTCTCGGGAACTCCAACGTACTTACGAATAGGTAAGGGGCAGCTCGGCTACGACAGAATGCTTATGAGGGAAACAGTCTGGGGGTTAACCCATGAATGAGCATAAGATTATCTCTCGAGTTGAACATATCGAATACATCAAGAGTAAGGTACAAGGTACAATAAGAGGTTCCAAGTGGATAGATAGTTGCTCGAAGTCTGAACCAGAGTGAGAAAGGGTTTCAGAGCAGCGAGAGTAAGTATTGCGTCTGATACTAGAATAGAGCATTAGGAAGGTGGCCCGTGAATTAAATATGAAGCCAAGCGCGAGGAATAACTTTGGGAACAGGGGGTGTACAGGAGAGTCAGGTTTCGATCCTGAGGAACTGTGGGTTATGGGCCCACCATGTGGGTTAGAAGCAGGAAGGGCGGTGACGTATTGCACGATCATGAAAGCAAGGCATGTTAGAGGATAGTCTGTCGATTATGTCGGCAACAACATCGGTACCAAGGGCGAGGGACTAAGAGAACCATTTTCCTGCTCGTTGAACGAGGCGAGCCAATAGGCAAGGTTCTCGTCCATCGGTGGCTACCGAAATGTCATCAACAATAGTAACAGGGTCTTGCTGACAGAATTGTACACCGAGGTGTTTACATAAGCAGGAGAATATTACCGCTTAGATCATATAGATCACAAGACGTGTTAAACCAACCAATGGAAAGGCAAATATGATTATCAGATTAAACAGAACAATGGAAAGGAAAATGGGTTTAAACACACAATTGAAAGGTATATCCTTCTCAAGGACAGGTAGAGCATGATATCCATGATAGGATATAATGTAGAAAACTCTTTAGGTACGGGAGAGAATTTTCATGACATTGCCCATACAACGGTGTTTGGATAATTGAGAAAGTAACATTTAGCATTAGGCTTCAAATGTTCTTGTTGAAAATTAGAGTACCACAGACATGCTTTGAGATAGCATTGACATGGTCAACAGGTGAAGATCAGACTTTGGAGACAAAAAGGATCCATCAGGAACAACTTATAGAATAAGTCTTACAATTTCCTCACGGAAGAATGACTAACCTTGCCAAGAAGAAAACTATAACAATAGGTCCTCCGGCCAGGTGTGCTAGGCATGATATCACCTTACCGAGTCATATAAAGATGTTATAACTCCTGGAAATATGTTCCAACCATCATATCTGACCGAGATTCAAATCTGATTGATGTCAGGATAACTCAGACTTAGGATGCCTGAGAAGAAAGGTGCAACACAAATTGTCGAAATGACATTGTAAGAATCTCGAGAATTGAACTATGGAAGAGAGTTCCACAGCAAGAGTTCATCATTAAATCAAGGAGAGGATGAGGATGTGGCTGATGGACTCGGCGACAACTCATCGAGATTTCCAAAGGATTGATTTCCACAATTATGTGAACAAGGAAATATCATTTGTCGGATCAAATGATATAATGATGTATGCTCGAGGGAAACATACACAACTGAACAATGATAGAAGGGTGCACCCAGGAATCTGGACTAGGTAGTACGATCAATGTTCGAATGATGATTCAATAAGCCATAGACTTAGAATGGAACTGTAGACCAATAACTTCAAAGCAATAGGGTTGCTAGAAGTTTAGAATTTACACATCACAAACCATTTGTCGGTATTCCGGTTAGAATTAACACGGAGACCAAGAAATGAACGCAAAAGGCGAGAGATATTACTATATCAAGAATTCTCAAGAGGTGGTAAAATTACCACGACATTCTTGACATAAAAGGTGGTAATATCCCAAGGTAAAGAAGAACAAATGCTGGATAGCAAGGATCTCAAGGTATAACACAAAACACGAATAAGTTTGTGTTGAACGGAAGGCAATAAAGTGGTCGGTGATAACACAAACCATTGAGGGGCGAGGATGGTATTTCCCATCAAGAATTCGATATATAACTTGGAAGAGCTCAGGATGTTGATGATGACCACGACACATTTGTCGAGAGATTTCATGAAGATGTAATCGGTTGGCGATGACATCAAGTCAATGATGATGCAGCGAAAGTGAAATAATACTTGAAGAAGAACTCATAAGAAGTTATGTAGTTCCGTGATAATCTCGAGATACCAGAGGGGTAATACTCGATGACAGATCAAAGTAGAGGTTGGACTGGGGTATTGCTCTACAAAAGACAAGCGCTTAAACTTGCACGCAAAATGGTATTTAAAGAAGAACATGGCCGGAACCACGATTGTAAAAGGCCAGATCCCAGATATAAGATGAACTTATACCAAAGGAATAATTTAATTTAAGGGAAGCTTTAACGATAAGATCTACATCGTGTCCATGGGCATGAACACAAAGTTCAAGGTCGACTCCCACTTCTCCATTGCATAACCTTTCATTCACTTCTCACTTTTGAAGAAGTTGTAGTGTTGAAATTTCATCTGGCAAAATACCAGAAGTGTATGACTCATGAAAAATTTCGAGTTCACATAGTTTAGAGAAGGCATATGTTCAACCCATAGGGGCTTCTTAGAAACATATACCACAAGTTTCAAGGGTAAATATCACAAGCTCGAAAGTAGAGCAAGGTTGAGAAAGTACATGATACAATTTACCAAAGGCATTATGTATCCGAGGGAAGGCTCACAAGGTTATTGAATATGAAGCACGATGTCAGATAAAATCCAAAAAGTATCTGACGGTCCATAACAGGGCTGATGTGAGTATCGGTTCTCAATCAGAGGAAGAAGGAATGCAAAGGCATCAGATTAGCATTTCCAAATCAAGGGGTCAAAAGCCAACGCTCTCATTAAGAATGGATCAGTCGAATAGACTTAGGGGTACAATCGACGACAATTTGATTGGTCGATAACCAGCTCATGTTTAAAATGACGTGTGAGCCGGAAGGATGAATCATTGGATCTGATTGAGGCTGGCGAGCATTCACAACATTTTGAATCAACGGACTCAAAATGATAATGACAAGGGATGCCAATAAAATTATAGACTTATGGGATTAACCATAATGCAATCAAGTAAGAACTTCAAGAGTAATAGGCTACTCAGGATTTTCGGAAGTTCAAATAGTATTTTGAAGACTTTTGTGAAATACATGAACCAACTGGGGATGAGCAAATATCCGGTGAGTGCTAGAAATTACCCATAGTGGTATTCATGTGGCAAGGAATGCAAGGCAGTAAGCACAAAGTATTCTCAAAACAATAGAGAGAATTTTGGGGCATCTTGTAATAACAAGATCAATGAGGAATGATTATATGAATGGCACATGTACGTGGTTATCCATAGAGGTTTATCGATAGAAGGGAATTGCAAAAGCAACACGCACAAGGTCTCAACAGAATATCAGTGAGTATCTTCGAAATCTTCTAGTGCAGCAGGCGATCATCTGGCCTGAATGGGGCTCTTCGGGAGGAAGTATTTTCGAGAACCTAAAGTTAGATTTTAGAAAAATCATTTAACCCGAATAGAAGAGAGATCAGAGTCCCAGAGTATAGGTCGAGGAATAAAAGATTCTAATACCACCCAAATGGCGACGTGGGCCCGTAAGCCACACAACCATGTTAGTAAACAGTTTTCACTGACTAGACTCGACTTCGGCCAAGGAATTTGGAAGGGGGATTCCTACAGGCAGTCGGCTCTGATACCAACTTGTGACGCCCCCGATTTAATCGTACACTAATCATACACGCAAACGTGTACGATCAAGATCAGGGACTCACGGGAAGATATCACAACACAACTCTACAAATAAAAAAGTCATACAAGCATCATATTACAAGCCAGGGGCCTCGGAGGCTCGAATACAAGAGCTCGATCATAGACGAGTCAGCGGAAGCAACAATATCTGAGTACAGACATAAGTTAAACAAGTTTGCCTTAAGAAGGCTAGCACAAACTGGGATACAGATCGAAAGAGGCGCAGGCCTCCTACCTGGGATCCTCCTAACTACTCCTGGTCGTCGTCAGCGGGCATCACGTAGTAGTAGGCACCTCCGGTGTAGTAGGAGTCGTCGTCGACGGTGGCGTCTGGATCCTGGGCTCCAACATCTGGCTGTGACAACCAGGAAGAAGGAAAGGGGGAAAGGAGGGAGAAAGCAACCGTGAGTACTCATCCAAAGTACTCGCAAGCAAGGAGCCACACTACATATGTATGCATTGGTATCAACTGGAATAAGGCTATCATAGGTGGACTGAACTGCAGAATGCCGGAATAAGAGGGGGATATCTAGTCCTTTCGATGACTACGCTTCTGGCAGCCTCCGTCTTGCAACATGTAGAAGAGAGTAGACTGAAGTCCTCCAAGTAGCACTGCATAGCATAACCCTAACCGATGATCCTCCCCTCGTCGCCCTGTGAGAGAGCGATCACCGGTTGTATCTGGCACTTGGAAGGGTGTGTTTTATTTAGTATCCGGTTCTAGTTGTCATAAGGTCAAGGTACAACTCCAAGTCGTCTTGTTACCGAAGATCACGGCTATTCGAATAGATTAACTTCCCTGCAGGGGTGCACCACATACCCCAACACGCTCGATCCCATTTGGCCGGACACACTTTCCTGGGTCATGCCCAGCCTCGGAAGATCAACACGTCACAGCCCCACCTAGGCCAACAGAGAGGTCAGCACGCCGGTCTAAACCTAAGCGCCCAGGGGTCTGGGCCCATCGCCCTTAGCACACCTGCACGTTGCGAACACGGCTGAAAGCAGACCTAGCCTAGTGGCCTTCCAGTCCAATCCGGCGCGCGCCACTCAGTCGCTGACGTCACAAAGGCTTCGGCTGATACCACGACGCCGGGATACCCATAACTACTCCCGCGTAGATGGTTAGTGCGTATAGACCAAATGGCCAGACTCAGATCAAATACCCAGATCTCGTTAAGCGTGTTAAGTATCCGCGAACGCCGAACAGGGCCAGGCCCACCTCTCTCCTAGGTGGTCGGAACCTGCCCTGCCGCTCCGCCTCAAAACTCCACTCGCGGGTGCTCCTCAAGCCGACCCGTCTTTAGTCACCACATGTATCATGTATAAAGTATATAGTACATACCCGTGATCAACTCCCGAGTGATCACGGCCCGATAGTATAGCATGGCAGACGGAGAAGGATGTAGGGCCACTGATGATAAACTAGCATCCTATACTAAGCATTAGGATTGCAGGTAAAGGTAACAACAGTAGTAGCAAGGATAGGCTATGCATCAGGATAGGATTAACGGGAAGCAGTAACATGCTACACTACTCTAATGCAAGCAGTATAGAGAAGAGTAGGCGATATCTGGTGATCAAAGGGGGGGCTTGCCTGGTTGCTCTGGCAAGAGAGAGGGGTCGTCAACACTGTAGTCGTACTGGGTAGCAGCGGCGTCGGTCTCGGTGTCTAGCGAGAGAAGAGGGGGAAGAAACAATAAATATAATGCAAACAGATGCATAAAGATGCATGACATGACAAAACGTGATGCTAGGTGTGCCCTAACGCGGTACGAGGGGGTACCGGTGAAGGGGGAAAACATCCGGAAAAGTATTCCCGGTGTTTCGCGTTCTCGGACAGATGAAACGGAGGGGGAAAGTTGCGTGTTCGCTATGCTAGGGATGCGTGGCGGATAAACGGGCTGCGTATTCAAATTTGTCTCGACATTCTGAGCAACTTTCATGTTGAAAATATTTTAATCCGAGTTACGGATTAAAAGATATGATTTTCTAAAGATTTTATTAATTTCTGGTATTTAATCAATTATTTAAATTAATTCAAAAATAAATTAATGACATCAGCATGATGTCATGCTGACGTCAGCAGTCAACAGAGTTGACTGGGTCAAACTGACATGTGGGTCTAGTGGGACCCACCTGTCATACACTGCTTAGGTTAATTAGGTCTTAGTTAAACTAATTACTATTTAATTAAACTAACTAGTTAATTAGATTAATTAAGCATGATTAATTAACTTAATTAAATCACTTATTGATTAATTAATTAATGTAATTATTATTTATTTATTTATTTTTAATTCTTTTTTTTATAAAGTTCTGGGCGTGGGCCCCTGTGTCATTGGGCCAAAGGGGCCACAGCGGTTCGGGCTAACGGGTGCTGGACGCGGCCCGAGCGGGCGTTCCCAGCAGGGCGCCGGAGCAGGGGGCCGGTGGCCATGGGGAGGCCACGGGCGGAGCGGTGCCGTGGTGAAGCGGCGGCCACCGGAGGAGGGCGCCGGGGCCGTGGAGAGGTCCGGCCGGACCGAACGGCGACCGGCCTTGGTCAGTCACCACAGGCAGGGAAGAGGGAAGGCGGGCGTTAGCCGCGGTGATTGGGGGGCGATGACTGGGGAGGTACAGGGGGGCCGCGGCAAGGGCGCGCGTGCGCGAGTTCGTGCGGCCAAGCAGGGGAGTGAGGGCGGCGGTTGCGGTGAGCGCACGGAGAGCGCGGGGTTGCGGGCGTTCGGGCGCGACGAGTGGGATGGCGAGGCGTGCACGGGGCGCACGCGCGCGGTGGCCGCGGTGACGAGCGCCGGGCGCGCGCAGTGGCGCATCGAGCAGGGGAGGCCGGTGCGGTTGGCGACGGGGAGACGTGCAGAGAGGGCGCAAAGAGGAAGAGGAGGCCCTGGCCTCACCGGCGTTGCAGAGACGAGGGTCGGCGAGGCTCGGTGGAGCCTTTGGGGAGGAGGACGGGGACGTGGCGACGCAGGGGAGGAGCGGCGATGGCGTCCGGCATGGTGGAGCAGGCCGGCGAGGTGGTCCGGCGAAGGGGGTTCCGGGCGGCGGTGGCCTCCTCTGGATCCCGACCCAGATCGGGAGAGAGGAGGGGGGGCCGACGCGGGGTCGAGGCGATGGGGTGCCCGGCGACTGGGTTGGGGCGCTGGCGTCGCGAGGTGGGGGGGAGCGGGCTCATCCCCGATCCAGATCGGATCGGGAAGGGGAGAGGAGAGGCGTAGGGAGTGGGGGGTGACGGGGTGGATGGGTTAGGGTTTCTGGCGCCCGAGGGGATTAGTAGCGGGCGCGGTTGGGCCGGCCTGGCGGCCCGGTAGCCTGCTGGGCCGAGGCCCAGCTCGGGGGAGGGGGGGGGTCTCTGTCTCTTTTATTTTTTTGTTGTTTATTTTCTCTTTTCTTTTATTTATTCTTTTAGTTCTTATTTGTTTTATTTTAGTTATATAAATCACAACAGTTGTGCCTAAATTTGTATCACTAATTATACCTCTACTACAAAAAGTTTAAACCCCTAAGTAAAATATTTTAACATTTTATAATTAACAAAAGGCATTTAATAAATTTGTTATGTTGTTGTTTCATTCCCATTTGGGCATTTAAATATTTTATAAAAGTGTGGTTTCTCCACCATATTTACCTATGCATTATTTGATTCACTTCGAACATTTTAGTTTTAACATTTGAAAACTTTTATTGTCTGCCTATTTTTGAATTTGAATTTGAATCGGTTTTGAACTAACTCGAGATTAGCAACTATAAACGAGGTGACGTGGCATCATTAGCAAAGGATCACTGTAGCTTAATTACCCGGGCGTCACATAGGCGCTTGCAACCCTAGGGCACTTAGGGAGGGCGCCAAGAGGTTGTGGGGCACATCTGGGGTGGGGCCAAGCCTCTGTGACCTTCTTTTGTCTTGAATCTCCTGGAACTATTTTTCAGGTTTTTTCTTGGATTTTTTCTAGGTATTTTCGTGAAACCGCAAAAATACTAAAAAAAATAGAAACTGGCCGTGGGCGCTGAATTAATATGTTAGTCCAATAAATTCAATAAAAAGTATGATGAATGTGTTTACAATTGATAGAAATATAACATAAACCATATAGAAATTATTGATACATTTGAGACGTATCAGCTCCCCAAGTTATACATGCTTGAGACGAGCATGTACATTATAAAAACGATGAATTCTACCAAACATGATCTTGATTCAACTAATGTGTCACACATGGTGGATCTAAATCGATAGAACAAATGTTTGTCAAAGGTGTGTATTAACAATCTTCAACTATCTCAATGCATACAAAAGAACACCCTACATATTATTTGATAATCAAATGCATGCAGTCAACGCCACCAATGACAAGTGTTTAGAAAGAATGTCAAGTTAATTGGGTAAACAATCATAGTTATTAATGCAAGGCATATTAACATGACAATCACTTCTAGGATAACCCTCAATACAAGACAGAATACAATCACCTGTTTCCTCTATTTCACAATCTCCAAAAACTTAGAATCTGAGCGCAACTATGAGTTTATCTCCTAAGCAAGGGAATGAGAAATAGTAATGATGGTGGTTTAAAAGAAGTGAAAAAAGAAAGCCTTGTAACAAGGCAGCTCACCATAAGGACGAGGGAGACCTTATGATCGATATTGTGCAAGGAGTAGAGATTGTAATACAACTAGGATGCACATGTGAATGAAATCTCCCCTATGGACGAATGGTGGTGCGTCCAACTTTCCTGCACACGAACATCTAGAGCTCATTTTAGGAGGCTCATCATTGCAATATACTAGTAGGTATATGAAACTCATGAACTCTCAACAATGAAATGTAATGAAGTGGTGCTACTTTGGAGCACTTATAAAAATGTCTAATGTGAGTACGTAGCGCTACTTCAAAGCACTTTACATGCATATGTCGGCGTTCTGGGAACGAGGGTCCCCAGACTTGCCTGCCTGCGGCCCGCGGCGTGGCGGAGCCAGCAGGCCGTACGACCCGTCTTCACCAACAAAGCATCCAAGACCCTCGCGAGGGGCCAAGCCTCGCGAGGCGGACGACGCAAGACCTCCTCTGGAGTGGCCTAGCTAGGCAGGCTCACGAGGAGTAGAGATATCAAGGCAAGGCGAACCTCACGAGGCTCTCGTGACGTGAGCCATGACGATCGTCACCAGGCGGGCGCCAACGCGCGCAGCGTCCTTGTTTCCTCTTTGGTGCAAAGGGGGCAAGCGCAGCCGCGGAGTACCGAGGCATCAGGCAAAGGTTGCCATTCCAGTGCAACAAGACTAAGACCACGGACTGCAAGACGGAGGTCATCGTGGAGCCCAAAGCAGCGTCACCACCAGAGCTTTGTGCAGGCGAAGACTACTTTTGTCAGGATAGCTTGTACTAGCTGTCCCCCTTCAAATTAGCCCGCCATTGTTGGCTCCCTTCCCGCTCGATATTTGGGAACAGGACCAGGGCCTCCATAAATAGGACTAGCCACCATAGTAGGGAGGAGATAGATCCCGAGAGAGCAAAGCGGTCTCGAGAGAGAAGAGAGATCCCGAGAGAGAAGAGATCCCGGGAGATCATTAGAGATTGAGAGACACACCACAAGCTCACACGCGCAAGAACACCTCAACCTCAGGAGGCTGTTCTCCCATTGTATTGTTCATCATCAGTCCAAGAGGCAATCCACCACCACCACACTGGAGTAGGGTATTACACCACAACGGTGGCCCAAACCAGTATAAACCCCGTGTCTTTCTGTGTTGTGAGTTCGTCGAGTTCGTCCGCAAGATCTTAGCGAGCTAGAGCGTAGATCAGTAGGAGGGGAAGACTTCGCGCGCACCCCAGTGTTCGAACCTTAAGGGTTTGCTAGAGCCCCACATCCGACATTTGGCACGCCAGGTAGGGGTGCGCCGTAGCTTCCTTTCCGTCGCTCCGTCGTCTCCATGGAGGATGCTCGCCGTGCTCGAGCTGAGCATCGGGCTGCCCTCGCCGCCTGCGTCGCTCAGACGGCTCCCGTCGGCGGGCCACCTCGTCGTTCTCCGTCCCCCGCCGCCAATGCTGCCACCGGCCCGGTGGGGAACGAGCAGCAGGCGTCCTCGCAGCATCCTTCGGTGCGGCAAGACGGCCGCACCGCTACTCCATAACTCACCCCTGCCGGTTCTTTGTCTCACGCGCACCGCGCTCCCATGGAGGCACGGGCCGCGCTCATCGCAGCGAATGAGCTCTTGCGTTACTGCCCCGTCGACGATGTCTATGAGGAGTGGCTCGACCGCGTCGCTGAGCTCGTCCGTGCCGTAGGGGACTCTCCGGCGCCATCCCGTTCTCTGCCTCCACCTCAGCCAGCCGCGGGCGATGGGGCTCATGGCGTGCCTCCACCGCCTCAACCCCAAGACGGTGCCTTGGCACCAAGGCGCGCACCTCTGCTGCGTGATCCACCGCGCCCGGCGCCCGCACGTGAAGAAAGGAGCTGCCAAGAAATTCCGCGGCCGCGAGAAGCTGCACCAGTGCTCCCCACGCCACCTCGTCAAGACCGCATGCCGCCTACAGTGGCGCAGCGCGGACCTCGCCAAGATCAAGCTCCGCCTCCGAAGCGGGCCCCGGCAACCACGGCCAGCTGTCGCGTCTTCACCCCTAAGCTGTGTAGCGTTGTCTGGCCAGGCAAGTTCAAGCCAGATCTTCCTCCTCGGTATGACGGCACCGCCGACCCTGCGGAGTTCCTGCAGCTCTATGAGTTGAGCATCGCAGCGGCCAACAGCGACGAAAAAGTCATGGCAAACTGGTTTCCCATGGCTCTCAAGGATGGGGCCCGCTCCTGGCTCCTAAACCTGCAGCACGGCTCGATCTCCTCCTGGGATGAGATGCGCGACCGGTTCGTCGCCAACTTCCATGGCACTCGTGACCGTCCATCGGTCGCAGGCGATCTACGCTGCATCAAGAAACAACCAGGAGAGACCCTCCAGAAGTACATCCAGCGCTTCGACAACACCCGCCTGAAGATCCCCAAGGTCACGGACGAAGCCATCATCTCCGCGTTCTCAGACGGCGTCCATGACGTCAAGATGAAGGAAGAGCTGGCTATCCACGAAGAGCTTTGCACATCTCAGGAGCTGTTCAACCTGGCAAACAGGTGCGCAAGAGCTGAGGAGGGGCGCCTCTCTCTCCTTGAGCTGCCAGCTGCAGTAATGGAGGAGAAGAAGGCCAAGGCCAAAGACGTGAAGCGCAAAGAGGCAGTAGTGCTCGTAGCAGAGCCCGACACCAAGCGAGGCAGATATCAGCCCGAGTCGTCCAAGAACGGCCTTCCATTCTGCGCCTTCCACAACCTGAACACCCACAACACCAGCGACTGTCAAGAGCTCAGAGCCATTCGGGAAGGACGCTTCGGTCGATGCCTCGAGCGCAACGACCAGGGCTATGGCTGCGGAGGAGGACGCGGAGGCGGACGCTGGGACGATCGTGGCCCACGTCAGGAGTGGCATGATCGGCCTCGTGAGGACCGCTGGCAGGACCAACCTCGCGAGGGCGCCTGGAGGGACCCGCCTCATGAGGATCGCCCCCAAGGCAACGCCGGTCTTCCCTCATTGCCGCCGCCAAGAAGGAACGACGACCACCACCAGGACGAAGGGGCTGGGGGCTTCCAGGAGCCGCGTGCGGTCGCTTGCATCTTGGGCGGTGCCCAAGCCCCAGCCTCTCAGTGCATCTTCAAACAGTTCGCTTGCGAGGTGATAGCGGCGCTCCCCAAGCTCGAGGCCACGCGCCCGCTAAGGTGGTCCCAGTGCGCCATCACCTTCAACTCGTCCGACCAGCTCAAGTGCGCAGCCACCCTTGGCACACTCCCGATGCTGTGCTCCCCATTCATCAGTAATGTGCATGTCACCAAGACTCTCATCGACGGCGGCGCAGGCCTCAACATCCTGTCCATCGACACGTTCGACAACCTCCAAGTGCCCTATCAGCAGCTCCAGCCAACCAAGCCTTTCTCAGGAGTAACTGACGGTTCCACCACACCGATAGGGCAAGTCCGCCTGTATGTCACCTTCGGGGAGTGCAAGAACTACTGAACCGAGCTCATCGATTTCGACATCGCGCACATCCGCCTGCCGTACAATACTATCCTCGGGTATCCAGCCCTGGCCAAGTTCATGGCAGTCACTCACCACGGCTATAACGTTCTCAAGATGATAGGAAGCGGCGGAGTCATCACAGTCCCATGTGAAGAAAGGGATGCGGTGTGCTCCCTTGAGCGCACTTTCCAAGCCGCGGCAATCGACGACCCTGACAGCAAAAGTGAAGGCCCTCCAGAGACCATTCCCAAGAAGAAGCTACCACGCCGTGCAGGACCCCAATAACATGGCGTCGCGTCAGGAACCTTGTCAGAATCAGCGCCCGCTCCAGGGGCGCCTCCCTCCACCGCATAGGAAAGCGCGTCCGGCGCCCTCCTCGGGCATGGCTCGAGGGCTCTCTTCTGGAGAGCCTCAGACCTTGCCGATCTCATGAGGGAGTTGCTTGGGCACCACTTGGAAGCGTGCTTCACGGCAGACCTTCCTCAGGAGAGCACATGGCAAGGAGTTCCCACCACCCAGGAGTTCATCACCAAGACCACCCAAGAGCTACAAGACGCGAGAGCCATGCGTGGCGACAGCCGCTCGCCGAGCACGGCTCACCATCCAGGCGAGGGTGCTGAATTGCGCGTCTACATCGACATCCGAGGGCTCAACAGGGTTGCATCTCAGGAATGCTTCTGGCCATCACGTGCAGGCTGCTGTGAGGGTCCACCACACAGCTACGCTCGCATGCCCTTCGGCTTGCCGAGCGTGGCGTCGGCCTATCAATGCAACATGTGGGAAGTCCTGGCGGCTCAGGAGGCCAGGTTCCACGCTATTTTGGAAGAGATGGTGACGGTATTCAGGGAACCTCCAGAGCCCCCAGAGCCTCCCGAGGCTCAGGGTCCTGGTGGCTCATGAGGGGTCATTCCTTCGACGCATGGCTTTAGCTGCACCAACTTTACTTCGCCTAAAGAACCAGGTGACATCTTCCAAGTTCATTTAAGCTGGGAGCGCCCCTCGGGCTGCACTATTCCCGGGCCACGTGGGTCCGTCCTTGTGGCATGTATCCCTTTTGCTTGTGTCTCTAGCTTACCTCGTTGGGGGCGCCCCTCGGGCTGCATCATCCCCACACCGCTCGGGCCAGACCCAGTGGCATGTATCTTCCTGCATTTATCCAAGTCGATCTGCTCTTCATGCTTAACTTGTCAACTGCTATCACATGCTCGATCACCGCCCGCCACGGGTCCGTTCGCCCTATGCAATTTTCTTGCATGTTAAAAGGGGGTCTCCTGAGCATTGCGACTCAGGAGCTCTTACCGGCTCTCCAGCCCTCACCCCCTGGCCTTGACCACGGCATCGCGACCTGGCATACCAGCGGTGGCTGAGCTCGCTCGAGGGCCGGGACCTGAGGACGTAGAGTGCTTGCACCCAACCACCTCGCGGGGACATATAGTCACCAAGACTCAAGACCAGTCGCAACCCGCCTTGAGGTAGGGCCTCGTGAGTCCCGCGCTGGCTCACGAGTGCCCAGATACACCTCGCAGCCCTACCGTGCAAGCCACGTGTCAGGGCGGGGCTGTCCACGCCCCGGGGGCTCCTCCCGGAGGGGGTCCCCCATCCCACACCCAAGTGGAAGCTCCATGCTCCACGCTAGCTGTCGACACTGCCGAGGAGCGGCTATGCCCGTGCACAAGCGGAAACACTATGCTCCGCGCTGGTGATAAACAACTGAGGGCGACCCCACGGCCGTACCAACCTCAGGGAGCCCAGAGCTCAACCCCCAGCCTCACCACGACGCCTCCCCTCGGGAGAGTCACGCGCGGGGGCTGGGCACGGGGGCTGCGCTCGGGTCACGCCCAAGCGCACACCACCCAACCAGGTCCCCCGGACCTGGGCATCGTGCGCCCCTCCCGAGGCCTCAGCGAGGGCAGGTATGGAAATTGTTCGCACGTCAAGGGGGACTCCTGAGCATCGCGACTCAGGAGCCTAACTAGTCATGTAGCCCCTCACTCCTTGGTCCGTCCTGGTCTCTGGTCGGCCCAATGGCGGTTGAGGTATGCATGGGGCCGGGCTCTACCGATGTAGAACATTAATCTATCATCACAAACCCTCCCTATATGCTGTTCGCATGTCAAGCGGGACTCCTAAGCATTGTGACTCAGGAGCCTAACTGGTCACGTAGCCCCTCACTCCTTGGACCGTCCTGGTCTCCGGTCGGCCCAATGGAGGTTGAGGTATGCGCGGGGCCGGGCTCTGCCGACGCAGAACAAAGAAAATAGGAAGGAAAACGCAAAATCTTGAAGCAAATATTACAAGCATATTGTTCTCACAATACCAAATGAAAAGTTTAAACGCCTCCACGACGCCTGATGTATGTCGCAGGAATGAAACGAGAAGAATACCCGCAGATCACCCCTGGATGTCGCCGTCGCCGGCGGAAGGTGCTCCCCTGTGGGCGACGATGTTCTCACCTTCACCACCAGCCGCAGGATCCGCGCCATCGCCAGACAGAGGATCCGAGACAAAGCCACGGAACTTCCCCAACAAAGCCTCCACTTGACCTTGAACAGCTGCGGCGGCGGCTTCGCATAGATCTTCAGCCACAGGCTCCAGCAGCTCGTCAAGGCGGGCGTTGGGGTTGCGGAGGTGCAGATGGCTGAGGACGCGAGTCAGTGCGGCTAAAGACAGAACGTGAGCTTCTGCCTCCACCATGGGACCGAGGCCCTCAATGACCTCCTCAAGCGCCTTCACCACGAGAGGAAGCAGCTGGGCGGGGCCGTCCTCATCAGTGTCCAGCGGCTTCTCCAGGCCATGCTCGTAGAGCGTCCTTAGCGCCTTGCGAGATCTCTTCTCGAGATCGGCGAAGGCCACACGGTCTTCGTCCAGGACTCGCGCCTTGGCGGCAAGATCGGCTTCCCTCGCCCCCCTCTTCTACTCCAGCTCTTCCAACCGGTTGCGCTCGGCAGCCTGCTCCTTCCCCAGCTCTGCCAGCTCAGCATCACGGTTCTTGACGGCTTCCTCCCGGGCCTTCATCTCCTTCTCCTCTACTTGGCGGCGGCGTACCTCTTCGGCTTGCTTGTCGCGTAGGCTCTGCAACTCCCCCTCCAGCGCTTGGCAGCGGTCACGGGCGGCCTTGGCTTCTTTCAGCGCCGCCTCACGATCGGCAGCAGCATTTACGGTTCCCTATTTCTCCCTCTCGGAAGCCGCAACAGCCTGGCCCAGCATCGTGCGTACCGCCAGGTCAGAATGAAGCCAGCAGGAGTCCAACTCCAGACGCCTGGCCACCAGGCGCGGGTCAGCGCTTGGGAGATCCGCCTGCAGCTAGGTCATCTCCGAAAGGGCATGCTCCAAGACAGCAGCAGGAGCGGAAAGTCCAAGGAGTGGAGGTGCAGCAGTAGGAGGAAGCGATGCCGTCACCAGGGCTTGGGAGACCGTGGGCCACGGAGCAGCTGGGACCTCGCGAGCCGTGCCAAGCACCGACACTTCCGGAGCCAGCGGGGCTATGGGGGCTGATTCCACGCGGCGATGTTCCTCCTTGCCCCGCAAGGGCGACCGGGCTAGGGAGACACGAACGATGTTGCCTCCTTGCTCTGCAGAGGGAGGCACAGCCGCCGTACCCTCCTTCTTCCTGTTTGCCGAAGATGTCGGCCTAGTCAACCAAAGGCGAGCGTCGGGAAATAACAAGTACCAGCAGGGATAAAGCGAAGCTCGAGACACCTGCTGGTCTATCGCGAGGTACTCCACCCTCCGCTTGTGAAGCTTGAGGCCTGACAGCATTGGGGCCTGAGGGGCAGGCGCTCGGGCTCCGGTGGCACCATGCGGTGCGGAGGCAGAACCGGACCCAGGTGTTAGGGTGGAGGCGGCACCACGGTCCACCAGCGACGACCTACCCTTCGTCGGGACAAGGGGTTGCTCCTTCCCTCCTTGGTAGGCGTCGGCCTCGGCATCATCAGGAAGGGCGCGGAGAATCTCGGCCTTGCTCGGAGGGGAGGTCTCCCTCACCTCTTCCGGGGTCTCCTCCGAGTCCGCCTCTTCTTCCCCCTCTCCGCGGGACTCGCCAGAAGACACCTCCACCGGTGTCTGCATCGAAGGAGCTCCCGAGAACACCGGCGGCACCATCCCGCACGCATCAAAAGTCGGCCTGGAGGTGACGAATTCCTCCCTGTCCCTGCATTGGAACAGGGGAATGAAGGCGCTAGGCGGGTACTCCTGGTTGTCTCCGACTATGAGACGTAGGATGACGTCCAGTTCATCATCAGGCAGGTCCCCTGGCCTCAGGAGGGCCTTGTTTCCCCCTCCTTCAAGCTTCCAGAAGGGGCGCGCACACCTGGAGTGGGGCGACCCGCAGCGTCAATAACTCCCTCAGGAGCATCGCTCCCATTATTTTGGCCGCCCTCACATTGCCCGACTTCAGGCCAGTCATCATCTGCTCCAACACTGACGATGCCCGCTTGTCGACAAGCTTCGCCCTGGGCCACTCCTTGCCTTGCCGGGGCGCCTCCACCGGCAACAACAGGCGCAGATGGGCGAGCTTGGCGTTCACCATGACCCATTTGGATCGAATGTTGTCGGCCATCTTCCCGGTGCTCGAGATCGAGTTGGCCTTGCCGGACACAACGAAGTTGGCGCATCCAGAGATGTGACCCTCGCTAACATGGAGGAAGAAGAAATGGCGCAGGAGCGCCACAGACGGCATCACGCCCAGGTACGCCTCACAGTAGTAGGCAAAGATGGACAGGAGGAGGACAGAGTTGGGATGGAGATGCAACGCTTGCAGCCCATAGTGGTCGAGGACTTCATAGAAGAAATCAGAGAAGGGAGGAACCAACCCGATGGCAACGCTGCTCGAAAAGAAGGGAAAGAAGGTGCTCCCCTCAGGCTCCGGCTCATCGGAGGCAAGCCGGAGCTCCATCTTCCCCCACTCGTTTCTCTCTCCCGCCGTCAACAGGCGCACGGAGGCAAGGCTCTTCTCTGTGACAGTGGGCGCTTCAAGAGTGGGCTCGTACCAAGCCGGGGCCGAGGAAGTCTTGTCCTTGCGCGGCGCCATGGGCGGCAGATGCAGAGCGAGGCCGGAGCAGATCTGTAGGTAGCGGCGGCGAAGAGCAAGAAAGGGGATCTAGAGCGAGGCAAGGAAGAAGCAATGAAGGCAAGTGCCGCCCGCTCCAGCCTTTTGTCAGGTCAAGAAGTTGCCAAGGCAATGTGGGGAAGCGGAGATGCCCACGTCCAATCAACCGCCACGTGTCCACCGAGGCCACATGCTTTTGGGGCCCGCGGCGCTTCGAGCTTTACCCTTGGCTTCGCCGCAAAGCCAAGCCCGCGCGCACCTTGGGCCCGGGGGCTACTGTCGATGTTCTGGGAACGGGGGTCCCAAGACTTGCCTGCCTGCGGCCCGCGGCGTGGCGGAGCTAGCAGGCCGTACGGCCCGTCTTCACCAACAAAGCATCCAAGACCCTCGCGAGGGGCCAAGCCTCGTGAGCCGGATGACACAAGACCTCCTCTGGAGTGGCCTAGCTAGGTAGGCTCACGAGGAGCGGAGATATCAAGGCAAGGCAAACCTCACGAGGCTCTCATGACATGAGCCATGACGATCGGCACCAGGCGGGCGCCAGCGCGCGCAGCGTCCTTGTTTCCTCTTTGGTGCAAAGGGGGCAAGCGCAGCCGCGGAGTACCCAGGCATCAGGCAAAGGTTGCCATTCCGGTGCAACAAGACCAAGACCACGGATTGCAAGACGGAGGTCATCATGGAGCCCAAAGCAGCGTCACCACCAGAGCTTTGTGCAGGCGAAGACTACTTTTGTCAGGATAGCTTGTACTAGCTGCCCCCCTTCAAATTAGCTCGCCATTGTTGGCTCCCTTCCCGCTCGATATTTGGGAAGAGGACCAGGGCCTCCATAAATAGGACTAGCCACTATAGTAGAGAGGAGAGAGATCCCGAGAGAGCAAAGCGGTCTCGAGAGAGAAGAGAGATCTCGAGAGAGAAGAGATCCCGGGAGATCATCAGAGATCGAGAGACACACCGCAATCTCACACGCGCAAGAACACCTCAACCTCAGGAGGCTGTTCTCCCATTGTATTGTTCATCATCAGCCCAAGAGGCAATCCACCACCACCACACTGGAGTAGGGTATTACACCACAACGGTGGCCCAGACCAGTATAAACCCCGTGTCTTTCTGTGTTGTGAGTTCGTCCGCAAGATCTTAGCGAGCTAGAGCGTAGATCGGTAGGAGGGGAAGACTTTGCGCGCACCCCAGTGTTTGAACCTTAAGGGTTTGCCGGAGCCCCACATCCGACATCATACTCTAATAAAGTATAATGGTGTTGCTCCTTCTCCCTGTCACTTTTTTGGTGTCACCTTGACACATCTTTGTTTTATTCGGATTCTTTTTTGAATCCCGTTCTTCTTTCTCAAGGTAGAAGCAACACCTTACAATAATGACCATTGCACTTTTCTCAACTTCATTAAAATGCAAACATAGCACTTGCTATGAACATAAAATATATCTATATATGATGCCTCTAGCAATATACCAGGATAGCAATGTCTATGATGAAAAATGTCAAAGACATAAAAACACAATGAAAGCTATAATGATCATGCAAAGCATATGACAATGACAACATATCTATAGTCATGTAACATAAATGGTGGTGCATGGTAATTCACCTAGACTGCCTATGAAAATTATATAAGTAGGTAGGTATGGTGACTATTTTGAGGGGATGGTTAAGCTTATGTGTAGGAGGAACAAGAAGAATTCCCACATGGGTTTGAATGCACTAGCGAACGATGCTTAGTAGTGAAGAGGCTAACTGTTGGTAAACGTAGTATAAAACAAAAAAGATCGCACCTACGATCACCCAAGATCAATATGAAGTTGCATTACGGGTTGGGATCACGATCGTTACCGTCACCGAGTTGAAATGGAAGAAGAATGTGTGGGTGTACATCATACTTGGAGTCCCTCAAACCAGCAATGAACAATCCCTCGTACCGCCCACGAACGGTCCCTCGAACCAATGTCCGAAAGCATATGGCATGTCTACTTTGTTGCAAGCGTGCATGCTTCACGATCCGGCAATGCTTCACCATCTAGATCTAGTCATCAATAGAGAGTTATAGGGAGGAGATTAGAACCACATCGGGCTTCTAATTATGAGGACAAGAGGATTAGCCAAGCTCTAATTAGTCAACTAGCACCAACTAGAACATGAATTAGAAAGAACTAGAGGAGGCTCCAAAAACTGTGTCTCCAAAAGAGCAAAAAACCCTAGTATATATAGGTCAGAGGAGGAGGAGGAGAGGGCAGCCACCAAAGGGGGAAAGTCCCCCTTTGGGGTCCCGGTCAGGGGGGGGGAGTTGGACTTCCTTAGTCCAATTCAGCCCCCCAACAAGGAAAGGGGCACCTTCCCTACTTGGGCCTTTGTGGCCCAAGTTGCCTCCCACCTCTTGGCCTTTTTAGGCCCATTGGTATTTAAATTACATATAAAATGGTCTAAATACCTATAGACCATTATATATATTTTTTAACATCTCCAGAAACATTTTCCACCTATATATAATTTATCGGTAATACCTGGTATTACCCGATACTCTCTGAAACCTTCGGGTGACCCTGAAACGCTTCTGGATACTCTCAGAACTATTCTGAATATTCATGAAACAATTCCACAAATATATTCTCATGACTCCCATCCTACTAACACTCAGCATATCATGATTGCCATAAGCTTGTGACCTCATAGGTCTGATAACTCATAGACATGAACGAAACTATTTGTTTAATGGCCGGCAACGGGACCGTGGACGTCTGTATCAGTCCCTATGAGCGCACAAATGATATTCGAGTGAACCTTTGGTTATTATGTGATGTTCCCTTTGCTTCATGATATTTTACAAAACCCGGGATGCATCGGTATCCTCCTGAGTCATCGCTATGCCCTTTATACCAAAATCCTTGTTACCCGTTGACGGTGTCCTAGACTAGTGGTACTAACCCATTCGGCCTGTAGTCCATTGGGTGGGATGGGGGCCTCATTATCTTTAAGGTGGACCCTGGAAGCTGCATGCCCAATCAAGACTGTGCCTATCGAAGACTTGACGTATACTCCAAGATATCCTGTGTCGCCTCCATATGCGCCCCTGGGTACCGACTATGTAACCCTAGAGCCCTTACCTGGCGTGTATATAAGCCGGAGGGTTTAGCCTGTATAAGGGACCAAATCACAATTACATTCACCTAGCCATAGAGTTAGGACTCTCCTTACAATCTCGGGTAGATCAAGCTTGTACTCGATACATCATGATCAATATAAACAAGAGCAGGACACAGGGTTTTACCTCCATCAAGAGGGCCCAAACCTAGGTAGACATCGTCTCCCTTGTTCCTGTTACCACTGATCCATGATCCACAACTCGGGACCCCCTACCCCGAGGACTGCCGGTTCTTACACCGACAATGGTGCTTTCATTGAGAGTTCCATTATGAAGATCAACAAAGGATTGTTGGGATCATTGGTCAACGCCTCCAATCTCCAAGGCATGGTTCCCGTGGGAAACCCCCATCGTGGAGGTGCACCTTCTCCCTCACGAGCAAGAAGTGATCCACGACCTTTTTTATGCCCCGGCCGAACTCCCCGTAAAGGGCAAAAGGCCGAGATACTTCTTGGAAAGTGATTCTGACATCGGCAGTCCAGAAACTGCCGACGAGTTGGATCTTCAAATCAGCTCAACCAATTCGGTGGCTACACGCCCTCCCCTGGTTAAAGAGGCCAGGGCTTCAAGCCCACAGTCCATAGAGATCGAGATTCGTCCCCCACCCACCTTCCACATCGAGTATCATCCCGATCATTCAGGCCCTCCCGATGTCTGGGAACTCGCCTACATGCAGCAACTACCTGACCAATCGATCAAGGAATTCTAGGCCAGATTTTTGTCTATTAAAAATAACATACAAGACTACCAGGACTCAGATATAATGCAGCCTTTCAGCATGGATGCAAGGAGAAAGGCATTTCAAATGCCCTCACCCGCCGCTGTGTTCAAGCACTCCCGGAGCTATCCGATCTCAGCTCTCTAACCAACTAACCCTAATCTCAGCTCCCTGTAGAGCCACCCTTAGCCCCTCTAACCCTAATATCAGCTCTATAAATACCCAAATATTCCCCGTATACCAGAGGGCACACCAAAAATACTTTTCTGTCGTCGCAAGCTTCTGTTCTCGTGAGATCCCATCTTGGGGCCTTTTCCGATACTCTGTTGGAGGGGGATTCGATCACATAGGGCCTCTACACCAGCCTTGATGGCTTCTTCTCTCTCTTTGATCTTCAATACAATGTTCTTGGAGATCTATTCGATGTAATCTTCTTTTGCGGTGCGTTTGTTCAGATCCGATCAATTGTGGGTTTTATGATCAGATTATCTATGAATATTATTTGAGTCTTCTCTGAACTCTTTTATGCATGATTAAGATAGCTTCGTATTTCTCTCCAATCTATTGATTTTGTTTGGCCAACTAGATGATTTTTCTTACAATGGGAGAGGTGGTTTGTGATGGGTTCAATCTTATAGTGTCCTCACCTAGTGACAGAAGGGGTAGCGAGGCACGTATTTGTACTGTTGCCATTAAGGACAAAAAGATGTGATTTTTACCATATTGATTGGATCTGTCCCTCTACGTCATGTCATCTTGCTTAAGGCGTTACTATGTTCTCGTTAACTTAATACACTAGATGCATGTTGGATATTGGTCGATGTGTGGAGTAATAGTAGTAGATGCGGGCAGGAGTCGGTCTACTTGTCATGGACGTGATGCCTATATTCATGATCATTGCCTTAGATATTGTCATAACTATGTGCTTTTCTATCAATTGCTCAATAGTAATTTGTTTACCCACCGTATGCTTTCTTTCAAGAGAGAAGCCTCTAGTGAAAACTATGCCCCCAGTTCTGTTCTTATCATATTATTTTCAGTTCTATAAAACCAAAAACCAAAAACCCAAAAATACCTTGCTGCAATTTATTTACTTTTATTTAGTTTTTGCAGTTTTATTTATTTTTTATACCTATCTTTATCAGATCTCATCCTTGCAAGTAACCGTGAAGGGATTGACAACCCCTTTATCGCGTTGGGTGCAAGTATTTGTTTGTTTGTGCATGTGCTATCATTCGAGACTTGTGTGTTCCTCCTACTGGATTGATACCTTGGCTCTCAAACTAAGGGAAATACTTATCTCTACTTTGCTGCATCACTATTTCCTCTTCAAGGGAAAAAACAACACAAGCTCTGGAAGTAGCAACCTCCAACATTGTACTTTTGTCGGCTTGACCGTTGAATTCCACCAGCACCACAATAGCCACTGCCACATGGGCGTCCATCTTGGCCGCCATGCAGTCAAAAGACTTAGTCGTCGGCAACTGGTTCTTGGCCCCGATGAAGTCAATGATGGGATGTCCAACACTAGTTGCGGACAGAGGTAGGAGCTGCGGAGCGTGGCGTAGAGCGCCCCCGGCATCTTCAGCTTGACAAAGTCTAGAACTATGGCATCCCTATGATCCCACCGAGCGACGCTGGCCTCGCGGTGAGCGGTTGTGGTAGTGCGAAGATGCTTCTTGTGGTGGCGCCTTCTCCTTCCCAGTACGGCCACGACCAAGGAGCGCGTCCTTCCTGGACCTGCGCCCCTGGTCCTCACCATTGTCGTCCTTCTGATGGTCTCCTCCTCTTGGCATGCTGTGGTAGCCAATGTCCTCCATCATGGCGAGCTCGCGCCGCTGCTATGGCTTGCACTGACAGTCCTCTATTCCTTTCTTCCAGGTGCCAGGAGTGATCTACGGCATCGACCTGTCAGCGTCATCGGAGTCTGAGGAAGGCAGTCCACTCTGTTGTAAGTGCGATGACCATGACGCATACGGTGTCCAGTCCTTGACATGGTTCACATGGATGAGGGTGTCGTGCCTCTTCACCATTGGCGGCGTGACGATGGCACGACTGGGTGGAGAGTAGCCAAGCATCTCTTCCACCATCACCTGGAAGGTGTGCTTGGTTGGGATCAGCACCACGTCCCACACCCAGACCCAATAGGCAAAGGTCTTGGTGTGGCTGCGGCCATGGGTGCGGCTGTCGAGCCTATTGACATGGCAGTTGAGGGCCTCCCCCGTGCAATCGATAGACCAGAAATGTTGCCACATCTTCTCGATGATGACGCGAGCATGGTGGTTGAAGGTCTGGACAGTTGCATGATCATCCTTGTGCCACGACCTAATGAAGAACTTGGCGTCGTTGGCTTGAGGGAGCCCAACTTGAAAACCTGGTCACGGTACACCAAAGACCAAAGTGGATGAAGTAATCTTCTGGACCGTGGCATCCGATCCGTAGCTGGGGGCAGAATGTGGACCTGCACCTCCAGGGCATGCCTTATCGCCATAGGGCTTGAGGTCCTCCACGCGTTTGCGGTAGTGAGCGTGATGGCCTAGTGCCTAAGTACATACACACTGCGTTCCAGACCTTCAATGTTGTTCCTCGAGCGATAGGTAGAGTTGATGAGGAGAGAATGCTCCATGGCAGGGACCAGTAGCGGCTCAACAGGCGGCGGTGGATCGACGGTGGCTGGGAACCACAGTCTTGCCTTGGTCGTCACCCTAGCGACGGGGTTGCAATTTGGATTTGGAGGACACTCTCGCCCACAGTGGCCCGAGAGGTTGCAGATGTTGCAACATACGGTGTTGTGACAATATTTTCTATAGTGCTTCTTGCTCAAGCATCACAAGCATTTGGCTTAAGAAGGAGGGCTGACCAATGCTCGCATTGAAGGCACCTCGGCGGTCCCAAGGAGGCAGCAGAGGGCATAGGCTATTATCCGCAGAGTCGGACCTGGGGCACCAGCCTCTTTGGGATGAGACCCCAGTCCATCCACTATACCCATCCAAACGAGAAATATTTACTCCCGAGGCAGGCGCCACAACGATAGATTAAAGGTGGTGTCGCTTAAAAATGGTTGTGCTGCCAAATTTACGGTTTCAAGTGGTGGGGTGCTGGTGGAGCACTCACCCCGGAGCAGGATACGAGGTAGAGAGTCGGGATCTCACGCAACAGCATTATCGGTGTCAAAACCGGCGGATCTCGAGTAGGGGGTCCCGAACCGTGCATCTAAGGCGGATGGTAACAGGAGGCAGGGGACACGATGTTTTACCCAGGTTTGGGCCCTCTTGATGGGGGTAAAACCCTACGTCTATTCTTGATGATATGAGTAGTACAAGAGTTGATCTACCACGAGATCGGAAAGGCTAAACCCTAAAAGCTAGCCTATGGTATGATTGTATGTTGTCCTACGGACAAAAACCCTCCGGTTTATATAGACACCGGAGGGGGCTAGGGTTACACAAGGTCAGTTACAAAGGAGGAGATATACATATCCGTATTGCCTAGCTTGCCTTCCACGCCAAGTAGAGTCCCATCCGGACACGGAACGAAGTCTTCAATCTTGTATCTTCATAGTCCAACAGTTCGACCAAAGGATATAGTCCGGCTGTCCGGAGACCCCCTAATCCAGGACTCCCTCAATAGCCCCTGAACCAAGCTTCAATGACGATGAGTCCGGCACGCAGTGTTGTCTTCGGCATTGCAAGGCGGGTTCCTCCTCCGAATACACCACAGAATGAGTTTGAATACAAAGATAGTGTCCGACCCTGCAAAATAAGTTCCACATACCACCGTATAGAGAATAATATTTCCACAAATCTAATCTGCTGACACGTTTTGGAAACATGATATCATGCCATGGCCCGGTGATTATTCGAACCGTTTTTCTTTAACCAGCCCCGCACATAACACGAGGCGGTTTCTTGACACGTCTTGTCAAAGTAGAGATCGTGTCCCCATTATCACGGGATTCTCATCAATACGGGCGTGGGTAACCCAACCGCGCCATCAATTACGGCGCTGGGGGGATAAGCGAGTTTTACCAGGCTAGTGGGGGCACATAGTTTCGTCCGCCCTTATAAAGGGACAAGGTTTAACCTTCTTCTACCCACGCCTTCTTCCTCCTTGCTCATCCATTCTCGCGAACTCGAGCTCCAACGCCCAAGTCCACATCCTTCTCCTCAACCTTCTCCAAACATGTCCGGAGCGGGAGGCAAGTGGATGGCTTCCTCCGTTACAGAGGGACACATCAAAAAGCTATGCGGAGCCGGATACTTAGCCGTGGATATCGCGCATCAGCTACCCGCTGCGAGGCAGATCGTCCCTACCCCAGAACCTCACGAGAGGGTGGTTTTCCTCCATCACTTCCACCGTGGACTGGGGTTTCCCCTCCATCCATTTTTCCCTGGCCTTATGTTTTACTATGGGCTGGACTTTCATGATCTGGCCCCGAATTTCGTCCTCAACATTTCGGCATTCATCGTCATGTGCGAGGCTTTCCTCCGCATCCGGCCCTACTTCGGTCTATGGCTGAAGACCTTAAATATCAAGCCGAAGGTGGTGGGCGGCCAACAAGCGGAATGCGGCGGAGCCATGGTGGGCAAGATGCCCAATGTTATATGGATCGAAGGCTCCTTCGTGGAGACCATAAAGGGGTGGCAATCGGCGTGGTTCTATATCACCGAGCCGCGCGACACCGACTGGGTGGCGGCCCCCAAGTTTCGATTTGGAATCCCCACGCGGCTCACTTCCTGGAAGGAGAAGGGCCTGTCCTGGGGTTCATCGGTGGAGCTGGACGGACTCCAGAAGTGTATCCGGAACATGATAAGCAAGAAACTCAAGCTTGTCAACATAGTCCAGCTCATGCTCTTCCACCGGATCCTCCCGTGTCAACAACGGGATTTCAATTTATGGGAGTTCGACCCGGCCCAGCACCAGACTCTAAGCGAGCTCTTCGACACGACACACAAGGACGTCTGGAGGGTGCTGTCACTACTAGGAAAAGGGCTATAGATGGAATTGACACTAATGGCGCACCTGACATGTGGTGGGCCACTACAATATAGCAGTGGCGCACCATGTGCAGGTGCGCCATTAGTGTGGAAGACACTAATGGCGCACCAGATACATGGTGTGCCACTAGTAACAATTTTTTTTCATTTTTCCAAACATAATAATGGCGCATCATGTAGACAGTGCGCCATTACTAGTTAAAACTAGTAATGGCGCACTGTCCACAGGTGCGCCATTACTAAGTTTTTCCCCCTAGCTAATGGCGCACCGCTAGTGGGTGCGCCATTAGTAATCTTCCCCCTAATTCGCCCGATCCCTTCATCCCTCCCTCCACTTCCCCCCTCGCTCCACACCCGGCCGCTCCGACAACCCCCGCACCCCGCCTCGCCATCTCGGGCCTCGCCGCCGACCCACTGCGCCGCCGCCTCACCCACTGCGCTGCCGCCCGGTCTCCTCCGCCTGTAAGCCCCCCTCCTCCTCTGCCCGCCCGTCGCCTTCGGCCTCGTGCCCCACCCACCGCCGCCCTCCTCCATTTTGCCGCCGACGTTAGGTTTTTGGCCGCCGACGCCGCCTGCCCTCCCCCTTTTGGCCGCTGACGCTGCGCTCCGACCTACTCTCCTTCGCCTCCGACTCCCTCGCCGGCGTCTCGGTCGGGTCCTTCCCCGCTGCCCCCTCCGTCTTAGTGAACAACGGCGGCGACGGCGCCGCCGCTGACACTGGGCTACGGACCTTCCCCCTCCGCCGCTCACGTCCCCGCGCCCTGCGCCCCCTGCCCCGACGGCGGCGTGACCCGAAGGCGCCGCTCATAGGCAACGACAAGGGTAAGTCCTCCTCCTCGTCTGCCTCCCGTTAACTGTATTTTATCTTTAATTCAGCAACCTCCATGTGTGGATTTTGGGCAGTAAGATTGCCAGCCACATTAATTGTGTTTTTCTTGCTTTTGGAAGCAGGTCCCCTCCTCCAAAGAGGTTGAGAGATCCTCCGTGAAGGTCACCACCCCTCCTCCTTGCCGCCCTCTCCACTACCATCCCAGATTAGTTCCTCCTCTCCACTACCACCCCTCCTCAAGCTTCCCGAATGATGTTTGAGGTAATGCCATTCTGCCTTGTCAACCTTGCAAAGGACAGATTTGAGGTGACTGTAGTTTGGCATCTTCAGAATTTCACAAAGGTGGATAACCTTCTAATGGCCATAATGTGCCCTACTGTCAAAAATTCAGTTAGGTACAGTTAGCATCATGTAAGAAAATGACCATAATGTGCCCTGATAATGATGTATTTTGTCATAAAAATATATAGTGGACTGCCATGATAATGACATGCTGCTAGTAGTTACTTCCATGAGTTGTTTTATTGACATGGCACATTTGCAATGGAGTTTTATATATATTTAGCCATTGTTCATTAACAGCAAGTCAGTTTTGTTTATAGTTGAAAGTAAGTGTGTGGTTTGAAATTTTGATCTAATTATGACATCTAGAATTATGTCAGTTTTGTTTTGTAACTAGAAGACCAAAGTGTGTTACTTGTGATCTTCTGATGATGCTACTTGTGATGATGTTGTACTTGTGATGATGCTACTTGTGATCTTCTGAAATGACCCATTGGCAACTTCATTACGCGGGGATAATGATTTTGCAGGTACCCCGAGAGGCCCTTGAGTTTGCCGGATGTCGATTAACTTCCATTCCGGCAAATTCGGGTACTCCATATGTCCTATTTTCAGCAAAGGTCATGCTGAAATTTTCCGTGAATTTTAGCATGACTTTGCTAAAAATAGGACATATGGGGTACTTGCGACTAATGCATGGGCCGGGGTATCTTAGTACTTAATTAAGTAGGATCAACTGCCCCTTTATTTTTGCTGCATTAAACCATAGGTTTTAGGGTGCCTCAGTGTCGATAAGAACCTAAATGATGAAAGCTTAGGCTTTTAGGGTGCCTCGGGGTCGACAGACCCTAAATGATAAAACCTTGGCTTTTAGGGTGCCTCGGGGTCGACAGACCCTAAATGATAAAACCTTGGCTTTTAGGGTGCCTCAGTGTTGATAAGAATCTAAATGATGAAAGCTTAGGCTTTTAGGGTGCCTCGGCATCGACAAACCCTAAATGATAAAAGCTTACCTTTTAGGATGCCTCGGTGTCGACAAACCCTAAATGATGTAGTTTTGAATTATGAACATAGGATATGTCGTCATCGTCATCGGACGACGAAAGTCTCCCGGGGGAGTGCGACTGGTGCCACGACGATCGAGGTCTGTTTGACATGCCTCACCTGGACGATGATCGGCGCTTCAGCATTAAGCTCGAGGAGACCTTCGAAGTTGAAATGGTATACAACGACGACAAGTGTTAATTTCATAATTAAGCATGACTTCAACTATTTCAACGTGTAATTTTCATCTTTTACAATTCAAGTATAGCTTATCCCATGCCATGCAAGACACTATGTCTTGGTGAGGATGGATTTTGAAGACCATGAAATTTCTGAAACGAAGAAAATTCACCTAAGGACTCATCACGATGTGGACTTTGAAGTAAATCTGTATAATTCTGAGAGCGTAACCCATTTTGGTTGCAAAAATTGGGAAGCATTTTGCAAGATGTATGGTTTTGATGAGGGTATGCTTATCACCATGGATCTTGGTAATCCTGACATCGACCAAGACAATATGGACATTTGGGTCCTTGCTGATAAGCCTCCAGTTCTACCGCTATGTGAGTTTCTCAAACATAGTTATTAGCTAATTTATATTGTTTATTTCAAAATAGTTGACAGCTTATTTCCATTGACAGCTTATTTTTATTGTTCAAAGAATGTGCGGGAGATGGTAGACAAAACCCACTACACCGATGGCTCCGAATTAACAACTTACAAGGAGAAAAATCATCTGGTCGGATTTTGTACTGACATTGAGAATTACAATATCCACAATCAAACTCCTCAACATTATGGTAAATACGTGCCACTTGTGCATGTGTTCAACTACGGTAACTACCATGGAGATACCCTGGTAAGATTTTTACTATTACGACATCCGTGCATCTTTTGCATACTTCTAAAACTAGTACATCATTGCTAACTATGAAGTTATTACTATGTTTTTCAATAGATAATCCCAGAGAATTGTGTGCCTCATTTGATGTATCAGAAAGGTAGTCTTAATGTTTTGAACATACAGCCAGGTCATCCTACGAATCTCAACTGTCCATACGAGATTTCTAAAAGAAGTGGAGACATGAAAATCAAAGGATGGAAAAAATGTATGGACAGTCGTAAGGAGGTTCTTGGAAGCAAAAGGAAGCGAAGCGTAAGAATTGGAGACAGGATGATCTCCATTCTCCATAATGGAGAGTCAGGGTCTATATTTTTTTATGCTATTTTACCTTAAATAGGGTATTTAGGTCCTGCCTAATACTGATGATCATATGCTAAGAACAATTAAGTAGGGTTGGTTCGAGACTTGTAATGTTCTATCTTAGTATTACTTCTGACAAACTCGCTACTCGCGGTCTCAAGACTTGTAATGTTCTATCTTTGTTCGGTCTTTTGAATTCGGAGACTAATATGATGAATTGTATTCGGAAACTAATCTTCTATTGTATTCGATGAATCTGCTCTTGCTGTGGGATGCTGTCTATATTCTGTCCAATAATATATTTTGTAACCTATGCAAAATTCAGAAAAGTAAAAAACCTAATATTCATACTAATGGCGCATCACCCCACAGTGCGCCATTAGTATGCCAGATACTAATGGCTCATGGTGGCCTATACTAATGGCGCACGGCGTGGTGCGCCATTAGTAAAAATACTAGTGGCGTGGTACTAGTGGCGCACCAGTTGTGCGCCATTAATAGGTAAAACTGGTGCGCCACTAGTAGGACTTTTCCTAGTAGTGTGTTCAAGGGCGCCGAGGTCCCTCCTTCTCTTACCGAGTTCCGCGGGCTAAGCGCGAAGCGCCCTGCGAATTTGGTGAGTTCCATACATCTGGTAGGATATTTATTTCCCATAGCTTAACCATGTGCGGGGTCTGAGCTCCATGCCTTTGACAGGACTGGGTGGAGACGTCGGGGCAGATTAATTGTCCGGCCCCTCTGCCCGAAGATAATGCGGATGCTCTCCTGACGGAGATGCTGTCTCCGGCTCCTTACAAGGTGCCGGAGAAGACCAAGAAGAAGGCCAAGGGAACCCGAAAGAGTTCCCGGCGCCAGGTGGTATCGGACTCATTGTCCGATGACTCCGCGACGCACTCCCCCCACGAAGACGAGGAGGAGGATGAAGATGCTCCCCCCAGGAGGGGGAGACAAGAAAAGGAAAACCGCCCCAATCGGGGGGGGGGGCGAAGGGTCCAAGAAGGGAAGGACTCTCCTTCCGGACTGCTCCACCACCGCCGCCGAAGGCGAAGACGAGTGGCTGCTCAGGGCCAAGCCCCTGGCGAAGTCGTAAGTATTCAGATACCAGAGTAACTCATAGCATACCTTTGCCGCACTGCTTCTCCTAACGCCGAATATGATTATGCAGACCGCCCTGAGCCTGTATCGACGTATCTTCATCGGACGGCTCCTTGGACTCGTCGGATATGGATAGCGATCCACTTCCGACCGCCTCCTCCCCTTGCCCTACGGACAATACCGAGGTATTGTCTCAAGAGGCGCCGGGTCGAGGGGAGACAGTCCCGGAGGCGCCTCAAGGCGACCTTCCGGACTGCGGGAGCAAAGGGAGTAAGGCTCCCGAGGGCTCCGAGTTCGGCTCTCAGCCGAACACCGCGCCAGAACCTCAAGTGGTTCCGGACTCGGGCAGGCGGCCTCCTTCCAAAAGGGGCAATACGCCCGTGCCGGTGACCTCTGTTCATCCAGAGGCACCTGACAACCTGCTGGGAGCACTTCGCGGCACTTCCATCGACGAAGAGCACCGCACTATTATGAGTGCGGTGATCAAGAAGGTCCAGTCCGCCAAGAGCGGACTGACTGAAGCCTATGCCAGCCTTCTAATAGGCTTTTTGGTAAGTGTTTGAAATATAGGAAAAATATTAACGCATAGACAGTAGCCCCTGATGCTCTGTTTGTTGTTCACAAGGAAAAGCCGAATAGAGAATCAAATAATATCTGCAGGAGTCTAATATAAGTATGTCTATATGTGTATGCTGGCTTCGCTGCTGACCTCTCCCGCACTGACTGCGGAGGTCGCCGCACTGAAGCAGGACCTCGAGGGGTCCGAGAAAGAGCTCGGCCTTGCCAAGAGGCAGCTCGAGGAGAACAAAGGTGAGTAATACCTTGTCTATAGATATATATACAAAAAAGATGCGATTGCACAATGACAGGATCATCATGAATGTGTCAGGGCCACGACCGAAGTGGCGACCCTGAAGCGAGCGCTGTCCGAGGCCGAAAACAAAGCGGCCAAGGAGCGCACCGAGCGGGAAAGGCAAGAGGCACAGGTGGGCGTGGAGCAGCAAGAGCTCCAGGATCTTTTGAAGAAACACGAGGCTTTGGAGCTTGACTCGAAGACACGAGAGTCCGAGCTTGCCGCCGCCCTCGAGAGCGCAAAGAATGCAAAGGCTGAAGCCCAAAAGGCCCTCCAGGATATTGAGGCGATGCGGAAGATAGTGGCGGGTAAGGCATTCAATATGCAAAGCAAGCATGTGAGAGTAAATTACTTGTTACTTACCCAAATCCGGAGCTCTCCGGGAGCATTCGCAGATTTGCCCCGCAGCGTGTCGGATGCCGCAAGGTTTTACCAGGCCGAGGAGGGAAGCTCAACAGAGAAGCTGTTCTGGCCTCAGTATACTGGGACCGAACACACGATGCCTCTAAGCGACCAGCTGAAGCAACTGGTCGAGCTGCACAAGGCGGCCGAACAGGCCATGAAGGGCTTTATAGTCCGGATGTGGCCTGGCGACGCCCTTCCCAACAGCTACTTCGGCCTGGTGAGGCGGCTTGTGGATGCCTGCCCACAGCTGGAAGTCATCAAGCGGTCCGTCTGCATCGAAGGTGCACGTCGGGCTTTCGCCCATGCGAAGGTGCACCGGGCCAAGATGGACGCCATGAAGCTGGTTAAGGAGGGGCCGCCGCAGGGCAAGGAGCATCGCCACCCCAAGATGTATTATGAAGGTGTCCTGAAGGGTGCCCGTCTTGTAGCAGACGAGTGTGCGAAAGATGTAATTTTTGAATGAACTTGCTCATGTGATCCTGTATTATGAAAACTTGTTCATATGCGCTATGCAACGCTTGTTTGAATTTAAAATATTACCTTCTGTTCGGCTGTTTATCAAATCTGAGAGATGGCTAGTCGTCGGCTTCTGCCCCCATGCCACAAGTGCTGGGGTGTTCGGGATAAACCTGAGCACTCTTGTTCCCATTTTTGGGTCCTTCGAGGGAGGTTCTCAGCACAACGAACAAGGCAATCGGACTATAATGCTTTATCTCTCTCACTTAGCCATATAATTCTATAATTTTAAATTTCGGCGAAGCCCCTAGTATTCGGAAGGCAGAATTCGGGGCGCTATACACGCCTTAAGCCGGACAGAGCCGACTCCTCGCCCTAAGCGGCATAAGTCTTTAGGGACTCGAAACCTCTCGAACAGCGACCAGTCTCTCGCCTTATCATGACAGTCAGTTTTAGCTTTCTCTACTGAGGTGCTTAGCCCAGCAGAACCAGGGCACAATCGCAGTAGTTCTCCCAGTGCTACCTTAGCCGATATAGCGGAACGTAAGGTACACAAACATGGGAGCCGGGCAAACCCAACTATTGACCCAAGACATGATTCGGAGCTGATGCATATAATGCTATAAGTTCGGGGTGCTGCACTATCGAAAGTGTTCAGACTTCTAACGTTGTATTATGGGGTACTTTTAAGCCTCTGGCGTATTGGCCGTACCAGAGTGTACGGGTACTGAATGTCATGAATGAACATGTATGTATATATGAAAAGAAGAATAGAGAATGCGATAATAGACTAGTGCGATGCATTGTTTATTCAAAAAGGTGCGTTAAAGCAAAATGATACAAGTAGTGCGATAAGCAAAAAGTGGGACTATTTGACATGTCCCTTCCAAGGACAAGCTGAGGAATGTTATTGAAAGCAGGTATTTCACTCATTATCAGAGACCACCTGGGGATTCCATGATGCGACGTAGCTTTCTGCCTCTTTGGTTGTTGTATCGTGTGTCCGACAAACATACTGCCGGACGGTGTTTCCAGAGAGTAAAGTCCTGAAAGAGAGAAAAAATAATAAGGCAGGAAGCCCCTAGTGCGGTTGAGCCACGTCTTGGGGCGTGCCGTAGTCGTGCCCCCCTCCCCACCTGTGCCCATGGTATTTTCAATGCATAATTATGTATGCAGGGAACGGGTTTAGCCGTTTGGCTGGGGCTGGGGTGGGGGACGCATTGCTATGCGAGCTCGGAACGTGCCAGGCGGTCTTGTTGCCGATTACTCCGGGCGCGCTTGAAGGTGTCCGGGTCTTGAATCACCGAGCTGGTGGATTGCCTTAAGAGGCTGCTTTGCGCTTCTGCTGTGAGGGCCGCAGTGTGCTCCTCCGTGCGGATAGAGTGCTCTATGTTTCCATTGACTGTGATGACCCCCCGAGGTCCTGGCATCTTGAGCTTGAGATATGCATAGTGTGGTACCGCATTGAATTTCGCAAATGCGGTTCGCCCGAGCAGTGCATGATAGCCACTGCGGAACGGGGCTATATCGAAGATTAACTCCTCGCTTCGGAAGTTATCCGGGGATCCGAAGACCACTTCTAGAGAGACTGAGCCTGTGCAATGGGCCTCTACACCTGGTATAACACCTTTAAAGGTCGTTTTTGTGGGTTTGATCCTTGAGGGGTCTATGCCCATTTTGTGCACTGTGTCCTGATAAAGCAGGTTCAGGCTCCTACCACCATCCATAAGGACTTGAGTGAGGTGAAATCCCTCAATGATTTGGTCTAGGACCAGTGCGGCGAATCCGCCATGACGGATACTAGTGGGGTGGTCCCTGCAATCGAAGGTGATCGGACAGGAGGACCATGGGTTGAACTTTGGGGCGACTGGCTCCAACGCATATACGTCCCTGAGCGCACGCTTCTGCTCCCTCTTGGGGATGTGGTTTGCATATATCATGTTCACCGTCCGCACTTATGGGGGAAACCTCTTCTGTCCTCCGGTGTTCGGCTGATGGGGCTCCTCCTCCTCATCGCTATGTGACCCCTTATCTTTGTTTTCGGCATTTATCTTGCTGGCCTGCTTGAACACCCAACAATCCCTGTTGGTGTGGTTGGCTGGCTTGTCGGGGGTGCCGTGTATTTGACACGAGCGATCGAGTATACGGTCCAAACTGGACGGGCCCAGAGTGCTTCTTTTGAATGGATTTTTCCGCTGACCGAGTTTAGAGCCTTTGAATCCAGCATTGACTGTCGTATCCTTGGTATTGTCGTTGTTGATGCGGCGCTTATGTTTGTTGCGACGTGACCTGCCATTGCCGTCCTTGGTATCCGAAGTACCATGGTTCTTTGATATGTTATTGCTGCGAGCTAGCCAGCTGTCCTCTCCTGCACAAAAGCGGGTCATGAGTGTCGTGAGGGCTGCCATAGATTTCGGCTTTTCCTGGCCAAGGTGCCGGGCGAGCCACTCGTCATGGATGTTGTGCTTAAAAGCTGCTAGGGCCTCTGCATCCGGACAGTCGACGATTTGATTTTTCTTTGTTAGGAACCATGTCCAGAATTGCCTGGCCGATTCCTCTGGCTGCTGAATTATGTGACTCAAGTCATCGGCATCTGGTGGTCGCACATAAGTTCCCCGGAAGTTGTCGAGGAATGCGGCTTCTAGATCTTCCCAACAGCTAATGGATTCTGCTGGCAGGCTGTTGAGGCAATGCCGAGCTGGTCCTTTGAGTTTGAGTGGGAGATATTTGATGGCGTGTAGATTGTCACCGCGGGCCATGTGGATGTGCAGGAGGAAGTCCTCGATCCATACCGCAGGATCTGTTGTGCCATCGTATGATTCAATGTTTACGGGTTTGAAACCCTCTGGGATCTGGTGATCCATTACTTCGTCTGTGAAGCATAGGGGGTGTGCGGCGCCTCTGTATTGAGCTATATCACGACACAGCTCAAATGAGTCTTGTCCGCTGTATTCGGCCTGGCCGGATTTACTTTTACTGTATCCAGCGTGACGGTTATCGTCTCGCATAGTGGCGCGCCCTCTTGATTCGTAGATCGATCTTGCGTGTTTTGCTTTGTCCTCCAATACGTCTTGCAGGTCTGGCATATTTCCCCATGCCCTGACATTTTTATTTGAGTGGCATCGGGGTGCGGGCTGAGCTTTTGGCTGAAGTGCCTCTCTGTCGCGACCACGGGGTGGCCGATCAGCCGCGTCATACGCTGGAGATGTAGGTTTTGGTACTTCCTCTTCTAGTTGGGGTAGCAACCTGCACTTTGGGTAACTCTTGGAGGGGCGTTCGAGTTTATATTCCTCGACCGCAAGGACTTCAGTCCATTTGTCAGCTAGTAAATGCTGATCAGCTTGAAGCTGCTGCTGCTTTTTCTTAAGGCTATTTGTCGTGGCTATAAGCTGGCGCTTGAAGCGCTCTTGTTCGACGGGATCCTCAGGCACGACGAATTCGTCATCGCCAAGGCTTGCCTCGTCTCCGGAGGGAGGCATGTAATGATCATCCTCCGCCTCTCCATCTGCCACTCTCTCGGGAGGGCTGGCTTCTGCATCCTCCTGCTCTAAATCTTGCTGGAGGGGATTGTTGTTGTCTTCGGCACTGTCCGGAGTGCTATTATCTCCGGTGCCAGTATCACCACTTTTGCCTTGGTAGGACTTAGAGCGGCGCCGCTGACGTTGGCGCTTGGGTTGCTTCTTTGAGGGGTCATCCTCCGTTGTCCCGTCGTCATTGCCTTCTTTGGGTGTATCCACCATATATATGTCATATGATGAGGTGGCTGTCCAGTGCCCTGTGGGCAGTGGTTCTTGTTCGCCTCCTGCATCGTCGTCCATGCCGCCGATGTCTTCGGAGTAGAAGTCGAGCATGTCGGTTAAATCGTCGACAGTGGCTACTAAGTGGGTGGTGGGTGGGCGGCGAATTTCTTCGTCATCTGCATCCCAATCCTGCCGGACATGGTTCGTCCAGGACTCTCCTGACAGGGAGAGAGACCTTAATGAGTTCAGTATGTCACCGAAGGGCGAGTGCTGAAAGATATCCACGGAGGTAAACTCCATGATCGGCACCCAGTCGGATTCGATAGGCACGGGCGCAGGCGGTTCAGAGTCCGTGGCCGGGGAAGAATCCGGTAGTTCGGCGTCACGGCTCCCGTGAAGGGTAAGGTCGATCCTCAACTCGATCGCCGCTGAGAGTACGGCCTCCGTGGCGGGGTCTATCCACCCGTCCATGGAACGGTTGCCGGTGCGATCTCCTAAACACTGTCCGATGGTAGAGCTAAATCATGCTCATCGAGACCGTGTGGCGCACTTGGTAGGGGCTCGAATCCGTCGAAGATCAAGTCTCCGCGGATGTCGGCCGTGTAGTTTAAGCTTCCAAACCTGACCTGGTGGCCAGGGGCGTAACTCTCGATCTGCTCCAGATGGCCAAGCGAGTTGGACTACAGTGCGAAGCCGCCAAATACAAAGATCTGACCAGGGAGAAAAGTCTCACCCTGGACTGCATCGCTATCGATGATCGGAGGAGCCATCAAGCCTAACGGTAACGACACAGAGGAACTCTCAATGAAAGCACCAATGTCGGTGTCAAAACCGGCCGATCTCGGGTAGGGGGTCCTGAACTATGCGTCTAAGGCCGATGGTAACAGGAGGCAGGGGACATGATGTTTTACCCAGGTTCGGGCCCTCTTGATGGAGGTAAAACCCTACGTCCTGCTTGATTATTCTTGATGATATGAGTAGTACAAGAGTTGATCTACCACGGGATCGGAAAGGCTAAACCCTAAAAGCTAGCCTATGGTATGATTGTATGTTGTCCTACGGACTAAAACCCTCCTGTTTATATAGACACCGGAGGGGGCTAGGGTTACACAAGGTCGGTTACAAAGGAGGAGATATACATATCCGTATTGCCTAGCTTGCCTTCCACGCCAAGTAGAGTCCCATCCGGACACGGAACGAAGTCTTCAATCTTGTATCTTCATAGTCCAATAGTCCGGCCAAAGGATATAGTCCGGCTGTCCAGAGACCCCCTAATCCAGGACTCCCTCAAGCACCATGAAATAGATGTGAATCCAGCACCATCGAAGGACCGGATGCATGGGATGCACGTGATGCCGCGCGCTGACTATCGCGTGAGCTGGTGATACATCTCCATCATATCTACTTTTACAAACACTTTTGCCCTTGTTTGGCCTCTAATTTGCATGATTTGAATGGAACTAACCCAGATTCCCAGACTGACGCTGTTTTCATTAGTATTTCCATGGTGTTATTTTTCTACAGAAATGAAAGTTCTCGGATTGACCTAAAAATTTATGGAGAATTTTTGTGGAATATGTAAAAAATACTGGCGCAAGAATTAACCAGAGGGGTTGCACCCAGAGGCCACAAGCCTGGGGGCGCCCCCCGGGGCGCGCCTAAAGGGCTTGCGGGCCCACTAGTACGCGTCGGTGCTACACAAACGGTTTTTAACCCCTTTCCGCGACGGCATTTGGAACCGTCGCCAAGTGAGTGTGGGCGATAGGGGGGTCCTTCCCACATGACCAAGAAACCGTCGGGGATAGGCCCTCCTGGGACACATGTGTAGGGGAATGTAGCATGCAATTTCAAAAAATTTCCTACGATCACGCAAGATCTATCTAGGAGATGGATAGCAACGAGACCCGGAGAGTGTGTCCACGTACCCTCGTAGACCGAAAGCGGAAGCGTTAGCTTAACGCGGTTGATGTAGTCGAACGTCTTCACGATCCAACCAATCCATGTACCAAACGTACGGCACCTCCGTGTTCAGCACACGTTCAGCTCGATGACGTCCCTCGATCTCTTGATCCAGTAGAGGGTCGAGGGAGAGTTCCGATAGGATGACGGCGTGGTGACGGTGATGGTGATGTGATCCACGCAGGGCTTCGCCTAAGCACTACGACGCTATGACCGGAGGAGTAGTAAACTTTGGAGGGGTGCACTGCACACGGCTAAGAAACAACTATTGTCCCTTTGGGGTGCCCCCTGCGCACGTATATAATGGAGGGAGGAGGAGGAGGCTGACCCAAGGGGGGCGCACCAAGAGGGGGGAGTCCTACTAGGACTCCGTTCCTAGTAGGATTCGCCCCCCTTTCCTTCCAACGGAGAGGGGGAAAGGGGAAAGGAGGGAGAAGGAGAAGGAAAGTGGGGGCTGCGCCCCCTCCCCTTGTCCAATTCGGATTGGGCAATGTGACGCCTCGAGACCATTGCGCCAGGTGTCTTCCAGTTATTCGTTGTTGTTGCCTTGTCATTTGCTTGCGTGTCGCATCTGGCCATGTCATCATGTGCATTGCATCATCATGTTTTCAAAACTTGCATCCGTCCGGGTTCCCCCAGTTCCGTCCGTTGTCCGTTCTGAGCCCAGACACACTTGCACGCGCCCGCGACACGTCCGAAATAGTATTTTTATAAGTGGCATAAAAATGTTCTCGGAATGGGTTGAAAGTTGGTGTGCAGTGTTCTTTTGTTGTCAGTAGGCCGCCTGCCAAGTTTCATCGCATTCGGAGCTCGTTTAATAGCCCAACCGTTAAATATATAGCGGCAGTATAGTCGGTCAAATCGTCAGACGTTTTTCGGTCTTCGAAAACCCGTGCCGGGCTGCCAACTCTTCTCTCTTCTGAGCCTAGCCCATCTACACAGACCATCTAGCCCTCCTACCTACCCTCCTCCGCTCCGGTCCGTTCGATGGCGATCGAACGGCTCCGAAACGGCCTCAAACCCCTCTAAACTCCTAACCCTAGCCCCTTTCTATTTATAGACGTCTCCCTAGTCATTTTGTCCTCCGACCTACCACCTCCTCAATTTCCGCATCCAGCCGCCGCCTCCCTCCTCGGATCAGCCGCCGGCCACCTCTCCCCGCCACTTGGCAAGCCGCGAGTGGCCGCGCCGCCGCCAGGCATCCCTTGTGGCCTCTCCCGCGCCGCCACATGTCCCTCTCACGCCATCCGCACGCCAGGCCCGCCCGCAGCCCATCGGCGCCCCGCCGTGGGCCTAACCGGGCCGACCCTGCCGCCGCAAGCGCCCGACCTACCCGAGCGCCCCCGCTCCCTCCTCCTGTCGCCTCTACCCGATCTCGTCATCGGCGTGACGTCGCCGGATCGCCTGAAGCCACTCCACTGCGCCGGCGAGCGCCACCGCCGCCCTGGTGAGCAGAATCGCCGCCCTGCCCCGTTTTTCTTCCTCTGGTCAACTCTCGCTAACCTCTCTCTCCCTGCGCCATGGACGCCGCTGCCAGAGCTCGGATCCGCCCCGCTGTACCTCACCGGCCCCTCCTCCGGCCGGATCCAGGCGCCCTCCTGCCAGATCCGTCCCTCCCCCACGCCCGCTGGCCCTCTCTGCGCTGCTCTGCCATTCCCATCGCCGGTCATCGCTGCCCCTGCCTTCCCTCGATCTAGTGGGATCAGGGAGGAGGACGAGGTGCTTCTTGGCCCCGTGGGCCGCGACCCACCCGAGGCCCAGCGCTCCAGCGGGCCTCCTCAACCAGCCAGCCTGCCTGTCATCCTCCCACCGAGTTGGGCCAGGCACATGGCGAGCCACTGCTGCGCCCCCTTCCACTGTTGGGCTAGACAGATGCGACCCATTTAGCATTTTTCCCTTGGGACGAATTTAGCTATTTTTTCCAGGATTTTCAATTTTGCAGAAAAGTCCCTCTAGGTCATGCATTTAATATCTCCACAACCATGCATCGGATTAAAACAACTTATACATGTAAAATGCTTAGAATTTTGTGTAGTTTCACAATATCCAACTTTCATGCATGTTTGAAATGTTTAAACCTCTGTTTGCATGTTTTTGCTTAATTGCCATGTTAAAATGCTTTAATTCATAACTAAATAACCGTATATGTAAATGGGGTAGAAAAATGCCTAGTTTAACATGGTGTACTTGTTTTGCATGTTTAATAACTATAAAATTGTGTTTAGGTCAGAACAGTGCCAAACCTAAAATATGCATATGGGGATTTACCGGAATTGTTGTTCGTTGTTTCCGGCCTCATGTAAACTTACCTAGATAGGTAGTTTTGTTGTGCTTCACCCCTTGCCATGTTAATCAATATTTAATATTGTTGGGGTACATAAACAAGACCGAACTAAATAATTGATGTGGTGTTTCGTCAATAAGCAACTCGTTGCATATTGAGCTCCACTTAATTAGTAGTATTGTTTGTGCACTTTGCCATGCCATGCCTCATTAAATCGGACATGCATCATACTTGGTTGTGCATCATGCCATGATTATGTGATGGTTGTTTACTATGTTGTTTGCTTCTTTCCGGTGTTGCTTCTTCGGGTTAGTTCCGATAACGTCGTGTTTGTGAGGATTCGTTCGACTTCGTCTGTTTGTCTTCTTCATGGACTCGTTCTTCTTCCTTGCGGGATTTCAGGCAAGATGACCATACCCTCGAAATCACTTCTATCTTTGCTTGCTAGTTGTTCGCTCTATTGCTATGCCACCGGATCCACGTGCGACTCTCCGGCCAACCTCGATCCGCGTGCCACCGGATCCAGATCTGGACGAAACCCTAGGGTTGACTTTTGCCCCGTTTCAGTAATTTTTAGCATATTTCATCATGGCATATCTCTGCATCCGTAGCTCCATTTTGGGCATGTAGCATATCAAATTGTTCATCTCGGCGAGTACTTCATTTCATTCCATTGCACTATGTTCATTTGAGCTCATCTTGATGCCCTAAATGTTGTTTCAAGAGTGCTATGCAATGTTAGTTTCAGTTTATTATCACAAATTGGACATTTGTCTTTTTTGCCATGATTAATGTGTGCCTTCTATGAACTTGAGCCCTACATGTGTTTTGCAGTATGCCATGCCATCTTTACAGGGGTGTATGCCATGTATTTTTGTGATCTCTGTAGTGACTAGCACAAGCGTGCAAAGTAGCCCTCGTAATGTTGCTGATTTCAGGGACTTAGAAATCTTCTAAGTCTTTGTCCTGTTAATATTTTTATGCCATGTATTCATGTTGCTACAGAGTGATCCATGCCTCTTTTGAGCATGTTCAGTAAGGATCATTTTGAGATATTGTTGTGCTCTATCCATCCATGTCTTTGTTTGCAATTATGGAGCACCCTAGCTTGACTCAATCGAGCTCTACTTTTGCTATAAAATGTTCCTGGCGGAATGTTTATGTGTTAAGCATTTTTGCCGAGGTTGTTGTAGTTGATCCATGCATGCTATGAAGTTGTTCTTGCCATGTTTAGCTTCTATGCCATGTCTACTTGCTGGGTGTATGCTTAGTTTGTCATGCAATGCCTTGTGGTGAGTGCATCGAGCTCGTAAACTTGCCTACGTGAATCTGTTTTGCCATGTTCCAGTTTTCTTCTAAGTCTGAATCTGTTAAGAAAGTTGCTATGTTCACATGGATGCCATTGTATTTTCTGATCCCTTTTGGCTTATGGTCAGTAAGGGACTTTTGTTGTATGCTTTGAGTAGCTTCATGCCATGCCTTGCTTTGCCATGATATGTTCCCGTAGCATGTTGTTATCATGCTCTAAACTTTGCTTCCTGATGTTAAATTCCTGACATGTTATTTCCACTAAGTCTGTAACCTGATATCTTTTGCACTTTTGCCATGCTTGTTTGAACCTGCTATTGAGTGAATTAGCCGTAGCTCAGTGTTCACCTTTTATCAAGCATCTTGAGTGGATCCCTGCCATGTATTTTGTTTCTATGTTAGAGTGCAGTAGCTTGTTGTTCTTGATGCATTTAGATGGTCTCGTGTTGTTAATCGCAGATCAGTGCCATATTTGTTTTACTTGTCATTTGCAAACCGTGCATCCGATTCCGGTGATCCTTATATCGGTTTCGACCAAAATCAACTCCTCTTTCTAGTGGCACTCTTGGTTTTCCAAGTTGAGGCGAGGTTCAATCTTTATTTTCCGAAACATGCATAGGCATCGCATATCGCATCCCGCATATCATGCCATGTCTTGCATCATTGTTGCTTGTGCATTGCACGTGGTTGATTGTGTCTCCCTTTGCTTGTGTTATTGCTTTGGGTAGAGATGGGAGACGAGTACGTGATCAAGGATCCCGTTGAGTATGTTTGCGAGGATCAAGTTAACATCAACTCGGAGGACTTTGCAGGCAAGATGACCATACCCTCGAAATCACTTATATCTTTGCTTGCTAGATGCTCGCTCTATTGCTATGCCTATGCTACGATACCTACCACTTTCTTATCATGCCTCCCATATTGCCATGTCAAACCTCTAACCCACCTTGTCCTAGCAAACCGTTGTTTGGCTATGTTACCACTTTGCTCAGCCCCTCTTATAGCGTTGCTAGTTGCAGGTGAAGATTGGAGTTTGTTCCTTGTTGGAACATGTTAATTGTTGGGATATCATTATTATATCTTGTCTATTTTAATGCACCTATATACTTGGTAAAGGGTGGAAGGCTCGGCCTTATGCCTGGTGTTTGGTTCCACTCTTGCCGCCCTAGTTTCCGTCATACCGGTGTTATGTTCCTTGATTTTGCGTTCCTTACGCGGTTGGGTTATAATGGGAACCCCTTGACAGTTTGCCTTGAATAAAACTCCTCTAGCAAGGCCCAACCTTGGTTTTACCATTTGCCACCTAAGCCTTTTTCCCTCGGGTTTCCGGAGCCCGAGGTTCATCTTTATTTTAAACCCCCGGGCCAGTGCTCCTCTGAGTGTTGGACCAAACTAGAGCACCGTGTAGGGCCGTCCCTTGGCAACTTGGGTTACGTTGGCTCCTGTACGCTTAGCTTATCTGGTGTGCCCTGAGAACGAGATATGTGCAGCTCCTATCGGGATTTGTCGGCACAGCGGGTGGTATTGCTGGTCTTGTTTTACCATTGTCGAAATGTCTTGTAACCGAGATTCCGAGTCTGATCGGGTCTTCCTTGGAGAAGGAATATCCTTCGTTGACCGTGAGAGCTTGTGATGGGCTAAGTTGGGACACCCCTACAGGGTTTGAACTTTGGAAAGCTGTGCCCGCGGTTATGGGCAGATGGGAATTTGTTAATGTCCGTTGTAGAGAACTTGACACTTAACTTTAACTAAAATGCATCAACCGCGTGTGTAGCCATGATGGTCTCTTTCCGGCGGAGTCCGGGAAGTGAACACGATTCTTGTGTTATGTTTGAACGTAAGTAGTTTCAGATCAATTCTTGATCACTTCTAGTTTCACGTCTGTGCATTGCTTCTCTTCTCGCTCTCTTTTGCGTAAGTTAGCCACCATATATGCTAGTGCTTGCTGCAGTTCGACCTCACTACCCTTTCCTACCCATAAGCTTAAATAGTCTTGATCGTGAGGGTGTGAGATTGCTGAGTCCTCGTGGCTCACAGATACTTCCAAACAGTTGCAGGTGCCGATGATACCAGTGCAGATGACGCAACTGAGCTCAAGTGGGAGCTCGATGAAGATCGTGTTCGTTGTGTTGTTTCGTTTCCAGTTGATCAGTAGTGGAGCCCAGTCGGGTCGATCGGGGATCTATGCAATTGGGGTTGTCTTTCTTTATTTGGTTCCGTAGTCGGACCTTGTTTGTATTCTGGTTGATGTAAGGCTATATTTATGTATTGTGTGAAGTGGCGATTGTAACCCAACTCTTTATCCCTTTCTTATTCAATACATGGGATGTGTAAAGATTACCCCTCTTGTGACATGCCTACCATGCGGTTATGCCTCTAAGTCGTGCTCCGACACGTGGGAGATATAGCCGCATCGTGGGTGTTACAGGCAAGGAGGCTGTGCTCCTCCTCCCCTGGCCTTCCTACTCTCCTCCACTATGTCCCATTAGGCCCATTAACATTCCCGGGGGGTTCCGGTAGCCTCCCGGTAGTCCAAAAAATCCCTGAACCTTATCGTAACCATTCCGATGACCGTATATAACCTCCCAATATATCAATCTTTACCTCTCGACCATTTTGAGACTCCTCTTCATGTCTGTGATCTCATCCGGGACTCTGAACATAATTCGGTCACCAAAACACATAACTCATAATACAAATCGTCATCGAACGTTAAGCGTGCGGACCCTATGGGTTCGACAACTATGTAGACATGACCGACACACATCTCCGGTCAATAACCAATAGCGGAACCTGGATGCTCATATTGGCTCCTACATATTCTACGAAGATCTTTATCGGCCAAACCGCATAACAATATACGTCATTCCCTTTGAGATCGGTATGTTACTTGCCCGAGATTTGATCGTCGGTATCTTCATACCTAGTTCAATATCGTTACCGGCAAGTCTCTTTACTCGTTCCGTAATACATCTTCCCGCAACAAACTCATTAGTCACATTGCTTGCAAGGCTTATAGTGATGTGCATTACCAAGAGGGCCCAGAGATACCTCTCCGGTACACGGAGTGACAAATCCTAATCTTGATCTATGCCAACTCAACAAACACCTTTGGAGACACCTATAGAGAATCTTTATAATCACCCAGTTACGTAGTGACATTTTATAGCACACAAGGTGTTCCTCCGGTACTTAGGAGTTGCATAATCTCATAGTCAGAGGAATATGTATAAGTCATGAAGAAAGCAATAGCAATGAAACTAAACGATCATTATGCTAAGCTAACGGATGGGTCTTGTCCATCACATCATTCTCTAATGATGTGATCCCATTCATCAAATGACAACACATGTCTATGCTCAGGAAACTTAACCATCTTTGATTAACGAGCTAGTCAAGTAGAGGCATACTAGGGACACTCTATTTGTCTATGTATTCACACATGAACTAAGTTTCCGGTTAATACAATTCTAGCATGAATAATAAACATTTATCATGATATAAGGAAATATAAATAACAAATTTATTATTGCATCTAGGGCATATTTCCTTCAACAGGCTGGGGCAAAATGATCTCGTGTGCGATCGGGCGAGGCATGGAAACTCAATCATTTCCGTTTGTATGTACATCCCACACGGTGAATCCCAGAAACACATTTCCGCTCGTATGTATATCACACACAGTAAATCCAAGGAATATGTTTCCGTTCGTATGTACATCCCAAACAGTCAATCTAGGGAAAACGTTCCTGTTCGTATGTACATCCCACATAGTCAATCCAGGGAAAACGTTTCCGTTTGAATGTACTTCCCACACAGTCAATCTAGGAAAACGTTTCCGTTCGAATGTACATCCCACACAGTCAATCGAGGGAAAACGTTTCTGTTCATATGTAAATCACACACGCTGTGCCTAGGTTAACCATTTGCTTTTATCAACTACATCACACACGATTTGATGAAGAAAACTGTGTGGCATTGGGCATCCGTCACAAGCGCTTTTACTGCTAGAACTGTTTGCAAAGTTCCATGACACATTTAGCAGGTTTATTAGTTTACAATTAATAATTCTAGTATTACGCAAATTCACATTTCATATCGAATAGTTGTTTGCCAATTTCATATCAGGCACATAAATATATTTTAACATCACAGTACGATAGCTACTTGAAAATAGCACAGTACAACATATAGCTAGTTCAACTTCATAAGAACAATATTAGAACAATATATTCATTTCCCTAATCGAGATCATCCAAGATCGTCTTATCCACCTCTATTTTCAGTTTAGTAAGAACCTGTTTTGCACTGGCCAACTGGGAAAGTGCCTCCTCCTTCGCCAACACCATCTTAGCAAAGTCTAATTTAAAAAATCTGAGCTCATTCTCTCCCTTCCTCTTTTTATCCCGCATCTTCAAATATTCTTCAGCATTGACAACACTTTCTCTAAGCCTACCTCTGTTCTCTTCCTCATACATGCTCGAGAGCTTCACTAGGCACATCTTCAAAGACTGTGGCCACTCTTGATCAACCCACTCCAAGTAAGAACATTTTCATTCATCCTATAATATTTAAAACTTGATCACTAACAATTATATGGGAAATGGGTTTATAGCAACATAGAAAATCACCAATGCTTATTTTGAAAAACTGAAGAAACATGTTAATTATGACATATCTTCTCAAAAATATCAATGTGAAAATGAATTAATTGCTACTGAGAAACAACCAAATTCTGAAACATCAGAAGCTATAATTAACTACAACAATGCTACAAGTTCTTACTGATGTATAATAAATAACAAATTTTATGAGGAAGGTAAATATAACTGCAACAGCATAGCCACAGCGTTTGGATGACAGCAAATTGATACTAAGAGGTGTGTACATGCACAAATTTAGTAACATAGAACTAATAGCACTAAGGCCATCCACTATGTATGCCAAAACTAGTGTAAAGACAACTGTTGCTACATCTCGCACCGGTGCCCTGCACTGGCGAGCCGATGCAGTGGAAAAAATCAGGGACCCGGACTCCGGAGCACCTAGTTGCTCCGATGCCCAGTTCCTTCGTGCCATAAAGATTTAGTATTTTACTGCTTGGCTGCTCGGATGTGTGGACCAAAGTTGGCTGCACAAACTGCAGAAGCGGTGCCAAATAATTTTCTAATGGCACCTCTAATGAGATGACAACAATTTTAGATACTAGGTACAAACTGTGACACTGTCTTAGGATGCGTTTGGTCGAAGGTGTTGTATGAATGGGTTGGGATCGTGACAGTGCGTGAATTACATCTAACAAATGATTTGTAACAATGAAAGAGGGTCTAACCTTCTCTACACATGCCAAAAACTTCTCCCACTGTCCATGGGATCAAACGCAACTAGCTTCACGCATGGAGATTGATGGTGACAATGAGCAGATAAATATTTAGCCACCCCGCTCCATTCGTTGCCATTGATGGTCCTAGGGAGCTACAAGAGGAAGAAATGACTCAAATCGACCGCCGGGTAAAAATCCTTCATTCCAAGTTATAGCCCGAGAGAGAGAAGAGGCATACCCGGGTGATGAAGGAGTCGTCGTTGGAGGAGGAACCGCTTGAGAGGTCTTTGAAGAAGACCATGGCGACCCCGACGGTAGGATGCGAGACGGCGAGAGCGAGGAAGCAAGCAAGGAAGCAGATATAGCTTAGGAAGGAAGGAAGGAGGAAACAGGGGAAATGTGACTTGTGGTCGGGGAGGAAAGGGTGTGGGGAAAGGGGGAGGGGCGGTGGTAGATAAATGTGGAGGGAAACTTTGCGCGCGGTGCCACCGGACACCATTCACTTTGAACAATTGTGTGCATCACAAATGATTCTTCTGCTTTACGCGCATGGGATGAGTTTGATAATTCAAATTTTGGTGGAAATTTCCTCGGGTACGTCACTGCATAATTTAACATTGCTTGCTAATTTGGGCACACAGAAGAGTGTACAACACACAGACCACACTTACTGAATCGAGAAATTTTACTAATTAAATAGAGCCAGTTGACCTAAACATTGCTCTAAAAAAAGACCAGCATTAAAAACAAAGCCTAAGTATACATAATTTTAACAAATCCGCTGCCGTGCCGGCCTATGCATCACCGGTGTGAGATGAGACGTCGTTGACTTGTCCTGGCAACATGCCGCGTTGGTGGACTCTGTGTCCCCCCTGCTGAAGTCGACTGCGTCCTCGTCCTTGTCCTCGGCGCCGCCCTCAAGGTAATGTGAAAATTCGGAAAATTTCAGGGGTCATTTGACTTTTAAAGACATTTAAGTGATTTTCTAGCCATTTAATGACCGCAATTCATATTTGAACTACATCTACATGCAATGGCTAACCATAACGGTTTGGAAAATCATATTTTGTGTACTTGTGTGCGAGTTAAAAAATCTTCAGATGATGTAAATAGCTGGTGTTCAAAAAAGAAATTGTAAAGATCTGGCAAGACAACTGGCCCCCACACGATTGGCATTCTATTTCACACCTCGAGGTTTGGAAGTTGAATGGCGGGGATTATTAATCAGACACGGTTCTGTATTGGAAACCATCAGCTATTATGTTCACACATAGATTCTAATGCGGGAATCGTGTGTAATGGAAACAACAGTATTCATAAATTCCAGCGACCGGCGTGTGTACTATTCCCGTTGATCTGGATTCTGGCTGCCAATAAATACTACCTTGCTCAAGTCATCCTGCCTGCATTCTCATCTACATCCTCCCCTCACTCTCTCTCTCTCTCTCTAAGCTCTGCCATGGCGTCGCCGATCTACCCAGGCGCCGACGAGGAGTTGCCGTCCCCCGAGGACGCTCAGTCGAAGAGCAGCGACGAGTAGGACCCCTACGTGCCACCGGACGAGGTTGCGCCGGACCACCCAACTTTGGATTGGTTTTGGGGCTAGTACAATCTTTGTCTATGGAAGTCACTGCCGCCGGCTAAGAAAGCCAGGCAAGTGGCATTCAGGAAGGGGATGGCAGAGGAGGAAGCCAGGTACCAGGCGACATGTGAAGCCCGTGATGCCGCCTGGGAAAAGGAGAAGGTGGAGCTTTGGGGGTGGGGGCGTCGTCGTGCGGAGGAGGTGTATGACGACGGGTACTTCGCAAGGAAGGTCAAAGGCGCTCGGCGCCTCATCGCTGCGTAGAGGTGGGATGATAAGCTCCAGCGTGCCACCGACAAGGGGCTCCAATGGGCGCCCAACGAAATGGCAAGATCGTCTGCGCTCGTCCACCAGCAAGAGGCAGATCGGTATGTCAAGCGCTGCGAGGTGGAGGAGGCGGAGTACTACCTCTGCGCTGGGAAGACGTCGCACATCAGGAGGGATTATTAGTTTTAGTATTGTTCGTTTTCAATTTTATGCATTGTACCTAGTAGTTAAGTATCATCATGTATATGTGATGATATTATATATATTCTGTGGTGAACTAATGAACAATTAATATATATATATATTATGAATTCCATTTTCTATCTGTTTTTGTATACTAATTTGAATCTAGTTGTTATCATGCACATATACATAATGGAAAGCGTATATACACATATTGAAATAGAACATATAAGAATGGAAAATAGAGTACACACATTGAAACAGAGCAATACTATGATTGTTGTGAATACATTGTTATCCACGTCGAAATGACTCAATAAAATAAAACGCGTCCATGAGACCATGACCAGCAGCCCTTGCCTACGATCGCTCTTGGCTCTGCCTGAACTCATGCAGGCGTTCTTCCAAGCGGTGGACACGCTCGCGGTACATCTGGAGCGCAATCTCGAGCTCCAAGTTGGTTATTTCATCGGAGATCACCAGCTCGAGGATGCGACGGCCATGTTCCTCTACTGCGCCCAGGTGGACACCTGGGCCAAGGAGGCGGTCGAGCCTACCGACTAGCGCATTGGCATCGAGTGGGCCGCTGACAAGGCGAATGACGTGACCCATGCGAACGGCGCGGCGGGCGTCTGGTGCAAGTACGGCGCGGCCGACCTCTAGTGCAAGTATGGCGCAGAGGGCCTCTGCCCACTCCTGGCGAGGAATGGGGGTACTGACGGGGCATGTACCCAGCTGCGACGACGTGTCGACAGTAGGCAAGTGCCGATGATCTGCTCTTGCTGTGCGGCGCGCCGCGCCTCTCGCTCTACGGCGCTCCAATGGTCTCACCGTGTGGCGAGCCACAGCTTATCGGCATGGACGCACCTAGCTTGCTCTGCAGCGCGCCATCGATCATGTTTTGCAGCGAGCTGCAGCCTGTCGGCGCTGACATGCCTATCTTGATCCGCGGCACTAAAGCTCCATGTGCCACGGGTCTGCTCAACCCTGGCGATGACGCGCATCACGGCATCGTCCATCACATTGCTAGGGAGCGCCTCGGCCTCGATGGTCTGTGGCACCTGCTCGTTTTCCTCATTGATGAGGTTGATGGCAGAGGCAACACTTTGGTGGGTTGGCATGCTTGGAAAAGGTGGATATGCTACAGGCTACGCTTGTTGCCTCTGTGCATCACGCGCCGCCTAGGTTTATGCGCAATATCGCTGGGTGTCGGGAAACCGGTGAGGAAATGGTGGGAAATGGCGACGTGTTCATAAAATGCCATCCATTAATGGAAACTTAGCATAGAAGGAACATTGAGCTAGCATAAGAAGTAGATGATAATCAGATGATCGTTTATCCTAATAAATTATGCATGTAATAGTTTACTTTGGTGTGTGGAAATTTCATGTGTGTATAAGCCACCTATGTAATTGGATGTTTGCCGCGCATTACACACATCTTGTTTATGTGGAACATTTCAGTTCTCTTGGCTCAACACAAATAGTTTATCGTAATGAACTATATGCCCTCCATTGCACACACCTTTATCTGGTTGAACCATTTCTGTTGCATTGCCTAATCGAAAACAGTTCATCCGAGTGAGCCGTATGCCGTATACCGCACACACCTTGATCCGACTGACCATTTCTTTTGTGTTGCCTAATCACAAACAGTTCATCTGAGTGAACCGCATGCTGTATATCGCACACACCTTCATCTGGCTGCCCGTTTCTTTTAGTCCTCCTCATTGCAAACAGTTCATTGAACTGAACCGTATGCCCTGCATTGCACACGCAACTAAAATCTGAACCGTGTTTGATGCATCCTCCATCGCAAATGTTTTGCAACTTTTTTGACGGTTTTTTACACCACTCTTTGCGGTTATTGCATCGCACACAGTTTCGTCAAAGGGTCTCTAATTGTAGTGTCGCGTTAGAAGCATCCTGCAGTAGTGGCCCCCTGGACCACCTCCGACCCTAATTCCAACTCTATATAATCCTATTCAGCGAGAAAAAAATCAGGGAGAAGCATTCATCGTGTTTTCTGATACGAAAACACTGCCGGCTCCTGTTCTTCATTGGGAGGGCTAATCTGGAGTCCGTTTGGGGCTCCGGAGAGGGGGATTTGTCACCATCATCATCACCAGCCTTCCTCCATCACCAATTTCATGATGCTCACCACCGTGCGTGAGTAATTCCATCGTAGGCTTGCTAGACGGTGATGGGTTGGATGAGATTTATCATATAATCGAGTTAGTTTTGTCAGGGTTTGATCCCTATTATCCACTATGTTCTGATATTGATGTTGCTATGACTTTGCTATGCTTAATGCTTGTCACTAGGGCCAGAGTGCCACGATTTCAGATCTGAACCTATTATGTTTTCATGAATCTATTTGTGTTCTTGATCCTATCTTGCAAGTTGTAGACACCTATTAAGAATTATGATCCGCATACCCCAAGGTGACAATGATTGGTATTCTTTCCGGTGATTACCGTAGTTTGAGGAGTTCATGTATTCACTAAGTGCTAATGCTTTGTTCCGGTTCTCTATCAAAAGGAGGCCTTAATATCCCTTAGTTTCCATTTGGACCCCACTGCCACGGGAGGGTAGGATAAAAGATGGCATGCAAGTTCTTTTCCATAAGCACGTATGACTATATATGGAGTACATGCCTACATTATATTGATGAATTGGAGCTAGTTCTGTTTCACCCAAGGTTATGACTGCTACATGAAGAATATCATCCAACACAAATATCATTGTCGATCCATTGCCTACGATCTTTTCACATATTGATCTTTGCTAAGTTACTTTCGTTGCTACTGCTGTTACAATCACTACAAAACTACTACTGTTACTTTTGTCACCGTTAATGTTACTTACATATTACTTTGCTACTAAATACTTTGTTGCGATATTGAATCTTTCAGGTGTGGTTGAATTGATAACTGAGCTGCTGATACGTCTCCAACGTATCTATAATTTTTGATTGTTCCATGCTATTATATTATCTGTTTTGGATGTTTAATGGGCTTTAATATGCTCTTTTATATTATTTTTGGCACTAACCTATTAACCGAAGGCCTAGTGCCAGTTTCATTTTTTGCCTATTTTAGAGTTTCGCAGAAAAGGAATACCAAACAGAATCCAAACAGAATGAAACCTTTGCGATGATCCTTCTTGGACCGAAAGCAAACAAGAAGACTTGGAGTTGAAGTCTGGAACGCCATGAGGCAGGAGGGCGCGCCCCCACCCTCGTGGGCCCCTCATAGCTCCACCGATGTACTTCTTCCGCCTATATATACTCGTATACCCTAGATCGATCGCAGAGAGCCATGAAACCACTTTTCCACTGCCACAACCTTCTGTACCCATGATATTCCATCTTGGGGCCTTTTCCGGTGATCTGCCGGAGGGGGAATCAATCACGGAGGGCTTTCTACATCAACACCGTAGCCTCTTCGATGAAGCGTGAGTAGTTTACCATAGATCCTCGGGTCAATAGTTATTAGCTACATGGCTTCTTCTCTCTCTTTGATTCTCAATACAAAGTTCTCCTCGATGTTCTTGGAGATCTATTCAATGTAATACTCTTTTTGCGGTGTGTTTGCCGAGATCCGATGAATTGTGGGTTTATGAACAAGATTATCTATGAATATTATTTGATTCTTCTCTGAATTCTTATATGCATGATTTGATATCTTTGCAAGTCTCTTCGAATTATCGGTTTAGTTCGGCCTACTAGATAGATCTTTCTTGCAATGGGAGAAGTGCTTAGCTTTGGGTTCAATCTTGCGGTGTCCTTTCCCAGTAGGGGGGCAGCAAGGCATGTATTGTATTGTTGCCATCGAGGATAAAGATGGGGTTTATATCATATTGTTTGAGTTTATCCCTCTACATCATGTCATCTTGCTTAATGCGTTACTCTATTTTTATGACCTTAATACTCTAGATGCATGCTGGATAGCGGTTGATGTGTGGAGTAATAGTAGTAGATGCAGAATCATTTCGGTCTACTTGACACGGACGTGATGCCTATATTCATGACCATTGCCTTAGATATTCTCATAACTATGCGCTTTTCTATCAATTGCTCGGCAGTAATTTGTTCACCCGCCATAATACATGCTATCTTGAGAGAAGCCACTAGTGAAACCTATGGCCTCGGGGTCTCTTTCTTATTATATTTCATCTCTTTTATTTACATCACATCTCATTTACTATTTTGCAATCTTTACTTTCCAATCTATACAAAAAAAATACCAAAAATATTTACTTTACTATCTTTATCACATCTCACTTTTGCGAGTGACTGTGAAGGGATTGACAACCCCTTTTTCGCGTTGGTTGCAAGGTTCTTGATTGTTTGTGCAGGTACTAGGTGACTTGTGCATTGTCTCCCACTGGATAGATACCTTGGTGCTCAAAACTGAGGGAAATACTTATGCTAGTTTGCTGCATCACCCTTTCCTCTTCAAAGGAAAACCAACACATGCTCAAGAGGTAGCAAGAAGGATTTTGGGCGCCGTTGCCGGGGAGATCTATGCCAAGTCAAGACATACCGAGTACCCATCATAAACTCTTCTCCCTCACATTACATTATTTGCCAGTCGCCTCTCATTTTCCGCTCCCCCACTTCTAAAATGATTTTCGAAAACCTTTGCCTTTTATTCGCCCCTTTTCCGTTCGTCTCTTTTTGCTTGCTTCTTGTGTGCTTGTGTGTTTGATTGATTGTTTGTCATGATGGCTCAAGATAATACCAAATTGTGTGACTTTTCCAATACCAACAACAATGATTGTATTAGCACTCTGATTGCTCCTACTACTGATGCTGAGTCTTGTGAAATTAATACCGCTTTGTTGAATTTTGTTATGAAAGATCCATTTTCTGGCCTTCCTAGTGAAGATGCCGCTACCCATCTAAACAACTTTGTTGATTTGTGTGTGATATGCAAAATAAGAAAGATGTGGATACTGATATTGTTAAATTGAAGCTATTTCCGTTTTTTCTTAGAGATCTGCTAAAACTTGGTTCTCTTCTTTGCCTAAAAATAGTATTGATTCATGGAATAAGTGCAAAGATGCTTTTATCTCTAAGTATTTCCCTCCCGCTAAGATATTCTCTCTTAGGAACGATATAATGATTTTAAGCAACTTGATCATGAGCATGTTGCACAAGCTTGGGAGAGGATGAAATTACTGATACGTAATTGCCCTACACATGGTTTGAATTTGTGGATGATTATACAAAAAATTTATGCCGGATTGAATTTTGCTTCTAGAAATCTTTTAGAATTGGCCGCGGGAGGCACTTTTATGGAAATCACTTTAGGAGAAGCTACTAAACTCCTAGACAATATTATGGTTAATTATTCTCAATGGCACACCGAAAGATCCACTAGTAAAAAAGTTCATGCGATTGAAGAGATTAATGTTTTGAGTGGAAAGATGGATGAACTTATGAAATTGTTTGCTAATAAAAGTGTTTCTTCTGATCCTAATGATATGCCTTTTTCCACTTTGATTGAGAATAATAGTGAATCTATGGATGTGAATTTTGTTGGTAGGAACAATTTTGGTAACAACACGTATAGAGGAAACTTTAATTCTAGTCCGTTTCCAAGTAATTCCTCTAATAATTATGGTAATTCCTACAACAACTCTTATGGAAATTTTAATAAGATGCCCTCTGATTTTGAGATTAGTGTTAAAGAATTTATGAGTTTGCAAAAGAATTTCAACGCTTTGGTTTAAGAAAAAAATGCTTAAGATTGATGAGTTGGCTAGGAACATGGATATAATTTCTCTTGATATTGATTCTTTCAAACTTAGATCTATTCCACCTAAACATGATATCAATGAGTCTCTCAAAGCCATGATAATTTCCATTGATGAGTGCAAAGAAAGAACCGCTAGGATGCGTGCTAAAAAGATTGCTTTGTGAAAGCGTGTTCTTCTAGTTTTCATGATAATAATGATGAAGATCTAAAAGTGATTGATGTGACTCCTATTAAATCTTTGTTTTCCAATATGAATCTTGATAAAGATGGGACTGGCGATGAGTCAACTTTAGTTAAAAGGCGTCCCAATGATTCGGAGTTTTTAGATCTTGATACAAAAATTAATAGAAGTGGGATTGAAGAGGTCAAAACTTTACATAGCAATGAACCCACTATTTTGGATTTTAAGGAATTGAATTATTATAATTGCTCTTTGATAGATTGTATTTCCTTGTTGTAATCCGTGTTAAATTCTCCTCATGCTTATAATCAAAATAAAGCTTTTACTAAGCATATCGTTGATGCTTTAATGCAATCCTATGAAGAAAAACTTGAACTAGAAGTTCCGATCCCTAGAAAACTTTATGATGAGTGGGAACATACTATTAAAATTAAGATTAAAGATTATGAATGCTATGCTTTGTGTGATTTGGGTGCTAGTGTTTCCACAATTCCAAAAACTTTGTGTGATGTGCTACGTTTCCGTGAAATTGATGATTGTTCTTTAAATTTGCATGTTCTTATGGGAAGGATTAATGATGTTCTTATTGTTGCAAATAGGAATTATGTGCCCATAGATTTCATTGTTCTTGATATATATTGCAATCCTACATGTCCTATTATTCTTGGTAGACCTTTCCTTAGAACGATTGGTGCAATTATTGACATGAAAGAAGGAAATATTAGATTCCAATTTCCATTAAGGAAAGGAATGTAATACTTTCCTAGGAAGAAAATTAAATTGCCTTCTGAATCTATTATGAGAGCCACTTATTGATTGCATACCAAAGATGACAAATACCTAGATCTATTCTTGTTTTTATGCCTAGCTAGGGGCGTTAAACGATAGTGCTTGTTGGGAGGCAAGCCAATTTTATTTTTGTTCTTTGCTTTTGTTCCTATTTAGTATTAAATAATTCATCTAGCCTCTGTTACTATTGTGTTTTTTTGTTTTAATTAGTGTTTGTGCCAAGTGAAGCCTTTAGGATCTTCTTGGGTGATTGTTGTTCGATCTTGCTGATAAAAACAGAAAGTATGTGCTCACGAAAACAATTTTATGTTTTAACCAGAGAGCGATAAAATAGCAATTCCAACTGCACTAGATCAATATGCAAATTATCCTGGTCATCCTAATTTTCAGAATTTTTGGAGTTATGTAAGTATTCGAAAGTTACAGATTGCTACAAACTGTTCTGTTTTTCGCATGTTGTTTGCTTATTTTGATGAATATATGGCTAGTATTGGGGGGTATGAACCATAGAGAAGTTGGAATACATTAGGTTTAACACCAATATAAATAAATAATGAGTTCATTATAGTACCTTAAAGTGGTGGTTTATTTTCTTATACTAACGGAGCTCATGAGATTTTCTGTTGAAGTTTTGTGTTGTGAAGTTTTCAAGTTTATGGGTAAAGATTTGATGGATTTTGGAACAAGGAGTGGCAAGAGCCTAAGCTTGGGTATGCCCAAGGCACCCCAAGGTAAAATTCAAGGACAAACAAAAGCCTAATCTTGGGGATGCCCCGGAAGGCATCCCCTCTTTCGTCTTCGTCTATCGATAACTTTACTTGAGGCTATATTTATATTCACCACATGATATGTGTTTTGCTTGGAGCGTCTTGTATGATTTGAGTCTTTTATTTTTAGTTTACCACAATCATCCTTGATGTACACACCTTTTGGGAGAGACACGCATGAATCGGAATTTATTAGAATACTCTATGTGCTTCACTTATATCTTTTGAGCTAGATGATTTTGCTCTAGTGCTTCACTTATATCTTTTTAGAGCACGGTGGTGGTTTTATTTTATAGAAATTATTGATCTCTCATGCTTCACTTATATTATTTTGAGAGTCTTTTAGAACAGCATGGTAATTTGCTTTGGCTATAAAATTAGTCCTAATATGATGAGCATCCAAGATGGGTATAATAAAAACTTTCATATAAAGTGCATTGAATACTATGAGATGTTTGATTCCTTATGATTGTTTTGAGATATGAAGATGGTGATATTAGAGTCATGCTAGTTGAGTAGTTGTGAATTTGAGAGATACTTGTGTTAAAGTTTGTGATTCCCGTAGCATGCACGCATGCTGAACGTTATGTGATGAACTCGGAGCATGATTTATTTTTTGATTTTCTTCCTTATGAGTGGCGGTCGGGGACGAGCGATGGTATTTTCCTACCAATCTATCCCCCTAGGAGCATGCACGTAGTACTTCGTTTCGATAACTAATAGATTTTTGCAATAAGTATGTGAGTTCTTTATGGCTAATGTTGTGTCCATGGATTATACGCACTCTCACCCTTCCACAATTGCTAGCCTCTCTAGTACCGCGCAACTTTCGCCAGTACCATAAACCCACCATTTACCTTCCTCAAAACAGCCACCATACCTACCTATTATGGCATTTCCATAGCTATTCCGAGATATATTGCCATGTAACTTTCCACCGTTCCGTTTATTATGACACGCTTCGTCATTGTCATATTGCTTTGCATGATCATGTAGTTGACATCGTATTTGTGGCAAAGCCACCATTCATAATTTTTCATACATGTCACTCTTGAATCATTGCATATCCCGGTACACCGCCAGAGGCATTCACATAGAGTCATATTTTGTGCTAAGTATCGAGTTGTAAGTAAATAAAGTGTGATGATCATCATTATTAGAGCATTGTCCCATGTGAGGAAAGGAAGATGGAGACTATGATTCCCCACAAGTCGGGATGAGACTCCGGACGAAAAAAAGAAAAAAGAAAAAAAAGAGGCCATAAAAAAGAGAAAGGCCCAAATAAAAAAAATGAGAGAAAAAGAGAGAAGGGGCACCATAGGACAGCACCAATAATAAAACATGCAACTCAAACCAATCACGATCATCAATTAAACCATAGGACAAAACAGATCTACTCAAACATCATAGGATAGCCATACATCATTGGCAAATAATATATAGCGTTGAGCACCATGTTTAAGTAGAGATTACAGCAGGTAAAAGAGGGGTTACACCGCTGCATAGAGGGGAAAAGAGTTGGTGATGACGGAGGTGAAGTTGTTGGTGTAGATCATTGTCGCGATGATGGCCCCGGCGGCGTTCCGGCGCCACCGGGCGAGAGGGGGAGATAGCCCCCTTTCTTCTTCTTCTTCTTCCTTGACCTTCTCCCTAGATGGGAGAAGGGTTTCCCCTCTGGTCCTTGGTATCCATGGCATGGGAGGGGCAAGAGCCCCTCCGAGATTAGATCTGTCTCTCTGTCTCTCTGTTTCTGTCTTCCCAGATCTGGCCTTTCACCGTTTCTTATATTCCCGGAGATCCGTAACTCCGATTGGATTGAAATTTGTACACGATTTTTATCCAGATATTAGCTTTCTTGCGGCGAAAGAAGGGCACCAAACGCCTTACGGGGTGTCCACGAGGGTCAGGGGGCGCCCCCCCTGCCCCGTGCCCCCCTCAGGCATCATCTCGCGTTGATTCCACTTCCCAAAATTCACATATATTCCAAAAAAATCTCCGTCAGTTTTTATCCCGTTTGGACTCCGTTTGATATGGATTTTCTGCGAAAAAAAAACATGCAACAAACAGGAACTGGCACTGGGCACTGGATTAATATGTTAGTCCCAAAAATAGTATAAAAATTTGCCAAAAGTATATGAAAGTTGTATAATATTGGCATGGAACAATCAAAAATTATAGATACGACGGAGACGTATCAGCATCCCCAAGCTTAATTCCTACTCATCCTTGAGTAGGTAAATGATAAAAAGATAATTTTTGATGTGGAACGCTACCTAGCATAATCTTTATCATGTAATCTAATCATGGCATGAATATTAAGACACGGGTGATTCAAAGCAATAGTCCATCATTTGACATTAAGACAATAATACTTCAAGCATACTAATAAAGCAATCATGCCTTTTCAAAATAACATGGCCAAAGAAAGTTATCCCTACAAAATCATATGGTCTGGCTATACTCCATCTTCACCACACAAAATATTCAAATCATGCACAACCCGATGACAAGTAAAGCAATTGTTTCATACTTTTGGCATTCTCAAACCTTTTCAACTTTCACGCAATACATGAGCGTGAGCCATGGACATAGCACTATGGGTGGAATAGAATATGATCGCAGAGGTTGTGTGGAGAAGACAAATAGGAGAAAGTCTCACATCAACGCGGCTAATCAACGGGCTATGGAGATGCCCATCAATTGATGTCAATGTGAGGAGTAGGGATTGCCATGCAACGCCTGCACTAAGAGCTATAAGTGTATGAAAGCTCAAACTAGAAACTAAGTGGGTGTGCATCCAACTTGCTTGCTCATGAAGACCTCGGGCATTTGAGGAAGCCCATCATCGGAATATACAATCCAAGTTCTATAATGAAAATTCGCACTAGTATGTGAAAGTGATAACTCAAGAGACTCTCTATATGAAGAACATGGTGCTACTATGAAGCACAAGTGTGGTAAAAGGATAGTAGCACTGCCCCTTCTCTCTTTTTCTCTCATTTTTTTCTTTTTTGGTGGGCTTCTTTGGCCTCTCTTTTTTTATTTGGGCTTCTTTGGCCTCTCTTTTTTAAAGTCCGGAGTCTCATCCCGACTTGTGGGGGAATCATAGTCTCCATCATCCTTTCCTCACTGGGGCAATGCTCTAATAATGATGATCATCACACTTTTGTTTACTTACAACTCAATATTACAACTCGATGTCTAGAACAAAGCTATGACTCTATATGAATGCCTCCGGCGGTGTACCAGGATGTGCAATGATCTAGCATAGCAAAGATATAAAAAATGGACAAGCCATGAAAACATCATGCTAGCTGTCTTACGATCATGCAAAGCAATATGACGATAAATGCTCAAGTCATGTATATGATGATGATGGAAGTTGCATGGCAATATATCTCGGAATGGCTATGGAAATGCCATAATAGGTAGGTATGGTGGTTGTTTTGAGGAAGATATAGGGAGGCTTATGTGTGATAGAGCGTATTGTATCACGGGGTTTGGATGCACTGGCGAAGTTTGCACCAAATCTCGAGGTGAGAAAGGGCAATGCACGATACCGAAGAGGCTAGCAATGATGGAAGGGTGAGAGTGCGTATAATCCATGGACTCAACATTAGTCATAAAGAACTCACATACTTATTGCAAAAGTCTATTAGTCATCGAAACAAAGTACTAAGCACATGCTCCTATGGGGATATATTGGTAGGAAAAGACCATCGCTCGTCCCCGACCGCCACTCATAAGGAAGACAATCAATAAATAAATCATGCTCCGACTTCATCACATAACACTTCACCATACATGCATGCTACGGGAATCACAAACTTCAGCACAAGTATTTCTACAATACACAACTACCCACTAGCATAACTCTAATATCACCATCTTTATATCGCAAAACTATTGCAAGGAATCAAACATATCATATTTAGTGATCTACAAGTTTTATGTAGGATTTTATGACTAACCATGTGAATGACCAGTTCCTGTCATCTCTCTAAATAGATATAAGTGAAGAAAGAGAGTTTAATTCTTTCTACAAAAGATATGCCCACGCTCTAGCAAATATAAGTGAAGCAAAAGAGCATTCTACAAATTGCGGTTTTCTATGTGTAGGGAAACAAGCAATCCAAACTTCAAATGATATAAGTGAAGCACATGAAGCATTTTATAAAGCCATACTCAAAAGATATAAGTGAAGTGCAATGAGCATTCTATAAATCAACCAAGGACTATCTCATACCAGCATAGTGCATAAAAGAAAAGTGAAAACTAAATGCAAAAGACGCTCCAAGATTTGCACATATCGCATGAACGAAACGAATCCGAAAACATACTGATATTTGTTGAAGAAAGATGGGATGCCTTCCAGGGCATCCCCAAGCTTACACGCTTGAGTCTCCTTGAATATTTACTTGGGGTGCCTTGGGCATCCCCAAGCTTGAGCTCTTGCCTCTCCTCCTTCTCCTCACATCGAGACCTCCTCGATCTTCGAACACTTCATCCGCACAAAACTCAACAGAAAACTCGGTAAGATCCGTTTGTATAATAAAGAAAATCACTACTCTAAGTACTGTTGCAAACCAATTCATATTTTGTTTTTTCATTGTAGCTACAGTAATATAACTTTTCCATGGCTTAATCCATTGATAGAAATCGATAGTTTCATCAAAACAAGCAAACTATGCATCAAAAACGGAATCTGTCTTAAACAAGACAGTCTGTAGTAATCTGAACATTCACAATACCTCTGGTACTCCAAATTCTGCCAAACTTAGCAAAAATAAACAATTTGTATATAAAGATATTGCAAAAAGTTTCATAACCGTTTGACGTTCCAGTAAAAAACGTAAAATCGCGCACTACAACCAAAGTTTCTGTCTTGCACCGCACAAAGCAACAAGCAATGTAAACATCCTAAAGGCAAATCTTGGCACATTATTTTTATGATACAATGGATTTGTTCAAGTGGATAAGTATTTTTGTTGTAAAGTTTCTGTAATCAAGGCTCACAAAGTTTCTATGGGCATGAACAAAGTTCAAGGCTAGCTCTCACTTTAACAATGCTCGTCTTTCTCACTTTCCCTTTTCTTTTTTAAAAAGTTTTAGGTTCCCCTCTTTATTTTTTTGTTTTTAAACTTTATAAAAGCACACAACAGAAATAAATGACTCTCTAAAACTTCCGGGTTGTCTCCCTGGCAGCGCTTTCTTTAAGTCCATTAAGCTAGGCATAAGGTGCTCAAGTAATGAATCCATCAGGATCCCAAGGTATATCAAAGCCAATTTGAATTAGCAATGATCTGGCATTTAGTAGTGAGCACAAAGCAACATATATCATGTAATGACGAAGTCTAACTCTCTTCCTATGCATCATCATGTCATAAAAGAACAATTCATGCACACAAAGTAAAGGCCAATGCATAGCATAAGAAGTCCTTGCAATTTTATCATATTGGAAACATAGAGAGGCAGAGATGTAGTTCCTCTCTCATAATAATTGCAAGTAGGAGCAGCAAGCACATGCATATTATATTTATCAAAATCATTATGTGTAGTGGTGAAATGCAACCCATCAATATAATCCTTAATAAGGGCAAACTTCTCCGATATAGTATAGTCAGGAGAATTCAAAAAGATAATAGGACTATCATGCGTGGGTGCAATAGCAACAATTTCATGTTTAACATAAGGAACTATAGCAAGTTCATCTCCATAAGCATCATTCATATTGGCATCTTGGCCACAAGCATAGCAAGCATCATCAAAAAGGGATATTTCAAAAGAATCAACGGGATCATAACAATCATCATAGCAATCATCCTTTGGTAAGCATGAAGGGAAATTAAACAATGTATGAGTTGAAGAGTTACTCTCATTAGAAGGTGGACACGGGTAGCTAATGCGCTCTTCCTCCTTTTGTTCTTCGCTCTCCTCATCATCTTTTCATCCAATGAGCTCATAATGTCATTAATTTATTCTTCCATAGACTCCTGCAAAATATTAGTCTCTTCTTAGACAGCGGAGGAGTCCTCAATATATGGTTTAATATAAGGATTAGAAGCATAATTATCATAGAAATATTTAAGTATGGCCAAATTTTCAGATTTGTAGAGAGTAGCATCACACTCTTCAATAAAAGAGGCAATTTCACAAGTACCTCTAAAGGAAACAAATTCTTCAATTTGTTGAACATCATAGTAATTATAAACACCCTTAGTATACGAAGATACGATTCCATTATCACTAAACTCACATTGGTAGGGAAGGTATTTCTTAGGGTCTTCAGAACAACAAGTAAAATCATATACTTCACAAAAATTCCAAGCATAGCATTGCAAACGATGAATTTGATTGTAGCGACCAGACCTCAAACGGTCCAATCTCTGTGCTCAGGTGTCATCCCTGGATCAGTAATGCTGACACCACACAGTACTTGAAGGATTTATAATAGAGTAGCAATCACACACTTATTACATCGAGTGTCTCAAAAGAGAACTTATTACAATAAATATGGCTTAAGGCCATCTAATAACGATAACAGCGGAAGGCTTGGAAGATAAGTGAGGCCATCAACTCGAACGGCATCACTGAGTATAGAACCACGACCTAAAAGGCACCTTACTCGTCGTCTGAAAAGTCTGCAACATGAACGTTGCAGCCGAAACGGGTCAGCACATGGAATATGCTGGCAATGTAACACATAGAGAGCAATGAAAGAGTAATGCTATACTACATGCATATTTGGCTGGTGGAAAGCTCTATGGTTACAATTTTGCATAAAGCCAATTTTTCCCTACTGCAAAGGAATAAATTTTACTTAACTATCATGGTGGTTGTTAAACATTGAGAGTGTAGACATGCTCTCAATCCCAATTAAACATCAACATTAAAACCCAACAAATTAATTAGAGTAACATGATGAGATTCACATGATAATCCAAGTACTAGATACACAAGATGTCCATAACAGGGGACACAGCTAACCATGATTAGTTTATACACTCTGCAGAGGTTTGCGCACTTTTCCCCACAAGACTCGATCTCCTCCGTTGGGATTCTCGCACTACATGGTGTTTGAGAAACGGATGACCGAGACATAGTCTTTCAAAAGTGCTAACACCTTATGATCGGGTAGACCGTTACACCTACTTTCCCCTATATCTGCTAGTCTACCACTATAAGTGTTCGCACAACTTAGTCAACTATGCTAGAGCCCATAGTAGCTTGTGGCTGCACACGGAAGTTTCTAGCATGAATAATCTCATGATCCCTTTGAGCCTGGGTGGCGGTCCAAAAGAAAACAGGCAATCGCTGGAATATCCAGGTGCCTCAATCCACCCAGATGTGTATTTAAGTTGCCACCTTAGATAAAACCATTGATTTAACAAACTCACATCTGTCATGGATTTCACTCACCCAATCCATGTCTACTAGCATAGCATGGCACAATAAGCAAACGTAGAAGTAACTCCCAAAGGTTTGATAATAACAGGTAATAGGTACTACCTCATCTACTTCCCAAACCCATAATTTAATTAGATCCTAACCATGCAATGTGTGAGGATTGATCTAATGCAATAAAAACTGGGTAGTAGGAGGTATGATCAAAGTGTTACTTGCCTTGCTGATGAACCGGGAAACCTAGCGATTCGAAGTAGCAAGCGGCGCACTCCAGGTACTCTATCGCAAACAAACAAGCATACAATAAGTACTCAACTAATGCACAGGTAAAACTCAAATAAGAGATCTGACCAGAAAGTTCAACTTAAGAATTCCGGTTGGCAAAAAGAACCAAATCGAACGAAGCAACGAAAGACAAACGGCAAAAGAAACAGGCTTCGTTTACTATTCTGGATCTAGGGCAATTTTTATAGAGGCAAAAACTTGTTTGATTTGATTAAACGGAAAGAGGGTTTCGAGACGAAACTCCAGGCGCTTGAATCGCCTGATTCCGATAAACGAGCGAAAAGTTATACTAGAACGAAAATCGGATTAGGAATCACGATCAGAAAAATCGCGGATTTAATCCGAAAAAGAAAAGCGACGAACAGATTAACGAACGAACGTTCGTTATCTAGATCTAAACGATGAATGCATTCGTTAAAACGAACGAACAAGCGAACGCTCGTTAATTAACTAAACCGAAAATAAAAACCGATCTAACGAAAAAAATGGATCTAAAAAAACCGACGGAAAAACCAAACGGTTTTTCTAAAAAAATGGCGGCAGGGCAACCTCGGCGTGCGGGTCTGCCAGCGGCGGCACGGGCGGCGGCAGAGCGGGGGGCGGTGGTGCGGGCGACGGTGGCGCTAGGGTTGGGCAGCTCGAGCGGCTAGGGTTTGGGGCGGCTCGGGCTGGGCTCCCCGGAAATAAAAACCGATCTAACGAAAAAAACAGATCTAAAAAAACCGACGGAAAAACCGAACAGTTTTTCTAAAAAACGGCGGCGGGGCAACCTCGGCGTGCGGGTCTGGCGGCGGGCGGCGGCAGCGCGGGCGGCGGGCGGTGGCGGCGCGGGCGGCGGCGGCGCTAGGGTTGGGCAGCTCGGGCGGCTAGGGTTTGGGGCGGCTTGGGCAGGGGTCCCCCGGCTTATAAAGGCCGGCCGGGCCAGGTGTCCTGGTCGGACACGGCCCGGTAGGTCGGTTCGACTTTTTTTTTAAACATTACGCTCAGAAAAAAAAACAAAAGGAATACTAAACGGACTCCAAAAATCCCAAAATAAATTTTCCCCGGCTTCTAAAATCAAGCCGCACAGGATGAGCATTTATTTGGGGCCTAAATGCAATTTTGAAAAACGTGCATTTTTCCTAAATTCAAATAAAATTGCAAATAAAACCAAAATAAATCTTATTTGATTTTATTATTAAATCCTCAATATTTCTTTGTTTTGGGAAAGTCATTTTATTCCCTCTCTCATAGTTTGATAATAGAAATAATTGAAGATAAAATAAATAAAATCAAATGATCCTATTTTCAAAATATTAAAAACTCAAATATGAAAATAACGAAATCCCCAACTCTCTCCGAGGGTCCTTAAGTCGCGTAGAATTTCTAGGATCAACCAAAATGCAATAAAATATGATATGCAATAAAATATGAACTCCTGACAATCCTTCAGGCAATTCCAACTTATAAGCTACTTCTCCCATACGCTCCAAAACCTTGTATGGGCCTACAAAACGTGGCGCTAATTTTCCCTTAACTTCAAAATGCTTAACTCCTCGAAGTGGAGATACTCGAAGATAAACTCGGTCTCTGACTTCGTAAACTGTCTCCTTGCGTTTAGAATCTGCGTAGCTCTTCTACCTGGATTGGGCTACCTTGAGCCTATTGCGAATCAATTTCACTTTCTGTTCAGACTCCTTAATCAGATCCGGTCCAAACAACTGTCGGTCTCCAATTTCATCCCATGACAATGGTGTTCTGCACCTTCTTCCGTACAAAGCTTCAAAAGGGGCCATCTTCAAACTGGATTGATAACTGTTGTTGTAAGAGAACTCTGCGTATGGCAAATTCTCGTCCCAACTAGATCCGTAATCTAGCGCACAAGCTCTCAGCATATCCTCCAAAATCTGATTGACTCTCTCGGTCTATCCATCTGTCTTCGGATGGAAAGTTGTACTAAACTCTAGCCTGGTACCCAAAGTTTCATGCAACTGATTCCAGAACTTTGAGGTAAACTGAGTTCCTCTATCTTACACAATGCTCCTTGGAACTCCATGCAGACATACGATCCTGGTCATGTATATCTTTGCCAACTTGGCACTAGTATAGGTAGTCTTCACTGGGATGAAATGAGCTACCTTTGTCAAACGATCAACTACAACCCATATCGAGTCGTAGCCTAAACGAGTTCTGGGCAATCTTGTGATAAAATCCATGCCTAACTTATCCCACTTCCATTCGGGTATCGGCAATGGTTGTAGCAATCCTGCTGGCTTCTGATGTTCTGCCTTTACTCTCTGACATACATCACAAACTGCTATGTACTCCGCAATATCCTTCTTCATTCCGGTCCACCAGAAAGTATCCTTCAAATCCAAATACATCTTGGTATTTCCTAGGTGAATCGAATATGGTGAATCATGGGCCTCTTGCAGAATCAACTTCTTGTTCTCCGGGTCATTGGGCACATAAACACGGTCTTCAAACCATAAGGTATCGTGCTCATCCTCATGAAATACTTTAGCTTTTCCTTTGCTTATTTTCTCCTTAATAGAAGCAATATCCTTGTCAGTCTTCTGGGATTCTCTGATCTTATCCATCAAAGTAGACTGAATCTCCAATGTTGCTACATAGCCTCTCGGGACTATCTCTAAACATAGCTCACGAAGATTTTCGGCTAACTCTCTTGGTAAATCTCCCGTCATTAAAGCGTTGACATGGCTTTTATGGCTCAACGCATCAGCTACTACGTTAGCCTTTCCGGGGTGATAATGCAATCTCATATCATAATCCTTGATGAGCTCCAACCATCTCCTTTGCCTGAGATTCAACTCCTTCTACGTGAAAATATACTTCAAACTCTTGTGATCCGTGTATACCTCACAATGGTTTCCAATGAGAAAGTGTCTCCAGGTTTTCAATGCATGCACTACGGCTGCTAACTCCAAATCATGCGTAGCATAATTCAACTCATGAGGCTTAAGCTGTCATGAGGCATATGAAACAACTCTTCCTTCCTGCATAAGCACTGCTCCAAGTCCTCGATGTGAAGCGTCGCAATACACCTCATAATCCTTGGTCTGATCTGGCAGAATCAACACTGGTGATGTAACCAAACATTTCTTCAACTCCTGGAAACTGGCCTCACATTCCTCAGTCCATATGAACTTGGTATCCTTCTTCAACAACTCCGTCATAGGCTTTGCAATCTTCGAGAAATTTTCAATAAACCTCCGGTAGTATCCCGCGAGTCCAAGAAAACTCCGGATCTCTCCAACTGTTGTTGGCGCTTCCCAATTTGTCACAGTGTCAACCTTGGTGGGATCTACTGTTATACCTTCTCCGGATATAATGTGTCCGAGAAATCCAACTTCCTTCAATCAAAACTCACATTTGCTAAACTTGGCATATAACTGATGTTCTTTGAGCTTACCAAGTACCAAACGCAAATGCTCCTTATGCTCCTCTTCATTTTTCGAGTATACCAGGATATCATCAATGAACACCACGACGAACTTTTCCAACAACTCCATAAACACTTTGTACATCATGTTCATAAAATAGGCAGGTGCGTTAGTCAGACCAAATGACATAACCGTATACTCGTACAGTCCATACCTGGTGGTAAAAGTTGTCTTAGGTATATCCTGTTCTCGAATCTTCAACTGATGGTATCCTGATTGCAGATCGATCTTGGAAACTACCTTAGCTCCTTGCAATCGATCAAACAGATCATTGATCATCGGTAGTGGGTACTTGTTCTTGATGGTTACTTCATTCAATCATCGATAATCAACAACCATCCTTAACGATCCATCCTTCTTTTCCACTAGTAGTACTGGCGATCCCCAAGGCGAAGAACTTGGGTGAATATAACCTTTATCCAGTAACTCCTTAATCTGCTTCTTAATCTCTTCCAAATCCTTTGTGGGCATCCTATATGGTCTCTTAGATATTGGCCCTGTGCCTGACAAAAGCTCAATCAAAAACTCAATATCTCTATCCGGTGGCATGCCTGGCAACTCCTCTGGAAATACATCTTGGAAATCCTTCACTACTGGTACTTCCTCCTGCACAACTCCTGTTAAGAAACTTACATGAGTCCTCTTTGGCACATGACGGGATACATACTTGATCATTCTTCCTTCTGGGGTGGTAAGCAAAATTGACTTACTGGCGCAATCGATGTTTCCTCCATACATCGACAGCCAATCCATACCCAGGATTACATCCAAACCTTGTGATTCCAAAATGATTAAATCCGAGGGAAACACATGCCTACCTATACTCAATGGCACTTGAAAACATCCCTTGCTAGCCATATACTCCGCTCCTGGTGAGCTTACTAACATAGGGGTTCTAAGAACTTTGGTGGGCAGGTTATACTTATCCACAAATCCCCTTGATATGTATGAATGTGATGCACCAGTATCAAAAAGAACGAGTGCAGTAAATGAATTAACCAAAAACTTACCGATTACTGCATCCGACTACTCTTCAACCTCCTACACGTTAACGTGGTTCACCTGTACCCTGTTGAAAGGGTTTGGCTTCTTCCCAGAGCTTCCATTGCCATTTCCATTCTGGGATTCAAGACATTCATTGGCATAATGTCCGGTCTTCTGGCACTTGAAACAAGTGACTTGGCTCAGGTCTCTCTTGGCTAGGGTTGATGGGTTGGTGCGGTTCTGGCCATTGCTTCCTCCATTCCCATTACCATTCTTGGTGCCATTGTGATTGTGCGAGCTACCTCCTCCATGGGTGTGCTGAAAATGTCCTCCCGGTCTAGGGGTAAAACATGGCTTTTGCTGAGCTCCTGAATTGTACTTCCCTTGTCCATACTTCCTCTTGCGGTTCTCAATCTGCTGCTGCTTCCCTTCAATCATGAGAGCATGATCTACCAACTCCTGGTAGTTATTGAAAGTTGCTACCATCAACTGCATGCTCAACTCATCATTCAGTCCTTCCAGAAACTTCTCCTGCTTAGCTGCATCCGTAGCAACGTCATCCAGGGCATAACGTGCTAACTTACTAAAGTCCTCCACATACTGGCCAACTGTCCGTCCTCCTTGGCGCAAGTTGCGAAACTCTCGCTTCTTCATGGCCACAGCTCCTGCTGAAACATGGGCAGCACAAAAAGCCTGCTGGAACTGGTCCCATGTGACAGTGCCAATAGGGAAAGTGGCGGTGAAATTCTCCCACCATGATGTTGCGGGTCCGTCAAGCTAGTGTGCGACAAACTTCACCTTTTCCGCATCTGTGCATCCTACTGTGGTCAACTCCCTTGCTGTCTTGCGGAGCCAATTATCTGCTACTATTGGCTCGGTGCTACTGGAAAACACCGGTGGATTCAGCCTAAGAAAACGGGATAAGTGATCAACAGGTGGTGGTGGTGGTGGGTTGTTGTTGTTGTTCCCCTGATTCTGATTCTGGACTAGCAACTGCATCAATGTGTTCTGCTGCTGGATCAACTGGGTGAGCTCCGATGGGAAGGTAAATCTGGGGTCACGTCTCAGAGGCATTTGAGGGTTTAGAAAAGATGACATTTAAGAATAGAGAGGGGTCTAGAGAGAAAACACTACCCATATGCACATGAGGCAAAAGCAAACAATTCACTTCATTCAATCAAACAACGGCATACAATCGATCTAACTATCGCAAAAGTGCTCGGACTACTATATTTACATGGTGGACTACTGTAACATCCCAAAATTCTAAATTTTGGAATGTTATAAACACATAGATAGATTGATTGATTGTTTGATTGATTGCGTGAATTGAGTGAAATTCGAATTCTTTTTGAAAGTTAAATGAGAGGGAATAAAAGGACTTTCCCAAACTTTCATATTGGTTTTCTGATCTTCGTGAATTCAAATTCTTTTCAACACAAAACCCCGGAGAGAAGATGACCTGACTTCTTCCATTTATTTAAATGAAAAGGGGTTTTGAAAATATTTGAATTTCATTTGAAAATATTTCCAATTCAGAAACTTTAAGCAACTCAATGATTTTCACGAGAGAAGATAAAATGACTTCTTCAAATTATGAAATATGAGTTGGGAGTTTCAAAGAATTAAATTCAAAGTTCTTTTGAATTTATTTTTCAAATTGGAATACATTAGATCATCATGCATATCTTATTTTCTTGCTTTTTGGTCGATCCTAGAAATTTCACGCAACTCAAGGACCTTCGGAGAGAGTTGGAGATTTCGTTATTTTCATATTTGAGAGTTTTCTCGAATTTGAAAAAAAAGGATCATTTGATTTATTTATTTCCTCTTCATTAATTTTTCCGTTATCAAAAATATAAGAGAGGGAATAATATGACTTTTCCAAAATATAGGAAAAATGAAGATTTAATAAATAGATCAAATTTCATTTTCCGGTGTTTGTTTGTTTTTCTTTGGATAGGGAAAAATGCGCGTTTTTGAAAATTTTATTTTAGGCCCGGAGAAAAGTTCATTTTGTTCGGCTCATTTTTAGGAGTCGGGGAAAATTTACTTTAGAATTTTTGAAGTTCGTTTAGCTCTCTTTTTGTTTTTTTTTCTGCGCGCTGAACCGTTTATAAAAAAAACAGAAAAGAGAGCCCCAGCCTGGCCAGCCGGGCCTAAGGCCCAAGCCGCCGGCCGGCCAGCCAAGGCCAAGGCCATCGCCGCACCGCGCGCGTGCCCAGGCTCCAGGAGCCGCCGCCTTTGTCTTTTGGAAGTCCTAGTAGGACTTTTGTCCTACTTACGTTTATTCCGTTTCTTTTTCTAGATCTTTCCTACTCCTATTCTTATTTCTTGTCCCCTACCCCAAGTCTCCTCACCCCTCCCCAATATAAATACTCCCACACCCCCCCTCTAAATCATCAAACCCAAAAGCCCCAAGCCTCCACCGCGCCCCTTGTGCACCGCGCCGCGCCGCACCACCACCGAGCCGCGCACCACCCCTGCGCCGCACCTTGCCGCGCCGCCGCCGCCCTGCGTCACCGCCACCGCCGCACCTTGCCACGCCACCGCCGCCCTGCGTCACCGCCGCTGCCCTGCGTCACCACCGCCGCCGCCTTGTGCACCGCCGCCGCCGCCCAACGCCGCCGTCGTCGCCTTTCGCCGGAGGTACCGCGCCGCGTCTCTTTTCTTCCCCGGTTCGATTTTTCTTCTAGAAGATCGTTCCATTTTCTCTCCGATTCGTTTTCTTTCCGGTTTTCCGCTAAACCGTTCCGGTGTTCTAGATCGGTTTTTCGTTTCGGTTTTCTTTTCCGAAACCCTAGATCGGATTCGTTTTCTTTTCCGATTTAGTTGCTTTGGACCGTTTGCCGGACCATTCGTCCTAATGAACGTGATCACCGGATTCTTCTAGGTTAACGAACGTCCGTTCGTTTAACCGTTCTTCTTTTTCTTTTCGTCGGATTTATTCCGCGATCGCGATCTCAAATCCGATCTTCGTTCTAGTTTTTCTTCTCGCTCGTTTATCAGAATCAGGTGATTCAAGCGCCTGGAGTTTCGTCTCGAAACCGCCGTTCTGTCTAATCAACTTGAACAAGTTTTTGCCCTAGTAAAATTTGACCTAGATTCAACTTGCTAGAACCGAGTTATTTTCTTCTGCCGTTTGTTTTCCGTTTCTTTGTTCGATTCGTTCTTTCTTTGCAACCGGAGTTCTTAAGTTGAACTACCTGGTTCGTTCTCTTGTTCGATTTTTTTCCTTGTGCATTAGATGAGTACTTATTGTGTGGTTACTATTGTTTGCTTACGATAGATTGACCAGAGTGTGACGAGTAGATCTATCATGAGTTTTGAGTGCGAATCATCTTCATCAACATTGCAGGCAAGTTCACACTTTGATCATACCTTTCCTACAACCCATGTTTTATTGCATTAGATCAATCCTCACACATTGCATGATTAGGATCTAATCAAACTGTGGGATGGGAAGTAGATGAGGTAGTACCTATTACCTGTATTATTATCAAACCCTTGGGAGTTACTTCTACGTTTGCGTATTATGCCATGCTATGCTAGTAGACGTGGATTGGGTGAGTGATATCCATGACAGATGTGAGTTGATAATTTTAATGGTTTATCTAAGGTGGCAACCTAACACACATCTGGGTGGATTGAGGTACCTGATGTCTATCAGGACTTGCCTGTTTTTTTTCGAACCGCCACCCAGGCTCAAAGGGATCATAAGATCTTTCATGCTAGAAACTTCCATGTGCAGCCACAAGCCATTATGGGCTCTGGCATAGTTGACTAAGTTGTGCGAACTCTTACGGGGTGGACTAGCAGATGTAGGGGTTGTAGGTGGTACGGTCTACCCCACATGTAAGGTGCTAGCGCTTCTGAAAGACTGTGTCTTGGTCATCCGTCTTCTCAAACACCATGTAGTGCGAGAAAACCAACGGAGGCGATCGAGTCTTGTGGGGAAAAGTGCGCAAACCTCTGCAGAGTAACAAACTAATCATGATTAGCCGTGTCCCCGGTTATGGACAACTTGAGTATCTAGTACTTGAATATCATTGTGAATCTCAACATGTTACTTCTAATTAATGTTGTTGGGTTCTAATTATTTTTAATTGGGATTGAGAATGCTGTCAACCATTCTCAATGTTTCACAACCACCATGATAGTTAAATAAATTTATTCCTTTGCAGTAGGGAAAAATTGGCTTTACGCAAAAACCTTATAACCATAGAGCTTTTCCACCAGCCAAATATGCATATAGTGATAGCCATTGTTCATCATTCTCTATGGTGTGAATTTGCCAGTACATTCAATGTACTGACCCATTTCGGGCTGCAACGTCTCATGTTGCAGGTTTCTTTCGACGAGTAAGTGATACATTAGGGTTACAATTTCTACACTCAACTTTGCCGTTGGTGTTGATGGGAAACCACAACCTTGTTGCTTCCGCTATATTTGGATTGAGGTAATATTATTTACGTTACTTTATACATGTGATTTACCTCTGTTATAAATCCTTCGAGTACTGTGTGTGTCAGCATACTGATCCAGGGATGACACATAAGCACAGAGACTTGATCCATTCGGGTCGGGTCGCTACAAGATGGTATCAGAGCACATGTTGACTGTAGGACGTGACCCTAGAAATTGGCAAGCCCATAGCAAAGATTTTTCCCTACAACTTTCCCTTTCAAAAAAGATCTTTTACCTCTCTTCTATTCTGAGCTTATTCAAAAAAATTCCCTTTAGTGAGACCATACCCTTTTTCCCTTTGACCACTCGAGGATTCGACTGATGAGACCACTCCAAGATGTACAAGATATTGGACAACCGAGACCATTCGGAATGAAGAGGATTTTACCATACATTATGATAATGGAAACTACAGACAAGTAGAATTTGAAGGCTCTGAAGAAATCCCCAGATTTGTATGACCGAGGAATGCTACCCTTATGGAACTTGGCAGACTATGGAAGTTGTCAATACCCGAGATCAAGGTGTATTGGAGAAAGACTGAAACAAGGAGCATGAAAACTCGAAGTTTTGTCAAAGAAAACCCTAAGGCAGGAGATATCTACTGGCAAGATAGCTCATGGCAATGACAAGGGCAGAAACACGGTTATCCGTGATGTCATCGCCACTGATGCTATTGTCACCGTGCTGAGTTAAGGATGCATTACATCAGAATGGATTTGATGGAAGAAGGCTGATGGAGCACCTATTAGTAAGATGAAGTTTTAACCTTAGCCGGTGTATCACCAGGATCTGGAGTAGTACATAAAGAAGTTTAAGGTGCAGCTCCATGAAGCCGTATTTAGACAAGGAAGCATTTCGTGAAGAACTTAAGACCAGAAGTTGAAAGCAGCCAAGCTGGAGGAGCTACAACCTCGAGATACCGGAGATTTGTCAAGAACTGAAGGACAGTAGGACCATGGTTCATGTGAAGGATGTTGAAACCAGAAGTTTGAAATGCAACTCTGGAATATTCAAGGATGTCACGAGAGACTTCGCGTCAACAAAGTTGATCTGGCAAAAGAACTTGAGAAGGACAAGCATGATTGGAAGAAGCCATTGGAGGCATGAACAAGACTTGAAGAGTTTGGCGACGTTGACCTTTAGAAGACCAAACCCCTGTTATATACCTACTTTAGATGCGATGATTGTGAGCTGTCATTGTTTGATGTTTTCCCGACAGCCACAAATAAAATCTGTCTTTTCAAAAATGTTGTTTGCATTGTGTGTATCCCTCTTGATCTCTCTTATCTCACCCCAAACCCATGGACCCAATAGATGATGAATGGAGATGAGCTTGTATTTTCTGGACCGATGAGTCAATTGGAGACAGACCGATGGATTCAGAACATGGAGGATCATATGGAGAACAACCCTATGGTCGGAAAGGATATGGCCTAGTATGCTCTTCAATGCTTTGAAAGAGGTGCTGCTACTTGGTGGAGGATGTACCAAACCATCAATGGATGGCAAGGAGTAATCACTTGGAAAGAATTTAAGTTGACTTTGCCAAAGTCTCGGTTTGTGTCCCAGAAGTTGAAGCCCTATGGAAAGGATATGAAGAAACATTGTGCATGCAAGATTTGTGGAGAAATCGGACACACCCATAAAGAACACAAGGATGAATGCCCTAATTGTGAAGAAAGTCACCCAGTAGAAGAATGCCCAACTAGGCAGATCACTTGTTTCTTGTGTGAAGGGACTACCCACTATCCTACTCAGTGTCACATTTACCCCATGGTATGAAGGACCGTACAACATAATAAAGAAGTAATGAAAGGAGCCCTTATGGGAATTTTAGAAGAAACCGTGATGAAGGAAGATGTGGAGGACACCCCCAAAGAAGAGCCAATTAAACCCTGCACCAAGTCTTGCTATTCATGTGGAGAAGAAGGACACATCTGCCAAAATTGTTTGAATGGGGATCTAGTAGAATTCCCGATAGAGGAAGTAGAATATGACCCACAGGAGATAGAAGCCCTGATTGGTATGGAAAAGTCCAGAAAGAGAAGTAGATTGGATTCCAGGAAGGATCTGAGTCATGTCACCTGTTATAAGTGCAAGGAGTCAGGGCACTACCTCAGCAATTGCCCAAAAAGGAAGCCAAGGACCCAAGTAGGCTACGTAATCACAAGGAAACCTCGAATCCTCCCAGAAGTAATATGTTTCCGTTGTAATGAAGCAAGGCACTTTGCCAGAGATTATCCGAAGGAGAAGGAGACTTGTGAAAAATAGTTGAGTTTGCAACAAAAGAAGTGGAGTAGTAGTAGTGTGAACATTTTCCTTTAAATTGAGTTGTTGAGTTGAGACATGTAATGGAAAAACAGGAGATTGTAATGATTTGAGAATCAATAAAGTTAGCAGTGTTGGTACTGATTTGGATTTTATGAGTTGTTACCCTATGAAGAAGAATTTTTGACCATTTGAGGATAAGAGAAATATGGTCTATGGAAGATTTGTGCATTTTAAGGGTGGTAGTACCCTGTAAGAACCTTTGACCCCCAGAAAGGATAAAGATACTCCACTGCGTGGATTTTGGACAAAATGAATACGAGTTTTGTCTCGATATGTGTGATGCCCCAAGAGTATGTGGGATGAAGTTGGAGACCGACAGTTATTTGGACCAAATGTGATCAAGGAGTCAGAAGAGAATGTTAAGTTGATTCGAGATAGGATGAAGGTAGCTCAGTCCAGGCAGAAGAGTTATGTAGACTCACAAACTCAAGGAGGTAGTCTATGAAATTGGAGACAGAGCATGTCTTCATGTGTTCCCTCTGCGAGGAGTTAAACAGATTGGAGTTAAGGGACAGTTAGCCCCGAGATTTGCAGGACCATACCGAGTTTTGGAGCGTATGGAGAAGTGGCCAACAAGTTGGAGTCACCCGAAGGACTGTCAGGAGTTCAAGATGTGTTTCACGTTTCCCAGTTGAAGAAGTGCCATGCAGAGATGGCCAATATTCCCCTGTAAGGACGCTTGACCCTGGAAAGGATAATGATGTGGAATATGGACTCCATAAGTATAAGTTTTGTCTCGGTATGAGGGATACCCCGAGGATGAAGAAATAAATTACTATTGGATATAAAGGAGGTATGATGTCGGAAATATGGATCAATGGAAACTCCATGATGAGTCAGAGTAATCATGTCCTAATATTGGTGCCAATAGAAGGAAGGAAGATGATACAATTGGATGGATTTAAGAATACTAGGAAGTTGGAAGTTGGAATAATGATCCGTTACTCGATGATAAGTTCAAGGACTACAAGTGATGAGATGGGCCATAACCCACAGGCCCAGGACCTGCCAAGAAGCAAGCACATTCTTGCTGAAGGAAAAACCCTGGAAGAGGATATACCTTTGCCGATAGATGATCTTATAGGAGTTACGCAAAAACCTGAGGGTTGGGAAGGAACGATAGATGTTTGTTTGGCTTGCAGAATCCATGGAATTATCCGAACTTAGTTCGTCGACAAGAGAAATTCTGCAATGCTTGTGAGGATGACCGAGTGTTAGAATGCGAGATTCGCTAAACTGTATACATGGTAATGATTTGGGTGCGGGATGGATTGATCACCATACCGACTTACTCTTATTATTCGCCTTGCTATATGGGATGGTAAATCTGAGTGACTTGCCTATAGTAGAGAGACGACGATATTAAACCTTGTTAAACCTTAGAATGGTATAAGAATTTTCCCTTGTACACGGCAGCTTTTTTCCAATCGTAGGTTATACGGTGAGGATCAACCCAGACCCATTTCCTGCAGGAGAAGCCATAAATTGTTAACCACCATGAGATATCGATAGTTGTTTAGTAATGGCGCCAGACCCATCAGCTAAGAAGACCCAATCTCGAAATAACCTGACCAAGAGGAAAGGACAAAAGACTTGTGGTAAGGTTATGCCACTACCGGAAGAGCCCGGATAAGGAATTATCCTGAAGATCTAAGAAGACCGACGCTGTCAAGAATATGGATGAAGTATATGAGTTTTGATGGAACCGTAACCATGCTTCTAAGGGTGGTAGCACCCCAGACCCCGTCTGATGATCGATGGATTTTGAGGAGACCCCCAAACCCTAACCTATTCTTGCTAGCCTCTCCGAATCTCGAGGACGAGATTCCTTTTAAGGGTGGTAGGTTTGTAACATCCCAAAATTCTAAATTTTGGAATGTTATAAACACATAGATAGATTGATTGATTGTTTGATTGATTGCGTGAATTGAGTGAAATTCGAATTCTTTTTGAAAGTTAAATAAGAGGGAATAAAAGGACTTTCTCAAACTTTCATATTGGTTTTTTGATCTTCGTGAATTCAAATTCCTTTCAACACAAAACCCCGGAGAGAAGATGACCTGACTTCTTCCATTTATTTGACAAGGGGTGTTGAAAATATTTGAATTTCATTTGAAAATATTTCCAATTCAGAAACTTTAAGCAACTCAATGATTTTCACGAGAGAAGATAAAATGACTTCTTCAAATTATGAAATATGAGTTGGGAGTTTCAAAGAATTAAATTCAAAGTTCTTTTGAATTTATTTTTCAAATTGGAATACATTAGATCATCATGCATATCTTATTTTCTTGATTTTTGGTCGATCCTAGAAATTTCACGCAACTCAAGGATCTTCGGAGAGAGTTGGAGATTTCGTTATTTTCATATTTGAGAGTTTTCTCGAATTTGAAAAAAAAAGGATCATTTGATTTATTTATTTCCTCTTCATTAATTTTTCCGTTATCAAAAATATAAGAGAGGGAATAATATGACTTTTCCAAAATAGAGGAAAAATGAAGATTTAATAAATAGATCAAATTTCGTTTTCTGGTGTTTGTTTGTTTTTCTTTGGATAGGGAAAAATGCGCGTTTTTGAAAATTTTATTTTAGGCCCGGAGAAAAGTTCATTTTGTTCGGCTCATTTTTAGGAGTCGGGGAAAATTTACTTTAGAATTTTTGAAGTTCGTTTAGCTCTCTTTTTGTTTTTTTTTCTGCGCGCTGAACCGTTTATAAAAAAACAGAAAAGAGAGCCCCAGCCTGGCCAGACGGGCCTAAGGCCCAAGCCGCCGGCCGGCCAGCCAAGGCCAAGGCCATCGCCGCACCGCGCGCGTGCCCAGGCTCCAGGAGCCGCCGCCTTTGTCTTTTGGAAGTCCTAGTAGGACTTTTGTCCTACTGCCGTTTATTCCGTTTCTTTTTCTAGATCTTTCCTACTCCTATTCTTATTTCTTGTCCCCTACCCCAAGTCTCCTCACCCCTCCCCAATATAAATACTCCCACACCCCCCCTCTAAATCATCAAACCCAAAAGCCCCAAGCCTCCACCGCGCCCCTTGTGCACCGCGCCGCGCCGCACCACCACCTCACCACCACCGAGCCGCGCCCCACCCCGCACTTCTCACCCTGCGCCGCACCTTGCCGCGCCGCCGCCGCCCTGCGTCACCGCCGCTGCCCTGCGTCACCGCCGCCGCCGCCTTGTGCACCGCCGCCGCCGCCCAACGCCGCCGTCGCTGCCGTTCGCCGGAGGTACCGCGCCGCGTCTCTTTTCTTCCCCGGTTCGATTTTTCTTCTAGAAGATCGTTCCGTTTTCTCTCCGATTCGTTTTCTTTCCGGTTTTCCGCTAAACCGTTCCGGTGTTCTAGATCGGTTTTTCGTTTCGGTTTTCTTTTCCGAAACCCTAGATCGGATTCGTTTTCTTTTCCGATTTAGTTGCTTTGGACTGTTCGCCGGACCGTTCGTCCTAACGAACGTGATCACGGATTCTTCTAGGTTAATGAACGTCCGTTCGTTTAACCGTTCTTCTTTTTCTTTTCGTCCGATTTATTCCGCGATCGTGATCTCAGATCCGATCTTCGTTCTAGTTTTTCTTCTCGCTCGTTTATCGGAATCAGGTGATTCAAGCGCCTGGAGTTTCGTCTCGAAACCGCCGTTCCGTCTAATCAACTTGAACAAGTTTTTGCCCCAGTAAAATTTGACCTAGATTCAACTTGCTAGAACTGAGTTGTTTTCTTCCACCGTTTGTTTTCCGTTTCTTTGTTCGGTTCGTTCTTTCTTTGCAACCGGAGTTCTTAAGTTGAACTACCTGGTTCGTTCTCTTGTTCGATTTTTTCCCTGTGCATTAGATGAGTACTTATTGTGTGGTTACTATTGTTTGCTTACGATAGATTGACCGGAGTGTGACGAGTAGATCTATCATGAGTTTTCAGTGCGAATCATCTTCATCAACATTGCAGGCAAGTTCACACTTTGATCATACCTTTCCTACAACCCATGTTTTATTGCATTAGATCAATCCTCACACATTGCATGATTAGGATATAATTAAATTGTGGGATGGGAAGTAGATGAGTTAGTACCTATTACCTGTATTATTATCAAACCCTTGGGAGTTACTTCTACGTTTGCGTATTATGCCATGCTATGCTAGTAGACGTGGATTGGGTGAGTGATATCCATGACAGATGTGAGTTGATAATTTTAATGGTTTATCTAAGGTGGCAACCTAACACACATCTGGGTGGATTGAGGCACCTGATGTCTATCAGGACTTGCCTGTTTTTTTTCGGACCGCCACCCAGGCTCAAAGGGATCATAAGATCTTTCATGCTAGAAACTTCCGTGTGCAGCCACAAGCCCTTATGGGCTCTGGCATAGTTGACTAAGTTGTGCGAACTCTTACGGGGTGGACTAGCAGATGTAGGGGTTGTAGGCGGTACGGTCTACCCCACATGTAAGGTGCTAGCGCTTCTGAAAGACTGTGTCTCGCTCATCCGTCTTCTCAAACACCATGTAGTGCGAGAAAACCAACGGAGGCGATCGAGTCTTGTGGGGAAAAGTGCGCAAACCTCTGCAGAGTAACAAACTAATCATGATTAGCCGTGTCCCCGGTTATGGACAACTTGAGTATCTAGTACTTGAATATCATTGTGAATCTCAACATGTTACTTCTAATTAATGTTGTTGGGTTTTAATTATTTTTAATTGGGATTGAGAATGCTGTCAACCATTCTCAATGTTTCACAACCACCATGATAGTTAAATAAATGTATTCCTTTGCAGTAGGGAAAAAATGGCTTTACGCAAAAACCTTATAACCATAGAGCTTTTCCACCAGCCAAATATGCATATAGTGATAGCCATTGTTCATCATTCTCTATGGTGTGAATTTGCCAGTACATTCAATGTACTGACCCGTTTCGGGCTGCAATGTCTCATGTTGCAGGTTTCTTTCGACAAGTGATACGTTAGGGTTATGATTTCTACACTCAACTTTGCCGTTGGTGTTGATGGGAAACCACAACCTTGTTGGTTCCGCTATATTTGGATTGAGGTAATAGTATTTACGTTACTTTATACATGTGATTTACCTCTGTTATAAATCCTTCGAGTACTGTGTGTGTCAGCATACTGATCCAGGGATGACACATAAGCACAGAGACTTGATCCATTCGGGTCAGGTCGCTACAACTACTACTACTACTGTTGGGGTGGTCTACTAGAAATATTCTTCGGTTGCAGACTCCATGATATCTGCTCCAGCTTCATCAACATATTCATCATCTGGATCCGAGTCGGTGTCTTCGATGATGATGTAGTCTTCCGGGCGAATCTCCTTGGCTTCTTCGTCTTCTTCTACTGGTGTACCCATAAATATTGCAATCTTCTTGATTAGATCGTCATTCTTCTCCACTAATACTTTGATTTCCTCTTCATAATCTTCACGTGTAGCCTTGAGTTCTTCCTCCAGTTCCTTGATTCTTGTCCTCACCTTCTTCAGATCTATCATGTCGGCACACATCTGGTTCTCCTGACGTCGAATGTGCTGGTTTAACACCTGGATAAAAGCTGCAATTGATCTATCCTTCCTGGTGCTGATCATCTCCCAGTGCTCATCTCGGCGCCCACAAATCTGGTAGATAGTATCCTTGAGATCATTGCGGTAAACTTATCCAATGCGTCCCATGACGATGTGAGTTGCCATGCTCTTTCCTAGACTCCAGGTTGGTGCATCAAAAGAAAACTCTATGGGTTCAGTGACTGGCATGAACGTCCTTCCTGGAACTTGAAATTTAATCATCCAGCGCTCTTCTTCAGGTAAAGTGGCATTGTAGGTCCCGATGAAGCTTGGTACTCATATGTTCAGGTATCTAGTGACTTCCTTCAAGTGACGTCCAAAGGGTGTATCTTCATCCGGTTGCGTGAACTTGTTCCTTGCATCCGCCATCCTAAAAGAGTAGAACAGATGAGAAGTCAGAATGAGAAGAGAGTGAGTAGTGATCTAGGGCTTTAACTTACTGGTCATGTCCTACAGTCAGCGTGTGCTCTGATACCATCTTGTAGCGACCAGATCTCAAACGGTCCAATCTCTGTGCTCAGGTGTCATCCCTGGATCAGTAATGCTGACACCACACAGTACTTGAAGGATTTATAACAGAGTAGCAATCACACACTTATTACATCGAGTGTCTCAAAAGAGAACTTATTACAATAAATATGGCTTAAGGCCATCTAATAACGATAACAGCGGAAGGCTTGGGAGATAAGTGAGTCCATAAACTCCAACGGCATCACTGAGTATAGAACCACGACCTAAAAGGCACCTTACTCGTCGTCTGAAAATTCTGCAACATGAACGTTGCAGCCGAAACGGGTCATCACATGGAATATGCTGGCAATGTAACACATAGAGAGCAATGAAAGAGTAATGCTATACTACATGCATATTTGGCTGGTGGAAAGCTCTATGGTTACAATTTTGCGTAAAGCCAATTTTTCCCTACTGCAAAGGAATAAATTTTACTTAACTATCATTGTGGTTGTTAAACATTGAGAGTGTAGACACGCTCTCAATCCCAATTAAACATCAACATTAAAACCCAACAAATTAATTAGAGTAACATGATGAGATTCACATGATAATCCAAGTACTAGATACTCAAGATGTCCATAACCGGGGACACGGCTAACCATGATTAGTTTATACACTCTGCAGAGGTTTGCACACTTTTCCCCACAAGACTCGATCTCCTCCGTTGGGATTCTCGCACTACATGGTGTTTAAGAAACGGATGGCCGAGACATAGTCTTTCAGAAGCGCTAACACCTTATGATCGGGTAGACCGTTACACCTACTTTCCCCTAGATCTGCTAGTCTACCACTGTAAGTGTTCGCACAACTTAGTCAACTATGCTAGAGCCCATAGAAGCTTGTGGCTGCACACGGAAGTTTCTAGCATGAATAATCTCATGATCCCTTTGAGCCTGGGTGGCGGTCCAAAAGAAAATAGGCAATCGCTGGAATACCCAGGTGCCTCAATCCACCCAGATGTGTATTTAAGTTGCCACCTTAGATAAAACCATTGATTTAACAAACTCACATCTGTCATGGATTTCACTCACTCAATCCACGTCTACTAGCATAGCATGGCACAATAAGCAAACGTAGAAGTAACTCCCAAAGGTTTGATAATAACAGGTAATAGGTACTACCTCATCTACTTCCCAAACCCATAATTTAATTAGATCCTAATCATGCAATGTGTGAGGATTGATCTAATGCAATAAAAACTGGGTAGCAGGAGGTATGATCAAAGTGTTACTTGCCTTGCTGAACCGGGAAACCTAGCGATTCGAAGTAGCAAGCGGCGCACTCCAGGTACTCTATCGCAAACAAACAAGCATACAATAAGTACTCAACTAATGCATAGGTAAAACTCAAATAAGAGATCTGACCAGAAAGTTCAACTTAAGAACTCCGGTTGGCAAAAAGAACCAAATCAAACGAAGCAACGAAAGACAAATGGCAAAAGAAACAGGCTTCGTTTACTATTCTGGATCTAGGGAAATTTTTACAGAGGCAAAAACTTGTTCGAGTTGGTTAAACGGAAAGAGGGTTTCGAGACGAAACTTCAGGCGCTTGAATCGCCTGATTCCGATAAACGAGCGGAAAGTTATACTAGAACGAAAATCGGATCAGGAATCACGATCAGAAAAATCGCGGATTTAATCCGAGAAAAGAAAAGCGACAAACAGATTAATGAACGAACGTTCGTTATCTGGATCTAAACAATGAACGCGTTCGTTAAAACGAACGAACAAGCGAATGCTCGCTAATTAACTGAACCGGAAATAAAAACTGATCTAACAAAAAATGGATCTAAAAAAACCGATGGAGAAACCGAACGGTTTTTCTAAAAAACGGCAGCGGGGCAACCTCGGCGTGCGGGTCCAGCGGCGGCGCGAGCGGCGGCGGCGCTAGGGTTTGGCCGCTCGGGCGGCTAGGGTTTGGGGCGGCTTGGGCTGGGCTCCCCCGGCTTATAAAGGCCGGCCGGGCCAGGTGTCTTGGTCGGACACGGCCCGGTAGGTCGGTTCGACTTTTTTTTTAAACATTACGCTCAGAAAAAAAAACAAAAGGAATACTAAACGGACTCCAAAAATCCCAAAATAAATTTTCCTTGGCTTCTAAAATCAAGCCGCATTGGATGAGCATTTATTTGGGGCCTAAATGCAATTTTGAAAAACGCGCATTTTTCCTAAATTCAAATAAAATAGCAAATAAAACCAAAATAAATCATATTTGATTTTATTATTAAATCCTCAATATTTCTTTGTTTTGGGAAAGTCATTTTATTCCCTCTCTCATAGTTTGATGATAGAAATAATTGAAGATAAAATAAATAAAATAAAATGATCCTATTTTCAAATTTTGAGAAAACTCAAATATGAAAATAACGAAATCCCCAACTCTCTCCGAGGGTCCTTGAGTCGCGTAGAATTTCTAGGATCAACCAAAATACAATAAAATATGATATGCAATGATGATCTAGTGTATAATATTCGAAATTGGAAATTTGGGATGTTACATTAATCCAGTAAAAGTTTCCTTTTTTCAAATATGCGGTGTCGCACATAACAAGCATGCTCATCTAAAGATTTGCCCTCAACTAAGCTAGTTGGGGTTTCAGCACGAGGACATAGGGATCGAAGATGATCCAAGTAAAAAGCTTCAGGAGTGTGATTGATTTTGAGTGGTTCTTTAATCATTGGTGTAGTAGGTACAACTAATTTTTGGTATTTTGCGTTTCCTACCTGTCGTGGATTTGTCACGGCAGATGTCCTAGTGTGAGGACTTAGTCGTGAGCCCAACACATCTATGTGGTAGCTTGAGAGGGGTTGGTCGGAATCGAGAGACGCGTGGTGGATCAACATACAAGACAAGGATTAAGACATCTTCGGGCCCTGGGAAACATCATCCGGTAACAACCCTACATGCTGTTTGTGGCTAGATCTCATTATGCTCATGAGGGAGACGCCGCATAAGCCAGCTCCCCTTTGTTATGTCTAGCCCTAGAGATTATTGCTTGTCCCTCTTGGGGTGCCCTGCCCCTCCTTATATATGTTGAAGGGGCGGTTTACATGACTAGTCCTAGTAGGATTAGGATTACTCTATTACAAGTGGAGTCCTAGTCTTGCTTCCTTTGTAAGGGAATATTCTTTATGCTTTCCTTTAAAGCCGGCCCACCATCACATGAACCGGCCTACTTGCCCTTGGGCCTTGTCGTCCATCTGACCAGCCCGCCGGGTCTCCGATGAATCGTAAACCACTAGGTCCAAGCGGGTCGCCAGTGAGTCGCCAAGCTCTAGCCGGGTCATACATCCGGCGGTTTATACCATGGGGTATATCCCCGACATTAGCCCCCAGTTTAATTTGGATTTATCCATGTTAAACTGATCTTGCAACATAAACACAAGAACAAATTTGACATGTTGTGCTCCGGGTTAAATATTCTTGTAAGCTGGCACCTGATCCTCCTTAAGTCCTGGACATTTTCTCCTGGAAAATCCGGGTCAATAGGCCAGCTTCATAATCCATTTGCTGACATTGGCTCTTTTAAGGAAATATTATAAGAAATAATCAATTTGAGTCGGCCTTCAATGCTCTGACTTGACAAAAATATTGGTCTTGAAATATTCGACTGATATTCAGCTGACTTAAAGATGTAGATCTTGCCGATTTATGATTGCCAAAATAGTCGGGTTATAAACAAATGATGCCGGGTCATGTAATTGTTGCTGATGCCGGGTTAATCTTATGATGACACCGGGTCATAAACTTTGTAGATTTCTTCGATAATAATATAATACCTGATTTGCTCAAAACTGAGAATTTGAAGTTATTCCTCCCTTATATGAATATCACTTGTAGCCCCCAAGTGTCGGGTTGTCATGCTTGCAGCAACCTGGGACCTGTAATTGCCTTATGCTCATAAAAATTTCAACCAGTGTATCCCCCAAGGGCCGGGTCATTGTGCAATAATGAGGAGGGACTTTGTAAATATGATCATGTAAACTTGAGCAGCAACGTGTAGCCCCCAAGGGCCGGCTCAGTAAGATATTATTGAGCTAGGACTTTGTATATGATTCATTGATAATAACATCATATGATGTAATCTCCACCATGGGGCTTGAACCCGCGTCCCCAAGGTTAAGAGCTTTGTACTCTACCAACTGAGTAGTGGATCTTTCAATATAATGGATTAAGGCTTGTGTACCTTGAATTTTCGACAGGAGCAATTGGTAGCCCCCAAGGGCCAGCTCATTACAATGGGATGAGTCGGGTCTTCAATAAGTTGATCAAAAAATGACTTTACATTAGCCCCCAAGTGCCATGGTGCATGCTGGCAGTGACATGGGACTTGCATATTTGATGTAATCTCAGTTTGAATAATGTAGCCCCCAAGTGCCGGGTCGTAAGCCTGCAACGACTCGGGACTATTCCCTCCATTGTAAAAATAAATCATGTCCATTAATAAAATAATAACCATTATGCTGAAGCGACTTTGAAGACCTCCATCATAATATTGGCTATTGATAACCATAATAAAAATCTAGCCATGTTGGCTATTACAGATTTGAATAATATAATCCGGTTTGGAAAACCAGTTCTTGTGATATTGAATCGTACTGCCGGTTTAGGATACCTATGCAGTAAGGGTGATAACCCAATCTTTAGAAGCCAAAACCTCCAAATGTTTATGATTGTCATATATGGTGACTTTATCATCCAAAGTCAAGTTGGGTTAATCGAAACCACATATATGCTTCAGATATGAACAAAAAGGTCTCAAGGCAAAACCAAAGATTGTTTTCAAAAAACTTAAGCCAAACAGAGAAAAAATGAGGCTTCTGATTCGAACACGATCAGTAAACCGGACCAAAAGGGGTTAAGCTAGGACTCGAATACGATCATGAAGCCCCCTAATGGTTTTGGCGTTGCGCCGATCAAAAGGGTACCGACAGCTATGTTCTCTTTGGTTCGAATACGACCTATGTTTGAACAGGAAGCCCCCAAAGGACCTTGAGAGTTTTTTAACGACTCTGATTTGAATACGATCAAAGTCAGACCCAAAAGGGGTTAAGCAATGATTCGAATACGATCAAGAAGCCCCCTAATGGGTTTGGCATTGCATCGATCAAGAGGGTACCGACAGCTATGTTCTCTTTGGTTCGAATACGACCTATGTTTGAACAAGAAGCCCCCAAATGACCTTGAGACTTTTTTAATGACTCTGATTCGAATACGATCAAAGTTGGACACAAAAGGGGTTAAGCTAGATTCAAATACAATCAACCCCCAATGGTCTTTTGAAGCAGGGTACCTATGTTTGAGTTGTTCCTTGCAGCAGACTCTCTTTGGCCCCTTTAATTTTTCCTGAGAACTCGAGCTTTGCGAGAGATAAATTCTTCTTAAACCAGAATTTTTCCGGACGACCTTTAAACTGGCAACATTTATTGAGCTATGTCCATGTAGCCCTCGAGTCTTTAAGAACACTCAACGAGATGACCTTAGATTCTCCACAGTTGACCGTGATATATACCGGTTTGAGTCCTGCATGGGAGAACTTGCAAGCCATAGTAGTTGCTCTTTTAAAGAAAGCAATATTTAATATAAAAATATACTGGTTGGATTTCACCTGATACGTTAAGCCAGTAATTGTCCACCGCGGAGTTGCTTATCGCCTTGGTGAAGCTGAAATCAATCATGGCCGAGTCGGCCACAGGAGCAGGTAGATGAGTCAGCCGCGGCGTTGTAAGCCAGCACGAGGGAGAGTCGGCCGCAGCGTTGTAAGCCGGCATGGTGGGAGAGTCGGCCGTGTCGTTGTAAGACGGTGCGGTCGCGAGAAACGGCCACGGCGTTTGTAAGCCGGTGCGGGAGTCCGTTGAGTAACAACGACCACCTGTGTTGAATGATGTCAGCGCGCCTCCATCTCCGCGGTATAATGCCACTTTTGTAATGAATAATTCTCCCACATAAAAAATATAGCAGGGCGAAGTAGTTTTGCTTGGATAAATTAATATGTGATACGTCTCCAACGTATCTATAATTTTTGATTGTTCCATGCTATATTATATCCTGTTTTGGACATTATTGGGCTTTATTATACACTTTTATATTATTTTTGGGACTAACCTATTAACCTGAGGCCCAGCCCAGAATTGCTGTATTTTTCCTATTTCATAGTTTCGTAGAAAATGAATATCAAACGGAGTCCAAACGGAATGAAACCTTCGAGAACGTGATTTTCGGAATGAACATGATCCAGAGGACTTGGACCCTACGTCAAGCAATCAACCAGGAAGGCACAAGGTAGGGGGCGCGCCTACCCCCCTAGGCACGCCCTCCACCGTCGTGGGGCCCACGTTTCTCCACCGATGTACTCCTTCCTCCTATATATACCTACGTACCCCCAAACTACCAGATACGGAGCCAAAACACTAATTCCACCGCCGTAACTTTTTGTATCCATGAGATCCCATCTTGGGGCCTTTTCCGGAGCTCCGCCGGAGGGGGTATCGATCACGGAGGGCTTATACATAAACACCATAGCCTCTCCAATGAAGTGTGAGTAGTTTACTTCAGACCTACGGGTCCATAGTTATTAGCTAGATGGCTTCTTCTCTCTTTTTGGATCTCAATACAAAGTTCTCCCCCTTTCTTGTGGAGATCTATTCGATGTAATATTCTTTTGCGGTGTGTTTGTTGAGAACGATGAATTGTGGGTTTACGATCAAGTTCATCTATGAACAATATTTGAATCTTCTCTGAATTCTTTCATGTATGATTGGTTATCTTTGCAAGTCTCTTCGAATTATCAGTTTGGTTTGGCCTACTAGATTGATCTTTCTTGCAATGGGAGAAGTGCTTAGCTTTGGTTCAATCTTGCGGTGTCCGTTCCCAGTGACAGTAGGGGCAGCAAGGCACGTATTGTATTGTTGCCATCGAGGATAACAAGATGGGGTTTATATCATATTGCATGAGTTTATCCCTCTACATCATGTCATCTTGCTTAAAGCGTTACTTTGTTCTCTTGAACTTAATACTCTAGATGCATGCTGGATAGCGGTCGATGTGTGGAGTAATAGTAGTAGATGCAGGCAGGAGTCGGTCTACTTGTCTCGGACGTGATGCCTATATACATGATCATACCTAGATATTCTCATAACTATGCTCAATTTTGTCAATTGCTCAACAGTAATTTGTTCACCCACGGTAATACTTATGCTCTCGAGAGAAGCCTCTAGTGAAACCTATGGCCCCCAGGTCTATTTTCCATTATATTAATCTTTCAATACTTAGTTATTTCCTTTGCCATTTATTTTACTTGCATCTTTATTTCTCTTTATCATAAAAATACCAAAAATATTATCTTATCATATCTATCAGATCTCACTCTCGTAGGTGACCTGAAGGGATTGACAACCCCTTTATCGCGTTGGTTGCGAGGAGCTTATTTGTTTGTGTAGGTGCGAGGGACTCGTGCGTGGCCTCCTACTGGATTGATACCTCGGTTCTCAAAAACTGAGGGAAATACTTACGCTGCTCTATTGCATCATCATTTCCTCTTCAAGGGAAAACCAATGCAGTGCTCAAGAGGTAGCAAGAAGGATTTCTGGCGCCATTGTCGGGGAGTCTACACAAAAGTCACATACCAAGTACCCATCACAAACCCTTATCTCCTGCATTACATTATTTTCATTTGCCTCTCGTTTTCCTCTCCCCCACTTCACCCTTACCATTTTATTCGCCCTCTCTCTCCATCCTCCCTCTCTTTCTCTATTCGCCTCTTTTTGCTCGTTTCTTGTTTTCTTATGTGTTGGATTGCTTGCTTGTCATGATGGCTCAAGATAATACCAAATTATGTGACTTTACCAATACCAACAACAATGATTTTATTAGCACTCCGATTGCTCCTCTTACCGATGTCGAATCTTGTGAAATTAATGCTGCTTTGCTGAATCTTGTCATGAAAGATCTGTTTTCTGGTCCTGTATCGTGTTGGTTGCGAGGAGTTTATTTGTTTGTGTAGGTGTGAGGGACTCGAGCGTGGCCTCCTACTGGATTGATACCTTGGTTCTCAAAAACTGAGGGAAATACTTACGCTGCTCTGCTTCATCACCCTTACCTCTTCAAGGTAAAACCAACGCATTGCTCAAGAGGTAACAATATGTACTGAAAAATAAATAGGGTAAATAGCACCTTGTATTTTCGCACGTATGTGGGTGCGGCCGTTACCACACACTTGGTCTCCACGTATGTGCAAAAACCGGCGGCGAAGCCACCGGTGTGTGCGTCGCAGGCGCATGGGCGACGAAGAGAATCCGGGCGTAGCCAAACCGAGAAGGCGCACCGGCGGGTCAACAAGGCGAGACCCGGTAGCGGAGATACGCTGGCGTGGTACGACCACAGTTACGGCAAAATCGAGTCCTCGTTCTTCTTCGAGTCGTAGTTGCTTTAACCAACCCAGCTGCTCTCTTCTTCTCTGTATTTCTTCTGACCAAATGGTTTTGGCCAGGTTTACTTTGGTCATACATAACGATTGTCACCAGCTGGTGGTACTCTGGTTTCATGGAGTTCTCGTACCGCCATCTAGTGGTTCTAGCGATTGTCAAATTTTGAGACTTGTGTGCCAATAAACAATGTAGTGGAGATCTTTTGCATTCTCTGTTTTCCATGCATGCGCCTGACCGAAACGTCCCCGTCCACGGAGACACCTCCTGCCATACCATATTCATGTCTCGGACTCGCTCTCCTTCTCCTTGTTCTTTCTTTTCTGCTTTGGTAAACAACTACAGCTGGAGTGCTTAAAAACGGATTGTGCGGACAACTTAGACGCGGGCACGGCGGCTCAGCAGAAACAAGTAGGGATGGAGTCTAGCGCGGCAGGTAGCGATGCCGGCTCTACGTAGAGGAGGCCGGCTTACTGACGGAGCCACGGGTCGTGACCCGGTGCTGCAGAACCATGTGAGGTGGTGCAGGAGAGGCGGCGCCACCAAATCACGAGGCGCGACCGGGTCAGCTCGGTGAAGAAGACGACGGCAACTAGCAGCAGTGTGTGATGGCAAAGTGACCCAGAGCCGAGGGATCTTGAAGGAATAACAGCGGCAGAGGTGCTTCGAATCTACAGCGATGACCCAGAAACAGAGGCCATGCGGGGGTCGAACCGACCGTCGATCCACAGCAGCAACCCGGAGGCAGGGCCAGGGCAGCTCGGCGAAGAAGCAAAAGCGGCAAGGCACCGTTTGACGAAGGGCCCCCAGTAGCGGCTCAAACCAACAGGGGCACGACACGGTGGCTTAGAGCCCCGGGCGTGAGCTCCCGTGAGGGCGGCTCAAGGCGGGACAGCGGCGGACGGGCCCTCGGACAACGGCACCGCAACCGGGTGGCAAGCCAAAGCTAGAGGCCCGAACCGGCCGAAGAAGCGGCAGTGACTTTGACGGCTTGGTGATACAGGTCGGCAATGGCTTAGACACGACTAGGGAGGAACAAGACTGAGGCGACGGCGGCCGAGGCGGCTCACAGGCGTCTCAGTAAAGATGCATTGGGTGTCAGCGGCTTGGAGCATAAGCCAGGGCGCTTGGCAACCAAGACGACGACGACGACTTGAAGCCGTACGCGAAGCTAGGCCATTGGGGCGAGCCAGCGGAGGTGGAGGCGGCCAGCACAATGGTAGACGGTCAACGAGGCACCGGCGGATCGAGGCTGCGCTAGGGTCATAGCAGCCTGGGTCGCGCTCGGAGCTGTGGCGATGGAATAGGTCGGGAATTGATGAGGTAGCTGGCTTTTCTTTCCATATTTTTCAAGATACAGTTGACCCTCTGCTTCAGGGGAGGAAAGTGGCCCCTTATGAATTTTTTTGCTTAAACTATGAATCGTCGTGTATGCCAATTCTGATTGGAAACAACTCTTTGGACTTGATTTTGGTCTATCCTCGGATTGGACGCATCTATCTCGGCAAGTTTCTGTTAATTCTGCAGAAAACGCCCATGCAAGGAACGATGGCGATGTTAGGTCCCTGGCTGTATGAAAATAATCTCTTCACATGCGGCTGCTGTTCCGCCGGCTCATATCCTTCCTCGATTGAAATCCAGTCGGTTTCTCCGACGTCCACCCTAATCTCTTGAACTTTTTCTTTGTCCAATTGATTGTGAGCTTCTCGATCCCTGAGAGAAATCCCTTCAAGAATTCAACACCACTGTGCACAAGCCCCACGGTGGGCGCCAACTGTCGTGGCTTTGTCACGGCAGATGCCCTAGTGTGAGGACTTAGTGGTGAGGCCAACGCATCTATGTGGTAGCTTGAGAGGGGTTGGTCGGAATCGAGAGACGCGTGGAGGATTAACAAATAAGACAATGATTTAGATAGCTTCGGGCCTCGGGAAACATCATCCGGTAACAGCCCTACATGTTGTTTGTGGCTAGATCTCATTATACTCATCAGGGAGACGCCGCATAAGCCGACTCCCCTTTGTTATGTCTAGCCCTAGAGATTATTGTTTGTCCCTTTTGGGCTGCCCTGCCCCTCCTTATATATATTGAAGGGATGGTTTACATGACTAGTCCTAGTAGGATTAGGATTACTTTATTACAAGTGGAGTCATAATCTTGCTTCCCTTGTAAGGGAATATTCTTTGTGCTTTCCTTTAAAGCCGGCCCACCATCACATGAACCGGCCTACTGGGCCTTGGGCCTTGTCGTCCATCTGACCCGCCCGCCGGGTCTCCGATGAATCATAAACCGCCAGATCCAAGCGGGTCGCCAGTGAGTCGCCAAGCTCTAGTCGGGTCATACATCCGGCGGTTTATACCGCGGGGTATATCCCCGACACTACCAATAACTAAAGATTAAAAACAAGAGCACAAAATAAAAACTACTTAGTGATAAAGCAAACAAGCAGACAAGAGAATATTCACCCCACGCTATAACTCCTCGGCAACGGCGCGAGAAAAATGTCTTGATAACCCACAAGTATAGGGGATCAATTGTAGCCTCTTTCGATAAGTAAGAGTGTCGAACCCAACGAGGAGCTAAAGGTAGAACAAATATTCCCTCAAGTTCTATCGACCACTGATACAACTCTAAGCATGCTTAACGTTCGCTTTACCTAGAACAAGTATGAAACTAGAAGTGCTTTGTAGGTGTTGTTGGATAGGTTTGCAAGATAATAAAGAGCGCGTACATAAAAAGTAGGGGCTGTTTAGATGAAGACACAACTAAGTTAGGTTTAGTAGAGAGCTTGTTGTCACACAAGAAATTTATTTGTTCCTAGGCAATCGATAACTAGACCGGTAATCATTATTGCAATTTTATTTGAAGGAGAGGCATAAGCTAACACACTTTATATTCTTGGATCATATGCACTTATGATTGGAACTCTAGCAAGCATCTGCAACTACTAAATATCATTAAGGTAAACCCAACCATAGCATTAAAGTATCAAGTCCTCTTTATTCCCATACAAAAACAACCTACTTACTCAGGTCTGTGCTTCTGTCACTCACGCCACCCACCATAAGCAAATCATGAACATAATGCAAACCCTAAATCACGGATCCCTCACGCTTGTGCGACACTGAGAGCACCATAGGACAGAACCAATAATAAAACATGCAACTCAAACCAATCATGATCATCAATTAACCCATAGGACAAAACATATCTACTCAAACATCATAGGATAGCCATACATCATTGGGAAATAATATATAGCATTGAGCACCATGTTTAAGTAGAGATTACAGCGGGTAAAAGAGGGGTTACACCGCTGCATAGTGGGGGAAAGAGTTGGTGATGACGGCAGTGAAGTTGTTGGTGTAGATCATTGTCGTGATGATGGCCCCGGCGGTGTTCCGGCGCCACCGGGAGAGAGGGGGAGAGAGCCCCCTTCTTCTTATTCTTCATTGACCTTCTCCGTAGATGGGAGAATGGTTTACCCTATGGTCCTTGGTCTCCATGGCATGGGACGGGCAAGAGCCCCTCCGAGATTGGATATGTGTCTCTCTCTGTTTCTGCCTTCCCAAATCTCGCCTTTCACCGTTTCTTATATTTTCGGAGATCCGTAACTCCGATTGGATTGAAATTTGAACATGATTTTTATCCGGATATTAGCTTTCTTGCGGCGAAAGAAGGGCACTAACCGCCTTACGGGGTGTCCACGAGGGTCAGGGGCGCGCCACCTGCCTCGTGGCCCCCTCGAGCATCGTCTGGCATTGATTCCAGTTCCCAAAATTCACATATATTCCAAAAAAATCTCTATCGGTTTTTATCCCGTTTAGACTCTGTTTGATGTGGATTTTTTGCGAAACAAAAAACATGCAACAAACAGGAACTGGCACTGGGCACTGGATCTATATGTTAGTCCCAAATATAGTATAAAAAGTTGCCAAAAGTATATGAAAGTTGTATAATATTGGCATGGAACAATCAAAAATTATAGATACGATGGAGACGTATCATGATGAAGATAGAGCATAGCCAGACTATATGATTTTGTAGGGATAGCTTTATTTGGCCATGTTATTTTGAGAAGACATGATTACTTTATTAGTATGCTTGAAGTATTATTATTTTTATGTCAATATTAAACTTTTGTCTTGAATCTTTTGGATCTAAACATTCATGCCACAATAAATAAAATTACATTGATGATTATGTTAGGTAGCATTCCACATCAAAAATTCTGTTTTTATCATTTACCTACTCGAGGACGAGTATGAACTAGCTTGGGGTGGCTGAGACGTCTCCAACGTATCTATAATTTTTGGTTGTTCCATGATATTATATTATCTGTTTTGGATGTTTAATGGGCTTTAATATGCTCTTTTATATTATTTTTGGGACTAACCTATTAACCGGAGGCCCAGTGCCAGTTTCTGTTTTTTGCCTATTTTAGTGTTTCACAGAAAAGGAATATCAAACGGAAACCAAGTGGAACGAAACCTTCGCGAGGATCTTTCTTGGAACAAACGCAATCCAGGAGACTTGGAGTGGAAGTCTGGAAGTCCATGAGGTGGCCATGAGGCAGGAGGGCGCGCCCCCACTCTCGTGGGCCTCACGGGGCTCCACCGACGTACTTCTTTTGCCTATATATACTCTTGTACCCTAAAAACATCCAGGAGAGTCACGAAACCACTTTTCCACCACCGCAACCTTCCGTACCCGTGAGATCCCATCTGGGGCCTTTTCTGGCGATTTGCCGGAGGGGGGATCGATCACGGAGGGCTTCTACATCAACACCATAGCCTCTCCGATGAAGCGTGAGTAGTTTACCACAAACCTTCGGGTCCATAGTTATTAACTAGATGGCTTCTTCTCTCTCTTTGATTCTCAATACAAAGTTCTCCTAGATGTTCTTAGATATCTTTTTGATGTAATATTCTTTTGCGGTGTGTTTGCCGAGATCCGATGAATTGTGGATCTATGATCAAGATTATCTATGAATATTATTTTGTTCTTCTCTGGATTCTTATATGCATGATTTGTTATCTTTGCAAATCTCTTTGAATTATCGGTTTCGTTTGGCCTACTAGATTGATCTTTCTTGCAATGGGAGAAGTCCTTAGCTTTGGGTTCAATCTTGCGGTGTCCTTTCCCAGTGACAGTAGGGGCAGCAAGGCACGTATTGTATTTTTTCCATCAGGGATAAAAAGATGGGGTTTATATCATATTTCTTGACTTTATCCCTCTACATCATGTCATCTTGCCTAATGTGTTACTCTATTCTTATGAACTTAATACTCTAGATGCATGCTGGATAGCGGTCGATGTGTGGAGTAATAGTAGTACATGCAGAATCATTTCGATCTACTCGACACGGACGTGATGCCTATAATCACAATCATTGCCTATATATTCTCATAACTATGCACTCTTCTATCAATTGCTCGGCAGTAATTTGTTCACCCACCGTAATTTATGCTATCTCGAAAGAAGCCACTAGTGAAACCTATGCCCCCAGGTCTCTTTCTTATTATATTGCATCTCTTTTATTTACATCGCATCTCGTTTTATTATTTTTCAATCTTTACATTCCAATCTATACAACAAAAATACCAAAAATATTTATCTTATTATCTTTATCAGATCTCATTTTTGTAAGTGGACGTGAAGGGATTGACAACCCCTTTATCGCATTGGTCGCAAGGTTCTTGATTGTTTATGCAGGTACTAGGTGACTTGAGTGTTGTCTCCTACTGGATTGACACCTTGGTTCTCAAAACTGAGGGAAATACTTAAGCTACTTTGCTGCATCACCCTTTCCTCTTCAAGGGAAAACCAACGCATACTCAAGAGGTAGCAATTGACAACCCCTTTATCGCGTTGGTTGCAATGTTCTTGATTGTTTGTGCAGGTGCTAGGTGACTTGTGCGTTGTCTCCTACTGGATTGATACCTTGGTTCTCAAAACTAAGGGAAATACTTATGCTACTTTGCTGCATCACCCTTTCCTCTTCAAGGGAAAACCAACCATGCTCAGGAGGTAGCAACTGCTAATACTCATGAATATTCTTTGGCTCCCCTTGTGTCAAATCAATAAATTTGGGTTGAATACTCTACCCTAAAAAACTGTTGTGATCCCCTATACGTGTGGGTTATCAAGACCTTTTTCTGGCGCCGTTGCCGAGGAGCATAGCTCTATTCTCTGAGTCACTTGGGATTTATATTTGTTGATCACTGATACGTTTCCAACATATCTATAATTTTTGATTGCTCCATGCTATTATATTATCTATTTTGGATGTTTTATATGCATTAATATGCTATTTTATAAGATTTTTGGGACTAACCTATTAACCTAGAGCCCAGTGCCAGTTTTTGTTTTTTTCATTGTTTTAGAGTTTCACATAAGTGGAATACCGAATGGAGTCCAAACAGAATAAAACATTCGCGGTTATTTTTCTTGGACCAGAAGACACCCGGGAGACTTGGAGTGAAAGTCAGAAGAGCCACGAGGTGGCCACAAGGGTGGAGGGCGCGCCCAAGGGGGTGGGGCGCGCCCCCAACCTTATGGGCCCCTCGGTGACCTCATGACCTAGATCTTCCCCCTATATATACTCTTATATCCCAAAAGCTTCCAGGACAGCCAAGAAACCACTTTTCCACCGCCGCAACCTTTTGTACCCGTGTGATCCCATCTAGGGGCCTTTTCCGGCATCCTGCCGGAGGGGGATTCGATCACGGAGGGCTTGTACATCAACACCATTGCCTCTCCGATGAAGCGTGAGTAGTTTACCACAAACCTACGGGTCCATAGCTAGTGGCAAGATGGCTTTCTCTCTCTCTTTGATTCTCAATACAAAGTTCTCCTCGATGGTCTTGGAGATCTGTTTGATGTAATACTCTTTTGCGGTGTGTTTGCCGAGATCCGATGAATTGTGGATTTTTGATCAGCTTATCTATGAATATTATTACAATCTTCTCTGAATTCTTGTATGCATGATTTGATATCTTTGCAAGTATCTTCGAACTATTTATTTGGATTGGCCAACTAGATTGGTTTTTCTTGCAATGGGAGAAGTGCTTAGCTTTGGGTTCAATCTTGCACCCCTAGTGCTTTATCATTATAGGATTAGATGCACACCCACTTAGTTTTCATATTGATCTTTCGTACACTTATAGCTCTTAGTGCATTTGTTGCATGGAAATCCCTACTCCTCACGTTGATATTGACTGATGGGCATCTCCATAGCCCGTTGGTTAGCCGCATCGATTTGAGACTTTCTTACCTTTTGATATGTGTTTTTCTTGGAGCGTCTTGTATGATATGAGTCTTTGCTTGTTTTATTTTGTGTTTTAAGTCATCAATCCTTGCTGGACACACCTATTTGAGAGAGCCAAAATTATGTCATGACTTGTTAGAATTGCTCTCCATGCTTCACTTAAATCTTTTATGAGCTTGGACTTGCTCTAGTGCTTCACTTATATCTTTTTGAGCATGGTGTGCTTAGTATTTTTGAATAAATGCTCTCTTGCTTCACTTAGATTTATTTGAGAGTTAGTAAAATTTTGAAGAAATTCTCTCTTGCTTCACTTAAATTATTTTGAGAGAAATAAATATTATGCTCATGATCTTCACTTATATTTGTTTGAGCTTATGAAAAGCAACACATGAAAATTAGTACCAAAGTGATAGATATCCAAGAAGGATAAAGAAAATAAAAATGTCAAGGAGATCATTGGACAAAAAAACTTGATTCTTAGTAATAGTTTTGAGATATGATGATGTGATATGTGAGTTATGTTGATGAGTAATTATGCTCTAGTAGGAATATTGGTGTTAAGGTTTGTGATTCCCGAAGCATGCACGTATAGTCTCTCGTTATGCTATGATGTTGCAGCATGACTTATTTTTGATTTTCTTCCTTATGAGTGGCGGTCGGGGACGAGCAATGGTCTTTTCCTACCAATCTATCCCCCTAGGGGCATGCGTAGTAGTACTTTGCTTTGAGGGCTAATAAACTTTTGCAATAAGTATATGAGTTCTTTATGACTAAAGTGAGTCCATGGATTATACACACTCTTACATTTTTGCAATTTTCTAGCCTCTACGGTACCGTGCGTTGCCCTTTCTAGCCTCATTATATCTTCCTCAAAACAGCCACCATACTTACCTATTAAGGCTTTTCCTGGCCATTCTGAGATATATTGCCATTCAACTTCACCACTTCTGTTTGATGACTTGATCATTCATTATCAAATTTCTTTGCATGATCATATAGCTGACATAGTGTTTGTGGCTCAGCCACCGTTCATCATTTTTCATACATGTTACACTAGATCATTGCCAGAGGCATTCATATAGTCATATTTTGTCATAGGTATCGAGTTGTAATTTTTATTTCTTTTGAGTTATAAGTAAATAGAAGTGTGATGATCATCATTATGCATTTTTAGAGTAGTGCCCCAGTCAGGAAAGGATGATGGAGACTATGATTCCCCCACAAGTCGGGATGAGATTCCGGACAATGAGACAGGAAAAAAAGAGAAAAAAGAAGAAAGAAAAAAAGGAAAGAAAGAAAAGGGAAAAAAATAAAAAACAAAAAACAAAAAGAAAAATAATAAACAAAGAGAGAAGGGGCATTGCTAGTATCCTTTACCACACTTGTGCTTCAAAGTAGCACCATGTGTTTCATATGGAGAGTCTCCTATGTTGTCACTTTCATATACTAGTGGGAATTTTTCATTATAGGATTAGATGAACACCCACTTAGTTTTCATATTGAGCTTTCATACACTTATAGCTCTTAGTAAATTCATTGCATGGCAATCCCTACTCCTTGCATTGATATCGACTCATGGGCATCTCCATAGCCTGTTGGTTAGCCGCATCAATGTGAGACTTCCTTACCTTTTTGTCTTCTCTATATTTACCCCTATCATCATGCTCTATTCCACCGGTAGTGCTATATCCATGGCTTGCGCTCATGTATTGCGTAAGAGTTGAAAAAGCTGAAGCGCGTTAAAAAGTACGAACCAATTGCTCGGCTTGTCATCGGGGTTGTGCATGATAATACTTTATGTTAAGAAAACAAAGCATGACAAGACTATACGATTTTGTAGGGATAACTTATTTTAGCATTGATATTTTTAAAGACATGGTTGCTTATTGATATGCTTGAGTATCTAAATTATTATGTCAAAACTAGACTATTGCTTTGAATCACATAAAAGTCCAATTGTCCATGCTATAAAGAAAAGAATATGATATGACATGATAGGCAGCACTCCACATGAAAAATTCTGTTTTTATCACTTACCTACTCGACAATGAGTAGGAGTTAAGCTTGGGGATGCTGATACGTCTCCAATGTATCTATAATTTTTTGATTGTTTCATGCTATTATATTATCAATCTTGGATGTTTTATAATTATTTTATAGTCATTTTATATCATTTTTTGGTACTAACCTATTGACATGGTGCCAAGTGCCAGTTCCTGTTTTTTCCGTGTTTTTTACATAACTGAAAATCAATATCAAACGGATTCCAAATGCCATGAAACTTTGCGGAGATTTTTTATGGACCAGAAGGAACAAGTTGCGCCCTGGTTGCACCTAGGGGAGTCCCGAGGAGGGGACAACCCACCAGGGCGTGCCAGGAGACCCAGGCATGCCCTGGTGGGTTGTGCCCACCTCGGGTGCCCCCGGACCACCTCTTTGCTCTATAAATACCCAAATATTCCAGAAACCCTAGGGGAGTCGACGAAATATTCATCCAGCCGCCGCAGAGTCCAAAACCACCAGATCCAATCTAGACACCATATCAGATGGGGTTCACCACCTCCTTTGGTGCCTCTCCGATGATGCGTGAGTAGTTCTTTGTAGACCTTCGGCTTCGTAGTTAGTAGCTAGATGGCTTCATCTCTCTCTCTCTCTCTCTTGATTCTCAATACAATGGTCTCTTGGAGATCCATATGATGTAACTCTTTTTGCGGTGTGTTTGTTGGGATCTGATGAACTTTGAGTTTATGATCAGTCATATCTTTTCATATCCATGAAAGTTATTTGAGTTTCTTTGATGTCTTATATGCATGATCTCTTATAGCCTCGTATTTCTTCTCCGATATTTGGGTTTTGTTTGGCCAACTTGATCTATTTATCTTGCTATGGGAAGAGGTGCCCAATAGTGGGTTCGATCTTACGGTGCTTGATCCTAGTGATAGAAAGGGAACCGACACGTATGTATCATTGCTACTAAGGATACAAAGATGGGATCTACATCTATGCAATAGATAAACAGATCTTGTCTATATCATGTCATCGTTCTTATTGCATTACTCCATTTTCCCATGAATTTAATACACTAGGTGCATGCTGGATAGCGGTCGATGTGTGGAGTAATACTAGTAGATGTAGGTAGGAGTCGGTCTACTAATCTTGGATGTGATGCCTATATAATAATCATTGCCTGGATATCGTCATAATTATTTAAGGTTCTATCAATTGCCCAACAGTAATTTGTTTACCCGCCGTTTGCTATCTTTCTCGAGAGAAGCCACTAGTGAAACCTACGGCCCCCGGGTCTTCTTCCTCATATATTTGCTTGCGATCTACTTTTCCTTTGCATTTTTTCCAGATCTATTAAACCAAAAATACAAAAATACTTTGCTGCACTTTATTTTATTTGATCTATTATTTCAATCTACTACAATTTTCTGGCATTGTTACCAGAAACGGATTAACAACCCCTTTAACACGTCGGGTTGCGAGGTGTTGTTATTTGTGTGCAGGTGTTGTTCACGTTGTGTTGCTTGGTCCACCTAATGGTTCGATAACCTTGGTTTCTTCACTGAGGGAAATACCTACCGTCGTTGTGTTGCATCATCCCTTCCTCTTTGGGGAAATATCGACGTAGTCCTAGCAGACATGAGCTTTTCTGGTGCTATAGTCAGAGAGCAATCAAAAGGAATTTCTGGCACCGTTGCCGGGGAGGATCTTCTTCATAACCAGGTTCCTAATCACAAATTTGATCTCCTTGCAATTTACATTATTTGCCATTTGCCTCTCATTTTCCTCTCCCCCACTTCACAAAAATTTGTCGTTTTATTCTCCCTCTTTTTTATTTGCCTTTTTCTTGTCAGATCTTTTGTTTGCTTGTGTTGTCATGTGCCTTCTACATGCTTGCATGTTCACTTGCTAAAAATCTATTTATATGGATCCCCATCCACTTGCTAATGTTTTTAAAATATCCAATCATGTTGAACCAATTGCTAGTGAGTTGAGTGCACTAGACTATCTTTATAAGTTTTGCTTGAGATTCATGAATCTGAAAATTGTGATGAAGAAATTTATGAAGTGATTCATGATAGCTCCTTGAATGAAAAGCATGATTGAAATGATTTTACTATAAATTCTATTAATGTCAATTGTGCTAATAATATGCAAAACCCAAGCTTGGGGATGCTAATTTTGCTATGTCTACTACTTTTTGCAATGATCATGATTGGGGTGATTCTTCTTATGATCTTGAAAATTTATTTAAGCCAAATGATGAATATGTTTGCAATAATATTGAAAGTGGGTTTGGAAGAGTGTCAACTTTAGCTAAAAATAATCCCACATATTTGGAGAGTGTTGAATCTTGTGAAATATTTGATAAAGGTGGGCTTGGAGTGGTCATGACTTTATTTGATGATAATCCCACTATTTTGGAAGAGTGTCAACTTTGCATGCATGTGGTTCATGAAGAGAATATTTTATGTGATATTTATATTGTTCAATTTGATTATGATCCTACATATAATTATTATGAGAGGGGGAAATATGGTTATAGAAATTTTCATGTTACTGAATTACCTCTCGTTATGTTGAGATCGTCAGCATTTTATTCCTCTTCTTTGCATATGTTAGATGTTTCTTGTCTTGATGATTTGTTTGCTTATAAAATTCCTATGCATAGGAAGTATGTTAGACTTAAATGTGTTTGTCATGTGCTTCATGATGCTCTCTTCATTTCAATTATTATCTTTTGTGTGAGCATCATTGAAATCTTCTGCCTAGCTAAGGGCGTAAAACTATAGCGCTTGTTGGGAGGCAACCCAATGAATAAATTTTATTTTTGCTTTTTGCTTCCTGTTCTTGTGTGTCAGCACAATTATGCTACTGTTATGATTTTTTTTATCTATTAACTAGTGTTTGTGCCAAGTAAATCCTTTAGGATCTTCTTGGGAGATAGTTGTTTGATCTTGCTGAAAAAACAGTAACTTTTATGCTCACAAAATTAATTTTCAATTTTTACCAGAGAGCGCTAAAATACCCATTCCACTTGCAGTAGATCAATATACAAATTTCTCAGGTAGTCCTAATTTTTCAGAATTTTTTGAGTTACATAAGTATTCGAAATAGTCAGATTACTACAGACTGGTCTGTTTTGACAGATTATGTTTTCTTTGTGTTGTGTGCTTATTTTGATGGCTCAATGGCTTTCTTTGATGAGTTTTTGCCATAGAAAAGTTGGAATATAGTAGATATAATACAATAAAAAAATATGAACTGGTTTTATATAGCACTTATAGTAGTGGTTTATTATTCTTATACTAACGGATCTTACGAAGGTTTTGTTGAGTTTTGTGTGATTGAAGTTTTCAAGTTTTGGGTTATCTTACGATGGATGAAGGAAGGATGGAAGAGTCTAAGATTGGGGATGCCCCGGCATCCCAAGCTATTATCCAAAAATGAGCAACCAACTAAGCTTGGGGATGCCCCCGAGTGGCATCCCCACTTTCCTCCAACAACTATCGGTATTTTACTCAAGACTATATTTTTATTCGTCACATGATATGTGTTTTTCTTGGAGACTCTTGTATGATATGAGTCTTTGCTTGTTTTATTTTGTGTTTTAAGTCATCAATCCTTGCTGGACACACCTATTTGAGAAAGCCAAAATTATGTCATGAGTTGTTAGAATTGCTCTCTATGCTTCACTTAAATCTTTTATGAGCTAGGACTTGCTCTAGTGCTTCACTTATATCTTTTTGAGCATGGTGTGCTTAGTATTTTTGAAGAAATGCTCTCTTGCTTCACTTAGATTTATTTGAGAGTTAGTAAACTTTTGAAGAAATTCTCTCTTGCTTCACTTCAATTATTTTGAGAGAATGAAATATTATGCTCATGATCTTCACTTATATTTGTTTGAGCTTATGAAAAGCAACAGATGAGAATTAGTCCCAAAGTGATAGATATCCAAGAAGGATAAATAAAATAAAAATGTCATGAAGATCATTGGACAAAATAACTTGATTCTTAGTAATAGTTTTGAGATATGATGATGTGATATGTGAGTTATGTTGATGAGTAATTATGCTCTAGTAGGAATATTGGTGTTAAGGTTTGTGATTCCCGAAGCATGCACGTATAGTCTCTTGTTATGCTATGATGTTGGAGCATGATTTATTTTTGATTGTCTTCCTTATGAGTGGCGGTCGGGGATGAGCGATGGCCTTTTTCTACCAATCTATCCCCCTAGGGGCATGCGTAGTAGTGCTTTGCTTCAAGGGGCTAATAAACTTTTGCAATAAGTATATGAGTTCTTTATGACTATTGTGAGTCCATGGATTATACACACTCTTACCTTTTCACAATTTGCTAGCCTCTACGGTACCGTGCATTTCCCTTTCTCGCATTGAGACATGGTGCAAACTTCGCAGGTGCATCCAAACCCCGTGATATGATACGCTCTATCACACATAAGCCTCATTGTATCTTCCTCAAAACAACCACCATACCTACCTATTATGGCTTTTCCATGGTCATTCCGAGATATGTTGCCATGCAACTTCACCGCTTCCGTTTGACGACTTGATATTTCATTGTCATATTGCTTTGCATGATCATATAGCTGACATAGTGTTTGTTGCTCAGCCACCATTCATCATTTTTCATACATGTTACGCTATATCATTGCCAGAGGCATTCATATAGAGTCATATTTTGTCATAGGTATCGAGTTGTAATTTTTATTTCTTTTGAGTTATAAGTAAATAGAAGTGTGATGATCATCATTATGCATTTTTAGAGCAGTGCCCCAGTGAGGAAAGGATGATGAAGACTATGATTCCCCCACGAGTCGGGATGAGACACCGGACAATGAGAGAAGAAAAAAAAGAAAAGAAAAAGAAAAAAGAAAAAAGAAAAAAAGGAAAGAAAAAAAAGAAAAAAAGGAAAATAAATAATAATAATAATAATAAACAAAGTGAGAAGGGGCATTGCTAGTATCCTTTACCACACTTGTGCTTCAAAGTAGCACCATGTTTTTCATACGGAGAGTCTCCTATGTTGTCACTTTCATATACTGGTGGGAATTTTTCATTATAGGATTAGATGCACACCCACTTAGTTTTCATATTGATCTTTCATACACTTATAGATCTTAGTGCATTTGTTGCATGGCAATCCCTACTCCTCACATTGATATCGACTGATGGGCATCTCCATAGCCCGTTGGTTAGCCGCATCGATGTGAGACTTTCTTACCGTGTTGTATTCTCTATATTTACCCCTATCATCATACTCTATTCCACCCGTAGTGCTATATCCATGGCTTGCACTCATGTATTGCGTAGGAGTTGAAAAAGCTAAAGCGCGTTAAAAAGTACGAACCAATTGCTCAGCTTGTCATCGGGGTTGTGCATGATAAATACTTTGTGTTAAGAAGATAGAGCATGACAAGACTATATGATTTTGTAGGGATAAATTATTTTAGCATTGATATTTTGAAAGACATGGTTGCTTGTTGATATGCTCGAGTATCTAAATTATTATGTCAAAACTAGACTATTGCTTTGAATCACATAAAAGTCCAATTGTCCATGCTATAAACAAAAGAATATGACATGACATGATAAGCAGCACTCCACATCAAAAATTCTGTTTTTATCACTTGCCTACTCGAGGATGAGTAGGAGTTAAGCTTGGGGATGCTGATACGTCTGCAACGTATCTATAATTTTTGATTGTTTCATGTTGTTATATTATCAATCTTGGATGTTTTATATCATTTTATAGTCATTTTATATCATTTTTAGTACTAACCTATTGACATAGTGCCAAGTGCCAGTTCCTGTTTTTTCCGTATTTTTTACATCAAAGAAAATCAATATCAAACGGAGTCCCAATGCCATGAAACTTTAAGAAGATTTTTTATGGACCAGAAGGAATAAGTTGGGCCTCGGTTGAACCGGGGGGAGTCCTGAGGAGGGGACAACCCACCAGGGCGTGCCAGAAGGCCCAGGCGCGCCCTAGTGGGTTGTGCCCACCTCGGGTTCCCCCAGACCGCCTCTTTGCTCTATAATACCCAAATATTCCAGAAACCCTAGGATAGTCGACGAAATATTCATCCAGACGCTGGAGAGTCCAGAACCAACAGATCCAATCTAGACACCATCTCGGATGGGGTTCACCACCTCCATTGGTGCCTCTCCGATCATGCGTGAGTAATTCTTTGTAGACCTTCGGGTCCGTATTTAGTAGCTAGATGGCTTCATCTCTCTCTCTTGATTCTCAATACAATGGTCTCTTGGAGATACATATGATGTAACTCTTTTTGCTGTGTGTTTGTTGGGATCTGATGAACTTTGAGTTTATGATCAGCCATATCTTTTTATATCCATGAAAGTTATTTGAGTTTCTTTGATCTCTTATATGATTGATGTCTTATGGCCTCGTATTTCTTCTCCGATATTTGGGTTTTGTTTGGCCAACCTGACCTATTTATCTTGCAATGGGAAGAGGTGCCCGGTAGTGGGTTCGATCTTACGGTGGTTGATCCTAGTGACAGAAAGGGAACCGACACGTATGTATCGTTGCTACTAAGGATAAAAAGTTGGGATCTATATCTACGCAATAGATAAACGGATCTTGTCTATATCATGTCATCATTCTTATTGCATTATGATACTCTCCAACGTATCTATAATTTTTTATTGCTCCATGCTATTATATTATCTATTTTGAATGTTATTGGGCTTATTTTTACACTTTTATTATATTTTTGGGACTAACCTATTAACCGGAGGCCCAGCCCAAATTGCTGTTTTTTGCCTATTTTAGAGTTTCGCTGAAAAGGAATATCAAACGGAGTCCAAATGGAATGAAACCTTCGGGAGCGTTTTTTTGGAACAAACATGACCCAAGAGACTTGGAGTGGACGTCAAGCAATCAACGAGGCGGCCACGAGGCAGGGGGCGCGCCCTCCACCCTCGTGGGACCCGTGTTCCTCCACCGATGTACTTCTTCCTCCTATATATATCCACGTACCCCCAAACATCCAGGAGCACCACGAAAACCTAATTCCAAAGCCACAACCTTCTGTACCCAAGAGATCCCATCTTGGGGCCTTGATCACGGAGGGCCTCTACATCAACTCCATGGCCTCGCCGGTGATGTGTGAGTAGTTTAGTTCATACCTTCGGGTCCATAGCTAGTAGCTAGATGGCTTCTTCTCTCTCTTTGGATCTCAACACAAAGTTCTCCTCGATTCTCTTGGAGATCTATTCAATGTAATCTTCTTTTGTGGTGTGTTTGTCGAGATCCGATGAATTGTGGGTTTATGATCAAGTCTATCTATGAAAAATATTTGAATCTTGTCTGAATTCTTTTATGTATGATTGGTTTATCTTTGCAAGTCTCTCCGAATTTTCAGTTTGGTTTGGCCTACTAGATTGATCTTTCATGCAATGGGAGAAGTGCTTAGCTTTGGGTTCAATCTTGCGGTGCTCGATCCTAGTGACAGAAAGGGAAACGACACATATTGTATTGTTGCCATAGAGGATAAAAAGATGGGGTTTATATCATATTGCATGAGTTTATCCCTCTACATCATGTCATCTTGCTTAAGGTGTTACTCTGTTCTTATGAACTTAATACTCTAGATGCATGCTGGATAGCGGTCGATGTGTGGAGTAATAGTAGTAGATGCAAAATCATTTTGGTCTACTTGTCTCGGACGTGATGCCTATATACATGATCATGCCTAGATATTATCATAATTATTCTCTTTTCTATCAACTGCTCGACAGTAATTTGTTCACCCACCGTAATACTTATGCTATCTTGAGAGAAGCCACTAGTGAAACCTATGTCCCCGGGTCTATTCTCCATCATACAAGTTTCCCATCTATTTTATTTTGCTTTATTTACTTTCAATCTATATCATAAAAATACCAAAAATATTTATCTTATTATTATCATATCTATCATATCTCACTCTTGCAAGTGGCCGTGAAGGGATTGACAACCCCTTTATCACGTTGGTTGCGAGGATCTTATTTGTTTGTGTAGGTACGAGGTGACTCGCGCGTGATCTCCTACTAGATTGATACCTTGGTTCTCAAAAACTGAGGGAAATACTTACATTGCTTTACTACTCCACCCTTTACTCTTCAAGGGAAAACCAACGCAGTGCTCAAGAGGTAGCAAGAAGGATTTCTGGCGCCGTTGCCGGGGAGGCTTATGGCAAGACAAGTCAAGATTTGCTCTCCCAGCAACTAGACATTTCTGGCGCTGTTGCCGGGGAGATCTACGCCAAGTCAAGACATACCAAGTACCCATCACAACTCTTATCCTCCGCATTACATTATTTGCCATTTGCCTCTCGTTTTCCTCTCCCCACTTCACCCTTGCCGTTTTATTCGCCCTCTTTTCCATTCACCTCTTTTTCGCTTGCCTCGTCGTTATGGCTAGTCCTTTATCTACGCCCTTGTCTCCCGAGAATGAAGTTCTTAATTTTAAAAAAGGGAGGGAGAAAATCTAAAAGATGCTTGGTACAGAATTTGCAATGCGCAAAATAGATCTACTAGGAAGCAATCTACTTCCGTTCTTCTTCGCAATTTTTATGTAGGCATCACACCTTGGAATTGATATATTCTTGATACCTTTACCGGAGGAAATTTCTTGGGTAGCCATACTTTTGATTCTTATAATGCTATGATAGATTTCTTTGGCCCACCACATCTTTTGGTTAATGGAACTGCTTTAACTTTGGAACATGTGATGCAAAGGCTTGAAATTATTGAAAATAAAGTTGCTACCATAGAGTTGATTGAAAATTTGTATAGAAAGATCCACAACCAAGTTACTCAATATGGATCTAAGGTAGGATTGGCTCTTAAATGTTTTAAAGAAAAGGGACCTATGGTTAATGAAAAGATAGATCAAGATTCCACTAGAATTGATAAAATTGAGGATATTATTACCAACCTTGGGTCTGCCTTTTCTTCTGTGAAAAACACTCCTCCTAATGCTAAGATTTCCAAATTGATGTATCTTCCTAAAAATAAGGGTGAAACTTCTAGTAAGGTAAATGCGGACCTCAAATCCATAAGTGTTCACCCCAATTTTATCACTATCCTTAAGGAACATTTTGCTACAAATGATTTTCTTGATTTCGTGCCTAGGAGTATGATAATTAATAAAAAGAAAGAAACTCCTAAAAGTTATAAGTGTCATATTGAAGAATTACCTACCAAAGATGACAATACCTGGATCTATCTTCGCTTTTATGCTTAGCTAGGGGCGTTAAACGATAGCGCTTGTTGGTAGGCAACCCAATTTTATTTTTATTCCATGATTTTTGCTCCTGTTTAGTAATAAATAATTTATCTAGCCTCTGTTTTTTGTGTTTAATTAGTGTTTGTGGCAAGTAAAACCGTTGGGAAGACTTGGGGAAAGTCTTTTTGATCTTGCTGTAAAATCTAGAAACTTTAGCACTCACGAGAATTGCTGCCATTTTTATTTGAAGTGTGATATTTAGTTAATTCTTTTTGCAGACGATTAATAGATAAATTGCTCACGTCCGGAAAGTTATTTCAGAATTTTTGGGGTTCCAGAAGTTTGCTTTAGTTACAGATTACTACAGAATGTTCTATTTTTGATAGATTCTGTTTTTCGTGTGTTGTTTGCTTATTTTCATGAATCTATGGCTAGTAAAAGAGTTTATAAACCATAGAAAAGTTGGAATATAGTAGGTTTAACACCAATATAAATTAAGAATGAGTTCATTACAGTACCTTGAAGTGTTTTTTTGTTTTCTTTCGCTAACGGAGCTCACGAGATTTTCTATTTAAGTTTTGTGCTGTGAAGTTTTCAAGTTTTGGGTAAGGATTCGATGGATTATGGAACAAGGAGTGGCAAGAGCCTAAGCTTGGGGATGCCCATGGCACTCCAAGGTAAAATACAAGGACACCAAAAAGCCTAAGCTTGGGGATGCCCCGGAAGGCATCCCCTCTTTTGTCTTTGTTCATCGGTAACTTTACTTGGAGCTATATTTTTATTCGCCTCATGATATGTGTTTTGCTTGGAGCGTCTTGTATGATTGGAGTCTTTGGTTTTTATCTTACCACAATCATCCTTTCTGTACACACCTTTTGAGAGATAAACACATGAATTGGAATTTATTAGAATACTCTATGTGCTTCAGTTATATGTTTTGAGCTATATAGTTTTTGCTCTAGCGCTTTGCTTATATCTTTTAGAGCATGGCAGTGGTTCTATTTTATAGAAATAATTGACCTCTCATGATTCACTTATATTATTTTGAGAGTCCTTTAGAACAACATGGCTATAATAAAAACTTTCATGTAAGTGCATTGAATACTAAGAGAAGTTTGATACTTGATGATTGTTTTGAGATATGGAGATGGTGATATTAGAGTCATGCTAGTTGAGTAGTTGTGAATTTGAGAAATACTTGTGTTGAAGTTTGTCATTCCCGTAGCATGCACATATGGTGAACCATTATGTGATGAAGTCGGAGCATGATTTATTTATTGGTTGCCTTCCTTATGAGTGGCGGTCGGGGACGAGCGATGGTATTTTCCTACGAATCTATCCCCCTAGGAGCATGCGCTTAGTACTTTGTCTCGATAACTAATAGATTTTTGCAATAAGTATGTGAGTTCTTTATGACTAATGTTGAGTCCATGGATTATACGCACCCTCACCCTTCCACATTTGCTAGCCTCTCTAGTACCGTGCAACTTTCGCCGGTACCATAAACTCACCATATACCTTCCTCAAAACAGCCACCATGCCTACCTATCATGGCATTTCCATAGCCATTTTGAGATATATTGCCATGCAACTTTCCACCGTTCCGTTGTTATGACACGCTTCATCATTATCATATTGCTTTGCATGATCATGTAGATGACATCGTATTTGTGGCAAAGCCACCATTCATAATTCTTTCATACATGTCACTCTTAATTCATTGCATATCCCGGTACACCGCCGGAGGCATTCACATAGAGTCATATTTTGTTCTAAGTATTGAGTTGTAATTCTTGAGTTGCATCTAAAAATAAGTGTGATGATCATCATTATTAGAGCATTGTCCCAGTGAGGAAAGGATGATGGAGACTATGATTCCCCCACAAGTCGGTATGAGACTCCGGACGAAAAAGAAGAGAACGAAAAGTGGCCAAAAGAGAAAAAAAGAAAGAAGGCGCAAATAAAAAAATGAGAGAAAAAGAGAGAAGGGACAATGTTACCATCCTTGTTCCACACCTATGCTTCAAAGTAGCACCATGATCTTTATGATAGAATCTCTTATGTTGTCACTTTCATAAACTAGTGGGAATTTTACATTATAGAACTTGGCTTGTATATTCCAATGATGGGCTTCCTCAAATTGCCCTAGGTCTTTGTGAGCAAGCAAGTTGGATGCACACCCACTTAGTTTCTCTTGCTGAGCTTTTATACACTTATAGATCTAGTGCATCCGTTGCATGGCAATCCCTACTCACTCACATTGATATCTATTGATGGGCATCTCCATAGCCCGCTGATACGCCTAGTTGATGTGAGACCATCTTCTTCTTTTTTGTCTTCTCCACAACCACCATTCTGTTCCACCATAGTGCTATATATTGCGTGAAGATTGAAAAAGTTTGAGAACGTCAAAAGTATGAAACAATTGCTTGGCTTGTCATCGGGGTTGTGCATGATTTAATATTTTGTGTGATGAAGATAGAGCATAGCCAGACTATATGATTTTGTAGGGATAACTTTCTTTGGCCATGTTATTTTGAGAAGACATGATTGCTTAGTTAGTATGCTTGAAGTATTATTATTTCTATGTCAATATTAAACTTTTATCTTGAATCTTTCAGATCTAAACATTCATGCCACAATAAAGAAAAATTACAGTGAGAAATATGTTAGGAAGCATTCCACATCAAAAATACTTTTTTTATCATTTACCTACTCGAGGACGAGCATGAATTAAGCTTGCAGATGATGATACGTCTCCAATGTATCTATGATTTTTTGATTGCTCCATGCTATTATATTATCTATTTTGGATGTTATTGGGATTATTTTTACACTTCTATTATATTTTTCGGACTAACCTATTAACCGGAGGCCCAACCCAAATTGCTATTTTTTTTCCTATTTTAGAGTTTCGTCGAAAAGGAATATCAAACGGAGTCCAAATGGAAGGAAACCTTCGGGAGTGTTATTTTTGGAACAAACATGATCCAGGAGACTTGGAGTGGATGTGTAGCGGCCCGAGCTCAAACGGTCAAGTATCTGTGCTTCAGTGTCATCCCTGGATCGGTAATCCTGACACACACTGTACTCGAGGATTTATAACAGAGTAGCAATCACACACTTATTACATCGAATGTCTCAAAAGTGAACTTATTACAATATATATGGCTTAAGGCCATCTAATACGATAACAGCGGAAGGCTTGGAAGATAAAGGGAGTCCATCAACTTCAAGGGCATAGCTGAGCTGCACGGCAACGACCTAACGAACCTTACTCCTCATCTGAAAAGTCTGCAGCATAATACGTTGCAGCTCGAAAATGGGTCAGCACATGGAATATGTTGGCAAAATAACACAGTAGAGCAAGAACAGAATAATGCTATCACTATATGCTTATTTGGCTGGTGGAAAGCTCTATGGTTATAGTTTTTGTGAAAAGCCAATTTTTCCCTACAACAAAGGAATAGATTTTATTTAACTGTCATGGTAGTTGAAACATCATTGAGAAGGTTCCTTGAACTCAATCCCAATTAAAGTAATTAACAACCCAACAATATTATTTAGTAGTGGTGAGATACTTAGGATACTCCAAGTACTAGATACTCAAGATGTCCATAACCGGGGACACGGCTAACCATGATTAGTTTATACACTCTGCAGAGGTTTGCGCACTTCTCCCCACAAGACTCGATCTCCTCCATTGGATTTCTCGCACTACATGGTGTTTGAGAAACGGATGACCGAGACACAGTCTTTTAGAAGCATTAACTCCTTACTCCGGGCAGACCATACCAACCTACATCCCTCTACCTGCTGATCCACCTCTTCGGAAGCTTCACGCAACTTACTCAACTATGCTAGAGCCCATAATAGCTTGTGGCTGCACACGGAAGTTTCTAGCATGAAAATATCTCAGTTCCCTTTGAACCTGGGTGGCGGACCATATGATTATCACACGGGTACTCCGGGATATCCTAGGACAACACCGGATTCCCAAGGTGCCCAACAAACAACCAACCCAGATGTGTATTCAAGTTGCCACCTTAAGTTGAACCATTAATTAACAATCTTACATCTATCATGGATTTCACTCACCCAAACCACGTCTACGAGCATTGCATAGCAATACAAGCAATACGTAGAAGTAACTCCCAAGGTTTGAATATAATAGGGCAATAGGTTCTACCTCATCAACTACTTCCCAACCCACATGTTAATCACATCCTAATCATGCAATGTTTGAGGATTGGAACTAATGCATAAAAAATGGGTGATAAAGGGGTATGATCAAAGTGTTACTTGCCTTGCTGATGATCCGTAAAACCTAGGGACTCATAGTAACACGCTTCGCACTCCGGGTGTTCTATCGCAAACAAACAATAGCATACATAAGAAATCAAACAAAGAAACATGGGTAAATCTCAGATAAGAAGATCTAACCAGAAAGTTCAACTTAAGAACTCCGGTTTGCGAAAATAATCAAATCAAACGGAGCAACGAAACTCAAACTGCGAAAGAAACAGGATCCGTTTACTAATCTGGACTAAGGTCAAATTTTACAGCACCAAAATCATGTTCAAGTTGATTAAACGGAAAGAGGGTTTCGAGACGAAGATGTAGGCGCTTGAATCGCCTGATTCCGATAAACGAGCGAAAAGATAAACTGAAACGAAAATCGGATCAAAAATCACGATTGAAAATAATCGCGGAAAATCCGAGAAAAAGAAAACAGACGAACAGGCTAACGAACGAACGTTCGTTGTCTGCGGCTAACGAGTGAACAATGTTCGTTAGAACGAACGTACAGACGAACGCCCGCAAAGTAACTAAACCGAGAAAAACCAACGAACCGATCTGAAAAAATGAACTAGGGTTTCTAAAAAACTGGATCGTTTTTTTAAATCGAATGAACGGCGGCGACGGCTTATACCTCCGGCGGCTTCTGCGGTGAGGCGGGGCGGCAGGGTGCGGCGTGCGGCGGCGGCGAGCGGTGGCGGCAGCAGTGGCGAGCGGCGGCGGCGGCGTGCGGCGCAAGGCGGCGGGGCAGGCGGCTTGCGGCGGCGGCGGCGCGGCTTCGGAGCTCCAGGGGGGCCCGGGTCGGCTTATAAGAGGGGGGATGGTGTGGCTTGGGGAAGGGGGCGGGGCGCGTGGCCGACTCGGCCACGGCGAGCGGCAGCGGCGTGCGCGGTCTCCGGGTAGGAGACGACGGCGCGGGTAGGTGGGCCGGCAGCCTGGCTCGGGTGGGCCTTGGCCAAGTCGGGCGCTACGGTTTTGTTTTAAAAAAATTCCGCTGGAACTAAATAAATCCTAGAAAATAAAATAAACACTATCTAAATAAAATATGTAGAACAAGATGAACATTTTCTTGGCCCTAAAATGCAACTTTGAAAAACATGCAATTTTTCTAATTCAAATAAAATAGCAATAAACTACGATTAAAAAAATCAAATATTTGATTTTAATATTTTTCCTCCAATATTTCATTTATTTTGGAGAAGTCACATTATCTCCTCTCATATATTTTAATCTGAAATATTTTTGGAGAGAAAAATAATTAGAACCAAAAATCCTTGTTTCAATATTTGATAAAACTCAAATATGAAAACAGGGAAATCCCCAACTCTCTCCGAGGGTCCTTGAGTTGCTTAGGATTTCGAGGATTCGCGAAACGAAATGCAATAAAATATGATATGCATGAATGATCTATGTATAACATTCCAAATTGAAAATTTGGGATGTTACAAACCTACCCCCCTTAAGATGAATCTAGCCCTCGAGATTCGGGTTGGCTAGAGAATAGGTGTGGGTGGTCTTTGTGAAGATCATCCTCTCGTTCCCAGGTGGCTTAATCCTCGGTATGGTGGCTCCACTGAACTTTGCAAAACTTGATAACCTTGCTGCGGGTGACTCGGCTGGCAATTTCAAGAATCCCGACTGGCTTCTCTTCATAGGTCAAATCACTGTCCAACTGAATCGCCTCCAAGGGTATTGTATCTCCTAATGGTATATCGGCCATCTTAGCATGACACTTCTTCAGCTGTGAAACATGAAATGCATCATGAACTCCTGACAGTCCTTCAGGTAAGTCCAACTTGTAGGAAACTTCTCCCATACGTTCCAAAATTCGATACGGTCCTACAAATCTCGGGGCTAACTTTCCCTTAACTCCAAAATGTTTCACTCCTCGCAGGGGTGACACTCGCAGATATGTTGTGTCTCCAATTTCATAGGTTATTTCCTTGCGTTTCGAATCTGCATAATTCTTCTGCCTGGACTGAGCTACCTTCAGTCTATCTCGGATCAACTTAACCTTTTCTTTAGACTCCTTGATCAAATCTGGTCCAAACAACTATCGGTCTCCAACTTCATCCCACATCAACGGTGTTCTTCACCTTCGTCCATACAGGGCTTCGAATGGTGCCATCTTCAAACTGGCTTGATAGCTACTGTTGTATGAGAACTCCGCGTAGGGCAAATTGTCATCCCAACAAGATCCATAATATAGCGCACAAGCTCTCAACATATCCTCCAGAATCTGGTTGACTCTCTCGGTCTGTCCATCTGTTTGCAGGTGGAATGCCGTACTGAACTCCAACCTTGTCCCCAAAGTTTGGTGCAGCTGATGCCAAAACTTTGAAGTAAACTGTGTTCCTCTATCTGATACGATTGTCCTCGGAACTCCATGCAGACATACGATCCTGGTCATATATATCTTGGCCAACTTCGCACTTGTATAGGTAGTTTTCACTGGGATAAAGTGAGCTACTTTGGTCAAGCGATCAACTACTACCCATATAGAATCGTATCCTGATTTGGTCTTGGGTAATCCGGTGATCAAATCCATGCCAAGTTTATCCTACTTCCATTCGGGTATCGGCATAGGCTATAACAATCCTGCTGGCTTTTGATGCTCAACCTTCACTCTCTGACATACATCACATACGGCTACATACTCGGCAATATCCTTCTTCATACCAGTCCACCAGAAATGTTCCTTCAAATCCAAATACATCTTGGTGTTTCCGGGGTGTATCGAGTATGGTGAGTCATGAGCCTCCTGAAGTATTAAATTCCTGATCTCTGTGTTATTGGGCACATAAACACGGTCCTCAAACCATAAGGTGTCGTGCTCATCCTCACGAAAACCTTTGGCCTTTCCTTCGCTCATTCTCTCTTTTATCTGGGCAATCTCTTTGTCATCCTTCTGAGCTTCTCGAATCTTTCCTAATAATGTAGACTGAACCTCCATTGTTGCAACAAAACCTCTAGGAACAATATCCAATCGAAGTTCCCTGAGATCCTCTGCTATCTCCTTTGGCAATCCCGTGCTCACTAGGGTATTAGCATAACTTTTCCGACTCAAAGCGTCGGCTACGACATTGGCCTTGCCTGGATGATAGTGAAGCTTCATGTCATAATCCTTTATAAGCTCCAACCATCTCCTCTGCCTAAGGTTTAGCTCCTTCTGTGTGAAAATGTACTTCAAACTCTTATGATCCGTGTATACATCACAACGATTTCCAATAAGGTAATGTCTCCAAGTCTTCAATGCATGCACTACGGTAACCAACTCCAAATCATGCATGGTATAATTCAATTTGTGTGGTTTTAGTTGTCGTGAGGCATACGAAACAACTCTTCCATCCTGCATAAGCACACTTCCAAGTCCTAGGCGAGAGGCATCGCAATACACTTGAAACTCCTTACGTATATCCGGCAGAATCAGCACTAGGGTTGTGGTCAAACATTTCTTTAACTCCTAAAAACTCTCCTCACATTCTTCTGTCCATTTAAATTTGGTATCCTTCTTCAATAACTCCGTCATTGGCTTCGCAATCTTGGAAAAATTCTCAATGAATCTCCGATAGTATCCTGCGAGTCCAAGAAAACTGCGGATCTCGCTAACTAAAGTGGGTGCCAACCATTCAGTGACTGACTGAACCTTGGTGGGATCTACTGCTACACCTTCTCTCGATATAACATGTCCAAGGAATCCGACTTCCTTCAACCAAAACTCACATTTGCTGAACTTGGCATACAACTGGTGTTCCCTAAGTTTTTCGAGAACTAAACGCAAATGCTCTTCGTGCTCTTACTCATTCTTCGAGTATACCATTATATCATCAATGAACACCACAACAAACTTATCCAAATATTCCATGAACACCTTGTTCATCATGATCATGAAATAGGCAGGGGCATTAGTCAGTCCAAACGACATGACCGTATATTCATACAACCCGTACCGTGTGGTGAATGCTGTCTTTGGTATGTCCTTCTCTCGTATCTTCAGCTGGTGATATCCAAATCGCAGGTCGATCTTTGAAAACACCTTGGCTCCTTGCAGCTGGTCAAACAAATCATTGATCATCGGCAGTGGGTATTTGTTCTTGATCGTCACCTCATTTAGCGCATGATAATCAACAACCATTCTTAGAGACTTAACCTTCTTCTCGACCAAAAGCACTGGGGCTCCCCATGGTGATGAACTCCGTCGAATATAACCTTTCTCCAATAACTCCTCGATCAGTTTCTTAATCTCCTCCAGATCATTTGCTGGCATCCGATATGGTCGCTTCGATATAGGCCCGGTACCTGGCAATAGCTCTATCAAAAACTCGATGTCTCGATCTGGTGGCATGCCTGGTTACTCCTCTGGAAAAACATCCGGGTAATCCTTCACTACAGGCACTTCCTCCTGAACAACTCACGTGAGGGTATTCACTTGGCTACTCCTTGGCACATGCCTAGATACATACTTAATCCTTTTTCCCTCAGGGGTGGTGAGACAAATTGACTTACTAACACAGTCAATGCCTCCTCCATACTTTGACATCCAGTCCATGCCTAATATCACATCCAATCCTTGTGACTCCAAGATTATTAGGTCGGACGGAAAAACATGGCTACCAATGGTTAAGGGTATCTGGTCGCACCATCAACTAGCCATATAGTCTGCTCCAGGTGAACTCACTAACAGATGGGTCCTAAGGGTTTGGGTTGGTAGTTTAAACTTATCCATGAATTCCCTTGATATGTATGAATGCAATGCACTAGTATCAAAAAGAACAAGGGCGGTAAAAGACTTAACCAAAAACTTACCAATAACTGCGTCTGGCTGCTCTTCAACCTCCTCCACGTTAACGTGGTTCACTTGTCCTTTGTTGAATGGATTGGGCTTCTTTCCAGCGCTCCCATTGTCGTTTCCATTCTTCGCTTCAGGGCACTCCATGGCATAGTGTCCAGTCTTCCCGCACTTGAAACAAGTAACGTGGCTTAGGTCTCTCTTGGCGGGTGTGGCTGGATTGGAACGGTTCTGATTGTTGCTTGCTCCATTCCCATTCCCATCCCTTGGGCCAGTATGATTATGGTTACTTCCTCCATTGTGGGTGTGGCCTGCATGGTTATGAACAAGTGATACGTCCATTTTGCATCATGCTTTTATATAAATATTTATTGCAATATGGGCTGTTATTACACATTATGTCACAATACTTATGCCTATTCTCTCTTATTTTACAAGGTTTACATAAAGAGGGAGAATGCCGGCAGCTGGGATTCTGGGCTGGAAAAGGAGCAAATATTAGAGACCTCTGCACAGCTCCAAAAGTCCTGAAACTTCAGAGAAGACGTTTTCAGAATATATAGAAAATACTCAGCGGAAGAAGTTCACTAGGGCGGCCACACCCTACCCATGAGGGTGGGGGACGCGCCCTACCCCCCTGGGCGCGCCCCCTACCTCGTGGCCCCCCTGGTGGCCCTCCGATGTCCATCTTATGCTATATGAAGTCTTTCAATGAGGAAAAATAATAAGCCATCTTCTCGGACGAAACTCCGCCGCCACGATGCAGAACCTTGGCGGAACCAATCTAGGGCTCTGGCAGAGCTGTTCTGCCGGGGAAACTTCCCTCCGGGAGGGGGAAATCATCGCCATCATCATCACCAATGCTCCTCTCATCGAGAGAGGGCAATCTCCATCAACATCTTCATCAGCACCATCTCCTCTCAAAACCCTAGTTCATCTCTTGTATCCAATTCTTGTCGGGATTGGTGCTAGTAGGTTGCTAGTAGTGTTAATTACTCCTTGTAGTTGATGCTAGTTGGTTTATTTGGTGGAAGATCATATGTTCAGATCCTATATGCATATTAATACCCCTCTGATTATGAACATGATTATGCTTTGTGAGTAGTTACGTTTGTTCCTGAGGACATGGGAGAAGTCTTGCTATTAGTAGTCATGTGAATTTGGTATTCGTTCAATATTTTGATGAGATGTATGTTGTCATCCCTCTAGTGGTGTTATGTGAATGTCGACTACATGACACTTCACCATTATTTGGGCCTAGAGGAAGGAATTGGGAAGTAATAAGTAGATGATGGGTTGCTAGAGTGACAGAAGCTTAAACCCTAGTTTATGCGTTGCTTCGTAAGGGGCTGATTTGGATCCATATTTTCATGCTATGGTTAGGTCTACCTTAATACTTTGGTTGTAGTTGCGGATGCTTGCAATAGAGTTTAATCATAAGTGGGATTCTTGTCCAAGTAAGGACAGTACCCAAGCACCGGTCCACCCACATACCAAATTATCAAAGTACCGAACGCGAATCATATGAGCGTGATGAAAACTAGCTTGACGATATTCTCATGTGTCCTCGGGAGCGATTTTCTCTATATAAGAGTTTGTCCAGGCTTGTCCTTTGCTACAAAAAGGATTGGGCCATCTTGCTGCACTTTATTTACTTTTGTTACTTGTTGCTCGTTACAAATTATCCTATCACAAAATTATCTGTTACCACTTATTTCAGTACTTGCAGAGAATACCTTGCTGGAAACCGCTTATCATTTCCTTCTGCTCCTCGTTGGGTTCGACACTCTTACTTATCGAAAGGACTACGATAGATCCCCTATACTTGTGGGTCATCAAGACTCTTTTCTGGTGTCGTTGCTGGGGAGTGAAGCGCCTTTGGTAGGTAGAATTTGGCATGGAAAAATTATATAGTGTGCTGAAATTTACTGTGACTTGTTACTATGGAAAGTAATCCTATGAGGGGCTTGTTCGGAGTATCTTCACCCCGACCAGTAGAGAAAAGAGTTTCTCCTCAACCTACTGAACCTACTGAAAATGAAAATGTCTGCTTTGAAATTCCTTCGGGTATGATAGAAAAATTGCTAGCTAATCCTTTTGTAGGAGATGGAACAAAGCATCCTGATGAGCATCTAATATATGTGGATGAAGTTTGTGGATTATTTAACCTTGCAGGTGTACCCGGAGATGTTGTTAAGAAGAAGGTCTTCCCTTTATCTTTGAAGGGAGATGCATCGACATGGTATAGGCTATGTGATGATATGGGGCATGGAACTACAAACGATTAAAATTGGAATTTCATCCGAAGTTTTATCCTATGCATCTTGTTCATCGTGATCGCAATTATATATATAATTTTTGGCCTCACGAAGGAGAAAGCATCGCTCAAGCTTGGAGGAGGCTTAAATCAATGTTATATTCATGCCCCAATCATGAGCTCTCAAGAGAAATGATTATTCAAAATTTTATGCTTGGCTTTCTGATAGCAATCGCACGATGCTTGATACTTCTTGTGCTCGCTCTTTTATGATGAAGACTATTGAATTCAAATGGGATTTATTGGAAATAATTAAATGCAACTCTGAAGATTGGGACCTCGACAAAGGTAAGGAGTCAGGTATGACACCTAGATTTGATTGTGTTAAATCTTTTGTGGATACCGATGTTTTCCGTAAATTTAGCACTAAATATGGACTTGACTCTGAGATAGTAGCTTCTTTCTGTGAATCTTTTGCTACTTATGTTGATCTCCCCAAGGAGAAGTGGTTTAAATTTCATCCTCCCATAGAAGTAAAAGTAGCTGCACCTATTAAAGTTGAAGAAAAGACTATCACTTATAATGATCCTATTGTTCCTACTTCTTATGTTGAGAAACCACCTTTCCCTGTCAGGATAAAGGATCATGCTAAAGCTTCAACTGTGGTTCATAAAAGCAATATTAAAACTTATACACCTTCTGAGCAAACTACAGTTGAACCTGATATTGCTATTGTTAAAGATCTCTTGGCTGATAATATTGATGGGCATGTTATTTATTTCTATGATGAAACTGCTAGAATTGCTAAACCTTGTGCTAAAGATAAACCTAGACCTATGGTAGGCATGCCTGTTATTTCTGTTAAAATAGGAGATCATTGGTATCATGGCTTATGTGATATGGTTGCCACTGCTAGTGCAATACCTATTAGCCTATATAGAGAAATCATGCATGATATTGCACCTGTTGAGTTAGAAGATATTGATGTCACAATTAAACTCGCCAATAGAGATACTATTTCACCAATGGGAATTGTTAGAGAAGTTGAAGTCTTGTGTGGGAAAACTAAATATCCTGCTGACTTTCTTGTTCTTGGTTCCCCACAAGATAGCTTTTGTCCCATTATATTTGGTAGACCCTTCCTGAACACTATTAATGCTACCATAGATTGCAAAAGTGATGTTGTTACTATCAGTTTAGATGATATGAATCATGAATTTAATCTCTCTAAATTTAGTAGCCAACACTGTGAAGAAGAATTACCTAGTAAGGATGAAATTATTGATCTTGCTTCTATTGCCGTACCTCCTAGTGATCCTTTAGAACAATATTTGCTAGACCATGAAAATGATATGTTTATGAAGGAAAGAAGGGAAATAGATGAAGTATTCTTTAAATAGGAACCTATTATGAAGCACAATTTGCCTATTGAAATCCTAGGGGACCCTCCTCCACCCAAGGGTGATCCCGTGTTTGAGCTTAAACAGTTGCCTAATACTCTTAAATATGCTTATCTTGATGAGAAAAAGATATATCATGTTATTATTAGTGCTAACCTTTCAGAGCATGAGGAAGAGAGATTATTGAAAACTCTGAAGAAGCATTGTGCTGCTATTGGGTATACTCTTGATGATCTTAAGGGCATTAGTCCCACTCTATGTCAACATAAAATAAATTTGGAAGAAGATGCTAAACAAGTTCGTGATCATCAACGACGGCTGAATCCTAAAATGAAAGAAGTGGTAAGAAAGGAAATACTAAAGCTCCTTGAGGCAGGTATAATCTATCATGTTGCTGATAGTCAGTGGGTAAGTCCTGTCCATTGTGTCCCTAAGAAGGGAGGTATTACTATCATCCCTAATGATAAAGATGAATTGATTCCTCAAAGAATTATTATAGGTTATAGGATGGTAATGGATTTCCGCAAATTAAATAAGGCCACTAAAAAGGATCATTGCCCCTTACCTTTTATCGATCAAATGCTAGAAAGATTATCCAAAAATACACATTTTTGCTTTCTAGATGGTTATTCTGGTTTCTCTTAAAAACCTGTGTCAGCCAAAGATCAATCAAAGACTACTTTTACTTGCCCTTTTGGTACTTTCGCTTATAGATGTATGCCTTTTGGTTTATGTAATGCACCTGCTACCTTTCAAAGATGCATGATGGATATATTCTCTGACTTTTATGAAAAGATTTGTGAGGTTTTCATGGACGATTTCTCCGTCTATGGATCTTCTTTTGATGATTTCTTAAGAAACCTTGATCGAGTTTTGCAGAGATGTGAAGAAACTAATGTTGTCTTGAATTGGGAAAAGTGCCACTTTATGGTTAATGAAGGTATTGTCTTGGGGCATAAAGTTTCCGAAAGAGGTATTGAGGATGATAAACCCATGGTTGATGCTATTGAGAAGATGCCATGTCCCAAGGACATCAAAGGTATAAGAAGTTTCCTTGGTCACGCTGGATTTTATAGGAGGTTCATTAAGGACTTCTCAAAAATTTCTAGGCCTCTGACTAATTTATTGCAAAAAGATATACCATTTGTCTTTGATGATGTTTGTGTAGAAGCATTTGAAATACTTAAGAAAGCATTGATCTCTGCACCTATTGTTCAGCCACCTAATTGGAATTTACCCTTTGAAATTATGTGTGATGCTAGTGATTATGCTGTAGGTGCTGTTCTAGGGAAAAGAGTTGATGAGAAATTAAATTTTATTCAATATGCTAGTAAAACCCTAGACAATGCTCAAAGAAATTATGCTACTACTGAAAAAGAATTCTTAGCAGTTGTATTTGCTTGTGATAAGTTCAGACCTTATATTGTTGATTCTAAAGTAACTATTGACACTGATCATGCTGCTATTAAATATCTTATGGAAAAGAAAGATGCTAAACCTAGACTTATTAGATGGGTTCTCTTGCTACAAGAATCTGACTTACATATTGTTGATGGAAAGGGAGCTGAGAACCCCGTTGCAAACAACTTGTCTAGGTTAGAAAATGTGCTTGATGACCCACTACCAATTGATGATAGCTTTCCTGATGAGCAATTAAATGTCATAAATGCTTCTCATACTGCTACATGGTATGCTGATTATGCTAATTACATTGTTGCTAAGTTTATACCACCTAGTTTCACATACCAGCAAAAGAAAAAGTTCTTCTATGATTTGAGGCATTACTTTTGGGATGACCCACATCTTTATAAAGAAGGAGTAGATGGTGTTATTAGATGTTGTGTACCTGAGCATGAACATGAATAGATCCTACGCAAGTGTCACTCCGAAGCTTATGGAGGACACCATGCTGGAGATAGAATTGCACATAAGGTATTGCAATCTGGTTTTTATTGGCCTACTCTCTTCAAGGATGCCCGTAAGTTTGTCTTATCTTATGATGAATGTCAAAGAATTGGTAATATTAGTAGACGTCAAGAAATGCCTATGAACTATTCACTCATCATTGAACCATTTGATGTTTGGGGCTTTGACTATATGGGACCCTTTCCTCCCTCTAATGGATATACACATATTTTAGTTGATGTTGATTACGTTACTAAGTGGGTAGAAGCTATTCCAACTAGTAGTGCTGATCATAACACTTCTATTAAAATGCTTAAAGAAGTTATTTTTTTGAGATTTGGAGTCCCTAGATATTTAATGATTGATGGTGGTTCACATTTTATTCATGGTGCTATCCATAAAATGCTTGCAAAGTATGATGTTAATCATTGAATTGCATCCCCTTATCACCCTCAGTCTAGTGGTCAAGTAGAATTGAGTAATAGAGAGCTCAAATTAATTTTGCAAAAGACTGTTAATAGATCTAGAAAGAATTGGTCCAAGAAACTTGATGATGCATTATGGGCCTATAGAACTGCATATAAAAATCCCATGGGTATGTCTCCATATAAAATGGTTTATGGAAAAGCATGTCACTTACCTCTCGAACTAGAACACAAGGCATATTGGGCTATTAAAGAGCTCAATTATGATTTTAAACTTGCCGGTGAGAAGAGGTTATTTCATATTAGCTCACTCGATGAATGGAGAACCCAAGCCTACGAAAATGCTAAGTTGTTTAAACAAAAAGTTAAAAGATGGCATGATAAAAGGATACAAAAGCGTGAGTTTAGTGTAGGTGATTATGTATTGCTATACAACTCTCGTTTAAGATTTTTTGCAAGAAAACTTCTCTCTAAATGGGAAGGCCCTTACGTTATCGAGGAGGTCTATCGTTCCGGTGCCATAAAAATCAACAACTTCAAAGGCACAAATACGAAGGTGGTGAACGGTCAAAGAATCAAACATTATATCTCAGGTAACCCCATAAATGTTGAAACGAATGTTATTGAAACCGTAACCCCGGAGGAATACATAAGGGAAACTTTTCGGAATGTTTTAGACTCCAAAAAGGAATAGGTATGTGGTACGGTAAGTAAACCGACTCCAAAACAGTTTTTAAGGCAATATTTCTCTGTTTTGGAATATTTAGAAAAATAGAAAAATAAGAAGCAGTCCGGGAAGGACACGAGGGCTCCACGAGGGTGGAGGGCGCGCCCCTACCTCGTGGGCACCTCGTGTGCTCTCCGGACTCCGTTTTTGTACACGACACGTATTTTGGTTGGTAAAAATTCATTATATTATCTCCCGGGGGTTTTGACTCCCGTTTCACGCAAAAATCTCTTGTTCTTGTTTCGAGCTGTTTTCTGACAGGGTTGTCGAAGCTAAGCATCATGTCGTCTCCCTCCTCCTCCAACAATGAGGGCAACGATGCTTGGCTAATGAAGATAGAGCTGAAGAGAGAAGAACCCATGGAGATCAACAAGGATGAAGGGATCAAGAAGCCCACGGAGGACCAAGCTCTGGTAATAGAAGACATCCTTCAATTTGATCACAATCTTCTTACCCCAACTGAGATCGAAGCTTTCAAGATGATCGAGTTAGCTCGTATACAAAATAAGTATCTCACACATGAAAATATTTTGTTGAAGGAGCATATCATCACACTCATAGGCATTATCCGCAAGTTAGAAGACCTCCTACGCTCGATGTGCGACTATCCATCATCAACAACTCCACCTTCTTCACCAACAAAAGAGACATAATCACATGGGTATGGGCACTCCCCTTGGCAACTGCCAAGCTTGGGGGAGTGCCCCGGTATCGTATCACCATCACTTTTATCTTTACCGTTTTTCTTAGTTCGATCCTTTTGGTAATATCTTGATCTAGTAGAATAAAAGTTCTTAGTATGATCTAGTTGTGAGTTTTGCTTTATAATTCTCTATGTAATCGTGTCCGTGGGCTATATAATAATGATTAGTGTTGAGTCAAGGGCTTGATTATTTTGCCATGATCCTAAGGGAATAAAAGAAAAGAGAAAGAAATAAAAAGAAACAAAGAGATCATGTGAATCTTAGGGAGAGTAATGAGATCACATAGAAAAAGTATGATGAATAAAAGTTGTTGAGAGTTGACAAACATAGTTTTGGTCATCGTTGCAATTAATAGGAAGTAATAAAGAAAGATAGGTCTTCACATATAAATATACTATCTTGGACATCTTTTATGATTGTGAGCACTCATTAAAATATGACATGCTAAAGAGTTGACGTTGGACAAGGAAGACAACGTAATGGGTTATGTTTTATTACATCTGAGATAAATTATATTGTCATGGATCATCCAACATGGTTGAGCTTGCCTTTCCCCCTCATGCTAGCCAAATTCATCGCATGAAGTAGAGATACTACTTGTGATTCCAAATACCCTTAAACTAGTTTTGCCATGAGAGTCCACCATACCTACCTATGGATTGAGTAAGATCCTCCAAGTAATTTGTCATCGGTGCAAGCAATAAAAATTGCTCTCTTAATATGTATGACTTATTAGTGTGGGAGAAAATAAGCTTTATACGATCATGTGATATGGAAGAAATAAACGCGACAGACTGCATAATAAAGGTCCATATCACAAGTGGCAATATAAAGTGACGTTCTTTTGCATTAAGATTTTGTGCATCCAACCATAAAAGTGCATGAAAACCTCTGCTTCCCTCTGCGAAGGGCCTATCTTTTACTTTTATCTCCTACCTTGCATAAGAGTCATGGTGATCTTCACCCTTCCTTTTTACATTTTATCCTTTGGCAAGCATAGTATGTTGGAAAGATCCTGGTATATATGGCTAATTGGATGTGAGTTTTCATGAACTATTATTGTTGACATTACCCTTGAGGTAAAATGTTGGGAGGCAAAACTATAAGCCCCTATCTTTCTCTGTGTCTGACTAAAACTCCATACCCATAAGTATTGCGTGAGTGTCAGCAATTGTGAAAGACTATATGATAGTTGAGTATGTGGACTTGCTGAAAAGCTCTTATACATTGACTCTTTCCTATGTTATGATAAATTGCAATTGCTCCAATGACTGAGATTATAGTTTGTTAGTTTTCAATGAAGTTTATGATTCATACTTGAAATTGTGATTGAATTATTACTCTAGCATAAGAAATCATATGAAAAGAATTATATAAGTTGTTGTTCTAAGAATGATCATGATTCCCTCATGTCTGTATTTTATTTTTATCGACACCTCTATCTCTAAACATGTGGACATATTTTTCGATTTCGGCTTTCGCTTGAGGACAAGCGAGGTCTAAGCTTGGGGGAGTTGATATGTCCATTTTGCATCATGCTTTTATATCGATATTTATTGCATTATGGGCTGTTATTACACATTATGTCACAATACTTATGCCTATTCTCTCTTATTTTACAAGGTTTACATAAAGAGGGAGAATGCCGACAGCTGGGATTCTAGGCTGGAAAAGGAGCAAATATTAGAGACCTATTCTGCACAGCTCCAAAAGTCTTGAAACTTCACAGAAGACGTTTTCAGAATATATAAAAAATACTCAGCGGAAGAAGTTCACCAGGGGGCCACACCCTGCCCACGAGGGTGGAGGCGCGCCCTACCCCCTGGGCGCACCCCTACCTCGTGGGCCCCCTGGTGGCCCTCCGATGTCCATGTGCTGCTATATGTAGTCTTTCGATGAGGAAAAAAATAATAAGCCATCTTCTCGGACGAAACTCCGCCGCCACGAGGCGGAACCTTGGCGGAACCAATCTAGGGCTCTGGTGGAGCTGTTCTGACGGGGAAACTTCCCTCTGGGAGGGAGAAATCATCGCCATCGTCATCACCAACGCTCCTCTCATTGGGAGACGGCAATCTCCATCAACATCTTCATCAGCACCATCTCCTCTCAAAACCCTAGTTCATCTCTTGTATCCAATTCTTGTCTTCAAGTACGGGATTGGTGCTAGTAGGTTGATAGTAGTTTTAATTACTCCTTGTAGTTGATGCTAGTTGGTTTATTTGGTGGAAGATCGTATGTTCAGATCCTATATGCATATTAATACCCCTGTGATTATTAACATGATTATGCTTTGTGAGTAGTTACATTTGTTCCTGAGGACATGGGAGAAGTCTTGCTATTAGTAGTCATGTGAATTTGGTATTCGTTCGATATTTTGATGAGATGTATGTTGTCATCCCTCTAGTGGTGTTATGTGAACATCAACTACATGAAACTTCACCATTATTTGGGCCTAGAGGAAGGCATTGGGAGGTAATAAGTAGATGATGGGTTGCTAGAGTGACAGAAGCTTAAACACTAGTTTATGTGTTGCTTCGTAAGGGGTTGATTTGGATCCATATGTTTCATGCTATGGTTAGGTTTACCTTAATACTCTTGTTGTAGTTGCGGATGCTTGCAATAGAGGTTAATCATAAGTGGGATGCTTGTCCAAGTAAGGTCAGTACCCAAGCACCGGTCCACCCACATACCAAATTATCAAAGTACCGAACGCTAATCATATGAGCGTGATGAAAACTAGCTTGACGATATTCCCATGTGTCCTCGGGAGCGCTTTTCTCTATGTAAGAGTTTATCCAGGCTTGTCCTTTGCTACAAAAAGGATTGGGCCATCTTGCTGCACTTTATATACTTTTGTTACTTGTTGCTCGTTAAAAATTATCCTATCACAAAACTATCTGTTACCACTTATTTCAGTACTTGCAGAGAATACCTTGCTGGAAACCTCTTATCATTTCCTTCTGCTCCTCGTTGGGTTCGACCCTCTTACTTATCGAAAGGACTATGATAGATCCCCTATACTTGTGGGTCATCAACAAGTCCTCCTGTGTTCGGGGTTAGGCGAGGTTTCTGCTGAGCTCCTGAATTATACCTTCCTTGTCCATACTTCCTCTTACGGCTCTCAATCTGCTATTGCTTCCCTTCAATCATAAGAGCCTTATCTACCAACTCCTGGTAGTTGTTGAATGTTGCCACCATCAACTGCATGCTCATCTCATCATTCAGCCCTTCCATAAACTTCTCCTGCTTTGCGGCATCTGTGGCCACATCGTCAGGGGCATAGCGAGATAACTTGCTAAACTCATCCGCGTACTGAGCCATAGTACAGTTCCCCTGGCGTAAGTTGCGAAACTCACGCTTCTTCATACTCATAGCTCCAGTTGAGACATGGGCTCTGCGGAATGCTTGCTGAAACTGGTCCCATGTAACAATGGCTATAGAGTAGGTGACAGTGTAATTCTCCCACCATGAGGCTGCTGGTCCATCCAACTGATGTGCGTCAAAACACACCTTCTTAGCATCTGTACATCCTGCAGGGTTAACTCCCTTCCAATCCTATGGAGCCAATCATCTGATATCGGCTCGGTGCTACTGGAAAACACCGGCGGCTGCAACCTCATAAAACGGGCTAAGTTATCAACTGGTGGTGGTGGCGGTGGATTGTTGTTGTTGGTGTTGCCTTGGTTTTGAACTAACAACTGCATCAGGGTATTCTGCTGCTGGATCAACTGAGTGAGCTCCGGTGGGAAAGTAAATCCGGGGTCACGTCTCGGAGGCATCTGATGGGTTTAGAGGGGAGAGATTAGAATAGAATGGGGTCTAATGAGAAAACACTACCCATATGCACATGAGACAAACACAATCATTTCACTCAATCAATCAAGCAAGGGCATACAATCGATCTAACTATCGTTACAAAAGTGCTCGGACTATACTATATACATGGTGGGATACTACTACTGATGTGGTGGTCTACTAAAAATATTCCTCGGTTGAAGACTCCATGATGTCTGCTCCAGCTTCGTCTTCACAGTCATCATCGCTATCGTCGGGGTCCGTGTCGGTGTCGTTGATGATAATGTAGTCCTCTGGGCGAATCTCCTTGGGTTCTTCGTCTTATCCTCCTGGTGTGGGGTATCCCATGAATAATCCTAGCTTCCTTTCTAGATCGTCATTCCTCTCCACTAGTACGACGATTTCCTCCTCATAATCTTCACGAGTATCCTTGAGTTCTTCCTCCAGTTCCGTGATCCTAGTCATCGCCTTCTTCAGGTCTATCATTCCTGCGCACATCTGGTTCTCCTGGCGACGAATGTGTTGGTTTAACTCCTGGATGAAAGCTGCAATTGATCTATCCTTCCTGGTGCTGATCATCTCCCATTGCTCATCTTGGCACCCACAAATCTGATAGATAGTGTCCTTAAGCTCCTTATGATAAACTTCTCCAATGTGTCCCATGGTGATGTGAGCTGAGATACTCTTTCCTAGACTGTAGGTTGGTGCATCAAAGGAAAACTCTATGGGCTTAGTGACTGGCGTGAATGTCCTTCCTGGAACTTGAACTTGAATCATCCAACGCTCCTCTTCTGGTAAAGTGGCGTTGTAAGTCCCGGTGAAGCTTGGTATTACAATGTTCACGTACCTAGTGACTTCCTTCAAGTGTCGTCCAAAAGGTGCTTCTTCATCCGGTTGTGCAAACTTGTTCCTTGCGTCCGCCATCCTAAAGAGTAGAAAATGGAGAGGAGTCAGAAATGAGAAGAGAATAGTGACCTAGGGCTTTAGCTTAGTGGTCATGTCCTACACTCAGTGTGTGCTCTGATACCATCTTGTAGCGACCCGACCTCAAACGGTCAAGTCTCTGTGCTTCAGTGTCATCCCTGGATCGGATGACACACACATTACTCGAGGATTTATAACAGAGTAGCAATTACACACTTATTACATCGAATGTCTCAAAAGAGAACTTGTTACAATATATATGGATCAAGGCCATCTAATACGATAACAACGGAAGGCTTGGAAGATAAAGTGAGTCCATCAACTCCAATGGCATAGCTGAGCTGCACGGCAATAACCTAACGAACCTTACTCCTCGTCTGAAAAGTCTGCAACATAATACGTTGCAGCCCGAAAATGGGCCAGCACATGGAATATGCTCGCAAAATAACACAGTAGAGCAAGAACAGAATAATGCTATCACTATATGCATATTTGGCAGGTGGAAAGCTCTATGGTTATAGTTTTTGCGAAAAGCCAATTTTTCTCTACAACAAAGGAATAGATTTTATTTAACTATAATGGTAGTTGAAACATCATTGAGAAGGTTCCTCCAACTCAATCCCAATTAAAGTAATTAACATCCCAACAATATTATTTAGTAGTGATGAGATACTTAGGATACTCCAAGTACTAGATACTCAAGATGTACATAATCGGGGACACGGCTAACCATGATTAGTTTATACACTCTGCAGAGGTTCGCACACTTTTCCCCACAAGACTCGATCTCCTCCGTTGGATTTCTCGCACTACATGGTGTTTGAGAAACAGATGACCGAGACACAGTCTTTCAGAAGCATTAACTCCTTACTCCGGGCAGACCATAGCAACCTACATCCCTCTACCTGGTGATCCACCTCTTCGGAAGCTTCACACAACTTACTCAACTATGCTAGAGCCCATAATAGCTTGTGGCTGCACACGGAAGTTTGTAGCATGAAAATATCTCAATTCCCTTTGAGCCTGGGTGGCGGACCACAGGATTATCACACGGGTACTCCGGGATATCGTAGGACAACACTGGATTCCCCAGGTGCCCAACAAACAATCCACCCAGATGTGTATTCAAGTTGCCACCTTAAGTTGAACCATTAATTAACAATCTCACATCTGTCATGGATTTCACTCACCCAAACCACGTCTACGAGCATAGCATAGCAATATAAGCAATTGATACGTCTCCAACGTATCTATAATTTTTGATTGTTCCATGCTATTATATTATCAACCTTGGATGTTTTATATGTATTTATATGCTACTTTATATGATTTTTGGGACTAACCTATTAACCCAGAGCCTAGTGCCAGTTTCTGTTTTTCCTTGTTTTAGAGTATCGCAGAAAAGGAAAATCAAACGGAATCCCATTGACCTGAAACTTCACGGAACCTATTTTTGGAAGGAAAATCAAACAGAGTCCCATAGATCGGGAGTTCCGCCGCCAGAAGCCTCCGTACCCACCGAAAGCCAATCTAGACCCGTTCCGGCGCCCTGCCGGAGGGGGGAATCCCTCTCCGGCAGCCATCTTCATCATCCCAGTGCTCTCCATGACGAGGAGGGAGTAGTTCTCCCTCGGGGCTGAGGGTATGTACCAGTAACTATGTGTTTGATCTCTCTCTCTCTCTCGTGTTCTTGATTTGGCACGATCTTGATGTATCGCGAGCTTTGCTATTATAGTTGGATCTTACGATGTTTTCTCCCCCCTCTACTCTCTTGTAATGGATTGAGTTTTCCCTTCGAAGTTATCTTATTGGATTGTGTCTTTAAAGATTTGAGAACACTTGATGTATGTCTTGCCGTGCGTATCTGTGGTACACTTGATGTATGTTTTGGTGATCAACTTGCGGGTTCCACCCATGAACCAATGCATAGGGGTTGACACACATTTTTGTGGTGATTCTCCGGTAGAAACTTTGGGGCACTCTGTGAGGCTCTATGTGTTGGTTGAATAGATGAATCTGAGATTGTGTGATGCATATCGTATAATCATACCCACGGATACTTGAGGTGACATTGGAGTATCTAGGTGACATTAGGGTTTTGGTTGATTTGTGTCTTAAGGTGTTATTCTAGTACGAACTCTAGGGCTGTTTGTGACACTTATAGGAATAGCCCAACGGATTGATTGGAAAGAATGACTTTGAGGTGGTTTCATAGCCTACCATAATCTCTTCGTTTGTTCTCCGCTATTAGTAACTTTGGAGTGACTCTTTGTTGCATCTTGAGGGATAGTTATGTGATCCAATTATGTTATTATTGTTGAGAGGACTTGCACTAGTGAAAGTATGAACCCTAGGCCTTGTTTCAAGGCATTGCAATACCGTTTATGCCCACTTTTATCATTAGTTACCTTGCTGTTTTTATATTTTCAGATTACAAAAACCTATATCTACCATCCATATACCACTTGTATCACCATCTCTTCGCCGAACTAGTGCACCTATACAATTTACCATTGTATTGGGTGTGTTGGGGACACAAGAGACTCTTTGTTATTTTGTTGCAGGGTTGCTTGAGAGAGACCATCTTCATCCTACGCCTCCTACGGATTGATAAACCTTAGGTCATCCACTTGAGGGAAATTTGCTACTGTCCTACAAACCTCCGCACTTGGAGGCCCAACAACGTCTACAAGAAGAAGGTTGTGTAGTACACATCAAGCTCTTTTCTGGCGCCGTTGCCAGGGAGGTGAGTGCTTGAAGGTATGTATTTAGATCTTGCAATCGAGTCTTTTATTTTCTTGTTTTATCACTAGTTTAGTTTATAAAAGAAAGATTCAAAAAAAGGAATTAAGTTTGCCTCATATGCTTCATCTTTTTAATATCTTTCATGAGTACGATGGAAAGGAAAATTGTGCTCAAGTGCTAGAAGAAGAATGCATTAGAATGTTTGGCACTAAATATTTGAATTATGAGCATGATTGCAATGTTGTTAGTATGAATTCCTTGAATATCTATGATGCTAATGATATGTAAAGCCACAAGCTTGGGGAAGCTATGTTTGATGAAGATGATATTTTTTGTCCCCCAAGCTTTGATGAGCAAATTTACTATGATCAAAGCATGCCTCCTATCTATGATGATTATTGTGATGACACGTATGCTTTAAAGAATAATGATAACCATGAAACTTGCCATCTTAATCTTAATTTTCAATCACATGATAGTTATTTTGTTGAGTTTGCTCCCACTATTATTCATGAGAAGAAATTTGCTTATGTGGAGAGTAATAAAAATTCTATGCTTGTAAATCATGAAAAGAATGCTTTAGACACTGGTTATATTGTTGAATTATTTCATGATGCTACTGAAAATTATTATGAGGGAGGAACATATGCTTGTAGGAATTGCAATAATATCAAGTTTCCCCTCTATGTGCTTAAAATTTTGAAGTTATGCTTGTTTTACCTTCCTATGCAAGTTGATTCTTGTTCCCACAAGTTGTTTGTTCAAAAATTCCCTATGCATAGGAAGTGGGTTAGGCTTAAATGTGCTAGTCATATTCTTCATGATGCTCTCTTTATGTTTCAATTCTTATCCCTTATGTGAGCATCATTGAAATCATCATGCCTAGCTAGGGGCGTTAAACGATAGCGCTAGTTGGGAGGCAACCCAATTTTATTTTTGTTCCTTTCTTTTTGCTCCTGTTTAGAAATAAATAATTTATCTAGCCTATGTTATTATTGATTTTTTATGTTTTAGTTAGTGTTTGTGCCAAGTAGAACCGTTGGGAAGACTTGGGGAAAGTCTTGTTGATCATGCTGTAAAAAACAGAAACTTTAGCGCTCACGAGAATTGCTGCCATTTTTTTTATTGGAGAGTGTTATTTAGTTAATTATTTTTGCAGATGATTAATAGATAAATTCCTCACGACAAGAAATTTATTTTAGAATTTTTGGGGTTCCAGAAGTTTGCATTAGTTACCGATTACTACAGACTGTTCTGTTTTTGACAGATTGTGTTTTTCATGTGTTGTTTACTTATTTTGATGAATCTATGGCTAGTAAAAGAGTTTATAAACCATATAGAAGTTGGAATACAGTAGGTTTAACACCAATATAAATAAATAATGAGTTCATTACAGTACCTTGAAGTGGTGTTTTGTTTTCTTTCGCTAACGGAGCTCACGAGTTTCCTGTTAAGTTTTGTGTTGTGAAGTTTTCAAGTTTTGGGTAAAGATTCGAGGGATTATGGAATAAGGATTGGCAAGAGCCTAAGCTTGGGGATGCCAAAGGCACACCAAGGAAACATTCAAGGACAACCAAGAGCCTAAGCTTGGGGATGCCCTAGAAGGCATCCCCTCCTTCGTCTTCGTTCATCGGTAACTTTACTTGGAGCTATATTTTTATTTACCACATGATATGTGTTTTGCTTGGAGCGTCATTTTATTTTCTTTTGTTTTGCTTGCTGTTTGAATAAAATACCAAGATCTGAAATTATTAAATGTTATAGAGTCTTCATATAGTTGCATAATTATTTGACTACTCATTGATCTTCACTTATATCTTTCAGAGTAGTTTGTTGTTGCTCTAGTGCCTCACTTATATCTTTTTAGAGCACGGTGGTGGTTTTATTTTATAGAAATAGATGAACTCTCATGCATCATTTACATTATTTTGAGAGTCCTAAACAGCATGGTAATTTTCTTTGGTTATGAAACTAGTCCTAATATGATGGGCATCCAAGAGCGATATAATAAAAACTTTCATATAAGTGCATTGAATACTAAGAGAAGTTTGATGCTTGATGATTGTTTTGAGATATGGAGGTAGTGATATTAAAGTTGTGCTAGTTGAGTAGTTCTGAATTTGAGGAATACTTGTGTTGAAGTTTGCAAGTCCCGTAGCATGCACGTATGGTAAACATTGTGTAACAAATTTGAAACATGAGGTGTTATTTGATTGTCTTCCTTATGAGTGGCGGTCGGGGATGAGCGATAGTCTTTTCCTACCAATCTATCCCCCTAGGAGCATGCGCGTAGTGCCGAGGTTTTTGATGACTTGTAGATTTTTGCAATAAGTATGTGAGTTCTTTATGACTAATGTTAAGTCCATGGATTATACGCACTATCACCCTTCCATCATTGCTAGCCTCTTCGGTACCATGCATTGCCCTTTCTCACATTGAGAGTTGGTAAAACTTCGCCGGTGCATCCAAACCCCATGATATGATACGCTCTTTCACACATAAACCTCCTTATATCTTCCTCAAAACAGCCACCATACCTACCTATTATGGCATTGCCATAGCCATTCCGAGATATATTGCCACGCAACTTTCCACCATTCCGTTTATTATGACATGCATCATCATTGTCATATTGCTTAGCATGATCATGTAGTTGACATAGTATTTGTGGCAAAGCCACCATTCATAATTCTTTCATACATGTCACTCTTGGTTCATTGCATGCCCCGGTACACCACCGGAGGCATTCATATAGAGCCATCTATTGTTCTAGCATCGAGTTGTAATCATTGAGTTGTAAATAAATAGAAGTGTGATGATCACCATTTTCTAGAGCATTGTCCCAAGTAAGGAAATAAATAAAAAAAGAGAAAGGCCATAAAAAAGGAGAAGGCCCAAAAAAGGGGGGAGAAAGGCCATAAAAAAGAGAAGGCCCAAAAAATGAGAGAAAAAGAGAGAAGGGACAATGCTACTATCCTTTGCCACACTTGTGCTTCAAAGTAGCACCATAATCCTCATGATAGTGCGGGGACCCCGACTCATAAGTCGTGATCACCGAATGCACGTGTACAGTGATCCCAGAGATCAATGCTCACTGAACACACTAAAGCTGAATAAAAAGAGACTTACATCCATACATATCGTATTACACAAGTAGGACCGATATGGTCAAGTCTTGAGTATAACATTGCAGCGGAAATCTTCGTCGACAACTTGGACCCATGCCATCTGCCTTAACTCTACAGGCATTGCAGCGGAAATCTTCGACTCGCATGTTCATCACCGAAGTATTCTTCATCATATCCCGTTCTTTCATGCCTGGCCAATAAAATAACCAGTGCCAAGCCAATGAGTACTTTGAATGTACTCGCAAGCAACCCATGTTTTGGCTCATGATACAACAATGCATGACATAGGTAAATTTTTGCAGAAAGCTAATTTTGTTGTGTTATGACATGTTTAACAACTGGTAAAACATGCATCATATGAATTCAAGTAACCTTAGGAACTGGTTACAGATATCAACATAAAGGGAGTGGGCTCCAACCCAACGCATCCATGTCAGGTCCTTTGACTTGACCCAAGTAGTTCTTCCCACACACACTGGTTTGTAAACAAGTCGACGTAGCCCAAGAGCGGTTACCCAACTGTCCTTGACCATGGACACGGCTATTCGAATAGTTTTACACTCTGCAGAGGTTGCACACTTTACCCACAAGATCCGGGGAACTTCCGTGTCATCCATGACCCGCGGTACCTCAAGTACCCGGGGTAAGCACCCGATCATTACCTTTCCCTAGACGACACTAACATAGAGTCCACTCGATTAATAGCAACCCCCGTGCCCAACATTTCTCATCTTAAGAATTTGGAGCCACGCTCCCATATTCATCTCATACCACAAGCACGGGGTACCAACGGTGTGTCCGGTGCCCTGTAAAAACAGTCATGGCCGCCCTACCTGGCACGACCCCGTCCCGAGAGAGCGCAACAACAACTCTCTCGTCACTAGTAATGTGGGCTCCAAGCTAGTATCGTCCTAGGTAATCAATAACGCCCTTTCCCATATAAGGGTAGAGTGGTTGCACATGTAAGGTTGGAATAACGGTCGCAACTTAAACCAATCCGTTTTGGAAAACAACACACTTGCCTCGGTACACCACTTCGTCATCAAGTGGCTACCCAACTCATCATCTCCCTCGGGCATAAGTGGCACCCGATGGGGTTTTCGAAAAGTCTTTTGGAAATACTTTGTCTCCATCACCATGCATATTCCCGTCCCTTTTTGCGTAGCAACTACTTTAGCATCCTATCTACACCCACTCGCATAACCCTCATAGGATGGTAGGGTCATGCATAATGCAAGTATCAACAAGGAAGTAACAGAGGCAAACCATCAAAGTGGTTACCACCTCATCATGATTCTGTTGCAACAGCAATATGGTGCTATATGACATGCATAAAATGGTTTCATATACATGGTCAAAGGGCTGCTTGCGTGTCTCAGCAAATTCTTCAAACCTTCTGGTCCATCTCCAAGTACTCCGTCTACTTCGCCAACTAGCGACGGAAACAATCACAATAAGCAACACAACAAGGCAAAAATAAAATTGCTCTAAAAATGTGAGTTGGACTTTTCTAGGATACCTCTGGTCATATGAGGAATGAGCAAAGTGATTTCAATGGAATTGGATAAGTGAATATTTTGGAACATTTCAATATCAAGGATATAAGGGATTTAAATGGATCTGCAAGTTGTCTATAGAATGCCTTTTTATAAAAATGAGTAAAAGTACCCATTAAATCAGGCATGATTTTAGAAACATTTAGAAATTGGTTTCACTGGATTTGGAGTTGAAATGGATTTTTGAAGTGGACTTATGTGGCTAAATGACCTTTTTATAGATACAGGGGAAATTAGGCAGGGTAAAAATGTTCACTATGGCTCATTAAATAGAACTTGATTTATTGAGTCAGCACAAATTTGAATCATCAAATTTGGACACTATTTGACTTCTCTAGGGATTTTACAAGCTATCTGGAAAAAGAAAAAGAAAGAAACAGACAAGGGCTTTACCCTTAAGAGGCGCACAGGGCAAGGTTTAGCAGCAGGACGCCACTGGGCCGGCCCAGCGGCTCGGCCGCACGTGCGCTGGGGCCACGTCGGAGGCGACTTCATGAAAATATGCCTTCGCGTAGGAGAGGCGGTAACGGCGGAAGCCGTCTCCACTTAAACGGGCGGGCCTGTCCACTGGGTCGCTGACACGTGGGCCCCGGCGGCAGGCCACCTTCAACCTCCCACACGGTGCGACGGGACACAGAGGAGCGCGAGGCCGAGCAGCGCCGGCGCTCTCCCCGGCGGCGCAGACCACCTCCGTCGATGCCCAGCACACCAGCATGCTCAGGAGAGCGTGCCGCATCCATCGAGGTGCGCCATGATCGCTGGGGTGGTCAGACACGAGCAGCGCATCGCCCGTGACGGACAGCGGCGATGGTGTGGGTGGGACACGACGCTGCAGCCGCGGAGAGGAAGAAATGGAGCTCGGGAGATGTCCTTGGGGAGGTTGGTGATGCTCTGGTGGAGTCTAAAGGGGAGGGGAGAGACCACAGAGCGCGAATTTAGGAGGAGGCCGACGACATGGCTCCGGCCATGGAGGTGGGCGGAGGGCACGAGAGGGAGAGGTAGGTTGGTCTAGGGGATACACGGGAGGAGGAGAGATCAAACGTTGAACAGAGAGGGCTTGGGCTGGCCTTATATGGCGAGCCACAGAGCACCGTGGACGGCGACCACGGCCGCGGCCTAGGCAACGCCAGGGGCCGAATTGGCACACTGGGCCATGTCCGGGGTGTTCGTGGGCGTGGTCTACGACCAGGGAGAGGATAGAGGGAGCGGGGCGAGCTCCAGGAGGGCCCCGAGCTCGTGCGCCCACTGGCCGAGCTGGGCGGCGTCGGGCGAGCTCAGCAGGGTGAGAAGGAGGGAGGGGAAGGAGGGGGCCAACTAGCTAGTGTGCCGTGGACGTCGAGGCGACCTCGGGAGACATGGACCCAGCGCCCAAGGTCGTCGAGTGCCTCAGAATGGGCAAGCTATAGTGCGGGAGTGCACTGTAGCGTGCTCCAGAGCGCGTCCATGGCATGCCATGGCATTTTAATAGTGCCATGGGCATGTCTTATAGTGTCTGGGGGTTTTGGGGGAGAGTAAACAAGGTAGGAGTGGCATTAGATGCCCTAGAGAGCCAGTAGATGAGATGGGAGGTGGAGAGAGAGGTGAACAGTGGCTGTCCAGAGGGGGAAAATGGGGTTTTACCCCATTAATCATGGAGCTTTGGAAGAGGGGGAGCTACTGGAGGTAGGAGGTGACCTGGGGCAGCTGTGGTAAAAACTTGGGCTCATGGAGATTAGTGGAAGAGGTCAAAATGATGATTTGGGAAAAATGGCAGAAGGTGTTTGTTGTTGGTTTGGGCAAGAAAATTAATTCCACTTGCCATGAGACTCCACAGGGTGAAATGAAACATATAATTAGGGCCTTCCACCAATTTGGAGCTTATTTGGGCAAAGTTGCCAATGTAACTTTGGTAAACCCTAGAAATTAGCAGAAATGGCTTTACCAAGATTTAGTCATGCAAATCAATTCTCCTTGATGCACCACTTGGTGTAGTGTCATCATTTGAGGATTTTAACGTGTCCACAAAAATTCAGGTCAAAAGGACACACTTGGAAATGTAGATTTGTTCAAATTTGATTCTGGTCAGAGAGGGTTTTGGGGCATTTGGTGAACCAAAATGACCTTAATTGAGATGAGGCTTTGCAAGGTGATCACAATATGCATTTGTGACTTGCTGGATTTTCCTTGGATTTTTATGAAAATATTTCCTATAGAAATATTTCAAATCCTTGAAATGGGCAGAAAGGGTTTTGGGAGGTTTTGTCCAATATTTTGAACATGATCATGTGTTGAAACTCTTATATATGGAAAATATATGTCCACTGAGTTTCCCTGATTTTTGTCAAATATTTAAAAATAATAATTTTTCCCGATTAAAGACCATTTCTGGCCTTAAGGAAAAGCTTTTGAATAAAATAGAAAAATAACTTTTAAAATTATATTTTTGTGGTTTATGGGAGTCCTATATCTAATAGGATTCAAATATACCTTTTGAAAGATTTTTAACACCCCAAATCAAGTACTTGCAGTGCAAACCTTAATTCAGGCGTTTTTGGAAAACAAATTTTAGAAAATACTTTTTGGCCAAATTATTTTTGTAAGAAAATACTATATTGATCTATACACATGTCATGATCATTGGGCAGAAGCTTGGGGCAAGGAGATGAGGTATAGAAGGTGGAGGATTTATTTGATTTTTAGAGCACTTGCAAACAACACACAAAATCCAATCAAGGCAAGGTCCAAAACACTCAGAAGTTTTTGTCAAACCACATTTTATCATGATTGTTAGCTTAAGTGTAGTGGCATGAATATCAGGGTGTGATAGATAGAGAGTCTCTTGTTTTTTCACTTTCATATACTAGTGGGAATTTTTCATTATAGAACTTGGCTTGTATATTCCAACAATGGGCCTCCTCAAGTGCCCTAGGTCTTCGTGAGCAAGCAAGTTGGATGCACACCCACTTAGTTTCTTTTGTTGAGATTTCATACATTTATAGCTCTAGTGCATCCGTTGCATGGCAATCCCTACTCCTTGCATTAACATCAATCGATGCGCATCTCCATAGCTCATTGATTAGCCTCGTTGATGTGAGAGTTTCTCCTTTTTGTCTTCTCCACATAACCCCATCATCATATTCTATTCCACCCATAGTGCTATGTCCATGGCTCGCGCTCATCTATTGTGTGAAGGTTTATGAGTTTGAGAGTACTAAAGTATGAAACAATTGCTTGGCTTGTCATTGGGGTTGTGCATGATGAGATCATTCTTGTGTGACGAAAAGGGAGCATGACCAAACTATATGATTTTGTAGGGATGAACTTTCTTTGGCCATGTTATTTTGAGAAGACATGATTGCTTAGTTAGTATGCTTGAAGTATTATTGTTTCTATGTCAATATTAAACTTTTTTCTTGAATCTTATGGATCTGAACATTTATGCCAAAATAAAGAAGAATTACTTAGAGAACTATGTTAGGTAGCATTCCACATCAAAAATTCTGTTTTTATCATTTACCTACTCGAGGACAAGCAGGAATTAAGCTTGGGGATGTTGATACGTCTCCAACGTATCTATAATTTTTGATTGTTCCATGCTATTATATTATCAACCTTGGATATTTTATATGCATTTATATGCTATTTTATATGATTTTTGGGACTAACCTATTAACCCAGAGCCCAGTGCCAGTTTCTGTTTTTTCCTTGTTTTAGAGTATCGCAGAAAAGGAAAATCAAACGGAGTCCAATTGACCTGAAACTTGGAGTCTTGGAGTCCATGTAAGGGAAGCAACGAGGAAGCCACGAGGCAGGGGCGCGCCCACCCCCCTGGGCGCGCCCTCCACCCTTGTGGGCCCATCGTGGCTCCCCTGACGTACTCCTTCCTCCTATATATATCCATATACCCTAAAAACATCCGAGAGCACAATAGATCGGGAGTTTCGCCGCCATAAGCCTTCTTAGCCACCGAAAGCCAATCTAGACCCGTTCCGGGACCCTACAGGAGGGTGGAATCCCTCTCCGGTGGCCATCTTCATCATCCCGGTGCTCTCCATGACAAGGAGGGAGTAGTTCTCCCTCGGGGCTGAGGGTATGTACCAGTAGCTACGTGTTTGATATATCTCTCTCTCTCTCTCGTGTTCTTGATTTGCCATGATCTTGATGTATCGCGAGCTTTGCTATTATAGTTGGATCTTATGATGTTTTCTACCCCCTCTACTCTCTTGTAATGGATTGAGTTTCCCCTTCGAAGTTATCTTATCGGATTGAGTCTTTAAAGATTTCAGAACACTTGATGTATGTCTTGCCGTGCGTATCTGTGGTGACAATGGGATACCACGTGATTCACTTGATGTATGTTTTGGTGATCAACTTGCGGGTTCCGCCCATGAACCTATGCATAGGGGTTGGCACACGTTTTTTTCGTGATTCTCCGGTAGAAACTTTGGGGCACTCTTTGAGGTTCTATGTGTTGGTTGAATAGATGAATCTGAGATTGTGTGATGCATATCGTATAATCATACCCATGGATACTTGAGGTGACATTGGAGTATCTAGGTGACATTAGGGTTTTGGTTGATTTGTGTCTTAAGGTGTTATTCTACTACGAACTCTAGGGTTGTTTGTGAAACTTATAGGAATAGCCCAACGGATTGATTGGAAAGAATAACTTTGAGGTGGTTTCGTACCCTACCATAATCTCTTCGTTTGTTCTCCGCTATTAGTAACTTTGGAGTGACTCTTTGTTGCATCTTGAGGGATAGTTATGTGATCCAATTATGTTATTATTGTTGAGAGGACTTGCACTAGTGAAAGTATGAACCCTAGGCCTTGTTTCAACGCATTGCAATACCGTTTATGCTCACTTTTATCATTAGTTACCTTGCTGTTTTTATATTTTCAGATCACAAAAACCTATATCTACCATCCATATACCACTTGTATCACCATCTCTTCGCCGAACTAGTGCACCTATACAACTTACCATTGTATTGGGTGTGTTGGGGACACAAGAGACTCTTTGTTATTTGGTTGCAGGGTTGCATGAGAGAGACCATCTTCATCCTACGCCTCCTACGGATTGATAAACCTTAGGTCATCCACTTGAGGGAAATTTTCTACTGTCCTACAAACCTCTGCACTTGGAGGCCCAACAACGTCTACAAGAAGAAGGTTGTGTAGTAGACATCAGCAATACGTAGAAGTAACTCCCAAGGTTTGAATATAACAGGGCAATAGGTTCTACCTCATCAACTACTTCCCAACCCACATGTTAATCACATCCTAATCATGAATTGTTTGAGGATTGGAACTAATGCATAAAAACTGCGTCATAAAGGGGTATGACCAAAGTGTTACTTGTCTTGCTGATGATCCACAAAACCTAGGGACTCGTAGTAACACGCTTCGCACTACGGGTGTTCTATCGCAAACAAACAATAGCATACATAAGCAATCAAACAAAGAAACATGGGTAAATCTCAGATAAGAAGATCTAACCAGAAAGTTCAACTTAAGAACTCCGGTTTGCGAAAAGAATCAAATCAAACGGAGCAACGAAACTCAAACTGCGAAAGAAACAAGATCTGTTTACTAATCTGGACTAAGGTCAAATTTTACAGTACCAAAATCCTGTTCAAGTTGATTAAATGGAAAGAGGGTTTCGAGACGAAGATCTAGGTGCTTGAATCACCTGATTGTGATAAACGAGCGAAAAGATAAACTGAAATGAAAATCGGATCAGAAATAGCGATTGAAAATAATCATGGAAAATCCAAGGAAAAGAAAATTGACGAACAGGCTAACGAACGAACGTTCGTTGTCTGCGGCTAATGAGTGGACACTGTTCGTTAGAATGAATGTACGGACGAACGTCCGCAAAGTAACTAAACCGAGAAAAATCAGTGAACCGATCTAAAAAAACGAACTAGGGTTTCTAAAAAAACTGGATCATTTTTCTTTAAAACAAACGAACGGCGGCGGCGGCGTCGTATACCTCCGGCGGCTTCCGCGGCGGGGTGCGGCGTGCGGCGACGAGCGGCGGCGGCGGCGTGCGCAGCTGCGTGCGGCAGCAGCGGCGAGCGGCGGCGGCGGCGGCGTGCGGCGCAAGGCGGTGGGGCGGGCGGCTTGCGGCGGCGGCGTGGCTTCGGGGCTCCAGGGGGGCCCCGGGTCGGCTTATAAGAGGGGGGTGGCGTGGCTTGGGGAAGGGGGCGGGGCGCGTGACCGACTCTGCCACGGCGAGTGGTGGCGGTGGGCGCGGTCTCCGGGTAGGAGACGGCGGTGCGGGGAGGTGGGCCGGCGGCCTGGCTCGGCTGGGCCCCGGCCCAGTCGGGCGCAGCGTTTTTTTTAAATAATTCCGCCGGAACTAAATAAATCCTGGAAAATAAAATAAAAATCTAAAAATGCCAAAACAAATTTTCACCGTCTAAATAAAATATTTAGAACAGGATGAACATTTTCTTGGCCCTTTTTCTAATTCAAATAAAATAGCAATAAACAGGATGAACTTTGAACAGGATGAACAGGATGAATATTTAGAACAGGGTGAACTTTGAAAAACATGTAATTTTTCTAATTCAAATAAAATAGCAATAAACTCCGAATAAAAAATAAAATATTTGATTTTAATATTTTCCTCCAATATTTCATTTATTTGGGAGAAGTCATATTATCTCCTCTTATATATTTTAATATGAAATATTTTCAGAGAGAAAACTAATTAGAACCAAAAGTCGTTGTTTCAGTATTTGATAAAACTCAAATATGAAAACAGGGAAATCCCCAACTCTCTCCGAGGGTCCTTGAGTTGCTTAGGATTTCGATGATTCGCGAAAAGAAATGCAATAAAATATGATATGCATGAATGATCTATGTATAACATTCCAAATTGAAAATTTGGGATGTTATAGGACGTCAAGCAATCAACGAGGCGGCCACGAGGCAGGGAGGCGCGCCCTCCACCCTCGTGAGTCCCTCGTTGCTCCACCGACGTACTTCTTCCTCCTATATATATCCAGGTACCCCCCAAACATCCAGGAGCACCATGAAAACCTAATTCCACCGTCGCAACCTTCTGTACCCAAGAGATCCCATCTTGGGGCCTTTTCCGGAGCTCCACCGGAGGGGGCATTTATCATGGAGGGCCTCTACATCAACTCCATGGCCTCTCCGGTGATTTGTGAGTAGTTTACTTCAGACCTTCGGGTCCATAGCTAGTATCTAGATGGCTTCTTCTCTCTCTTTGGATCTCAATAAAAAGTTCTCCTCGATTCTCTTGGAGATCTATTCGGTGTAATCTTCTTTTGCGGTGTGTTTGTCGAGGTCCGATGAATTGTGGGTTTATGATCAAGTCTATCTATGAACAATATTTGAATCTTCTCTGAATTCTTTTATGTATGATTGGTTTATCTTTGCAAGTCTCTTCGAATTTTCAGTTTGGTTTGGCCTACTAGATTGATCTTTCTTGCAATGGGAGAAGTGCTTAGCTTTGGGTTCAATCTTGCGGTGCTCGATCCTAGTGACAGAATGGGAAACGACACGTATTGTATTGTTTCCATCGAGGATAAAAAGATGGGGTTTATATCATATTGCATGAGTTTATCCCTCTACATCATGTCATCTTGCTTAAGGTGTTACTCTGTTCTTATGAACTTAATAGTCTAGATGCATACTGGATAGCGGTCGATGTGTGGAGTAATAGTAGTAGATGCAGAATCGTTTCGGTCTAATTGTCTCAGACGTGATGCCCATATACATGATCATGCCTAGATATTCTCATAATTATTCACTTTTATATCAATTTCTCGATAGTAATTTGTTCACCCATCGTAATACTTATGCTATCTTGAGAGAATCTACTAGTGAAACCTATGGCCCCCGGGTCCATTCTCCATCATACAAGTTTCCCATCTATTTTATTTTGCTTTATTTACTTTCAATCTATATCATAAAAATACCAAAAATATTTATCTTATTATTATCATATCTATCAGATCTCACTCTTGCAAGTGGCCGTGAAGGGATTGACAACCCCTTTATCGCGTTGGTTGCGAGATTCTTATTTGTTTGAGTAGGTACAAGGTGACTCGTGCGTGGTCTCCTACTGGATTGATACCTTGGTTCTCAAAAACTGAGGGAAATACTTACGCTGCTTTACTGCTCCACCCTTTCCTCTTCAAGGGAAAACCAACATAGTGCTCAAGAGGTAGCACATTACTCTGTTTTTCCATGAACTTAATACACTAGATGCATGCTGGATAGCGGTCGATGTGTGGAGTAATAGTAGTAGATGCAGGAAGGAGTTGGTGTACTAATCTTGGACGTGATGCCTATGTAATGATTGTTTCCTGGATATCGTCATAATTATTTGAGGTTCTATCAATTTCCCTACAGTAATTTGTTTACCCGCCATTTGCTATCTTTCTCGAGAGAAGCCACTAGTGAAACCTACGGCCCCCGGGTCTTCTTCCTCATATATTTGCTTGTGATCTACTTTTCCTTTGCATTTTTTTCAAATCTATTAAACCAAAAATACATTGCTGAACTATATTTTATTTGTGATCTATTATTTCAATCTACTACAATTTTCTGTCATCGTTACCCGAAAGGGATTGACAACCCCTTTAACATGTCGGGTTGTGAGATGTTGTTATCTGTGTGCAGGTGTTGTTTACGTTGTGTTGCTTGGTTCTCCTACAGATTCGATAACCTTGGTTTCTTCACTAATGGAAATACCTACGGTCGCTGTGCTGCATCATCCCTTCCTCTTTTGGGAAATACCGACGTAGTCCTAGCAGACAGGAGCTTTTCTGGCACTATAGTCAGAGAGCAATCATAGGCATCCAAGAGGGATTTAATAAAAACTTTCATATAAAGTGCATTGAATACTATGAGAAGTTTGATTCCTTATGATTGTTTTTAGATATGAAAATGGTGATATTAGAGTCATGCTAGTAAGTAGTCGTGATTTGAGAAATACTTGTGTTAAGGTTTGTGAGTCCCGTAGCATGCACTTATGGTGAACCGTTATGGGATGAAGTCAGAGCATGATTTATTTATTGATTGTCTTATGAGTGGTGGTCGGGGACGAGCGATGGTACTTTCCTACCAATCTATCCCCCTAGGAGCATGCGCGTAGTACTTTCTTTCAATGACTCATAGATTTTTGCAATAAGTATGTGAGTTCTTTATGACTAATGTTGAGTCCATGGATTATACACACTCTCACCTTTCCACCATTGCTAGCCTCTCTAGTACCACGCAACTTTCGCCGGTACCATAAACCCACCACATATCCTTCCTCAAAACAGCCACCATACCTACCTATTATGGCATTTCCATAGCCATTCCGAGATATATTGCCATGCAACTTTCCACTGTTCCGTTTATTATGACACGCTCCACCATTATCATATTGCTTTGCATGATCATGTAGTTAACATCATATTTGTGGCAAAGCCACCATTCATAATCCTTTCATAAATGTCACTCTTGATTCATTGCACATCTTGGTACACCACCAGAGGCATTCATATAGAGTCATATTTTGTTCTAAGTATTGAGTTGTATTTTTGAGTTGTAAGTAAATAAGAGTGTGATGATCTTCATTATTAGAGCATTGTCCCATGTGAGGAAAGGATGATGGAGACTATGATTTCCCCACAAGTCGGGACGAGACTCCGGATGGAAAAAAAAGAGGCCAAAAAAATGAGAGAAGGCCCAACAAGAAAATGAGATAAAAGAGAGAAGGGACAATGTTACTATCCTTTTACCACACTTGTGCTTCAAAGTAGCACCATGATCTTCATGATAGAGAGTCTCGTATGATATCACTTTCATATAGTACTGGGAATTTTTCATTATAGAGCTTGGCTTGTATATTCCAATAATGGGCTTCCTCAAATTGCCCTAGGTCTTCGTGAGCAAGCCAGTGGATGCACACCCACTTAGTTTCTTTTTGAGCTTTCATAAGCTTATAGCTCTAGTGCATACGTTGCATGGCAATCCCTACTCACTAACATTGATATCTATTAATGGGCATCTCCATAGCCCATTGATACGCCTAGTTGATGTGAGACTATCTCCTTATTTTTGTCTTCTCCGCAACCACCGTCTATTCCACCTATAGTGCTATGTCTATGGCTCACGCTCATGTATTTCGTGAAAGTTGAAAAAGTTTGAGAACGTCAAAAGAATTGCTTGGCTTGTCATCGGGGATGTGCATAATTTGAATATTTTGTGAGATGAAGATGGAGCATAGCCAGACTATATGATTTTGTAGGGATGAGCTTTCTTTGGCCATGTTATTTTAAGAAGACATAATTATTTTGTTAGTATGCTTGAAGTATTACTATTTTTATGTCAATATTAAACTTTTGTTTTGAATCTTACGGATCTGAACATTCATGCCACAATAAAGAGAATTACATGGATAAATATGTTAGGTAGCATTCCACATCAAAAATTCTATTTTTATCATTACCTACTCGACGATGAGCAGGAATTAAGCTTCAGGATGCTTGATACATCTCCAACGTATCTATAATTTTTGATTGTTCCATGCTATTATATTATCTGTTTTGGATGTTTTATATGCATTAATATGCTATTTTATATGATTTTTGGGACTAACCTATTAACCTGGAGCCTAGTGCCAGTTTCTGTTTTTTTTCTTGTTTTAGAGTTTTGCAGAAAAGGAATACCAAACGGAGTCCAAATGGAATAAAACTTCCGCGACGATTTTTCTTGGACCAGAAGACACAAGGAGAGTTGGAGTGCAAGTCAAAAGAGCCACGAGGCGGCCACAAGGGTGGAGGGCGTGCCCAGGGGGTGGGGTGCGCCCCCAACTTTGTGGGCCCCTTGATGACCACCTGACCTAGATCTTCCCCCTATATATACTCTTATACCCCAAAAACTTCCATGAGAGCCACAAAGCCACTTTTCCACTGCTGCAACCTTCTATACCCGTGAGATCCCATCTAGGGGTCTTTTCCGGCATCCTGCCGGAGGGGGATTCGATCACGGAGGGCTTCTACATTAGCACCATTGCCTCTCCAATGAAGCATGAGTAGTTTACCACATACCTACAGGTCCATAGCTAGTAGCTAGATGGCTTTTTCTCTCTCTTTGATTCTCAATACAAAGTTCTCCTCGATGTTCTTGGAGATCTATTCGATGTAATACTCTTTTGTGGTGTGATTGCCGAGATTTGATGAATTGTGGATTTATGATCAGCTTATCTATGAATATTATTTAAATCTTCTCTGAATTCTTATATGCATGATTTGATATCTTTGCAAGTCTCTTCGAACTATCGATTTAGTTTGGCCAACTGGATTGGTTTTTCTTGCAATGGGAGAAGTGCTTAGCTTTGGGTTCAATCTTGTGGTGCTCGATCCTAGTGACAGAAGGGAAACCGACATGTATTGTATTGTTGCCATCGAGGATAACAAGATGGGGTTTTAGTCATATTGCTTGAGTAAATTCCTCTACATTATGTCATCTTGCTTAAGGCGTTACTCTGTTCTTATGAACATAATACTCTAGATGCATGCTGGATAGCGGTCGATGTGTGGAGTAATAGTAGTAGATGCGAAATCGTTTTGGTCTACTTGACACGGACGTGATGCCTATGTTCATGATCATTGCCTTAGATATCATCATAACTTTGCACTTTTCTTCAATTGCTCGACAGTCATATGTTCACCCACCGTAATAATTCCATTCTTGAGAGAAGCCTCTAGTGAAACCTATGGCCCCGGGTCTATTTTCCATCATATGAGTTTCCGATCTACACTTTTAGTTTCCTATTTACTTTCTTTGCAATATTTTACTTTCTGTTCCATAAACCCAAAAATACCCAAAACATTACTTTGCCGTTTATCTATCTCTATCAGATCTCACGCTACAAATAACAATGAAGGGATTGACAACCCATTTATCGCGTTGGGTGCAAGGTTAGTGTTTGTTTGTGCAGGTATTCGGTGGCTTGCGCGTTGTCTCCTGTTGGCTTGATACCTTGGTTCTCAAAACTGAGGGAAATACTTACTCTACTTTGCTGCATCACCCTTTCCTTCAAGGGAAAAACCAACGTAAGCTCAAGAGGTAGCAATCACTATGAAGAATTTGAAAGATACCAAAACCAACATTTTTCCCTCTAGAACGAGGGGAGGTAAGGAACTGTCATCTAGCTCTTCACTTGATTCACCTTCTGTTTTGAGTAAGCTTGCGACACCTACACCTGCTATTGATTCTAATATATCGCAAGTAATTGATGATGCTACTTCTGCTATGCATGATGCTTATGATGATACTAATACTTTGCTTGATAATACCTTGCCACTGGGTGAATTTCTTGATGAACAACTTGCTAGAGCTAAAGATATTGAGAATGTTGAAACTGATGATATGTTTTGAATCCGATGAAATTATTGAAAATGAAAACTTTGAAACACCAGATAGGACTAGCTCTTCTAGATATGAATTTCTTGTTATACCTGAGGGTTATGTTATGGATGGAGAGGTAGCTAGGGACTTTATTGCTTGTAAATATAGAGAGGATCTTAAGAAACTGCTTGTCAAGTTGAAAGAAAAATCTCTGAATGCTAGAATGCAATATGATCCTAAGTTTGCTACTTCACCTATCTTTGTTACTGACAAGGATTATGAATTCTTTGTCGAATCTTAGTTAATTACTTTGGTTGAATTTGATCCTTTCCATGGTAATGCATCTAAAAATGTTGTGCTCATCTTACTAAACTTAATGATATAGCCACCCTATTTTCTCATCAGGAAAAATTCACTAATACTATGTTCTTAGGTTATTTCCTTTCTAATTAAAGGGTGATGCTAAGATATGGTTTAATTCTCTTGCTCCTGGTTGTGTGCATAGTCCCCAGGATATGATATATTACTTCTCTAAAAAATATTTTCCTGCTCATAAGAAGCAAGCTGCTTTACAAGAAATATTTAACTTCGTGCAAATTGAAGAAGAGAGTCTCCCACAAGCTTGGGTGACGATTCTCCAATTACTTAATGCTTTGTGTGATCATCCTCTCAAGAAAAATAAAATACTTGATATCTTTTATAATGGACTAACCGATGCTTCTAGGGACCACCTAGATAGTTGTGCTGGTTGTGTTTTCGGGGAACAAACTATTGAAAAAGCTGAAGTACTATTGAATAATATATTGAGTAATGATAATGATTGGACTCTTCGTGAACCACCTCCTAGGCCAACTCCGAAGAAAATATGTATTCTATTCCTCAGTCTTGAAGATATGCAGGAGGCAAAGAAATCTATGAAATAAAAAGGTATTAAAGGTGAAGATGTTAAGAATTCACCACCTATAGAAGAAATACATGGTCTTGGTAACCCGACACGGGTAGTAGAGGTAAATTCTCTCTATAGATTTGATGAAGGTGATATTCCTCAGAATAAGTCTGCTAGTCAATGCTTGGATGAATTTGGCAACTTTATAGTTAAGCAAGAAAATTTCAATGCATATGTTAGTAGACAATTGAAACGAAATTCTTATATGCTTGAACTCTTGGGTTATTGTATGTGTAGAACTGTTAATGGTCTCATGTTCGTTAGTAAACATGCTTCTATGGTAAAAACTCAAGTATGATCATGTTGTTAGAGTTATGACTAGAGGTGGTAAAATGACTCAGGAACCTTTGTATCCTAAAGGTCATCCTAAAAGAATTGAGCAAGACTCTCACAGAATTAATACGGATGCACCTAGTCCTCCTAGTAATAAAAATAAAAACAAAAGTGATAGGACTTTGCATGCTTCTAGTGAATCTGTTGTAGACACACCTGAAAATCCAAATAATATTTCTATTTCTGATGCTGAAACACAACCTGGTGATGAAGAGCCTAGTAATAATGTTAACGATGATGTTCATGTTGATGCTAAACCCAGTAACGATAATGATGTGGAGATAGAACCTAATGTTGATCTTGATAACCCACAACCTAAGCATAAAATATATGATAAGAGAGACTTCATTGCTAGGAAACATGTAAAGAAAGAGAACCATGGGTTCAGAAATCCATGCCCTTTCCTCCTAAACCATCCAAGAAAAAGGATGATGAGGAATTTGAGCACTTTGTTGAAATGCTTAGACCTGTCTTTTTGTGTATGTGCTTGACTGATATTCTGAAAATGTCTCCTTATGCTAAGTATATGAAAGAAATTGTTACAAATAAAAGAAAGATACCACAAGCTGAAATTTCCACCATGCTTGCTAATTATACATTTAAAGGTGGAATACCAAAGAAACTAGGAGACCCAGGAGTACCAACTATACCATGCTCCATTAAAAGAAACTATGTTAAAGCTACTTTATGTGATTTGGAAGCTGGTGTTAGTGTTATGCCTTTCTCTTTGTATCATAGACTTGATTTGAATAAGTTGACACCAACCGAAATCTCTTTGCAAATGGCTGATATATCAACTGCTATACCCATCGGTATTTGTGAGGATGTGCCTGTTGTGGTTGCAAACGTTACTATCTTAACAGACTTTGTTATTCTTGATATTCCCGAGGACGACGGTATGTCGATCATCCTTGGTAGACCCTTTTTGAATACTGCAGGGGTTGTTATTGATTGCAACAAGGGCAATGTCACTTTTCATGTTAATGGTAATGAGCATATGGTACACTTTCCGAAGAAACAACCTCAAGTTAATAGCATTAATTCTATTGGAAAAATTTCAACAATTTCTATTGGAGCTTTCAAATTCCCTATTCCTACTATCAAAAAGGAATATGATATTCTTATTGTTGGGGACATGCATATCCCAGTTGAGGTAACCTAGTGTTATAGGAAGATTCTCCGGTTTTATGTCATGCGGAAGAAGTTTGTTAATAAGACTTGATCAACCTTATTAATGGAGTCCTTTTGACACGCATGAGATGGATGAATTTAATAATCACAACCTTCTGTACCCACCTTTTACTTTCTGTTACTTAGAATAAATAAAGAAAAAATATAATTATTTTTCTGTTTTCTAAATTATCTGTGCAATAAAAAAATGGCTAGAAAATAAAAGTTCTCCAAATGCCTTGAAAATTTAGTATGATTTTTTCTGGAATATATAAGAATTTTTGGCACTAAAAACACATCAAGGGGTGCACCAGTGGGCCACAAGACCACAGGGCGCGTCCACCCCCTGGGTGCGCCTACAGGGCTTGTGGGTCCCACGTGGGTCCCCCTCACTTACTCCAGCACCCATTCACTTCGTTCCTCCAGAAAAATCCCCCCATTGCTCAAACCCGTGTTCATGCTCATCTTGCTGCCATTTTCGATCTCCTTGCTCGGAGCTTTGTTTCCGAAACTATTTCAGGAGATTGTTCTTTGGTATGTGACTCCTCCAATGGTCCAATTAGTTTTTGTTCTAATGCTTTATATATTGCAAATTTTTTCTATTGTAATGACATTGTTCTTCAGCTTGCATGTCAAATTTATGTGGTCCAAAGTAGTTTTGTTGCATGATATAGCCTCTAGACACTTGTGGGAGTAGTTGCTATCAAACTTGTTGAGTTTTGTTCACTTTTATTTTGAGTCACTAAAAATGTCAGAAATTTTCAGAGAAACGAAAAACCATGAGGAGGTGGTTGAGGGGTTCTTCGAGACGGTATTCAGAGGGAAATGAGAATGAGGAGAAGAAGAAGCCCAAGTACGACCTTCCTCGCGCTGCGGAGTGATACATCTCCAACGCATCTATAATTTAAGAATTATTTATGCTGTTATATTATCACTCTTGGATGTTTTACAATCATTTTATAGCAACTTTATATAATTTTTTGGTACTAACCTTTTGACATAGTGCCCAGTGCCAGTTGTCGTTTTTTGCTTGTTTTTTACATCGCAGAAAATCAATACCAAATGGAGTCCAAATGCAACGAAACTTTTTGAAGAATTTTTATGGACGAAAAGACACAACTTGGGCTAAGGAAGTACCATAGGGGTGCCCCGAGGGGGGCACAAGCCACCTCGGCGCGCCTAGGCCCCCTAGGCGCTCCCTGATGGGTTGTGCCCACCTCGATGGCCTCCCGCACCGCCTCTTCGCCCTATAAATTCCCAAATATTCCAAAAAATCCTAGGGGAGTGGATTGATCAGAAGTTCTGCTACCGCAAGCCTCTTTAGCCATGAAAAACCAATCTAGACCCCATTCTAGTACTTCATCGGAGGGGGAAATCAAGAACGGTGGCCATCTTCATCATCCCGGCGACCACCATGATGAGGAGGGAGTAGTCCACCCTCAGGGCTGAGGGTTTGTACCAGTAGCTATGTGTTTAATCTCTCTCTCTCTCTCTCTCTCTCTCTCTCTTTCTAATGTTCTTGAGATGTCACAATCTTGATGTATCGCGGGCTTTGTTAACATAGTCGGATCATATGGTGTTTTTGCTTCTCTATCTTATTGTGAATTGAATTTTCCCTTTGAGATTTCGTTCTTATCGGATTGAATACTTATATGGATTTGAGAACACTTTACGTATGTCTTGCTATAAATACCCGTGGTGACAATGGGGTATCATATTGATTCACTTGATATATGTTTTGGCACTCAACTTGAGGATTCCCGAGGTGACATTGGGGTAATCTATGCATAGGGGTTGATGCACGTTCTTGTGTTTGTTTCTCTGGTAGAAATCTTGGGGCATTCTTTGAGATCCTTTGTGTTGGATTGAGTATTATGAATCTGAAATTGTTTGATGCATACCGCATAATCAACTCATAGATACTCGCGGTGACATTGGAGTATCTAGATGACATTAGAGTTGGTTGATATGTATCATATGGTGTTATTTTAGTATGAACTCTTGGTTAGATCAATCGGAAAGAATAGCTTGGTATTATTTTAGTACAATCTCTAGGGTAGATTGATCGGAAAGAATAGCTTTGAGGTGGTTTCATACCCTACAAACAATTTCTTCTTATGTTCTCCGCAAGATAAGAACTTTGGAGTGATTCTTCATCGCACGTGAGGGAAGGTTATATGATCCAATTACATTAGCATTGTTGAGATATTGCACTAGTGTAAGTACGAACCCTAGGACTTATTTTCAAGCATTGCAATACCGTTTGTGCTCCGTTTTATCAATTGCTACCTTGCTGTTTTTTATTTTTCCTATTACAAAATTCAATATCTACTCTCATTACTATGCTTCTATTACCATCTCTTCACTGAACTAGTGCACCTATACAAATTAACATTGTATTTGGTGTGTTGGGGACACAAGAGACTTTTTGTTATTTGGTTGCAGGGTTGTTTGAGAGAGACCATCTTCATCCTATGCCTCCCATGGATTGATAAACCTTAGGTCATCCACTTGAGGGAAATTTGCTACTGTCCTGCAAAACTCTACGCTTGGAGGCCCAACACGAGTCTACAAGAACAATTTGTGTAGTAGACATCAAGCTCTTTTCTGGCACCGTTGCGGGGGAGGTGAGTGTTTGAAGGTGTATCTTTAGATCTTGCAATTGAATCATTTAGTATCTTGTTTTAACACTGGTTTGGTTTATAAAAGAAAACTACAAAAAATGGAATTGAGGTTGCATCATATTTTTCATCTTTATAATGTCTTTTGTGAAAACGATGGAAATGAAAATTGTGCTCAATTGATAGAAGAATAATTCAATAAAATGTTTGGCATAAATGACGAGCATGATTGCAATGTTGTTTGTATGAATTCTATGAATATCCAAAAGGCTAATCATGACAAAAATGTTTCTTATAAGCATGTCAATTTTTATGGAGTGGAATGACTTTGTGAAGACATGCCTTATAGGGATGATATATTTTGTAAGAAGCATAAAGATGATAGAATCAATTTTTTGCTCATAGTGATAGATAAGTTTGCTACAAAATTATGTTCTCTTTATCCTATTACTTGTGAACTTTGCAATAAAGTTGGTCACCTTAATTTCCAATGCATAGTTTTTCATGATCGAATTGTGTCCAAATATTGCAATAACTTGATCATCCTTGCACTTTATAATGAACTTTGTTTATTTTTGGGGTGTGAAGGATTGTCACATAAAAATGGTTGGTTTGAAGCATTCATATTCACAGACCATGTTGAAACTAATTTGAAAGAAAAACATATGTTTTCCATGGAAATGCTTATATTGCCAACTATAGAAAGATGGGAAAACCAATAGAATATAAAAGGAATACTAATGAAAGGGTAAAGATTTCCACTTTCCCTCCTATTGTCTCTCATGATGAAATAGGTGACGAGGAGGAGCTACCTATTCAACCTATCTCATCACACATGATGTGGTGAAGAATAAGAAAAGAAGAAAGAGTAGAGGTAAAAAGGTATCTCTCCCAAATAATGTTGCTCCTATTATTGTTGTGCCTCATGAAAATGAATCAAAAATAATTGTGGAAGATGATGCACTTGATGATGATATTGCTTACTTGTCTTATGACACAATGTCTGAAAGAACTATTGATAATGATTTTGTTATGCCTATTGCTTGTCGTGATGATTATGATTGGGAAGATAATGATACTTCTTATAATCTTGAAAATCTTTTTGGCACCAACTTGGAAAACTATGATAACAATTGTTATACTATTGTTGTTATTCATACTATTAGTGATAAGAGTGATTATGCTTATGATATGCCAAGTGATACGTCTCCAACATATATATAATTTTTGATTCTTCTACGTAATTATATTATCTGTTCTGGATGTTTTATATGAATTAATATGCTATCTTATATTATTTTTGGGACTAACCTATTAACCTAGAGCCCAGTGCCAGTTCCTGTTTCCCCTGTTTTTGAGTTTCGCAGAAAAGGAATACCAAACGGAGTCCAAACGCAATAAAACCTTCGAAATAATTTTTCTTGGACCAGAAGACAACCAGAAGACTTGAGGAGCCACAAGGCAGCCACAAGGACGAACGACGCGCCCAGGGGAGTAGGGCGCGCCCCCCACCCTTGTGGGCCCCTCGTGCACCTCCTGACCTAATTCTTTCGTCATATATACCCATTGAAAGGATCGATATGGTTGACTAGAGGGGGGGGTGAATAGGCAACTACCAATTTTTAGCTTTTCTTTACCAAATTAAACATTGCATCAAAGAAGGTTGTCTAGATGTGCAACTAGGTGAGAAACCTATATGATGCAATAACCACAAGCATACAAGCAAGCAAGGGTAGAAACAATAAAGAGCTTGCACAAGTAAAGGTAAGAGATAACCAAGAGTGGATCCGGTGGAGACGAGGATGTGTTACCGAAGTTCCTTCCTTTTGAGGGGAAGTACGTCTCCGTTGGAGCGGTGTGGAGGCACAATGCTCCCCAAGAAGCCACTAGGGCCACCATATTCTCCTCACGCCCTCACACAATGCGAGATGCCGTGATTCCACTATTGGTGCCCTTGAAGGCGGTGACCGAACCTTTACAAACAAGGTTGGGGCAATCTCCACAACTTAATCGGAGGCTCAACAAGACCACGAAGCTTCACCACAATGGAATATGGCTCCGAGGTGACCTCAACCATCTAGGGTGCTCAAACACCCAAGAGTAACAAGATCCGCTAGGGATGAGTGGGGGAATTGAAAATCCGTTGGTGGAAGTATAGATCGGGGCCTGCTCAACCACTCCCGAGTAAATCAACAAATTTGATTGGCTAGAGAGATAGATCAGGCGGAAATGAAGCTTGGAGTATTTAATGGAGCTTGAGAAATAAATGGAGCTTGGGGGAGGAAGAGGTAGGTGAGAAGGAGGAAGGGGACTCCCTTCTATAGTGGGGGCAACAATCCCGTTGCCCCCCCACCAACCAGCCCCGCACAGGGCGGTACTACCGCTGAGAGGGGGCGGTACTACCGCCAGGCGACGGTACTGCCGCGCCAACCAGCGGTACTGCCGCGCTGAGGAGACTTAGTAGGGAACAGACCCAAATGCGGTACTACCGCGGTGGTAGGGCGGTACTACCGCGGTGGTAGGGCGGTACTACCGCTCCTGGAACGGTACTACCGCCACTACAACCGTGACTAGTGCTGCAAAACACGACACGAGAAAAAGACCTCTCGAATCGAGGCGGTAGGAGCCAGACTACCCAGCGGTACTACGGCAGAGGGGTCAAGGGCGGTAGTACCGCTGTGGAGCGGTACTGCCGCTTGTGACCCTTCGGCCGTAGTACCGCAGGCAGTGCGGTACTACCGCTGGGGCACGAGAGAGAGGAAGAAGGGATCTCTCAAGGAAGCTGAGGACCAGGCGGAGGTGCCAGGCCCCCAGCGGTACTACTGCTGTGGAGCCACGGTGGTACTACCGCTGCAAAGCGGTACTGCCTCTTGTGGCTTCTCAGCGGTACTACCGCTGGGTGCGCGGTACTGCCGCTTAGACCTAGACAGAACAAGGAAGAGAGGAGAGATCTCTTCAATGGACAGGAAAAGCTCGGAGGGTGAGAAGCTGATGTGTACGTGATGATTCCACCCAAGAAAAACCCCAGCGGACCCCCTCTTGATAGTACGGTGCCCTCTACGCAACTAGTCCACCGAGAAATAAACGAAAGAGCTACACCGTCTTGAAATACACTCCAAGGGGAAGAACGCGTCTCGTGCCAGGGGAGAATCTGTGAATTAAACAAAGCACAAGATTAGTCCGCAAACATGTTGTCATCAATCACCAAAACTACCTTGAGAGAGATATGCCGTAATAATCTCCCCCTTTTTGGTGGATTGATGACAACAAGGGATTTGCGCAAGGAAAAGAATTAAAACGAATAAAACTAAGAACTACAAAATATAGACGGGATCCCCCAAAATGTGTGCACCAAGATAAGGCACGACACACACATTCGGATCAACACTCCCCCTATATTTTATAGTCCAACAACACTAAGCACAAGATATATGAGAGAAGAGAATAAACAGGACAAGCATGCATCTCATAATAAACTACAGTACTCTGAAATGACATAAGTAATAAGGTAGCGATAGGGAGCATATGTCTTACACCATATGACTAGGACTAAGATCTCACACCAAACCAAACCAAAAGAAACACACAAGAAACCACAAGACGACTCAAAGCACGACACAAGAAGCAAATCCCTACACTCTCTCCCCCTTTGGCAGCGAGACACCAAAAGGGCAAAGAGGGACACTACGACTCCAGGTGATGGGAGAGGAAGGTCTCAAACATCACATCTCTGCATCCTCATCGTGGGTCGAAAACTCCTCGGCATCGGAGTCGGTCCAGTGGCAATTCTGATGAATCCAGTCCTCCTCTTCAGTGATCTGACCCTCAGACCCACTGGCAACTGTTGCTCCCATCTGATGCATGAGCTCCTTGTGGCGCGTCCTGGCATGCTTCTCCTCCACATGAGTCATGTACTGACCATGGGACTCCATGCAAAAAAGCTTCTTCATCTTGCTCTTAAGCTTCTGTGCCCACGACGGTTCTGCACTAGAGGGGCCAAAGTTCTCCTCAGGAGCATCAGTAGCATCCTCACCCTCGGTCTCCATGGCAGTGGCAGCAGCAGACGGTCCCCCTGTGGTAGCAGTAGCAGATGGACCCCCTGTGTGAGGTGCTGTCTAGTTGTCCTTTTTCCTCAAACGCTTGATCTCATGAGAAACCAAGTCTCCAGTCTCTAGCAGCACTCTAGGATAAGTCTGTGCCCAGGCCCTCTCAATGAGCCACATAATGAATGGACCATAGATAGGACACTTGCGCTCAGACACGGCAGAAAGAAGTTCAGACCACATGACATGAGAGATATCCAGGCTCTCTCCAGTGCTTGCTTCCTTCTCATGCTGACAGAAAAGGAGCATGTCCACGAGGTAAGAGTGGACCATATCCAGATTCCCAATCCGAGGGAAGAGAGTCTCACGGAATATGCGATGAAGAATGTCCAGATATGGAGACAGCTCATAGGTCTTCTTCTGAGTGACTGGGTGAACCTTCACAGTGCAGTAGGGCCAAAGGGCTTGCTTGTGGGTGGATATAGCATTGCGGTGAGGACGGAAACCGACAGGAGTCTCAAGCCTGGTATCCACCACATCAAGTAACTCCATGAAAGCCTTCCACTTGACAGAAAGCAGCTTGCCATTGGTCATCCATGTCAGAGTACTATCGACATCCGTCCCAAGGTGGACGGTGGCATAGAATTGAGCCACCAAATCCGCATCGAAATCCTTATTGAATTGCATGATCCTGAGAATGTTTAGCTGAGTGCACATTTGAAGAGCTTCGCCAAAGTACTCCGGATCCTTCTCCATAGCATCGGTGTCAATGGAGCGAACATCAACAAAAAGATTCTTCTTGGCCTTGATCACATCAAAGTAGATGGCAAACTGAAAATGGTTCCAGAACGGGCGGTTGACCAAAGTGGGTTCTTGGTCCACCGCATAGGGGTTGCGGCGACGCTTCTCCCAAAACTCCTTGTTGGTCATCTCAGTCAGAGTCTTCCCTTTTGGCTTGTTGGCGGCTCGCTTCGATTGCTGAGGAGGTGGAGGAACACTTGCAGAAGCACTTGATGGAGGCGGTTGGGAGCTCGAGGAACCACCGGCAGGCTCTGAGGTGCGGTAGTGTTTTGATGTGGCACGCCCAGGGTTGATACGGCGACCTTGTTGCTCGGAACGGTCATCACCTGGAGCCAAACACAAGAACAACGCGAAACAACCAGAAAGAACGAGCATAAGCCAACAAACTCAACAAAAGGATCAAGGTCAGGCAGAAAAATGATGGAAATTGGCATTCAGCGGTAGTACCGTGACCTGCCCGCGGTAGTACCGCCGCAAGCGGTAGTACCGCCCAAAAGGGAGCGGTAGTACCGCTCTAGGTCAAGCGTCAGTACCGCTCCAAGAGAGCGGTAGTACCGCTTGAGGCGGAGAAACAACAGTTTCTTAACACGAGGCAGTGAAACAGCGGGTTCCTACTACCGTGGTCAGATCCGGCACTACCGGCCTACCAAATTCAAAAATAATCCTACCAAACTCTAATCGAGATAGTATAGTTGCTTTCTCCAACCAACTCAAGCCTAGATTTAGCCAAAAATCTAGAGATGCAACCACCATTGCCCCTAAGAAACAAGAACTAAAAGGAGACAAAACGAAAGAAAGAACGGGGGCAATATCGGCATCCATGGAAAGAGGGCGAGGTGGGGATCGACTCCACCAAAGGAAATGGAGAGGGACGCCCCGGAGACGGAGATCCGCCGGAGCCCTCCCGCGGCGAGAGGAGGCTGGAGAGAGGAAGAGACAAGAGGGGCGAAGTGAATGGGTATGGGGGAGAAGAAACCTCCCCCTGCCCCGACTTAACCCCCTGGTCCCGTCCCTCAGCAGTAGTACCACGCTGGGGGGCGGTAGTACCGCTTATAAGCGGTAGTACCGCGCACCACCAGCGGTAGTACCACCGAGCACGCCACGGCAACTAAACAGACACGGCTTTAGCTCGACGAAACGGCAAAAACGGAAAACACACCAGCAAACGACCAAGACACACCTCTTCACAAGAGGGCGGTGGCCGAGGCCACCTATGTTTGAGTCAAAAGGTATGGCACCGTGAAGATTTTAACCTTGGGCCCATGAACAAAACTCGTCTTTTAAGCACAAGTGCCATCAACAATGGCTAAAGAGAAAGACTTGATCAATTTATGCATAATGGGAGGAGGGAGAGTTCATTGAGAGAACAACACTCCCCCTATGTCCATGCCTACACCTAAACTAGACAACAAGTTGAGCGTGAGAGGGTGTGCGTGGGTTCAAGCAACATTGCTCGAATCAATGATATTTAGCTCATGCCTTAACTCGCGAAATCTTGCTTCATCCAAGGGCTTCGCGAAGATATCTGCAAGGTTGTCATGAGTGTTGACATAGTTGAGCTCGATCTCTCCTCGCCTAATGTGATCCCGGATGAAGTGATACTGAATCTCAATATGCTTCGTCTTGAAGTGTTGCACTGGGTTGAGAGAAATCTTGATGGCACTTTCATTGTCACACCAAAGAGGCACTTTGTCACAAGTGACACCGTAATCCTTTAAAGTTTGCCTCATCCATAGAAGTTGTGCACAACAACTACCGGCGGCAACATACTCCGCCTCAGTGGATGAGAGAGACACACAACTTTGCTTTTTGGAAGACCAACTTACCAAAGATCAACCAAGGAATTGGCACCCTATGGAAGTGAACTTCCTATCCACTTTGTCTCCCGCCCAATCGGAATCCGAGTACCCTACAAGCTTGAAGTTTGATCCTCTTGGGTACCATAAGACAAAGTTTGGGGTATGAGCCAAATATCGAAAGATTCGTTTGACCGCCACATAGTGACTTTCCTTAGGTGCGGTTTGAAACCGTGCACAAATTCCCACACTCAACATGATGTCCGGTCTAGATGCACAAAGGTAAAGCAAGGAACCAATCATGGAACGATATACCTTTTGATCCACCACTTTACCATTGGGATGTAAGTCAAGTAGGTACTTGGTGGGCATTGGAGTGGAGGCCGGCTCAACGTCACTTAGCTTGAATCTCTTGAGCATGTCTTGGGTGTATTTGGATTGATTGATGAAGGTTCCTTCTCTTCTTTGCTTCACTTCGAACCCTAGAAAGAACTTCAACTCTCCCATGGAGGACATCTCGAACTTTGAGGTCATGAGAGCGGCAAATTCCTCATTGAAAGCTTTGTTAGGAGAACCAAAGATAATATCATCAACATATAATTGGCACACAAACAACTCCCCTTTGACCTTCTTAGTAAAAAGAGTGGGGTCGATTAGCCCAACTTCAAAGCCACGGTCTTGTAACAACTCGGTAAGGTGGTCATACGACGCACATGGGGCTTGTTTAAGGCCATAGAGTGCCTTATCGAGTTGATACACATGATCGGGAAAGTAGGGATCCTCGAACCCGGCGGGTTGCTTGACGTAAACCAATTCATTAATGGGACCATTAAGAAAAGCACTCTTCACATCCATTTGTTGTAACTTAAAGTTATGATGAGAAGCATATGCAATCAACATGCAAATGGATTCAAGACGAGCAACGGGAGCAAAGGTTTCATCGTAGTCGATACCCTCGACTTGGGAGTAGCCTTGTGCTACCAAACGAGCCTTGTTGCGAATGATAATCCCATGGGCATCTTGCTTGTTCTTGAATATCCACTTGGTTCCAATGACATTATGGTTCCCCGTTGGCCTTGGCACCAATCTCCACACTTTGTTGCGCTCGAAGTTGTTGAGTTCTTCGTGCATGGCATTGAGGCAATCCGGATCTTCTAGCGCCTCATAGACCTTGTGGGGTTCCACTCAAGAGACAAACGCGTGATGCTCACAATAATTTGCTAATTGTCTAAGAGTGCTTACCCCCTTTCTTAAGCTTCCAAGCACATTCGTCATGAGATGATCCTTGGTGGAGAGCTTGGAAGCAACCTTGGCGGCACGACGCTCTAATTCCTCCTCGGTGGTGAGTTTAGGAGCGGTTACTTGATCATCTTGAGCGCCGTCATGAGCTTTTTCTTGATCTTGAACTTGCTCGGGGGAGAGAACTTGACCTTGGGCATCACTTGGTGTGTCAACACCGTCTTGAGTATGATCTTGCCCTTGGTCTTGTTCCTGAGGTTGAGGGCCTTCACTTTGTTCTTTGGAAGCGTGTGGGCCTTGGGTTGGTGATGGCTCCACTTGAGTGGAGCATTGTCCTTCTCCTTCGCCCACAAGGGGTTCCTCAATGGGTAGGATGAAACCAACACCCATTCTTCTTATGGCTTGAGGGGGAATTTCATCACCTACATCACAAGTGCCACTTTGCTCCACTTGGGAGCCGTTATTCTCATCAAACTCCACGTTACACGTCTCCTCAATAAGTCCCGTGGATTTATTGAGGACACGGTAAGCATGAGAGTTTGTGGCATAACCAACGAATATGCCCTCATAAGCTCTAGCCTCAAATTTAGACAACCGAACACCTTTCTTGAGAATGAAACACTTACACCCGAATACCCGGAAGTACTTGAGGTTGGGCTTGTTACCGGTGAGTATCTCATATGGGGTCTTGTTCAAGCCCTTGCGGAGGTAGAGCCGATTGGATGCATGACATGCGGTGTTGATGGCTTCGGCCCAAAAGTTGTATGGAGACTTGAACTCCGCCATCATGGTCCTTGCCGCATCCATCAATGTCCGGTTCTTCCTCTCCGCAACACCGTTTTGTTGAGGGGTGTATGGTGCAGAATATTGATGCTTGATTCCCTCATCACTAAGAAATTCATCCAAGGTGTAGTTCTTGAACTCGGTGCCGTTGTCACTTCTTATTGTCAAGATCTTTGCATTGTGTTGACATTGTGCTTCATTTGCGAAGTCAATGACGGTTTGTTGGGTCTCGCTCTTCCTCTTGAAGAAATACACCCATGTGTACCTTGAGTAGTCATCCACAATCACCAAGCAATACTTCCTACCTCCAAGACTATCGAAGGATGGGGGCCCAAAAAGATCCATGTGAAGGAGCTCCAAGGGCCTCTTTGAATAAATGATAGTCGTGGGAGGGTGAGCCTTCTCATGTAGCTTTCCTTCGATACAGGCACTGCAAGCACGATCTTTAACAAAACTAACATTCGTTAGTCCACGGACATGGTCCCCCTTGAGAAGACTTTGCAAAGATCTCATATTGACATGGGCTAAACGGCGATGCCAAAGCCATCCCACATCAACTTTAGCCATTAGGCATGTCGCGGTCTTAGTGGGTCGCTCTGAAAAGTTTATCACATATAGACCATTCTCGACATGCCCAATAGAAGCTACTTTAAGAGTCTTGCTCCACAAGAGGGCCACGGTATCGATATCAAAGAAAGTGGCAAAGCCCATGATTGCAAGTTGACGAACAGAAAGTAAATTGTATACAAGGGACTCAACAAGCATGACCTTCTCGATCGTGAGATCATGAGAGATGACCACCTTGACAAGTCCCAATACCTTAGAGGATGAGGCGTCACCCCACTAGACATTGGTGGGCATAGATGGAACTTTGTGCATGTCCACCACCAAGTCCTTGCTTCCGGTCATATGATTTATAGCTCCGCTATCGAGCAACCATGATCCACCACCGGAAGCAAACACCTACAAGATATCAATGCTTGGTTTTAGGTACCCATTTTGTAATGGGTCCTTTGATTTTAGTAACAAGGGTCTTAGGAACCCAAATAGACCATTCAATGTATTCATGAAGAGAACCAACAAATTTGGCATAAACATGCCCATCACTAGCATGGCATAACACATAAGAAGGATTAAAATCGCCGGCTTTGTTGGGAGGGATGACATTGCCCTTCTTGACATTGTTCTTCTTCTTCTCCTCGGGGGCACTCTCTCCCTCCCTCACAAAGGTTTGCATGAGGGGAGGAGGTCGTTTGGTCTTGTCATTCTTCTTCTTGTTCTTGGAGTCGGGCACGTACCCAACCCCTTCCTTGGCCACACCTCCCTTTTGGTTGATCAAGAGATCGTTGCAGTTCTAGTTGCCTTGTATGCAAGTCACAAGACCTCTCACAAGTTGCTCCTTCAACTTAGCATTTTCCTCAACAAGATGTATATGCTCACAACACGGGTTAGTAGCATTTGCATTATCAATTAAAACCATATGAGGAAAAGTTGCTTTCTCCTTAGTTAGCTTCACTTGGAGTTGATCATGAGACTCCTTGAGACTAGCGTGGATACCCTTCAAGGCCTTGTGGGCCTTGTCAAGTATATCAAACTCCTCTTTGAGTCTAGCAAGATCAACCCCAAGTTTGGCCTTCTCGGAATTTAGCACACGAGAAACAATGAGGGCATGATCATAATCTTTCTTTAACTTAGCATGATCAACGTTGTGTGACTCCTCAAGAGCCAAACGAAGACCACGCTCTTCCTCAAGAGCATTGGAAAGATCTGAAATCTCATCGGCATAATCACGACTATGCCCTTCCATCTTAGAGATGGTGTCTTCATGAGCCTCGATCATGTCATTGGCCTCACCAAGTTGTTCCAAGAGAGCAACAAAGTGCTTCTTGGATTTTCCCTTGAGTTTGCCCATCAAAGCCTCAAACTCGTTAGCCTCCACATTAGCTCCCTCAAATTCATTAATGCTATCCGTTGGGGAAGGATGATTAATGATGGTAGTTTTGATGTTGGAGGTTACCTTGTTGGTGGCTTTAGCCATGAGGCACTTGGCGGTGATGCTCTCGTTGGGTGAGTCGAAGAGAGACACCCGTGACGTTGTTGCAATGACAACAGAGGCCATGGCAACCGACTCATCATCTTCATCATCGTCATCATCCTCATTGTACTCTTCTTGCACAACCAAAGCCTTGGGAGGAGTCTTCTTGGTGAAGTTGTTCTTGTTGGGGAACGACATGGCCTTGTCCTTTCGGATGAGTTTGCCACCATTGTCTTCCCTCTTCTCATACGGGCATTCCGCAACGAAATGACTCACGTTGCCGCAATTGTAGCAAGTTCTTACACGTTGCTTGCCCCTTGTGCCACTCGAGTTGTTTTTGCTAAAGTTGGGCCTCGAGTTTTTCTTGCTCCAAAATTGCCTTGAAGCATGTGCCATGTGTTCATGATATGCATACTTTGTATCTTCGGGGTTGCTCTCCTCTTCTTCCTCTTCTTCCTCTTCCATGGTGAGCTTGGCCTTCAATGCAAGGTTAGGCTTCTTTGCCCGTTGAGAACGGAGCACCGCATTGTCGGCGGTCTTGTCCAAAATGTTCATGGCCACAAACTCATCCAACACTTCGCTTGAGGTCAAAGTGTGGAAGTCCGGTCTTTGACGAATGACGGAGGACATGTCCTTGTGGTAGGGCATCATTGCCTTGAGGAATTTGCGCTCGATCCAATTGTCATCCATGTCCTTGCTCCCGTGATCTCGTAGTGAGACCGCAAGTTTGGTTACTCTCCGATAAAGCTCACGAGGTTCTTCATCTTCCCTCATTGCAAACTCATCGGCCTCATCTTGTACCACTTCATAGTTGGAGCGTTGAATGCTTGCGCTTCCCTGGTAGAGAGACACGACACAATGCCATGCATCTTTGGCCAAGGCGAAGGGACGAAGATGAGGTAGGTCTTCGGGTGGAATTGCATCTTGAATGATGAAGAGAGCATTCTCATTGAATTGATTGTCCGCGGGTTCTCGAGGGGTGAAGTTGCTTGGATCAAGTGGATAGAAACCTTCTTCAATGATTCTCCAAAGGTTAGTGTTCACATGATTTAAATGACGTTTAAAGCGGTAAACCCAAGAATCAAAATCCTCATTTTTCACAATCTTAGGGGGAGGACCGGCATGATTCAAATGAGTGGAAGGAACCGGTCCACCATAAACAAGTGGTGGTTCCACATGGGCAAAGATGCCGGTGCCATTCTTGCCACTAGAAGAAGGAGCCTTTTCACTACTAGCTTCCCCCTTGTCGGGGATAGCATCCGACACCTTGTTGGCGGGATCACCCACTTTCAACGGTGCGGTGGAAATTTTAGGCCCCTCAAGAAATTTAGTAAACATGCTTTCAACTTCGGTCTTCATGGAGGTTTTCAATGTCTCCAAGGACACATTGAACTCCTCACGAGAGACCGAAGTTCCCCCATCTACCGTAGACGAGATCAGATTCACAACGGAGTGTTCCTCCACACCGTCTACGGTATGAACCATACTCTTTGGATGGTAAAGTCCTTAATGAAGAGACGAGACTCTGATACCAATTGAAACGATCGATATGGTTGACTAGAGGGGGGTGAATAGGCAACTACCAATTTTTAGCTTTTCTTTACCAAATTAAACTTTGCATCAAAGAAGGTTGTCTAGATGTGCAACTAGGTGAGCAACCTATATGATGCAATAACTACAAGCATACAAGCAAGCAAGGGTAGAAACAATAAAGAGCTTGCACAAGTAAAGGTAAGAGATAACCAAGAGTGGATCCGGTGGAGACGAGGATGTGTTACCGAAGTTCCTTCCTTTTGAGGGGAAGTACGTCTCCGTTGGAGCGGTGTGGAGGCACAATGCTCCCCAAGAAGCCACTAGGGCCACCGTATTCTCCTCACGCCCTCACACAATGCGAGATGTTGTGATTCCACTATTGGTGCCCTTGAAGGCGGCGACCGAACCTTTACAAACAAGGTTGGGGCAATCTCCACAAGTTAATCGGAGGCTCCCAACAAGACCACGAAGCTTCACCACAATGGAATATGGCTCCGAGGTGACCTCAACCGTCTAGGGTGCTCAAACACCCAAGAGTAACAAGATCCGCTAGGGATGAGTGGGGGAATCGAAAATCCCTTGGTGGAAGTGTAGATCGGGGCCTTCTCAACCACTCCCGAGAAAATCAACAAATTTTATTGGCTAGAGAGATAGATCGGGCAGAAATGAAGCTAGGAGTATTTAATGGAGCTTGAGCAATAAATGGAGCTTGGGGGAGGAAGAGGTAGGTGAGAAGGAGGAAGGGGACTCCCTTTTATAGTGGGGGCAACAATACCGTTGCCCCCCACCAACTAGCCCCGCACAGGGCAGTACTACCGCTAAGAGGGGGCGGTACTACCGCCAGGCAACGGTACTGCCGCGCCAACCAGCGGTACTGCCGCGCTGAGGAGACTTAGTAGGGAACGGACCCAAATGCGGTACTACCGCGGTGGTAGGGCGGTACTACCGCTCCTAGAACGGTACTACCGCCACTACAACCGTGACTAGTGCCGAAAAACCCGACACGAGAAAAAGACCTCTCGAATCGAGGTGGTAGGAGCCAAACTACCCAGCGGTACTATGGCAGAGGGGTCAAGGGCGGTAGTACCGCTGTGGAGCGGTAATGCCGCTTGTGACCCTTCGGCCGTAGTACCGCAGGCAGTGCGGTACTACCGCTGGGGCGCGAGAGAGAGGGAGAAGGGATCTCTCAAGGAAGCTGAGGACCAGGCGGAGGTGCCAGGCCCCCAGCGGTACTACTGCTGTGGAGCCACGGAGGTACTACCGCTGCAAAGCGGTACTGTCGCTTGTGGCTTCTCAGTGGTACTACCGCTGGGTGCGCGGTACTGCCGCTTAGACCTAGACAGAACAAGGAAGAGAGGAGAGATCTCTTCAATGGACAGGAAAAGCTCGGAGGGTGAGAAGCTGATGTGTACGTGATGATTCCACCCAAGCAAAACCCCAGCGGACCAACTCTTGATAGTACGGTGCCCTCTACGCAACTAGTACACCGAGAATAAACAAAAGAGCTACACCGTCTTGAAATACACTCCGAGGGGAAGAACGCGTCTCGTGCCAGGGGAGAATCTGTGAATTAAACAAAGCACAAGATTAGTCCGCAAAAATGTTGTCATCAATCACCAAAACTACATTGAGAGAGATATGCCGTAACACCCATATATCCCCAAACCACTAGAGGCATCCACAAAAACACTTTTCCATCGCCGCAACCTTCTGTACCCTTGAGATCCCATCTAGGGACCTTTTCCGCCACCCAGCCGTAGGGGGATTCGATCACAGAGGGCTTCTACATCAACTCTATTGCCCTTTCGATGAAGTGTGAATAGTTTACCTCAGACCTACGGGTCCATATCTAGTAGCTAGATGGCTTCTTTTATCTCTTTGATTCTCAATACCATGTTCTCCTCGATGTTCTTGTAGATCTATCTGATGTAATACTCTTTTGCGGTGTGTTTGCCGAGATCCGATGAATTGTGGATTTATGATCGGCTTATCTATGAATATTATTTGAATCTCCTCTGAATTCTTTTATGCATGATTTTATATCTTTGTAATTCTCTTCGAACTATCAGTTTGGTTTGGCCAACTAGACTAGTTTTTCTTGCAATGGGAGAAGTTCTTAGCTTTGGGTACGATCTTGTTGTTTCCTTTCCCAGTGACAGTAGGGGCAGCAAGGCACGTATTGTATTCTTTCCATCGAGGATAAAAAGATGGGGTTTTCATCATATTGCTTGAGTTAATTCCTCTACATCATGTCATCTTACTTAATGCACTAGACCAAAGATTGCGCGCGTTGTTGTGCCCATCTATTTTTACAATAGAATGGCAATAATTTTTGAAAAGAGTGAATATGACCTCTTAATAATCTAACACTATACAAAATGATATTGTTCTAAAAATATACTTGTAGATAAATAAAGAAAGAATTTAGCGCTATGCAGAATGGCATCACTGAACAATTTAACAAATATGGCATCTTAATATAAACTTAAATTTGAGAAAATACATTAACAAACCAAAAAATAGACATTAACAAACTCCTTAAAAGTGAATTAATACTGCACATGAACAGTCATTCCACAAGACTTCTTATTGTATTTTTAGCAAATTCTGATGGATGTTTGGTTTAATAAATTTCTCAACCTTGGCTGTGTAAAATAGGGGTAGGTGAGTAAATATAAGAACATGGCACATCATCACAAACTCTTAATGCAGGCACTGAATCTAGGATTTGATCAATGCATGCCATTGGTAGCTATGGAACAGAGGAATAGAGGTTAAACTAAGATTTCTTTTGAAATAGAATACCAAACCTGGATAACAGTAACTTATTTTCGACCACAGAGACATCCAAGATTATGTCCTACATAGTAGCAACATACAGAGCATTATAATCTATAGAAACTATGCCATCTTGTGGCCAGCAATATACATCAAAAAATCTTAGCTCACATCTGAACCTACACCTCATATCAACACCAACATGTCATGCACCGTCCTCCCAGAATTTACTTGTATTAATTACTAAAGCTGAACTAATATTTTCAGAACCAAATCCAGTAATGGAGAATTAGATGGACTTATACTACTTTATTTCTGCAATACATATATTTTAATTGTTGCAGTGGCCTTCAATTCTAGCTCCAGGTTATTCCAAATGGCTTATTCCATGAAAGAACATGCCTTGGACTCCATTCGGAAGTCCTCCAGCTTCTCTAAATCCCCAACTCCGTCTCCTCATTCATGTATGCAGCTTCTCGCAGGAATCTTGTTTCGTTCGGCACACTACCTGTGGTTTCTGTAGGCTTCGTTCCTACAACACATATAATTATTATTAATCAATAAATTATATATGTTGCTTAAAATTTATCCTTAGCAGCAACACTCTACGGTAGCATTGTTTGAGATTCTGAATTATAAACATAGCCAGTAGCATCAAATTTTATAAATCATGAGCACACATATGTACATTCATAATAACGTGAGACATGTGAGTACATGTATACAGTATACTAACCTAGTAATCATGAGCTTTATTATAAAAATTGCACCAAGCAACCCAGCAGAACCGGTTCCACTACCTAATATGAATGCATTTGCATGAAACAAAAGGAGCCGAGCCAGTGTTAGAGGAAAAGGTTTGCAAATCGGCTTGAGGATTCCCAGAGCCAGCCCAATATGCTGCGGCGAATTAGGAACCAACAAAAAGCAGTATTAATGACCCACAAGTATAGGGGGTCTATCGTAGTCCTTTCGATAAGTAAGAGTGTTGAACCCAACGAGGAGCAGAAGGAAATGACAAGTGGTTTTCAGCAAGGTATTCTCTGCAAGCACTGAAAGTATCGGTAACAGATAGTTTTGTGATAAGACAAATCGTAATGGGTAACAAGTTAATAAAGTAACTACGGTGCAGCAAGGTAGTACAATACTTTTTGTAGCAAACATTGGTACGCGTCGGTGCTATACAAACGGTTTTTAACCCCTTTCCGCGATGGCATTTGGAACCGTCGCCTAGTGAGTGACGGCGATAGGGGGGTCCTTCCCACATGACCTAGAAACCGTCGGGGATATGCCCTCCTGGCACACACGCTCGGCAGAATGAGTTCGTGTGCGACCGGTGAGCCCTCAAATACGGAAATACGTACAATAGAGCTAAAAATACAATTATACAGGCAGAATTATTTCCGGTCACAAGTACATCCCACACAGTCAGTCCCCGCTAAACGTTTCCGTTCATATGTACATCCCACACAGTCGCTCCAAGGAAAATGTTTCTGTTCACAGGTACATCACACACAATTTTTCCCGTTAAATCGTTTGTGATAATGTTGCCATTGCACACGATATTAAAAATTTTATTGTTTGCGTTATTGAATGCATCAGACACGGTCCTTAGAAGAAACTGTGTGGCAAATGCTGTCCATCACACACAATTTTCATGTGGTAAACGTTTGCACAAGGTGGCCTAACACAAATAGTTTTCAGGAGAAAGTCGTGTGTGATTGTTCATCGATCCAACATGGTTTATTCCTAGAAACTGTATGTGTTGCACGTGGTCATTTCCCATGGTATTTTTTCAATAACTGTTTGCAGTAGCAAAACACAATTAGCAGTCTAATGGCCCTATTATTAATAATCCATTTATTAATCTAATTGGAATTCATATTAAGCACATAATATATTTCATTTCCATATTAAGGAAGCAGAATTTCATAATTGAAATACATCAGAGTACAACATGATATAACTTCAGCACTCAGCTACCCCATTACACAACTGCACCAGCACCAACTTTCACATGCAACATGTAGAACCTTTTGAAATTAGCATCATAGACGGTATATAGACATGTGTATCTCATCTGGAAAACTGCTGAAGCGGAAGGCGAATATTGATCCTTCATTCATGTTGAAGGTCCTTGCAACCTTAGGCCAGTGCATGTGGATGATTGATCGTCCGTCCTTCATCCTCTTCAGAAACACTTCAATATTGAACCATGGGTGTTGTATGAAAACCTTCCTCGCCTCCTGACCATAGAGGTGGTTTGAGAGGTAATCATCAGTGAACTACTTTGGAAAGGCCTAAAAACAAGGATGTGCATGAATATCTTCTCTATATTGGAAATGGGGCAAATGAATAAAAAAAGACAAGGTATAATAGTTAGTACCTTCTTGTAGTGAACTGATGTCTTCTTCATTGTGCACACAAAGATCTTGTTGTTTCTTGTCACTAATTTCATTATCCTACCATTCTTTTTGAGTTTCTTGACTTGATTGATATTCGTGGACAACTCATTTCCCCATATGCAAAAAGGGTCGAGCAGTGGGTCAAAACCTCTTACAGCAGGACCTACATGTGCAAGACCAAATTGTTAAAAACCTAAATATTAGAATGGTTCCTGCAATTGCATAATAATGTGCTATTAGACAACGCACCATGCACGTGCAGTTAACTAAACACCACAACAAATGAACCAAAAGTTAACTAAGCACCACATTGCATAATATAACATACTCCTAATAGAAGATCAGACAGTTAACCAAACCAAGCATGCTTAACAACTTGGAAATATTGCAATTTTATTTGTTTCTCATGTATTTAGTACAACCAAATTCGATTTATTTCTCACATGGTATATAATAACAGAATGCAGCCACAACAATTGAACATCACATTGCAGAATTGAACCAAATAGTTAACTAAACACTACAACAAATGAACCAAACATTAACTGAGCACCACATTGCACAATATACCATACTTCTAATAGAAGATCAGATAGTTAACCAAACCAATCATGCTTAACAACTTGGAAATATAGCAATTGTATTTGTTTCTCATGTATTTAGTACAGCCAAATTCGATTTATTTCTCACATGGTATACAATAACAGAATGCACCCACAACAATTGAACATCGCGTTGCAAAATTGAACCAAATAGTTAACTAAACACCACAACAAATGAACCAAATGTTAACTGAGCACCACATTGCACAATATAACATACTCCTAACAGAAGATCGGACAGTAACCAAACCAAGCATGCTAGACAACTTGGAAAATTGCACCCTGAAGAATTGAACATAACATTTGCAGAATTGAACTAAACAGTTAACTGAACACCACATTGCACGACATATAGAACATATACTCTAGAGCAGAAGATTGCATGGTAAAAATAGTGTAGCGAGCCGATCTCAATGGATCAAAGTCTCTGTGCTTAAGTGTCATCCTTGGATCGGTATGCTGACACACACAGTACTTGAGGAATTATAACAGAGTTCAATTGCACACTTTATTACATCGAGCTCCTCAAAATAGTATTTATTACAATAATATGGCTGAAGGCCATCTAATTAAAATAACTATGGAAGCTTCGAAGGTAAATAAGTCCATCCAACTCCATGGCAAAACTGAGTGCAGAACAATGACCTATCGCACCTTACTCGCGTCTGAAAAATCTGCAACATGAAACGTTGCAGCCACAAAGGGTCAATACATTGACTGTATTGGCAAGTCACACCCAAAGTATGAAAACAGACCTATCATCTACATGCAAGGACATATAACAAGTGTATAGTTCTAAGGTTTATTTTGCATAAAGCCAATTTTGTCCTACTTCTACTCACTAGCCAAATTTTATTCCTTTACATTTTTATTAACCTATTGTTAAATTGGACTGCCTCCAACTTAACCCACCTATGAGAGCCTCCGAGGATCATAGGTTCCAAAATTGTTATTTCCATAAGAGCCCCCGGGGATCATGGTTTAACTAAACCCACATCAGAATAATTATTTCGGATGAGAAGATCTTCCAGAGGTTTCAAGTCCAATTGCTCAAAGTTGTCCGTACACGGGGACACAGCTAATCATGGTTAGTTTGTACACTCTGGAGAGCTTTGCGCACTTTTCCCCACAAGACTCAATCTCCTCCGTTGAATTCCTCGCACTGCATGATGTTTGAGAACTGGATGATCGAGACATAGTCTTTCCGAAGAGGTCCCCTTAACCGATAGATAGGTTGGTACACCTACAATTCCCCTACATCTGCTAGCCTATCATGGAAAGGTTTCCCACAACTTACCCAACTATGCCAGAGGCTGTAATGGCTTGTGGCTACACACGGAAGCTACTTGATATGAAACATGTCCAACCTTTTTGAACCTGGGCGGCATTCCCCACCTTTTCCTGAGTAATGCAGAGCCTCCCAGAGGTTACATACTTGTCGACTGGTCCCGACAAACCTTTCCGCCCAGATGATTGATTAATGGGTATTGCAGAGCCTCCAAGGAAATACAATACATATAAGTTGTTAATGTAGTCATTACTTAAGTTCTCTCGTAACTTTCATGAATCACATGGTACCCAATCCACGTCTACCATATCATGGCTAAGTAATAAATACACTATAACGATTCCCAATGTGGCGGAAAATAGTATCAGGATCAGGCTAAACATATGGCTACCCTATCTGGGTTTAACATAGCATAGTAGCCTACACATGCATACTACTGTGTTGATAGAGGGCACTACATGCATAATAAAAACATAGGATGGATATGATCAAAAGTGGAAACTTGCCTATTAAAGTTGATAAAGTACTCCACATTCAAAGTCCTGACAATTCTACTCTTGGCACTTCGGACAATCTAGCGTGAGCAAGCAATAACATACATAGGCACTCATGCACAAGATTCAAAGAAAATATATCAGAAAACTTCGAAAACAAGCAAATAGCCCTTGCGAACAAAAAACAATTTTCAACAGTACTAAAATTATGTGGATTAGATCTTAAAAGAAAGTTTAGGTCAAGATCTTCGATTTGCAAAAAGAATCAATGCAAACGGAGTTACGAAACTCAAGATACGATCAAAAGAAGTTCAAATTCAAATCAGTTTGAATTCAATTTTTAAAACTTTCAAAAACACTATTAAGTTGGTTATCTGGATAGAGGAGATCATGATGAATAATTTGGCATTGGTTTCATCGAATTTGGACAACCGAGTGAAAAGTTGTGATCGTGTGAAAACCAGGGGCTAAACTGTAAGAAAAGTAATCGCATTTGGGTCCCTAGCTACAAAACAGAAAACTAACGGACGAACATCCACTATAGAAACTTAAGCGATGAAACTGTTCGCTACAGAAGCTAAACTAATGAACGTTCACTAAATAAAAAAACGTTTCAAAAAACTAAAACGATCTCGGCCTTCGGCTCAAGATCGGACGGACCAGAGGGAGGCGAGGCATACCGCGGCAGCGGCGGTGTCAGCGACGAAGAAGACGGCGGCGGCGACGGCTCGGGTCCGGTCGGGGCAGCCGCTTGGGTGGTCGAGGAGGGCAGTGGAGCGGTCGGGGAGGGGCGGCGGGTGCGGTGCTGGCGGCGGCGGCGGTCAATGGCGACGCGGGCAACGGCGGCGGCGGCGGCTGCTGCTGATTTGGGGAGGAGAGGGGGTCGGGGCAGCGCTATAAATAGGAAGGAGGGGAGGGCGACGGCTTGGACAAGGGGGCAAGGCGAGGCAGAGTCGGAGGCGGCACGGTGGCGGACTCCGGCGAGGCGTGGCCGAGCGGGACTCCGGCTCGGGGAGAAGGCGGCACGCTGGGCTGGGCCGCGGCCTGGCGGGCGAGCTGGGCCAGCCCAGTTCGGGTGAGAAATATTAAAGAAAACTTTTCCAGAAATAAGAAAAACACGAAAACTATAATAAATAAAATTCAAAAAAATTCTAGAAAATTCACATAATTATATGGCCTTATTATTGACCTAGTGAACATTTTTCGGGCCTAAAGTGCAAGTTTTTAAAATACAATTTGTAGTACTAATAAACTCCGCGATAAAATAAATAATCTTGCAAATAAAATCAAATAAAGTATTGCAAAATTCAAAATTCAATTTCCAATATTTCTTTGCTCTATTTGAATAAGTCCTTTTATCTTCTCTCTTTATTTTATTTATTTGAAATAATTGGAAAAGAATTTTGAATAAATCAATTTGATCCAATTTGCCAAATTTTGAAAATTCAAAAATGGATTTTTGGGAAAACTTCCAACTCTCTCAATTGGTCCTTGAGTTGCTTAAGGTTTCTAGGATCAAAATTTAAATAAAACAAATGGGCAAAATGCATAAATCATGGATGCATATGAATGATCTTAATAATAACATCCAAATTGAAAATTGGGATGTTACAAACAGATAGCACAATTCACTAGAATTCGTTAACGAAAGGCAGTAGCTAGCAAACTAAACATGGGTCCTTATAGTGAGCTAATAAGACAAGCCACTCCTCATTGTCAGAGATATCGATGACGATTGGCTCCTTAGACATGGAAGAAGGCGAGGCCTCCACTTCATGGGTGCCCTCGTCATAGTGGTGAGTTGCCTAAGCCATTCCGGGCACCAACCTACTGGCTCTCGAGATGAGGTAAGCTGAGAAAACACCTCGTAGTCTTCGTCGAAGGCACCGACGGTGGCCTCGAGAAAATGCCATGAACTCTCGTTTAAAGCAGCCAACCGCGTCACGGCGTTGGCATGCGATGCGTCGATGGTGGCCTTGACGTTTAGGTGCTCCTCCAAGATCTGGGGGTCGGCACGAATGGCTATACTACGTGCACCATGGCTATACTACGTGCACCATGGCTTAGGGCAGCGCTTATTTGGTGGAGGGTCAGTGATTTGGGTGTAAGGTGTCGCGCTCGCGCCGGCGGTGGGGCATGTGGGATCTTGAAGGAGGTGGATGGGGATCGGGTGTGGATTACCTGCCTGGATAGGCCAGGCCGAGCAGCGTGAAGGAGGGTCACCAGTGAGGAGGCGGCGCTGCAAGCAAGGAGTGAGGGTTTCAAATTGGAAAGGAAGGTGGAAACAGGGGAAATGTGGCTTTTGGTAAGGGGGAGGGGCGGGAGGTAGATATTTCCGCGGAAGCTGAAAATTTGGAATTGCTCCAGCAAAAAAAGGCGCATAAAGTGTAATTAGACACGGTCCCTTACTCAGAACTATGTATGATATGTGAACATCACAAACGATTCAGATAGCTTAACCCGTGTGTGATGAGTTTGAACGTCAAAAATTTGGGTTCGAATTTCCATGGTTAAAGTGGTCATCCACGTCATTGCATAATTTGGGTACACAAAGGAGACTACAGAACATCCACACTTCTTAATCGAGCAAGTTCAGCAATTAAACAAAGCTAGTTGACCTAAACATTACTCTAACAAATTAAAGACTGGCGCTCTTATAATTAAACAAAATAGAGAGTAGTACTATGGCTGGTGCTCGTCGATCTCCGCCGCTGCCTCCATGTCCAGCTCGCGCATGGCGGTCTCCTGGGGAAGCGGCTCCATGGCATCCATCACCATACTCAGCAAGCATCTCACCATCCGCGTTCGCCATCTCTTTGGAAAAGTATGCCACGAGATGGGTGTGGGCGGCCGCGATCTGAGCTTGGACGGGCTCCGTCGTCACAAGGTATGCAGTGGAGGAACGGATGGCTGCTTGAACGCTCTGGGTGATTGCCAGCTCTTCGGCCGTGGGTTGCCGACCGTTTTCGGAGAAGCTTCATTCAATTTGTGTGGTGACCGCCAGGAGCTGGGTGTGGGCGGCCTTGACATGGTCGTGGGCAGCCTCCATCAGGGCTAAGGCCGTCGTTGTGGAACGAACAGTTGTTGTGCTGCTCTCGCCAGTTGCTATCCCCAAGGCAGATGTTGTTGCCGCCACCTGAGAAGCAACAGTGGCCGTTTGGGCTGCCTTGGCTGCCCGGTCGCAGATTGCGGTCGCGCTCATGCACCTTGTTAGCACGTGCATGGCGGCTACGGCCGCGCTCTCGCTGGAGTGGGACACCGAAGTTGCCCTCACGACGCAGGTCCACGTGCCTATCTTTCACCAGCAACGATTGAATAGTGAAATGATATTTGGGGAGCGAGCTAGTGTGCTTGAGACACCGGATGTGGACTGTAGCCGATGCACCTTCTCGCGTAAGCCATAGGCGTACTATACATCGACGGTGCTCCAGGATATTTTGTGTTGCATCGCAAATGGTTGGTGATAATAAACTGTGTGCGATCTACTTGATTTTTCATCTTGATTTGAATTACATAATGGGGTCACAATGGCAATGGACGGTGTTTGAATTTCTAGACCTTTTATCTGAAGTGAACATGCAACTATATGTGTGTCGTAAAAGAATTGGAATTATTCAGGGTTCGTTTGAACATTTTACACATTAAATTGGTTTTCCAGCCATTTCACGTGCACAATTCAAAATTAAACTACATGCACATGCTCCGGTGCACCAACATGGGTTGTAAAATCATATATGTGTCCATGGGTTTATACTTATGTCCCATGCAATAAATGGGGATGAAATTCGAACACCACGGCACCATGGCTCTCCGACAAACTTCAACATACTTGCTTTTGTAATTCTAGTAAATCCAAAATTCATCCAAAATTCATGAAACTTGGCATGCTATCATGGAGCGGCATCAACACGCCGTGGTAAAATTTTTGTCCCATTTGGGATAGGTTTGGGTATAAACTTCTCACAAACCAAAGCTTCTCAAAACAAGTGTGATGGTTTCGGTAGGGAATGTTGCACCTTTCTGGACGAAATGATATCCGTTGCCTCTTCTCGATTTCAAATTTTTCTAGTGTCAACATAGAATAACAAGAGTGTTGTGTTAATTGTTGGGATTTTTCGGGGTTTGCTTGGACATTTTTATACATTAACTGAGTTTTCTATGTATTCATGTGCATAATTCAAATTTGAATTACAGGCACATGCTCTAATGCATATAAATTAGTTGAAAATTCAAATCTGTGTCCTTGGTTGCCTTCTTAGGTGCCACGCAAGAAATGGGAATGAATGTCAAACACCATGCCACTGTCACTTGGTCGCAAACATTGAGATACTTGGTTTTTAAATTCTAGTAAATCCAAAACTCGTCTGAAATTCATGAAACTTGGCATGCTATCATGAAGCGGCATCAACATGCCGTGGTAAATTTTTTGTCCCATTTGGGGTAAGTTTGGGGATATGCTTCTCACAAACCAGAGCTTCTCACAACAAGCCTGATGGTTTCGGTAGGGAACGTCCCACGTTTGGGGACGAAATGATATCCATTGCCTCTTATTGCTTTCAAAAATTTTCTTGTGTCAACATAGAACAACAGGAGTGTTGTGTCAATTTTTGGGATTTTTCATGGTTCGTTTGGACATTTTATGCATTAATTGAGTTTTCAATTTATTTATGGGAATAATTCAAATTTGAACTAAATGCACATGCTCTAATGCATATAAATTGGTTGAAAATTAAAATTTGTGCCCTTGGTTGCATGCTTAGGTCCCATGCAAGATATGGGAATGAATGTCAAACACCCTGCCACGGTCACTCGGCCGCAAACATTGAGATACCTGGTCTTTAAATTTCTTGTAAACCCAAAGCTCGTCTGAAATTCATGAAACTTGGCATGCTATCATGGAGCGGCATCAACATGCCATGGTAAATTTTTTGTCCCATTCGGGAAGGATTGGGGATATGCTTCTCACAAACCAGAGCTTCTCACAACGAGCCTGATGGTTTCTGTAGGGAACGTCCCACCTTTGGGGACGAAACGATATCCAATGCCTCTGATTGCTTTCAAAAAATTTCTCGTGTCAACATAGAACAATAGGAGTGTTGTGTCAATTTTTGGGATTCTTCGGGGTTCGTTTGGACATTTCTATGCATTAATAGATTTTTTTAATGCATTTATGTGCATAATTCAAATTTGAACTACATGCACATGCTCTAATGCATATAAATTGGTTGAAAAATCAAATTTTTGTCCTTGGGTGCATGCTTAGGTCCCATCCAAGAAATGGGAATGAATTTCGAACAGCAAGGCACCGTTGATTGCCAGCAAAATGTTGAGATACTTTGTTTTTAAATTCTAGTAAATCCAAAACTCGTTTGAAATTCATGAAACTTGGCATGCTTTCAAGGAATGGCACCCGACATACTGTGGTATTTTTCGTGTCCATTTTGAGAGAAGGCACACTCGAATAACATCAAACAAAGGCATTTTGAAAAAATAGATGCCACTTTAATATCAAACGTTTGTATAATTCAAATCGTGTGCGTTGTGTTAACCATTCACGTGATGCCACGTGTCTTCATCTTAATGGCTATAGGAGGTGCCGTGTGGACAGTTGCTTGACCTTGACTGAACAGGAGGCGTGCGAGTGGAGTCCGATGCGCAGGCTGACCGAGAGGCGTGCAAGTTGTCCTCCAATGCACGGGCTCACCGGGAAGCATGCGAGCTGTACGTTGCGCAGGCTCACTGGGAAGCGAGCCCTTTGGCTTCCATGGCCGTTCGCCTTCCTCTCCATTAATGGTGCCTGAGCAGCTGTTTAATACGGGCGGCCTTACTGTTCGCCTCCCATTCCCCTCCCTCCCGCAGACCTCTAGCAACGCCATGGCGTAGAATGATCATCTGCCACTTGTCTTCAAGTTTGGTGAAGTCGACTCTGAGCTGGAGGAGATAGAAAATAAGGAGGAATGGGGCCTCATGGACATGGCCCAGAACAAGCTGGCCGCGGCGGTTGCTTCACCGCTCCCGTCCCAGCTACCATTCCCATAGCATTGACGGACTGGTCGCCGAGCACTATCGCAGAGCTGGAAGCCGCGGGCATCAGCGAGGTCTCTGTGGGCCTGTGCGAGCTCGCGTACATGCGAGCGCCAACGTCCGTGCCTGTGCCCGTGCGCGCCCCTCCACCCACCATGCGCCAGCCCCCGAGCGTTTGGCTGCACCCGCCGCCGCGCCCATGCCCCTGCCCGTACGCGCCCCTCCACCCACCGCAGCGCTGGTCCTCGTGTGTTTGGCTGCACCCGCTGTGCACGTGCCCGTGCGCGCGCCCCCCTTAGCGGGCATGGGACGCTGCCGTCGACCGCTACCTCTCAGCGGCTCCAGTTGCCGTCCTCTCGCCCCCCCCCCCCCCCGCCGATCGCATGACGACATGATGTTTGATTGACAAGTGAAGAACATTTTGTGCTGCCTTGAAGACTTCAACAACGGCGTCCCGAAGGACGAAAACGACAATGACGGCATGGCACGCCGCCATACCGGAAATAGTTTTTTTGGGGTTTAATACTTTATCTCGAATTGTCGATCATATGAATATAAATTTGCAATGTGACTGAATGAAAGATATGGTTTGAACGAACTTGCGTTTTTCTCTCTAAATGTACAGACTTATCAAACGATTTCCTTTTGAAAAAAAGGTTAATTGTTTTTAAATATAAAACACTCATCACAAACGTTTTAGTTAGAACACCTGTATGCAAACCGACACCTTCCCAAGGAAGCCAAGGGAAAATGTGCCGAGCAAGATTTCTGCAGCTCTTGATTGCAAACATTTTAGATAGAACACCCATATGCAAAGTGAGAGCTATGGTCTTCCCTCGCAGGGCAGGATTTGTGCATCCCTTCAACGCAAACGGTTGTTTTGCATGACCCATGTGCAACCACGTAGAAACAATTGGGTAAGATTTGCATCTATCATTTTGGGTATGTTGCCATTTGTCAAACTGGAAAGATTGACATTTGTTTATCTAGTAAAATTGCCATTTGTCAACCTTGTAACACTGTGATTTGTCAAAACATGCGGTGAAAAATCACTAGCACTATCTAATTTTTGCAACTAAAATCACTAGCACTGTTCATATGGACACCACTAGCAGGCGTGAGTTGATGGATGCATATGCAAATGTACCATTGATTACATACAACAAGTCATCAACCCACAACGACAAAGAGGATTCACGTTGAATTATAGATCATTTCCAACAAAACATTCTAGTAAAGTAAAGTTTTTGTCACACAAAAAATAAAAAAATGATGAAATGAACTTCAGCTCAACCACTATTCAGCATTGGAAACGCTTGCTTTGAACCAGAAGTGCTTCTCTGGGAAGGGCTAGCTACTGACAATCTCGAGACCAACGTAGGACTGATCATCCAGGCTGAAGCGGCCTATGTGAGGACCCATATTGGGGTGGTAGGGAAGCATAGCAATGTCCGAGGTATAGATACAGTTGCTTCTCATAAATGGTAGTAATGTTGTGTCAATAGCAACTGGATCACCTTTCACCAACATTAGATAGTTTTGTCCAAGGAAGAGTGAGTTTCCTCCAAGACTTTTAATACTGAACCAGGGAGAAGGTGTTGGCGCTAGTACACTAGTATCCATCCCTAATACCCTGCAACGGATGTTGGAATAGGTCCGAAGAGTGCGACCATGGGAGACAACACCTGCTTCCTTAGTAACATCAGCAGTGCCATGTATACAGACAAGAAGAGATGATCCATCGAAATAAGTTGCCAGGCGCCACTAAGTATATGGGTCCTGCTCGTCCTCATGCTCGTGATCATCAGCATCGTCATCTCCCCCTTGGTTATAAATTTTTTCAAGTAAGGTGGTGGAATGTTCACATGACCTTGGAAACATAAGAAGGTTAATTAGTAAAGGGAAACTAGCTAACCCGCAGGCATGTGAATGAAACAATTATAATTACGGTGGAAGACAAACGTACCGAAAGCATTAGGATTCCATGCAAAAACAGTGCCACGAGTGGTGGCAGCAAACACAAGACCCTCGTATTGAATTGCATCACATTACTCATCTGTGTAGAGAAATAGATTTTTGAGCAATATCCATCGAGGCATGGAAGTAAGGATGGAAACAAGCTTCTCGAAGATAGCAACAACTTTAGTTCGTGTAATCCTAAGAGCGGTTGCGAACTCGACAAATTGCTATCTTCCGTAGGCGATAGTCACCATGATCGTATTTGAACTCACATAGAATACCGGTGTACTCAACATCTGGGCAGTCTGAGATTTTTCAAAGTGGAACCCGGTGACAAGTGTACACATTCACAAGTTCTAACTCGCAGTTGTGCCCAACATAAATAACCCAATCTCCATTTGCGCCTGCCCAAGCCTTGCCCTCAAGCGATGGAATCTTAACATCACACGTATCATTATCAAGCGGCATCAACTTGCACAAGGCGAGGCTTCCGTCGTCCCCGCGCCAGTCAACAGTGTCATGGCAAAGAAGATAGGGGAGATCAAACCGCTCCTGGACCCTTGGGCTGCTTGTAATGATTTTATTAGTTGGGTCAAGAATGGTCTTGAACGAACATGCCATGCTAGCCGAGGTGATGACGTCACACCGATCAATGAGTTCCTCCACCACGTCATCTTTCAGATCGGGGCAAGAATAACGGGGTCGTTTCTGACCTGTTCCCTCCATGGAGAAGGTGATCGAACAATGGCAGAATCAAGGGTAAAGGAAAATGGAGGGAGGAAGAGCGTGCGACAACAGTTCCAAATTGAGAGGAAAGGTGACGTGGCGGTGGACGGTTGCCACCGTACAAGAAGAGGCTAGTGGGGAGCGTACGGTTGCCACAGAGGTCACACACTGACGACAAGGCCGAGTGAACTGCATGTCGTACATCGCACACACCTTGATCTAGCTGACCATTTCTTTTGTGCTGCCTAATCACAAGCAGTTCATCCGAGTGAACTATATGCTATACATCACACACACCTTCATCTGGCAGCCTGTTTCTTTTGTGTTGCCTAATCACAAGCAGTTCATCCAAGTGAACCGTATGTTGTATATCACACACACCTTCATCTGGCTGCCCATTTGTTTTGTTCCTCTTCATCACAAACAATTAATTGAACTAAACCGCATGCCCTACATCGCACACGCAACTAAAATCCGAACGGTGTTTGATGCATCCGTCATCGCAAACGTTTTGCACCTTTTTGATGGGTTTTTTACACCACCGTTTGCGATTATTGCACTGCACACAGTTTTGTCGAAGGGTCTCTGATCGTAGTGTCGCGTTAGCAGCATCCTGTAGTAGTGAAATGACAAGCCTGGACAAACTCTTATATAAAGCAAAGCAGCTCCCAAGGGCACATGGGAATTCTTGTCAGGCTAGTTTCCATCATGCTCATACGATTCATGTTTGTTACTTTGATAATTTGATATGTGGGTGGACCGGTTCTTGGGTGCTGCCCTTCCTTGGACAAGCCTCCCACATATGATTAACCCCTCTCGCAAGCATCCGCAACTACGAAAGAAGTATTAAGGTAAACCTAACCACAGCTTGAAACATATGGATCCAAATCAGCCCCTTACGAAGCAACGCATAAACTAGGGTTTAAGCTTTTGTCACCCTAGCAACCCATCATCTACTTATTACTTCCCAATGCCTTCCCCTAGGCCCAAATAATGGTGAAGTGTCATGTAGCCAACATTCACATAACACCACTAGAGGAGAGACAACATACATCTCATCAAAATATCGAACGAATACCAAATCCCGTGTACTCTCAAGAACGCTTTGCTTATCATAAGAGACCGTTTTGGCATGTCCTTTGCCTCAAAAGGATTGGGCTACCTTGCTGCACCTTTGCTACTATTATCGTTACTTGCATGTTACAAATTATCTTGCCAACAAACTACCCTGTTACTTACAATTTCAGCACTTGCAGACATTACCTTGCTGAAAACCACTTGTCATTTCCTTTTGCTACAATTGATCCCCTATACTTGTGGGTCATCAAGGCTATTTTCTGACGCCATTGCCGGGGACTGAAGCACCTTTGGTAAGGAAACATTTATATAGTGTGCTGAAATTTATTGTCACGTGTTACTATGGAAAACAATCCTTTGAGGGGTTTGTTTGGGGTATCTTCACCTCGATCGAAACCATAATTAGCTACCCCTCAACCTACTGCACCTACTGAAAATATTTAATGTGAGATTCCTTTGGGTATGATAGAACAACTGCTAACTAATCCTTATGCAGGAGCTGGAACCGAACATCCTGATAGGCACTTGATATATGTAGAACAAATTTGTGGATTGTTCAAACTTGCAGGTTTACCCAGGGATGAATTTATGAAAAAGGTTTTCCCTTTATCTTTGAAGGGACAAGCATTGCATGGTATAGGCTATGCAATGATATTGGATCTTGGAATTGGAATCGTTTGAAATCGGAGTTCCACCAAAAAAATTTATCCTATGCATCTAGTTCATCATGATCGGAATTATATATATAATTGTTGGCCTCGTGAAGGATAAAGTATCGCTATAGCTTGGGGGAGGCTTAAGTCAATGTTATATTCATGCCCCAATCATGAGCTCTCAAGAGAAATTATTATCCAGAATTTTTATGCTCGGCTTTCTCGTAATGATCAAACCATGCTCGATACTTCTTGTGTTGGTTTTTTATGAAGAAAACTATTGAATTCCGGTGGGATCTTTTGGAAAGAATTAAACGCAACTCTGAAGATTGTGAACTCGATGAAGATAAAGAGACATGTATTAAACTTAAGTATGATTGTGTTAAAAATTTTATGAATACCGATGCTTTTCAAAAGTTTAGCACCAAATATGAACTTGACTCTGAGATAGTAGCCTTCTTTTGTGAATCATTTGCTACTCATGTTGATCTCCCTAAAGAGAAGTGGTTTAAATATCACCCACCTATTAAATAAGAAATTAAAGAACCGGTACCAATTAAGGAAGAAACCATAATTTATAATGTTGATCCAGTTGTTCCTTCTGTTTATATTGAGAAACCACCTTTCCCTGTTAGGATAAACGAACATGCTAAAGTTTCAACTGTAGTTAACAAAAGCTATATTAGAACAACTAAACCTGATGAACAAATCAAAGTAGAACCTAGTATTGCAATGGTTAAAGATCTCTTGGAAGAAGATATGGATGGGCAGGTTATTTACTTCTGCAAAGAAGCTGCTAGAATTGCCAAACCTAATAAAAAGGATAAAATAGACCTGTTGTTGGCATGCTTGTTGTCTCAGTTAAAATAGGAGATCACTGTTATCATGGTTTATGTGACATAGGTGCTAACGTGAGTGCTATTCCTTACACATTATATTGAGAAATTATGAATGGCATAGCACCTGCAGAGATAGAAGACATAGATGTTACTAATAAACTTTCTAATAGAGACACTATATCACCAATTGGGATTGTTAGAGATGTTGAAGTCTTGTGTGGGTAAATAAAATACCCTATTGATTTTCTTGTTCTTGGTTCCCCACAAGATGACTTTTGCCCCATTATCATTGGTAGACCTTTCTTGAACACTGTTAATGCCAAAATAGACTATGGGAAACAAACTCTCAGTGTTATTTTTGGTGATGAGTCTCATGATTTTAATTTTTCCAAGTTTAGTAGAAAGCTTCATGAAAAAGAATTTCCTAGTAAGGATGAATTAATTGGTCTTGCTTCTATTGTTGTACCTCCTACTGATCCACTAGAACAATATTTGCTAGACCATGAAAATGATTTACATATGCATGAAACAAATGAAATAGATGAGGTTCTCTTTGAACAACGTACTCTGGGTAAACACAATTTGCCTATTGAAACTCTAGGGGGTCCTGCTCCACCTAAAGGTGATCCTATGTTTGAATTAAAATAATTGTCGGACACTTTGAAATATGCTTATCATGACGAAAAGAAGATATATCCTATTATTATTAGTGCTAACCTTTCAGAACATGAAGAAGAAAGATTATTGAAAGTTCTAAGGAAGCCCCGAGCTGCTATTGGATATACTCTTGATGATTTAAAGGGAATTAGTCCCACTCTATGTCAGCACAAAATTAATATGGAACCTGATGCTAAACCCATTGTTGTCACCAACGTCCCTTAAATCCAAAGATGAAGGAAGTGGTAAGAACGGAAATCTTAAAACTTTTGGAAGCAGGCATAATCTATCCCATAGCTAATAGTAGATGGGTAAGTCTTGTTCATTGTGTCCCCAAAAAGGGAGGTATTACTGTTGTTCCTAATGATAAGAATGAACTTATTCCACAAATAATTGCTACAAGCTAAAGAATGGTAATTGATTTTAGAAAATTAAACAAAGCAACTAGGAAAGATCATCACCCTTTGCCTTTTATTGATCAAATGCTTGAAAGATTATCTAAGCACACACATTTTTTGCTTCCTTGATGTATATTCTGGTTTTTCACAAGTACCTGTCTCTCAACCTGATCAAGAAAATACCACTTTTACTTGTCCCTTTGGAACCTATGCTTATAGATGTATGCCTTTCAGTTTATGTAATGCACCTGCTACCTTTCAAAGATGTATGACTGCTATATTCTCTGAGTTTTGTGAAAAGATTGTTGAGGTTTTCATGGATGACTTCCCTGTTTATGGGAAGTCTTTTAATGATTGTTTAAGCAATCTTGATCGAGTTTTGCAGAGATGTGAACAAACAAATCTTGTCTTGAATTGGGATAAGTGCCACTTTATGGTTAATGAAGGTGCCGGGGCTGCTGATCCACGGGCACCTATGGGACCGGGGTCCCTTTTTGGTTCGGCGGGGGGCGGAGGTCGCGCAAAGAGCAGATCGAGGCGAAGCACGCGGGCGGTTGGTCGAGCAAAGGGCAAATCGAGGTGAAGCACACGGGCGATTTACCCAGGTTCGGGCCGCACGGATGCGTAAAACCCTACTCCTGCTTTGTGGATTGTATTGCTTTCTAGCTCGGGAGCGAGATCGAGCGTGAGTGTGTGGAAATGCTGAACCCCGAGCGAGAGTGTTCGAAGTGTCTAACCCCGAGCGAGAGTGTTCGAAGTGTCTAACCCCCCCTCTCAGTTGCCCCGGGCCTCCTTTTATATGCTCAAGGGGTTACCGACATAGGGCAACGGAGGGCAAAAGTGGAAGAGTGGTGGTAGGCACAGCTAGGTGCTGTAGTAGGCACAGCTAGCTGCTACAGTGTTATCATACCTAACCCGGACGGCAGGGGACAAGAGCATTAAATGCCCGTCTACGTCGCCTAAACAGTGCCGAAAGGGGCTTGCTAGAGAAGCCACCGTTAGCCACGGTGGTTGTCTTGCCAGCGCCTTCTTGCCACATCGCACCTCAGCTGCGCAGCCTTCCGCCACGTGTGCTTGGGAGGGCCCCAGAGCGACGCGTGGGTGGGTGTGCTGGAGCGCGGGCACGAAGTGGGGGCTTCCCGCGGCAAGCTCTTTGCCGCGGTTGTCGTCTTGTCGTGTAGGTCTGGGAGCTTGTCGCTCACCGGGCCTTGCCGGGGCGCGTGGGGTGCCACAGCAAGTTTCCTTGGTACGCCTTGGTTGGCCTTCCCGGCAAGCGCCTCTTGCCGGGGCCTTGAGATGCTTCTGATAGCCTTCCCGGCAAGCTCCTCTTGCCGGGGTCTTGTCTTGAGTACTTTGTTCTTGAATGGTCTTCAAGGGGACCCCGGAGGATCTTGGCGGTCGCCCGGCAAGCCTTGCCGCGGGATGCTACGACTGCCCGTGCACAAGTTCGGGGTACTAAGGGTACCCCTACTTTAGTACACCGACAGGAGCCCCCGGGCCTGGGCCAGACACGTTGCCGAGCGCTGTTGGGCCAGGCCCAAAACAGTGCACGGGCACGCGCGGCCTGGGTCACGCCGTATATCTCTCCGCTTCCCCCGCGCACGCCTCGAATGGCATGCGTCAAACGTGGAGCCGTGGGTGACGCGGGCGGCGTGCGCGGGGTTAAGCCCCGCGAGCATGCGTCAGGCCATGATGAAGGGGGCGGCCCATGCCCTCCTCTCTAAATGGAGGTAGGCGTGGGGGCGTGGTGCATTTACTGGACGGGGCCGGTGCGCAGTTTCCGAGGCACCCACCCCCCGAGATCACGGGGTAGGGCGAGGCCGCCCCATCCGTCGCCTCGGTTCTGCACCTTCGCCACGCGGCTCCCATGCGCTTGAGGTCGCGGACGGTGGAGGTGGGAATCTGGGCCGTTGCGAGCAGAGGTAGCGGGTCGACCCGCCTCCCTGCTCTTCCAGTGCCTTGATTCGCAGAGCGGGGCGGCCGGGCTCCCACTTCGCTCCTTTATAAGGAGCGGGAAGGGAGAACCGAAGCCCGCACCTTCTCATCTCCTCCTTTCTTCAGCTTCGGCTCCCTTTTCTCTCATTCGCCATGGAGAAAGGGAACCCTGGGCCTTCATCGGTGGCGGCGAGGGTCGCCGCCAGACAGCGCACCCTTCCTTCTTCCGCGCTCGTGGTGGCAGAGCCAGCCATAAGGGGAAGAGGGAGGGGGCGAGGTCGTGGACGAGGTCGAGGACGAGGTCGAGGCGCTCGGGGAGGAGGCGGACGGGGCGGCGCGCCAGCTTCGCCTCCGCCGGCGACTCCTCCCCCCGCGGCGGTCCATATAGGGGACAACCCTTGCGAGTTCTTCGTCAAGCTGCGCCGGGCGCCTCATCGCCGCCTCCGGCTTCCAGCTCCGTTCGCGAGCGCGATGGAGCTGGACCCGCCCGAGACGCTGAGACTGCACATGAGGGGCTGTGGGATCAGCGACACGCGAGTCCGCGTTGTGTTCCCAGCCCCTGGTGTGATGTATCTTGACCGAGGGTGGAAGACGTTCGCCCGCATCCACAGCCTGATGGAGGGGTTCACCCTCCATTTTAAGCTGGTGGAGGGCGATCTCCTCTCCGTCAAGGTCTTCGGGTGCTTCGGCACCCGGGCGAAGTGCTGCGTGGACTGCTCCTCCGATAGCGAAGGCTCCTCCTCGAGCGAGAGTGACGAGGAGGAGAGCGGCAGTGATGGTGAGGGTGGCGGGCGGCAGGATGGCGGCTCCGACTAGATGTCGGCCGCCGTCTCGTGCGGCACTGGCGACCCTATCATCCGCGCCGCCGGCTTCTTGAACTCCCCGGGGGCGTCTCCTTGGGCGGCTGGCGTAGGGAGGCCGCGGAAGGGGAAGAGGGCTGGCGACAAGGCCGTTAGGTCGGAGTACGAGGGCGTGGTGCCCTCGACAGCGCGCTGACGTCCTGCCGCCCCTCCTTCGCACCCTTCCCCCGGCGTCGCCATCACCGTCCGGTCCCCAGGGTGTTCTCTTGGTGTCTTCTGGCACCTGTAGCTCGCCTTGGCGCCCCTTTACCCTTTTCGTCTCCTTGACCTACCTCCTGAAGAGAGGGACAGGAAATGGATTACGGGCACCTTATCTTTTTAATTGTAAGCTTTCGGGCCTTAGCTGTATCTAAAACTTGTAATCCTCTCTTTCATGTTTTTCATCCTCTATGGACTGTACTTGTATGGGATGTTTTTTAATGAAAAGGGGATGCTTGTCGGGGTATTTGTCTCGTGGGTTGAACCCATGCCAAGGAGCAAATCCTTGGTGTCTCTCGGACAGACATTCCATTTCCCGGCAACAGGCCCTGCCGCCTTCCCACGTCGCTCGACCTTTCTCACGCCTTTGACGGAGACGGGAACGAGGTGGGTGCGGCCCTCCAGTTTCATCCCTTTGCTGCCGCGACTACGCCCGAACTTGGCCCCGGGAACGCGCTCCAGGGCCTAGAGTTGAGGGAGCACGGCAGTTTTCGGGAAGAAACGCGGTTTCGCATTCCCCAGTCCATAAGAGGATGCATGAAGAGGGACGAAAGACTTATCTGATATCGCAGCCCCCGGCAATTCTGGCTTGCCGGGGATGAAACTTGGCACCTGCAGCCCCCAGCGACACTGGCTCACCGGGGCCTAGGTGCTGGTGTGCCCTTCTTCTCCTTTTCGTCCTTCAAGCAGTCTGGCCAGGATACGCGAGCCCTGCGAATGAAAGAAGAGCAGAAGGACAGACAATCGACCTCTAAGTTAGGGTGTAGCCGCTGTTAGGGACTATCAACCCTAACCAAGGACGAGACTCAACCTAGCATGCATGCTATAACCCCGGGGTATGCCAGCGCTTCAATCTCTGGTGCTCAGGGTCTACGCCTGGCTCTGTACAAAGGATTACATGCAACCGTGGCAAGACTTGTACAGAAAGGTGGTTGCCGGGCAGGGCCCGACAACCGCGCCTTACGGGTAAAACTTACGAAGATGCTCGATGTTCCAGGAGTTGCTCACCGGAATGCCATCTTCGGTCTCAAGGCGGACAGCGCCAGGCCTAGTGACTCGTTTCACCCGGTAAGGGCCTTCCCACTTCGGCGTCAACTTGTTGTGATTCTTGGCCAACTGAACGCGCCGAAGAACAAGGTCGCCTTCCTCGAGACTTCTGGCATTAACTTTGCGGCTATGGTAGTGACGCAAAGCTTGCTGGTAGCGAGCAGCTCGCACAGCAGCCTGAAGACGGTCTTCCTCAAGGAGCAGTGCGTCATCTTGCCGCAGCAGCTCTTGCTCAAGCTCATCATAAGCGAGCACTCGAGGTGACCCGTATACGAGTTCCGTGGGGGTAACTGCCTCTGCTCCATAGACTAGAGCAAAGGGTGTCTGTCCGGTGGCTCGATTCGGCGTCGTTCTGATCGACCAAAGAACCACCGGTAGCTCCTCGATCCAGTTTCTTCCGCACTTGTGCAGCTTGTCGAAAGTTCTGGTCTTGAGCCCGCGCAGCACCTCGGCATTCGCCCTCTCCACTTGACCGTTGCTTCTCGGGTGAGAAACAGAAGCGAAGCAGACTTTGGCGCCAAGATCTTGGACCTACTTCATGAAGGCGTGGCTCGTAAATTGTGTACCGTTGTCGGTGATTATCCGGTTAGGGATCCCGAAGCAGCAAACAATCGACCTGAAGAACTTGACTGCTGACTGTGCGGTCACCTTCCTCACTGGTTCCACTTCCGGCCACTTTGTGAACTTGTCGATTGCAACGTACAAGTACTCAAATCCCCCGACAGCTCGGGGGAAGGGGCCGAGGATGTCGAGCCCCCAGACCGAAAATGGCCAGGATAAAGGGATCGTCTGGAGAGCATGAGCTGGCTGGTGTATCTGCTTGGAATGGAACTGGCATGCTTCACACTTGGTTACTTGTGTAGTTGCATCCTGGAGGGCTGTTGGCCAGAAGAACCCTTGCCGGAAGGCCTTGCCGACAAGTGCTCTCGCGCCAATGTGGTGACCACATATGCCTCCATGTATCTCTGCCAACAGCTTTTGTCCATCTTCCCGGGGAATACACCTCAATTTCACACCGTTGAGTCTTCTTCTGTACAGTGTCTTGTCGACGAACTGGTACATACTTGACTGCCGGGCTACTCTTTCGGCTTCTTCTTGCTCTTCGGGAAGCTCTCCTGTCTGAAGGAAGTGGACAATGTGCTGCGCCCATGCTGGAGCTTGTGGCTCGACAACAAGGACTAAAGGCAAATCTGCCGCTGCGGGAACATCCGCTTCTACGGCAAGAAACTGCGGTTCTGCCGGAGCTTGACGTTCCCCGACAAGCTTGCCGGAGCAAAATTTGTCGGGAGCTTCAGCCTCAACGGAACAAACCCTGGGGCTTGCCGGAGCATCTTGCTCCTCAACGTTCTTGGCGTTGATCTTGGGGACTACTGCGGGAACATCCGCTTCTACGGCGAGAAGTTGCATCTCTGCCGGAGCTTGACATTCCCCGACAAGTTTGCCGGAGCTAAACTCGTCGGGAGCCTCTGCTTCAACGGAACAAGCCCTAGGGCTTGCCGGAGCATCTGGCTCCTCAGCATTCTTGGCGTTGATCTTGGGGACCGCTGCGGGAACATCCGCTTCTACGGCGAGAAGTTGCGTCTCTGCCGGAGCTTGACGTTCCCCGACAAGTTTGCCGGAGCTAAACCCGTCGGGAGCCTCTGCTTCAACGGAACAAGCCCTAGGGATTGCCGGAGCATCTGGCTCCTCAGCATTCTTGGCGTTGATCTTGGGGACCTTCTTGGCGGCGGCTTCGGGAAGCTCTGCCGGCAAATAGTCACTAGGAATCAACTTCCTCTTCTTGCTCTGTCCAGTTGATGGTGTTACGGACGGTTGAGTCAGCTTGAGCACAAAGGTCCCTGGTTCCACAGGTAGCTTAAGTGTGGTGCACTTTGACAGGCCATCCGCAATGGCGTTCTGAGCTCTCGGAACGTGCTCCATTTGCAGGCCGTCAAAGCACTCTTCTAGCTTTCTCACTTCGTCAACGTAAGCTTCCATCAACGGACTCTGATAATTCTTGTTTACTTGGCGGATGACAAGCTGTGAGTCACCCCTGACAATGAGCTTCTTGATGCCAAGGTCTGCCGCGATCCGGAGACCGGCAAGCAAGCCTTCATACTCTGCAGTATTATTTGTTGCTTGCTCCTTGGGAAAGTGCATCTGGACTATGTACTTGAGGTGCTCACCGGTGGGTGCGACAAGCAGCACACCAGCGCCGGCGCCTTGTAGCGAAAAGGCACCATCAAAGTACATCAGCCACTCTTTGCTTGCTTCTTTGTCGGGGAGGCTCGTTTCTGGAATTTCTTCATCTGGTGTTGGCGTCCACTCTGCTATGAACTCTGCCAATGCTCTGCTCTGGATAGTTGAAGTGCTTTCAAACTTGAGGCCAAAGCTTGACAGTTCCAGTGCCCACTCAGCAATCCTGCCTGTCGCTTCAGGATTATGCAGTATCCTCTTCAGCAGAAAGCGAGTGACAACTGTGATCTCATGTGCTTGGAAGTAATGGCGCAGCTTTCTCGAGGCCATGAGAAGGCCGAAAAGCAGTTTCTGCACACCAGAGTACCTTGACCTAGCCCCCTGCAGGAGGGAACTGACAAAGTAAATTGGGCGCTGCACCATTTTCTTCCGTATCTCCTCGTGTATCAGCGTAGGTTCATCTTTACCGGGACCAGAGCTTGCCAGGGAAGCCTCCTGCTTGTCGCTGGATGCGCTTTTCGCGGTTGCTGGCTCATCATCCGCCTCCCTCTCTGCCACTAACGCAGCACTAACCACCTGATTGGTTGCCGCTATGTACAGCAGCAACTTCTCTTGCGGTTTAGGCGCGACAAGTATTGGAGGGGAGGACAGGTATCTCTTCAGGTCTTGCAGCACAGCCTCCGCTTCCGGAGTCCATTTCATTGGACCTGCCTTTTTCAATGATTTGAAAAATGGCAGGGCGCGCTCAGCAGACCGAGAGATGAACCTGCTGAGAGCAGCCACGCAACCGGCAAGTTTCTGTACATCCTTGACGCGTTTTGGTGCTTCAATCTACTCAATGGCCTTGATCTTGTCGGGATTGGCTTCAATCCCACGCTGAGACACGAAGAACCCGAGAAGCTTGCCGGAGGGGACCCCAAACGCACACTTCTCTGGGTTGAGCTTGACGCTGACCTTGCGCAGATTTGCAAAGGTCTCGTATAAGTCTTGGATCAGGGTCGCTCTGTCCTTGCTCTTGACCACTATATCATCCATGTAGGCTTCCACATTTCTGTGTATTTGTGGCTCAAGAGCAATATGGACTACTCTTGCGAATGTCGAACCAGCATTTTTTAATCCGAAAGGCATCCGTACGAAACAGTACGTGCCACATGGAGTAATAAATGCGGTCTTCTCTTCATCCTCCTCTGACATGAAGATCTGATGATATCCGGAGTAGGCATCAAGAAATGAAAGCAAATCACATCCAGCTGTGGAGTCAACAATCTGGTCAATGCGCGACAAAGGAAATGGGTCTTTGGGACAAGCTTTGTTAACATCGGTAAAATCGATGCAAAGCCTCCATTTCCCGTTTGCCTTGCGCACGACTACAGGATTGGCCAACCACGTAGGATGGAGCACTCCTCTGACGAGGCCTGCTGCTTCCAATTTCTTGATTTCCTCCGCAATGAATTCTTGGCGCTCCACCGCCTGCTTCCGAACTTTCTGCTTGACGGGCCGCGCATGAGGGCAGACGGCAAGGTGGTGCTCAATCACTTTCCTGGGAACACCGGGGATGTCAGACGGTTGCCATGCAAACACGTCGACATTCGCCCGCAGGAAAGCAACGAGCGCGCTTTCCTATTTAGGATCAAGCATGGCACTGATGGTGAAGGTACTACCAGTGCCGTCTTCCTTGGCGGACACCTTCTTTGTCTCTGGCGGAGCTGCCATCGTCTTCTTGTGCTTGCCGGTGGAGCTCGATGGTGCGTCCTCGACGGCAGCGCAGCACTCCGAAGAGGCGCGCTTGCCGGAGTGGGCATCAGAGCTTTTGCCGGACTTGATCTTCTTGCCGGTGAAGCTCGATGGTGCGTCCTCGACGGCAGCGCAGCACTCCGAAGAGGTGCGCTTGCCGAAGTGGGCATCAGAGCCTTTGCCGGACTTGGTCTTCTTGCCGGTGAAGCTCGATGGTGCGTCCTCGACGGCAGCGCAGCACTCCGAAGAGGTGCGCTTGCCGGAGTGGGCATCAGAGCCTTTGCCGGACTTGGTCTTCTTTCCCCCGAGAGCTTCAGCGGCAAGTGGATTGCGTTCTGCCGTGGCTGCTGCTTCCCGGTAGATCTTGTCGGCACAGATAAGCGCATCCTTCCTGTCGCCAGGGACAGAGATGACGCTTATCGGGCCTGGCATCTTCAGTATGTTGTATGCATAATGAGAGGCCGCCATGAACTTGGCGAGTGCTGGACGGCCAAGTATCCCGTTGTAAGGCAACGGGATATCGGCAACGTCGAACGTGACCCTCTCAGTCCTGAAGTTTAGCTCGCTGCCAAATGTTACCGGCAGCGTGACTTTCCCCTTCCGCTTGCTCCTTCCCGGATTGATTCCTTGGAACGTACCGGTCTCTTCGAGCTCGCTGTCGGGGATCTGGAGTTTTTGGAGTACAACTGAGGAGATCAGATTTAAGCCGGCCCCGCCGTCAACTAGCATCTTGGTGACTTTGAGGTTGCGGATAGTTGGTGATACCAACATCAGCAAACGCCCAACCGCAGTTGTGCGATCAGGGTGATCCTCAATGTCAAAGATGATAGGCGTGCTGGACCACTTCAGAAGCTTGCGTGATTCGATAGGTGGTTCTGCTGCATTAACCTCCCGCACCCACTGTTTGAGTCGGCGGTGCGAGGTATGCAGAGAAGCACCACCGTCAACACACAAGACCTCTGTGGCTTTCTGAAACTCCTGCTCACTGGTCTCAACATCATCCAGGTCTTCGTCGCTGTCGCCGTCGTCTTCATCCTTGTCGCGACCGCGGGGAGGTCTGTCTCCTTGCCGCTGCTTGGCCTTGCCGCGGCGTTCTCCCTGGACGGTGCGCTTCTGGCCGAGTTTCTCGGCATGCCCTTGGGCTCTCTCCTTGTCGCGCCGCTCGTAATCAGCCCTCTGTTGCTGGACAAGCTGCTTGACTTTCTTACAGTTCTGGAGGTCATGGCCCTTGGTGCGGTGAATCTTGCAGTAGTGCTTGTCGGAGCCGTCCTGCTTGTCGGCGGCTGCCACGGCCTGGCAGTTGGTGCACGCGGCAATTTCCTTGCCAGAGCAACCAACTGTAGCCTTCTTGGCGCCACCTTCGTCGCCGGACTGCTCAACGACTAGCACCTCTTTGTTCTGCTTCTTCCTGTTGTTGCGCCGCTGGTTTTTCTTTGCCGGGGCAGCATCTTCGCTGTCAGATCCTTCCGCTCCGGTCTTCTCTCCGGGGAGTCTCCTCCCTTCCTCAGCACGTGCACATTTGTCGGCCAGGGCGTACAGCTCGCTGACGTCCCTAATCCGGCACATCGCCATCTCCTCCCGCATCCTGCGGTTACGCACGTTCTGATGGAACGTGCTGATGACCGCGGCGGGGTGGACGTCTGGGATGTTGTACTGTACACGGCTGAACCTCTGGATGTACTTGCGCAGGGGCTGCCCTTCCTTCTGGACGAGCAGATGGAGATCACTCTCTTGGCCATGAGGTTTGTGGCCGCCTGTAAAGGCGCCGACAAACTGATGGCACAGCTCAGCCCAGGAGGATATGGAGTTGTCCGGCAAGTGCATGAGCCAGGACCTGACGTTGGGCTTGAGCACCAACGGGAAGTAGTTGGCAAGGATCTTGTCGTCCCGCCCCCCAGCAGCCTGCACCGCGATGGTGTAGATGCTGAGGAACTCCGACGGATGCGACTTGCCGTCGTACTTCTCTGGCACATCTGGCTTGAAGTTCTTCGTACTGGGCCACTGGACTTGCCGCAGCTCATGAGTGAACGCAGGGCAACCTACCGTGTACGGCAAGTCGCCTGGTTCCCCCGGCGCGTGCATGTCAACAGAGGGCCCAGCGCGCTGGTCTGATTGACGTCACGCTTCTCTTTGCCGCTCGATGCGAGTACGAGCGTCCTCTTGCCGTCGTTCTTGAAGAACTTGGCGCTGATCGCGATGAGCTCGCGGATCTGACGACGCGGTGGAGTCGCTGTCGAGGCGGATCCGGCGGGTCGGCGATCTCGGCCTTCGGGGCGGGGAGTGCGCAGAGGTTGCACCCCCACCGGTCTTGTTACCACCGGTTCGCGCTTGGCTGACTCGCTGCGGCTGCGACGTGGTCGGCTGCCGAGGAGCGTCGCCGTTGGCGAAGCCGATGAGACTCTGGATTGTGGCCCTCCAGTCGTCGACCTTGTCCGCCGCTGGAGGGTAGTCCAGGAGCAGCTGAGCTCGTGCTAGAGCTTCTGCTGCGGTGGCGGGCGGCGGTGGCGAACGGTGCGAGGAGCGGGATAAGCTCGGACTTCTAACTAAGTTAGAAGGAGCAGTATCTCGTCCAGGAGACCGTGTCTTGCTCGCGCCAGCAGGTTGGCGTGCATGGTGGTCCTGAGCACTCCGGGATCCACCAGCTCGATCTTGATCCAGCAAGCGCATGGTACCGTGAGTACCATGACGCTGCCGGTCCCGCGCCTCCTGGGATGGGCGTGGTGCATGCACGGACGCCGAGGTCTTGGAGTGCGCCCGGTCGTCGTGGGAGCCGGCCACGCCGCCGATGGGCAGCGCAGCCTTGCCCTGGGACCTGGCAGCACCGTGAGTTCCCTCGTCGATGTATGCTCTTCCGCCGGCGCCTACCCCACCATCCGTTTGCTCCGGCGGCGGGTGGCTCGGCGCGGACGGAGCAGCTGCCTCCGAAACTTTCTTCTTCGGCGGCATGTTGATGAAGATGGCGAAGATCTATGAAGAAGATGAAGATCTGGCCCGCAAGAATGCCGGATCTGGTTCACACAACTTCGACGCCCCCTACCTGGCACGCCAGAGATGCCGGGGCTGCTGATCCACGGGCACCTATGGGACCGGGGTCCCTTTTTGGTTCGGCGGGGGGTGGAGGTCGCGCAAAGAGCAGATCGAGGCGAAGCACGCGGGCGGTTGGTCGAGCGAAGGGCAAATCGAGGCGAAGCACACGGGCGATTTACCCAGGTTCGGGCCGCACGGATGCGTAAAACCCTACTCCTGCTTTGTGGATTGTATTGCTTTCTAGCTCGGGAGCAAGATCGAGCGCGAGTGTGTGGAAATGCTGAACCCCGAGCGAGAGTGTTCGAAGTGTCTAACCCCGAGCGAGAGTGTTCGAAGTGTCTAACCCCGAGCGAGAGTGTTCAAAGTGTCTAACCCCCCTCTCAGTTGCCCCGGGCCTCCTTTTATATGCTCAAGGGGTTACCGACATAGGGCAACGGAGGGCAAAAGTGGAAGAGTGGTGGTAGGCACAGCTAGGTGCTGTAGTAGGCACAGCTAGCTGCTACAGTGTTATCATACCTAACCCTGACGGAAGGGGACAAGAGCATTAAATGCCCGTCTGCGTCGCCTAAACAGTGCCGAAAGGGGCTTGCTAGAGAAGCCACCGTTAGCCACGGTGGTTGTCTTGCCAGCGCCTTCTTGCCACATCGCACCTCAGCTGCGCAGCCTTCCGCCACGTGTGCTTGGGAGGGCCCCAGAGCGACGCGTGGGTGGATGTGCTGGAGCGCGGGCACGAAGTGGGGGCTTCCCGCGGCAAGCTCTTTGCCGCGGTCGTCGTCTTGTCGTGTAGGTCCGGGAGCTTGTCGCTCACCGGGCCTTGCCGGGGCGCGTGGGGTGCCACGGCAAGTTTCCTTGGTACGCCTTGGTTGGCCTTCCCGGCAAGCGCCTCTTGCCGGGGCCATGGGACGCTTCTGATAGCCTTCCCGGCAAGCTCCTCTTGCCGGGGTCTTGTCTTGAGTACTTTGTTCTTGAATGGTCTTCAAGGGGACCCCGGAGGATCTTGGCGGTCGCCCGGCAAGCCTTGCCGCGGGATGCTACAACTGCCCGTGCACAAGTTCGGGGTACTAAGGGTACCCCTACTTTAGTACACCGACAGAAGGCATTGTCTTGGGTCATAGAATTTCCGAAAGAGGTATTGAAGTGGACAAAGCTAAGGTTGATGCAATTGAGAAAATGCCATGTCCTAAAGATATAAAAGGTATCCGTAGTTTCTTAGGTGATGCTGGTTTCTATAGGAGATTTATCAAAGACTTTCCTAAAAATTCAAGGCCTCTCACGAATCTTTTGCAAAAAGATAATCCTTTTTGTTTTTGACGATGATTGTTTAGAAGCCTTTGAGACACTCAAGAAAGCCTTAATTTCTGCACCTATTATTCAACCACCTGATTGGAACTTGCCTTTTGAAATTATGTGTGATGCTAGTGATTATGTTGTTGGTGTTGTTCTAGGACAAAGAGTTGATAAGAAACTGAATGTTATTCATTATGCTAGTAAAACTCTAGATAGTGCTCAAAGAAACTATGCAACTACTGAAAAAGAATTCTTAGCAGTGGTGTTTGCTTGTGACAAATTTAGACCTTATATTGTTGATTCCAAAGTAATTGTCCACACCGATCATGCTGCTATTAAATATCTTATGGAAAAGAAAGATGTTACACCTAGACTTATTCGATGGGCTCTCTTGCTACAAGAATTTGATTTACATATCACTGATAGAAAAGGACCTGAGAACCCCATAGCTGATAATTTATCTTGGCTTGAAAATGTGCTTGATGACCCACTACCTAATGATGATAGTTTTCCTGATGAGGAGTTAGCTGCAATGAATGTTGCTCATAGTACCCCTTGGTATGCTCACTCTGATAATTACATTGTTGCTAAATATTTACCACCTAGCTTTACATACCAACAAAAGAAAAAAATTCTACTATGATTTAAGATATTACTTTTGGGATGACCCACATCTTTATAAAGAAGGAGTAGATGGTATTATTAGACGTTGTGTACCTGAGCATGAATAGGGACAAATCCTATGGAAATGTCACCCCGAAGCTTATGGAGGGCATCATGCTAGAGATAGAACTGCTCACAAGGTATTGCAATCTGGATTTTATTGGCCTACTCTCTTCAAGCATGCCCATAAGTTCGTCTTATCTTATGATGAATGTCAAAGAATAGGTAATATCGATAAGCGTCCAGAAATGCCTATGAACTATTCACTTGCTGTTGAGCCATTTGATGTTTGTGGATTTGATTACATGGGACATTTTCCTTCCTCTAATGGGTATACACATATTTCGGTTGTTGTTGATTATGTTACTAAATGGGTAGAAGCTATTCCAACCAGTAGTGCCGATCACAACACCTCTATTAAGATGCTTAAGGAAGTTATTTTCCCAAGGTTTGGAGTCCCTAGATATTTATTGACTGATGGTGGTTCACACTTTATTCATGGTGCTTTCCATAAACTGCTTGCCAAGTATGATGTTAACCATAGAATTGCATCACCTTAGCACCCTCAGTCTAGTGGTCAAGTTGAACTTAGCAATAGAGAAATAAAATTAATTTTGCAAAATACTGTCAATAGGTCCAGGAAGAATTGGTCTAAGAAATTAGATGATGCAGTTTGGGCTTATAGAACAACATTTAAAAATCCTATGGGTATGTCTCCTTATAAAATGGTTTACGGAAAAGCTTGTCATTTCCCTCTTGAGTTAGAACATAAATCATATTGGGCAATCAAAGAAATCAACTATGATTTCAAACTTGCTGGTGAAAAGAAGTTATTTGATATTAGCTCATTAGATGAATGGAGAACCCAACCTTATGAAAGTGCTAGGTTGTTTAAAGAAAAAGTCAAAAGATGGCATGATAAGATAACCCAAAAGCGTGAGTTTAAAGTAGGAGAATATTTTCTTTTGTACAACTCTCATTTCAGATTCTTTGCAAGAAAACTCCTCTCGAAATGGGAAGGCCCCTATGTCATCGAGGAGGTTTATCATTCTGGAGCTATCAAAATAAATAATGTCGAAGGTACTAACCCGAAGGTTGTTAACGGGCAACGAATAAAACATTATATCTTAGGTACGCCCATTAATGTTGAAAGTAATAATATCCAAACTTTGACACCGTAAGAACACATGAAAGAGTCCTTCTGAAACACTCCAGAATCGTGAAAATAAGGAGGCACGTGATACGGTAAGTAAATGGACTCCGAAAATCCGCAAACATATTTTTTGTCAGATTTGGAATATTTAGAAAAATAGGAAAATAAGAAACTTCCAGGAAGCATACCCTGGTGCGCACAAGACACCAGGGCGCGCGCCCAGTTGGGTTGTGCCCACCTGGGACACCTTCCGGACTCTGCTTTTCTACAGTTTTCTTGTTCCCCAAGATAAAAAAAATCTTTATATACTCCCCGAACTTGTTGATCACCGTATCGCAGAGAAATCCTCTGTTCTCTTTTCTTGATGTTTCTTGCCAGATTCAGCCAGGCTAGCATTCCTCACCCTCCAACAATGGAGAAGAAGACTCATGGGTGGATCAGGAGGATCTAAGAAGAGGGGAAGATCAAGAGGTGCTATGGAGGAAGTGGAGGAAAATACTTTTGGGGTTCACTCTTCGACTTTTGAGAGAGGCACCTTGGCCGGCATCTCCACTCACCCGAATCCTCATCAAGCTATGAGGTCACAAAATAATCATGAGAGCCTTGAAGTGCAAGAACAAACCCCACCAAGGAGACCTTTACATAGGTTACATCGTAACAATTTTCAGAATTTGATTCATAACTATGCGTTCGAGAATACTCCTCGTAGGCACATACTATCCAATTGGGACATATCTCGCCCAAGAGAAAACAGTGCAGGAATAAACCCTTGGGGCATAGAAAATAAACACATAATGGTTGAAGTGAAGAAAAACGGTGAGCTAGTTCATCAAGCCCTTCGGGAGATCCAAGGCTTGAAGGATCTACTAATGGTTATACTGGAAACTACCACTGCACCACCACCTTCTTCTTCATCACCAAAAGAGAATTGAGTATCAGGTATGGGCACTCCCCTTTTCTTCTGCCAAGCTTTGGAGGAGGTGCATCGGAATCGTATCATCCCATTATCTTTTGCCTTTACTTGTTTTAGTTCGATCTTTTCCTTTAGATGAATAAAAGTTTAGTTCAATCCTTTCTTTTCGAGAGTTTGTTTAGTGATCTATCCTTGTAATCGTGTGAAAGATATATAATAAAGTTTAGTTTGAGGTTTTTCTTTCTTTACTTTCATGTTGCAAATAAAAGAAAAGAAATAACGAATAAAAAGAGAAAGGAAAGAAATAAAAGGAAATAAATTATGAAAAATATCATATACTAATCTTATGGTAGGTGATGACACCACATAAGGAAAAGTATAAGTAGAAAGTTTTATTAGAGATTTAAAAACATAGCATTAGTCAATGATGCAACTCATGAAAGAATTAATAAGGGAAGAAAGATTCACATATAAATATACTATCCTAGAAATCTTTTGTGATGGTGAGCCCTCATCAAAATATTATATGCCAAAATTGTTGACATTGGACGAGGAAGACAACTTAATGGTTTATGTTTGTTTATATTCACATAGAATTCATATTGTCATGGATCCTTTAACATGTGGTGCTTGCCCCTATCTTTGGTAGCCAAAAATTCCGCACTAAGTAGAGATACTACTTGTGCATCCAAAAACCCTTAAACCCAAATCTTATTTTCAAGAGTCCACCATACCTTCCTAGGGATTGAGCAAGATCCCTCAAGTAAGTTTTCATCGATGCAAAAAGGCAATAAAAATTTCTTCTAAAAGTGTGAGATCATTTAGTGTATGGGAAAATTGAGCGTTGTACGAACTTGTGATGGTGAAGAATAAAAGCGACAGACTTCATAATAAAGGTTGCTATCACAAGGGGCAATACAACGTGACGTTCTCTTGCACTAAGGGGTTGAGCATACAAACAAATAAGCGCATGGCAACCTCTGCTTCCCTCTGTGAAGGGCCTATCTTTTACTTTTATGTATTTACTTTTATGCAAAGAGTAAAAGTTTTCCTTCTATTCCTTTTTATTTTCTCGTTTGGCTAGCATCATGTGGTGAGAAAAGATCTAGGCACATATGTCCATTTGAATATAGATAGCATGAGTTATTATTGTTGACATAACCCTTGAGGTGAATACATTGGGAGGCAAAACTACAAGCCCCTATCTTTCTATGTCTCCGGTTGAAACATTTTGCTCATGTGTACACGGTGAGTGTTGGCAATCATAAAAGAATATATGATGGTTGAGTATGTGGACTTGCCTAAAGGCTCCGACACGTGACCCTTCCTGAAAAGATGATGAATTGTAGTTGCAAAGTTGACTAAGAACATAGTTTGTTGGTTTTTAATAGAGTTTTTGTTTTATACTTCGATTGTGTGATGAACTTTTACTTATTCATGAGAAGTATATGATAAAAGTTCTATGACAAGATTCTTATGTTTAAGTTTGTTGATGTCATAATAATGAACATGATGCTTCGATGTCCGTATTTTGTTTTTATCAACACCTCTCTATCTCTAAGCATGTGGACATGTTTTTCGATTTCGATTTTTCGCTTGAGGACAAGCGAGGTCTATGATTGTGGGAGTTGATACGTCCATTTTGCATCATGTTTTACTACTGTTATTTATGATTTTTTGTATCCATAACAATGCTTTTTGGAGTAATTCTAATGCCTTTCATCTCATAATATGCAAGGTATACACAGAGGGAGATTCCGGCAGCTGGAAATCTGGACCTGGAAAAGCAACGTCAGGCCACCTATTGTGCACAACACCAACCAAGCTGAAACTTCACGGAGAATTTTTATCAAATATATGATGAATATTGGAGAAAATAACTACCAAAGGGGGCCACCAGGTGGGCACAACCCACCTGGGCGCGCCAGGGAGCCCAGGCGCGCCCTGGTGGGTTGTGCTCACCCAGGCCCACCTCTGGTGCCCATCTTCTGGTATATAAGTCATTTTGACCTAGAAAAAAATAAGGGGAGGACTTTCGGGATGGAGCACCACCGTCTCGAGGCAGAACATGGGCAAGAGCACTTTTGCCCTCCGGTGGAGCGATTCCGCCGGGGGAACTTCCCTCCCGGAGGGGGAAATCATCGTCATCATCATCACCAACAACAATCCCATCTTGGGGAGGGCAATCTCCATCAACATATTCAACAGCACCATCTCATCTCAAACCTTAGTTCATCTCTTGTGTTCAATCTTGTTACCGGAACTATAGATTGGTGCTTGTGCGTGACACTACTGGAATCAACTTCTTTGCCGTCCGCCATGGCGGACGGCAAAGGCATTGATCACGGACGGCAAACGTCTTTGCCGTCCGCCAGCAGACGGCAAACTGTCTGTCTGAACACATGCCAGCAAAGGCCTTCTTTTTCATCCGCCATCTGAGGCCAGCAGACGGCAAAGACAACGGATGACAGTGCGGTGGCGTGAGTGCTGTTAGGGGGTTAACGGCGCTCTTTGCTGTCTGCCAGTGGACGGCAAAGAGTCAATGCTCTTTGCCGTCCGATGACAGATGGCAAAGAGCTCAGCTAGGCTGTATTGGGAAGCTGCCACATGGCTAGCTATGCCGTCTGCCAGCGAACGGCAAAGTGATTTGATTCTTTGTCGTCGGCCATCAGACGGCAAAGTGACCAAATAGGCAGCCAGTGTTTCCCAGGTTTTACAAGTAGCTGCCACGTGGCCTCTTTGCCGTCCGCTAGTAGACGGCAAAGAGCTTCGCCGTCCGCTTGCAGACGGCAAAGACGTTACATATCCCCTGTTTTTATTTGAATCCATTTAATTTCACAGGAATTCACACACAGATATACATATATATATTTTTTCACATGCACAGCAGACATATGATGTATCCAACACATAGCTCCATCCATGACAACATACATACATAATAAGAAACAGAGTTCCATCCATACATATTACAGTAACATCACAATGTTCATCCAACACATTGTTCCATGAATGCATCCATATAACAAAGTTCCACATTTTTTATCGATACAAACAAAAAAAGAAAAGGGAAACAAGCACTCCATCCATGCAAGCTTCCATATAGTGAATTAAATCTGCAAAATGGGAAACAAGAAAGTTAGAAGAAGAAGACTAGAATCAGTAGAAGAAGAAGAAAATGAAGAAGAAGAAGAAGTAAGCATACTTAGGTAAAATGGAGCTAAACTAGCTAATTGTGCCATTTTTGAGTGAACTAAGCATATTATGCCATTTTTGATATAACTTAGAGCTAACTTCATTTTGGAGAAGAAGAAGAAAACTAGAAGAAGAAGAAGATGAGAAGAATCTTCTTCTTCTTCTTCTTCTTGTTCTTCTTCTTTTCTTCCTATTCCTTCTTTTCTTCCTCTTCTTGGATTTTCTTCATCTTATTATGTCATTTGTGGACTAAATAGTCTAAATTATGTCATAAATGGACTAAATAGGTTAAATAAGAAGAAAATGCCATTTTGAGCTTACTAGCTAATTATGTCATGTTTGACCTAACTAAGCATATTATGAGATGTAACTTAGAGCTTACTTCATTTTGGAGAAGAAGAAGAAGAAAACTAGAAGAAGAAGAAGAAGACTAGAAGAAGAAGAAGAAGACTAGAAGTAGAAGAAGAAGACTAGAAGTAGTAGTAGAAGAAAACTTCTTCTTCTTCTTCTTTTCTTCCTATTCCTTCTTTTCTTCATCTTATTATGTCATTTCTGGACTAAATAGGCTAAATTATGTCATAAATGGACTAAATAGGCTAAATAAAAGAAAATTTCCATTTTTGAGCTTACCTAGCTAATTATGCCATTTTTGACCTAACTAAGCATATTATGCCGTTGTTGATATAACGTAGAGCTAACTTCATTTTGGAGAAGAAGAAGAAGAAGAAGAAGAAGAAGAAAACTAGAAGAAGAAGAAGAAGAAGAAGGAGAAGGAGAAGAAGACTAGAAGAAGAAGAAGATCTTCTTCTTCTAGTCTTCTTCTACTACTACTTCTTCTTCTTCTTCTTCTTCTTTTCTTCCTACCCCTTCTTTCCTTCCTATTCCTTTATTTTCTTCATCTTATTATGTCATTTGTGGACTAAATAGGCTAAATTATGTCATAAATGGACTAAACATGCTAAATAAGAAGAAAAATACCATTATCACGGAGGTGTGGGAATGGTCGGGGCTGCGCCAGTGCCAGACGGAGGTGAAGGACCGGTCGGGGTTCCAGCATTGGCAGAAGGAGTGGTCGATGTTTGTCGGGAGCCATGCTGCACCAAAGATCATTTCCAATAATGTCTTGTTAGCAAGTTCACAAACTAAAATGTGAATAGTAGTTAGCAATGACCATTCAAATCAAACTCACCGTGTTCGCCACAGCAATCTGGGGCATCGGCGGAGGGGCCTAACCATTTTTCTCGCACATGGTCTGCACATTTGGTTCTCATGAGTCAGTCATATTAGATAGTAATGCGAACATTATGTGCATGATTGGGCTAATATGCACCACAAACATACCACGATGAGCTCGTATAGGGCCCGGTTAGCGCTGTTGTTCCGGTCCTCTCCTCCTCCAACAGCTGTCCTACATCTCCTTTTGTGCCTTCCTTTTTTCCTCCTCCACAAGCTCCTTCATCTTCAATCTCTGTTTCTCAACGATAGCCTGCAACACACCACTCCTCGTTAGCATTGTAATCATTGACGGATGCACACACAATGTAATGGAGGAAAGGTGAGAGATTTCGTATAACTAACCGCCATGGCGATCTTCGTGGGCCGTGCACGAGGCGTTATCTCAGGATCAGAGCTACTCGGGCGCTTCTTGATCTACGGGAGATTCTTAGGACAACGTATCAGTCCATCACCAATGGCTTGAGAGCCATGGGACCTCCCGCCACCAGATATCATCACCAACTCTGTATCAAAAGGATCCTGGCTCGGGTTAAAGTCCTCCCCTTTCCTCGCCTTCCCCTCGTCTCTGTACCTCACAAGCTTGTGGTGGGAGGTCTTGTTGGTGAAGCTCTCTGGATCATCTAGGTCAGACTCCATGAATGGCTTGGCCTTCTTGTACGGGGTCATATGGGCCATGCCATAGAGGTCGAATAGACCTGGCACAGGCTTCTTGTGGTGGTGCGAATGAGAGAGAGGAACAAAATATTAGTTAAGGGCTCAAGCTAGCATGAAGAATGATATTGCTATGTAAATAGGTCATTTTGGAGCTAACTAGCTAAGGTTAGTTTAGGTCGTTATTGAGCTATCGAAGGTAGTTATGCCATTTTTTAACTGACTAAAGCATATTAAGTCATTTTATAGAGCTATCTAAGCTTCTTATGTCATTTTAGAGCTAAATATGTCATAAATGAACTATCTAGCATGAAGAATGAATTGCATGAATCATGTAGCAAACCACATACCCAGTTATCCCCGTACTCAAATAGGTTGGAGCTCCCTTGATGGTGTGGCACACCTTCCATTTGGTCACGCTTATCCTTGGCCCTTTGGTGTTCGACTTTCCATTGGGCAGAGAACCACGCATCCACCAACGCCTCCCAACAGTCCACCTTATCCACACACCATCTCGGGGGCACCTAAGTGAGTCTAGAGAAATTTCAGTGCTACGCCTACGAATCAATGCAAGAAAATTAAGTTCAAGGCCTTAAGAATAGGTAATTACCTGCATGTACTTCTCCTTACTCAGAAACTTGCCGCGAAACTTCTGCTTGCCCCTCTTAATACCCTTCGAGGTGTAGTAGTCTCGAACGGCCTACACCTGTAACACCCTCGATGCGGCTATATCTCCTATGTGTCGAAGCACGACTTAGAGGCAATGACCGCATTGAAAGCAATGTCGCAAGTTAGGCGATCATCACAACAGCCCATGTAATATAGATAATAAAAGGGGAGATACATAGTTGGCTTACACTCGCCACGTCAAACAAAGTACATAAATAGCATTACAACATTCAAACACTCATGGACCGACTATGGCGCCAAAATAAAAGATAAACCCAACATGCGACAGGGTCCCGATCGCCCCAACTGGGAACCACTACTGATCATCAGGGAAAGACACATAGTAATGACGGGAAGCTTCATCGAACTCCCACTTGAGCTCATGCGCGTCATCTGGAACGGAATCATCAGGCCCTGCATCTGGTTTGGAAGTAAACTGTGAGCCACAGGGACTCAGCAATCTCACACCCTCGCGATCAAGACTATTTAAGCTTAATAGGTAAGGCAGGGTAAAATATGTGGAGCTGCAGCAAGCGACTAGCATGTATGGTGGCTAACCTGTTCGCAAAAGAGAGCGAGAAGAGAGGGCAAAGCGCGAACGAATAACTAGAGAACATACTGCGGCAGGCATTACTCCAACACCGTGTTCGCTTCCCGGACTCTGCCGAGAAGAGACCATCACGGTAACTCACACAGTTGATTCATTTTAATTAAGTTAAGGTTCAAGTTATCTACAACCGGACATTAACAAATTTCCATCTGCCCATAACCGCGGGCACGGCTTTCGAAAGTGCAAATCCCTGCAGGGGAGTCCCAACTTAGCCCATGACAAGCTCTCACGGTCAACGAAGGAATAGACCTCCTCCCGAGACATTCCGATCAGACTAGGCATCCCGGTTCTACAAGACACTTCGACAAGTTAAAACAAATCCAGCAACACCACCCGCTGTGCCAACAAATCCCGATAGGAGCTGCACATATCTCGTTCTCAGGGCACACCGGATAAGCTAAGCGTACGGAAGCCAACGTAACCCAAGTTGCCAAGGGACGGCCCCACACGGTGCTCTAGGTTGGACCAACAATTAGAGAAGCACTGGCCTGGGGGTTAAAAATAAAGATGACCCTTGAGTCTGCGAAACCCAAGGGGAAAAGGCTAGGTGGCAAATGGTAAAACCAAGGTTGGGCATTGCTGGAAAAGCTTTAATCAAGGCGAACTATCAAGGGGTTCCCATTATCACCCAACCGCGTAAGGAACGCAACAATCCGGGAACATAACATCGATATGACGGAAACTAGGGCGGCAAGAGTGGAACAAAACACTAGGCGAGAGGCCGAGCCTTCCAACCTTTACCAAGTATATAGATACATTAAGATAACAAGAGAATATAATGATATTCCAATAAGTAAATAATGTTCCAACAAGGAACGGGCTCCAATCTTCACCTGCAACTAGCAACGCTATAAGAGGGGCTGAGCAAAGCGGTAACATAGCCAATCAACGGTTTGCTAGGACATGGTTGGTTAGAGGTTTGACATGGCAATTTGGGAGGTATGTTAAGCAAGTGGTAGGCATCGTAGCATAGGCATAGCAAAAGAGCGAGCATCTAGCAAAGCAAAGATAGTAGTGATTTCGAGGGTATGATCATCTTGCCTGCAAAGTTGTCAGAGTTGACTGGATCCTCGAAAGCAAACTCAACGGGCTCCTCGTTAGCGAACTCGTCTCCCGGCTCTACCCAAACAAGACAAAGAAGCAACAAGGACACAATTAACCACGTGCAAAGCTCAAACAATATGATGCAAACATGATATGCTATGCGGGATGCGAAATGTGATGCATATGCAAGATTTGACAAAGAATGAATGAACCTGGCCTCAACATGGAAATCCAAGTGCTCCACTGGAAAGGTGAGATGAAATCGCTTGAAAACGATATAAAGAACGCCGGAATCGGAGTTACGGTTTGGAAATGGAAAGCAATTCAAATATGACCACGTTCTGTGATTTACAGCAAGTAGCCATCTAAGTGCAACAAGATGAACATGCTACAGCACCCAAACATGGCATCAAAATACATGGTAGGGATCCGTTCGTGATGCTTAACAAAAGAGGAACACTGAGCTATGGCTAATTCATCCATTAACAGGTTCAAACAAGCATGGCAAAAATGCATTTGGTAAACAGATTTCATACTTAGTGAAATTAACACTTGTCTGGAATCTCAGATCAGGTAGCACACTTTGGAGTATGAAAACTATATGCAACAGTACCTTAACATGGCAAAGTAAAGCATGGCATGGAGGTACTCAAAGAGCTGAACAAAAGTCCCTTAGTGACCTTGAGACAAAAGGGATCCGAAAATACGTTTGCAAGCATGTGAACATGGCAAAAACATAATCAGATCACAGACTTAGTGAAAAACTGGAGCATGCAAAAACAGATATCAAGTAGGCATGTTTACGAGCTCGATGCACTCACTACAGAGAAAGTCATGACAATCTAAGCATACACCCATCAAGAAAATACATTATACAAGCTAGACATGGCAAGAACAATAGCATAGCATGCACGGATCAACTACAACATCCTCGGCAAAATCGCTAACAAGTAGACAATCTGCCCAGATTCACGAAATGACAAAAGTAGAGCTCGATTGACTCAAGCTAGGGTGCTCCATAATTGCAAACAAAGACATGGATGGATAGAGCACTATAAGATTAACAAAACATCCTTACTGATCATCCTCAAAAGTGGCACGGATCACTAGGAAACAAGATGAACATATGGCATATTGAAATAAACAGATCAAGGACTTAGTGGAATTGCTAAGTCCCTGAAATGAGCATTAACGAATGCTCCACTTTGCAAGCTTGTGCTAGTCACCACACAAATCACAAAAATACATGGGTTGCACCTATGGATAGATGGCAAAACATATAACAAAACTCATGTAGAGATCAGGGGCATATCATGCACACAATAATCATGGCAAAAATGACAAATATCTAATTGGAGCCGGAGATCTGACAATTATCTCAAATAGCATTCTTCTAACAGCATTTCGGGCATCAAGATGAACTCAAATGAAAATGATGCAATGAGATGAAATGATGTGCTCTCTGAGACGAACATTTCGATATGCTATATGCCCAAAAAGGAGCTACGGATGCACAGGTACGATGCGATGAACAAGGGAAAAATATATAGGTACTTAGGGAAAAAAGCAACCCCTAGGGTTTCCAGATCTAGATCTGGGCGGCACGGATTTCAAGGACCGCCGGGATGCACTGTAGACGCTGGAGCCGGCCGGGGTTGAGGACGGAGATGGGGGGGGCGGCGAGGACGGAGATGGTCGGGCGCCGCCGGAGCTGGCTGGGCGGCGACGCGGCCGGCGGGGTCGATGGCGGGCGTGGGCGGTGGAGCTACGGCGAGCTTGGCGGCGGGGCGGCGGAACTCCGGTGACGGGTTGGTGGCGGCAACGAAGATCCGGCGGGGTGGCGCTCGAGGCAGGCGGCGGCGGATCCCGCGGGATAGGGCGGCGGGCGGTTCGGGCCTCGGGGGCCCGCTGCGGGCCGGCAGCGGGGGACGGCGAAGTGGGCGCGCACCCGCCATGTGGAGGTCGCTGGTTGGCGGCGGCGGGATGTCTGGTGTGGCCCGGACGTTGTCCGGCCGTGCGGATGGAGCGGGGCTAGGGTTTGGAAGAGGGGATCCGGGATTTTCGAGGAGGGTTCTTTATATAGGCATAGTGGGAGCTAGGAAAGTCCAAATGAGGTGCGGTTTTCGGCCACGCGATCGTGATCGAACGCTCTAGACGATGGAGATGGTTTTGGTGGGTTTTGGGCCAAAATGGAGGGGTGTTGGGCTGCAACACACACGAGGCCTTTTCGGTTCCTCGGTTAATCGTTGGAGCATCAAACGAAGTCCAAATGGTACGAAACTTGACAGGCGGTCTACCGGTAGTAAACCAAGGCCGCTTGGCAAGTCTCGGTCCAATCCGGAAATGTTTAATCCCCACACACGAAAGAAAGGTAGAAATGACCACCAGAGGAGAACGAAGCGCCGGAATGCAAAACGGACAACGGGGAAAATGCTCGAATGCATGAGATGAACACGTATGCAAACGCAATGCACATGATGATATGATATGAGATGCATGACAATGATATCAAAACATGGAGACAAAAACCCGAACCCGAGAAAATAAAATAACTTAACGCCGGGAACGGCAAGAGTTGGATTACATATTGGGTAAATCATATCCGGGGTGTTACAACACTCCACCACTACGAAAGGATCTCGTCCCGAGATCTAGGACTGAAAGAACGCCGGGTACTCAGAATGGAGGTGATCCTCGCGTTCCCAGGTAGCTTCACGGTCGGAATGGTGTGACCACTTGACTTTGAGGAATTTGATTGACTTGTTGCGAGTCTTGCATTCAGTCTCTTCAAGAATAGCAACGGGATACTCACGATAAGAGAGATCTTCTTGGAGCTCAATGTCCTCGAAGTTGACAGTGCGGTCAGGAGTCTTGAAGCACTTTCGGAGCTGAGAGACATGGAACACGTCATGCACATTTGCAAAGTTTGCAGGAAGCTCAAGTTGATAGGCGAGATCGCCTCTCTTACTGACGATCTTGAAAGGTCCCACGTATCTGGGGGCAAGCTTCCCTTTGATACCGAAGCGACGAGTACCTTTCATTGGAGAGACACGGAGGTAAACATGATCTCCGATCTCGAAAGACAAATCACGGTGCTTACTATCAAAGTAGCTCTTCTAGCGGGATTGGGCTGCTTTGAGGTTATCTCGAATGACTTTGCACATTTCCTCTGCCTCTGTGATTAAGTCATTTCCCAAAAGCTGACGTTCACCGGTTTCAGACCAGTTGAGAGGGGTACGGCACTTCCTGCCATACGGAATTTCAAATGGGGCCTTGCCCAAACTTGCTTGAAAACTGTTGTTGTAGGAGAATTCAGCATATGGAAGACAATCCTCCCACTTCATGCCAAAGGAGATCACACAAGCCCTGAGCATATCTTCAAGAATCTAATTGACACGCTCGACTTGACCACTAGTTTGAGGATGGAAAGCTGTGCTGAAGCGGATGTTGGTGCCCATGGCCTTCTGAAAAGAATCCCAAAACATGGAGGTAAAGATGCTGCCACGGTCTGAAGAGATCACTTGTGGAATACCGTGCAGAGAGACAATTCGATAGGTATAGAGCTCCGCCAATTGAGCTGCAGTGATTGACTCTTTGATAGGCAGAAAGTGAGCCACTTTAGTGAGTTTGTCGATGACAACGAATATAGCATTATTGCCACGCTTGGACTTTGGAAACCCAGTCATGAAGTCCATCTCAATGTGGTCAAACTTCCATTCTGGAATGGCAAGAGGTTGGAGGAGACCCGCTAGCCTTTGGTGTTCTGCGTTCACTCTTCTGCAGACATCACACTCATTCACGAACTGAGCAATCTCGCGCTTCATTCGAGTCCACCAATAAGCCTGCTTGAGGTCCTGATACATCTTCGTACTCCCAGGGTGGATGGAGAGGAGAGAATTGTGAGCCTCGTTCATGATCACTTTACGGAGGTCACCTTTGGGCACAACAATACGATCCTCGAAGAAGAGAGTATCCTTGTCGTCAAGGAGGTAGCACTTGTACTTGGGTTGACTCTTGGCAATCCCAATCTTCACCTTTTTCACCATAGCATCAAGAAGTTGGGCTTGGAGAATCTGGTCTTCCAAGGTAGGAGAGACTTGAAGGTTGGCGAGGAAACCTTGACGAACAACTTGCAGATTAAGTTTGCGGAAAGGTTCACAAAGCTCGGGTTGATAAGGCCTGAGAATCAGACTGTTGCAATAAGCCTTCCTGCTCAATGCGTCAGCAATCACATTGGCCTTTCCTGGAGTATACTCGATACTCGGATTATACTCTTGAATCATTTCGACCCATCGAGTCTGCCTGAGGTTGAGATTAGGCTGAGTGAAGATGTACTTGAGACTCTTGTGGTTAGTGAAAATGTCCACTTTTCTTCCCAATAAGAGATGTCTCCAAGTCAAAAGAGCATGCACAACTGCCGCCAACTCAAGGTCATGAGCGGGGTAGTTCTCGTTGGGCTTCAGCTGGCAAGAGGTATAAGCCACAACTTTCTTCTCTTGCATCAACACTTCGCCAAGACCTTGGAGAGAGGCATCACAAAAGACCTCGTATGGCTTGGATTCGTCAGGAGGAGTCAGAACTGGAGCAGTGACCAATTTCTCTTTCAAAGTGTTGAAAGCAATGTCACACTCCGGAGACCAAACGTACTTGACGTGCTTCTGGAGAAGATTTGAGAGAGGCTTCACGATCTTAGAAAAGTTTTCAACGAATCTTCGATAGTAGCTTGCGAGACCGAGGAAGCTACAGAGTTGCTTCACGTTCTGAGGTGGTTCCCAATTCACAATTGCAGACACCTTCTCAGGATTCACCGCAATGCCCTTGGCAGAGATGATATGGCCAAGATAAAGAACCTCATCGAGCCAAAATTCGCACTTGGAGAACTTGGCATAGAACTTGTGTTCCCTGAGCTTATCGAGTACCAAACGCAAGTGTTTGGCATGATCTTCCTTGTTCTTCGAAAAGACCAGAATGTCGTCGAGATAGACCAAAACAAAGTCATTGGTGTAGGCGTTGAAGTTGAAGTTCATCATGCGAGAGAAAGTCGGATGAGCGTTGACGAGGCCAAAAGACATGACAGTGTTTTCATATGAACCAAAACTTGTCCTGAAGGCCGTCTTGGGAATACCTTGCTCACGGATTCGAATATGATGATAACCCATACGGAGATCAAGCTTGGAGAATACTTGGGCACCTTTGAGTTGTTTGAACAGCTCGTTGATGTTGGGAAGTGGGTATTTGTTCTTGATGGTCTTCTTGTTCAATGGACGGTAATCAACACAAAGTCGGTCCGTTCCATCCTTCTTCTTCACAAAAAGAACACCACTACCCCACGGAGAAGAACTAGGTCGGATGAGGCCCATTCTCTCTTGAACATCTAGTTGCTTCTTCAGCTCCTTCAACTCTTCAGGTCCGAGCTTGTAAGGACGCTTGCACACTGGTTCCGTGCCAGGCTCAAGATCGATGACGAATTCAACTGGCCGGTGCGGAGGCATTCCTGGAAGCTCTTCTGGAAAGACGTCTTGATATTCGCACATGACTGGAATTTGCGAGATGGCATCCAGTTCACCCTTCTCGTTGAGAGAAAATAGATGGATGGTATCATCACGAGTGGCAAAGACAATTACATCCTCAGACAAATGAGTCAATTGAATCTGCCTGGCTGCACAATCAAGATGCGCCTTGTGCTTAGAAAGCCAATCCATCCCGAGAATAAGATCAATATCCGAGTTACCAAGAACCATTGGAGAAGCCAGAAACTTGAAATCACCCATCATGATAGAAACATCCGTGACTACTGAAGTAGCCCTCATAGACTTAGCCGGACAAACCACTCCCATAGGTTTACCCAACATTTGTGAAACAAAGTCATGCTTGGAAACAAATGATCTTGACATGAAACAATGCGATGCACCAGTGTCAAAAAGAACTTTTGCGGGAAAAGAGTTAACTAGAAAGTTACCCATGATGACATCAGACGAGTCTTCTGCCTGAGCTGCATTCAGCAAATTGACCTTGGCGGAATTGGGGTTATGCTTGACCACAGCTGTACTTGCCGATCTCACAAGAGGAGGAGGGAGGCGCCTCTGGTTGAAGCACTTGTTGGCATAGTGACCCTTCTGTTGGCACTTGTTGCACGTGACCTCTGAAAGCGGACGGTGATACGGAGCACTCGATCTGGAGCTTGAGACGAAGTCTTGTTCTGAAAGCCAGGGTTGGGTGGGTGGGAAGATCCACTGCCACCTTTGCTCTTCTGCTGGTACGGCTGACGGAACGGAGGAGGAGGAAGCCAATACTTCTGCTGCTTGGCCACTTGAGTAGAGGAAGAAGGAGTAGTGTCTCTGACTCGCTTCTTGGAAGCATCACACCTCAGTTGAGCGGCCTCTTGCTTCAATGCCATGTTGTAGAACTCATCGTACCTCAAGGGCTCAAAGAGAACAAGAGCTAGCTGAATTTCTTCTCTGAGACCACCCCTAAACTGCTATATCATGCTCTTCTCGTCAGGGACATCCTGCTTAGCAAAGCGGGCGAGCTTCTGAAACAACTTGTTGTAGTCATAGACAAACAAAGAGCCTTGCTTCAGGTTGTGGAATTCCTCACGCTTGCTTTCAACCACGCTCTGAGGAATATGATGAGCTTTGAAATCTTGACGTAATTCATCCCAGGTAATCACACGGCCTCCTCTGGAATCCTTGTACTATTGGAACCATTCTGCAGCTTGATCTTTGAGTTGGAAGGAAGAGAACTAGACAAAGTCCTCAGGCCTGACGTTACTGCACTCGAAATGCTTGCATAGATCCACGAGCCAATCGTCAGCATCAGTTGCCTCAACACAATTGCTGAAAGTCTTTGGCCCGTTAGCAAGGAACTGGTTGAGTGTAGCAAAGTGATTCTGATTGTTGCCTTGATGCCTTGGTTCCCTTGATTGCGCTCTTGAAGAATTTGCATGATCAACTGTGTGCTTGCATTGGTTGCGGCCATCATAGCTTGCCATGCCTCCGGAGGAGGTGGAGGTGGTGGCGAATCTTGATTCTGATTCTGATTGGTGCTCTTAGCGGGAGCCATCCTGAAGAGGGTGACAACCGTTAGCACATTGACAGATAAAATGAAGCTGAATCAAACGGGTTGAAATTGCAACATATAGTCTTCACATCCGAACACAATGAACGAATGCATTCCACTTGAAATGGTCACATATCCATAAATTGAGAAGCCACTTAGAATTTAGGTAGAGGAATAAATCAACAAGGTATGGATCAAGAACGAATACTCGGTAAGAAATCCCAATCTCAAACCAAATATCCATGGAAGAAGGACTAGAGCTACAAGAATTCCCACCTATGAAACTCCCGAACCTTTCCGGTTATGCAATGAGGTGTTGGGGATATAGGGGAAGCATAATATCTCACCCAAAAATAGCAAATCCTACATCCAGCTGTATCCATCCTTCAACACATAACCGAGAAAACTTCGGAAACCATCTACCTCAACCTTCGAAAAGCATCCGTTATACAAGTTATGGCAATACTCCCGAACTCCCGCCCCAGTACTGGGTGGCGTCGAGGTTATCTCACCAATGAACTGCATAAAAGAGATTTTCGATGTCGGCGTACTAAAACTCAAGTATTCCAGAACTGCAACGATAAAATTGAGACCACAACACCTCATAGCTCAACTCCTCGGGACACTGCCACAACCCCTAAAGACAGGAGGCACCAAGAACAATGTTCTCGTCACAAAACCATCGGAACGATTCCGATATACCCGCGTGATCCTAATTTTTTTTTGTGAAATTTGAGAAGAGAAGAGTCAAAACTCTACGTCAGGATGCCTTACCAGAGCGATGAGGAGACTGGGGAGTAAAAAGAATTCCTAAACTCTCTGATATATAATTCCTAAATGACTCAAAACATTTTTCTAGACTCAACAACGGCTGCTAAAAATGATCAAGCAATGGGGCTCCTAAGGTCGGGGAAGGCTCTGATTACCAACTTGTAACGCCCTCGATGCAGCTATATCTCCTACGTGTCGAAGCATGACTTGGAGGCATAACCGCATTGAAAGCAATGTCGCAAGTTAGGCAATCATCTCAACATCCCATGTAATATAGATAATAAAAGGGGAGATACATAGTTGGCTTACACTCTCCACGTCAAACAAAGTACATAAATAGCATTACAACATTCAAACACTCATGGCCCGACTACAGCGCCAAAATAAAAGATAAACCCAACATGCGACACGGTCCCGATCACCCCAACTGGGAACCACTACTGATCATCAGGGAAAGACACATAGTAACAATGGGAAGCTTCATCGAACTCCCACTTGAGCTCATGCGCGTCATCTGGAACGGAATCATCAGGCCCTGCATCTGGTTTGGAAGTAAAGTGTGAGCCACAGGGACTCAGCAACCTCGCACCCTCGCGATCAAGACTATTTAAGTTTAATAGGTAAGGCAAGGTAAAATATGTGGAGCTGCAGCAAGCGACTAGCATGTATGGTGGCTAACCTGTTCGCAAAAAAGAGCGAGAAGAGAGGGCAAAGCGCGAACGAATAACTAGAGAACATCCTGCGGCAGGCATTACTCCAACACCATGTTCGCTTCCCGGACTCCGCCAAGAAGAGACCATCGCGGTAACTCACACAGTTGATTCATTTCAATTAAGTTAAGGTTCAAGTTATCTACAACCGGACATTAACAAATTCCCATCTGCCCATAACCGCAGGCACGGCTTTCGAAAGTTCAAATCCCTGCAGGGGAGTCCCAACTTAGCCCATGACAAGCTCTCACGGTCAACAAAGGAATAGAGCTCCTCCTGAGACATTCCGATCAGACTCGGCATCCCGGTTCTACAAGACACTTCGACAAGTTAAAACAAATCCAGCAACACCACCCGCTGTGCTGACAAATCCCGATAGGAGCTGCACATATCTCGTTCTTAGGGCACACCAGATAAGCTAAGCGTACGTAAGCCAACATAACCCAAGTTGCCAAGGGACGGCCCCGCACGGTGCTCTCGGTTGGACCAACACTTAGAGAAGCACTGGCCCGGGGGTTAAAAATAAAGATGATCCTTGAGTCCGCGAAACCCAAGGGAAAAAGGCTAGGTGGCAAATGGTAAAACCAAGGTTGGGCATTGCTGGAAAAGCTTTAATCAAGGCGAACTATCAAGGGGTTCCCATTATCACCCAACCGCGTAAGGAACGCAACAATCCGGGAACATAACACCGATATGACGGAAACTAGGGCGGCAAGAGTGGAACAAAAAACTAGGCAAGAGGCCGAGCCTTCCACCCTTTACCAAGTATATAGATACATTAAGATAACAAGAGAATATAATGATATCCCAACAAGTAAATAATGTTCCAACAAGGAACGGGCTCCAATCTTCACCTGCAACTAGCAACGCTATAAGAGGGGCTGAGCAAAGGGGTAACATAGCCAATCAACGGTTTTCTAGGACATGGTGGGTTAGAGGTTTGACATGGAAATTTGGGAGGCATGTTGAGCAAGTGGTAGGCATCGTAGCATAGGCATAGCAAAAGAGCGAGCATCTAGCAAAGCAAAGATAGTAGTGATTTTGAGGGTATGATCATCTTGCCTGCAAAGTTGTCAGAGTTGACTGGATCCTCGAAAGCAAACTCAACGGGCTCGTCGTTGCGAACTCGTCTCCCGACTCTACCCAAACAAGACAAACAAGCAACAAGGACACAATCAACCACGGGCAAAGCTCAAACAATATGATGCAAACATGATATGCTATGCGGGATGCGATATGCGATGCATATGCTAGATTTGACAAAGAATGAATGAACCTGGCCTCAACTTGGAAATCCAAGTGTGCCACTAGAAAGGTGAGATGAAATCGCTTGAAAACGATATAAAGAACGCCGGAATCGGAGTTACGGTTTGGAAATGGCAAGCAATTCAAATATGACCACGTTCTGCGATTTACAGCAAGTAGCCATCTAAGTGCAACAAGATGAACATGCTACAGCACCCAAACATGGCATCAAAATACATGGTAGGGATCCATTCGTGATGTTTAACAAAAGAGGAACACTGAGCTATGGCTAATTCATCCATTAACAGGTTCAAACAAGCATGGCAAAAATGCATTTGGTAAACAGATTTCAGACTTGGTGAAATTAACACTTGTCTGGAATCTCAGATCAGGTAGCACACTTTGGAGCATGAAAACTATATGCAACAGGACCTGAACATGGCAAAGTAAAGCATGGCATGGAACTACTCAAGGAGCTTAACAAAAGTCCCTTAGTGACCTTGAGCCAAAAGAGATCAGAAAATACATTTGCAAGCATGTGAACATGGCAAAAACATAATCAGATCACAGACTTAGTGAAAAACTGGAGCATGCAAAAACAGATATCAAGTAGGCATGTTTACGAGCTCGATGCACTCACTACAGAGCAAGTCATGACAATCTAAGCATACACCCATCAAGAAAATACATTATACAAGCTAGACATGGCAAGAACAATAGCATAGCATGCACGGATCAACTACAACATCCTCGGCAAAATCGCTAACAAGTAGACAATATGCCCAGATTCACCAAATGACAAAAGTAGAGCTCGATTGACTCAAGCTAGGGAGCTCCATAATTGCAAACAAAGACATGGATGGATAGAGCACTACAATATTAAAAAAACATCCTTACTGATCATCCTCAAAAGAGGCACAGGTCACTAGGAAACAACATGACCATATGGCATATTGAGATAAACAGATCAAGGACTTAGTGGAATTGTTAAGTCCCTAAAATCAGTATTAACGAATGCTCCACTTTGCAAGCTTGTGCTAGTCACCACACACATCACAAAAATACATGGGTTGCACCTATGGATAGATGGCAAAATATATAACAAAACTCATGTAGAGATCAGGGGCATATCATGCACACAATAATCATGGCAAAAATGACAAATATCTAACTGGAGCAGCAGATCTAACAATTATCTGAAATAGCATTCTTCTAACAGCATTTCGGGAATCAAGATGAACTCAAATGAAAATGATGCAATGAGATGAAATGATGTGCTCTCTGAGGCGAACATTTTGATATGCTATATGCCCAAAACGGAGCTATGGATGCAAAGTTACGATGCAATGAACAAGGGCAAAATATATAGGGACTTAGGGAAAAAAACAACGCCTAGGGTTTTCCAGATCTGGATCTGGGTGGCGCGGATTTCGAGGACCGCCGGGATGCACTGTAGACGCTAGAGCCGGCCGGGTTTGAGGACGGAGATGGGGGGCCGGCGAGGACGGAGATGGCCGGGCGTCGCTGGAGCTGGCTGGGCGGCGGCACGGCCGGCGGGTCGATGGCAGGCGCGGGCGGCGGAGCTACGGCGAGCTTGGCGGTGGGGCGGAGGAACTCCGGTGACGGGTTGGTGGCGGCGATCATGATCCGGCGGGGAGGCGCTCGAGGCAGGCGGTGGCGGATCCCGCGGGATAGGGCGGCAGGCGGTTCGGGCCTCGGGGGCCTGCGGCGGGCCGGCGGCGTGGATGGCGAAGTGGGCGCGCACCCGCCATGTGGCGGTCGCTGGTTGGCGGCGGCGGGATGTCCGGTGCGGCCCGGACGTTGTCCGGCCGTGCGGATGGAGCGGGGCTAGGGTTTGGAAGAGGGGATCCGGGATTTTCGAGGAGGGGTCTTTATATAGGCATAGAGGGAGCTAGGAGAGTCCAAATGAGGTGCGGTTTTCGGCCACGCGATCGTGATCGAATGCTCTAGACTATGGAGATGGTTTTGGTGGGTTTTGGGCCAAAATTGAGGGGTGTTGGGCTGCAACACACAGGAGGCCTTTTCGGTCCCTCGGTTAACCGTTGGAGCATCAAACGAAGTCCAAATGGTACGAAACTTGACAGGCGGTCTACCGGTAGTAAACCAAGGCCGCTTGGCAAATCTCGGTTCAATCCGGAAATGTTTAATCCCCACACACGAAAGAAAAGGTAGAAATGACCACCAGAGGAGAACGAAGCACCGGAATGCAAAACAGACAACGGGGAAAATGCTCGAATGCATGAGATGAACACGTATGCAAATGCAATGCACATGATGATATGATATGAGATGCATGAAAACGATATCAACACACGGAGACAAAAACCCGAACCCGAGAAAATAAAATAACTTAACACCGGGAACGGCAAGAGTTGGATTACATATTGGGTAAATCATATCCGGGGTGTTACAACACTCCACCACTACGAAAGGATCTCGTCCTGAGATCTAGGACTGAAAGAACGTCGGGTACTCAGAGCGAAGGTGATCCTCGCATTCCCAGGTAGCTTCACGGTCGGAATGGTGTGACCACTTGACTTTGAGGAATTTGATTGACTTGTTGCGAGTCTTGCCTTCGGTCTCTTCAAGAATAGCAACGGGATGCTCACGATAAGAGTGATCTTCTTGGAGCTCAATGTCCTCGAAGTTGACGGTGCGGTCAGGAGTCTTGAAGCACTTTCGGAGCTGACAGACAGGGAACACGTCATGCACATTTGCAAAGTTTGAGGGAAGCTCGAGTTGATAGGCGAGCTCGCCTCTCTTACTGACAATCTTGAAAGGTCCCACGTATCTGGGGGCAAGCTTCCCTTTGATACCGAAGTGACGAGTACCTTTCATTGGAGAGACGCGGAGGTAAACATGATCTCCGATCTCGAAAGCCAAATCACGGTGCTTACTATCATAGTAGCTCTTCTGGCGGGATTGGGCTGCTTTGAGGTTATCTCGAATGACTTTCCACATTTCCTCTGCCTTTGTGATTAAGTCATTTCCCAAAAGCTGACGTTCACCGGTTTCAGACCAGTTGAGAGGGGTACGGCACTTCCTGCCATACGGAATTTCAAATGGGGCCTTGCCCAAACTTGCTTGAAAACTGTTGTTGTAGGAGAATTCAGCATATGGAAGACAATCCTCCCACTTCATGCCGAAGGAGATCACACAAGCCCTGAGCATATCTTCAAGAATCTAATTGACACGCTCGACTTGACCACTAGTTTGAGGATGGAAAGCTGTGCTGAAGCGGATGTTGGTGCCCATGGCCTTCTGAAAAGAATCCCAAAACATGGAGGTAAAGATGCTGCCACGGTCTGAAGAGATCACTTGTGGAATACCGTGCAGAGAGACAATTCAAGAGGTATAGAGCTCCGCCAATTGAGCTGCAGTGATTGACTCTTTGATAGGCAGAAAGTGAGCCACTTTAGTGAGTTTATCGATGACAATGAATATAGCATCATTGCCACGCTTGGACTTTGGAAACCCAGTCACGAAGTCCATCTCAATGTGGTTAAACTTCCATTCTGGAATGGCAAGAGGTTGGAGGAGACCCGCTGGCCTTTGGTGTTCTGCCTTCACTCTTCTGCAGACATCACACTCATTCACGAACTGAGCAATCTCGCGCTTCATTCGTGTCCACCAATAAGCCTGCTTGAGGTCCTGATACATCTTCGTACTCCCAGGGTGGATGGAGAGGAGAGAATTGTGAGCCTCGTTCATGATCACTTTACGGAGGTCACCTTTGGGCACAACAATACGATCCTCGAAGAAGAGAGTATCCTTGTCATCAAGGAGGTAGCACTTGTACTTGGGTTGACTCTTGGCAATCCCAATCTTCACCTTTTTCACCATAGCATCAAGAAGCTGGGCTTGGCGAATCTGGTCTTCCAAGGTAGGAGAGACTTGAAAGTTGGCGAGGAAACCTTAAGGAACAACTTATAGATTAAGTTTGCGGAAAGCTTCACAAAGCTCGGGTTGATAAGGCTTGAGAATCAGACTGTTGCAATAAGCCTTCCTGCTCAATGCCTCAGCAATCACATTGGCCTTGCCTGGAATATACTCGATACTCGGATTATACTCTTGAATCATTTCGACCGATCGAGTCTGCCTGAGGTTGAGATTAGGCTGAGTGAAGGTGTACTTGAGACTCTTGTGGTCAGTGAAAATTTCCACTTTTCTTCCCAATAAGAGATGTCTCCAAGTCAAAAGAGCATGCACAACTGCCGCCAACTCAAGGTCATGAGTGGGGTAGTTCTTCTCGTTGGGCTTCAGCTGGCGAGAGGTATAAGCCACAACTTTCTTCTCTTGCATCAACACTGCGCCAAGATCTTAGAGAGAGGCATCGCAAAAGACCTCGTACGGCTTGGATTCGTCAGGAGGAGTCAGAACTGGAGCAGTGACCAATTTCTCTTTCAAAGTGTTGAAAGCAATGTCACACTTCGGAGACCAAACGTACTTGACGTGCTTCTGGAGAAGATTTGAGAGAGGCTTTGCAATCTTAGAAAAGTTTTCAACGAATCTTTGACAGTAGCTTGCGAGACCGAGGAAGCTACGGAGTTGCTTCACGTTCTAAGGTGGTTCCCAATTCACAATTGCAGACACCTTCTTAGGATTCACCGCAATGCCCTTGGCAGAGATGATATGACCAAGATAAAGAACCTCATCGAGCCAAAATTTGCACTTGGAGAACTTGGCGTAGAACTTGTGTTCCCTGAGCTTATCGAGTACCAAACGCAAGTGTTTGGCATGATCTTCCTTGTTCTTCGAAAAGACCAGAATGTCGTCGAGATAGACCAAAACAAAGTCATTGGTGTAGGCGTTGAAGATGAAGTTCATCATGCGAGAGAAAGTCGGAGGAGCGTTGACGAGGCCAAAAGACATGACAGTGTATTCATATGAACCAAAACTTGTCCTGAAGGCCGTCTTGGGAATATCTTGCTCACGGATTCGAATCTGATGATAACCCATACGGAGATCAAGCTTGGAGAATACTTGGGCACCTTTGAGTTGTTCGAACAGCTCGTTGATGTTGGGAAGTGGGTATTTGTTCTTGATGGTCTTTTTGTACAATGGATGGTAATCAACACAAAGTTGGTCCATTCCATCCTTCTTCTTCACAAAAAGAACACAACTACCCCACGGAGAAGAACTAGGTCGGATGAGGCCCATTCTCTCTTGAACATCGAGTTGCTTCTTCAGCTCCCTCAACTCTTTAGGTCCGAGCTTGTAAGGATGCTTGCACACTGGTTCCGTGCCAGGCTCAAGATCGATGACGAATTCAGCTGGCCAGTGCGGAGGCATTCCTGGAAGCTCTTCTGGAAAGACGTCTTGATATTCGCACACGACTGGAATTTGCGAGATGGCATCCAGTTCACCCTTCTCGTTGAGAGAAAACAGACGGATGGTATCATCACGAGCGGCAAAGACAATTACATCCTCAGACGTATGAGTCAATTGAATCTGCCTGGCTGCACAATCAAGATGCGCCTTGTGCTTAGAAAGCCAATCCATCCTGAGAATAAGATCAATATCCGAGTTACCAAGAACCATTGGAGAATCCAGAAACTTGAAATCATCCATCATGATAGAAACATCCGGGACTGCTGAAGTAGCCCTCATAGACTTAGCCGGAGAAACCACTCCCATAGGTTTACCCAACATTTGTGAAACGAAGTCATGCTTGGAAACAAATGATCTTGACATGAAACAATGCAATGCACCAGTGTCAAATAGAACTTTTGCGGGAAAAGATTTAACTGGAAAGTTACCCATGATGACATCTGACGAGTCCTCTGCCTGAGCTGCATTCAGCAAATTGACCTTGGCGGAATTGGGGTTATGCTTGACCACAGCTGTACTTGCCGATCTCACAGGAGGAGGAGGAGGGAGGCGCCTCTGGTTGAAGCACTTGTTGGCATAGTGACCCTTCTGTTGGCACTTGTTGCACGTGACCTCTGAAAGCGGACGGTGATACGGAGCACTCGATCTTGGAGCTTGAGACGAAGTCTTGTTCTGAAAGCCAGGGTTGGGTGGGTGGGAAGATCCACTGCCACCTTTGCTCTTCTGCTGGTACGGCTGATGGAACAGAGGAGGAGGAAGACAATACTTCTGCTGCTTGGCCACTTGAGTAGAGGAAGAAGGAGTAGTGTCTCTGACTCGCTTCTTTGAAGCATCACACCTCAGTTGAGCGGCCTCTTGCTTCAATGCCATGTTGTAGAACTCATCGTACCTCAAGGGCTCAAAGAGAACAAGAGCTAGCTGAATTTCTTCTCTGAGACCACCCCTGAACTGGTATATCATGCTCTTCTTGTCAGGGTCGTCCTGCTTAGCAAAGCGGGCGAGCTTCTGAAAAAACTTGTTGTAGTCATAGACAGACAAAGAGCCTTGCTTCAGGTTGCGGAATTCCTCACGCTTGTTTTCAACCACGCTTTGAGGAATATGATGAGCTTTGAAATCTTGACGGAATTCATCCCAGGTAATCACACGGCCTCCTCTGGAATCCTTGTACTGCTGGAACCATTCTGCAGCTTGATCTTTGAGTTGGAAGGAAGCGAACTTGACAAAGTCCTCAGGCCTGACGTTACTGCACTCGAAATGCTTGCACAGATCCACGAGCCAATCGTCAACATTAGTTTCCTCAACACAATTGCTGAAAGTCTTTGGCCCGTTAGCAAGGAACTGGTTGAGTGTAGCAAAGTGATTCTGATTGTTGCCTTGGTTGCCTTGGTTCGCTTGATTGCGCTCTTGAAGAATTTGCATGATTAACTGTGTGTTTGCATTGGTTGCGACCATCACAGCTTGCCATGCCTCTGGAGGAGGTGGAGGTGGTGGCGGATCTTGATTCTGATTCTGATTGGTGCTCTTAGCGGCAGCCATCCTGAAGAGGGTGACAACCGTTAGCACATTGACAGATAAAATGAAGCTAAATCAAACGGGTTGAAATTGCAACATATAGTCTTCACATCCGAACACAATGAACGAATGCATTCCACTTGAAATGGTCACATATCGATAAATGGAGAAGCCACTTAGAATTTAGGTAGAGGAATAAATCAACAAGGTACGGATCAAGAACGAATACTCGGTAAGAAATCCCAATCTCAAACCAAATAGCCGTGGAAGAAGGACTAGAGCTACAAGAATTCCCACCTATGAAACTCCCGAACCTTTTCGGTTATGCAATCAGGTGTTGGGGATACAGGGGAAGCATAATATCTCACCCAAAACTAGCAAATCCTACATCCAGCTGTATCCATCCTTCAACACATAACCGAGAAAACTTCGGAAACCATCTACCTCAACCTTCGAAAAGCATCCGTTATACAAGTTATGGCAATACTCCCAAACTCCCGCCCCAGTACTGGGTGGCGTCGAGGTTATCTCACCAATGAACTGCATAAAAGAGATTTCCGATGTCGGCATACTAAAACTGAGGTATTCCAGAACTGCAACGATAAAATAGTGATGACAACACCTCGGAGCTCAACTCCCCGGGACACTACCACAACCCCTAAAGACAGGAGGCACCAAGAACAATGTTCTCATCACAAAACCATCAGAACGATTCCAAGATACCCGCGTGATCCTAATTTTTTTTGTGAAATTTGAGACGAGAAGTGTCAAAACTCTACGTCAGGATGCCTTACCAGAGCGATGAGGAGACTGGGGAGTAAAAAGAATTCCTAAACTCTCTGATATATAATTCCTAAATGACTCAAAAAAATTTCTAGAGTCAACAACGGCTGCTAAAAATGATCAAACAATGGGGCTCCTAAGGTTGGGGAAGGCTCTGATTACCAACTTGTAACACCCTCGATGCGGCTATATCTCCTATGTGTCGAAGCACGACTTAGAGGCATAACTGCATTGAAAGCAATGTCGCAAGTTAGGCAATCATCACAACATGCCATGTAATATAGATAATAAAAGGGGAGATACATAGTTGGCTTACACTCGCCACGTCAAACAAAGTACATAAATAGCATTACAACATTCAAACACTCATGGCCCGACTATGGCGCCAAAATAAAAGATAAACCCAACATGTGACACGGTCCCGATCGCCCCAACTTGGCACCACTACTGATCATCAGGGAAAGACACATAGTAACGACAGGAAGCTTCATCGAACTCCCACTTGAGGTCATGCGCTTCATCTGGAACGGAATCATCAGGCCCTGCATCTGGTTTGGAAGTAAACTGTGAGCCACAGGGACTCAGCAATCTCGCACCCTCGTGATCAAGACTATTTAAGCTTAATAGGTAAGGCAAGGTAAAATATGTGAAGCTGTCGCAAGCGACTAGCATGTATGGTGGCAAACCTGTTCGCAAAAGAGAGCGAGAAGAGAGGGCAAAGAGCGAACGAATAACTAGAGAACATCCTGCGGCAGGCATTACTCCAACACCGTGTTCGCTTCCCGGACTCCACCGAGAAGAGACCATCATGGTAACTCACACAGTTGATTCATTTTAATTAAGTTAAGGTTCAAGTTATCTACAACCGGACATTAACAAATTCCCATCTGCCCATAACCACGGGCACGACTTTCGAAAGTTCAAATCCCTGCAGGGGAGTCCCAACTTAGCCCATGACAAGCTCTCACGGTCAACGAAGGAATAGACCTCCCCCGAGACATTCCGATCAGACTCGGCATCCCGGTTCTACAAGACACTTCGACAAGTTAAAACAAATCCAGCAACACCACCCGCTGTGCCGACAAATCCCGATAGGAGCTGCACATATCTCGTTCTCAGGGCACACCGGATATGCTAAGCGTACGGAAGCCAACGTAACCCAAGTTTCCAAGGGACGGACCCGCACGGTGCTCTAGGTTGGACCAACACTTAGAGAAGCACTGGCCCGGGGGTTAAAAATAAAGATGACCCTTGAGTCCGCGAAACCCAATGGAAAAAGGCTAGGTGGCAAATGGTAAAACCAAGCTTGGGCATTGCTGGAAAAGTTTTAATCAAGGCGAACTATCAAGGGGTTCCCATTATCACCCAACCGCGTAAGGAACGCAACAATCCGGGAACATAACACCGATATGAAGGAAACTAGGGCGGCAAGAGTGGAACAAAACACTAGACGAGAGGCCGAGCCTTCCACCCTTTACCAAGTATATAGATGCATTAAGATAACAAGAGAATATAATGATATCCCATCAAGTAAATAATGTTCCAACAAGGAACGGGCTCCAATCTTCACCTGCAACTAGCAACGCTATAAGAGGGGCTGAGCAAAGCGATAACATAGCCAATCAACGGTTTGCAAGGACATGGTGGGTTAGAGGTTTGACATGGCAATTTGGGAGGCATGTTAAGCAAGTGGTAGGCATCGTAGCATAGGCATAGCAAAAGAGCGAGCATCTAGCAAAGCAAAGATAGTAGTGATTTCGAGGGTATGATCATCTTGCTTGCAAAGTTGTCAGAGTTGACTGGATCCTCAAAAGCAAACTCAATGGGCTCCTCGTTAGCGAACTCGTCTCCCGGCTCTACCCAAACAATACAAACAAGCAACAAGGAGACAATCAACCACGTGCAAAGCTCAAACAATATGATGCAAACATGATATGCTATGCGGGATGCGATATGCGATGCATATGCAAGATTTGACAAAGAATGAATGAACCTGGCCTCAACTTGGAGATCCAAGTGTGCCACTGGAAAGGTGAGATGAAATAACTTGAAAACGATATAAAGAACGCCGGAATCGGAGTTACGGTTTGGAAATGGCAAGCAATTCAAATATGACCACGTTCTGCGATTTACAGCAAGTAGCCATCTAAGTGCAACAAGATGAACATGCTACAGCACTCAAACATGGCATCAAAATACATGGTAGGGATCCATTCGTGATGTTTAACAAAAGAGGAACACTGAGCTACAGCTAATTCATCCATTAACAGGTTCAAACAAGCATGGCAAAAATGCATTTGGTAAACAGATTTCAGACTTGGTGAAATTAACACTTGTCTGGAATCTCACATCAGGTAGCACACTTTGGAGCATGAAAACTGTATGCAACAGGACCTGAACATGGCAAAGTAAAGCATGGCATGGAGCTACTCAAAGAGCTTAACAAAAGTCCCTTAGTGACCTTGAGCCAAAAGGGATCAGAAAATACATTTGCAAGCATGTGAACATGGCAAAAACATAATCAGATCACAGACTTAGTGAAAAACTGGAGCATGCAAAAACAGATATCAGGTAGGCATCCTTACGAGCTCGATGCACTCACTACAGAGCAAAATGGAGGGGTGTTGGGCTGCAACACACACGAGGCCTTTTCGGTCCCTCGGTTAACCGTTGGAGCATCAAACGAAGTCCAAAAGGTACGAAACTTGACAGGTGGTCTACTGGTAGTAAACCAAGGCCGCTTGGCAAGTCTCGGTCCAATCCGGAAATGTTTAATCCCCACACACGAAAGAAAGGTAGAAATGACCACCGGAGGAGAACGAAGCGCCGGAATGCAAAACGGACAATGGGGAAAATGCTCGAATGCATGGGATGAACACGTATGCAAATGCAATGCACATGATTATATGATATGAGATGCATGACAACAATATCAACACACGGAGACAAAAACCCGAACCCGAGAAAATAAAATAACTTAACGCCGGAAACGGCAAGAGTTGGATTACATATTGGGTAAATCATATCCGGGGTGTTACAACACCCGAGCCTCGTACCTTAAGATCTGAAGTAGGCACTTGCACTCATTTTCGACAACCATACACGCGCCCCCCTGCTCTCCCTCTGAAACCCTATAGAAGGTCTGCAATCAAACAAGACAACATTGATTAGTACAATCACTAGGTAGTGTTGATTTTTAATTCTGTAAAGGAGAAATTACCCAAAACCGATGGAACACAATGCCGGCCACCGTCTCGCACAAGACATCGTCGACCCTCTCCTCTGGCAGGGCCGAGGCAAACGAATACAGCTCCCAGGTCAGTGCTAGCTGTGGAACCTGACCCTCACCGGGAAACGAGACCCACCCAGGGAAGTGCTGCCGGTAAAGCACACCAAGGACCTGGTTGGGCCTACGGGAACCACGGGGGCGTACCCAGCCCCTGCAGCATGACAAGGCCAACTTGTTAGATATTAATTTGAAGGAACATGAAGGCAAAAGGTTAAAATAGTAAATACACTTACTTCAACCCTTTAGGCGCAATCAACCACCTCTGGTCGGGGGTCGTCGGCACGGGCGGGAGCTTTGTAGCGCCATGCTTGTAGACCTTCTTGCCCTTCTCAACCAGCTCATCGTCGCTGTAGCTATCATCTGAAAAGGTGTCCTCGCTACCATCCTCCGAGCCACTAGCCTCTGGAGTCTCGTGGGACGAAGACCCCGTGACCGGAGTCTTCTGAGACAAAGACTCTAGGACCGGATTCACGTGGGGCGAAGGATCGGCGACCCGAGTCTGGTCGGTGGAAGGATCAGCGACCGGAGGCTCATGGACCGGAGTCCGAGACGGGTCCAGGTCAGACGGAGCACTCCTGCGGTCGTGTGAATCAGCAGAGGGTGGCGGCGAGGAAGACGTAACAACCTTCCTACCTCTCCCGCTGCCACATCCACCTCTAGCAGGCTTCTTCGTCCTCCCCCGACCTATCCCAGCCGAAGAAGAAGCGCCCGCCGTAGTTGTCTGCATACTGTCTAGCAGCGCTCTCCCGAGGGGCTGGGCTAGAATAATGGAACCACCCCTCCCATTAGTGCTCGTAGGACGATCGGGGCGCTCTGGACCCTTGCCCACCATTCTGTCAACACCTGCAATGACAAAAAGTAAACGAAATTAGTACAACACAAAAAATTTGGATACCTGACATGAACATAATAATATGTATATAATTTAAGTGTATCATAATAAAAATACACCCGATCAACACAAATATATATGGGGTCTGGGTGTGGTGTCAGGGTGTTGGGGTGTGGTGTCAGGGTGTCAGGGTGTCGGGGTCGGGGTGTCGTGTCGGGGTCTCGTGTCAGGGTCGGGTTGTCAAGGTGTCAGGCTCGGGGTTGGGGTGTGGTGTCAGGGTGCCATGCCGGGGTCTCGTGTCGGGGCGGGGTGTCAGGGTCAGGGTCGGGGTGTGGAGTCAGGGTGTCGGGGGTCGGGGTAAGGGTGGGTGTGGCGTCAGGGTGTCGATGGTCGGGGTGTCTGGTGTGAGGGTGCCGGTGGTCGGGGTCGGGGTGTGGTGTCAGGGTGTCGGGGTTTCGGGATGTCGGGGTCGGTGTGTCGTGTCGGGGTTGGGGTGTCAGGGTGTCGGGGTCGGGGTGTGGGTCGGGGTGTGGTGTCAGGGTGTTGGTTGGTCGAGGGTCGGGGTCGGGGTGTGGTGTCAGGGTGTCGGGGGTCGGGGTCGGGGTGTCGGGGGTCGGGTCGGGGTCTCTTTTTTCCTTTTCTTCTTCTCTTCTTCTTCTTCTCCTCCTCTCCTCTTTCTTCTTCTTCTTCTTCTTCTTCTTCTCCTCCTCCTCTTCTCTTTCTTCTTCTTCTTCTTCTTCTTCTTCTTCTTCTTTTTCTTCTTCTTCTTCTTCTTCTTCTTCTTCTTTCTCCTCCTCCTCCTCCTCCTCCTCCTCCTCCTCCTCCTCCTCCTCCTCCTCCTCCTCCTCTTCTTCTTCTTCTTCTTCTTCTTCTTCTTCTTCTTCTTCTTCTTCTTCTTCTTCTTCTTCTTCTTCTTCTTCTTCTTCTTCTTCTTCTTCTTCTCCTTTTTCCACTTCTTAAACCTAGCACTAATGAACCTAAAACAAAACAGGAAAAAATTACACCCTATTCTTCTTCTCCTCCTCTTCTTCTAATTATTCTTAGTTTTTTCATGACTACACATAAACCTAAAACTAAACTAAGCCTAAGACCAAACTAAAAGTAATATAAACTAAACTAAATTAAGAACCAAAGTAACAGTAATCTAAACTAAACTAAATCTAAAACAAAACTAGAACTAATTATACTAAAAAAACAAAAAAACAAAAAAAAGAGGAGAATAGGGGTGCGGCCGGGGCTCACCTGCGGCAGGCCTAGGGGCGCCGGGGTTGCTCGGCGGCGGAGGGGCACTGGACGGGTGTAGGGGGTGCCGAGAGGTGGTGGCGACGAGGCCGCAGGGCTTCGGGGCGGCGGGGTGGCGCTGGCCGGGCGGAGGGGGCGCAGGGCGGTTGTCGGTGTCAAAACCGGCAGATCTCGGGTAGGGGGTCCCGAACTGTGCGTCTAGGAAGATGGTAACAGGAGGCAGGGGACACGATGTTTTACCCAGGTTCGGGCCCTCTTGATGGAGGTAAAACCCTACGTCCTGCTTGATTGTTCTTGATGATATGAGTATTACAAGAGTTGATCTACCATGAGATCAGAGATGCTAAACCCTAGAAGCTAGCCTATGGTATGATTGTTTGTTGTTTTTCCTACGGACTAAACCCTCCAGTTTATATAGACACCGGAGGGGGCTAGGGTTACACAGAGTCGCTTACAAGGAAGGAGATCTACATATCCGTATTGCCAAGCTTGCCTTCCACGCCAAGGAGAGTCCCATCCGGACACGGGACGAAGTCTTCAATCTTGTATCTTCATAGTCCAACAGTCCGACCAAAGGATATAATCCGGCTGTCCGGATACCCCCTAAACCAGGACTCCCTTAGTAGCCCCTGAACCAGGCTTCAATGACGATGAGTCCGGCGCGCAGATTGTCTTCGGCATTGCAAGGCGGGTTCCTCCTCCGAATACTTCATAGAAGATTTTGAACACGAGGATCGTGTCCGTCTCTGCAAAACAAGTTCCACATGCCACCGTAGAGAGAATAATATTTCCATAAATCTAATCTACTGACGTACCCCATAGTGTGACATCACACCACAGCTAGGTCTTTATTCGAACCGTTTTCCATAACCAATCTCAGCGTGTTTCGCGAGGCGGTTTCCTTGGCACATCTTGTCGAAGCAGATATCGTGTCCCCATTATTACGGGATTCTCATCAATACGAACGTGGGTAACCCAACCATGCCTATTGGTAGGACTCCTAGATCTTAGGCAAGTCCCAAACGTCCACGAGGAGGACGCTTGATATTCACCCTCTTTATAAAGGGGGCAAGGCTTTTTCTTTTTTCCTTCTCGTGCTTAATCAAATCCGCCTGCCGCCTCGAGTTCCAACACCCAAAGCTCATGTTTAGGCACTTCGGACCTTCAACTATGTCTGGATCCAACCCTCAAGGTCGGTGGATGCCTTCCTCCGTCACGGAGGAGGACATTTTGCATCGGCTGCCTGCCTGAGGGCAGGTCGTCCCTACTCCCGAACCCAACGAGAGCGTCGTGTTCGTCTCCCACTTCCTCTGAGGACTAGGCCTCGCTCTGGATCCCTTTGTGAGGGGTCTTATGTTCTATTACGGGCTAGATTTTCATGATCTGGCCCTGGATTCCCTTCTTCACATCTCGACATTTATTGTCGTATGTGAGGCCTTCCTCCGCATTACCCCTCACTTCGGCATGTGGCTCAAGACCTTCGATGTGAAGCCGAAGATGATCGAGGGGCAGCACGCAGCGTGTGGAGGCACTTCAATAAGCAAAATTGCTGACGCTCCATGGCCTAAGGGTTACTTCCCAGAGGTGTCTGGATTGTGGCAGCGGGAGTGGTTCTACATCACATCTCCCCAAAGTGCCAAGTGGGTAGCTGCCCCCACCTTTCGCTCAGGCCCCCACCACAACTGATGTCATGGATCAGCAGGGGGCTAAGCTGGGGTCCAGCCAAGGACGTGCCAATACTGCAAAGCCGTATCCGAGATCTCTTTGAGAGAGATTTTAGTTTTGTTATGGTAGTGCAAGTCATGCTAGTTCGTCAAGTCCAGCCTTGCAAACGTCGGCCCCTTCGCATGTGGGAATTCAACCCGGAAGGATCGCGAGCTATTCAACATTTCCTCGACATGACGCATGAAGAGATGTATAAATTGTTCTTCGGACCACAAATAATGTGTCCGGACATCACTGAGGATGCAGGTCTGAGCTGTAATCGCCCGGATACCCAAGTAAGTAGCCCCGCATCCGAACACACTGTCCGTTTATTTATCGCAACATTGCCCTAAAAAAGCCGTTCTTTGACCCAGGATTGGATAGCGAAGGCAAAGTTGATCAGGTGTTCAGCCCCCCTCCCTGAGACCTCACCAAATCCCGTGCTAACCAGGATGCTGGAGATCGTGCCATATCAAGCGCCCTCAAGAGAAGATAAAGGGGGGAACAAGGAGGCTAGCACTTCTAGAAGGAGGTTAGCCGGGGGGGAGGAACTGAAACTTCCTCTCCCCAGGGACGGAAGAGAACCGCCTCTGAGGACCCGGAGACAACAATCTCCAAACGGGGGAAGAAATCTCCGCCGAAGGGTCCTTCCCTGGGGATACCCTGGCCGCATTATGCCCTCAAGGGGATCAGCCCTCCACCGAGCTGTAAGTAAAAGGGTAAATGAAAATATCTTGCTTTACCTCTGAGGAAAATAACCGAGGCATTTATCTTGCAGTTCGGATCTTAGCCCTTCTCAGCAGAGCTCGTCTTCATGGGATCTTCTTCCAGAGATGATGGAGAGCGAAACACCTCCCCCTGCCATACCGCCTCATGAGGCGGGCGACCCCGAGGTGTCGTCGCGGAGGGTTTCTCTTGATCCGGCAAAGCCAGAAGGTAATCCTATGGCCACCCGAAGTCCTCAGTATCCGGCTCTTGAAGAGAGCAATCAAAAGAGTCCGGCACCGACTGGTGTGCGGTCGGCCGTACTGAGGGATCTGCTAAAGCAAGCGGCTATCTCAGAAGAGCACCACACATTGATGGGTACGGTGATTGAAAGGATTTCGTCCGCCGAAAGCGGGTTGCATGAAGCCTTTATGAGTCTACTGGCGGGTTTCGAGGTACACGAAATGATGTACATTTTTGACAGTACCGCACATTTTTAGATGTGCCCTGTGTAGATAGTAGCCCCTGAGACTCTGGTTGTCGTCGAAAATGGCCGTAAACAGAGGATCATAGTCCTAGGTATTAACCAGACCGCCTTTATGTGCAGGTGGTTGAAGCTCCAGTGGCTAGCCGGACTGATGTGTTTGCAGAACTAAGGTGGCAACTGGATGCGGCATATGCCGACATCGTGCTTGTGAACAAGCGGCTTGACGAGGCACAGGGTAAGTGATTTTTCTGGTGATTGTCACATAATAAGAGCAGCATGATGCCAGTATCTTTAATATGTTGTGACTGCAGATGGAGCTGCCACCGTGGAGACCCTTCGGGCGGAGCTTGCCTGAGCCAAGGAGCAAGCAAGGAGTAGCAATGCGGCCGCTTTAAAGGCGGCTGAAGAGTTAAGGGCCGAACAGGCCGCACATTGCGAGAGCAAAGAAAAAATTTCCAAGATGGCCGTGGAGTTAAAAGATGCTGCTGACCATTACCAGCTTCTTGAAGAAGAAAACCGGGCGAAGGCGACGGACCTGGAGAAGGCCCGGGTGGCTGCCAAGGAAGCCCACTCCAAAATTAGAGCGACGAAGGAGGAGCTGAATCAAGCTGCGGATATCGTTTTTGGGAAGCCTTTCTTGTTGCGAACTAAGTTCGGAGATCCGAAATATGCTCCTCCGGACCGGCTATGTTGTTCTGCGGACGAGTACATGGATTTGGCTGCAAGTGCTGCTGATGCGGCCGAGTACTTCAAGGATCAGAAAGGTCTTGAAGTGGAGAAGTTGTTCTGGTCAAAGTTTCACGCTCCAGTCCATCCGCTGTTGCTGAATGAGCGATTGACCGGTTATGCCGAGCTCCATAGATTCTCCGGACTTGCCATGAGGTCCGTTGTGGATCATCTATGGCCAGGAGGGCCAAGGCCGAATAGCTACTTTATCTTAGTGCAATAATTCCTTGGTGTTGTGACACGCGTCGATGCTGTAAAGAGGTCGGCGTGCATAGAAGGCTCGCGGATGGCCCTTGCCCGTGTCAAAACATACTGGGCAGAGATGGATGCCACCACTGTTGGGGCACAGGGTTCGGCCATAGGCCGAGTGGCTGCCGAGCACTACTTTGAAGAAGTTCTTGAAGGCGCTCGTTTGATAGACGCTCAGTGCTCGAAGAATATTATGTTTAAGTGACATGTATTCCCATTGTAAAAATAATGTTTTATTGAGTTTATCAAGGCTGTATTTATACTTTTGCCCGAAAGTACTATGATGCCTCTTGTGCAGCCGTTTATGTATATATGTATATAACCTGAAAGATGGCAGTCGTCAGCTTCAGCCCCCATGCATATAATGCGGGGGTGTTTGCAGAAGATGCATGTTCACACTTGATCCAACGTCTTGGTCCATTAAGGAGGTGATAGCGCAGCGAACTAGGCAATCAGACTATAATGCTTTAACACTTCCACTTAGCCAGAGGAGTTTGACAGTGGGGCTACTATATAGCCCCTGGTGGCTCCACGCTCATCCGGATTCGGGGCACGTACATGCCTGGCTGGGAAACGTCCCTTCGTTAAGGCGGAGGAATCCCGAAGATTTCGCTAGTTCATTGAGTGGTTGACCAGTCTCACGCTATATCATGACAGTCAGTTTTCGGCTTTCTCTACTGAGGTGCTCGTCCGGATGAACTAGGGCACAATCGCAGTAGTTCTCCTGGTGCCGCCTTAGCCGATAGAGCAGAACGTAAGGCAGCGAAACACAAGAGTCGGGCAAACCCAACATTTGAACAAAGACATGATTCGGAGCTGATGCATATCAGGCCAAACTCGCGATGCCGAACACTCCCTAAGGTATTCGGTCTTTATGATGTGAACCGGGCCTAAACACTGCCCTTTTTAATGAGCCCCTAGTGTCCAGGTACGTGCAATATTCTGACGTGGCCACATGCCAATACGTCAACATCCTTCTCAATTGTACTGAGAATCCGGGGGATGTGTATCAACAAGAGACAGTAAAAAAGGTTTACGCAGGGTCTTAATCTAAAAAGAATCCTTGGAACGGGTCCCTGCTGCACGTCTGCGCCTGTGTCTCCGTTGTGCCATATCCTGGACGGGTGTAGCATGATGGTCATCTGTAAAAGAGAGGAACTTAGTTGAAAAGTTGTCATGCAAAAAGGTAGGTTATACTAAATAAACCATTTACAATTCAAGATAAGTAAGGTTGAGCCTAGTTGTCACTTGTTTACATGCGTTGAGCCCCTTGTATTATTATAGGGGTATAGCCATCAAACCTGTATCAATTATATATAGCCGCACCGGACTCGTCTAACCGTGTCTGTGGTCTTAACGACTTGTCAGATGCTCTAGTTGGTGAGGTCGTCTAGTGTGCGGCTGCCAAGGCGGCCGCACGGTCTTCCGCGCGCAAGGAGCGCTCAATATTTCCATTTACTGTAATGATGCCACATGGACCGGGCATCTTAAGCATGAGAGAAGCGTAATGCGGTATTGCGTAAAGCGAGCGAAAGCTTCGCGTCCGAGTAGTGGTTGATAGCCACTTTGGAACGCAGCGATGTGGAAGGTTAACTTTTCGCTGCGGAAGTTATCGGGAAAGCCGAATATAACCTCTAGTAGCAGGGAGCCCGTGCAATAGGCTTCTGGGCCTAGCGTTACTCCTTTAAAGGTAGTATTGCTATGGCTGATTTTTGTTGGGTCTATCCCCATTTTGCGGACTGTGTCCTGATATATCAGGTTTAAACTACTGCCGTCGTCCATCAGGACTTGAGTGAAGTGGTATCCGTCAATTATCGGGTCTAACACCAAGGCAGCCCATCCTGCATGCCGGATACTTGCCGAGTAATCCCGATGGTCAAAGGTGATTGGTTGGGACGACTAGTGGCAGAACTCCGCGGTGATAGGCCCTGGGGCATGTGTCTCTAGGAGTGCCGCTTTGTTTCTCCCCTTCGTTACGTGTAACACGTTTACTGTTTTGACTTCTGGTGGGAATTTCTTCCTTTCCCCAGTGCTTTGCTTGCGAGGCTCGTCCTCGTCTTCGCTTGGTGTATCCTGCCCCTTGTGTTCGGCGTTGAGTTTGCCGGACTGCTTGAAGACCCAACATTCTCTATGGGTATGATTTGCAGGTTTATTAGGGGTGCTGTGGATCTGACATAGTTTGTCCAGAATCTTGTTCAGGTTGGACAGTTCGTCTCTGTTGCCATTGGAGGGCAGCTTTTGCTAACCTGGCCGAGAGCTTCTCAATCCGGCATTTACCGGCATGCTCTTCGGGCTGTCTTCTTTATTCTGGTGCTTGTTTTTGCTGCGTCGTGATTTCCTGTTTCCGTCCCTGACTTCGGATGTACTTGGGTCGCTGGTGCTGCATCGGGCTAACCAGCTGTCCTCGCCCGCGCAAAAGCGGGTCATGAGGCTTGTTAATGCTGCCATTGTTCTCGGCTTTTCTTGGACGAGGTGTCTGGCAAGCCATTCGTCTCGAACGCTATGCTTGAAAGCTGCTAATGCTTCGGCGTCCCGACAGTCGACTATTTGGTTCTTTTTAGTGAGAAACCTGTTCCAAAGCTTTCGGGCTGATCCTCCGGGCTGTTGAGTTATATGACTTAAATCGTCTGCATCCGGTGGTCAGACATAGGTCCCTTGAAAATTTGCCCGAAAAGCGTCTTCAAGCTCTTCCCAGCCTCCAATGGAGTTTTCGGGGAGGCTTTTAAGCCAGTGCCGAGCTGGCCCTTTGAGCTTGAGGGGTAAGTACTTGATGGCATGGAGATTGTCTCCTCGAGCCATGTGGATATGGAGGATGTAGTCCTCAATCCAGACCCCAGGGTCTGTCGTTCCGTCATACGCCTCGATGTTTATGGGTTTGAATCCCTCTGGAAATTCATGGTCCAACACCTCATCGGTGAAACATAGGGGATGTGCGGCACCCCTGTATTTGGGTGTACTGTGGTGTTCGGATTTTTGTTGTGTTGCATTGCGTGCTGGAGCGCGCTTGCTTGGCTCGTAGATGGATCTCGTTGCGCCGTCCTTTTAATGCGAGCCCTCACGTGGATCGCGTACTAGCTTGTGTGCGGCGTCGTTTGCCGCTCTATGTTGGCCACAGGGTCGACTATCCGACCGGATGGCCGTTTTGTTTTTTGATTGCGGGGGATCTAAGGCCTCCTCATCGAATTCAGGTAGCAGCTTTCGCTTCGGGTAGCTCTTTGTGTGGCGACTACCGCCGTATTTTTCTGCAGTGTTGAGTACTTTACTCCATCTAATTCTAAGTGTGCCTTGTGCAGCCCTGAGCCTTTGCTTCTCCTTTTTCAGACTCCTCGTAGTGGCAACAAGCCTTTGATGTGTATTCTGTTGCTCTGGGTGCCTGTCCGGTGTGATGTCATCCGGACTGTTATCTTCGCCAGAGTCGGGTTGTTCGGTTTGATTCTCCGTGTTGCCGTGGTCGGACGGTGGTTTAATGTCGTGTTTGTCATCCACTGGCTCACCCTGCTCTATCGCTGGGTCTATATGATCGATGTTTGTGCCAAGGCGGGATTTGGAGTAGCGCTTACCCCGCCGCTTTGACTGTTTCTCGAGGGAACGATCCTTCGCTGCGTCCTTCCATTCCTCGTCGTCGTTTTCTTTGGGTGTGTCCACCATGTATACATCATATGATGAAGTGGGCGTCCAGTGCCCTGTGGGTAGTGGCTCCTGTTCGTTTCCTGCATCGTCGTCCATACCGTCGATGTCTTCGGAGTCGAAGTCGAGCATGTCAGTCAAATCGTTGACAGTGGCTACTAAGTGGGTGGTGGGTGGGCGGCGAATTTCTTGTCATCCGCATCCCAATCCTGCCGAACATAGTTTGGCCAGGACTCTCCTGACAAGGAGAGAGACTTTAATGAATTCAGTATGTCGCTGAAGGGTGAGTGCTGAAAGATATCCGCAGAGGTGAACTCCATGATCGACGCCCAGTCGGATTCGATAGGCACGGGCACGGGCGGTTCGGAGTCCGTGGCCGGGGAAGAGTCCGGTAGTTCGGCGTCACGGCTCCTGTGAAGGGTAAGGTCAATACTCGGCTCGATCGTCGCTGAGAATACGACCTCCGTGGCGGGGTCTATCCACCCGTCCATGGATGGCGCAATTGGCTCCGAATTGAGGGTCGGAGCGGTTGCCGGTGCGCTCTCCTGAACACTGTCCGATGGTAGAGCTAAATCATGCTCATCGTGACCATGCGGCGCACTCGGCAGGGGCTCGAATCCGTCGAAGATCAAGCTTCCAAATCTGACTTGATGGTCAGGGGCATAACTCTCGATCTGCTCTAGATGGCCAAGCGAGTTGGCCTGCAGTGCGAAGCCGCCGAATACAAAGATCTGTCCGGGGAGAAAAGTCTCATCCTGGACTGCATCGCTATTGATGATCGAAGGAGCCATCAAGCCTAACGATGACGACACAGAGGAACTCTCAATGAAAGCACCAATGTCGGAGTCAAAACCGGCGGATCTCGGGTAGGGGGTCCTGAACTGTGCGTCTAGGCAAATGGTAACAGGAGGCAGGGGACACGATGTTTTACCCAGGTTCGGGCCCTCTTGATGGAGGTAAAACCCTACGTCCTGCTTGATTGTTCTTAATGATATGAGTATTACAGGAGTTGACCTACCACGAGATCAGAGAGGCTAAATCCTAGAAGCTAGCCTATGGTATGATTGTTTGTTGTTTTTCCTACGGACTAAACCCTCTAGTTTATAAAAACATCGGAGGGGGCTAGGGTTACACAGAGTCGGTTACAAGGAAGGAGATCTACATATCCGTATTGCCAAGCTTGCCTTCCACGCCAAGGAGAGTCCCATCCGGACACGGGACGAAGTCTTCAATCTTGTATCTTCATAGTCCAACAGTCCGGCCAAAGGATATAATCCGGTTGTCCGGATACCCCCTAATCCAGGACTCCCTCGGTGGTGGTGGCGACGAGTCCACAGGGCTCCGGGCGGCGGGGTGGTGCTGCAGCGGGGTGGGGCAGCGGCAGCGTGGGGGCGGCGGCGGGGCGGCGCTGGCCGGGCGGAGGGGGCGCCGGGCGGTGGTGCTGCGGCGGTGTTCGACGGCGGCGTTGCGGGCGCGGTTGCTTTGGGAGAGAGGGGAGAGAGGGGGTGGGGCCGGAGAGACAAAGAGCGAGCATAGGAGGTCCAGAAGGCAGACGGCAAAGACAAGGCAGATGGCAAAGAAGCTGACGTAGCCACGCTGTGCACTGTGGGGCCCACGTGGCCGCTGACGGCAAAGAAAAAGCTGATGGCAAATAGACTTTTTGCCATCTTCCCATTATTTGTCGTCCGCTATGTGGAAGCGGATGGCAAAGATGCTCTATGTCGTCCGCTGGCAGACAGCAAAGAGTTGGCAGACAACAAATTACCAGATTCCAGTAGTGTTGATTACATCTGGTAGTTGATTACTATATGGTTTATTTGGTGGAAGATTATATGTTCAGATCCAATATGCTATTTAATACCCCTCCGATCTTGATCATGATTATCATTTGTGAGTAGTTATTTTTGTTCTTGAGGTCACGGGAGAAATTATGTTGCAAGTAATCATGTGAACTTGATATGTGTTCGATATTTTGATAGTATGTATGTTGTGATTCCCTTAGTTCTGTCGTATGAACGTCGACTACATGACACTTCACCATATTTGGGCCTAAGGGAATACATTGTGGACTAGCAATTAGATGATGGGTTGCGAGAGTGACAGAAGCTTAAACCCCAGTTTATGCGCTATTCTATAAGGGACCGATTGGATCGGAAAGTTTAATGCTATGGTTAGAATTTATTCTTAATACTTTTCTCATAGTTGTGGATTCTTGCGGGAGGGTTAATCGTAAGTAGGAGGTTTGTTCAAGTAAGAACATCACCTAAGCACCGGTCCACCCACATTTCAAATTATCAAAGTACCGAACACGAATTAAACCAACATGATGAAAGTGACTAGATGAATATCCCGTGTACCCTCAAGAACACTTTGCTTATCACAGGAGACCTTTTGTATTGTCCTTTGCCTCAAAAGGATTGGTCTACCTTGCTGCACCTTTGCTACTATTATCGTTACTTGCTTGTTACAAATTATCTTGCTATCAAACTACTATGTTACTAAAAATTTCAACACTTGCAGATATTACCTTGCTGAAAACCACTTGTAATTTCCTTCTGCTCCTCGTTGGGTTCGACACTCTTACTTATCGAAAAGAGCAAAAATTGATACCCTATACTTGTGGCTCATCACTTGTCATCAAGCGAAAGCCAGTATCGATAAATATATCCAGATGATTAGAGATAGAGTTGTCAATAAAAATAAAATACGGACATGAGGGCATCATGATCATCTTTATAACAACAACATATATTGTCATATAATTTCTTATGCTAAAGTAATTATTCATTCACCAGGTAAAGTATGAATCAGAAACTTCATTGAAAACTAACAAACTATGATCTCGGTCATTGGGACAATTGCAATTTATCATAACATCGGAAAGAGTCAATGTAAGAGCTTTTCAGCAAGTTCACATACTCAACTATCATATAATCTTTCACAATTGCTAACACTCACGCGATACTTATGGCTACAAAGCTTCAATCGGACACAGAGAAAGATAGGGGCTTATAGTTTTGCCTCCCAACCTTTTACCTCGAGGGTAATGTCAACAATAATAATTTATGAAAACGTACATATGGGTGAATATATATATATATATCCGGATCCCTCCAACACATAGAGCTTGCCGAAAGAAAAAGTGTAAAAAGGAAAGGTGATTATCACCATGATATTGTATAAGGGTAGAAGATAAAAGTAAAAGATAGACCCTTTGTGGACGGAAACAGAGGTTGTCAGGCGCTTTTATGGTTGGATGCACAAAATCTTAATGTGAAAGAACATCACTTTATATTAACACTTGTGATAAGGACCTTTATTATGCAGTCCATCGCTTTTATTTCTTCCATATCACAAGTTCATGTAAAGCTTATTTTCTTCGCACTAATAGATGATACATATTTAGATAGAGCAATTTTTATTGCTTGCACCGATGACAACTTACTTGAAGGATCTTACTCAATCCATAGGTAGGTATGGTGAACTCTCATGGCAAAACTAGGTTTAGGGATATTCGGAAGCACAAGTAGCATCTCTACTTGGTGCAAAGAATTTGGCTAGCATGAGAGGAGAAAGGCAAGATCAACATGTTTGATGATTCAAAACAATATAACTTCTATTCGGATGTAAGAAAACGTAACTCACTATGTTGTCTTCCTTGTCCAACATCAACTTTTTAGCATGTCATATTTTAGTGAGTGCTCACAATTACAAAAGATGTCCAAGATAGTATATTTATATGTGAGGCCTCTCTTTCTTTATTACTTCCTATTAATTGCAATAATGACCAAAACTATGTTTATCAACTTCTCAATAACTTTTATTCATCATACTCTTTATATGTGAAGTCATTACTTTCCATAAGATCACTATATGATCTCTTTTATTTATTTTTGTTCTTTCTTTTATTTAATTCCCTCAAGATCATAGCAAGAAAGCAAAGCCCTTGTCTCAAAACTACTCTGTATTATCTATCTCACGGACTCGATTACGTAGATGGAACATAAGGCAAACTCAAAGCTAGATCATACTAAAAGAACTTTATTCTAGTAGATCAAGATATAACCAAAAGGATCGAACTAAGAAAAGCGATAAAGATACAGATGTGATGGTGATACGATACCATTGCACTCCCCCAAGCTTGGCAGTTGCCAAGGGGAGTGCCCATACCCATGTAATTAGATATCTTTCCTAAGAGGTGGTGATGAAGTAGTTGTTCATGAAGTGGGCTTGTCATCCTTCTTCCAAGGCATAGGTTCACCATCATAGAAAGATGAACGAGTCTCCGGGATCCTCGAATCTGCAGCCAAACTCATCCTCTTGAATCTATATTCATACTCATACTTTTGGTTTTGCAGGTCATGGATCTGGGCTTGGAGATGCTCGATTTTCTCATGAAGCCTGAGGAAGGCCTCCTCAATGCTCTTGGGATCCAACTTGTGCTTGTTGGTGAACTCCGCGATCATCATGTGGTTTGCGTTCATTCCACGCTCCACCATCCCTTGGCACTTGAAAACTTTTCGCTCCATTGCTTCGAGCCTCGCCTCCATGCTTCCGGTCTTCTTTGGCACCTCAACATCGCGAATTTGCAGCACCCCCTCACACAACTCAATGGTTTGAGGGTGTTACAGAACCTTCGCGATGTAATGGCTGATGACCTTCTCGAAAAACTTGTCCTTGGGGGCGCTTGGAGACGTCATGGTGATCTAGATCTGTTAGAAAAACGGCTCGAAACAAAAAACAGGAGATATTTGCGTGGTACGGTTGTCAAAACCTTTGGGAGATTATATAATGAATTTTTACCAACCATAAGAAGTGTTGTCCAAGAAAACAAAGTCCGGAGGGCACACGAGGTGGCCACAAGGATGGGGGGCGCACCCTCCACCCTTGTGGTGGCCTCGTGTCTCTTTCGGACTACTTTTAATTTTGCTAATTTTTTAAATATTCCAAAATAGAGAAAATTTATCATTGGAAACGTTTTGGAGTCGGTTTACTTACCGTACCACATACCTATTCCTTTTTGGAGTCTGAAATGTTTTGGAATGTGTCCCTTATGTACTCTTCCAGGGTTATGTTATCAATTATATTGGACTCAACATTTATGGGAGTACCTGAGATATAATGTTTGAGACTTTGACCGTTTAGCACCTTCGGATTTTTACCTTCGACGTTGTTGATTTTTATGGTACCGGATCAATAGACCTCCTCGATAATGTAAGGGCCTCCCCATTTAGAGAGAAGCTTTCCTGGAAAAAATCTTAAACGGGAGTTGTATAGCAAAACATGATCACCTACCTTAAACTCACGCTTTTGTATCCTTTTACCATGCCATCTTTTAACTTTTTCTTTAAACAACTTGGCATTCTCATAGGCTTGGGTTCTCCATTCATGAAGTGAGCTAATAAGGAATAACCTCTTCTCACCGGCAAGTTTGAAATCATAGTTGAGCTCTTTAATAGCCCAATATGCCTTATGTTCTAGCTCAAGAGGTAAATGACATGCTTTTCCATAAACCATTTTATATGGATACATACCAATAGGGTTCTTATAGGCAGTTCTATAAGCCCACAAAGCATCATCAAGTTTCTTGCAAAATTAATTTAATCTCTCTATTACTCAATTCTACTTGACCACTAGATTGAGGATGATATGGAGATGTAATTCTATGGTTAACATCATATTTAGCAAGCATTTTACGGAAAGGACCATGAATAAAATGTGAACCACCATCAGTCATTAAATATCTAGGGACTCCAAACCTCGAAAAAATAACTTCTTCAAGCATCTTAATAGAAGTGTTATGATCAGCACTACTAGTTGGAATAGCTTCTACCCACTTAGTAACGTAATCCATAGCAACTAAAATATGTGTATACCCATTAGAGGAAGGAAAAGGTCCCATATAATCAAAGCCCCAAACATCAAATGGTTCAATAACAAGTGAATAATTCATAGGCATTTCCTAACATCTACTAATATTACCAATTCTTTGACATTGATCACAAGACAAGACAAACTTACGGGCATCCTTAAAGAGAGTGGGCCAATAGAAACCAGATTGCAATACCTTATGTGCAGTTCTATCTCCATCGTGGTGTCCTCCGTAAGACTCGGAGTGGCACTTGCGTAGGATCTGTTCATGTTCATGCTCAGGTACACAACGTCTAATGACACCATCTACTACTTTATAAAGGTGTGGGTCATCCCAAAAGTAATGTCTCAAATCATAGGAAAACTTTTTCTTTTGGTGGTATGTGAGACTAGGTGGTATAAACTTAGCAACAATATAATTAGCATAATCAACATACCATGGAGTATTATGAGAGGCATTTATGGCATTTAATTGCTCATCAGGAAAGCTATCATAAGTAGGTAGTGGGTCATCAAGAACATTCCATAACCTAGACAAGTTGTCTGCAACGGGGTTCTCAGCTCCCTTTCTATCAACAATATGCAAATCAAATTCTTGTAGCAAGAGAACCTGTTGGAGATATGACTATTGGGTATGAACCACCCAGGAGGGGCCGGCTCATACCACTGGCGGTTTACCAATGAAGATGGTGGATCATATGTGCCCATTGAATGCCCAAGACCCAGAAGAGACTTAAGGCCCGGGAGGATGAACCGCCATGTATGTATGACTTGTGTTGTAAGGCATGCATAGTTAGTCACCGAGCTGGACATGTTGTGTATGAGCCGGCCGGGACTCCGTGAACCGCCGGGCATCACCCTGTGTATATAAAGGGACGACCCGGCAGCGACTTAGGGCAAGAAACAAGAGATCGAGAAATAGGTCAAGCGTATTTGGTCCCTGGTAACTGAAACCCTAGAAATACAATCCCAAACTGGAGTAGGCCTTTACCTTCATCGTAAGGGGCCGAACCAGTATAACTCTCTATGTCCTTTGTCCCGTTTAACCCCTTTAATCTAACCCAGCTGCGATGGCCCTACGACTAAGTCCTTCTTCTAGGACATCTTCCGTGACAATTCCATGCTAGTTGGGGCCCACCGTGGGGCCAGCGCATGGTGGTTTCGAGTTCTTGAAGGGCAGCTTCGAAGGGATCAAGGGATACGTTGTGGGCCGGATGACCAAGAGTCATCGCGGCAAGCTCTACATCGATGATGCAGGCTAGGTCCCCGAGGCCGGCTCAATTGAGTATGGGTACCGGGTCCCCTTTGGCAGACTCCACGTCTTCATCGGCAAGATCGGTGAACCGGGCCCTGAGCCGGACACCTGCACCGACATCATCGACACGGCTCAACGTGCATGACCCTCCAGAGTTCAACCCACCGTGAAGCACACATTCGTTGGTTTCATCCATGGAGCGGAAGGTGAGGACGGATCTGTGTCCGGCGGTGATACATCCATCTACGCTGATGGTGAGTTGTCCACAGGTGAGACTAATTCATTGTATCAACTGCAAGACGGCCGGCTTGGGGGCAGTTCTGATGGTGACACTAGTCCGGACCCCTATGAGCCGCTGAACTAGGTTGCAATCTTCATGGTCGGTATGCAGCCAGTGCTTGGTTCAGCAACCGCCACGGCTATGACCGCTAGCTCGGCTGCTGCTGCGATGGCTAGTGCCAGCGGCACTGCACGACCGCCGACTCAAGCTTTAACAAAGTTATTGGAGGCTTTGGCAACTCTGATGGGTGTGGAGGTAACCCCGGACAATCAGGAACAACACAAGGTGGATGTGGTGAAACTGCGAGATGAGATTGCTTAGGCCAAGGAAGCGCTGGTGGTTGAGAACACTAGAATGGCTATGGAGCGGGCTGCTTTGGACACCCATGCACAACGGATTCATGCAGAGTCCTTCCGGCTCACATTGGATCGGAACGCTTCAAGCGAGATCATGAGGAGGAGGCACCAGAGTCATCTACCCCCGGTTTATGAGCCAAGGAACCTCTTCAACACACCTGGAGCAGGAACCTGCTACCTCTTGAGCACTGAGTCGGTTTTCCCTTGAAGAGGAAAGGGTGATACAGTAAAGTAGTGTAAGTATTTCCCTTAGTTTTTGAGAACCAAGGTATAATTCCAGTAGGAGACTACACGCAAGTCCCTCGTACCTACACAGACAAATAAGAACCTCGCAACCAACGCGATAAAAGGGTTGTCAATCCCTTCACGGTCACTTACGAGAGTGAGATCTGATAGAGATAATAATAATAAGATAAATATTTTTGGTCTTTTTATGATATAGATTGAAAGTAAAGATTGCGACATAAAATATATTGGAAACTTATATGATAAAAGATAGACCCGGGGGCCATAGGTTTCACTACTGGCTTCTCTCAAGATAGTATAAGTATTATGGTGAGTGAACATATTACTGTCGAGCAATTGATAGAAAAGTGCATATTTATGAGAATATCTAGGCATGATAATGTATACAGGCATCACGTCAGCGACAAGTAGACAGAAATGATTCTGCATCTACTACTATTACTCCACACATCGACCGCTATCCAGCATGCATCTAGAGTATTAAGTTCATAAGAACAGAGTAACGCATTAAGCAAGATGACATCATGTAGAGGGATAAACTCAAGCAATATGATATAAAACCCATCTTTTTATCCTCGATGGCAACAATACAATACGTGCCTTGCTGCCCCTGTTGTCACTGGGGAAAGGACACCGCAAGATTGAACCCAAAGCTAAGCACTTCTCCCATTTTAAGAAAGATCAATCTAGTAGGCCAAACCAAACTAATAATTCGAAGAGACTTGCAAAGATAATTAAATCATACATATAAGAATTCAGAGAATAACCAAATATTGTTCATAGATAATCTTGATCATAAACCCACAATTCATCGGATCTCGACAAATACACCGCAAAAAGAGTTACATCAAATAGGTCTCCAAGAAGATCGAGGAGAACTTTATATTGAGATCCAAAGAGAGAGAAGAAGCCCGCTAGCTAATAACTATGGACCCGAAGGTCTGAGGTAAACTACTCACACATCATCGGAGAGGCTATGGTGTTGATGTAGAAGCCCTCCGTGATCGATTCCCCCTCCAACGGAGCTCCGGAAAAGGCCCCAAGATGGGATCTCTTGGCTACAGAAGGTTGCGGTGGTGGAAATAGGGTTTCGTGGTACTCATGGATGTTTTCGGGGTATATGGGTATATATAGGGAAGAAGTAGGTCGGTGGAGCTACGAGGGGCCCGCGAGGGTGGAGGGCACGCCCAGGGGGGTAGGCGCGCCCCCTGCCTCGTGGCCGCCTCGTTTGTTTCTTGACATCCACTCCAAGTCCCCTGGGTCACCTTTGTTCCAAAAATAACTCTCCCGAAGGTTTCATTCTGTTTGGATTCCGTTTGATTTTCCGTTTCTCTGAAACACTGAAATAGGCAAAAAAAACAACAATTTGCACTGGGCCTTGGGTTAGTAGGTTAGTCCCAAAAATAATATAAAAGTTCTTAGTAAAGCCCATTAAACATCCAAAACAGATAATATGATAGCATGGAACAATCAAAAAATTTAGATACGTTGGAGACGTATCAAGCATCCCCAAGCTTAATTCCTGCTCGTCCTCGAGTAGGTAAATGGTAAAAACGGAATTTTTGATGTGGAATGCTACCTACCATATTTCTCAATGTAATTTTCTTTATTGTGGCATGAATGTTCAAATCCGAAAGATTCAAGAAAAAAGTTTAGTATTGACATAAAAATAGTAATACTTCAAGCATACTAACAAAATAACATGGCCAAAGAAAGTTATCCCTACAAAATCATATAGTCTGGCTATGCTCTATCTTCATCACACAAAGTATTTAATCATGCACAACCTCGACGACAAGCCAAGCAATTCTTTCATACTTTTGGTGTTCTCAAACTTTTTCAATCTTCATGCAATACATGAGCGTGAGCCATGGACATAGCACTATAGGTGGAATAGAATGGTGGTTGCGGAGAAGATAAAAAATGAGAAAATAGTCTCACATCAACTAGATGTATCAATGCGCTATGGAGATGCCCATCAATAGATATGAATGTGAGTGAGTAGGGATTGCCATGCAACGGATGCACTAGAGCTATAAGTGTATGAAAACTCAACAAAAGAAACTAAGTGGGTGTGCATCCAACTCGCTTGCTCACGAAGACTTAGGGCATTTTGAGGAAGCCCATCATTGGAATGTACAAGACAAGTTCTATAATGTGAAATTCCCACTAGTGTATGAAGGTAACAACATAGGAGACTCTCTATCATGAAGATCATGGTGCTACTTTGAAGCACAAGTGTGGAAAAAGGATAGTAACATTGTCCCTTCTCTCTTTTTCTCTCATTTTTTCATTTTTTTCAATTTGGGCCTTCTTCTTCCCTTTTTTATGGCCTCTTTTATTTTTTTATTTTCGTCCAGAGTCTCATCCCGACTTGTGGGGGAATCATAGTCTCCATCATCCTTTCCTCACTTGGGACAATGCTCTAATAATGATGATCATCACACTTTTATTTACTTACAACTCAAAGATTACAACTCAATACTTAGAACAAGATATGACTCTATGTGAATGCCTCCGGCGGTGTACCGGGATATGCAATGAATCAAGAGTGACATGTATGAAAGAATTATGAACGGTGGCTTTGCCACAAATACGATGTTAACTACATGATCATGCAATGCAATATGACAATGATGAAGCGTGTCATAATAACAGAACAGTGGAAAGTTGCATGGCAATATATCTCGGAATGGCTATGGAAATGCCATAATAGGTAGGTATGGTGGCTGTTTTGAGGAAGGTATATGGTGGGCGTATGATACCGGCCAAAGGTGCGCGGTATTAGAGACGCTAGCAATGGTGGAAGGGTGAGAGTGCGTATAATCCCTGGACTCAACATTAGTCATAAAGAACTCACATACTTATTGCAAAAATCTATTAGTTATCGAAACAAAGTTCTACGCGCATGCTCCTAGGGAGATAGATTGGTAGGTAAAGACCATCGCTCGTCCCCGACCGCCACTCATAAGGAAGACAATCAATAAATAAATCATGCTCCGACTTCATCACATAACGGTTCACCATACATGCATGCTACGGGAATCACAAACTTTAGAACAGGTATTTCTCAAATTCACAACTACTCAACTAGCATGACTCTAATATCACCATCTTCATATCTCAAAACAATCATCAAGTATCAAACTTCTCATAGTATTCAATGCACTTTTTATGATAGTTTTTATTATACCCATCTTGGATGCCTATCATACTAGGACTAATTCTTAACCAAAGCAAACTACCATGCTGTTCTAAAAGACTCTCAAAATAATATAAGTGAAGCACGAGAGATCGATAATTTATATAAAATAAAACCACCACCGTGCTCTAAAAGATATAAGTGAAGCACTAGAGCAAAATTATCTAGCTCAAAAGCTATAAGTGAAGAACATAGAGTATTCTAATAAATTCCAATTCATGTGTATCTCTCCCAAAAGTTGTGTACAGAAAGGATGATTGTGGTAAACTAAAAATCAAAGACTCAAATCATACAAGACGCTCCAAGCAAAACACATATCATATGGTGAATATAAATATAGCCTCAAGTAAAGTTATCGATAGAAGAAGACGTAAGAGGGGATGCCTTCCGGGGCATCCCAAAGCTTAGGCTTTTGGTTGTCCTTGAATTTTACCTTGGGGGGCCTTGGGAATCCCCAATCTTAGGCTCTTGCCACTCCTTATTCCATAATCCATCAAATCTTTACCCAAAACTTGAAAACTTCACAACACAAAACTTAAACAGAAAATCTCATGAGCTCCGTTAGTATAAGAAAACAAACCACCACTTAAGGTACTGTAATGAACTCATTCTTTATTTATTTTGGTGTTAAACCTACTGTATTCCAACTTCTCTATGGTTCATAACCTCCGATACTAGCCATAGATTCATCAAAATTAGCAAACAACACGCGAAAAACAGAATCTGTCAAAAACAGAACAGTCTGTAGTAATCTGTAGGTTTCAAATACTTATGTAACCCCAAAAATTATAAAATAAATTGCTGGACGTGAGGAATTTATATATTAATCATCTGCAAAAATAATAAACCTAATCTCACTCTCTAGTCAAAAATGGCAGCAAATCTCGTGAGCACTAAAGTTTCTGTTTTTTACAGCAAGATCGCAAAGAGTTTCCCCATGTCTTCCCAAAGGTTCTACCTGGAACAAACACTAATTAAAAGCATAAAACCACATACAAACAGAGGCTAGATGAATTATTTATTACTAAACATAACCAAAAAGCAAGGAACAAAAATAAAATTGGGTTGCCTCCCAACAAGCGCTATCGTTTAACGCCCCTAGCTAGGCATAAAAGCAAGAATAGATCTAGGTATTACCATGATAATGATAAGGTAAATCGTGAAAAATCATCTCATACTCCCTACGTTCAGCAGCAAGCTTTCTTTGTGGCAAGAAAAATTAATCAAAAGGGCCAAATTTAATGGGACAAAAGTCCCCAAGATCAAGCTCGGGAGGTATTGGTTCCTCCTTTGGCCCTTCATATTGCTCAACCAATTCATCATTATAAGCATTGTTTTGGCAAAGAGTCATGAGCCTTTGTTCAAGGGAAAAACCTAACCCATTATTCTGGATAGAAAAATTATCATTAAGTTCAGAGATCCTGTCAACAAGAACATCGGTAGGAACCTTTTTTCTAAGGTTTTCATTAAAAGCAACATGATATAAAGATCGTAAACACATAATGTCTTCTTGATAAAAAAGGATTGCTTCTACGGGAGGACGGCCGACGTCCACCCTATAATGCGCAAAAATTTCATTGGCCTCTTTTATTATAAATCTGAACTCATGAGATAAAAAGATGGTTGCTGCTCGCTTAACAGAAGAATGCTCAATATTAGAAAATTCTAGGAAAATCCTTTGTATGGAAGGATGCATATGTAAAAATTGTCTTTCAAGTTCAACTATGAGCAAAGATATAGCATCCGTGAGACTACTAGTTTTATGAAGAATAGAACCGCTCATGGTAGGCAAAGCACCGGCACAAGTAAAGAAATCCTGAATAACTCCCTTCCCAATAATATTACCGCTACCAATCCGAAACTTTTTAGTGTGTAAAATAGTATGATTTTCAAGGGGATCATCAATAGAATCAAAGTTTTCCATATTATTATCCTTATCAACGATAACCTCCCCAGTTTCAGAGATGATGGCAACAAATTGCAAAAAGAACGAGCACACAGAAGGCAGGAAGGAAAAAGAGGGCGAACAAAATGGCAAGGGTGAAGTGGGGGAGAGGAAAACGAGAGGCAAATGGCAAATAATGTAATGCGGGGGATAAGAGTTTGTGATGGGTACTTGGTATGTCTTGACTTGATGTAGATCTCCCCGGCAACGGCGCCATAAATGGCTTGTTGACGGGAGATCAAATCTTGACTTTTCTTGGTGCAACCTCCCCGGCAACGACGCCAGAAATCCTTCTTGCTACCTCTTCAGCACTTCGTTGGTTTTCCCTTGAAGAGGAAAGGGTGATGCCGTAAAGTAGTGTAAGTATTTCCCTCAGTTTTTGAGAACCAAGGTATCAATCCAGTAGGAGACTACACGCAAGTCCCTCGTACCTACACAGACAAATAAGAACCTCGCAACCAACGCGATAAAGGGCTTGTCAATCCCGTCACGGTCACTTACGAGAGTGAGATCTGATAGATATGATAATAATAAGATAAATATTTTTGGTATTTTTATTATATAGATTGAAAGTAAAGATTGCGAAATAAAATAGATTGGAAACTTATATGATAAAAGATAGAGCTGGGGGCCATAGGTTTCACTACTGGCTTCTCTCAAGATAGCATAAATATTACGGTGGGTGAACAAATTACTGTCGAGCAATTGATAGAAAAGTGCATAATTATGAGAATATCTAGGCATGATCATGTATATAGGCATCATGTCCGCGAAAAGTAGACTGAAACGATTCTGCATCTACTACTATTACTCCACACATCGACCGCTATCCAGCATGCATCTAGAGTATTAAGTTCATAAGAACAGAGTAACGCATTAGGCAAGATGACATGATGTAGAGGGATAAACTCAAGCAATATGATATAAACACCATCTTTTTATCCTCGATGGCAACAATACAATACGTGCCTTTCTGCTCCTGCTGTCAGTGGGAAAGGACACCGCAAGATTGAACCCAAAGCTAAGCACTTCTCCCATTGCAAGAAAGATCAATCTAGTAGTCCAAAACAAACTGATAATCTGAAGGGACTTGCAAAGATAATTAAGTCGTACATATAAGAATTTAGAGAAGAACCAAATATTGTTCATAGATAATCTTGATCATAAACCCACAATTCATCGGATCTCGACAAACACACCGCAAAAAGAGTTACATCGAATAGATCTCCAAGAAGATCGAGGAGAACTTTGTATTGAGATCCGAAGAGAGAGAAGAAGCCATCTAGCTAATAACTATGGACCCGGAGATCTTAGGTAAACTACTCACACATTATCGAAGAGACTATGGTGTTAATGTAGAAACCCTCCGTGATCGATTCCCCCTCCGGCGGAGCTCCGGAAAAGGCCCCAAGATGGGATCTCTTGGATACATAAGGTTGCGGCGGTGGAAATAGGGTTTCGTGGTGCTCCTGGATGTTTTTGGGGTATATGGGTATATATAGGAGGAAGAAGTAGGTCGGCGGAGCTATGAGGGGCCCACGAGGGTGGAGGGCCCGCCCAGGGGGGTAGGGGTGCCCCCCTACCTCGTGGCCGTCTCGTTTGTTTCTTGACGTCCGCTCCAAGTCCCCTGGGTCACGTTTGTTCCAAAAATAACCCTCCCGAAGGTTTCATTCCATTTGGATTCCGTTTGATATTCCTTTTCTGCCAAACACTGAAATAGGCAAAAAAACAGCAATTTGCACTGGGCCTTGGGTTAGTAGGTTAGTCCCAAAAATAATACACAAGTGCTTAAGCTTCCCATCGCTCGAAGTACACTTCCGGTGCACTTCTGACTGGTCAAGCACTATCGCTTGATTTCTCTCATAACTCTTCCACCTACTCCTTTGAGTAAAGGAAAAGATTGTTGGATTGATCACTTGATTTGGACACTGGAGGGAGCTTATTGCAGAGAACAACCATCACATGGATCAAGCTATAAGGAATAACCCGCGAGCGAGGGAAAGTATCAATTACGGTAGGAATGGAATACACCAATCATAACTCTGGTCTGGTCCCTAGTTCCCTAAGTAGTTAGTGAAACTTCCAGCTGGACTGACTTGATTTAGAGCTTAATGCTCCTATCTTTGAACTAGAATCTTATATGAATTTGAATTGGTTCTTAATTGAGATTCGATTTGATAATTTTAAAATACAAGGATAAGATGTTAGAGATCTTGGTATCCAAAGAAAGGTCCGTAAGGGGCATTCTTTTTTTCAATCTTCCACGAACCCCCCATGAATGGCCCTCCCTTAATTCAATGAACTATGAGAATTCCTTTTTTTCTTTTTTTCTTTTCAGTTCTCATAAATATACTAGCAGAAACTCAATACTTGACCGACTGCGTCACAGTGCTCAAGTAAAGTGGCAGTGGTTGAAAGAGAGCGGCAATGTCAGTGTTTTCTATCTTTTCGGCGCCTCATTCATTATTAATCTTCCTCCAGAGATTCAGGATCCCCAAGCTCTAGCTCATTTAGCAGGGCTAAACTTATATCTGAGCCTTTACGAGCAGGATCCTGGATGGGTTACGTTCATTCTGAACGAGCTTAATCACAATACCCCTCTAGAGGACATACCTGGACGGCACAAGAAATCAAACCAAACAAAGACACTTAGCATAGGAGTAGATCGGAATCAAACTAAGACAAAGAACACCTAACATGAAAACAAATGTCTCTAGACACTTATTGAATTTAAACCAACCTTAGAAAACTAAAAAGAGTCTACGGACTCTCCTATTCTAGCGAGATGCTAGACAAATAAAGAGCACTTGCTGCTAAAGCCCATTAAACATCCAAAACAGATAATATAATAGCATGGAACAATCAAAAATTATAGATACGTTGGAGACGTATCAGAACCAGTAACCCGCCGTTGGTGAACCTAGCGGTCGAAGCCCCTGGGACTGGAGCACCGGTTCAGCCACGTGCAGTGGACCCACCACATTTGAATAACACTCCACCTCAATATGTTCACGCCTCTGGGTCATTATTCTAACCCTTTGGACAATATGATTACTACAGCAACGCGATTGGCGGCTCTACCAGTTGAAGGCGAATCTCCGACGGTAATAGAGACACGAAGGGACAGAGAACTTCTTCAGACAGCTGTGGCTCAACATGCGGCTTATTCTTACAGCCACGAGCGGATTCACTCAACTCCTCATCCAAGCCGGAGCTATAGCAGGCACACTGACTCACCGGAGGTTTCAAGCAGTGAATAGCGTCGTAACTAGCCTCGTGGACATGACCCGGCGCATGGTGGTACCAATGCTCAGACTTTAGTTGATAAGGGTAGAGCGCGTCAGGAGGCCGAGCTAGCGGCTCAGCAAGCGGCTCATCAATATTCCCCGATTTATCTGTCATCTTCAATGGAAGCAGGCATGGCATCTAGAACCTTGGGTGTGCCATGTCTAGTGCCGGCTTTGCGTAACGAGCGATTGCCCAAGGATTTCAAGGGTCCTCGTAAGGTGCCTAACTATACAGCAGATCAACCCCCTAAAGCCTGGATCGAAAGTTATGAGATGGCAATGGAGATGCTGGACGTTGGCGATGCTGCATGTGCTAAGTATCTCACCATGATGTTGGATGGGACGGCTCATACTTGGTTGAAACGGTTGCCTGCTAACTCCATCGGGTCATGGGCCGGGCTAAAAGTTCGGTTTATCGTGGATTTGGACTCCTCTGTCCAAGGCAAGGGCGAGTCAACAACCCAATGGGTGCGCCAGGTCTCAACCATCCTACATTCATCGGATCGTATCAATGTCAGTTCTGGAGTTCTGATGTTGGAGAAGTGTCGGTGTACAAAAGTAGGGGCCTTTTTGTACCCCTTTACTTGTGCACGGGCAGTCGTAGCCACACCTGCGGCCATGCTTGGTAGGGCAGAGGAAGAAAAGGTACGAGGCTGCCAAGGCAGCACTCAAGCCAGAGGCATGAAGAGCAAAGGGACAAGATGGACCTCCCCCGGCAACACTCTTGCCGGGAGGGCCTACGTAGCCCCGGCAAGAGCCTTGCCGGGGCGACTTGCCCAGCACCATCAAGACCGCCACCCTTGATCCTGAGAGTTCTGACACCATAGACAACGTCGAGACCAAGACTCGGGGGCGCCTGCATGGTGGCATGTAGATCTTTGTGAAGACCAAAGCCCTGTGAGTCTAGATAAGCACCCGAGGACCCCCGACAAGATCCTTGCCGGGGACGGCCGAAGACCCCCGGCAAGATCCTTGCCTGGGACGGCCGTGAGACCCCGATGCGGGGCCATGGCCAGGCTTGCACCTGCCAAGGTTTCGCTGCCCCGTGGCCGTTCCAACGCGGCAACAAGCCCGGTAACTAGACAAGCGCCTATGTGGCAGCATGCAGCTTCTAGGACAACTAGTCAAGCACCTGCGTGATGGCATGCAGATCTTCGTGAAGGCCCTGTCACCACACCAGCACAGCGACCAGCCAGCCAGCATGGCGCAGCATGCCTCGTCAGACTAGATGCGCGTCAAAGCCAGGCGAGGCGGTGACGGACGGGACGAGCTCTGTTGCCGTCCCCAATAAAGCAAGAGGGCACGTAGGCAGCGCATTAAATGCGTTTGTCCTACGGTGTCAGGTGATAAACTTGTACACTGTAGATACTTTCCACCTCCTGTGTGCCACTGTGGCGACCCCTTTGACATATAAAAGGAGGCACGAGGCATACTTTGGAAGGATTCAGACTTTTTGGACTGGGCACGCATAGTAGCTAGTCCAAGAACTGAAGAGCACAAATAAACACAGACAGGCAGGACTAGGGTTTTACACGTCATTTGTGTCTTGAACCTGGGAAAAATCCCCTCGCGTTGATTGCTAAACCTGCTCTTTGCACAACTCATCACCCCCGCCCACCGTAGTAGGGGTTCCCGGGATCCCATAGGTGTCGTTTTCCCCGACAAGAAGAATTGTCGTTTCATGCCCCTTAAGCAGAAACTGGGGCGGCCTAAACACCACTGCAGCGACATGGGGGAGCTAATGGTTGCTCTTGTCAAGTATGCCGACTCTGATAGTACCAAGGACCCCGAGTCTGATGATGAAAAGCCGGGAAAGGCAAAGAAGAGCGGCAACACGAAAGGGCAGCACTATAACCCGGCAAGTCAGGGTGGCAACGGTAAGTGCAAGGCTGATGGTAATATGGATTTTGTGGCCAATACCAATACCCAGAATAATGGTCAACGCCGCAAGGGAAAGTCGCCCCTCGATTTGGAGGACCAAAATTCAATCTTGAGGCGATGATGAATTAGCCTTGCCCGAAGCATGGTACGCGGGAAAGCCGACCACTCACCCCTGGAAGAATTGCTTCATTATGAGGGAGTATAGAAATTCCAATTTTTTCAGAATAATCATGGACCAGATGGCGGCTCAGGATTCGGCTCTCACGGTCCTGGTTATGGTGGTGGCGGTTCTAATTCCGGTTTCCATGGCCAAGGCAATCAAGGTGGTTTTAATCAACAATCCGGTCAAGGGAATCAGCAGCAGCAGTCTGGTTATCAAAGTAACCCAAAGCGGTGAAATGGTGGACAATACCATGTTTTCACCATAGTTTATGCAAGCGGGATCAGAAGCTCCATAAAAGGGCAGTGAACGCAGTTGCGCCGGTGATTCCCCGTTACTTGCGATGGTCTGAACACCCTATTCTCTGGAGTCGTGAGGATCACCTGCCCCGGGTTGATAACCCGGGTCATTTGGCGTTGGTGGTGGCACCCCAAGTCGGAGGGTACAAATTCACTAAGGTACTCATGGATGGGGGTAGCAGCATCAATATTTTGTATTATCTAACTTGTCGTCGTATGAGCTTGACTGACAAAGTTCTTAAGCCGTCAAACATTGTTTTTCACGGTATGGTGCCTAGTAAGTCGCCATATCCAGTGGGCAAAATATCTTTGGAATTAGCCTTTGGAGATGATCATGATTCCATATCTGAGACATTGACTTTTGAGGTGGTTAAAGTCAAAAGCCCTTATCATGCTCTGTTTGGGCGGCCGGCTTATGCTAAGTTCATGGCAATGCCTTGCTATGTTTATTTGCAGCTTAAGATGCCGGGTCACAAGGGCACCATCACAGTGCATGGAACCCGGAATATAGCCTTGTAGTGTGAGGAAGGCGATGCTTCTTATGCTAAGTCTGTCTGTGCAACAGAAGAATTGAAATTTTACAAGGATGACGTTGACCCGGCGGACATGACATCTTTGAAGAGGCCAACCACAAAGCATGACCCCATGTTGAAGTTTATGTCGGAAGATGACACTAAGCTAGTTGACTTCGTTCCTGGTGATTCATCCAAGCAGTTCAGTATCAGTGCTAATCTGGATCCGAAATAGGAAAGCACGCTCATCGAGTTCATCCGTGAGAATCAGGACATCTTTGCATGGAAACCTTCAGACATGTCAGGTGTACCGAGGGAACTCGCTGAGCACACTCTCAATATTGATCTGAATTTTAAACTGGTCAAGCAATTCCTTCACCGTTTCAATGAAGAGAGGCGCAAGGCTATTGGTGAAGAAGTAGCCCGGCTTTTGGCGGCTAGGTTTATTGTTGAAGTTTTTCATCCGTAGTGGTTGGCTAACCTGGTGCCGGTACTTAAGAAAAACGGTACTTGGCGTATGTGGGTGGATTACACGAATTTAAACAATGCTTGTCCGGCTGATCCCTTTGCTCTCCCCATATTGATCAGATCATTGATACTACGGCGGGTTGTGAGCGTTTGAGTTTTTTTGGATGCTTATTATGGTTATCATCGGATCAAGATGGCAGTTCAGGACCAAGGGAAGACAGGCTTCATCACTCCCTTTGGAGCCTTCTGTTATGTGTCTATGCCTTTTGGGCTCAAGAGTGCCCAGGCGACTTACCAACGGTGTGTGCAAAATTGCCTTCATGATCAGATTGGGCGCAATGTTCATGCTTATGTGGATGATATTGTGGTGAAATCCAGGAAGAAGGAAACATTGATAGATGACTTGAAAGAGACCTTTGATAATCTCCGGGTCTACAAGATGATGCTTAATCCGGCCAAGTGTGTCTTTGGTGTACCAGCTGGCAAGCTCTTAGGCTTTCTGGTTTTTGAACAGGGTATCGAAGCTAACCCAGAGAAGATAAAGGTCATCACCTCCCTGGCTAAACCGGCATGTATTAATGATGTTCAGCGTCTGGCGGGTTGTATTGCAGCCTTAAGCCGGTTCATAAGCCGGCTGGGTGAAAAGGCTATTCCACTTTACCAGATGATGAAGAAGACATGTCACTTTGTCTGGAATGGTGTTGCTGATCAGGCGTTTGAGGCCTTGGAGAAACAGTTGGCTAAGCCGCTGGTTCTCACTGCTCCCAATGATAAAGAGCCTTTGTTGTTATATGTGGCTGCCAACAGCCGAGCTGTCTGCGTGGCAATTGGTGTGCGAAGGAAGGAGTCAGACAAGGAATATCTGGTTCAGAGGCCGGTTTACTACATCAGTGAGGTGCTCATTGAGTCCAAGCAGAGGTATCCGCATTGGCAGAAGCTTGTATATGGGGTGTTCATGGCTAGTCGAAAGCTCAAGCAATATTTTCTGTGTCATCCCATCATTGTGGTTAGTTCTGCTCCTTTAGGGGATATTATTCAAAACAGAGAAGCCACAGGTCGGGTAGCCTAGTGGGCCATTGAGCTTGGACCCCATGGGTTGAAGTATATGCCTTGCACAACCATTAAGTCTCAAGCACTTGTGGATTTCATCAATGATTGGACAGAGTTGCAGATGCCTGAGGAGAAGCCGGATAGCACATATTGGACTATTCACTTTGATGGATCCAGGCAGTTGGAAGGCTCGGGGGCTGGAGTTATCTTGACTTCCCCACGAGGTGATAAATTTTGTTATGTTTTAAGGTTGATGTTCCCTTGTACTAACAATGCAGCTGAGTATGAGGCCTTGATCCACGGTCTTCGGATGGCTAAGGAGATGAACTTAAGTCGGGTAAGGTGTTTTGGTGACTCGGATTTGGTAACTCGGGAGGTCTCTGGCACTTGGGATTCTAAGGACCCACTCATGGCGGCTTATCACCGAGAGGTTGATGCTATTGCTGGTCACTTCAAAGGATATCAAGTGGAGCCTGTTGGTCGAAGGAAAAACGAGGCGGCTGATGCTTTGAGCCAGTTGGGATCCCAGCGTAAATCGGTGCCACCCAATATTTTTTTCCTTGATATTCTGCATAATCCTTCAGTTTAACTGCCTACAAAGGAAGATCTTGGTATTCTTGACTCGAAGGCGCAGCTGGTGGCAGCTCTTCATGCTATTCCTGATTGGACAGTTCCATATTTGGTGTATATGACCCGGGGCGAGTTGCCTGAAGATGAAACTTTGGCCAGGAAGGTAACCCGGCGATCCAATTCAATGACTATTGTCAATGGAGAGTTGCATCATCGTAGTGTTACAGGGGCATTCCAACGTTGTGTTTCTCCTGAAGAAGGTCGTGAGATCCTATGAGAGATTCATGAAGGAGATTGTGGTCGTCATTCCGGCTCTAAGTCTCTCGTGGCCAAGGCTTTTCGTCATGGATTTTATTGGCTGACGGCTCATGCGGATGCAGAGGATTTGGTTAGTAAATGTGATGGTTGTCAGAAAGTTTCAAGATGAGCTCACGTGCCAGCTCAAGAGTTGAGGATGATTTCAGCTTCTTGGCCATTTGCAGTCTGGGGGCTTGATATGGTTCGGCCTTTCAAAAAGTCCAAGGATAAAAAGACCCACCTTTTGGTGGCGGTTGACAAATTCACAAAGTGGGTCGAAGCAGAGCCGGTTAGTAAGTGTGAAGCGGCAACAGTGGTTCAATTCATCAAAAAGGTGATTTCTGTTTTGGTTTTCCCTATAACATTATAACTGATAATGGCACTAATCTGTCCAAGGGTGTTATGAAAGAGTTTTGTCAACGGGAGCATATTCTACTTGATGTATCATCATTGGCTCACCCCCAGTCCAATGGCCAAGCTAAGAGAGCCAATCAGGAAATCTTAAAAGGCATAAAGCCCCGGCTTATGGTCCCTTTGCAGAGGACGCCGGGTTGTTGGGTGGAGGAATTACCCTCAGTGTTATGGAGCATCAATACCACACCCAACAGATCTACGGGTCACACGCCTTTCTTCATGGTTTACGGAGCAGAGGCGGTTCTCCCTAGTGACATCCGTCACGACTCGTCCCGTGTGGTGGCTTATGTTGAAGCTGATTATGAAAAAACACGTCGTGTAACGACCAAACCTCGAAGGATTTGAGTCTCTGTGCGTACCGTGCTAGTCCCTGGATCGAACTCGCAGCACACACAGTATAGACGAATACCAGAATAGCAAGTGCATCATTTATTACATCGTATGATCCAGAATATATAAAATAAAACAATCTGCATAGCACTTGGCTAGCTTTATTCAATCAAACAGCGGAAAGTAGCAGAAAATAACAATGAGTCAAATCATAGCCCACTGGCGATGCTGAGTGCAGACTCGCGACCCTAACGGTACCTTACTCTTCGTCAGAATATCCTGCAACATGAGACGTTGCAGCCATATAGGTCAATACTTGGAATGTATTGGCAAGTTACACAGGAGTAATAATATAGCAGACCTACATGTATATGCATAGTATATCAAAAGGAAGGCTTGAGGGTTTATTTTTGCACAAAGCTGATTTTGTCCTCATAACTACCTAATAGTCAAATTTTTATTTAGTTCTTTTATTACTACAATTAAATGCACAAGGTTGAGTTGGCAAAATCAACTCCAACCTACCCTTTATTAAGTTGCCCACAAATATTATTAAGTGTCACATCTGTCAAGATCATCCAACAACTGTAATGGCATAGTGGCTCAAATTTACCCGGCTAATCATGAATAGTTTTAATACTCTGCAGAGTTTTGTACGCTTTACCCACTGGACCCAATCCGAAGATTGAGACAAAGTATTTCAGAAGAGGTTCCCTTAACCACCTGACGGCCACATCCCACCTACATATGGTATATCTGTCGACACTGTCTGGGCAAGGGTTCCAACAACTGATCAACTAAGCCAGAGCCCATATAGCCAGTGGCCGCACATGGAAGCTACTAGTCACTAAGTCTGTCTGATCTTTTTGAACCTGGGCGGCATTGCACTTAGGGTGCACTCTCATGGGCGCATGGCCTTAGAAAAGGTGCAAGACCCCATGACGCATTCCCTCAACACCAAGCAATACCACTTCCGCCCAGAGGTGAGTTAAATACTGAGTTACTACTCAATTTGTTAAATATATATAATCCTCACATAAACTCAATGCATACATGAACCACCCCCGTCTACAAAGCATAGCAACCTACCACTACCACGATTTGCAAAGACGGGAAGATAGCTCAACAGCATAGCAAAAAATAATATAGTATTCCTATACATGCATATATTCATAGTGTGATATAACTACATGCATAGAAAACAATAGGTAAAGGATGATCAACATGTAACTTGCCTTGGTTCTGGTTCAGAAAGTCACACTCCTGACAATATCTCGCGTCGCACTCCGAACAATCTACACGTTTCACACAATTCAACAACCAATCACCGGAACACGAAAAGAACCAAAACAAAACCAAAAGCAACAAAACCATTTTAAAACTCAACAACGGAATCTTAAAAGCACCTAAATTGCACTACGGTCACAACGCAAAAAGAATCACTCGATTCCGATAAACGGTTTGAAAGTTACGGCCTCCGGAAGATTTAATTCAAATTCAAACGAATTCAAATTTGAATAGAGAAAACATGTGCCAAGTTGGTACTGTGATATTGTGCTGATTTTTGTGAGTGCACAGGAAAAGGAATTACCTAAATTGGATATCTAGAAAAGAAGTTATACCTAATTGACTTTGGATGAAAAACTGAAAGAAGGAAAAAAACAAAAACAACAGAAAATTCCTGGGCTGTAGCAACTCCTGTGCGGTACTGTAGCAGAGCGCCACGTGTCAGCTGCTGATTGGCTGGGCGCGTGTGGTGTGCGCGTGTGCTCACCAGAACAGGGGAAAACGGCGATGGTGGTCGGGTGTCAGCGGCGGCGGCTCTCCGGCGGGTTTCCGGCGAAGGCGAGGTGACAGACGGGTGCGGAGGTGAGTGGTGGAGGCACTTGTGGTGCTCAACGGCGGCGGGGCGTCCTCGAGCGGCGGTAGCGAAGACGTGAACTCCGGCGAACTCAGGTGAAGTCGGCTGGCTTGTTCCTCTCCCTCTGCTGCGTTTTCGGCAACACAAAGACGTCAGGCGAGGGCGGCTTCGAGCGAGGAAACGAGTGGAGCAGGCGGAGTGGATCTGCGAGTTCTTACGGCGCCAGGAACAATCGGTGAACGACGGCGAACAGTGGAGCTCCGGACGAGATGCGTTCTGCCCTAGCTCGCGCGTGCGGCAGCGAGAGGTGTTGAGGGAAAGAGGTTCGGCACGCCGGGGCCTTGGGTATGCGCCAGACAGGTCGGGCTGCATCGGGGTGGCCCGGGTCGGCCTCGGTGTGCGTACGTGCGTGCAGCGCGGCGGCTGCAGTGTCCATCTCGGGGTAGGGGACGAACAGGGGCGCGGGACCTGCTGTCAGCGGCTGGAGGCGAGGTGGATCGGGCGCGGGTCGGGTGCGAGCGACGCTGCGGCGTACTGCTTCGCGGGAAGTGGGCTGCTGGGCTGCGGGCGGTGGGGTTTGGTGGGCCGCGGCTGTCTGGGCCGCACAGTGCGCTGCGCTGCATTTTTTTCTTTCTTTTTTTTAAACACAAACCCCAGCAGTAAAAATAAATAAAATAACATACATAACATAAAATCTAAATAAAAATACCCAGACACATAGTAAATCTATACTGCTAATATAAACTACAGGAACACTAGTTCCTCACCTAATGCAATTTTAGAAATTCATTTTGATGCAAAAGGCCACACAAACAGTAAAATAACACACAATTAAAATATTTTGAAGATCGCAAAAATTACCAGAACATATTAGATGAACTGGAAATAATATTCTGCACATTATGAACATTTTTTTAAAAATAGGGGAGAAGTCATGTTATCTCCACTCCAAATAAATTGCCTTTTGTTGCATAATGATTCGAATATTGCAGAAAGACAAATAATGCAATAAAAATATGATATGCATATGAATGATCTAATAACATCCTAATTTAGGAAAATTGGGATGTTACAAACCTACCCCCCTTAAGATGAATCTTGCCCTCGAGATTCAGGCTGGCTAGCAAATAGGTGTGGGTGATCCTTCCTGAGATCTTCCTCTCGTTCCCAGGTAGCTTCCTCCTCTGTATGATGATCCCACTGAACCTTGCATAACTTGATTGTCTTGGTGCGAGTAACTCTCTCTGCTGTCTCCGGAATCTTAACAGGCTTCTCCTCATATGTCAAATCACTCTCCAACTGAATTGCCTCAAGTGGCACCGTGTCCCTCAATGGAACATCCATCATCTCTGCATGGCACTTCTTCAACTGAGATACATGAAACACATTATGAACTCCTGACAAGGATTCTGGCAACTCCAGCTGATAAGCTACCTCTCCTCTACGCTCCAAGATCTTGTAAGGCCCCACAAAACGTGGTGCTAACTTACCCTTGATTCCAAACCTCTTAATTCCACGAAGTGGTGAAACTCTAAGGTATGCACGGTCTCCTACCTCATATGTCACCTCCTTACGTTTTGCATATGCATAACTCTTCTGTCTGGACTGTGCTATCTTCAGCCTGTCATGAATCAACTTGACCTTCTCCTCAGCATCTCTGATCAAGTCTGGTCCAAAGAATTGAAGCTCTCCAACCTCATCCCACATCAATGGTGTCCTGCACTTCCTACCATACAATACCTCAAATGGTGCCATCTTCAGACTAGCCTGGTAACTTTTATTATATGAGAACTCTGCATAAGGTAAATTATCATCCCAACTAGACCCATAGTCCAAAGCACAAGCTCTCAACATATCCTCCAAAATCTGATTTACCCTCTCTGTCTGCCCATCTGTCTGTGGATGGAAAGCTGTACTGAACTCCAACCTGGTGCCCAAGGATTCATGCAACTGACGCCAAAATTTAGATGTGAACTGGGTACCTCTATCAGACACTACCTTCCTTGGAACTCCATGCAGACAAACAATCTTAGACATATAAATCTTTGCTAGCTGAGCACTAGTATAAGTAGTCTTTACCGGGATGAAGTGAGCAACCTTAGTCAAACGATCAACAACTACCCAAATAGAATCATAACCTGACCGAGTCCTGGGTAAACCTGTAATGAAGTCCATACCAATATCATCCCACTTCCAATCAGGTATAGGCAATCGCTGTAACAAACCTGCTGGTCTCTGATGTTCCGCCTTAACTCTTTGGCACACATCACATGTTGCAATATACCCAGCAATTTCCCACTTCAGGCTAGGCCACCAAAATCTTTCCCTCAAATCCAAATACATCTTAGTATTACCTGGGTGAATAGAATAAGGTGAATCATGCGCCTCCTGAAGAATCAACTTCCTGATATCTGCATCTTGCGGTACACAAATACGCTTCTCAAACCATATGGCTCCATGTTCATCCTCACGGAAACCTTCTGCCTTACCTTTAGCCATTTTCTCTTTTATCTCAGCAATCTCCTTATCACCCTTTTGATCTTCTCTGATCCTGTCAAGCAAAGTAGGCTTTACCTCAAGTGTTGACAAATATCCCTTAGGAACCATCTCCAACCTGAGATTCCTGAACTGTTCACATAACTCGGGTGGCATATCATCAATGTTAATTGCATTAGCATGGCTCCTACGACTCAATGCATCAGCAACAACATTAGCCTTACCAGGATGATACTGCACATTCAAATCATAATCCTTAATAAGCTCCAAGCATCTCCTCTGCCTGAGGTTCAAATCCTTCTGAGTAAAAATATACTTCAAGCTCTTATGATCAGTAAATATATCACAATGATTACCAATAAGATATTGTCTCCAAGTTTTCAATGCATGCACAACTGAGGCTAACTCCAAATCATGTATAGGATAATTGTGCTCGTGATTCTTAAGCTGACGTGAAGCATAAGAAACAACTTTACCTTCCTGCATCAAAACACTCCCAAGTCCTTGACGAGAAGCATCACAATATACCTGGAAGTCCTTATGTATATTCGACAGAGTTAAGACTGGTGCTGTAACCAAACGCTGCTTCAATTCCTGAAAGCTGGCTTCACATTCATCAGTCCAAACAAACTTCTTCTCCTTCTTCAATAATTCAGTCATAGGCTTTGCAATCTTGGAAAAGTTCTCAATAAACCTCCTGTAATAACCTGCAAGGCCCAAAAAGCTGCGAATCTCTCCAACTGTCGTGGGTGTCTCCCACTCTGTAACTGCAGCAACCTTAGATGGATCAACTGCAACTCCATTACCTGACACAACATGTCCAAGGAATGCTACCTCATCCAGCCAAAACTCACATTTGCTGAACTTGGCATACAGCTGATGTTCCCTTAGTTTCTCCATTACCAAACGCAAATGCACCTCATGCTCTTGCTTATTCTTGGAGAACACCAATATATCATCAATGAAAACAACCACAAATTTATCCAAGAACTCCATAAACACCTTGTTCATCATATTCATGAAGTATGCAGGGGCGTTAGTCAATCCAAATGACATAACAGTATATTCATACAACCAATACCTCGTAGTAAAAGCAGTCTTTGGAATATCTTGTTCATGAATCTTTAATTGATGATAACCAGAACGAAGATCAATCTTAGAAAACACAGTAGCTCCCTCCAACTGGTCAAATAGATCATTTATCATAGGGAAAGGATACTTATTCTTAATGGTTACCTCATTCAGAGAACGATAATCAACACACATCCTCAAGGTCCCATCCTTCTTCTCCACAAACAAAACTAGGGCTCCCCAAGGTGATGAACTTGGGCGAATAAATCCTTGTGCCTGCAATTCTGTTATCTGCTTCTTCAATTCCTCCAACTCTTGAGGAGGCATTCTATACGGTCTCTTTGCAATAGGTCCAGTGTCTGGTATTAAATCAATCAGAAACTCAATATCTCTATCTGGTGGAATACCTGGCAACTCCTCTGGAAACACATCTGGATAATCTCTCACAACTGGCACCTCTTCCAGGCTACCCCCCTTAAGAGAGTTCACCTGCACCTGATTACGCTTATACTTACACACATATTTGATCCTCTTCCCTCCTGGTGCACTGAGAGTAATAGATCGACTGGCACAATCAATACGACATTTATATAACTGCAACCAATCCATACCCAAAATAACATCCAGACCTTGTGACTTCAATATAATCAAATCCATAGGAAAATCATGCTTTCCAATAGACAAAGTCAACTGAAGGCAACCAACACCTGCTATCATCTCAGCTCCTAGGGAACTCACTCTAATAGGCATACTAAGTGTTTTGGTTGGAAATCCATGTTTATCAACAAATACCCTCGAAATAAATGAATGTGATGCTCCAGTATCAAAAAGAACTAGTGCAGGTACTGAATTAATCAAGAACTTACCAATCACTGCATCAGGTTCATTGTAAACCTCCTCCACATTAACATGATTTACATGACCCTTTTGGAAGGGGTTTGGCTTGCTGGATCCTGAGTTCTTCGCCCCCGGGCAATCTGTGGCATAGTGCCCCATAGCCTTACACCTGAAGCACTGCACCTGACTCAAATCCCTTGGCGCACGTGTAACCTGGTGGTTCTGGTTATTGTTCCCTCCATTGCCATTACCATTACCATTACCTCTGCCATTGCCATTGTTACTCTTGTGCCCATTATGATGATGGTGGCCATTATGGTTGTGGCCATTCCCTCCATGATGATTATGATCATTACCTCCATGATGATTATGTCCATTACCTCCATTACCATGATATGAAGTGCGTGGTTTCTGCTGTGGTCCTGAATTATACTTGTTATTGTTGTTGTACTTCCTCTTGCGATTCTCTATGGCATGTTGCTTTCCCTCCAACACAATGGCCTTATCAATTAGGTCCTGACAATTCCTAAAAGTGGCCACTGTCAACTGAAGGCTCAAGTCATCATTTAGGCCCTCCAAAAATTTCTCCTGCCTAGATGCATCAGTGTTAACATCATTAGGAGCATAGCGTGCAAGATTATTAAATTCCTCCACATAAGCATTAACTGTGCGACCTCCCTGGCGCAAACTGTGAAACTCCTTCTTTTTCAGACTCATAGCACCAGAAGACACATGTGCAGCACGAAAAGCATCCTGAAACTGAGGCCATGTGATAGTAGCAATGGGATAAGTGACCAAGTAATTGTCCCACCAAGCTGCAGCAGGACCCTCCAACAAATGTGAGGCAGACCTCACCCTCTCTGCATCAGTGCATCCAACCGTCTCCAGGTTCCTATTGACTGCACGGAGCCAGTCATCAGCCACAATAGGTTCAGGGGAACTGGAGAACCTCTGAGGATTCAACCTCAAGAACCTGGTAAGCATATCCACAGGTGGCGGTGGCGGCAGATTGTTGTTGTTATTGTTGTTGTTCTGGTTCTGAGTAAGCAACTGGATCAACTGGGCCTGTCCCTCAATAACCTACTGTATGTATGGTGGTACTCCATTGCCATTATTGTCTCCTCCTGCAGTATTGCGTCTAGTATCACGCCTCGGCGGCATCTGGGGGCAAGCATAGATGAGTTATTGATATAATAGGGCCAAAAGCTATGTATATATAAATATATTCTACCCATATGCATAATATGATCAAGCCAACAAAACACAACAACGAATAACACCAACAAACAAACAACAAACAATATGGTAATATTTTATATATATAGTCGAATAATTTCAACACTAAGCAATTTAACAAACAACTATCAATCAAGCAAACAATCTAGTATCTTCATACCACGAAAGTGGGCATAATCAGATACGCTAACACGATAATGTTGCAATATAAAACAAACATGAATGGTGGTTTCAGCACTAGTTCCTACTTAACTGTTCAAGATACTTGAGGGGGTTAACTAATAAACAGTAAGAAGGATAGCTAGTTTATAAAATAACTTTCACTCCTATGGTTTTTCTAATCCATTTTCTAGGGTCACGTCCTACAGTCAACACACTGCTCTGATACCATCTGTAACGACCAAACCTCGAAGGATTTGAGTGTCTGTGCTTACCGTGCTAGTCCTTGCATCGAACTCGCTAGCACACACAGTATAGACGAATACCAGAATAGCAAGTGCATCATTTATTACATCGTATGATCCAGAATATATAAAATAAAACAATCTGCATAGCACTTGGCTAGCTTTATTCAATAAAACAGCGGAAAGTAGAAGAAAATAACGATGAGTCCCATCATAGCCCACTGGCGATGCTGAGTGCAGACTCGCGACCCTACTGGTACCTTACTCTTCGTCAGAATATCCTGCAACATGAGACGTTGCAGCCATATAGGTCAATACTTGGAATCTATTGGCAAGTTACACAGGAGTAATAATATAGCAGACCTACATGTATATGCATAGTATATCAAAAGGAAGGCTTGAGGGTTTATTTTTGCACAAAGCTGATTTTGTCCTCATAACTACCTAATAGTCAAATTTTTATTTAGTTCTTTTATTACTACAATTAAATGCACAAGGTTGAGTTGGCAAAATTAACTCCAACCTACCCTTTATTAAGTTGCCCACAAATATTATTAAGTTTCACATCTGTCAAGATCATCCAACAACTGTAATGGCATAGTGGCTCAAATTTACCCATAACCGGGGGCACGGCTAATCATGATTAGTTTTAATACTCTGCAGAGTTTTGTACGCTTTACCCACTGGACCCAATCCGAAGATTGAGACAAAGTATTTCAGAAGAGGTTCCCTTAACCACCTGACGGCCACATCCCACCTACATATGGTACATCTGTCGACACTGTCTGGGCAAGGGTTCCAACAACTGATCAACTAAGCCAGAGCCCATATAGCCAGTGGCCGCACATGGAAGCTACTAGTCACTAAGTCTGTCTGATCTTTTTGAACCTGGGCGGCATTGCACTTAGGGTGCACTCTCATGGGCACATGGCCTTAGAAAAGGTGCAAGACCCCATGACGCCTTCCCTCAACACCAAGCAATACCACTTCCGCCCAGAGGTGAGTTAAATCCTGAGTTACTACTCAATTTGTTAAATATATATAATCCTCACATAAACACAATGAATACACGAACCACCCCCGTCTACAAAGCATAGCAACCTACCACTACCACGATTTGCAAAGACTGGAAGATAGCTCAACAGCATAGCAAAAAATAATATAGTATTCCTATACATGCATATATTGATAGTGTGATATAACTACATGCATAGAAAACAATAGGTAAAGGATGATCAAGATGTAACTTGCCTTGGTTCTGGTTCAGAAAGTCACACTCCTGACAATAGCTCGCGTCGCACTCCGAACAATCTACACGTTTCACACAATTCAACAATCAATCACCGGAACACGAAAAGAACCAAAACAAAACCAACAGCAACAAAACCATTTTAAAACTCAACAACAGAAGCTTAAAAGCACCTAAATTGCACTATGGTCACAACGCGAAAAGAATCACTCGATTCCGATAAACGGTTTGAAAGTTACGGCCTCCGGAAGATTTAATTCAAATTCAAATGAATTCAAATTTGAAGGCGAGTGGCGGAGGTGAGTGGCGGAGGCGCTGGTGGTGCTCAACGGCAGCGGGGCATCCTCGAGCGGCGGTGGCGAAGAGGTGAACTCCGATGAACTCAGATGAAGTCGGCTGGCTTGTTCCTCTCCCTCTGCTGCGTTTCGGCAACACAAAGACATCAGGCGAGGGTGGCTTCGAGCGAGGAAATGAGTGGAGCAGGCGGAGCGGATCTGCAAGTTCTTATGGCGACAGGAACAACCGGCGAACGACGGCGAACAGCGGAGCTCCGGACGAGATGCGTTCTGCCCTAGCTCGCGCGTGAGGCAGCGAGAGGTGTCGAGGGAAAGAGGTTCGGCGCGTCGGGGCCTTGGGTATGCGCCAGACAGGTCGGGCTGCACCGGGGTGGCCAGGTCGGCCTCGGTGTGCGTGCGTGCGTGCGGCGCGGCGGCTGCTGTGTCCGGCTAGGGGTAGGGGATGAACAGGGGGACGGGACCCGCTGTCAGCGGATGGAGGCGAGGTGGATCGGGCGCGGGTCGGGTGCAAGCGACGCTGTGGCGTATCGCTTCGCGGGAAGTGGGCTGCTGGGCTGCGGGCGGTGGGGTTTGGTGGGCCGCGGCTGTCTGGGCCGCGCAGTGCACTGCGCTGCGTTTTTTTTCTTTTTTTTTAAACACAAACCCCAGTAGCAAAAATAAATAAAATAACATTCCCAACATAAAATCTAAATAAAAATACCCAGACACACAGTAAAATCTATACTGCTAATATAAACTACAGGAACACTACTTCCTCACCTAATGCAATTTTAGAAATTCATTTTGATGCAAAAGGCCACACAAACAGTAAAATAACACACAATTAAAATATTTTGAAGATCGCAAAAATTACCAGAACATATTAGATGAACTGGAAATAATATTCTGCACATTATGAACATTTTTTTAAAATAGGGGAGAAGTCATGTTATCTCCACTCCAAATAAATTGCCTTTTGTTGCATAATCATTCGAATATTGCAGAAAGACAAATAATGCAATAAAAATATGATATGCATATGAATGATCTAATAACATCCTAATTTAGGAAAATTGGGATGTTACACGTCGGGATGCTATTGACCTGTTGGATGAGGAGCATGACCTTGCAGCGGCTCGTTCGGTGATTTACCAGCAAGATCTGCGCCATTATCACAGCCGCCGGGTTAAAACCAGGACCTTTCAAGAAGGTGATTTGGTGCCCCGCCTTATCCAGGATCAAACTGATATGCACAAGCTATCCCCACCTTGGGAAGGGCCCTTTGTGGTCAGCAAAAATCTGAACAACGGGTCATACTACCTTATCGATGTTCAAGACCACAAGGACTCACGCACATCGGAGGAGGAGACCCGCCGGTCGTGGAATATTGCTCATCTTCGGCCTTATTACACTTGAGCCACTGGCTCTTGTGATGTACATATTATAATGAGTATAATAAAGCTAGCATCCCTTATAATTCAGGGCCTCTGTCGTTTCATTTCTGAGAATAATGAGTCTTTATTGTCACCTCATATTATCACTTGTGGGCTTCCTGCTCATTGAGCATAGCTATGACTACCCTTTTGATCTGGCTTGTACGCCATGATTACAAAATACTTGGGGGCTTCGTGCTCATTGAGCATAGCTATGACTACCCTATTGATCTGGCTTGTACTTCTGGACTGAAATATTACTTGGGGGCTCTTTGTTAAAATGGACAAGAGCTTTTGATGACCCCTGTAGTAGGCTTAGAAGCCAGGTGTATTCGCCTAAAAATCCGGGTTATCCTGCCTTTTTTAATTCTGCCACTCCACCCAGGAATGCCTGGAATGACTCGCCGTACTCTTGAAAGTCAATCTTATATAGACCCTGAACTTGTCAAAGTTAGAACGGCGATTGGTCATGTGAGGCCTGACTTATAAGGTTGAATGAAGGTTTAACTCAGTGGTTGTGCGGCCCTTGAAAAGTACTTGACTTGAAGGCTTGGCAGCCTGTGAAAGCCTTGTTTTGTTTTTGATTTACATTGGATTTAACCATTTTTTAGATTCATCTTTTGTGACATGTCAATACATGGTTGAAAACCGATGAGGGCTATGTTGCCTTATGGTTCATATACGAATCTATCCGGTCCTTGTTAACCCGGCCTGGTTTTGGACTTTAAGTCACTAGTGTATGATGATTTCATGTGCTTAGAGCGTTGTGCTCTAATTTTTGGGATACTACCCCTTGCTGCATGCGGCGTTGTAAGCCGGCGGTACAAATCACTTGAACAGGGTGTTGCGCTCCCCATCTTTGGGTTATAACCCTTACTGCACAGCTTTGATAAGCCGGCAGTATGAGCAAATATCACAGGTATGATATTTTCTTATGAGTATATAAGGTTGTGATTAAACCGGCCCTGGTTATGGACAGTTTTAGTCACCAATGGTTTTTTATATCAAGTATTATGACCCGCACTGGGGTAAGCTGCCAGGGCACTTGTGATCTATTTGTATGTAGGAAAAATGGTAAATCTGATCTGCATAATTGATGATATCATGAAGCATAAAGTTGCAGATCTTCCACTGGCGGATCAGCAGTATTTATGCAAAACAAAACATGCATGATGGCACGGTAGATCAAAGTTTAACTAGCCTATTACAAGGCATTCGATGGCCCAAAGAGGATAAGTGTTTTTGAGGCATCAACAATAAACTACTATAAAACGGCTCATGACTCCTGGCGGGTTGAAGCCTCCGGATCATCCTGCGCTTCTTCTTCTTTAGCTCCTTGATTATCCATCAGCTGGAAGTCAGACGTAGCCCAGTTGATACCGTTCAATGCTCTAAACACATCTTCATCATCAATAAGGTTGGATGGATCAATGCCACAAGCAAAGGTGTGCTTATGAATCAGCAGGGTGAGATCCGTCTCCTGATGAACCGTCGCCTTCATTTTCTTGTTAACAGCGTCATAAGCCGCCTGGTAGGTGGATAGATTGGTTTCTTCGGCCAACTTACTTGCTCGTGGGTGCATTGTTCTGGCTATTTCTGCAAAGTCATCAGCACTGAAGGCAGATCCATCCTCTTTGACACTGGGGCAACAATTGGCCAAATCTTCTGGATCCAAGTTTGCTTGCCATGCCTCTGCCCGGCTTAAGGCAGTCAGTGCGTTGGCTCTGGCAGAGGCTCGCTTTAACTCATCAATCCTTTGGGGGAGCACTGATAGCCTCTCCAGTGTATCTTTGATAAGAGTGGGTGCAGATTTCTTGTGCATAGCAGCAGCAATTGTACATTGGGCGCCAGTATATAATTGTTCTACAAGAGTGTAGACAGCTTTAAGCCGGATGTGCAAATCTGGGCCCAACTTGGCGCTCCGAGAACTTGCACCGGTAAATTTATTGATAAGCTGACAGATGCTTTATAATATGTTTATGGAGATGCAAGGGGATAAAATTTTTCTACTTACCAAAGATGGCTGATGACATGTTATTGATCTGTTGCCTTAAGCCGGACAACTCGTCAGTCACCGGTTTAAGTGCAGCTTCAGCATCCTCTGCTCTCTTTAATAGAGCCGCATTTTCAGTCTCCCACCTGTTTTTGTCAGTGTTGAAGTTTTGCTTCAGCTGCTCAATGTTTTCTAAAGTAGTCTTCAGTTTTGATTTGGCCTTGGATGTCTCAGATTGCTGAGTTTTAATATTGGCCTTCAGATCATTGAGCTGTGAATCCTTCTCACTCAGTTCAGCCTGCTATATAGACAAACATGGAAGATATTATTAGCATGATTTTTTTGAAGTCCTGAGGACAATACAAGTATTTTCCTTGGCACTTGGGGGCTAATGTCCATTGCTCTTATGAATTTTTGAAGTCCCAAGCACAATACAAGTATTTTCCTTGGCACTTGGGGGCTAATGCCTATTACTCTTTTCAAAGACAAATTTATATGATGACCCGGGTATAATGATATGATCCGGTTTACTAAGGTGATATGTTGAAGTGTTGAATTATCAATGTGCATAAGGCCTGGTTTAACTATACTAGTTAAATCGACCCTTGGGGGCTACGGATGCGAAGTTCATTTCTTATACTTAAAGTCACAGCTTAACTTGGTGATTTAAGCCAGCCCTTGGGGGCTACTAATGATGATGTTTAGTTTCTTTATGGCAATTGGAAATTCTACGGCTTATTCAATCCTACCATAGCCAATAGACTTGGCGGCTGATAGACATATGATTATGGCAATAGTGGTTGGATTACCTCATAGCGTTCCCTCATCAAATTGATTAAGCCGGTTCAAAATCACGGATGGTGTATAGACGGTTCAAGTAACCAGAGTGGATGTCTTGGGCAGTAAACAGGGCGTAGCTCTCTAAGTCGACCTTCCACTTGCATTTATCATCAACGGAAATTTCTTCCTTGGCGCTATGCTTGGATAAGACAGTGGGGTTACCCGGTGCTATGTAACCAAACCTAGTGGCGACGATGTTGTCAGTCTTCTCTTCAGTAGGCTTAGCTGGGTTTGGTGGTTTAGAAATGGCCGGTTCAACATCCTATGGTCTACGGAGATTTCATGGTCTTCTGGTGGCGGGTCATCAATGGTGGCTTCAGCAATTGGGTAAGAATATTCAGGCTGTTGTTTTTCTGGCTCAGACGGATTGGAGTCGTCAGTCGGCTTGTTTAGTTTTGCCTTTTTACTGGGTTTAGCCTGGCCATTGAGAATAAGAAATACACAGATGTCAACATATCAATCAAGTATGAAGTTTGATGGATTAAATATACCCTTACCCAGGCACAGTCTTGAAGGCTGGGACGTGAGTTCATGTTGAGTCGCCGGAGGAGGAAAGAGACGTTCCCTGATAATTTGAATCAAACGGATTAAGAGTTTGACGGAGATGACTCGCCTTGGGATAATCTAAGTCAGAAATGTTTGAAACGTCATGTCGACGTTTTCGAGGTGCTGGCGTGTTGGGTAAGCCGGAGGATAACACTCCACCGCCACTGTTCCAGGTTGTGGGGCGAGCTTCATGTTGCTGCTTCTTCAAAAGAAAGTTGAGATCCAAGTGAGCTAAAGGGTGATAAAATCTTACTTTATGGCTTGCTTGTCGAGTTTTCTATGTTGGCAGAGGTTCTGAGTCGGAGGAAAGAATAATTACCTCTGCATCACCTGCATGGCTGGCCTCCGCCTCATCCTAATAATAGTCATTGTCAATAAGATGTACAAAAAACGAGCTAAGGGAATCAAGTTCTACTTCTGGCTCGTCATCATCATCTTTGTAATCCAAATTGAGTAATTTGGCAGTGTTGGACTTCTTCTTAGCAGGCCTTTTGGTGGCCTTAGTCTTTGTCCAGGTTTTCTTTGGCTTTTCGGGCAATTTTTTGTCCCTGAAGGGTGAGTTGGCCTATAAACAAATGAATAAGTACGAACTAGAAGTAGAAATGAAGATATGAGTTAAGTAAAGGCTTGATTAAAAACTTACAGATGGCGGCTTATTCAGAATACAGAAAGGACTCGGTCCGAATTGACTGCAATCTTCCAAGCTCTCATTCAATAGACTCTTGGTCATGTTGTTGGTATCTTCCTCAGTTATCTCGGTCTGATAATGGCACTGAGGATCTGTTAGCTCGCCAGTATATTCACACATTAAGCCGGCCCGGATGGTTAGAGGCAATATTCTCCAGGCGACCCAGCAGCGAACTAGATCGATCCCGGTCAAGCCGTTGGCCATCAGAGCTCAGATCTTTGCAAAAGTTGGCACATATTTCTTCCGTTCTGCTGTGCTAATATGGTCTGGAAGAGGGTGTCTGCTGCTAAGCCGGCTGGCGCGGTAACCCGTCAGGGGATTTTCTCCATCTGGCAAGGTATCTTGGCAGTGAAACCAAGTCTGGTTCCAGTCTTTGGGGTAACTGTGCAGATTAGCAGCTAGGAAGATGGCCTCCTTCCGGCGTTGTATGGATATACCGCCTAGTTCAAGGCTAGGTCCATCTGTGAATTCATTCTGCCGGTTCAAATAGTAGAACTCTCTGAATAGTTCTACGATGGGATCCTCTTGAAGGTACACCTCGCAGAACACTTGAAAATTGCAGATGTTTGAAACGGAGTTTGGTCTGATATCTTGTGGATGGAGCTTGAAGAAATGCAGCACATCATGGAAGAATCTTGAGCCGGGAGGACTAAAGCTCCGGTCCATATGATCCATAAAAACCACCACTTCACCATCTTTGGGCTTAGGGCGAGTTTCGTTACCCGGAACCCTCTAGTGGATGGCTTCTTTCTTGGCTAAAACGCCAGTTTGAACGTATGTGTTCAAGTCTTCTTTCGCAACCCGGGAAACAGCCCAGTTGCAGGTGATGATGGTCTTGACCACCTTCGAAAATAAGGTGCTAAATGAAGGAAACATCATCGGTTTAAGGTCAAGCTATTAAACTGAACCATTGATTCAAAGCTAAAGTGTTATGAACAATTGACAGATTAAGCCGGGGGATGAACATTGAAGTACTGGCGGCTTAAGTGGGGTCTAATGGTACCTACCAGATTAAGGATTTTGCTGGTAAGCCGGACAGAGTCTAACCATCAAGATATATGTTGCAGAGTTAAAATTATGCGCAAGCATGGTTAAACCGGAAATATATTTTGCCGGGTCAAGCAAGTTATAAAGTGTATGGTGGCGGGTTTAACAAAATTTGGTGTCTTATGATGGATCGTGGTTTACAGTATAAGTCGCCGTAACAGTTATGGCACTTCAAATTTATCAAGTGGTGGACAAGAAGGTTTTCACAAGTTACCACTATAATTTTGGATCTACCGCAGTTCAGAAAAAAGCAGTAAAATTCTATCCTAAGGTGGCGGCAATGGAAAGGTTTGGATGCACTGATGAGATCTTCTATGGAGAGATGTTGTTCTAATAATAAAAATGATGTTTAAACTACTTCCGCACAAGATTTATGACTGATCTAGAATGAAAGTCATCAGATTTGATGGGAACAATGCAAGAATAACAAGACACAGACGAACAAGCCCAAACCCTAAATGCAGATCTGAAGTTGAGGAAGAGAAGCACTTAAAGTGGCGGATGGGCTGCGGCGCCTTCCCAGAGTTCTCTGGTCCGATCAGGTTGATGTAGCGGCCTGCGTTGATGCGGCGGTCGGAGGTCGCGGCGGCGGAGCTCGAGCGATGGTGCGGCCATGTGAAGGAGGAATACAAAGGAGGAAACGAAGGAGAAAATGATAAAGACCCCCTGCCCCTATTTATAAGGGGTGGTTGCAAAGGCATGCACGGGAATCGAGGGGCCGAAATCATTATATGGCTATATGGACGCCACGATTCTCGGGACGTTTATTAAGATAAGGATCAATTAAAATGTTCTGGGCCACGTGCGAAGTTAATATGAAGTGACGTCACGACGGCTTAAGAAAATTCTGTGAGCTGACATCATGGCGGTTTATAGCAAGGTCTATCAAATAAAGGCGATGCAAGATTTTGACATGTCAGATATTGAAGATTGACATGAACAAGTTCAAGTCAATCTGGGGCCTAATGTTGGGGATATGACTATTGGGTATGAACCACCAAGGAGGGGTCAGGTCATACCACTGGCGATTTATCAATGAAGATGGCGGATCATATGAGCCCGTTGAAGGCCCAAGACCTAGAAGAGACTTAAGGCCCGGGAGGATGAACCTCCATGTATGTATGACTTGTGTTGTAAGGCATGCGTAGTTAGTCACCAAGCCGGACACGTTGTGTATGAGCCAACCGGGACTCCGTGAACCGCCGGGCGTCACCCTGTGTATATAAAGGAGCGACCCAGCGGCGACTTAGGGCAAGAAACAAGAGATCGATAACTAGCTCAAGCGTATTCTCTCCCTGGTAATCGAAACCCTAGCAATACAATCCCAAACAGGAGTAGGCCTTTACCTTCATCGTAAGGGGCCGAACCAGTATAAACTCTCTATGTCCTTTGTCCCGTTTAACCCCTTTATGCTAAGCTAGCTGCGATGGCCCTGCGACTAAGTCCTTCTGCTAGGACATCTGCCGTGACAATTCCACAATAGAACCCATCTAATAAGTCTAGGTTTAGCATCTTTCTTTTCCATAAGATATTTAATAGTAGCATGATCAGTGTGAATAGTTACTTTGGAATCAACAGTATAAGGTCTGAACTTATCACATGCAAATACAACTGCGAAAAATTCTTTTTCAGTGGTAGCATAATTTCTCTGGGCACCGTCTAGAGTTTTACTAGCATACTGAATAACATTTAATTTCTTATCAACTCTTTGTCCTAGAATAGCACCAACAGCATAATCACTAGCATCACACATAATTTCAAAGGGTAAATTCCAATCAGGTGGTTGAATAGTAGGTGCAGAAATCAAGGCTTTCTTAAGTATTTCAAATGCTGCTACACAATCATCATCAAAAATAAAAGGAACATCTTTTTGTAAGAGATCAGTGAGAGGCCCAGAAATTTTAGAGAATTCTTAAATAAACCTCCTATAGAAATCAGCATGACCAAGGAAACTTCTTATACCTTTGATATCTTCAGGGCATAGCATCTTTGAAAGGTAGCAGGTGCATTGCATAAACCAAAAGGCATACGTCTATAAGCAAAGGTACCGAAAGGGCAAGTAAAAGTGTTTTTCTCTTGATCCTCTTTCGATACAGGTATTTCAGAGAAACTAGAATAACCATCTAGAAAGCAAAAATGAGTATGTTTGGATAATATTTCTAGCATTTGATCAATAAAAGTTAAGGGGTAATGATCTATTCTAGTAGCTTTATTTAATTTGCGGAAATCAATTACCATTCTATAAACTGTAACAATTCTTTGAGGAATCAATTCATTCTTATCATTAGGAACAACAATAATACCTCCCTTCTTAGGGACACAATGAACAGGGCTTACCCATTGACTATCAGCAATAGGATAAATTATACCTGCCTCCACAAGCTTTAGTATTTCATTTCTTACCACTTCTTTCATCTTAGGATTTAACCGTCGTTCATGATCAACAACTGGTTTAGCATCTTTCTCCAATTTAATTTTGTGCTGACATCAATGTTGAGGATATCGCTTATCGTTATCGTCTCGGTTAGCTAGGGATTAGAGATTAATCCGAAATCGGCCGATTAATCGATTTTATTGGTCGACTATTAATCGGATATTTTTTGCAAATTTCATGTTCCCAACAATAAAATACGCTATATCCAACACTAAATCAATATTTGAAAGAAGTGTTACCTTGATTCCTACCCTTTGAATCCTTGTATAATGACAAAAAATAGGACACCAATACATATTGCGTAACAAGGTCCACAAATCATAAATAAACATAGTTTTTGCAAACATAGTGATATGAATAGGTCTGATTTATCTGTAGATTCTCGATAAATCGCTTGTCAGAGCAATAAATCGGTCCAAAAGATAGATGGTGAAGATAAGGCATAATCTTATTGGTCACCCCTGATTAGCGATAAATCAGAAGATTAATCGCTGAATCGGAAGATTTCTTGAACAATGGCTGACATAGAGCACCGTCTAGAGTTTTACTAGCATACTGAATAACATTTAATTTCTTATCAACTCTTTGTCCGAGAATAGCACCAATAGCATAATCACTAGCGTCACACATAATTTCAAAGGGTAAATTCCAATCAGGTGGTTGAATAGTAGGTGCAAAAATCAAGGCTTTCTTAAGTATTTCAAATGCTTCTACACAATCATCATCAAAAATAAAAGGAACATCTTTTTGTAAGAGATCAGTGAGAGGCCTAGAAATTTTAGAGAAGTCTTTAATAAACCTCCTATAGAAATCAGCATGACCAAGGAAACTTCTTATACCTTTGATATCTTCAGGGCATAGCATCTTTTCAATAGCATCTACTTTAGCTTTACCAACTTCGATACCTATTTCAGAAACTTTATGCCCCAAGACAATACCTTCATTAACCATAAAGTGGCACTTTTCCCAATTCAAGACAAGATTAGTTTCTTCACATCTCTGCAAAACTCGATCAAGATTGCTCAAGCAATCATCAAAAGAAGTTCCATAAATGGAAAAATCATCGATGAAAACTTCAACAATCTTTTCACAAAAGTCAGAGAATATAGCAGTCATACATCTTTGAAAGGTAGCAGGTGCATTGCATAAACCAAAAGGCATACGTCTATAAGCAAAGGTACCGAAAGGGCAAGTAAAAGTGTTTTTCTCTTGATCCTCTTTCGATACAGGTATTTGAGAGAAACTAGAATAACCATCTAAAAAGAAAAAATGAGTATGTTTGGATAATATTTCTAGCATTTGATCAATAAAAGTTAAGGGGTAATGATCTATTCTAGTAGCTTTATTTAATTTGCGGAAATCAATTACCATTCAATAACTGTAACAATTCTTTGAGGAATCAATTCATTCTTATCATTAGGAACAACAATAATAACTCCCTTCTTAGGGACACAATGAACAAGGCTTACCCATTGACTATCAGCAATAGGATAAATTATACCTGCCTCCACAAGCTTTAGTATTTCATTTCTTACCACTTCTTTCATCTTAGGATTTAACCGTCGTTGATGATCAACAACTGGTTTAGCATCTTTCTCCAATTTAATTTTGTGCTGACACCAATGTTGAGGATATCGCTTATCGTTATCGTCTCGGTCAGCTAGGGATTAGAGATTAATCCGAAATCGGCCGATTAATCGATTTTATTGGTCGACTATTAATCGGATATTTTTTGCAAATTTCATGTTCCCAACAATAAAATACGCTATATCCAACACTAAATCAATATTTGAAAGAAGTGTTACCTTGATTCCTAGCCTTTGAATCCTTGTATAATGACAAAAAATAGGACACCAATACATATTGCGTAACAAGGTCCACAAATCATAAATAAACATAGTTTTTGCAAACATAGTGCTATGAATAGGTCTGATTTATCTGTAGATTCTCGATAAATCGCTTGTCAGAGCAATAAATCGGTCCAAAAGATAGATGGTGAAGATAAGGCATAATCTTATTGGTCACCCCTGATTAGCGATAAATCAGAAGATTAATCGCTGAATCGGAAGATTTCTTGAACAATGGCTGACATAGAGCACCGTCTAGATTTTTACTAGCATACTGAATAACATTTAATTTCTTATCAACTCTTTGTCCTAGAATAGCACCAATAGCATAATCACTAGCGTCACACATAATTTCAAAGGGTAAATTCCAATCAGGTGGTTGAATAGTAGGTGCAAAAATCAAGGCTTTCTTAAGTATTTCAAATGCTTCTACACAATCATCATCAAAAATAAAAGGAACATCTTTTTGTAAGAGATCAGTGAGAGGCCCAGAAATTTTAGAGAATTCTTAAATAAACCTCCTATAGAAATCAGCATGACCAAGGAAACTTCTTATACCTTTGATATCTTCAGGGCATAGCATCTTTTCAATAGCATCTACTTTAGCTTTATCAACTTCGATACCTCTTTCAGAAACTTTATGCCCCAAGACAATACCTTCATTAACCATAAAGTGGCACTTTTCCCAATTCAAGACAAGATTAGTTTCTTCACATCTCTGCAAAACTCGATCTAGGTTGCTCAAGCAATCATCAAAAGAAGTTCCATAAATGGAAAAATCATCGATGAAAACTTCAACAATCTTTTCACAAAAGTCAGAGAATATAGCAGTCATACATCTTTGAAAGGTAGCAGGTGCATTGCATAAACCAAAAGGCATACGTCTATAAGCAAAGGTACCGAAAGGGCAAGTAAAAGTGGTTTTCTCTTGATCCTCTTTCGATACAGGTATTTCAGAGAAACTAGAATAACCATCTAGAAAGAAAAAATGAGTATGTTTGGATAATATTTCTAGCATTTGATCAATAAAAGTTAAGGGGTAATGATCTATTCTAGTAGCTTTATTTAATTTGCGAAAATCAATTACCATTCAATAACTGTAACAATTCTTTGAGGAATCAATTCATTCTTATCATTAGGAACAACAATAGTACCTCCCTTCTTAGGGACACAATGAACAGGGCTTACCCATTGACTATCAACAATAGGATAAATTATACCTGCCTCCACAAGCTTTAGTATTTCATTTCTTACCACTTCTTTCATCTTAGGATTTTACCGTCGTTGATGATCAACAACTGGTTTAGCATCTTTCTCCAATTTAATTTTTTGCTGACATCAATGTTGAGGATATCGCTTATCGTTATCGTCTCGGTCAGCTAGGGATTAGAGATTAATCCGAAATCGGCCGATTAATCGATTTTATTGGTCGACTATTAATCGGATATTTTTTGCAAATTTCATGTTCCCAACAATAAAATACGCTATATCCAACACTAAATCAATATTTGAAAGAAGTGTTACCTTGATTCCTAGCCTTTGAATCCTTGTATAATGACAAAAAATAGGACACCAATACATATTGCGTAACAAGGTCCACAAATCATAAATAAACATAGTTTTTGCAAACATAGTGCTATGAATAGGTCTGATTTATCTGTAGATTCTCGATAAATCGCTTGTCAGAGCAATAAATCGGTCCAAAAGATAGATGGTGAAGATAAGGCATAATCTTATTGGTCACCCCTGATTAGCGATAAATCGGAAGATTAATCGCTGAATCGGAAGATTTCTTGAACAATGGCTGACATAGAGCACCGTCTAGATTTTTACTAGCATACTGAATAACATTTAATTTCTTATCAACTCTTTGTCCGAGAATAGCACCAATAGCATAATCACTAGCGTCACACATAATTTCAAAGGGTAAATTCCAATCAGGTGGTTGAATAGTAGGTGCAAAAATCAAGGCTTTCTTAAGTATTTCAAATGCTTCTACACAATCATCATCAAAAATAAAAGGAACATCTTTTTGTAAGAGATCAGTGAGAGGCCTAGAAATTTTAGAGAAGTCTTAAATAAACCTCCTATAGAAATCAGCATGACCAAGGAAACTTCTTATACCTTTGATATCTTCAGGGCATAGCATCTTTTCAATAGCATCTACTTTAGCTTTATCAACTTCGATACCTCTTTCAGAAACTTTATGCCCCAAGACAATACCTTCATTAACCATAAAGTGGCACTTTTCCCAATTCAAGACAAGATTAGTTTCTTCACATCTCTGCAAAACTCGATCAAGGTTGCTCAAGCAATCATCAAAAGAAGTTCCATAAATGGAAAAATCATCGATGAAAACTTCAACAATCTTTTCACAAAAGTCAGAGAATATAGCGGTCATACATCTTTGAAAGGTAGCAGGTGCATTGCATAAACCAAAAGGCATATGTCTATAAGCAAAGGTACCGAAAGGGCAAGTAAAAGTGGTTTTCTCTTGATCCTCTTTCGATACAGGTATTTCAGAGAAACTAGAATAACCATCTAGAAAGAAAAAATGAGTATGTTTGGATAATATTTCTAGCATTTGATCAATAAAAGTTAAGGGGTAATGATCTATTCTAGTAGCTTTATTTAATTTGCGAAAATCAATTACCATTCAATAACTGTAACAATTCTTTGAGGAATCAATTCATTCTTATCATTAGGAACAACAATAGTACCTCCCTTCTTAGGGACACAATGAACAGGGCTTACCCATTGACTATCAACAATAGGATAAATTATACCTGCCTCCACAAGCTTTAGTATTTCATTTCTTACCACTTCTTTCATCTTAGGATTTAACCGTCGTTGATGATCAACAACTGGTTTAGCATCTTTCTCCAATTTAATTTTGTGCTGACATCAATGTTGAGGATATCGCTTATCATTATCGTCTCGGTCAGCTAGGGATTAGAGATTAATCCGAAATCGGCCGATTAATCGATTTTATTGGTCGACTATTAATCGGATATTTTTTGCAAATTTCATGTTCCCAACAATAAAATACGCTATATCCAACACTAAATCAATATTTGAAAGAAGTGTTACCTTGATTCCTAGCCTTTGAATCCTTGTATAATGACAAGAAAATAGGACACCAATACATATTGCGTAACAAGGTCCACAAATCATAAATAAACATAGTTTTTGCAAACATAGTGCTATGAATAGGTCTGATTTATCTGTAGATTCTCGATAAATCGCTTGTCAGAGCAATAAATCGGTCCAAAAGATAAATGGTGAAGATAAGGCATAATCTTATCGGTCACCCCTGATTAGCGATAAATCGGAAGATTAATCACTGAATCGGAAGATTTCTTGAACAATGGCTGACATAGAGCACCGTCTAGAGTTTTACTAGCATACTGAATAACATTTAATTTCTTATCAACTCTTTGTCCTAGAATAGCACCAATAGCATAATCACTAGCGTCACACATAATTTCAAAGGGTAAATTCCAATCAGGTGGTTGAATAGTAGGTGCAAAAATCAAGGCTTTCTTAAGTATTTCAAATGCTTCTATACAATCATCATCAAAAATAAAAAGGTACATCTTTTTGTAAGAGATCGGTGAGAGGCCTAGAAATTTTAGAGAAGTCTTTAATAAACCTCCTATAGAAATCAGCATGACCAAGGAAACTTCTTATACCTTTGATATCTTCAGGGCATAGCATCTTTTCAATAGCATCTACTTTAGATTTATCAACTTCAATACCTCTTTCAGAAACTTTATGCCCCAAGACAATACCTTCATTAACCATAAAGTGGCACTTTTCCCAATTCAAGACAAGATTAGTTTCTTCACATCTCTGCAAAACTTGATCAAGGTTGCTCAAGCAATCATCAAAAGAAGTTCCATAAATGGAAAAATCATCGATGAAAACTTCAACAATCTTTTCACAAAAGTTAGAGAATATAGCAGTCATACATCTTTGAAAGGTGGCAGGTGCATTGCATAAACCAAAAGGCATACGTCTATAAGCAAAGGTACCGAAAGGGCAAGTAAAAGTGGTTTTCTCTTGATCCTATTTCGATATAGGTATTTGAGAGAAACTAGAATAACCATCTAGAAAGCAAAAATGAGTATGTTTGGGTAATATTTCTAGCATTTGATCAATAAAAGTTAAGGGGTAATGATCTATTCTAGTAGCTTTATTTAATTTGCGGAAATCAATTACCATTCTATAAACTGTAACAATTCTTTGAGGAATCAATTCATTCTTATCATTAGGAACAACAATAATACCTCCCTTCTTAGGGACACAATGAACAGGGCTTACCCATTGACTATCAGCAATAGGATAAATTATACCTGCCTCCACAAGCTTTAGTATTTCATTTCTTACCACTGCTTTCATCTTAGGATTTAACCGTCGTTGATGATCAACAACTGGTTTAGCATCTTTCTCCAATTTAATTTTGTGCTGACATCAATGTTGAGGATATCGCTTATCGTTATCATCTCGGTCAGCTAGGGATTAGAGATTAATCCGAAATCGGACGATTAATCGATTTTATTGGTCGACTATTAATCGGATATTTTTTTGCAAATTTCATGTTCCCAACAATAAAATACGGTATATCCAACACTAAATCAATATTTGAAAGAAGTGTTACCTTGATTCCTAGCCTTTGAATCCTTGTATAATGACAAAAAATAGGACACCAATACATATTGCATAACAAGGTCCACAAATCATAAATAAACATAGTTTTTGCAAACATAGTGCTATGAATAGGTCTGATTTATCTGTAGATTCTCGATAAATCGCTTGTCAGAGCAATAAATAGGTCCAAAAGATAAATGGTGAAGATAAGGCATAATCTTATCGGTCACCCCCGATTAGCGATAAATCGGAAGATTAATCGCTGAATCGGAAGATTTATTGAACAATGGCTGACATAGAGTGGGACTAATGCCCTTAAGATCATCAAGAGTATATCCAATAGCGGCATGATGCTTCTTCAGTGTTTTCAATAATTTCTTTTCTTCATGCTCTGAAAGGTTAGCGCTAATAATAACAGGATATATCTTCTTTTGATCAAGATAAGCATATTTTAGAGTATCAGGTAACAGTTTAAGCTCGAATACGGGATCATCCTTAGGTGGCGGAGGATCCCCAAGGATTTCAACAGGCAAATTGTGTTTCAAAATAGGTCCCTGATGAAAGAATACTTCTTCTATTTCTCTTCTTTCATTCATAAACATATCATTTTCATGGTCTAGCAAATATTGTTCTAAAGGATCATTAGGAGGCACGGCAGTAGAAGCAAGACCAATAATTTCATCTTTACTAGGCAATTCTTTATCATGGGGTTGTCTATGAAATTTAGAGAAATTAAAATCATGAGACATATCTCCCAAACCAACAGTAACACTATCTTTCTCGCAGTCTATCGTAGCATTAATAGTATTCAAGAAAGGTCTACCAAATATAATGGGACAAAAATTATCTTCTGGGGAACCAAGAACAAGAAAATCACTAGGATATTTAATTTTCCCACACAAGACTTCGACATCTCTAACAATCCCAATTGGTGATATAGTATCTCTCTTGGCAAGCTTAATAGTAACATCAATATCTTCTATCTCAGCAGGTGCAATATCATTCATAATTTCTTTATACAAGGTATAAGGAATTGCACTCACACTAGCACCCACATCACATAAGCCATGACAACAATGATCTCCTATTTTAACAGAAACAACAGGCCTGCCAACAACAGGTCTATGTTTACCTTTCATATCGGGTTTAGCAATACTGGCAACTTCATCACAGAATAAATAACATGCCCATCAATATTATCAACCAAGAGATCTTTAACCATAGCAATACTAGGTTCAACTTTAATTTGCTCAGAGGGTGTAGGTGTTTCCGTATAACTCTTACGAACCACAGCTAAAGCTTTAGTGTCGGTGTACTAGAGTAGGGGTACCCTAGTATCCCGAACTTGTGCACGGGCAGTCGCAGCATCCCGCGGCAAGGCTTGCCGGGTGGCCGCCAAGACCCTCCGCGGCTACCTTGAAGACCATTCAAGGACAAAGTACTCAAAACAAGGCCCCGGCAAGAGGAGCTTGCCGGGAAGGCCAACCAAGGCCACGGCAAGAGAAGCTGGCCGGGAAGGAAACAAGACCCCGGCAAGAGGAGCTTGCCGGGAAGGCCACTCAAGGCATACCAAGAAAACTTACCGCGACGCGCCACGCATCCCGGCAAGGCCCGGTGAGCGACAAGCTCCCGGACACGCCAAGACGACGACCGCGGCAAGGAGCTTGCCGCGGGAAACCCCCACTTCGTGCCCGCGCTCTAGCACACCTGCCAACGTGTCGCTCTAGGGCCATCTGGAGCACACGTGGCAGGGGGGCGTGCAGCTAGGGGTGCGAGGTGGCAAGCAGGCGCTGACAAGATAACCACCGTGGCAAACGGTGGCGTCCCTAGCGGTCCCTTTCGGTACTGTCTAGGCGACACAGACGGGCAATTAATGCCCTTGTCCCCTACCGCCAGGGTTAGGTATGATAACACTGTAGCAGGTAGCTGTACCTACCACAAGCACCTTTCCATTTTTGCCCTTTACCTCCGTTGCTATGTCGGTAACCCCTTGAGCATATAAAAGGAGGCCCGAGTGCAATGAGAGAGGAGGTTAGCCACTTCGTCCACTCACGCTCGGTCTTGCTAGCCGCCGGTGTGTACTGTAGCACTCCGCGCTCCCGAGCTAGAAATCAATACAACACCACAAAGCAGGAGTAGGGTTTTACGCATCCGTGCGGCCCGAACCTAGGTAAATCGCCCGTGTGCTTCGCCTCGATCTGCTCTTTGCGCGACCTCCGCCCCTGCCGAAACGAAAGGGACCCGGTCCGCCGGTCCCATAGGTGCCCGTGGATCTAGCAGCCCCGGCATCTCTGGCGCGCTAGGTAGGGGGCGTCGAAGTTGTGTGAACCAGATCCGGCGTTCTTGCGAGCTAGATCTTCATCATCTTCATCAACATGCCGCCGAAGAAGAAAGTTTCGGAGGCAGCTGCTCCGTCCGCGCCGAGCCAGCCACCGCCGGAGCAAACGGTTGGTGGGGCAGGCACCAGCGGAAGAACACGCGTCGACGAGGGAACTCACGGTGCTGCCAGGTCCCAGGACAAGGATGCGCTGCCCCCCGGCGGCGTAGCCGGCTCCCACAATGACCGGGCGCACTCCAAGACCTCGGCGTCCGTGCATGCACCGCGCCCATCTCAGGAGGCGCGGGACCGGCAGCGTCATGGTACTCACGGTACCATGCGTTCGCTTGGTCAAGATCGAGCTTGTGGACCTCGGAGCGCTCGGGACCACCATGTACGCCAACCTGCTGGCGCGAGCGAGACACGGTCGCCTGGACGGGATACGGCTCCTTCTAACGTAGTTAGAAGTCCGAGCATATCCCGCTCCTCGCACCGTTCGCCACCGCCACCCGCCACCGCAGCAGAAGCTTTGGCGCGAGCTCAGCTGCTCCTAGACTACCCTCCAGCGACGGACAAGATCGACGACTGGAGAGCCACTATCCAGAGTCTCATCGGCTTTGCCAACGGCGACGCTCCGCGGCAGCCGAGCACGTCTCAGCCGCGGCAAGCCAGCCAGGCACGAGCCAGAGATGACAAGACTGGTGGGGGTGCAACTACTGTGCACTCTCCACCCCGAAGGCCAAGATCGCCGACTCGCTGGGTCCACCTCGACAGCGACTCCACCGCGTCGTCAGATCCACGAGCTCATCGCGATCAGCGCCAAGTTCTCCAAGAACGACAACAAGAAGACGCTCGTACTCGCATCGAGCGCCGGAGAGAAGCGCGGCGTCAATCAGACCAGCGCGCTGGGCCCTCTGTTGACATGCATGCGCCAGGGGAACCAGGCGGCTTGCCGTACGCGGTAGGCTGCCCTGCGTTCACTCGTGAGCTGCGGCAAGTCCAGTGGCCCAGTACGAAGAATTTCAAACCAGATGTACCCGAGAAGTACGACGGCAAGTCACATCCATCGGAGTTCCTCAGCATCTACACCATCGCGGTGCAGGCTGCTGGGGGGCGGGACGATAAGATCCTTGCCAACTACTTCCCGTTGGTGCTCAAGCCCAACGTCAGGTCCTGGCTCATGCACTTGCCGGACAACTCCATATCCTCTTGGGCTGATCTATGCCAGCAGTTTATCGGCGCCTTCACAGGCGGCCACAAACCCCATGGCCAAGAGAGCGATCTTCATTTGCTCGTCCAGAAGGAAGGAGAGCCCCTGCGCAAGTATATCCAGAGGTACAGCCGTGTACAACACAACATCCCAAATATCCACCCTGCCGCGGTAATCAGCGCGTTCCATCAGAACGTGCGTAATCACAGGATGCGGGAGGAGATGGCGATGTGCAAGATTCGGGACGTCAGCGAGCTATATGCCCTGGCCGACAAGTGTGCACGCGCTGAGGAAGGGAGAAAATTCCCCAGAGAAAGCACTGGAGAAGGGGGATCTGACAGCGAGGATGCCGCCCCGGCAAGGAAAAATCGGCGGCGCAACAACAGGAAGAAGCAGAACAAAGAGGTGCTGGTCGTTGAGCAGTCCTGCAGCGACGGCGGCGCCAAGCAAGCCAGGGTCAGTAGCTCCGGCAAGGAGGTTGCCGCGTGTACCAACTGCCAGGCTGTGGCAGCCGCCGACAAGTAGGACGGCTCTGACAAGCAATACTGCAAGATTCACCGCACCAAGGGCCATGACCTCCAGAGCTGCAAGAAAGTCGAGTAGCTTGTCCAGCAGCAAAGAGCTGAGTACGAGCGGAGCGACAAGGAGAGGGCCCAAGGGGGTGCGGGAGGATCCGGTAAGAAGCGCGCCGGACAGGGAGGACGCCGCGACAAGGCCAAGCAGCGGCAAGGAGACAGGCCTCCCCGCGGCCGCGACAACGACGAAGATGACGACGACGAAGACATGGATGATGTTGAGACCAGTGAACAGGAGTTTCAGAAAGCCACAGAGGTCTTGTGCGTTGACGGCGGTGCTTCTCTGCACACTTCACACCGCCAACTCAAGCAGTGGGCGCGGGAAGTCAATGCAGCGGAACCACCTGTCGAATCGCGCAAGCTTATGAAATGGTCCAGCACGCCTATCATCTTTGACATTGAGGACCACCCTGATCGAACAACTGCGGTCGGGTGCTTGCCGATGTTGGTCTCACCAACTATCCGCAACCTCAAGGTCACAAAGATGTTAGTTGACGGCGGGGCCGGCTTGAACTTGATCTCCTCCGCTGTTCTCCAGCAACTCCAAATCCCTGACAGCGAGCTCGAAGAGACCGGCACATTCCAAGGAATTAACCCGGGAAGGAGCAAGCCGAAGGGGAAGGTCACGCTGCCGGTAACATTTGGCAGCGAGCTAAACTTCAGGACTGAGAGGGTCACATTTGACGTTGCCGATATCCCATTGCCCTACAATGGGATACTTGGCCGTCCAGCACTCACCAAGTTCATGGCAGCCTCTCACTACGCATATAACATGCTGAAGATGCCAGGCCCGATAGGCGTCATCTCTGTCCCCGGCGACAAGAAGGATGCTCTTATCTGTGCCGACAAGATCTACCGGGAAGCAGCAGCCACGGCAGATCGCAATCCACTTGCCGCTGAAGCTCCCGGGGGGAAGAAGACCCAGTCTGGCAAGAGTTCTGATGCCCACTCCGGCAAGCGCACCCCTTCGGAATGCTGCGCTGCCGTCGAGGACGCACCATCGAGCTCCACCGGCAAGACCAAGTCCGGCAAGAGTTCTGATACCCACTCCGGCAAGCGCACCCCTTCGGAATGCTGCGCTGCTGTCGAGGACGCACCATCGAGCTCCACCAGCAAGACCAAGTCCGGCAAGAGTTCTGGTGCCCACTCCGGCAAGCGCACCTCTTCGGAGTGCTGCACTGCCGTTGAGGACGCACCATCGAGCTCCACCGGCAAGTGCAAGAAGACGATGGCAGCTCCGCCAGAGACGAAGAAGGTGTCCGCTAGGGAGGACGGCACTGGTGGTACCTTCACCATCAGTGCCGCGCTCGGCCCTAAATAGGAAAGCGTGCTCGTTACTTTCCTGCGGGCGAATGTCGACGTGTTTGCATGGCAGCCGTCTGACATCCCCGGTGTTCCCAGGAAAGTGATTGAGCACCACCTCGCCGTTTGTCCTCATGCGCGGCCCGTCAAGCAGAAAGTCAGGAAGCAGGCAGTGGAGCGCCAAGAATTCATTACAGAAGAGATCAAAAAACTGGAAGCAGCAGGCCTTGTCAGAGGAGTGCTCCATCCCACGTGGTTGGCCAATCCTGTAGTCGTGCGCAAGGCAAACGGGAAATGGAGACTTTGCATCGATTTTACCGATGTTAACAAAGCTTGTCCCAAAGACCCATTTCCTTTGCCGCGCATTGACCAGATTGTTGACTCCACAGCTGGATGTGATTTGCTTTCATTCCTTGACGCATACTCAGGATATCATCAGATCTTCATGGCAGAAGAAGATGAGGAGAAGACCGCATTTATTACTCCATGTGGCACGTACTGTTTCGTACGGATGCCTTTCAGACTAAAAAATGCTGGTTCGACATTTGCAAGGGTAGTCCACATTGCTCTTGAGCCGCAAATACACAGAAATGTGGAAGCCTACATGGATGATATAGTGGTCAAGAGCGAGGACAGAGCAACCCTGATTCAAGACCTAGACGAGACCTTTGCAAATCTGCGCAAGATCAGCCTCAAGCTCAACCCAGAGAAGTGTGTGTTTGGAGTTCCCTCCGGCAAGCTTCTCGGGTTCTTCGTGTCTCAGCGGGGAATTGAAGCAAATCCCGACAAGATCAGGGCCATCGAGCAGATTGAAGCACCAAAGCGCGTCAAGGATGTACAGAAACTTGCCGGTTGCGTGGCCGCTCTCAGCAGGTTTATCTCTCGGTCTGCTGAGCGCGCCCTGCCGTTTTTCAAATTATTGAAAAAGGCAGGTCCAATGAAATGGACTCCGGAAGCGGAGGCTGCGCTGCAGGACCTGAAGAGATACCTGTCCTCCCCTCCAATACTTGTCGCACCTAAGCCACAAGAGAAGTTGCTGCTGTACATAGCGGCAACCAATCAAGTGGTTAGTGCTGCGCTAGTAGCAGAGAGGGAGGCAGATGATGAGCCAGCAACCGCGGCAAGCGCATCCAGCGACAAGCAGGGGGCTTGCCCGACAAGCTCTGGTCCCGACAAAGATGGATCTGCGCAGATGCACGAGGAGACACGGAAGAGAATGGTGCAGCGCCCAGTTTACTTTGTCAGTTCCCTCCTGCAGGGGGCTAGGTCAAGGTATTCTGGTGTGCAGAAATTGCTTTTCGGCCTTCTCATGGCCTCGAGAAAGTTGCGCCATTACTTCCAAGCACATGAGATCACAGTCGTCACTCGCTTTCCGCTGAAGAGGATACTGCAGAATCCCGAAGCGACAGGCAGGATTGTTGAGTGGGCGCTGGAACTGTCAAGCTTTGGCCTCAAGTTTGAAAGTACTTCAACTATCCAGAGCAGAGCATTGGCAGAGTTTATAGCAAAATGGACGCCAACACCAGATGAAGAAATTCCAGAAACGAGCATCCCCGACAAGGAAGCAAGCAAAGAGTGGCTGATGTACTTCGATGGTGCCTTCTCGCTGCAAGGCGCCGGCGCTGGTGTGCTTCTTATCGCACCCACCGGAGAGCACCTCAAGTACATAGTCCAGATGCACTTTCCCAAGGAGCAAGCAACAAACAATACTGTAGAGTATGAGGGATTGCTTGCCGGTCTCAGGATCGCGGCAGACCTTGGGATCAAAAAGCTCATTGTCAAGGAAGACTCACAGCTTGTCGTCCGCCAAGTAAACAAGAATTATCAGAGTCCGTTGATGGAAGCTTACGTTGACGAAGTGAGAAAGCTGGAAGAGCACTTTGTCGGCCTACAAATGGAATATGTTCCAAGAGCTCAGAACGCCATTGCCGACGGCCTGTCAAAGTGCGCCGCACTTAAGTTACCTGTGGAACCAGGGATCTTTGTGCTCAAGCTGACTCAACCGTCTGTAACATCATCAACTGGACAGAGCAAGAAGAGGAAGTTGGTTTCTGGTGACTATTTGCCGGCAGAGCTTCCCGAAGCCGCCGCCAAGAAGGTCCCCAAGATCAACGCCAAGAGCACTGAGGAGCAAGATGCTCCGGCAAACCCTAGGGTTTGTTCCGTTGAAGCAGAAGCTCCCGGCAAGCTTGTCGCGGAACGTCAAGCTCCGGCAGAGACACAACTTCTCGCCGTAGAAGCGGATGTTCCCGCGGCAGCTGAGTCCAACACCAAGAGCGCTGAGGAGCAAGATGCTCCGGCAAGCCCCTGGGTTTGTTCCGTTGAAGCAGAAGCTCCCGGCAAGTTTTGCTCCGGCAAGCTTGTCGGGGAACGTCGAGCTCCGGCAGAGCCGCAGGTCCTTGCCGTAGAAGCGGATGTTCCCGCAGCAGCAGAGTTGCCTTTAGTCCTTGTTGTCGAGCCACAAGCTCCAACGTGGGCGCAGCAGATTGTCCGTTTCCTTCAGACAGGAGAACTTCCCGAAGAGCAAGAAGAAGCGGAAAGAGTAGCCCGGCAGTCAAGTATGTACCAGTTCATCGACAAGACACTGTACAGAAGAAGGCTCAATGGGGTGAAATTGAAGTGTATTCCCCGGGAAGACGGACAAAAGCTATTGGCAGAGATACACGGAGGCATGTGTGGTCACCACATTGGCGCAAGAGCACTTGTCGGCAAAGCGTTCCGGCAAGGTTTCTTCTAGCCAACAGCCCTCCAGGATGCAACTGCACAAGTAACCAAGTGTGAAGCGTGCCAGTTCCATTCCAAGCAGATACACCAGCCAGCTCAAGCTCTCCAGACAATCCCTTTATCCTGGCCATTTTCGGTCTGGGGGCTCGACATCCTCGGCCCCTTTCCCCGAGCTGTCGGGGGCTTTGAGTACTTGTACGTTGCAATCGACAAGTTCACAAAGTGGCCAGAAGTGGAACCAGCGAGGAAGGTGACCGCACAGTCAGCCGTCAAGTTCTTCAGGTCGATTGTCTGCCGCTTCGGGATCCCTAACAGGATAATCACCGACAACGATACACAATTCACGAGCCGCACCTTCATGCAGTACATCCAAGATCTTGGCGCCAAGGTCTGTTTCGCTTCTGTTGCTCACCCGAGAAGCAACGGTCAAGCGGAGAGGGCAAATGCTGAAGTGCTGCGCGGGCTCAAGACCAGAACTTTCGACAGGCTGCACAAGTGCGGAAGAAACTGGATCGAGGAGCTGCCGGTGGTTCTTTGGTCGATCAGAACGACGCCAAATCGAGCCACTGGACAGACACCCTTTGCTCTAGTCTATGGAGCAGAGGTAGTTACCCCCACGGAACTCGTATACGGGTCACCTCGAGTGCTCGCTTATGATGAGCTCGAGCAAGAGCGGCTGCGACAAGATGACGCGCTGCTCCTTGAGGAAGACCGTCTCCAGGCTGCTGTGCGAGCTGCTCGCTACCAGCAAGCTCTGCGCCGCTACCATAGCCGCAGAGTCAATGCCAGGAGTCTCGAGGAAGGCGACCTTGTTCTTCGGCGCGTTCAGTCGGCCAAGAATTCCAGCAAGTTGACGCCGAAGTGGGAAGGCCCTTACCGAGTGAAGCGAGTCACAAGGCCTGGCGCTGTCCACCTTGAGACCGAAGATGGCGTACCAGTGAGCAACTCCTGGAACATCGAGCATCTACGTAAGTTTTACCCGTAAGGCGCGGTTGTCGGACCCAGTCCGGCAACCACCCTTCTGTACAAGTCTTGCCACTGTTGCATGTAATCCTTTGTACAGAGCCAGGCGCAGACCCTGAGCACCAGTAAATGAAGCGCTGATCACCCCGGGGTTATAGCATGCATGCTAGGTCAAGTCTCGTCCTTGGTTAGGGTTGATAGTGCCTAACAGCGGCTAACCCCTAGCTTAGAGGTCGAGTGTCCGTCCCTTTGCTTTTCCTTCGTTCGCAGGGCTCGCCTATCCTGGCCAGACTGCTTGAGGACGAAAAGGAGAAGAAGGGCGCGCCGGCACCTGAGCCCCGGCAAGCCAGTGTTGCTGGGGGCTGCGAGCGCTAAGATTTATCCACGGCAAGCCAGAGTTGCCGGGCGCTGCAATATCAGATAAGTCTTTCGTCCCTCATCATGTATCCTCTTATGGACTGGGGAATGCGAAACCGCGTTTCTTCCCGAAAACTGCCGTGCTCCCTCAACTCCAGGCCCCGGGGCCAAGTTCGGTCGTAGTCGCGGCAGCAAAGGGATGAAACGAGGGGGCCGCACTCACCTCGTTCCCGCCTCCGTCAAAGGCATGAGAAAGGTCGAGCGACGTGGGAAGGCGGCAGGGCCTGTTGCCGGGAGACGTAATGTCTGTCCGAGGGATACCAAGGATGTACTCCTTGGCGTGGGTTCAACCCGCGAGACAAATAACCCGGCAAGCATCCCCTTTTCATTAAAAAAAATCCCACTCAGGTACAGTCCATAGAGGATGAAAAACATGAAAGAGAGGACTACAAGTTTTAGATGCAGCTAAGGCCCGAAGGCTTACAAATTAAAAAGATAAGATGCCCGTAATCCTTTTCATGTCCCTCTCTTCAGGAGGTAGGTCAAGGAGGCGAGAAGGGCAAAAGAGGCACCTAGGCGAGCTACGGGCGCCAGAAGACACCAAGAGAACATCCCGGGGCCGTCCGAAGGCTGGACGGTGATGGCGGCGCCGGAAGCGGGGCTCGAAGACGGGGCGGCAGGACGTCAGCACGCTGTCGGGGGCACCACGCCCTCGTACTCCGACCTGACGGCCTTGTCGCCAGCCCTCTTCCCCTTCCGCAGCCTCCCTACGCCAGCCGCCCAAGGAGACGACCCCGGGGAGTTCAAGACGCCGGCGGCACGGATGATGGGGTCGCCGATGCCGCACGGAGCGGCGCCCGACACCTAGTCGGACCCGCCATCCCGCCGCTCGTTACCCTCATCGTCGTTGTCGCTCCCCTCCTCGTCACTATCGCTCGAGGAGGAGCCTTCACTATCGGAGGAGCTGTCCACGCAGCACTTCGCCCGAGTGCCGAAGCACCCGAAGACCTTGACGGAGAGGAGATCGCCCTCCATCAACTTAAAATGGAGGGTGAGCCCCCCCGTCAGGCTGTGGATACGTGCGAACGTCTTCCACCCTCGATCAAGATACATCACATTAGGGGCTGGGAATACAACGCGGACTCGTGTGCCGCTGATCCCACAGCCCCTCATGTGCAGCCTCAGTGTCTCGGGCGGGTCCGACTCCATCGCGCTCGCAAACGGAGCTGGAAGCCGGAGGCGACGACGAGGCGCCCGGCGCAGCCTGGCGAAGAACTCGCAAGGGTCGTCCCCTATATGGACCGCCGTGGGGAGGGGAGCCGCCGGCGGAGGCGGAGCTGGCGCGCCGCCCCGTCCGCCTCTTCCCCGAGCGCCTCGACCTCGTCCACGACCTCGCCCCCTCCCTCTTCCCCTTGTGGCTGGCTCTGCCACCACGGGCGCGGGGGAGGAAGGGGTGCGCTGTCTGGCGGCGACCCTCGCCGCCACCGATGAAGGGCCAGGATTCCCTTTCTCCATGGCGAATGAGAGAAAGGGAAGCAGAAGCTGAAGAAAGGAGGAGATGAGAGAGTGCGGGCTTCTGTGCTCCCCTCCCGCTCTTTATAAAGGAGCGAGGTGGGGGCTCGGCCGCCCCGCTCAGCGAGTCAAGGCACGGGCAAAGCAGGGAGTCGGGCCCAGCCCGCTGCCTCTGCTCACGTTTCCCGCTCCCACCATCCGCGACCCCAAGCGCATGGGAGCCGCGTGGCGGGGATGCAGAACCAAGGCGACGAATGAGGCGGCCTCACCCCACCCCGTGATCGCGGGGAGCAGACGCCTCGAAAACCGCGCATCGGCCCCGTCCAGTAAATGCACCACGCCCCCGCGCCTACCTCCATTTAGGGAGGAGGGCGCGAACCGTCCCCTTCATCATGGCCTGACGCATGCTCGCGGGGCTTAGCCCCGCGCACGCCGCCCACGTCACCCACGACGCCGCATTTGACGCGTGCTGTTCCGTGCGTGCGCGGTGGAAGCGGGGAATGCGGCATGACCTAGGCCGCGTGTGCCCGTGCACTGTTTTGGGCCTGGCCCAACAGCGCTCGGCACCGTGTCTGGCCCAGGCCCGGGGGCTCCTGTCGGTGTACTAGAGTAGGGGTACCCTAGTATCCCGAACTTGTGCACGGGCAGTCGCAGCATCCCGCGGCAAGGCTTGCCGCGTGGCCGCGAAGACCCTCCGCGGCTACCTTGAAGACCATTCAAGGACAAAGTACTCAAAACAAGGCCCCGGAAAGAGGAGCTTGCCGGGAAGGCCAACCAAGGCCCCGGCAAGAGAAGCTGGCCGGGAAGGAAACAAGACCCCGGCAAGAGGAGCTTGCCGGGAAGGCCACTCAAGGCATACCAAGAAAACTTACCGTGACGCGCCACGCATCCCGGCAAGGCCCGGTGAGCGACAAGCTCCCGGACACGCCAAGACGACGACCGTGGCAAGGAGCTTGCCGCGGGAAACCCCCACTTCGTGCCCGCGCTCCAGCACACCTGCCAACGTGTCGCTCTAGGGCCCTCTGGAGCACACGTGGCAGGGGGCGTGCAGCTAGGGGTGCGAGGTGGCAAGCAGGCGCTGACAAGATAACCACCGTGGCAAACGGTGGCGTCCCTAGCGGTCCCTTTCGGTACTGTCTAGGCGACACAGACAGGCAATTAATGCCCTTGTCCCCTGCCGCCAGGGTTAGGTATGATAACACTGTAGCAGGTAGCTGTACCTACCACAAGCACCTTTCCATTTTTGCCCTTTACCTCCGTTGCTATGTCGGTAACCCCTTGAGCATATAAAAGGAGGCCCGAGTGCAATGAGAGAGGAGGTTAGCCACTTCGTCCACTCATGCTCGGTCTTGCTAGCCGTCGGTGTGTACTATAGCACTCCTCGCTCCCGAGCTAGAAATCAATACAACACCACAAAGCAGGAGTAGGGTTTTACGCATCCGTGCGGCCCGAACCTGGGTAAATCGCCCGCGTGCTTTGCCTCGATCTGCTCTTTGCGTGACCTCCGCCCCTGCCGAACCGAAAGGGACCCGGTCCGGCGGTCCCATAGGTGCCCGTGGATCTAGCAGCCCCGGCATTTAGCATGACCCTTTATTCTAACAGGGAAGGTGGTTTCTCAATATAAGCAGTTGGTACAATAGGATCTACATTATAAGTAATAGTTTCTTCTTCAACTTTGATAGGTTCAACTACTTTAACTTCAATGGGAGGATGATATTTAAACCACTTATCCTTAGGGAGATCAACATGAGTAGCAAAATATTCACAAAAAGAAGCTACTATCTCAGAGTCAAGTCCATATTTAGTGCTAAAATCACGAAAAGCATCGGTATCCATAAAAGATTTAACACAATCAAACTTAAGGTTTATACCCGACTCCTTACCTTCATCGAGATCCCAACCTTCATATTTGCGTTTAATTCTTTCCAGTAAATCCCATTTGAATTCAATATCCTTCTTCATATAGGAACTAGTACTAGAAGTATCGAGCATGTATCGATCATTATGAGAAAGCCGAGCGTAAAGTTTTTGAATAATAATTTCCCTTGAGAACTCATGATTGGGGCATGAATATAACATTGACTTAAGCCTCCCCCAAGATTGAGCGATACTTTCTCCTTCATGAGGTAAAAAATTATATATATATAATTCCGATCACGATGAACCAGATGCATAGGATAAAACTTCTGATGAAATTCCAATTTCAATCGGTTGTAGTTCCATGATCTAATACCATCCAATAGCCTATACCATATGAATGCCTTTCCCTTCAAATATAAAGGGAAGACCTTCTTCTTGACCACATCCTCGGGCATACCTGCAAGCTTAAATAATCCACAAACTTCATCCACATAGATTAGGTGCATATCGGGATGTAATGTTCCATCTCCTGCATATGGATTAGCTAGCAGTTTCTCTATCATACCCGAAGGAATTTCATAATAAATATTTTTAGTAGGTGCAGTAGGTTGAGGAGCAACTAATAGTGGTTCCGGTTCAGGTGAAGATACCCCGAACAAACCCTTAAAGGGTTATTTTCCATAGTAACAAGTGACGGTAAATTTCAGCACACTATATAAATGTTTCCTTACCAAATTCCACTTACCAAAGGCGCTTCACTCGCCACCAATGGCGCAAGAAAAGAGTCTTGATGACCCACAAGTATTTGGGATCTGTAGTAGTCCTTTTGATAACTAAGAGTGTCGAACCCAACAAGGAGCAGAAGGAAATGACAAGTGGTTTTCAGCAAGGTATTCTCTTCAAGCATTGAAATTATTGGTAATAGATAGTTTTGTGATAAGATAAATTGTAACGGGTAACAAGTAAATAAAGTAACTAAGGTGCAGCAAGGTGGCCCATGATACGTCTCCAATGTATCTATAATTTTTGATTGCTCCATGCTATATTATCTACTGTTTTGGACATTATTGGGCTTTATGATCCACTTTTATATTATTTTTGGGACTAACCTATTGACCGGAGGCCCAGCCCAGAATTGCTGTTTTTTTGCCTATTTTAGGGTTTCGAAGAAAAGGAATATCAATCGGAGTCCAAACGGAATGAAACCTTCAGGAACGTGATTTTCTCACCGAACAAGATCCAGGAGACTTGGACCCTACGTCAAGAAACAAAGGAGGAGGCCATGAGGTAGGGGGCGCGCCTACCCCCCCCCCCCCAGGCGCGCCCTCCACCCTCATGGGCCCCCTGTTGCTCCACCGACGTACTCCTTCCTCCTATACATACCTACGTACCCCCAAACGATCAGATACGGAGCCAAAACCCTAATTCCACCATCGTAACTTCCTGTATCCACGAGATCCCATCTTGGAGCCTGTTCCGGAGCTCCGCCGAAGGGGCCATCCATCACGGAGGGCTTCTACATCAACACCATAGCCTCTCCGATGAAGTGTGAGTAGTTTACCTTAGACCTTCGGGTCCATAGTTATTAGCTAGATGGCTTCTTCTCTATTTTTGGATCTCAATACAATGTTCTGCCCCTCTCTTGTGGAGATCTATTCGATGTAATCTTCTTTTTGCGGTGTGTTTGTTGAGACGGTGAATTGTGGGTTTATGATCAAGACTATCTATGAATAATATTTGAATCTTCTCTGAATTCTTTTATGTATGATTGGTTATCTTTGCAAGTTTCTTCGAATTATCAGTTTGGTTTGGCCTACTAGATTGATCTTTCTTGCAATGGGAGAAGTGCTTAGCTTTGGGTTCAATCTTGCGGTGTCATTTCCCAGTGACAGTAGGGGCAGCAAGGCACGTATTGTATTGTTGCCATCGAGGATAACAAGATGGGGTTTTTATCATATTGCATGAATTTATCCCTCTACATCATGTCATCTTGCTTAAGGTGTTACTCTATTTTCATGAACTTAATACTCTAGATGCATGCTATATAGCGGTCGATGAGTGGAGTAATACTAGTAGATGTAGGCAGGAGTCGGTCTACTTGTCTTGGACGTGATGCATATATACATGATCATACCTAGATATTCTCATAACTATGCTCAATTCTGTCAATTGCTCAACAGTAATTCGTTCACCCAGCGTAAAATACTTATGCTCTTGAGAGAAGACACTAGTGAAACCTATGGCCCCCGGGTCTAGCTTCATCATATTAATCTTTCAATACTTAGTTATTTCCTTTGCTTTTTATTTTGCTTTTATTTTACTTTGCATCTTTATCACAAAAATACCAAAAATATTATCTTATCATATCTATCAGATCTCACTCTTGTAAGTGACTGTGAAGGGATTGACAACCCCTTATAGCGTTGGTTGCGAGGAGTTATTTGTCTTGTGTAGGTGCGAGGAGTTATTTGTCTAGGGACTTCGCGTGCAGCCTCCTAGTGGATTGATACATTGGTTCTCAAAAACTGAGGGAAATACTTACGCTACTTTGCTGCATCATCCTTTCCTCTTCAAGGAAATCCAACGCAGTGCTCAAGAGGTAGCAAGAAGAACTTCTGGCGCCGTTGCCGGGGAGGTTCGCGCAAGTCAAGATTTGACTCCCGACAATGAGCCATTTCTGGCGCTGTTGCCAGGGAGTCTACGCAAAAGTCAACATACCAAGTACCCATCACATACCCTTATCTCCCGCATTACATTATTTGCTATTTGCCTCTCGTTTTCCTCTCCCCCACTTCACCCTTGCCATTTTATTTGCCCTCTCTTCTCGCTCGCCTTTCTTCTGCCATGTCTGGATCAAAAAGGGTTGGGGGTTCTCTCCAGAGTTTTAGTACTTTGGACAACCCTTCTATTCTCGCTAAGCTCATAAATAAGGATACTATGGAAAAACCTACCAGAGTTATCAATGAGAGTCTTAATAATTTTGATGAAGATGATTCTGGAATTTTTCGTTATTTACTTGATGAATCTTTGAAAGATGCTTGGTATAGACTATTAAGGATCAGGGCCAGCTATGTGCCCCAATATCAAATTGAAGTTTACTTAAAGAGCTTTTATATTGCCCTTCCTTCTTATTTTAAGCATGTCTTAGATTATATATTTGAAGAAGGTTTTCTTGAAGGGGATGTCGTAGACACTTATGAAAAAAAATGAAAACCATATTTGGGCAACCCATGAATGAGAAATTTGAATCTACATCTCTTTTGCTCTCTTACCAAAACGAATCTATTAAAGAGATAAAGGCTAGCCTAGATACAAATTTCCGTAACATACTTAATATTTCCTCTACCATTAATAACCATGTGCTTTATCAAAATATAAGGATTAATTCTATAGATAGCAAGTTTGCTCTTTTCTTTCCTAATACCAAAGATGGCAATACCTAGATCTACCCTTGCTTTTTATGCCTAGCTAGGGGCGTTAAACGATAGCGCTTGTTGGGAGGCAACCCAATTTTATTTTTATTCCTTGCTTTTCGCTCCTGTTTAGTAATAAATAAATTACCTAGCCTATATTTTGGTTGAGTTTTTGTGTTTAATTAGTGTTTGTGCCAAGTAGAACCGTTGGGAAGACTTGGGGAAAGTCTTGATATCTTGCTGTAAAAAACAGAAACTTTAGCGCTCACGAGAACTGCTGCCATTTTTATTTGGAAAGTGATATTTAGTTAATTCTTTTTTATATGATTAATAGATAAATTCCTAAAGTCCAGAAATTTATTTTAGAATTTTTGGGGCTCCAGATCTTGCGCTAGCTACAGATTACTACAGACTGTTCTGTTTTTGACAGATTCTGTTTTTCATGTGTTGTTTGCTTATTTTGATGAATCTATGGCTAGTAAAATAGTTTATAAACCATAGAGAAGTTGGAATACAGTAGGTTTAACACCAATATAAATAAAGAATGAGTTCATTACAGTACCTTGAAGTGGTCTTTTGTTTTCTTTCGCTAACGGAGCTCACGAGATTTTCTACTTTAAGTTTTGTGTTGTGAAGTTTTCAAGTTTTGGGTGAAGATTTGATGGATTATGGAACAAGGAGTGGCAAGAGCCTAAGCTTGGGGATGCCCATGGCACCCCCAAGATAATATAAGGACACCTAAAAGCCAAAGCTTGGGGATGCCCCGGAAGGCATCTCCTCTTTTGTCTACTTCTATCGGTAACTTTACTTGGAGCTATATTTTTATTCACCATGTGATATGTGTTTTGCTTGGAGCGTCTTGTATGATTTGAGTCTTTGCTTTTTAGTTTACCACAATCATCCTTGCTGTACACACATTTTGAGAGAGCCATACATGATTTGTAATTTGTTAGAATACTCTATGTGCTTCGCTTATATCATTTGAGTTATATAGTTTTGCTCTAGTACTTCACTTATATCTTTTAGAGCACGGTGGTGGAATTGTTTTATAGAAACTATTGATCTCTCACGCTTCACTTAGATTATTTTGAGAGTCTTAAATCGCATGGTAATTTGCTTAAATAATCCTAATTTGCTTGGTATTCAAGAATAGTAAAAACTTTCTTATCAGTGTGTTGAATGCTATGAGAAGTTTGATGCTAGATAATTGTTTTGAGATATGAAGATGGTGATATTAGAGTCATGCTAGTTGAGTAGTTGTGAATTTGAGAAATACTTGTGTTAAAGTTTGTGATTCCCGTAGCATGCACGTATGGTGAACCGTTATGTGATGAAGTCAGAGCATGATTTATTTTTTGATTGTCTTCCTTATGAGTGGCGGTCGGGGACAAGCGATGGTCTTTTCCTACCAATCTATCCCCCTAGGAGCATGCGCGTAATACTTTGCTTTGATAACTTGTAGATTTTTGCAATAAGTATATGAGTTCTTTATGACTAATGTTGAGTCCATGGATCATACGCACTGTCACCCTTCCACCATTGCTAGCCTCTCTAATACCGCGCACCTTTCGCCGGCATCATACACCCACCATATACCTTCCTCAAAACAGCCACCATACCTACCTATTATGGCATTTCCATAGCCATTCCGAGATATATTGCCATGCAACTTTCCACCGTTCCGCTTATTATGACGCACTCCATCATTGTCATATTGCTTAGCATGATCATGTAGTTGACATCATATTTGTGGCAAAGCCACCATTCATAATTCTTTCATACATGTCACTCATGATTCATTGCATATCCCGGTATACCGCCGGAGGCATTCATATAGAGTCATATTTTGTTCTAAGTATCGAGTTGTAATTGTTGAGTTGTAAGAAAATAAAATTGTGATGATCATCATTATTAGAGCATTGTCCCAGTGAGGAAATGATGATGGATACTATGATTCCCCCACAAGTCGGGATGAGACTCCGGACGAAAAAAAAGAGGCCAAAAAAAGAGAGAGAAAAGGCCCAAATAAAAAAATGAGAGAAAAAGAGAGAAGGGACAATGTTACTATCCTTTACCACACTTGTGCTTCAAAGTAGCACCATGATATTCATAATAGAGAGTCTGTCATTTCGTCACTTTCATATACTAGTGGGAATTTTTCATTTTATAACTTGGCTTGTATATTCCAATGATGGACTGCCTCAAAATGCCCTAGGTCTTCATGAGCAAGCAAGTTGGATGCACACCCACTTAGTTTCTTTTGTTGAGGTTTCATATACTTATAGCTCTAGTGCATCCGTTGCATGGCAATCCCTACTCACTCACATTGATATCTATTGATGGGCATCTCCATAGTCCGTTGATACGCCTAGTTAATGTGAGACTATCTTCTCCCTTTTTCTCTTCTCCACAACCACCATTCTATTCCACATAAAGTGCTATATCCATGGCTCATGCTCATGTATTGCGTGAAGATTGAAAAAGTTTGAGAATGTCAAAAGTATGAAACAATTGCTTGGCTTGTCATCGGGGTTGTGCATGATTTAAATATTTTTTGTGGTGAAGATAGAGCATAGCCAGACTATACGATTTTGTAGGGATAACTTTCTTTTGCCATGTTATTTTGAGAAGACATGATTGCTTTGTTAGTATGCTTGAGGTATTATTATTTTTATGTCAATATTAAAGTTTTATCTTGAATCTTTCGGATCTGAATATTCATACCACAATTAAGAAGAATTACATTGAAAATATGCCAAGTAGCACTCCGCATCAAAAATTCTGTTTTTATCATTTACCTACTCGAGGACAAGCAGGAATTAAGCTTGGGGATGCTTGATGTACGTCTCCAACGTATCTATAATTTTTGATTGCTCCATGCTATATTATCTACTGTTTTGGACATTATTGGGCTTTATTATCCACTTTTATATTATTTTTGGGACTAACCTATTAACCGGAGGCCCAGCCCAGAATTGCTGTTTTTTTGCCTATTTTAGGGTTTCGAAGAAAAGGAATATCGAACGGAGTCCAAACGGAATGAAACCTTCGGGAACGTGATTTTCTCACCGAAGATGATCTAGGAGACTTGGACCCTACGTCAAGAAACAAAGGAGGAGGCCACGAGGTAGGGGCGTGCCTACCCCCCCCCCAGGCGCGCCCTCCACCCTCATGGGCCCCCTGTTGCTCCACCGACGTACTCCTTCGTCCTATATATACCTATGTACCCCGAAACGATCAGATACGGAGCCAAAACCCTAATTCCGCTGCCGTAACTTCCTGTATCCACGAGATCCCATCTTGGGGCCTGTTCCGGAGCTCCGCCGGAGGGGGCATCCATCACGGAAGGCTTCTACATCAACACCATTGCCTCTTCGATGAAGTGTGAGTAGTTTACCTCAGACCTTCGGGTCCATAGTTATTAGCTAGATGGCTTCTTCTCTCTTTTTGGATCTCAATACAATGTTCTCCCCCTCTCTTGTGGAGATCTATTCGATGTAATCTTCTTTTTGCAGTGTGTTTGTTGAGACCGATGAATTGTGGGTTTATGATCAAGACTATCTATGAATAATATTTGAATCTTCTCTGAATTCTTTTATGTATGATTGGTTATCTTTGCAAGTCTCTTCGAATTATCAGTTTGGTTTGGCCTACTAGATTGATCTTTCTTGCAATGGGAGAAGTGCTTAGCTTTGGGTTCAATCTTGCGGTGTCCTTTCCCAGTGACAGTAGGGGCAGCAAGGCACGTATTATATTGTTGCCATCGAGGATAACAAGAAGGGGTTTTATCATATTGCATGAATTTATCCCTCTACATCATGTCATCTTGCTTAAGGCGTTACTCTGTTTTCATGAACTTAATACTCTAGATGCATGCTGTATAGCGGTCGATGAGTGGAGTAATAGTAGTAGATGCAGGCAGGAGTCGGTCTACTTGTCTTGGAGGTGATGCCTATATACATGATCATACCTAGATATTCTCATAACTATGCTCAATTCTGTCAATTGCTCAATAGTAATTCGTTCACCCACTGTAAAATACTTATGCTCTTGAGAGAAGCCACTAGTGAAACCTATGTCCCCCGGGTCTATCTTCATCATATTAATCTTCCAATACTTAGTTATTTCCTTTGCTTTTATTTTACTTTGCATCTCTATCACAAAAATACCAAAAATATTATCTTATCATATCTATCAGATCTCACTCTCGTAAGTGACCGTGAAGGGATTGACAACCCCTTATCGCGTTGGTTGCGAGGAGTTATTTGTCTTGTGCAGGTACTAGGGACTTCGCGCGCAGGCTCCTACTGGATTGATACCTTGGTTCTCAAAAACTGAGGGTAATACTTACGCTACTTTGCTGCATCATCCTTTCCTCTTCAAGGAAATCCAACGCAGTGCTCAAGAGGTAGCAGCCCAATCCTTTTTGTAGAAAAGAACAAGCCTGGACAAACTCTTATATAAAGCAAAGTGCTCCCGAGGACACATGGGAATTGTTGTCAATCTAGTTTTCATCATGCTCATTTGATTCGCGTTCGTTACTTTGATAATTTGATATGTGGATGGACCGATGCTTGGGTGCTTCCCTTCCTTGGGAAAGCCTCCCACTTATGATTAACCCCTCTTGCAAGCATCCGAAACTATGAAAGAAGTATTAAGGTAAACCTAACCATAGCATGAAACATATGGATCCAAATCAGCCCCTTACGAAGCAACGCATAAACTAGGGTTTATGCTTTTGTCACTCTAGCAACCCATCATCTACTTATTACTTCCCAATGCCTTCCCCTAGGCCCAAATAATGGTGAAGTGTCAAGTAGTCGACGTTCACATAACACCACTAGAGGAGAGACAACATGCATCTCATCAAAATATCGAACGAATACCAAATTCACATGATTACTTATAACAAGACTTCTCCCATGTCCTTAGGAACAAATGTAACTACTCACAAAGCATATTCATAATCATAATCAGAGGAGTATTAATTATCATTAAGGATCTGAACATATGATCTTCCACCGAATAAACCAACTAGCATCAACTACAAGGAGTAATCAACACTACTAGCAACCCACAGGTACCAATCTGAGGTTTTGGGACCAAGATCAAATACAAGAGTTGAACTAGGGTTTGAGAGGAGATGGTGCTAGTGAAGATGTTGATGGAGATTGGCCATCCCTCGATGAGAGGATCAATGGTGATGACGATGACGATGATTTCCCCCTCCCGGAGGGATGGTTCCCCAGCAGAATAGCTCCGCCGAAGCCCTAGATTGGTTCTGCCCAGGTTCCACCTCGAGACGGTGGTGCTTCGTCCAGAAAGCTTTTGCTTGATTTTTTCCAGGGTAAAAGACACCATATTGCTAAATATGGGCACCGGAGGCCTGCCAGGGGGCCCACAAGGTCGGGGGGCGCGCCCTCCACCCTTGTGGCTGGCTGGTGGCCCCCCTCTGGTTCTTTCTTCGCCCAATATTTTTTATATATTCCAAAAATAATCTCCGTGAAGTTTTAGGACTTTTGGAGTTGTGCATAATAGGTGTCTAATATTTGCTCCTTTTCTAGTCCTGAATTCCAGCTGCCGGCATTCCCCCTCTTCATGTAAACCTTGTAAAATAAGAGAGAATATATAGGCATAAGTATTGTGATATAATGTCCCATAATGCATTAAATATCAATATAAAAGCATGATGGAAAATGGAAGTATCAAGTATCATCAACCAAAAAGGATCTAACTTAGTAGTACCTGGATAGAAGATGTGTGCAAGGAAAGACGATAAAGCTGCAGTGGAAACATGGCAAGAAGCATGCATGACTAATGGAGGAGAGGAGCAGTGGAGATTATATACACGCCCGTCGAATAAATGGAGAAGATGAATAGACGAATCAGCATTGTAACGGATATGCGATAATCGATCCTTAATGAGTGGCGTACATCGATTTCCATTAATTAAGGCCTCCAGAAACGTCCTCAATCGCCGGTTGTTTCTTTCCTTCAGTCTGGGTGAGTTGGCTGTGTTTTCCATCTCAAGCCCGTAGGCCCAAACAACAGAAAAGCTCTGAATTTGTTCTTGGAGTAGCGGCCCAATCGTGTAGCACTCTGTTTTCGTGAGGGAAGCCTATGCAGGATTGAAACCACATCAAATGGCCACAAACGGTCAGAAGTGCAGATCGACGAGCAAAAATACAAGTGGCATGAGAGGGCTCGAAAGGTGCACAGTTATAATGTCTCTAAATTATATCGTTCTTTATGAACTTAATACTCTAGATGCATGCTAGATAGCGGTTGATGTGTGGAGTAATAGTAGTAGATGCAGCATCGTTTCGGTCTACTTGACACGGACGTGATGCCTATATTCATGATCATTGCCTTAGATATCATCATAACTTTGCGCTTTTCTATCAATTGCTCGGCAGTAATTTGTACACCCACCGTATTATTTGCTATCTTGAGAGAAGCCTCTAGTGAAACCTATGGCCCCGGGGTCTATTTTCCATCATATAAGTTTCCGATCTACAATATTAGTTTCCGATTTACTCTTTTTGCAATGTTTTACTTACCGATCTATAAACCAAAAATATTACTTTACAGTTTATCTATCTCTATCAGATCTCACCGTTGCAAATAACCGTGAAGGGATTGACAACCCCTGTATCGCGTTGGGTGCAAGTTATTTGTTTGTTTGTGCAGGTATTTGGTGATTTGTGCATGGTCTCCTACTGGGCTGATACCTTGGTTCTCAAACTGAAGGAAATACTTATCTCTACTTTGCTGCATCACCCTTTCCTCTTCAAGGGAAAAATCAGCGCAAGCTCAAGAAGTAGGACCAAGACGCAAGCTTGGGGACGCTATGTTTGATGAGAATGGCATGTTTAAGAATTTATTTGCTGCAATTAATGTTTTTCGCAAGCTTGGGGATCCTATGCTTAGTGAGGATGACCTTTTTAGTCCCCCTATATTGAATGATCAAATTTGTTATGATGATTGCATGCCTCCTATTTATGATGATTGCAATATTTATGAAAGTGGGTTTGGAAGAGTGTCAACTTTAGATAATAATTATCCCACTATTTTGGAGGGTGTTAAATTTTATTATAATGATAAAAGTGGATTCAGAGAGGTCGTGACTTTATTTTGTAATGATTCCACTATTTCGGAAGAGGTTTCAATTGACTATGATGAAAACAAAGTGGCTACTTATGATGATTATTGTGATGATACTTATGTTATAAAAATTAGTGATAATTATTATTTAATTTTCAATATCCTCTTACTGAACATTACTCTTTAATGTGGAAGCAATTTATTGTATTCGATTTTCAGATGATACTCCCACTATTATGAATGAGAATAAAATTGCTTGTGTGGACAGTAATAAAAATACTATGCTTGGGGATCATGAAAAGAATGCTTTGTGTGATAGTTATATTGATGAATCTATTCATGATGATACTGAAAATTATTATGAGAGAGGAACTTATGATTCATGATGCTCTCGTTATGTTTCAATTCTTATCTTTTATATGAGCATCATTGAAATCATCATGCCTAACTAAAAAGGCATTAAAGAAAAGCGCTTTTTGGGAGCCAATCCAACACTTTTACCTACTGTTTTTGTCTGTACACATGATTAGTCTACTGTAATAATCATGTTTTACAACTTTTGTTTCAATAAAGAACCAAGTAAAGCCTTTGGGATAGTGTGGATGATAGTTCACTTGATTCTGTGCAAAAACAGAAACTTTTGCGCTCAGTCCAGGAATTTTAAAAACTCACTGGAACGTGATTTTGATCTGAATTTTTTACAAGTGATATATGTACAAATTTCCTACGTTTTCCTATTATTTCAGAATTTTTGAAGCAGCAGAAGTATGGTAGTTTTCCAGATCATTACAGTCTGTTATGTTTTTGACAGATTCTATTTTCAATGCATAGTTTGCTTGTTTTCTAGTTTCTATGGCTTATATTGATCAATATAATTTGTAGAAATGACATTCTACAGTAGGCATTGTGTGGAAACAATTATTAATCCTATCTTGATAGTACCAAAGTAAATGATTTGCCTTTATCATACTAACCTATCTCATGAAGTTCCGTTAAGTTTTGTGTCATTGAAGTTTTCAAGTATTGGGTGAGATATCGATACGTGGATAATAAGGTGTGAAAAGACCATAAGCTTGGGGATTCCCAAGGCACCCCCAAGTTAATATTCAAGGAAGATCCAAGAAACTAAGCTTGGGGATGCTCCGGAAGGCATCCCCTCTTTCGTCTTCAACATTATCGGTAACCTTACTTGGAGCTATATTTTCATTCGTCACATGACATGTGTTTTGCTTGGAGCATCATTTTATTTTGTTAGTATTTGCTTCCTTTTATTTAGAATAATATTTTGCATCTTTTATTTCAATAAAAATGTCAAGTATAGCCTTTGCCATGCTTATTTTGCAAGTCTATATGTTGCTGTTTGAAAATAGAAAGTTGCACGCTAGCGCGTGAATTCTTAAAAAAGGTCAGAATGTGATAAAATGTTGAAATATTTTGCAGAATAAGCTATGATAAATTTTATACAATGTGATAATTTTTAGGAGTTTTGGAGTTAAATAAGTATTGATATACTTGCATCCTTACAGACTGTCCTGTTTAGACAAATTGTTGTTATGTTTGCATTGTTTGCATATCTTTGCTTGTTCGATGATTCTATTTGAGGATAGGAGTATTAAATATGCAAACGCATTTAGTATGCAGTGTTAAATAATAATTTTACTGTTTTTCTACAATAGAGAATGATAAGGTTATTGCATTGATTTATACTAACTTATCTCACGAGTTCTTGTTGAGTTTTGTGTGGATGAAGTTTTAAGATTTAGGGAAACTGTGATATAGAAGGAATTAAGGAGAAACAAAAGCTCAAGCTTGGGTATTCCCAAGGCATCCCAAGATAATATTTCAAGAAGTCTCAAGCATCTAAGCTTGGGGATGCCCTGGTAGGAATCCCACCTTTCTTCTTCAACAATTATCGGTTACTATCGGTTGAGCCTAAGTTTTTGCTTCTTCACATGAGTTGTGCTTTTCTTGGAATGTCATTTTATTTTGTTTTGCTTGCTATTTTAATAAAATACTTAGATCTGAAAGTTTTTTAACAAGAGAGAGTCCTCAAATAGCTACCCATTTACTTAACTACTCGCTTGATCTTCACTTATATCTTTTTGGAGTAGTTTGTCATTTACTCTTGTGCTTGCCTTATATCCTATGAGTAAATTGTTGAATGAATTGAATATCATGAAGTTGAAATTATATGTTCATATCGTTCCTAGTAGTAGCTTCATAATGGGTTTAGAAAGTGAAATCTTTTGAAGCTTGAACAATATTGGTCATACAAGCAATTCCTGAATGATTAATATAAGGAAGAGAACTTCCACATGAAAATATATTATCTTAGAAATCTTCTATGATTGTGAATACCCATTAATTATTTTCAAACTTTAGAAAATTAGTTGAAGTTGGAGAAGCAAGACAACATAATGAGTTATGGTTGTGTATATTTGCATAGAAGTTTTATTGTTATGGATCCTCCAACATGTGGTGTTTTCTTAGGATCTTTTGCTAGCCAAAAATTCGTACTAAGTAGAGATACTACTTGTGCATCCAAAAACCCCTAAACCCAGTTTCTTGCCATGAGTGTCCACCATACCTACCTATGGATTGAATAAAATCCTTCAAGTAAGTTGTCATCGGTGCATAAAGCAACAAAAATTGCTCCTAAATATGTTTGATCTTTTATTACAAGGGAAAATTGAGCGTTGTATGCACTTGTGATGGCAAATTATAAAAGCGATGGACTGCATAATAAAGGTTGCTATCATAAGGGGCAATATAACGTGACGTTCCTTTGTATTAAGAGCTTGGGCATCCAAATAAAAAGTGCATGGCAACCTCTGCTTCCCTCTGTGAAGGGCCTATGTTTTACTTTTCATTACTTTTATGCAAGAGTCAATAGTATGAATTCTCATTTCAACCTCAATTATTCTCTAGTTGGCAAGCATCATGTGGTGGGGAAAGATCTAGGCACATATGACCATTCAAATATATTTGATCATGAATTATTATTGTTGACAATTATGTCTATCATAAATGAGTTGGGAGGCGAAACATTAAGCCCCTATCTTTCTCTGTGTTCAATGGATGCCATTAGTTCTAAGAATATGCTTTGAGTACTAGCAATCATAGAAGACTATATGATGATTGAGTATGTAGAGATCTTACTTAGAATTTGTTGAATACATTGAATTGCAATTGCTTGGTGACTGAGAACATAGGTTGTTAAGTTTCAAGAGAATTCATTGTTTGAACCTTAACATGGGAATTGGTTGCTACTTTATCATGATGAGTTTGAGAAAGATTTTCTCATGATGCAAGGAAAAGTGATTGAAATTATCATTGATCAAACTTGTGCACTTTGCTAGCATTCACACTTCATAAATTATTTCTTTTATCATTTACCTACTCGAGGACGAGTAGGAATTAAGCTTGGGGATGCTGATACATCTCCAACGTATCTATAATTTATGAAGTATTCATGCTGTTATATTAGCATTATTGGATGTTTTACAATCATTTTATAGCAACTATATATCATTTTTTGGGACTAACCTATTGACATAGTGCCAAGTGCAAGTTGCTATTTTTTCTTGTTTTTTACATGCAGAAAATCAATAACAAACGGAGTACAAACTCAGCAAAACTTTTTGGAGAATTTTTATAGAATAGAAGACACAACATGGGCCAAACAAGTACCATAGGGGGCACAACCCACCTGGGCACGCCTGGGCCCCCAGGCGCGCCCTGGTGGGTTGTGCCGACCTCGATGGCCTCCCGCACCGCCTCTTTGCCCTATAAATTCTCAAATATTCCAGAAAACCCTAGGGGAGTCGATATATCAAAAGTTCCGCCGCCAGAAGCTTTTGTAGCCACGAAAAACCAATCTAGACCCCATTTCGGCACTCCGTCGAAGGGGAAAATCATCACCGGTGGCCATCTTCATCATCCGGTGGCCACCATGATGAGGAGGGTATAGTCCACCCTCGGGGCTGAGGGTTTGTACCAGTAGCTATGTGTTTAATCTCTCTCTCTCTCGTGTTCTTGAGATGTCACGATCTTGATGTATTGCGGGCTTTGTTAATGTAGTCGGATCATATGGTATTTTCCCCTCTCTATCTTCTTGTGAATTGAGTTTTCCCTTTGAGATTTCGTTCTTATCGGATTGAATACTTTTATGGATTTGAGAACACTTTATGTATGTCTTGCTATGAATACTCATGGTGACAATGGGGTATCATATTGATTCACTTGATATATGTTCTGGCACTCAACTCACGGATTCCCGAGGTGACATATGGGTAATCTATGCATAGGGGTTGATGCACGTTATTGTCTTTGTTTCTTCGGTAGACTTGGGGCACTCTTTGAGGTTCTTTGTGTTGGATTGAGTATTATGAATCTTATTTTTTTATGTATATCGCATAATCAACTCACGGATACTCGCGGTGACATTGGAGTATCTAGGTGACATTAGAGTTGGGTGATGTGTATCATATGGTGTTATTTTAGTACGAACTCTTGGTTAGATCGACCAGAAAGAATAGCTTGGTGTTATTTTAGTATGACCTCTAGGATAGATTGATCGGAAATAATAGCTTTGAGGTGGTTTCGTACCCTACAAACAATTTCTTCTTATGTGCTCCGCTAGATAAGAACTTCGAATTTATTCTTCATCGCACGTGAGGGAAGGTTATATGATCCAATTATATTAGCATTGTTGAGAGATTGCACTTGTGAAAGTACGGACCCTAGGCCTCATTTTCAAGCATTGCAATACTGTTTGTGCTCCGTTTTATCAATTGCTACCTTGCTGTTTTTTTATTGTTCCTATTACAAAAATCAATATCTACTATCATTACTATGCTTCCATTACCATCTCTTCACCGAACTAGTGCACCTATACAAATTACCATTGTATTTGGTGTGTTGGGACACAAGAGACTTTTTGTTATTTGGTTGCAGGGTTGTTTGAGAGAGACCATCTTCATCCTACGCCTCCCACGGATTGATAAACCTTAGGTCATCCACTTGAGGGAAATTTGCTACTATCCTACAAAACTCTACGCTTGGAGGCCCAACACAAGTCTACAAGAACAAGTTGTGTAGTAGACAACACAGAGGTTTGGCCATGTGAATTCCCAAGTGATGCATTCTTGAGGGAGGCCGGAATTTATGATGACTTCTATTATTTGGCGGAGAATGCCGACATCACTGCCTTCCTCCAAGATAAGTGTAACCAATACCTCCTACTCACTAATACCTTCGCGCAAAACTTTCATTTTTATCCGAGGAAATCACCACATATGATAGAGTTTCATTTATATGATGAGCCTAAGGAGATAACACTTTATGATTTTTGCGATGTTTGCAAATTACCTTACGAGCGCAGCGTCAGTGAACCACGTCCTAGAGATGTGGAGGAATTTATTGCTAAAACTACTGTGGGAGAAGAGAGAGAGGGGGGGTGTCGAAAGCGAGAGTGGGTAGCTTACATTTTCCTATTTTACGCTATTACTCATTATTTTCTGGGAGATGTTTGATTGGTCGTGGGGAGAGAGGAACCCTTAGTGCCCTTGACCTTGCTATTTTGCGCCATGCTTTATATTGTGATAAAACGTTTAGTTTGGGCACTATTGTTGCTCATCGGTTAAACACAAAATGCTCGAAGGGCCCTATCTTTGGAGGTATCTATGCCTCCCACCTTGCTAAACATTTTGAGATACCCATTAGGCTTGATGAGGAGGAGGAGATGTTGTTACCCACTAAGTATTTAAACTATGCTAGTTTGGTAACACATCATTTTATTAAGAAAGATGGTAACAAACGACTCCTCTACAACCTAGCATTTAGTCGGGGTACTTGTAAGACTATTGCTCTGCCTGCACCTTCTTTGATCGATACTTATTCAAGCAGGTACACTATTATGCTCGAGGACATCTACATATTTTGGGGTCTTTCACAACCCCCAGCACCTGAGCAAGCACCAGTTCTTGATCCGTATCAGGAGTCTGTTTATCAGCGGGAGCCACAGGAGCTGACCAACCATTGGAACCCTCGGGACCCTCCGGAGTATTGCGGAGAGGGTTATTTCGAGTTTTGGCCATAGACCAACATAGGCCAAAAGCCTAAGCTTGGGGGAGTACGTATTTCTCATTGATATTAGATTCATGTTCACACATTCATTCCAGTTGTCGGTGTTCATCCTTTTTCATTGTATCATCCATGCTAGTTTATTTTTCTTGCTTTCTTCTTGTGTGTTTGAAAAACTTTTAGAAAATCCAAAAAAATTAGTTCTCGCTTCTTTCTATATTTTCTTTGAAGTTTATTTAGTAGTAGTATTAATAGAAAACCCAAAAGATTTCTTGTTCTTCTTTTGCTTGTTGGGAGCTTTCCCGTGTAAATAGTTTTTCTCATTCTTGTTTTTGCTTTGTTTAGAAAAACAAAAACTCCAAAAATATTTCAGTGTGTTTCTTTGAAATTATCTTCCTTTCTTTGGGTCGAAAGGAGAAGACCGCAATGAAAATGTTGAGTGGCTCACATATGCATTATTGTTGATCTAACAAACAGCCCATATTACCTTGCTTTCTCCTTTGAATAAATGTTTGCAGATTCCAGCATAGTCCAATGTACGTGCACTCTTATTATGCACATTGTTCGGTCGTGCAAGTGAAAGGCAATAATGCCGATATTTGATAAAATTATTGAGATGGAGAAAAGCCAGTACGAAGTCGACCTATTTTGTTTCCGTAAATATGATTAGCTCATCGTTCTTGATTCGGCCCATTATGAATGAGACATGTTTGCAATGACAATTAGATATTATAGTTCCTCTTGCCATGCTTAATTAGCTAGGAATGGATAATGGTTTATCTTGTGTGCTAACATGCTTTTAAAATGGTTATGATGTAGTATGATAGGATGCTATCCTCCTTTGAATGATACAAGTGGCTTGACTTGGCACATGTTCACACATGTAGTTGAAATAAAAACAACATAGCCTCCAAAATATTTATGTTCATGGTGATTGATACGTCTGCAACGTATCTATAATTTTTGATTGTTCCATGCTATTGTATTATCTGTTTTCAATGTTTTATATGCATTAATATGCTATTTTATATGATTTTTGGGACTAACCTATTAACCTAGAGCCCAATGCTAGCTTCTGTTTTTTCCTTGTTTTAGAGTTTCCCAGAAAAGGAATACCAAACGGAATAAAACTTTCACGATGATTTTTCTTGGACCAGAAGACACCTAGGAGACTTGGAGTGCAAGTTAGAAGAGCCATGAGGCGGCCACAAGGCTGTACGGCACGCCCAGGGGGTGGGGGCGCCCCCCAACCTTGTGGGCCCCTCGATGACCTCCTGACCAAGATCTTCCTCCTATATATACTCTTATACCCCAAAAACTTTCAAGGGAGCCACGAAACCACTTTTCCACCGCCGTAACTTTCTGTACCCGTGAGATCCCATCTAGGGGCCTTTTCCGGCATCCTATCGGAGGGGGATTCGATCACAGAGGGCTTCTACATCAACACCATTGCCTCTCCGATGAAGCGTCAGTAGTTTACCACAGACCTATGGGTCCATAGCTAGTAGCGAGATGGATTTTTCTCTCTGTTTAATTCTCAATACAAAGTTCTCCTTGATGTTCTTGGAGATCTATTTGATGTAATACTCTTTTGTGGTGTGTTTTCCGAGATCCGATGAATTATGGATTTATGATTAGCTTATCTATGAATATTATTTGAATCTTCTCTAAATTCTTATATGCATGATTTTATATCTTTGTAGGTCTCTTCGAACTATCGATTTGGTTTGGCCAACTAGATTGGCTTTTCTTGCGATGGGAGAAGTGCTTAGCTTTGGGTTCAATCTTGCGGTGCTCGATCCTAGTGACATAAGGGGAACCGACACGTATTGTATTGTTGCCATCGAGGATAATAAGATGGGGTTTTCATCATATTGCTTGAGTTAATTCCTCTACATCATATCATCTTGCTTAAGGTGTTACTTTGTTCTTATGAACTTAGTACTCTAGATGCATGCTGGATAGCATTCGATGTGTGGAGTAATAGTAGTAGATGCAGAATCGTTTCGGTCTACTTGACACAGACGTGGTGCCTATATTCATGATCATTGCCTTAGATATCGTCATAACTTTGCGCTTTTCCAACAATTTCTCGGCAGTAATTTGTTCACCCACCGTAATAATTCCGTTCTTGAGAAAGCTTCTAGTGAAACCTATGGCCCCCGGGTCTATTTTCCATCATATAAGTTTCCGATCTACACTTTTAGTTTCCTATTTATTTTCTTTGCAATCTTTTTATTTCCGTGCAATAAACCCAAAAATACCAAAAACAGTACTTTGTCGTTTATCTATCTCTACCAAATCTCATGTTGCAAATAACCGTGAAGGGATTGACAACCCCTTTATCGTGTTGGGTGCAAGGTTGGTGTTTGTTTGTGCAGGTATTCGGTGGCTTGCGTGTTATCTCCTACTAGATTGATACCTTGGTTCTCAAAACTGAGGGAAATACTTACTCTACTTTGCTACATCACCCTTTCCTCTTCAAGGGAAAAACCAATGCAAGCTCAAGAGGTAGCAGTGATTTATATCCTACTCATGCCTACACTCAATGTTGGTTAATCTCAATGCACGTTTATTACCATTCTCGCTCTCTAGTTGGTTGCTCCTCAATCTTTTGCTAGCCTTCACTTGTACTAAGTGGCAATACTGCTTGTGCATCCACTTCCTTAAACCCAAAGTTGTTCCATATGAGTCCACCATACCTACCTATATGTGATATTTACCTGCTGTTCCAAGTAAAGTTGCATGTGCCAAACTCTAAACCTTCACATGATAATCTGTTTTGTATGCCCGAATCGCTAATGTAGCAAATGGGGGTTGTGTGTATCTTCCATGCTAGGTGGGTTATTCTCACGATGAGCGTTTATTCACTTGTCATTCACGAGAAAGTGGCCGATATTCGGGATTCCCAGTTCCTTACTCTAAATCAATTCAAAATATAAATATCAAACAGAACTCCCCCAGGACTGTTGTTGGTATGGACGGTACCCGTGGATTCGCCTAGCCGTGGAGTGTGATTGCTGGTGGAAGGGGAGTAAAAACTTTACCATTCTGTTTGGGAACCGCCTATAATTGAAAGTGCAACTAATCCCCGGGTGGTTTTGGAATTCATAACAACATATAGCTCATTGAAGTAATGTCCATTCAAGTTAAATATTTCAGAAAGTTCAATGATTGGCATGGCATGGACTAGACATATGAACCCCTCAAAATGCTAAGGACAAAGACTGGCAAAAGCTCAAGACTCTTCCTTTCTATTTTAGTGACCCAAGATCACATTGAGTCCATAGGAAAGCCAATACTATTAAAAGGGGGTAAGGTGTTGCTTAATGGTCTACTTTCTCAAAGTTCTTAGTGATATTGCTCCAAAACCCTCAGCCACTTTCTCATTTCCACATATGTCCAAAACTCAGAGTCAAACTTGGCCCCAACGATTTGATCTATCCGGCGCCATCGAGATCATTTGACATAGCCACTGCCAGAAACCCTAGACAATTCAGTCACACCGATACGGATCTCGGTCTCACCGAGATGGCCCTGCAAACTCTCTGTTGCCTATTGTAATTATTTCGCTCTCACTGACATGGCCCTGCAAACTCTCTATTGCCTATTGTAATTATTTCGGTCTCACCGAAATGTGCATTCGGTCCCATCGAGTTTGTTTGAGATATTCTCTATTTGCTCTTTGTTGAAATTGGTCTCACCGAGTTCAAGAAATCGGTCCCACCGAGATGAGGTTTTGCCCTAGCCCTAGCACATCGGTCCCACTGAGTTGTTCCTGTCGGTCCCGCCGAGATTCCTAATGTTCACATTTTGAACTAAATCGGTCTTACTGAGACCTTCTATTCAGTCTGACCAAGTTGGGTCAAATGTGTGTAACGGTTGGATTTTGTGTGCACACCTCTCTCCATCCCCCTCTCCATCTATGAGAGAGCCATCAGAACGTGCCTACACTTCCACTACTCATTTTTTGAGAGAGAACGGCCTACTCATGTGTTGAGACCAAGATATTTCAATTCTACCACAAGAATCTTGATCTCTAGCCTGCCCCAAGTTGCTTTACACTCAAATCATCTTTACACCATAGCCAAATCTGTGAGAGAGAGTTGAATGTTGGGGAGACTATCATTTGAAGAACAAGAGCAAGGAGTTCATCATCAACACACCATCTATTACCTTTTGGAGAGTGGTGTCTCCTAGACTAGTTAGGTGTCGCTTGGGAGCCTCCGGCAAGATTGTGGAGTTGAACCAAGAAGTTTGTAAGGGCAAGGAGATCGCCTAGTTCGTGGAGATCTACCTGAGTGAGGCAAGTCCTTCGTGAGTGATGGCCATGGTGGGATAGGCAAGGTTGCTTCTTTGTGGACCAATTGTGGGTGGAGCCCTCTGTGGACTCGCGCAACCGTTACCCTTCATGTGTTGAAGTCTCCATCAAGGTGGACGTACGATAGCACCACCTATCGGAACCACGCCAAAAATCGTTGTGTCTACATTGCGTTTGCCTTCTCCAAACCCTTCCCTTTACCTTCATATGCAATGTTTTACTTTCCGCCGCTACACTCTTAGAATTGCATGTGTAGGTTAATTGCTTGACTTGTACTAGTTGCTAAAATCTACCAACACTTAAAATTGGGAAAAGGTTAGATTTTTATTTGGTCAATTAGTCCAATCACCCCCCTCTAGACCTACTTTTGATCCTACAAGTGGTATCAGATCTTTGGTCTCTATTTGCCTTGATTTCGATAGCTTTGGTGATCATAGCCTTGGTTTCACAACCTAGGAGAGTATGTCATCTGGCAAGGGAAATTACAACCTTAGAGGTCCTTACTTTGATGGCACTAATTTTGCAAGTTGGAAGCATAAGATGAAAATGCATATTCTTGGTCATAAACCTGCCCTTTGGGCTATTCTGCGTATTGGCTTGCAAGGTGAATACTTAGAGGATGGAAGATAAGTAGATCATGAAGCGTCTGCGGAAGAATTGAAGATGTTGCAATACAATGCTCAAGCTTGCGATATTCTCTTCAACGGATTGTGCCCTGAAGAATTCAACAAAATCAGCCACCTTGATAATGCAAAGGAAATTTGGGATACTTTGGTTGATATGCACGAAGGTACCGAGTCCGTCAAGGAATCCAAATTGGATGTGCTTCAAAGTCAACTTGACAAGTTCAAAATGAAGGATGGTGAAGGAGTCACTGAGATGTACTATAGGCTTGCTCTCATCACAAATGAGATTGTCGGCTTAGGAAGCGAAGAGATGACCGACAAATTCATCATCAAGAATATTCTAAGAGCCTTGGATGAAAAATATGATACCTTGTGCACCTTGATCCAAATGATGCCCAATTACAAAGATCTCAAGCCAACATAAGTCATTGGTAGAATTGTTGCTCATGAGATGTCACTCAAGGATAAGGAAGAGCTCCATAACAAGTCAAGTGGTGCTTGTAAAGCTTCATGTGATGCTCCTACAACATCAAGTGAGAAACAAGTTGTCAGATCCGGGGTTCCGCAGACTGTTGAGAGGTTAGAACACTGGAGTGTGTGTGGAGAACTCGTCCTCACCAATCTGCCTACTCAACGATACCTAGGCCTAACTCGACGAACCCAAGGGACAAGAGACGCAACAGTTTATCCTCGTTCGGGCCACCTTGCGGTGTAATACCCTACTCCAGCTTTGTGGTGGATTGCCGCGAGGGGCTAAGCATGAACTAGTACATTGGTTGAACAGCCTCAGGAGGTGAGGTGTTCTTGAGCTCGATGAGCTAGTGGGCGAGAGATGATCTGAATGATCGCCCTCTCTATGGTGGTTTCTAATTCCTATTTATAGCAGCCTTGGTTCTCTTCCCAAATTCCAGGCGGGAAAGAATCCCACAACGGCCAAATTTGAAGGGGGACAACTAGTACAAGTTATCCTGGTAAAAGTAGTCTTCGCCTGCGAAAGCCTCTGGTGGTGACGCCAAGGTGGGCTTTGCGATGACCTCCGTCCTGCCATCCCGGCAGTCTTGGTCTTGTTGCACCGATATGGAAACCTTTGCTTGATTCCTCGAGACTCCGCGCCTGCGCTTTCCTCCTTCGCACCAAAGGGGAAACTGGTACATTGCGCCGGCTGGCGCCCGCCTGGCCTTGTTCATGGCTCATGTCCTGTGAACCTCGCGAGGTGCACCTTGCCTTGATATCTCCGCTCCTCGGGAGCCAGCCTGGTGAGCCCCCCCCCCCCAAGGGAGGCCTTGGTGTCATCCGCCTCGCGAGGCTTGGCCCCTCGCGAGGTTCTTGGGTCGTTGTTGCTAAAGCTAGGGCGTATCGGACCATCGATGGAGCCACGTCGTGGGCCACAGGCAGGCAAGCCTGGGTACCCCCGTTCCCAGGACGCCGACACAAGTCTTCAATGAGGAATTGAGATTAATGGTGAAGAACTTCAATAAGTTCTACAAGAGTAGAAGCAAAGAGAGAAGTTCCAAGTCAAGGTCCTACAATGACAAAAGATCTTCTAGCCGTGATTGCAATTGCTACAATTGTGGAAGACCCAGACACTACTCCAATGAGTGTACGACTCCCTACAAAAGAGAGAAGATTCGCCAAAAAGGAGAAGTAAAAGTGATGAATCACCACCAAGAGAGAGAGAGAAGGAGTAGAGATGATCGCTATGAACGAAGACCCTCTCGTAGAAGCAAGGATTCGGAAAGGAAGGACAAGTCATCAAAGAGCTACACAAGACAAAGACATCAAGCTCACATTGGTGAATGGGTATCCGGTTCCGACTCCGACAACTACTCCGAGAGAAGCTATCACTCCGACTCTGAATATACTCAAGATGAAGGTGTTGCCGGTCTTGCACTTGTGTCATCCAACTCCTATGACATATTTGACTCACCAAACGAAGGAATTGTAAGATGCTTCATGGCTGAAGGTCCTAAGGTATCACACCCCATGTATGTTGATTTCAATAATGATGAAGACGATTTGCTAGGTGATGATGATTTACTTGTTGACAACACTAGTGATGAAAACTATGAGGAACTTGCTATTAATCATGCTAATCAAGATGAAACGAATGACAATGATAAGAAGGAGATTTAGCGTCTAACTTAAGAACTAAACACTCTTAAGTTAGCTCATGAAACTACTTTAGAGGATCATCGAGAGCTTTTAAATACTCAAGAGAAGCTACGGTTTGAGAAGCTAAATTTGGAACAAGAGCATGGGTTCTTAAAAGCAATCAATGATGATCTTCAAAAGAAAAGTTCTTCTTACATTGTCAAGCGTTTACTCTTGTCTACTTATATGCCACAAGTAGAATCTAGCAACAAGAGCAAGAAAGATTATTCTTCTAGTAGTAACAATAATCATGTTAAATCCAATGTTGTTGCTTCTAGTAGTTCTCTTGATTCCACTAATGATTCTCTTAGCCAAGTTACACTTGAGCAAGAAAATATCTTATTGAAGGGAATTATAGAGAAAGGTGTTTACAAGAGCCTTGCCGAAAGTAAGCAATTTGAGGGAATTATACGCTAGAAAGGAAGGCACTAGAAGAATCAAGGTGTTGGTTTTGAACGAAAGTTCAATGCCAATGGAGTTGAGTGGGAAGAAGATCAATACCCCAAGACGAAGTTCTTTCCTCAACAAGAGAAGTATGACCCCACCTCTTCCAAAGGAACACAAGCTCAAGATGATCTTCCACCACAAGACCACAAGCTAAAAGGCAAGGACAAGCTTCAAGAAGAGATTGATTCATTTGAAGAAGCTCCTAAGGCCATGGACAAGTGGGTTCCCAAGACTACGTCAAGTTCCAATACATCAAGTATGACTACAACTCCAAGGATTCCCATCAAGTTGATGTGGATCCCAAATAAGAAGAACTAGAGTGTTCTTGAGGGTGACTCCGCCAACATACTTAACTCACATTCATTTTGGCAAGGACAAGTGCAATCAATTTTCATATCTTGCACTAGTTCAAGGAGTCACAAACCCTCTTATTGGTAAGACAAGGGACAAGGTAACCTAATGTTTTCATAGACATCATCATATGTGTGTTTCACTCTATGTCTGTGGATATCCTTGTGTGTTCCTCGTGGGACTAACCCATAAGTGCAACTCACTCCAATGTATTGCTCCAAATGATCTACATCAACATTAAGCATCCACATCTTCAACACCTACATGAGGTCATCATCGACAAAACCCAAGGTTAGTTCAGCCCTGTAAGGGGGGGTATCACATCTAGGGGGAGCTTTGCTCTAAGAATTGAGCTAAAGCAACTCTAATGGAGCGAACATAGCAATGCTTTATGTAAAAGTGGTAACCCCACTTATGCTCAAACGATGAGTATGACCTACGATCAAATGTTCTCATTTGACTCCACAATCAATATACTCATATAGATGACCAGTCATCGCCAATTGCTTGATAGATGCTAGAGTGTTTGTGCATGCTTTGCCACATGTTTTATTTGCCATTGATGACCCACAAGTATAGGGGATAAATTGTAGCTCTTTTCGATAAGTAAGAGTGTCGAACCCAACGAGGAGCAGAAGGAAATGACAAGTAGTTTTCAATAAGGTAGTGTCAGCAAGTGCTAAAATTGTAAGTAGCGAGTAGTTTGATAGCAAGATAGTTTGTAACGAACAAGTAACGATAATAGTAACAAGTATGCAGCAAGGTAGCCCAATCCTTTCGAGGCAAAGGACAGTCCAAAACGGTTTCTTATAATGAGCAAAGCGTTCTTGAGGGTACACGGGAATTTCATCTAGTCACTTTCATCATATTGGTTTGATTTGTGTTCGCTACTTTGATAATTTGATATGTGGGTGGACCGGTGCTTAGGTGTTGTTCTTACTTGAACAAACCTCCTACTTATGATTAACTCTCCCGCAAGAATCTGCAACTCCAAGAAAAGTATTAAGAATAAATTCTAACCATAGCATTAAACTCTAGGATCCAATCGGTCCCTTACGGAATAGTGCATAAACTGGGTTTACGTTTCTGTCACTCTCGCAACCCACCATCTATTTAATACTCCAGAATGCATTCCCTTAGGCCCAAATATGGTGAAGTGTCATGTAGTCGACGTTCACATGACACCACTAAGGGAATCACAACATGCATACTATCAAAATATCAAACACATATCAAATTCACATGATTACTTGCAACATGATTTATCCCGTGACCTCAAGAACGAAGGCAACTACTCACAAACAACAAACGTGCTCAGGATCAGAGGGGTATTAATATGCATAATGGATCTGAACATATAATCTTCCACCAAATAAACCATATATTAATCAACTATAAGATGCAATCAACACTAGTAGTCACCCCCTAGCAACAATCTATAGTTTCGGTAACAAGATTGAATATAAGAGATGAACTAGGGTTTGATATGAGATGGTGCTGGTGAAGATGTTGATGGAGATTGCCCTCCCCAAGATGGGAGAGTTGTTGGTGCTGATGATGATGATGATTTCCCCTTCGGGAGGGAAGTTCCCCGGGCAGAATCGCTCCGGCGGAGGGCAAAAGTGCTCCTGCCCAAGTTCCGCCTCGAGGCAGCGGTGCTTCATCCTGAAAGTCCTCTTCTTATTTTTTTCTAGGTCAAAACCACTTATATACCAAAAAATGGTCACTTGAAGTGGGCCGAGGAGGCCACAACCCACCAGGGCGCGCCAGCGGGGCCTGGCGCTCCCAGGTGGGTTGTGCCCACCTGGTGGCCCTCCTCTGGTGTTTATTGACTCCAATATTTCATAAAAAATCCGTAAAAAATCTCCGTAAAGTTTTAGCCCATTTGGAGTTGTGTAGAATAGGTGGCCTGACGTAGCTTTTCCAGGTCCAGATTTCCATATGCCGGAATTCTCCCTCTTGGTGTGTTCCTTGTAAATTATGAGAGAAAAGGCATTAGAATTACTCCAAAAAGCATTATTATGGATAAAAACATTATAAATAATAGCAAGGAAACATGATGCAAAATGGACGTATCAACTCCCCCAAGCTTAGACCTCGGTTGTCCTCAAGCGAAAAACAAAATCGAAAAACATGTCCACATGCTTTGAGAGAGAGGTGTCGATAAAAAAATATAGACATAGAAGAATCATGTTGATTATTATAACAGCAACAAGATTAAACAAAGGACTTTTATCATAGAAATTTTATCATATACTTCCCATGAATAAGTAAGAGTTCATCACATAATCAAAGTATAAAGCAAAAACTCTATTAGAAACCAACAAACTATGTTCTCAGTCAACTTTGCAACTACAATTCATCATCTTTTCAAGAAGAGTCACATGTCGGAGCCTTTAAAGCAAGTCCACATACTCAACCATCATATAGTCTTCTATGATCGCTAACACTCACCTTGTACCCATGAATAAAATGTTTCAACGAGACACATAAAAAGATAGGGGCTTATGATTTTGCCTCCCAACAACCTCACCTCAAGGGTGATGTCAACATTAATAACTCATGCCATCTATATTCAACTAGACATATGTGCCTAGATCTTTCCTCACCACATGATGCTTGCCAAAAAGAGAAAATAAAAGGAATAGAGAGAAAAACTTTGACTCTTTGCATATTGCAGAGGGAAGCAGAGGTTGCCATGCGCTTATTTGTTTGTATGCTCAATCCCTTAGTGCAAGAGAACGTCACATTGTATTGCCCCTTAAGGTGACAACCTTTATTATGCAGTCTGTCGCTTTTATTCTTTGTCATCCAAGTTCGTACAACGCTCAATTTTCTCTTACACTAAATGATCTCACACTTTTAGATGCAATTTTTATTGCCCTTTTGCACCGATGACAACTTGCTTGAGGGATCTTGCTCAATCCCTAGGTAGTTATGGTGGACTCTTGAGAAAGATTTGGGTTTTTGGATGCACAAGTAGTATCTCTACTTAGTACAGAATTTTTGGCTAGCAAATATAGGGGGCAAGCATCACATGTTAAAGGATTTATGACAATATGACTTCTATGTGAATATAAACAAACATAAACCATTAAGTTGTCTTCCTTGTCCAACTTCAACAATTTTGGCATATAATATTTTGATGAGGGCTCACAATCACAAAAGATTTCTAGGATAGTATATCTATATGTGAATCTTCTCTTCCCTTATTAATTCCTTCATGAGTTGCATCATTGACTAATGCTATGTTTGTCAATCTCTAATAAAATTTTCTTACTTATACTTTTCCTTATGTTGTGCTATCACTTACCATAGGATTAGTATATGATTGTTTTCATTATCTCTATCCTTCCTTTATTTCTTTATTTCTTGTTTCTTTTCTTTTCTTTATTTGCAACATGAGAGTAAAGAAAACAAAAACTCATACTAAACTTTATTATATAACTTGCACACAATTATAAGGGTAGATTACTAAGAAAACTTTCAAATAAGAAAGGATTGAACTAAACTTTATTTTATCTAAAGTGAAAGATTGAACTAACATGAGTAAAAGCAAAAAGATAGTGGGATGATACAATACCGGGGCACCTCCCCCAAGCTTGGAGAAAGCCAAGGGGAGTGCCCATACCCGATACTCAATTTTATTTTGGTGGTGAAGAAGATAATGGTGGTGGTTTACCGGGGCACCTCCCCCATACCGGGGCACCTCCCCCAAGCTTGGAGTCAGTTTACTTACCGTATCACGTACCTCCTTATTTTCATGATTCTGGAGTGTTCCAAAAGGACTCTTTTATGTGTTCTTCCGGTGTCCAGGTTTGGATAATATTACTTTCAACATTAATAGGCTTACCTGAGATATAATGTTTTATTCGTTGCCCGTTGACAACCTTCGGGTTAGTGCCTTCGAAATTATTTATTTTGATTGCACCAGACCGGTAAACCTCCTCGATGACATATGGGCCTTCCTATTTCGAGAGGAGCTTCCCTGCAAAGAATCTAAAACGAGAGTTGTACAAAATAACATATTCTCCGACTTTAAACTCATGTTTTTTGAATTCTATCGCCATGCGATCTTTTAACTTTTTCTTTGAATAGATTTGCATTTTCATAAGCTTGGGTTCTCCACTCATCTAATGAGCTGATATCAAATAACCTCTTTTCTCCAGCAAGTTTGTAATCATAGTTGAGTTCTTTAACTGCCCAATATGCTTTATGTTCTAACTCAAGAGGCAAATGGCAAGCTTTTCCATAAACCATTTTATAAGGAGACATGACCATAGGATTTTTATATGCTGTTCTGTAAGCCCAAAGTGCATCATCTAATTTCTTAGACCAATTCTTCCTCGACCTATTGAAAGTCTTTTGCAAAATTAATTTTATTTCTCTATTGCTAAGTTCAACTTGACCACTAGACTGAGGATGATAGGGTGATGCAATTCTATGGTTTTTTTATGGGACACTATGATTCCATAGATTAACCAGGTCTAGCCAAGTTGCTGGCCGATCGCACAGTTACATCATTTGGCAGGTACTCAGACCAAACCTCCTGGACTATTTGACGCCTAGCACCAAAGGCTGCTAAAGCATGAGCGAGATGATTACACGCCCTCGGGGCAAAAGAGAAATTAATTCTATTGAAGTTCAGCTGAGCGAAGGTCCATATCTCTCGAAACAGGATTCCTTCTCGGGCGAGATTAGCTTCAGAGCTTCTTAGAGCATTGACAAGCACTTGACAGTCCAATTCCACCTCCACATTGGTCATTCCTAGCTTGATGCTGCCTCAGGTGCTCTAGCACATGCTTCCGCTTCAGCCTGCACCGGAGAGGCCACATGGTGCAGGTAGCCTGCTCCAGACCCTCGTACATCTCCTCTGTGGTCCCTGATGACGAAGCCCCAGCCGCCTGTGCACGATGTCGCTGAGAATGCGCTGTCGCAGTTAATTTTTAGACAGTCCTCCTCAGGCCTTTGCCATTCCTGGGCCAGGCGCTGGTAGTTTGCCTTACTAGGTTGTCGGCACAGGGCGAGGGAATCCATTGCCCAATGATTGATCTCCCCAGCAAGATTGTCTATTGGTCCAGCAGCTTCGCCCATGTTTGTTTTGTTCCTCCAATTCCACCATCGCCATAGAAGGCAGACCACCAGAATCCTTTTCTCTTCTGATAGCTGAAATACATTATTCACCACTGCATGTGCATCAATACATGTACACATCTCCATTCGAATATGCTCCAATTGCAAAGAATGCCACACTATCTTCACTTGTTTACACTTCAGAAACAGGTGAGCTCCATCCTCATCAAGGCGTTTACAGCAAACACACAAAGTGTCACAGTTGATGCCCCGGCGTTTCATGTTCAGCTTCAGTGGTAGGCTGTTGTGAGCTAGACGCCACACGAACTGTTGGATTTTTGGTTGGCACGGTAACTTCCAGATGTCAGACCACTCCCATTGGTTGGAAAGACAGTCGAGGTCCCCGGTAGTGCTGCATCCCTCATCTTGATGTAGATTTGGTAAGCCGATTTAACTGAGAAAACTCCCTTGCTATCATGATACCAGGCATAGCAGTCCTCCCAATCGTCCCGGACCGGAGTTGCCAAGATGATGCTATCCTCTTCCGGACTGAAATCGTCACACACCAAAGCATCATCCCAAGTCTGTGTGTCTGGATCCACTAGTTCACAAACTCTAGTAAGGAGGAGCCTCCCCTGGGGGTGGATGGAGTTCTTGGTCCGTCTCTGTTCAGCCATGGATCCGTCCAGATTTTGACCGAGCTTCCATCTCCAACTGTATGTATCAGACCCTCCTTCAAAAGTGACACCTCCTTCAGAATACTTCTCCATGTATATGATATACCCGGATGAGCCTCTTCCTCAAGAATCGATGTGCGCGGAAAGTATCTGGCCTTCAAGACCCTAGCGCACAGGCAGTCAGGTGCAGTTAACAGCCGCCATGCCTACCGTGACAACATAGCGATATTGAAGCCATATATATCTCTGAATCCCATCCCCCCATCTTTATTTGGTCTAGTCAACAACTCCCAGCTTAGCCAGTGCATTGTGTTATTTTGTCTTATTTTGCCCACCAAAATCGACATATCATCGTGCCAATCTCCTCGCACAAAGTCTTGGTCAAATCGAAACATGACATAGCAAAAGTAGGGATGGCTTGGGCACATGCTTTGATCAGCACGTCCTTCCCCACTTTGGACAGCATCCTCTCCTGCCACCCTTGTATCTGCTGCCATATCCTCTCCTTCAGGTACTCAAAGGTCTGCTTTCTAGCTTGTCCAACATAGACGGGTAGTCCCAGGTACTTCTCAGTACGCGCTTCAGCTCTAATATTCAGCAATCCAAGCACTTCATGTCTCCTTTGATTCCTTATATTCTTACTGAACATAACAGATGATTTGTCATAGTTTACAACTTGCCCCAAGCAAACCTCATACAGTTGTAGCACATTTTGCAGAGCCATAGCACTCTCGCTTGTAGCTTTAATGAGTACTAGTGAGTCATCCGCAAATAATAGATGATTAAAGCTCGGTGCATTGTTGCAAATGCGTATCCCACTCAATGTTCCATCCGCCTCAGCAGCATTCAGCAGAGATGAAAGTCCTTCTACACATATGAGGAAAAGATACGGTGATAAAGGCTCGCCTTGCCTTAGACCCCGATGTGTCACAATCACATCTGTATAATCTCCGTTCACTTTCATCCTATAGGATACTGAGGATACACATGGCATAATTCTGTTAATCCACTCTTCGCCAAACCCCAGTTTCCGCATCATCTTTTTCGGGAAGATCCATTCAATGCGATCATAGGCTTTAATCATATCGAGTTTGACCGCTGCAAGCCCCTCCTTGCCTCCCCTTTTGTTCTGCATAAGATGTGTGCACTCATATGCTAGCAGGATATTGTCCGTAATTAACCGACCGGGTACAAAGGCACTCTAATTGGAGGATATAATATCAAGAAGAATTTGTTCGAGACGGTTTGCCAATACTTTCGTGACCAGTTTATAGGCGGCGTTGCAGAGGCTGATTGGTCTAAGATCTTTCATATTATCTGGATACTTCACCTTAGGTATCAGCACAACACAGTCTCGTTCCAACCCTCCGGCATCGGCCCCCCATTGAGTACTGCAAGGGCCTCCGTAGCAATATCATCGCCCACAAAGTCCCAACATTTCTTATAAAATACGACTGGCATACCATCCGGGCCCAAAGCTTTGAGGTCACCGATACTTTGCAACGCTTCATATACCTCCTCACTCGTGTACTCCTTCTGGAAGAGGGTGTTCATGTCGGGAGTGACACGAGAGTCCACCGGCGCTAGAACTTCGTCATGCCAGCCACCTACATGAGAAGTGAACAGATTCATAAAGTAATTAGTTACAACTTCCTTCAGCTCCTCCTCCCTCTCCACCACAGTCCCATCATCCCTTCTTAGCTTCTTGAACCTATTCTTCCTCCTCCTCCTCTCTGACGCTACCACATGAAAAAAATTCGAAATTTCGGTCTCCCCACTTCATCCAATTGATGTGCGCCTGTTGTTTCCAGTATGTTTCTAGCTGGTCCTCCAGCCGACTCAATTTAAATCGCAGAATATGCTCCCTCTGAACCTGCTCGTCATCAATACTCTTCCTTCTTACAGCCTCTCAGCTCTTTCTTCAGTCTATGAATTCTTTTATCCAGGTCGCCGAGAACGTTCTTGCTCCAATCAAATACTTCCTTCAGCACTCCCTTCACTGCTCCTGCTACTTCATTTCCTTCTATATTCTTCTCCCTCTCCCACGCATTTTGCACTATTTCCCTACATCCTTCTTCATCTAGCCATCTTGCCTCAAACCTGGGCATACAATTTTGCGGGTCTCCTTTCCTGATTGCTGCCACCCCGGTCGTATCTATGATGATTGGTCTGTGGTTCGAGTGGAACGGGTCACCATTGATCACCTTGTAAGCAGGAAAACGGTTATGCCATGATTGCGTAGCTACTGCCCTATCTAGCCGCTCCTTGACATAATTGCACACGGCCTGGTTTTTATTCCTCCAAGTAAACGCATCTCCAGTAAAAGCCAAGGTCATCCAATTCACACACTTCGAGAGCTGATTTAAACTGATCCATACATGCCTGGCTGCATGGAACCCCCCCTTCCTTCACCCAGCTATGTAATACCTCATTGAAGTCGCATGCACAAAGCCATGGTTTATTATTGTGGTGTTTCAGATTCCTCATGAGGCGCCAAGTTTTATCTTTCTCACTCATCTTTGGCTCACCATAAACACCCGTAAACCTGGGAAACTTTGTTTTTGCCACTCTAGCTTTTGCCAATTTTGCTTATGCCACTCTAGAATTTCATCTCTCACTTTTGCCACTCCTAGCTTTCAATAATATATCACAAATGCCATTCTGTTACACATCCGTTAGTTGAGTATTTATTCTATCTAGTTGACTAGGAGAAGAGCTGTCAGTATTTGTAAAAATGACACAGGTTGCCCCTACTGACTTGTGGGGCCACTTTGTAAGTGACACAAACAGAGAATATACACACACGGGTCCAACCACACCACACACCCACCCGTTCCCTGAAAAAAAAAGAATGACCTAGGCCGCAGCCACTAGCCGCATCGACACCACACACGGGCCGCATCCACCAGCCGCGCCCGCATCCATGTTGGCGTCCTCCTGCCAGCCGCCTCCGCGGCAACACTCCGCTGCCTGCCGCTGCCGCATCCACGTCCCCTCTGGCCTCCCGTCCTCCGGCCTCGCTGATGGATCGCGACTCTCAGGTCCCCCCATCACGGCGCCCTGCTCCGACCTCACCGATCCATGGCGCACCTCCGCCCTCCCCTCTGCGGTGCCCATCTCCGGCCTCCCTCACCGACGCGGTCCGCAGCAGGGGGCTTGGTTCCTCTTCTCCGGCCTCCCTCCCTGACGTGGTCCGCAGTAGCGGGCTTGGTTCCTCTGCTCCGGCCTCCCTCCCCGACGCGGTCCGCACCAGCGACGGCCCATCCTCTACACCGGCCTCCCTCCTTGACATTGTCCGCACCAGCGACCCCCCTTCCTCTGCCTTCAACAGCTCACACGGGATGGAGGGAGCCGCACCGTCGGCCATGGCGGCAGGGGCGGCACGGAAGACCTCGAACCTGCTGGTTCCTCTTCCTGATGGGCAAGTTTTCAACTCCTCACATTGATGTGTAGCATATTGTCTGCTAGAAATAAACATCTTTTTATGCTAGAAATAGAATTCCTTGTATGCTCATGCTGGTTCGTTTGTGTTCTGTTCATGGGGCATATTGGCTGGTGGTTTGTGAGATGCTACTGCTAGTTTGTTGGGATTGCAAGTCTGGTTGTCTGTTTGTGAGCCACGTCGTCGGATGTCTAATTTGAATGCATCAGTGAACACACACGCAATGCATCCAATAATGTGTAGCATCCAACAATTTCTTCACTATACACATGTCTGTGAGATGGTACTGCTTGTTTGTTTGTTTGTTATTCTGGTCTGCAAATGTTGATTGCATAGTGTTCTTCATGTCTGTAAACAAGCTATGTTCTGGTAGCATTTAAGTAAATCACTAGATCAGTAGATCATTTAAGTAAATCACCTGTGCATTCACTGATGTCAAATTTCTATCAATGTAGGTCCAACATGCCACCTTATAAGCTGATTGTGACATATGGGGCACGTTCTTACAAGAATTACAAGGGCGAGCAGTGCACTGTCTCTTCTTGGAGCTGGGACATTCATGTAGAGAGGCTGACTAGTTACGATCAACTTGTGGGGCTCATGCAGAGTAAATATCCATGGGGAAATGATGAGGGTGTTGTGTTCTCAAAGTGTAATACTTGCAACCAATATTTTGTGCTAATTCGCAATGCTAAAGATTTGGTGAGCATGTATGATGAGGATTAGGAAGAAAAGCTTATTAAGATACTTGTCCAGTTTTGCAAGAATGGTGAGGAGGATGAGCTTGCTATTAGTTTTCTTCAACCAATCCAACCTCCAGCAAAGGACATACCAAGGTCATACTGGAAGATTTAACTCAGAATTCTCAGTATGAGTATGAGATACCCGAGGAGAACTTGGCAGGGCAAAAAAGATCTAAAGAGGGCTATCAAGGAGAAGACCATGTAGGAATAGATGAGGAGGAGCAGTACCTTGATGGCGGTGAGCAGGAAAATGGAGGCAAGCTAGCCAAATATGCTGACCATGAGGCAATCGAGGATGTTCCCCAAGATGTTGATGAAGATAGTGGTGAGCAGGAAGAGGATAATGATGATGAGGAAGTTGATAGTGATGAAGGGGCTGTTAGTGATGAGGATAGTGACGGGGGCATAGTGCATGATATTCCAGCAATAAGTTATGACAAGGCCAATCCACCTATGACAAAAGGGACATTATTTCCCTCAATTGAAGAGTTCAGAGTTGCACTTGCTACACATGCCATTGTCAATGAGTTTAGTTACAAAACTGATAAAAGTGATCAAAAGAGGGTGAGGGTTTCTTGTTCCTATGAACCACCGGAAGGAAAAAACCCATGCAAGTGGAGGGTGAATGGTTCGATCTTATATGACAACAAAACAATTCAGGTGAAGAATGAACCCAAGATGCACACATGTCCTAGCACACAAAGAGATAGAAAAGTAAAGGTTGCTAAGATAAAATGGATTGTGGCCAGGGTGACTGATTGGTTGAAGGGTGACCCAAGTATGACTAGCATCTCTTTGAAGAAAAGGTTGTTCGAGAAATACCATGTCGATATCGATTATCAGAGAGTGCTTGCAGGTAGGCGCATAGCCTTGGACCAGATATTTGGGAAGTGGGAGGACAGCTTTGAGTGCTTGTATAGCTGGCAAGCTGAGGTGCTTAGGAAGTGCCCAACAAGTATTGTAGTGATAAATCACAAAGAGGTAGAAGGGCAGCAACAATTCACAAGGGCATTTGTGTGTTTTAGAGCTTGCATTGATGGATTTCTGTCAGGATGTAGGCCTTACTTGAGCGTTGATGCCACTGCCTTGAATTGGAAATGGAAAGGACATCTCACAGTTGCTTGTGGTGTTGATGGACACAACTGGTTGTATCCTGTAGCTTATGTTGTCTTCGATTCAGAGACTAAAGAAAATTGGGATTGGTTCATGGAGAATCTCAAATCAGCTATTGGCACGCCGGATGGCTTAGTCATATGCACAGATGCGTGCAAAGGGTTGGAAACAGTAGTGCATACGGTATTCCCAGTTGTTGAACATAGGGAATGCTTTAGACACATGATAATGAACTTCAGAAAGAAATATCATGGAAAGGTTTTTGAAGAAAATCTATGGCTAGCAGCATACACGTATTCTCTTGCCAAGCATAATCACCATATGGACAAAATTATGGAAGCCAATCCAGAAGCTATCGCATACCTTGATGAGTGGCATTCTAATTTGTGGAGTAGAAGCAAGTTCTCTACGGCATGCAAATGTGACTATGTGATGAACAACATAGCCGAGTCATTCAACTCCATGATTAAAAAATTGAAGGGTTTCCCTGTTCTTGAATTATTGGATGCATTGCGAGAATGGCTAATGGCCAGATTCGAAATAAGAGCTAAAATAGCGGAGAAATTTGTACGCAGACATCTACAAATTCTGCCAAGGATCAGCAACATGATGAACAATAGATCAAGGGGGATTGTGCTAGTTGGGATCTATAGAAGTGATGACTGCAAAGCGGAGGTCACTATAAAGATCCATGGATATAATTGGAAGCATTGTGTAGATTTGGAGAAGTGGGAATGCTCATGTAGGCGGTGGCAAGTAACTGGACAACCTTGCCTACATGCCATTGCATTCATCACAAGTATTAGAGGAGGTCGAGAGATAGATGACTATGTGCATGAGTACTACTCTGTGAAATCATTCAGCAATGCATATGCAAAAAATGTGGCCACCATGACTGATAAGAAACAATGGCCAATGGTCGATGTTGGGTTCAAATTGCACCCTCCTGTACTGAAAAAGGCTGCTGGTAGACCTATGACACAAAGGATAAAGTCAGCCTTTGAGAGCATATCAAAGAGAGGACACAAGTGCCAAGAATGCAAAGAACTTGGGCATTTGTTGAAGACATGTCCAAAACTTCATCCCGAACGCAAGACAAGAAATAGGTACTTTCTAGCAAAGAATTGTACATTCGAAATTTAAATGCAAAGAAATGTATAGTCTAACTAATTTTCTCTATCTCAAATCTGCTAGGAAAAGGAAAAATGTTGAGCCAGTAGACATCAAAGACGCAGAAGCTATTGCCATAGATGCTGAGACTATGGGCACTACAAGGTTAATATTCTTTGTTTTGCTTCCAACAATCCATAATGGTCTGATTTTGTCTATTGTAAATATGCATTTTGCCTACTCGGGTGCGTCTAATTTTGTTTCGAACAAGCCAATCCATAGAAGTCTATTTTTGCCTATTAAATATGCATCTCAACACTTATTTGCATTCATTCTCAGTGCTGAAAATGGTTCTACAAACAAGAGAAGAGGTGGTAAAAGGGCAAAGTCTAGCCCAGTTCTTGAAGCATCTAAGAAGACTTCTGCTACCCATGATAGCCCAGCAAAGAACACAAGAAGCAAATGTCCTCCGTCGAAGAACACAAGAAGCAAAAAATGTCCTCTTTACTAGGCTACTACTCATGATCTTATTAATGTGCATACTTCTCATCTAAATATTGTGCAACTATGTGTGATGGTTAGATTTTCAAATAGGTCATGCCAAAATTTTCACTTTACGGTGGTGTTGGTCATGATCTCTAAATATTGTGCAATTATGTGTGATGGTTAGATTTTCAAATGTCAACCAAAATGTCCTCTTTAGTATGCTGCTGGTCATGGCGTTAATATAATGGCAAAAGCAATAGTTGAATAAAACGAGAGTGGCAAAAGCAAAACAAATTAATTGGGGGAAATCTGGTCTTTTCTCTGCTCTGTTTGGTCAAAACGTCCATTGACCTAACAGAATGGCATTTGTGATATATTATCGAAAGCTAGGAGTGGCAAAAGTGAGAGATAAATTCTAGAGTGGAATAAGCAAAGTTGGCAAAAGCTAGAGTGGCAAAAACAAAGTTTTCCCCCACTTGAACTCATCCTCCTCAGTGATCTCTACATCAATATGATATTTGGACATAAAACCCACAATGCGCAGGTTCACTTCTTACTTCCAGAACATGGCCAACCCCCCACTCTGTCCCTCGCAATTCTTCACCATTAAACAAGTCATGTTCAATTTCCACCTTAACCATTCCAGTCTACATTGCTCCATCTTCGTCTCCGACAAAAACAAAACATCGGGGTCCTCCTTCTTATGGAGATCCAGAAGACCACGAATCACCGGGCCATTCCCCAACTGAAAGCACAAGTGCTCCCTGGGTGGTTTTGGTAATTAATGTCAACATATCTCTTGTTGGACTAATGTTTTTATCTAGTATATTTTAGATAAGTTCAACAGATGGAGTGGCATGGACTAGAGGATGTGGAACCCGTTCAAGATGATGAAGACAAATGATTGGCTCAAGCTCAAAGCTCAGGACTCTACATTTTCTATTTTAGTGATCCAAGATCACATTGAGTCCATAGGAAAGCCAATACTATCAAAAGGGGATGAGGTGTTGCTTAATGGCTTTCTTGCTCAAAGTGCTTAGTGATATGCTCCAAAGCCCTCAACCACTTTCTCAAAACCACATATGTCCCAAACCAAAAGTCAAACTCAGCCCCATCGAAATTTTCTATCCGGCGCCACCGAGTTCACTTGACATAGCCAGTGCCAGAAACCCTAGTCAATTCAGTCACACCGATGGGATCTCGGTCTCACTGAGATGGTCTTTCCAACTCTTTGTTGCCTATTGCAATAATTTCGGTCTCAGGGAAATATGCAATCGGTCTCAGCGAGTTTGCTTGGCCAACTCTCTGTTTTGCTTATTACCCAAATCGGTCCCACCGAGTTTGTGTAATCGGTCCAACCGAGATGAGGCTTTACCCTAACCCTAGCACATCAGTCCTACCAAGTTGATAATATCGGTCCCACCGATAATCCTAACATTCACATTTTGAACTAAATCGGTCTAGCCGAGTTTCATGATTCGGTCCCACCTAGTTTGGTGATCTATGTGTAACGGCTAGATTTTGTGTGGAGGCTATATATACCCCTCCACCCACTCTTCATTCATGGAGAGAGCCATCAGAACATGCCTACACTTCCAACACATATTTTCTGAGAGAGAACCACCTACACTTGTGTTGAGGTCAAGATATTCTATTCCAACCACATAAATCTTGATCTCTAGCCTTCCCCAAGTTGCTTTACACTCAAAACCTCTTTCCACCAAATCCAATCCTATGAGAGAGAGATGAGTGTTGGGGAGACTATCATTTGAAGCACAAGAGCAAGGAGTTCATCATCAACACACCGTCTATTACCTTTTGGAGAGTGGTGTCTCCTAGATTGGTTAGGTGTCACTTGGGAGCCTCCGTCAAGATTGTGGAGTTGAACCAAGGAGTTTGTACGGGCAAGGAGATCGCCTACTTCGTGAAGATCTACCCTGGTGAGGCAAGTCCTTCGTGGGCGATGGCCACGGTGGGATAGACAAGGTTGCTTCTTCGTGGACCCTTTGTGGGTGGAGCCCTCCGTGGACTCACCCAACTGTTACCCTTCGTGGGTTCAAGTCTCCATCAACGTGGATGTACGATAGCACCACCTATCAGAACCACGCCAAAAATCTCCGTGTCTCCATTTGCGTTTGCACACTCAAATCCCATCCCTTTACATTCTCTTGCATGATTTACTTTCTGCTGCTCATATACTCTTATCATGCTTGCTTGATATGTATTGTGAATGTTTAAACTTGTGCCAAAACTTCACTTCAACTTAAAGAAATAAAAAATTGCAACTTTTCTTGCTAAGAGTCTATTCACCCCCTGTCGGTGTCAAAACCGGCGGATCTCGGGTAGGGGGTCCCGAACTGTGCATCTAAGGTGGATGGTAACAGGAGGCAGGGGACACGATGTTTTACCCAGGTTTAAGCCCTCTTGATGGAGGTAAAATCCTACGTCCTGCTTGATTTATTCTTGATGATATGAGTAGTACAAGAGTTGATCTATCACGAGATCGGAAAGGCTAAACCCTAAAAGCTAGCCTATGGTATGATTGTATGTTGTCCTACGGACTAAAACCCTCCGGTTTATATAGACACCGGAGGGGGCTACAGTTACACAAGGTCGGTTACAAAGGAGGAGATATACATATCCGTATTGCCTAGCTTGCCTTCCACTCCAAGTAGAGTCCCATCCGGACATGGAACGAAGTCTTCAATCTTGTATCTTCATAGTCCAACAGTCCAACCAAAGGATATAGTCCGGCTGTTCGGAGACCCCCTAATCCAGGACTCCCTCAGTAGCCCTTGAACCAGGCTTCAATGACGATGAGTCCGGCGCGCAGTGTTGTCTTCGGCATTGCAAGGCGGGTTCCTCCTCCGAATACACCACGGGATGAGTTTGAATACAAAGATAGTGTCCGACCCTGCAAAATAAGTTCCACATACCACCGTAGAGAGAATAATATTTCCACAAATCTAATCTGCTGACACGTTTTGGCAACATGACATCATGCCATGGCCCGGTGATTATTCGAACCGTTTTTCTTTAACAAGCCCCACACATAACGCGAGGCGGTTTCTTGACATGTCTTGTCAAAGCAGAGATCGTGTAACCCAACTGCACCATCAATTATGGCGCTTGGGGGATAAGCGAGTTTTACCAGGCTAGTGGGGGCGCATAGTTTCGTCCGCCCTTATAAAGGGACAAGGTTTAACCTTCTTCTACCCACGCCTTCTTCCTCCTTGCTCATCCATTCTCGCGCACTCGAGCTCCAATGCCCAAGACCACATACTTATCCTCAACCTTCTCCAAACATGTCTGGAGCGGGAGGCAAGTGGATGGCTTCCTCCATTACGGAGGGACACATCAAAAAGCTACGCCGAGCCGGATACTTAGCCGCGGATATCGCGCATCGGCTGCCCGCTGCGGGGCAGATTGTCCCTACCCTAGAACCTCACGAGAGGGTGGTTTTCCTCCATCACTTCCTCCGTGGACTGGGGTTTCCCCTCCATCCATTTGTCCGTGGCCTTATGTTTTACTACAGGCTGGACTTTCATGATCTGGCCCCGAATTTCATCCTCAACATTTCGGCGTTCATCGTCGTGTGCGAGGCTTTCCTCCACATCCGGCCCCACTTCGATCTGTGGCTGAAGACCTTCAATATCAAACCGAAGGTGGTGGGCGGCCAACAAGCGGAATGCGGCGGAGCCATGGTGGGCAAGATGCCCAATGTTATATGGCTCGAAGGCTCCTTCGTGGAGACCATAAAGGGGTGGCAATCGGCATGGTTCTATATCACCGAGCCGCACGACACCAACTGGGTGGCGGCCCCCGAGTTTTGATCTGGAATCCCCATGCGGCTCACTTCCTGGAAGGAGAAGGGCTTGTCCTGGGGTTCATCGGTGGAGCTGGACGGACTCCAGAAGTGTATCCGGAACATGATAAGCAAGAAACTCAAGCTTGTCAACATAGTCCAGGTCATGCTCTTCCGCCGGATCCTCCCGTGTCAATAACGGGATTTCAATATATGGGAGTTTGACCTGGCCCAGCACCAGACTCTAAGCGAGCTCTTCGACACGACGCACAAGGACGTCTAGAGGGTGCTGTTCAAGGGCGCCGAGGTCCCTCCTTCTCTTACCGAGGACCGCGGGCTAAGCGTGAAGCACCCTGCGAATTCGATGAGTTCCATACATCCGTAGGATATTTATTTCCCATAGCTTAACCATGTGCGGGGTCTGAGCTCCATGCCTTTGGCAGGACTGGGTGGATACGTCGGGCAGATTAACTGTCCGGCCCCTCTGCCCGAAGATAATGCGGACGCTCTCCTGGCGAAGATGCTGGCTCCGGCTCCTTACAAGGTGCCGGAGAAGACCAAGAAGAAGGCCAAGGGAACCCGAAAGAGTTCCCGGCGCCAGGTGGTATCAGACTCATCGTCCGATGACTCCGCGACGCACTCCTCCCACGAAGACGAGGAGGAAGATGAAGATGCTCCCCCCCCCCAGCCGGGGGAGACAAGAAAAGGAAAGCTGCCCCAACCGGGGGGGGCCGAAGGGTCCAAGAAGGGAAGGACTCTCCTTCCGAACTGCTCCACCACTGCCGCCGAAGGCGAAGATGAGTGGCTGCTCAGGGTCAAGCCCCTGGCGAAGTCATAAGTATTCGGATACCAGAGTAACTCATAGCATACCTTTGTCGCACTACTTCTCCTAACGCCGAATATGATTATGCAGACCGCCCCGAGCCCGTATCGACGTATCTTCGTCGAACGGCTCCCTGGACTCGTCGGATATGGATAGCGAACCACTTCCGACCGCCTCCTCCCCATGCCCTACAGACAATGCCGAGGTATTGTCTCAAGAGGCGTCGGGTCGAGGGGAGACAGTCCCAGAGGCGCCTCAAGGCGACCTTCTGGACTGCAGGAGCAAAGGGAGTAAGGCTCCCGAGGGCTCCGAGTTCGGCTCTCAGCCGAACACCGCGCCGGAACCTCCAGTGGTTCCGGACTCGGGTAGGCGCCCTCCTTCCAAAAGGGGCAAGACGCCCGTGCCGGTGACCTCTGTTCATCCAGAGGCACCGGACAACCTACTGGGAGCGCTTCGCGACACTTCCATCGACGAAGAGCACCGCACTATTATGAGTGTGGTGATCAAGAAGGTTCAGTCCACCAAGAGTGGATTGACTGAAGCCTGTGCCAGCCATCTAACAGGCTTTGAGGTAAGTGTTTAAAATATAGGAAAAATATTACCGCATAGACAGTAGCCCCTGATGCTCTGTTTGGTGTTCACAAGGAAAAGCCAAATAGAGGATCAAATAATATCTGCAGGAGTCTAATATAAGTATGTCTATATGCGTATGCAGGCTTCGCTGCTGACCTCTGCCGCACTGACTGCGGAGGTCGCCGCACTGAAGCAGGACCTCAAGGGGTCCGAGAAAGAGCTTGGCCTTGCCAAGAGGCAGCTCGAGGAGAACAAAGGTGAGTAATACCTTGTCTATATATATATATATATACAAAAAAGATGCGATTGCGAAATGACAGGATCATCATGAATGTGCCAGGGGCCACGACCGAAGTAGCGACCCCGAAGCAAGCATTGTCCGAGGCCGAAGATAAAGCGGCCAAGGAGAGCACCGAGCGGGAAAGGCAAGAGGCACGGGTGGGTGAGATGCAGCAAGAGCTCCAAGCTCTCGTGACGAAGCACGAGGCTTTGGAGCTTGACTCGAAGACTCGAGAGTCCGAGCTTGCCGCGGCCCTCAAGAGTGCAAAAAATGCCAAGGCCAAAGCCCAAAAGGCCCTCCAGGAGATTGAGGCGCTGAGGAAGATAGCGGCGGGTAAGGCATTCAATATGCAAAGAAAGCATGTGAGAGTAAATTACTTGTTACTTACCCGAGTCCAGAGCTCTCCAGGAGCATTCACAGATTTGCCCCGCAGCGTGTCGGATGCCGCCAAGTTTTACCAGGCCGAGGAGGGAAGCTCGACGGAGAAGCTGTTCTGGTCTCAGTATACTGGGACCGAACACCCGATGCCTATGAGCGACCAGCTGAAGCAACTGGTCAAGCTGCACAAGGCGGCCGAACAAGCCATGAAGGGCTTTATAGTCCGGATGTGGCCTGGCAACGCCCTTCCCAACAGTTACTTCGGCCTGGTGAGGCGGCTTCTGGATGCCTGCCCACGGCTGGAAGTCGTCAAGCAGTCCGTCTGCATCGAAGGTGCACGTCGGGCTTTCGCCCGTGCGAAGGTGCACTGGGCCAAGATGGACGTCGTGAAGCTGGTGAAGGAGGGGCCGCCGCAGCGCAAGGAGCATCGCCACCCCGATATGTACTATGAGGGTGTCCTGAAGGGTGCCAGTCTTGTAGCAGACGAGTGTGCGAAAGATGTAATATTTGAATGAACTTGCTCGTGTGATCCTGTATGATGAAAACTTGTTCATATGCGCTATGCAACGCTTGTTTGAATTTAAAATATTACCTTTTGTTCGGCTGTTTATCAAATCTGAGAGATGGCTAGTCGTCGGCTTCTGCCCCCATGCCGCGAGTGTTGGGGTGTTCGGGATAAACCTGAGCACTCTTGTTCCCATTTTTGGGTCCTTCGAGGGAGGTGCTCAGCACAACGAACAAGGCAATCGGACTATAATGCTTTATCACTGTCACTTAGCCATAGAATTCTATAATTTTAAATTTCAGCGAAGCCCCTGGTATTTGGAAGGCCGAATTCGGGGCGCTATACACGCCTTAAGCCGGACAGAGCCGACTCCTCGCTCTAAGCGGCATATAGTCTTTAGGGACTCGAAACCTCTCGAACAGCGACCAGTCTCTCGCCTTATCATGATAGTCAGTTTTAGCTTTCTCTACTGAGGCTCTTAGCCCAGCAGAACCAGGGCACAATCGCAGTAGTTCTCCCAGTGCAACCTTAGCCGATATAGCGGAACGTAAGGTACCAAAACATGGGAGCCGGGCAAACCCAACTATTGACCCAAGACATGATTCAGAGCTGATGCATATAATGATATAAGTTCGGGGTGCCGCACCGTCGAAAGTGTTCGAACTTCTAACGCCATACTATGGGGTACGTTTAAGCCCCTGGCATATTGGCCGTACCAGAGTGTACGGGTGCTGAATGTCATGAATGAACATGTATGTATATATGAAAAGAAGAATAGAGAATGCGATAATAGACTAGTGCTATGCATTGTTTATTCAAAAAGGTGCGTTAAAGCAAAATGATACAAGTAGTGCGATAAGCAAAAAGCGGGACAATTTGACATTTCCCTTCCAAGGACAAGCTGAGGAATGTTATTGAAAGCAGGTATTTCACTCATTATCAGAGACCACCTGGGGATTCCATGATGCGACGTAGCTTTTTGCCTCCTTGGTTGTTGTATCGTGTGTCCGACAAACATAATTCCGGACGGTGTTTCCAGAGAGTGAAGTCCTGAAAGAGAGAAAAAATAATAAGGTGGGAAGCCCCTAGTGCGGTTGAGCCGCGTCTTGGGGCGTGCCGTAGTCGTGCCCCCATCCCCACCTGTGCCCATGGTATTTTCAATGTGTAATTATGTACGCGGGGCACGGGTTTAGCCGTTTGGCTAGGGCTGGGTGGGGGACGCATTGCTATGCGAGCTTGGAACATGCCAGACGGTCTTGTTGCCGATTACTCCGGGCGCGCTTGAAGGTGTCCGGGTCTTGAATTGCCGAGCTGGTGGATTGCCTTAAGAGGCTGCTCGGCGCTTCTGCTACGAGGGCCGCAGTGTGCTCCTCCGTGCGGAGAGAGCGCTCTGTGTTTCCATTGACTGTGATGACCCCCCGAGGTCCTGGAATCTTGAGCTAGAGATATGCATAGTGTGGTACCGCATTGAATCTCACAAATGTGGTTCGCCCGAGCAGTGCATGATAGCCACTGCGGAACAGGACTATATCGAAGATTAACTCCTCGCTTCGGAAGTTATCCGGGGATCCGAAGACCACTTCCAGTGTGACTGAGCCTGTGCAATGGACCTCTACACCTGGTATGACGCCTTTAAAGGTCGTTTTTGTGGGTTTGATCCTTGAGGGGTCTATGCCCATTTTGCGCACTGTGTCCTGATAAAGCAGGTTCAGGCTGCTGCCGCCATCCATAAGGACTCGAGTGAGGTGAAATCTGTCAATGATTGGGTCTAGGACCAGTGCGGCGAATCCGCCATGATGGATAATAGTGGGGTGGTCCCTGCGATCGAAGGTGATCGGACAGGAGGACCATGGGTTGAACTTTGGGGCAACTGGCTCCAATGCATATACGTCCCTGAGCGCACACTTCCACTCCCTCTTGGGGATGTGGGTTGCATATATCATGTTCACCGTCCGATTGTGGGGGAAACCTCTTCTGTCCTCCGGTGTTCGGCTGTTGGGGCTCCTCCTCGTCATCGCTATGTGACCCCTTATCTTTGTTTTCGGCATTTAACTTGTCGGCCTGCTTGAACACCCAACAATCCCTATTGGTGTGGTTGGCTGGCTTGTCGGGGGTGCCGTGTATTTGATAGGAGCGATCGAGTATACGGTCCAACCTGGACGGGCCTGGAGTGCTTCTTTTGAATGGCTTTTTCCGATGACCGAGTTTAGAGCCTTTGAATCCAGCATTGACTGCCATATCCTCGGTATTGTCGTTGTTGATGCAGCGCTTATGTTTGTTGCGACGTGACCTGCCATTGTCGTCCTTGGTATCCGAAGTACCATGGTTCTTTGATATGTATTGCTGCGAGCCAGCCAGCTGTCCTCTCCCGCACAAAAGTGGGTCATGAGTGTCGTGAGGGCTGCCATAGATTTCGGCTTTTCCTGGCCAAGGTGCCGGGCGAGCCACTCGTCGCAGATGTTGTGCTTAAAAGCTGCTAGGGACTCTGCATCCGGACAGTCGACGATTTGATTTTTCTTTGTTAGGAACCGTGTCAAGAATTGCCTGGCCGATTCCTCTGGCTGCTAAATTATGTGACTCAAGTCATCGGCATCTGGTGGTCGCACATAAGTGCCCTGGAAGTTGTCGAGGAATGCGGCTTCCAGATCTTCCCAACAGCCAATGGATTCTGCTGGCAGGCTATTGAGCCAATGCCGAGCTGGTCGTTTGAGTTTGAGTGGGAGATATTTGATGGCGTGTAGATCGTCACCGCGGGCCATGTGGATGTGCAGGAGGAAGTCCTCGATCCATACCGCAGGATCTGTTGTGCTGTCGTATGATTCAATGTTTACGGGTTTGAAACCTCTGGGATCTGGTGATCCATTACTTCGTCTGTGAAGCATAGGGGGTGTGTGGCGCCTCTGTACTGGGCTATATCGCGACGCGGCTCAAATGAGTCTTGTCCGCTGTGTTCGGCCCGGTCGGATTTACTTTTACTGTATCCGGCGTGGCGGTTATCGTCTCGCATAGTGGCGCGCCCTCTTGATCCGTAGATCGATCTTGCATGTTTTGCTTTTTCCTCCAATACGTCTCGCAGGTCTGGCGTATTTCCCCATGCCCTGACATTTTTATTTGAGTGGCGTCGGGGTGCCGGCTGAGCTTTTGGCTGAAGTGCCTCTCGGTCGTGGCCACGGGGTGGCCGATCAGCCGCGTCATACACTGGAGATGTAGGTTTTGGTACTTCCTCTTCCAGTCGAGGTAGCAACCTGCACTTTGGGTAACTCTTGGAGGGGCGTTCGAGTTTATATTCCTCGGCCGCAAGGACTTCAGTCAATTTGTCAGCTAGTAAATCTTGATCAGCTTGAAGCTGCTGCTGCTTTTTCTAAAGGCTATTTGCCGTGGCTATAAGCCGGCGCTTGAAGCGCTCTTGTTCGATGGGATCCTCAGGCACGACGAATTCGTCATCGCCGAGGCTTGCCTCGTCTTTGGAGGGAGGCATGTAATTATCATACTCCGCCTCTCCATATGTCGCTCTCTCGGGAGGGCTGGCTTCTGCATCCTCCTGCTCTAAATCTTGCTGGAGGGGATTGTTGTTGTCTTCGGCACTGTCAGGAGTGCTATTATCTCCGGTGCCGGTATCACCACTTTTGCCTTGGCGGGACTTAGAGCGGCGCCGCTGACATCGGTGCTTGGGTTGCTTCTTGGAGGGGTCATCATCTGTTGTCCCGTCGCCATTGCCTTCTTTGGGTGTGTCCACCATATATATATATATATATATGTCATATGATGAGGTGGCTGTCCAGTGCCCTGTGGGCAGTGGTTCTTGTTTGCCTCCTGCATCGTCGTCCATGTCGTCGATGTCTTCGAAGTCGAAGTCGAGCATGTCGGTTAAATCGTCGACAGTAGCTGCTAAGTGGGTGGTGGGTGGGCGGCGAATTTCTTCGTCATCCGCATCCCAATCCTGCCGAACATGGTTCGGCCAGGACTCTCCTGACAGGGATAGAGACCTTAATGAGTTCAGTATGTCGCCGAAGGGCGAGTGCTGAAAGATATCCGCGGAGGTAAACTCCATGATCGGCACCCAGTCGGATTCGATACGCACGGGCGCAGGCGGTTCGGAGTCCGTGGCTGGGGAAGAATCCGATAGTTCGGCGTCATGGCTCCCGTGAAGGGTAAGGTCAATCCTCGGCTCGATCGCCGCTGAGAGTACAACCTCCATGGCGGGGTCTATCCACCCGTCCATGGATGGCGCGATTGGCTCCGAATTGAGGGTCGGAGCGGTTGCCGGTGCGATCTCCTGAACACTGTCCGATGGCAGAGCTAAATCATGCTCATCGAGACCGTGTGGCGCACTCGGCAGGGGCTCGAATCCGTCGAAGATCAAGTCTCCGCGGATGTCGGCCGTGTAGTTTAAGCTTCCAAACCTGACCTGGTGGCCAGGGGCGTAACTCTCAATCTGCTCCAGATGGCCAAGCGAGTTGGCCTGTAGTGTGAAGCCGTCGAATACAAAGATCTGTCCGGGGAGAAAAGTCTCACCCTGGACTGCATCGCTATCGATGATCAGAGGAGCCATCAAGCCTAATGGTGACGACACAAAGGAACTCTCAATGAAAGCACCAATGTCGGTGTCAAAACCGGCGGATCTCGGGTAGGGGGTCCCGAACTGTGCGTCTAAGGCGGATGGTAATAGGAGGCAGGGGAAACGATGTTTTACCCAGGTTCGGGCCCTCTTGATGGAGGTAAAACCCTACGTCCTGCTTGATTTATTCTTGATGATATGAGTAGTACAAGAGTTGATCTACCACGAGATCGGAAAGGCTAAACCCTAAAAGCTAGCCTATGGTATGATTGTATGTTGTCCTACGGACTAAAACCCTCCGGTTTATATAGACACCAGAGGGGGCTAGGGTTACACAAGGTCAGTTACAAAGGAGGAGATATACATATCTGTATTGCCCAGCTTGCCTTCCACGCCAAGTAGAGTCCCATCCGGACACGGAGCGAAGTCTTCAATCTTGTATATTCATAGTCCAACAGTCCGGCCAAAGGATATAGTCCGGCTGTCCGGAGACCCCCTAATCCAGGACTCCCTCACCCCCCCCCCTCTAGACACCTCTTCTCGATCCTTTCAATTGGTATCAGAGCATTGGTCTCCATTGCTTTGGTTTAAACACCTTTGGAGGAACATGGATGATTCTACATTGGGGAGTCTTAGACATATAGTGCCTACACTTGATGAAGAGTACTTTCATGAGTGGAAAAATGAGATGCTTGATATTTTCAATGAATATCATTTGAACAAGTACATTACTAGCCCTTGTGCACCTCATGTTGATCCTTTACACCCTCCCTTGATGAGTCTATTGACATGATATGTAATCTTAGAACTATCAATTTAATCACTAGAGCTTTACCTAGAACTTGCCCAATTGCTAAATCCTCGAAAGGTTGGTTGTGGCATAGAAGGTTAGGTCATGTGGGCATGCGAAATCTTGATAAGCTTATTAAAGGTGATCATATCCTTGGAGTAAAAGATTTTATATTTGACAAGGATAGACTTTGTAGTGCTTGTCAAGCAGGAAAACAAGTTGTAGGAAGTCACCCCGTGAAGAAAATTATGACCACGAGAAGACAGCTCGAGCTACTTCATATGGATCTCTTTGGTCCCAATGCCTACAAGAGTCTCGGTGGTAACTCATTTGGTCTAGTTATAGTTGATGATTTTTCAAGATTTACGTGGGTACTCTTTCTTGATGATAAATCGCAGGTCCAAAAGATCTTCAAGAACTTAGCTAGGAAGGCCCAAAATCAATTTGAAGTGAAGATCAAGAAGGTTCGCAGTGACAATGGAACGGAGTTCAAGAACGCAAATGTGGATACCTTTCTTGATGAAGAAGGGATTTCACATGAGTTCTCAGCTACGTACACGCCTCAACAAAATGGAGTTGTTGAGAGGAAGAACCGAAGTCTTATTGAGATGGCGAGAATGATGCTTGATGAGTACAAGACTCCAAAACACTTTTGGGCGGAAGCAGTTGAGACAGCTTGTCATGCAACAAATCGCTTGTATCTTCACAAGCTACTCAGCAAGACGGCATATGAGCTTCTCACCGGTAACAAACCCCAAGTTGGATACTTTCGAGTATTCGGCTCAAAGTGCTACATTCTTGATAAGCATCGTCATTCTAAATTTTCTCCTAAATCTCATGAAGGTTTACTACTTGGTTATGGCTCAAACTCTCACACTTACCGTGTCTACAACAATTTCACCTGAAAGGTTGAAGAGACGGTAGATGTGAAGTTTGATGAATCTAACGGCTCGCATTTAGAGCAATTGCCAATTGATGTAGGAGATAAGGATCCTTCGGAAGCAATTCAAGACTTGTCTATTGGCAAGATTCGTCCAATGGAAGTAAAGGAGAGTACCTCGTCCGTCCAAGTGGAAGCTTCTACCTCACGGCAAGGTGAAACAAGAGTTGATACGGAAGCATCCACAAGTGGGACACATCAAGATGAAGAAAACGAGGAAGTACACCAAGATGATTCTCCACCAAGACAAGAGAACAACAACACCAATAATGAAGAAGGCCAAGAAGAAGGACGAGATGATGAAGAAGATGTTCCACCCCGACCCAAACAAAAGCTCCCACGAGTTCGAGCAAGAGTCTCAAGAGATCATCCCGTCAAACAAATCTTCAAATATATTCAAACCGGGAGAATCACTTGCTCTAAAACTCGTTTGGCTAATTTTTGTGAACATTATTCATTCATCTCTAGCATTGAACCTATGAAGGTCAAAGAAGCATTGGAAGATCCGGATTGGATAAACGCCATCCATGAAGAGCTACACAAATTTGAGAGAAATCAAGTGTGGACATTGGTCGAGAAGCCCGACAACAACCACAACATCGTTGGTACCAAATGGGTGTTTCGCAACAAGCAAGACGAAGATGGTCAAGTCGTCCGCAACAAAGCTCGTCTCGTCGCCCAAGGCTACACTCAAGTCGAAGGTATGCACTACGGTGAGACATATGCCCCCGTTGCTAGACTTAAGTCCATCCGCATCTTGCTTGCCTATGCTAATCACCATGATATCACTTTATACCAAATGGACATTTGGTGAAATTGAGTAGGAAGTTTATGTTAAACAACCTCCCGGCTTTGTCAATCCTAAGAAACCCGATCACGTTTACAAACTTCACAAAGCTCTTTATGGTCTTAAACAAGCTCCTAGAGTGTGGTATAAATTCTTGACCAAGTTCTTTGTTGAGAAAGGCTTTGAGATTGGTGAGGGAGTCCTGGACTAAGGGGTCCTCGGGCGTCCGGCCTGTTATCCATGGGTCGGACTGATGGGCTGTGAAGACATGAAGGTCGAAGACTGCGCCGTGTCCGGATTGGACTCTACTTGGCGTGGAAGGCAAGCTTGGCGACCGTAGATTCCTTCTTATGTAACCGACTCCATGTAAACCCTAGATCCCCTCGGTGTCTATATAAACCGAAGGGGGTAGTCCGGAAAGGACACCATATATACTCATTACCATACCCACATAGGCTAGACTTCTAGGGTTTAGCCATTACTATCTCGTGGTAGATCCACTCTTGTAACACTCATATTCATCAATATCAATCAAGAAGGACGTAGGGTTTTACCTCCATATAGAGGGCTCGAACCTGGGTAAACATTGTGTCCCCTGTCTCCTGTTACCATCGATCCTAGACGCATAGTTCGGGACCCCCTACCCGAGTTCCGCCGGTTTTAACACCGACAATTGGAAAAATAGATTCTACTCTTTTTACTAAAAGGGTTAATGGTGAATTATTTGTATGCCAAATTTATGTTGATGAAATCATATTTGGTTCGACTAACCCTCATTTTAGTGAAAAGTTTGGGAAGCTAATGTCGGTGAAGTTTGAGATGTCTATGATGAGTGAACTCAAGTTCTTTCTTGGTTTGCAAATCAAGCAAACTAAGGAAGGCACCTTTGTTTCTCAAACAAAGTACACCAAGGACTAATTCAAGAAGTTCGACATGCAAGAAAGCAAAGCTATGAAAACTCCCATGCCTACTAGTGGACATCTTGACTTGACCAAGGATGGCAAACCGGCTGACCAAAAGGTTTACCGATCTATGATTGGTTCATTGTTATATCTATGTGCCTCCCATGCCGATATCATGCTAAGTGTGTGCATGTGTGCACGATATCAAGCGGCCGCCAAAGAATGTCATCTTGAGGTTGTGAAAAGGATAGTGAGATACTTAATACATACACCAAATTTTGGCATTTGGTATCCTAAGAGGTCCTCTTTTGATCTTGTTGGCTATTCCGATTCGGACTATGCCGGAGACAAGGTTGATAGAAAGTCCACTTCGAGTACTTGTCAATTTCTTTGTAGATCTCTTGTATCTTGGTCCTCCAAGAAACAAAAATCGGTATCCTTATCCACCGCCAAAGCGGAATACATTGCCGCCGGTTCATGTTGTGCTCAATTACTTTGGATGACCCAAACTCTTAAAGATTATGGGATCAATATGAAACATGTTCCATTATTTTGTGACAATGAGAGTGCTATTAAGATTGCTCACAATTCCGTGCAACATTCTCTAACTAAGCATATTTAAGTTCATCATCATTTCATTCGACATCATGTTGCTAAAGGGGACATTGATCTTAAACATGTTCATACCGTTAAGCAATTGCTGGATATATTCACCAAACCGCTTGATGAGAAAGTCTTTTTCTGTTTGAGAGGTGAATTGAACGTCATTGATGCTTCAAACTTGGAGTAGGAACTCCATTTGGATACATTCAAGGCATGAGCCTATGACTAATCCTTGATACTTCTCTTATGATGAAGATCATATGTCTTGGATATATTTGCACCCTTGCATGCTATATAACCCTTGTAGGTACTTGGATGAATCTAAATCCATGAGATTGAAACTCACTCACATCTTGAGCAATCTCTACATCACCAAGTCTCTACTCCATGGTGGTTGAAGACAAGGAAGCATGAAACCCTTCAACATATCCATTGACAAATTCTATATATCAAATTTCATTTGGTATAAAATTTCATGATTGTCATTTTGGATACACAAGTGCTTTTCCTTGCAAAACTAACCCATGTAGGTAGATGAACTCAACTCCAAGTGGTGCTCCCAACCATTCTTGCGCTACATCAACCTTGAGCACCCCACGCAATTTCAACTACATGATCAAGATCAACACCACTACCCAAGGTATGTCATTCCATCTTAGAGAAGCTTTACCTCAAGTCATAGGTCAAAGAACCTCAACAAGATGTGAATACATCAAATTCTTAAACAAAAAATGGTAACCCCATTTTGAGCTTAAACGATGAGTATGACTTATGATCAAGTGTTCTCGCTTAACTCCTTAGTCAATATACTCTAACATAGGTGAGTTTGTCACCGCCCAATTCTAGATGAAGTTCTCTAGTGTTTCCTTGAGTTTTTGCATTTGTCCTTTGCATATTTATTCCCTTTCCTTTATAAAAACAAACTTCATCTAGATTTTCTTTTATTTGTTTAGTTCAGCATTTTCTGCATCCAATTCATTGCAAATCCTTCAGTCAATTCCTTGCAAATATTTGTGAGATCTTATTTGCCTAGTGAGCTGAGGTGACAAGTGTTCTCTCTGTGTTGAACTCGGTCATGCCGATATGTTGATTTCGGTCACACCGAACCAATTCGGCACCACCGAGGACTACAACTCGGTAACACCGATTTCACTGCAGAGAAGACAATTTGCCATATGTTCCATTAGTTTTATTCCAACTCCACTCGATGATTCTTGTCCTCTACCAGCATCACATTCTATATGATGCTTTTCTTTGTGACTCAAGGACCAAACTCTTGACTCACACTCCAGAAGATCCCTTCGTGGAAATTGATGTCAAAGGGGGAGAGAGATCACATCAAAGCTTATTCTCTTCAAAGGGGGGGGAGAGAGAAAAATGGAGAGAGAGGTTTATCTCATCAAAGGCCCTAGATGCTTGGTGTTCAAGAGGAGAAGTCACATGTCTTTAAGAGGGGAAAGACATGTATATTTTATGTTTATATTTGTGATTTGTTTTCCTCTGATTTTGTTTCCCTATGTTCTCCCATTATACAATACAAGATTCAGGGGGAGAAAGACTGCTAGGGAAGGAAATCATTGAATTCATTGCATATCTTTTTCCTTTGGGGACATGTCTACATCCAATAGAGTACTCAGTACTCACTCCCTACATGTCATCCCAGTCTTGGTACTCTTGTGGTTTCTTTTGGTTGCTCTGGCTTGTAGATGTATCTGTGTTATCTAACCATGTTTACTCAGGTTGATTCCTTCCTAAGCCAACTCAAGACCACAAGGTAAGTATATGCCTCACACTCATGTGCATGAGGATTTCTTGCTGATGTACATACTGTTTGCAAGAAGGACTCATGAGCATGTAGGTACATTTCCTATATTCACATCTTTTGCTTTGATGCATATAGCCAAGATACATGTAATGCATTGCTTACTCTGTCATGCTTATGCATTCACATGCTCCTATATTCCATATTTGAATGATTGCATATATGTAGGGGAGCCTATGCATGTTACATGTCTTTCCAAAGCTTTACTGGTTTTTCCCTACATCTTTATCTAAAGCTTTGATGTATGTTGACATCAATTACCAAAAGGGGGGAGATTGAAAGCACAAGTGCTCCCTGGGTGGTTTTGGTAATTAATGTCAACATATCTCTTGTTGGACTAATGTTTTTATCTAGTATATGTTAGATAACTTCAACAGATGAAGTGGCGTGGACTAGAGGATGTGGAACCCCTTCAAGATGATGAAGACAAATGATTGGCTCAAGCTCAAATCTTAGGACTCTACATTTTATATTTTAGTGATCCAAGATCACATTGAGTCCATAGGAAAGCCAATACTATTAAAAGGGGATGAGGTGTTGCTTAATGGCTTGCTTGCTCAAAGTGCTTAGTGATATGCTCCAAAGCCCTCAACCACTTTCTCACATCCACATATGTCCCAAACCAAAAGTCAAACTCGGCCCCACCGAAATTTCCTATCCGGCGCCACCGAGTTCACTTAACATAGCCACTGCCAGAAACCCTAGTCAATTTGGTCACACCGATCGGATCTCAGTCTCACTGAGATGGGCTTGCCAACTCTCTGTTGCCTATTGCAGTAATTTCGGTCTCACCGAAATATGCAATTAGTCTCACCGAGTTTGCTTGGCCAACTCTCTGTTTTGCTTATTACCCAAATCGGTCCCACCGATTTTGTGTAATCGGTCCAACCGATATGAGGCTTTACCCTAACCCTAGCACATCGGTCCTAACGAGTTGATAATATTGGTCCCACCGAAAATCCTAACGTTCACATTTTGAACTAAGTCGGTCTGACCAAGTTTCATGATTCGGTCCCACCGAGTTTGGTGATCTATGTGTAACGGCTAGATTTTGTGTGGAGGCTATATATACCCCTCCACCCACTCTTCATTCATGAAGAGAGCCATTAGAACATGCCTACACTTCCAACACATATTTTCTGAGAGAGAACCACCTACACTTGTGTTGAGGTCAAGATATTCCATTCCAACCACATAAATCTTGATCTCTAGCCTTCCCCAAGTTGCTTTCCACTCAAACCTCTTTCCACCAAATCCAATCCTATGAGAGAGAGCTGAGTGTTGGGGAGACTATCATTTGAAGCACAAGAGCAAGGAGTTCATCATCAACACACCGTCTATTACCTTTTGGAGAGTGGTGTCTCCTAGATTGGTTAGGTGTCACTTGGGAGCCTCCGTCAAGATTGTGGAGTTGAACCAAGGAGTTTGTACGGGCAAGGAGATCGCCTACTTCGTGAAGATCTACCCTAGTGAGGCAAGTCCTTCGTGGGAGATGGCCATGGTGGGATAGACAAGGTTGCTTCTTTGTGGACCCTTCATGGGTGGAGCCCTCCGTGGACTTGCGCAACCATTACCCTTCGTTGGTTGAAGTCTCCATCAACGTGGATGTACGATAGCACCACCTATCAGAACCACGCCAAAAATCTTCGTGTCTCCATTTGAGTTTGCACACTCAAATCACATCCCTTTACATTCTTGCAACTTGCATGATTTACTTTCCGCTGCTCATATACTCTTATCATGCTTGCTTGATATGTATTGTGAATGTTTAAACTTGTGCCAAAACTCCACTTCAACTTAAAGAACTTAAAAACTGCAACTTTTCTTGCTAAGAGTCTATTCACCCCCTCTAGACACCTCTTCTCGATCCTTTCACCAACCCCCGGCAATTCCAGGAGATAAGATTCATTGGGGCATGCAGGGTTGTTCCAACAGCCCCGCTTTAGCATTGTCTGTGACCTCCACACCATCTGCACCGTGTCCTTCTAGCTTGCTCTTCTTGCTCTCCGGGTTCAGCTCCTCAACCACCATGTCATCCCCACCTCTCTTCTTCTCAAGGAGCACATTATCTGCATGCCCCAAAACCCTTCCCTCCCTTCCTTTCTTCTTGTACATCCCCCCTTTCCCCATTAAATTCTGCTTCTCACCTTCAATATGTACAATGGCCGGCCCACTTGTATTTGCTGATTGACCTCGTACTGCCTCCCCCACCTTACCGGTCACCGACTTTGCTTCCTCGATACTATCTTCGTTCTCCCCTCCTTTTACCTGACCCACTCCTTTGATCAAGCCCCCTCCTTCTTTTGGACCCCCCCCCCTCCACTACCTCCCCAGTTGAGGCTCCCTTCTGTATGATTTGGGGTCCTTTCACCTATCTGCCACTTCCTGTATCGCTCTGGAACCCCGGCTACTTCGCCAGATCAGTTCTCCTGCTTGGGGCTACCCCGGTCGTGTTTTTGATCCTTAATGGACTGGTAACCTCCTCCCCATCATTCCTCTGGCATTCATTCCCACTGCCTCTCTCTGACCCTTCTGTATTCTTCCTCCAAGAAGGAAGAATAATTAGCAAGCATCTTACGGAAAGCACCATGAATAAAGTGTGAACCACCATCAGTCATTAAATATCTAGGGTCTCCATACCTTGGGAAAATAACTTCCTTACACTACAAAAAAATACACTTTCGTGATGATACGTGTTTGTCACAGTAGGTCGCTTTTTTGGTCATGCATGTACATCCATGACAAATTTATGACAGAATCAAGATAGTCATACCTGTGCTGTCGTAGAAGTGTTCCATGACATTACCAAAATTATCATCACGGAAGTGTCCACTTCCATGACGATAAATCGGGCATCACAGAAGTGCTTTCGTCAAGGGTGACCGGCCCGTGGCATCCACCGTAACGGAACACCGTTAAGCTATCGGGTCGGGTTTTGGATCCAATAACCCGTTAACAGCCCCGACCAATGGGGATTTTCCACATGTAAAATCATCATTGGCTAGGGGAAACACGTGTCAGCTCATCGTCGGGACAGATGTCATCCACTCACTGGACAGAAGGCGCCTATGATACGTCAACACGTGGCATGGCCCAACAAGTTTAAATGGGCCGGCCCAACTAAAGGCCCACAAGATTTTGCGGACCATGATGGGCCGGCCCAGCTAAAGGCCCACGAGATTTTGCGGACCATAATGGGCTGGCCCAGCTAAAGGCCCACAAGATTTTGCGGGCCATAATGGGCCGGCCCAGGTAAAGGCCCACAAGATTTTTTTGTGCCATAATGGGTCGGCCCAGGTAAAGGCCCACAAGATTCTTGCGGGTCATAATGGGCCGGCCTAGCTAAAGGCCCACGAGATTTCGCCAACATTAATGGGTCGACCCAGCTGTAGGCCCACAAGATTTTGAGGACCCTAGTAGGCCGGCCCATTAACTGGCTGCCATGTTTTGGGCCAAATGCCGGCCCATATTTGATCCGATCCATTAATGGCCTGCCATGCTCCAGGCCTAATAGTGGCCCATATGAGATCCGGCCCATTAAAAGCCTACCACGTTCTGGGCCAAATTATGGCCCAGATCAGGTCTGGCCCTTTAAGAGGCTTTGGGCTCAATTATGGCCCATATCAGATTCAGCCTGTCAACTGGACACTATGCTTTTGGGCCCACTTGCTAAAGGCCCACTTAGTAATTCGGCCTGATATTAGTTTTAGCCTGTTAAGGGCCCGTTTAGCATTTCAGCCCTATATTAATTTCAGCCTGTTAAAAGCATGTCATATAGTTGGGCCTAACTACGGCCCGGTTTGCATCCGGCCTCCTCGCAGCCGATATCTAATTGGGCCAAATAAGGACCGAGACAATTTTTCGGCCTATTAAAAGCCCGTGATTTGATTCGCACAATCATGGGTCAGGGTTCATTTCGGGCTGCTGCCGGCCCGTGAGCTGATCGGCACGTTTCAGGCCCAACCTCCATCGTGATTGCATGACGGCCCGCTTATGTACCGTAATTTTACGGTTTGGCCGGTTTACTGCGAAGACAGGATATATATACAGTAAAATAATTGCAGCATCGTGAATAAGAAAAAACCTATACTATACAATAAATAAATTATGGCATATTACATCCACTGGGCATCAAAGTTCGCCACTATGATAATAAAGCACAAGAAGACATCAGATTACATACACTGGGCATCAAAGATCGCCACCAGTGCAAATAAACATGCCGACAAAATAATATACAAAACCGACAGCACTTCAATAGAGTTCAAGAAAGGTTAGCCCTGCTGGGGAGCTGCAGCGCAAGCAGCTGAGCAAGATGATGAGACTGCGCTTGTTCAACACTTATATCTTCCTCACTCTGAAAGATAAACAAGTAGACAGATGACAGGTTTTGCACATAAAAGTATTAGTGCTGACAATTCATCACTTTCTTACTAACGAATAAAGTGACACAGTTTAAATTTGCATTAACACAATATGGTATTGTTCAGGTCAAGACATGGAAGGAAATGACATTGTGAAGGAGTTGGCAGCTTCACGACACCACTGTATTACAGATCAAGAACTCATAAGTATCAATGGTTAGTGTGCTGTCAATTTATACCATTTCAGATTGGCAAATAAAGAGACGGTTTAAATAATAGTATAATGATATGACATTGTTCATAGTTAAGACATTGCAGAATATGACATTGTGACGTAGTTGCTAGGTTCACCACACCACTGGATTACAGATGAAGAACAGAAGCATACATGCAGTGCAAAACAAGATCACTTGCTCTGTATAGTTTAATTTACATGGTATGAAGAAGGAACTTGGTTGTACAACTAAAAACTTAAATTGAGAAAGGACGAAGTTTTGTTTATGAACTACATATAATACACTTTAAACAAGCAATTTGATGCAAACACCAAAAATAAACAGTTGTTGCAGTCATGCCTAACCAAATATATACAACAAAGTTTGAAGGCTTGAGATGGACAAACTTACATTATTGGTGAAGACAGGCTCTATAAAGGCCTTGTCCATGATGATGGGGGGCAATTCAAGAAGTTTATCACAAAATCTTCTTCAAAAGCATTGCCTTTATTCTACATCTTGTTAAGAGTAAATATAGATGTGATAATATACGAAAAAATGGAGAATATTTAAGATAAGATGAAGAGTGATGCTACATAACCAATTAGCTATAAATGTAAGTGCAGCGATACAGGAAAAAGGTACAGCCAAGAGCAATGCACAGCTAAACTTCTTCAGTACCAACCTTATGGTAAGAGTAAATATAGATCTGATGTGTATAAAATGGAGGGCAAAGGAAAATAAGCTGCAGAGTGATGGTACATGAACAACTACCTGTCATTATAAGTACACTGATAAAGGACAGCATGGACTTACAAGAACAATGCAGAGCTAAAAAAACATTGGCATTGGATATATTCTACACTAATGTAACCATTCATATAGATCAGATAATTTGGAGCAAACAACTGATAAGCAAGCTATCATGCATACTGCTGTCACATAATGAACCAGGTATGTATGCAAGTACAGTGATACAGGACAACAGGTACTAACAAGAGCAAAGCAGCGGGCAGCATATTTGCGATATCCTGTCGTTCTTGTCAAACCGGAATTCTTCTTCGAGCAGATTTCCTACAAAAAAGATCCATAAGGCACATGCGGAAAAGTAGAAGTTCAAATTGTCATGTGATTTTATAGACAGTACCTCATCCTGGGAACGAGACCAGTGCATAACAAGGATTTTCCATTCAATGTCTTCTAAATTTAGCACAAGAGACCTCACCGGAAATTCGTTTATAGACTTGCCATCAAAGTGTGATTTCCTCGGGTAACACCGATACTGCTGCAATGCTTCCTTGAAAAGCACAAGCAAGCTTTGCTCGTCATGACTATCCAGATTGACCCTCACCTAGTTACAACAATGTAATGTAAATCATTGATGTGTTCAATCAGCAGAAAACAGGAAAATAATAACCATGAATAAAAGCACTTACACGTAAGTTGGATAGGAAGATGTGAAAATGGTGTTTGTCTTCACAATAATCTTCCCATGATGAGAATATATGCACGTAGTCCCTAACGACATTGAAAGCATTGTCTTTTAAACTGGGAATAAATGGAATGGGGTTCCAATCTGCAGGAATTGGCCGTCTCTGCAGTTGGGATAGGTCTTTGGCCGGTGGACTTGCTGTACTTTTTGCTGGAGTGGTATTTTTTTGTGGTACAGCTGGTGCTATGGCAAATGAAATCGGTATACCTTTTGCTGGAGTGCAGGTCCTGTGTGGTGGGGCTAGTGGTGTGGCCAGTGAAGTATGGGTACAGTCTGCTAGAGCCGGTCATATACCTTTTGATGTCTGATGCACAAGAACAACATTTGAGTGGAAAAACATGGTATGATGACAGATGGAATATGTATTGATAATGGATGGGCATGGCATCTCGACATATATGATGAGTAAACTAAGAAGATGGCGGCGCAACAAAGTAGAAGAAATGCAAGACAACATATGAAAGATACGCGCAATCAATAAAACCTTGCCAAATTAGAACAGGCACCTTGATGGGTGAACAGGATAGGCCATCTGCCTTTGACTCCTCGAGGTTAGAATAGTCATTAGGATGATATTCTGAACAAGAATCAACATGTGGGGAACGTACGAGTTTCATTGCTTCCAAAATGGCACTCAATGCCTTGCTGCCAATTTTGTAAGTCATTGCAGTGTTCTGTTCCACAATATTCTTCTGATGCGCGGATTCTGATATTCACTATAATTGCGTATAATATCTGAGAACCATGAAAACATAAATAGTTGTGAGATTATCTTTGTAATGCAGATGATATTCTAATATAGGAGCGCCCCTATAAACACTTGTGTGCTATCACTGGATTCTGATGAGAGAGCTCATGTGTGCTGTAATATGGTGCATGCATTTATATAATCTGGCACAAGTACACAAAAAATAGGCTCCAGAAGTAAGGATAGCTGGCAGATGATAGGTTCATAATATATTGTATCGAGAGTTTATTGCCAATCCATGATAACAAGAGCACACAGCAACTAGGCAGATCATAGGGGCTGTTTGGTTTTAGGACTAGCATTGCCACACTTCGCCACACATTTTTGCCAAACTTGACTAAGGTTAGTTCATCAAAATGAGAGCCACAAGTTGGCAAGCCAATGGGAATCTTACCACACTTTTTGTGTGTATGCCATGTGGGCTCCAAGTGTGGCTTGCCTAAGATGTGGCTTGAACCAAACACTCACCTAAGTTGGTCAAACTTGCCTAACCTTAGGTGTGGCAATCTTTGGCAAAGTTAGTCACAAACCAAACAGCCCCATAGTGTACATAACAGGGGTACACCATAACCAGGATATATAAATCGGGAAAGTGGAACTGGCTGGAAATTACGGTGTTGTATTGCCGCTAGTAATTGAAAGCCTATCGATCACGTACAGGCCAGCTCTATCAGCTGTTGACTGCAGATGTCCCTGCTCCCCTTCCTGACAAGGAACATACTGTGCTTCCCGTACAGAACACCGCACGGGCCGCCGGCCGAACCACCGGCCCCACTGCCTGTGTTCCCCCGCCACCCCCACCCTCGCCCCCACCCACGTCAAGTTTTCTTCGTTCGACGAGGCCCCACCACCGCCCCCACAACCACCATCCCCACCCAAGCCCCTTCGATCGCACTGGCGAAGAGCTCTGAAAAATTGACTGACCCAATTTTGAAATTTAGTCTACTGTGATTTAACTAATGTGGAATATAAAAGGGGAAAACCATAAGCATTGCGAGTATGGTGTTGAGCGTGCCATGGCGGATCTGAAGGTGCAAACCGGACAAAGGCAACTTCGCAACCAAGACAAGAAATCAGAGTAAAGCAGTGGTGATCTACTTTCTTGCTGCGATAAACAAGTTGAGCAGATACGAAAGAGTACCGCCTCTGGTGTGGCGCCGTGTACGCATCTGCTGAGAATTTGACAGTGTTGCGGTAGCGATGGCTGTCGGCGGCGTGGAAGCAGATCTAGGAGGGTAGACGGTGGCGGCGGGGCGCGGTGGACGAGACGGTCATAGGAGCGGCGCCGGCAAGGTGGACGACGGCGGGGACGAAGCGAGAGGACGGGATGCAAGGATCCCGGTCCGAAGCCGTGGATGAGAGAGGTCGATCTCTTGTAATGGACGGCGGTGTCGGGGTATCAGCTCCGGCATGGTGGAGGATGATGACGCTGGATGGGGTGGCGGACGGCGGCGGACAGAGGAGGGTGGGGTGGAGAGGGTGTTTTGGCGCCCACGGAGTACGAATGGGGAAAAGGGAGGTAGAGAGGAAGGGGGGAACCATGTATTCAGGGCGCGCTTGTCTCAAATGCGAGGAAATTTACAAACTTAGCCCCGTTTCAAATTTCTACTACTACATCACAGCAACACTAGTCGGTTGGGGATAGGACGGTAATCTCGCATACACCCAATATTTGCCGACGAGAGTTTGTTTTTGGCGCCCACCGTGTATGAATATGAATCGGGGAGGGAGTCGATTTCGGCCGAGGACACACTGTGTTTTGGCGTCCATCGTGTATGAATCCGGGTGAGAGGCGGTTACGTCACGTTTGGGTGAAATTACAAACCTACCCCTATCGAAACCTATAGAAATCCAGCATATAGGCTTTGCATGGCAGGGACAGACAGTAGTGATTTCCATCTCGCTGATTTTGGTTTCGGGCGGTTACTGCGACTTTCCCCGCTTCGTTCAAATTTTGCAGAGTGCACGTTTACCGTGCCAACTCAATTCGAATCCCGTTTGTATTCTATTTTTCGGACGGGATCCATTTTCAATTGGAATTAAATTCTATATACATCATTTATATATATATATATACTTTCAAAAGCACAACACCATTTATACATAAATATGGTTTACAAATGGCATGATCTCAGATTCATAAGGTTGTATCCATCAATTTGGATTTTCAAATATTTGAAACCACTTTATGTTGAAATCCAATGTATGCATTCCTCGCTAACTGTCTCCAATTAATGTGTGTTTCATGCGGGTTTTTTTTTACTTCTCAAACATGTATAATGTGTTCCACACACGCAACATATAGTGTAATCCCATTTAGACATTAATTGCATATAAACCATGCACTGTTTGTAATTGAAGAATCTATGGATCACTAATATTGATAAACTATATAACATTACACGTGTGCCCAAATTCAAATGAATATGCATGTTTGATACACCAATTTGCGTTATGATATTATCGATGTCATGATCTCTAGTTTAAATATTTGAATCCCCTTTAATCCAGATATTCGGTTCATATAGCTATCACTCATGCTTATATAGGACAATCTCTCCGGACCTATACGCGTTCATCGTCTCTCAGGTATCTCTCGTGCTACCTGTATGTCAACAATGATCTTTTATCTTCGTAACACACTGATGGTACTCTCTCCCTCGACCTTCATCACTCTATCTCTCTCTCTCTCTAAGTATATCTCGCTCCTTGCTATGTGTCTCTAACTATGATTCTCCATGTGGAATCTCTTTCTCTCACACAAACACAAAACTTTGTCTCCCGGGGTCTCATTTCTCTCTACTATTCCCATGTGTGCCACTCGCACACCCCTCATACAAAGATGTCTTTCGCTCCTTAGATATGAGAACCTACGACTCTTCCTCTTCAATATCTCTTTCTCACACACAAACACAAACTCTGTCTCCCAGGGTCTCATATTTCTCCACTGTTCTCTTGTATGTCGCTCACACACACCCTCTCTCCCTAGAGATATCTTGCGTTCCCTCGTATGTCTCTATAGCTATCACTCTCGTTGTGAAATATCTTTCTCTCTCGCAGACACAAAACTCCGTCTCTCTGGATCTCATTTCTCTCTGATATCTGTTTGTATGTGACTCACACGCACCCTCTCTCTATCTCTCTCACACCCACACACATAACCCAGCCTTCTGATCCACTTGACTCCTATCTCTAACGCACACTAGCTAGCATCTTTATCTTCCTATTTATCTGTTTCTCCATCAACCTTCTTTCTCGCCCTCACTCTTGATTCCTATCACGCACACTACATATGTTTCTCTCTACATGCAGTCAAGTGCCCTCTCACACACATATATAACTTCACCCTTTGAACCACCCGACGGTCATCTCCAACACCCAAACTAGCGGATGTCCCTCTAGCTAGCATCTCCATCTCTGTATCTATCTGTAGTTTCTCCGTCAACATTTCTTTCTCGCACGGAGTCTTGCTTCCTATCACCCACACTATATATGTCTCTCCATACATATGCATTTATAGGTTGGTCTCTTTTGCACAATCGTTGCGCCTCACTCCCTCTGCTCGCCATAGATGCATGCTCCAGCCCACGCCACTATCTCTTAAAGACAAAAACACATGCTCAATTGTCGGGACTTCTTCCATGCATTCTCACATGCATGCATATTGTCATACCAATCCGTCTCTCCCATGTTGTTGATCTTATGACTTATGTCTTCTTTCTTTTATCTCGATCATGCATGCGTGCACACACACACATCCCACGTATACATGTATACCTCTCACACATGCACGTTCAAGGTCTCTATGTCTCCATACGTAGTTAATTACCCTCAATCCTAACGCCACATCGAATCGTTGTCCTCTTTTGTGCACATAACTTCCGCCTGGATGGGTAAAACACACACACTCACACTTAACAATCTCCTTCTAGCTACCCCCCCCCCGCCTCTCACTCTTCCCCTATATCCCCGAAACCAATAAGACCATCCCTTAGTTTAATTCCCGCCTACATGCACCATCAATATATAGTAGTCTTCCTCGGTGTCTCTCGAACAAACACGTTCTCTCGAAGTCGACTCCTCTCACGCGCACACACCATCTCTCCCCTCTCTACGGGCATTTTCTCTCTCGCACCCCATCGTTGGTGGCCTCTGCCATACACATCACCTCTCTATGATGAAAGCCATGCACACTTAAATTACATCCGCCACAGAGGACCCCGCGACACACACACACACACACATGCACGTACGCACCCCCAACACACATACACTAAGACTCCATCTCTCTCTCTCTCACACACACACACACACAAACACACACACGCAAGCACGCACGCCCCCCCCCACACACACACACTAAGACTCCATCTCTCTCCCTCTCTCTCTCACACACACACAAACTAAGACTCCATCTCTCTCTCCTCTCTCTCTCTCTCACACACACACACCCCACACACACACACTAAGACTCCATCTCACACACACATGCTCCAGGCGGAGCATTTGTTCCTACCACCCTTCATCCAACCTTACCCGTATGATAAACAATCACCTTCATTTACTTTCATAACATGGACAAATTCCACTTTACTTTAGTAGTCAGCAAACTTATCATCTGTACCATTATAAAAAACGAGTTGGTGGTGATGGTGTGCCTGCCATCTTGTAATACATACCGTATGATTTATATCTGAGGATAGAAAGCAAACTATGATAATTTTACAAAAGATACCGGCACCTCTCTCCACATCATTATCTCCCGCAACCTCATTGCTCAGCAACTGAAAAAGGAATAAGTCTCTGGAACAATCTAGCATGCATGGTGGCCGCTGCCGCCTGCCGGCACCGTCCAGCCCCATGCCTCCGCCCATTCCGACCACCAGTCACCACCACGCTCCACTCCTCCTCGCCTTATCTCTCATCTTTCATTTTTTCGATGACATTCTCGAGATACCAGTTTTCCGATAAAATTCTTGAGATATCATTAGTTTTTACACATGGGATTACTCCTGCACGGGTCAATCACAACATGTGTTCTGTAAAAAAATGCATATTGATGTTTCGTGCAATGCACGAGAATCTTGCTTGTAATTATATAACGCAAATCACGAGCAGGAAGTGACATTTTTTGACACAACCACGTTAACATGGACACATAAATCACTAGCTAAAGTAAATACCATTATACTTATATCCCGATGCAAAAGGTTGAGTACATGTCCGAAGAGTAGAGTCGCACACACGCACTCTATCTCTCAGAATCTCTCACACACACACCAGTTACGTGACGCCCACTTAAGCAGACACATATGTTACAATTTGTGCACCCGCGGGTACACGTGATGTTGCGCATTTATTTAAGCCGGAAGGCGAATCCAAACAGTAGTTGCATTCATTCCCCTCCCGCCGCCTCTTCTCTGGTCACCGTCGCCCGGTAGCCATGGGCCGACCGAAGGTAACAACATACGCCATACTCCCGCCGGAGCGGCGCTTTAATATGGAAATTTTAGTGGTCATGCATGCATCTTTTTGTGCTAGCACTCCTATATAAGGGTTGACCGGTCGCTTCCCGCGGACGTGCGCGGGCGGTGGAAGAGGAAGGAGAAGGGAAGCGGGCTGTGGAGTAACATTTTTTACCACAATTTCTTAGGAAACTGAGTGCAATAATTGAGTAGTTTTGCAAACACCAGTACTACGCCTGAAACGGTTCAAAACCTATACTCCCTTGCCAGCGCGCGCTTCCCGCGTGAAACGGTCAGCGTCGCCCTGGAGCGTCAGTGCCGCATTGGGCATCTACAATGCAGGCGCTAACACCAGGCGCTAGGGTCAGGATCCCGGCCGTGTCCTCGTAATCCCGTCCAAATCCTGAAATTTGGTTAGCATCTATGCTATAAGAGTCGTTTGGCGCTAAACGAGCTGCCCGTTCTATTTTTCATGCGTAGCACCCATACGCTGGCTCTCACCGTTGCATGCCTGGACTCCAAGCCGAGGCGCTAGGAGAAAAATCCTTTTTTATTCCTAATCAAGCGCCTGATTAGGCGCCTTGCGATGGAGATGCCCTTAATGCCCGGCCAGAGTGGAGGCGACCTCTCACTGGCGCCGGCTTTGAAGTGGCGCGACGACCGAGAAAGCGCCGCTTCCCGGTGCACGCGACTGCTCCGCGTCGAGACTGGCCATAGGCCCTGTTTGGATCCATGGGTTAGAGTTAGTTTGATCTAGTTGGGGCTCAAATAGCCCTAAACTATCCAAGCATGAGGGTTTAAATTGGAGCAAGTTGCACCGAACCCACCAAAAAAAAATTTCCCACCCAAGAGGTGCTAACTGGAGATAGTTCTCATTGGGACCACTGAAAAATCACTTTTCTCTCTCCATGAAGTGCATTTATTGTCAATCTAACCCTGTCACCCAAACACCTCTTTGGCTACAGTTAGTTCAGGGTTAGTCATGAGTTAGTCTAACCTCTAGCTAAGTTAGAGTATCAAACAGGAGCAGTATAGGACATGCAAGTTGCTCAAAGAATACAGGCAAATTCGTACGTGAAAGGATTTTTTCTTTTCGAAAATGGAACGTGAAAGGAATTTTTTTAGAATGCTCTTGGCATGTCGCTAACATGTGATAGTTAACCGACCTCAATAGACGGCAGAAACGCCAGCCCGCCGCACTTTGATAGAGACGAGGAGGGAGAAGCGATATAGGCTGCTGGATTACTAGAGATAGGTGTCGCACGGAAGCCAACAAATATGGTGATAGCATGGGTTAGCCATGTACTAGTATGATACTACACTGGGTTGCCATGTTTCGTACTCTTCCAGTCCACTGTGGAGATGATTGGTTAATTTTATATCGCTGAATAATATTAAATATTATGAGCACAGACGCTCCACCACGATGTTCCTTGCTCCTTCTCGGTCGTCCGGAATCTATGTTCTTACACTCTATTTTTTTTACGTGAGCTTTGTTCATCCTTTTGCCAACACGCGAGACATCTAGCATCAAGGTGCACGTGTTATGCAAGGATTGTTCCATCTATATGAAGAACACGTGGGACTGGAACTACGAGACGAACATGTACCCAGGAGTGGACGTACGAACCTGAGTAATGTAGCGCAGTAAGTGAAGTAGAAAGGCACAAATGGTATGAACATGCGTGGCATATAGGGTGTGTTTGGTCGCGTTCTCGTCTTAGCATAGTTGTTCCCTCTTCATGCATGCTCAACTCAACACCCCTCTACATGCATGCTCTCTTCATGCATGCTTCTAGTGTATTTGTGCTAAGCTAGTGTGGACTCATGCACCCTCCATACATTCTACCAAACACCCAAAAGTAGGTCGAGAAGGGAACTCTTGGGCGGCATTTGTCTCTTACTACGTACTGCCACCAAATTTTGTACGTGCAATGCATGGTGATGTTATGGAGTACGTACCTAAGTACTCTACTACTACTATATTAGTTGGAGGCACATATTAACTTTTATATTTGTTTACGTGTATGCCCCGAGACATTCCAACTAGACGTGTCTTTGTCTCTAGGTCGCACTTTGTATCGTTCATACCACTAAGTACTACTACGTGTGGCCTCCGACCCAGAAGTGGAAGAAGTGGAGACGCTCTACCACGCTATTTTTTTATGCTGGGCTCTACCACGCTGTTCATGTCCCACTCCTTTCGCTGACGTGTGGGACATCCAGCACGTGCCGTGTTTGGCACCCTTCGTCGTAAGAGTTGAAACGCTAGCATTCATCAGAAATAAAAAATAATTATAAATCGGCAGTGATACTATTTTTTTGCGAACCAATCAGCAGTGATACTATACCACGCGGTTTCCTTGCTCCTCGATATCGGAAAGAATACTTCCGTTCGCCAACATGTGGGACGTCGACCATCCTGGTCCACTTGCCATGCACGCAGAACTCCAAGGGAGTCACCCAGGTCATCGTGCCGCAGTAACAATGACTAATGAGCCGTCAAATCACAGGCCCACTTCCCACTTTGAAGTTGCTTGGATGAAGGAACCATCATGACTTTGTTGAATTCCACTTCTTGAAGAAAACTACTATACCAGCAGTACTGCTAGCTACAGTAGTTACTCCAACAGAGGCCTCCTTTCGTTCATAGGATAGGAATATGAAAATCATAGGAAGTGAGATGACATGCATCTAAATTCCTATAGAGAAAGAGATGCCATTTGATGCTTAGGATAGGAATTTTCCATTTAGTCTAGGCTAATGTACTGGTAATTTGCTCTAAAAACTACAGTAGTAACTAGTAGTACTGGTACATGCTCGTACTCAGACACACACACACACACACACACACACACTAACTACTAGTACTACTACTTCTCACATGTTGGCCAGACGTCGTCGTTCTCCTTCCCGGCTTTGTCAGCGACACCCACCATGCTTGGATCTCCGCCGACCTCTCCGCAGCAGCGCGTGCGTCCTTTTCTTTCTTGCTGCGGCGGGCCTCTCTTTTCTTGAGTGCTCTCTGACTTTTCCGCTCCCTCTATGCGGCTTTGGCCGCCTCTTGCTCTACCGCCCATTCGGCCTTGGCATCTTCAAATTCCTCCCACATAGTTGTGAGGTCACGAGCGGCGATGAACTCGGCACGACGGGATGACATCGCTTCCCTACCATTTTGTGTGCGGGCATGGGCGGCGAGGAACTCGGCGCGGCGGGATGCCATCGTTGCCTTACCGATTAGTGTGCAGCGTGGTGGCATGAACGATGCTTGGTGAGAGCTCTGGGGTGGAGTGGCCGGACAACCGTATAGTGCGTTGGTTTGTCAAGAGCACAAGGACAGAAGACGAAGCAAATTTGGATTCCCCTTCAATCCTGGTCATTTATTACCGAGTAAAATGCATTGGAGGTCATCGAACTTGTCTTGATAGCTCACTTTGATCATTGTATACGAGATATGGTGATTATACGGTCACTGGCTCGGCGTATAGCTCCGTATTTGTCTGGTTGACCAGTCAAACATTCCGCGTGCGCCTCATCAGCTCGTGTTCTTTATCTATCTACGCGGGCCTACCTGTCAATGGAGAAAGAAATATTGTAAAACCAAAATTATGCTCGAGTCCGGACCACTTCCGGAGCCCGCTCTCACCGCCCTGGCCCCTCAAGACGCCAGTTGCCCGCCGCATGCATGCATAGCAAGTAGTACTCCTTATGTGGAGGAGAGATAGGCATTGACAAAGTCAAGGAGTGGGCTCTGCAAGAGCCCGTCTCTACACGTGCTCCTAGGTATAAAAAAATAATTCTAAAAAGGCATAAAAAACAATTGTGTCTTAAAAAAGAAAGGTAAAAACATTTGAGAGGAATTAGATAGAGAGAAAGTGAGAAAAAGATGTAACATGGGCATTACATGAGGAAGGAGGGAGTGGTGCACATGCCAAGTTCACTGGGCTGCCGTGTTTCACACTCCTACGTCATAACAGTGGAGACAATAGCTTTCATCAAAAATAAAAAATGAATACTTGTTGCTCGTCCTCTATATCGGAAAGAATACTTCCATTCGCCGACATGTGGGACGTCGACCATCCTGGTCCACCTACCATGCACAAAATTATCCTGGTCTACCCCGGTCGTATCACAGGCCCAACCTTTCCCATTGTAAGTTGTTCGGACGAAGGAACCATCGATTTCTGGGGCGATGTCCGCAGGACTGACCGCGACATCGGAATCGATCTCTGGGGCGATGTCCACAGGATGGACAGTGGCATCGGAATCAATCTCCGGGGCGATGCCAACAGGACGAGCCATGACATCGGAATCATCAAGGACGTCCACCGGCACCTGCACAACCCTAACATATTAGCAAGCACATTGCAAATAATCAAAAACCACAACTACGGTAATAAGCCATTATTTTTTACCTTGTGCAGCTCACCGGGGGATCTCAACCCTCCGGGGGCCATCTCCTCGTCCTCGATGGGGGCCATCACCTTGCCAGGGGAATATTGCTTCTCAACGGCGACTATCTCCTCAAACTCGGTCTTGAGCCTCACATAGGTGGCAATCAGAGTTCCTGGGGTAAGCACGGTGGGGCCCTTGCTGTTCTTCCAACTTCCTTTGAGGAGTTCGTCCGCCAACGTCCTCAACTCTTTGGCCAATGCTTGTTTCTTGGAGTTCTTCGTCTCCATGGGTTGGCCTGCCAACATGGTCAACTCGTTGGTCGGTGCTCACTTCCTTGAGATCGCTGTCTCCAGTGGGTTGTCCGTCGGCAACTTTTTGCCTAGTGCTCCAGGATCCATCAATGAACTAACAAGAAAAAGCAATCGAAAGGAAACCACAATCGCAATGAAAACGGGAAAAGAATAGGATGTGAGAATCAGTCGGTGCTTCGCAAAAAGAAGATTCTTGGAATGAAAATATAGCAGCATAACTAATTCGCCCACCTTTCCTTCGTCGGTACAGAAGAAAATGGCATAAGTGAGTAGCCTGGAGTGAGGTTTTCTTCAATAAAGGGAAGAAAGGGCTTGAACGAGCATTCCAGTGAAATGATGGTTGCTTCGTCCAGTCCAACTTGGAGGCCACCTTACCACTGGTGGTAAAGGTGTGGGTTTTGTGATATGACGGGTCATGACGGCCACACCGGGGTTACAAGTGAGTCTCGACTGTAGCACCTCGCTGTGATTTGGTGGATGGCATGCGGGCCCGGATGCTATGAAATGTCCCGCATGTAGATAGAGCGGCTAGTCATATAGGAGTGCTCAATATTGTGCACCGCGACCAAGGCGGAGAGGAAAAGAGAGAACTACGTAATTAATGCATGAGTTTAATTAGGGTAGTTTTGTAAAGTACAAGATACATTCCTCCAATCGCAAAATGCCTTGGTTCTCGAGATTTGAGATTTGAGCCCTATAAACCGGAATGGAGGGAGTACTGCACATGGTGTAGTCTAGTCACTTGTTGAAATCTCTAGAAAGGCAAATACTCCTTTCCGGTTTACAGGGCTATACTACTCCCTCCGTCTAGGTGTGTAAGTCGTCTTACGAAAACCAAATAGTCCCAAAACACTTAGGCACGGTGCATTAACTTCTACCTTGTTTCTTGTTTCTTGACATATCAACCAATAAGAGATGAGAGGTGTGCATGTTTTTAATGACTTGCAATGGCTAGTTCATTGCATGCAATGCTATTAATTAGCAAATAAACATTGGTGACCCCAGGAGGAAACAGTGCTAAGCGCGTGGACCTATGCAGAATGAGTATCAACCAATGGATAATGGAGTTTAATTGTTAAACAATAGCAATTTTGTCTCATGCAAGAGCCTGGCTAGTACTCCAAGGAACCGCACCACGCAAGCGTTCGCAATTGCCACGTTTGGGTTGCGCTTGGCTCTTCGCCTCTTCGAGAAGACAAACAATAATGATGTTACTCCTACTTCTAAAGTATCGAATCCACTTCTGCATGTCCGTCCACCTCGTGCGGGAGGGATAGCGAAAGCTTCAACTTACTGCTCCTGCCTTTGCGTCTATGATAGGTGGGCCCAACAGGTGGTTGGCCCTCCTGTCATGCAGCCAAAGGCAGGTGCAGTTAAGGCACCGGAGCTCAGTCCGCGAGGGAGAGGGCGTTGTAGTAATCAAATTTCTCGGTCTTGTACGAGTTGATGAAGATAGGAGTTGCTTGCTTGCTAGGGTTGCTTGCTAGGGTTGCTCACTACGTATATATAGGCCGGAGCCTCCGCGCTTGCTTGCTAGGGTTGCTCTATTCAAACACTCTCATCCTCTCTAGATTTAAACAAGATAGGGGTAGTAACACTGTCTTTCTCCCTTCAAAAAACACTGGCTTTCTATCCTCACTGCTGGTTACAGATCCGGACGTATCCCCCTCCGCCGGTGAAGGGGGAGGGGCAGCGTTTAGGACGTCATCGACAGCGAGGGAGGAGACACATTGTTGGCGGCACCGTTATCTCTGGCCGAGCGCCGGCGCGGGAGGTCCTCTGATCCCTTCGTCGTTGCCTATGGGAGGATCCAGTCTCCCGCCGCCCACCTATGCACATCCCAACGACCTTCAGGTATATCTTTGTTCGAAACCGCCTTAGATCTTCTTCACTAGCTCGCTACGTCGCTGCATGTGCATCATTTTCTACCTCTCATCCCCTCTCGATCGGATGGTCCAACGTCACATTTGTTTTCTTCTATTGTTAGAGGTAAAGCTACTTCATGGAGTCGAATCTTGTACTCCCTCTGTCCGAAAATACTTGTCATTGAAATGGATGTATCTAGATGTATTTTAGTTCTAGACACATCCATTTTGATGACAAGTAATTCCGGGCGGAGGGAGTACTTGGTTCGAACAAGAAATAAAGTGGGGGTGGGGGAATTTAGTATGTACATCGGACTTGGTACAAACAGGAAGGAAAGGGGGTGAAAGTAGTACAGACTGGTCATCCAACCGGTCTCTTGGTCGAAAAGGGAAATATAGGGGTAACGCTGTACACAGTGGTATGACCAGGACTAGATTAGCTATCCACACATAGGAGTAGGTGGCTAGAGTGAACAAAAATGGGACCAACCCGGATATGTTTCTTGGATGTTTGTTTCTTAGGGCAACAAACTATGAATCACCACTTTATGCCCCTGTTTACATACATGGTGCTGGACTGCTAGTGCACCCACTGTTATAAGCCATGACAAGTTTAGCCAAATGTTTTTGCCTGTAATTGTTTGAGACTCTGACTGTTTCCTCTGTGCCTTTTTGTGCAAACAGGGATATCCAATTCACCTGGTTGCTGTTGTGACCTTTTGGTGCACTGCACAAAACTCTTCTTAAAAGAAGTTACTTTTGTGCTGTTTAACTGGAATGTCAGAATGGAACAGTTGGTTCATTTTGGTGGAACTGCACAAAGGGAGATCTGTGTTCCAATCCTCATCATCCATATTGGCGCCATAACCTTCCTTTAGGTAAGAATGATATTTAATGCATTTGTTCATCTCTATTTTCCAACTGCCATGAGAAAATAATGTTGTTTTTTAATAGTACACTTGTACTCCCTCACTGACAAAACCAATTCTAAATTAGAAGGCCAATCATGTACTTGGTTTCACCAACTGGTGAGAAGAAAGAGAAACAGAGCATGAAGAGGAAGAAGAAGAAGAAGAAGAAGAAGAAGAAACAGTGCCAAGGCGATCTTGCTGAAGCCAGAAGCCTCAGTCGAGGCCATTCAAGGGCTCCGGCAACGACTACCTTACATGTGAGATGATCCTCCAGGGAGCCCTTCCACTTCTGCTGTCTCACTTAATTAATTAGGAGTACTTAAGTACCACTAATTTATTACTTCCTAATTTTCCTGTTGGAGTTAAACAAATCTTTAGTAGGACCCTATGCTGAATCATGTACGTGTGTATGTTTGTCTATGGAGGTGAATCATGTGGTGGAGCAGGGAGGGAATATTATTAGTGTCATCACATAATAGTGCTATTGTTTTGCATGTCAATTTATCGCCATTGGTTCAATGAGGCAATGTTTTGCGTATTGTCCATCATGAATTTGATGCTACCGGCTGAGTAATATGCTAATGTCTTCCTATCCTTTCTCACTAAGGTAATGAAGGTTTCACCTTGTTCCTACTTGTGCAAAAAGGGATCATGTTGTGCCAATCATACATTTTAGTGGAACTACACAAGACAATACAATGAACTGTATCCCAGCCAGTGCTCTAACTCTGCTGGAAGTTCTTGATAATCTTTCGATATAATCTCAGCACTGGTAAACAAGAGTGATTTCAACCATACATTTGAAGTGCACAAAAATATATACTATTGTGTGATTCCAGTGAGTGCTTTATCATCTCTTATGGGACTACATGAATAAGCTTTTTTCTCAGGTTGGTATGGGCCTAAGGCCTTCATCCATATTAGTTTGCTGTCATCTCTATTTGTATCATGCTACTGTCATGAGAAACTCCTTTATATTTGCACGTTAAAGTTTTGCAACCTATGATAAATGGCAATGCTTTGAGTGTTGAGTTGAGCTAATTGGCACTGATTAAATAAACTAATACCTCTCTTTAAGCAAGAGTACTATGTAGCTAACTTCACCCATTAAGATAATGAGGGTGCTTCTATTTGTTAGTGTATGTTTCATAAACTAGTCCCACTATTACAGTAATCTCACTCTCTCAATATATGTGCCAACAGGGATGCTCGATTTTGGTGGAACTGTACAAAAAATTTGGGTGCTTCATTGCCTCGACAGCTTCTTTCCTTTCCTGTCAGTCGCAAAACTCCGCATGCTTTCTTCCTTTGTTGTCAGTCGCTTGGCTTATCTCGTCTTCCAGTCAAAGGAAATAGTAATTGATATGCTACCTCACACAGGTTGGTACTGGTCTTTATCCTGATTATTGTGCCTGTCATATGTATTGGTAATTTGGTATTGTGCTACTGTTTGCCGATTTCGTAAAGGAGTAATTTGGAGCCTGAACTCGCAGGCAAATCATTACATCAGGTGATTTCAGTAGAACTGCACAAAATGATCAGATGGACAGGTACTTATGCCGCTGCTATGTACTCCAAAGTTCACTCAGACAAGCATCGATGTTGACAAGAAGTGCCTATATTCATTCGAATATCAACCGGCGTCAACCAATTGTCAAACTCCAAGTGTTAGGAGAGTGAACGCCAAAAATATTGCTTGGTGCATAGCCCAGAAAAATGTTGTCCAGTCTTTGGTCCCAACTTGTGCCTTTTGGTTATCGGCACATATGGTAGCGAACTATATGGCATGGAGTCTAAAGATTCCAGACAAGTTGGTTGACGCGTATATTCATCTGCCACTTAATCAGTCTGCACGCCAAGGATGCTCCACTAAAGTTGAACTGCACAAAAAATTTGGGTGGTTCATTTTCTCAACCGCCTCCTTTCTCGTCTTCAATGTAGAATTTTGGCGAGATATAGGACCAAGATGACCCAGTAAACTGGTTGGATGAAAGTAGTGGCCAAGTTGCTCAAACCTCCCACGGCACGAGGCCACTATTTGAGGATAAACCTACAAGCAAAGTTCAGATTGTCTGTGCTGCCTCTTATGTACTCGAAAGTTTACTCGTACAAGAACTAATTTTAGCAAGAAGTACCTCCGATTGAACACCATTTACCAGTCTTAATTAATCGACGAGGCAATTCTTTTGCCTCCGTTTCGAAAAAAAATATTAACGTCTAACTGAGCCAGTTAGTTAGATGCGTACACTTGGTGTAGTAGGATCTTTATTTAGTTTGATGCATACACTTGTTCTTTTTTGGTAGCCCTTTTGTAATGATGGCTGATGTTTGGTTTGGAAGAGAGAGCTGCGTCTTCACTCTTCTGGCCTGCTTACTGCTTGTGTTGCACCCCCAGCCCTGGTTGCTGCTGCTGCTGCTGTTTTCAATGTACAATCAGTAGTATATTTTGTTTGTTGGTTGAATAAATGTGTTGTTAGAACGACAAACACAATGTTTTGGAAGTCGTTGCATGGTTCGATCCTTTAGTGCCCCGTACGGTACGTAGCGCATACTATTTATTGTACGGAACACATTTTTTTTGAAAATCGGAACACATTTTCCACTTGTTGATAACATGCAGCCCACTGATGAAGGCCCAATAGAGAAGCCCATAATTAAATGAAAGGGAGGCTCTCACATGAATCCGGCCCAGGTACATGCTCATGGTCCCCTAAACATAAATAAGTAAATAAATAAATAAATAAAGCTAAATGCTCATGCACCAGTTCTTTGGGAAAATAGGTAGCCCAGTATTTCTTTTTGAAGAATACCCAAGCTAGGCCTATTTGTTTTCTCCGAATTACTGGGCTGCAAATCTTTCAAGACGAGGAGGGATGCATTCCGGCCTGGCTTAAGAGTATGGTCAATGTCTGTTAAAAGTAATATCAAAAGGGGTTGAAAATTCCAAAAAAATTATAGCAAATGGGATATAAGTTTCTTTTTTGTTTTTGTTCTTCACTGATATCTTATACGCATTTCATTGGATTTAACATGACATAGTACTAATTTATTTTTAAATTTGTTTTAGTATGGCTATTAATTTTTGGATTAAGAATATTTCGTTCCCCATCAAAAATTTGCGAATTTTCAAAATTTCCCACATATTTAGTTAATTTTTTGACCCTGATACTGACCAGAAAATGCCAACAATTCTAAAAATGGAAAACGGGCTGCAATAAATTCCATATGAATTAGAAAATGAGTAAAAATTATAAAAATAATAGCAAATGGGCTATACACGCCACAGATTTCGAGGCTGACTTGTTTACGCAAGGCTTTGTCAGTGAACACACGATTTTAGTAGCAGTTAGTGTTGGATGTCCATCCAACGGCCGACGTGCTTCTTCAATATCTGATCTTCCTGCTCTAGCCGCCTAAACTAGCGCCGGCGGGACTGCCTGCTCCCTCCTATTGTGGCCCGCTATGATGCCGCGCAGGCTTCCCCGGCCCACCCTACTCCCTCCGCTGGCCTGGCCGCACGCAATCAACTGCCTCCTTATTATGCGAAAAAAAAGATTCCTCCCACTGACATCTGGGGTGCACCGGTTGGGAGGCTGACCTGTGGGCCTACTAAGTTGATGCGTACGCAGGGCTTGTCAACTTAGTCAACAAACAATTCTAGCAGCAGTAACCGTTGGACTTGAATCGAATGGTCCTACTGCTTCTTCAATCGCTGCTCTTCTTGCACCAGCCGCCCAAACCAGCGTCGGGGAGACCGCCTGCTCCTGCCTCCAGTGGTCGGCTGTGTTGCCAATGAGGCCTCATCGCCCCCTACTACTCCCACCGCTAGCCAGGCCCTGCGGCGACGACAGCCTCACACCGCAGCCGAACCAGTGAACCCTCGTACTCCTCTCCGTGTGGGCATCCACTGCCGCGTCTTCCTCGGCTCCGCGTCGTCCCCTTCCTAGGCCTCGCCGTTGTCCACCGCCTTGGTGCTCTCGGCGCGGCGTGGTCAACGTGGTCAACGACATTCCATCGGAAGAGTACTGTACGTGGAGAGGCTGACAGTTGGGTCCACGGCCACAGCCCAGTTTTTTTGTGATTTGCCAAGTAAGTCGCTTTGTCAGGCCTGTTGGGCTGCAAATCTTTCAAGACGAGGAGAGCTTTCATTCGGCTGGCTGAGAAAATGGCCCATGAGTAATGAGAAATGGGTTGTACATTTTTAAAACACATCAAACCGGCAATTGGTTTCAAATATCTTTTTTTCATTTCGAGATTTGAAATTACATTAATTTTTATGCGTGGAGAATTTGTTGGATTTTAAATTGATATACATTTATTTTTAAAATCAGTTTGAATGTGAGTCAAAATTTCGAGATTAAAAATAGTTCGGACCGCACCAAAATATGCAAAATTTCGTATAATTTTTTAACCGTGGCCACAATATGGGCTGTAATGCTAACGAAAAGAATATGGGCTCCAAAAAAACCTTAATAATTAGCAAATGGGCTGTAAATTATTAGAAATAATGGCAGATGGGTTGTATGCTGTTTTCCACAGATTTGAGGCTTTCCTAAAAAAAGGTTGACGCACAAGCAGTGACTGTTGGATGGCCATCCAACGGCCGTCGTGCTTCTTCAATCTCTGATCTTCCTGCTCCAGCCGCTCAAACAGGCGTCGGCGAGACTGCCTGCTCCCTCCTCCCCGCGGTCGGCTCTGCTGCCGTGCAGGCCTCACCGCCCCACCGTACTCCCATCGCTGGCCTAGCCATCCCTCTACTCACCCACATCTGCTGTTATTCTCCGACGACGGCAGACGAACTAGTAAACCCCCGTACAGTCGTACTCCCCTCCACGTGGGAAACAACTGCCGAGTCTTCCCTGCCTCCTTGTCGTTCCCTTCCTGGGCCTCGCCGTCGTCCACCACCCTGGTGCTCTCGGCGCGGCCTGGTCAACGTGGTCAACGACCGACATGCATCTGAAGTGGACTTTATGTGGAGAGGCCGACAGCTGGGTCCACAGCCGCACGCAAGGAAATGCCTCCTTATTACGTGCAAAATAATGATTCCTCCACCTGACATCAGGGACCCACCGAAAGGGCCTCTGTATTTCGCAAAAAAACGTTACCGCCGCTGACAGCTCAGACCCACCTGCTATATCTTCGCACGCAAGGAAGTGCCTTCTTATTACGCACAAAAAAATGAATACTCCCCCTGTTAGTAGGGACCCAGTATAGTGGCAGGCTGACTTGTGGGGCTACTAAGTTGACAGGGACGGAGGGCTTTGTCAACTTAGTCAATATGCACGATTCTAGCTCAAGTGACCGTACGATGTCCATCCAACGGCCATAGTGCTTCTTCAACCTCTGGTCTTCTTGCTCCAGCCGCCCAAACCAGCGCCGGTCGTGCCTCATGCTCCTGCCTCCCGTGGCCGGCTGCGATGCGGCGGATGCCTCACCGCCCCTACTACTCCCACCGCTGGCCAGGCCATCCCTCTACTCACCCACACCCCCTGTTATTCGGCGGCGACGGCAGCCTCACACCGCAGCGAACCAGTGAACCCTCGTACTCCTCTACGCGTGGGCAACCACTGCCGCGTCTTCCCCAGCTCCGCGTCGTCCCCTTCCTAGGCCTCGCCGTCGTCCACCGCCCTGGTGCTCTCAGCGCGGCGTGGTCAACGTGGTCAAGGAACGGCTTCCATTGAACGTGGACTGTACATGGAGAGGCTGACAGCTGGGTCCGCGGCCGCAGCAAGGAAGTGCCTCCTTATTACGTGCAAAATAATTATTCCCCCACATGACAGCGGGGACCCACCGGACGGGCCACTGTATTTCGCCCCCCTGACTGCTGGGACCCACCAGCTACATCTTCGCACGCAAGGAAGTGCCTGACAGTCGGGACCCACCTGGTCGAAGCATACGTAGCGTTGTCATTCTGGTCGTGAACGTGTGCGTACATATACTGGTGGATGTAGAGGCGCGCACGTGTCGTAGTAGAGGCGGCCAGGGTGCAAGAAAGAAAATATGGCCACGTATATGTACATACGGGCGGGGTCTCAAACGCCTACTCGCGCATACGTACGGCAAGGGCTCGTGTACATGGCTGGGTCGGAACGGAGAAATAGTGTCGTCGTCGTGTTCATGGGGAGGCAACGGAATGCGTCGTGTTCATGGGGAGGCAACGGAATGCGTCGTGTTCATCGGGAGGCAACGGAATGCGTCGTGTTCATCGGGAGGGCTTGGACGGAACAGGCAATGGAAACGAGGCCTAGCGTACCGAAGAACGGTGGAAACGTCCTTGTGTTCGACCGGCCACGTTCGAAATGGGATCCTGTTCATCGGGAGGGGTCTGGCGTACCGCAAAACAGAGGAAACGGACCTCCTACGGTTGAAACGGGGGTCCTGTTGATCGAGAGGGGTGTGGCGTACCGCAAAACGGACGAAACGGACTTGTGTTGGAGCGCTACGGTCGAAACAGAGGTCCTGTTCATCGGGAGGGGTGTGGCGTACTGCAAAACGGGACTCCACGGGATACTGTTCATCTTCACCGTCGACCCCCTCCAGCCTCCACGAGCTACTGTTCATCCACCGTCGACCTCCTCCAGCCTCCACCTGCGACTGTTCATCCACGGCCTCCTGTTCATCCAGCCTCCACCGCGCGCTACTCCACCGGCTACTGTTCAACCAGCCCTCTCCACGGGCTCCTGTTCAACCACCCCTCCACGAGCTACTGTTCATCCTGCCCTCCACCGTCTACTGTTCATCCTGCCCTCCACGGGGTGGTCCTGTTCATCCAGCCCTCCACGGGGTCCTGTTCATCCAGCCCCAACCGGCTCGATCGATCGGGGTCCTGTTCATCCAGAGGCAACACCACGGGGTCCTGTTCAAACACCCCACCGGGAACTGTTCATCCAACCCCCCCCCCCCCCCCCGGCAACGCTCACTGTTCATCCAGAGGCAGCATCGATCAGCTTTAGTTAGCAGCAGTAGCGAAGGAATCGCTCAATCGGGTTCAGTTAACAGCCATCGATCGATCGCTCGGGTTCAGTAACGCGTAGCCTGCAGTGCAGTCGCTCTGGTTCAGTTAGAGCCCAACGCCTCGCTCGGGTTCATTTAGAGCCAACGCCTCGCGCACACGTGCGTACGTGTACGAGATAAGCGCGCATCGCTCAGCCCCCGACCTCCCACCGTAACCGAGAACTCCCCGAAATTTTCCTCCCCCTCGCTTCTACCACGGTTTTTTCCGTCATGGACGCCCCAAAGAATGTCATGCAGCTGCGTCTCCGGCCCGCCCAGGACGAAAAGCCCATTTTCTGTCATGATTTTTTGTCATAGAAGTAGGAGCCCACCACATCTATGATGATACCGGGTTTTGTCACAATTATCGTCATAGAAGTGTCATATGTATGACAGAAAAAAAATTCGTTCGGCCCAAAATGTCACGGATGTGTCTTTTTTGTAGTGTTAAGCATTTTAATAGAGGTGTTGTGATGAGTGCTACTAGTTGGAATAGCTTCTACCCATTTAGTAACATAATCAACAGCAACCAAAATATGTGTATACCCATTAGAGGAAGGAAAAGGTCCCATGTAATCAAATCCCCAAACATCAAAAGGTTCAACAGCAAGGGAATAGTTCGTAGGCATTTCTTGATGCTTACCAATATTACCTATTCTTTGGCATTCATCACAAGATAAGACATACTTACGAGCATCCTTGAAGAGAGTAGGCCAAAATCCAGACTGCAATACCTTATGAGTGGTTCTATCTCCAGCATGATGCCCTCCATAAGCTTCAGCGTGACATTTCCATAGGATTTGTCCCTGTTCATGCTCAAGTACAGAACGTCTAATAATACCATCTACTCCTTCTTTATAAAGATGTGGGTCATCCCAAAAGTAATGTCTTAGATCACAGAAGATTTTTTTTTCTTTTGTTGATACGTAAAGCTAGGTGGCAAATATTTAGCAACAATGTAATTAGCATAGTCAGCATACCAAGGAGTACCATTAGCAACATTTATTGTACCTAACTTCTCATCAGGAAAACTATCATCAATAAGAAGTGGGCCATCAAGCACATTTTCAAGCCTAGACAAATTATCAGCTACGGGGTTCTCAACTCCTTTTCTATCAATGATATGTAAATCAAATTCTTGTAACAAGAGAACCCAATGAAAAATTCTAGGTTTAGCATCTTTCTTTTCCATAAGATATTTAATAGTAGCATGGTCTGTGTGAATAGTTACATTGGAATCAACAATATAAGGTCTAAATTCATCACAAGCAAACACCACTACTAAGAATTCTTTTTCAGTAGTAGCATAATTTCTTTGAGCACTGTCTAGAGTTTTACTAGCATAATGAATAACATTCAATTTCTTATCAACTCTTTGTCCTAGAACAGCACCAACAGCATAATCACTAGCATCACACATAATTTCAAAAGGCAAGTTCCAATCAGGTGGTTGAACAATAGGTGCAGAAATTAAGGCTTTCTTGAGTGTTTCAAAGGCTTCAAGAGAATCATCATCAAAAACAAAAGGAATATCCTTTTGCAAGAGACTATTAAGAGGCCTAGAAATTTTAGAGAAGTCTTTAATAAATCTCCTATAGAAACCAGCATCACCTAGGAAACTACGAATACCTTTGATGTCCTTAGGACATGGCATTTTCTCAATAGCATCAACTATAGCTTGGTCCACTTCAATACCTCTCTTAAAAATTTTATGACCCAAGACAATGCCTTCATTAACCATAAAGTGGGACTTCTCCCAATTCAAGACAAGATTTGTTTGTTCACATCTCTGCAAAACTCGCTCAAGATTGCTTAAACAATCTTCAAAAGACTTCCCATAAACAGAAAGTCATCAATGAAAACCTCAACAATCTTTTCACAAAAGTCAGAGAATATTGTAGTCATACATCTTTGAAACGTAGCAGGTGCATTACATAAACCAAATGGCATACGTCTATAAGCATAAGTTCCAAATGGACAAGTAAAAGTAGTCTTTTCTTGATCAGGTTGAGAGACAGGTATTTGTGAAAAGCTAGAGTATCCATCTAGGAAGCAAAAGTGTGCATGCTTATATAATCTTTCAAGCATTTGATCAATAAAAGGCAAAGGGTAATAATCTTTTCTAGTTGCTTTATTTAGTTTTTTGTAATCAATTACCATTCTATAGCATGTAACAATTCTTTGTGGAATAAGTTCATTCTTATCATTAGGAAAACAGTTATACCTCCCTTCTTAGGGACACAATGAACAGGACTTACCCATCTACTATCTGCTATTGGATAAATTATACCTGCTTCAAGAAGTTTTAATATTTCCGTTCTTACCACCTCTTTCATTTTAGAATTTAACCGATGTTGGTGGTCAACAACGGGTGTAGCATCAGGTTCCATATTAATTTTGTGTTGACATAGAGTGGGACTAATGCCCTTTAAATCATCAAGAGTATATCCAATAGCAGCTCGATGCTTCCTTAGAACTTTCAATAATCTTTCTTCTTCATGTTCTGGAAGTTTAGCACTAATAATAACAGGATATATCTTCTTTTCATCAAGATAAGCATATTTCAAATTGTCTGGCAATTTTTTTAATTCAAACACAGGATCACTCTTAGGTGGAGGAGGACCTCCAAGTGTTTCAATAGGAAAATTGTGCTTAAGCAAAGGACGTTGTTCAAAGAAAATATTATCTATTTCATTTCTTTCATGCATATGTAAATCATTCTCATGGTCTAGCAAATATTGTTTTAAAGGATCGATAGGTGGCATAGCAATATAAGCAAGACCAATTAATTCATCCTTACTAGGAAATTCTTTTTTATGATGGTTCCTACTAAACTTGTAAATTAAACTCATGAGACTCATCACCAAAGCTAACACCCACAGTTTGTTTCTGACAATCTATCTTACCATTAATGGTGTTCAAGAAAGGTCTACAAAAGATAATGGGACAAAAGTCATCTTGTGGGGAACCAAGAACAAGAAAAACAGTAGGGTATTTTATTTTCCAGCACAAGACTTCAACATCTCTAATAATCCCACAAGGTGATATAGTGTCTCTATTTGTAAGTTTGATAGTGACATCTATGTCTTCTAACTCTGTAGGTGCTATGTCTTCCCTAATTTCTTGATATAACTTGTAAGGAATAGCACTCACACTAGCACCCATGTCACATAAACCATGATAACAGTGATCTCCTATTTTAACTGAAATAGCAAGCATGCCAACAACAGGTATATGTTTATCTTTCCCATCAGGTTTAGCAATTCTACAAGCTTCTTCACAGAAGTAGATAACATGCCCGTCCACATCTTCTTCCAAGAGATCTTTAACTATAGCAATATTAGGTTCAACTCTAATTTGTTCATCTGGTTTAGGTGTTCTAACACAGCTTTTGTTAACCAGAGTTGAAACTTTAGCACGTTCCTTTATCCTACCAGGAAAAGCAGGTTTCTCAAAATAAGCAGTAGGAACAACTGGATCAACATTATAAAGTATAGTTTCTTCTTTAACTGGTACCAGTTCTTTAATTTCTTCTTTAATAGGTGGTTGATATCTAATCCACTTCTCTTTAGGGAGTTCAACATGAGTAACAAAATATTCACAAAAGGATGCTACTATCTCAGAGTCAAGTCCATATTTAGTGCTAAACTTTTGAAAAGCATCGGTATCCATAAAAGATTTAACACAATCATACTTAAGTTTGATACCTGACTCTTTACCTTCGTTGAGTTCCCAATCTTCATAGTTGCATTTAATTCTTTCTGAAAGATCCCACCGGAATTCAATAGTCTTCTTCATAAAAGACCCAGCACAAGAAGTATCAAGCATGGTTTGATCATTACTAGAAAGCCGAGCATAGAAATTCTGAATAATAATTTCTCCTGAGAGCTCATGATTGGGGCATGAATAGAACATTGACTTAAGCCTCCCCCAAGCTATAGCGATACTTTCTCCTTCACGAGGACAAAAATTATAGATATAATTCCGATCACGATGAACTAGATGCATAGGATAAAAAATTTGGTGGAACTCCAACTTCAGACGATTCCAATTCCATGATCCAATATCATCGCAAAGCCTATACCATGCCGGTGCTTTTCCCTTCAAAGATAAAGGGAAAACCTTTCTCATCATCTCATCTCCGGGTAAACCTGCAAGCTTAAACAATCCACAAATTTGTTCCACATATATCAACTGCATATTAGGATGTTCAGTTCCATCTCCTAGATAAGGATTAGCTAGCAGTTCTTCTATCATACCTGTTGGGGATATTACTATTGGATGTAAACCGGCCAGGAGTAGCCGGATTAACTCCAAGAAGATCAGAAGCCCATGAAAACGTAAGGAGGGTGGCGCTTTACGAAGGCCCGAGGCCCAAAGGTGAATTAAGGCCCGTAGATGTAAACCGACTTTCTCATGTAACTTGCATTGTAAGATAGGAAGGATAAAGACCGATCCGGACACGTTTATGATCCGGCCTCGGGACTCTGTAAACCGGCGAGTGTCAACCTATGTATATAAAGGGACAACCCGGCAGCGGTTCAGGGACAACAGACAACAACTCGAGAACCAGGCAAAGCGGATTCGCTCCCTGGTCATCGAAACCCTAGCAATACCAACACAACTAGACGTAGGCTTTTACCTTCATCGAAGGGGCCAAACTAGTATAAAAACCCCTCGAGTCCCTTGTCTGGTTTAACCCCTTTAAGCTAACCCATAGCAATATCTCAACTACTAAGTCCTTTCACAAGGACATTTGTCGTGACAACTCCACGACAGCTGGCGCCCACCGTGGGGCTATTGTACGATAGTTCCAAGTTCTTGAAGGGCAACTTCGAAGGACTCAAGGGATACGCTGTGGGCCGGATGACGAAGAGTCGTTGCGGCAAGCTCTACATCGACGACGCAGGGTGGGGTCCCGAGGCCGGTTCGATCGAATACGGGTATCGGGTCCCCTTTGGTGGAATTCACGTCTTCATCGGCAAAATCAGTGGACCGGGCCCTGAGCTGGACACCTGCACCGACATCATCGAGACGGCTCAGCGTGCAAGCCTTGCCCCGGTTCAGCCCGCAGCGGGGCATGTTTTCGTAGGTGTCATCCATGGAGCGGAGTATGAGGATGGACCAGCATCTGATGGAGAACCCCTCATCTGTTCCGATGACGAGTCTTCAACCAGAGAAACCGAGTCCCTGCATCAGCTGCACGATGGCCGGATTAGCGGAGGGTCCGATGGCAACAGTATTCTGGACCTCCTCGATCTGCCAAGCCGGGTCGCGGTCTTCATGGCCGGTACACAACCAGTGCATCATTCTTCTACGGCCGCGGTGATGTTCTCCGATTCAGCAATAGCAACGCCAGCAGGAGCAGGGGGCTCCGCGCCGCCTCCCGCTCAAGTTTTATCTGATTTGTTCGACGCCTTGGCAACATTGATGGCTGCGGAGGTGGACGCTGCAGCCCGAGATCAGCACAACATGGAGATTGCAAAGGTGAAGGATCAAATAACTCAGGCTAAAGCGGATCTGGCAGCAGAAAACGCCAGGATGGCTACAGAACAGGCCGAGTTGGAAGCTCAGGCCTACCGGCTCAGGTTGGACCAGAATGCCTCAGATGAGGTCATGAGGAGGAGATACCGGTCGCACCTCCCGCCGGGTTATGAGCCAAGAAATCTCTTCAACACGCCAAGAGCCGAACCAGCCAGTGGTAAACCGGACGGAGGCACCGGGAACAGGAGCGCCGGTTCAGCCGCGCGCGATGAACCCGCCTCGTCAGAACAACGTTGTGCCGCAGTATGTTCCGACGCCCCCGGGGCATTACTCTGACCCATTGGATAACATTGTGGCCGCCGCTTCACGATTGGCAGCCCTCCCAACTGACGGCGAGTCACCAGTGGCGATTGAGACACAATGGGCCAGAGAGCTCCTTCAAACAGCTTTAAACCAGCAGCAGGTTTATTCGCATAGTCGCGGGAGGATTCATTCCACCCCCCGTCCGAGTAGGAGCTACAGCAGGCACGTTGAGGATGAACCGGCCGTGTCAAGCAGTGCACGTCACCGTAACTCGCCACAAGGACACAACCCGGCAGGTGGTGCTGCTAATGCACAGGATGTGGTGGATCATGGCCGTGCGCGTCGAGAAGCCGAGTTAGCGGCTCTGAACGCCGCTCATCAACCTACTCCGGTTCGCCCTACCACCTTGGTGGAGCCCGGCGTAGTCTTCAGTTCTTTAGGGGTGTCGTGTCTTACCCCCGCTTTGCGTAATGTATGACTGCCTAAGGATTTTAAAGGCCCCCATAAGGTGCCCAATTACACCACCGATTTACAACCGGAGTCATGGGTGGAGAGTTATGAGATGGCAATGGAGATGCTGGACATGGATGAAGCGGTGTGTGCTAAATACTTCACCATGATGTTGGAGGGGACAGCTCGAACCTGGTTAAAGAGCTTACCGGCTAACTCTGTCGGGCCATGGGCTGAGCTAAAGCACCGGTTTATCCAGAATTCCAAAGATACATGTAAGAAGCCTATGTCAATTGTGGACCTATCCGCTTGTGTTCAAGAGGAGGGGGAGTCTACTACGCATTGGGTGAAGCGAGTCTCAGCTATTTTGCATTCATCAGACCGCCTTAATGTAAATACAGCAGTTTTGACGTTGGAGGGCAACTGTCGGTTTATGCCATTAAAATTGAAACTAGGGAGGCTCAAGCGTCACTGCAATGACATGTCAACTCTTATGACTGCTTTGGTGAAATACGCTGATTCAGATAGTACCAAAGACCCTAAGTTTGAGGGTGACAAACCGGGGAAAGGGAAAAAGAACGGCAATACCAAGGGGCAGCAGCACAATCTGGCAGGTCATGGGAATAATGGCAAGCGCAAGGCAGACAATACTTTGGACTTTGTGGATAACACCAACGCTCAGGACAACAGTCAGCGTCGTAAGGGTAAACAGCCTCAGAGGGGCAGAGGGTCAGGCCCCAATCTGGAGCGCCTGTTAAATTAGCCTTGTCCGAAGCACGGGTCGAAGGAAAGGCTAGCTTCACATCTTTGGAAGGATTGTTTCATTATGCGGGAGTTTAAGAATTCCAATATGTTTCAATATGACAACGGCCCGCCCGGTGGTTCAGGAGGCGGTTTTCATGGGCCGAGTTACGAAGGTGGCAGCTCCGGTTCAGGATTCCAAGGCAATCAAACTGGACATGGCCATCAAGGGAACCAGGGTAATCAAGGAGGCTATAACCATTAGGGGAATTAGCAGCAGCAGCAGTCGGGTTATCAGAGCAATCCGAAGCAGTTGAATAGTGGGCAGTATCATGTCTTTACCACTAGCTTGTGTAAACACGATCAGAAGCTTCACAAGAGGGCAGTAAACTCTGTTGAACCGTCGGTCCTCAGTATCTGTGCTGGTCTGAGCAGCCCATTGTATGGAGTAGAGAGGATCACCCACCCCAGGTTGATAATCCGGGTCATCTGGCCTTAGTGGTGGCACCTCAAGTTGGGGGGTATAAGTTCACCAAGGTTCTTATGGATGGGGGAAGCAGTATCAATATTCTTTACTATGATACCTTCCGCCGTATGGGGTTGATAGATAAGAATCTTAAACCATCGAACACCGTTTTCCATGGTGTTGTGCCCGGTAAGTCTGCGTATCCAGTGGGCAAGATAGCCCTAGAGGTGGCCTTTGGAGATGATCGTGATTCAAGGTCAGAAACATTTACTTTTGAGGTGGTGAAAATCAAGAGTCCGTATCACGCCCTGTTTGGGCGACCGGTTTATGCCAAGTTGATGGCGAGGCCGTGTTATGTTTATCTGCAGCTTAAGATGCCAGGTCATAAGGGGACCATTACAGTACATGGGAGCAGGAAGATTGCTTTGGAATGTGAGGAAGGTGATGCGGCTTACGCTGAGTCGGTTTGTGCCACAAAAGAGCTAAAGTTTTATAAAGACAAGGTTGATCCGGCAGACATTACTTCTTTGAAAAAACCAACTACGGAGCACGATCAGGCGTTGAAGTTTAAATTGGCCACAGACACTAAGATGGTTGATTTTGTTCCTGGCGATTCATCCAAGCAGTTCAGCATCAGCGCTAACCTGGATCCCAAATAGGAAAGCGCGCTCATCAAGTTCATCTGTGAGAACCGGGACATCTTTGCATGGAAGCCTTCTGACATGCTAGGTGTACCAAGGGAACTCGCTGAGCACACACTTAATATAGATCCTAAGTTTAAACCGTTCAGGCAGTTTCTCCGCCGCTTCAACGAAGAAAGGCGTAAGGCTACTGGTGAGGAGGTAGCTCGGCTGTTGGCTGCATGGTTTATCGTGGAGGTTTTTCACCCTGAATGGTTAGCTAATCCGGTGGTGGTTCTTAAGAAAAACGGCACTTGGCGTATGTGTGTGGACTACACAGATTTGAACAAAGCTTGTCCAGCAGATCCCTTTGCCCTCCCTCGCATTGATCAGATTATTGATGCTACGGCAGGTTGTGACCGTTTGTGTTTTCTGGATGCTTACTCTGGTTATCATCAGATCAAAATGGCAGTTAAGGACCAGGAGAAGACGGCTTTTATAACTCCCTTTGGAGACTTCTGCTATGTCTCCATGCCCTTTGGGCTCAAGAGTGCCCAGGCGACTTATCAGAGTTGTGTTCGGAATTGTCTTCATAAATAGATTGGCGCGATGTTCATGCATATGTGGATGATATTGTGGTGAAATCCAGGAAGGAGGAAACATTGATAGATGACTTGAGGGAGACTTTTGACAACCTCCAGGTTTATAAGATGATGCTTAATCCGGACAATGTGTATTTGGTGTTCCAGCAGGCAAGCTCCTAGGTTTTTTGGTGTCAAACAGGGGCATTGAGGCTAATCCGGAAAAAAATTCAGCAATCACGTCCCTGGCTAAACCGGCGTGTATCAATGACGTTCAATGTTTAGCCGGCCGAATTGCGGCTTCGAGCCGGTTTATCAGTCGTCTCGGGGAGAAAGCTATCCCTTTATATCAGATGCTAAAGAAAACGGATGACTTTGTATGGAGTGATGCGGCTGATAAAGCGTTTGAGGATTTGAAGAGGCAGTTAGTTGAACCGCCTATCCTTGCGGCTCCGGTCGATAAAGAGCCTTTACTGCTATATGTGGCTGCTAATGCCCGGGCTGTCAGTGTGGCTATTGTTGTGGAACGCAAGGAGGCCGGAAAGGAGTATCTGGTTCAATGGTCGGTTTATTATATTAGTGAGGTGCTTATCGAATCAAAGCAGAGGTATCTGCATTGGCAGAAGCTGGTGTATGGGGTGTTTATGGCAAGCCGGAAGCTCAAGCATTGTTTTCAGGGTCATCCTATCACAGTGGTGAGTTCAGCCCCTCTAGGAGATATCATTCAAAACAGAGAAGCAACTGGCCGGATTGCCAAGTGGGCTATTGAGCTTGGACCTCACGGGCTCAAGTATACACCTCGTACAGCGATCAAATCTCAAGCACTCGTGGACTTCATCAATGATTGGACAAAGTTGCAGGCACCAGAGGAAAATCCAGATAACACTTATTGGACTATTCACTTCGATGGGTCCAGGCAATTGGAGGGCTCGGGGGCTGGAGTCATATTAACTTCCCCACGAGGTGACAAGTTTTGTTATGTTCTTCGCTTAATGTTCCCTTGTACTAGCAATGCAGCTGAGTATGAGGCCTTACTTCACGGTCTTTGGATGGCTAAGGAGATGAACTTAAGCCGGGTTAAGTGCTTCGGTAACTCGGACCTAGTGGCTCAATAGGTATCTGGCACTTGGGACTCTAAGGACCCACTCATGGCTGCATATCGACGAGAGGTGGACATAGTGGCTGGTCATTTCAAGGGTTATCAAGTTTACCATATAGACCGGCGAAAGAATGAAGTGGCGGATTCTTTAAGTCGCCTAGGCTCTCAATGTAAACCGGTGCCACCTAATGCCTTCCTCGACGTACTGCATAATCCGTCGGTCAAGATACCCACGGAGGAGTTGGTTATTCCTAACCCGGAGGCACAATTGGTGGCAGCTTTGCATGTTATACCGGATTGGACAGTCCCATACTTGGCTTACATTAACCGGGGTGAGTTACCGGAGGATGAAACCTTTGCCCGACAGATAATCCGGCGATCCAAGTCAATGACCATTATCAATGGGGAGTTACATCGTTACAGCGTTACAGGAGCAATTCAGCGTTGTGTGTCTCCTCAAGAGGGTTGTGAGATTTTGCGAGAAATCCACGAAGGAGATTGTGGTCATCACGCCGGTTCAAAATCCTTGGTGGCTAAGGCTTTTCGTCGCGTCTTCTATTGGTTGAAAGCTCATGCTGATGCTGAGGATTTAGTCAAAAGGTGTGACGATTGTCAAAAATTTGCACGCCGCGCTCATGTTCCGGCTCAGGAGTTGAGAATGATTCCAATCACTTGGCCGTTTGCAACTTGGGGGCTCGATATGGTTGGACCCTTTAAGAGATCCAAGGACAAAAAGACCCACCTGTTAGTGGCAGTTGAAAAGTTTGCCAAGTGGGTAGAAGCAGAGCCAGTCAGTAAGTGTGATGCAGCCACGGCGGTTCAATTCATCAAAAAGGTGATATTCCGGTTTGGTTTCCCACACAGTATTATAACTGAGAATGGTACTAATCTATCAAAGGGTGAGATGGAGGAATTTTGCCAACGTGAGAACATCCGATTTGATGTAGCATCAGTGGCTCACCCCCAGTCTAATGGTCAAGCAGGGAGGGCAAATCAAGAAATTTTGAGAGGTATTAAACCCCGGCTTATGGTTCCTTTAAAGCGGACACCGGGTTGTTGGGTGGAGGAGTTACCTTCTATGTTATGGAGTATCAACACCACACCTAACAGATCTACGGGTTACACGCCTTTCTTCATGGTTTACGGAGCGGAGTCGGTTCTCGCTAGTGACATCCATCATGACTCATCCCGTGTGACGGCTTATGTTGAAGCTGAGAATGAGAAAGCACGTAAGGACTCACTGGACCTGTTAGATGAGGAGCGTGATTTAGCGGCAGCACGTTCGGCGATTTATCAACAAGATCTCCGACGTTATCACAGCCGCTGGGTTAAGACCAGAACTTTTCAAGAAGGCGATCTGGTGCTCCGGCTCATCCAGGATCAGACTAATACGCACAAGTTATCCCCACCTTGGGAAGGACCTTTTGTGGTCAGCAAAAATCTGCACAACGGGTCATACTACCTCATTGATGTTCGAGAGCACAAAGACTCACGTAAATCAGAGGAGGAGACCAAGCGGCCGTGGAATATATCCCTTCTTCGGCCTTACTATACTTGAGCCACAGGCTCTTCTTATGTACATACTTGTGACAATGTATATATTATATAATAAATAGGAGCCTCGGCTAAAGCGGGGTCTCTATTCTTTTTTACATCATGTGTGGTTTCACAGGAGCTTCTACTGACAAAGCGGAGTTTTATCAACCTGGCCCATAAGGCCACACAGATATAAAGGAAGTCACTAGGGGGCTTGGTTGTCTTCACACCATAGCTACACCTCTTGATCGATTTAAAACCAAAAAGGGAAATCAATAGGGGGCTTGGTTGTCTTCACACCATAGCTACACCTCTTGATAGGCTTAAAGCCAAAAGGAAATTATGTGGAACAAAAGAGAGTCTGTTGCATCAAGCACAACTCAAACATAGGTAACCACTGAGCACAGCTCAAATATTACCTGGGGGCTCCTTGCTTCTCAAAGAGCAACGAGCTTGCACCCTTGTAATAGGCTATCAGGCCAGGCTTGGAAGCCAGGTGTGTTCACCTAAAACCCTGGGTTATCCTGCCTCTTTAAGTAAGACACTCCGTCCAGGTAAACCTGGTATGACCCATCGAACGTTTGACAAATCAATCCCATGGACCGTGAACTTGTCAAAGTTAAAATGGTGATTGGTAAAAGATTGAGGTCCATCTTAAAAGGCTTTGCAAAATAGTTTAACTCAGCAGCCTGGCAGCCCATGAAAAGCCTCGATTTAGGGCCTGGCGGCCCATGAAAAGCCTTGTATATTTCTTTTTGATTTGCTGTTTTTATATCTTTTGATAAGGGATTTATGAATATTTTCTGATAAACCAGTGTTCATTACAACTCGGCATGACTTTCAACGCTTAGTTGTCAGTACATGATCAGTTTTAAACCAGTAGTACTTTGCTCCAGTCTGGTTTTGACTAGATGTCACCAGCATTATACGAAAAAATCAATAGCTATTATAGCCCGGTATGGTTTTTATATGAACCGGTAAGAGGGCAAGGAGTCATCAACACTCCGGATTGGTGTTTTTCACTCTTACTATACAAGCAGTTGGTCAGCCAATGAGGTATGTCACAGATATCATCTATTTTATCTGGTTAATACAAATCTTGGTTATCCATCCAACTTATGTATATATTTTTGGGCATCATGACCCGTCCAGTGGTAAACCACTAATACACTTTCAAGTTCTTATATGCAGGAACACAAATCATAATGGACTATGCATAAATAGATCCCAAAGGCAGAACAAGTTTTCAGGTATCAAGCAAAACAAACAAGCTCGATGGCATGGCAGATAAAGGTGTTCATGCTATCCTATTACAAGGCGCTTTAAACAGCCCAAATTGAATAATTGTTTTCAAAGAGTGGAAGACTGCAACTGGTAAACCGACCACTGGTTTAGGATTCTTCATCGGGATGGCTTGATGAGGGTCATCTTGCGCGGTCACATTCTCTTCATCCCTCCCTAGACGCTAGAAATCAATGGTTGAGCAATCGATTCTGGGTAAGGCATGAAAAACGGCCTCTTCATGGATAAGATTGGAGGGGTCAATGTCAGGAGCGTAAGTATGCTTACGGATTGGTGGCACAAGATCTTCAACATTACGGATCAACGCGGGCTGTCTTTTTCCCTCAGCATCATAAACCGGTTGGAAATGAGATAAATCTATGTCATCCGCCAGTTTGCTTGCTATTGGTCGCATCTCCTTTGTCAGCCTTCGAAGATCGTCGTTATTGAAGTCTGAGTCGTCTTCTTTCACGCCAGGATACCCTTTGATGATATCTGCCGGTTCAAGATCCGGAATCCATGCCTTGGCCCGGATGAGCGCGGTCAGCGCTCCTGATCTTGCAGCTGATCTCTTCAGTTAATTGATCCGGGCAGGTAGCATGGCCAGCTTTTCAATAGTTTCCTTTATCAGCGATGGCGGAGGCTTGTTATAAGCTGCAATGCAAATGGCTCGCTGGGATCTAGAGAACAGTTGTTCTATCAAGGTGTAGGCCGCTTTAAGTTTCATCCGCATGTCAGAGCCCAGATGAGCAATGCGGGTCCCTGTCATGATTCAGCGTCAGTAAATCGGTCATTGCTAAGATCTTATGAATTAGACAAACTGCAGAGAAGGTACTTACCAAACACAACGGAAGTCATGGCGTTAATCTGCCTCTTCAAACCGGTCAGTTCTTCAACCACCGGCTTCAGGGCTGCCTCTGCGTCCTCGACCTTCTTGGTTAAAACGGCCTTTCCGTCTCCCAGTCTGCACGCTCTTTGTCAAAGGTTTCTTTCAGCTTCTCCGTAGCTGCTAAGGCATTGGTCAGCTCTTCTTTGGCTTTGGAAGCCTCTGCTTGTTGAGATTTAACATTCTCTTGAAGGTCCACGGTTTGAGCATCCTTCTTATTCAGCTCAGCCTACAAAGGTGAGATATATTGTCGGCGTTCTGGGAACGGGGGTCCCCAGACTTGCCTGCCTACGGCCTGTGGCGTGGCTCAGGTGGGGGCCCAGCGCGGCCCATCTTCATCAACTCAAGCTCAAGACCCTCGCAAGGGGCCAAGCCTCGTGGGGCGGACGACCGGAAGCTTCCTCAAAGGCAGCCTCTTCAGGAAGGCTCGCGAGGAGGCGGAGAGATCAAGGCAGGGGTACCTGGCGAGGAACCCGTGACGCAAGCCATGACGATCGAGGCCAGGCAGGCGCCGGCCTGCGCAGTGTCCTTGTTTCCTCTTTGGTGCATAGGGGGCAAGCACAGGCAAAGGCATCAAGCAAAGGTTACCATTCCGGTGCAACAAGACCAAGACCAGTAGAGCGGCAGGACGGAGGACACCGTGGAGCCCAAGACGGCGTCATCGCCAGTACTTTTGGCAGCCGAAGACCACCTTTGGTCAGGATAACTTGTACCAGATGTTCCCCTTCAAAATGGCCAATTGTTGGCGCCCTTCCCGCTCATTATTTGGGGAGAGGCCCAGGGCCTCTATAAATAGAGCTAGCCACCACAGAGTAGAGGACATCCAGAGAGAGATCGATCGACCCACCGATCGAGAGAGAGAGGCGACTGAACTCACCCTAGCAGTTCATCGCACTAGCTCAAGAACACCTCTCGCGAGGTTGTTCTTCCTTTGTACTGTTCATCATCAGCCCCTGAGGCAATCACCACATCACACACTGGAGTAGGGTATTACACCACAACGGTGGCCCGAACCAGTATAAACCTCATGTCCCTTGTGTTGTTCGTTGTTTTCCAGCTTAGATCACGCGAGGAGATTGGACGTAGATCGATAGGGGAGAGATCTCCGCGCGCACCCCAGTGTTCGAACCTCATGGGTCTGCCGGAACCCGAAATCCAACATTTGGTGCGCCAGGTAGGGGTGCACCGGAATCTTTCTTCCGTTGTCCGCGTGTGATCTTCCATCGCGTCCATGGCTGACGCTCGTCGGGCTCGCGCCGAGCGCCGGGCTGCTCTCGCCACCCGTGTCGCCCAGACGGCACCCGTCGGCGGTCGCCCTCGTCGTTCCCCGTCACCTGCCGCCAACGCCGCCACCAGTCCGGCGGGGAACGAGCAGCAGGCCTCGTCCCAGCATCCATCGGTACGGCGGGAGGGCCGCACCGCCACACCGTCGCCAACTCCAGCCGCTTCGTCGTCCCACGCCCGTCGCGCCCCCGCGGACGCGCACGCCGCGCTGCTCCTGGCAAGAGAGCTCCTGCACTACCGCCCCGTCGACGACCTCTACGAGGACTGGCTCACCCGCACCACCGAGCTCGTCAGCGCAGCAGGGGGCTCCCCCTTGCCGTCCTTCTCACTGCCTTGCCCTCCATTCCGCGCGGGAGGCGAAGATCAGGAGGTGCCTCCGCCACCTCCTCCCCAAGAAGGCGCCCTGGCTCCAAGGCGCGCAACCCCAGGGCAAGACCCTCCGTGTCTGGCGCCTGCACAGCAAGAAAGGAGCTGCCAAGAGATTCCTCATCCCCGAGAAGGTGCTGGCGTGCTCCCAGCACCCGCGCGCGATCGCTTGCATCTTGGGTGGCGCGCAGGCCCCAGCCTCACAGCGCGTCTTCAAGCAGTTTGCTCGCGAGGTGAATGCAGTCCTCCCCAAGCTTGAGGCCACGCGCCCACTCAGGTGGTCTGCGTGCGCCATCACGTTCATCTCAGCGGATCAGCTCAAGTGCGCAGCAACGGCCGGAGTCCTTCCGATGCTTTGCTCCCCGGTCATCAGCAACGTGCAGGTCACCAGAACCCTCATCGACGGTGGAGCAGGACTCAACATCTTGTCCGTCGAGACGTTCGACAATCTCCAAGTGCTGTACGATCAGCTTCAGCCAACCAAGCCCTTCTCATGAGTCACTGATGGTTCCACTGTTCCGATAGGGCAGATTCGCCTTCCAGTCACCTTCGGGCAGCGCAACAACTACCGCACCGAGCTCATCAACTTCGACGTCGCCCACATCCGTCTGCCATACAACGCCATCCTCGGGTACCCAGCCCTGGCCAAGTTCATGGCAGTAACTCACCATGGATACAATGTCCTCAAGATGCCGGGAAGCGGTGGAGTCATCACCGTGCCATGTGAGGAAAGAGACGCGGTGTGTTCACTTGAGCGCGCGTTCCAAGCCGCAGCAATCGAAGACCCAGACTACAGGAGCGGAAGACTTCCCAAGGCGACCCTTAAGAAGAAGAAGGTTTTGCCTGGCCCAAGCCACAAGGAGGCAGGCGCCTCCGGAGGTATTGCGTCAGGATCCGCGCCCGGTCAGGGAGCACCACCGTCTCTCGCATAGGAAGGCGCGCCCGGTGCCCTCCTCAGGCAGGGCTCGGGGGCTCTTTCTTGGAGAGCCACCGACCTTGCCAAGGTCACGAGGGAGGCGCTCAGGCACCACTTGGAGGGGTGCTTCCAGGCACGTTTCCCTTAGGAAGGTATAAGGCACGGAAGACTGAACCCACAGGAGTTCATCTCAAGAAACACCCAGGAGCTGCAGGAGTCAAGAGTCATGCGCGGCGGCCACCGCTTACCCACTGTGGCCCCACATCCAGGCGAGGATGGTGGGCTGTGTGTCTGCATCGACGTGCCAGGGCTCAACCGAGCCATGTCTCAGGAGCGCCTCTGGCCTTCGCGCGTGGGGCGTTGCGAAGGTCCACCCCACAGCTATGTTCGCATGCCTTTCGGCCTGCCGAACGCAGTCGCCGCTCATCAGCGCCTGCTGAGGAGCATTCTGGAGGCTCAGGAAGTCAGGCATCATGCGGTCCTAGCGGAGATGGAGATGGCCCTCGGAGACCCACCTGCGCCTCCGGAGCCTCCCGAGCCTCCTGGGCCTGGGGGCTCGTGAGGGTCGACGTCATCATCGCGCCGCGCCCACTTCTTCAACATCACTCCGTCTTCAACGGTACCAGGTGACATCTTTCTAAGTTCTGTTTTTAGCTGGGAGCGCCCACAGGGCCGCATCATTCCCAGGTCGCGTGGGTCCGTCCCTGCGGCATGTATCCGTTTTGCTTATGCTCTTTACTCACCTTGTTGGGGGCGCCCCTCGGGCTGCATCACCCCCGAGCTGCTCGGGCATGGCCCAGCGGCGTTTGCTTTTCTCGCATCTGCTTAAAATGAATTTGCTCTTTCGCACTCAATTATCATCTGCTACTTATCGCGGACTTCTTCGCTTTCATGCAAAGCGCTTGCATGTTAAAAGGGGGTACCTGAGCATCGCGACTCATGGGCTCCTACTGGCTCTCTAGCCCTCACCCCCTGGCCTTGACCCACGGCATCGCGACCTATCATACCAGCGGCGGCTGAGCTAGCTTGAGGGCCGGGACCTGAGGACGTAGAGCATTTGCATTCTAACCACCCTGCAGGAACACACCATTGATAAAGGCCCAGAGCCAGGCGCAACCCGCCTCGAGGTAGGGCCTCATGAGTCCCGCGCTGGCTCACGAGTGCCCAGATACACCTCTCCTAGCCCTACCATGCCGGCCACGTGTCAGGGCAGGGTTGTACACGCCCCAGGGGCTCCTCCCGGAGGGGATCCCCCTCCCACGTACCAGTGGAAGCACCATGCTCCGCGCTGGCTGACGACACTGCCGAGGAGCGGCTATGCTCCGCGCTGGTGATAAACAACTGGGGGCGGCCTCCGGTCGTACCAACCTCAGGGAGCCCAGAGCTCAGTGTCCGGCACCATTGCAACGCCTCCCCTCGGGAGTGCCGCACGAGGGGGGTGGACACGAGGGCTATGCCCGGGCCCCGCCCAAGCGCACGCCACCCAGCCAGGTCCCTCGGACCTGGTCGTCACGCGCCCCTCCCCGAGCGGAGCCAAGGTATGGAAACCCGTTTGAACGTCAAGGGGGACTCCTGAGCATTGCGACTCAGGAGCCTAACTTGCCCCATAGCCCCTCACTCCTTAGTCTCGTCCTGGTTTCCGATCGGGGCTAACGTTGGGTGAGGTATGCGTGGGGCCGGGCCCTGCCAACGCAGAACGACCGATCCACTCCTTACTCCACCCTTTCCTACTTGTTGCTTGCGCATCAAGGGGGACTCCTGAGCATCGCGACTCAGGAGCCTAACTTGCCACGTAGCCCCTCACTCCTTGGTCCCGTCCTGGTTTACGGTCGGGGCTAATGCTGGGTGAGGTATGCGCGGGGCCAGGCCCTGCCGACGTAGAGCGCGAGCAAGTAGGGGAGAAAAATGCAAATTCTAGGAAATTCAAAGCAAATATTACAAGCCATAGATTGTTTTACGACGCCAAACACAAGTTTAAACGCCTCCGAGAGGCATGGTGCATGTTGTAGGAATAAAAACAGGACAGAAGCCGTGAAGGGATCACTCTCCAGTGGCGCCGCCTCCTGAGGCCGCGGAGCTGGCGGCACCGTGCCCGGGCAAGATGCTGAAGGCGCGGAACCTCCCCAGCAAAGCTTCGGCTCGGCCTTTCACGGCCTCAGCGGCAGCAGCAGCAAGGTCGCCGCTCACGGGCTCCAGCAGGCCGTCGAGGTCGACGTTGGGGTCGCACAGGTAGACGTGGCTAAGGACACGCGTCAGCGCCGCAGAAGACAGGGCACGCGCCTCGGCCTCGGCCATGGGACCAAGGCCGTCTACGACATCTTCAAGTGCACGGACCAGGAAGGGAAGCAGCTTGGCGGGACCGTCCTCCGTGCCGGCCAACGGCTCCTCCAAGCCGCTCTTGTAAAGCGTCTTCAGCGCGGCACGAGCCTTCTTCTCCATCTTCGCGAAGGCCACCCGATCCTCCGCCAGAACCTTCGCCTTGGCGTCCAGCTCGGCCCTCTCCGCCTGCAGCGACCGCTCCAGCGTCTCTAGTTCATCGTGGCGGTCATCGAGCTTGGCGTCCCGGTCCTTGACGGCAGCCTCCCGAGCCTTCATCTCCTTCTCTTTCTCCTGGCGGCCGTGGGCCTCCTTGGCGAGCTCGTCGCACAGGCCTTGCAGCTCAACCTCTAGCTCCTTGCAGCGAGCCTTGGCAGCCGCAGCGTCGCCCAGGGCAGTGTCGCGAGTGGCCTTGGCTTGGTTGGCGGCCTGCTTCTCCCCATCGGAGGCCGCCACGGCCTGGCTCAGCGCTGCTCGGACAGAGGCAGCGGAACGGGCCCAGCCAGAAGCTAGCTCCAGGCGCCCGACCGCTAGGCGAGTGTCCGTGCTCAGAAGATCCTCCAGCAGCTGGTTCAGTTCGCTGGCGACCTGGTCCAGGACGGCGGCAGAGGAAGCAGAAGAAGTGGGAACCGGCGGAGCAGGCGAAGAAGACGGCGGCGTGATCATGGTTTGGCGGGAAGGAACCCCCTGGGCCTTGGTCGCCCCGACTGCAGCATCGAGCGCAGTCGACTCCAGGGTCAGCGGGGCCATGGGGGCTGGCTCCTCGCCGAGGCGTCCCAGTCGGCCTCGCGAGGCCTCGCGAGGATGATCGGACCAGAGAGGCGCGAGCCGCGCCGTCTTCCTCCCCAGCGGACGAAGGCACCGCCCCGGCAGATGGACTCGCCCCAAGCGGGGCCGCAGAAGCCCCTCTCAACCTCTTCGCCGCAGGCGCTGGCCTGACAAGAGAACATGGACGTCAAGCCTCGATGGTAGAAATCAAGCAAAGCAAAAATCAGGCACTTACTGGTCGTCGCTCGTGGACCCAAGTAACCTCCGGCCGAACTTGAAGCCCGAGAGCCTGCGGCTTGGGTCAGCCTCGAGAGGCTCGGAAGCAGAAGCCACGTCGGGAGGGCTGGGGCTGGTTTCAGACCGCCCAGGGATCAGAACGGGCCCTGGGGAAACCAGCCCCGACCTGCCCTTCCTTCTGACCAAGGGAGAGTCCTCCCCTCCTCGCCCGGCGTAGGCATCGTCTTCATCTGGCATGGAGCGGAGGGCCCGAGACCTGAGCCGAGGGAAGGACTCCCCCGACTCCTCGCCAGTCGCCTCGAAGACAGACTCTTCCTCCTCCGCCTCTTCTTCATCCTCACTCTCGCTGGAGCTGCCAGAGGACACGTCCACCATCGCCAGCGCCGCAAGATCCTCGGAAGCTACCGCGGGCACCAGCCCCTCATTGTTGAAGGTGGGCATGGCATTCACCACCTGCCCCCAGTCATCACGAAGGAACAGGGGGGCGTGAGCACCCACCGGGCTCGCCACATCTCCCCCAACCAAGGAATGGATGGCCGCGCCCAGATCCTCGTCGGACAAGGCCTCCGAGCTTAGGCGCAAGGAGGCGTCCGCTTCCCCAAGCCTCCACAACAGGAGTGAGTGCTCCTGGAGTGGAGCCACCCGGTGCACCAGGAACTCCCTCAGGAGCGAGGCCCCGGTCAGCTTCGCCGCCCCCATGTTGCTTGGCCTCAGGTCGCATTCATCCTCTTCAGCACTGCCTTCGCACGAGGGTCGACGAGCTCCGCGTGGGACCACGCATCGACGGCCTTGGGCTGCCCCGTAGGCAGAACCAGACAGGGGTGGAGGCGCCCGACGTCCACCATGACCCACTTGCTCCGGAAGCCTTCGATCCTCTTCCCAGGCTTCGAGATAGCATTGGAATTGGAGTACGCAATGAAGCTCGCACATGCGGAGACTTGGACACCAGAAACCCGGAGGGAAAAATAGTGGCGCAACAAGGCCACCGAGGGCTTTACCCCGACATGAGCCTCACAGTAGTAAGCAAAAATCGCCAGGAGAAGAACAGAGTTGGGGTGGAGGTGCAGAGCCGGCAAGTTGTACTGGCGGAGAATAGCAAAGAAGAACTCAGAGAAAGGAGGCACCAGACCGGCGACAATGGCGCTCACGAAGAGCGGATAGAAGGTGCTCCCCTTGACTTCAGGCTGGTCGGAGCCGGCCTTGAGCACGGTCGCCCCCTTGCTGCCCTACGTCACCGTGATCAGGCGCGTGAGGGTGAGGTTCTTCTCCGACAGGTTCAGGGAATCCAGGGCCGGCGAGTACCAGGCCTCGGTCGGGGACTTGCGAGGTCCCATGGCGTGCCGAACGAGAAGGATTGGGACAGACCTGGAGGATTTCGGAGGCAAGAAGGAGGAGAGCGAGAAAGGGGATCTGGGGCGAGGCGAACGAGAACAAGGCAGGTAAGTCTGGCCTGGGCATCCCTTTTGTCAGATGGACAGTTGCCGAGGCGTCGTGGGGAAGCGCATACGCCCACATCCTATCAGTTGCCACGCGGCACCCAAGGCTACAGGCTGTTGGGGCCCACGGCGCTTCGCGCTTCCCCCTTCGCTCCCCTGCTAGGTCAAGCCCGAGCGCGCAGAATGTCGACAGACGGGGGCTACTGTCGGCATTCTGGGAACGGGGGTCCCCAGACTTGCCTGCCTGCAGCCTGTGGCGTGGCTCAGGTGGGGGCCCAGCGCGGCCCATGTTCATCAACTCAAGCTCAAGACCCTCGCGAGGGGCCAAGCCTCGCGGGGCAGACGACCAGAAGCTTCCTCAAAGGCAGCCTCTTCAGGAAGGCTCGCGAGGAGGCGGAGAGATCAAGGCAGGGGTACCTGGCGAGGAACCCGTGACGCAAGCCATGACGATCGAGGCCAGGCAGGCGCCGGCCTGTGCAGTGTCCTTGTTTCCTCTTTGGTGCAAAGGGGGCAAGCACAGGCAAAGGCATCAAGAAAAGGTTAATATTCCGGTGCAATAAGACCAAGACCAGCAGAGCGGCAGGACGGAGGTCACCGTGGAGCCCAAGACGGCGTCATCGCCAATACTTTTGGCAACCGAAGACCACCTTTGGTCAGGATAACTTGAACCAGATGTTCCCCTTCAAAATGGCCAATTGTTGGCGCCCTTCCCGCTCATTATTTGGGGAGAGGCCCAGGGCCTCTATAAATAGAGCTAGCCACCACAGAGTAGAGGACATCCAGAGAGAGATCGATTGACCCACCGATCGAGAGAGAGAGAGAGGCGACTGAACTCACCCTAGCAGTTCATCGCACCAGCTCAAGAACACCTGGCGCAGGCTACTGTCGGCATTCCGGGAACGGGGGTCCCCAGACTTGCCTGCCTGCGGCCTGTGGCGTGGCTCAGGTGGGGGCCCAGTGCGGCCCATGTTCATCAACTCAAGCTCAAGACCCTCGCGAGGGGCCAAGCCTCGCGGGGCAGACGAACAGAAGCTTCCTCAAAGGCAGCCTCTTCAGGAAGGCTCGCAAGGAGGCGGAGAGATCAAGGCAGGGGTACCTCGCGAGGAACCCGTGACGCAAGCCATGACGATCGAGGCCAGGCGGGCGCCGGCCTGCGCAGTGTCCTTGTTTCCTCTTTGGTGCAAAGGGGGCAAGCACAGGCAAAGGCATCAAGGAAAGGTTACCATTCCGGTGCAATAAGACCAAGACCGGCAGAGCGGCAGGATGGAGGTCACCGTGGAGCCCAAGACGGCGTCATCGCCAGTACTTTTGGCAACCGAAGACCACCTTTGGTCAGGATAACTTGAACCAGATGTTCCCCTTCAAAATGGCCAATTGTTGGCGCCCTTCCCGCTCATTATTTGGGGAGAGGCCCAGGGCCTCTATAAATAGAGCTAGCCACCACAGAGTAGAGGACATCCAGAGAGAGAGAGATCGACCCACCGATCGAGAGAGAGAGAGAGGTGACTGAACTCACCCTAGCAGTTCATCGCACCAGCTCAAGAACACCTCTCGCGAGGCTGTTCTTCCTTTGTACTGTTCATCATCAGCCCCTGAGGCAATCACCACACCACACACTGGAGTAGGGTATTACACCACAAGGGTGGCCTGAACCAGTATAAACCTCGTGTCCCTTGTGTTGTTCGTTGTTTTCCAGCTTAGATCATGCGAGGAGATTGGACGTAGATCGGTAGGGGAGAGATCTCCGCATGCACCCCAGTGTTCGAACCTCAAGGGTCTGCCGGAACCCAAAATCCGACATATATCATAAAGACAGGTTATGAAGTACCAAGCGTATAACAAGTTATGCACATTGTACTTGGGGGCTAATGCCTATTTACTCTACCATCCATATATTTTTCACAAGTCTCAAGTACAATGCAAGCATTATCCTTAACACTTGGGGGCTAATGTACATCTGTTCAAAGTTGATGCATTGATTCAAGACCTGGTTGACCTTGCAAAGATAAACCGGCCCTTGGGGGCTACACCGATGAAACCTACAGGAATACAATGATAAAATACCGGTTTATTTCCAAAGATCTTATGGAGGATCAGCATGCAAGGATTAAAATATTACAAAGTCCCGGTTTATGATTGCCGTCATAAACCGGCCCTTGGGGGCTACTTGGGATGATACTTGTACTTTGGATTTAAGAAAGGAAAAGTGACAAAAATACCTCATAGCATTCCTTCATCGGGTTCACCAAACCGGCTTCATAATCACGGTTTAAGTGCAGACGGTTTAGAAAACTGGAGTGGAGTTCTTGAGCACTGAGATGGGCGTAGCTTGACAAGTCGGTGCTCCATTTGCCTTTTTCCATGGCAGCACGCTCTTCCTTGGCACTATGTTTCGCCAATATAACAGGATGGCCAGGAGAGCTGTGGCTTATACCGGTGATGATAACATCGCCTTCTTTGTCTCCAGCAGTCTTTGCTGGAGTTGATGGAGTGTCAGTAGCTCTCACCGGACTATAAGACCTGTCATCAGCCCGGATTGGATCTGCCGGTTCATCATCAGGCACATCAGTGTCAACTTCTGGTTGGTCATCAATATTGTGATCTTGAGAGGGTGGTTCATCAAAAGTAGCCTCGGGATTTGGACCCTCCGGTTCAACCGTTTGCTCCGGTTCAAGAACCACCTGGTCTTCGGGCGGATTGTTCACCCGAGCCATTTTGCTGGGTCTGGCTTTGGCTCTAAAACAAAAAAAGATGTGAAAGTTAAGCATAGTATATAAAGTATGAAAACATCGAAAGAAGGGGTTGAAGTACTTACCTAGCTACAGTTTTGAGGGGAGGAAGTTGGGTCGCTGTTGACTCGCCAGAGGATGAGGGAGGTGTCACCTGATAATTCGAATTGGACGGATTAAGAGGTTGTCGGAAATAACCTACCTTGGGATAAGAATTGTCAGAAGTGGGTGAAACCTCAGATCGGCGCTTTCGAACCGGGGTGTCAGGTAAACCGGCCGAAGTGACCTTTTGGCTGCTGTGCCGAGTTGTGCGTCGAGCCTCGTGCTGCTGCGTCTTCAAAATAAATGTTGGATCCAAGTGAGCAAGAGGATGAGAAAAGCTTACTTTCCGGACCGCTTGACGGATTTTTTTTTGTTGGCATAGAGTCTGAACCGGAGGGAAGGATAATTACCTCTACATCGTCAGCTTGGCTGCCCTCCACGTCCTCCTGATAAGTATCATTGTCAATGAGATGCATGAAAAGGGAACCAAGTGAGTCAAGTTCTACCTCAACTTCCGGTTCATCCGGTCGTCGTCCAGTTCCATACTGATGCGTTCAGGTGCTTTCCGCTTTGTGGTTTTTTTGACGGCTTTGGTTTTAGGGCGGGCAGTTTTTGCCGCTTTCTCTTGAGGTTCCTTCTTCCAAAACAGATCATCACCCTGTTTAAAGGTAAAAAGAAGGGTATTCAAGGATTGTACAGTTTAAGGATATCAAGTGTAAAGCGGAGGAACAGTACTTACAGCAGGCGGTTTATTTTTCGTGTAAAAAGGGTCTAAATCGGTTCGGTGACAGATAGCTTCCGATTGATTCAATATCTTCTTGACGGCCTTAGTGACCACCTCATCTGTTAGCGAAATATTGATATGACGTTGGGGGTCTTCTACTTCACCAGTATACTCGCACATTAAGCCGGAGCGGCGACTTAACAGCAAGATGCTCCACAATATCCAACAACGGACAAAGTCTACACCTGTTAAACCGTTGGCAAAGAAGGCTCTCAGCTTGGCGAGTTGAGGTGCATACGGGGCCCTTTCCTGGGCACTTAGGCGTTGTGGAAGCGGATGAGTATTGGCAAGCCGGTGGGCACGGTAACCCGGCAGAGGATTCTCGTCTTCAGGGGAGGTGTCTTTACAGTAGAACCAAGTTTGATTCCACTCTTTGGGGTGACTGTGCAGCTTGGCATGAGGAAATTCAACCTCTTTTCTTTTTTGAATGGAGATGCCACCGAGTTCAGTATTGGGTCCGTCTACAAATTCAGTGCGCCAGTTCAGATGGAAGAAATCCCGGAACAGCTCCACAGTTGGCTCTTCTTGTAGGTACACTTCACAGAACACTTGAAAGTTGCGTATATTGGATATCGAGTTGGGTCCAATATCTTGAGGATGGAGTTGGAAGATGGCAAGCACATCCCGGAAAAACTTTGACCCAGGCGGTTTGAAGCCACGGCCTATGTGATCAACAAACACCACTACTTCCCCTTGCTTAGGAGTGGGAGGATTTTCTGGCCCAGAACTCGCTAACGGATCTCGTTCTTCTTTGGTAAGGTGCCGATTTTAACCATACCATTCAGTTGCTCCTCGGTAACCCGGGAGGAAGCCCAATTGCAGGAATAAAACTGCTTGGCCATTGCAAGTGAGAAGATGAAAAGAAGTACCGGTTTACGATTCATTCATGGTAGTGTATAAGGTGCAACGGGATAAAGAAATCCAAGTATGTAAATTTTGTAAACCGGAGGATGATACAATGATGAATGCCAAAGCGATAAACGGAACAAAGATATATACATACTGATAAACCGGAGTATGGTAACGGAGATAAAGGGATTGCCGGTTTACAAGGGGACTAATAGTATGTGATAGATTGTTTTCTACAAAGGTAAACCGCATATGTAATGAAGAGGATACAGATCTAAGGCAGGAATGACTAAGTAAGGTAAAAACAGGTTTCACAAGATTGCATAGAAATTTTGGATCTACTGTAAGACAGGAAAAGCAAAAAGATTTAGACCTAAAAAGGTTGATCCCAAAGCAGTTCACAAAGGTCCAGATCAGTTTTTATGCACATAAGGATTTGTTGTGATAGCAAAGGATAAGGTATACATCAAGCTTGAGGGTTTTTCCATGGACTAAGGAGGAACAGGGAAGAACAATGCCAGAGCTTCGATGAACTTCGATGAACAATGAAACCCTAGATAGATCTACAGAGCAGGAAAAGGAAAAAACATACAGCGGCTGTGGCAGCAGCGGAGGTACGTCGCGGCTCTCTGGTGCAACCAGGTCGATGCAGCGGCCAACGGAGAGTCGGAAGCGAAGCTCGGCGACGGCGGTGGCGCTCGGGTGCGGAGGCATCGCGAGGAGGAAGAAGAAGCGAAGAGACGGAGGGGAAAAACGGAAATGACCCGCGGCCCTATTTATAAGGTAAATGGGGAGGTAACAAGCGCGAGAATCAAGGGGTCGGAATGTTGGATACCTAACAGGAGCGGTCGCCTTGATTGTCGGAGGTTCATTAATTGAGGGTGAGATGTACCATTTTTTAATAACAAGATGACGTCATGGCGATTTAACATGATCCTGGAGTATGACGTCATGGCGGTTTACAAGACCAAGGTGAAGGTGCAAGAGAAGAATTTTTCTAAGTGTTGAAGATTGACATGAACAAGTTCAAATCAATCTGGAGCCTAATGTTGGGGATATTACTAGTGGACGTAAACCGGCCAAGAGTAGCCGGATTAGCTCCAAGAAGATCAGAAGCCCATGAAGACGTAAGGAGGGTGGCGCTTTACGAAGGCCCGAGGCCCAAAGGTGAATTAAGGCTCGTAGATGTAAACCGACTTTCTCATGTAACTTGCATTGTAAGATAGGAAGGATAGAGACCGAGCCGGACACGTTTATGATCCGGCCTCGGGACTCTGTAAACCAGCGGGCGTCAACCTATGTATATAAAGGGATGACCCGGCAGCGGTTCAGGGACAACAGACAACAACTCGAGAACCAGGCAAAGCGGATTCGCTCCCTGGTCATCAAAACCCTAGCAATACCAACACAATTAGATGTAGGCTTTTACCTTCATCGAAGGGGCCGAACTAGCATAAAAAACCCTCGTGTCCCTTGTCCGGTTTAACCCCTTTAAGCTAACCCGTAGTGATGGCTCCACGACTAAGTCCTTTCACGAGGACATCTGCCGTGACAACTCCACGACAATACCCAAAGGAATTTCATATTCAATATTTTTAGTAGTTGCTGTTGGTTGAGGGGCAATTAATTGTGGTTCCGGACTAGGTGAAGATACCCCGAACATACCCCTCAAAGGATTTTTTTCCATAGTAACAAGTGACAATAAATTTCAGCACACTATATAAATGTTGCCTTACCGAATTCCACTTAGCAAAGGCGCTTCACTCCCCGGCAGCGGCGCTAGAAAATAGCCTTGATGACCCACAAGTATTGGGGATCAATTGTAGCTCTTTTTGATAAGTAAGAGTGTCGAACCCAACGAGGAGCAGAAGGAGTAGTTTTCAGTAAGGTAGTGTCAGCAAGTGCTGAAATTGCAAGTAACGGGTAGTTTGATAGCAAGATAGTTTGTAACGAGCAAGTAACGATAATAATAACAAGTATGCAGCAAGGTAGCCCAATCCTTTTGAGTCAAAGGACAATCCAAAACGGTTTCTTATAATGAGCAAAGCGTTCTTGAGGGTACACGGGAATTTCATCTAGTCACTTTCATCATATTGGTTTGATTTGTGTTTGCTACTTTGATAATTTGATATGTGGGTGGATCGGTGCTTAGGTGCTGTTCTTACTTGAACAAACCTCCTACTTATGATTAACCCTCCCGCAAGCATCCGCAACTACGAGAAAAGTATTAAGAATAAATTCTAACTATAGCATTAAACTCTAGGATCCAATAGGTCCCTTACGGAATAGTGCATAAACTGGGGTTAAGTTTCTGTCACTCTCGCAACCCACCATCTATTTACTACTCCACAATGCATTCCCTTAGGCCCAAATATGGTGAAGTGTCATGTATTTGACGTTCACATGACACCACTAAGGGAATCACAACATACATACTATCAAAATATCGAACACATATCAAATTCACATGATTACTTGCAACATGATTTATCTCGTGACCTCAAGAACGAAGGCAACTACTCACAAACAACAAACATGCTCATGATCAAAGGGGTATTAATATGCATAATGGATCTGAACATATAATCTTCCACCAAATAAACCATATAGTAATCAACTACAAGATATAATCAGCACTACTAGTCACCCCCTAGCAACAATCTATAGTTCCGGTAACAAGATTGAATATAAGAGATGAACTAGGGTTTGAGATGAGATGGTGCTGGTGAAGATGTTGATGGAGATTTCCCTCCCCAAGATGGAAGAGTTGTTGGTGCTGATGATGACGATGATTTCCCCCTTCGGGAGGGAAGTTCCCCCGGCAGAATCGCTCCGTCGGGGGGCAAAAGTGCACCTGCCCAAGTTCCGCCTCGAGGCGGCATCGCTTCATCCCAAAAGTCCTCTTCTTTTTTTTTTCTAGGTCAAAACCACTTATATACCAAAAAATGGGCACCGGAGGTGGGCCGAGTTAAGGAAATATGCCCTAGAGGCAATAATAAAGTTGTTATTTATATTTCCTTATATCGTGATAAATGTTTATTATTCATGCTAGAATTGTATTAACCGGAAACTTAGTACATGTGTGAATACATAGACAAACAGAGTGTCCCTAGTATGCCTCTACTTGACGAGCTCGTTAATCAAAATGGTTAAGTTTCCTAGCCATAGACATGTGTTGTCATTTTATGAACGGGGTCACATCATTAGAGAATGATGTGATGGACAAGACCCATCCATTAGCTCAGTACTATGATCATTTAGTTTGTTGCTATTGCTTTCTTCATGACTTATACATGTTCCTATGACTATGAGATTATGCAACTCTCGAATACCGGAGGAACACTTAGTGTGCTATCAAACATCACAACGTAACTGGTTGATTATAAAGATGCTCTACAGGTGTCTCCAATGGTGTTTGTTGAGTTGGCATAGACCGAGATTAGGATTAGTCACTCCGATTGTCGAAGAGGTATCTCTGGGCCCTATCGGTAATGCACATCACTATAAGCCTTGCAAGCAATATGACTAATGAATTAGTTGCGGGATGATGCATTATGGAACAAGTAAAGAGACTTGCCGGTAATGATATTGAACTAGGTATGATGATACCGACGATCGAATCTCGGGCAAGTAACATACCGATGACAAAGGGAACAACATATGTTGTTATGCAGTTCGGCCGGTAAAGATCTTCGTAGAATATGTAGGAGCCAATATGGGCATCCAGGTTCCGCTATTAGTTATTGACTAGAGACATGTCTCGGTCGTGTCTACATAGTTCTCGAACCCGTAGGGTCCGCACACTTAATGTTCGTTGACGATATAATATTATATGAGTTATGTATGTTGATGACTGAATGTTGTTCGGAGTCCCGGATGAGATCACAGACATGACGAGGAACTCCGGAATGGTCCGGATATAAAGATTGATATATGGGATAATAGTGTTTGGTCTTCGGAAGGGTTCCGGAATTCACCAGAAGGGGTTCCGGATGTTTCCCGAAATGTTTAGGTATGAGAACACTTTATTTGGGCCAAAGGGGAAAGCCCACAAGGTTTTTGGAAAGAGTAAAAGGAAGTTTTGCGGAGTCTAGGGGCCAGACGTCGGGAACCCTGGCGTCTGGTCCTGGAGTCCGAGAAGGACTCTTGCCTTTCGAGTGAAACCGACTTTGTGTAGGCTTTTCCTCCAAGTTTCGACCCCAAGGATCAACATATAAATAGAGGGGTAGGGCTAGCACCCAAGACACATCAAGAAACACCAAGCCGTGTGTCGGCAACCCCGTCCCCTCTAGTTTATCCTCCGTCATAGTTTTCGTAGTGCTTAGGCGAAGCCCTGTCGATATTGTTCTTCACCAACACCGTCACCACGCCGTCGTGCTGCCGGAACTCATCTACTACTTCGCCCCTCTTGTTGGATCAAGAAGGCGAGGACGTCATCGAGCTGAACGTGTGCTGAACGCGGAGGTGTCGTACGTTCGGTACTTGATCGGGATGGATGTGAAGGTGTACTACTACATCAACCGCGTTGATAAACACTTCCGCTTTCGGTCTATGAGGGTACGTAGACACACTCTCCCCTCTCGTTGCTATGCATCTCCTAGATAGATCTTGCGTGATCGTAGGGAATTTTTTGAAATACTGTGTTCCCCAACACCGAGGAGCCCACAACCCACCAGGGCGCACCAGGGGGGCCTGGCGTGCCCAGGTGGGTTGTGCCCACCTGGTGGCCCTCCTCTGGTGTTTATTGACTCCAATATTTCTTAAATAACCCATAAAAAATCTCTGTAAAGTTTCAGCCCATTTGGAGTTGTGCAGAATAGGTGGCCTGACGTAGCTTTTCCAAGTCCAGATTTCCATCTGCCGAAATTCTCCCTCTTGGTGTGTTCCTTGTAAATTATGAGAGAAAATGAATTAGAATTACTCCAAAAAGCATTATTATGGATACAAACATTATAAATAACAGCAAGGAAACATGATACCAAATAGATGTATCAGCCATCTTATTGTGTGAGCATGTTGGTTGCATAATTTTCTCCATTCGAGGACATCCATTTGTTGCTTTGATTGTTTGGCTTTTCTTTTTCCAACATGGATGGACAAGAATGCCTAAGTACTCCCTCTAGCTATCTATGTTTTTCTCTTCTCAAACACTATTCATGCTACATCACAAAGTTTGAACAAGTCGAATTCGGACCCTCCAGGTGAGGAGCACTTGGAGCCACCGATCCGTCAAGGGCTTAACTTCCAAAGCCTCTTAATGCATTTTGGTTAGACCAATTCACTCCCACTCGGTCTCATCAAATTCATTAAGTTGATCTAGGTTTTCATCTCGGTGCAATCGATTTGAACAATTCGGTCACACCGAGTTGCAGTAACTGCTAGCAGTTTTGCATCTCGATGCCACCGAGTCGTTCTAGTTGGTCACACCGATAGTGACTGGGTATATATACCACGGGTTGAAAATTTAGAAATTCCTTCAAACACTTGTCCGCGCCTCCAAGCTCTGCCGCCCCCTTGGTCTCCGGATCGCCGTCGTCGTCTCCAGTGACCCTTTGCCGCTGGTCTCCGCCGCCGTCAACGGGATTCTCACCGCCATTGCCGCCATAGCAAGTCCATCTCTGACTTAGGGTACGGATTTGACCCCTTTGTGCTTCAATTAACTCCAATTCTTTCACAAAGTTCATTGCCATTTTTCTTCCCACTTATGAGATTGATCTATCCACCAAAAGAATTTCGTACAATAGATTTGATGTAAAAAACTTAGGGTTAGGTTTTCGCTGAACTCATATCGAACCGACCGATCTGAGGATCTCGGTCTCACCGATTGGCCCTAGCCATTGCACAAGTACAACTCGGTCTGACCAAAGTGTACTGATCGGTGCGATCGAAATCACTTTCTTTGTGAAACCCTAGCATCTTGGAGTCACCGAACTGCATTTCGGTCTGACCGAAACTTTGTGTTTAGACTCTGTTAGTGCTTCGGTGTCACCGAGTTTGTCAAATCGGTAGCTCCGAAATGCTTTCTGCGGAAAACTAAAATTAAGTTTTTGTCTCAATATTTTGAAAAACAAGTTGTACTTTGTGATGCTCATCCACTCTATCTATACCCAACTATTCATAGGGTCAGTTTCAGCTATGTTAGAGGGCAGTGATAGCCAGAACAAGTCTGAAGAGCAGGTAAATCGCAGTGAGGGCACTAGTCCCTCAAGCAGTTATGATGAGGGAAGCAGAAGTACTCCCAGCAACTTGCCAAAGGCAGAAACGAGGACAAGGCAGAAGAGAACATCTGAATCTGAGGATGAGTATTTTGTCATTGAGGAGGAAGTGACCTCCAAGAAGAAAGTACTCGAGAAACAGTATGCTGCTGCTGCCACAAAGCCTGGTATGTCAAAGAAAGCTCCTGCTAAAAGAGCTCCAATGTCAAAGGCCAGGGCCTCAACTCAGGAAACCATGGAGTTCTCTCTTGAACCAAGAGAGGAAGAGGCTTATGGAGGAAAGAAGAGCAAGGAGAGAGTCAAAAAGACTATTGCCAAAGTCATTGTCAAACCTTCTATGATGAGAGAATCTGATGAAGATGAGGAGGAGGAAGAGCCTGTTGCACCTCCTGCAAAGACCCAAAAGCTGATGGGGGATGCCATTAGGACCGGGGCTGCTCCATCAAAGCCCAAGTCTGCCCCAAAGCCTCCAACTCAAGCTCAAGCCCCCAAACCATCTGCACCCAAGAGATCTACAAGGAACACTTCTGTTGCTGAGAAGAATAAGGCCCCAATGCCTGAAGCTCAAGAAGAAGATGATGAGCCACTAGTGCTCAGAAAGCTGAAGCCCAAGATTCCAGATCATAGTGATGATCATCCTGTGGTAGAGAATATGAAGCTAAGAAAGGATGCATGTCTAAGACTCTGGAGACAGACTGATCCCTATGCCACTAGGAGAAGAACTATTGTGGACTATCGTTTTCACACCAAGGAATAACAGGATTTCTATGAGACAGTCTTGTTAGACAAGAAGCCCATTGTCTGTGATATGAAATGGGTTGACTGGACATATATTGATGACAATGAGGACTACTTCCCAGGTGTGCATGAGAGCTTCAGAATGAATGAAGTTGATAAGTTTGTTGGTCAGAAGTTGACAAAGTCGAACAATGAGATGATCATGCAATTCTACTCCACTGCTCACTTCTATCCTGATGGAAGGATTGTCTGGATGACTGAAGGGACAAAGTATCAATCAACAATCCCTGAATGGGCCAAGTTGATCAATGCCCCAAAGGAAGAGGAGAATGACACGGATGTATATGCAAAGCCTAGGAAGGATCACAACTCCATGGCCAACATGTACAAGACCATTCCTGATGATGCCCTAGAGACACATAAGCTTGGATCCATATATTATCTGTTGTCTGGGCTGACCACTATCAACACTATCTTGAGGCACACTCTTTTGCCCAACTCAGGAGATCATAGAATGATCTGTGTTCACTCAACCAACTTGCTCCACATGTTTGATGTACCTCAAATGTTCAAGGTGATGAGTTCGATTATTGAGACTGTGAAGAGAAATAGTTGCTGATGAGAAGTGATCATGTGGATATGCCCCTCACATTCAAATGTTGATCAATTCCAAGATGGGAACCAGGACATATCTTATTGATAAAGAACATCTTCCCCTGAGGCCAGATTTTGAGGACAACGAGGTTGTCATGGATGCATCCCATCTGTGACGCCCCCGATTTAATCGTACACTAATCATACACGCAAACGTGTACGATCAAGATCAGGGACTCACGGGAAGATATCACAACACAACTCTACAAATAAAATAAGTCATACAAGCATCATATTACAAGCCAGGGGCCTCGAGGGCTCGAATACAAGAGCTCGATCATAGATGAGTCAGCGGAAGCAACAATATCTGAGTACAGACATAAGTTAAACAAGTTTGCCTTAAGAAGGCTAGCACAAACTGGGATACAGATCGAAAGAGGCGCAGGCCTCCTGCCTGGGATCCTCCTAAACTATTCCTGGTCGTCGTCAGCGGGCAGCACGTAGTAGTAGGCACCTCCGGTGTAGTAGGAGTCGTCATCGACGGTGGCGTCTGGCTCCTGGACTCCAGCATCTGGTTGCGACAACCAGAAAGAAAGGAATGGGGGGAAAAGGGGAGAAAGCAACCGTGAGTACTCATCCAAAGTACTCGCAAGCAAGGAGCTACACTACATATGCATGGGTATCAAATGGAAAAGGGGCTAATATATGTGGACTGAACTGCAGAATGCCAGAATAAGAGGGGGATAACTAATCCTGTCGAAGACTACGCTTCTGGCAGCCTCCTTCTTGCAGCATGTAGAAGAGAGTAGACTGAAGTCCTCCAAGTAGCATTGTGTAGCATAATCCTAACCGATGATCCTCCCCTCGTCGCCCTGTGAGAGAGCGACCACCGGTTGTATCTGGCACTTGGAAGGGTGTGTTTTATTAAGTATCCGGTTCTAGTTGTCATAAGGTCAAGGTACAACTCCAAGTCGTCCTGTTACCGAAGATCACGGCTATTCGAATAGATTAACTTCCCTGCAGGGGTGCACCACATAACCCAACACGCTCGATCCCATTTGGCCGGACACACTTTTCTGGGTCATGCCCGGCCGCGGAAGATCAACACGTCGCAGCCCCACCTAGACCAACAGAGAGGTCAGCACGCCGGTCTAAACCTAAGCGCCCAGGGGTCTGGGCCCATCGCCCTTAGCACACCTGCACGTTGCGTGGGCGGCCGGAAGCAGACCTAGCCTAGTAGGCGTTCCAGTCCAATCCAGCGCGCGCCGCTCCGTTGCTGACGTCACGAAGGCTTCGGCTGATACCACGACGTCGAGTGCCCATAACTGTCCCCGCGTAGATGGTCAGTGCGTATAGGCCAGTAGCCAGACTCAGATCAAATACCAAGATCTCGTTAAACGTGTTAAGTATCTGCGAACGCCGACCAGGGCCAGGCCCACCTCTCTCCTAGGTGGTCTCAACCTGCCCTGTCGCTCCGCCTCAAGTAACAGTCGGGGGCCGTCGGGAACCCAGGCCCACCTCTACCGGGATGGAGCCACCTGCCCCTTCAGCCCCCATGTCCGAACAGTATCACAGGTAATGTATCAATGTAGAATATATAGTATATGCCCGTGATCACCTCCCGAAGTGATCACGGCCCAGTAGTATAGCATGGCAGACGGACAAGAGTGTAGGGCCACTGATGGAACACTAGCATCCTATACTAAGCAGTAGGATAGCAGGTAAGGGTAACAACAATAGTAGCAAGGACAGGCTATGCATCAGGATAGGAATAACGGAAAGCAGTAACATGCTACACTACTCTAATGCAAGCAGTATAGAGAAGAGTAGGCGGTATCTGGTGATCAAAGGGGGGGCTTGCCTGGTTGCTCAGACAAGAATGAGGGGTCGTCGGTGGTGTAGTCGACCACAGGGGCATCAGCATCGTCACTGGGTCTACCGGAGAGAAGAGGGGGAAGAAACAGTAAATACATAGCAAGCAAGTGCATAACCGGACAACAAGAAGAGCTAGACGTGTTCTAACGCGGTATGAGGTGATACCGGTGAAGGGGGAAACATCCGGGAAAGTATCCCCGGTGTTCCGTGTTTCTGGACAGATGAACCGGAGGTGAAATGTTGCAGGTTCACTATGCTAGGGACGCGTGGCAGACGAACGGGCTGCGTATCCGGATTCGTCTCATCGTTCTGAGCAACTTTCATGTTGAAAATAATTTAATCCGAGTTACGGATTAAAAGATATGATTTTCTAAAGATTTTATTAATTTCTGAAATTTAATTAACTATTTAATTAATTCAAAAATAGATTTATGACATCAGCATGATGTCATGCTGACATCAGCAGTCAACAGGGGTTGACTGGGTCGAACTGACGCGTGGATCCAGTGGGACCCACCTGTCATACTCTGTTAGGTTAATTAGGGTTTAGTTAAACTAATTACTGTTTAATTAAGCTAACAGGTTAATTAGATTAATTAATTAAGGTTAATTAACTTAATTAATTTAGTTAATTAATTAATTAATTAATTTTATTCTTATTTTAATTATTGTTTTATTTATTTTTATATACTTTTTTTAACAGGGGCGTGGGTGGGGGGCCCCACTGGGCAGTGGCCCATAGGGCCAAACGGGCGCGGGCGGTGGATCAGGTGCGGGGCGCCAGGACGCCCGCCCGTAGAGACGGGGGCTGTCCGCCTCCGGTGGAAGTGGTGAGGCCACGGCGAGTGGCCGGAGCGGCGGGAGCCAGAGGCGGAGACGAGCAACGCGCGGTGGTGCCGGAGCACAACCAGGGCGTGAGCGGGGCACGCGGCCCAGGCGCGGTGCGGGGACAAGGCCACGGCATGGCGCGCGCGCGAGGGATGGCAGGAGGTGGTTGCGGCAGAGCCACGTGACTACGGGTGCGTGGCGTCAGGGGGACAACAGGCGCGGAAGCCGAACGACGCCGGTGGGCGCGGGCAGCGCGGTGGCCAGGAGCGCGTGGGGCGATGGCCGGTGCGAGGGCCGCGGCGACGAGCGCGAGCACGCACAGCACGGGCAGGAGGGGTCGCGCGAGGGAGAGGGGAGGGGAAGAGGCTCACATCGAGCCTGTAGTTGTGTAAGCGTGTGGTCGGGGAGGGCCTGAGGTAGACGGACGGCGGCAACGAGGTCGGGGTCGTCCAGTAAGGCGGCACCGACGATGTCGGGGCGGTCCGGGGCGACGTCGAGGTGCAGGCGATGGAGACAGCGTGGCGGCACCGACGACGGCGAGGTGGCGGGGCGCTCCGGCGTGGTGATCTCCGGCGACGGCGTCGAGCGGCGGTGCGGGTGCGCGCTGGGGGAGACGAGGGGAGAGAGGGGATCGATCCCGATCCAGGGGGGTCGGGGGAGGGAGTGGGGTGAGTGGGGGGGTTAGGGTTACGGGGTGGGGATAAGGAGAGAGAGGAGGGGCCGGCTGGGCCGGTCTGATTGGCCCCGAGGCCATCTGGGCCGAGGCCCAGCGAGGGGGGGCTGTAATTTCTTGTCTTTCTTTTTTTTGTTCCTTTTCTTTTACTGTTTTATTTTATTCTAGTTTTATAAAACATAAAAGTTGTATCTTAAATAGTAACACTAATTATACCTCTGCCACAAAAAGGTTTAACCCCCAAATAATATAGTTTAGTATTTTATAAAATACCAACACATTTATTTATTTGTTTTACCTACAGTTTTAATTATTTGAATGCATTTAGACATTTTATAAAAATGTGTTTGCTTTATTATAATTACCCTTGTAATATTCGGCACCCACCGAACATTTTTGTTTCAACTTTCGAAAACTTTTATTGTTGACATTAATATAGATTTGAATTCGACGCGGTTTGATCTAACGAAAGCCTAGCAACAGTAACCGAGGTGACGTGGCACGATTAGCGTGGAATTACTATAGCAAGATTATCCGGGCGTCACAATTCTCCTCCACTACAAGAAATCTCGTCCCGAGATTTAAGAGGGGAACAAGGGGGAAAGTTCTGGTTACGATATTCTAACGGATCTTCTCGAAGAAGTTAATCCCTTTCGTTGATGTCTTCAATTATTTATTCCAATGCATCATGATAAACTTGTCATCATTTCTTCGGGAACTCCATCGTATTTCCGAAAGAATAAAGGGTGGGTATTCTGGGGGAACGAACCTCTGCAAGGTTAACTATCTGGTCAATAACATCAGGGAAGATGGTGGGAAGTAACTCTCGAATTGAAACTTAAGAAAGTATCGAGAGTAAAGTAAGGAGGTATCATGGGAAGTTTCGAGCGGGCAGGCAATCGTTTGATTCCTGTTACAAGGCTTGAAAGGGGGTTCAAAGCAACGGGAATAAGTATTGTGTCTGATACCAGAATAGATCAACAGGCAGGTGGCCCGTGAATTACCTACAAAGTCAAGCGCGAGGAATAACTTTGACAACAGGGTGTACAGGAGATTCAGGTTTCGATCCTGTGGAACTGTGGGTTATGAGCCCACCATGTGGGTTAAAAAGTAGTAGGAGTGGTGACATCTTGCATGGTCATGACAGCAAGGCATGTCAGAGGGTAACCTGTCGATTATGTCGGCAACAACGTCCGTACCAAGGGCGAGGGACGAAGAGAACCATTTACCTACTTGTGCAGAGCCCAGGAGAAGAGAGAGAAAGCAAATGCTGCAAAAGCAGCAAAGGCAGCAAAGGCAGCAAGTGCACCAGATGCTTCTGCAGTGATGCTCAAGACCAAGCAAGATCAACTCAGTTATCTACTTAAGGCTACAGTGAGAATTGAGAAGGGCTTGGCCACCCTGACTCAAAATCAAGAGAGTCTTGAGAGGATAAACTTCATGACCTAGATGTAAAGGTCATTGAGATACACACCATAGTGGAGAAGCTCCAAGAAGATGCTGAGGAAAGGGATGACAGACGCACCACAGATACATTCCAGAGAGTGCCAAGGGCACAAAGATCAACAATTGTGCCAGTTGCTAGAGACTCCATGACTACCATTTCAGCACCTGCAATAACTGCCTCGGTTGTACCTCCAATGTCAACCCCTCCAGCTCCAGAGAAATCTTTCAAAGCATTTGCAAATGTCGTCCTCTCCACGCCATCTACGCACACTGGAGTAACAAGCCAGTAGACCTCTTCAGGAGCTCCCGGAGATCGTGCCTAGAGTGCCGCATAGCACTATGCATTTTCAAGCTTTTTGGTAACTTGTTACCAAAGGGCGAGAAAGTGTATAGATCATTAGGCTTCGAGAGAGTGTGTTTTACCTTTTATTTGCCTCTCTTGCTACTTTGATCATTTGCTTTGATCTTTTGGTTGTTTGATTCCTATGCTACGACTTGTGTTATGCTCGTGAGATACTTATGTGATCATGTGTTTGATCATACTTTGCCTTAATGTGTGCTTGCATGGTTATATATATGATACTTGTGTATGATCAATCACTTCTACCCTTCGTGATGAGTGCATGTTATTTAACTCTTATCATTTTGAGCGATCCACCAAGATGTATGTGACATGGAAGAGTGACCCATGATCCTAATCGATTGTGCATTTGCATTCAAAAGCAAATTTTAAATAATGCACAAATTTAGGGAGGGCTCTTGCTTATCACATACTTCTCAAAGCGACGATGTATTTCACTCATATTATCATTTGTCGAAGCCTTGATCTATGTGTTGTCATCAATTACCAAAAAGGGGGAGATTGAAAGTGCAACTAATCCCCGGGTGCTTTTGGTAATTCATAACAACAAATAGCTCATTGAACTAATATCCATTCAAGTTAAATATTTTAGAAAGTTCAATGATTGGCATGGCATGGACTAGAGATGTGGATCCCTCAAAATGCTAAGGACAAAGATTGGCAAAAGCTCAAGACTCTTCATTTCTATTTTAGTGATCCAAGATCACATTGAGTCCATAGGAAAGCCAATACTATTAAAAGGGGATGAGGTGTTGCTTAATGGTCTACTTGCTCAAAGTGCTTAGTGATATTGCTCCAAAACCCTCAGCCACTTTCTCATTTCCACATATGTCCAAAACTCAAAGACAAACTCGGCCCCACCGATTTGATCTATCCGGCGCCATCGAGTTCATTTGACATAGCCACTGCCAGAAACCCTAGACAATTCGGTCACACTGATACAGATCTCGGTTTCACCGAGATGGCCCTGCAAACTCTCTATTGCCTATTGTAATTATTTCGATCTCACCGAAATGTGCAATCGGTCCCATCGAGTTTGTTTGACCAACTCTCTATTTTCTCTTTGTTGAAATCGGTCTCACCGAGTTCAAGCAATCGGTCTCACCGAGTTCAAGCAATCGGTCTCACCGAGATGAGGTTTTGCCCTAGCCCTAGCACATCAGTCCCATCGGGTTGTTCCTGTCGGTCCCACCGAGATTCCTAGCGTTCACATTTTGAACTAGATCGGTCTCACCAAGTTCTTCTATTCGGTCTGGCCGAGTTGGGTCAAATGTGTGTAACGGTTGGATTTTGTGTTGAGGCTATATATACCCCCCCCCCTCTCCATTTGTGAGAGAGCCATCAGAACGTGCCTACACTTCTACTACTCATTTTTTGAGAGAGAACCACCTATTGATGTGTTGAGACCAAGATATTCCAATCCTACAACAAGAATCCTGATCTCTAGCCTTCCCCAAGTTGCTTTCCACTCAAATCATCTTTCCACCATAGCCAAATATGTGAGAGAGAGTTGAGTGTTGGGGAGACTATCATTTTAAATACAAGAGCAAGGAGTTCATTATCAACACACCATCTATTACGTTTTGGAGAGTGGTGTCTCCTAGATTGGTTAGGTGTCGATTGGGAGCCTCCGACAAGATTGTGGAGTTGAACCAAGAAGTTTGTAAGGGCAAGTAGATTGCCTACTTCGTGAAGATCTACCCGAGTGAGGCAAGTCCTTCATGGGCAATGGCCAAGGTAGGATAGACAAGGTTGCTTCTTCGTGGACCCTTTATGGGTGGAGCCCTCCGTGGACTCGCGCAATCGTTACCCTTCGTGGGTTGAAGTCTCCATCAACGTGGACGTATGATAGCACCACCTATCAGAACCATGCCAAAAATCTCCGTGTTTACATTGCGTTTGCCTTCTCCAAACTCTTCCCTTTACCTTCATATGCAATGTTTTACTTTCTGCTGCTACACTCTTAGAATTGCATGTGTAGGTTGATTGCTTGACTTGTACTAGTTGCTAAAATCTAGCAACACTTAAAATTGGAAAAATGTTAGATTTTTATTTGGTCAAGTAGTCTAATCACCCCCCTCTAGACCTACTTTTGATCCTACAATAATGTATCTAGTATGGAAGATAGTGAGATCTCTTGCTTGTTATGTTGACAATGAAAGCATACTGCTCAAAATTATATTCGTTTCTGTTTTAAAAGCTCGAGCTCTGGCACCTCTGTAGATCCATGCTTCCCTCTGCGAAGGGCCTATCTACTACTTTTATTGTTGAGTCATCATCTTCTTATAAAAAGAACCAGCTGGAAAGCACCACTGTCATTTATATGCTTTGTTATTAATTGATATTGAGTGAGTGTGACTGGATCTCTTTTGCCATGAATTATAATGTCTAGTTAGTCCTTGATCTTCAGGGGTGCTCTGCATTTATGTTTTTGCGGTCTCAGAGATACCATTTTGTTATATCATATCATGATTGTTTTGAGAAAGTGTTCTCATCCAAGATTTATTATTATTGCTCACTAGTTAATTGTGCTATTGATATGAGTAAATGTGAGACCTAAATGTTATTGTGAATATGGCTAGTTCATAATCTTTGCTGAAAACCTGAATATTAGCTAGACATATTTGCAACAACCAGATCAAACACAGTTCGTAAAAGTTTTTCTTTGTCACTTTCTGTTTGTCAACTGAATTGCTTGAGGACAAGCAATGGGTTAAGCTTGAGAGAGTTGATACATCTCCATCGTATCTACTCTTTCAAACTCTTTTGCCCTTGTTTTGGACTCTAATTTGCATGATTTGAATGGAACTAACCCGGACTGATGTTGTTTTCATCAGAATTGCCATGGTGTTAATTTTTGTGCAGAAATAAAAGTTCTCAGATTGACCTAGAAATTGACGAAGAACTTTTGTGGAATATATAAAAAATACTAGCGCGAGAATTAACCAGAGGGGTCCACCCACAGGCCACAAGCCTGGGGGCGCGCGCCTAGAGGGCTTGTGGGCCCCTTGGAACTCCTTCGACCCTAATTCCAACTCTATATAATTGTATTCGAGGAGAAAAAAAATTAAGGAGAAGGATTCATCATGTTTTACGATACGGAGCCATCGCCGCCTCCTGTTCTTCATCGGGAGGGCTGATCCAGAGTCCGTTCGGAGCTCCGAAGAGGGGGATTCGTCGCCATAATCATCACTAACCTTCCTCCATCACCAATTTCATGATGCTCACCACCGTGCGTGAGTAATTCCATCGTAGGCTTGCTGGACGGTGACGGGTTGGATGAGATTTATCATGTAATCGAGTTAGTTTTGTTAGGGTTTGATCCCTAGTATCCACTATGTTCTGAGATTGATATTGATATGGCTTTGTTATGCTTAATTCTTGTCACTGGGGCCCGAGTGCCATGATTAAAGATCTGAACCTATTATGTTTTCATGAATATAGTTGTGTTCTTGATCCTATCTTGCAAGTTGTAGGCGCCTATTACGAATTATGATCTGCATACCCCAAGGTGACAATACTTAGGATTCTTTCGGTGATTGCCGTAGTTTGAGAAGTTCATGTGTTCACTAAGTGCTAATGCTTTGTTTTGGTTCTCTATTAAACGGAGGCCTTAATATGCCTTAGTTTCCATTATGACCCCGCTACCACGGGAGGGTAGGACAAAAGATGTCATGCAAGTTCTTTTTCATAAGCACGTATGACTACGAAATAAATGCCTACATTATATTGATGAATTGGAGCTAGTTCTGTGTCACCCTAGGTTATGACTGCTACATGATGAATATCATCCAACACAATTATCATTGTCGGTCCATTGCCTACGAGCTTTTCACATGTTGATCTTTGCTAAGTTACTTTCGTTGCTACTGCTGTTACAATCACTATAAAACTGTTATTGTTACTTTTGTCACCGTTACCGTTACTTTCATATTACTTTGCTATTAAATACTTTGTTGCAGATATTAAATCTTTCAAGTGTGGTTGAATTGACAACTCAGCTGCTAATACTCGTGAATATTCTTTGGCTCCCTTTGTGTCAGATCAATAAATTTGGGTTGAATACTCTACCCTCGAAAACTGTTGCGATCCCCTATACTTGTGGGTTATCAGCTGGATCCATGCAAGCACGGCCGACCCATGCCATGCAGTGAAGCCGGGGCCCGGAGCAGGTGACGACTATGGCTGGTGCCGCGACAGCCGGAATGGCAGCGACACTAGGAGGAGCAGGCGCTAGGAAGAGATTGACTAAGTGCATTGGTTTTAATAGGATTATATCCTTTGGAATTTTGGATTAACAAGTAAGGCCTCCTTCGGTTGAAAGGATTCTCGTAGGATTTGGATGATTGAAATCCTTTGGGGGGAAATTCAAAGGGTTCCTTTGCACTTCATTTTAAGAGGGAATTCTCATCAAGTCAAACTTTGTGCAATTCCTTTATTATTCATGTGGCATCACACGCTCTTTGATCAAAATTCCTACGTTCCCGGATTCAAGAAAAGATGTCACTCCTACATTTTAGGCGTCATACTAGACTCATAATTTCTTGTATTTCTTGTTCTTTTCAATTCTCGACTTGATTTGGCTATGTTATTTTTGTTATGCGAGGCCGGATGTATCACTTAAACAATTAAGTAATAAAGTGGCATCTACCAAAAAGTGGAGGGGTTTAAATGCGAAGCGTGCATGGCCGTTGGATCCAGCGAAGCATTATCTGAAGAAAGATGCAGTTGCTCTGAATAGACACTTGGACATGGCTGACAGTGAGAGCAGAGAGAAGTGCCGAACCACCTTCTTTGATTGATTGCAAGAGGAATGCAACGCATGTCGTGACTAATAATCTTACATACTCAGGCACAGCACTTAACAAATCAATATAGATTTGGGACCTTAATCATGGCGGGCACAATATATTTGATCCGCGCCGATGAAATAAGAGGGAGAGAGAGAGAGGGAGAGTAAAAAAATCCAAGAAAAAATGTGGCGCTCATGGATGAACCCTCACGGCACATTGCACTTGGTCCTGATCTTCCCTTGTCCGTTCTTGAGGGTGAGCACGTCGACGCGTCCCATCTTCTTCATGGACATGGAGAAGGCGGCGTAGAACTTGATCGGGTTGGTCAGGTCTTTGACAATAGTCGCGGCAGCGGCGTTCTGCGTGAGCGCGGCGTCGGAGGCGAGCACTCCCCGCTTGTTCTGCAGGTTGGTGTAGTAGCTGCCGTCGAACTTGAACGGCGTGGCGCCGTCCAGGTCCACCGTGGACGTGGAAGCGGGATTGTTGGGGCAGGCGTTCATGAGCGTCTTGGCGTAGGTGGAGTCGAGCAGGGGGTCGATGCTGGTGGCGTTGCCCTGGTACAGCCTGGGCGTGACGCTGGAGCAGCTGGCCTTGCCGATGGTGTGCGCGCCGGAGAGCGCGACGAGGTCGTTGACGTCGAGCCCCTTGGCGGCGAAGCTCTGCAGCAGGCCGTTGAAGCCGGCGGAGGGCGAGGGCAGCGCGCCGGTGTTGCTGGCGAGCGAGACGGGGCCGTCCCGGCGGCCGGTCTCCACCTGCCAGAGCGAGGCCTTGAACTGGTAGGAGACGGCGTCGCGGGCGGCGAGCGCGACGATGTCGGCGCAGGAGACGACGCCCGGGCAGGCCTTCTCGAGCTGCGCCTTGATGGCGTCGATCACCGGGTAGCCGCCGAGGGAGCCGTTGGGCGGCGCCGTCTTCTCGCTCTGCGCGTTGTCCAGCAGGATGGACGCGTCGCAGCCCTGCATTATCATCGCATTGCAAGAAAAGCTGTGAGCCACACAGATAGTAGTAGCATTTTGGGGTTTGAAATTTTCTTTTGAATGTTGGGGTTTGAAATTTGGATGCGCGCGGGCCGCCGCAAGGGGCCAAAGCTGCTCCTGCAGCCGCCGTACCGGCGCGGCAGCTTTGATAGCTGTCGCGCGCCACCAGCTGGGCGCGCAGCGCATGTGAGCGGCGACGCATTGGCCACGGAAAATATTACTGTATGACAAGATTCACCTTGCTCCCCTTCCCCTTGCGCGCTAGTCTAGTATTTCTGGCCCTTGTTTTCTTGCTTGGCCCGTTGGCCGTGTCGCTACGAGCGGAAAGGCGCCGTAATGCTTACGTAGTGCACATAAAGGTGCTCCCCTCGTGTACATATCAACAGTCAAACTGCCTTGTAACACTCACTCTCACCACAGCAGGGAGTATTATTACTCGTAAAAGCCCCCCAAAAAAGCTCAAAACCAAAGTAAACCCCCGCAGTAAAATCTGCTTGGGCAGAGGGAGAAAGGCGATCTGTATGGTATGGTATGGTATGGTATGGTATGCCAGTTTAATTAGAGCGATGAGCCAGGACTCTTGGTTCGAACGTGAATGGAGTAGCTAGAAATGGAATCCGCAGTTAATTTGTTGCCGGGAGAAGAAGCGCTTTCCGCGTCGGCCGGCTGGGCACGGGCACGGGCACGGCGCCGACGGAAGTGGAAGCAAAGACCCACTCCACTCAGGCACTCAGGGAAAGGGAGAGGGGCTGAAGCGGAAGTGGGGCCAGGGCGAGGTTAACGAAGGAAGGAAGGAAGGAAGTCGGGAAGTGACTGACCTTGACGAAGCAGTCGTGGAAGTGCAGCCTGAGGAGCTGGCCGGGGAGGGCCTGGTTGGCGGCGACCTGCGCCCAGGTGATGCTCCGGACGGTGGCCTCGGCGCTGGGGCACGTCGTCGCGTAGAAGTTATAGGCCAAGCCCGGGTTGGTGTCCAGGAGCCCCGCGCTGCCGCAGCTGAGTAAATGGGCGAGGACCAGGACGGCCCCCCACCACGCCACTGCTCGCCGCCACCGCCCTGCTCCTCCGCACACTGATTGCATCCCCATCTCCTTCCTCTCTCTCTCTCTCTCTCTCTCTCTCTCTCTCTCTCTCTCTCTCTCTCTCTCTTCTTAACTCTTGGGAGCGGCACTGATCTTGAGACAGAGATGGAGGAGGGAGGGCGAGAGGGAAGGAATGCTTTTGGTTTGTGTCTGTGTTTGTGTTGGTGTTTGGTGATGACAGTGTCATTAAGGTGGTGGCTGGGCACCGCCCTTTATAGGCTCGGCGGCCGAGCGCGAGTGGCTGTGTTCTGTGCTGCACTTGCACGGCCAGCGGTTGTAGAAAGCAACCGCGGGAGGGGAGGGGAGGGGAGGGGAGGAGGGACAAGCAAACAAGGAGGTCGTCTCGCTCGCTCGTCGGATGCTAGCTAGCATGCCACAGCGGCACGATTCGTTTATGGTCTCTCTCTCTCTCGGTTTGGATTTGGAAGCTGGAGCGCGGCACAGTGATGTGTCCATATCGGTGGTCTTGGGAGACCATCACGCCACGATTCGGCACAGGACCCGGACGGGACGGATGGGTTCCATTCAATTTCCACCCTTTCTTTTTTTTTCGCAAAAACCATTTCATTTCCACCTGTGCGCGCGGCGCGACTGCATGTGTGCTGCTCGCCATTCGTCACCTACAAGAGATGGATAGATAGGCATAGGCACGCTGCAGAACAAAAACAAACTCAAGACCTTGTGTTCTTCTTCTCATGAAGGATCGGTCGATTGTTAGTGCCATTGGTAACTGGATCTAATGTCACGAGTAGGAGCAGGTGCCTTGTTGTGACATGGGAGGACATGCGTCATGGCTGCCCTCGGGCCACAAAAAAAAGAGACATGGGTCATGGCCGCAGCGAACTCGTGTCGACCCACAGAGACCAGTTCACACACACACACATACGCAGCTACCTGTGCGTGCGTGATCGCTTCCGGCCGGCGTGATCGAGAGGAGAGACCCACGGGAGGAGGATGCAAGGCATGGGAGCACAGTACTACAGTACACTAGACACGCATGTGGGGCCGGGCGCATGTGCTGAAAGGGCAGGGGCGCGAGTGAGGTGCCCTTTTGCCATGTTCACCGCTGCGAATGCGGTCCTTTCCCAAACTGCAGAGTAATTAACTAGTACCGGCAGTACATGATTACATTACTTGTTCCAGTTTAGTAAGATGTTTTTGTCCCCTTTTTTTTGAATCGTAGTATATGTTTTTTGTACCCTGCTGCAGGCGACCACGAGGCGCACCATGGGGGCCGTCAGTCTCAAGCCATGGCCCCTTGACCTCTGTCTTGCCGCCGTCCAAGTCCAGGCAAGGTTTCCCAACCTAGACAGGTGGGCGGCAACAGCATTCCGCCTAGATGCGGTTTCTCTACCGTTTCTACCGACCGACATCCTCACACACGTACGCCGCGTGGGCTAGCAAAATTACTACTGGTAGTAGCGAATATGGTATTGTTTTCGTGGCGGGGTTTGCAGGATCTCCTCGGCCATTTTGCGCGTAGAGGCGCCCCTGGAACCGCAGGAATCACGGGAGTTGAATATCGTCGCCTCTCTCACTCTCTCTGACCTGTGGCTGTGGGGGAGGGGCACACGCGTCCGATGGTACTGTTCGCAGTGGTGGCTTTGGTCTCTTCTTTCTCCCTTCTCTTCTCATTGTGTGCTGTTTTTGCTTAATCATGGACGGCCGAGTGCCCGTTTATAAGGGAGAAAGAAAGCAAAAACTACAATCAAGGCTGTGCTCCCCCGCGCTTTTCGGTTGCCGTGTCCGTGTGGGGCAGTCGGCCGGTACGATGATTGCCGGGTTCCGTGCCCCCAAGCCGCAAAGCCCAGCAGAATTTGCGCCTGGCATCCGTCGAGAGCGCCGACGGGATGTGTCTGTTCCCTGGGGATCCGCCGTTTCCATTTTGATTAGTGTCAAAGGAGGTGATTTCTGTAGAGCCAACTCACCGGTATACCATCGTCCTGAAGGTAATACAAGCGTATCCACGTCAAATCATCTACAGCCAAGTCCAACCTCTTATAGCATCTTCAGCCGTTCAGTCCTCAAGACCGTTTTTCGAAGGAAATGGCGCTTCTTGGGGTGTTGACGGCAGTTTTTTCGACATGGGGCCGATTCCCAGCCGTGACCGCAACAGCATCGGCCCAAAAAAAATTAGAACGCCAAAACTCAATGAAATTCAGTTAATTTGGACGAAATATAGGCGATTTCATTTTTATTTAGGCAAATTTACATAGATAAAAACATAAAACTACACCTAGTTCACGCCGAGAAGGTTGTAGAAGACAGTGTAGTTGTCGCTGTCACTCGGCGGGCCGTCCTTCGGGGCGGCCTGGCTGCAGCCCTGCCCTGGATCGCCGCTGCGGACCGGCTTGCTCAGCGCTGTGACCTCGTCGTCGCTGTCGGAGAGCGCGATGACGCTGCCCTTGTCATGGCCGCGGCGCCGCTCGGCGATTTCTTCCAGAGCACGACACTGGTGCTCCATCTCCTCCGCCAAGTAGTCCGCGCGCGACCAGGCGAGGCCACTCTCGAGGTCGGCGGCCATGTCCTCGTGCTCCTGCTTCACCATGGTCGCCGGCTCCTTCTTCGGCTTAACCAGGCAAATGTGGCCGCGAGAAGGGGAAGGGACGCGGTCGCCCTCGTTTACAACGAGGTTGCCGTCGCGGCTGCACCGACGGAGCGTCGTCTCTTGCGGCTCGGGCTTGACGGGGACGAGTGCCGCCGGCGCCGACCCGAAGGAGCGGGAGCCAGAGGACGATGAGGACGACGGGTCCATGCGCCTCGGCAACCAGGAGCTTCTGCAGCGACGAGAGAAGGATAGTGTCGGGTACTCCAGCCGTGGCTCGTTGCCTCCCTCGATGTGCGCGAGCACGGCAGAGAGAGTTCGCCCGGGCGCGCCCCACCATTGACAGCAGCCATCCGAATTATGGCGCCCCCTCGACATCGGGCCGCCATTGGTAGACACCAGCTGCTTGGTGTGGCGTCGCTGGAAGTACAGGGTCCACAGCGCGTGGTTGTTCGCTGCATACCGTGGCTGTTGGTGCGCGTGCTCCAGCAGGTTGGCCCGAATCACCTCGATCTTGGTGGGGCGTTCCGCGTCGGAGGGCGGCAGAGGCACGGGGATGCTGCCGGCGCTCAACCGCCATGCACCCGGCACACGCATGTCGGTGGCGTCGGGTAGTTCGCCTCTTGCAGCAGGCGAGCTTCCCACTTGCGCAGCCAGTGGCGGCAGAAGCCGTTGGCCGCCGCCTCGTCGCCTGGGAAATCTCTCCGCCATGGCGACTGTGGCGACGGTGAAGGCGGCTTTTCTGGGAGAGAAAGGTAAGAAGGAATGTGGTCGGCGTTGGAGTGGTGGAGGCGAAGAGATGGCTAGCGAGTGAGCGGCGAGCGTTGGCGAAGTTCGTCTTTTATCGCGACGAGAGGAGGGGGCAGTGTAGACGCGTGGCGGGAAAGGGCAGGACTGATGGAAATATGAATTAGAGGCAATAATAAAGTTGTTGTTATTATTATATTTCCTTATTCATGACAAAGGTTTATTATTCATGCTAGAATTGTGTTGACGGGAAACTTAAATACATGTGTGAATGCATAAACAAATATTGTGTCCCCGGTGAGCCTCTACTAGACTAGCTCGTTGATCAAAGATGGTTAAGGTTTCCTAACCATATACATGAGTTGTCATTTGATAACGGGATCACATCATTAGGAGAATGATGTGATGGACAAAACCCAACCGTTAGCATAGCATATGATCGTTCAGTTTATTGCTACTGCTTTCTTAATGTCAGATACATGTTTCTTCGACCATGAGATCATGCAACTCCCAGCTACCGAAGGAATACCTTGTGTGCTATCAAACGTCACCATGTAAATGGGTGATCATAAAGATGCTCTACAGGTATCTCTGAAGGTGTCTGTTGAGTTGGCATGAATCGAAATTGGGATTTGTCACTCCGTGTAATGGAGAGGTATCTCTGGGCCTTCTCGGTAATACAGCATCACAAGAGGCTTGCAAGAAAACTGACTAAGGAGTTAGTTACAAGATGATGTATTACGAAACGAGTAAAGAGACTTGCTGGTAACGAGATTGAACTAGGTATAGAGACACGGACAATCGAATCTCGGGCAAGTAACATAACGACAGACAAATGAAATTACGTATGTTGTCATAAAGGTTCAACCGATAAAATATCTTCGTGGAACATGTAGGAATCAATATGGGCATCCATGTCCTTCTATTGGTTATTGACCGGAGAGGTGTCTCGGTCATAACTACATAATTCCCGAACCTGCAGGGTCGCACGCTTAACGTTCGTTGACGCTAGAGTAGTATTGGGATATTTGATGAGTGGTAACCAAATGTTTTTCGGAGTCCCGGATAAGATCCCGGACGACACGAGGAGTCTCGGAATGGTCGAGAGGTAAAGATTTATATATGGGAAGTCATATTTTGGGTTCTGGAAAAAGATGGTTTTTTCGGTATTGTACTTCCGGAAGATTTTGGAGGGGTTCAAAAGTCCACAAGTGGTTCCACCATGACCCAAGGGCTAGCATGGGTTTGCGGGAGGCGCCCTGACCTTATTGGTCTAGGCGCACCAAGTCCTCAAAAGCCCATGTGGCTAGGGAAGGCAAAAAAGGAAGGAGTCCTAGTAGGAATATGATTGGACTTGGAGTCCAAGTCCTCTCCCCCTTAGTTGCGCCCTAGGGCTTGGAGGGGCTGTTTCACACGCCCCTCCACCTATATATTGAGGGAAGGAGGCACCCCAAGAGTACACACCAAGCCCTTGGTGCCCCTCTCTCTCCCATTAGTCCATAGTTCCACCGCCTCGTCCCGGTGACGCTTAGCGAAGCGCTGTTGGTGCTCCACCACCACCATCACCACCACGTCGTCGTGTTGGTTGTGATTCCATCTACTTTTCCTCTCCCGCTTGATGGATAAAGAAGGAGAAGACATCATCGAGCCGCATGTGTTCTAAACTCGGAGGTGTCGTCCGTTCGGCACTAGATCGGTTGGATCGTGATCGGATCGCGAAGAGTACGACTACATCAACCGCGTTGATAAACGCTTCTGCTTAAAATCTACAAGGGTATCTAGATGCTCTCCCCCTCTTGTAGCTATACATCTCCATGGATAGATCTTGTGTGTGCGTAGAAATTTTTTGTTTTCCATGCAACGTTCCCCAACAGGGACGCGCGACGGTGGCTCGCCATCACTGCGCCGTCCTTCATCAATGGAAGGCTGACCGATGGCAGCATTGAGTCGCACGGGAGCATAGACGAGGTGATGAGGACGATGAAGCGTAGTTGCTGACTCGATGGGCCCATAGGGGCAAATCTGGTGCAGTTTGTTTTCATGCCAGTTTTCCTTCCCCCCGTCGCCCCTAGTCGCCCCCAGCACGCTGGCTTCGACCTAGGTCCGCCAGCGCCAATTTCGGCCCAAATCGGTGAAATTTGGGTTCTTGGGGGTGCGACTAGGCGCCTTTTTTGCGCCGGCGGTAAAAAAGGTGCCTTGGGGGCCTGTTGGGGGCGGGTGGAGGTGCTCTCAATCGCCCGCGGACTAGCCGGGTGCGTCTGCAGACACTAACCAATCATGCCACAAAATTTTCTTCTCACAACCGGACACCTCCATTAACATACCTCAAATCCATACAAACTTATGCAACTACTAAACGATGCATTACATACCTCAAATCCATACAAACTCTTCAGCGCATTGCCATCTGATTGGACTACCAAAATTTGACAAATTTTAGAGCATCTACAGTCGGACTTCGCAAAATCGGCCCCTCAAACTCCAGCGGACGCACGCGGGCACTCCTCAATTTGTGTCTTCTATATCGGCACTCCTCATATTCGGTACCCTATATCCATACTACTCATGCAACATGAGGATAAATTATATAGATCATCGCTCGAACTATAAAATGGAGCTAAATATGCACATTCTGATCACCAAAAGATCACATGGATCTCCAAAAACAACTCAAAGTTCACATAATCCACATACGACGGACATGTTCTAACTAGAGACAGAAATAACTAGAAATTAGCTACACAGACGACGGGGATTCTGAAGGAAATATGCCCTAGAGGCAATAATAAAGTTGTTATTTTATATTTCCTTATTCATGATATAGGTTTATTATTCATGCTAGAATTGTATTGATTGGAAACTTAAATACATGTGTGAATACATAAACAAATACCGTGTCCCTAGTAAGCCTCTACTAGACTAGCTCGTTGATCAAAGATGGTTAAGGTTTCCTAACCATAGACATGTGTTGTCATTTGATAACGGGATCACATCATTAGGAGAATGATGTGATGGACAAGACCCATCCGTTAGCTTAGCATAATGATCGTTCAGTTTATTGCTATTGCTTTCTTCACGTCAAATACTTATTCCTTCGACGATGAGATTATGCAACTCACGGATACCGGAGGGATACCTTGTGTGCTATCAAACGTCACAACGTAACCGGGTGATCATAAAGATGCTCTACAGGTATCTCCTAAGGTGTTTGTTGAGTTGGCATAGATCAAGATTATGATTTGTCACTTCGAGTATCGGAGAGGTATCTCTAGGCCCTCTCGGTAATACACACCATAAGCTTGCAAGCAAATGACTAAGGAGTTAGTCACAAGGTGATGTATTACGGAACGAGTAAAGAGACTTTCCGGTAACGAGATTGAAATAGGTATGAAGATACCAACGATCAAATCTCGGGCAAGTAACATACCGATGGACAAAGGAAATTACGTATGTTATCATAATGGTTCGACCGATAAGGATCTTCGTAGAATATGTACGAGCCAATATGGGCATCCAGGTTTCGCTATTGTATATTGACTAGAGAGGTGTCTCAGTCATGTCTACATAGTTCTCAAACCCGTAGGGTCCGCACGCTTAACGTTTGATGACGATATAGTATTATATGAGTTATGTGATTTGGTGACCGAATGTTGTTCGGAGTCCCGGATGAGATCACGGAAATGACGACGAGTCTCAAAATGGTCGAGAGGTAAAGATTGATATATAGGACGATAGTATTCGGACACCAGAAGTGTTTCGGGGGTTACCGGGTACTTATCGGGTCATTGGAAGGGGTTCCGGGCACCCTCGGGAAAAGATATGGGCCTTATGGGCCAAGAGGGGAAACACACCAGCCACAAGGGGCTGGTGTGCCCCCCATATGGGCTGGCCTAGGAGGAGAAGGAAAGAGGGGAAAGGGAAAGGAAAGAGAGGAATAGGATTCCCCCTTCCTTCCCTCTCCCCTCCGACAAACATGGCAGGGGGGCGCGGCCAAGGGCAGGAGCCCATGTAGGATTGGGACCTACTTGGGGCGCCCCTTGGCCTCTTCCCTCCCCCTACCACCTATATATATGAGGAGGGGGCGCCTAGCACACACCAGACAATTGCCTAGCCGTGTGCGGCGGCCCCCTCCACCGTTTACACCCATAGTCATATTTTCGTAGTGCTTAGGCGAAGCCCTGCGAAGATCACTTCACCATGACCATCACCACGCCTTCATGCCAGCGGAACTCATCTACTACCTCGACATCTTGCTGGATCAAGAAGGCAAGGGACGTCGCCGAGTTGAACATGTGCAAAACGCGGGGGTGTCGTGCGTTTGGTACTTGATCGGTTGAAGTGCGAAGAAGTTCGACTACATCAACAGCGTTGTGAAACGCTTCCGCTTATGGTATACGAGGGTACATAGACACACTCTCTCCCTCATTGCTATGCATCTCCATGGATAGATCATTGCGTGTGCGTAGATATTTTTTTGTTTTCCATGCAACGATTCCCAACAATGGCATCATGAGCCAAGTCTATGCGTAGATGATATGCATGAGTAGAACACAAAGAGTTGTCGACAGTGATAGTCATACTGCTTACCACCAACGTCTTATTTTGATTCGGCGGTATTGTGGGATGAAGCGGCCCGGACCAACCTTACATATCCACGCACATGAGACCGGTTCCACCGACAGGCATGCAACTAGTTTTGCATAAAGGTGGCTGGCGGGTGTCTGTTTCTCCTACTTTAGTTGAATCGAATTTGACTGCGGCCAGTCCTTGAAGAAGGTTAAAACAACAAACTTGACGAAACACCGTTGTGGTTCTATTCGTAGGTAAGAATGGTTCTTGCTAGAAACCCGTAGCAACCACATAAAACTTGCAACAACAAAGTAGAGGACATCTAACTTGTTTTTGCAGGGTATGTTGTGATGTGATATGGTCAAGACATGATGTGATATACGTTATTGTATGAGATGATCATGTTTTGTAAGATATTAGGCAACTGGCAGGAGACTTATGGTTGTCTCTTTATTGCATGAAATGCAAACGCCATGTAATTGCTTTACTTTATCACTATGCATTAGCGATAGTTGTAGAAGCAATAGTTGGCGAGGCAACCACGATGCTACGATGGAGATCAACGTGTCGAGCCGGTGACAATGGAGATCATGACGATGCTTTGGAGATGGAGATCAAAAGCACAAGATGATGATGGCATATCATGTCACATATTTTGATTGCATGTGATGTTTATCTTTTATGCATCTTATTTTGCTCAGTACGGTGGTAGCATTATAAGATGATCCCTTCACTAAATTTCAAGGTAAAAGTGTTATCCCTGAGTATACACCGTTGCTACGGTTCATCGTGTTGAGACACCACATGATGATCAGGTGTGATATACTCTACGTTCACATACAATGGGTGCAAGACAATTTTGCACACATGGAACACTTGGGTTAAACTTGACGAGCCTAGCATGTACAGACATGTCCTCAGAACACTGGAGACCGAAAGGTCAAACATGAATATATAGTAGATATGATCAACATAGAGATGTTCACCATTGATGACTATCCCATCTCACGTGATGGGCGGACATGGGTTAGTTGATTTGGATCACATATCACTTATATGACTTGAGGGATGTCTATTTAAGCGGGAGTTCTTTAGTAATATGATTAATTGAACTTAATTTATCATGAACTTAGTCTTGATAGTTTTGCATATCTATGTTGTAGATCAATAGCTCGCGATATAGCTCTTATATTTTTTTGATATGTTCCAAGAGAAAACTAAGATGAAAGATGATAGTAGCAATGATGCGGACTGGGTCCATGATATGAGTATTATCCTCATTGCTACACAGAAGAATTATGTCCTTGATGCACCGTTAGGTGACAAACCTTTTGCAGAAGCAGATGCAGACGTTATGGATGTTTGGCAAGCTCGATATGATGACTACTTAATAGTTTAGTGCGCCATGCTTTATGGCTTAGAACCGGGACTTCAAAAACATTTTGAATGCCACGGAGCATATGAGATGTTCCAAGAGCTGAAACTGGTATTTCAGACTCATGCTCATGTCGAGAGGTATGAGACCTCTAACAAGTACTTTGCCTACAAGATGGAGGAGAAAAGCTCAACCAATGAGCATGTGCTCAGAATGTCTGGATACTACAATCGCTTGAATCAAGTGGGAGTTAATCTTCCAGATAAAATAGCGATTGACAAAGTTCTTTAGTCACTATCACCAAGCTACTAGAACTTTGTGATGAACTATAATATCCAAGGGATGACGAAAATTATTCCCGAACTCTTCGTGATGCTGAAATCGGCGATGGTAGAAATCAAGAAAGAGCATCAAGTGTTGATGGTTAACATGACCACTAGTTTCAAGAAAAAGGGCAAGGGAAAGAGAGGGAACTACAAGAAGAATGGAAAGCAAGTTGCCGCTCCCATGAAGAAGCCCAAAGCTGGACCCAAGCCTAAAACTGAGTGCCTCTACTGCAAATGAAATGGTCACTAGAAACAGAACTGCCCCAAAAACTTGGCGGATAAGAAGGATGGCAAAGTGAACAATGGTATATTTGATATACATGTTATGGATGTGTATTTTACTAATGTTTGTAGTAAACCCTAGGTATTTGATGTCGGTTCAGTTGCTAAGATTAAGTAACTCGAGGGGTTGCAGAGACTAGTTAAAAGTGAGGTGACGATGTGTGTTGGAAATGATTCCAAGGTTGATATGATCACCATCGCACAGTCCCTCTACCTTCGGGATTAATGTTGAATCTAAATAAATGTCATTTGATGTTTGCGTCGAGCATGAATATGATTAGATCATGTTTATTGCAATACATTTATTCATTTAAGTCAAAGAATAATTGTTGTTTTGTTTAGATGAATAAAACCTTCTATGGTCATACACCCAATGTGAATGGTTTATTGAATCCCGATAGTTGTGATACACATATTCATAATATTGACGCCAAAAGATGAAAAGTTGATAATGATAGTGCAACATATTTGTGGCACTACCATTTAGGTCATATTTGTGTAAAGAACATGAAGAAACTCCATGCTGATGGACTTTTGGAATCACTTGATTATGAATCATTTGATACTCGTGAACCAAGCCTCATGGGCAAGATGACTAAAACTCCATTCTCCGGAACAACGGAGCAAGCCAATGACTTATTGGAAATAATGTATACTGATGTATGCAGTCCGATGAGTGTTGAGGCACGCGGCGGGTATCGTTATTTTCTGACCTTCACAAATGATTTAGGTAGATATGGGTATATTTACTTAATGAAACACAAGTCTGAAACATTTGAAAAGTTCAAAGAATTTCAGAGTGAAGTAGAGAATCATCGTAACAAGAAAATAAAGTTTCTATGATCTGATCGCGGAGGCGAATATTTGAGTTACGAGTTTGGCCTTCATTTCAAACAATGTGGAATAGTTTCACAACTCACGCCACCTGGAACATCACAACGTAATGGTGTGTCCGAACGTCATAACTATACTTTATTAGATATGGTGCGATCTATGATGTCTCTTACCGATTTACCACTATCGTTTTGGGGTTATGCATTAGAGACAGACACATTCACATTAAATAGGGCACCATATAAATCCGTTGAGACGACACCGTATGAACTATGGTTTGGCAAGAAACCTAAGCTGTCGTTTCTTAAAGTTTGGGGTTGCGACACTTATGTCAAAAGGCTTCAGCTTGATAAGCTCGAACCCAAATCAGAGAAGTGCGTCTTCTTAGGATACCCTAAGGAAACAATTGGGTACACCTTCTACCACAGATCCGAATGCAAGATCTTTGTTGCCAAGAATGGAACATTTCTAGAGAAGGAGTTTCTCTCGAAAGAAGTGAGTGGGAGGAAAGTAGAACTTGATGAGGTAATTGTACCTTCTCTCAATTTGGAAAGTAGCACATCAAAGAAATCCATTCTTGTGATGCCTACACCAACTAGAGAGGAAGCTAATCATGATGATCATGAAACTTTAGATCAAGTTACTACTGGACCTCGTAGGTCGAACAGAGGACGTTCCACACAAGAGTGGTATGGTAATCTTGTCCTGGATGTCATGTTACTAGACCATGGCGAACCTATGAACTATGAAGAAGCTATGATGAGCCCAGATTCTGATAAATGGCTTGAGGCCATGAAATCTGAGATATGATCCATGTATGAGAATAAAGTGTGGACTTTGGTGGACTTGCCCGATGATCGGCAAGCCATTGAGAATAAATGGATCTTCAAGAAGAAGACATATGCTGATGGCAATGTCACCATCTAGAAAGCTCAACTTGTCGCGAATGGTTTTCGACAAGTTCAAGGGGTTGACTACGATGAGACCTTCTCACCCGTAGCGATGCTTAAGTCAGTCCAAATAATGTTAGCAATTGCTGCATTTTATAATTATGAAATCTGGCAAATGGACATCAAAACTACATTCCTAAATGGATTTCTTAAAGAAGAGTTGTATATGATGCAACCAGAATTTTTGTCAATCCTAAAGGTGCTAACAAAGTGTGCAAGCTCTAGCGATCCATCTATGGACTGGTGCAAGCATCTCGTAGTTGGAATATACGCTTTGATTAGGTGAGCAAATCATATGGTTTTATACAGACTTACGGTGAAGCCTGTATTTACAAGAAAGTGAGTGGGAGCTCTATAGCATTTCTGATATTATATGTGGATGACATATTACTGATTGGAAATGATATAGAATTTCTAAATAGCATAAAAAGGATACTTGAATAGGAATTTTGAATGAAATACCTAGGTGAAGGTACTTATATATTGGGCATCAAGGTCTATAGGGATAGATAGAGATGCTTAATAGGACTTTCACAAATCACATAGCTTGACAAAATTTTGAAGAAGTTCAAAATGGATCAGTCAAAGAAAGGGTTCTTGCCTGTGTTGCAAGGTGTGAAGTTGAGTAAGACTCAAAACCCAACCATGGAAAAATATATAGAGAGAATGAAAGTCATTCCCTATGCCTCAGTCATAGGTTCTATAACGTATGCCATGTTGTGTACCAGACCTATTTGTGTGCCTTGCCATGAGTTTGGCAAGGGGGTACAATAGTGATCCATGAGTAGATCACTTGATAGCTGTCAAAATTATCCTTAGGTACCAAAAAAGGACTAAGGAAATGTTTTTCGGTTCACTACTGCAGGATGCTGCTAACGCGACACTACGATCAGAGACCCTTTGACGAAACTGTGTGCAATTACATAATCGCAAACGGTGGTGTAAAGAACCATCAAAAAAGGTGCAAAATGTTTGCGATGGAGGAGGCTTCAAACATGGTTCAGATTTTAGTTGTGTGTGCGATGCATGGTACACGGTTCAGTTCAATTAACTGTTTGCGATGAGGAGGAACAAAAGAAATGGGCAGCCAGATGAAGGTGTGTGTGATATACAGCATACGGTTCACTCGGATGAACTGTTTGTGATTAGGCAACAGAAAAAGAAACGGTCAGCTAGATCAAAGGTGTGTGCGATATACTACATCACTACAAAGAAAAGACACTTCCGTGATGATACGTGTTTGTCACAGTAGGTCACGTTTTCTGTCATGCATGTACATCCATGACTATTTTATGACAGAATCAAGATAGTCATACCTGTGCTGTCGTAGAAGTGTTCCATGACATTACCAAAATTATCATCACGGAAGTGTCCACTTCCATGACGATAAATCGCGCGTCATAGAAGTGCTGTCGTCAAGGGTGACCAACACGTGGCATCCACCGTAATGGGTCGCCGTTACGCTATCGGGTCTAGTTTTGGATCCGATAACCCGTTAACTGCCCGGACCAATGAGGATTTTCCATGTGTAAAATTGTCATTGACCAGAGGAAACACGTGTTGGCTCACCTTTGGGACATATGTCATCCATTCATTGGACAGGAGGCGCCTATGACATGTCGACACGTGGCACGACCCAATAGAGGCCCATTCCGGTGAAAAGGCCGACCCGTTTGACTTGGTCAAAAGGTAACGGGCCGGCCCATGGAAAGCTTATTAACGGCATGTTCATATATAGCCCATTTACGGCCCGCTAACTCACGGGCCGTTACGGCCTATCGGAATTAAGCCCAATAGCTTCATCTGGACCATCCAATATGATTCCAGCCTATTGTAACTTTCGGCCCATGTACGACCCATGATATCTTTCGGCCCATACGAGGCCATTTGTAACTCTTGGCCCATTAATGGCCCGTGGTGAATCTGGCCCAGAATGAACAGTGTACCGCTTTATACCCATTAATGACCCATTATTCCATTGGGCCGTTTCCAAACCGTGTTATCTTTCAGCCTTCTCAGGGCCCATTTATTCTTGGGCTTATTTCCAACATTTGGCTACTTACGGCCCGTTATTGGACTTTTCTACTTGTGGGCCAAATTCAGCCCGTGGTTACAATTGGCCCTTTAATCCTTTGGGTCGTTCTCATAATGTCATCAAATACGACCGATTAACGAAGGCCGTTATGGTCGGCCCATGAACGGACAATTTCAAATCTAGCCCGTTTAGGGGCCATAATGCGGTCTGTTATTGGCCCATGTTTGGCCGATCGATCATACGACCCATAGAAGGCCCATTGTTTCTACGGCCCTTAGAAGGCCCATTGTTTCTATGGCCCGTAGGAGGCCCATGGTAAATACAGTAAATATGTAGCCCATGGTTATTGTGACCTAGTTTTAAAAAATAGGTTATTGCGGCCACTAGCAAACCGCGAAAAAGAACTGCACTGACTATAAGCAAACAAATAAACAAGACAATAAGGAAATAAATAAGCAAGCAACTTATGCTAGGCTATCACAGCTATTACACATATTACATCCACTGGGCATCAAAGTTCGCCACCAGTGCAAATATAGGGAACAAAGCTGCATATCATATACACTGGTTGTCGAAGTTGGCGACCAGTGCAAATAAACGCCGTAGCAAAACAAGTCCAGAACTGAAACCACTTCAGAAGAGCTCAAGAAACAATATCCTGGGTACCCATAATGCTGGCAAGATGCTTAGCAAGCTTATTAACTTTCTCTTGTTTGGCGCTTAAATCCTCCAGCACATGCTGTTGCACCAGAAAATATGCATCTGAATTCTACAGGACTTCCTCAGTCCTTCAGCTTCCTGTCGCATAACATCTGATCGATTTCTTTCAACTTAAGTCGAGACTCAAGAAGCCGAACTAATTCAGGCAGCGAGTTCGAAGAGCTGGTGCCAGCAGTAGTAGCCAGTAACTCGAACACTACATCAAGATAGGACTTTGGGGTTGTCTCAGTGTCTTCAATATAGTTTTTATCAGCTTTCTTGGAGACCAACATGGATGTCTCACTATCTTGAACCTTATCTGCATTACTTCCTTTACCATTGCATAACGGGGTACTCTTCTCCAATATTTTATCCACGTAAACAAATAAACACATCATAGGTTTACCATGTTGTATATGAAACTCATTTTGGTAAACCAGTTCAGTAGTAAGGTGGACAGGATAACAACACGAAACAAACATATATCTATGTAGTATGGTCACTGTATGGTCTATATCATTCTAGTTTATGCTGCCAAATCAAGAAAGATACAGTTCGAATCATATCTATTTAACACAAAGCAGCATAGACAGAGTATAAGTGTGGTAAACTACACAGCACTAGCAACACTTGTAATGTGCACGGCATGAGAACATAACTGTTTATTCAATTGAAACTGAAATCAACATAGAGCAAGTTACGACAGCAAACACGTTAAAGAAACAGGTTTAAAACATACATATTGCGCCATTGGAGTTTCAATTGCATCCTTCAAATTTGAAATTAGTTGGTATGAGTAAATACAGTGATACAAGAGCAAAGTAGTATGAACCATAGCTACGGAACCTAACCTGAGAACAATTCTTCTTCTGCTTTAAGCGTTGACTTGGGGTTCAGAGTGGTGGTCCTCGTGCTTTGGGCAGTGCGGTTGCCTTACTAACTGATTGTGTTTGGGTGCTCTGTGGTGGAGACGGTGCTGTGTCAACTGGAACCGGGTTACTATCTGTTGGGGTTGGGGTTAGAAGGGGTGTAGCTGGTTCTCTGTCCAACTGGGTAGGAGTATAATCTGCGTGAGTCTGGGTTATGTGTGGTGGGGCTGGTTGTTGAGCAAGTACAACCGTGGTTCTATCTTCATTGACAGGTAGCATGATCTTTTCTGAAGACCGTGTTTTTACTCCCACAGATACTGCCATCACCTCCTCCAATTGAAATGGCTGAAAAACATGTCTAAACTAAGCAGATGACATATTTGATGTATAAAGTAAGCAATGCAAGGCATCATATGCATGATATTACCAACATAGAATGCCAAGTTAGAGCGAAGACCTCAGGGGGTAAATAGGAGTGGTCTTCTCCTTCTGAATCCCCCTCAGAACAGTTATCTTCCTCTCGATTACAATCCGAAATGGGTGGAGGGGGGCTGCCTTTGCTCCCACCATGGAGCGACGTCTGCATGAAATTTTATTGCCATGCAAGGCTCGTCTCTTTTGCTCTACATGTTCAGTTCCATTGTGTACACTAACTGACATGCATAGGAATAAAACTTAGTGAGATTATGCAAGGAGTGCATGCACAAATCCAAAGTGCTGGTAGCAAACTGTGGATAGACCCAAAACCAATGATAGCAGGCAGATAATAGCTTTAGTTAAAAAATACAGATAATGGATCCTTTAATGTTTGTTTGCACCCAACATGAAACTCGTAGTAGACACCCGAGATTAACCAGATAGTAGACAGATAGTACCGATTGCTGCCTCAATATGCATCCCAAAACCATTTAAAAACTCAAGTTTCAACACTAGTTTGGACCTGACTCAGAGTCTAATAGGTGAACACGATGATAAAGTAGCATGTCATCATACTAAGTGATGCATAACGTAAGCATGCACGGAAGAGTGCGACCTCTCTTGCGGACCCGTGTAGTCCTGAAGGTCATCTGCTCAGTTGATGATGGTAATGCAGTTATCATGGCTGCCGGCAGCGGGGAAGAAGATCTGAGGCAACAAAAGACAGTCTGGAGAGCGGATCCCTGCTGTGGTGAACCCTTCCGTCATTGGAGCAGCTAAGCTGGGGTGGAACACAGCGCAGCAGGAGCAGGACAAACCACACAAGGTTTTCTTTGACACATATCTGTAACAGAAGTAATTGTGTAAGGGCTTGTTTGAATTTGGGAATTCTAGAAATGCTTTGCTCCATAGTTTTCCTTTCCTCCATTCCTTTGAACCAAATGCATGAATAGTAGTACCATAGGAAACTTTCCAATTCCTATGTTTTTCCTTCACTTTTCCTTTCAAGCACTGGCGATTCTAGTAGGCAGGCTTGAGCAAGGAAAAGCCTACACTCAAAAAATGTTTTTGTGTTACTTCTACTACTTTGGACCCTGGCCACTGCCCTACTAGCTCAACTCCCAGGCCCATCGACAAATGCACAACTCAAACGTGGAGAGATAAATAATGATGGCGTTCAAGAGATTCCCTCACAGATAGCTAAGTTGCATGGTACCTCACTACTTGTCATAGAGTAGGGTAAAATAATCGTATTTCACCTTACTACATGTGCTCAGTGGACAATATATATAACATGTAGAGTAAAAAAGAGATGCAACAAGTGTACAACCTCTTTGGCGAAGCCATGTCGATCTTAGCATGATTGGGTTGGCCGGTGAGGATGCTCCGGCTGACTTGGCTGTCGGGGGAGGGGAAGAAGATCTTAGGCGTCTGGAGATGGAGCCCGGGGTACTGCTCCACTGTGATGGAGGGTTTTGTCGTTGGAGCAGCTCTGGTGAGTTGTACGACGCCGATGCTGAAGCAGGACAAGAGAGACAACGTTAACCTGAGTGGAATTCTAATAGCATCTCCAATAGATGACGTAAAATACATAACCACAAAGTGCTAGATGTAAAATACATCAGCCGCTCATCTATGAACTTAACTGCCGAAACTGAATTTAACTGTCGAAACTGAACTTAACTGTCAAAACTGAATTTTGCTGTCAAAACTGAACGCACTAGTAGAAGAAAAGAAGTAGCAGCAGCGCGTGCGAGAGCCGTTCATCTTCAACCTCCATCCCCCTGAGCCGCCAGCCATCAGCGGCCAAACCGTCGCCTGATACGTCTCCAACATATCTATAATTTTTGATTGTTCCATGCTATATTATATCCTGTTTTGGACATTATTGGGCTTTATTATACACTTTTATATTATTTTTGGGACTAACCTATTAACCGGAGGCCCAGCCCAGAATTGATGTTTTTGCCTATTTTAGGGTTTTGCGGAAAAATAATATCAAATGGAGTCCAAACGGAATGAAACCTTCGGGAACGTGATTTTTGGAACGAACATGATCCAGAGGACTTGGACCCTACGTCAAGCAATCAACCAGGAAGGCACGAGGTAGGGGGGCGCGCCTACCCCCCAAGCGCGCCCTCCACTCTCGTGGGGCCCACGTTGCTCCACCGACGTACTCCTTCCTCCTATATATACCTACGTACCCCCAAAATACCATATACGGAGCCAAAACCCTAATTCCACTGCCATAACTTTCCGTATCCACGAGATCCCATCTTGGGGCCTTTTCCGGAGCTCCGCCGGAGTGGGCATCGATCATGGAGGGCTTCTACATCAACACCATAGCCCCTCCGATGAAGTGTGAGTAGTTTACTTCAGACCTATGGGTCCATAGTTATTAGCTAGATGGCTTCTTCTCTCTTTTTGGATCTCAATACAAAGTTCTCCCCCTCTCTTGTGGAGATCTATTTGATGTAATCTTCTTTTGCGGTGTGTTTATTGAGATCGATGAATTGTGGGTTTATGATCAAGTTTATCTATGAACGATATTTGAATCTTCCCTGAATTCTTTTATGTATGATTGGTTATCTTTGCAAGTCTCTTCGAATTATCAGTTTGGTTTGGCCTACTAGATTGATCTTTCTTGCAATGGGAGAAGTGCTTAGCTTTGGGTACAATCTTGCGGTGTCCTTTCCCAGTGACAGTAAGGGTAGCAAGGCACGTATTGTATTGCTGCCATCGAGGATAACAAGATGGGGTTTATATCATATTGCATGAGTTTATCCCTCTACATCATGTCATCTTGCTTAAAGCGTTACTCTGTTCTCTTGAACTTAATACTCTAGATGCATGCCAGATAGTGGTCGATGTGTGGAGTAATAGTAGTAGATGCAGGAAGGAGTCGGTCTACTTGTCTCGGACGTGATGCCTATATACATGATCATACCTAGATATTCTCATAACTATGCTCCATTCTGTCAATTGCTCAACAGTAATTTGTTCACCCGCCGTAATACTTATGCTCTTGAGAGAAGCCTCTAGTGAAACCTATGGCCCCCGGGTCTATTTTCCATCATATTAATCTTCCAATACTTAGTTATTTCCTTTGCCATTTATTTTACTTGCATCTTTATTTCTCTTTATCATAAAAATACCAAAAATATTATCTTATCATATCTATCAGACCTCACTCTCGTAGGTGACCGTGAAGGGATTGACAACCCCTTTATCGCGTTGGTTGCGAGGAGTTTATTTGTTTGTGTAGGTGCGAGGGACTCGTGCGTGGCCTCCTACTGGATTGATACCTTGGTTCTCAAAAATTGAGGGAAATACTTACGCAGCTCTGCTGCATCACCCTTTCCTCTTCAAGGGAAAACCAACGCAGTGCTCAAGAGGTAGCAAGAAGGATTTCTGGCGCCGTTGCCGGGGAGTCTACGCAAAAGTCAACATACCAAGTACCCATCACAAACCCTTATCTCCCGCATTACATTATTTGCCATTTGCCTCTCGGTTTCCTCTCCCCCACTTCACCCTTGCCGTTTTATTCGCCCTCTCTCTCTCCATCCTCCCTCTCTTTCTCTATTCGCCTCTTTTTGCTCGTCTCTTGTTTGCTTGTGTGTTGGATTGCTTGCTTGTCACGATGGCTCAAGATAATACCAAATTGTGTGACTTCACCAATACCAACAACAATGATTTTATTAGCACTCCGATTGCTCCTCTTACCGATGCTGAATCTTGTGAAATTAATGCTGCTTTGCTGAATCTTGTCATGAAAGATCCGTTTTCCGGCCTTCCTAGTGAAGATGCCGCTACCCATCTAAACAACTTTGTTGATTTGTGTGATATGCAAAAGAAGAAAGATGTGGACAATGATATTGTTAAATTGAAGCTATTTCCTTTTTCGCTTAGAGATCGTGCTAAAGCTTGGTTTTCGTCTTTGCCTAAAAATAGTATTGATTCGTGGAATAAGTGCAAAGATGCTTTTATCTCTAAGTATTTTCCTCCTGCTAATATCATCTCTCTTAGAAACGATATTATGAATTTTAAGCAACTTGACCATGAACATGTTACACAAGCTTGGGAGACGATGAAATTAATGATACGTAATTGCCCTACACATGGTTTGAATTTGTGGATGATTATACAAATTTTTTATGCCGGATTGAATTTTGCTTCTATAAATCTTTTAGATTCGGCTGCGGGAGGCACTTTTATGGGAATCACTTTAGGAGAAGCTACTAAACTCCTAGATAATATTATGTTTAATTATTCTCAATGGCACACTGAAAGATCTACTAATAAGAAAGTGCATGCGATAGAAGAAATTAATGTTTTGAGTGGTAAGATGGATGAACTTATGAAATTATTTGCTAATAAAAGTGTTTCTTCTGATCCTAATGATATGCCTTTGTCTACTTTGATTGAGAATAATAATGAATCTTTGGATGTGAATTTTGTTTGTAGGAATAATTTTGGTAACAACGCGTATAGAGGAAACTTTAATCCTAGGCCGTATCCTAGTAATTCCTCTAATAATTATGGTAATTCCTACAACAATTATTATGGAAATTTTTAATAAGATACCCTCTGATTTTGAATCTAATATTAAAGAATTTATTACCTCGCAAAAGAATTTCAATGTTTTGATTGAAGAAAAATTGCTTAAGATTGATGAGTTGGCTAGGAACGTTGATAGAATTTCTCTTGATGTTGATTCTTTGAAACTTAGATATATTCCACCTAAGCATGATATCAATGAGTCTCTCAAAGCTATTAGAATTTCCATTGATGAGTGCAAAGAAAGAACCGCTAGGATGCGTGCTAAGAAAGATTGCTTTATAAAAGTGTGTTCTTCTAGTTTCCATGATAATAAAGATGAAGATCTAAAAGTTATTGATGTGTCCCCTATTAAATCTTTATTTTGCAATATGAATCTTGATAATGATGGGACTAAATATGATCCACCTTTACCTAGAAGACATTCCAAAAATTCGGAGTCTTTAGATCTTGATGCTAAAATTGTTAAAAGTGGAATTGAAGAAGTCAAAACTTTAAATATTAATGAACCCACTATTTTGGATTTCAAGGAATTTAATTATGATAATTGCTCTTTGATAGATTGTATTTCCTTGTTGCAATCCGTGCTAAATTCTCCTCATGCTTATAGTTAAAATAAAGCCTTTACCAAACATATCGTTGATGCTTTGATGCAATCTTAGAAGAAAAACTTGAGTTGGAAGTTTCTATCCCTAGAAAACTTTATGATGAGTGGGAACCTACTATTAAAATTAAGATTAAATATCATGAATGCTATGATTTGTGTGATTTGGGTGCTAGTGTTTCCACGATTCCAAAGACTATGTGTGATTTGCTAGGTTTCCGTGATTTTGATGATTGCTCTTTAAACTTGCACCTTGCGGGTTCCACTATTAAGAAACCTATGGGAAGAATTAATGATGTTCTTATTTTTGCAAATAGGAATTATGTGCCCATGGATTTTATTGTTCTTGACATAGATTGCAATCCTTCTTGTCCTATTATTCTTGGTAGACCTTTCCTTAGAACGATTGCTGCAATTATTGATATGAAGGAAGGGAATATTAGATTCCAATTTCCGTTAAGGAAAGGCATGGAACACTTCCCTAGAAAGAAAATTAAATTACCTTATGAATCTATTATGAGAGCCACTTATGGATTACCTGCCAAAGATGGCAATACCTAGATCTATCCTTGCTTTTATGCCTAGCTAGGGGCATTAAACGATAGCGCTTGTTGGGAGGCAACCCAATTTTATTTTTATTCCTTGCTTTTTGCTCCTGTTTAGTAATAAATAATTTATCTAGACTCTGTTTTGGTTGTGTTTTTTGTGTTTAATTAGTGTTTTATCCAAGTAGAACCGTTGGGGTGACTTGGGGAAAGTCTTTTTAACCTTGCTGTAAAAAACAAAAACTTTAGCGCTCACGAGAACTGCTGCAATTTTTATTTGGAAAGTTCTATTTAGTTAATTATTTTTTCAGATTATTAATAGATAAATTCCTCACGTCCAGCAATTTATTTTAGAATTTTTGGGGTTCCAGATTGCGTTAGCTACAGATTACTACAACTGTTCTGTTTTTGACAGATTCTGTTTTTGTGTGTTGTTTGCTTATTTTGATGAATCTATGGCTAGTAAAATAGTTTATAAACCATAGATAAGTTGGATTAAAGTAGGTTTAACATCAATATAAATAAATAATGAGTTAATTACAGTACCTTGAAGTGGTGTTTTGTTTTATTTCGCTAACAGAGCTCACGAGATTTTCTACTTTAAGTTTTGTGTTGTGAACTTTTCAAGTTCTGGGTAAAGATTTGATGGATTATGAAACACGGAGTGGCAAGAGACTAAGCTTGGGGATGCCCATAGCACCCCCAAGATAATCTAAGGACACCTAAAAGCCAAAGCTTGGGGATGCCCCGGAAGGCATCCCCTCTTTCGTCTACTTCTATCGGTAACTTTACTTGGAGCTATATTTTTATTTACCACATAATATGTGTTTTGCTTGGAGCGTATTGTATTATTTGAGTCTTTATTTGTTAGTTTTCCACAATCATCCTTGCTGAACACACCTTTTTTAGAGAGACACGCATGATTCGAAAATTGTTAGAATACTCTATGTGCTTCACTTATATCTTTTGAGTTATATAGTTTTTGCTCTAGTGCTTCACTTATATCTTTTAGAGCACGATGGTGGATTTGTTTTATAGAAACTTTTGTTCTCTCATTCTTCACTTAGATTTTTTGAGAGTCCTACAAAACAACATGGTAATTTGCTTTAATTATGTTAGGCATTCAAGATTAATAATAAAATTTTCTTATGAGTGTGTTAAATACTATGAGAAGTTTGAAACTTGATAATTGTTTTGAGATATGGAGATGGTGATATTAGAGTCGTGCTAGTTGAGTAGTTGTGAATTTGAGAAATGCTTGTGTTGAAGTTTGTGATTCCCGTAGCATGCACGTATGGTGAAACATTATGTTAAGAAGTCGGAGCATGATGTATTTATTGATTGTCCTTCCTTATGAGTGGCGGTCGGGGACAAGCGATGGTCTTTTCCTACCAATCTATCCCCCTAGGAGCATGCGCATAGTAGTGATGAGGACATTACTACCTTGGATACGACCAAAAATATTGCATACATGCATATTTGTCAGGTGATTTCTAATGCAAACTATTCAATAATCTATTTATGTTATCCGGAACAAAAATACTTCACACACTTTTGTGTTTTGTCTAATTGCAGGTGTATGGGACATTTGTATAATCCATATATGAAGATAAGGGAAAAGGAGAAGTTTATGTTGTGTTCAAAAAGTCCTCTCACGTCACTTTTGGGCCAAGAGAAGATAGAGTCCAAGTCTTTCACGTTCTGGATTCAGATTCGGACTGCACAGACATACCTGACTCAAAACGCCAACAACTTTTTCATACGGACTCCGAATTGGGTGATTTTTTTTGTTGGAAACTAGATTTCGTGCTCTTTCCAACCCAATTGGATTCACCTTCAAATTCATCCGGAGCGTTGATTTACGGACGAAACAATCTGACATTGCAGCAGAATCCGAGTCAAACTACAAGCCCAAAGGTGTTGCATCACCTCCACTTGGGCCCATGAGCCTTGTACGACCTAGGGTTAGTTTTAGGCTGCCTTGGGACGTCCTCCCACCTCCTTGGCCGCCACCCCTTGCTCCTATATAAGTAGATCCATCTAGTAGCTTTTTCCTTGGGATTTGTTTAGTTAAAAGTTAGCCATTGCAACTTCGTGTACTTCGTTTGTGTCCAACGACCAGACCAAGACCGCTTCCGGATCCCCACCATTATCAATACTTCATATTTATTTGCAATATTCAGATTGCTTTATCATATTCTTGCTCGTTCTTCGATTGCTTGCAGGAATAGACCTTCGTGGTCAGGCTGACCGTGCTTCCAGCATCGTCAGTAACCTTAGGAGATTGGTTTAGCGATTGCTAAGGCGCAACGTCGTGCACGTTTGTAGTCGGATCGTCAAAGTCGTCTCCACCAAATCGATAGTTATCATCTCATCGAAAGATCGGTACCCTCGCCTTTATCAAGTGGTATCAGTTTTCAGGTTGCTCGGTGAGAATTTCCAGTTTTCCTAGATTAGATTTATTTTCTTACCTATTATCCAAGAAAAAGCCACAAAAAAGAGTTAGATCTATTCATCCTTGGTCCAAGCCAGTCTGAGCCTTTGCAATTTTCTTTTCATTGCTTGCATAGTTGAATTATCGGTTGCATCGTCGTGTCGAGTTGCTGGTCTTAGTGTCTAGTTCGTTTAGAGTTTCGAGTTCTATTCACATTAGTCACGCCACCGCTGCATCATTATCTCTTCCGCTGTCCACCACCCATCCATCAATTTCCACCACGTGCTACCCACCATTCATTGTCATAATAATAGTTGAGATCGTTCACATCTTCACTTGATCCAATCTGCATCTTATCTAGTTTGTTTTGGAAAGAGGGAGAAAAAAAAAGAGAGAAAAAAAACGAGAGGAAAAAAAGAGAAAAAAAAAGTCAGAGAAAAAAAGGAGAGAAAGAAAAAAAAAGTGTGAGGAAAAAAAAAGAGAAAAAAAACAAAATTCGGATCTTTTTAGACTCAATCTCGTAGTTGAATTCGGATTGGAATCTGTTTTGTGCACTGTTCAGTAAAACAGCTTGGCTGTTGTTTCACATCATTATCTTTACTGCCATTGTGATCTTCACTTATATCTTGCTGTCCAGAGCTACTTAGTATCCTTCATTGATGCTGGTTGTGCTACGACGTGACCTCATTAGTGTTCTAGGCTCGCGTCTCTTGTTCGGTCTAGCCTAGGACCAGCATAGTATCGTCGTTGAGCGTTTATTCAACATTGCATCTCTGAATTGATTATTGCTAATCTTTTGCTACCATATATAGCCAACCCAGCTCCACATATTTCTACACCGTGTATACGCACGTTCCCCTGGCAATCGCTTTACACAATCTTCGGAGTTATTTGACACCGCTGGTTGCCTGTCACCACCTGCTGCATGGTAAGAACTTGTAAGATATTGATATTTGCTTTACTGTGAGCACTTTACAACCACATCCTAGTAGTTCATAGGAACATTATTCTCGAATTTTGGTTCTTGTTTCTACTAATCATGACAGGTTCCAGAATAGAAGTTCTTGGACGACGGACACATCTTCACCATCACGAGAGTTGGGACAACAGACACAAGCATATGGTCAGGTTATCTCTTTACCATCATTTGAGGGTAGATTTAATCCTGCTATTTATCTAGCTTGGGAGCTTGAAGTAGAACAAGTTTTTAGTCACCATGATTTTTCTGAACTTGAGAGAGTACGAGCTACCATTAGAGCATTTACTGGTTTTGCTTCTGTTTGGTGGAGTGTACATTGTAAGAAAAACATTGATAACCAACCCACAACTTGGAAAGTTTTGAAAGCTGTAATGAGACAACAATTTTTCCCTCCTTATTATCGTCGTGAATTGCTTCGCAAATTTGAACAATTTAAACAAGGCAACAACACTGTTCATGCTTACTACCAAGAGTTCAAATCTTATATGCATCATTGTGACATAGAAGAATCTGAGAATGATACAATGAATAGATTTTTTGGTGGTTTGAACCATAATATTCAGGCAAGATTTCAGTATATTCCTCGTTGCATTACTGGTATGTATGTCCGTGCCTGTACCTTTGAGAGATAGATACAGGAGGATGCATTAGGTGACTACGATAACTACTATTCCAGTTCATGCTCACCACCGCCGGTGGGTTCCTCCATCATTGCACCTCGGATTATGAACACGGCATCATCTCAAGGGTATGGTACATTGTCAACGTCCATACCTACATCAGCTACATCTTTGCCACAAGGTAACAGTAAAGGTATTGATGATATAACTTCACATGAGAATGATGCATGTCTAGTTAACTTGAATGCGTCATGTATTGAGTTACCTGTTGATTTGAGCACACCACCTATTTTAGAGAATCTTGTTACTGTCATGAATGCGTCATGTGATCAAACAACTGAAATATCAATAATTTTGAGTGCACCCATTGAATTAACTGTTGATGCAAAAGAACTAATGTTTAATCATTTTGATATGGCCTCCAATCTTGGTGATGATTCTGTGTCCAATGACTTATTGCATGTTTGATTATTTAAGCATGTCGTAGCATGTAAATTTTATGCAAGTAAGGTTTATTCACCAAAGTTGGGATGGTTTAATGATGAACATTGCGAATCTTTTGAAATGAATAAGAGCTTCACTTATATGTGCAAACCGAGTTCTAATATTTTCATGCCTTCTACTTCTTGTGATAATGTTTTGGCTTTAGTTTTTATGAACTATGAAAGTTACTCATGTATACATGTGTCATACGTGCAAAAATCAAAGGAAGTTAAACTGGATGACATATACATATACAACATGTACACCTTGTCTCTTTTGTCAGGTGATTTCTAATGCAAACTATTCAATAATCTATTTATGTTATCCGGAACAAAAATACTTCACACACTTTTGTGTTTTGTCTAATTGCAGGTGTATGGGACATTTGTATAATCCATATATGAAGATAAGGGAAAAGGAGAAGTTTATGTTGTGTTCAAAAAGTCCTCTCACGTCACTTTTGGGCCAAGAGAAGATAGAGTCCAAGTCTTTCATGTTCTGGATTCAGATTCGGACTGCACAGACATACCTGACTCAAAACGCCAACAACTTTTTCATACGGACTCCGAATTGGGTGATTCTTTTTTTGTTGGAAACTAGATTTCGTGCTCTTTCCAACCCAATTGGATTCACCTTCAAATTCGTCCGGAGCGTTGATTTACGGACGAAACAATCTGACGTTGCAGCAGAATCCGAGTCAAACTACAAGCCCAAAGGTGTTGCATCACCTCCACTTGGGCCCATGAGCCTTGTACGACCTAGGGTTAGTTTTAGGCTGCCTTGGGACGTCCTCCCACCTCCTTGGCCGCCACCCCTTGCTCCTATATAAGTAGATCCATCTAGTAGCTTTTTCCTTGGGATTTGTTTAGTTAAAAGTTAGCCATTGCAACTTCGTGTACTTCGTTTGTGTCCAACGACCAGACCAAGACCGCTTCCGGATCCCCACCATTATCAATACTTCATATTTATTTGCAATATTCAGATTGCTTTATCATATTCTTGCTCGTTCTTCGATTTCTTGCAGGAATAGACCTTCGTGGTCAGGCTGACCGTGCTTCCAGCATCGTCAGTAACCTTAGGAGATTGGTTTAGCGATTGCTAAGGCGCAATGTCGTGCACGTTTGTAGTCGGATCGCCAAAGTCGTCTCCACCAAATCGATAGTTATCATCTCATCGAAAGATCGGGACCCTCGCCTTTATCAAGTAGTTTGCTTCGATAACTAATAGATTTTTGCAATAAGTATGTGAGTTCTTTATGACTAATGTTGAGTCCATGGATTATACACACTCTCACCCTTCCACTATTGCTAGCCTCTCTAATACCACACACCTTTCGCCGGTATCATACACCCACCATATACCTTCCTCAAAACAGCCACCATACCTACCCATCATGGCAGTTCCATAGCCATTCCGAGATATATTTCCATGCAACTTTCCACCGTTCCGTTTACTATGACATGCTCCATCATTGTCGTATTGCTTCGCATGATCATGTAGTTGACATTTTAGTTGTGGCAAAGCCACCATTCATAATTCTTTCATATAAGTCACTCATGCATAATCGCTATCCCGGTATACCGCCGGAGGCATTCATATAGAGTCATACTTTGTTCTAGTATCAAGTTGTAATCATTGAGTTGTAAACAAATAGAAGTGTGATAATCATCATTCATAGAGTATTGTCCCAATAAAAAAAAGAGAAAGGCCAAAAAAAGAAGGCCAAAAAAAGAGTAAATAAATAAAAAGGGGCAATACTACTATCTTTTTTCCACACTTGTGCTTTAAAGTAGCACCATGATCTTCATGACAGAGAGTTTCCTATGTTATCACTTTCATATACTAGTAGGAATTTTTCATTATAGAACTTGGCTTGTATATTCCAATGATGGGCTTCCTCAAATGCCCTAGGTCTTTGTGAGCAAGCAAGTTGGATGCACACCCACTTACTTTCTTTTGTTGAGCTTTCATACATTTATAGCTCTGGTGCATCCGTTGCATGGCAATCCCTACTCACTCACATTGATATCTATTGATGGGCATCTCCATAGCCCGTTGATATGCCTAGTTGATGTGAGACTATCTTCTCCCTTTTTTTCTTCTCCACAACCACCATTCTATTCCACATATAGTGCTATGTCCATGGCTCACGCTCATGTATTGCGTGAAGATTGAAAAAGTTTGAGAACACCAAAAGTATGAAACAATTGCTTGGCTTGTCATCGGGGTTGTGCATGATTTAAATACTTTGTGTGGTGAAGATGGAGCATAGCCAGACTATATGATTTTGTAGGGATAACTTTCTTTGGCCATGTTATTTTGAAGAGACATAATTGCTTAGTTAGTATGCTTGAATTATTATTATTTCTATGCCAATATTAAACTTTTGTCTTGAATCTTTCGGATCTGAACATTCATACCACAATTAAGAGAATTACATTGAAATTATGCCAAGTAGCATTCCACATCAAAAATTCTGTTTTTATCATTTACTTACTCGAGGACAAGCAGGAATTAAGCTTGGGGATGCTTGATACGTCTCCAACGTATCTATAATTTTTGATTGTTCCATGCTATATTATATCCTGTTTTGGACATTATTGGGCTTTATTATACACTTTTATATTATTTTTGGGACTAACCTATTAACCGGAGGCCCAACCCAGAATTGCTATTTTTTTCCTATTTTAGGGTTTCACAGAAAAGGAATATCAAACGGAGTCCAAACAGAATGAAACCTTCGGGAACGTGATTTTGGAAACAAACATGATCCAGAGGACTTGGACCCTACGTCAAGCAATCAACCAGGAAGGCACGAGGTAGGGGGGCACGCCTACCCACCCAGGCGCGCCATCCATGCTCGTGGGGCCCATGTCGCTCCACCGACGTACTCCTTCCTCCTATATATACCCACATACCCGCAAAGTACCAGATACAAAGCCAAAACCCTAATTCCCCCGCCATAACTTTCTGTATCCACGAGATCCCATCTTGGAGCCTTTTCCGGAGCTCTGCCGGAGGGGGCATCGATCACGGAGGGCTTCTACATCAACACCATAGCCCCTCCGATGAAGTGTGAGTAGTTTACTTCGGACCTATGGGTCCATACTTATTAGCTAGATGGCTTCTTCTCTCTTTTTGGATCTCAACACAAAGTTCTCCCCCTCTCTTGTGGAGATCTATTCGATGTAATCTTCTTTTGCGGTGTGTTTGTTGAGATCGATGAATTGTGGGTTTATGATCAAGTTTATCTATGAGCAATATTTGAATCTTCTCTGAATTCTTTTATGTATGATTGGTTATCTTTGCAAGTCTCTTCGAGTTATCAGTTTGGTTTGGCCTACTAGATTGATCTTTCTTGCAATGGAAGAAGTGCTTAGCTTTGGTTTCAATCTTGTGGTGTCCTTTGCTGCCCTTACTGTCATTGGGAAGGCATGTATTGTATTGTTGCCATCGAGGATAACAAGATGGGTTTATATCATATTGCATGAGTTTATCCCTCTACATCATGTCCTCTTGCTTAAAGCGTTACTCTGTTCTCTTGAACTTAATACTCTAGATGCATGCTAGATAGCGGTCGATGTGTGGAATAATAGTAGTAGATGCAGGAAGGAGTCGGTCTACTTGTCTCGGACATGATGCCTACATACATGATCATACCTAGATATTCTCATAACTATGCTCCATTCTGTCAATTGCTCAATAGTAATTTTTTCACCCACCGTAATACTTATGCTCTCGAGAGAAGCCTCTAGTGAAACCTATGGCCCCCGGGTCTATTTTCCATCATATTAATCTTCCAATACTTAGTTATTTCCTTTGACATTTATTTTACTTGCATCTTTATTTCTCTTTATCATAAAAATACCAAAAATATTATCTTATCATATCTACCAGATCTCACTCTCGTAGGTGACCGTGAAGGGATTGACAACCCCTTTATCGTGTTGGTTGCGAGGAGTTTATTTGTTTGTGTAGGTGCGAGGGACTCATGCGTGGCCTCCTGCTAGATTGATACCTTGGTTCTCAAAAACTGAGGGAAATACTTACGCTGCTCTGCTGCATCACCCTTTCCTCTTCAAGGGAAAACCAACGCAGTGCTCAAGAGGTAGCATCGCCCCCCGCCTGCCCTGAAACCACTCCCCGCTGCCGGTCCGCCGCCGCCCTGGCCATCCCTCTAGGCCCCCCCCGTGTCGAGCTTTTTCTCCGGCGATCCCGACGCCACCATCCCCCCACCACCGGCGACCACCGCCCCCACCCCGAAACCTAAGATAGATAGTGGTGTACCTCTTCAGCGAGCCCCCTCCCTGCTGCGGCTGGTTCTTCCTTAACTTTGGCAATCCCCCCTGAAAATTAACTGACCCAAAACTTGATTCAGTCGACTGAAGTGTAGCCAAATTGGAGCAACATCGTCAGCAAGAGCAAGAGCAGCAGAGCGAGCAAGTGCAATAGCAAGAACAGACCAGGCAGGGGACCGAGAGCAAGCGTAGAGAAGCAGCGCGAGCGAGAGCTAAAGCAGCAACAACTCCTACTGATGTGGACGTCGCCACCGAGGGAGCGACGCCATGGAGGAAGTGTCCGGTGATGCCGCTGTGAATGGAGCCACACCATGTCGGCTCGGGACCAAGCACCGGCAGCACTGTGAGATCAAAAGAAGAAGGAAATGCGGCGATTAGTGTACAACCTCTTTGGTGGCGCCGATTAGGCCTCAGCTTCATCTAAGGAAACGGTGATGATGATGCTCTTCCGGTGGTGCAGGTGAAGACGGCGGTGTGGTAATGGAGGTGGCACAAAAGACGAGGGTAACGTCGAGGCAGCTCCTTGGAGGTGGAGGACAAGGTAGCTGAACCGGCGGGACGACGAGATCGATGACGGATCCTCATCTGGTACGGTGGATGAGGGACGTCGAGGTGTTGCTGTGGACGACGTCGTCGGGGAAGAGGCTCTGGCTGGGCAGCGGTGAGGTGGCAGGCGGAGGAGGGTGGGGTTTCGCGGCTGGAGTGGAGAGGTTATGGCGGCTTGGGATTTCGAATGGCGAAAAGGAGGTGATGGGAGGGGGAACCATGGCTTAGGGACCTGCTTGTCCAAAATTTGGGGTAAGTTACGAAAGTACCACCACCGATTTGAGCTAGGCGGTTCTTTTGGTTCAGGGGTATCACGGGCATTTCACGTGTCGGGATTTCGCAGGAGGTGGGAGTTTTCGCGCACGTTGTAATTTTGGGATAGCAAGGCGTGGGTTGAGATGGAGGGAGTTTTCGGAGCACAACGAGACAAAAATATATCTTAAATATTTCGGGGTAACAAGGCGTGGGTTGAAGAGGCGGGAGTTTCGCAGCACGATAGATAGAGATGCTAGCTTGAAATTTCGGCATAACAAGGCGTGGCTTGGAATTTCAGGAGAACAAGCTTAACGTGTACCCAAAAAAACAATTTGCACCTCATCACTAGAGAGAGCCATGTACCGTTTTACCATATTACTAGAAATGCATTCAAATACAACAACAAAAACTAAAAGAATCGAGACAACAAACATAACGTGTACAATACCAAAACAATTTGCACTTCTCTCAACAATAAAAAACAATGTGTGTTGTGAGGGAGTCCTGGACTAAGGGGTCCTCGTACGTCCGGCCTGTTATCTATGGGCCGGACTGATGGGCTGTGAAGATATGAAGCCCGAAGACTGCACCATGTCCGGATTGGACTCTACTTGGCGTGGAAGGCAAGCCTGGCGACCGAAGATTCCTTCTTATGTAACCGACTCCATGCAAACCCTAGATCCCCTTGGTTTCTATATAAAATGAAGGGGATAGTCCCGAAAGGACGACACATATACTCATTACCATATTCTTAGGCTAGACTTCTAGGGTTTAGCCATTACGATATCATGGTAGATCAACTCTTGTAATACTCATATTCATCAAGATCAATCAAGCAGGAAGTAGGGTATTACCTCCATAGAGAGGGCCCGAACCTGGTTAAACATCGTGTCCCCTGTCTCCTGTTACCATCAATCCTAGACGCACAGTTCGGGACCCCCTACCCGAGATCCGCCGGTCTTGACACCGACATTGGTGCTTTCATTGAGAGTTCCACTGTGCCGTCGACAAAAGGTTCGATGGCCCCTTCAATCGTCAATAATGACGATGTCCAAGGAGGAACCTTCCTCCCCGGACAGATCTTCGTATTCGGCGGCTTTGTACTACGGGCCAACTCACTTGGCCATTCGGAAGCCTGAATTACGTTGCGGACATTCGTGGAGATTTGATCTTCAACGGATACGAGACCGTGGCAACCGCTGCCCATCGCCTTGATGAACATGGCCTAAACCTGTCATTGGGCCGCATCCAGGAGATAGCTCCTGTAACAGCTCTGGCCTTGAATCCGGAGCAGATCAAGTCGCCCGAAGATGCGAAGCTCGACCCCGTCACGAGGGCTACCAATTCCGCGGCGCTGGAGCCGCACGTAGATTCCACTACATACGGTGTCCGCATCAACGGAACCTCGGACTCTCCTCTGATGTCGAACTTTGAACCCTGCGAGCCCCCGTATACCGAACTCGATTGGTTATCGATCCTCAAGTTCAGCGCCGCAGATGTCTTCCAACACTCGCCCATGGGTGACATACTAAACTCGCTAAAAAACCTATCACTGGCAAGTGACCCATCGCCGAACTTTGTTCGGTTCGAACTTTCTGCAGACGATGGAGAATTTTGTTTCCCACCCGCCGCCCACTTTGTACCCACTGTTGAAGACCTAACCCACATGCCCGACCCCTGCCCCGAAGACATCAACGGTTTGGACGACGATGAGGGGCAAGGCCAAAGCTTATTACCCGTTCGACACGGGAAGACCACTTCCTAGTATGACATGTGTATGAAAGACACACCTCACGGCGCTCTCGAGGATGACAAGAAGGATCCGGTCGAGAACAAACCGCCTGGTACACAGCCCGGAAACCGGCACCCTAGGCCACATCACCCAAGAGAAAAACACTGCCAACACCAGAGAAGACGACACCCCGGACAACGAAGTCCCTGCTGAGGTAGAATCCGAGCAGGATGAGTAGGAAGACGGGCAGGACATCTCTGATGAACAGACCACATATGGGGACTCGGAGGACAGCAATTATCTCCCACCCTCCGAGGAAGAGGAGATCCTTGATGACGAAGACTTTATCATGCCCAAGGAACCTCTCGAGCAGGAGCGCTTTAAACGCCAGCTCATAGCCACTGCAAGGAGCCTAAGAAAGAAGCAGCTGCAGCTTCAAGCAAGCCAAGATTTGCTCAATGATAGATGGACCGAGGTCTTGGCCGCCGAAGAACACGGCCTTAGCAGCCCAGTCAAAATCCACCCAAAGAACAGGTGGCCGTCTCAGTACGATGGCAGGGCGATGGAGCCCATACCACCATCGAATAATGCGGCAGGCCGACCACAGTTTGGTCTAGTCAAAGCAGCATCCCAAGCAGAGCACCGTACCAACCCATCCGGCCGTCAAAACAAAACAACTCGGAGGAATATCCGCGATATCAACCAATACAATGAGGGTAGAGCAGGACGTACACGATCGACATACATATCACGAAGATATATCCCGACCGACGATGATGGTCACTTATTCGGACGCTATAAAGTTGACCATGCCCGGGCCATACACCGTAAACGGAACCCGCCAGAGGTGCTTCATAGTGTGGCCCAACATACACTGGTAGAAAAAGGGCCTGCTGTCCCGGTTCGTAAGGGCCTTTTGTCCCGGTTCCTGAACCGGGACTAAAGGGTCGGTACTAATGCCCTGTCCCTTTAGTCCCGGTTCAATCCAGAACCGGGACAGATGGGCCTCCACATGGCCTGTGCGCGGAGCCCAGGCAGGAGGACCTTTGGTCCCGGTTGGTGGCACCAACCGGGACCAATAGGCATCCACGCGTCAGCATTTCTGTGGCTGGGGTTTTTGTTTTTTTTGAAGGGGGGGGGGGTTTGGGGGGTTTTGGGGGGTTAATTTAGGTGTTTCATATATTGTGTTAGCTAGCTATAATTAAGAGAGAGAAGTGTCCTCTCTTATGTCCGTGCTTGGTCGACGCTACGTACTATACATACATATAGAGAGGACTAGACACGCTAGCTAGCTAGTAAGCAAACGAAGGAAACAGAAGATCGTCATGAACATATATGCATACAGAGAGAAGTGATATCGACCACCTCTCCTTCTCCGAGAGATTGGTCGAACAACAAGCTCTCGTATATCTATCCGACACTACCGGCTACATATATACAATAATTATCTCTTACAAATATAATCATACGGACTCATGGTCCACATAGTATTCTCCGTCTTTAGCGATCACGTGGTCAAGAAAGAATGCCGCCAATTCCTCTTGAATTGCTCGCATGCGAGCTGGTGCTAGGAGTTCATCCCGCTTCCGAAACATCTAATTTGAAGAAGGGGGTCAATACATATATATATGAATGAATGAAACTCAACACAAATGATGGTAATAAAATAAAATTGTGAATGTTGTTATTTACGTACTTCATATTGTTCGTCAGTGTAGCCCCGCTCACAGGTCGTGTGGCGGATGGACTCACAAACGTAGTATCCACAGAAATCATTCCCTTGTTCCTACCACAACCACTTTACAAGAAATAGAGGTCAATCAAACTGATAAGCAAGAATGCCAAATGGTATTGATGAAACTAGCACTTGAATCAATAGGAGATGCGCGAAACATGCTACTATAGTACTTACTTTCGGGTGTCTAAATTACAGCTTCTTCGGGAGTCCTGGAGCTTTTTTGGTGAATTTTTTCCAAACCCTGCCAGACAAAGAAAACAATTACTTGATATATCAGGAAATGAACAAAGTTGCTGATATGGTGGATAATGATCGATTTAACTTACTTCTCGAGCATTTGAGTCAAGTCCGCATAGTCCTGGGGATCTTTTTGTCTTGAGTCTAAGACGGTTACTAGTCCCTGCTCAAGCTTAATCTCTAGGAGAATATAGTGGAAACTGCACACGCATGCATAACTCATCAATTACATTACTATAACCTTGACTAATATATAAGGGAAACAGAATACGCACAAGATAGTAACACTCACTTGAAGTTGTAAGGAAAGAGTATTATATCTTTGTTTTCATTTATTACCAACGATCGTAGCAAGTTGGCCTCGGTATCTGTGGCATGAAATTTAACCTGAGTTGCATCTATGAGATATGTGTTAATGAACCCAATATCACCGACTTGTCTTTTCTTCAATTCAGCGATCTTCAATCTACATAATATAGTGAGGATGATTATAAATACATGCAATGAAAGAGCTGAGCTATATAGAGAGACTTAATGATAGAAGTAGTACTACTTACAGACAGTAGCAGGTGACCGTTGTTTTATCGAGGGCCAATTGATTGAAAAACTGAAAGAACCCCTCAAATGGAACAGGCAACAGTTCAATTCCAACGAGTTCATGGTCCTTTTTAACTCTCACATACGAAGTACTCCTCCCCCCAGACTCTCTGCAGATTTTCAAGTACCAATCATGCAATCTTCGCATCATCGTTGATAGAGATCTTTCATCTTTGACGAGAGGCTTCCCGTACTCGTATCTTTGTATCTGCACCTCCATGAAATCATAATGTACATCGTCGGGCAGGTAATCGCCAAGATTGCTATAACCAGGCACCATCCTCGGATCATTAGCGACGATGTCGCTAGGCACCTTGAGCGGGGGGCACGATTGCTTTGCTTGTTCGCCGAGCTGGGCAATTTGTTTCCCAGCTCATCGTTCTTTCAGCCTTTGATCACTGACAGTACTTCCCAACCGCTCCGCTTCGGCAAATTCCTTTCCAATAATGCGCTCATAGTTTCCTTTCGGCGGAGACTTGGGTGGTTTTGTCAGGGCAGCCAGAGTGCGCGCCGCTTTCACTGGATCCACCTTCTCCTCCGGAGGTGGATGTTTCTTTGCTTTCACCCCTTCAAAGTAGTTCCTCACTTCTTCTCGTGCGATCTCGGCGTTCTCCTCCGGGGTCCTCTCATATGGTAACTTCTTTGGAGTCTTTAGAGAAGGACCAAATCTGTATTTCCTCCCGCCTCTGGCTGTACTGCTAGACGCCGACAGAGCAGACGGAGCGGTTGTCTTCCTTACTTGCTTACGAGGCGGAGGAGAAGGACTATGACGCACCGGAGCAGCCGGAGCGGCGGCAGCTCTCTTCCGCCCTTGCTGACGAGGCGGAGAAGGAGGAGGCTGGCTGCTCGGGCGTGTCGGCGCAGGCGGAGAAGGAGGCGGAGTGCCGCCACGCGTCGGAGAAGGAGCCGGTCGAGTGCCCTGATCGTCACTCGCCGGAGGAGGAGGCGGTGGAGGAGGCGGAGTGCCCTGACTCACCGGAGGAGGAGGCGGTGGAGGAGGCGGAGTGCCCTGACTTGCCGGAGGAGGAGGAGGTTGATGAGCTCCTTCCGTCATAGGCATGGAGTCTTCAGAGCAGAACCCAGCCTAGTCTCCCCTTCACTTGTAGGGTGGTCAAGCTGGAGGTCCTCAAATCCCTCCGTTATTTCATCCACCATCACCCTAGCATATCCTTCTGGAATTGGCCGGCAGTGAAAAGTTGCGCCGGGTTCAGTAGGATAAACAGAGCCAACAGCCGCCTTGACCTTCAAATTCATCCATTGTGTCATAAGGTGGCAATTTTGAGACTCCATGATAGCATCCACGGGATAGCTGGCAGGAGCCGTCAAGGCATGCTCCGGCTGAAGCAGCTCGGTGGAAGCCACGCTGCTTCTCCGCTGAGATGGCGGGGTAGCTTCGGCAGTACGTTTGCTGCGATTTGCTTCTCGTTCCTCTATCGCTTGTACCCTTGCTTGCAACGCCTGCATTTGGGTCTGCTACAATTTTTTCCTCCTCTCCTAGGATTTGTAACCGCCTATGTCCGGAAACCCAACCTTTCACGGAATGGAGCCTGGCGTGCCTCGTGTCCGTCCAGGGTGCTCAGGATTCCCAAGGGCCATTGTGAGCTCGTCGTTCTCTTTGTCTGGAAAGAACGTCCCTTGCTGCGCTGCTTCGATATACTGCTGAAGCTTCCTGACTGGTATGTCCATTTGATCGTTCGTCCAAATGCACTTCCCTGTTACAGGGTCCAAGGTTCCGCCAGCCTCGAAGAACCAAGTCCGGCAACGGTCTGGCCAGTTAATTGTCTCTGGTTGGATCCCTTTAGCAACCAGATCATTCTCAGTCTTGGCCCACTTAGGCCGGGCTACGAGGTAGCCACCTGACCCCGTGCGATGGTGATGCTTCTTCTTCGCAGCATTTTGCTTGTTTGTCGCCGACATCTTCTTACTCTTTTCCGATGTCTTGTGGGCCACAAATGCGGGCCAGTGATCTCTGATCTTCTCATATCTGCCCTTGAATTCTGGTGTCTCTTTATTTTCGACAAACTTATTCAGCTCTTTCTTCCACCTCCTGAATAGTTCTGCCATCCTCTTAAGAGCAAAAGACTTGATTAATTGCTCTTTAACTGGCTTGTCTGGATCATCCTCTGGCGGTAGGGTGAAATTTGACTTCAGCTCAGTCCAAAGATCATTTTTCTACATATCATTGACATAAGACACCTCAGGGTCTTCTGTAGCCGGCTTTAACCATTGCTGGATGCTGATCGGGATCTTATCCCTAACCAAAACCCCGCACTAAGCAACAAATGTGCTCTTTGTCCGGAGGGGTTCAATCGGTTGGCCGTCGGGCGCGATTGCTATGATCTCAAACTTTTCATCCGAGCTCAACTTTTTCTTCGGGCCTCGTCTCTTTACCGAAGTTGTGCTCGATCCGGAGGGCTAGAAAAAAGAACAAAGACTTAATTAATATGTGTACATACCAAAACAATGAATGCATCAATTAGCTAGTCAGCAGAAGCTTAACTAATATATATACCTGGCCGGACTCGGTTCGGTCACCGGAGACGTCATCACGGTCTCCTTCTTGCACCGGCATTAGGTCACCGGAGCCATCATAATCATAGCCAGCTGCTTCCAGACCATCGATGTTGTTGAGAAACAATGAGCAGACGGCATCACTTCCTCATGCGATTATGTCCCCCAACAACTCTTCTTGTACTTCGACTCGGGCGGTGTCCATAGTTTCTACAAATATTGACAACATGGCAATTATTATTCAAACATGACAGATGGATATATTATTCAAATATTGACAACAAATATTGACGCTGCTTCTCTAGGGTTTGGGGTGGCCTCGACGCTGCTTCTCTAGGGTTTGGGGTGGCCTCGACAACGCTTCAAGGATAAAAAAAGAAGAGGAAGAAGAAAAAAAAGAGGAGAAGAAAGAATAGAGGAGTAAGAACTCGTCTATTCTTTCTTCTCCTCTTTTTTTTTCTACTTCCTCTTTTTTTTATCAGGAACGAGGGTCATCGAGGGTGACCGAGCAGTAGAGGAAACCCTAAATAGCAAGTATCGTGGGTGTGAGATACATGTGGCCGTCGGTGTCGGACACTACATCCACGTCCCACAAGTGACGTGGGCGTCGAAGCCCGCGTCACTTGTGGGACGTGGATGTACTGTCCGACACCGACGGCCACATGTATCTCACACCGACGATACTTGCTATTTAGGGTTTCCTCTACCGCTCGGCGACCCTCGACGACCCTCGTTCCCGATAAAAAAAGAGGAAGAAGAAGAAAAAAAGAGGAGAAGAAAGAATAGAGGAGAAGAACTCCTCTGTTCTTTCTTCTCCTCTTTTTTTATTCTTCCTCTTTTTTTATCCTCTTCTTCCTCTCATGTTCGACGACCCTCGACCCCTCGGCGACCCTAGACCCCCTCTCGACCCCCTCATGTCGAAGTTATCGGGTAAGGGGTATATCGACAATGACATACCCGATACATACATACATATCACATGCATCCATACATATATGAGCAAAATTAATATCTACTAATTAACAACCTAAATAAAAAAACTAATACATATAGGCAGAAGAAGAAAAAAGAAGAGAAGAAAGAATAGAGGAGAAGACTTCCTCTTCTTCCTCTGCTCTTCTTCTCCCTCTTCTTCCCCTTCTTCCTCGCCTCTCTCATGAATGTCCGACGTTCTCGACCCTTGACCCCCTAAACTAGTTCTCAACCCTCGACCCCCTAAACTAGTTCTCGACCCCCCCTCATGTCGAAGTTATCAGGGAGGGGTATATCGACCCCCCTCATGTTGAAGTTATCGGGGAGGGTTATATCGACCCCCCTCCTGCCGAAGTTAACTGGGAGGGGGTATATCGACAATGACATGCATACATGGAAAAAATGCTATCCATCTATACATACATAGCCACATACATATATACATGGAAATAATGCTATGAAAAAAAGAAAAAAAAGAGGATAAGAAGAAAGGAATAGAGGAGAAGATCGAAGAAAAAAAAGAAGAAAAAAAAGAGGAGAAGAAGAAAGGAATAGAGGAGAAGAAGAAAAAATAGAAAATTTTCTTCTTCTCCTCTATTCCTTTCTTCTTCTCCTCTTCTTTTTCTTCTTTTTTCCTCTTCTTATTTATTTCTTTTCTTCTTCCTCTCCTCTTCTTTCTTTCTTCCTCTTCTTATTTTCTTCTTTCATATCCTTCTTTTTCTTCTATATTTTAGCATATTCTAAATTTTCTTCTAACTTTCTATATATGAACAAAAAACTTTCTATGAACAAAAAACTTTCTATATATATATGAACAAAATTTCTATGAACAAAATTTTCTTCTTTCTTCCTCTTCTTTCTATGAACCAGAAAAATTACATATATGGAAAAAGATTAATACACATATGAACAAAAAAATACATATATGAACAAAAACATGCTCTGAACAATTTTTTATACATTTTGAACATATACATACACATATACATTATATATATATGAACAAAAAAATTAAACTAATAAAAATGAAGGGCGCGCAGGGGTGGCGGCACGGCAGGGCAGGGGAGGCGCGCGGCGGGGCGGCGTGCGGCGGTAGCGAAGGGAAGGGGCGGCGCGCGGCGGCCGCGCAGGGCAGGGGCGGCGCAGGGCGGCAGTGCGCGAAGGGCAAGGGCGGCGGCGACGGCGGCCAGTACAAGGGGAGGAGCAGGGGAATGGGCGGCGCTCACAGCGAGGTGGCGTCGGCGACGAGGAAGGCTCGGGGACGGTGGACAGTGAAGGCGCGCTCGGGGGCGAGGGCAGGGGCGCGCGGGCTCGGGGACGGCGGACGGCGTCGATCTGGGCAGCCTTGCGGCGTCGATGAGCTCGGCGTCGTCGGGCGGGCCAGGGGGCAACTGGCGATGAGTTCGTCAAATTTTCCTAAGTCCTGCTTATATACACAGAGTATTGGTCCCGGTTTGTGGCACCAACCGGGACCAATGCCCCCCTTTAGTCCCGGTTGGTGCCACCAACCGGGACCAAATGCCAATTTTCAGCAGCCCAAAGGGCGGGAAGCGGCGGCCTTTGGTCCCGGTTGGTGGCACCAACCGAGACTGAAGGGGGCATTGGTCACGGTTGGTGGCACCAACCGTGACCAATGCCCCCTTTAGTCCCGGTTGGTGCCACCAACCGGGACCAAAGGCCTTGTGCTGCTGCGGCGTCGAAAGTTTAGTCCCTCCTCGCTAGTTGAGAGGGGTGCGCAGTGGTTTATAAGCCCCACTGCCGCACCCCTCTCGAGCTTCTCTCCATTGTAGGCTTACGGGCCTAATTGTCACTGCTATGCCTGTGGGCCTACTGGGCCTCCTGCGGGCCTGAATCCTGGCCCTTGGATGGGTTTCTAGTCATATTCAGGCCGTGGGGGCCCAGTAGTTGGCATTTTTTTGTTTTTTTGTTGCTTTATTTATTTTATTTTATTTTGTTTTTTGCTTTATTTTTTTAATTCTTTATGCTTTTAGTTTTAGAAAAACTATAAACTTTTTGTTAATGCCATTAGTTTTCAAATTTGAAAACACTTTTTTGTTTTTTGTTTTCTTTGTTGCTTTATTTATTTTATTTTGTTTCTACTTACAACGAAATACTTATTGTTGCTATTTTTTTCTAGTTTTTTTGTTTTGTTTTCTGCATTATTTATTTTCTTTTGTTTTTTGCTTTATTTTTTATTCTTTTTGCTTTTAGTTTTAGAAAAATTATAAACTTTCTATTAGTGCCATTAGTTTTCAAATTTGATAACACTTTTTTAGTTTTTTTGTTTTCTTTGTTGCTTTATTTATTTTATTTTGTGATTAACTTTACTATAAAAATAGTTTTTTCCCTGTTTTTTTGATTTGTTTTTTGCATTATTTATTTTCTTTTGTTTTTTGCTTTAATTTTTAATTCTGTTTGCTTTTAGGTTAGCAAAATTATAAACTTTCTATTAGTGCCATTAGTTTTAGAAAAATTATAAACTTCCTGTTAGTGCCATTAGTTTTCAAATTTGAATAGTTAAAATTTGAATTCTTTGAAATTTGTGTGAATCACAAGTTTGTGATTAACTTACTAAAAAAATGAGAATAGATGCGCTTATAGAGAAAATTCAACCTAAATTCATAGTAAATTTCTATGAATTTCAGAGAAATTCACTATGAATTTAGGTTAAACTTTTCTCTATTAGGGCATCTATTTTCACTTTGAGAGGAGCTCAACAAGGCAGAGAGGGAAGGGCTTATAAACCGGTGTGAGCCCCCTTCGATTGGCGAGGTGGGACTAAACTCTGCCCGCAACGAGGACCAACCCTTTAGTCCCGGTTTGTGGCACAAACCGGGACTAATGGTCATGGGCCAGGGGCGAGGAGAAAAATTATAAACTTTCTGTTAGTGCCATTAGTTTTAGAAAAATTATAAACTTTCTGTTAGTGCCATTAGTTTTCAAATTTGAATAGTTAAAATTTGAATTCTTTGAAATTTGTTTGAATCACAAGTTTGTGATTAACTTTACTTTTTCAAGTTTTTTTTTGTTTTTTGCATTATTTATTTTCTTTTGTTTTTTGCATTTTTTAATTCTTTTTTGCTTTTAGGTCAGAAAAATTATAAACTATCTGTTAGTGCCATCAGTTTTAGAAAAAATTATAAACTTTCTGTTAGTGCCATTAGTTTTCAAATTTGAATAGTTAAAATTTGAATAATGGTATTACGAGGGCCGAACCATAAGACATTAAAGCATTTCAAATGAACTCTGAAAAAGTTGAAAGTTGGCATGGTATCATAATTTCACCCACATAGCATGTGCATGTACAAAACGGACAATGGTAGCATGTTCGTGTGTTACAAAGTTGGCATGGTATCATCATAATAGTTGCGGGAGAAAGTCTTCACTTTTTCTTCGCTTGTGTCATTTGCTTATTGCGCCGTAACCATGGATAATCTTCATCGTTTATCAGGATGCTTGGGTCAGCCTTGACATTGAAGGGAGGAATTTCATGAAACTTTTCATAATCTTCAGACATGTCTGTCTTGCCGTCCACTCCCAGGATGTCCCTTTTTCCTGAAAGAACTATGTGGCGCTTTGGCTCATCATATGATGTATTCGCTTCCTTATCTTTTCTTTTTCTCGGTTTGGTAGACATGTCCTTCACATAGATAACCTGTGCCACATCATTCGCTAGGACGAATGGTTCGTCAGTGTACCCAAGATTTTTCATATCCACTGTTGTCATTCCGTACTGTGGGTCTACCTGTACCCCGCCGCCTGACAGATTGACCCATTTGCACTTAAACAAAGGGACCTTAAAATCAGGTCCGTAGTCAAGTTCCGATATGTCCACTATGTAACCATAATATGTGTCCTTTCCGCTCTCGGTTGCTGCATCAAAGCAGACACCGCTGTTTTGGTTGGTGCTCTTTTGATCTTGGGCGATCGTGTAAAATGTATTCCCATTTATCTCGTATCCTTTGTAAGTCAATACAGTCAAAGATGGTCCCCTGGACAACAAGTACAACTCATCACAAACAGTGTTGTCACCTCTGAGACGTGTTTCCAACCAACTGCTGAAAGTCCTGATGTGTTCACATGTAATCCAGTCATCGCACTGCTCCGGGTGTTTGGAGCGCAGACTGTTCTTGTGTTCATCGACATACGGTGTCACCAAGGTAGAGTTCTGTAGAACTGTGTAGTGTGCTTGAGACCAAGAATATCCGTCCCTGCATATTATTGAGTCTCTTCCAAGAGTGCCTTTTCCAGTCAGTCTCCCCTCATACCGCGATTTAGGGAGACCTATCTTCTTAAGGCCAGGAATGAAGTCAACACAAAACCTGATAACATCCTCTGTTTGATGGCCCATGGAGATGCTTCCTTCTGTCCTAGCGCGGTTACGGACATATTTCTTTAGGACTCCCATGAACCTCTCAAAGGGGAACATATTGTGTAGAAATACGGGCCCCAGGATGACAATCTCGTCGACTAGATGAACTAGGACGTGCGTCATGATATTGAAGAAGGATGGTGGGAACACCAGCTCGAAACTGACAAGACATTGTGCCACATCACTCCTTAGCCTTGGTACGATTTCTGGATCGATCACCTTCTGAGAGATTGCATTGAGGAATGCACATAGCTTCACAATGGCTAATCGGACGTTTTCCGGTAGAAGCCCCCTCAATGCAACCGGAAGCAGTTGCGTCATAATCACGTGGCAGTCATGAGACTTTAGGTTCTGAAATTTTTTCTCTGGCATATTTATTATTCCCTTTATATTCGACGAGAAGCCAGTCGTGACCTTCATACTGAGCAGGCATTCAAAGAAGATTTCTTTCTCTTCTTTCATAAGAGCGTAGCTGGCAGGACCTTTATACTGCTTCGGAGGCATGCCGTCTTTTTCGTGCAAACGTTGCAGGTCCTCCCATGCCTCAGGTGTATCTTTTGTCTTCCCATACACGCCCAAGAAGCCTAGCAGGTTCACGCAAAGGTTCTTCGTCACGTGCATCACGTTGATTGAAGAGCGGACCTCTAGGTCTTTCCAGTAGGGTAGGTCCCAAAATATAGATTTCTTCTTCCACATGGGTGCGTGTCCCTCAGCGTCATTCGGAACAGCTAGTCCACTGGGACCCTTTCCAAAGATTACGTGTAAATCATTGACCATAGCAAGTACGTGATCACCGGTACGCATGTCGGGCTTCTTCCGGTGATCTGCCTCGCCTTTGAAATGCTTTCCTTTCTTTCGACATTGATGGTTGGTCGGAAGAAATCGACGATGGCCCAGGTACACATTCTTCCTGCATTTGTCTAGGTATATACTTTCAGTGTCATCTAAACAGTGCGTGCATGCGTGGTATCCTTTGTTTGTCTGTCCTGAAAGGTTACTGAGAGCGGGCCAATCGTTGATGGTCACGAACAGCAACGCCTTAAGGTTAAATTCCTCCTGTCTGTGCTCATCCCATGTACGTACACCATTTCCATTCCACAGCTGTAAAAGTTCTTCAACTAATGGCCTTAGGTACACATCAATGTCGTTGCCAGGTTGCTTAGGGCCTTGGATGAGAACTGGCATCATAATGAACTTCCGCTTCATGCACATCCAAGGAGGAAGGTTATACATACATAGAGTCACGGGCCAGGTGCTGTGATTGCTGCTCTGCTCCTCGAAAGGATTAATGCCATCCGCGCTTAAAGCAAACCATACATTCCTTGGGTCCTTTGCAAACTCATCCTAGTACTTTCTCTCAATTTTCTCCACTGCGACCCGTCAGTGGGTGCTCTCAACTTCCCATCTTTCTTTCAGTTCTCACTGTGCCATCACATCAACTTGGCATGCTCTTCGTTTCTGAACAGACGTTTCAATCGTGGTATTATAGGAGCATACCACATCACCTTCGCAGGAACCCTCTTCCTGGGGGGCTCGCCGTCAACATCACCAGGGTCATCTCGTCTGATCTTATACCACAATGCACCGCATACTTGGCATGCGTTCAGATCCTTGTATGCACCGCGGTAGAGGATGCAGTCGTTAGGGCATGCATGTATCTTCTCCACCTCCAATCCTAGAGGGCATACGACCTTCTTTGTTGCGTATGTACTGTCAGGCAATTCGTTATCCTTTGGAAGCTTCTTCTTCAATATTTTCAGTAGCTTCTCAAATCCTTTGTCAGCCACAACATTCTCTGCCTTCCACTGTAGCAATTCCAGTATGGTACCGAGCTTTATGTTGCCATCTTCGCAATTGGGGTACAACCCTTTTTTGTGATCCTCTAACATGCGATCGAACTTCAGCTTCTCCTTTTGACTTTCGCATTGCGTCCTTGCATCGACAATGACCCGGCGGAGATCATCATCATCGGGCACATCGTCTGGTTCCTCTTGATCTTCAACAGCTTCACCCGTTGCAGCATCATTGGGCACATCGTCTGGTTCCTCTTGATCTTCAACAGCTCCCCCCATTGCAGCATCACCGTATTCAGGGGGCACATAGTTGTCATCGTACTCTTCTTCTTGGTCGTCTTCCATCATAACCTCTATTTCTCCGTGCCTCGTCCAAACATTATAGTGTGGCATGAAACCCTTGTAAAGCAGGTGGGAGTGAAGGATTTTCCGGTTAGAGTAAGACCTCGTATTCCCACATTCAGTGCATGGACAACACATAAAACCATTCTGCTTGTTTGCCTCAGCCGCATCGAGAAACTCATGCACGCCCTTAATGTACTCGCAGGTGCGTCTGTCACCGTACATCCATTGCCGGTTCATCTGCGTGCATTATATATAATTAAGTGTCCAAATTAATAGAAGTTCATCATCACATTAAAACCAAAGTGCATACATAGTTCTCATCTAACAACATATAGCTCTCCAGAGCATCTAATTAATTAAACCATAGATTGAAACTATGTAAAACATTTCAATGCGAAAACAAATGCGATCATAATCGCAACCAAGGTAAAAATTGATCCAACGGCATAATGATACCAAGCCTCGGTATGAATGGCATATTTTCTAATCTTTCTAATCTTCAAGCGCATTGCATCCATCTTGATCTTGTGATCATCGACGACATCCGCAACATGCAACTCCAATATCATCTTCTCCTCCTCAATTTTTTTTATTTTTTCCTTCAACAAATTGTTTTCTTCTTCAACTAAATTTAACCTCTCGACAATAGGTTCGGTTGGCATTTCCGATTCACATACATCCTACATAAATAAAATCTATGTCACGTTGGTCGGCATAATTTTCATAAACAGTAAATGAACCAATAGTTATAAAGATAATATATATACCACATCCGAATCATAGACAGGACGAGGGCCGACGGGGGCGGATACCAAAACCATCGCACTATATAAGATGCAATAATAAAAGTATCTACGTAAACATACAAGTAAGAATATTTTTCCTTTCAGAAAGAAGATAAGAATAAGAGGCTCACCACGGTGGGGCCAGCGATGAGCTCGGCGCGGGTGATCGGCGGCGGTGAAGACGGGGACGGGGCATCACGGACCGCTAAACCTAGACAAATATTGTGGAAAATTGAGCTTGGAGGTCGAGCTTGGAGAGGAGAAAGCTTAAGTAGTGTGGCTCGGGCATTCCATCGAACACCTTGTGTGCATAGGAGGTGAGCTAGAGCACCACCAAGACCTCTCCCCCTCGGCCAGAAAAAAACAGAGCAGTGTGCTCTGCTCTTATGCGAGGGGGTATATATAGGCACTTCATTGGTCCTGGTTGGTGGCATGAACTGGGACTAAAGGGGGGCCTTTCCCAGTTCAAGCCACCAACCGGGACCAATGGTGGTGGGCCAGGAGCGAGGCCCATTGGTCCTGGTTCGTCCCACCAACCGGGACCAAAAGGTCCAGATGAACCGGGACCAATGGCCCACGTGGCCCGGCCGGCCCCCTGGGCTCACGAACCGGGACCAATGCCCCCATTGGTCCCGGTTCTGGACTGAACTGGGACTAATGGGCTGACCCAGCCTGGACCAAAGCCCTGTTTTCTACTAGTGATAGAGGAGCCGCACACCCTCTCTGCTTCACTAATGAAGTAATGGAGCACGAATTCCCAGACGGGTTTAAACCCATCAACATCGAATCATACGATGGAACAATAGATCCCACGGTATGGATCAAGGATTACCTCCTTCATATTCACATGGCCCGTGGAGACGACCTCCACGCCATTAAATACCTACCTCAAGCTTAAAGGGCCAGCTAGGTACTGGCTAAACAGTTTGCCAGAAAATTCCATTGGCAACTGGGAAGATTTGGAAGACGCCTTTCGAGGCAATTTCCAGGGAACATATGTCCGGCCATTATACGCCGATGACTTAAGTCACATTGTCCAGGAGCCCGACGAGTCAGCCAGGGAGCTCTGGACCAGGTTCTTAGTCAAAAAGAACCAAACTTTCGACTGTCTGGACGCAGAAGCCCTTGCGGCCTTCAGACATAGCGTCCGGGACTAATGGCTAGCGCGTCACCTCGGCCAGGAAGGACCCAAATCCATGGATGCCCTTACCGCTCTAATGACCCACTTCTGTGCGGGAGAAGACAACTGACTGGCTCGTAAAAGCAACAACGCCAGCAGCCCGGGCACCTTCGAAATCCAAGATGGCAACGGCAAGCCACGACAAACCGAACACAACAGTCATAGTAATATATGCGACACAGCGGTGAACGCCGGATTTCACAATCCAAAGCCCGGTCAACGGAACAAGCCACTAAAGGCAAACCAGGATGGACCATCCACCCTTGACAGGATATTGGACCGACCTTGTCAGATTCACGGTCAACCTGATATGCCAGCTAATCATACCAACCGAAACTGTTGGGTCTTCAAGCAGGCAGGCAAGCTTAATGCTGATCACAAGGGGAGGAGGCCACTAGGCGATAAAGATGACGGATCGGCTTGCCAGCAGAACGCCAGGGGCCAGTAACAGTTTCCCTCCGACGTTCGACTGCTCTGGGAACGCGAATAGCAGTCCGTCTTCCGCCACCCACATACTGTACTGGCAAAATTTGCACCACGCGCACATCGCTACGCACTCAAGATACCACGGGCATCGGCGGAAGCATAATACGGACACCCTGCAGCACCAGATACCCTATGAAGATCTGCCCATTGGGACATCTGCTCATTAAGCAGCAGCGGGCGCTTAGACGCACCGAACTGTGACCAAATAAGCTTCTCCGTCGCATATCCAGCTCGCGCTTGGTAATACCGTGCTGCATCGGAAGAACTCTTCGGCAAGTCCAAATACTGGCCGGAGAACTCCACACTTGGTTCAGCTGAGCATAGTCTGGGTCGCCAAACTTAGTCTGCAGCAAAAAAGGCTTTCCAGCCACTATCTCTTTTGCCTGCCGAACTTCCTCACAAAGTGCTCTGGACTCTGATCGTGCTTCTTTCGCCTCCTGTCGGGCCTTGTCCAGTTCGGCTACTAAGGCTTTATTCTCCTTTTCAAGAAATTCGCAGCGGCCAGCAGCGTTCTCCAAAGCGAGTGTCATCGTGGATACCTTCTCCTTGCCCTGGCGTCACGCAACTTGTCTGGCCCTTAGTTCAACCGATGCCTCTTTAGAAGCATCATCACTAAGCCTCCTTGGCCCGGACTAGCTCCGCCCGAAGAGCCTCCACAGCGGCAGCACCATCTGCATTGTATGCACATTTAATATACAACACTTTCCCACATCAAGCACACTGGTGTAAAGAATGCTCGACATACGTACCTTGCGAGTCGTCAGGACGCCTGTTGATCAATGCAATGTCATCCTCCGTAATATCCAGCTTTTGTTGTAGTTCGGCCACTTCTGTACTCTGGGCAGCCACAGGAGGGGCAACAGCCTGTGTTTCAAATTAATCCAAGGTTAATACCTAAGCATATCTCTTTGATCCTCCGATCACTTCCTTCGGAAGACAATCCGAGTCTTAGGGGCTACTGCATATACAACAGGTGCATTCTGTCAATAAAATTCAATTGACAACTACATCACAAACCTCAAAACCTCTCAGAAGGCCCATGAAGGCCTCGTCCAATCCACTCTTCGCGGATAGAACCTTTTTGACCACCATAGCCATCAAGGTACGGTGCTCTTCTGAAATGGATGCCCATCGTAGTAGGCCCGTCAGCTGTTGGGGAACGTAGTAATTTCAAAAAATTTCCTACGCACACGCAAGATCATAGTGATGCATAGCAACGAGAGGGGAGAGTATTGTCTATGTACCCTCATAGACCGGAAGCGGAAGCGTTAGCACAACGCGGTTGATGTAGTCGTACGTCTTCACGGCCCGACCGATCAAGCACCGAAACTACGGCACCTCCGAGTTCTAGCACATGTTCAGCTCGATGACGATCCCCAGACTCCGATCCAGCAAAGTGTCGGGGAAGAGTTCTGTCAGCACGACGGCGTGGTGACGATCTTGATGTTCTACCGTCGCAGGGCTTCGCCTAAGCACCGCTACAATATTATCGAGGATTATGGTGGAGGGGGGCACCGCACACGGCTAAGAGAACGATCACGAAGATCAACTTGTGTGTATAGAGGTGCCCCCCTGCCCCCGTATATAAAGGAGCAAGGGGGAGAGGCCAGCCGGCCCTTGGGGCGCGCCAAGGAGGGGGGAGTCCTCCTCCTAGTAGGAGTAGGACTCCCCTTTCCTAGTCCAACTAGGAAGAGAGAAGGGGAAAGGAAAGAGAGGGAGAGGGAGAGGGAAAGAGGGGCCGCGCCCCCTCCCCTAGTCCAATTCGGACTCCCCATGGGAGGGGGCGCGCCACCTCCTGGGCTGCTGCCCTCTCTCTCCCCTCAGGCCCACTAAGGCCCAATACTTCCCCGGGGGGTTCCGGTAACCCTTCCAACACTTCGGTTTTCTCCGAAATCACCCGAAACACTTCCGGTGTCCGAATATAGCCGTACAATATATCGATCTTTATGTCTCGACCATTTCAAGACTCCTCGTCATGTCTGTGATCATATCCAGGACTCCGAACAACCTTCGGTACAACAAAATATATAAACTCATAATGAAACTGTCATCGTAACGTTAAGCGTGCGGACCCTATGGGTTCGAGAACAATGTAGACATGATCGAGACACGTCTTCGGTCAATAACCAATAGCGGAACCTGGATGCTCATATTGGCTCCTACATATTCTACGAAGATCTTTTATCGGTCAGACCGCATAACAACATACGTTGTTCCCTTTGTCATCGGCATGTTACTTGCCCGAGATTTGATCGTCGGTATCTCAATACCTAGTTCAATCTCGTTACCGGCAAGTCTCTTTACTCGTTCCATAATACATCATCTCGCAACTAACTTATTAGTTGCAATGCTTGCAAGGCTTATGTGATGTGCATTACCGAGAGGGCCCAGAGATACCTCTCCGACAATCGGAGTGACAAATCCTAATCTCGAAATACGCCAACCCAACAAGTACCTACGGAGACACCTATAGAGCACCTTTATAATCACCCATTTACGTTGTGACGTTTGGTAGCACACAAAGTGTTCCTCCGGTAAACGGGAGTTGCATAATCTCATAGTCATAGGAACATGTATAAGTCATGAAGAAAGCAATAGCAACAAACTAAATGATCAAGTGCTAAGCTAACGAAATGGGTCAAGTCAATCACATCATTCTCCTAATGATGTGATCCCGTTAATCAAATGACAACTCATGTCTATGGTTAGGAAACTTAACCATCTTCGATCAACGAGCTAGTCAAGTAGAGGCATACTAGTGACACTATGTTTGTCTATGTATTCACACATGTATTATGTTTCCGGTTAATACAATTCTAGCATGAATAATAAACATTTATCATGATATAAGGAAATAAATAATAACTTTATTATTTCCTCTAGGGCATATTTCCTTCAGTCTCCCATTTGCACTAGAGTCAATAATCTAGATTACACAGTAATGATTCTAACACCCATGGAGCCTTGGTGCTGATCATGTTTTACTCGTGGAAGAGGCTTAGTCAGCGGGTCTGCAACATTCAGATCCGTATGTATCTTGCAAATTTCTATGTCTCCCACTTGGACTAAATCCCGAATGGAATTGAAGCGTCTCTTGATGTGCTTGGTTCTCTTGTGAAATCTGGATTCCTTTGCCAAGGCAATTGCACCAGTATTGTCACAAAAGATTTTCATTGGACCCGATGCACTAGGTATGACACCTAGAGCGGATATGAACTCCTTCATTTGTTGCTTCCGAAGCAGCTATGTACTCTGCTTCACATGTAGATCCCGCCACGACGCTTTGTTTTGAACTGCACCAACTGACAGCTCCACCGTTCAGTAAAAATACGTATCCGGTTTGCGATTTAGAATCGTCCGGATCAGTGTCAAAGCTTGCATCAACGTAACCATTTACGATGAGCTCTTTTTCACCTCCATACACGAGAAACATATCCTTAGTCCTTTTTAGGTATTTCAGGATATTCTTGACTGCTGTCCAATGATCCACTCCTGGATTACTTTGGTACCTCCCTGCTAGACTTATAGCAAGGCACACATCAGGTCTGGTACACAGCATTGCATACATGATAGAGCCTATGGCTGAAGCATAGGGAACATCTTTCATTTTCTCTCTACCTTCTGCGGTGGTCGGACATTAAGTCTTACTCAACTTCACACCTTGCAACACAGGCAAGAACCCTTTCTTTGCTTGATCCATTTTGAACTTCTTCAAAATCTTGTCAAGGTATGTGCTTTGTGAAAGTCCAATTAAGCGTCTTGATCTATCTCTATAGATCTTAATGCCCAATATGTAAGCAGCTTCACCGAGGTCTTTCATTGAAAAACTCTTATTCAAGTATCCCTTTATGCTATCCAGAAATTCTATATCATTTCCAATCAATAATATGTCATCCACATATAATATCAGAAATGCTACAGAGCTCCCACTCACTTTCTTGTAAATACAAGCTTCTCCAAAAGTCTGTACAAAACCAAATGCTTTGATCACACTATCAAAGCGTTTATTCCAACTCTGAGAGGCTTGCACCAGTCCATAAATGGATCGCTAGAGCTTGCACACTTTGTTAGCTCCCTTTGGATCGACAAAACCTTCTAGTTGCATAATATACAACTCTTCTTCCAGAAATCCATTCAGGAATGCAATTTTGACATCCATTTGCCAAATTTCATAATCATAAAATGTGGCAATTGCTAACATGATTCGGACAGACTTAAGCATCGCTACGGGTGAGAAGGTCTCATCGTAGTCAATCCCTTGTACTTGTCGAAAACCTTTTGCAACAAGTCGAGCTTTATAGATAGTAACATTACCGTCAGCGCCAGTCTTCTTCTTGAAGATCCATTTATTCTCAATTGCTTGCCGATCAACGAGCAAGTCAACCAAAGTCCACACTTTGTTCTCATACATGGATCCCATCTCAGATTTCATGGCTTCTAGCCATTTTGCGGAATCTGGGCTCACCATCGCTTCTTCATAGTTCGTAGGTTCATCATGATCTAGTAGCATGACTTCCAGAACTAGATTACCGTATCACTCTGGTGCGGATCTTACTCTGGTTGATCTACGAGGTTCGGTAGTAACTAGATCTGAAGTTTCATGATCATTATAATTAGCTTCCTCACTAATTGGTGTAGGTGTCACAAAAACCGGTTTCTATGATGTACTACTTTCCAATAAGGGAGCAGGTATAGTTACCTCATCAAGTTCTACTTTTCTCCCACTCACTTCTTTCGAGAGAAACTCCTTCTCTAGAAAAACTCCGAATTTAGCAACAAAAGTCTTGCCTTCAGATCTGTGATAGAAGGTGTACCCAACAGTCTCCTTTGGGTATCCTATGAAGACGCATTTCTCCGATTTGGGTTCGAGCTTATCGGGTTGAAGCTTTTTCACATAAGCATCGCAGACCCAAACTTTCAGAAACGACAACTTTGGTTTCTTGCCAAACCACAGTTCATAAGGCATCGTCTCAACGGATTTCGATGGTGTCCTATTTAACGTGAATGCAGCCGTCTCTAAAGCATAACCCCAAAACGATAACGGTAAATCAGTAAGAGACATCATAGATCGCACCATATCTAATAAAGTACGATTACGACGTTCGGACACACCATTACGCTGTGGTGTTCCGGGTGGCGTGAGTTGCGAAACTATCCCGCATTGTTTCAAATGTAGACCAAACTCATAACTCAAATATTCTCTTCCACGATCAGATCATAGAAACTTTATTTTCTTGTTATGATGATTTTCAACTTCACTCTAAAATTCTTTAAACTTTTCAAATGTTTCATACTTATGTTTCATTAAGTAGATATACCCATATGTGCTTAAATCATCTGTGAAGGTGAGAAAATAACGATATCCACCACGAGCCTCAACATTCATTGGACCACATACATCTGTATGTATGATTTCCAACAAATCCGTTGCTCTCTCCATAGTACCGGAGAACGGCGTTTTAGTCATCTTACCCATGAGGCACAGTTCGCAAGTACCAAGTGATTCATAATCAAGTGGTTCCAAAAGTCCATCAGTATGGAGTTTCTTCATGCGCTTTACACCGATATGACCTAAACGGCAGTGCCACAAATAAGTTGCACTATCATTATCAACTCTGCATCTTTTGATTTCAACATTATGAATATGTGTATCACTACTATCGAGATTCATCAAAAATAGACCACTCTTCAAGGGTGCATGACCATAAAAGATATTACTCATATAAATAGAACAACCATTATTCTCTGATTTAAATTGAATAACCGTCTCGCATCAAACAAGATCCAGATATAATGTTCATGCTCAACGCTGGCACCAAATAAAAATTATTTAGGTCTAATACTAATCCCGAAGGTAGATGTAGAGGTAGCATGCCGACCGCGATCACATCGACTTTGGAACCATTTCCCACGCGCATCATCACCTCATCCTTAGCCAACCTTCGCTTAATCCGTAGCCCCTGTTTCGAGTTGTAAATGTTAGCAACAGAAACAGTATCAAATACCCAGCTGCTACTGCGAGCATTAGTAAGGTACACATCAATAACATGTATATCACATATACCTTTGTTCACTTTGCCATCCTTCTTATCCGCCAAATACTTGGGGCAATTCTGCTTCCAGTGACCAGTCTGCTTGCAGTAGAAGCACTCAGTCTCAGGCTTAGGTCTAGACTTGGGTTTCTTCTCCTGAGCAGCAACTTGTTTGCTGTTCTTCTTGAAGTTCCCTTTCTTCTTCCTTTGCCCTTTTCTTGAAACTAGTGATCTTGTTAACCATCAACACGTGATGCTCTTTCTTGATTTCTACCTCCATCGATTTCAGCATCACAAAGAGCTTGGGAATCATTTCCGTTATCCCTTGCATATTATAGTTCATCATGAAGTTCTACTAACTTGGTGAGGGTGACTAGAGAATTCTGTCAATCACTATTTTATCTGGAAGATTAACTCCCACTTGATTCAAGTGATTGTAGTACCCAGACAATCTGAGCACATGCTCACTGCTTGAGCTATTCTCCTCCATCTTTTAGCTATAGAACTTGTTGGAGATTTCATATCTCTCAACTCGGGTATTTTCTTGAAATATTAACTTCAACTCCTGGAACATCTCATATGGTCCATGGCGTTCAAAACTCTTTGAAGTCCCGATTCTAAACCGTTAAGCATGGTGCACTAAACTATCAAGTAGTCAACATATTGAGCTAGCCAAACGTTCATAACGTCTGCATCTGCTCCTGCAATAGGTCTGTCACCTAGCGGTGCATCAAGGACATAATTCTTCTATGCAGCAATGAGGAAAATGCTCAGATCACGGATCCAATCCGTATCATTGCTACTAACATCTTTCAACTTAGTTTTCTCTAGGAACATATCAAAAATAAAACAGGGGAGCTAAACACGAGCAATTGATCTACAACATAGATATGCTAATACTACCAGGACTAAGTTCATGATAAATTAAAGTTCAATTAATCATATTACTTAAGAACTCCCACTTAGATAGACATCCCTCTAGTCATCTAAGTGATCACGTGATCCAAATCAACTAAACCATAACCGATCATCACGTGAAATGGAGTAGTTTTCAATGGTGAACATCACTATGTTGATCATATCTACTATATGATTCACGCTCGACCTTTCGGTCTCCGTGTTCCGAGGCCATATCTGTTATATGCTAGGCTCGTCAAGTTAAACCTGAGTATTCCGCGTGTGCAACTGTTTTGCACCCGTTGTATTTGAACATAGAGCCTATCACACCCGATCATCACGTGGTGTCTCAGCACGAAGAACTTTCGCAATGGTGCATACTCAGGGAGAACACTTATACTTTGATAATTTAGTGAGGGATCATCTTATAATGCTACCGTCAATCAAAGCAAGATAAGATGCATAAAAGATAAACATCAAATGCAATCAATATAAGTGATATGATATGGCCATCATCATCTTGTGCTTGTGATCTCCATCTTCGAAGCACCGTCATGATCACCATCGTCACCGGCGCGACACCTTGATCACCATCGTAGCATCATTGTCGTCTCGCCAATCTTATGCTTCCACGACTATCGCTACCGCTTAGTGATAAAGTAAAGCATTACAACGCAATTGCATTGCATACAATAAAGCGACAACCATATGGCTCCTGCCAGTTGCCGATAAATCGGTTACAAAACATGATCATCTCATACAATAAAATTTAGCATCATGTCTTTGACCATATCACATCACAACATGCCCTGCAAAAACAAGTTAGACGTCCTCTACTTTGTTGTTGCAAGTTTTACGTGGCTGCTACAAGCTTAGCAAGAACCGTTCTTACCTACGCATCAAAACCACAACTATAGTTTGTCAAGTTGGTGCCGTTTTAACCTTCGCAAGGACCGGGCGTAGCCACACTTGGTTTAACTAAAGTTGGAGAAACTGACACCCGCCAGCCACCTGTGTGCAAAGCACGTCGGTAGAACCAGTCTCACGTAAGCGTACGCGTAATGTCGGTCCGGGCCGCTTCATCCAACAATACCGCCGAACCAAAGTATGACATGCTGGTAAGAAGTATGACTTATATCGCCCACAACTCACTTGTGTTCTACTCGTGTACAACATCAACGCATGAAACCTAGGCTCTGATGCCACTGTTGGGGAACGTAGTAATTTCAAAAATTTCCTACGCACACGCAAGATCATAGTGATGCATAGCAACGAGAGGGGAGAGTATTTTCTATGTACCCTCATAGACCGGAAGCGGAAGCGTTAGCACAACACGGTTGATGTAGTCGTACGTCTTCACGGCCCGACCGATCAAGCACCGAAACTACGGCACCTCCGAGTTCTAGCACACGTTCAGCTCGATGACGATCCCCGGACTCCGATCCAGCAAAGTGTCGGGGAAGAGTTCTGTCAGCACGGCGGTGTGGTGACGATCTTGATGTTCTACCGTCGCAGGGCTTCGCCTAAGCACTGCTACAATATTATCGAGGATTATGGTGGAGGGGGGCACCCCACACGGCTAAGAGAATGATCACGAAGATCAACTTGTGTGTATAGAGGTGCCCCCTGCCCCCATATATAAAGGAGCAAGGGGGAGAGGCCGGCCGGCCCTTGGGGCGCGCCAAGGAGGGGGGAGTCCTCCTCCTAGTAGGAGTAGGACTCCCCTTTCCTAGTCCAACTAGGAAGAGAGAAGGGGAAAGGAAAGAGAGGGAGAGGGAAAGAGGGGCCGCGCCCCCTCCCCTAGTCCAATTCGGACTCCCCATGGGAGGGGGCGCGCCACCTCATCGGCTGCTGCACTCTCTCTCCCCTCAGGCCCACTAAGGCCCAATGCTTCCCCGGGGGGTTCCCGTAACCCTTCCGGCACTCCGGTTTTCTCCGAAATCACCCGAAACACTTCTGGTGTCCGAATATAGCCGTCCAATATATTGATCTTTATGTCTCGACCAGTTCGAGACTCCTCGTCATGTCCGTGATCATATCCGGGACTCCGAACAACCTTCGGTACATCAAAATATATAAACTCATAATGAAACTGTCATCGTAACGTTAAGCGTGCGGACCCTACGGGTTCGAGAACAATGTAGACATGACCGAGACACGTCTCCGGTCAATAACCAATAGCGGAACCTGGATGCTCATATTGGCTCCTACATATTCTACGAAGATCTTTTATTGGTCAGACCGCATAACAACATACGTTGTTCCCTTTGTCATCGGTATGTTACTTGCCCGAGATTTGATCGTCGGTATCTCAATACCTAGTTCAATCTCATTACCGGCAAGTCTCTTTACTCGTTCCGTAATACATCATCCCGCAACTAACTTATTAGTTGCAATGCTTGCAAGGCTTATGTGATGTGCATTACTGAGAGGGCCCAGAGATACGTCTCCGACAATCGGAGTGACAAATCCTAATCTCGAAATACGCCAACCCAACAAGTACCTTCGGAGACACCTGTAGAGCACCTTTATAATCACCCAGTTACGTTGTGACATTTGGTAGCACACAAAGTGTTCCTCCGGTAAACGGGAGTTGCATAATCTCATAGTCATAGGAACATGTATAAGTCATGAAGAAAGCAATAGCAACAAACTAAATGATCAAGTGCTAAGCTAACGAAATGGGTCAAGTCAATCACATCATTCTCCTAATGATGTGATCCCGTTAATCAAATGACAACTCATGTCTATGGTTAGGAAACTTAACCATCTTCGATCAACGAGCTAGTCAAGTAGAGGCATACTAGTGACACTATGTTTGTATATGTAGTCACACATGTATTATGTTTCCGGTTAATACAATTCTAGCATGAATAATAAACATTTATCATGATATAAGGAAATAAATAATAACTTTATTATTGCCTCTAGGGCATATTTCCTTCATCAGCATGTCCGACGCTCCTGGGGCTTCGGACACCGCCGCCAGAGTACGACGTTCCTGCGAGGGAACCCGCTTACTTGCCTCCATAATCATCTCCGTATGTGAACCATACGGTTCGAAGACGCCAGTCTTGATCCCGGAACCCCGAGTGACAGAGGCACTGCCTTCGGGTAACACCTCCTTCGCTTCCTGTACTACTTGGCGATCAGGAGGAGCCCGTCGGGACAATACCTCGGGATCATCTCCCCTGTTGGGTGATATGGCCGGAGGAGGCGTGTCACTCTCCATCATCTCCGAAAGAAGATCTCCCGAAGAAGAGGACGATTGAGAAGCACCAGGCGTTAACCTGCGTGGATGAACATATGCCAGATGATTACTTCACTAATAGGAAAAGAATGAGGTGCGTTCAAAGTACCCCAACCTCGCTTACAGTCTGCCTCGAGGCTCGTCCTCGTCATCAAACTCTATGGCATCCTCGCTCGCCCGGCCCAAGCCGCTCGATGACGGTGTTTTTCCTCTCTTGGAAGATTTCCCCTCCTAATCTTCGGAGGCGGCCTTCTTCTTGCCTTGGAGGACCTCCTCTGCACTCTTGCCCTTAGGAAAAAGGACTTCGGTTTCCCCTCACGCGGCCGCCTGGTATGGTGTCGGAACCAGCATCCTCGTCAGCAGGTCGGTCGCAGGGCCTTCGGGAAGAGGCGCCGGACACCAGATCAGCAGCACTTTCTTTATCTAGTCCTATACAGGGACAGATTGTTCAATATCTTGTTAAGAGATACTTGAATGGAAGGTGCTCGGATACCGAATACTTACCGAAGTGTCCGGATGATTGCAGTTAAGGCCAACGTCTTCGGTGGTGTCCGACCATTGCTCTCGTACTCCAAAATATAATTTCCACATTCCTTCGTGCGTAGTGCCGAAGAAGTGCTGTAGGGTCCGCCGCCCTTCTGGGTTAAACTTGAAGGAAATATGCCCTAGAGGCAATAATAAAGTTATTATTTATTTCCTTATATCATGATAAATGTTTATTATTCATGCTAGAATTGTATTAACCGGAAACATAATACATGTGTGAATACATAGACAAACAGAGTGTCACTAGTATGCCTCTACTAGACTAGATCGTTAATCAAAGATGGTTATGTTTCCTAACCATGGACAAAGAGTTGTTATTTGATTAACGGGATCACATCATTAGGAGAATGATGTGATTGACTTGACCCATTCCGTTAGCTTAGCACTCGATCGTTTAGTATGTTGCTATTGCTTTCTTCATGACTTATACATGTTCCTATGACTATGAGATTATGCAACTCCCGTTTAACGGAGGAACACTTTGTGTGCTACCAAACGTCACAACGTAACTGGGTGATTATAAAGGAGCTCTACAGGTGTCTCCAAAGGTACATGTTGGGTTGGCGTATTTCGAGATTAGGATTTGTCACTCCGATTGTCGGAGAGGTATCTCTGGGCCCTCTCGGTAATGCACATCACATAAGCCTTGCAAGCATTGCAACTAATGAGTTAGTTGCGAGATGATGTATTACGAAACGAGTAAAGAGACTTGCCGGTAACAAGATTGAACTAGGTATTGAGATACCGACGATCGAATCTCGGGCAAGTAACATACCGATGACAAAGGGAACAACGTATGTTGTTATGCGGTCTGACCGATAAAGATCTTCGTAGAATATGTGGGAGCCAATATGAGCATCCAGGTTCCGCTATTGGTTATTGACCAGAGACGTGTCTCGGTCATGTCTACATTGCTCTCGAACCCGTAGGGTCCGCACGCTTAAGGTTTCGATGACATTTATATTATGAGTTTATGAGTTTTGATGTATCGAAGGAGTTCGGAGTCCCGGATGAGATCGGGGACATGACGAGGAGTCTCGAAATGGTCGAGACGTAAAGATCGATATATTGGACGACTATATTCGGACATCGGAAAGGTTCCAAGTGGTTCGGGTATTTTTCGGAGTACCGGGGAGTTACGGGAATACGGGAGAAGAAGTATATGGGCCTTATTGGGCTTTAGGGGAGAGGGAGAGGCAGGCCGCGCGCCCCCCAAGGCCTAGTCCGAATTGGACTAGGGGGAGGGGCTGCGCCCCCTCCTTCCTTCTCTTCCCTCTTCCCCTTCCTTGTCTCCTACTCCTACTACATGGAAGGACTCCTAGTTGGACTAGGAAAGGGGGAATCCTACTCCCGGTGGGAGTAGGACTCCCCTAGGGCGCGCCATAGAGAGGGCCGGCCCTCCCCTCCTCCACTCCTTTATATACGGGGGCAGGGGGCACCCCATAGACACACAAGTTGATCCACCTGATCGTTTTCTTAGCCGTGTGCGGTGCCCCCTTCCACCATAATCCTCGATAATATTGTAGCGGTGCTTAGGCGAAGCCCTGCCTCACCACGCCGTCGTGCTGACGGAACTCTTCCCCGACACTTTGCTGGATCGGAGTCCGGGGATCGTCATCGAGCTGAACGTGTGCTAAAACTCGGAGGTGCCGTAGTTTCGGTGCTTGATCGGTCGGGCCGTGAATACGTACGACTACATCAATCGCGTTGTGCTAACGCTTCCGCTGTCGGTCTACAAGGGTACGTAGATCACACTCTCCCCTCTCGTTGCTATGCATCACCATGATCTTGCGTGTGCGTAGGAATTTTTTTGAAATTACTACGTTCCCCAACAGTGGCATCCGAGCCTAGGTTTCATATGTTGATGTTATATGCACGAGTAGAACACAAGTGAGTTGTGGGCGATATAAGTCATACTGCTTACCAGCATGTCATACTTTGGTTCGGCGGTATTGTTGGACGAAGCGGCCCGGACCGACATTACACGTACGCTTACGCGAGACCGGTTCTCCCGACGTGCTTTGCACATAGGTGGCTTGCGGGTGACAGTTTCTCCAACTTTAGTTGAACCGAGTGTAGCTACGCCCGGTCCTTGCGAAGGTTAAAACAGCACCAACTTGACAAACTATCATTGTGGTTTTGATGCGTAGGTAAGATTGGTTCTTGCTTAAGCCCGTAGCAGCCACGTAAAACTTGCAACAACAAAGTAGAGGACGTCAAACTTGTTTTTGCAGGGCATGTTGTGATGTGATATGGTCAAGACATGATGCTAAATTTTGTTGTATGAGATGATCATGTTTTGTAACCGAGTTATCGGCAACTGGCAGGAGCCATATGGTTGTCGCTTTATTGTATGCAATGCAATCGCGCTGTAATGCTTTACTTTATCACTAAGCGGTAGCGATAGTCGTGGAAGCATAAGATTGGCGAGACGACAACGATGCTATGATGGAGATCAAGGTGTCGCGCCGGTGACGATGGTGATCACGACGGTGCTTCCAAGATGGAGATCACAAGCACAAGATGATGATGGCCATATCATATGACTTATATTGATTGCATGTGATGTTTATCTTTTATGCATCTTATCTTGCTTTGTTTGTTACGATGACAGTTTCATTATGAGTTTATATATTTTGATGTACCGAAGGTTGTTCGGAGTCCCGGATATGATCACGGACATGACGAGGAGTCTCGAACTGGTCGAGACATAAAGATCGATATATTGGACGGCTATATTCGGACACCAGAAGTGTTTCGGGTGATTTCGGAGAAAACCGGAGTGCCGGAAGGGTTACCGGAACCCCCCGGGGAAGCATTGGGCCTTAGTGGGCCTGAGGGGAGAGAGAGTGCAGCAGCCGAGGAGGTGGCGCGCCCCCTCCCATGGGGAGTCCGAATTGGAGTAGGGGAGGGGGCGCGGCCCCTCTTTCCCTCTCCCTCTCTTTCCTTTCCCCTTCTCTCTTCCTAGTTGGACTAGGAAAGGGGAGTCCTACTCCTACTAGGAGGAGGACTCCCCCCTCCTTGGCGCGCCCCAAGGGCCGACCGGCCTCTCCCCCTTGCTCCTTTATATATGGGGGCAGGGGGCACCTCTATACACACAAGTTGATCTTCGTGATCATTCTCTTAGCTGTGTGGGGTGCCCCCCTCCACCATAATCCTCGATAATATTGTAGCAGTGCTTAGGCGAAGCCCTGCGACGGTAGAACATCAAGATCGTCACCACACTGCCGTGCTGACAGAACTCTTCCCCGACACTTTGCTGGATCGGAGTCCGGGGATCGTCATCGAGCTGAACGTGTGCTAGAACTCGGAGGTGCCGTAGTTTCGGTGCTTGATCGGTCGGGCCGTGAAGACGTACGACTACATCAACCGTGTTGTGCTAACGCTTCCGCTTCTGGTCTACGAGGGTACATAGAAAATACTCTCCCCTCTCGTTGCTATGCATCACTATGATCTTGCGTGTGCGTAGGAAATTTTTGAAATTACTACGTTCCCCAACAGTGGCATCAGAGCCTAGGTTTCATGCGTTGATGTTGTACACGAGTAGAACACAAGTGAGTTGTGGGCGATATAAGTCATACTGCTTACCAGCATGTCATACTTTGGTTCGGCGGTATTGTTGGATGAAGCGGCCCGGACCGACATTACGCGTACGCTTACGCGAGACTGGTTCTACCGACGTGCTTTGCACACAGGTGGCTGGCGGGTGTCAGTTTCTCCAACTTTAGTTAAACCAAGTGTGGCTACGCCCGGTCCTTGCGAAGGTTAAAACGGCACCAACTTGACAAACTATAGTTGTGGTTTTGATGCGTAGGTAAGAACGGTTCTTGCTAAGCTCGTAGCAGCCACGTAAAACTTGCAACAACAAAGTAGAGGACGTCTAACTTGTTTTTGCAGGGCATGTTGTGATGTGATATGGTCAAAGACATGATGCTAAATTTTATTGTATGAGATGATCATGTTTTGTAACCGATTTATCGGCAACTGGCAGGAGCCATATGGTTGTCGCTTTATTGTATGCAATGCAATTGCGTTGTAATGCTTTACTTTATCACTAAGCGGTAGCGATAGTCGTGGAAGCATAAGATTGGCGAGACGACAATGATGCTACGATGGTGATCAAGGTGTCGCGCCGGTGACGATGGTGATCATGACGGTGCTTCGAAGATGGAGATCACAAGCACAAGATGATGATGGCCATATCATATCACTTATATTGATTGCATGTGATGTTTATCTTTTATGCATCTTATCTTGCTTTGATTGACGGTAGCATTATAAGATGATCCCTCACTAAATTATCAAAGTATAAGTGTTCTCCCTGAGTATGCACCGTTGCGAAAGTTCTTCGTGCTGAGACACCACGTGATGATCGGGTGTGATAGGCTCTATGTTCAAATACAACGGGTGCAAAACAGTTGCACACGCGGAATACTCAGGTTTAACTTGACGAGCCTAGCATATAACAGATATGGCCTCGGAACACGGAGACCGAAAGGTCGAGCGTGAATCATATAGTAGATATGATCAACATAGTGATGTTCACCATTGAAAACTACTCCATTTCACGTGATGATCGGTTATGGTTTAGTTGATTTGGATCACGTGATCACTTAGATGACTAGAGGGATGTCTATCTAAGTGGGAGTTCTGAAGTAATATGATTAATTGAACTTAAATTTATCATGAACTTAGTCCTGGTAGTATTTTGCAAATTATGTTGTAGATCAATAGCTCGCGTTGTTGCTTCCCTGTATTTATTTTGATATGTTCCTAGAGAAAATTGTGTTGAAAGATGTTAGTAGCAATGATGCGGATTGGATCTGTGATCTGAGGTTTATCCTCATTGCTGCACAGAAGAATTATGTCCTTGATGCACCGCTAGGTGACAGACCTATTGCAGGAGCAGATGCAGACGTTATGAACGTTTGGCTAGCTCAATATGATGACTACTTGATAGTTTAGTGCACCATGCTTAATGGCTTAGAATCGGGACTTCAAAGACGTTTTGAACATCATGGACCATATGAGATGTTCCAGGAGTTGAAGTTAATATTTCAAGCAAATACCCGAGTTGAGAGATATGAAGTCTCCAACAAGTTCTATAGCTAAAAGATGGAGGAGAATCGCTCAACTAGTGAGCATGTGCTCAGATTGTCTGGGTACTACAATCGCTTGAATCAAGTGGGAGTTAATCTTCCAGATAAAATAGTGATTGACAGAATTCTCTAGTCACCATCACCAAGTTAGTAGAACTTCGTGATGAACTATGATATGCAAGGGATAACGGAAACGATTCCCAAGCTCTTCGTATGCGGAAATTGACGAAGGTAGAAAACGAGAAAAACATCAAGTGTTGATGGTAGACAAGACCACTAGTTTCAAGAAAAGGGCAGAGGGAAGAAGGGGAACTTCAAGAAGAACAGCAAGCAAGTTGCTGCTCAAGTGAAGAAGCCCAAGTCTGGTCCTAAGCCTGAGACTAAGTGCTTCTACTACAAAGGGACTGGTCACTGGAAGCGGAACTATCCCAAGTGATTGGCAGATAAAGAAGGATGGGAAAGTATATTTGATATACATGTTATTGATGTGTACTTTACTAGTGTTTATAGCAACCCCTCAGTATTTGATACTAGTTCAGTTGCTAAGATTAGTAACTCGAAACGGGAGTTGCAGAATAAACAGAGACTAGTTAAGGGTGAAGTGACGACGTGTGTTGGAAGTGGTTCCAAGATTGATATGATCATCATCGCACACTCCCTATACATTCGGGATTAGTGTTGAACCTGAATAAGTGTTATTTGGTGTTTGCGTTGAGCATGAATATGATTTGATCATGTTTATTGTAATAAGGTTATTCATTTAAGTAAGAGAATAAATTGTTGTTCTGTTTACATGAATAAAACCTTATATGGTTACACACCCAATGAAAATAGTTCGTTGGATCTCGATTGTAGTGAGACACATAATCATAATATTGAAACCAAAAGATGCAAAGCTAATAATGATAGTGCAACTTATTTGTGGCACTACCGTTTAGGTCATATTGGTGTAAAGCGCGTGAAGAAACTCCATGCTGATGGGTTTTTGGAATCACTTGATTATGAATCAGTTGATGCTTGCGAACCATGCCTCATGGGCAAGATGACTAAAACACCGTTCTCCGGAACTATGGAGCGAGCAACTGACTTATTGGAAATAATACATACTGATGTATCCAATGAGTGTTAAGGCTCGTGGTGGGTATCATTATTTTCTGACCTTCACAGATAATTTGAGCAGATATGGGTATATCTACTTAATGAAACACAAGTCTGAAATATTTGAAAAGTTCAAAGAATTTCAGAGTGAAGTGGAGAATCATCGTAACAAGAAAAATAAAAGTTTCTACGATCTGATCGCGGAGACAAATATTTGAGTTATGAGTTTGGTCTTCAATTAAAACAATGTGGAATAGTTTCACAAACTCATGCCACCTGGAACACCACAGCATAATGGTGTGTCCGAACATCATAACCATACTTTATTGGATATAGTGCAATCTATGATGTTTCTTACCAATTTACCACTATCATTTTGGGGTTATGCATTAGAGACAGCTGCATTCACGTTAAAAGGGCACCATCTAAATCTGTTGAGACGACACCGTATGAACTATGGTTTGGCAAGAAACCAAAGTTGTCGTTTCTTAAAGTTTGGGGTTGCGATGCTTATATGAAAAAGTTTCATCCTGATAAGCTCAAACTCAAATCGGAGAAGTGCGTCTTCATAGGATACCCAAAAGAAAATGTTGGGTACACCTTCTATCACAGATCCGAAGGCAAGATATTCATTGCTGAGAATGGATCCTTTCCAGAGAAGGAGTTTCTCTCGAAATAAGTGAGTGGTAGGAAAGTAGAACTTGATGAGGTAACTGTACCTACTCCCTTATTGGAAAGTAGTTCATCACAGAAATCTGTTCCTGTGACTACTAGACCGATTAGTGAGGAAGCTAATGATGATGATCATGTAACTTCAGATCAAGTTACTACCGAACCTCGTAGGTAAACCAGAGTGAGATCCGCACCAGAGTGGTACGGTAATCCAGTTTTGGAGGTCATGTTACTTGACCATAACGAGCCTACGAACTATGAGGAAGCGATGATGAGCCCAGATTCCGTGAAATGGCTTGAGGCCATGAAATCTGAGATATGATCCATGTATGAGAACAAAGTATGGACTTTGATGGATTTGCCCGATGATCGGCAAGCCATAGAAAATAAATGGATCTTCAAGAGGAAGATGGACGCTGGAAGTAGTGTTACTATCTACAAAGCTCGACTTGTCGCAAAAGGTTTTCGGCAAGTTCAAGAGATTGACTACGATGAGATCTTCTCACCCGTAGCGATGCTTAAGTCTATCCGAATCATGTTAGCAATTGCCGCATCTTATGAAATCCAGCAAATGATGTCAAAACTGCATTCCTGAATGGATTTCTAGAAGAAGAGTTGTATATGATGCAGCCGGAAGGTTTTTTCGATCCAAAAGGAGCTAACAAAGCGTGCAAGCTCCAGCGATCCATTTATGGACTGGTGCAAGCCTCTCGGAGTTGGAATAAACGCTTTGATAGTATGATCAAAGTGTATAGTTTTATACAGACTTGCGATGAAGCCTGTATTTACAAGAAAGTGAGTGGGAGCACTATAGCATTTCTGATAAGTATATGTGAATGACATATTTTCGATCGGAAATAATGTAGAATTATTCTGCAAAGCATAAAGGAGTGTTTTTAAAGAAGTTTTTCAAAGAAAGACCTCGGTGAAGCTGCTTACATATTGAGCATCAAGATCTATAGAGATAGATCAAGACGCTTGATAAGTTTTTCAATGAGTACATACATTGACAAGATTTTGAAGTAGTTCAAAATGGAACAGTCAAAGAAAGAGTTCTTGCCTGTGTTGCAAGGTGTGAAATTGAGTAAGACTCAAAGCCCAACCACGACAGAAGATAGAAATAGAATGAAAGTCATTCGCTATGCCTCAGCCATAGGTTCTATAAAGTATGCCATGCTGTGTACCAGATCTATTGTATACCCTACACTGTGTTAAGCAAGGGAGTACAATAGTGATCTAAGAGTAGATCACTGGACATCAGTCAACATTATCCTTAGTGGAATAAGGAAATATTTCTCAATTATGGAGGTGACAAAAAGGTTCGTCGTAAAAAGTTATGTCGATACAAGTTTTGACACAGATCTGGATGACTCTAAGTCTCGATCTAGATTCATATTGAAAGTGGGAGCAATAAGCTAGAGTAGCTCTGTGCAGAGCATTGTTGACATAGAAATTCGCAAAATACTTACAGATCTGAATGTGACAGACCCGTTGACTAAAATTATCTCACAAGCAAAACATGATCACACCTTAGTACTCTTTGGGTGATGTGAACTAGATTACTGACTCTAGTAAACCCTTTGGGTGTTGATCACATATCGATGTGAACTATGGGTGTTAATCACATGGTGATGTGAACTATTGCTGTTAAATCACATGGCGATGTGAACTAGATTATTGACTCTAGTGCAAGTGGGAGACTGAAGGAAATATGCCCTAGAGGCAATAATAAAGTTATTATTTATTTCCTTATATCATGATAAATGTTTATTATTCATGCTATAATTGTATTAACCGGTACATGTGTGAATACATAGACGAACAGAGTGTCACTAGTATGCCTCTACTAGACTAGATCGTGAATCAAAGATGGTTATGTTTCCTAACCATGGACAAAGAGTTGTTATTTGATTAACGGGATCACATCATTAGGAGAATGATGTGATTGACTTGACCCATTCCGTTAGCTTAGCACTCGATCGTTTAGTATGTTGCTATTGCTTTCTTCATGACTTATACATGTTCCTATGACTATGAGATTATGCAACTCCCGTTTACCGGAGGAACACTTTGTGTTCTACCAAATGTCACAACGTAACTGGGTGATTATAAAGGAGCTCTACAGGTGTCTCCAAAGGTACATGTTGGGTTGGCGTATTTTGAGATTAGGATTTGTCACTCCGATTGTCGGAGAGGTATCTCTGGGCCCTCTCGGTAATGCACATCACATAAGCCTTGCAAGCATTGCAACTAATGAGTTAGTTGCGAGATGATGTATTACGAAACGAGTAAAGAGACTTGCCGGTAACGAGCTTGAACTAGGTATTGAGATACCGAAGATCGAATCTCGGGCAAGTAACATACCGATGACAAACGGAACAACGTATGTTGTTATGCGGTCTGACCGATAAAGATCTTCGTAGAATATGTGGGAGCCAATATGAGCATCCAGGTTCCGCTATTGGTTATTGACCGGAGACGTGTCTCGGTCATGTCTACATTGTTCTCAAACCCGTAGGGTCCGCACACTTAAGGTTTCGATGACAGTTATATTATGAGTTTATGAGTTTTGATGTACCGAAGGAGTTCGGAGTCCCAGATGAGATCGGGGACATGACGAGGAGTCTCGAAATGGTCGAGACGTAAAGATCGATATATTGGACGACTATATTCGGACATCGGAAAGGTTCCGAGTGGTTCGGGTATTTTTCGGAGTACCGGGGAGTTACGGGAATACGGGAGAAGAAGTATATGGGCCTTATTGGGCTTTAGGGGAGAGGGAGAGGCAGGCCGCGCGCCCCCCCAAGGCCTAGTCCGAAATGGACTAGGGGGAGGGGCTGCGCCCCCTCCTTCCTTCTCTTCCCTCTTCCCCTTCCTTGTCTCCTACTCCTACTACATGGAAGGACTCCTAGTTGGACTAGGAGAGGGGGAATCCTACTCCCGGTGGGAGTAGGACTCCCCTAGGGCGCGCCATAGAGAGGGCCGGCCCTCCCCTCCTCCACTCCTTTATATACGGGGGCAGGGGGCACCCCATAGACACACAAGTTGATCCACGTGATCATTTTCTTAGCCGTGTGCGGTGCCCCCTTCCACCATAATCCTCGATAATATTGTAGCGGTGCTTAGGCGAAGCCCTGCGACGGTAGAACATCAAGATCATCACCACGCCGTCGTGCTGACGAAACTCTTCCCCGACACTTTGCTGGATCGGAGTCCGGGGATCGTCATCGAGCTGAACGTGTGCTAAAACTCGGAGGTGCCGTAGTTTCGGTGCTTGATCGGTCGGGCCGTGAAGACGTACGACTACATCAACCGCGTTGTGCTAACGCTTCCGCTGTCGGTCTACAAGGGTATGTAGATCACACTCTCCCCTCTCGTTGCTATGCATCACCATGATCTTGCGTGTGCGTAGGAATTTTTTGAAATTACTACGTTCCCCAACAAAACTCGCACATACGAAGAGACCACCGCTGATATGGCAGGATCCGGTAGACTAGCATTATTTGAACGATGTTCACAAGATCGATGCCCGTCTTGATAAGGCTTCGGATGCGACTTTGCAGAGTCTGCACTTCATTGACGGATCCCCAGTCCAATCCCTTATTGACCCATGAAGCGAGCTGAACTGGAGGGCCGGGTCGGAACGCAGGTGTAGCCGCCCACTTGGAGCCCCGCGGCTCGTTGACATAAAACCACCCCTGCTGCCATAGGTCTGAAGATTTGGTGAAAGATCCTTCGGGCCAAACCGCGCCAGCCAGTTTGCCTATTATGATGCTACCGCACTCTGCCTGCTCCTCCTCTGTCACCTGCGACCTCACATCAAAGGTCTTGAGTCAGAAACCGAAGTGCGGAGGAGTCCGGAGCAAGGCCTCACATGTGACGATAATTGTCGAGATGAGGAGAATAGAGTCCGGGGTCAGATCGTGAAAATCTAGCCCATAGTAAAACATGAGCCCATGGACGAAGGGGTTAAGTGCAAACCCTAGCCCATGAAGGAAGTGAGACACAAATACAACCCTCTCGCCAGATCTAGGGGTCGGTATGACTTGCCCTTGCGCCGGAAGCCGATGAAAGATTTCCGAGGTCAGGTTCCTCTACGCGAAGCTCCGCAATGTCCTCCTTTGTGACAGAAGAAGCCACCCACCGGCCCTAACGGTTGGATCCGGACATGACTAAGGCTGGTGGTGATTGGAACCCGAGGGTTGGAACTTGGGGTGGCTGGGGTTGAGGAAGGAGCAAGCGCAAGGGAATAAGAAGAGACGAGCTCTCTATAAAAAGGCCCCGGATATTGGGCGTCTCTCCCAGGGTCTCTAAACTTACCAATCACCAAGGAGTTGTACCTAGGGGACGGTTGGGTTACCCATGCCTGCATTAATGAAAATCCCGTAAATAAAAGGACACGATCTCTGCCCCGACGAGGCGTGCCAGTAAAACCGCACCCCGAGAAGTGGGGCGGCTCGCTAGCTAACGGTTGGAAATAGCAACCAGGCAGGCATGATGTGATGTCATAAGCAATTATCAACAAGTTGAGCTCGTGGGATATTATACTCTCTATACACAGGTCCGGATATACTTACTTCGCCCGAAGACTGTTCTGGAGTTCGGAAGGAGGGAACCCGCCTTGCAATGCCGAAGACAAATCTGCGCGCCGGACTCCTCGTCATTGATTCCAGGTTCAGGGGCTACTGAGGGAGTCCTGGACTAAGGGGTCCTCGTACGTCTGGCCTGTTATCTGTGGGCCGGACTGATGGGCTGTGAATACATGAAGCCCGAAGACTGCACCGTGTCCGGATTGGACTCTACTTGGCGTGGAAGGCAAGCCTGGAGACCAAAGATTCCTTATTATGTAACTGACTCCATGTAAACCCTAGATCCCCTTGGTGTCTATATAAACCGAAGGGGATAGTCCGAAAAGGATGACATATATACTAATTACCATATTTCGGTGTCTACCTGAGATCCGCCGGTTTTGACACCGACATGTTGTCTAGCATATGGACTAATTAAATTTGAGTACATTTTCCCTATTTGAATGGGATTGTACTTGGGTTAGTTATACAACCATCTAAATATTATCTTCACAACACATGACATGAATATAGGAGAAGTAAATTCCTATATAAATACGAACTCCATGTACATACGATCTCAAATTCAAAAACATGTATCCATTTTCTGTTGAATTCAAATCATAGTACATGTATGCTCTAGCTAGATGTTCGGAATCTAAATCATGTATGATACTACGTACAATGTGTTTAACACGCACAACACACACACAAACACCATTTAGACTGGTAAGGTACACATGCATTGCACGCATGAGATTTGGCAACCAAATTATGAATAAATACCACATTATAGCATGTAAGCTTTGAGTTATATATTCATGATGTAGATGTTCGTTTAATTCTTATACTTCATTTCATTCAAAATCATCTAGTTTTTATAAGAAAGCTAATCTATTTTAAGATTCATGGAATTGTGCGTTGTAAAGCATAAAGTAAAAACAAATAATGGCAAATCATGTAGAAAAACATTTGGGCAATTCTGATACGGAAGATTCTAGAACAAAGAAGAAGTGCTTGTGTTTCGAGGTTTGTGCATTATTCTTAAGTTCAACCATGGAGTCTTCTAGATTGTACATGTGGCAAAATCTAATGGAATCTAGATGATATCCAATGACCAGTAGTGCTCAAATTTGCCATCTCTGCACCATCGGATTGGCTTCACCCAACAACCGTCTTTCAAAGTTAAAGTTACCCGCACACTATATAAAAAATATAAAATGTAAAATGTAGGGGTATAGATATAGATATGTGATGCGAAAGCCAACCATCATCCCTAGTTAGAATAGTGTGTCCATGCACAGATGCAATGCGGCCAAAGAATGTCTGCCATCGGTATCTCAAATTCAAATCAGTCTGACCTTGTTCAATGTGTATACAGTACAACATGCTCGTTTCCAAACCACACCGCACATATCTCAGTTATATTCATGCATGCATGGGTTTCAAACATCATGATCTCTTATTCAAATATTTGAATTCAACTTTACATTGATTATGACCTGACCTAGTCTTTTACACCCACACAGTCGTCTTGTCTTTATAATTGTACTACTAATTTTCTCCCGTGCATGCATGCACACACACTACCAGTCGGTATTATCCATCGCACACATGCAATCTTTTTCTTCAGGCCGGTCTTCCGTGCATGCACACACACACCTCCCCTCTCCATCATATCAGGCATTCTTTATATGTCACGTGCATGCGCAACGATCGATGTTCCTCTAAATGGTTTAAGTCGATGAATTGGCCCTCCTCGTAAAGGATTAGCAATGCTTGGCCCCCTAGCTCATTTATTTTTCATGACTCCGCCACTGCGCGCAACAGCGCACGTTCTCGCCCCCTCTCTTTAAATATCGATCTCACACATGTGCACTCCTTCATAGTCTCCCTCCACTTGGACCCTCGCACCATCTTCTAGCCCCCATCGGATTTTGCCACATGTACAATCTAGCAGACTCCATGGTTGAACTTAAGCATAATGCACAAACCTCAAAACACAAGCGCTTCTCCTTTGTTCTAGAATCTTCCGTATCATAACTGCCCAAACTTTTTTTCTAGTTGAATTGCCATTATTTGTTTTTACATTATGCTTTACAACGCACAATTCCATGAATCATAAAATATAGTAAGGTCTTCTTTGATTCAAAGGATTCTCAAAGGAATTTTGGAGGATTCTAATCCTTAGGAATTTTTCCTATCTTGGTTGTTTGATTCGAAGGATTGTAAACCATAGGAATTTTTCCATAGGATTCATTTGCACTAGATTTCATAGGAAACATCCCATCCACTCAAACTTGTTTGAAAGAATCCTGCATTTTTTCTATGCACAATCAAACACTCGTACAATCCTATAGGATTCAAGACGACATTCCTCTCTAATCCCATGTTTATCGTATTCTTGCGTTTTGGAAATCCTACGAATCAAAGAGGCCCTAGATTTTATATAAAAACTAATTGATTTTGAATGAGTTGAACTATAAGAATTAAACGAACATCTACATCAGGCATATATGACTCAAAGTTTACATGCTATAGTGTGGTATTTATTCATAATTTGGTTGCCAAATCTGATGCGTGCAATGCACGTGTACCTTACTAGTACTTCGAGTATGTGCAAAATACGTAAATTAGAATTCCAATGGCATGCTACAAAGTGTCTCTCTTACAGTTCATGAAGCCATGTGGCACATGTGGAGGCGTTGTCGTGACCTCCTTGTGTGGATTGATCACAATGACGTGCTGCTGGTTCCAGAAGAATGTACTCGTCCTCTCTAAGGCACACTAGCGGTACATGCATGAAGCGAAGATGTGCACGCACGCCACACACACACTCATTCCCTCACACGCACACGCGGGTACACGGGGGGGACGCATTTTTGTACGAAGATCCACCCCATGTGATACTTTGACGCGTGTAAAGTCCTTCACTTCATTGATGGTCACTTAATACAGCGCATGCACATTGAGTGGACGTGAGGGAGGAAGAAAGACATTACTACTCCACTGCGTGCATGCAAGTAGTTAAATCATGGGTTGCTACTTCCATTGGTCTCCTTCGTATCTTGTGCCAATTTTGACCATATTTTTAGACTATCCACAGCGGGAGTAACATAGGTGGTAACATCACACTTATCTAGGCAAAATAGATGATGTGGCATGTAATTAATGAAAAAATAGAGGCATGTGGTAACATAGCTAGTTACTGTAACATCACACATATCACGAAAAGATGAGTCTACAACGTAATAAATGAAGTGATGCATGACACAACACATATGTTACTACCCACTTTGGAGATAGTAACATAGACTAGTAACATATGTATGTTACTACTCTAAGTTACTCCCCACTGTGACTAGTCTTAAGTGACATATAAAAGGGGGCCAATAAACCAGGATGTAGGCAACATGATCAATTTTTGCCAGGGCTACTGTTGGTGGCCGTTGTATTTAAATATGGACGGAGTGGAGTAGTACTATCTTTACCTTAGCCTCGTAGGGCTCTCCCAGCACCTAGGCTCGCCTCCCCACCTCGCCCACCGGATACCGCCATGGAGGATCCCACCATGGATAATCCCTTAGATCTCAGGATCCCGCGAGCTGCCCTCTCGCCGCGGCCCGCAACACTGTCGCCTTTGAGCAAAACCCACATGTGTTTTAGAGGGGATCCATTGCTCTAGAATCAAAAATCGGTGGCGCCGGAGGACATGCCAGGGCTGCGTTTCAGGTTGTGGGCAGAAAGGGAAATCGGATCGAGGAAGCGTCGCATCGATTGGAGAGAAGTTCCAAGGAGCTGCGCCTGGCGCAACACAAGGCGGAGGCACAACTCGATCTCAGGGGAGAGATGCTGAGGGGTGTCAGCATTTGGCAGCGTCGCATTGATTTTGAGCTAGGGCTAATGGCAGAGATCATATTCACGGAGTCGACTACGGAGGAAAGAACGCGCATGCCTGCGCAATGGCATGAGCAGCTGGTGCAACTGTTCAAATGGGCGGTAGGAGAAGCCAAATCCTGGGACCAGTTGCGGCGGCGCCGCTGGGCATGCATCGTAGGCGAGGTGAGCTACCCTCCTTCCCCGCCAGCGATGCAGTGACCTAGTCGGTTGCTGCTGCAGTGAACTTGCAACGCCATGTCGGTTTGCAACCTTGGCAATCACTCCATCTATATGTATTCTATTCCTTTGGAAAAAGATGGTAATTGATTTATCACTAGTTTTAGAATACTTGGTCGTGACAATCAACCGACGCCAGAACTAGAAGTCTCCATCGCGTAATACTTTACGGGCGGTCGCACCAACAGACGGTCGGTCACACCCGCGTCTCACCGAAGGGACACGCATCGGCTTGGTCTGACATGTACGACTAGTTACATCACTGACTTGTGCAACCGCATTTGAGCAGTGTAGTACTCCCTCTATCTCAGTTTAAAGTCTTGCACGTGTACCTAGGTCGTTAATTTGACCAACTTAATAACATGCATACATTACAAAAAATCATTACAAACTTCAAATATTCAGAGTATTTTTTATGTTAAACAATTTATTTTATATAAGTTACATTGACAACCTAGATACACGTGCAAGACTTGTAAACTAGAGATGGAGGGAGTACTTGAAATTTATGTTCCACTAAACTCATCGGGAGCCGTTTCGGGCCTCGAAACGAAAACCATCAATTTATCTTTAGCTTGTTCCCATCACATTCCAAAAGTGCATACAAATGCTCCCACCTTGTTTCTTGTTTCTTAACATATCAACCAATAAGAGATGTGGGGCGTGCATGTTTTCAATGACTCAAGACTACCAAACACGACATGCAGTGGTTAGTTCATTGCGTGCAATGCTATTAATTAGCAAATAAACATTAAGTTCTCTCGTTCTCCCCTGCTTCTTGGTCACAGTGCACAACCTAAGATGACTTATTCACCTAGATGGAGGGAGTAGTATAATTAAGTGCAAACTTGCTCACACCTAGTACGTGTCAAACCTTAACGTGTTCCCATTATGCATGTTTTAGTACTAGTGCTAGTACTAGGTTATAAAAAGGGGAACTAGTACCTAGCCGAAAATCACTCTACCTCTTCCTCCTCATAAGTCTTTCTTGTTCGTCCGTCCTTGCCATGGCCGGCGTGCAGAGCTCTAGGTTGAGAACTATCCGAACTACTCGTAATAAGGGAGCGGCCACCAAGGCCGCGAAAAAAAGAGAGGGCTCGCCGCCTCGCAGAGACCTCGAAAGATCTCTCACGGGCAGACGATGGCTCCCAGGAGCACCCTAGCCGCGGAGGCAAACATGCTGGCATGCCCGATCAACTCAATAAGCACCTCAATAAGCAGAAGGAGTTCATCCACGGCTTGGTGGAGCTACTGAAGGAGAGCCTCAACGACATGTCCGCTGAGCTCAACGAGCAGGGGGAGTTGACCATCGGCTTGGTGATGCTGCTAAAGAAGAGCATTGCCTCGGAGAAGAAGGCGACCGGCGAAATCTTGCAACTTCAGGAGGACAAGGCAAAGCTCTGCCACGAGCTCGACCTTCTGAAGGAGGAGAACACAGGCTAGAAGAAGCTGCATGAGAATAGTAGTTCCTCGATGAAGATGCTGCAGGCCCTCGTCATGGATCAGAAAGAGGAGTTGGCGAAGCTCCGCATCGAGCACCCGACTGCTGTCAAGGTACGTAATGCGGCCGTGGAACAGATGATGAAGGCTCGTGTCGAGGAATCCCACGTCATGGACAGAATGAAGAATATGGCGGAGGAGATGCGCAAGGAGATGGAGGTCATGGAGGCGATGAAGAAGCAGTTATGACTCCGCGGCCAGCAACCCTTCATGTAGTAGAGAGTAGCGCCCTAGACTTGTGTGTGCATCTTCCTTCTTTTTTGGGGTGATAATCTTCCTTCTTCTTTTGCTCCTGTGTTTCTTATTTTGCTTTAGGTATTTCGCCGCACGTGTCACGTTCTCTACGAGGCATGAATAGAACAATGCTAACAATGAGATGACTAGCAAATTAGATCATTTTTTATCGCCATATGGCACTGGGCTGCCGAGTTTTGTGCTCCTCCGTCATACTACTCTAGTGGAAAACTTGAGTATACCGCACGTCGTCGGCACATTTATATGAGCAGTCAAATCACAAGGCCCTGCCTTCCAGCAGTAATGAGCCGTCAAATCACAAAGGCCCTCGCCTCTCTTGAAACCGACCAAGCTAGACTGCCCCGCCCTCTAGCCTTTTAAAAAATGTATACTTATTGTGCCATGGGGCAAAACTAACAAGATGTAATTAAAGAAAAAAAGGTGATACATAGAGAGCACTCGTCGCCAAATTATGCATATAGTACTATTAAAAAAGCTAGTACATGCTTAAATGGGGTGCTAAATTATATTAAAGAAATTAGCATACCTATAAAATTCTTGGGTTCTTATTATTTATGTCACTAGTTGTGTATCACTACTCAGTCTTGCCATTAGAAGTTATAGCTACTAAAAAATTCCATCGATCCGTGAGATGCCTGCTCAAAAATGCAATTAGATATCTCAAAAATGCCATTGTTAAGTTAGATGTTTGCTCAAAACTGCCATTAGACATTGTGATTTTCACGTCAAACCCGTTGAACATGTTACATGACAAAAATAAGCCGATTCTCACAATGATAAGTGTGGCCCCGCTTGTCAGGAGTTACCAAGTGAACAATTTTACAGGAAAATAAGAACGCTGTTGGGATCAAGTAGTCCCCACACTTTATTTTACTGTAGTGAGATAGAGGGAGAGATTGCATGTTGGTCCATCGGTATTTATGTTATTATAACATGGCAAAAGAGATATGAGTCACAATAATGGTGTCCAGCACAACACACCCCTCAAATAAAACTAAGCACCCTGAAATTCTTTGACAAAACTAAGCACCCTGAAATTCTTTGACAACTAAACCGCTGGCTATATGATGTTGGCCATATATATTGTACATATATAATGTGAAGAAACGAGTGGTAGTCGTAGTACTATACCAACTAAAAGATGAACTGTAAGAAATACTAGTATGGACATACTGAAGAGTTAAAGTAACGAGAAGAAACATAAATAGTTATGCTGGGGGCTCAGCACAACACACCCCTCAAATAAAATAAGCACACCAGAAATTAAACTAAGCAACTAATCTGGTAGACACTGCATTAGAACCACCATGAGCAACGACACTGCCACCTTACTCGGAGTCTTTGTCCACGTCCTTGACTTCGTCCTTGTCCCTCTTCCTCTTGGACGATACTTCTTTGCTTGAACCGCACACTTGGCTCTTGCTCTTCATCCAACCCTTGTAGATATTGAAACAAAGGTATCCATCCATTGCAGCGTAGTGGATGTGGTCTATATCTAGTACATTCCACTGCCATGCACGATGAAATGTGTGCGGAGGTTTCTTTAGTTTACCATACGAAGGATGAACCATGGCTCCTGCAAGGGTCAACATTGAAGGCTGATCACGGGAGGGCACCAGCCCTTCCTTCTGGAGGTCGAAGGGGTTGCCTACAACGAGGCCTATCCGACCCAGGATTTCCTTGCCATTCCTAAAGTCTACAGTAACGAATTTGACTCGGCCTCCCTTGAGGAACTTCGTAAATTCCTCGCACTCAACGTCGGCATGGCATATGTGGTAGACCAAGCATAAGTCATGCACGCAAACCTGGATCACGGCGGGCTTCTTCTTTGCCTCCTTTAGATTCTTCTCGCTTCCTAGGACTGTGGTGTACTCAACATCTAGCCCAGCGACCCACTCATCATTTGAGTTTTCGAACATGCGTTTGAAGTAAGCAAGGCATCCTTTCACCGTTGCAGAAGAACGGGTGTAGATGACGTTGAACTCATCGCCGCTGATGGTTCTAAACTTGTACTCACCGCCGATCATGGGGATTTGGGACGCCATGAATTTGGGAGGAGGGTTAGGATTAGTGGAACTGCCGTAATGTGAAAGGACGGGACGACTAGGAGTGAACTGCCGTAATGTTAAAGGACGTCCGGGGACGAGTACGGGTGAGAACTGCCAGCGGTTTTTGTAAAAATGATGAGTGGGGAGTGCAAACGGCAAGGTAGTGACTTGCCTGGTGGATAAATGGATTCATGCATAGTACTATGGGGTGCCAATTAGATGTCATGTCTACTCGATGCCCAATTAAATGGCTTTCGATGTCATGTCAAGCGTCGGGAAAATTACAGGTGATACGAAGCTTTCCATTCTCCCATGATACGGGCTTCCGAGAGCACTTGGATCTGAGATCAAACAGTTGCATGGCGTGATTCTACACCTATGGGTGAAGATACTATCCTGGAGGGTTATTCTGCAAATTTTCAGCAACTTAGCATGCGACCATTTGATCTCAGATCCAAGGGCTGCCAGCAGCCCGTATCATGGTCGCGCCTACCACGACCGTCGCCTCTCTCGCGCGGTCGCGCCCTCAGAGATTTAACACGGTACATTAGGCTATCTGATGTTGGCATGTCATACGTAGTCATCACTTAGTCACTCATACAAGAAGGTTAGCTATAAGGTTGGCCATAAAGAGTATTTTTACTTCCCTCTATCTCTTTCTTTGTAGTATTTATTGCATTTGCCAAGGATTGACCTCTTCCAATGAAATGGTAGTCTCAAGTCATTAAAAGCATGCACACCCCACATCTCTTATTGGTTGATATGTCAAGAAACAAGAAATGATGTATGCACCGCGCCTAAGTGTTTTGGGATTATTTGGTTTTTGTAAGATGACTTGCACACCTAGATGGAGGGAGTAATTAACTTGCCACATCAGACTTTATGCCTATGTGGCAGGCTTAACACCTGTATGAGCAAGTACAATAGTGGGCTATAAGCCCGCTTACATGGCATTTTTGCATATGTGGAGGAAAGAGGCAAGGAAAAAGTGGAGGAGTGGGCTCTCATGCAAGAGCCAACCTCTACATGGTGGAGCATTGGGAGATGCACCTATATTCCATGGAGGTGGTCAGGAATCGGGAGACTCACGCCGGTCGTAGCACCGCAGTTAAAATGATAAAATGGCAAGTCAAATCATGGGGCCCCACCTGTCCAGTAGTAACTTGCTGTCAAATCACACAACCCTACGTTTGCAGCAGCCTAGTCCCTCATCAACTCGCGTCTCTGTCGAACCGACTAGGCGGAACTGCCCCGCCCTCGACTTTTAAATAGTACAATATACTAATTTTGTATCCATGGATTGCGCCATGGAGAAAAGCCTCAAGAAAATGGCGGTACACATGTACGGAGTATACAACACGCCCATCGCGTTCACATACACCCCAGACGGTCGGTCGGTCTGGCACGCCGCTCTCCGAATGGAACACGCATCATATTGCGTTTGCACACACATGTGGGACCGCAATCGAGAACCTACCATAGGCACTCCCCGGCCCCGCAAGTCGGGTGAGTTAATAGAAGAGATAGACGAGCGATAGTACTAGAGAAGTGTTGTACAGACGTTGGTGCCTGGACGATCCCTACATGACACGGAAGATCAGTTCGTCCATGCATGTGACCAGACTCCAACAGAGTCGCCTGGATCGGCTATCGTCTACATATTGTGCAGGCTGTGTTGTACAGGGATGTAGTTCCGATGAGAAATCTAAAAAATGGTTTCTTGTCATCTCAGAATATTATGTGTCATGTGCTTCGGATCACTGCGAGGGTTAAACAGCGACAACTGAGTTCCTCCAAGGTGTTGGTCATCAGGGGACACATGCACGAAGACTACTCGGCTGCCATCTAGGTCAAGCCGGCTATGTTAATTAGGACATCTATCGATGGACCCCTTTTCTACGAGTTTATCTTTAATTTGAGCTTTGATCCTCGTCTAGTTTGTCTGTCGGGATTCATGTTGTCTCCTTTGGGCAGTGAGGTTATGGTTTCTTGTCATGTGGCATCTTTTCGTGTTATATGTTATAATCCAGTGCTTCAGATCAAAATGACGAGAACTGCGCCTTCGAGGCACATGCATGAAGACTTCTCGACAGTCATTGACGAGGTCAAGCCGGCTCCGGTAGACAAAAGAAAACTAGTACTCCACTATATAGGCAGGAGCCTCCACACTTGCTTGCTAGTGTTGCTATCTTCACACTGTCTCGTTCTCTCCAGATCTAAACATGACAGCTGTGGCCACACACACTCTCTATGCTCACCGCTGGTCACGGATCCAGCCGGATCCTCTCTGCCGGGGAAGGTGAGAAGGTGCAACGTTCATGCGGTCGTCCTCGGCGACGGCTCTTACCCACTGCCGGCGTGTCCCGATCAGCGTGCCTTGCCGTTCTCTCCCAAGCACCGCTGGCTAGGGAGGGCCTCCGACCCCTTCTTCCTCGCTGCCGTAGTGTGGGCAGATCCGGCCTCCCACCGCCCACATAGCGACATCCCGGCGACCCTCAGGTATAACTTCCTTCGAAACTGGCCTTGCTCTACTTCCCGAGCTCCTGACATCGCTGCATTTGTATCTTTTACTATTTCCCAGGCCCCCTCATAGATAGGATCGATCGGCTGTTCAAAAGCCACTTAATTTTGACTATTAAGAGGGAAAAGTAGTTCATGCACTTGAATCTAGTACTACTTGGTTCAAACAAGGTGGAAAGGGGTTGGGGGGTGGGGGAAGATCTGTTACCTGAATCTAGGACTTGGTCGAAAGAGGAAATAATGGGGGTGAAAAGTAGCAGAGACTGGCTGTCCAACGGGTCTCTTGGTCTAATAGGGAAATAAAGGGAAACACAATACAAACTCAATATAAACCAGATTTATTGGTTGAAAAAGGAAAGAAAGTGGGGACTGGGGACAAGTCAACAGAGTAAGTCCAACACTAGATTTGCTAGCCTCACACAGTATAAGGTGGCTATACCGAACAAAAATGGGACCAAACCAGATATCCAGTTCTGACGTTTGTTGCCTCGAGCCACTCTTATGTAATGCCACTGGTAAAATGTAGCAGTCACACTGCTAAAAGTAAGGACATGTCAAACGAATGTTGTTTTCAATGTAATGCCTCCAGTAATTTGAATCAATGGCACTTTTTTTCATGTCCTGCTAAATTTCCCATTAAGATAAGTTTCTTCTTTTCATTAGAAATGCAACTGTCCTGGTCCACCTACTCTCCCTTGCCCAAATACCGACTCCGTAGAAGCTGTTAATGTAATGTTGCTGGTAAAATGAAGCAATGGCACCATTAAAGTAATGTCATATTTAACGGTTGTCATAGTTAATCCTAATGACCACACTAATATCTAGCAATGTTGCTGCTTTAGAAATTGCTACCGTCCTTGTAGGATTGCCATTCAGATAAGGAACATGCTTCTTTTCATTTGATGTATGTTTCATCACTTGTTTTTCACCCTCCTTTCCACCTTTCTGTGCAAACATATACATACATTTCACGCTTGATCTTAGTTGAACTGCACAAATGATATCGAAATTATAGTTGAACATTCCAGGAGCTTCACAACCAACCTTGATGTTGCTCAATGTTATTGCAACTAATGAATAAGAAGCTCTATGGGTTTCGTTTTCTGATGGAAATGGAACCGGGGGCTGAAGCCCTTTTCTTAAAAAATGAAGAAGAAGCTGCTAACTTATGGGACATTGCTTCATTTTAGGTGAACTTCACCGAAAGGTTCCATGAATTGAATCATCCATGTTGGTGACTGGTGTCATCCCTTCTACGATGGCATTGACTGCATATATGGTTCCCATCAAGAGGTATGTGGATTTTTGGTCTGACCGTTTGCCAAGGATCCTGCATGTTGAGTCTGCTCTTGTGCCACTATTTTGGCACTGCCATGATAAAGCAGTAATGTTATTATTTTGCACCTTAATCTAGTGGCACTATTAATTTGAGGCAATGTTTTGGCACCGCTAGTGCCACTGATTTTTTTATACTGTATATCGAAAGAGGGGGTTTCCTCCGATTTCATTAAAGAAACCCTACCATAGAGAACCATTATCTGACAACATCTCAGTGTAAACGGGCAGTTATGCAACTACTGCTAGACCGGACTGAGTACTACCAGGAGACAAGTTCGCCACATAAGCTAGGCAGGTAGGGGGGCGCAGCACCAGCTCGACCAAGTTTGGATTACAACCCAAATGCTACCACAGAAACATCAGGGGGGAAGATAGAGCCAACTTCAGCATCCCAGTCTAAGCACCCCCGGCCTCCATCCTTGCGATGCACGGTACACCTCGTTTGCCACCTGCTCGACCCTAGTGCCACTGATAAAATGAAGTAATAATATAGTTAAAATAGAGCGAGCGTCCTCTCTATCACTTCATTTCCAATGTAGATAAAGAAAGTGCTTCTCTTTGTTAATATATGTTTCATCAACTAGTCCCATTGTTAATGTTTAAGCGTTTTTGCAAACGAGGGTGCTTAATTTTAGTTGATCTGCACAAAAATAGAGATTGGAATGTCTCAAGCCCCCTCCTTGTACTCCGCTGTACACTGATGTTCATCACTGGCAAAAGGTGTATCGGGGAGACTTGGGTCGATTTCCAGTATGAGGCGTACCGTATGAGGCATCGCAGGGCCCATCTCGCCCTCGCAGCATGGCATACTATGATACTATCGCAATATTTTCTTCTATTTATTAGTGTATGTTTCATCAACTAGTGCCACTATAATGTAATCACGCCTTTTCATTATCTATGCAAACAGGGTTATTCAGCTGCATTTTGGTGGAACTGCACAAATGTACGGATGGAACCGGCATATATGCAGAGTGCGAGGTGCCAAGTAAAAATTACCGACACAAACCCTGCTCCATCCAAGCATTGGCATCCACCACCACCAGTGGGATGTATGGCGCTCACTGCGGACAGAACTTTCTCAGCAGCAAATCCTCTAACCAAATACTAGTAGCTTAGACTTCAAAAAAAATACTAGTAGCTTATGTTGGCAGTTTTCTAGGGAGTACTCTTTTCTGAAAGAAGCACCAATCTATTTTTCTTTATTTGTACATAGTGTCACAACTTTGACCCAAAAGTCCAGAGCTATTTTAGGGTGATTGGCATAGTACTCAGAGACTGATTCTAAGCATGATTTTTATTAGCTGGCACACTGATTGTAAGCATGAGCAGATGGAAGATTAGGTTAGTGCGAAGCTTACCTTAAACCCTACCGACGTCGTTGAAATGAGGCGAGCGTCGAGGGAACCGTGGAGAATGGTGGGGAAGGGACGTCATGCCATCCGTCCTCCTCTTGCGGTGGTAGAACGAATACTCTTGTGGCTCTGGCTGGCTCTGCACCCTCACGAACGACACACCATACTCGATCTATTCATTATCCTCTAGGTGCTCGACCTTCAACCTATATGCCCACCACCTCCGCCTGACTTTCACCTCGGGCGAATCTGTCTGCTCCATCGCCCAGAGGAGATACTCGATGAACTCGAAGGACTACGGCGTGACTGCCGTCGAGGAGTACATCACCGCCCTCATCGCCGTTGTCTCGCTCTTTCACATACATTGCCACATGGCCCTCACCATCCTCGAAATCTCCCACCCATTGTCAAACCAAGTAAGGATATCCTTCAACCTGGCTAACTTTGCCTGGTCGCCGCCGGCGTTCTACCTGATTCGCTACTGCATCCTCTCCATAGATGTCCTTCTGAGTTGTCCGGTGCTAGCTTTGGAAGATGGGAGGAGAGACGGTGGTCTTGCAATAGAGAAGAGGGAGAGGCGAGACGGTGGTTTTGGAATGGAGATGATGGAGAGGAGAGGGGGTGGTTTTGCAGTGGAGAAGAGGGAGAGGCGAGACGGTGGTTTTGGAATGGAGATGATGGAGAGGAGAGGTTTCCTTGCCTTTCGGTCGCTGACAGGTGGGCCCCGTGCTTGTTGGGACCCATGTGTCAATGTCTCAATGGCAGGATGGGCTATGTTAGGGGATCCTCATCCGAGGAGAGATGAGGTGGTTTTGCAATGGAGAAGAGGGAGAGGCGAGGTGGTGGTTTTGGAATGGAGCTGATGGAGAGGGGAGGAGGTGGTTTTGCAATGGAGAAGAGGGAGAGGAGCTTAGGGTTGTCAGTATTTGTAGGTTGTGAATTGTGTTTTGTGTTGTGTATTTTGAGAGTACTTTTAGATATGAATGTCTTTTGAATTTCAGATTTGCAGTACTGAGCATATGAAGTATTTTATGAATTCTAGAGATCTATTTTTAGCACTTAAAAATGTAGTTTCATAGGAGTATAAAAGTGCAGACAATGTGATTCTCAGAGAAGAAACTGCAAGTTTCAGTTTCAGATAAGAAACTGCGAGTTCAGTTTCAGATAAGAAACTACAAGTTCAGTTTCAGATAAGAAACTGCAACTTTCAGAGGCAGTGCATTTATATTAACACGACCTTTTCAAACAGGGTTAACATCATGTTGGAAGTTTTATTCATGGTCGAAAATGGAACTACAAGCCAATTAACATCATGCTCATCAACATTCATGCATAGCACATCTTCATATGATGCACAGTCAAAAAGGTATGCTATTTTCAAAATGCCCACACAATGTCGAGTGTGCAAAAAACAGAGAAAACGAGGGACGAAGTTTTGGCAAGTGTTGGATGTGGTGTGCGTAGATGACAATGGGGACCCACATATCAATAATGGCAGAGGCAAAAAATTTGGAAATATTTTCCCTGCATCAGGTGGAATCGAACCCGGGCAGAAGAGTTGTCGCCTACCGGGTAGTGTCACTTGGCCACTAGGCTAGTTCAGTACTTCCGTTACAAATAGAGCACTGCCTCAGGTGGTCCGATCTCCTCCTGTGCCTTTGTGCGCTCCCCACGGCACCGCTGTCTACCGTTGTGAACATGCTGAACAAATGAGAGGAATCTAGAAAGGACTATACGTGGAGAGGCGGACAGTCGGGACCCACCAGGTCTATGGCCGTACGCAAGCAAGTGCCTCATCGAAAAAATACTTCCTCCTAATGCTATACTGACGTTGTGGCCCACGGGTTTGTCAACATAGTTACATTTCTTTTAGGTGCTTCAACGTAGTAACTATAGGAGATAAATTCAAAACGAAGCCAGGGAGCTGGCAGGTATCATTTATTATCACTGGGGCAGCAAGTATCAGCTGGGTTTTGGGCTGCCCCGTATTGGCTTTCTTTTTTAACTTGCGCAGCCAATGACATGCCGGTTTGTATTTTTTTGAGGGCCGTCATGTATCGACCGACCTATGGACCTCCCATCCGAGATTTTATTTTTCCGGAAACATCGGCAACCCAATTTATGTATTTTTTTAAGAAAACGCAGATATCTGTTCTATTTTTCTATATAAGAATAGGAACGCCTGGTCCAACTTATGTTTCCCTTTTAACTATATTATATATATTTAAATTATTTTATATGTTATTATATATTATTGTTATTGTCATCATATATTTAACGGATACTTACATATGTCAGAAAACAATATCCCACATCTTATAAACTTATAAAAATAATTTCTTAATAATAAAATCCTGGATTTTTTTGGCAACGAAAATCCTGGTGATTGTGTACAAAAGCTTGGTAAGATTTAAGGACCAACGTAATAATAAATCACTTATTATTTAAATATATTTATAACAAAATGCTTAGCCCCTATTTATTTTTGGATAACATTGCTGCGCCCCAACATTATAATTAGAATCAGCCCAGCAAAATCGTGTATATCGAGAAAGTGCAAATGGCGTGTAATTTTTTAGGAAAAAATAAATGGGCCGCATGGTCGCTACATTATTTGTTCACCCAGCCCACCAAATGGACTGCACTTCTAAAAACAGAGATCAAATTGACTGTATATTCTGAAAAATGGGTTGAACACGTGCCACATTTTTGGAGGCTGAAATGTGGGCCAATAGGTCGAAGCCAACGCAAGTCGTTGTCTACTTAGTCAACAAATGATTCTGACATCGTTAGCCATTTGATTTACATCCAACGACCGACATCCATCTTAAATCTCTCGTCTTCGTCCTCCAGCGCTGTCAGGACCACCTGCTCCCGCCTCCTGCTGCTAGCAGCTCTGCTTCACCGTGAAGCGCTACTCCATCGTTGGCCAGGCCATCCCTCCACCCCTCCACACCTCCTGTTCTTCTCCACCAACTGCTGAACCACACCGCACCAGAACCAGTTAACCCTCGTACACCTCTCCGTCTGCGACACTACTCCCGCGTCTTCCCATCTCCGGCTCGTTGGTGTCCAGGGCCTCGCCGTCGTCCACCACCTTGGATGCGCTCAGCGTAGAGTGGTCAACGTGGTCAATGAACGACATCCATCGGAAGTAGACTATGCGTGGAGAGGCTGACAGCTGGGTCCACGGCCGCACGCATGAAAATGCCTCCTTATTACACGCAAAATAATGATTCCTCCACCTGACAGTTGGGACCCACCGGAAGGGCCTCCGTATTTCGTGAAAAAACGTTCCCCCCTGTTGACAGGTCGGACCCACCAGCTATATCTTCGCACGCAAGGAAGTGCCTCCTTATTACGCACAAAAAAATGAATACCCCCCACTAGCCAGGACCCACCATAGTGGGAGGCTGACTTGTGGGCCCACTAAGTTGACGGGGCGGAGGGCTTTGTCAACTTAGTCAACATGAACGATTCTAGCTCCAGTGACCATACGATGTCCATCCAACGCCCCTAGTGCTTCTTCAACCTCTGGTCTTCTTGCTCCAGCCGCCCAAACCAGTGCCGGTCGTGCCTCATGCTCTTGCCTCCTGTGGCCGGCTGCGATGCCGCAGAGGCCTCACCACCCCTACTACTCCCACCTCTGGCCTGGCCATCCCTCTACTCACCCACACCCCATGTTATTCTGCGGCGACGACAGCCTCACACCACAGCCGAACCAGTGAACCCTCGTACTCCTCTCCGCATGGACAACCACTGCCGCGTCTTCCCCGGCTCTGTGTCGTCCCCTTCCTAGGCCTCGCCGTCGTCCACCGCCCTGGTGCTCTCGGCACGGCGTGGTCAACGTGGTCAAGGAACGACTTCCATCGGAAGAGTACTATACGTGGAGAGGCTGACAGCAGGGTCCACGGCCACAGCAAGGAAGTGCCTCCTTATTACGCGGAAAATAATGATTCCACCACCTGATAGCAGGGACCCACCGGACATGCCATCATATTTTGCAAACAAAAAACATTTCCTCCCGACTGCTGGGACCCACCAGCTACATCTTCGCACGGAAGGAAGTGCCTGACAGTCGGGAACCACCTGGTCGAAGCGTACGTAGCGTTATCAGTCTGGTCGCGAATGTGTACGTACATACTGGTCGATGTAGAGGCACGCACTTGTCGTAGTAGAGGCGTGCACGTAGCATGTACACGTACGTACAACGGCCAGGGTGTAAGAAAGAAAATACGGCCACGTACGTACATATGGGCGGGGTCTCGAACGCCTACTCGCGCATACGTACGGCCAGGGCTGGTGAACATGGCTGGGTCGGAACAGAGAAGCTGCGCCGTCGTCGTGATCATGGGGAGGCAACCGGTTGGGTCAGAACGGAATGCGTTGTCATGTTCATCGGGAGCCAACCGGCTTGGACGGAACAACCGATGGAAACGAGGCCTCGCGTACCGCAGAACGAAGGAAACGGCCTTGTGATCGACCGGCCATGGTAGAAACATGATCATGTTCATCGGGAGGGGTCTGGCGTACTGCAAAACGGAGGAAACAGACCTGCTACGGTGGAAACGGGGTCCTTTTGATCGGTAGGGGTGTGGCGTACTGCAAAACAGAGGAAACAGACTTGTGTTGGAGTGCTACGGTCGAAACGGGGGTCCTGTTCATCGGGAGGGGTGTGGCATACCGCAAAACGGGACTCCACGGGATACTGTTCATCTCCACCGTCAACCTCCTCCAGCCTCCACGGGCTCCTATTCATCCACGGCCGACCTCCTCCAGCCTCCACCTGCAACTGTTAATCCACGGGCTCCTGTTCATCCAGCCTCCACCGCGCGCTCCTCCACCGGGTACTGTTCAACCGGCCCTCTCCACGGGGTCCTGTTCAACCACCCCTCCATAGGCTACTGTTCATCCAGCCCTCCATCAGCTACTGTTCATCCAGCCCTCCACGGGGTCGTCCTGTTCATCCAGCCCTCCACGGGGTCTTGTTCATCCAGCCCTCCATGGGATCCTGTTCATCCACCAGCTCGATCAATCGTGGTACTGTTCATCCAGCGGCAACGGCCTCTACTACCACGGGGTCCTATTCATCCAACCCCCACTTGGAACTGTGCATCCAAACCCCCCAACAATGCTCACTGTTCATCAAGGGAAGGAGGCAGCAGTGTTCGATCTGCTTAAGTTAGCAGCAGTAGCGAAGGAATCACTCGGGTTCAGTTAACAGCAAGGCAAGGGATCGATCGATCGCTCGGGTTCAGTAACGCGTAGCCTGCGGTGCAATCGCTCGGGCTCAGTTAGAGAACAACGCCTCATTCGGGTTCAGTTAGAGCCCAACGCCTCGCACACACGCGCGTACGTACGAGAGAAACGCACATCGCTCGGCCCCCGACCACCCACCATAACCGGGAACTCCCCGATATTATCCTCGCCCTCGCTTCTATGATGGTTTTTTCCGTCATGAATGGCACAAAAAATGTCATGCAGCTGCGTTGTCGAATGTGGGGTTCTGGCAAACCCTTAAGGTTCGAACACTGCGGTGCGCGCGAAGTCTTTCCTTCCTACCGATCTACGCCCTAGCTCGCTAAGATCTCGCGGACGAACTCGACGAACTCGCAAAACAGAAAGACACGAGGTTTATACTGGTTCGGGCCACTGTTGTGGTGTAATACCCTACTCCAGTGTGGTGGTGGTGGATTGCCTCTTGGGCTGAAGACGAATAGTACAAGGGGAAGAACAACCTCCTGAGGTTGAGGTGTTCTTGTGCTTGGTGAACTGGTGCGGTTGAGGATCCCCCTTCTCTATGTGGTGGCTAGTCCTATTTATAGAGGCCCTGGTCCTCTTCCCAAATATCGAGCAGGAAGGGAGCCAACAACGGCAGGCCAATTTGACGGGGGACAAATAGTACAAGCTATCCTGACAAAAGTGGTCTTCGCCTGCGAAAAACTCTGGTGGTGACGCCGTCTTGGGCTCCACGATGACCTCCGTCTCGCCGTCCCCCTGGTCTTGGTCTCGTTGCACCAATATAGCAACCTTTTCCTGATGCCTCGGTACTCTTCTCCTGTGCTGGCCTCCTTAGCACCAAAGAGGAAACAAGGACGCCGCACGCGCTGGCACCCGCCTGGTGTCGTGTGTCATGGCTCACGTCACGAGGCCTCGTGAGGTTTGCCCCGCCTTGATATCTCCGCTCCTCATGAGCCTGCCTGGCTAGGCTACTCCAGAGGAGGTCTTGCATCGCCTGCCTCGCGAGGCTTGGACCCTCGCGAGGGTCTTGGATGCCTTGTTGATGAAGATGGGCCGTACGGCCTACTAGCTTAGCCACGCCGTAGGGCGCAGGCAAGAAAGTCTGGGGACCCCCATTCCCAGAACGCCGACAGTAGCCCCCGGGCCCAAGGTGTGCTCGGGCTTGGCTTCATGGCGAAGCCATGGGCCAAGTACGGAGCGCCGCGGGCCCCAAAAGCCTGCGGCCTCGATTGATGCGTGGTGGCTGATTGGACGTGGGCGTCTCCGCTTCCCCACGCCGCCCTTGAATCCGCCTGGCTATGCGGCCCCGCCTCTTACACAGTTATTCTTCCTTCGCCACGTCCAGCTCTTCCAATCTCACTGCTGCCTCGACGCCCTGCTCCGTCTTCTCAATCCGACCTGTGCTCCGCCCGCTTCACCGCCATGGCGCCGAAACAAGCCGACAAGGGGAAGAAACCTCTGTCCTCGCCAACTGCGCCTCGATCCTTCGAGCCGGCGCTCGGCCGGCCTCGGGTGCTCAACGACGAGGCCATGGACAAGGTGCACCCCATGCTTGCACTACAAAAAAAATACACTTCCGTGATGATACGTGTTTGTCATAGTAGGTCGCGTTTTTTGTCATGCATGTACATCCATGACAATTTTATGAAAGAATCAAGATAGTCATACCTGTGCTGTCGTAGAAGTGTTCCATGACATTACCAAAATTATCATCACGGAAGTGTCCACTTCCATGACGATAAATCGCGCGTCACAGAAGTGCTTTCGTCAAGGGTGACCGACACGTGGCATCCACCGTAACGGAATGCCGTTAAGCTATCGGGTCGGGTTTTGGATCCGATAACCCGTTAACAGCCCCGACCAATGGGGATTTTCCACGTGTAAAATCATCATTGGCTGGAGGAGACACGTGTCAGGTCCGCGTTGGCACAGGTGTCACTCATCCAATGGGCGAGACGCGCCTATGATATGTTGACACGTGGACCGGCCCATCAAGTTTAAATGGGTCGGCCCAACTGAAGGCCCACAAGATTTTGCGGACCATAATGGGCCGGCCCAGCTAAAGGCCCACGAGATTTTGCGCACCATAATGGGCTGGCCCAGCTAAAGGCCCACAAGATTTTGCGGGCCATAATGGGCCGGCCCAGGTAAAGGCCCACAAGATTTTTGTGTGCCATAATGGGCCGGCCTAGGTAAAGGCCCACAAGATTCTTGCAGATCATAATGGGCCGGCCCAGCTAAAGGCCCACGAGATTTCACCGACATTAATGGGCCGGCCTAGCTGTAGGCCCACAAGATTTTGAGGACCCTAGTAGGCTGGCGCATTAACTGGCTGCCATGTTTTGGGCCAAATGTCGGCCCATATTTGATCCGGTCCATCAATGGATTGCCACGCTCCGGGCATAATAGTGGCCCATATGAGATCCGGCCCATTAAAAGCCTACCACATTCTGGGCCAAATTACGGCCCAGAACAGGTCCGGGCCTTTAAGAGGATTTGGGCTCAATTATGGCCCATATCAGATTCGGCCCGTCAACTGGACACTATGCTTTTGGGCCCACTTGCTAAAGGCCCACTTAGTAATTCGGCCTGATATTAGTTTTGGCCTGTTAAGGGCCTATTTAACATTTCGGCCCTATATTAATTTTGGCCTGTTAAAAGCCCGTCATATAGTTGGGCCTAACTACGGCCCGGTTTGCATCCGGCATGCTCGCAGCCGATATCTGATTGGGCCAAACAAGGACCGAGAAAATTTTGGCTTGTTAAAAGCCCGTGATTTGATTCACACAATCATGGGTCGGGGATCATTTCGGGCTGCTGCCGGCCCGTGAGCTGTTCGGCACGTTTCAGGCCCAACCTATATCGTGATTGCATGACGGCCCGATTATGTACCGTAATTTTACGGTTTGGCCGGTTTATTGCGAAGACAGGATATATATACAGTAAAATAACTGCATCATCGTGAATAAGAAAAATCTAGACTATACAATAAAGAAATTACGGCATATTACATCCACTGGGCATCAAAGTTCGCCACTATGATAATAAAGCACAAGTAGACAGTAGATTACATACACCGGGCATCAAAGATCGCCACCAGTGCAAATAAACACGCCGACAAAATAATATACAAAACCGACAACACTTCAATAGAGTTCAAGAAAGGTTAGCCCTGCTGGGGAGCTGCAGCGCAAGCAGCTGAGCAAGATGACGAGACAGCACGTGTTCAACACTTATATCTTCCTCACTCTGAAAGATAAACAAGCAGACAGATGACATGTTTTGCACATAAAAGTATCAGTGCTGACAATTCATCACATTTCTTACTGACGAATAAAGTGACACAGTTTAAAATGGCATTAACACAATATGGTATTGTTCAGGTCAAGACATGGCAGGAAATGACATTGTGAAGGAGTTGGTAGCTTCACGACACCACTGGACTACAGAACAAGAACTCATAAGTATCAATGGTTAGTGTGCTGCCAATTTATACCATTTCATATTGGCAAATAAAGAGACGGCTTAAATAATAGTAGAGTGATATGACATTGTTCATAGTTAAGACATTGCATAATTTGACATTGTGCTGTAGTGGGTAGGTTCACCACACCACTGGATTACGGATGAAGAACAGAAGCATACATGCAGTGCAAAAGAATATCACTTGCTCTGTATAGTTTAATTTACATAGTATGAAGAAGGAACTTGGTTGTACAACTGAAAACTTAAATTGAGAAAGGACAAACTTTTGTTTATGAACTACATAATAAACTTTAAACAAGCAATTTGATGCAAACACCAAAAATAAACTGCTATTGCAGTCATGCCTAACCAAATATATACAACAAAGTTTGAAGCCTTGAGATGGAAAAACTTACATTATTGGTGAAGACAGGCTCTATAAAGGCCTTGTCCATGCTGATGGGGGGGGGGGCAATTCAAGAAGTTTACCACATAATCATCTTCAAAAGCATTGCCTTTATTCTACATTTTGTTAAGTGTAAATATAGATGTGATAATATACGAAAAAATGGAGAATATTTAAGATAAGATGAAGAGTGATGCTACATAGCCAAGTAGCTATAAATGTAAGTGCAGCGATACAGGCAAAAGGTACAGCCAAGAGCAATGCACAACTAAACTTCTTCAGTACCAACCTTATGGTAAGAGTAAATATAGATCTAATGTGTAGAGAATGGAGGGCAAAAGAAAATAAGCTGCAGAGTGATGGTAGATGAAAAACTACCTGTCATTATAAGTACACTGATAAAGGACAACATGTACTTACAAGAACAATGCAAAGCTAAAAAAACATTGGCATTGGATATATTCTACACCAATGTAACCATTCATACAGATCAGATAATTTGGAGCGAACAATTGATAAGCAAGCTATCATGCATACTGCTGTCACATAATGAACCTGGTATGTATGCAAGTACAGTGATACAGGACAACATGTACTAACAAGAGCAAAGCAGCGGGCAGCATATTTGCGATATCCTGTCATTCTTGTCAAACCGGAATTCTTCTTTGAGCAGATTTCCTACAAAAAAGATCCGTAAGGCACATGCGGAAAAGTAGAAGTTCAAATTCTCATGTGATTTCATAGACACTACCTTATCCTGGGAACGAGACCAGTGCATAACAAGGTTTTTCCATTCAATGTCTTCTAAATTTAGCACAGGAGACTTCACCGGAAATTCGTTTATAGACTTGCCATCAAAGTGTGATTTCCTCAGGTAACACCGATACTGCTGCAATGCTTCCTTGAAAAGCACAAGCAAGCTTTGCTCGTCATGACTATCCAGATTAACCCTTGCCTAGTTACAACAATGTAATGTAAATCATTGATGTGTTCAATCAGCATAAAACAAGAAAATTATAACCATGAATAATAGCACTTACACGTAAGTTGGACAGGAAGATGTGAAAATGGTGTTTGTCTTCACAATAATCTTCCCATGATGGGAATATATGCACGTAGTCCCTAACAACATTGAAAGCATTGTCTTTTAAACTGGGAATAAATGGAATGGGGTTCCAATCTGCAGGAATTGGCCGTCTCTACAGTTGGGATAGGTCTTCGGCCGGTGGACTTGTTGTACTTTTTGCTGGAGTGTGATTTTTCTGTGGTATAGCTGGTGCTATGGCAAATGAAATTGGTATACCTTTTGCTGGAGTGCAGGTCCTGTGTGGTGGGCTAGTGGTGTGGCCAGTGAAGTATGGGTACAGTCTGCTGGAGTCGGTCCTACGTTTTGTGTCACTGGTTGTACAACCAATATAAGTGGGGTGCTGTCTGATTTCTTTGGCACCACCACGTTTTTTAAGGACTTTGCTGGTGCTCCTTCAGGTTTGGCAATCACCCTCTTCCTTTTTGATGTCTGATGCACAAGAACAACATTTGAGTGGAAAAACATGGTATGATGACAGATGGAATATGTATTGATAATGGATGGGCATGGCATCTCGACATATATGATGAGTAAACTAAGCAGATGGCGGTGCAACAAAGTAGAAGAAATGCAAGACAACATATTCAAGATACCCGCAATCAACAAAACATTGCCAAATTAGAACAGACACCTTGATGGGTGAACAGGACAGGCCATCTGCCTTTGACTCCTCGAGGTTAGAAAAGTCATTAGGATCATATTCTGAACAAGAATCAACAGATGGGGAGCGTATTAGTTTCATTGCATCCAGAATGGCACTCAATGCCTTGGTGCCAATTTTGTAAGTCATTGCGGTGTTTAGCTTCAAGAGTGGACTGCTTCTAGTGCGACACAAAGCAGCTACACAGATCATAGTGTAGATATAACGGGAAAACCGTAATCATCAGAGTAAAATCAGCAAAGTGGAACTTGCTGGAATATATGTGCTAGTATTGCCGGTACAGCTAGAAAGGCTTCGGATACCTGCTCTCTTCAACTGAAGGTGCGGTACTATTAATATCAGTGTAACTCTCAAAGGCGACACAGCTCCCCGCATTTCCTTGCTATTCTTATAGGATTCAAGTGGGCAGGCCACTACAAATCCTATTCATATGTTTACAAGATCCTACGAATCAAAGAGGCTCAAAGTGTCCATCACAACTGACCGTATAGACCTCTACACTGCAAATGTCCCTGCTCATTTTCAGTACAAGGAACATACTGTACTACTATCATACTCCCTGCGTTCCAAAATATAAGTCTTGGTAGAGATTTCCACTATGGATCACATACAGATGTACCCAGATACATTTTAGAGTGTAGATTCACTCATTTTGCTGCATATGTAGTCCATGGTGGAATCTATACAAAGACTTGTATTTAGGAATGGAGAGATTACATATTAAAGAAGAACGGAAGAGGAACATGGTAAAGAAGAGCAAGCAGATTTTGGATAATAAAATGTTGGTTGCGCAGTGCCCACACATGATGAACCAGAGCGCATTAAGAATGCAACTCCCAGCTGTCTCTCGACCATTTCAGGCGGTTGGATGAAGATCCTATGTCTCCTAACCCTTCTTCTTCCTCGTCTCTGATTCTTCCCATACAGAACACCACACGGGCCACCGGCTGGACCACCGGCCCCCACCGCCTGTGTTCCTCCACCACCCCGCCCCAACCCCCACCCGCGTCGAGTTTTCTTCGTTCGGCGAGGCCCCACAACCACCCGAGCCCCTTTGATCGCACCGGCGAACTCTGGCGAGCTCTGAAAAATCGTCTGACCCAATTTTGAAATTTAGTCTACTGTGATTTAACTAGTGTGGAATATAAAAGGGGAATACCATAAGCATTGGGAGTATACTGTTGAGCGTTCCATGGCGGATCTGAAGGTGCAAACCGAACAAAGGCAACTTTGCATCCAAGACAAGAAATCAGAGTAAAGCAGTGGCGATCTATTTTCTTGCTGCGATAAATAAGTTGAGCAGATACGAAAGACTACCGCCTCTGGTGCGGCGCCGTGTACGCATCTGCTGAGAATTTGACGGTGCTGCGGTAGCGATGGCTGTCGACGGCGTGGAAGCAGATCTAGAAGGGTAGACGGTGGCGGCGGGGCGCGGTGGACGAGACGGTCATAGGAGCGGCGCCGGCAAGGTGGACGACGGCGGGGATGAAGCGAGAGGACGGGATGCAAGGATCCCGATCCGAAGCCGTGGATGAGAGAGGTCGATCTCTTGCAATGGACAGCGGCGTCGGGGTATCAGCTCCGGCATGGTGGAGGAGGACGGCGGTGGATGGGGTGGCGAACGGCGGTGGAGAGGGTGTTTTGGCACCCACGAAGTACGAATGGGGAAAAGGGAGTTAGAGAGGAAGGGGGGAACCATGTATTCAGGGTGCGCTTGTCTCAAATGCAAGGAAATTTACAAACTTAGCCCCTGTTTCAAATTTCTACTACATCACATCAATATGAGTCAGTTGGGGATAGAATGATAATCTTGCATACATCGAATATTTGCCGACGAGAGTTTGTTTTTGGCGCCCACCATGTATGAATATGAATCGGGGAGGGAGTCGATTTCGGCCGAGGACACAGTGTGTTTTGGCGCCCACTGTGTATGAATCCGGGTGAGAGGCGGTTACGTCATGTTTGGGTGAAATTACAAACCTACCCCTATCGAAACCTATAGAAATCCAGCAGATAGGCTTTGCGTGGCAGGGATAGGCAGTAGTGATTTCCATCTCACAGATTCTGGTTTCGGGCGGTTACTGCGACTTTCCCCGCTTCGTTCAAATTTTGCAGAGTGCACGTTTACCGTGCCAACTCAATTCGAATCCCGTTTGTATTCTATTTTTTTTCGGGCGGGATCCATTTTCAATTGGAATTAAATTCTATATACATCATTTTTTTATATATATACTTTCAAAAGCACAACACCATTTATACATAGATATGGTTTACAAATGGCATGATCTCGGATTCATAAGGTTGTATCCATCAATTTGGATTTTCAAATATTTGAAACCACTTTATGTTGAAATCCAATGTATGCATTCCTCGCTAACTGTCTCCAATTAATGTGTGTTTCATGCGGATTTTTTTTACTTATCAAACATGTATAATGTGTTTCACACACGCAACATATAGTGTAATCCCGTTTAGACATTAATTGCATATAAACCATGCATTGTTTGTAATTGAAGAATCTATGGATCACCAATATTGATAAACTATATAACATTACACGTGTGCCCAAATTCAAATGAATATGCATGTTTGATACACCAATTTGCGTTATGATATTATCGATGTCGTGATCTCCAATTTAAATATTTGAATCCCCTTTAATCCAGATATTTGTCTCATATAGCTATCACTCATGCTTATATAGGACTATCTCTCTGGACCTATACGCGTTCATCGTCTCTCAGGTATCTCTCATGCTACCTGTATGTCGACAATGATCTTTTATCTTCGTAACACACTGACGGTACTCTTTCCCTCGACCTTCATCACTCTATCTCTCTCTAAGTATATCTCGCTCCCTGCTATGTGTCTCTAACTATGATTCTTCCGGGGTCTCATTTCGCTCTACTATTCCCATGTGTGCCACTCGCACACCCCTCATACAGAGATGTCTTTCGCTCCTTAGATATGAGAACCTACGACTCTTCCTCTTCAATATCTCTTTCTCACACACAAACACAAACTCTGTCTCCCAGGGTCTCATATTTCTCCATTGTTCTCTTGTATGTCGCTCACACACACCCTCTCTCCCTAGAGATATCTTGCATTCCCTCGTATGTCTCTTTAGTTATCACTCTCGTTGTGAAATATCTTTCTCTTTCGCAGACACAAAACTCCTTCTCTCTGGATCTCATTTCTCTCTGATATCTGTTTGTATGTGACTCACATACACCCTCTCTCTATCTCTCTCACACCCACACACATAACCCAGCCTTCTGATCCACTCGACTCCTATCTCTAACGCACACTAGCTAGCATATTTATCTTTCTATTTATCTGTTTCTCCATCAACCTTCTTTCTCGCCCTCACTCTTGATTCCTATCACGCACACTACATATGTTTCTCTCTACATGCAGTCAAGTGCCCTGTCACACACATATATAACTTCACCCTTTGAACCACCCGACGGTCATCTCCAACACCCAAACTAGTGGATGTCCCTCTAGCTAGCATCTCCATCTCTGTATCTATCTATAGTTTCTCCGTCAACATTTCTTTCTCGCACGGAGTCTTGCTTCCTATCACCCAAACTATATATGTCTCTCCATATATATGCATTTATAGGTTGGTCTCTTTTGCACAATCGTTGCGCCTCACTCCCTCTGCTCGCCATAGATGCATGCTCCAGCCCACGCCACTATCGCTTAAAGACAAAAGCACATGCTCAATTGTCGGGCCTTCTTCCCTGCATTCTCACATGCATACATATTGTCATACCGACCCGTCTCTCCCATGTCGTTGATCTTATGACTTATGTATTCTTTCTTTTATCTCGATCATGCGCGCGTGCACACACACACACACACATCCCACGTATACATGTATACCTCTCACACATGCACGTTCAAGGTCTCTATGTCTCCATACGTAGTTAATTACCCTCAATCCTAACGCCACATCGAATCGTTCTCCTCTTTTGTGCACATAACTTCCGCCTGGATGGGTAAAACACACACTCACAGTTAACAATCTCCTTCTAGCTACCCCCGCCTCTCACTCTTCCCCTATATCCCCGAAACCAATAAGACCATCCCTTTGTTTAATTCCCGCCTACATGCACCATCAATATATAGTAGTCTTCCTCGGTGTCTCTCGAACAAACATGTTCTCTCGATGTCGACTCCACTCACGCGCACACACCTTATCTTCCCTCTCTACGAGCATTTTCTCTCTCGCACCCCATCGTTGGTGGCCTCTGCCATACACATCACCTCTCTATGATGAAGCCATGCACACTTAAATTACATCCGCCACAGAGGACCCCGCGACACACACACACACACGTGCGCGCGCGCGCACACACACACACACACCCCACACACACACACACACTAAGACTCCATCTCTCTCTCTCTCTCACACACACAAACACACACACACACGCACGCATGCACACACCCCCCACACACACTAAGACTCCATCTCTCTCTCTCACACACACATACACAAACTAAGACTCCATCTCTCTCTCTCTCCTCTCTCTCTCTCTCTCACACACACACACACACTAAGACTCCATCTCACACACACATGCTCTAGGCGGAGCATTTGTTCCTACCACCCTTCATCCAACCTTACCCGTATGATAAACAATCACCTTTATTTACTTGCATAACATGGACAAATTCCACTTTACTTTAGTGGTCAGCAACCTTATCATCTGTACCCTTATAGAAAAATGAGTTGGCGGTGATGGTGTGCCTGCCATCTTGTAATACAGACCGTATGATCTATATCTGAGGATAGAAAGCAAACTATGATAATTTTACAAAAGATACCCGCACCTCTCTCCACATCATTATCTCCCGCAACCTCATTGCTCAGCATTTAAAAAAGGAATAAGTCTCTGGAACAATCTAGCATGCATGGTGGCCGGCGCCGCCTGCCGGCGTCGTCCATCCCCATGCCTCCGCCCATTCCGACCACCAGTCACCACCATGCTCCACTCCTCCTCGCCTTATCTCTCATCTTTCATTTTTTCAATGACATTCTCGAGATACCAGTTTTCCGATAAAATTCTCGAGATATCATTAGTTTTTACACATGGGATTACTCCTGCATGGGTCAATAACAACAGGTGTTTTGTAAAAAAATGCATATTGATGTGCTCTGCAATGCACGAGCATCTTGCTTGTAATTATATAACGCAAATCACGAGCAGGAAGTGACTTTTTTGACACAACCACGTTAACATGGCCACGTAAATCACTAGGTAAAGTAAATACCATTATACTTATATCCCGATGCAAAAGGTTGAGTACATGCCCGAAGAGTAGAGTCGCACACACGCACTCTGTCTCTCAGAATCTCTCTGTCTCTCACACACATACCAGTTACGTGACGCCCACTTAAGCAGACACATATGTTACAATTTGTGCACCCGCGGGTACACGTGATGATGCACATTTATTTAAGCCGAAAGGCGAACCCAAACAGTACTTGCTTTCATTCCCCTCCCGCCGCCTCTTCTCTGGTCACCGTCGCCCGGTAGCCATGGGCCGGCCGAAGGTAACAACATACGCCATACTCCCGCCGGAGCGGCGCTTTAATATGGAAATTTTAGTGGTCATGCATGCATCTTTTCGTGCTAGCACTCCTATATAAGGGTTGACCGATCGCTTCCCGCGGACGTGCGTGGGTGGTGGAAGAGGAAGGAGAAGGGAAGCGGGCTGTGGAGTAATGTTTTTTACCACAATTTCTTAGGAAACTGAGTGCAATAATTGAGTAGTTTTGCAAACTACCAGTACTACACCTGAAACGGTTCAAAACCTATACTCCCTTGCCAGCGCGCGCTTCCTGCATGAAACGGTCAGCGTCGCCCTGGAGCGTCAGTGCCGCATTAATGCCCGGCTAGCGCGGAGGCGACCTCTCACTGGCGCCGGCTTTGAAGTGGCGCGACGGCCGAGAGAGCGCCACTTCCCGGTGCACGCGACTGCTCCGCGTCGAGACTGGCCACATGCCCTGTTTGGATCCATGGGTTAGAGTTAGTTTGAGCTAGTTGGGGCTCAAATAGCCCTAAAGTATCCAAGCATGGGGGTTTAAATTGGAGCAAGTTGCACCGAACCCACCAAAAAAAACTATCCCACCCAAGAGGTGCTAACTGGAGATAGTTCTCATTGGGACCACTGAAAAAATCACTTTTCTCTCTCCATGAAGTGCATTTGTTGTCAACCTAACCTTGTCACCCAAACACCTCGTTGGCTACAGTTAGTTCAGGGTTAGTCATGAGTTAGTCTAACCTCTAGCTAAGTTAGAGTATCAAACATGAGCAGTATAGGACATGCAAGTTGCTCAAAGCATACATGCAAATTCATACGTGAAAGGATTTTTTTTCTTTTTGAAAATGGAATGTGAAAGGAATTTTTTTAGAATGCTCTTGGCATGTCGCTAACATGTGATAGTTAACCGACCTCAATAGACGACAGAAACGCTAGCCCGCCGCACTTTGAAAGAGAAGAGGGGGGAGAAGCGATACGGGCTGCTGGATTACTAGAGATAGGTGTCGCATGGAAGCCAAGAAATATTGTGATAGCGTGGGTTAGCCATGTACTAGTATGATGTAACTACACTGGGCTGCCGTGTTTCATACTCTTCCAGTTCAATGTGGAGATGATTGGTTAATTTTATATCGCTGAATAATATTAAATACTATGAGTGCAGACGCTCCACCACGAGGTTCCTTGCTCCTTCTCGGTCGTCCGGAATCTATGTTCTTCCACTCTATTTTTGTACGTGAGCTTTGTTCATCCTTTTGCCAACAGCGAGACATCTAGCATCAAGGTGCACATGTTATGCAGGGATCGTTCCATCTATATGAAGAACACGTGGGACTGGAACTACGAGACGGACATGTACCCAGGAGTGGACGCACGAACCTGAGTAATGTAGCGCAGTAAGTGAAGTAGAAAGGCATAAATGGTATGAACATGCGTGGCATATAGGGTGTGTTTGGTTGCGTTCTCGTCTCAGCATAGTTGTTCCCTCTTCATGCATGTTCAACTCAACACCCCTCGTCATGCATGCTCTCTTCATGCATGCTTCTGGTGTGTTTGTGCTAAACTAGTGTGGACTCGTGCACCCTCCATACACTCTACCAAACACCCAAAAGTAGGTCGAGAAGGGAACTCTTGGGCGGCATTTATCTCTTACTACGTACTACCACTAAATGTTGTACGTGCAATGCACGGTGATGTTATGGAGTACGTGCCTAAGTACTCTACTACTACTATATTACTTGGAGGCACATATTAAATTTTATATTTGTTTACGTGCATGCCCCGAGACCTTCCAACTAGATGTGTCTTTCTCTCCGAGTCGCACTTTGTATTGTTCATACCACTAAGTACTACTATGTGTGGTCTCCGACCCAGAAGTGGAAGAAGTGGAGACGCTCTACCACGCTGTTTTTTTACGCTGGGCTCTACCACGCTGTTCATGTCCCACTCCTTTCACTGACGTATGGGACATCCAGCACATGCCATGTGTGGCACCCTTGGTCATAAGAGTCGAAACGCTAGCATTCATCAGAAATAAAAAATAATTATAAATTGGCAGTGATACTTTTTTTTGCGAACCAATCAGCAGTGATACTATACCACGCGGTTTCCTTGCTCCTCGATATCGGAAAGAATACTTCCGTTTGCCAACATGTGGGACGTCGACCTCCTGGTCCACTTGCCATGCACGCAGAACTCCAAGGGAGAGTCACCCATGTCGTCGCGCCGCAGTAACAATGACTAATGAGCCGTCAAATCACATGCCCACTTCCCACTTTGAAGTTGCTCGGACGAAGGAACCATCATGACTTCGTTGAATTCCGCTTCTTGAAGAAAACTACTATACCAGCAGTACTGCTAGCTACAGTAGTTACTCCAACAGAGGCCTCCTTTCGTTCATAGGATAGGAATATGAAAATAATAGGAAGTGAGATGACATGCATCTCAATTCCTATAGAGAAAGAGATGCCATTTGATGCTTAGGATAGGTATTTTTCCATTTAGTCTAGGCTAATGTACTGGTAATTTGCTCTAAAAACTACAGTAGTAACTAGTAGTATTGGTACATGCTCGTACTCAGACACAGACACACACACTAACTACTAGTACTACTACTTCTCACATGCTGGCCAGACGCCGTCGTTCTCCTTCCCGGCTTTGTCGGCAACACCCCACCATGCTTGGATCTCCGCCGACCTCTCCATAGCAGCGCGTGCGTCCTTTTCTTTCTTGCGGCGGCGGGCCTCTTTTTTTTGAGTGCTTTCTGACTTTTCCGCTCCCTTTATGCGGCTTTGGCCACCTCTTGCTCTACCGCACATTCGGCTTTGGCATCTTCAAATTCCTCCCACATTTTTGTGAGGTCACGAGCGGCGATGAACTCGGCACAGCGGGATGCCATCACTTCCCTACCATTTTGTGTGCGGTCATGGGCAGCGAGGAACTCGGCGTGGTGGTATGCCATCGCTACCTTACCGATTAGTGTGCGGCGCGGTGGCATGAATGACGCTTGGTGAGAGCTCTGGGGTGGAGTGGCCGAACAATCATATAGTGCATTGGTTTGTCAAGAGCTCAAGGACAGAATACGAAGCAAATTTGGATTCCCCTTCAATCCTGGTCATTTATTACCGAGTAAAATGCATTGGCGGTCATAGAACTTGTCTTGATAGCTCACTTTGATCATTGTATACGAGATATGGTGATTATACGGTCACTGGCTCAGCGTATAGCTCCGTATTTGTCTGGTTGACCAGTCAAATAGTCCACATGCGCCTCATCAGCTCGTGTTCTTTATCTATCTACACGGGCCTACCTGTTAATGGAGAAAGAAATACTGTAAAAACCAAAATTATGCGTATGTGGGGAATAAAACCACAGACTCGTCGCTGCAACGCACCCTCGCCAGCCAAATGAAAATGAAATACTTCGCATCAGACACTCACGCTCACGCTGTCAAAGCAGGCTAATGCATGCACGTCGCCCTCTAAATCAAAGTCCGGCTCATGGCGCAACGCAAATGGCGATCCCATCACCTGTGCACCCCGGCGGTGCCTGACATTACTGTCTAGATGTTTGATGGAGGCCTACGCGAACACCGAGCATGTACTCACCTGGCTCAACACCAACGATCATACTCGGACCGCCTTGCTCATTCATATCGTCCATCACAACGGCAATCTATAAAACAGCCTAAGCTAGAGAGGGTACTATGGTAGTATGGTACGGAGTATGTACTATCGTGAGCGACCGATCTTAGTGCCACTTCACACCGAAACCCCTTCCATCGCTAGCGCGCGCTTCCCGCCTGAAATGGTCACCATCTCTCCAGAATGTCAATGCCGCATTCACCGGACTTAACTGCAGGTGCAATTGGTGTGTCACTGACATGCGGGCCAGATGCCCGTTGGGCCCACATGTCAGTAACCCAAACGCATATGCAGTTAAGTCATTGAAGCAGCGTCCGCATTCATGCCCGACGAACCTACTCCGGCGCCAGTTGTCCATCCATCTGCCGCGGCTCATTGCCATTCGCCCGCTATATTAACTTGAGCCCCAGCTCCCAGCCATAGCCAAAGACCCACACTTATTCTCCTCCGGTCCCTTCCTTCTGTCGGTACCACTTCAACCATGGCCTCCTGGCGCTCCGAAGCTCTCTTGGACGTACTCTCGCAGGAGCAGACGAGGGACATCGGCGGCTCCGCTCCGGGCGCACTCCAAAGCTCTCTTCGACGTACTGTTGCAGGAGAAAACGAAGGAGATTTCCCCCACCCCCCCAGCCGCCCTCAGCCGGCGTGCGTGCGCGGGCGCAGCCGGCAGCGAGGAAGAGTAGTACACGGTAGGTTGCCGCCGCTCTGGTCCCGGGAAGGCCACCGCTACTCCACTCAGTCAACGCCAAGCTTGGTAGGGTAAACATCGGCGGCCGATTAGCCGCTTGACGGCGACGTGGAGGCGGAAATCTTCATAACCTTGTGCTCCGGAGGAGGAGGTTATCAAGGCGGATGAGGAGGAGGCAAATGCAATGGCCGAATGTCTCGGGTTCATGGCCGGACATGGTGGTTGGGCACCAGCGATCGTTTAGATTAGGTTTACAGTAGGTTTTAGTACGGTTTGTGCGAAATATGTAATGAATTTCGTCCAGTTTGTAGGAAAAGTTATCGAAATGTAATGAATTTCATTCGGTTAATTTGAAATTTGTTTTGTTAGCACGAATTTCGTCCGGTTAGTTCATATAGTTATCGAAAGGTATGCGGGCAGCATCGGATGGCATCCATCAGTGTCCTCGGACAGATGCCGGTGTAAATTTGTGGGCCAACGCTGGAGATGCCCTAACTATCATGCTATAATCGCTAACAATTCTCCATTATTTGGCACAGAACAGTTATCCCTCGATCAAAATCAGTGCCGCGGTGTTTCGCACTCCTCCCGCGTAAGAGTGTAAACTCTTGCTTACATAAAAATGGAGCAAGTGGACGGCACTGTAGCACGTCATATCACTCGAACTAGCCTGCCTAACGAGCGGGAAAGCACCGCCCTCGTCATTTTGTTCTGGATTTCTATCGATCGATCGCACGAAAATGTTACGCTTCACAAGTTTTAAAGGAAAAGGCGGCACACTTACGACTCGTACGCGTCGCAACCCCGACAGTCCGGCTCGCACACCGCTCACTAGAGGGGACACGCGTTGTTTTGCAATTTCACTGACACATGGGACCGTAATTGAATAAACCATCGATAGCCAAAATCTAATCGTTCGGCGGGTGTCGGCTGAAAAGGGAGAAACGGGGGAGGGAGAAGAGATCGCCCGCCCGCCGTGCACGGACTCCAAGAAATATATGGTGATATTGTGAGGTGGGCCATGCTGGAGTCCGGACCGCTTCCGGAGCCCGCTCTCACCGCCCTGGCCCCTTAAGACGCCAGCTGCCCGCCGCATGCATGCATAGCAAGTAGTACTCCTTATGTGGAGGAGAGAGAGGCATTGACAAAGTCAAGGAGTGGGCTCTGCAAGAGCCCGTCTCTACACGTGCTCCTAGGTATAAAAAATAATTCTAAAAAAGGCATAAAAACAATTGTGTCTTAAAAAAAGAAAGGTAAAAAACATTTGAGAGGAAATAGATAGAGAGAAAGTGAGAAAAAGATGTAACCTGGGCATTACATGAGGAAGGAGGGAGTGGTGCACATGCCAAGTTCACTGGGCTGCCGTGTTTCACACTCCTCCGCCGTAACAGTGGAGACAATAGCTTTCATCAAAAATAAACAATGAATACTCGTTGCTCGTCCTCTATATCGGAAAGAATACTTTCATTCGCCGACATGTGGGACGTCGACCATCCTGGTCCACCTGCCATGCACAAAATTATCCTGGTCTACCCTGGTCGTATCGCAGGCCGAACCTTTCCCACTATAAGTTGTTCGGACGAAGGAACCATCATGACTTCGTTGAATTCCGCTTCTTCAAGAAAACTTACTGTACCCTCAATACTGCTACCACACGCGAAGACTGGACGGCACTGTACCATGTCATATCACTGAAACCCACTAGGCCAAACTAGCCTGCCTAGGTCATCTGTTTTGGAACGGAGGGAGTACGTCTCTGCACTGCTATGATTTTGTGTTGCACGTTCTCTATACTTTTGCTACGATTTTCCAACCCTATGAACCAAATGAGGCCTGAATGTATGTCGACTATTGTCTGATCGATCACTAAGCCTACAATTTTAGGAGCTAGGGCTATTGGTCGATCGATGAGGGATAAGTATAAGCATACCACGAGCTCATCAGCCCCAACGTTTCTCTTTGGTAAGTGTTTTGCAAGTACTATAGCTCGCACAGTAGCTAGCCTACTAACACCAAGAATCATCAAACAAGCCCTACTGATATGATAAACAGTTCAAACTTACATCCAAGCATGCCATATATTACATCAAAAGCTGGTGAGGATACATCTGTTTCCATAACTCGGAGAGGGTTTGCATGATTCATCGCATGATTCACTATCAAACAAAAGTAGCAAGATCTACCCACAGAAGACAGTGCACTAGCCCTAAGATGGTTTGATAAGACACATCGTTCTGGTAATTAAACACAGGGCAATGCAAACTACCATGAAGGATTAGCGCAACCAACTATTTCTTGTCATCGATCTCTCGGGAAATGACCACAGCATGGACAGCGGCATGGGAATCGATTTTTGGGGCGATGTCCATAGGACTGACCGCGACATCGGAATCGATCTCCGGGGCGATGTCCACAAGATGGACAACGGCATCGGAATCGATCTCCGGGGCGATGCCAACAGGACGGGCCACGACATCGGAATCATCAAGGACGTCCACCGACACCTGCACAACCCTAACATATTAGCAAGAACATTGTGAATAATCAAAAACCACAACTATGATAATAAGCCATTATTTTTTACCTTGTGCAGCTCACCGGGGGATCTCATCCCTATGGGGGCCATCTCCTCGTCCTCGATGGGGGCCATCACCTTGCCAGGGGAATACTGCTTCTCAACGGCGACTATCTCCTCAAACTCGATCTTGAGCCTCACATAGGTGGCAATCAGAGTTCCTGGGGTAGGCACGGTGGGGCCCTTACTGTTCTTCCAACTTCCTTTGAGGAGTTCGTCTGCCAACGTCCTCAACTCTTTGGCCAGTGCTTGTTTCTTGGAGTTCTTCATCTCCATGGGTTGGCCCGCCAACATGGTCAACTCGTTGGTTGGTGCTCGCTTCCTGGAGATCGCTGTCTCCAGTGGGTTGTCCGCCGGCAACTCTTTGCCTAGTGCTCCAGGATCCATCAATGAACTGACAAACAAAAAGCAATCGAAAGGAAACCACAATAGAAATGAAAACAGGAAAAGAATAGGATGTGAGAATCGGTTGGTGCTTCACAAAAAGAAGATTCTTGGAATTAAAATATAGCAGCATAACTGATTCGCCCACCTTTCCTTCGTCGGTACAGAAGAAAAATGGCAGAAGTGAGTAGCCTGGAGTGAGGTTTTCTTCAAGAAAGGGAAGAAAGGGCTTGAACGAGCGTTCCAGTGAAATGATGGTTGCTTCGTCCAGTCCAACTTGGAGGCCACCTTACCACTGGTAGTAAAGGTGTGGGTTTTGTGATATGACGGGTCATGACGGCCACACCGGGGTGACATGTGAGTCTCGACTGTAGCACCTCGCTCTAATTTGGTGGATGGCACGCGGGCCTGGATGCTTTGAAATGTCCAGCATGTAGATAGAGCGGCTAGTCATATAGGACTGCTCAATATTGTGCACCACAACCAAGGCGGAGAGGAAAACAAGAGAACTATGTAATTAATGCATGAGTTTAATTAGGGTAGTTTTGTAAAGTACGAGATACATTCCTCCAATCTCAAAATGCCTTGGTTCATGAGATTTGAGATTTGAGCCCTATAAACCGGAAGGGAGGGAGTACTGCACACGGTGTAGTCTAGTCACTTGTTGAAATCTCTAGAAAGGCAAATACTCCTTTCCGGTTTACAGGGCTATACTACTCCCTCCTTCTAGGTGTGTAAGTCATCTTACGAAAACCAAATAGTCCCAAAACACTTAGGCGTGGTGCATTAACTTCTACCTTGTTTCTTGTTTCTTGACATATCAACCAATAAGAGATGAGAGGTGTGTATGCTTTTAATGACTTGCAATGGCTAGTTCATTGCATGCAATGCTATTAATTAGCAAATAAACATTGGTGACCCCAGGAGGAAACGGTGCTAAGCGCGTGGACCTATGCAGAATGAGTATCAACCAATGGATAATGGAGTTTAATTGTTAAGCAATAGCAATTTTGTCTCATGCAAGAGCTTGGCTAGTACTCCAAGGAACCGCACCAAGCGAGCGTTCGCAACTGCCATGTTCGGGTTGCGCTTGGCTCTTTGCCTCTTCGAGAAGACGAACAATGATGTTACTCCTAGTTCTACAATATCGAATCCACTGCTGCATGTCCGTCCACCTCGTGTAGGAGGGATAGTGTGTAGCGAAAGCTTCTACTTACTGCTCCTGCCTTTGCGTCTATGACAGGTGGGCCCAACAGGTGGTTGGCCTTCCTGTCATGCAGCCAAAGGCAGGTGCAGTTAAGGCACCGGAGCTCAGTCTGTGAGGGAGAGGGCGTTGTAGTAATCAAATTTCTCGGTCTTGTATGAGTTGACGCAACACATCAAAGCACTGCACTCGATATAAGTCTTTTTACACATTTCAAATGGGCTACTTCGTATGTAGGAGTAGACATATTCTGCTTCGTATGTAGTCACTTGTTGCAATCTCTAAAAAGACTTATATTTGGAAACGGAGGGAGTACAACACATGCATGCATGCCGTGACTTTCCTTTTGATACTTGCATGTGTTGATTTGATGCACCTTGCCAAATTTTGACTATAAATTTAACTAACCAAATTTTCATGCATGTCACAAAAATTTACGGGGCTGTTTGGATTGTGACTATGTTTGTCTTATGTTGCCACATTATTTTTCCCACACTTTCCACACTTGCCTAACCTGAGTTACTCAAATTGTTAGGCACACTTTGGCTTGCCTAAGGGAATCTTGCCACAATTTTTGTGTCTATGACATGTGGGGTTCACTGCTAATAAAAAAAAATCTTGTCTTAGGTGTGGCTAATAAAAAAGACTTATATTTAGGAACGGAGGGAGTAGAAAATATAAATAATAATGCATGTTGGGGCAACCCACGTTTCCACTAATTTTAGCCGTGGGCTTGTTCACAATTTTTACGAGGGGGTGGTTGTTCATTTAATGGAGGGACTTGTAGTACCAGACTTGAACGATACAAAGTGCGACCTGGCACACCGTAAGACCACTTGGAACAAGCGGGTAGCTATCTCAAAAACCAATCAACAACTAAAAAGTACTGTGACCTGGCATGTAGTAGTACACAATTTTAAACGATTGTTTTGATGGAGTGAAAAAGGAAAACTACCCCACTACGTATATATAGGCTGGAGCCTCCGCGCTTGCTTGCTAGGGTTGCTCTATTCACACACTCTCATCCTCTCCAGATCTAAACAAGATAGGGGTAGTAACACTGTCTTTCTCCCTTCAAAAAACACTAGCTTTCTATCCTCACCGCTGGTTACAGATCCGGACGTATCCCCCTCCGCCGGTGAAGGGGAGGAGGGGCAGCGTTTAGGCCGTCGTCGATAGCAAGGGAGGAGACCCACTGTCGGCCGCACCGTTATCTCTGGCCGAGCGCCGGCGCGGGAGGTCCTCCGATCCCTTCATCGTTGCTTGTGGCCGGATCTGGCCTCCCGTCGCCCACCTATCCACATCTCGATGACCTTCAGGTATATCTTCGTTCAAAACCTCCTTAGCTCTACTTCCCCAGCTCGCTACGTCACTGCATGTGCATCATTTTCTACCTCTCAGCCCATCTTGATCGGATGGTCCAATGTCACATATTTTCTTCTTCTTCTATTGTTAGAGGTAAAGCTACTTCATGGAGTCGGATCTTGTACCCCCTTGTCCGAAAATACTTGTCATCGAAATGGATGTATCTAGATGTATTTTAGTTCTAGACACATCCATTTTGATGACAAGTAATTCCGGACGGAGGGAGTACTTGGTTCAAACAATAAATAAAGTGGGGGTGGGGGAATTTAGTATGTACATCGGACTTGCTACAAACTGGAAGGAAAGGGGGGTGAAAGTAGTACAGACTGGTCATCCAACCGGTCTCTTGGTCGAAAAGGGAAATATAGGGGTAACGCTGTACATAGTGGTATGACCAGGACTAGATTTTCTATCCACACATAGGAGTAGGTGGCTAGAGTGAACAAAAATGGGACCAACCCAGATATGTTTCTTGGATGTTTGTTTCTCGGGGCAACAAACTATGAATCACCACTTTATGCCCCTGTTTACGTACATGGTGCTGGACTGCTGGTGCACCCACAACTCTTAATCTAATGTCCCTGGTAAAGATGAAGCCATGCCACTGTTATTAGCCATGACAAGTTTAGCCAAATGTTTTTGCCTGTAATTGTTTGAGACTCTGACTGTTTCTTCTGTGCCTTTTTGTGCAAACAGGGATATCCAATTCACCTGGTTGCTGTTGTGACCTTTTGGTGCACTGCACAAAACTCTTCTTAAAAGAAGTGTCTTTTGTGCTGTTTAACTGGAATGTCAGAATGGAATAGTTGGTTCATTTTGGTGGAACTGCACAAAGGGAGATCTGTGTTCCAATCCTCACCATCCATATTTGCTCCATAACCTTCCTTTAGGTAAGAATGATATTTAATGCATGTGTTCATCTCTATTTTCCGACTTCCATGAGAAAATAATGCTATTTTTTACTGGTACACTTGTACACCCTCACTGACAAAACCAATTCTGAATTAGAAGGCCATTCATGTACTTGGTTTCACCAACTGGTGAGGAGAAAGAGAAACAGAGCATGAAGAGGAAGAAGAAGAATAAACAGTGCTAAGGCAATCTTGCTGAAGCCAGAGGCCTCAGTCGAGGCCATTCAAGGGCTCCGGTAACGACTACCTTACATGTGAGGCGATCCTCCAAGGAGCCCTTCCACTTCTGATGTCTCACTTAATTAATTAGGAGTACTTAAGTACCACTAATTTATTACTGCCTAATTTTCCTGTTCGAGTTAAACAAATCTTTAGTAGGACCCTATGCTGAATCATGTACGTGTGTATGTTTGTCTATGGAGGTGAATCATGTGGTGGAGCAGGGAGGGAATATTATTAGTGTCATGACATAATAGTGCTACTGTTTTGCATGTCAATTTATCGCCATTGGTTCAATGAGGCAATGTTTTGCGTATTGTCCATCATGAATTTGATGCTACCGGCTGAGTAATATGCTAATGTCTTCCTATCCTTTCTCACTAAGGTAATGAAGGTTTCACCTTGTTCCTACTTGTGCAAAAAGGGATCATGTTGTGCCAATCATACATTTTAGTGGAACTACACAAGACAATACAATGAACTGTATCCCAGCCAGTGCTTTAACTCTGCTGGAAGTTCTTGATAATCTTTCGATATAATCTCAGCAGTAGTAAACAAGAGTGATTTCAACTATACATTTGAAGTGCACAAAAATATATACTATTGTGTGATTCCAGTGAGTGCTTTATCATCTCTTATGGGACTACATGAATAAGCTTTTTTCTCAGGTTGGTACGGGCCTAAGGCCTTCATCCATATTAGTTTGCTGTCATCTCTATTTGTATCGTGCTACTATCATGAGAAACTCCTTTATCTTTGCACGTTAAAGTTTTGCAACCTATGATAAATGGCAATGCTTTGAGTGTTGAGTTGAGCTAATTGGCACTGATTAAATAAACTAATACCTCTCTTTAAGCAAGACTACTATGTTGCTAACTTTACCCATTAAGATAATGAGGGTGCTTCTATTTGTTAGTGCATGTTTCATCAACTAGTACCACTATTACAGTAATCTCACTCTCTCAATATATGTGCCAACAGGGATGGTCGATTTTGGTGGAACTGCACAAAAACTTTGGGTGCTTCATTGCCTCGACAACTTCCGACCTTTCCTGTCAGTCGCTAATCTCCGCTTGCTTTCTTCCTTTGCTGTCAGTCGCTTGGCTTATCTCGGCTTCTAGTCAAAGGAAATAGTAATTGATATGCTACCTCACATAGATTGGTACTGGTCTTTATCCTGATTATTGTGCCTGTCATATGTATTGGTAATTTGGTATTGTGCTACTGTTTGCCGACTTCATAAAGGAGTAATTTGGAGCCTGAACTCGTAGGCAAATCATTACATCGGGTGATTTCAGTAGAACTGCACAAAATGATCAGATGGACAGGTACTTATGCTGCTGCTATGTACTCCAAAGTTCACTCAGACAAGCATAGATGTTGACAAGAAGTGCCTATATTCATTCGAGTATCAACCGGCGTCAACCAATTGTCAAACTCTAAGTATTAGGAGAGTGAACACCAAAAATATTGCTTGGTGCATAGCCCAGAAAAACGCAGTCCAGTCTTTGGTCCCAACTTGTGCCTTTTGGTTATCGGCACATATGGTAGCGAACTATATGGCATGGAGTCTAAAGATTCCAGACAAGTTGGTTGACGTGTATATTCATCTGGCACTTAATCAGTCTGCACGCCAAGGATGCTCCATTTCAGTTGAACTGCACAAAAAATTTGGGTGGTTCATTTTCTCAACCGCCTCCTTTCTTGTCTGCAATGTAGAATTTTGGCGAGATACAGGACCAAGATGAGCCATTAAACTAGTTGGATGAAAGTAGTGGCCAAGTTTCTCAAACCTCCCTCGGCACGAGGCCACTATTTAAGGATAAACCTACATGCAAAGTTCAGATTGTCTGTGCTGCCTCCTATGTACTCGAAAGTTTACTCGTACAAGAAGTAATTTTAGCAAGAAGTACCTCCGATTGAACACCATTTACCAGTCTGTACCCTAGGTAATTAAAGTTCGTCCATGGATCATATTGGCTGTGATCTCAATCATTCGGATGCATAGATATGTTGAGCTTGGGTATATATGAATCTTTTGAGTTGTTGATAGTGAATGTTGGCTACGAATATGAACATGACCTGTGAACCTGAGTTTGATATGAATGTTTACCTTTTCTGTTGTATTTGTGTGTGAACTTGTTAGTATGCCTACTGTGGGGTATAAAACGCGGATCTCTTATAAAAGTAATGTTGTGTCCAATTTATGTTTTCCCTTCTAACCACATTATATATACTAGCAAAAGGGCCCGTGCGTTGCAACAGGAAAAAAATATGGCACACACTTACGTTCCATTCTTCTTTACCGGGTCTGTCATTACATGTGCTCCAGTGTAATAACATCATAAATTACCAAACTACCTTAGGAGTTTTTGTCTCAGGCACCACAGTGAGAATGATTGACAATATGAGCATCACTAGCCTGAAGAAATTTGTTGCTGTTATGACCGGCATGGTCAAGAGGATATATGGTGCGCACTGACATCCAACAACAACATTTCTCATGGTTTCGGTTTTTTTTCTGAACCAGTGCTATATTTGATTATTTGGCACAAAGAAGATGTAATTCTTTCACTCCAACTACGGCCAACATGGCTCGTCATTCTTCCAAAAGATGTCCCTTATGATATTTTTTCAAGAAAAGGAGTGCATTATCTCCTTGTTGTCGTCTAACTGAAGGAAATTGAATGTGAAAATTTAAGTGTATATAGACTGACCCACTCGGAGTGCATACAAAAATATTTTTATCCAAGTCGTCAGTGCCAACACTGTACCTCCAATGTCCATCTGCATCTACACGTCCACATCTAATCTTAAGCAAGAATGAAACTACCAAGCAAACTGAGATAACGGCATGTAGCCGACCCTGGGCAGCAGGTGGTCAGGGATCATCAGCAGAGAAACACAAAGTTGGCTGACGACGGCCGAGCATGGCTAGGCCCATCTCGCTCTCGTGGCTGCCGTGGTGGCTCCCGGGCCTCTCTGTGGCTCCTCCACTCCGAGTCCACAGCCCGACCTCGGCATTCCGCCTCGATCCTCCTCCGCCCTCTGTCCCGCGTGCTCCTCCACACCTCCTTCTCCAAGCCGACGGATCTGACCTTCCCCTCGCTGGATCCGGTGCACCACGAGCCTCAAGCCACCCTGCCGCCGTGCTCGTGTCCATGTCATGCATGGTGTAGAGGTGGCCAGCGTGTGGAACAGGCTGCATCGCAGGCATCTGCGCGCTGCGCCTCCGCTTCCTCACCCCGGCGAGCGCCGGACTGAACAGCTTCGCGCCAGACTGCTGTTTTGTTGTACAATTTCCCTTCATTATCATTCTGTGTTTGTTGATTCAAGAGGCTCGTTGTTGATATGCAATTTTCCTAGGTATATAAACTGGTAGACTTTCATGTAAGCAATCGAGGTGGGATTACTCTGAGTACATGTGTGAAAATCAGGTAAGGTACAGATACAGAAGCGTGCATGCAGGCCGAAACATGCGTGCAGGCCCAATAAGAGAATGTGGACATGGACCAATTGGATGGACAAAGTTTTTAGTACCGCATGGCAGCAATTGGACGGACTGTCGATCAAACCTAACGGAAAAAACTGAAAGCGTAAATTCACGGAAAGAAGTGTATTGTGACGGTGAACCCAAAGAGTCAATCTGTGCTTTATTATTAGGGAAAGATTTATATTATTACTATTATCGTATATTTTATAGGGACTTATATATACATTATAAAAACATCCCATGTGTTATTAACTTATAAAAGTAAATGTTTAACGGAAGTTGGCAAGGAAAATCCTGGTTGTTTTTGACTCACAGGCAAGGAAAATCCTGGTGATTGCGTACAAAAGCTTGCAAAGATTTTAAGGACCAATTTAATAATAACGAGCTCATTTTTATTCTGAGCAATAACTCGCTAATTTCTTAATTATATATATATTTATATATATAAAATGTGCCTCTCCGGTTTATTATTCGATATTAATTTCTCCTTCTAACATAACATTATATATATAACGAGCCCACCTAATACGTGTATTTCAAGGAAGTGCAAAAGGGCTGGGATTTTTTAGAAAATATAAATGGGCCTGATTGATGTGAAATTATTTGTTCACCAAGCCCACCAAATGGACTGTACATTCCAGAAAACATGGGTTAAATATATGCCACATTTTTGCAGGCTGACATGTGGGCCAATAGGTCGAAGCCTACGCAGGGCGTTGTCAACTTGGTCAACAAATGACTGTGTCATCCACAGCCATTGGATTTATATCCAACGGCCGGCATGCACCTTCAATCTCTCGTCTTCTTCCTCCAGCGTCGCCGGGACCGCCTGGTCCAGCCTCCGACGGCTAGCGGCTCTGCTTAGCACGCATTGCTACGAAGCGCTACCCCACCGCCGGCCAGGCTATCCCTCCACCCTTGACACCTCCTGTTATTCTCCACAGACTACATCCCCATGCCACAACAGAACCAGTTATAACCCTTCTCCTCTCAATCTGCGACTCCACTGCCGCGTTTTCCCATCTCCAAGTCGTTCCCGTCCGGGGCCTCGCCGTCGTCCACCGCCTAGCTGCGTTCGGTGCGGCGTGGTCAACAAACGAGAGTCATCGGAAGAGGACTGTACGTGGAGATCCTGACGGCTGGGACCCACGAGGTCCATGGTCGAACGCAAGGAAAGTTCCTCCTTATTAAGCTGAAAAAATGTTTCCTCCGCCTGACAGCTGGGACCCACCGGCTGTATCTTCGCACGAAAGGAAGTGCCTCCTTGTTTTGTGAAAATATTATTCATCCCGTTGACAGCTGGGACCCATTAGATTTGGTGACTGACTTGTGGCCAACTAAGCGGATGTGTACGCACGGCTTTGTTAACTTAATCAACAAATGATTCTAGCAGCTAGACCGTTGGATGTTAATCCAATAGCCGTGCTCCTTCTTCAACCTCTGTTCTTGCTCATGTCTCCCGTGGGCGGCACCACGGCTGTGCTGCCGCGCACCCGAACTAGTGAAGTTTCCCAGTCCTCCCCATCTGCGACTCCACTGCCCCGTCTTCCCCATCTCCGGGTTGTTCCATTCTGGGTGTGCTCGACACGGTGTGGTCAACGTGGTCAACAACCTAGAGTCATCAGAAGATGACTGTATGTGAGAGGCTGACTGTAACACCCTCGATGCGACTATAGCTCCCATGTGTCGAGGCACGACTTAGAGACATAATCGCATTGACGGCATATGTCGCAAGTTAGGCAATCTTCACAAACATCCCATGTAATATAATAATAAAAGGGGAGATAACATAGTTGGCTTACACTTGCCACGTCAATCAAATACATAAATAACATTACATCATCCAAACACTCATGGCCCGACTACGGCGCCAAAATAAAAGAGAACCCAACATGCGACAGGGTCCCAATCACCCCCAACTGGGCACCACTACTGATCATCGGGAAAGGAAACATAGTAACGTTGAGAGTCTTCGTCGAACTCCCACTTGAGCTCATACGAATCTCCTGGAGCGGAATCATCAGGCCCTGCATCTTGTGTACTAGTAATCTGTGAGCCACAGGGACTCAGCAATCTCGCACCCTCGCGATCAAGACTATTTAAGCTTAAAGGTATGGCAAGGTAAATATATGTGGAGCTGCAGCAAGCGACTAGCATATATGGTGGCTAACTTATTCGCAAAGGAGAGCGAGAAGAGGAGGCAAAGCGCGAGCGAGAAACTAGAGAGCAACCTGCGCAAACATTACTCCAACACCGTGTCCGCTTCCCGGACTCCGCCGAGAAGAGGCCATCACGGTAACACACTCAGTTGATTCATTTTAATTAAGTTAAGGTTCAAGTTATCTACAACCAGACATTAACAAATTCCCATCTGCCCATAACCGCGGGCACGGCTTTCGAAAGTTCAATCCCTGCAGGGGAGTCCCAACTTAGCCCATGACAAGCTCTCACGGTCAACGAAGGAATAGACCTCCTCCCAAGACGTTCCGATCAGACTCGGTATCTCGGTAATTCAAGACACTTCGACAGGTTAAAACAAGACCAGCAACACCGCCCGAATGTGCCAACAAATCCCGATAGGAGCTGCACATATCTCGTTCTCAGGGCACACTTAGATGAGCCAGACATCAGGTAGGCCAGCCCAGAGTTGCCCCTGGTAGCCTCGGACATCGCTCGGTTGGACCAACACTCAGGGGAGCACTGGCCCGGGGGGGGGGTTAAATAAGATGACCCTTGAGTCTGCAGAACCCAAGGGAAAGAAAAGGCTAGGTGGCGAGTGGTAAGACCAATGTTGGGCATTGCTGGAAAATCTTTAATCAAGGCGAACTATCAAGGGGTTCCCATTATAACCCAACCGCGTAAGGAACGCAAAATCCGGGAACATAACACCGATATGACGGAAACTAGGGCGGCAAGAGTGGAACAAAACACTAGGCGAGAGCCGAGCCTTCCACCCTTTACCAAGTATATAGATGCATTAAGATAACATAGCAATATAAGGATATCCCAACAAGTAAATAAATGTTCCAACAAGGAACAACCTCCAATCTTCACCTGCAACTAGCAACGCTATAAGAGGGGCTGAGCAAAGCGGTAACATAGCCAAACAACGGTTTGCTAGAACAATGGTGGGTTAGAGGTTTGACATGGCAAATTTGGGAGGATTGAAAGCAAGTGGTAGGCATCGTAGCAATGGCATAGCAAAAGAGTGAGCAAACTAGCATAGCAAAGATAGTAGTGATTTCGAGGGTATGATCATCTTGCCTGCACAGTTGTCAGAGTTGACTGGATCCTCAAAAGCAAACTCAACGGGCTCCTCGTTAGCAAACTTGTCTCCCGGCTCTACCCAAACAAGACAAACAAGCAACAAGGATACAATCAACCACGTGCAAACTCAAACAACACAATGCAAAGATGATATGTTATGCGGGATGCGATGCGGGATGCAAAATGCAAGATATGATAGGATATGCAAGAACCTGGCCTCATCTTGGAAAACCAAGTGTGCCACTATAAAGATTAGATGAAATCGCTTGAAAATGATATAAAGAACGCCGCAATCGGAGTTACGGTTTGGAAAGGGCAAGCAATTCAAAAATGACACCGGTCTGCGATTTACAGCAAGTAGGCATCTAAATGCAACGAAATGAACATGCTACAGCAACCAAACATGACAACAAAATACATAGCTGGGATGCACACAAGAGGCTTAACAAAAGTCTAGCACTGAGCTACGGCCAATTCATCCATTAACAGGTTCAAACAAGGATGGCAAAAATGCATATGACAAACAGATTTCAGACTTAGTGAAATTAACACTTGTCTGGAATTTCAGATCAGGTAGCCCTCTTCGGAGCAACAAAACTACATGCTACAGGGCCTGATCATGGCAAAGTAAAGCATGGCATGGAGCTACTCAAAGAACTTAACAAAATTCCCTTAGTGACCTTGAGCCAAAAGGGATCAGAAAATACAATTGCAAGCATGTGAACATAGAAAATACATAATCAGTTTTCAGACTTAGTGAAAACTGACACATGCTGAAAACAGATATCAAGTAGGCATGTTTACGAGCTCGATGCACTCACTACGGTGCAATTCATGACAAGCTAAGCATACATCTATCAATAACACACAAAATGCAAGCTAGACATGGCAAGAACAATAGCATAGCATGCACGGATCAACTGCAACATCATCGGCAAAATTGCAAACAAGTTGACAATCTGCCCAGATTCATAAAGTAGCAAAAGTAGAGCTCGATTGACTCAAGCTAGGGTGCTCCATAATTGCAAACAAAGACATGGATGGATAGAGCACTACAATATTAACAAAACAACCTTACTGATCATCCTCAAAAGAGGCACGGAACACTAGGAAACAACATGAACATATGGCATCATGAGATAAACAGCTCCAGGACTTAGTGAAATTACTAAGTCCCTGAAAACAAAATTAGCAAGTGCACCACTTTGCAAGCTTGCACTAGTCACCACACACATCCTAAAAATACATGGGTTGCACCTATGGAGAGATGACAAAACCCTTAACAAAACACATGTAGAGCATCAGGGCATATCATGCACACATTAATCATGGCAAAAATGATAAAAACCTAAATGGAGTAGCAGATCTGACAATTAACTCCAGTAGCCCTCTTCTAACAGCATTTCGGGCATCAAGATGACCTCAAATGAAAATTATGCAATGGAATGAAATGATGTACTCTCTGAGATGAACATTTTGATAAGCTATATGCATGAATCGGAACTACGGATGCAAAGTTACGGGGTCTCGAACAGGAGCACATGGATCTGCAATTTCAGGACTTAGGAAAAATTCAACCTCCGGATTAGAGTTTGACCCGATGCGGAAATCGAGGAGCTCGCCGGATCTGCACTGTAGATGGCCGGAGAGAGGAGGTAGTGACCGGATCCGGTGGGGCGGCGGCCGGATCTGGCCGGGGCGGAGTCGGCGGCGGCGGCTGCGGCGGGCGGCGCTGCGGAGGCGGCCGGAGGCGGCGGCGCCGGGAGGAGGCGGCTGCCTCCCTCGGGTCGACGGCGCCGGCGATGGCGCGCGGCGGCTCGGGCAGCCAGGGCTGGGGACGATGACGGAGCGCGGCAGAGGGCGTCGCCGGCTCGGGAGGAGGTGGCGGCGGGGCGACGCGGGTGCGGGCGGCGGCGACTGGGCCCGTGGGGGCCCGCTATGGGCCTCGGCGGGCCGGGCGGCGGGGAGGCGCGGCGATGCGGTCCCACAGCCACGTGGCGGCGCGCATTTCGCAGCGGCGGTGATGTCCGGCCCGGACGGACAATGTCCGGTGCGGCGCGGTGGATTTTTAGGGTTTCGGGGGGGGGGGGGGAGAAAGATCCGGATTTGGAGGGGGTGTTTAAATAGGCATAGAGGGAGCTAGGAGAGTCCAAATGAGGTGCGGTTTTCGGCCACGCGATCGTGATGAAATGCTCTAGAACATGGAGCAGAGTTAGGTGGGTTTTGGGCCAAATTGGAGGGGTGTTGGGCTGCAACACACAGGAGGCCTTTTCGGTCCCTCGGTTAACCGTTGGAGTATCAAACGAAGTCCAAATGATACGAAACTTGACAGGCGGTCTACCGGTAGTAAACCAAGGCCGCTTGGCAAGTCTCGGTCCAATCCGGAAATGTTTAATCCCCACACACAAAAGAAAAGGTAGAAATGACCACCGGAGGAGAACGAAGCGCCGGAATGCAAAACGGACAACGGGGAAAATGCTCGAATGCATGAGATGAACACGTATGCAAATGCAATGCACATGATGACATGATATGAGATGCATGACAATGATAACAACACACGGAGACAAAGACCCGAACCCGATAAAATAAAATAACTTAACGCCGGAAACGGCAAGAGTTGGAGTACAAATTGGGAAAGTTACATCCGAGGTGTTACACTGACAGTGGGGACGCACCACGCCCATGAACGCATGCATGCAACGGAACGCGACGAGGTCAACGTGGTCAAGGAACGACTTCCATCGGAAGTATACTGTACATGGAGAGGCTCAACTGGGTCCACGGCCGCAGCACGTAAGTGCCTCCTTATTACGTGGAAAATAATGATTCCTCCAACTGACAGCAGGGACCCACTGGACGGGCCACCATATTTTGCGAAAAAAACGTTTGCCCCCTGACTGCTGGGACCCACCCGACGCGCCACCGTATTTCACAAAAAAAACGTTCCCCCCGCTGTCAGCTCGGACCCACCGGAAGTGCCTCCTTATTACGCACAAAAAATGAATACTCCCCCGGCTAGCTGGGACCCACCTTGGTGGGAGGCTGACTTGTGGGCCTACTAAGTTGACGCGGACGAAGGGCTTTGTCAACTTAGTCAAAATGAACGATTCTAGCTCCAGTGACCATATGATGTCCATCCAACGACCGTAGTGCTTCTTCAACCTCTGGTCTTCTTGCTCCAGCCGCCCAAAGCAGCATCGGTCGTGCCGCATGCTCCTGCCTCCCGTGGCCGGCTGTGCTGCCGCGGAGGCCTCACCGCCCCCTACTATTGCCACCACTGGCCAGGCCCTGCGGCGACGGCAGCCTCACACCGCAGCCGAACCAATGAACCCTCATACTCCTCTCCATGAGGGCTTCAACTGTCGCGTCTTCCCCGGCTCCGCGTTGTCCCCTTCCTAAGCCTCGCCGTCGTCCACCGCCGTGGTGCTCTCCACGCGGCGTGGTCAACATGGTCAAGGAACGACTTCCATCGGAAGAGTACTGTAGGTGGAGAGGCTGACAGCTGGGTGCACGGCCACAGCCCAGTTTTTTTGTGATTTGCCAAGTAAGTCGCTTTGTCAGGCCTGTTGGGCTGCAAATCTTTCAAGACGAGGAGAGCTTTCATTCGGCTGTCCGAGAAAATGGCCCATCAGTAATGAGAAATGGGAAGTACATTTTTAAAACACATCAAACCGACAATTAGTTTCAAATATCTTTTTTTCATTTCGAGATTTTAAATTACATTAATTTTTATGCGTGGAGAATTTGTTGGATTTTATATTGATATACATTTATTTTTAAAATCAGTTTGAATGTGAGTCAAAATTTCGGGATTAAAAACAGTTCGGACCGCACCGAAATATGCAAAATTTCGTATAATTTTTTAACCGTGGCCACAATATGGGCTGTAATGCTAACAAAAAGAATATGGGCTCCATAAACAACCTTAAGAATTAGCAAATGGGCTGTAAATTATTAGAAATAATGGCAGATGGGCCGTATGCTGTTTTCCACAGATTTGAGGCTTTCCTAAAAAAAGGGTTGACGCACAAGCAGTGACTGTTGGATGTCCATCGAACGGCCGTCGTGCTTCTTCAATCTCTGCTCTTCCTGCTCCAGCCGCTCAAACAAGCGCCGGCGAGACTGCCTGCTCCCTCCTCCCTGTGGGTGGCTGTGCTTCCATGCAGGCCTGACCACCCCACCGTACTCCCATCGCTGGCCTAGCCATCCCTCTACTCACCCACACATGATGTTATTCTCCGGCAATGGCAGACGAACCAGTAAACCCTCGTACAGTCGTACTCCCCTCCGTGTGGGAAACAACTGCCGAGTCTTCCCTGCCTCCGTGTTGTTCCCTTCCTAGGCCTCGCCGTTGTCCACCGCCCTGGTGCTCTCGGCGCGGCCTGGTCAACGTGGTCAACGACCGACACCCCCTGTTATTCTGCGGCGATGGCATCCTCACACCGCAGCGAACCAGTGAACCCTCGTACTCCTCTACGCGTGGTCATCCACTGCCGCGTCTTCCCTGGCTCCGCGTCGTCCCCTTCCCAGGCCTCGCCGTCGTCCACCGCCCGGGTGTTCTTGGCACGGCATGGTCAACGTGGTCAAGGAACGGCTTCCATCGGACGTGGACTATACATGGAGAGGCTGACAGCTGGGTCCACGACCGTACCAAGGAAGTGCCTCCTTATTACATGCAAAATAATTATTCCTCCACCTGACAGCGGGGACCCACCGGACGGGCCACCGTATTTCGCGAAAAAAACATTTGCCCCTGACTGCTGGGACCCACCAGCTACATCTTCGCACGCAAGGAAGTGCGTCCGGGCAAAAAAAACGATTCACCCCCCTAACTGCTGGGACCCACCAGCTACATATTTGTAGGCAAGGAAGTGCGTGACAGTCGGGACCCACCTGGTCGAAGCGTACGTAGCATTGTCATTCTGGTCGCGAACGTGTACGTACATATATACTGGTGGATCTAGAGGCGCGCACGTGTCATAGTAGAGGCGCGTACGTGTCGTAGTAGAGGCGCGCATGTAGCATGTATACATACGTACAGTGGGCAGGGTGCAAGAAAGAAAATACGGCCACATATGTGTACATACGGGCGGGGTCTCAAATGCCTACTCGCACATACGTACGGTCAGGGCTCGTGTACATGGCTGGGTCAGAACGGAGAAACAACGTCGTCATCGTGTTCATGGGGAGGCAACGGAATGTGTTGTGTTCCTGGGGAGGCAACGGAATGCGTCGTGTTCATCGAGAGGCAACGAAACACGTGGGAGCCAACCGGCTGGGTCGGAACGGAATGCGTGGTTGTGTTCATCGGGAGGGCTTGGACGGAATAGGCGATGGAAACGAGGCCTGGCGTACCACACAACGGAGGAAACAGACCTCCTACATTCGGAATGGGGTCCTGTTGATCGGGAGGGGTTTGGCGTACCGCAAAATGGAGGAAACGGACCTCCTACGGTCGAAACGGGGGTCCTGTTGATCGAGAGGGGTGTGGCGTACCACAAAACGGAGGAAACGAACCTTCTACTGTCGAAACGGGGGTCCTGTTGATCGGGAGGGGTGTGGCGTACCGCAAAATGGACAAAACAGACCTCCTACGCTCGAAATGGGGGTCCTGTTCATCAGGAGGGGTGTGGCGTACCGCAAAATGGGAATCCACGAGATACTATTCATCTCCACTGTCGACCTCCTCCAGCCTCCATGGGCTACTGTCGACCTCCTCCAGCCTCCACCGCATGCTACTCCACCGGCAACTGTTCAACCACCCCTTCACGGGCACCCCTCCACCGTTTACTGTTCATCTAGCCCTCCACCACACCATGAGGTCCTGTTCATCCAGAGGCAACGCCACCGCTCACTGTTCATCCAAACCCCCCGCAACGCTCACTATTCATCCCAGAGGCAGCATCGATCGGCTTCAGTTAGTAACAGTAGCGAAGGAATTGCTCAATCGGGTTCAGTTAACAGCCATCGATCGATCGCTCGGGTTCAATAACGCGTAGCCTGCAGTGCAATCGCTCGGGTTCAGTTAGAGCCCAACGGCTCGCTCGGGTTCAGTTAGAGCCAACGCCTCGCACACACGCGCGTACATGTACGATAGAAACGCGCATCGCTCGGCCCCCGACCTCCCACCCTAACCGGGAACTCCCCGAAATTTTCCTCCCCCTCGCTTCTACCACTGTTTTCTCCGTCATGGACGGCCCAAAGAATGTCATGCAGCTGCGTCTCCGGCTCGCCTAGGATGAAAAGCTCATTTTCTGTCATGATTTTTTGTCATAGAAGTAGGAGCCCACCACATCTATGATGATACTGGGTTTTGTCACAATTATCGTCATAGAAGTGTCATATGTATGATAGAAAAAAAATTGTTCGGCCCAAAATGTCACAGATGTGTCTTTTTTTTGTAGTGTTGCCTCCAGTTTCAATGAATGGGGAGAGACGCCGGCTTGGCCCGCCTCTCGCACCAGCATGGCTCGGGCAGTCACCGAGGTTCCGATCTTCATTGATGCCATCTGGGCTGGCCTGATTCCTCCATTCTCCGCCTTCTTCAACGCGGTGCTTGAGCACTATCAGATCCACATGCTCCACCTCGATCCTCAGTCTGTGACCCTTCTCGCCATCTTCGCCTTTGTGTGCGAGGCCATGGTGGGTATCTCCCCCTCCGTGGCACTCCTCCGCCACTTCTTCTCGTTGCATCTCACCAATCCCAGATAGAGCTCAGGGTGCGTGGGCTCCAGGTTGTGGCTGTGACGGCAGGCACGGGGATCGACTTCGAGCTCCCTTCATCCATGAGCGAATTTCGTACGCGAAGGGTGTTTGTTGACACCGGCGTGCTCAATCCTATGCTCCAAGCTCCGGTGGGGCCTGCTATTCCAAACTCCGGCTAGGGTCATTAGTAGGTCACGAGCCCCTACCTTGGTCCTGTCTGGGCCAGGCTGAGGTGGTTGAAGGACCTTGGTGTGACTGCGCCCATGGTGGTGACAGAGTTCGTCAGGCGTCGAGTTGCTCCGCTCTAGAGCCATTCTCGCCCGATGTGGGACTTGCTCAGCAGACAGGACAACATGAGGTTTCAGGAGGAGGGGCTTCCTCTCGCTGCGTGGCAGACAGTGCTCACGGTCCTGTCAGGTGTCCCTCTGCTAGACGAGATGCCCAGGAACAGTTGCATGTTGTATCGCTGCGAGAACAAGGTCACATTTGCCGCGAACATGCCTTTCTTTGATGAGTGGGGGCTGCGCCCAGTCGGCTTGGTGGGGCCCCGTGAGAAGCCTATCATCGTGGTCCCCTTCTTCGCCACCGGTGCTGGGCTCGCCCCAGGTGATGGTGCGGGGGAGCGAGCTGCGACGAGGGTTGGCGGCTCGGGTGCTGAGGAGCACATGTCGGGTGGTGATCTGGGGGCGTCGTCCTCGGGGGCCTGTGACCCCCCTCTTGAGGCGTCGGTTGCCGAGGAGATGCGGCATGCGGCTCCCAAGGCTGAGGCTCCAGGAGCCTCGGGAGGTCGCAGTGGGAAGGAGCTGGACTGTCCGCCTCAGCCCAGGTCCCCTGAGGCCATCCCTCTTGGGTCTTCTTCGGCTTCGCCGCGCACCGGCCGTCACGTCCAGCGCTTCGGTCACCTTTGTGTGGACTTCGAGGAGCTCCGCAAGAGGAAGGGATCCCTCGGCGGCAGCAACATCTTCGGGTCGTTGAAGCGACAAAAGTACATCGCTATTAACGCGTAAGTACCTTGTCGTCGTGGCTTTTGCGTGTGGTCTTCTTATCCTGACGCCTGTCCTCCAGGGCTCCTTCTGCTGAAGCTGGTGCATCTCCCGAGAGGCGGCCTCCTCCTTCATCAACTCCCCCGTCGGCATTGAGCGTTCCTGGCCTGCTTGCCGCCCCTGGAGCAGGGTCGGTCGGGGGAGCATCCCCGCCTTCGGGATGCGCTGAGTCTGTGGTTTGGCTGCCCCTCGCCCACGTTCTGGCGTGGAGCTTGGTGGGCGTGCCCAAGACTCTTGCTTTGCTCATGAGCAGTCGCTGGCTGACCTCGGTCTTCGGTTCCTCTTCAAGCAGCGAGCCTCGATCAGCTAGGGCTCCTCGCGAGGATGGGATGACGTCAGGCACGGCGCCAGCCCCCAGCTGCCAACCGGGAGGTTGTGCACCACTTGATGCTCCACCCGCTGCCCCCGAGGTGGAGGACGAGGTGGGTCGAGCCTTCGAGCTCGAGCGCGGGCGCAGTGTAGTCCGCCACGAGCTCTTCCAGGAGGCGATGGGCGCGATGAGCCGCCTTGGTGAAGAGCTTGCTGGTGTCGACTCGCGTCTTGAGGCTGAAGGTCTTCGGTTGGTGGAGGAGCGGCACAAGCTGCGAGTGGCCATCAACCTTGGTCGCTATCAGCGCGACCTCGAGAACGCAAAGGCCGAGGCGTCCCTCAAGATTGCTAATGAGGCCCTCTAGCGAGCTTTGGAAGAAGCTCACGAGGACGATCGCCGCTGCGAGGCTGCGGAGGAGCGCGCGTGGGGGCTTCAGGCCTGGAGCGTGTCCCTTGAGCAGTAGGTGGAGGCGCGCGAGGCCGCTCTTGCATCACTGAGGGGACGCCCGCGGAGGAGGAGGAAGTCCAGCAGTGTGAAGAGACGCTGGATCTGGAAGCCGTGGAGCGTAGCCTCGAGCTCGAGCGACTGGAGACGAGGGAGCGTCAAGTAGCTCAAGCAGAAGATGCCATCGGGGCCCGCGAAGCCGGAGTCGATGAGGAGATCCATCGCCGGGTGGCCTAGGTTCGCGAGGATCTGGAGGGCAGGTACGACTTGAAGCTGAAGCTTGCCGGTCTAGAGGGTGTGGGCAGGGCCGCCACCCTCAGACCCAGGTTGGACGAGGCCGAGAGGCGTCCGGAGGCCACAACCGCCGCCCTGGTTACGGCGCAGGCGGACTTGGCCTCGGCCTGCGCTGAGCTGCTTTCCCTCCGGAGACGAGTTGACGACGTTGACGCCGTCGCACGGCAAAACAGGGAGGAAGTGCTCCAACGCCGAACGCTGGAGCGCGAGCATGCTCCTATGCTTCAAGACCTTCGAAACAAGGCCAACACCGCCCTAGGTTACATCTTTGACGAAAACGCCCCGGCCCCTCACTCGAATGACTACGCCAGCCACTTGTCCTTCTTCACCGAGGTGGTGACACGCATGGAGGCTCAATCTGCCAGAGCTCGACAACTTGTGGAGGAGAGGAGTCGGGGCCTGCTTCAGCGTGCCTTCTCCCGTGTCTTCAGCCAGCTTCTGAATGCCGACCCCAACTTCGACTTCGACGCCTCCATTGCCCCCGTACCCACGGCCGTCCGAGGCGACCTGGCGTGTTGGGTAGAGGACCATGTCGACGCGTTGGTCAGGGCCTTCACCTTGGAGGATGACACGGTGGTGGTCGTCGCAAATGAAGGTGGCGTGGTCAATGATGGTGACGGGGGCGTCGCCGATGGCGGCGGCGATGCCGACGAAGATGACGACGACACGAGTGACGCGTCCGCGGGTGATGTAGTGAGTGATATCTCTGGCTGATCCCATGTTCTCCTGTTGTTTCATCCTGCACGCAAAACTCGGGCGTGGCCCTTGGAAGACTTGTAAGAGCATTTTGAGAGGGGAAGCCCCTCGTGTAAGCAAATTGAAGTTTTTACTTTCCTATGTGATGCGGGTATATGTCCTCGTGAGATCATGAAACTGGGGGTGAGCTTCCCGACATGGTTTACCTTAGTCAGCGCCAACTTAGGGTTGGGTCACGAGGCGATGAGTTCCTGAGAATCCTGCGGAGCTTACCGCCATGTTTGAGGGGGCCCCGTAAGAGGTGAGCACCAGGTGTAGTGCTAGTGCGTGCTTGATGAGTGTGTGCTTTGCGTGGTCTGGCTTGTGAGGAGCTTGACGAGGGAAAGGCGATGGACATGAGTCCCAAACCAAACAAGACCCAGAAGGCAAGAAACGGCTTGAACGAGAAAAGGCACCCCCTGCGCGCATCGATAAAAATTCAGCTTCAACTCAAGTCCAGATCCAGAAAGCAAAGGCACAGAAAGAGAGATCCAAAGCAAAAGGCCGCGTCCGGCACCTAGTCTAGTCTTCGGGTCTTCAAGTCTTCTCACCAGTGCGGAGCTAAGTGCTGCCACTAGGCGTGGGAGGGAGCCCCAAGGCCTGAGGCCGGCGCTGCTGAGACTCTGGGGCGTGTACAACCCCAACTCATTATTACGTGAGAGTGTCACGGGCGGCGAGCTTCACAGGCACCGGGCCTTCTTCATAGGTACCGGCCTTGCTTCATATCGCCAGACGAGGGCCCCGCCTTGCGCCACCCTCATCCTCCTTTGAGCCGACCGGTCACCAGGACGACACAAAAGAGGGAAAGGGGACGCCAGCGGTTCCCTCGGCGACCACGGGTCCTCTGCTAGGGGAAGGGTTGTTGAAGCCACCTCGGCAGAGGGCCTACCTCCGGGTGTCCCCTGGCTTCGCATGCCTTGGGGAGGGGCCTTGCTCCTGGCTCCCTCCCGGCGGCCCCCAGCGATTCTCCCTTGTTGGAACGGGTGCCGCCGTGCCAGGGTCATCGATCGACGCTGCAACCTGATTCATCTGCAGCCCATGGTTAGCATAAGCCTGTTCCTGACAGATTAGCGGTACCCTGTAGTTTCCATTGTCGGCGCGATCATTGTGGATCTCCGTTGGTTCTTGGAAGGCTTGGTTCTTGATCATTCATCTGCAGGCCATGGTTCTCCCCAATCTTCTCCGATGAACGAGCCAGGGTCGTCCTCTGGTGCGTACCCTTGGTCCATCATGCGGGGCACGTAGGCTTCCGGGGCCGTCACCCCGAACACCTTGTCGTGGTGCGCCACACTCCATGTTGCTCGGCCCATGGTGGCGCCCTAGGGATGACAACATGGCATTCGGCAGGGACAGTGGGGGGCGACGCTTGCGCCCGCGCTCGTCATGGGTGGCATGGGGGAGACGGAGCCCCCTACGCCGCTAGCCGTGCTGACGTTGATGAAGCCCCCGGGCGTAGTTGATGGCGCACGGATGTGGTGAGGTTCGCCGCGCGGCCCTGCAGTGGCCTAGGGAGGAAGTCGATAGCAGAAGGGTGGTGCTCCCGACGCCGCTACATCCAGCAGCTCGGCAACATGCTCCAGCAGTGTGTCCCGACCGCTTTCCATCAGCTTGCACCGCGGCAGCTCCCTTGCCACGGTGAGCGCTGCCCGCATGTTTGCTTGCTCCCGCCGTGAGTGTGGCGCCATTGCTGCGACATGGCTCGCCGCTCTTGCGGCGGCCTGTACCTGCCGTGGGGTGAGGGTGGACGACACCTAGCCGTGATGCCCGCGCCCGGCGGAGTTTGATGGCGCCCGTGCTGCCTGGAGTGGGGGTTCGAGACCTTCATGGGCAGGCGGCGCTGCCCGGGCTGGCCAGGCTGCCCAGCGGTCGGAGCCGGCGCTTGAGTCGCCGGACATCATGGGTGAGGAGCGTCGACGAGCTGGTCGGTGGAGGAGGAGCTTCGGTGCACCCCTACCTAGCGCGCCATATGTTAGATGTGGGGTTCCGGCAAACCCTTAAGGTTCGAACACTGGGGTGCGCACGAAGTCTTTCCTTCCTACCGATCTACGCCCTAGCTCGCTAAGATCTCATGGACGAACTCAACGAACTCGCAACACAGAAAGACACAAGTTTTATACTGGTTCGGGCCACCGTTGTGGTGTAATACCCTAATCCAGTGTGGTGGTGGTGGATTGCCTCTTGGGCTGAAAACGAACAGTACAAGGGGAAGAACAACCTCCTGAGGTTGAGGTGTTCTTGTGCTTGGTGTACTTCTGCGGTTGAGGATCCCCCTTCTCTATGTGGTGGCTAGTCCTATTTATAGAGGCCCTGGTCCTCTTCCCAAATATCGAGCGGGAAGGGAGCCAACAACGACGGGCCAATTTGACGGGGGACAACTAGTACAAGCTCTCCTGACAAAAGTGGTCTTCACGTGCGAAAAGCTCTGGTGGTGACGCCGTCTTGGGCTCCACGATGACCTCCATCTCACCGTCCCCCTGGTCTTGGTCTCGTTGCACCAATATAGCAACCTTTGCCTGATGCCTCGGTACTCTTCGCCTGCGCTGGCCTCCTTAGCACCAAAGAGGAAACAAGGATGCTGCGCGTGATGGTGCCCGCCTGGTGTCGTGCGTCATGGCTCACGTCATGAGAGCCTCCTGAGGTTTGCCCCGCCTTGATATCTCTGCTCCTCGTGAGCCTGCCTGGCTAGGCTACTCCAGAGGAGGTCTTGTGTCGTCTGCCTCGTGAGGCCTGGACCCTCGCGAGGGTCTTGGATGCCTTGTTTATGAAGATGGGCTGTACGGCCTGCTGGGTTAGCCACGCCGTAGGCTGCAGGTAGGCAAGTCTGGGGACCCCCGTTCCCAGAACGCCAACATGCATCTCTGGCGCACCCAGGACGAAAAGCCCATTTTCTGTCATAACTTTTTGTCATATATGTACGACCCCACCACATCTATGATGATACCGGGTTTTGTCACAATTATCGTCATAAAAATGTCATAAGTATGACAAAAAAATTTGTTCGGCCCAAAATGTCACGGATGTGTCTTTTGTTGTAGTGCATGCAGTTCACTCAGATGAACTGTTTGTGTTGAGACAAGAGAATAGAAACGGTTCAATATAACAAGATGTGTGTGATACGCGGCAAATAGGTCTGTAATCAGAAATGTGTGCGAGGACCGACAATAACACAGACGGTTGCTTCTAATAATACATGTGTGTTGTGCGATGGGATTGCATACGGACATGGTTGCATAACCAAATCAAACATCCACTTACATAGGTGGCTACTACAACCATGGCATTTGCACACACCAAAGTAAACTATTACATGCATAATTAGATAGGTGGCTACTACACGCATGACATTTCCACACACCAATAAAGTAAACTATATATTACATGCATGATTAAATAGCATAAACGATCATCTGATCATCATCTACTTCTTGTGACGCTTCATTGGTGCGCGTCGGTCGTAAACAAACTGTTTTTAATCCCTTTCCGTGATGGCATTTTGAACCGTCGCCAATTGAGTGTGTGCGATAGGGTTTTCTTCCCACACGACCCAGAAATCGTCGGGGATAGGCCAACCTGGGACCTAGGCTGGGGCCGTGTGCGATCAGGCGAGGCATTGAAACCCAATCATTTCCGTAGGTATGTACATCCCACACAGTAATCCGAGAAAATCATTTCCATAGTTTTGTACATCCCACATGGTGAATCCCAGAAAAACTTTCCCGTTCGTATGTATATCCCACACAGTCAATCCAAGGAATACGTTTCCGTTCTTATGTACTTCCCACACAGTCAATCCAGGGAAAATACTTCCGTTCATATGTACATCCCACATAGTTTTATGTATATGCTCGTGTGTGAAAGGTGTAACTATCACACACGCTCCGCCTTGGTTAACTGTTTGCTTTCATTAACTACATCACACACGATTTGATGTAGAAAACTATGCGGCATTGGGATATCCATTACAAGCGCTTTTACTGCGAGAACCGTTTGCAAAGTTCCATGACCGTCTGTTCTGTTTTTATTTTTGCCTGTAATTTATTATTCTAATTGGAAATTTTGAAATATGAAACATGCAATTCAAATACTCAGCACAATGGTTCAACAACGAATCCATAAATAAAATTGCCAGTGCAATATGTTCAGTAATTACATGATTAGGCAGCAATTAACTATGATGAACCACGGTATTTAAAGGCGGTAAAGGTGAACAGACAAGTGTAAATCATTTTGACTGCCGACGGTGTTGAAGAAGCGGAATGCCCATAATGTGCCTTCCTGCATGCCATAGGCACGAACCACTTTTGTCCAACCCCTTCTGATGATCGCCCGCCCATCCTTCACCGCACTCAGGAAACTTCTAGAGCATTATCAAGGTAGCATGAATTATATACTTTAACCTTAGTTGCCTCCACTCTGGTCATGTAGTTTGCAAGGTAATCATCAGTAAATAGCTTCGGAAACAACTGAAAAGAGAAAAATATCAGATACTGAGGTCTAATAGAGTAACTTGTTGTGGGCAGGGGGAAAAGGCAACACATTACTTACCATCCTAAAGTTCATTGTTGTCTTCGACAAAGTGTAAATAAAGAGCTTAATTCCAATCACCTGTTTCTTTCGCCTAACAATATTTCTGATTTTCCTCACTTGACGCTTGTTCATGAATATCTCATTGCCCCATACGCAAAAGGGATCAAAGCGTGGATTAGTACCGCTCAGATATGTACCTACAAGCAAACAGTAAATGTTAGAAGCTAAACCGAGATTGCACAAATGATGTAAAATACAACTACCTATGTTCCTAAGTACAAGTTTTTTTAGATTTCAATATGAACTACATACAGATGTATATAGAATTATAGATATAGTTCAGATTATAATCTAGATTCAATCATTTTGATCCTTATGTAGTCTATATTGGAATCTCTAAAAATACTTATATTTAGGAATAGATGGTGTATAAGACATGGGATGCAGCTAACCTCTGCGGCAAACAATAACATCGCCCATTGTAGCCCTGTGAAGTACATGGAAAGCCAATGTTAACTACAACAGTGTTAACATCCACCAAAAATAGCAAATGGTAATAAAACGACAGCATCTGTAGTGATATCTTCATTTTGAAAGAGTAGCACGGTAGCAAAGGGATGGATTAAAAAATGGATACAACTGTTAATTGCAACAGGCTTAACAACATCCTAATTCATGTTTTCTAAGTTTGTAGCCATTGAAATACAACTCTTTAAAAATGGATACAACTGTTAATTGCAACAGGCTCAATGGCCATTGAAACCGGTACTGATAAAAATGCAATTGGCAGAGTTAAACATCACAGGGCAGGTGCTGCCAGAGCAGATAGTGGACCAGTTGTCTATAAAAGGTAGGGAAAATAGCTAAAACATGTTAGCATGATTACTACACCATGCTTAATACATCGACAGTACAAAACATAGCCATTAATTGCAACTGGTATTGGTAAGATTGAACTGGTGGGTACATACTTGGTAAGTCCTGAGAGGTAGTTGCTGGGGCACTTCATCTTGGCGAGAGCCCGCCCAAAGTCAACGGCGGTGGAGGCGAGCTGTTCCTCTGGGTCGAAGCGTCGATTAGTGCCACTGACATGTGTACCCACAGGCAACCAGTAACTAGTAGTAGTTAAATTGTAATTGCACAAATGATGTGAAATATTGTAAGACATGGGATGCGCGAACCTCGACGACAAACAACAGCATCGGCCGTTATGACCCTGCGTAAGTACATGGACAAGCATGTTAAGTACAACAGGGTTAGCATCCACCAAAAATAGCAAATGGGCAGCATCTCTAGTATATCTTCATTGCGGAGAGTAGCATGGTAGCAAATGGACAGATTAAAAAATGGATACAACTGTTAATTGCAACAAGCTTAACAACATACTAAGTCATGTTTTGTAAGTTTGTAGCCATTGAAATACAACTATTTAAAAATGGATTCAACTTTTAATTGCAACAGGCTTAATAGACATTGAAACCGGTACTGATAAAAATGCAATTGGCATAGTTAAACATCACAAGGCAGGTGCGGCCAGAGCAGAGAATGGCCCATATGTCTATAAAAAGGTAGGGAAAGTAGCAAAACTGTGTTAGGCATGTTTACTAGAACATGCTTAATACATCAACCGTACATAACATAGCCATTAATTGCAACTGGTATTGGTAAGAATGAACTGGAGAGTACATACTTGGTAAGTCCTGAGAGGTAGTTGCTGGGGCACTTCATCTTGGCCAGAGCTCGCCCAAAGTCAGCGACGGCGGAGGTGAGCTGTTCCTCCGAGTCGAAGCGTCGATCCGTGCCACTAACATGTGTACCTACAGGCAACCAGTAAATGGTAGAAGTTAAACTGCAGTTGCACAAATTATGTGAAATACTGTAAGACATGGGATGCGGCTCACCTCGACAGCAAACAAAAGCATCGGCCATTATGACCCTGCGTAAGTACATGGACATGCATGTTAAGTACAACAGGGTTAGCATCCACTAAAAATAGCAAATGGGCAGCATGTCTAGTGATATCCTGAGTCATGTATTGTAAGTTTGTTGCTGGTATTGGTGAAATTTAGCTGGACACGGTAATATTTGAACATCACACAGTGTGTAGTACTGAAATAAACAAGGCACGAACATGCTTAATACATCAACCGTACAAATCATAGCCGTTGCAAGTGGTATTGGTAATATTTAGCTGTTTAGATCATACTTTTTAAGTCCTGGGGGTAGTCGCTGGGGGACTTCATCTGGACCAGAGCCTGCACCATGTCGGCGGCAGCGTAGGCGTGGTGTTCCTCTGGGTCAACACGCACAATGACCATCGCGCCATGGACTGCCATCAGCTCCTGGCGGGGGGATTTGGAGGCATGAGGATGTTTCACAGTTACCATTTAAGCAATCAGGACGGGGACGTGATAGAGATCGGTGGGTTACCTGACTGGATCCGAGCAGAACGTAGATGTGGTTGAAGCTGTGGTTGCAGCGGCGGCGGTTTGAGATGCCAGTAGGGGGATGCGCGAGCGAGGGGGGGATACTGAAGGGAAGGGGATGTGGTTGGAGGAATAAAATTTGAAATCGCACGCCTAATGAAAATTTCGATGCGAGACTTGAAACTTGGGCGGGGGAAACACACAACGCAGATGAAGTGCATAAAATACTCGTGTGTGAGAAAAAAGAATGTTGGCAGATCCCGTCTCCAAAAAAATGTACACGTGTACTTGATTTTTTCGGTCAATGGTACGCCTGGTTTATTAGGAAACATCGCACAGGTAACTGACTTATGGGTCACTAATGCAAAAAAACGCAGACGGGTATGACATAGAAACGGTGTGTTTTGTGATCTTCTAATGATTAACGCAAAACAACGCACACGGTCACACATGCTAATCAACGCTCAAAGCCCTCAAAGGATGCTCTTACCGATATTGTATGTTAATACTACAAACTTAAAGTACTACTGGTAATTTTCTCTAATACTACAAACTTAAACTACTTCTCACATGCTGCCATCAGGGCCTGCTGGCCAGACGCCGGCGTTCTCCTTCCCGGCCTTGTTGGCGGTAGCCCACCGTGCTTCGATCTCCGCCAAGCTCTCCTCACCACGACGTGCGACCTCTTTTTTCTTGCGGTGGCGAGACTCTCTTTTCTTGACTGCTTTCTGCCTTTTCTGCTCCTTCTGTGCGGCGTTGGATGCCTCTAGATCCACCACCCATTCAGCTATTGCAGCCTCAAAGTCCGCCCATGTAACTGTCTGGCCGCCGGCGGCGATGAACTTGGCGCGGCGAGATGCCATCGCTTCCTTACCATGTGTGCGGTCGCGGGCGGCGAGGAACGCGGTGCAGCAGGATGCCATTGCTTCCTTACTAGTTACTATGCGCCGCGGTGCCATGAACGACGCCTGGAGAGAGCTCTAGGATGGAGGGGCCGGGCAGCCGTACAGTGCGGTGGTATTCAAGAGCTCAACGACAAATGACAACAAAAATTTGGCTTCCCTTACAATTTTGCTCGTTCATTATCGCACACGTTCATCTCCGTCGCTTCCGGAAACAGTGTGCGTTGAGCCTATTGTGTGTTGCGTTATGATTGGCCGGAACTCCAGCCACACGGATCGCGCATGTGCACCGTAGGATGTGCCACGATCAAACACCAATCCAAGTCCCTCACGTCACACCCGTGCACCTATAGATGGATTGGATTTATATGCGCTAAATGCCTAGAAAATGCACATAATCCCCTAAATATGGTAAATGAGTCTGGAAAAATGCCAAATTTGAATGAGGTGATTTAAAGGGTGTATGTTCGTCGTAGAAAAAAACTCTAGGGCAAAGAACGACGAAAATTTGGATTCCCCTTCAATCTTGGAGATTTCCCTCTCGAAAGCATGGAACTTCCTCAGTGATGGTTCGATTTATGAAGGGCGTGCATGATGACATAAGCCAAACCTTCTCAAATTTTTACAAGGGCATGGTGAGGTCATACCATGGCACCATGCCAGGCGTCATGTTTCTGAAGCATTTTTTTTCATTTTTTCTAGTTGAAAACCCAACAAAGAAACATTTGTGGTTGACTATTGCCACACATTTCATCAAAATATCTGTCCATTCCTTGTAAATGGCATGAGAATTTACTAAATGGCACGAGCATGGTTTTCTAGGCCGTTCTTGTAGACCCTTTCATCCATCGATTGTTTGAACTTGAATTATGCACATTAATGCCTAGGAAATGCACATAATCCCCTAAATATGGCAAATGAACCCGGAAAAGTGCCAAATTTGAACACGGTGATTTGCAGGTTGTATGTTCATCGTAGAAAAAAACTCGTGGACAAAGGACAAAGGAAATTTGGACCCCCCGTTCAATCTTTGTGATTTCCCCCTCGAAACCATGAAACTTCCTCGGTGATGGTTCGATTTATGAAAGGCATGCATCACGACATAAGGAAAACATTCTCTAATTTTTACCAGGGCATGGTGAGGCCATACCATGGCACCACGCTGGGCGTCATGTTTTCCAACCACGTGTTTCATTTTTTCTATAGTTTTTAACCGAATAAACGACGCGTTTATGGTTGACTATTACCACACATTTCCTTGAAATATCTGCCCATTCCTTGTAAAAGGCATGAGAATGTACTAAATAACATGACCATGGTTTTCCAGACCGTTCTTTTGCACCTTTTCATGCACCGATTGTTCGAATCTGAATTATGTCCATTAATGTCTAGAAAATGCACATAATCCCCTATATATGGTAAATGAGCCTGGGAAAATGTCAAATTTGAACACGTTGCGTTGGAGGCGGTCTGTTGATCGTTGGAAAAAAACTGAATGACAAACTAGGACGGAAATTTGGATTCCCCTTCAATCTTGGGGATTTCCCTCTCGAAAGCATGGAACTTCCTCGGTGATGGTTCGATTTATGAAGGGAGTGCATGACGACACATAAGTCAAACCTTCTCAAATTTTTACCATGCCATGGTGAGGTCATACCATGGCACCATGCCAGGCGTCATGTTTTTTAAGCATTTATTTCATTTTCTCTATAGTTGAAAACCCAACAAACAAACATTTGTGGTTGACTATTGCCACACATTTCATCGAAATATCTATCCATTATTCCTTGCAAAAGGCATGAGAATTTACTAAATGGCATGAGCATGCATGGTTTTCCAGGCCGTTCTTGTGGACCTTTTCGTGCACCGATTGTTTGAACTTGAATTATGTGCATTAATGCCTACGAAATGCACACAATTCCCTAAATATGGCAAATGAACCCAGAAAAGTACCAAATTTGAACACGGTGATTTGAAGGAATTTTGGATCCCCTTCAATCTTGGTGATTTCCCCCTCGAAACCATGAAACTTCCTCGGTGATTGTTCGTTTTAAGAAAGGCGTGCATGACGACATTTTTACCAGGGCACAGTGAGGTCATACCATGGCACCACACCAGGTGTCATGTTTTTTCAAGCATGTATTTCATTTTTGTATAGTTGTTAACCCAGTAAACGACGAGTTTATGGTTGACTATTGCCACACATTTCCTTGAAATATCTTCCCATTCCTTGTAAAAGGCATGAGAATGTGCTAAATAGCATGAGCATGGTTTTCCAGACCATTCTTGTGCACCTTTTCATGCACCGATTGTTGAAATTTGAATTATGTGCATAATTAATGCCTAGAAATTGCACATAATCCCCTAAATATGGTAAATGAGTTTGGAAAAATGTCAAATTGGAACACATTGCATTTGAGGCGGTATGTTGATCGTTGGAAAAAAACTGTATGACAAACTAGGACGGAAAATTTGGATCCCCTTCAACCTTGGTGATTTACCTCTCGAAAGCATTGAACATCCTAAGTCATGGTTCGATTTATGAAGGGCGTGCATGACGACCTAAATCAAACCTTCTCAGCTTTTAACCAGGGCACGGTGAGGCCATAGCATGGCACCGTGCCAGCCGTCATGTTTTTCAAGCACATATTTCATTGTTCTATAGTTGATAACCTAGTAAATGACACGTTTGTGGTTGAATATTTCCACGCATTCCATTGAAATCTCTACCGATTACTGGTAAAAGGCTTGAGAAATTACTAAGTACCACGAGTATAGTTTTTCCAGACCGTTCTTGTACACCCTTTCATGCACTAATTGTTTGAATTTGAATTACGTGCGTTAATGCCTACAAAATGCACATAATCCCCTAAATATTGTAAATGAACCCGGAAAAGTGTCAAGTTTGAACACGGTGATTAGCAGGGTTTATGTTCATCATAGGAAAAAAACTCACGGATGAAGGACAAAGGAAATTTGGATTCCCATTCAATCTCGGTGATTTACTATCGCACACGATTAATCTCCGTCGCCTCTGCTAACCGTGTGTGTTCACTCACACATGCAAAAGGAAAAGAAAACCCCCACCCACTTCATCCCCACTCACTCTCCATGGACTCCTCCGCAACTCTGCACCCTAAGCTCGACTACCATTGGCGGCGGGCATAGTGTAGGATCGAAAGTATGTCTAGAGGGGGGGGGTGCTTAGACTACTTAACCAATTAAAAATCTATCCTTTTCCCAATTTTAGTCTTTGGCAGATTTTAGCTATCTTAGCACAAGTCAAGCAATCTTAACAAAATTCAAGCAAGCATGCAAAGAGTCTATGAGCAGCAGAAAGTAAAGCATGCAACTTGCAAGAATGTAAAGGGAAGGGTTTGGAGAATTTAAACGCAATTGGAGACATGGATATTTTTGTTGTGGTTCCGATAGGTGGTGCTATCGTACATCCACGTTGATGGAGACTTCAACCCACGAAGGGTAACGGTTGCGCGAGTCCACGGAGGGCTCCACCCACGAAGGGTCCATGAAGAAGCAACCTTGTCTATCCCATCATGGCCATCGCCCACGAAGGACTTGCCTCACTAGCGGTAGATCTTCACAAAGTAGGCGATCTCCTTGCCCTTACAAACTCGTTGGTTCAACTCCACAATCTTGTCGGAGGCTCCCAAGTGACACCTAACCAATCTAGGAGACACCACTCTCCAAGAAGTAACAAATGGTGTGTTGATGATGATCTCCTTGCTCTTGTGCTTCAAATGATAGTCTCCCCAACACTCAACTCTCTCTCACAGGATATGGATTTGGTGGAAACAATATTCGAGTGGAAAGCAACTTGGGGAAGGCTAGAGATCAAGATTCATATGGTGGGAATGGAATATCTTGGCCTCAACACATGAGTAGGTGGTTCTCTCTCAGAAAATGTGTATTGGAAGTGTAGGTATGTTCTGATGGCTCTCTCCACGAATGAAGAGTGGGTGGAGGGGTATATATAGCCTCCACACAAAAACTAACCGTTACACAGAATTTACCAATATCGGTGAGACCGAATTGAGAAACTCGGTCGGACCGATTTAGCAAACCTAGTGACCGTTAGGATTTTCGGTGGGACTGAGATGCAACTCGGTGGGACCGATATGGTTAGGGTTAGGGCATAACGTAATCTCGGTGTGACCAATTACACAAACTCGGTGGGACCGATTTTGGTAATAAGCTAACCAGAGAGTTGGTCAGGTAAACTTGGTGGGACCGATTTGCTCATTTCGGTGGGACCGAAATGTTACAAAAGGGAAACAGAGAGTTTACATTGCAACTCCGTGGGACCGATCGCTCATCTCGGTAGGACCGAAACGTTACGAAGGGAAACAGAGAGATTACAACCCCATCTCAGTGTGACCGAGATCCCTATCGGTGAGACCGATTTGCCTAGGGTTTGTGGCAGTGTCTATGACATCTGAACTCGGTGGCACTGGATAAAAAGAATCGGTGGGGCCGAGTTTGACTTTTGGTTTAGGTCATATGTGGATGTGGGAAGGTAGTTGAGGGTTTTGGAGCATATCACTAAGCACTATGAAGCAAGAACCTCATCAAGCAACACCTCATCCCTCCTTGATAGTATTGGCTTTTCCTATAGACTCAATGTGATCTTGGATCACTAAAATATAAAATGTAAAGTCTTGAACTTTGAACTTTGATCTTGAGCCAATGTTTTTGTCCTTAGTATTTTGAGGGGTCCACTTTCCTCATCCATGCCATGCCATTCATTGAGCTTTTCCTGAAATATTAATCTTGGAATAGCATTAGCTCAATGAGCTATATGTTGTTAGGAATTACCAAAACCACCTAGGGATAGTTGCACTTTCAATCTCCCCCTTTTTGGTAATTGATTACAACATATAGATCAAAGCTTCGACGAATGATAATAAGAGTAAAAAACATTATCGCTTTGATAAGTATGTGAAAAGCAAGAGCTCCCCCTAAATTTGTGCATAGTTTATGATTTGCTTTGGACTGCAAATGCACAGAGAGTTAGGCCCGTGGGTTACTCTTCCATGTCACATACATCTTGGTGGAGCGCTTAAAATAATAATAATTAAATACATGCACTCATCACCAAGCAAAGTGAATGATCATATAGGGATAAAATGATAATGTCATCCAACAAGCATTAATGTAGCATATGATCAAACACACATGATCATCCAAGTATCACAGAGACAGAAAGTATCTCAATCAAGCAAATAAAGTTCAACCATCAAAGCAAGAGAGAATAAAAAAGCAACACTCTCTCTCGAAGCCTATGATATATACATTTTCTCCGCCTTTGGCAACAAGTTACCAAAAAGTTCCTAGAAAATGCATAGCACTAAATCGTCTCTCAGGCTTGGTCTTCAGGTGGTGGTGTCCGGATAACTCCAAGAACGAAGGCTTCAGTCGATGTAGATGGAGCTGATGGAGTAGGTGCTGGAGCTGGTGGCACCGAAGCTGTAGGTGGTGCAGATGAAGTTGCTCTGGTTTCTGGAACAGGCACTGCAGCAGATCTCTGAGCTCTAGGCACTCTGGCAAATGCATCAGTGGTTGTCTTGCCCTTCCTCTCCTGCATATCATCCTGAAGTTGCTCCACAACAGACTGGATCTCAGTTACCTTCACATCCATGTCATAGAACTTCTGCTCCACGATCCTTTCCAAGCTCTCCTGGTTTTGAGTCAGGGTGGCCAGCCCTTTCTCAATCCTTAGAGTGGATGCAATCAAGTAGCCAAGCTGATCTTGCTTGCTCTTCAGAAGATACTGAGATGCCTCTTCCATGGTTGGCATCTTTGCAGCTTTCTCAGCCTTTGCCTTCTCCCTCTTTGCTTGAACGTGCATAGAAGATGGTTCATCCTCATTCATGACCACTTGGTTGTCCTCAAAGTCTGGATAGATAGGCATGTGCTCCTTGTCCAACAAGTATGTGCCAGTGCCCATCTTGGAGTTAATCAACTCCTGGATCTGTGGTGCATACCCACAGCTTCTCTTTTTGTCAGCAGTTGTCCTCTTGATAGTTTCAACTATAAGACTCATGACCTTGAACTTTTGTGGCACATCAAATATATGTAGCAGATTGATGGAGTGGCCTCTGATCATTCTTTGATCACCAGACTTGGGCAGAAGAGTGTGCCTGAGGATCCAATTGATAGTAGGCAGTCCTGACAGCAGGTGTTTCACTGATCCAAATTGGTGAGTCTCAAGATCTGCATCAGGAATCTCCTTGTACATGCTAGCCATGGAGTTGTGATCCTTCTTCTTCTTGGCATAGACATCCAAGTCATCTTCATTCTCCTCAGGAGCATTGATCAATTGAGCCCATTCTGCTACTATTGACTGGTATCTAGTGCCTTCAGACATCCAGAATATCTTGCCATCTGGGTAGAAGTGAGCTGTGGAGTAGAACTGCATGATAAGCTCATCATTCCACTTTGTGAGCTTCTGAGCCACAAACTCATCAACTCCACAAGCCTTGAAACTGTCAGATACTCCTGGATAATGTTCTTCATTCTCCTTGATGTACTCCCAGTTGACCCATTTCATGTCACATACTATTGGTTTCTTGTCAAGCAACACTGTCTCATAAAAATCCTGCTATTCTTTGGTATGGAACCTGTAGTCCACAGCAGATCTCCTTCTGGTGGCATATGGATCTGACTCTCTCCATAGCCTCAATCCTAAGTCCTTCCTGATCTTCATGTTTTCTGCTACAGGATGAGCATCATTATGATCTGGAATTTTTGGCTTTAACTTCCTCAAAACATGTGTCTCATCATCTTCTTCTTCTTCAGCAACAGTTTCATGCACTGGGGCCTTGTTTTTCTCAGCAGCTGGAATGTTCCTGGTACTCCTCTTTGGTGCAGTTTTGGGTTTTGGAGCAGCTGGCTTAGAAGTTCCTTTGGGCTTAGATTGAGAAGCCCCTGATCTTATGGCATCTCCCATAAGTTTATGTGCCTTAGGTGCTGGTGCAGCATCCTCTTCCTCTTCCTCTTCTTCAGAGTATTTCATGATTGAAGATCTTCCAAGCACTCTGGCAGTGGTCTTTTTGACCCTTTCCTTCCTTTTCTTTTCTGCCACAACTTGCTCTTTGGGTGCAGATCCCAAAGTCTCTTGAGTGGATGCTCTAGCTTTAGATATTGGAGCTCTCTTGGCAGGAACCTTTTGCTTCATTCCTAGCTTGGTGGCAGCAGTTGTGCCACATTCCTTCTTTAGGACTTTCCTCTTTGAGGTGGTTTCTTCTTCCTCAGCCACATAGTCCTCATCCTCTGACTCTGAGGTTCTTTTCTTGCTGGACCTGGTGGCAGCCTTTGGCAGATTGCTTGGTGTGCTCCTGCTGCCATCATCTGAGCTGCTAGAGGGGCTAGTGCCCTCACTCAAGTGAACCTGCTCCTCTGACTTTTTCTGACTGCCACTCTGATCTGACATGATGCAAACACTGACAGCAGACCCTGTGAATAGATTATAGATGAGGTAGAGTGGATGAGCATCACAAAGTACATAGGTTTTTGCAAAAGAATGAATTAAAAACTTAGTTTTAGTTTTCCACAGAGAGCATTTCGGATCTACCGATTTGCAAACTCGGTGATACCGAAGCAGCTTTTGGAACCTAAACTAGTGAACACGGTCAGACCGAGTCACAGTTTGGTGGCACCAAGACTGCTAGGGTTTCACAAAGTGCTGAACTCGGTCACACTGATTTGCAATTCTCGGTCAGACCGAGAATCACATGTGCAATGGCCTAAGCCGAATCGGTGGAACCTATTTCATCAACTCGGTCGGTCCGAGATGGTTTCGGCGGAAACCTAACCCTAAATTTTCAATTCACGCCTAAACTACGGAGTGTTCTCGATGGATAGAATGGTTTCAATTGTGGCAAGATTCATGGCAAAGCAATGTGCCGGGGAATCGGAGTTATAACAACACAAAGTTCAAGTCCATACCCTAGTTCGGCGACGAACTTGCTACGGCGGCAACAGCGGGGATGATTCTCGCTGACGGCGGCGGAGACTAGCGACAGGAGGCGGCTGGCGACGAGGAGGGTGATCCGAAGACCCAGGGAGTCAGAGTAGGCTAAGCGCGGGCGAGGAGGTTTGGAAAGTTTTCCAAAATTTGACCCGTGGATATATATAGCCTGACCCTGTCGGTGTGACCGAGTGGAACAACTTGGTGGCACCGAGATTCATAACTGCAAGCAGTTACTGAAACTCGGTGTGACCGAAAAGTTCGAATCGGTTGCACCGAGATTGAAAACCTAGATCGACTTAGTGATCTCGGTATGACCGAAATTGATGAATCGGTCAGATCGAAACACACAAAGAAGTTTTGGAAGTTTAAGTCTATGACAAATCGGGGACTCCGAGTGCTCCTCACACAGAGTGGTTCAAATCTGACTTGATCAAACTTTGTGATGCAGCATGAATAGAGTTTGAGACGAGAAAAGCATAGATAGCTAGAGAAGGTTCTTAGGAATTCTTGTCCATCCACTTGGCCCAAAAGAAAAGGAAACCAATCAATCAAAACGACAAGTGGATGTCCTCGAATGAGTAAATTATGCAACCAACATGCTCACACAATAAAATGACAAATGAAATATGTGGCAAAGCATGCACAAACAATTCTAGCATCTATCAAGCAATTGGCGATGACTAGGTCATCTATATATATGAGTATATTGACTTAGGAGTCAAATGAGAACATTTGATCATAGGTCATACTCATCGTTTAAGCACAAGTGGGGTTACCACTTTTACATAAAGCGTTGTTGTGTTCACACCATTAGAGTTGCTTTAACTCAATTGTTAGAGTAAAGCTCCCCCTAGATGTGAGATCCCCCCTAAGAGGGATGAACTAACCTTGGGTTTTGTCGATGATGACTTCATGTAGGTGTTGAAGATGTGGATGCTCTAAGTTGATGTAGATCATTCGGGGCTATCCTTTGGAGTGAGTTGCACTTTCAATACCTACACGGGTTAGTCCCACAAGAAACAAACAAGGATATCCATAGACATAGAGTGATGCACACACAAGATGATGTCTATGAGAGCATTAGGTTACCTTGTCCCTTGTCTTACCAACAAGAGGGTTTGTGACTCCTTGAACTAGTGCAAGATGTGGAAGTTGATTGCACTTGTTCTTGCCAAAATGATAAGAGTGAAGTATGTTGGCGGAGTCACCCTCAAGAACTCTCTAGTTCTTCTTCTTCGGGATCCACACCATCTTGATGGGAATCCTCGGAGTTGTAGTTGTACTTGATGAAGTGGAACTTCATGTAGTCTTGGGAACCCACTTGACCAAGGCCTTAGGAGCTTCTTCAAATGCATCAATTTCCTCTTGAAGCTTGTCCTTGCCTTTTTGCTTGTGGTCTTGTGGTGGAAGATCATCTTGAGCTTGTGTCCCTTTGAAAGAACTAGGATCATAGTTCTCTTGTTGAGGAACAAACTTCATCTTGGGGTATTGATCTTCTTCCCACTCAACTCCATTGGCATTGAACTTTTGTTCAAAACCAATACCTTGATTCTTCCGGTGCCTTCCTTGCTTGCATACAATTTCCTCGAATTGCTTACTCCCAGCAAGGCTCTTGTAAACACCTTTCTCTATGATTCCCTTCAATAAGCTATTTTCTTGCTCAAGTGTAACTTGGCTAAGAGAATCATTAGTGGAATCAAGAGAACTACTAGAAGCAACAATATTGGATTTAGCATGATTATTGTTACTACTAGAAGAAGAATCTTTCTTGTTCTTGTTACTAGACTTGACTTGAGGCATGTAAGTGGATAAGAGTAAACGCTTGGCAATGTAAGAAGAACTTTTCTTGCGAAGATCATCATTGATTGCCTTTAAGAACTCATGCTCTTGCTCAAGATTGAGCTTCTCAAAACGTAATTTCTCATGAGTCCTTAAAAGTTCTCGATGATCTCCTAAGGTAGTTTCATGAGCTAAGTTAAGAGTGTTTAGTTCTTTAGTTAGAGACTCAATCTTCTCCTTATCATTGTCATTCGTTTCATCATAGTATTCATCACTATAGTTTTCAACAAGTAAATCATCATCACCTAACAAGTCATCTTCATCACTATTGAAATCAACATACTCGGGGTGTGATACCTTTGGACCTTTGGCCATGAAGCATCTTCCAATTCCTTCATTTGGTGAATCAAATATGTCGTAGGAGTCAGTTGACACAAGTGCTAGACCGGCAACACCTTTATCTTGAGTATATTTAGAGTCAGAGTGATAGCTTCTCTCGGAGTCATTGTCGGAGTCGGAGCCGGATACCCATTCACCAACATGAGCTTGATGTCTTCGTTTTGTGTAGCTACTTGATGACTTGTCCTTCCTTTCCGAATCCTTGCTTCTCCGAGAGGGTCTTCGTTCATATCGATCATCCCTACTCCTTCTCTCCCTTGATGGTGATTCTTCTCTTCTACTTCTTCTTTTGGGAGAATCTTCTCTTCTCTTGTGGGGAGTTGTACACTCATTGGAGTAGTGTCCGGGTCTTCCATAATTGTAGCAGTTTCGCTCTCGACTAGAAGATCTTTTGTCATTGTAGGACCTTGACTTGGAACTTCTCTCTTTGCTTCAATTATTGTAGAACTTGTTGAAGTTCTTCACCATTAAGCTCAATTCTTCATTGAAGGTTTTTTTCTCACTTGATGATGTCGGGGCTTCACATGAGGCTTTGTAAGCACCACTTGACTTGTTATGGAGCTCCTCCTTATCCTAGAGTGACATCTCATGAGCAACAATTCTTCCAATGACTTCCGTTGGCTTGAGATCTTTGTAATTTGGCATCATTTGGATCAATGTGCATACGGTATCGTATTTTCCATCCAAGGCTCTTAGGATATTCTTGATGATGAATTTGTCAGTCATCTCTTCACTTCCTAAGCCGGCAATCTCATTTGTGATAAGAGCAAGCCTAGAGTACATTTCACCGACACCTTCACCATCCTTCATTTTGAACTTGTCAAGTTGACTTTGAAGAACATCCAACTTGGATTCCTTGACGGAGTCGGTACCTTAGTGCATATCAATCAAAGTATCACAAATTTCCTTTGCATTCTCAAGACGGCTGATTTTCTTGAATTCTTCGGGGAACAATCCTTTGAAGAGGATATCACAAGCTTGAGCATTGTATTGTAGCATCTTCAACTCTTCCGCGGTAGCTTCACGATTTGGTTCTCTCCCATCAAAGAATTCACCTTGCAAGCCAACACACACAATAGCCCAAACCATAGGGTTATGTCCAAGAATATGCATTTTCATCTTATGCTCCAAACTAGCACAATTAGTGCCATCAAAGTAAGGACCTCTACGGTGATAATTTCCCTCGCTAGACGCCATACTCTCCTAGGTTGTGAAACCAAGGCTATGACCACCAAAAGCTATGGAAATCAAAGCAACTGGAGACCAAGGCTCTGATACCACTTGTAGGATCAAAAGTATGTCTAGAGGGGGGGGTGATTAGACTACTTGACCAATTAAAAATCTATCATTTTCCCAATTTTAGTTTTTGGCAGATTTTAGCTATCTTAGCACAAGTCAACCAATCTTAACACAATTGAAGCAAGCATGCAAAGAGTCTATGAGGAGCGGAAAGTAAAGCATGTAACATACAAGAATGTAAAGGGAAGGGTCTGGAGAATTCAAACGCAATTGGAGACACGGATGTTTTTGTCGTGGTTCCGATAGGTGGTGCTATCGTACATCCACATTGATGGAGACTTCAACCCACGAAGGGTAACGGTTGCGCGAGTCCACGGAGGGCTCAACCCACGAAGGGTCCATGAAGAAGCAACCTTGTCTATCCCATCATGGCCATCGCCCACGAAGGACTTGCCTCACTAGCGGTAGATCTTCACGAAGTAGGCGATCTCCTTGCCCTTACAAACTCCTTGGTTCAACTCCACAATCTTGTCGGAGGCTCCCAAGTGACACCTAGCCAATCTAGGAGACACCACTCGCCAAGAAATAACAAATGGTGTGTTGATGATGAACTCCTTGCTCTTGTGCTTCAAATGATAGTCTCCCCAACACTCAACTCTCCCACACAGGATATGGATTTGGTGGAAAGAAGATTTGAGTGGAAAGCAACTTGGGGAAGGCTAGAGATCAAGATTCATATGGTGGGAATGGAATATCTTGGCCTCAACACATGAGTAGGTGGTTCTCTCTCAGAAAATGTGTATTGGAAGTGTAGGTATGTTCTGATGGCTCTCTCCACAAATGAATAGTGGGTGGAGGGGTATATATAGCCTCCAAACAAAAACTAACTGTTACACACAATTTACCAATTACGGTGAGACCGAATTGAGAAACTCGGTCGGACCAATTTAGCAAACCTAGTGACCGTTAGGATTTTCGGTGGGACTGAGATGCTACTCAGTGGGACCGATATGGTTAGGTTTAGGGCATAACGTAATCTCGCTGTGACCAATTACACAAACTCGGTGGGACCGATTTTGGTAATAAGCTAACCAGAGAGTTGGCCAGGTAAACGCAGTGGGACCGATTTGCTCATTTCGGTGGGACCGAAATGTTACAAAAGGGAAACAGAGAGTTTACATTGCAACTCGGTGGGACCGATCGCTCATCTCGGTAGGACCGAAACGTTACGAAGGGAAACAGAGAGATTACAACCCCATCTCAGTGTGACCGAGATCCCTATCGGTGAGACCGATTTGCCTAGGGTTTGTGGCAGTGTCTATGACATCTGAACTCGGTGGCACCGGATAAAAAGAATCGGTGGGGCCGAGTTTGACTTTTGGTTTAGGTCATATGTGGATGTGGGAAGGTAGTTGAGGGTTTTGGAGCATATCACTAAGCACTATGAAGCAAGAACCTCATCAAGCAACACCTCATCCCTCCTTGATAGTATTGGCTTTTCCTATAGACTCAATGTGATCTTGGATCACTAAAATATAAAATGTAAAGTCTTGAACTTTGAACTTTGATCTTGAGCCAATGTTTTTGTCCTTAGTATTTTGAGGGGTCCACTTTCCTCATCCATGCCATGCCATTCATTGAGCTTTTCCTGAAATATTAATCTTGGAATAGCATTAGCTCAATGAGCTATATGTTGTTAGGAATTACCAAAACCACCTAGGGATAGTTGCACTTTCAATCTCCCCCTTTTTGGTAATTGATTACAACATATAGATCAAAGCTTCGACGAATGATAATAAGAGTAAAAAACATTATCGCTTTGATAAGTATGTGAAAAGCAAGAGCTCCCCCTAAATTTGTGCATAGTTTATGATTTGCTTTGGACTGCAAATGCACAGAGAGTTAGGCCCGTGGGTTACTCTTCCATGTCACATACATCTTGGTGGAGCGCTTAAAATAATAATAATTAAATACATGCACTCATCACCAAGCAAAGTGAATGATCATATAGGGATAAAATGATAATGTCATCCAACAAGCATTAATGTAGCATATGATCAAACACACATGATCATCCAAGTATCACAGAGACAGAAAGTATCTCAATCAAGCAAATAAAGTTCAACCATCAAAGCAAGAGAGAATAAAAAAGCAACACTCTCTCTCGAAGCCTATGATCTATACATTTTCGTCTATTGCTACAATCTCAACCTACCACGGTCGGCATGGCCTAAATTTGTGAACATATATCGTCTATTGCTACATTATCTATATATTTGCATCAAATCTTTGTTACATTATCTATTTTTAATTCTATATTTTTGTACTTTGCTTATATATATATGGATATGTTCTATCAGTTACTCCCATATTTGCATCTTGCTCTATTATTTCAATATATCTAATTTACTATCTTAATTTTCATTTCAAGCAGTACATCCCTTGGTTTGCAAGAACAGGAGTAGAAGGAAATCTTGGGCTTTACTTTGTTGATGACTCCCAGGATGTCATATTGACAACACAACATGGATTTACAATGACAGATCGCATAAAACTGGATAAAGACGGTCACACCTATTTTAATGCGGACCTTTGGAGAAAAATGTCTAAGTGTTATGAACTGAAAGCTGGCAATAAAATTCTAGTGCGTGCACCAGAGCCTGGTCTAATTAACATGGATGTTTACTTCCCCAACATCATCAGCCGATCAAAGTCTGATCGAGGTTAGTGTCCTTTCAACTTTCTCCTTGCTGTCATATTACTATCTAAGCAACCAATTGATCACTATTTAAGCAACCAATTGTGATGTCATATTTTGACTCCGTTCCTAGGCAGTAACAAATTCTATTTACCAATTTATGTGCACTATATATTATTCTACCATGTTCTAAATAAATAATAACTTTCCACCTTTTAAGCAGGATATGTTGGATGCATAGTGAACGATCTGTATGTTACTAAGCGTACCAAATTTCACTGGAAGGACTTGAAGCATGTCATAAACTTTGTTGATAATCTGACAGAGATAGCACATCCTATGAACGCTGGATTTTGGATGGGATTAATTAGACCTATGGTGCACACACTGAACAAGACCAATTGTGTGCACAAAACGCTGGTAAAAACTCTTATTTTAATGTTGATGCTCATAAACTATATATATCTTCAACGATATGTTACAATTGTTTTTTATTCTACATGTCAACAGAAATTTCCCCGTATAGCAGTTCCTGGATCGATTTCCCGGCGTGGTCGAATTACACTTGTGCCTGCTAATAACGCCAAAGTGATTGCAAGGTACTGCATTTCCCATAGAAATGGAACCATTCAAATTAAACAGTTCTCGCTTCTTGTGGCAATTCATCCATATTGGAAAATTGGAGATACTGTTCTACTCATGATCTACCAAGGCACATGAGGGCTCTTCCTTTTCATTGACGAGATGCCGAGTCGCCGTGATCAAGCTGCTTCCAGTGGATAGTTGTGGTTTTTGGCGCTCAGCCTCTTAAAATGTGCTAGTTGTTACTATATATGTTAAGTATGTAGATATGGTTAAGTATGTAGATATGGACCATATGGTTGTTGGCCCTTAGCCTCTTAAAATGTGATAGTTGTTACTATGTTAAGTATGTAGATATGCACCATATGGTTGTCAAAACCGTGTTATGAAGATCCTCCTTTTGTCGAATAGTGTAACCACTATATATATGTTACTCAAATGTTGTTACCCAAGTTCATAAATTTTCATGGAAAGTATTAGTATCATACACAGTTCATTGAGTTTAAGCGTGTGCCCGATGACCAGAAGGCATTTGCATATTAACTGTCCATATTGCAAATTCACACACATGTTAACATAAGGAAACGTATGTCTAGCATACTAATCATCGCACACGAGTACTCGCAGACGCATCGTGTGCGATACTCCGCCACCACAAGCAACTAGTTTGCATTTCTCAAAGTTTTTTGTACACACAGAATCGCACACGAAGTAACTGCATTGACCATTTGTGTTGTAATTTCTCATCACAAATAGTTCATCCGAGTCGGTTGTTTGCCACGTATCACACACATCTTGTTTACATGACTCATTTGTGTTCTTTTGCCTCATCGTAAACAATTCATCCATGTGAACTGTATGCCGCATATCACACACAGCTTGTTAAGTTGAACCGTTTCTATTGTGTTTCCCTAATCAAAAACAGTTCTTCCGAGTTAACCATATGCCGTATATCGCACCCACATTGATATGGCTGCCCGTTTCTGTTGTTCTACCTCATTGCAAGCTGTTCGAATGGATTAATCGTGTGTCCTACATTGCACCCATATTGTTATGGCTGCCCGTTTCCGTTGTTCTGCCTCATCGCAGACAATTTGAATGGATTAAACGTGTGTCCTGCATCGTACATGCCACAAAAATCTGAACCGTGTTTGATGGCTCCGCCATTGCAAACATTTTGCACCTTTTTTGATGGTTTTTTACACCACCGTTTGTGATTATTCCATCGCACATAGTTTCTCCAAAGGGTCTCTGATCGTAGTGTTGCGTTAGCAGTATCCTGCAGTAGTGCTTGCTCTGCTTGTGGCTTGATCCAGGCTCGTCGATTTGGGTAATGAGGCACTTCCTCATGTCAACGATCAGCCTATGCATCTCGTAGCATGTGTACATGCTCTTGGCCGCGAACCTCAGGTGAGGTTCATCCAGTTGCCGCATCCAGGCCCTGTGCCAGGATAGGGGATTTGTTCCTAGGCATCCTGCTTCATCTTTTCGTAGTAGAGGTTGATGATGGCCGAGGCGAGTTCGAACAGGGAGTACTTTTTCGTGCTGCCCCAGACCCTGTAGTGCACTACAAAAAAAGACACATCCATGACATTTTGGGCCGAATGGAACTTTTTTCTGTCATACTTATGACACTTCTATGACGATAATTGTGACAAAACCATCTACTCTTTGTGACGCTTTGATGACCCACAAGTATAGGGGATCAATTGTAGCTCTTTTTGATAAGTAAGAGTGTCGAATCCAACAAGGAGCAGAAGGAAATGAAAAGTAGTTTCCGGTAAGGTATTGTCTGCAAGTGCTGAAATTGTAAGTAGCGGAGTAGTTTGATAGCAAGATAGTTTGTAACAAGCAAGTAACAATAATAGTAACAAAATTGTAGCAAGATAGCCCAATCCTATTGAGGCAAAGGACATGCCAAAATAGTCTCTTATGATAAACAAAGCATTCTTGATGGTTCACGGGAATTTCATCTAGTAACTTTCATCATGTTGCTTTGATTCGTGTTCGCTACTTTGATTATTTGATATGTGGGTGGACCGGTGCTTAGGTGCTGTTCTTACTTGAACAAACCTCCTACTTGTTATTAACCCTCCCGCAAGCATCCGCAACTACGAGAAAAGTATTAAGAATAAATTCTAACCATAGCATTAAACTTTTGGATCCAATTGGTCCCTTATGGAATAGAGCATAAACTAGGGTTTAAGGTTCTGTCACTCTCGCAACCCACCATCTAATTCCTACTCCACAATGCATTCCCTTAGGCCCAAATATGGTGAAGTGTCATGTAGTTGACGTTCACATGACACCACTAAGGGAATCACAACATACATAGTATCAAAATATCGAACACATATCAAGTTCACATGTTTACTTGCAACATGATTTCTCCCTTGAACTCAAGAACAAAAGTAACTACTCACAAATAATAATCACGCTCAAGATCAGAGGGGTATGAAATAGCATAATGGATCTGAACATATAACCTTCCATCAAATAAACCATATAGTAATCAACTACATGATGCAATCAACACTACTAGTCACCCACAAGTACCAATCTATAGTTTCGGTAACAAGATTGAACACAAGAGATGAACTAAGGTTTGAGGGGAGATGGTGATTTTGAAGATGTTGATGGAGATTGCCATCCCGAAGATGGGAGAGTTGTTGGTGATGATGATGATGACTTCCCCCTCCGGGAGGGAAGTTCCCTGGTGGAATCGCTCCACCGGAGGGCAAAAGTGCTCCTGCCCAAGTTCCGCCTCGAGGCGGTAGCGCTTTGTCCTGAAAGTCCTCTCCTTATTTTTTCTAGGTCAAAATCACTTATATACTAGAATATGGGCACCGAAGGTGGGCCGAGGAGGCCACAACCCACCAGGGCGCACCCGGGGGCCTGGCGCACCCAGGTGGGTTGTGCCCACCTGGTGTCCCCTCTCTAGTGATTATTGGCTCAAGTATTTCTTAAATATTCCATAAAAAAATCTTCGTGAAGTTTCAGCTCATTTGGAGTTGTGTGGAATAGGTAGCCTGACGTAGGTTTTTCAGGTCCAGATTTCTAGCTGCCGGAATTCCCCCACTTGGTGTGTTCCTTGCAAATTATGAGAGAAAAGGCATTAGAATTACTCCAAAAAGCATTATTATGGATAGAAACATTATAAATAACAATCATAAAACATGATGCAAAATGGACATATCACGCTTGCTCTACTCGTGGCTCGATCCGGGCTCGTCGATTTGGGTAACTTGGCACTTCCTCATGTCAACGATCCGCCAGTGCATCTCGTAGCATGTGTATACGCTCTTGGCCACGAACCTGAGGTGAGGTTCATCCAGTTGTCGCATCCAGGCCCTGTTCTAGGATACGGGACTTGTTCTCTGGGCATCCTGCTTCATCTTTTCATAGTATGGGTCGATGATGGACGACGCGAGTTCAACCAGGGAGTCCTTCTTCGTGTTGCCCAGACCGTGTAGTGGTTGTGGATTTCGACAAGGTTCTTGTAGGCCAGGCCCGTAACCCTGAGCGCTTTTACATCGTCGGTGGTTTCCACCGTGGTGAACTTGTAGTCGGTTCTGTTGACAAACCTATCAAAACGGTCGCAAGGCTCTGTGGCCATGCAGTAGTGGTAGATGAGGACATGACAGCACACGCACAACTGGGTGACGACAACCTTCTGATCTATGTCGGGACGACCGACGGTGTACTGGAGGTTGATGCTGACCACCTTGTAATTGTCTCGAGCAAGCAACTGCTCAACATCGTTGATGTAGTCGTCCACCTCGGCCGGGTCGATGGTGTACACCACCGAGAGATCCTTCTTCCTCGCGTGGGTCTCCACTTTATGCTCGTCGAACTCCATTGGAGCGCCGCTAGACATCCCCTCTCTATGTGTCATTGTGGGTGTGCTTGTTGTGTTGTGGGGCGCGATCGAAAGGTGAAGAGACTATGGTTATAATGGCCGCGGGAATTAAAGGGGAAGCCGGACGACCAGGAATATCAGCAGGCCCTGATGGCAGTTCTAATTTGCAGCGTGTAACTCCATCGTGCCACACGTAACTGCATCGCGTGGCAACGCGTGCGGCGCAATCGCATGCATATGGGGCCCCCGACGTGATTGTGCACACGCCCAACCGCATGCATATGCTTAATTACTGAATTTTAGTTGCAAAAATTAGATAGTGCTAGTGATTTTTAGCTGCATATTTTGACAAATCATAGTGTTACAAGGATTGACAAAATGGCAATGTTACTAGATCAACAAATGTCAATCTTTCCAGTTTGACAAATGGCAACATACCCAAGATGATAGATGCAAATCTTACCAAATTGTTTGTACGCGGTTGCACACGGGTCATCCAAAACAACCGTTTGCGTTGAAGAGATGCACAAACACTGCGCTGCGAATTTTCCCTCGACTTAAGGGGGAAGGCCATAGCTCTCAATTTGCATACGGGTGTTCTATTTGAAACGTTTGCGATCGAGAGCTGCAGAAATCCTGCTCGGCACATTTTCTCTTGGCTTCATGGGGAAGCTGTCGGTTTGCATACGAGTGTTCTAACTAAAACGTTTGTGATCAAGAGCTGCACAAATCATGCTCGGCACATTTTCCCTTGGCTTCCTGGGGAAGTTGTCAGTTTGCATACGGTGTTCTAACTAAAACGTTTGCGATGAGTGTTTTATATTTAAAAAACGTATTAAACTGCGACTTGGGCGCCATTAATGGAGAGGATGCGAGCAAGGCAGCCGGCCATGGAAGTCAAAGGGCTCGCTTCACGGTGAGCCTGCGCGGCGTATAGCTCACATGCTTCCCGGTGAGTCTCCGCATTGGAGTACAGCTCACACGCCAACGCACACAATTTAAATTATACAAAATGTTTGAGATGTTACAGTGGCCGCTATTTGTTTCAGAATGCCTTTGTTGGCTGTTATTCGAGTGTGCCTTCTCTCAAAATGGATACGAAAAATACCACAGCATGCCGGGTGCCATTCCATGATAGCATGCCATGTTTCAAGAATTTTAGACAAGTTATGGATTTAGTAGAATTTAAAAACAAAGTATCTCAATATTTTGCCGGCAATCAACAGTGCCCTGGTGTTTGAAATTCATTCCCATTTCTTGCATGGGACCTAAGCATGCACCGAAGGACACACATTTGATTTTTCAACCAATTTATATGCAGTGGAGCATGTGGATGTAGTTCAAATTTGAATTATGCACATAAAATGTCTACAAAACAAGTTAATGTATAAAAATGCTGAAACGAGCCCTGAAAAAATTCCAAAATTAAACACAACACTCCTATTGTTCTATGTTGACACTAGAAATAATTTTAAAGCAATAAGAGGCAACGGATGTCGTTTCGTCCCCAAAGGTGGCACGTTCCCTACCGAAACCATCGCGCTTGTTGTGAGAAGCTCTAGTTTCTGAGAAACTTATACCCAAACCTGCCCCAAATAGGACAGGAATATTACCACGGCATGTTGATGTCGCTCCATGATAGCATTCCAAGTTTCATGAATTTCAGACGAGGTTTGGATTTACTAGAATTTAAAAACCAGGTATCTCAATGTTTGCGGCTGAGTGACGGTGACAGGGTGTTTGACATTCATTCCCATTTCTTGCATGGGACCTACGCATGCAACCAAGTACACATATTTGATTTTTTTAACCTGTTCATATGCACTAGAGCATGTGCATGTAGTTCAAATTTGAATTATGCACCTGATATGCCTAGAAAACCTAGTTAATGTATAAAAATGTCCAAACGAACCTCAATAAATTCCAAAATTGAACATAACACTCCTGTTGTTCTATGTTGACACTAGAAATTTTTTGAAAGCAATAAGAGGTAACGGATATCATTTCGTCCCCAAAGGTGTCACGTACCCTACCGAAACCATCACGCTTGTTGTGAGAAGCTCTGGTTTGTGAGAAGCTTATACCCAAACCTGCCCCAAATGGGACAAAAAATTTACCATGGCATGTTTCTGCCACTCCATGGTAGCATGCCAAGTTTAATGAATTTCAGACGAGTTTTGGATTTACTAGAATTTAAAAAGCATGTATCTCAAAGTTTGCGGCCGAGTGACGGTGGCAGGGTGGTTGCCATCCATTCACATTTCTTGCATGGGACCAAAGCATGCAACCAAGGACACATATTTGATTTTTCAACCCGTTTATATGCACTGGAGCATGTGCATGTAGTTCAAATTTGAATTATGCACTTGAAATGCCTAGAAAACCCAGTTAATGTATAAAAATGTCCAAACGAACCCCGAAATATTCCAAAATTAAACACAACACTCATGTTGTTCTATGTTGACACTAGAAATTTTTTGAAAGCAATAAGAGGCAACGGATATCATTTCGTCCCCAAAGGTGTCACGTTCCATACCGAAACCATCACGCTTGTTGTGAGAAGCTCTAGTTTGTGACAAGCTTATACCCAAACCTGCCCTAAATGGGACAAAAAAATTACCACGACATGTTGATGCCGCTCCATGATATCACACCAAGTTTCATGAATTTCAGATGAGTTTTGGATTTACTAGAATTTAAAAACCAGGTATCTCACTGTTTGCGGCCGAGTGACGGTGGCAGGGTGTTTAACATTCATTCTCATTTCTTGCATGGGACCTAAGCATGCAACCAAGGACACATATTTGATTTTTCAACCCATTTATATGCACTTGAGCATGTGCATGTAGTTCAAATTCGAATTATGCACCTGAAATGCCTACAAAACCAAGTTAATGTATAAAAACATCCAAACGAACCCTAAATAATTCCAATATTTTTGACGACACACCTGTAGTTGCATGTTCTCTGCAGATAAAAGTTCTAGCAATTCAAACACCATCCTTTGCATCTTTGAACCCATTATGTAATTCAAATCAAGAAGAAAAATCAAGTAGATAGCACATAGTTTATTACCACCAACCGTGCGAGATGAAGCACAAAATATCTTGGAGCACCGTCGGAGTGTCAAGCATAGTAGTCCGCTCCTCAAATATCATTTCACTGTTCAATTGTCGCCGGTGAAAGATGGGGACATCGACCCGCGTCGTGAGGGAAACTTCGGCGGCCCACTCCGGCGAGAGCGCGGCTACAACCGCTAGGCACGTGCTAACAAGCTTCGTGAGGGTGACCGCAGTCTGCGTACGGGCGGCCAAGGTAGCCCAAACGGCCGCTGTTGCTTCTCAGGTGGCGGCGGCAACATCTGCCTCGGGGATAGCAACTGGCAAGAGCGGCACAGCAGCTGTCCGTTCCACAGCTGTGGCCTTAACCCTGATGGAGGTCGCCCATGACCATGTCGAGGCCGTCCACACCCAGCTCGTGGCGGTCACCGCACAAATCGAACGAAGCTTCTCCTACAACGGTCGGCAACCCACACGCAAAGAGTTGGCAATCGCCGAGAGCGTTCGAGCAGCCGTCGGTTCCTACATGGCATACCTTGCCACGACGGAGTCCGCCAAAGCCCAGATCATGGCCGCCCACTCCTAGCTCGTGGCGGCCTGTTCCAAAGATATGGCGGATGCGGATGGTGAGGTGCTTGTCGAGTATGGTTCTATTGATGCCATGGAGCCCCTTCCCGAGGAGACCGTCGGGCACGAGCTAGACATGGAGGCAGCGGCGGAGATCGATTAGCACCAGCCGTAGTAGTACTCTTTGTTTTGTTTAATTAAGAGTGCTGGTCTTTAATTTGTTAGAGTAATGTTTTGGTCAGCTAGCTCTGTTTAATTGATGAACTTCCTCGATTAAGAAGTGTGGGTGTGCTGGAGTCTCCTTTGTGTACCCAAACTATGCATTGACATGGATGAGCACTGTAACCAGGGAAATTCAAACCAAAAATTTTGACGTTCAAACTCATCACAGACGGGTTAAGCTATCTGAATCGTTTGTGATGTTCACATATCGTACACAGTTCTGAATAAGGCATGGTGTCTAATGACACTTTGAGCGCCAGTTTTTCCACTGAAGCGATTCCAAATTTTCGGCTTCCGCGGAAATATCTACCTCCCCGCCCCCTCCCCCTTACCAAAAGCCACATTTCCCCTGTTTCCGCCTTCCTTTCCAAGTTGAAACCTTCACTCCTTGCTTGCAGCGCCGCCTCCTCACTGGTGACCCTCCTTCACCCTGCTCGGCCTCGTCTATCCAGGCAGGTAATCCACGCCCGACCCCCATCCTCCTCCTCCCACATCCCAGATGCCCCGACCGCTGGCGCGACACCTTCCACCCAAATCACCAACCCATCCACCAAATAAGCGCCACCCTAAGCCATGGTGCGCGTAGTATAGCCAGGATCTCAAGGAGCATTTGGCAGCGGAGACGCAAATCACGGCCCCACGCGCGGATGAGGTCGTGATGGCAGCCATTTGTGTCGACCCCCAGATCTGGGAGGAGCACCTCACCGTCGAGGCTACCTTCGATGCCTCGTGCACCAACGACGTGATGCGGTTGGCTGTTTGGTTTGAACCTGCAATGCAATGTTCAATTGTTGTGGGTGCATTCTGTTATTGTATACCATGTGAGAAATAAATCGAATTTGGATGTATTAAATACATGAGAAACAAATACAATTGCTATATTTCCAAGTTGTTAAGCATGCTTGGTTTGGTTAAGTATCTGATCTTCGATTAGGAGTATGTTATATTGTGCAATGTGGTGCTCAGTTAACGTTTGGTTCATTTGTTGTGGTGTTTAGTTAACTGTTTGGTTCAATTCTGCAATGTGATGTTCAATTGTCGTGGGTGCATTCTGTTATTGTATACCATGTTAGGAATAAATTGAATTTGGTTGTACTAAATACATGAGAAACAAATACAATTGCTATATTTCCAAGTTGATAAGCATGCTTGGTTTGGTTAACTGTTTGATCTTCTATTAGGAGTATGTTATATTGTGCAATGTGGTACTCAGTTAATGTTTGGTTCATTTGTCGTGGTCTTTAGTTAACTACTTGGTTCAATTCTACAATGCGATATCCAATTGTCATGGGTAGAATTTTGTATTGTTGTGCATGTGAGGAATAAATCAAATTTGGCTGCACTTAATACATGGGAAACATATACAAGTGCTATTTTTCCTAGTTCTTAATCATGCTTGGTTTGGATAAATGGGTTTTCCATGTGGCTTCAATTAATCTGATGAATCTGCAATGTGCTTATTTTTCATCAACATATTTTACTGATAGCATGCGAACCCTAACTTAACCTGATGACTAACTACGTTATATGTGTTGTAGGGAAACAATGGGAAGCACTGAGGTTTACAATTGAGGTTTGCACATGCATGGTCCTTTGTCTAATAGCACAGTATTGTGCAATTGCAGGAACCATTCTAATATTTAGGCTTTTAACAATTTGGTCTTGCACATGTAGGTCCTGCTGTAAGAGGTTTTGACCCACAGTTCGACCCTTTTTGCATACGAGGAAATGAGTTGTCCATGAATATCAGTCAAGTCAAGAAACTCAAAAAGATTGTTAGGATAAAGAAATTAGCAACAAAAAACAACAAGATCTTTGTCTGCACAATGAAGAAGACATCACTTCACTACAGGATGGTACTAACTATTATACCTTGCCTTTTTTATTCCTTTGCCCCATTTCCAATATAGAGAAGATATTTATGCACATCCTTGTTTTCAGGCCTTTCCAAAGTAGTTCACCGATGATTACCTCTCAAACCACGTGTATGGGCAGGAGCCGAGGAAGGTATTCATACAACACCCATGGTTCAATATTGAAGTGTTCCTCAAGAGGACGAAGGATGGACGGTCAATCATCCAGAGACACTGGCCTAAAGTTGCAAAGACCTTCAACATCAATGAAGGCTCAATATTCGCCTTCTGCTTCACTAGTTTGCCAGATGAGATACATTTGTCTATGTACCGTCTATGATGCTAATTTCGAAAGGTTATAGATGTTGCATGTGAAACTTGGTGCTGGTGTAGTTGTGTAATGGGGTAGCTGAGTGCTGAAGCTATATGATGTTGTACTATAATGTCTTTCAATTATGAAAATGAAATATACTGTGTGCTTAATATGAAATGTCAATTAGATTAATAAATGGATTATTAATAATAGGATAATTAGCCTGCTAATTGGGTTTTCTATTGCAAACGGTTATTGAGAAAACACCGCGTGTGATGCATTCAATAACGCACACCATTTCTAGGAATAAACCGTGTTAGATTAATGAACAATCACACACGACATCCTCTTGAAAACTGTTTGCGTTAGGCCACCTGGCGCAAATATTTACCACATAAAAACTGTGTGTGATGGACAGCCTTTGCCACACAGTTTCTTCTACGCACCGTGTGTGATGCATTCAATAACGCAAACGATAAAAATGTTAATACCGTGTGCAATGGAAACGCTATCACAAAGGATTTAACGAGGAAAATTGTGTGTGATGTACCTGCAAACAGAAACATTTTCCTTGGAGCAACTGTGTGGTATCTATATACGAACGGAAACATTTAGTGGGGACTGACTGTGTGGGATGTACTTACGACCGGAAATGATTTCGCCTGTATAATTGTATTTTTTAGCATTATTGTACGTATAACCATATTTGGTCGCTTGCCGTTCGCACACGACCTCATTTTGCCGAGCGTGTGTGCCACGAGGGCATATCCCCGACGATTTGTGGGTCATGTGGGAAGGACCCCCCTATCGACCGCACTCACTTGGCGATGGTGCCAAATGCCGTCGCGGAAAGGGGTTAATAATCGTTTGTATAGCACCTCGCTGTACTAGTGATTGGAGCATGATTTATTATTGATTGTTTTCCTTATGAGTGGAGGTCGGGGACGAACGAGTGTCTTTTCCTACCAATCTATCTCCCTAGGAGCATCCGTAGTAGTACTTTTGTTTGAGGGCCAATAAAATTTTGCAATAATTATGTGAGTTCTTTATGACTAATGTTGAGTCCATGGATTATATGCACTCTCACCCTTCCGCAATTTGCTAGCCTCTTCAGTACCATGCATTCCCCTTTCTCACCTTGAGAGTTGGCGCAAAATTCTCTGGTGCATGCAAACCCCGTGATATGATACGCTCTTTCACACATAAGCCACCTTATATCTTTCTCATAACAGCCACCATACCTACCTATTATGGCATTTCCATAGCCATCCCGAGATATATTGCCATTGAACTTCGACCATTCTGTTTTATCATGACACACACCATCATTGTCATATTGCTTTGCATGACCATATAGTTGGCATAGTATTTGTGGCTTTGCCACCGTCCATATTTTTTATACATGTCACGCTAGATCATTGCACATCCCAGTACACCGCCGGAGGCATTCATATAGAGTCATATTTTCGTTCTAGTATCGAGTTGTAAGTAAATAAAAGTGTGATGATCATCATTATTAGAGCATTGTCCCATGCGAGGAAAGGATGATGGAGACTATGATTCCTCCGCAAGTCGGGATGAGACGTCGGACGAAAACAAAGAGAGGCCAAAGAGCCCATATAAAAAATGAAAAAGGGGCCAAAGATCCCAAAAAATGAAAAAAATGAGAGAAAAAGAGAGAAGGGATAATGTTACTATCCATTTCCACACTTATGCTTCAAAGTAGCACCATGTTCTTCATGATAGAGAGTCTCCTATTTTGTCACTTTCATATATTACTAGTGGGAATTTTTCATTGTAGAACTTGGCTTGTGTATTATAATGATGGGCTTCCTCAAATGCCCTAGGTCTTCATGAGCAAGCAAGTTGGATGAACACCCACTTAGTTTTCTTTTGAGATTTCATACACTTATCACTACAAAAAAGACACATCCGTGACATTTTGGGCCGAACGAAAAAAAATTCTGCATACTTATGACACTTCTATGATGATAATTGTGACAAAACCCGGTATCATGATAGATGTGGTGGGCTCCTACTCCAATGACAAAAGATCATGACAGAAAATGGCTTTTCATCCTAGGCGGGCCGCAAACGCAGCTGCATGACATTCTTTGGGCCGTCCATGATGGATAAAACCATGGTAGAAGCGAGGGCGCGGAAAATATCGGGGAGTTCCCAGTACGGTGGTTGGTCGGGGGCTGAGTGATGCGCATTTCTCTCGTACCTACGCGTGTGTGTGCAAGGCGTTGCGCTCTAACTGAACCTGAGTGAGGCGTTGGGCTCTAACTGAACCCGAGCGATTGCAATGCAGGGTACGCGTTACTGAACCCGAGAGATCGATCGATCCCTTGCTGTTAACTGAACCCGAGTGATTCCTTCGCCACTGCTGCTAACTGAAGTCGATCGATGCTTCCTCTGGATGAACAATGAGCGTTGTTGGGGGGTTTGGATGAACAGTTCCCGGTGGGGGGTTGGATGAATAGGACCCCGTGGTAGTAGTGGCCGTTGCCGCTGGGTGAATAGTATCCCGATCGATCGAGCCGGTGGAGGGGTGGATGAACCGGACCCCGTGGAGGGCTGGATGAACAGGACGACCTCGTGGAGGGCTGGTTGAACAGTAGCTGGTGGAGGGCTAGATGAACAGTACCCATGGAAGGGGTGGTTGAATAGGACCCCGTGGAGAGGGTTGGTTGAACAGTAGCCAGTGGAGGAGTGCACGGTGGAGGCTGGATGAACAGGAGCCCGTGGATGAGCAGTCATAGGTGGGGGCTGGAGGAGGTCGACGGTGGAGATGAACAATATCCCGTGGAGTCCTGTTTTGCGGTACGCCACACCCCTCCCGATGAACATGACCCCCGTTTCGACCGTAGCACTCCAACACAAGTCTGTTTCCTACGTTTTGCGGTACGCCACACCCCTCCCGGTAAACATCACCCCATTTCGACCGTAGGAGGTCCAAACAGAAGTCCGTTTCCTCCGATTTGCGATACGCGAGACCCCTCCGATGAACAGGATCCCATTTCGACCATGGTCGGTCGAACACAAGGTCGTTTCCTCCGTTCTACGGTACGCCAGGCCTTATTTCCATCGGCTGTTCTGTCCAAGCCGGTTGGCTCCCGATGAACAACACGCATTCCGTTGCCTCCCGATGAACAGGACGCATTCCGTTGCCTCCCCATGAACACGACGACGACGTAGTTTCTCCATTCTGACCCAGCCATGTACACGAGCCCTAGCCGTACGTATGCGCGAGTAGGCGTTCGAGACCCCGCCCGTATATACGTACGTGACCATATTTTCTTTCTTGCACCCTAGCCGCTGTACGTACGTGTACATGCTACATGTGCGCCTCTACTACGACATGTGCCCTTCCTTGCACGGCCATGGTTCATAGTTGCAGCCTGCAGATAGACCGATCGACCAGTATGTACATACACGTTCGCGACCAGAATGACAACGCTACGTACGCTTCGACTAGGTGGGTCCCGACTGTCATGCACTTCCTTGCGTGCGAAGATGTAGCTGGCGGGTCCCAGCAGTCAGGGGGCGAATAATTTTTTTACCGTAATATGGACGCACTTCCTTGCATGCGAAGATGTAGCTGGTGGGTCCCAACAGTCAGGGGGAAACATTTTTCCCACGAAATAGGGTGGCCCGTCCGGTGGGTCCCTGCTGTCAGGTGCAGGAATCATTATTTTCCACATAATAAGGAGGCACATCCTTGCTGCGGCTGTGGACCCAGCTGTCAGCCTCTCCACGTACAGTACTCTTCCTATGGAAGTCGGTCGTTGACCACATTGACCACGCTGCGCCGAGAGCACCAACGTGGTGGACGATGGCGAGGCCTAGGAAGGGGACGACGCGGAGCTGGGGAAGACGCGGCAGTGGATGCCCATGCGGAGAGTACGAGGGTTCACTGGTTCAGCTGCGGTGTGAGGCTATCGTCGCCGTATAATAACAGGGGGTGTGGGTGAGTGGAGGGATGGCTTGGCCAGGGGTGGGAGTAGTAGGGGGCGGTGAGGCCTTTGCGGCAGCACAGTCGGCCACGGGAGGCAGGAGCAGGCGGCATGACCGGCGCTGCTTTGGGCGGTTGGAGCAAGAAGAGTAGAGGTTGAAGAAGCACGACGGCCGTTGGATGGACACCGTACGGTAATTGCAGCTAGAATCGTTTATATTGACTAAGTTGACAAAGCCCTTCATACGCGTCAACTTAGTAGGCCCACAGGTCAGCTTCCAAAACGGTGTGCCCTAGATGTAAGGGGGAGGAATCATTTTTTGGGCAGGTGAAGCTAGAATATCCAAGATTGAAGAAGAAGCACGACTTCCGTTGGATGGACATCCAAAGGCCACTTCTGCTAGAACCATGTGTTGAATATAAGTTGACAAAGCATTGCATACGCGTCAACTATTTTTTTAGGGGACGCGTCAACTTAATAGGCTCACGAGTGTGTGGCAGATAACTTATAGCCCATTTGAGATTTGTAAGAATGTACAGCCCATTTTTGAATTCTAATGGAATTTACTACAACCCATTTATAGTTTGTTAAAAGTACAACCAATTTTCTAGCTAGGATAATGATTAATAATTTCAACAAACCATTCAAAACAGAGTTCAATAAAATTTCCCACATTTTGATGGGATCCGAAATATTTTATCCCAAAATTTCTAGTAAGATTAAATACAATTTCAATATAAATTTGTATTACTTAAAAATCCAACGAAACATTGCACGCGCAAAAATTAATGAAATTAAAATTTTCAAAATCGAGAAATAATATTTTATAAAGTAATTACATGTTTGGTGCATTTTTTATAGTTACTGCCCAGTTTTTATAATTACATCCCATTTATTATTTCTTAAAGCCCATTTTCTTGTTAAGCCTAATGCATCCCTCCTAGGAAGGATTTGCAGCAGAGCAGGGCGGAGAATAACAAGTTGACCTTGCCTGGGTATTCCTCAAAAAAAGTATAGCTGGGCTAGCCATTTGAACTTGAAAAAACTTAATGTCTGGGCTGGATATCTGGATTAGGCTAGACGGGCCACAGCCCGCCTAGTTAATACCCTGCTCTCCTCTGAACAACAATGGAAACATCGCTCAAGAAAAACTCTGCAGTGCTCACACCTCAAAAAGTCAAATACTGCTTGAGCTGCTTGGTCCCAGCTGTCGGCCGCTCCATATGCAATTCTCTCGTTTATTGACTACATTGGTTGACAATGGTGTGGGACCGTGATGTCAGGAAACTAGTAGGATGCAAAAAATATTACAGTTGTATATAATAAGGAGGCACTTGCGTACGTGCGGTTATGGTCCTGGTGGGTCCCCACTGTCATCCTCTCCAAGTAAAGTCATCTCCTCATTCCTAATTCCATTGACCATGTTGACAACGTGAGACAGTGGCGCCACGGCGAGCGCAACAACTTGAAGAACGACGGAGAGGGCCTCGCGGGCCCTACAGATGGTCTGATACAACGCGTGCTGCTCATTCAGGAAGCCAGGATCATAGGGCCACATGTCCGCGCCGGCATTGTCGTTCGCTTGTTCACCGGTGCTCGTTGACGAGACGGAGGTTGCAGCACAGGTCCTCCTGCGCTGGTAGCTCTTCTGCCGTTAGGGCGTCGAAGTGGGCCGCACCTGCTCTACGGCGAACATGACATGAACCGGCTTAGACAGTGGCGCCGGCTCCTGTTCGGAAGCTACGTCCATCGTCTGATTGTCGTCGCACAGCTCGGCGAGCTTGCTGGCGAGCCAGCATGTCCGGCTGCTGGACCAACCCACTGCCAAGCACGAGTTTGACTGCCCTGGCCCACCCAGACCGCCTCCCTCGCCCGCGCGCGCTTTCCGCCCGAAACGGTCAGCACCGCCCGCCCCACTTCTCGGTGTAGGCGATTGCTCCGCCTTCAAACGACACAAGTGTCGTTCGTCCATCCGTCTGCCGCTTACATTAATGATACGCGGTTGCCGAGGTGGCTACTCCGGCGCCACACGTCCGTCCCTCCGCCGCCCACCATTGCTATATAAAATGTTGCGCCGACCATAGCCGCAGTCATCCGCCTCCGTTCCCTTTCTCTTGTCCACACCACTACTGCCAACATGGCTTCGTCGCACTCTAGCGCTCTTCGGGACGGGCAGACGACAGACCACAAGGAGATGGCAGCCATTGCTGTCGACTGCCTGGATGTCAGGCAGCCATGGGACAACGACGTCCCAATGGAGAACATGGTAGTCAACGATCCGGCGCCAACCCCCTCCTCCGCGCCATCCTCGTCGGTGCATTGCACCATGACCATCAGCGAGGCACGTGCCCAATACATGGACACGGTGAGGCAGAAGCGTGAGGAGCACCTCCAGAAGGCGCAAGCCGACACCGCTTACAACCACCATCTCCTCCAGGAGCACTTGTAGGCGGAGGAGCAGATCCTCGTGCAGTGGGTGGAGTAGGAGGCGCTACTCGACTCGTACCGCTCCGCCCGCGAGGGCCGCCTCGAGCGCCGGCGGTACCACATGTGGGTGGTTGAGGCTGCGGCCGCCTAAAAAGAGGGCGATGAAGCGGGCGAGGCGCTGTTTGGCGAGACCAAGGGCGAGGCAGAGGACAATGCCGTCTCCGACGAGTCCCCGCTCCGCTGGCGTCGACGAGGCCCCGCTCCATCGAGGCCCCACGACGCCAACAACGAGGCAGAGGAAACCGCTGGCTCCGCCGAGGCCCCTCCCTGCCGGCACAGAGGCGGAGGCCCTACTCCACCGAGGCCCCACGACACCAACAACAAGGGAGAAGACACCGTCGGCTCCGCCGAGGCCCCGCCCCGCCGGCACCGAGGCGGAGACCCTACTCCGCCTAGGCCTAGCCCCGCCAACAACGAGGTAGAGGACATCCCCGGCTCAACTGAGGCCACACCCTACCGGCAACGAGGGGGAGGATTTCCCCCGCTCTGCAGATGGGGCTCCCACCGGTAACGAGACAGAGGACATCACCGTCTCTGGTGAGGCCCCGCCCCGCTGCCAATGAGGCCGCGCCACGCAGAAAACGATGAAGAGTAGAACACGGTAGGTCGCGGCCGCTTGAGTCCAAGTAAGGCCACCACTACTACCCTCCGATTGAAGCCAAGCTAGGCGGGTTGACCATTGATGACCGATTAGCTTCTTGGCGGCGACATGAAGTCGGAGAGCTATGTTGGAGAAGGACGCTGCTTCAGTTACTTAATTGCAGGTGCAGTTGGGTCACTGGCATGTGGGCCCCAGAGGCATCTGGCCCACATGTAAGTGGCGCAACTACACCTGCTGTTATGTCACTGAAGCTGAGTCCGCTGGAGGAGAAGCTTTTGTTCGGCTCAGTCGGACACGGGTGCTACGTTTAATTAATTATACCTCCAGCGCACCCCTTTTTAGTTGAGTAATGTATGAAATGTAATGAAATTCGGCAGTGTATGAATGAATTTAGTTCGATTTGTTTGAATTCTTGTATCACTGGCATTGGATGAACATGCAAAACAATACATACTAGCATTATTCCCAGGGTGATCACCTCGTTTGCAGCAGTTTCACATGTACTCCCTCCGTTCCTTTTTAGTGTGCATATAAGTTTTGTCTGATGTCAAAGTATCTCTACTTTGACCAATCTTATGGAAAAAAGTATTAACATTCACAATGTAAAATCAACTGACTTGAAAGAAATATAATATGCGAAGTAAAAAGGAACATAAGTAGTATAAAATTTAGCGTTCCTGTACATTGCAATCAACTCACAGGCTTGGCAATTCATAGAGAACATTCAAAACAATCGATGATTATGCATCTCAGTGATTCACATGTCAGAGCCAATATTTACTTCACAACTAAAGAATAAAGCAAAATCGATCAATGCTGCTAACAGCAAAGGGCGTCCCATTCGAAAATATCAAACGCATGTCTTCTTGCTAACATCAATGAGCAAAGTTTGACAAGGTTGTCCCATTCCAAAATGTCAAATGTGTGTTGTTTTGTGTACATCAATGAGCAAACTTTGACAAGGTTTTCCCATTCCAAAATATCAAATGCCTACGATTGTGGAATGAGTAGGGTTTGCCATCAGTTCGGACATTGACATGGCACCTCGTGCTAAATAAACCAGTTATTCTTTTTGTGTAGTTCCACCAAAATCAACCAAATTTGTGCGTAGCTTCGATGATTTCGCCTTTATATGTTGCAACGCCTTGAACATATCAGCACCTCCTTTCTTATGGTGGAAATGAATGATTTAAGAATATTCGATGTATTCGTGAATATTTTGTGCAGTTCCCATTAAAATCAAGCTGATCACCCCAATTTGCATAAATACAAAAAAGTGATTAGTATAAAGCAAACTGTACTATGAATTGACAGTTTAAAAGTAAACCTACATGATCCATCACAGCAACAAAGATGGAGATCCATGAGTCCTTCTGAGCTGAAGTTAGTTTGTTCTTGTGGGAAATAATGTAACCATCCTTCAACTGCTCCCTTCTTAAGAAGAGAGGCTTGGCTTCTTTATCCTGGCATAATCGGAACTACGCACTTCACGTACTCCATATTCTTCTTCACAGGAGGATGATCCTGTTGTGCAAAGACAAGAGAACAACTAAATGCTAGCATCCCTGTTTGCTCAAAAAAAGGAAAGGAAATATTTAAAACAACACAGATGAAGCACTTCTCAAGGACAATACCACTTTCTCATGACAGTATCTAAACAGTACCACAACACCAATAGAGATGACAAAGCTCAATCATATGGATGAAATCCGTGGGAGAGTACCAACCTTTGTCAGGTGGCTTATTGTGTGGAGCATGCAGATTAAGCACTTCTCCGGAACCATCTCTTGTTATCTACTATGGTTGCCATGCTTACTATATACTCCTCGATTAATTTAATGTTTCCAACATCTTCTTGTGCAGTTCCACTAAAATATATGGTATCTTCGAAGAAGATCCCTGTTTGCACAAGTAGAGATAATTACATATTACATTAAGAGGGGCATCAAATCAGTGGCAAAACAATTGCTCGTTCCAGCCATAGCAATAAGTTAAGATGCAAAACTATATCATTACTTGTGTCATCACAGTTCTAGTGCTTCATTACAGCACCGGAAGTTGATTTTCGTTTTTCTTCCGCTTGTTCTTCACCTTCATCACTTGGTTCAATAATAGACAAGCTTCGCCTTTAATGTAAGATTTGGCATGTCAATTAGGGAGCACAAGTATAGCACTAAACAACGACGTTAATTTTCAGATGAAAGTGGCAAAATGCAGGCCAATAGTTGTGAAATATCCTTATCTTACCTCAATGGGATATTACGATGCACATACAGATTGGAAGTCTTGTCTCCATTTGTGCAGTTCCCTAAATCAAGCAACATTAGCGTACAAGTAGCACAACATATGAAAGCACACCACACAATCATGTGAAAGAAGGCTATTACTGACCTCTCATGACGTGGAATTCAAATAACTCGCAAGAAGATGATCTGAACCAAATTTGCCAACACGGATGGAAAGTAAGATTTCCTCTTGTGTAGTTCCAGTAAGATCAAGCAATCAAGCAACGTTGTTGGTGTGACATTTTGGTTGAAATGCACAAAACACTCTTAAAACAAAAGGGTTTGGTGCAGTGCAACAAAAGGTCACAATAGCAACGAGGTGAAGTAGATAACCCTATTTACACAGACGTGCAAAGGAAACAACTAGTGGTCAATAATGGTGGATGACACTGAAGCCAACAAAAAGAAGCATCTAATATATCTAAATAGGAAAGAAAGCAAGACAATAGTGTTTCTCAAACGGTGGCATTGATTAATATTAATAGAGAGATTATATTAACAATAAATTCGTTAAACATGTAATTTTCTTTTAACTGTGGCATTGCATCAATTTTCCAGCGGCATTATTAGAGAGTGTTTTTATAGGGACATTTTGGTGTAGGGACTAAAAAAGTTCGTGTCAGTCCCATCTAAACCAAACAGGAGGGACTTTTAGGGACTAAAGAAAGAAGACCCCGAGGGAGAGTCTTTTGGGGACTTTTTCCAACAGTTGCCCCTGCCCCGCATCGCAACTTGTCTCTATTAGTTCATTACTAGGGGTAACATGGTCTTTTAGCATGTCATTTGATAACCTCTAGTCCATGTTTAGTCCCTGGAACCAAGTATGTAGGGACTAGGGAGTTTTTAACCAAACTGGGCCTTAGATTAACAACAGCTAAAGAGTTGCATGGGACAGTGGATGCAGCAGCACCATGTGAATCTACCGATGTATGAAGGGGTGATGCACAGTCTGTTGCAACAAAGAATAAAAACAACCAAGGAGCATATTTGTGTTGGTCCCAGTTTTGTTATCTTTAGACACCTTTCCCTATGTGAGTGCAGCAAATCTAGTCCCGCTCAAACTTGATAGCCTTGTCCCCCAAAACAAAAGATCAATTCATTATAGATGTGCATACTACGTTTGTCATTGTTTCCCCTTTTCGACCAATGTAGGTGCTGGATAGCCAGTCTATACTAGTACTTTCCTCCCTTCCTTTCCTCTTTGAACCACGTCCAAGATTCATGCTATAAAACTTTCCCCCTTCCTTTCCTCTTTGAGCAATGCATGTGGAATAAGTAAATTATACCTTAAGGTCCTTGGGGTGTGGTTTGGTGGCGACCGGAAACCGTTTGGCCCACATTATGTATGGAGGCGAGGAAGAAGGGGTCGGAGGCCCTCCCGCGCTGCCGGTGGGTGAAAGAGAACGGCTGCGCCGGTAGTGGATTCCCTCCCTCACCGATGGTGACAGCGTTAAGCCTCCTTCCCTTCCCGGCGGACGGATCTTGCCGGCTCTTGACCAGCAGTGAGGGGAGAGAGAGAGGCCAACAAAGTCTTGTTTAGATCTGGAGAGGGTGAGAGAGTGTGAAGAGAGCAACTACAAGCACTGAGGCTCCAGCGTGTATATATATACTGGAGAGAGTGTGTGAAGAGTGCAAACCCTAGAAAACAAGCGCCGAGACTGCAGCGTATATGTGATGAGGTTTATACGGTCACTACGAGATCGTATAGCTCTGTATCCATCCATTTTGACCAGTCAAAGAATATTCCTAGCACCGCCCCAGATCACTTCCTCTCTCTGTCATGCGGGATCTACATGTCATTGGGTGGAAGAAAGAAGTCGAACAAAAACAAAATTATGCTCAAGTGTAGTTATCGAAACCGAGACCTCAAGTTTCATGAGCGAACAGGATAACCAGCTACACCAACCCCACGTTATGTTTAACGAGAGGAAAATAACCTTTAATACATTCCTGCATTCGTGTGACAAGCATGTCGTGTTTTTTGCATGGGAGCCATTGGGATTTAAATCATAATCGTATCATGTGGCTTTGGTGGTAAGGTCTTTTGGGATTTAAAGTAGTGTTGGTAGTACAGAAATAATGCAGCCTTAGTCACCTTACTTTTCTCCACGTAGTACGTTGGGTCCCACCAATCAAAGAGTGAAACAAACAAATTAATAAGGAAAATTAAAAGCGCCACCAGTGTATCTTACCTCACACATCTCGCTACTGCTCGTGAACACTGTCCAATTGATCCCTCTGTTCGCTCACGTACTATTTGAAGTGAATCCTTATTATAACATGCACACAATTTTGGGCACTTGTATTCGACCTAAGTCAGTGTGCCACCGTATCTCGTACTACTCACTCCGTCTAGGTGTAATAAGTCACGTTAGAAGGTGCAGCGGGACCAAGGTGCAAGTAGATTTTTTTTCCGAAACGAGGTGCAAGCAGATTGGAGGAGAAGGATAAACTTAACCGGTCCTTCCTCCAATCAAAGCCCTGATTTCTGTCTATAAACGCAACAATTAATCTCAACAACTAAGAGATGTTGTTTTAGCTACCATGTAGGGCCACATATTAACTCGCATGCATCAGCGCATAGTTGCGCTCCATGCATTGGGTTTCCGGGGGAGATAACAAGGCAGAGTAAGAGCGTTTGGTTACATTTCTATGCTGGTCATAGTGGTGAGTAAATTGGACTAGTAACATGCATATATTAGTAGTCTATGTTACTACTTTCATAGAAGGTAGTAACATATGGATGGTAACATGCAAGTCTTCATTAATTGAGATATAGACTCATTTTACCTCGGTGTGTGTGTGTGTGTGTGTGTGTGTGTTAGAGAGAGCAACACATCGACCTACTCCTACAGAGAGATGGTGTGTAGTGTATGATTTAGCCGCGAGAGTCGGTGCATCCTCGCGTTTCCGGGCATCCGGTCAGGACAGGCGGGACAGCTGCCACGCCCACTCCTGACCAGCCTGGCCCACCCAAAGCCCCTCCATCGCCCGCGTGCGCTTCCCGCCTGAAACGGTCAGCGCTGCTCCAAAGAATTGGTGCCGCATTCATGCCCGGGCAGAGCGGACGCGACCTCTCACTGGCGCATGTGTTGAAGGGAGAAGCAGATTCAAGAGTGTTGGTTGCTTCGTCCATCCAACTTACTGCTGGGTCTATGTGATTTGATGGCTCATTGGTCATTATTACTGAGGTGGTAGGACTGCTGGATGTCCCACCCTTTCGGCGAAAGGAGGTACTACTAGATTACAATTTTCTCCATTCTCAGGGGAGGAGTGCGAGAGCAGTGAAAACACGCAGGCTCAGTGATTACATGGCTCACCTCACACTATCACCATATTTTCTGGACACCATGTGACACCTAACTCTTTAGATAATACTAGTATAGTACGTACTGTAATTTCTCAGCGAGATAAATTTGTACAATGCTATGAAGCTTCCAGCTTCTGTTTCATGTATCTTGCATCCAAGGTTGCCTGTTGCAACATTTCATCAAATACAAAGGAGACTAACATGCATTCTATTGCATCTCAATGATTGACAGATCATAACAAATATGTACTCCCTCTGTTCCAAAATAAGTGTCTCAACTTTATGCAAACTTTTGTACAAAGTTGTACTACTACTAAAGTTGACACTTATTTTGGAACAGAGACAGCTAAAGAAAAAACGATCGATGCATTCCCTAGCCCTTGAACCATAACCAGGCTTTAATTTGCTGGCAACGTTGGAGCTTCCGAAGAAATGAAGTTTGCAACCCTTTGACCATCAGATCATTTTGTGTAGTTTCACCAAAATCGAGATGATCATCCCTGTGGCAAAGAAATTGAAGAAGCATGATTAGAATAAGATTACTGGGACTAGTTGATGAGACATAAACTCATCACAAATACAGTACGTAGAAGCCAGTAGAGGTATGTGCGGGCCAAAGAAGTAGACAAATATCCACATGGAGTGATGTGGGCAGCTGGAGCAATGGTGCAAGCCGGATGTAAAGACAGTTGTACCTGAGGGATGTCGGGACATAGCTCAACCTAGAGGAGGGCGGTGGGAGGAGGCAACTGCCCACCTCGCGGCAGTGAGCAATGGATGAAGGCAACCTCACCGGCTTTGTGAGAGAGAACGGCGGGGACCCCTCGTCGGGACGTGCCGACAGTGGGTTTTCGCCGTCTGCGACGGCGACCGCATCTACACTAAAAGCATCCACCCCTTCCCCCGACAGACGTGATCTGCTGGGATGTTAGAGATGAGTCTATATACATCAGTGTTTGTAGTATGTACTAGTAGTTCATATTGAAATCTACTAAAGGACATATATTCCAAACAATATGATAATCTCTCTAACCAAGGTAGGGACGAGGAGTAAACGGAGGGAGTAGTAAAATTTTCTCCTCGTCCTGCGAGCCACCGCGCGCATGGGCGAGGGAGCGGGCGTAAAGGCGTACTAGTAAGCAAGCTTCACCTCATCTTGCGAGCCACCGTGCCCGTGGGTGATACGTCTCCAACGTATCTATAATTTTTGATTGTTCCATTCTATATTATATTATGTTTTGGACATTATTGGTATTTATTATACACTTTTATATTATTTTTGGGACTAACCTACTAACCGGAGGCCCAGCCCAGAATTGCTGTTTTTTTTGCCTAATTTAGGGTTTCGAAGAAAAGGAATATCAAATGGAGTCCAAACGGAATGAAACCTTCGGGAACATAATTTTTGGAACGAACAAGATCCAGGAGACTTGGACCCTATGTCAAGCAACCAACAGGGAAGCCACGAGGTAGGGGGCGTGCCTACCGCCCCCCAGGCGTGCCCTCCACCCTCGTGGGCCCCCTGTTGCTCCACCGACGTACTCCTTCCTCCTATATATACCTACGTACCCCCAAACGATCAGAGACGGAGCCAAAACCCTAATTCCACCACCGTAACTTTCTGTATCCACGAGATCCCATCTTGGGGCCTGTTTCGGAGCTCCGCCGGAGGGGGCATCGACCACGGAGGGCTTCTACATCAACACCATAGCCTCTCCGATGAAGTGTGAGTAGTTTACCTCAGACCTTCGGGTCCATAGTTATTAGCTAGATGGCTTCTTCTCTCTTTTTAGATCTCAATACAATGTTCTCCCCCTCTCTCGTGGAGATCTATTCGATGTAATCTTGTTTTTGCGGTGTGTTTTTTGAGATCGATGAATTGTGGGTTTATGATCAAGTTTATCTATGAACAATATTTGAATCTTCTCTGAATTCTTTTATGTATGATTGGTTATCTTTGCAAGTCTCTTCAAATTATCAGTTTGGTTTGGCCTACTAGATTGATCTTCTTGCAACGGGACAAGTGCTTAGCTTTGGGTTCAATCTTGCGTTGTCCTTTCCCAGTGACAGCAGGGGCAGCAAGGCACGTATTGTATTGTTTCCATCGAGGATAACAAGATGGGGTTTCTATCATATTGCATGAATTTATCCCTCTACATCATGTCATCTTGCTTAAAGCGTTACTCTGTTCTCTTGAACTTAATACTCTAGATGCATGCTGGATAGCGGTCGATGTGTGGAGTAATAGTAGTAGATGCACGCAGGAGTCGGTCTACTTGTCTCGGACATGATGCCTATATACATGATCGTACCTAGATATTCTCATAACTATGCTCAATTATGTCAATTGCTCAACAGTAATTTGTTCACCCACCGTAAAATACTTATGCTCTTGAGAGAAGCCACTAGTGAAACCTATGGCCCTCGGGTCTATCTTCCATCATATTAATCTTTCAACACTTAGTTATTTTCATTGCATTTTATTTTACTTTGCATCTTTATTATAAAAATACCAAAAATATTATCTTATCATATCTATCAGATCTCACTCTCATAAGTGACCGTGTAGGGATTGAAAACCTCTTATCGCGTTGGTGAGGATTTATTTGTTTTGTGTAGGTGCGAGGGACTCGCGCGTAGCCTCCTACTGGATTGATACCTTGGTTCTCAAAAACTGAGGGAAATACTTACGCTACTTTGCTGCATCACCCTTTCCTCTTCAAGGGAAAACCAACGCAGTGCTCAAGAGGTAGCAGTGGGCGGGGGAGATGATACATCTCCGTTGTATCTACTTTTCCAAACACTTTTGTCCTTGTTTTGGACTCTAACTTGCATGATTTGAGTGGAACTAACCCGGACTGACGCTGTTTTCAGCAGAATTGCCATGGTGTTATTTTTGTGCATAAATAAAAGTTCTCGAAATGACCTGAAAATCAACGAAGAATTATTTTGGAATATATAAAAAATACTGGAAGGAAGATCCACGTCAGGGGGCCTCCACCTATCCACGAGGGTGGGGGGCGCGCCCTACCCCGCTGGGCGCGCCCCCTGCCTCGTGGGCCCCCTGACGCTCCACCGACCTCAACCCTGACTCCATATATTCACTTTTGTGAGAAAAAACCCAGATAGAAGGAATCATCACGTTTTACAATACAGAGTCGCCGCCAAGCCCTAAACTCTCTCGGGAGGGCTGATCTGGAGTCGGTTCGGGAATCCGGAGAGGGGAATCTGTCGCCATCGTCATCATCAACCTTCCTCCATCACCAATTTCATGATGCTCACCACCGTGCGTGAGTAATTCCATCGTAGGCTTGCCAGACGGTGATGGGTTGGATGAGATTTATCATGTAATTGAGTTAGTTTTGTTAGGGTTTGATCCCTAGTATCAACTATGTTCTGAGATTGATGCTGCTATGACTTTGCTATGCTTAATGCTTGTCACTAGGGCTCGAGTGCCATGATTTCAGATCTGAACATATTATGTTTTCATCACTATATGAGAGTTCTTGATCCTATCTTGCAAGTCTATAGTCACCTACTATGTGTTATGATCCGGCAACCCCGAAGTGACAATAGTCAGGACCACTCCCGGTGATGACCGTAGTTTGAGGAATTCATGTATTCACTATGTGTTAATGCTTTGGTCTGGTACTCTATTAAAAGGAGGCCTTAATACCCCCTTAGTTCCCAATAGGACCCCGCTGCCACGGGTGGGTAGGACAAAAGATGGCATGCAAGTTCTTTCCATAAGCACGTATGACTATATTCAGAATACATGCCTACATTACATTGATGAACTGGAGCTAGTTCTGTGTCACCCTAGGTTATGACAGTTACATGATCGATCGCATCCGGCATAATTCTCCATCACCTATCCATTGCCTACGAGATTTCCATATATTGTTCTTCGCTTTTTTTACTTTTCCGTTGCTATTGTTATCATCACTATAAAACACCAAAAATATTACTTTTCCTACTGTTACCTTTTACCACCGTCACCACTACTATCATATTACTTCTCTACTAAATACCTTGCTGCAGATATTAAGTTTCCAGGTGTGGTTGAATTGACAACTCAGCTGCTAATATTTGAGAATATTCTTTGGCTCCCCTTGTGTCGAATCAATAAATTTGGGTTGAATACTCTACCCTCGAAAACTGTTGCGATCCCCTATACTTGTGGGTTATCAGGAGACGACGTACTAAGCAAGCTTCTCCTCGTTCTACGAGTTGACGGGACACATCAAAAGTACTCCAGTGTATAGAGCCTTGCCTCTAAGGTAGGCCCCACATGGTTTTCCTCTTTTTTAACATAATGCGTCAAGTCGCAATTTGTTTGTTCACCCGTGGTAGAGGATCCTCCATCAAGTGGACAACTAGTACACGTGTCTAATTACCACATGGACTGCCTTTTCGTACAGAAATGAGCTCCGCCGTGTACCCGCGAGGGTGTGGTTGCGAAAGAGACGGGAGTACTGTCACAGCCCTAGCTTTGGCCTTTGCTTGTCTTTGCATATGCATCCATGCATCATCTTAAATTCAAGGAAATTGAATTGAGGGATTTCTCAAGCCTCAGAAATCTTTTAAAAATGATCAACATTAAAATATTTTCAAATGAGCCCAACAAAATGTTCCTGCTAATCTCTAAAAATATTGGCAAGAGCTAAAACCCAAACCAATATTTTTGGAATCACAGAAATAATTATTCTTGGGACTCTGAATTAATTCACTAGTTATTTGAATTGGGTTTATATTTACTATAAAATAGATATAAGCCCAATAATTTTGAAAGTTTGTATGTGGCTCTGAACTAGTTTCCTAAGTCCACATAATAATTTTCAGAAGCTTAAAAATCGGTTTGGTTTGAAAACCAAACTCAAAACAAACTTCAAAAAAATAGAAAACAGAAACAAACAGAATAGGAGAGAGAGAGAGAGTTTACCTGGCAGCCCACTTACCTGGCCCAACTCCTCTAGCCGGCCCAGCCTACCTGGATATGCCAGTCGTCCTCAACCTCATGCCAGAGGGCATGAGGGCGTGTGCCCACCGCGTGCGCCCACGCGCCTGGCCACCTCCTGCTTCCCGCCGCTGCCTCGACATCCAGGACGTCGCCACGCACCCCCGGACCCTCTGCACCACTCACCTCTCTTGCTGGACCTCCTCTCCCTCCTCAACCTCTCCTCGCGGCGCAATCGAACGCTGTCGCCGCTTGCTGTTGCCGTGTCCACCGCCTCTCCTTCACCCCCTGGAGCTGCCCATGAGCTCCGCCGAGTCCCTCTCCTCCTCCTCACCGAGCCGCCCGATGCCGGAATCCCCTAGATGCCGCCTGCACCGCCGTTCCCCTCGTCGGCCACCGAAGATCGTCGCCGTCGATTTGCTGCCTCCGGTGCCTCCCCGAGCTCGCTGACCCTCCCGTTCGACTCACTGTGAGCTCCTTCTCCCAAACCCTCTCTCCCCTCTGTCGATTTCCTCATCTAGCCCCACTGACCACCACGGCCGAAGCTCGCCGCCACCGTGCCTCGTCGCCGCCGTGGCTGGAGCCGTTGTAGCTCGAAGCCGAGCATACCATCGCGCTCAACGCGTCTCCAGGAGCCCGTAGCCAACACCAGCTTCTCCCCACGTGCCCCCTAGCTCCAACCCAATTACGCCGTAGCTCCGGCCGCCACTCGGCTCGTCACCGGCGCTGATTCCGATGACCCCGTGACCTGCTGCTGCCTCCGCTAGATGCGCGGGAGCAAGGGCTATCGCCCGGTGCCCTCGGCACGTCCAACCGATGCCCACAGCGCGATTCCGGCAAGCCACCGCCGCACTTTGAGGTCATCGGAGTCCAACTCCGGTGGCTGGTGATGTGGCACGTCATTAGCTGCTGATGACCCTGCTAATTAACCCCCTCACTCACTGACATGTGGGCCCTGGCCTGCTAACTAACCTAGCTTAGCACTTAAACTAACCTGAATTAGTAAATTAACTAACCGTGTGACTGACCAATGGGTCCCACAGGTCAGGTTTGACCTGGACCACGCCCTGTTGACCTGCTGACGTCATGATGATGCAGTGCTAACGCAGTAAAGTCTTTCTGGAATCAAAATAAATCAGGAAAGGTTTAGAAATTCCAGAAAATGCTTTAAACTTTGAAAAATCATAGAAAATCAACCGTAGCTCAGAATTAAATAAATTATATATGAAAAATTATCAGAAAAATTCAATCTATCCATTCATGCTATTTCCATGCATGTTTGAGCAACTTATGCCTGCTTATCGGGTCAAATAAAATGTTGGCATTTAAATAATCACATATGGAGTTTGAATTTGAACCTTTGGTTCAAACCAACTTCATTTAAATCATTGCTAGTTGCATTCGCTCAAATCACAGCATATTGCCATGTCATGATCATGCATCATATTGTGCATCGCATTGATTGTGTTATTCCTTGTTTGCAGGTAATTGTCCCCTCTCAGTAGACGACGTTCCGACGATGAGATCGATGACACCGATGAAGAACTATACTATCTTCAGAAGTGCTAGGCAAGCAAAACCCCCTTGTTCATTCCGATACAATCCCACTCTCTCGCTCCTGCTCTCTTTTACTGCATTAGGACAACACCGATTCAACTATTACATGCTGCGGTAGTTGAACCCCTTTCCTTCGCATGACCTGTCATTGCCACAGTAAATAGATGAAACCCACTAGCATGAGTAGGAGTTGTTTGAGCCCTGATGTGCCTACTCATTCATGCTTGTTTGTCATGCCTGCTACTGCTTAGAGTTGAGTCAAGTCCGATTCATCGGGGATGAATTGGAATGTGGTGAACATGTCCTACTGTTGAGAGCTAAGTGTGTGAACACGATTTGGTAAAGGTAGTGGTGAGAGGCCATATAGGAGTACATGGTGGGTTGTCTCATTGCAGCCACACATTGGGCTCCGGGCGCTCCAAGCTCTCTCGACCTATTGATCAACCCGATCTCTGTCCAGGAGTTGCAACTAGTTTCTGGTGTTTGTAGGTAGTGTTAGTAGTCTACTAGGTGGCACTCGGTACAGGTGGGCTTGGGACAGACTAGGCACAGTGGCCCGGTGTACCAAGTGGCACCCGGATGGTGGGCTTGGGAACCCTGCTCACATCGTTTGGGGTCGTGAGCGGCACCCCGGCCGGATCTCCTTGCGGATGGAACCCGAATAGGCAATAAACCTGGACTAGAGACTTGTTGGTTAGTCAGGTCATGGCCAACTCCCTCGCCAGGCTTCCAATTGAAGGATGCCGAGATAAACGATGTGTACATGGTGGTAAGTGGCGGGACTGTGTGTGAAGAAGTACACCCCTGTAGGGTTATCATTATCTATTCGAATAGCCGGATTCCTCGGATATGGAAAATTGGACCCCTTGCATAGTTCATAGACAAGTGAAAGTGGATACTCTAAAATGCGCAAGATAAGCGTGAGTGCTATGCATGGCGTTCTCGTAGGGAGACGGGAGCGGATCCATAGTGGTGTATTGGTATGGCGAATATGTGGACTTGTGTGCGCCACCTCAAAAGAGTTGCTTGCAGTCGTAGTTCAGGTTAGCCACTGAGTCAAAGCTGGCTTGCTGCAGTTAAACCCCACCAAACCCTTTGTTGATAATGATACATATGTAGTTAGTTCTGATGTAAGTCTTGCTGAGTACATTTGTACTCATGTTTGCTTAATTTATGTTTTTGCAGAGAGACTTCAGTCTCGCTAGTAGTTCTGCGTGGACTTCAACGTTTAGCTTGTTACCTCAGCTACGATCTTGTGCCCTCGGCAGGATCTGGTAGATAGTCAGGCTTTTCAGCCTTTTTCATTTGTAGAAGTCTGTACTCAGACATGTTAAGCTTCCGCATGTGCTTTGACTTGTATGCTCTGAATGTTGGGTCATGAGACCCATGTTTGTATTATCTGGCTCTTTAGAGCCTAATGTATAAATACTTGAGTCGTAGAGTTATGTTGTGATGCCATGTTGTATTTACACATATCGAGCATATTGTGTGTATGATTGAAATGCTTGGTATGTGTGGGATCCGACAACCTAGTTGTTCATCCTTCGTAGCCTCTCTTATGGGGAAATGTAGTCTTGTGCTTCCATGAGCCATAGTAGTCCGCTACAGCCCGGTTCACCGGTGTCCTACTAGCCCAGCACTACTGCTCCAGAACACTTGACTGGCCGGCATGTGATTCACTTTGTTCCTGTGTCTGTCCCTTCAGGGAAATGTCACGCTGTGACATCCGGAGTCCTGCTAGCCTGCTACAGCCCGGGTTCCCGGAGTCCTGTTAGCCCAGTTGCTACAGCCCGGATTCACATGCTGCTGACCGACATGCTCGATGTTGATTCATGTATGTCTGTCCCCGTAAGTTAGTGCCACTTTGGGTTCACGAGTAGTCATGTCGGCCCGGGTTCTCTGTCATATGGATGCTAGAGACACTATCATATACGTGAGCCAAAAGGCGCAAACGGTCCCAGGCCATGGTAAGGCGACGCCCGTGGGAATACCGTGCGTGAGGCCGCAAAGTGATATGAGGTGTTACTGGCTAGATCGATGTGACTTGGAATCGGGGTCCTGACAAGTACGTGCACCGTGCGTGCACCTCTTCTCTTCGTGCACGTGCCCCACCTATGTGGGTGTGTGTGAGAGAGATACAAACCTAGACAGATGGCGTGTGCGTTCATGAGTGTTTTTTGTTTTGGGGGTGGAGATTTCGTGAATGTATTTGTGGGAATATGTGTCGATGAAATCTCAAACAAAATTTTGCATGCAATGTGTGTGTAGAGGCATATCCATATCATATAGAGGGGGCCAGAGGGGGCGATCCACGAGAAGAGAGGGAGGGGTCATAGATATCGGTAGAGTCGAAGAGAGGATCAAGTGGGTGGGTGCGAGATGTATTAAGAGAGCCATCGAAATTGTCTATGTGCAAGTCAAAGATATAGGGCGACTGACCTACCAGAACGTCAGAGGGCACATGGCAAGTTTTTGTGTGGCAGGGATACATGACTAGAGTGCTCGATGTATCAGTGTGTGTGTGTGTGGGTGGGGGTGGGGGGAGGGGGAGGCAGATGCCTAACTAGAGAGGTAGAATGACTCATATATGTGTTGAGAGGGAGAGACCGAGCTATGTGTTGAGGGAGATGGGTCGACATCCATACATAACTAAAGGACAGTAAAGAGGTTGGTATAGAGAGAGAGACAGAGAGAGAGCAAGGGAGAGGGGTAGAGTGCTGGATGGGTGATGGAGTTGCTTCTCGAAGATGGTGGGAGAGGCCTACTAGACAAACTGAGGGAAGAACTGCAATATTAGCAATAAGAGTGGGGATGTGTTTCTGTGTGTGCCTGTGCGTGATAGATCTGTCAGGACACATGCATGGATGATGAAGGGAAACCATGTGTTTGCTAAGCAAACCTAACTAGATCGGTAGATCAATTGTTGTTTGTCGGAGGAAGGGAGAGACATAACTAATGAGGTAGATCGATTGATGCGTGGGAAAAAATAAGTTATAAGGACCTAGCTAGCTATATGTATAGCGGGAGATCGGTCGGTGTACATCCATTTATTAGAGGCAAATAAGGACTAGCGAGACGGATAGATAGAGAGAATGGAGCTAGGAGGTGGTGCGAGAGGCCGAGCTACTAGCTAGATAGGGGGAGGAGTGTGCGGTTGTGAGATCGACGAAAAGAGGGGCGAGAGTTTACACGTGTGTGGGACCGTATGAGAGACACGAGGCATGGACACAGAAAGGAGGAGATGGAAGGTGTGTGTGTATGTATGTTGCAGGCAGACGCTAGAGAGGTTTATCGATCGGTGTGTGTCGGAAAAGAGTTGTGGAGACTGTGGGAGAACAACCTAAAGAAAAAAATGAATGTGCTAGATGGATAGAATGCTGAGGGAAGGGGAGGGCGAGGAGGGCGTGTGCATGCACGAGAGAAATTTAGTGCTAGCTACAAAGGTTAGAGGATTGTGTGGGTGTAAGAGACTAACAAAGATCATAATTTGATAGGAAAGTGGATTCATATCTTTGAATAGGAGATCATAGTGTTATAAAGATATGCATGCATGAATATAGCGGTGATACACATGCTGTGGTTTTGCACATGTTATACCATAATGTGATAATGCATGGCGTTTGCAACTCACAGCTAAATGTCGAACACTCTAAACCATACTATACATCAAACAATCTCACATTTTATTTGAATTTGTGATAATATGTGGCATTTGCAGCATACAACTAAATATCGAACAATCTAAACAATACTATGTATCGATCAATCTCACATTTTATTTGAATTTGTGGTAATGTGTGGTGTTTGCAACTCACATCTAAATGCTTGTAGGCGTAGGGGGCGGGGCACCATACATTATGTGATAAACACATTATACATATGAGACATGGTTTAGATTATGAAGATCTAGCTAGATCTTGAAATGTACTATGATTTGAAATCAACATAAAGTGGATTCAAAAAATCAAGTTCGAGTTCATATAGTACACATAGTTCATATCTAACTCGAGAGTAATCATGTGGTGTGCTGTGAAGATAATACACAAATGATGGTTTAACTTGACAATAATGATGATTGTAGATCTTATTAAAATAGAGAAATGAATTCAAATGGTTTGACTTCACAACAATTATTATTGTAGATCTTATTCAAATAGAGAAACAAATTAAAATTTAGTTCATATTGAAGAGGTAGTATATACGTTTGGAATGCATTAAAACGTTCATTTGAGTAGCAGGTTGCATGCATTATACACGTAGCAAAATATTTTAATTGAACATAACATGAATTCAAAGTTTTGAATGACATTTGTAGTGCAAATTGATTTGGAACAGTACGTAGGACTAGACTCTCATGTGATGCGAATTGATTTCTTTTTGTTTTTTCATCGACGGAAGTGCAGATTGATTTGGTACAGTACACGTTGGGCTTGTCCGGAAATTTCAACCCGCGCCTTGTTACCCCAAAATATTTAAGATATATCTTTGTCTCGTTGTGCTCCGATAACTCCCTCCATCTCAACCCGCGCCTTTCTATTCAAAAATTACAACGTGCGCGAAAACTCCCACCTCCTGTGAAATCCCGACACGTGAAATGCCCGTGATACCCCTGAACCGAAAGAACCGCCTAGCTCAAATCGGTGGGGGTACTTTCGTAACTTACCCCACATTTCGGACAAGCGCGTCCCTAAGCCATGGTTCCCCACTCCCATCCCACCTGACCACCCATTCGTACATCGAGGCCGCGAACACACGCGAAGCCCCACACCCTCCTCCGTCCGCCACACAGCTGGAGCCTCTTCCCCGACGACACCGTCCACAGCAACACCTCAACGTCCCTCATCCACCCTACCAGATGAGGATCCATCGTCGATCTCGTCGTCCCGCCGGTTCAGCCACCCCGTCCTCCACCTCCAAGGAGCTGCCCCGACGTTCCCCTCGTCTTTTGCGCCACCTCCATTCCCACACCGTCGTCTTCACCTGCACCACCAGAAGAGCATCATCATCACCGTTTCCTCAGATGAAGCTGAGGCCTAATCGGCGCCACCAAAGAGGTTGTACACTAATCGCCGCATTTTCTTCTTGATTCGATCTCATGATGCTGCCAGTGCTCAGTCCTGAGCCGACACGGTGCGACTACATCCACGGCGGCGTCGCCGGCCACTTCCTCCACGGCGTTGCTCCCTCGGCGGCGACGTCCACATCAGTAGGAGCTATTGCTTCTTTAGCTCTCCCTCGCGCTGCTGCGCTGCTCTTGCTCTCGACCCCTTTCTTACTCTGCTCTTGATATTGCTCTTGCTCTTTCTCACGTTGCTGCTCTCGCTCTTGCTTGCGATGTTGCTCCGATTAGCTACACTTCAGTCGACTGAATCGACTTTTGGGTCAGTTGATTTTCAAGGGGGTAGGGGGCTCCCCGGAGTTAAGGAAGAACCAGCCGCAGCGGGGAGGGGGCTCGCCGGAGAGGTACCCCACTATCTATCTTAGGGTTCAGGGTGGGGGCGGTGGTCGCCGGCGGTGGTGTGCGGTGGCGTGGGGACCGCCGGAGAAAAAGTTCGGCATAGGAGGGACTTAGAGGAATGGTCGGGGCGGCGGCGGACCGGCGGTGGGGAGTGGTTTCGGGGCGGGCGGGGTGGTGCATCGCCGGCCACGGGCGGCAGTTTGGTCGGTGGTGGCTGGCGGCTTAGGGGGGTGGAGGTTGAAGTTGAACTGCAGGCCCTTGATTTCGTATCCAACGGCTGGAAAATCGACTGACCAGAGATAAAAAATTCAGTCGACCGGTTCTCGCACGCGCTGCTGCTGCTGCTGCTTTTCTGCTACTAGATAGTGCGTTCTGTTTCGACAGTAAAATTCAGTTTCGACGGTAAAATTCAGTTTCGACAGTTAAGTTCAGTTTCGACAGTTAAATTCAGTTTTGATAGTTAAGTTCAGAGATGAGCAGCTGATGTATCTTATGTCTAGCACTTTGTGGTTATGTATTTTAAGTCATCTATTGGAGATGCTATTAGAATTCCACTCAGATTAACATTGTCTCTCCTGTCATGCTTCAGCCTCAGAGCTGCTCCAACAACGAAACCCTCCATCACAGCGGAGCAGTACCCCGGGCTCCATCTCAAGATGCCTAAGATTTTCTTCCCCTCCTCCAACAGCCATGTCAGCCAGATCATCCTCACCGACCAACCCAATCGTGCTGAGATCGACATGGCTTCGCCAAAGAGGTTGTACACTTGTTGCATCTCTTTTTTACTCTACATGTTATATATATTGTCCACTGAGCACACGCAGTAATGTGAAATACGATTAGTTTCTCCTACTATATGACAAGAAGTGAGGTACCACGTAACTTAGCTATCTGTGATGGACTCTCTTGAACGCCATCATTATTTATCTCTTTGTGTTTGAGCTATGCATTTGTCGATGGGCCTGGGAGTTGAGCTAGTAGGGCAGTGGCCTGGGACCAAAGTAGTAGAAGTAGGCAAGTAGCACAGAAACATTTTTTGGGTGTAGCTTTTCCTTGCTCAAGCCTACCTATTAGAATCGCCAGTGCTTGAAAGGAAAAGTGAAGGAAAAGCATAGGAATTGGGAAGTTTCCTATGGTACTACTATTCATGCATTTGGTTCAAAGGAATGGAGCAAAGGAAAACTGTAGGATTTGCTCCTTTAGTGTCTCCTTGAAAGAAAAACCGTACGGATTTGAATTTCCACTTGCCCTCCTTTTCAAATTCCTATTCTTGAAGCACAAGACTAAGAGATAGTAGCATAATAGCATTATAACTGTACATTTTCTTGTGGTTTGACTTAATGTCACCATGCTTCTTTGCATCCTGTGATCTTCCAATTCTTGTGAACCAAACACCCAGATTGGCAGAAATCCTGTGTTTTTAAATTCTCTGTTTTGCACGTGCATTCCTATCCTAGTATTGTGTATTTCCTATCCCTGCGTTGTTAGAATCCTCCAATTCAAATGAGCCCTTATAGAATTACCTATCTTACAGATAGTTGTCAAAGAAAACCTTGTGTGGTTTGTTCCGCTCCTGTTGCGCCGTCGTCCACCCAAGCTCAGCTGCTCCAACGACAGAAGGGTCCAACACAACAGGGATCTGGCCTCCAGACTGTCTTTCGCCGCCTCAGATCTTCTTCCCTGCCGCCGGCAGCCATGGCAACTGCATTACCATCATCAACCGAGCAGATGACCTCGAGGACTACACGGGTCCGCAAGAGAGGTCGCACTCTTTCGTGTCTACTTACGTTATGCATCGCTTAATATTACATGCTACTTTATCGTCCTGTTCACCGATTAGACTCTGAGTCAGCTCCGAACTAATGGTCAAACTTGAGTTTTTAAATGGTTGTGGGGTACATATCGGGGCCACAATCAATAGTATCTATCTACTATCTGGTTAATCTCTGGTGTCTACTATGAGTTTCATGTTGGTTGGGAAACAAACAATAAAGAAGCCATTATTTGTATTTTTTAACTGAAGCCATTATCTGCCTGCTATCATTGGTTTTGGTTCTATCCATAGGTTCCTACCATCACTCTGGATTTCTGCATGCACTCCTTACATAATCTCACTATGTTTTATTCCTATGCATGTCAGTTATTGTACACAATGGAATTGAACATGTAGAGCAAAAGAGACGAGCCTTGCATGACAATAAAATTTCATGCAGACGTCGCTCCATGGTAGGCGCAAGGGCAGCCCCCTCCACCCATTTTGGATTGTAATCGAGAGGAAGATATCTATTCTATGGTGGATTTAGAAGGAGAAGACCACTCCTATTTACCCCCTGAGGTCTTCGCTCTAACTTGGCATGCTGATGTTAGTTATATCATGCATATGGTGCCTTGCATTGCTTACTTTATACATTAAATATGTCAACTGCTTAGTTTATACATGCATTGTGTGAATGCCATCTGTTTAGTTTATTCATCGTTTATGTGAATTATGCAACGCCATCTTGTTTAGCCAGGCATCATATATGTGAATTTTGCCATGCCATCCTGCTTAGCCAGTCATCTTATATGTGAATTATATCAGGCCATACTTTTTTTGTTACGTATTACATTCGTCAACAATGTTAGTACATTCAACTACTCTTCGTGTGCATCAGCCATTTGACATGGTGATGGAAAATTCTGGAGTGAAAACAAGGTCTTCACAGCAGACTACACTATCTGACGAAGCGCATATCTCGATGGTTACGGATAGCTCCTTAGAGGAGGATTCAAAGACAGATGACCAGTCCTATCCCCCCCCCCGAGGTGTATGCTCTAACTTGGCAGGGTTATGTTGATCATATCGTGCGTATGGTGTCTTGCATTGCTATGTCATTTGATTAGTTTAGACATGCTTTGTGTGAATGCCACCTGTTTAGTGTCTAATTACCATATATGTGAATTATGCATTGCCATCCTATTGCAAGACATTATATATGTGAATTATGCAATGCTATCTTGTTGAAAAGGCATTATATATGTGAGTTATGCAATGTCATGTTGTTGAGCCAATCATCATGTATGTGAATTATACCATGCTATCATTTTTTTGTATTATGTGTTCCATTTGCTGACAATGTTTGTATATTCAACTACTCTTCCTGTGTATCAGCCATTTGAAGCGGTGATGGAAGTATCTGGAGTTAAAACAAGGTATACAGAGCAGACAATGCTACCTGCTGAAGCAGACATCTTGCTGGATACAGAGAGCTCCATAGAGAAGGATTCAGAGACTGATGACCAGTCCTATTTCCCCCCTGAGGTCTATGCTCAAACTTGGTAGGGTTATATTACCCATGTCATGCATGTTGTCTTGCATTGCCTAGTTTTTACATCATATATGGATTGCCATCTACTTACTTGCTTACTATATAAATCATATATTTGAATTATATCATGCCATCATGTTTACATACACAACATCTATCTGAATTATGGCATGGCAACCCATTTAATAAAGACATCATATAGTTATATCATCTCATCATGTTTAGTGTTTACAGTCATCATATTCTGAATTATGTCATTCTATCCAGGAATTATATCATGCTATCATGTTTCCATAGGCGGCATGTATGTGAATTATGGCATGCCAACCTATTTAATAAACACATTATATAGTTATATCATGTCATCCTGTTTACATAGTCAACATATTTTGAACTATGTCTTTCCATCTTTTTTAGTTAGCCATCATAATGTGAAATTGTGTCATGCTATCATGTTTAGTTAGCCATCATATATGTGAAATTGTGGCATGCTGTCATGTTTGGTTAGAGAACATAAATGTGAATTATTTCATGCCCTCTTTTATTCCTCACTATCCATTGAACCTATCTATCATACAATGTCTGTACACTCAATTATTTTTCTTGTTTATCAGCCATTTGAATTGGCGAGGGTGATGGCAGTATCTAAGGGAGTAACAACACGGTCTTCAGAAAAGATAGTGCTACCAGTTGATTCAGATAGAACCACAGTTATACTTGCCCAAGAACCAGCCCCACCGCACATAACCCAAACTCTCGCAGATTGTACCCCTAGACAGTTGGACAGAGAACCAGCTACACCCCTTCTAACCCCAACCCCAGCAGGTAGTAACCCAGTTCCAGTTGACACGGCACCGTCTCCACTACAGAGCACCCAAACACGAGCATTTAGTAAGGGAACTGCAGTGCCCAAAGCACGAGGACCACCACTCTGAATCCCAACTCAACGCTTAAAGGAGAAGAAGAATTGTTCTTAGGTCAGGTTCTGTAGCTATGGTTCATACTCCTTTGCTCTTGCATCACTGTATTTACTCAGACCAACTATTTTCAAATTTGAAGGATGGAAATGAAACTCCAATGGCGCAACAGGTATGTTTTAAACATGTTTCTTTAACTAGTTTGCTGTTGTAACTTGCTCTATGTTGATTTCAGTTTCAATTGAATAAACAATTATTTTCTCATATCATGCACATTACAAGTGTTGTTATTGCTCTATAGTTTCCCACACTTATATTCTGTCTATTCTGCTTTGTCTTGAACAAATATTATTTAAACTGTGTCTCTATCTTGATATGGCAACAAAAACTAGAATGATATAGACCATAAAGTGACCATGGTACATATATATATGTTTGTTTCATGTTGTTATCCTCTACACTTTACTACTGAACTAATTTACCAAAATGAGTTTCATATACAACATGGTAAACCTGTGATGTGGCTGCTTGTTTCTCTTTCAGAATGCAGACAAAATATTGGAGAACACTACCCCGTTATGAAATGGTAAAGGAAGTAATGCAGATAAGGTTCAAGATAGTGAGACATCCCTGTTGGTCTCCAAGAAAGCTGATAAAAACTACCTTGACGATAGTGAGAGAACCCAAAAGTCATGTGTTGATGTAGTGTTCGAGTTACTGGCCACAACTATTGGCACAAGCTCTTCGAACTCGCTGCCTGAATTAGTTCATCTTCTTGAGTCTCAGCTTCAAGTTGAAAGACATCAATCAGATGTGCGGCGACAGGAAGCTGAAGGACTGAGGAAGTCCTGCGGATTGATTGGAAAGAATAACTTTGAGGTGGTTTCGTACCCTACCATAATCTCTTCGTTCGTTCTCCGCTATTAGTGACTTTGGAGTGACTCTTTGTTGCATGTTGAGGGTTAGTTTTATGATCCAATTATGTTAGTATTGTTGAGGGAACTTACATTAGCGAAAGTGTGAACCCTAGGCCTTGTTTACCATCTTTGCAATACTGTTTACGCTCACTTTTATCACTTGCTACCTTGCTGTTTTTATTATTTCAGATTACAAAAACTATTATCTACTATCCATATACCCTTGTTTCACCATGTCTTCGCCGAACTAGTGCAACTATACAATTTACCATTGTATTAGGTGTGTTGGGGACACAAGAGACTCTTTGTTATTTGGTTGCAGGGTTGCTTGAGAGAGACCATCTTCATCCTACGCCTCCTACGGATTGATAAACCTTAGGTCATCCACTTGAGGGAAATTTGCTACTGTCCTACAAACCTCTGCACTTGGAGGCCCAACAACTTTGACAACCAGTGTATATGATATGCTGCTTTGTTCCCTATATTTGCACTGGTGGCAAACTTTGCTGCCCAGTGGATGTAATATGTGTAATAGCCGTGATAGCCTAGCGTAAGTTGCTTGCTTATTTATTTCCTTGTTGTCTTATTTATTTGTTTGCTTGTAGTCAGTGTTTTTCTTTTTCCGTGGTTTGCTAGTGGCCGCAATAACCTATTTTTTAAAGTAGGCCACAATAACCATGGGCTGCATATTTACTGCCGTGACACTGGGCCTTCTACAGGCTGTAGAAACAATGGGCCTTCTACGGGTCATATCATCAATGGGCCTTCTACGGGCCGTATCATCAATGGGCCTTCTACGGGCCGTATGATCGATTGCCCAAACATGGGCCAATAACATACCGCATTATGGTACGGGCTAGAGTTGGAATCGTCCATTCATGGGCTGACCATAACGGGTCGTCGTTAATTGACCATATTTGATGACGCTATGAAAACGGCCCAATGTATTAACGGGCCACAAACGGGCTGCTGTAACCACGGTCTGAATTTGGCCCACAAGCAGAAAATGATAGTAACGGGCCATAAGTAACTGAATGCTGGTGTCGGTGTCAAAACCAACGGATCTCGGGTAGGGGGTCCCGAACTATGCGTCTGGGCCGGATGGTAACAGGAGATAGGGGACACATTGTTTTACCCAGGTTCGGGCACGCAGAGGATCATAATCCCAGGTCTAAGATGTCGCCTTTCAATGTAGGTGGCGAGGTGTCCGGAATCAAGCCGGACTGATGATGTGGCCGAAATAAAGCGGCAACTGGACGTGGCAGATGCCGACATCGCGCTTGTCAACAAGCGGCTTGATGAGGCTCAAGGTATGTAATTCTTCGGGCGGCATCAGGTAAGAGGAGCTTCATGCCAGTGTCTTACAATGTGTGTGTGCTTGACGCAGATGGTACGGCCGCCGTGGAGAATCTTAGGGCAGAACTTGCCCGAGCTAAGGAGCAAGCCAAAAAAAGCGATGCGGCTGCCAAGAAGGCCCTTGAAGAGCTGAGAGCCGAACAGGCTGCTCACTGCCGAAGCAAAGAAGAGATGGCCGAGATGGCTGAGAAGTTAAAAAGCGCTGCAGACCGTTGCAAACTTCTTGAGAAAGAAGACCGGGCGAGACAGACGGACTTAGAGAAGGCCGTTACCGATGCCAAGGACTCTCGCTCAACGATGAGAGCTGCGAAAGAGGAGCTGCGTCAGGCCGAACAGATTGCGGCTGGAAAGCCCTTTATGCTGTGGAGGAATGTTTGTGATCCGAAGTTTGCTCCGTTGGACCGGATGTGGAGTGTGGGGGACACCTATCTGGATTTGGCCGCAAGTGCTGCTGATGCGACCGAACACTTTCGAGATCTAGAAGATCGTGAAGTGGAAAAGCTTTTCTGGTCACAGTTCCACAATCCAGAGCGTCCACTAGCAGTGGACGATCGCCTGGCCCAATGGGCCGAACTGAATAGATTGTCCGGACTCGCCATGAAGTACGTCATGGGTCATCTGTGGCCTGGGAGATCGGAGCCGAAGAGTTATTTCAGCTTGGTGCAGCAATTCCTTGACGCAGTGCCGCGTATAAATGCAATGAAGAGGTCGGCATGCATAGAGGGCGCACGGATGGCTCTTGCCCGTGTTAAGACATACTGGGCAGAGATGGAGACCACCGTTGTTGCGTCCCGAGATTCGGACAGAAGCCGAGTACCCTCCGAGCACTATTTTCAGGAAGTTCTTGAAGGCGCTCATGTAATAGAGACGCAATGCCCGAAAGATGCTATGCTATGATAGCATATGTAATTGTAAAGTAATATTTTGATAAATTGTAGTGGCCTTTTTTATACTTGTGCCTCCAAGTATTGTTAACACCTTCTATGCGGCCCTTTTAAGATACATCTTTATATGTATACAGAATCTGAAAGATGGCAGTCGTTGGCTTCAGCCCCCACGCACATAGTGCGGGGGTGCTTGCAGAAGACGCATTTTCACACTTAACCCAACGTCTTGGTCCTACAAAGGAGGTGATAGTGCAGCGGGCCAAGCAACTGGACTATAATGCTTTAACACTTTCACTTAGCCATAGGAGTTTGAAAATGAGACTCTTTAGGTAGCTCCTTGGTGGCAACTGCGCTCATCCGAATTCGGGGCGCGTATGTGCCTGACCGGGAAGCGGTCCTTTGTTAAAGCGGAGAAATCCGATAGATTCCGATAGGTCATCGAGTGGCTAACCAGTCTCACGCTACATCATGACAGTCAGTTTTCGGCTTTCTCTACTGAGGTGCTCGCCCTGGCCGAACCGGGGGCACAATCGCAGTAGTTCTCCTGGTGCTACCTTAGTCGATAGAGCGGAACATAAGGTAACCGAACTCAGGAGCCGGGCAACCCAACATTTGACCAAAGACATGATTCGGAGCTGATGCATATAATGCCAAAACTCACGACGCCGAAAACTCCCTAAGGTGTTCGGTCTTTATGAGTGCGGGCCAAACAACACACTTTATTAAAAAAGCCCCTAGTGTCCAGGTACGTGCAAGAATTCTGAAGTGGCCACATGCCAAGACGCCAGCCTCCTCCTTGGTTATATTAGAAAGAAAAACCAGGGGATCTGTAGCAACAAGAGACAGTAAAAAAGGTTTACGCAGGGTCTTAATCTAAAAAGAATCCTTTAGGACGGGTCCCTACTGCATGTCTGCGCCTGTGTCTCCGTTGTGCCGTATCCTGGACGGGCGCCGCACGACGTTCATTTGTAAAAGAGAGGAACTGAGTTGAAAATGGGTGATGCCGAAAAAGTTTAAAATAAGCAAAGTATAAAGTAAGATATATAAGTTTGAGCTTTATTGTCTCTTATTGTATATGCATGGAGCCCCTAGTGCGGGGTTATATGGCTTCAAGGCCTATATCAATTATGATTTTGCACCGAACTTGTCTATCCGCGTTCGTGGTCTTAAATGACCTATTTTGAAGTTTTTTGGCCGGTGAGGCCATTTTGCTGTGGGGCTGTCAAAGCGGCCGCACAGTCCTCCGCTTAGGGAGGCGCACTTTAGTGCTTCCCCTTCAAAGAGATGATGCCTCGTGGACCGGGCATCTTAAGAGTAAGAGATGCATAATGCGGTATTGCGTTAAAGCGAGCGAAAGCTTCGCGTCCCAGTAGTGCTTGATAGCGACTTGAGAACGGGACGATGTGGAAGGTCAGCTTTTCGCGGCGGAGGTTATCGGCAGAGCCGAATGTGACTGTGAGGCGGAGAAAACCCGTACAATGGGTTTCCGGACTAGGTATTACCCCTTGAAAGGAGGTTTTGCTGCGGCGGATTCTTGCTGGGTTTATCCTCATGTGCTGGATTGTATCCTGATATATCAGGTTTAGTCCACTGCCGCTGTCCATAAGGACATTTGAAAACTTGAGTCCGCCAACTATTGGATCGAGTATCAAGGCAGTCCAGCCTACATTCTTGATATTCCTAGAATAATCTAGCTGATCGAAGATGATCGGTTTTGACAACCAGTGGCAGGACCTTTTAGGCCGTGTGGTGCGTACCTTTACAGCCACCGCATGTTTTGTTATGTGAAGTGAGTTCACTATTTTTACTTCTTGTGGGAAGTTCTTTTGTTTCCTGGTACTCTGCTTTTGGGGTTCGTCCTCGTCTTCGCTTGGTGTGTCGAGCCCCTTGTGTTCGACATTGAGTCTGCCGGATTGTTTGAAAACCCAACAGTCTCTGTGGGTATGGTTAGCAGGCTTCCTGGGAGTACTGTGTATCTGACATATCCTGTCCAGGATTTTATTTAGGTTGGATGGATCGTCCCTGTTATCCTGGGGGGGGGGATTTTTCCTTATTTTGTCATGAGCCTTTGAATCCGGCATTTACTGCCGTGCTCTTCGGACTTTTATTTTTAGTCCAACGACGGTCCTTGTTGCGTCGCGGTTTTCCGTTTCCATCCCTAGTTTCGGATGTACTTGGGTCGCTGGGGCTGCACCTTGCCAACCAGCTGTCCTGCCCTGCACAAAAGCGGGTCATGAGGCTTGTTAGTGTGGCCATTGTTCTTGGCTTTTCTTGGCCGAGGTGTCTGGCGAGCCATTCGTCTTGGACATTATGCCTGAAAGCTGCTAAGGCTTCAGCGTCCGGACAGTCAACTATCTGATTCTTTTTAGTGAGGAATCTATTCCAGAACTGCCGAGCTGATTCTCCGGGTTGTTGAGTTATGTGACTGAGATCGTCTGCATCCAGAGGGCGGACATAGGTCCCTTGAAAGTTTGCTCGAAAAGCATCCTCGAGCTCTTCCCAGCTTCCAATTGTGTTTTCGGGAAGGCTTTTAAGCCAATGCCGGGCTGGGCCTTTAAGCTTGAGGGGTAGATATTTTATGGCGTGCGGCGCCCCTGTATTTGGGTGTGCCGGATTCTGATGATGGCTTCATAGCTTTGCTTACAAGAGCTTGCTTTCTTGGCCTGTAAATGGACTTGGCTGGGCCATGATACGAATCCTTAAGAGGGTCGCATGCCGATTTAGGTGCGGCGCCGCTTGCCGCTTTATGGGGTCGTCTATCCGACCGTGTGGCTTTTTCATTTTTTGAAAGCAAGGGCTCTAAGGCCTCTTCGTCGAATTCAGGCAGTAGCTTTCTTTTCGGATAGCTTTTAGTGCGGCGACTGTCGCCGTACTTATCTGTGGCATTGATTACCTTGCTCCATCTGATCCGGAGTGCATCTTTCGCTGTTTTTAGCTTCCGCTTCTGCTTTTTTAGGTTGCGTGCAGTTGCAACGAGCCTCTCATGGAGATTCTTCTGCTCCATAGGTTTATTCGGCATGAGGTCGTCCGGAATGCCGTTTTCGCCGGGGGAGGGATGTTTGGTTTCTCTATCCGTGTTGCCCTGTTCAGACGGTTGCTCTAAGGCTTGTTCATCGTCCGCCGGCTTGTCCTGCTCTATGGCTGGGTTTTTGTCGAGGCGGGGCTTGGGTCGGCGTTTACGCCGACGCTTTGATTGTTTTTCGGGGGGTCGATCTCCCGTCCCATCCCCTTTTTCCTCGTTGTCGCTTCCTTTAGGGGTGTCCACCATGAACACATCGTGAGATGAGGTGGCTGTCCAATGCCCTATGGGCGTTGGTTCATCGGTATCTCCTGCATCGTCATCCATGCTATCGATGTCTTCGGAGTCGAAGTTGAGCACGTCGTTTAAATTGTCGACAGTGGCTACCAAGTGGGTGGGTGGTGGGTGGGCTTTGAATTTCTTCATCGTCCGCATCCCATCCTTGCTGACCGTAATCCGGCCAGGGCTGTCCTGATAAAGAGAGAGATTTTAGGGAATTCAGGATGTCGCCGAAGGGCGAGTGCTGAAAGATGTCCGTGGCGGTGAATTCCATGATTGGCGCCCAATCGGATTCGATCGGCTGGGGCACGGGGGGCTCGGAGTTCGGAGAGGAATCCGGCTCCTCGGAGTCACGGGCCATGCGGAGTGCGGGGCTGGAATTCGGCTCGATCGCCTCTGAGATCGCAGCCCCTGAGGCAGCGTCCAACCGTTGATCCTCGATCGGTGTAGTAGGCTCCGAATCAATGGTCGGAACCGATACGTGTGCGGCCTCCAAGGCGCTGTTCGGTGGCAGAGCTATATCATGCCCATCGAGACAGTGCGGCGCGCTTGGCTGTGGCTCGAATCCGTAGAAGATCAAGTCCCCGCGGATGTCAGCCGTGTAGTTAAGGCTTCCAAACCTGACTTGATGGCCAGGGGCGTAGCTTTCGATCTGCTCAAGGCGGCCAAGCGAATTGGTCCGCAGTGCGAAGCCGCCGAAGACGAAGATCTGTCCGGGGAGAAAAGTCTCACCCTGGACTGCATCGCTGTCGATGGTCGAAGGAGCCATCGGGCCTAAAGGTGACGACACAGAGGAACTCTCAATGAAAGCACCAATGTCGGTGTCAAAACCGGCGGATCTCGGGTAGGGGGTCCCGAACTGTGCGCCTAGGCTGGATGGTAACAGGAGATAGGGGACACTTTGTTTTACCCAGGTTTGGGCCCTCTCGATGGAGGTAATACCCTACTCCTGCTTGATTAATATTGATGATATGGGTAGTACAAGAGTAGATCTACCACGAGATCAAGGAGGCTAAACCCTAGAAGCTAGCCTATGGTATGATTGTTGTGTATGGAGTTGATTCTCTACGGACTACAACCCTCCGGTTTATATAGACACCGGATAAGGTTAGGGTTACACAGAGTCGGTTACAATGGTGGGAGATCTTGAATATCCGCATCGCCAAGCTTGCCTTCCACGCCAAGGAAAGTCCCATCCGGACACGGGACGAAGTCTTCAATCTTGTATCTTCATAGTCCAGGAGTCCGGCCGAAGGTATAGTCCGGCTACCCGAACACCCTCTAATCCAGGACTCCCTCAGTAGCCCCTGAACTAGGCTTCAATGACGACGAGTCCGGCGCGCAAATTGTCTTCGGCATTGCAAGGCAGGTTCCTCCTCCAAGTCCTTCATAGAAGATCGTAAACATCAAGAGTAGTGTCCGGCTCTATAAAATAAGTTTCCACATATTGCCATAGAGAGAATAATAACACAAATCAAATCTGCTGACGTATTCCGCAGTGCGCTATCACACTACGGCCAAGTCCTTTTCTTGAATCATTTCCACTTTTCCACCTCAACATGTTTTGCGAGGCGGTTTCCTTGGCACGTCTTGTCAAAGCAGAGATCGTGTGCCCCCCTTTTATGGGATTCTCATCAATACGGACGTGGGTAACCCAATCGTGCCCGTTAGCATGTTTTCTCGATTAAAGGCGAGTCCCAAACGGTTACGGGGAGGGCTCCTGGTATTCAACCTCTTATAAAGAGACCAAGGCTTTACTCCTTTTTCCAGTCTCAAAATGAGTTCGCCCGTCGCCTCGAGTTCCAACACCCTAGGCTCCAGATTCCAGGCGCTTCGGACCTTCGACAATGTCCGGTTCCGACCTTCAAGGCCGATGGATGCCCTCCTCCGTCACGGAGGAGGACGTGCTAAAGTTGAGAGAGGCTAAGTTCTTGACCGCCGAAATTCCGCATAGGTTGCCTGCTCAAGGGCAGGCTATTCGCAGTCCCCGGCCCGGCGAGAGCGTAGTGTTCATGTCTCACTTCCTTCAGGGGTTAGGCTTCCCGATGGATCCCTTCGTGAGGGGGCTGCTGTTTTATTACGGGCTGGAATTTCATGACTTAGCTCCGGAGTCTATCCTCCACATTTCCTCATTCATCGTTGTGTGCGAAGCGTTCCTCCGCGTTACTCCTCACTTCGGATTATGGCTCAAGACTTTTGGAGTGGAGCCGAAGATGATCGAGGGACGGCATGCAGAGTGCGGAGGTGCCGTGATAAGTAAGAATGCTGATGCTCCATGGCCCGAGGGCTTCTTTCAAGAGGAGCTCGGCTTGTGGCAACGAGAATGGTTCTATATCACCGCTCCCAGGAGCGCCAAGTGGGCGGCGCCTCCTGCCTTTCGCTCGGGTCCCCCATCATGGCTAGCGTCATGGGTCAACAAAGGATTAGATTGGGGTTTGCCCAAAGACGTGCCCCTGTTACAGGGCCGAATTAGGGATCTCTTGGAAGGAGACCTCAGTTTGGTCAAGGTGACGCAGGTCATGCTGATTCGCCGAATATTGCCCGGCAAACGTCGCCCCCTTCGCCTATGGGAGTTTAATCCAGAGGGACCGCGAGCTCTCCAGAATTTTATGGGCGCAACGCCCGCGGAGATGTATAGAATGTTCTTTGGATCACAAGGGATGTGTCCGTATTTGACCGAGGATGCAGGCCTAAGCTGCAATCGCCCGGATACTCAAGTAAGCAACCTTGTGCCCGGACCTTCTATCCGTATAATTGTCATAAACTTGCTCCTAAAAGAGCCGTCCCTTTAAACAGGAGTGGATAGCGAAGGCAAAGCTGATCAGGTGTCCGGCTCCCCTTCCTAAAACTAGGCCGGATCCCGTGCTGGTCAGGATGCTGGAGATAATGCCTTTGGAGGGGGAGGACAAGGAAATTATGGCCTCCTCGAAGGAGGCTGCTCCGAAGGGAGGAACCGACAATTCCTCTCCTAAGGGGAAGAAGAGAGCCGCCTCTGACGACCCGGAAACCATGGCCTCAAAACGGGGGAGAAAATCCTCGTCAGAGGGTCCGACGCTGGGGAGTTCCTCGGCCGGACTACGCCCTCAAAGGGATCAGCTCTCCAACGAGCCGTAAGTGGGGAAAAGATTTTCCTTTTGTTGGATGAGAGAAATCCCTGATTTTATTTCTGAGAAGATTAACCGAAATTTTACCTTGTAGCTCAGACCTCAGCCCTTCACAGTAGAGCTCGTCTTCGGGGGATCTTCTTTTGAAGATGATGGAGAGCGGGACGCCTCCCCCTTCCGTGCCGCCTAGAGAGGTGGGCGACCCTGAGGTGTCGTCGCGGAGGGTTTCTCCGAATCCGGCAGGGGCGGAAGGTGGCAGTGCGGCCCCCCGAAGTTCTCCGCGTCCGGCCTTCGAAAGAGGCCATAGGACAAGTCCGGCACCGTCTGGTGCTCGGCCGGAGGAGCTAAAGATTCTGCTGGGGCGAGCTTCTATCTCAGAGGAGCACCATGCATTGATGGGCACGGTGATTGAAAGGATTTCATCCACAGAAAGCGGATTGCCTGAGGCCGTCAGAAGTTTACTGACGGGTTTTTAGGTACGTTAGATAATGTACACTTTTGTCAGTTGCGCATAAGTAAGGTGCGCCCTGTGTAGATAGTAGCCCCTGAGACTCTGCGCGTTGTCAAGAAATGACGGCACGCAGAGGATCATAATTCTAGGTCTAAGATGTCGCCTTTCAATGTAGGTGGCGAGGTGTCCGGAATCAAGCCGGACTGATGATGTGGCCGAAATAAAGCGGCAACTGGACATGGCAGATGCCGACATCGCGCTTGTCAACAAGCGGCTTGATGAGGCTCAAGGTATGTAATTCTTCGGGCGGCATCATGCAAAAGGAGCTTCATGCTAGTGTCTTACAATGTGTGTGTGCTTGACGCTGATGGTACGGCTGCCGTGGAGAATCTTAGGGCAGAACTTGCCCGAGCTAAGGAGCAAGCCAAAAAAAGCGATGCGGCTGCCAAGAAGGCCCTTGAAGAGCTGAGAGCCGAACAGGCTGCTCACTGCCGAAGCAAAGAAGAGATGGCCGAGATGGCTGAGAAGTTAAAAAGCGCTGCAGTCCGTTGCAAACTTCTTGAGAAAGAAGACGGGGCGAGATAGACGGACTTAGAGAAGGCCGTTGCCGATGCCAAGGACGCTCGCTCTGCGATGAGAGCTGCGAAAGAGGAGCTGCGTCAGGTCGAACAGATTGCGGCTGGAAAGCCCTTTATGCTGTGGAGGAATGTTTATGATCCGAAGTTTGCTCCGTTGGACCGGATGTGGAGTGTGGGGGACACCTATCTGGATTTGGCCGCAAGTGCTGCTGATGCGACCGAACACTTTCGAGATCTAGAAGATCGCGAAGTGGAAAAGCTTTTCTGGTCACAGTTCCACAATCCAGAGCGTCCACTAGCAGTGGACGATCGCCTGGCCCAATGGGCCGAACTGAATAGATTGTCCGGACTCGCCATGAAGTACGTCATGGGTCATCTGTGGCCTGGGAGATCGGAGCCGAAGAGTTATTTCAGCTTGGTGCAGCAATTCCTTGACGCAGTGCCGCGTATAAATGCAATGAAGAGGTCGGGATGCATAGAGGGCGCACGGATGGCTCTTGCCCGTGTTAAGACATACTGGGCAGAGATGGAGACCACCGTTGTTGCGTCCCGAGATTCGGATAGAAGCCGAGTACCCTCCGGGCACTATTTTCAGGAAGTTCTTGAAGGCGCTCGTGTAATAGAGACGCAATGCCCGAAAGATGCTATGCGATGATAGCATATGTAATTGTAAAGGAATATTTTGATAAATTGTAGTGGCCTTTTTTATACTTGTGCCTCCAAGTATTGTTAACACCTTCTATGCGGCCGTTTTAAGATACATCTTTATATGTATACAGAATCTGAAAGATGGTAGTCATTGGCTTCAGCCCCCACGCACATAGTGCGGGGGTGCTCGCAGAAGACACATTTTCACACTTAACCCAATGTCTTGGTCCTACAAAGGAGGTGATAGCGCAGCGGGCTAGGCAACCGGACTATAATGCTTTAACACTTTCACTTAGCCATAGGAGTTTGAAAATGAGACTCTTTAGGTAGCTCCTTGGTGGCAACTGCGCTCGTGCGAATTCGGGGCGCGTATGTGCCTGACCGGGAAGCGGTCCTTTGTTAAAGCGGAGAAATCCGATAGATTCCGATAGGTCATCGAGTGGCTGACCAGTCTCACGCTACATCATGACAGTCAGTTTTCGGCTTTCTCTACTGAGGTGCTCGCCCTGGCCGAACCGGGGGCACAATCGCAGTAGTTCTCTTGGTGCTACCTTAGCCGATAGAGCGGAACATAAGGTAACCGAACTCAGGAGCCGGGCAACCCAACATTTGACCAAAGACATGATTCGGAGCTGATGCATATAATGCCAAAACTCACGACGGTGAACACTCCCTAAGGTGTTCGGTCTTTATGAGTGCGGGCCAAACAACACACTTTATTAAAAAAGCCCCTAGTGTCTAGGTACGTGCAAGAATTCTAACGTGGCCACATGCCAAGACGCCAGCCTCCTCCTTGGTTATATTAGAAAGAAAAACCAGGGGATCTGTAGCAACAAGAGACAGTAAAAAAGGATTACGCAGGGTCTTAATCTAAAAAGAATCCTTTAGGATGGGTCCCTACTGCACGTCTGCGCCTGTGTCTCCGTTGTGCCGTATCCTGGACGGGCGCCGCAGGACGTTCATCTGTAAAAGAGAGGAACTGAGTTGAAAACGGGTCGTGCCGAAAAAGTTTAAAATAAGCAAAGTATAAAGTAAGATATATAAGTTTGAGCTTTATTGTCTCTTATTGTATATGCATGGAGCCCCTATTGCGGGGTTATATGGCTTCAAGGCCTGTATCAATGATGATTTTGCACCGAACTTGTCTATCCGCGTTCGTGGTCTTAAATGACCTATTTTGAAGTTTTTTGGCCGGTGAGGCCATTTTGCTGTGGGGCTGTCAAAGCGGCCGCACAGTCCTCCGCTTAGGGAGGCGCACTTTAGTGCTTCCCCTTCAATGAGATGATACCTCGTGGACCGGGCATCTTAAGCGTAAGAGATGCATAATGCGGTATTGCGTTAAAGCGAGCGAAAGCTTCGCGTCCCAGTAGTGCTTGATAGCGACTTGAGAACGGGACGATGTGGAAGGTCAGCTTTTCGCGGCGGAGGTTATCGGCAGAGCCGAATGTGACTGTGAGCCGGAGAAAACCCGTACAATGGGTGTCCGGACTAGGTATTACCCCTTGAAAGGAGGTTTTGCTGCGGCGGATTCTTGCTGGGTTTATCCTCATGTGCTGGATTGTATCCTGATATATCAGGTTTAGTCCACTGCCGCCGTCCATAAGAACATTTGAAAACTTGATTCCGCCAATTATTGGATCGAGTATCAAGGCAGTCCAGCCTACATTCTTGATATTCCTAGAATAATCTAGCTGATCGAAGATGATCCGTTTTGACAACCAGTGGCAGGACCTTTTAGGCCGTGTGGTGCGTACCTTTACAGGCACCGCATGTTTTTTTATGTGAAGTGAGTTCACTGTTTTTACTTCTTGTGGGAAGTTCTTTTGTTTCCTGGTACTCTACTTTTGGGGTTCGTCCTCGTCTTCGCTTGGTGTGTCGAGCCCCTTGTGTTCGACATTGAGTCTGCCGGATTGTTTGAAAACCCAACAGTCTCTGTGGGTATGGTTAGCAGGCTTCCCGGGAGTACTATGTATCTGACATATCCTGTCCAGGATTTTATTTAGGTTGGATGGATCGTCCCTGTTATCCCAGGGGGCGATTTTTCCTTATTTTGTCATGAGCCTTTGAATCCGGCATTTACTGCCGTGCTCTTCGGACTTTTGTTTTTAGTCCAGCGACGGTCCTTGTTGCGTCGCGGTTTTCCGTTTCCATCCCTAGTTTCGGATGTACTTGGGTCGCTGGGGCTGCACCTTGCCAACCAGCTGTCCTCCCCTGCACAAAAGCGGGTCATGAGGCTTGTTAGTGCGGCCATTGTTCTTGGCTTTTCTTGGCCGAGGTGTCTGGCGAGCCATTCGTCTCGGACATTATGCCTGAAAGCTGCTAAGGCTTCGGCGTCCGGACAGTCGACTATCTGATTCTTTTTAGTGAGGAATCTATTCCAGAACTGCCGAGCTGATTCTCCGGGTTGTTGAGTTATGTGACTGAGATCATCTGCATCCAGAGGGCGGACATAGGTCCCTTGAAAGTTTGCTCGAAAAGCATCCTCGAGCTCTTCCTAGCTTCCAATTGTGTTTTCGGGAAGGCTTTTAAGCCAATGCCGGGCTGGCCCTTTAAGCTTGAGGGGTAGATATTTTATGGCGTGGAGATCATCTCCTCTAGCCATGTGTATGTGGAGGATATAGTCCTCGATCCAGACTCCAGGGTCTGTTGTTCCATCATATGCCTCTATGTTTACGGGTTTGAATCCCTCTGGGAATTCATAGTCCAGGACCTCATCGGTGAAACATAGGGGGTGTGCGGCGCCCCTGTATTTGGGTGTGCCGGATTCTGATGATGGCTTCATAGCGTTGCTTACAACGTGAGACAGTGGCGCCACGGCGAGCGCAACAACTTGAAGAACGACGGAGAGGGCCTCGCGGGCCCTACAGATGGTCTGATACAACGCGTGCTGCTCATTCAGGAAGCCAGGATCATAGGGCCACATGTCCGCGCCGGCATTGTCGTTCGCTTGTTCACCGGTGCTCGTTGACGAGACGGAGGTTGCAGCACAGGTCCTCCTGCGCTGGTAGCTCTTCTGCCGTTAGGGCGTCGAAGTGGGCCGCACCTGCTCTACGGCGAACATGACATGAACCGGCTTAGACAGTGGCGCCGGCTCCTGGTCGGAAGCTACGTCCATCGTCTGATTGTCGTCGCACAGCTCGGCGAGCTTGCTGGCGAGCCAGCATATCCGGCTGCTGGACCAACCCACTGCCAAGCACGAGTCTGACTGCCCTGGCCCACCCAGACCGCCTCCCTCGCCCGCGCGCGCTTTCCGCCCGAAACGGTCAGCACCGCCCGCCCCACTTCTCGGTGTAGGCGATTGCTCCACCTTCAAACGACACAAGTGTCGTCCGTCCATCCGTCTGCCGCTTACATTAATGATACGCGGTTGCCGAGGCGGCTACTCCGGCGCCACACGTCCGTCCCTCCGCCGCCCACCATTGCTATATAAAATGTTGCGCCGACCATAGCCGCAGTCATCCGCCTCCGTTCCCTTTCTCTTGTCCACACCACTACTGCCAACATGGCTTCGTCGCACTCTAGCGCTCTTCGGGACGGGCAGACGACAGACCACAAGGAGATGGCAGCCATTGCTGTCGACTGCCTGGATGGCAGGCAGCCATGGGACAACGACGTCCCAATGGAGAACATGGTAGTCAACGATCCGGCGCCAACCCCCTCCTCCGCGCCATCCTCGTCGGTGCATTGCACCATGACCATCAGCGAGGCACGTGCCCAATACATGGACACGGTGAGGCAGAAGCGTGAGGAGCACCTCCGGAAGGCGCAAGCCGACACCGCTTACAACCACCATCTCCTCCAGGAGCACTTGTAGGCGGAGGAGCAGATCCTCGTGGAGTGGGTGGAGTAGGAGGCGCTGCTCGACTCGTACCGCTCCGCCCGCGAGGGCCGCCTCGAGCGCCGGCGGTACCACATGTGGGTGGTTGAGGCTGCGGCCGCCTAAAAAGAAGGCGATGAAGCGGGCGAGGTGCTGTTTGGCGAGACCAAGGGCGAGGCAGAGGACAATGCCGGCTCCGACGAGTCCCCGCTCCGCTGGCGTCGACGAGGCCCCGCTCCATCAAGGCCCCACGACGCCAACAACGAGGCAGAGGAAACCGCTGGCTCCGCCGAGGCCCCTCCCTGCCGGCACAGAGGCGGAGGCCCTACTCCACCGAGGCCCCACGACACCAACAACAAGGGAGAAGACACCGTCGGCTCCGCCGAGGCCCCGCCCCGCCGGCACCGAGGCGGAGACCCTACTCCGCCTAGGCCTAGCCCCGCCAAGAACGAGGTAGAGGACATCCCCGGCTCAACTGAGGCCACACCCTACCGGCAACGAGGGGGAGGATTTCCCCCGCTCTGCAGATGGGGCTCCCACCGGTAACGAGACAGAGGACATCGCCGTCTCTGGTGAGGCCCCGCCCCGCTGCCAATGAGGCCGCGCCACGCAGAAAACGATGAAGAGTAGAACACGGTAGGTCGCGGCCGCTTGAGTCCAAGTAAGGCCACCACTACTACCCTCCGGTTGAAGCCAAGCTAGGCGGGTTGACCATTGATGACCGATTAGCTTCTTGGCGGCGACATGAAGTCGGAGAGCTATGTTGGAGAAGGACGCTGCTTCAGTTACTTAATTGCAGGTGCAGTTGGGTCACTGGCATGTGGGCCCCAGAGGCATACTAGCAAAACAATACATGCTAGCATTATTCCCAGGGTGATCACCTCGTTTGCAGCAGTTTCACATGTACTCCCTCCGTTCCTTTTTAGTGTGCATATAAGTTTTGTCTGATGTCAAAGTATCTCTACTTTGACCAATCTTATGGAAAAAAGTATTAACATTCACAATGTAAAATCAACTGACTTGAAAGAAATCTAATATGCGAAGTAAAAAGGAACATAAGTAGTATAAAATTTAGCGTTCCTGTACATTGCAATCAACTCACAGGCTTGGCAATTCATAGAGAACATTCAAAACAATCGATGATTATGCATCTCAGTGATTCACATGTCAGAGCCAATATTTACTTCACAACTAAAGAATAAAGCAAAATCGATCGATGCTGCTAACAGCAAAGGGCGTCCCATTCGAAAATATCAAACGCATGTCTTCTTGCTAACATCAATGAGCAAAGTTTGACAAGGTTGTCCCATTCCAAAATGTCAAATGTGTGTTGTTTTGTGTACATCAATGAGCAAACTTTGACAAGGTTTTCCCATTCCAAAATATCAAATGCCTACGATTGTGGAATGAGTAGGGTTTGCCATCAGTTCGGACATTGACATGGCACCTCGTGCTAAATAAACCAGTTATTCTTTTTGTGTAGTTCCACCAAAATCAACCAAATTTGTGCGTAGCTTCTATGATTTCGCCTTTATATGTTGCAACGCCTTGAACATATCAGCACCTCCTTTCTTATGGTGGAAATGAATGATTCAAGAATATTCGATGTATTCGTGAATATTTTGTGCAGTTCCCATTAAAATCAAGCTGATCACCCCAATTTGCATAAATACAAAAAAGTGATTAGTATAAAGCAAACTGTACTATGAATTGACAGTTTAAAAGTAAACCTACATGATCCATCACAGCAACAAAGATGGAGATCCATGAGTCCTTCTGAGCTGAAGTTAGTTTGTTCTTGTGGGAAATAATGTAACCATCCTTCAACTGCTCCCTTCTTAAGAAGAGAGGCTTGGCTTCTTTATCCTGGCATAATCGGAACTACGCACTTCACGTACTCCATATTCTTCTTCACAGGAGGATGATCCTGTTGTGCAAAGACAAGAGAACAACTAAATGCTAGCATCCCTGTTTGCTCAAAAAAAGGAAAGGAAATATTTAAAACAACACAGATGAAGCACTTCTCAAGGACAATACCACTTTCTCATGACAGTATCTAAACAGTACCACAACACCAATAGAGATGACAAAGCTCAATCATATGGATGAAATCCGTGGGAGAGTACCAACCTTTGTCAGGTGGCTTATTGTGTGGAGCATGCAGATTAAGCACTTCTCCGGAACCATCTCTTGTTATCTACTGTGGTTGCCATGCTTACTATATACTCCTCGATTAATTTAATGTTTCCAACATCTTCTTGTGCAGTTCCACTAAAATATATGGTATCTTCGAAGAAGATCCCTGTTTGCACAAGTAGAGATAATTACATATTACATTAAGAGGGGCATCAAATCAGTGGCAAAACAATTGCTCGTTCCAGCCATAGCAATAAGTTAAGATGCAAAACTATATCATTACTTGTGTCATCACAGTTCTAGTGCTTCATTACAGCACCGGAAGTTGATTTTCGTTTTTCTTCCGCTTGTTCTTCACCTTCATCACTTGGTTCAATAATAGACAAGCTTCGCCTTTAATGTAAGATTTGGCATGTCAATTAGGGAGCACAAGTATAGCACTAAACAACGACGTTAATTTTCAGATGAAAGTGGCAAAATGCAGGCCAATAGTTGTGAAATATCCTTATCTTACCTCAATAGGATATTACGATGCACATACAGATTGGAAGTCTTGTCTCCATTTGTGCAGTTCCCTAAATCAAGCAACATTAGCGTACAAGTAGCACAACATATGAAAGCACACCACACAATCATGTGAAAGAAGGCTATTACTGACCTCTCATGACGTGGAATTCAAATAACTCGCAAGAAGATGATCTGAACCAAATTTGCCAACACGGATGGAAAGTAAGATTTCCTCTTGTGTAGTTCCAGTAAGATCAAGCAATCAAGCAACGTTGTTGGTGTGACATTTTGGTTGAAATGCACAAAACACTCTTAAAACAAAAGGGTTTGGTGCAGTGCAACAAAAGGTCACAATAGCAACGAGGTGAAGTAGATAACCCTATTTACACAGACGTGCAAAGGAAACAACTAGTGGTCAATAATGGTGGATGACACTGAAGCCAACAAAAAGAAGCATCTAATATATCTAAATAGGAAAGAAAGCAAGACAATAGTGTTTCTCAAACGGTGGCATTGATTAATATTAATAGAGAGATTATATTAACAATAAATTCGTTAAACATGTAATTTTCTTTTAACTGTGGCATTGCATCAATTTTCCAGCGGCATTATTAGAGAGTGTTTTTATAGGGACATTTTGGTGTAGGGACTAAAAAAGTTCGTGTCAGTCCCATCTAAACCAAACAGGAGGGACTTTTAGGGACTAAAGAAAGAAGACCCCGAGGGAGAGTCTTTTGGGGACTTTTTCCAACAGTTGCCCCTGCCCCGCATCGCAACTTGTCTCTATTAGTTCATTACTAGGGGTAACATGGTCTTTTAGCATGTCATTTGATAACCTCTAGTCCATGTTTAGTCCCTGGAACCAAGTATGTAGGGACTAGGGAGTTTTTAACCAAACTGGGCCTTAGATTAACAACAGCTAAAGAGTTGCATGGGACAGTGGATGCACCAGCACCATGTGAATCTACCGATGTATGAAGGGGTGATGCACAGTCTGTTGCAACAAAGAATAAAAACAACCAAGGAGCATATTTGTGTTGGTCCCAGTTTTGTTATCTTTAGACACCTTTCCCTATGTGAGTGCAGCAAATCTAGTCCCGCTCAAACTTGATAGCCTTGTCCCCCAAAACAAAAGATCAATTCATTATAGATGTGCATACTACGTTTGTCATTGTTTCCCCTTTTCGACCAATGTAGGTGCTGGATAGCCAGTCTATACTAGTACTTTCCTCCCTTCCTTTCCTCTTTGAACCACGTCCAAGATTCATGCTATAAAACTTTCCCCCTTCCTTTCCTCTTTGAGCAATGCATGTGGAATAAGCAAATTATACCTTAAGGTCCTTGGGGTGTGGTTTGGTGGCGACCGGAAACCGTTTGGCCCACATTATGTATGGAGGCGAGGAAGAAGGGGTCGGAGGCCCTCCCGCGCTGCCGGTGGGTGAAAGAGAACGGCTGCGCCGGTAGTGGATTCCCTCCCTCACCGACGGTGACAGCGTTAAGCCTCCTTCCCTTCCCGGCGGACGGATCTTGCCGGCTCTTGACCAGCAGTGAGGGGAGAGAGAGAGGCCAACAAAGTCTTGTTTAGATCTGGAGAGGGTGAGAGAGTGTGAAGAGAGCAACTACAAGCACTGAGGCTCCAGCGTGTATATATATACTGGAGAGAGTGTGTGAAGAGTGCAAACCCTAGAAAACAAGCGCCGAGACTGCAGCGTATATGTGATGAGGTTTATACGGTCACTACGAGATCGTATAGCTCTGTATCCATCCATTTTGACCAGTCAAAGAATATTCCTGGCACCGCCCCAGATCACTTCCTCTCTCTGTCATGCGGGATCTACATGTCATTGGGTGGAAGAAAGAAGTCGAACAAAAACAAAATTATGCTCAAGTGTAGTTATCGAAACCGAGACCTCAAGTTTCATGAGCGAACAGGATAACCAGCTACACCAACCCCACGTTATGTTTAACAAGAGGAAAATAACCTTTAATACATTCCTGCATTCGTGTGACAAGCATGTCGTGTTTTTTGCATGGGAGTCATTGGGATTTAAATCATAATCGTATCATGTGGCTTTGGTGGTAAGGTCTTTTGGGATTTAAAGTGGTGTTGGTAGTACAAAAATAATGCAGCCTTAGTCACCTTACTTTTCTCCACGTAGTACGTTGGGTCCCACCAATCAAAGAGTGAAACAAACAAATTAATAAGGAAAATTAAAAGCGCCACCAGTGTATCTTACCTCACACATCTCGCTACTGCTCGTGAACACTGTCCAATTGATCCCTCTGTTCGCTCACGTACTATTTGAAGTGAATCCTTATTATAACATGCACACAATTTTGGGCACTTGTATTCGACCTAAGTCAGTGTGCCACCGTATCTCGTACTACTCACTCCGTCTAGGTGTAATAAGTCACGTTAGAAGGTGCAGCGGGACCAAGGTGCAAGTAGATTTTTTTTCCGAAACGAGGTGCAAGCAGATTGGAGGAGAAGGATAAACTTAACCGGTCCTTCCTCCAATCAAAGCCCTGATTTCTGTCTATAAACGCAACAATTAATCTCAACAACTAAGAGATGCTGTTTTAGCTACCATGTAGGGCCACATATTAACTCGCATGCATCAGCGCATAGTTGCGCTCCATGCATTGGGTTTCCGGGGGAGATAACAAGGCAGAGTAAGAGCGTTTGGTTACATTTCTACGCTGGTCATAGTGGTGAGTAAATTGGACTAGTAACATGCATATATTAGTAGTCTATGTTACTACTTTCATAGAAGGTAGTAACATATGGATGGTAACATGCAAGTCTTCATTAATTGAGATATAGACTCATTTTACCTCGGTGTGTGTGTGTGTGTGTGTGTGTGTGTTAGAGAGAGCAACACATCGACCTACTCCTACAGAGAGATGGTGTGTAGTGTATGATTTAGCCGCGAGAGTCGGTGCATCCTCGCGTTTCCGGGCATCCGGTCAGGACAGGCGGGACAGCTGCCACGCCCACTCCTGACCAGCCTGGCCCACCCAAAGCCCCTCCATCGCCCGCGTGCGCTTCCCGCCTGAAACGGTCAGCGCTGCTCCAAAGAATTGGTGCCGCATTCATGCCCGGGCAGAGCGGACGCGACCTCTCACTGGCGCATGTGTTGAAGGGAGAAGCAGATTCAAGAGTGTTGGTTGCTTCGTCCATCCAACTTACTGCTGGGTCTATGTGATTTGATGGCTCATTGGTCATTATTACTGAGGTGGTAGGACTGCTGGATGTCCCACCCTTTCGGCGAAAGGAGGTACTACTAGATTACAATTTTCTCCATTCTCAGGGGAGGAGTGCGAGAGCAGTGAAAACACGCAGGCTCAGTGATTACATGGCTCACCTCACACTATCACCATATTTTCTGGACACCATGCGACACCTAACTCTTTAGATAATACTAGTATAGTACGTACTATAATTTCTCAGCGAGATAAATTTGTACAATGCTATGAAGCTTCCAGCTTCTGTTTCATGTATCTTGCATCCAAGGTTGCCTGTTGCAACATTTCATCAAATACAAAGGAGACTAACATGCATTCTATTGCATCTCAATGATTGACAGATCATAACAAATATGTACTCCCTCTGTTCCAAAATAAGTGTCTCAACTTTATGCAAACTTTTGTACAAAGTTGTACTACTACTAAAGTTGACACTTATTTTGGAACAGAGACAGCTAAAGAAAAAACGATCGATGCATTCCCTAGCCCTTGAACCATAACCAGGCTTTAATTTGCTGGCAACGTTGGAGCTTTCGAAGAAATGAAGTTTGCAACCCTTTGACCATCAGATCATTTTGTGTAGTTTCACCAAAATCGAGATGATCATCCCTGTGGCAAAGAAATTGAAGAAGCATGATTAGAATAAGATTACTGGGACTAGTTGATGAGACATAAACTCATCACAAATACAGTACGTAGAAGCCAGTAGAGGTATGTGCGGGCCAAAGAAGTAGACAAATATCCACATGGAGTGATGTGGGCAGCTGGAGCAATGGTGCAAGCCGGATGTAAAGACAGTTGTACCTGAGGGATGTCGGGACGTAGCTCAACCTAGAGGAGGGCGGTGGGAGGAGGCAACTGCCCACCTCGTGGCAGTGAGCAATGGATGAAGGCAACCTCACCGGCTTTGTGAGAGAGAACGGCGGGGACCCCTCGTCGGGACGTGCCGACAGTGGGTTTTCGCCGTCTGCGACGGCGACCGCATCTACACTAAAAGCATCCACCCCTTCCCCCGACAGACGTGATCTGCTGGGACGTTAGAGATGAGTCTATATACATCAGTGTTTGTAGTATGTACTAGTAGTTCATATTGAAATCTACTAAAGGACATATATTCCAAACAATATGATAATCTCTCTAACCAAGGTAGGGACGAGGAGTAAACGGAGGGAGTAGTAAAATTTTCTCCTCGTCCTGGGAGCCACAGCGCGCATGGGCGAGGGAGCGGGCGTAAAGGCGTACTAGTAAGCAAGCTTCACCTCATCCTGCGAGCCACCGTGCCCGTGGGTGATACGTCTCCAACGTATCTATAATTTTTGATTGTTCCATTCTATATTATATTCTGTTTTGGACATTATTGGTATTTATTATACACTTTTATATTATTTTTGGGACTAACCTACTAACCGGAGGCCCAGCCCAGAATTGCTGTTTTTTTTGCCTAATTTAGGGTTTCGAAGAAAAGGAATATCAAATGGACTCCAAACGGAATGAAACCTTCGGGAACATAATTTTTGGAACGAACAAGATCCAGGAGACTTGGACCCTATGTCAAGCAACCAACAGGGAAGCCACGAGGTAGGGGGCGTGCCTACCGCCCCCCAGGCGTGCCCTCCACCCTCGTGGGCCCCCTGTTGCTCCACCGACGTACTCCTTCCTCCTATATATACCTACGTACCCCCAAACGATCAGAGACGGAGCCAAAACCCTAATTCCACCACCGTAACTTTCTGTATCCACGAGATCTCATCTTGGGGCCTGTTCCGGAGCTCCGCCGGAGGGGGCATCGACCACGGAGGGCTTCTACATCAACACCATAGCCTCTCCGATGAAGTGTGAGTAGTTTACCTCAGACCTTCGGGTCCATAGTTATTAGCTAGATGGCTTCTTCTCTCTTTTTAGATCTCAATACAATGTTCTCCCCCTCTCTCGTGGAGATCTATTCGATGTAATCTTGTTTTTGCGGTGTGTTTGTTGAGATCGATGAATTGTGGGTTTATGATCAAGTTTATCTATGAACAATATTTGAATCTTCTCTGAATTCTTTTATGTATGATTGGTTATCTTTGCAAGTCTCTTCAAATTATCAGTTTGGTTTGGCCTACTAGATTGATCTTCTTGCAACGGGACAAGTGCTTAGCTTTGGGTTCAATCTTGCGTTGTCCTTTCTCAGTGACAGCAGGGGCAGCAAGGCACGTATTGTATTGTTTCCATCGAGGATAACAAGATGGGGTTTCTATCATATTGCATGAATTTATCCCTCTACATCATGTCATCTTGCTTAAAGCGTTACTCTGTTCTCTTGAACTTAATACTCTAGATGCATGCTGGATAGCGGTCGATGTGTGGAGTAATAGTAGTAGATGCACGCAGGAGTCGGTCTACTTGTCTCGGACATGATGCCTATATACATGATCGTACCTAGATATTCTCATAACTATGCTCAATTATGTCAATTGCTCAACAGTAATTTGTTCACCCACCGTAAAATACTTATGCTCTTGAGAGAAGCCACTAGTGAAACCTATGGCCCTCGGGTCTATCTTCCATCATATTAATCTTTCAACACTTAGTTATTTTCATTGCATTTTATTTTACTTTGCATCTTTATTATAAAAATACCAAAAATATTATCTTATCATATCTATCAGATCTCACTCTCATAAGTGACCGTGTAGGGATTGACAACCTCTTATCGCGTTGGTGAGGATTTATTTGTTTTGTGTAGGTGCGAGGGACTCGCGCGTAGCCTCCTACTGGATTGATACCTTGGTTCTCAAAAACTGAGGGAAATACTTACGCTACTTTGCTGCATCACCCTTTCCTCTTCAAGGGAAAACCAACGCAGTGCTCAAGAGGTAGCAGTGGGCGGGGGAGATGATACATCTCCCTTGTATCTACTTTTCCAAACACTTTTGTCCTTGTTTTGGACTCTAACTTGCATGATTTGAGTGGAACTAACCCGGACTGACGCTGTTTTCAGCAGAATTGCCATGGTGTTATTTTTGTGCATAAATAAAAGTTCTCGAAATGACCTGAAAATCAACGAAGAATTATTTTGGAATATATAAAAAATACTGGAAGGAAGATCCACGTCAGGGGGCCTCCACCTATCCACGAGGGTGGGGGGCGCGCCCTACCCCGCTGGGCGCGCCCCCTGCCTCGTGGGCCCCCTGACGCTCCATTGACCTCAACCCTGACTCCATATATTTACTTTTGTGAGAAAAAACCCAGATAGAAGGAATCATCACGTTTTACAATACAGAGTCGCCGCCAAGCCCTAAACTCTCTCGGGAGGGCTGATCTGGAGTCGGTTCGGGAATCCGGAGAGGGGAATCTGTCGCCATCGTCATCATCAACCTTCCTCCATCACCAATTTCATGATGCTCACCACCGTGCGTGAGTAATTCCATCGTAGGCTTGCCAGACGGTGATGGGTTGGATGAGATTTATCATGTAATTGAGTTAGTTTTGTTAGGGTTTGATCCCTAGTATCAACTATGTTCTGAGATTGATGCTGCTATGACTTTGCTATGCTTAATGCTTGTCACTAGGGCTCGAGTGCCATGATTTCAGATATGAACATATTATGTTTTCATCACTATATGAGAGTTCTTGATCCTATCTTGCAAGTCTATAGTCACCTACTATGTGTTATGATCCGGCAACCCCGAAGTGACAATAGTCAGGACCACTCCCGGTGATGACCGTAGTTTGAGGAATTCATGTATTCACTATGTGTTAATGCTTTGGTCTGGTACTCTATTAAAAGGAGGCCTTAATACCCCCTTAGTTCCCAATAGGACCCCGCTGCCACGGGTGGGTAGGACAAAAGATGGCATGCAAGTTCTTTCCATAAGCACGTATGACTATATTCGGAATACATGCCTACATTACATTGATGAACTGGAGCTAGTTCTGTGTCACCCTAGGTTATGACAGTTACATGATCGATCGCATCCGGCATAATTCTCCATCACCTATCCATTGCCTACGAGATTTCCATATATTGTTCTTCGCTTTTTTTACTTTTCCGTTGCTATTGTTATCATCACTATAAAACACCAAAAATATTACTTTTCCTACTGTTACCTTTTACCACCGTCACCACTACTATCATATTACTTTTCTACTAAATACCTTGCTGCAGATATTAAGTTTCCAGGTGTGGTTGAATTGACAACTCAGCTGCTAATATTTGAGAATATTCTTTGGCTCCCCTTGTGTCGAATCAATAAATTTGGGTTGAATACTCTACCCTCGAAAACTGTTGCGATCCCCTATACTTGTGGGTTATCAGGAAACGACGTACTAAGCAAGCTTCTCCTCGTTCTACGAGTTGACGGGACACATCAAAAGTACTCCAGTGTATAGAGCCTTGCCTCTAAGGTAGGCCCCACATGGTTTTCCTCTTTTTTAACATAATGCGTCAAGTCGCAATTTGTTTGTTCACCCATGGTAGAGGATCCTCCATCAAGTGGACAACTAGTACACGTGTCTAATTACCACATGGACTGCCTTTTCGTACAGAAATGAGCTCCGCCGTGTACCCGCAAGGGTGTGGTTGCGAAAGAGACGGGAGTACTGTCACAGCCCTAGCTTTGGCCTTTGCTTGTCTTTGCATATGCATCCATGCATCATCTTAAATTCAAGGAAATTGAATTGAGGGATTTCTCAAGCCTCAGAAATCTTTTAAAAATGATCAACATTAAAATATTTTCAAATGAGCCCAACAAAATGTTCCTGCTAATCTCTAAAAATATTGGCAAGAGCTAAAACCCAAACCAATATTTTTGGAATCACAGAAATAATTATTCTTGGGACTCTGAATTAATTCACTAGTTATTTGAATTGGGTTTATATTTACTATAAAATAGATATAAGCCCAATAATTTTGAAAGTTTGTATGTGGCTCTGAACTAGTTTCCTAAGTCCACATAATAATTTTCAGAAGCTTAAAAATCGGTTTGGTTTGAAAACCAAACTCAAAACAAACTTCAAAAAAATAGAAAACAGAAACAAACAGAATAGGAGAGAGAGAGAGTTTACCTGGCAGCCCACTTACCTGGCCCAACTCCTCTAGCCGGCCCAGCCTACCTGGATATGCCAGTCGTCCTCAACCTCATGCCAGAGGGCATGAGGGCGTGTGCCCACCGCGTGCGCCCACGCGCCTGGCCACCTCCTGCTTCCCGCCGCTGCCTCGACATCCAGGACGTCGCCACGCACCCCCGGACCCTCTGCACCACTCACCTCTCTTGCTGGACCTCCTCTCCCTCCTCGACCTCTCCTCGCGGCGCAATCGAACGCTGTCGCCGCTTGCTGTTGCCGTGTCCACCGCCTCTCCTTCACCCCCTGGAGCTGCCCATGAGCTCCGCCGAGTCCCTCTCCTCCTCCTCACCGAGCCGCCCGATGCCGGAAGCCCCTAGATGCCGCCTGCACCGCCGTTCCCCTGTCGGCCACCGAAGATCGTCGCCGTCGATTTGCTGCCTCCGGTGCCTCCCCGAGCTCGCTGACCCTCCCGTTCGACTCACTGTGAGCTCCTTCTCCCAAACCCTCTCTCCCCTCTGTCGATTTCCTCATCTAGCCCCACTGACCACCACGGCCGAAGCTCGCCGCCACCGTGCCTCGTCGCCGCCGTGGCTGGAGCCGTTGTAGCTCGAAGCCGAGCACACCATCGCGCTCAACGCGTCTCCAGGAGCCCGTAGCCAACACCAGCTTCTCCCCACGTGCCCCCTAGCTCCAACCCAATTACGCCGTAGCTCCGGCCGCCACTCGGCTCGTCACCGGCGCTGATTCCGGTGACCCCGTGACCTGCTGCTGCCTCCGCTAGATGCGCGGGAGCAAGGGCTATCGCCCGGTGCCCTCGGCACGTCCAACCGACGCCCACAGCGCGATTCCGGCAAGCCACCGCCGCACTTTGAGGTCATCGGAGTCCAACTCCGGTGGCTGGTGATGTGGCACGTCATTAGCTGCTGATGACCCTGCTAATTAACCCCCTCACTCACTGACATGTGGGCCCTGGCCTGCTAACTAACCTAGCTTAGCACTTAAACTAACCTGAATTAGTAAATTAACTAACTGTGTGACTGACCAATGGGTCCCACAGGTCAGGTTTGACCTGGACCACGCCCTGTTGACCTGCTGACGTCATGATGATGCAGTGCTAACGCAGTAAAGTCTTTCTGGAATCAAAATAAATCAGGAAAGGTTTAGAAATTCCAGAAAATGCTTTAAACTTTGAAAAATCATAGAAAATCAACCGTAGCTCAGAATTAAATAAATTATATATGAAAAATTATCAGAAAAATTCAATCTATCCATTCATGCTATTTCCATGCATGTTTGAGCAACTTATGCCTGCTTATCGGGTCAAATAAAATGTTGGCATTTAAATAATCACATATGGAGTTTGAATTTGAACCTTTGGTTCAAACCAACTTCATTTAAATCATTGCTAGTTGCATTCGCTCAAATCACAGCATATTGCCATGTCATGATCATGCATCATATTGTGCATCGCATTGATTGTGTTATTCCTTGTTTGCAGGTAATTGTCCCCTCTCAGTAGACGACGTTCCGACGATGAGATCGATGACACCGATGAAGAACTATACTATCTTCAGAAGTGCTAGGCAAGCAAAACCCCCTTGTTCATTCCGATACAATCCCACTCTCTCGCTCCTGCTCTCTTTTACTGCATTAGGACAACACCGATTCAACTATTACATGCTGCGGTAGTTGAACCCCTTTCCTTCGCATGACCTGTCATTGCCACAGTAAATAGATGAAACCCACTAGCATGAGTAGGAGTTGTTTGAGCCCTGATGTGCCTACTCATTCATGCTTGTTTGTCATGCCTGCTACTGCTTAGAGTTGAGTCAAGTCCGATTCATCGGGGATGAATTGGAATGTGGTGAACATGTCCTACTGTTGAGAGCTAAGTGTGTGAACACGATTTGGTAAAGGTAGTGGTGAGAGGCCATATAGGAGTACATGGTGGGTTGTCTCATTGCAGCCACACATTGGGCTCCGGGCGCTCCAAGCTCTCTCGACCTATTGATCAACCCGATCTCTGTCCAGGAGTTGCAACTAGTTTCTGGTGTTTGTAGGTAGTGTTAGTAGTCTACTAGGTGGCACTCGGTACAGGTGGGCTTGGGACAGACTAGGCACAGTGGCCCGGTGTACCAAGTGGCACCCGGATGGTGGGCTTGGGAACCCTGCTCACATCGTTTGGGGTCGTGAGCGGCACCCCGGCCGGATCTCCTTGCGGATGGAACCCGAATAGGCAATAAACCTGGACTAGAGACTTGTTGGTTAGTCAGGTCATGGCCAACTCCCTCGCCAGGCTTCCACTTGAAGGATGCCGAGATAAACGATGTGTACATGGTGGTAAGTGGCGGGACTGTGTGTGAAGAAGTACACCCCTGTAGGGTTATCATTATCTATTCGAATAGCCGGATTCCTCGGATATGGAAAATTGGACCCCTTGCATAGTTCATAGACAAGTGAAAGTGGATACTCTAAAATGCGCAAGATAAGCGTGAGTGCTATGCATGGCGTTCTCGTAGGGAGACGGGAGCGGATCCATAGTGGTGTATTGGTATGGCGAATATGTGGAATTGTGTGCGCCACCTCAAAAGAGTTGCTTGCAGTCGTAGTTCAGGTTAGCCACTGAGTCAAAGCTGGCTTGCTGGAGTTAAACCCCACCAAACCCTTTGTTGATAATGATACATATGTAGTTAGTTCTGATGTAAGTCTTGCTGAGTACATTTGTACTCACGTTTGCTTAATTTATGTTTTTGCAGAGAGACTTCAGTCTCGCTAGTAGTTCCGCGTGGACTTCAACGTTTAGCTTGTTACCTCAGCTACGATCTTGTGCCCTCGGCAGGATCTGGTAGATAGTCAGGCTTTTCAGCCTTTTTCATTTGTAGAAGTCTGTACTCAGACATGTTAAGCTTCCGCATGTGCTTTGACTTGTATGCTCTGAATGTTGGGTCATGAGACCCATGTTTGTATTATCTGGCTCTTTAGAGCCTAATGTATAAATACTTGAGTCGTAGAGTTATGTTGTGATGCCATGTTGTATTTACACATATCGAGCATATTGTGTGTATGATTGAAATGCTTGGTATGTGTGGGATCCGACAACCTAGTTGTTCATCCTTCGTAGCCTCTCTTATGGGGAAATGTAGTCTTGTGCTTCCATGAGCCATAGTAGTCCGCTACAGCCCGGTTCACCGGTGTCCTGCTAGCCCAGCACTACTGCTCCAGAACACTTGACTGGCCGGCATGTGATTCACTTTGTTCCTGTGTCTGTCCCTTCAGGGAAATGTCACGCTGTGATATCCGGAGTCCTGCTAGCCTGCTACAGCCCGGGTTCCCGGAGTCCTGTTAGCCCAGTTGCTACAGCCCGGATTCACATGCTGCTGACCGACATGCTCGATGTTGATTCATGTATGTCTGTCCCCGTAAGTTAGTGCCACTTTGGGTTCACGAGTAGTCATGTCGGCCCGGGTTCTCTGTCATATGGATGCTAGAGACACTATCATATACGTGAGCCAAAAGGCGCAAACGGTCCCAGGCCATGGTAAGGCGACGCCCGTGGGAATACCGTGCGTGAGGCCGCAAAGTGATATGAGGTGTTACCGGCTAGATCGATGTGACTTGGAATCGGGGTCCTGACAAGTACGTGCACCGTGCGTGCACCTCTTCTCTTCGTGCACGTGCCCCACCTATGTGGGTGTGTGTGAGAGAGATACAAACCTAGACAGATGGCGTGTGCGTTCATGAGTGTTTTTTGTTTTGGGGGTGGAGATTTCGTGAATGTATTTGTGGGAATATGTGTCGATGAAATCTCAAACAAAATTTTGCATGCAATGTGTGTGAAATAGAGGCATATCCATATCATATAGAGGGGGCCAGAGGGGGCGATCCACGAGAAGAGAGGGAGGGGTCATAGATATCGGTAGAGTCGAAGAGAGGATCAAGTGGGTGGGTGCGAGATGTATTAAGAGAGCCATCGAAATTGTCTATGTGCAAGTCAAAGATATAGGGCGACTGACCTACCAGAACGTCAGAGGGCACATGGCAAGTTTTTGTGTGGCAGGGATACATGACTAGAGTGCTCGATGTATCAGTGTGTGTGTGTGTGGGTGGGGGTGGGGGGAGGGGGAGGCAGATGCCTAACTAGAGAGGTAGAACGACTCATATATGTGTTGAGAGGGAGAGACCGAGCTATGTGTTGAGGGAGATGGGTCGACATCCATACATAACTAAAGGACAGTAAAGAGGTTGGTATAGAGAGAGAGACAGAGAGAGAGCAAGGGAGAGGGGTAGAGTGCTGGATGGGTGATGGAGTTGCTTCTCGAAGATGGTGGGAGAGGCCTACTAGACAAACTGAGGGAAGAACTGCAATATTAGCAATAAGAGTGGGGATGTGTTTCTGTGTGTGCCTGTGCGTGATAGATCTGTCAGGACGCATGCATGGATGATGAAGGGAAACCATGTGTTTGCTAAGCAAACCTAACTAGATCGGTAGATCAATTGTTGTTTGTCGGAGGAAGGGAGAGACATAACTAATGAGGTAGATCGATTGATGCGTGGGAAAAAATAAGTTATAAGGACCTAGCTAGCTATATGTATAGCGGGAGATCGGTCGGTGTACATCCATTTATTAGAGGCAAATAAGGACTAGCGAGACGGATAGATAGAGAGAATGGAGCTAGGAGGTGGTGCGAGAGGCCGAGCTACTAGCTAGATAGGGGGAGGAGTGTGCGGTTGTGAGATCAACGAAAAGAGGGGCGAGAGTTTACACGTGTGTGGGACCGTATGAGAGACACGAGGCATGGACACAGAAAGGAGGAGATGGAAGGTGCGTGTGTATGTATGTTGCAGGCAGACGCTGGAGAGGTTTATCGATCGGTGTGTGTCGGAAAAGAGTTGTGGAGACTGTGGGAGAACGACCTAAAGAAAAAAATGAATGTGCTAGATGGATAGAATGCTGAGGGAAGGGGAGGGCGAGGAGGGCGTGTGCATGCACGAGAGAAATTTAGTGCTAGCTACAAAGGTTAGAGGATTGTGTGGGTGTAAGAGACTAACAAAGATCATAATTTGATAGGAAAGTGGATTCATATCTTTGAATAGGAGATCATAGTGTTATAAAGATATGCATGCATGAATATAGCGGTGATACACATGCTGTGGTTTTGCACATGTTATACCATAATGTGATAATGCATGGCGTTTGCAACTCACAGCTAAATGTCGAACACTCTAAACCATACTATACATCAAACAATCTCACATTTTATTTGAATTTGTGATAATATGTGGCATTTGCAGCATACAACTAAATATCGAACAATCTAAACAATACTATGTATCGATCAATCTCACATTTTATTTGAATTTGTGGTAATGTGTGGTGTTTGCAACTCACATCTAAATGCTTGTAGGCGTAGGGGGCGGGGCACCATACATTATGTGATAAACACATTATACATATGAGACATGGTTTAGATTATGAAGATCTAGCTAGATCTTGAAATGTACTATGATTTGAAATCAACATAAAGTGGATTCAAAAAATCAAGTTCGAGTTCATATAGTACACATAGTTCATATCTAACTCGAGAGTAATCATGTGGTGTGCTGTGAAGATAATACACAAATGATGGTTTAACTTGACAATAATGATGATTGTAGATCTTATTAAAATAGAGAAATGAATTCAAATGGTTTGACTTCACAACAATTATTATTGTAGATCTTATTCAAATAGAGAAACAAATTAAAATTTAGTTCATATTGAAGAGGTAGTATATACGTTTGGAATGCATTAAAACGTTCATTTGAGTAGCAGGTTGCATGCATTATACACGTAGCAAAATATTTTAATTGAACATAACATGAATTCAAAGTTTTGAATGACATTTGTAGTGCAAATTGATTTGGAACAGTACATAGGACTAGACTCTCATGTGATGCGAATTGATTTCTTTTTGTTTTTTCATCGACGGAAGTGCAGATTGATTTGGTACAGTACACGTTGGGCTTGTCCGGAAATTTCAACCCGCGCCTTGTTACCCCAAAATATTTAAGATATATCTTTGTCTCGTTGTGCTCCGATAACTCCCTCCATCTCAACCCGCGCCTTGCTATTCAAAAATTACAACGTGCGCGAAAACTCCCACCTCCTATGAAATCCCGACACGTGAAATGCCCGTGATACCCCTGAACCGAAAGAACCGCCTAGCTCAAATCGGTGGGGGTACTTTCGTAACTTACCCCACATTTCGGACAAGCGCGTCCCTAAGCCATGGTTCCCCACTCCCATCCCACCTGACCACCCATTCGTACATCGAGGCCGCGAACACACGCGAAGCCCCACACCCTCCTCCGTCCGCCACACAGCTGGAGCCTCTTCCCCGACGACACCGTCCACAGCAACACCTCAACGTCCCTCATCCACCCTACCAGATGAGGATCCATCGTCGATCTCGTCGTCCCGCCGGTTCAGCCACCCCGTCCTCCACCTCCAAGGAGCTGCCCCGACGTTCCCCTCGTCTTTTGCGCCACCTCCATTCCCACACCGTCGTCTTCACCTGCACCACCAGAAGAGCATCATCATCACCGTTTCCTCAGATGAAGCTGAGGCCTAATCGGCGCCACCAAAGAGGTTGTACACTAATCGCCGCATTTTCTTCTTGATTCGATCTCATGATGCTGCCAGTGCTCAGTCCTGAGCCGACACGGTGCGACTACATCCACGGCGGCGTCGCCGGCCACTTCCTCCACGGCGTTGCTCCCTCGGCGGCGACGTCCACATCAGTAGGAGCTATTGCTTCTTTAGCTCTCCCTCGCGCTGCTACGCTGCTCTTGCTCTCGACCCCTTTCTTACTCTGCTCTTGATATTGCTCTTGCTCTTTCTCACGTTGCTGCTCTCGCTCTTGCTTGCGATGTTGCTCCGATTAGGTACACTTCAGTCGACTGAATCGACTTTTGGGTCAGTTGATTTTCAGGGGGGTAGGGGGCTCCCCGGAGTTAAGGAAGAACCAGCCGCAGCGGGGAGGGGGCTCGCCGGAGAGGTACCCCACTATCTATCTTAGGGTTCAGGGTGGGGGCGGTGGTCGCCGGCGGTGGTGTGCGGTGGCGTGGGGACCGCCGGAGAAAAAGTTCGGCATAGGAGGGACTTAGAGGAATGGTCGGGGCGGCGGCGGACCGGCGGTGGGGAGTGGTTTCGGGGCGGGCGGGGTGGTGCATCGCCGGCCACGGGCGGCAGTTTGGTCGGTGGTGGCTGGCGGCTTAGGGGGGTGGAGGTTGAAGTTGAACTGCAGGCCCTTGATTTCGTATCCAACGGCTGGAAAATCGACTGACCAGAGATAAAAAATTCAGTCGACCGGTTCTCGCACGCGCTGCTGCTGCTGCTTTTCTGCTACTAGATAGTGCGTTCTGTTTCGACAGTAAAATTCAGTTTCGACGGTAAAATTCAGTTTCGACAGTTAAGTTCAGTTTCGACAGTTAAATTCAGTTTCGATAGTTAAGTTCAGAGATGAGCAGCTGATGTATCTTATGTCTAGCACTTTGTGGTTATGTATTTTAAGTCATCTATTGGAGATGCTATTAGAATTCCACTCAGGTTAACATTGTCTCTCCTGTCATGCTTCAGCCTCAGAGCTGCTCCAACAACGAAACCCTCCATCACAGCGGAGCAGTACCCCGGGCTCCATCTCAAGATGCCTAAGATTTTCTTCCCCTCCTCCAACAGCCATGTCAGCCAGATCATCCTCACCGACCAACCCAATCGTGCTGAGATCGACATGGCTTCGCCAAAGAGGTTGTACACTTGTTGCATCTCTTTTTTACTCTACATGTTATATATATTGTCCACTGAGCACACGCAGTAATGTGAAATACGATTAGTTTCTCCTACTATATGACAAGAAGTGAGGTACCACGTAACTTAGCTATCTGTGATGGACTCTCTTGAACGCCATCATTATTTATCTCTTTGTGTTTGAGCTATGCATTTGTCGATGGGCCTGGGAGTTGAGCTAGTAGGGCAGTGGCCTGGGACCAAAGTAGAAGTAGGCAAGTAGCACAGAAACATTTTTTGGGTGTAGCTTTTCCTTGCTCAAGCCTACCTATTAGAATCGCCAGTGCTTGAAAGGAAAAGTGAAGGAAAAGCATAGGAATTGGGAAGTTTCCTATGGTACTACTATTCATGCATTTGGTTCAAAGGAATGGAGCAAAGGAAAACTGTAGGATTTGCTCCTTTAGTGTCTCCTTGAAAGAAAAACCGTACGGATTTGAATTTCCACTTGCCCTCCTTTTCAAATTCCTATTCATGAAGCACAAGACTAAGAGATAGTAGCATAATAGCATTATAACTGTACATTTTCTTGTGGTTTGACTTAATGTCACCATGCTTCTTTGCATCCTGTGATCTTCCAATTCTTGTGAACCAAACACCCAGATTGGCAGAAATCCTGTGTTTTTAAATTCTCTGTTTTGCACGTGCATTCCTATCCTAGTATTGTGTATTTCCTATCCCTGCGTTGTTAGAATCCTCCAATTCAAATGAGCCCTTATAGAATTACTTATCTTACAGATAGTTGTCAAAGAAAACCTTGTGTGGTTTGTTCCACTCCTGTTGCGCCGTCGTCCACCCAAGCTCAGCTGCTCCAACGACAGAAGGGTCCAACACAGCAGGGATCTGGCCTCCAGACTGTCTTTCGCCGCCTCAGATCTTCTTCCCTGCCGCCGGCAGCCATGGCAACTGCATTACCATCATCAACCGAGCAGATGACCTCAAGGACTACACGGGTCCGCAAGAGAGGTCGCACTCTTTCGTGTCTACTTACGTTATGCATCGCTTAATATTACATGCTACTTTATCGTCCTGTTCACCGATTAGACTCTGAGTCAGCTCCGAACTAATGGTCAAACTTGAGTTTTTAAATGGTTGTGGGGTACATATCGGGGCCACAATCAATAGTATCTATCTACTATCTGGTTAATCTCTGGTGTCTACTATGTGTTTCATGTTGGTTGGGAAACAAACAATAAAGAAGCCATTATTTGTATTTTTTAACTGAAGCCATTATCTGCCTGCTATCATTGGTTTTGGTTCTATCCATAGGTTCCTACCATCACTCTGGATTTCTGCATGCACTCCTTACATAATCTCACTATGTTTTATTCCTATGCATGTCAGTTATTGTACACAATGGAATTGAACATGTAGAGCAAAAGAGACGAGCCTTGCATGACAATAAAATTTCATGCAGACGTCGCTCCATGGTAGGCGCAAGGGCAGCCCCCCTCCACCCATTTTGGATTGTAATCGAGAGGAAGATATCTATTCTATGGTGGATTTAGAAGGAGAAGACCACTCCTATTTACCCCCTGAGGTCTTCGCTCTAACTTGGCATGCTGATGTTAGTTATATCATGCATATGGTGCCTGCATTGCTTACTTTATACATTAAATATGTCAACTGCTTAGTTTATACATGCATTGTGTGAATGCCATCTGTTTAGTTTATTCATCGTTTATGTGAATTATGCAACGCCATCTTGTTTAGCCAGGCATCATATATGTGAATTTTGCCATGCCATCCTGCTTAGCCAGTCATCTTATATGTGAATTATATCAGGCCATACTTTTTTTGTTACGTATTACATTCGTCAACAATGTTAGTACATTCAACTACTCTTCGTGTGCATCAGCCATTTGACATGGTGATGGAAAATTCTGGAGTGAAAACAAGGTCTTCACAGCAGACTACACTATCTGACGAAGCGCATATCTCGATGGTTACGGATAGCTCCTTAGAGGAGGATTCAAAGACAGATGACCAGTCCTATCCCCCCCCCCCCGAGGTGTATGCTCTAACTTGGCAGGGTTATGTTGCTCATATCGTGCGTATGGTGTCTTGCATTGCTATGTCATTTGATTAGTTTAGACATGCTTTGTGTGAATGCCACCTGTTTAGTGTCTAATTACCATATATGTGAATTATGCATTGCCATCCTGTTGCAAGACATTATATATGTGAATTATGCAATGCTATCTTGTTGAAAAGGCATTATATATGTGAGTTATGCAATGTCATGTTGTTGAGCCAATCATCATGTATGTGAATTATACCATGCTATCATTTTTTTGTATTATGTGTTCCATTTGCTGACAATGTTTGTATATTCAACTACTCTTCCTGTGTATCAGCCATTTGAAGCGGTGATGGAAGTATCTGGAGTTAAAACAAGGTATACAGAGCAGACAATGCTACCTGCTGAAGCAGACATCTTGCTGGATACAGAGAGCTCCATAGAGAAGGATTCAGAGACTGATGACCAGTCCTATTTCCCCCCTGAGGTCTATGCTCAAACTTGGTAGGGTTATATTACCCATGTCATGCATGTTGTCTTGCATTGCCTAGTTTTTACATCATATATGGATTGCCATCTACTTACTTGCTTACTATATAAATCATATATTTGAATTATATCATGCCATCATGTTTACATACACAACATCTATCTGAATTATGGCATGGCAACCCATTTAATAAAGACATCATATAGTTATATCATCTCATCATGTTTAGTGTTTACAGTCATCATATTCTGAATTATGTCATTCTATCCAGGAATTATATCATGCTATCATGTTTCCATAGGCGGCATGTATGTGAATTATGGCATGCCAACCTATTTAATAAACACATTATATAGTTATATCATGTCATCTTGTTTACATAGTCAACATATTTTGAACTATGTCTTTCCATCTTTTTTAGTTAGCCATCATAATGTGAAATTGTGTCATGCTATCATGTTTAGTTAGCCATCATATATGTGAAATTGTGGCATGCTGTCATGTTTGGTTAGAGAACATAAATGTGAATTATTTCATGCCCTCTTTTATTCCTCACTATCCATTGAACCTATCTATCATACAATGTCTGTACATTCAATTATTTTTCTTGTTTATCAGCCATTTGAATTGGCGAGGGTGATGGCAGTATCTAAGGGAGTAACAACACGGTCTTCAGAAAAGATAGTGCTACCAGTTGATTCAGATAGAACCACAGTTATACTTGCCCAAGAACCAGCCCCACCGCACATAACCCAGACTCTCGCAGATTGTACCCCTAGACAGTTGGACAGAGAACCAGCTACACCCCTTCTAACCCCAACCCCAGCAGGTAGTAACCCAGTTCCAGTTGACACGGCACCGTCTCCACTACAGAGCACCCAAACACAAGCATTTAGTAAGGGAACTGCAGTGCCCAAAGCACGAGGACCACCACTCTGAATCCCAACTCAACGCTTAAAGGAGAAGAAGAATTGTTCTTAGGTCAGGTTCTGTAGCTATGGTTCATACTCCTTTGCTCTTGCATCACTGTATTTACTCAGACCAACTATTTTCAAATTTGAAGGATGGAAATGAAACTCCAATGGCGCAACAGGTATGTTTTAAACATGTTTCTTTAACTAGTTTGCTGTTGTAACTTGCTCTATGTTGATTTTAGTTTCAATTGAATAAACAATTATTTTCTCATATCATGCACATTACAAGTGTTGTTATTGCTCTATAGTTTCCCACACTTATATTCTGTCTATTCTGCTTTGTCTTGAACAAATATTATTTAAACTGTGTCTCTATCTTGATATGGCAACAAAAACTAGAATGATATAGACCATAAAGTGACCATGGTACATATATATATGTTTGTTTCATGTTGTTATCCTCTACACTTTACTACTGAACTAATTTACCAAAATGAGTTTCATATACAACATGGTAAACCTGTGATGTGGCTGCTTGTTTCTCTTTCAGAATGCAGACAAAATATTGGAGAACAGTACCCCGTTATGAAATGGTAAAGGAAGTAATGCAGATAAGGTTCAAGATAGTGAGACATCCCTGTTGGTCTCCAAGAAAGCTGATAAAAACTACCTTGACGATAGTGAGAGAACCCAAAAGTCATGTCTTGATGTAGTGTTCGAGTTACTGGCCACAACTATTGGCACAAGCTCTTCGAACTCGCTGCCTGAATTAGTTCATCTTCTTGAGTCTCAGCTTCAAGTTGAAAGACATCAATCAGATGTGCGGCGACAGGAAGCTGAAGGACTGAGGAAGTCCTGCAGATTGATTGGAAAGAATAACTTTGAGGTGGTTTCGTACCCTACCATAATCTCTTCGTTCGTTCTCCGCTATTAGTGACTTTGGAGTGACTCTTTGTTGCATGTTGAGGGTTAGTTTTATGATCCAATTATGTTAGTATTGTTGAGGGAACTTACATTAGCGAAAGTGTGAACCCTAGGCCTTGTTTACCATCTTTGCAATACTGTTTACGCTCACTTTTATCACTTGCTACCTTGCTGTTTTTATTATTTCAGATTACAAAAACTATTATCTACTATCCATATACCCTTGTTTCACCATGTCTTCGCCGAACTAGTGCAACTATACAATTTACCATTGTATTAGGTGTGTTGGGGACACAAGAGACTCTTTGTTATTTGGTTGCAGGGTTGCTTGAGAGAGACCATCTTCATCCTACGCCTCCTACGGATTGATAAACCTTAGGTCATCCACTTGAGGGAAATTTGCTACTGTCCTACAAACCTCTGCACTTGGAGGCCCAACAACTTCTACAAGAAGAAGGTTGTGTAGTAGACATCAGTCGCCAACTTTGACAACCAGTGTATATGATATGCTGCTTTGTTCCCTATATTTGCACTGGTGGCAAACTTTGCTGCCAAGTGGATGTAATATGTGTAATAGCCGTGATAGCCTAGCGTAAGTTGCTTGCTTATTTATTTCCTTGTTGTCTTATTTATTTGTTTGCTTGTAGTCAGTGTTTTTCTTTTTCCGTGGTTTGCTAGTGGCCGCAATAACCTATTTTTAAAAAGTAGGCCACACTAACCATGGGCTGCATATTTACTGCCGTGACACTGGGCCTTCTACAGGCTGTAGAAACAATGGGCCTTCTACGGGTCATATCATCAATGGGCCTTCTACGGGCCGTATCATCAATGGGCCTTCTACGGGCCGTATGATCGATTGCCCAAACATGGGCCAATAACATACCGCATTATGGTACGGGCTAGAGTTGGAATCGTCCATTCATGGGCTGACCATAACGGGTCGTCGTTAATTGACCATATTTGATGACGCTATGAAAACAGCCCAATGTATTAACGGGCCACAAACGGGCTGCTGTAACCACGGTCTGAATTTGGCCCACAAGCAGAAAATGATAGTAACGGGCCATAAGTAACTGAATGATGGTGTCGGTGTCAAAACCAACGGATCTCGGGTAGGGGGTCCTGAACTGTGCGTCTGGGCCGGATGGTAACAGGAGATAGGGGACACATTGTTTTACCCAGGTTCGGGCACGCAGAGGATCATAATCCCAGGTCTAAGATGTCGCCTTTCAATGTAGGTGGCGAGGTGTCCGGAATCAAGCCGGACTGATGATGTGGCCGAAATAAAGCGGCAACTGGACGTGGCAGATGCCGACATCGCGCTTGTCAACAAGCGGCTTGATGAGGCTCAAGGTATGTAATTCTTCGGGCGGCATCAGGGAAGAGGAGCTTCATGCCAGTGTCTTACAATGTGTGTGTGCTTGACGCAGATGGTACCGCCGCCGTGGAGAATCTTAGGGCAGAACTTGCCCGAGCTAAGGAGCAAGCCAAAAAAAGCGATGCGGCTGCCAAGAAGGCCCTTGAAGAGCTGAGAGCCGAACAGGCTGCTCACTGCCGAAGCAAAGAAGAGATGGCCGAGATGGCTGAGAAGTTAAAAAGCGCTGCAGACCGTTGCAAACTTCTTGAGAAAGAAGACCGGGCGAGACAGACGGACTTAGAGAAGGCCGTTACCGATGCCAAGGACTCTCGCTCAACGATGAGAGCTGCGAAAGAGGAGCTGCGTCAGGCCGAACAGATTGCGGCTGGAAAGCCCTTTATGCTGTGGAGGAATGTTTGTGATCCGAAGTTTGCTCCGTTGGACCGGATGTGGAGTGTGGGGGACACCTATCTGGATTTGGCCGCAAGTGCTGCTGATGCGACCGAACACTTTCGAGATCTAGAAGATCGCGAAGTGGAAAAGCTTTTCTCGTCACAGTTCCACAATCCAGAGCGTCCACTAGCAGTGGACGATCGCCTGGCCCAATGGGCCGAACTAAATAGATTGTCCGGACTCGCCATGAAGTACGTCATGGGTCATCTGTGGCCTGGGAGATCGGAGCCGAAGAGTTATTTCAGCTTGGTGCAGCAATTCCTTGACGCAGTGCCGCGTATAAATGCAATGAAGAGGTCGGCATGCATAGAGGGCGCACGGATGGCTCTTGCCCGTGTTAAGACATACTGGGCAGAGATGGAGACCACCGTTGTTGCGTCCCGAGATTCGGACAGAAGCCGAGTACCCTCCGAGCACTATTTTCAGGAAGTTCTTGAAGGCGCTCATGTAATAGAGACGCAATGCCCGAAAGATGCTATGCTATGATAGCATATGTAATTGTAAAGTAATATTTTGATAAATTGTAGTGGCCTTTTTTATACTTGTGCCTCCAAGTATTGTTAACACCTTCTATGCGGCCCTTTTAAGATACATCTTTATATGTATACAGAATCTGAAAGATGGCAGTCGTTGGCTTCAGCCCCCACGCACATAGTGCGGGGGTGCTTGCAGAAGACGCATTTTCACACTTAACCCAACGTCTTGGTCCTACAAAGGAGGTGATAGTGCAGCGGGCCAAGCAACTGGACTATAATGCTTTAACACTTTCACTTAGCCATAGGAGTTTGAAAATGAGACTCTTTAGGTAGCTCCTTGGTGGCAACTGCGCTCATCCGAATTCGGGGCGCGTATGTGCCTGACCGGGAAGCGGTCCTTTGTTAAAGCGGAGAAATCCGATAGATTCCGATAGGTCATCGAGTGGCTAACCAGTCTCACGCTACATCATGACAGTCAGTTTTCGGCTTTCTCTACTGAGGTGCTCGCCCTGGCCGAACCGGGGGCACAATCGCAGTAGTTCTCCTGGTGCTACCTTAGCCGATAGAGCGGAACATAAGGTAACCGAACTCAGGAGCCGGGCAACCCAACATTTGACCAAAGACATGATTCGGAGCTGATGCATATAATGCCAAAACTCACGACGCCGAACACTCCCTAAGGTGTTCGGTCTTTATGAGTGCGGGCCAAACAACACTCTTTATTAAAAAAGCCCCTAGTGTCCAGGTACGTGCAAGAATTCTGAAGTGGCCACATGCCAAGACGCCAGCCTCCTCCTTGGTTATATTAGAAAGAAAAACCAGGGGATCTGTAGCAACAAGAGACAGTAAAAAAGGTTTACGCAGGGTCTTAATCTAAAAAGAATCCTTTAGGACGGGTCCCTACTGCATGTCTGCGCCTGTGTCTCCGTTGTGCCGTATCCTGGACGGGCGCCGCACGACGTTCATTTGTAAAAGAGAGGAACTGAGTTGAAAATGGGTGATGCCGAAAAAGTTTAAAATAAGCAAAGTATAAAGTAAGATATATAAGTTTGAGCTTTATTGTCTCTTATTGTATATGCATGGAGCCCCTAGTGCGGGGTTATATGGCTTCAAGGCCTATATCAATTATGATTTTGCACCGAACTTGTCTATCCGCGTTCGTGGTCTTAAATGACCTATTTTGAAGTTTTTTGGCCGGTGAGGCCATTTTGCTGTGGGGCTGTCAAAGCGGCCGCACAGTCCTCCGCTTAGGGAGGCGCACTTTAGTGCTTCCCCTTCAAAGAGATGATGCCTCGTGGACCGGGCATCTTAAGAGTAAGAGATGCATAATGCGGTATTGCGTTAAAGCGAGCGAAAGCTTCGCGTCCCAGTAGTGCTTGATAGCGACTTGACAACGAGACGATGTGGAAGGTCAGCTTTTCGCGGCGGAGGTTATCGGCAGAGCCGAATGTGACTGTGAGGCGGAGAAAACCCGTACAATGGGTTTCCGGACTAGGTATTACCCCTTGAAAGGAGGTTTTGCTGCGGCGGATTCTTGCTGGGTTTATCCTCATGTGCTGGATTGTATCCTGATATATCAGGTTTAGTCCACTGCCGCTGTCCATAAGGACATTTGAAAACTTGAGTCCGCCAACTATTGGATCGAGTATCAAGGCAGTCCAGCCTACATTCTTGATATTCCTAGAATAATCTAGCTGATCGAAGATGATCGGTTTTGACAACCAGTGGCAGGACCTTTTAGACCGTGTGGTGCGTACCTTTACAGCCACCGCATGTTTTGTTATGTGAAGTGAGTTCACTATTTTTACTTCTTGTGGGAAGTTCTTTTGTTTCCTGGTACTCTGCTTTTGGGGTTCGTCCTCGTCTTCTCTTGGTGTGTCGAGCCCCTTGTGTTCGACATTGAGTCTGCCGGATTGTTTGAAAACCCAACAGTCTCTGTGGGTATGGTTAGCAGGCTTCCCGGGAGTACTGTGTATCTGACATATCCTGTCCAGGATTTTATTTAGGTTGGATGGATCGTCCCTGTTATCCTGGGGGGGGGCGATTTTTCCTTATTTTGTCATGAGCCTTTGAATCCGGCATTTACTGTCGTGCTCTTCGTACTTTTATTTTTAGTCCAACGACGGTCCTTGTTGCGTCGCGGTTTTCCGTTTCCATCCCTAGTTTCGGATGTACTTGGGTCGCTGGGGCTGCACCTTGCCAACCAGCTGTCCTGCCCTGCACAAAAGCGGGTCATGAGGCTTGTTAGTGTGGCCATTGTTCTTGGCTTTTCTTGGCCGAGGTGTCTGGCGAGCCATTCGTCTTGGACATTATGCCTGAAAGCTGCTAAGGCTTCAGCGTCCGGACAGTCAACTATCTGATTCTTTTTAGTGAGGAATCTATTCCAGAACTGCCGAGCTGATTCTCCGGGTTGTTGAGTTATGTGACTGAGATCGTCTGCATCCAGAGGGCGGACATAGGTCCCTTGAAAGTTTGCTCGAAAAGCATCCTCGAGCTCTTCCCAGCTTCCAATTGTGTTTTCGGGAAGGCTTTTAAGCCAATGCCGGGCTGGGCCTTTAAGCTTGAGGGGTAGATATTTTATGGCGTGCGGCGCCCCTGTATTTGGGTGTGCCGGATTCTGATGATGGCTTCATAGCTTTGCTTACAAGAGCTTGCTTTCTTGGCCTGTAAATGGACTTGGCTGGGCCATGATACGAATCCTTAAGAGGGTCGCATGCCGATTTAGGTGCGGCGCCGCTTGCTGCTTTATGGGGTCGTCTATCCGACCGTGTGGCTTTTTCATTTTTTGAAAGCGAGGGCTCTAAGGCCTCTTCGTCGAATTCAGGCAGTAGCTTTCTTTTCGGATAGCTTTTAGTGCGGCGACTGTCGCCGTACTTATCTGTGGCATTGATTACCTTGCTCCATCTGATCCGGAGTGCATCTTTCGCTGTTTTTAGCTTCCGCTTCTGCTTTTTTAGGTTGCGTGCAGTTGCAACGAGCCTCTCATGGAGATTCTTCTGCTCCATAGGTTTATTCGGCATGAGGTCGTCCGGAATGCCGTTTTCGCCGGGGGAGGGATGTTTGGTTTCTCTATCCGTGTTGCCCTGTTCAGACGGTTGCTCTAAGGCTTGTTCATCGTCCGCCGGCTTGTCCTGCTCTATGGCTGGGTTTTTGTCGAGGCGGGGCTTGGGTCGGCGTTTACGCCGACGCTTTGATTGTTTTTCGGGGGGTCGATCTCCCGTCCCATCCCCTTTTTCCTCGTTGTCGCTTCCTTTAGGGGTGTCCACCATGAACACATCGTGAGATGAGGTGGCTGTCCAATGCCCTATGGGCGTTGGTTCATCGGTATCTCCTGCATCGTCATCCATGCTATCGATGTCTTCGGAGTCGAAGTTGAGCACGTCGTTTAAATTGTCGACAGTGGCTACCAAGTGGGTGGGTGGTGGGTGGGCTTTGAATTTCTTCATCGTCCGCATCCCATCCTTGCTGACCGTAATCCGGCCAGGGCTGTCCTGATAAAGAGAGAGATTTTAGGGAATTCAGGATGTCGCCGAAGGGCGAGTGCTGAAAGATGTCCGTGGCGGTGAATTCCATGATTGGCGCCCAATCGGATTCGATCGGCTGGGGCACGGGGGGCTCGGAGTTCGGAGAGGAATCCGGCTCCTCGGAGTCACGGGCCATGCGGAGTGCGGGGCTGGAATTCGGCTCGATCGCCTCTGAGATCGCAGCCCCTGAGGCAGCATCCAACCGTTGATCCTCGATCGGTGTAGTAGGCTCCGAATCAATGGTCGGAACCGATGCGTGTGCGGCCTCCAAGGCGCTGTTCGGTGGCAGAGCTATATCATGCCCATCGAGACAGTGCGGCGCGCTTGGCTGTGGCTCGAATCCGTAGAAGATCAAGTCCCCGCGGATGTCAGCCGTGTAGTTAAGGCTTCCAAACCTGACTTGATGGCCAGGGGCGTAGCTTTCGATCTGCTCAAGGCGGCCAAGCGAATTGGTCCGCAGTGCGAAGCCGCCGAAGACGAAGATCTGTCCGGGGAGAAAAGTCTCACCCTGGACTGCATCGCTGTCGATGGTCGAAGGAGCCATCGGGCCTAAAGGTGACGACACAGAGGAACTCTCAATGAAAGCACCAATGTCGGTGTCAAAACCGGCAGATCTCGGGTAGGGGTTCCCGAACTGTGCGCCTAGGCTGGATGGTAACAGGAGATAGGGGACACTTTGTTTTACCCAGGTTTGGGCCCTCTCGATGGAGGTAATACCCTACTCCTGCTTGATTAATATTGATGATATGGGTAGTACAAGAGTAGATCTACCACGAGATCAAGGAGGCTAAACCCTAGAAGCTAGCCTATGGTATGATTGTTGTGTATGGAGTTGATTCTCTACGGACTACAACCCTCCGGTTTATATAGACACCGGATAAGGTTAGGGTTACACAGAGTCGGTTACAATGGTGGGAGATCTTGAATATCCGCATCGCCAAGCTTGCCTTCCACGCCAAGGAAAGTCCCATCCGGACACGGGACGAAGTCTTCAATCTTGTATCTTCATAGTCCAGGAGTCCGGCCGAAGGTATAGTCCGGCTACCCGAACACCCTCTAATCCAGGACTCCCTCAGTAGCCCCTGAACTAGGCTTCAATGACGACGAGTCCGGCGCGCAAATTGTCTTCGGCATTGCAAGGTAGGTTCCTCCTCCAAGTCCTTCATAGAAGATCGTAAACATCAAGAGTAGTGTCCGGCTCTATAAAATAAGTTTCCACATATTGCCATAGAGAGAATAATAACACAAATCAAATCTGCTGACGTATTCCGCAGTGCGCTATCACACTACGGCCAAGTCCTTTTCTTGAATCATTTCCACTTTTCCACCTCAACATGTTTTGCGAGGCGGTTTCCTTGGCACGTCTTGTCAAAGCAGAGATCGTGTGCCCCCCTTTTATGGGATTCTCATCAATACGGACGTGGGTAACCCAATCGTGCCCGTTAGCATGTTTTCTCGATTAAAGGCGAGTCCCAAACGGTTACGGGGAGGGCTCCTGGTATTCAACCTCTTATAAAGAGACCAAGGCTTTACTCCTTTTTCCAGTCTCAAAATGAGTTCGCCCGTCGCCTCGAGTTCCAACAGCCTAGGCTCCAGATTCCAGGCGCTTCGGACCTTCGACAATGTCCGGTTCCGACCTTCAAGGCCGATGGATGCCCTCCTCCGTCACGGAGGAGGACGTGCTAAAGTTGAGAGAGGCTAAGTTCTTGACCGCCGAAATTCCGCATAGGTTGCCTGCTCAAGGGCAGGCTATTCGCAGTCCCCGGCCCGGCGAGAGCGTAGTGTTCATGTCTCACTTCCTTCAGGGGTTAGGCTTCCCGATGGATCCCTTCGTGAGGGGGCTGCTGTTTTATTACGGGCTGGAATTTCATGACTTAGCTCCGGAGTCTATCCTCCACATTTCCTCATTCATCGTTGTGTGCGAAGCGTTCCTCCGCGTTACTCCTCACTTCGGATTATGGCTCAAGACTTTTGGAGTGGAGCCGAAGATGATCGAGGGACGACACGCAGAGTGCGGAGGTGCCGTCATAAGTAAGAATGCTGATGCTCCATGGCCCGAGGGCTTCTTTCAAGAGGAGCTCGGCTTGTGGCAACGAGAATGGTTCTATATCACCGCTCCCAGGAGCGCCAAGTGGGCGGCGCCTCCTGCCTTTCGCTCGGGTCCCCCATCACGGCTAGCGTCATGGGTCAACAAAGGATTAGATTGGGGTTTGCCCAAAGACATGCCCCTGTTACAGGGCCGAATTAGGGATCTCTTGGAAGGAGACCTCAGTTTGGTCAAGGTGACGCAGGTCATGCTGATTCGCCAAATATTGCCCGGCAAACGTCGCCCCCTTCGCCTATGGGAGTTTAATCCAGAGGGACCGCGAGCTCTCCAGAATTTTATGGGCGCAACGCCCGCGGAGATGTATAGAATGTTCTTTGGATCACAAGGGATGTGTCCGTATTTGACCGAGGATGCAGGCCTAAGCTGCAATCGCCCGGATACTCAAGTAAGCAACCCTGTGCCCGGACCTTCTATCCGTATAATTGTCATAAACTTGCTCCTAAAAGAGCCGTCCCTTTAAACAGGAGTGGATAGCGAAGGCAAAGCCGATCAGGTGTCCGGCTCCCCTTCCTGAAACTAGGCCGGATCCCGTGCTGGTCAGGATGCTGGAGATAATGCCTTTGGAGGGGGAGGACAAGGAAATTATGGCCTCCTCGAAGGAGGCTGCTCCGAAGGGAGGAACCGACAATTCCTCTCCTAAGGGGAAGAAGAGAGCCGCCTCTGACGACCCGGAAACCATGGCCTCAAAACGGGGGAGAAAATCCTCGTCAGAGGGTCCGACGCTGGGGAGTTCCTCGGCCGGACTACGCCCTCAAAGGGATCAGCTCTCCAACGAGCCGTAAGTGGGGAAAAGATTTTCCTTTTGTTGGATGAGAGAAATCCCTGATTTTATTTCTGAGAAGATTAACCGAAATTTTACCTTGTAGCTCAGACCTCAACCCTTCACAGTAGAGCTCGTCTTCGGGGGATCTTCTTTTGAAGATGATGGAGAGCGGGACGCCTCCCCCTTCCGTGCCGCCTAGAGAGGTGGGCGACCCTGAGGTGTCGTCGCGGAGGGTTTCTCCGAATCCGGCAGGGGCGGAAGGTGGCAGTGCGGCCCCCCGAAGTTCTCCGCGTCCGGCCTTCGAAAGAGGCCATAGGACAAGTCCGGCACCGTCTGGTGCTCGGCCGGAGGAGCTAAAGATTCTGCTGGGGCGAGCTTCTATCTCAGAGGAGCACCATGCATTGATGGGCACGGTGATTGAAAGGATTTCATCCACAGAAAGCGGATTGCCTGAGGCCGTCAGAAGTTTACTGACGGGTTTTTAGGTACGTTAGATAATGTACACTTTTGTCAGTTGCGCATAAGTAAGGTGCGCCCTGTGTAGATAGTAGCCCCTGAGACTCTGCGCGTTGTCAAGAAATGACGGCACGCAGAGGATCATAATCCTAGGTCTAAGATGTCGCCTTTCAATGTAGGTGGCGAGGTGTCCGGAATCAAGCCGGACTGATGATGTGGCCGAAATAAAGCGGCAACTGGACGTGGCAGATGCCGACATCGCGCTTGTCAACAAGCGGCTTGATGAGGCTCAAGGTATGTAATTCTTCGGGCGGCATCATGCAAAAGGAGCTTCATGCTAGTGTCTTACAATGTGTGTGTGCTTGACGCAGATGGTACGGCCGCCGTGGAGAATCTTAGGGCAGAACTTGCCCGAGCTAAGGAGCAAGCCAAAAAAAGCGATGCGGCTGCCAAGAAGGCCCTTGAAGAGCTGAGAGCCGAACAGGCTGCTCACTGCCGAAGCAAAGAAGAGATGGCCGAGATGGCTGAGAAGTTAAAAAGCGCTGCAGTCCGTTGCAAACTTCTTGAGAAAGAAGACGGGGCGAGATAGACGGACTTAGAGAAGGCCGTTGCCGATGCCAAGGACGCTCGCTCTGCGATGAGAGCTGCGAAAGAGGAGCTGCGTCAGGTCGAACAGATTGCGACTGGAAAGCCCTTTATGCTGTGGAGGAATGTTTATGATCCGAAGTTTGCTCCGTTGGACCGGATGTGGAGTGTGGGGGACACCTATCTGGATTTGGCCGCAAGTGCTGCTGATGCGACCGAACACTTTCGAGATCTAGAAGATCGCGAAGTGGAAAAGCTTTTCTGGTCACAGTTCCACAATCCAGAGCGTCCACTAGCAGTGGGCGATCGCCTGGCCCAATGGGCCGAACTGAATAGATTGTCCGGACTCGCCATGAAGTACGTCATGGGTCATCTGTGGCCTGGGAGATCGGAGCCGAAGAGTTATTTCAGCTTGGTGCAGCAATTCCTTGACGCAGTGCCGCGTATAAATGCAATGAAGAGGTCGGGATGCATAGAGGGCGCACGGATGGCTCTTTCCCGTGTTAAGACATACTGGGCAGAGATGGAGACCACCGTTGTTGCGTCCCGAGATTCGGATAGAAGCCGAGTACCCTCCGGGCACTATTTTCAGGAAGTTCTTGAAGGCGCTCGTGTAATAGAGACGCAATGCCCGAAAGATGCTATGCGATGATAGCATATGTAATTGTAAAGGAATATTTTGATAAATTGTAGTGGCCTTTTTTATACTTGTGCCTCCAAGTATTGTTAACACCTTCTATGCGGCCGTTTTAAGATACATCTTTATATGTATACAGAATCTGAAAGATGGCAGTCATTGGCTTCAGCCCCCACGCACATAGTGCGGGGGTGCTCGCAGAAGACGCATTTTCACACTTAACCCAATGTCTTGGTCCTACAAAGGAGGTGATAGCGCAGCGGGCTAGGCAACCGGACTATAATGCTTTAACACTTTCACTTAGCCATAGGAGTTTGAAAATGAGACTCTTTAGGTAGCTCCTTGGTGGCAACTGCGCTCGTGCGAATTCGGGGCGCGTATGTGCCTGACCGGGAAGCGGTCCTTTGTTAAAGCGGAGAAATCCGATAGATTCCGATAGGTCATCGAGTGGCTGACCAGTCTCACGCTACATCATGACAGTCAGTTTTCGGCTTTCTCTACTGAGGTGCTCGCCCTGGCCGAACCGGGGGCACAATCGCAGTAGTTCTCTTGGTGCTACCTTAGCCGATAGAGCGGAACATAAGGTAACCGAACTCAGGAGCCGGGCAACCCAACATTTGACCAAAGACATGATTCGGAGCTGATGCATATAATGCCAAAACTCACGACGGCGAACACTCCCTAAGGTGTTCGGTCTTTATGAGTGCGGGCCAAACAACACACTTTATTAAAAAAGCCCCTAGTGTCTAGGTACGTGCAAGAATTCTAACGTGGCCACATGCCAAGACGCCAGCCTCCTCCTTGGTTATATTAGAAAGAAAAACCAGGGGATCTGTAGCAACAAGAGACAGTAAAAAAGGATTACGCAGGGTCTTAATCTAAAAAGAATCCTTTAGGATGGGTCCCTACTGCACGTCTGCGCCTGTGTCTCCGTTGTGCCGTATCCTGGACGGGCGCCGCAGGATGTTCATCTGTAAAAGAGAGGAACTGAGTTGAAAACGGGTCATGCCGAAAAAGTTTAAAATAAGCAAAGTATAAAGTAAGATATATAAGTTTGAGCTTTATTGTCTCTTATTGTATATGCATGGAGCCCCTAGTGCGGGGTTATATGGCTTCAAGGCCTGTATCAATGATGATTTTGCACCGAACTTGTCTATCCGCGTTCGTGGTCTTAAATGACCTATTTTGAAGTTTTTTGGCCGGTGAGGCCATTTTGCTGTGGGGCTGTCAAAGCGGCCGCACAGTCCTCCGCTTAGGGAGGCGCACTTTAGTGCTTCCCCTTCAATGAGATGATACCTCGTGGACCGGGCATCTTAAGAGTAAGAGATGCATAATGCGGTATTGCGTTAAAGCGAGCGAAAGCTTCGCGTCCCAGTAGTGCTTGATAGCGACTTGAGAACGGGACGATGTGGAAGGTCAGCTTTTCGCGGCGGAGGTTATCGGCAGAGCCGAATGTGACTGTGAGCCGGAGAAAACCCGTACAATGGGTGTCCGGACTAGGTATTACCCCTTGAAAGGAGGTTTTGCTGCGGCGGATTCTTGCTGGGTTTATCCTCATGTGCTGGATTGTATCCTGATATATCAGGTTTAGTCCACTGCCGCCGTCCATAAGGATATTTGAAAACTTGATTCCGCCAATTATTGGATCGAGTATCAAGGCAGTCCAGCCTACATTCTTGGTATTCCTAGAATAATCTAGCTGATCGAAGATGATCCGTTTTGACAACCAGTGGCAGGACCTTTTAGGCCGTGTGGTGCGTACCTTTACAGGCACCGCATGTTTTGTTATGTGAAGTGAGTTCACTGTTTTTACTTCTTGTGGGAAGTTCTTTTGTTTCCTGGTACTCTACTTTTGGGGTTCGTCCTCGTCTTCGCTTGGTGTGTCGAGCCCCTTGTGTTCGACATTGAGTCTGCCGGATTGTTTGAAAACCCAACAGTCTCTGTGGGTATGGTTAGCAGGCTTCCCGGGAGTACTATGTATCTGACATATCCTGTCCAGGATTTTATTTAGGTTGGATGGATCATCCCTGTTATCCCAGGGGGCGATTTTTCCTTATTTTGTCATGAGCCTTTGAATCCGGCATTTACTGCCGTGCTCTTCGGACTTTTGTTTTTAGTCCAGCGACGGTCCTTGTTGCGTCGCGGTTTTCCGTTTCCATCCCTAGTTTCGGATGTACTTGGGTCGCTGGGGCTGCACCTTGCCAACCAGCTGTCCTCCCCTGCACAAAAGCGGGTCATGAGGCTTGTTAGTGCGGCCATTGTTCTTGGCTTTTCTTGGCCGAGGTGTCTGGCGAGCCATTCGTCTCGGACATTATGCCTGAAAGCTGCTAAGGCTTCGGCGTCCGGACAGTCGACTATCTGATTCTTTTTAGTGAGGAATCTATTCCAGAACTGCCGAGCTGATTCTCCGGGTTGTTGAGTTATGTGACTGAGATCATCTGCATCCAGAGGGCGGACATAGGTCCCTTGAAAGTTTGCTCGAAAAGCATCCTCGAGCTCTTCCTAGCTTCCAATTGTGTTTTCGGGAAGGCTTTTAAGCCAATGCCGGGCTGGCCCTTTAAGCTTGAGGGGTAGATATTTTATGGCGTGGAGATCATCTCCTCTAGCCATGTGTATGTGGAGGATATAGTCCTCGATCCAGACTCCAGGGTCTGTTGTTCCATCATATGCCTCTATGTTTACGGGTTTGAATCCCTCTGGGAATTCATAGTCCAGGACCTCATCGGTGAAACATAGGGGGTGTGCGGCGCCCCTGTATTTGGGTGTGCCGGATTCTGATGATGGCTTCATAGCGTTGCTTACAAGAGCTTGCTTTCTTGGCCTGTAAATGGACATGGCTGGGCCATGATACGAATCCTTAAGAGGGTCGCATGCCGATTTAGGTGAGGCGCCGCTTGCCGCTTTACGGGGTCGTCTATCCGACCGTGTGGCTTTTTCATTTTTTGAATGCGAGGGCTCTAAGGCCTCTCCGTCGAATTCAGGTAGTAGCTTTCTTTTCGGATAGCTTTTAGTGCGGCGACTGTCGCCGTACTTATCTGTGGCATTGATTACCTTGCTCCATCTGATCCGGAGTGCATCTTCCGCTGTTTTTAGCTTCCGCTTTTGCTTTTTTAGGTTGCGTGCAGTTGCAACGAGCCTCTCATGGAGATTCTTCTGCTCCATAGGTTTATTCGGCGTGAGGTCGTCCGGAATGCCGTTTTCGCCGGGGGAGGGATGTTTGGTTTCTCTATCCGTGTTGCCCTGTTCGGACGGTTGCTCTAAGGCTTGTTCATCATCCGTCGGCTTGTCCTACTCTATGGCTGGGTTTTTGTCGAGGCGGGGCTTGGGTCGGCGTTTACGCCGACGCTTTGATTGTTTTTCGGGGGGGTCGATCTCCCGTCCCATCCCCTTTTTCCTCGTTGTCGCTTCCTTTAGGGGTGTCCACCATGAACACATCGTGAGATGAGGTGGCTGTCCAATGCCCTATGGGCGTTGGTTCGTCGGTATCTCCTGCATCGTCATCCATGCTATCGATGTCTTCAGAGTCGAAGTTGAGCACGTCGTTTAAATTGTCGACAGTGGCTACCAAGTGGGTGGTGGGTGGGCTTTGAATTTCTTCATCGTCCGCATCCCATCCTTGCTGACCGTAATCCGGCCAGGGCTCTCCTGATAAAGAGAGAGATTTTTGGGAATTCAGGATGTCGCCGAAGGGCGAGTGCTGAAAGATGTCCGCGGCGGTGAATTCCATGATCGGCGCCCAATCAGATTCGATCGGCTGGGGCGCGGGGGGCTCGGAGTTCGGAGAGGAATCCGGCTCCTCGGAGTCACGGGCCATGCGAAGTGCAGTGCTGGAATTTGGCTCGATCGCCTCTGAGATCGCAGCCCCTGAGGTAGCGTCCAACCACTAATCCTCGATCGATGCAGTAGGCTCCGAATCAATGGTCGGAACCGATGCGTGTGCGGCCTCCAAGGCGCTGTTCGGTGGTAGAGCTATATCATGCCCATCGAGACAGTGCGGCGCGCTTGGCTGTGGCTCGAATTCGTAGAAGATCAAGTCCCCGCGGATGTCAGCCGTGTAGTTAAGGCTTCCAAACCTGACTTGATGGCCACGGGTGTAGCTTTCGATCTACTCAAGGCGGCCAAGCGAATTGGTCCGCAGTGCGAAGCCGCCGAAGACGAAGATCTGTCCGGGGAGAAAAGTCTCACCCTGGACTGCATCGCTGTCGATGGTCGAAGGAGCCATCGGGCCTAAAGGTGACGACACAGAGGAACTCTCAATGAAAGCACCAATGTCGGTGTCAAAACCGGCGGATCTCGGGTAGGGGGTCCCGAACTGTGCGTCTAGGCCAGATGGTAACATGAGACAGGGGACACTTTGTTTTACCCAGGTTCGGGCCCTCTCGATGGAGGTAATACCCTACTCCTGCTTGATTAATATTGATGATATGGGTAGTACAAGAGTAGATCTACCACGAGATCAAGGAGGCTAAACCCTAGAAGCTAGCCTATGGTATGATTGTTGTGTATGGAGTTGATTCTCTACGGACTACAACCCTCCGGTTTATATAGACACCGGATAGGGTTAGGGTTACACAGAGTCGGTTACAATGGTGGGAGATCTTGAATATCCGCATCGCCAAGCTTGCCTTCCACGCCAAGGAAAGTCCCATCCGGACACGGGACGAAGTCTTCAATCTTGTATCTTCATAGTCCAGGAGTCCGGCCGAAGGTATAGTCCGGCTACCCAAACACCCCCTAATCCAGGACTCCCTTAGCTGGAAATGAGCCCAAGAATAAATGGGCCCTGAGAAGGCCGAAAGATAACATGGGCTGGAAACAGCCTAACGGTATAATGGGCCGTTAATGGGTCTAAAGTGATACACTGTTCATGAAGGGCCAGTTTCACCATGGGTCGTTAATGGGCCAAGAGTTACAAAGGGCATCATATGGGCTGAAAGACTTCATGGGTTATACATCAGTCGGAAGTTAAAACAGGATGGAATCATATTGGACGGCCCAGATAACGCTACTGGACCTAATTCGGATAGGTCGTAACGGGCCCTGGGTTAGCGGGCTGTAAATGGGCTATATCCGAATAGGCCGTTAATAGGCTTTTCGTGGGCCGGCCCGCCACCTTTTGACCAAGTCAAATAGGCCAGCCTTTTCACAGGAATGGGTCTCTGTTGGGCCGTGCCACGTGTCGATCTATCATAGGCGCCTCGGTCGAGTGGATGACATCTGTCCCAACGGTGAGCCGACACGTGTTTCTTCCAGCCAATGATGATTTTACACGTGGAAAATCACCATTGGTCGGGGTTGCTAACGGGTTATCGGATCCAAAACCGGACCCGATAGCTTAACGGCGAGCCGTTATGGTGGATGCCACGTATCGGTCACCCTTGACGAAAGCACTTCTATGACGCGGGATTTATTGTGATGGAAGTGGACACTTCCGTGATGATATTTTTGGTAATGTCATGGAACACTTCTACGACAGCACATGTATGACTATCTTGATTCCGTCATAAAATTGTCATGGATGTACATGCATGACAGAAAACGTGACCTATTGTGACAAACACGTATCATCACGGAAGTGTCTTTTTTTGTAGTGTACAGCTCTAGTGCATCCGTTGCATGGCAATCCCAACTACCTGTATTGACATCAATTGATGGGCATCTCCATAGCCCGTTGATTAGCTTCATCAATATGAGACTTTCTTCTTTTTGTATTCCCCACACAACCTCCAACATCATATTCTATTCCACCCATAGTGCTATATCCATGGCTCAAGCTCATGTATTGCGTGAGAGTTGAAAAAGCTGAAGCGCGTTAATAAGTACGAACCAATTGTTTGGCTTGTCATCGGGGTTGTGCATGACAAATACTTTGTGTTAAGGAGATAGAGCATGACAAGACTATATGATTTTGTAGGGATAACTTTTCTTAGCCATGATTTTTTTGAGAAAACATGATTGCCTTTCAGTATGCTTGAAGTATTACTGTTCTTATGTCAACATTAAAATTTTGTTTTGAATCTTACAGATCTGAATATTCATGCCACATAAAGAAATATTACATGATAAACATGTTAGGTAGCATTCCACACAAAAAATTCTGTTTTTATCATTTACCTACTCGAGGACGAGCAGGAATTAAGCTTGGGAATGCTTGATATGTTTCCAAAGTATCTATAATTTTTGATTGTTCGATGCTATTATATTATCCACCTTGGATGTTTTATATGCATTTTTATGCTATTTTATATCATTTTTGGGACTAACCTATTAACCTGGTGTCAAATGCCAGTTGTTGTTTTTTTCCTTGTTTTTGCCTTTTCAGAAAATCAATACCAAACGGAATGAAACTTTTTGAGGATTTTTGTTGGACCAGAAGACACCTAGGAAACATTTGAGAGGGGGTTAGAGGGGCCACCAGTTGGCGACAAGATCGGCGGGCGCGCCCTAGGGGGCGCCCCCAAGCTTGTGGGCCCCCTGATGCTCCTCCAACCCTAATCTTTGCTCTATAAATACCTAAATATTCCTCGTGTACCAGAGGGCGCACCAAAAATACTTTTCCACAGCCACAGGTTTCTATTCTCGCGAGATCCCATCTAGAGGCCTTTGTCGGTACTTCGCCAGAGGGGGATTCGGCAATAGAGGGCTTCTACATCAACCTTGTTGCCCTTCTGATGTTGTGTGAGTAGTAAGATGGCTTCTTTTCTCTCTTTGATCTTCAATATAATGTTCTCCTTGGAGATCTATTTGATGTAATCTTCTATTGCGGTGCATTTGTTGAGATCCGATGAATTCTGGGTTTATGATCAGATTATCTACGAATATTATTTGAGTCTTCTCTGATCTCTTTTATGCATGATTAAGGTAGCTTTCTATTTCTCTCTGATCTATTGATTTGGTTTGGCCAACTAGATTGATTTTTCTTGTAATGGGAGAGGTGCTTTGTAATGGGTTCAATCTTGCCATTCTTATTCCTTGTGACAGAAGGGGATATGACATGTATTTGTATAGTTGCCATTAAGGATAAAAAGATGGGGTTTGTTCATATTGATTGGATCTATCCCTCTACATCATGTCATCTTGCTTAAGGTGTTACTCCGTTCTTGTTAACTTAATACACTAGATGCATGCTGGATAACGGTCGATGTGTGGAGTAATAGTAGTAGATGCAGGTCACGAATGTGATGCCGATATTCATGATCATTGCCTTAGATATCGTCATAACTATGCGCTAGGTGCAAGTATTTGTTTGTTTGTGCAGGTGCTATCATTGGAGGCTTGTGTGTTCTTCCTACTCGATTGATACCTTAGTTTTTAACTAAGGGAAATACTTATCTCTACTTTGTTGAATCACCCTTTCACCTTCAAGGGAAAAACCAACACAAGCTCAAGAAGTAGGAGGAGGACAATGAGCCCCTTCAGCCGCTGGATGACCTTGTCCTGTTGCCGCTTTATCCTAGCCAACCGAGTAGCCTGCGCCGCCTCGCGCCCCGACTGCTCAATGGCAAGCCGGAACGCCTTCGTGTTCTTCCACCGTAGGCGGCGAATGTCCGTATCCGCCGTCATGAGCGACCAGCGGTAGACCCAATCGAGGAGCCATCCATCCTCATCGAGCTCCACTGGCATCCCACGGCGGCGGGGCATGGACTGCTCTGCCATGTCTCGTTCCCCTGCCCGCTGCCCCTCAAGGCGGGTGGCGGGCGCCCCCAATTCCGGAGTGCACGGGCACTAGCACCAACCACTGCCCGTGCAGAGTAGCGACCAACGAGGGAAGGGGACGACGTGGGAGAGGACCGGACTCCGCTGCCCTGGAGGAGCCACGGGCAGGCCAGCATGGGAAAACCCTAGTGTCTGCACTGCACTGGCGCGGGAGCTGCAGCGATGCTGTAGATCTGGAGCTGCGCCCGGTGTCAACCTTGGACCACTCCAAGGCAATGCGGAAGGCCAGCTCCTTGTCGACGTCGATGTTGGAGCCGGAGTGGCTGTCAGAGCTCGACAGTGCACCTGATTGGATCCGAATCGGAGAGGGAAGAGAAGAGTGTATGAGCTAGGGTTCCGAGCGAGGAGCCGAGTTGGGGTTTTTTGTGGGATAGCCGTGGGGTCGGTGGTGGGCGGCCTATCAGCTCTGCCGTGATGGACGCACCCCGACATGCCCGGGCCATCCCATATCCGCCCTACATTTAGGTTGGATATGAGGGGTGCCAGTCAACCCGGACCAGTTTGTGACGCTCATCTGGGTCAGTTTTTTGTGACTGGTCACTAACCGGACCATCTGCATAGACGTATGAGGGGGTTTGAGGTTGTAGATACTCTCACACATGCTACTACGCGAGAATATCTTCTCCACAACAAGCTCCCCGTTAGACCCAACTTGTTTGAGCTCTAAGGCGTTGGAGGTCAAGGAGTACGTCAACAACTTCTTCAAATGCCATGACTACTCATGCCTGATAAATCCATCTTCATATATCAAATATCTCCTATATATATTTAAAATAACTCCAAAATCAATTAAAAAATATGTTCTAACTACACCAAAATAACTCTAAACTTAGGGCCTATTCGGAAACACTCCAACTCCCAACTCCGCAGAGCTGAAGTGGTAGAGCGGAGAAACACGCAGTTCATTTTTGTGGAGCAGCCATTCTGTTGCGACTCATTTCCAGCGCTGAGCAGGGCGGAGTTGTGAGAGTGCACTACTAGGGAAAATAGGTGGAGGCTTAATAGTAGTGTGGGTGAGAGGCACATGCTACTGCTACTTTATAGTAGCATGGGTCGGTAGTACGCGCTACTACTATCTCTTTAGCAGTAGTGAGGGTGCCAAACAGTGCTGCTGCTCAGTGGTCTCCACCATACCCACCAAGCAATGTACAGTAGCAGCGCGGCTTATAGGACACGCGAGTAGCGCGGGGTGCAAACCCTCCTCTGGAACTACGGTTGCACTGTGCCACCAGGCGGGCCCCACTAAGCAGCAGTGTGGGCTATAGACCCCATGGTACTGCTACTGCACTTATCAATATCCCCGAACCTGAACCCACGCTGCTGCTAAGGCGCAACAGCCACCTTTTCCACTCCCCTTCCCCTCCTCTCTCCCTCACTTGTTTCCGCCCTCACTTGCTTTTTCCTAACCGACCGGAGCAATTCTAGCCGTGTTGTCATGAGGAGGCAAAAGAAACATCATCGGAATGGATGGAATCGCCAACGAGGAAGACTACAACCAGTATGGCAACCCGATGAGGGAAGATGACAATGACGATGAAGCATGCGTCAAAAGAAAAATCAAGACTACATTACCTAAGAAAGATCATACTCCATGGAAAAGAAAAAGTCATAATTAGGGGCATCAATTATTTGACAGCGAACAACAATGGAAAGAAGCTCACTCAGAAACATCGTCGACGCTGAGAAACCATCATATATATATATTGTGTTCACACTTAACCGTTATCGGTCAAATGATGTAATATATATCGCCTGCATTAGATACATTGTATCCCATTCTTCCCACCATGCATGTTATCGGTTCGGTCGTCTTTCTGGAAAGAAAAGAAAATGAAAACAAAAAATGGAGAAAGGAAAGAAAAAAAATAAAAAGGAAAATAAAAGAAAAAGAAAAATGGAAGGAATGGAAAATAAAATGAAAAGGAAAGGAGAAAGGAGAAAGGAAAAAATGAAAAAAATGAAAGGAATAGCAGTAACTTAGCACTAGTGCCGGTGTGTGTACCCGCGATACAACTAAGTTAGCTATAGCGCCAGTCCAGACCCGCGCTGCTGCTATTTTTGACTGAACCCCCCGCGCGGGCCTCCCTCTCCTTTCTCCCCCAATTCCCCATTTGATCCCCTTTCTCCTCGCCGTTGCCGGAGCCAGTCCTCGTCACCCTTTCCTCCTCGACGTCGCCCCTCGCCTTCAACTCTCCTCGGTGCCGCCGTCTCCCCCGACCTCCACCTCCCCGCCACTGTCTCTCCCAACCCCCTCTATAAGCCCCCACCCCTCCTTTCTTTCATTTTCCTCTCTCTCTGTGTGTGTGCATGTGTGTGTGTGCCTCAGTGGAAGTTCTAGGGTTCTAGGCTGTAGAAGTTTAATTGAGTTCAAAATTTAACATGGATACATGTTGGGTACAAATTTGGTCAATCAGGGTTAACAAAGATATGCACTGGACACTTTAATTAGGTTAATTAGGGTTAATTAGTCCTTTGTCAATTAGGTTAAAGAAGTGAACTTGGACTAGAAATCGAACTAGGTTAATTAGGGTTTTGAGTGCTTCATCAAATTGATGATTCCAGACATTAGAGTGGTAGTGTTGCTACCATTAGTTTTCATAGATGTTTTTGTTTTTAAATAATAGTTTAAACTAATTCTCAAATGAACCCTAGGTAGTGCTGGTAGTAGTTGTGGTACTAGTAGTGGTACTGCACTAGGAATAGTTTAAATGGTAGTGCTGCTGCCATTGGTGTGACCTAAATGAATGAAATTCGGTAGTACGAACTCTAGGTATCAACTGTAGGTATTTCAAAAGGATGCATTTGGTACTATGAATGTAAGAATTTTGATCACCATACCTAGGTGTTCATATATATATATGAGGCCATTTCATCATTACAACACAAAAGATAACTGAACTTTGTTTCATTAGTAGTTAACTAAATTTGTTCTACCATCAGAGTTAACTGAATCTTGACCTAAATACTCCTAGCTAGTGTTAAATTGAATTTTGAATTTGTTCTGAATTAGCAACAATATAAATAGTGAGATCATGACCATTTTTTAGAGGAGTATCTTGGTCAAATTTTAGTTAATTTTCTGAAATTTGTGTGCTATATATTTATTGAAATTTAGTTAATTTAGAATTACTAATCCTATAATTTTCGTTCAAAGAAGATGGAGGCCAGTGAGAGCATGGTCATTTCTTTCTTTTTTTGAGAGGAGAACTAGTAGGCCAATGTGTACTCTAGTATGATTTCAATGTGAAATATGAGTTTGTGGAATTTGTGAGATTGTTTATCTTGTGAGAGCTAGCCTGTCCAAGTGTTATATCTTGGCCTATATTGTTTCCAGGGATCTGAGTGGTCTATGTTTGCCGGAATATTGATTCATTTCTGTTTCGACAAATTTTAGGCACTTGATATGTCCACTTTTTAGCAAAGGTCATGCCGAAATTTCCTTGCACTCGAAAGTAGGACATATCGAGTGCCCGGGATTTGCCGGGACGTGTTTGGGATATAGCTATTGGGTATGACCCGCCCAGGAGGGGCGGTTCATACCACTGGCGACTTAAGGATAAAGATGGCGGGTCATGGGGCAAGCCTATTGAAGGCCCAAGACCCAGAGGCGACTTGAGGCCCAAGAGGAAGAACCGCCATATGTGTAACTTATATTGTAAGACAAGCTTAGTTGGTCACCGAGTCGGACACGTTGTGGATGAGCCAGTCGGGACTCTGTAAGCCGCCGGCCATCAACCTATGTATATAAAGGGGTGACCCGGCGGCGGATTGAGGCAGGTAACAATCCATCAAGATCTAGGTCAAGCGTATTCGCTCCTTGGTGATCGAAACTCTAGCAATACAACCTAAAGCAGGAGTAGGCTTTTACCTCGTTGAGAGGGGCCGAACCTGGGTAAACTCTCTGTGTCCCTTGTCTCGTTTAACCCCTTCAATCTAACCTAGTGGTGATGGCTCCACATCTAAGTCTTTTCGCTGGGGCATCTATCTTGTTAAGTCCACGACAGTTGACGCCCACCATGGGGCCAGCGCACAGTGGTTTCAAGTTCTTGAAGGGCAGCTTCGCAGGGATCATGGGATACACTGTGGGCCGGATAACCAAGAGTCGTCGCAGCAAGCTCTACATCGACGATTATGGTTGGGGCCCCGAGGCCGACTCAATTGAGTATGGGTACCGGGTCCCCTTCGACGAAATCCATGTCTTCATTGGCAAGATCGGCGAGCCGAGGCCTGAGATAGACATCTGCACCGACCTCGTCGAGACGGCTTACCGCGCACGGCCCGCCAAGATTCAAGCCGCTGCGAAGCGTGCCTTTGTCAGATTCATCCAAGCAGTGGATCTTGAGGAAGGATCTATGTCCAATGGAGAGACATCCATCTATTCGGGTGATGAGTCCTCCACTGTTGAGACCGATTCAATGTATCAGTTGCAAGATGGCCAGCTTGGGGGTTGTTCTGTGACGCCCAGATAATCAAGCTACAGTAAACTCTGCTAATGATGCCACGTCACCTCCATTACTATCGCTAATCTCACGTGTCATTTCAAACCGATTCGAATTCATATTTGATTTTTTGTCAAACATCAAAAACTTTCAAACATTAAAACATAATGTTCAGTATGTGACTTAATTAAGTTTACTAAATTAGGTACAACATATGTATTTTTACAAAAACTAAAAGGTTAGGTAAATAAAGAGAAAATAGAAAAGAAATTAAAAAAGGGAAAGTATAAAAAAATAGAAAACAAACTAACAAAAATAAAAAAAAAGGAACACCCCCCCTCGTGGGCCACGACCTAGCAGGCCACTAGGTCGGCCACCAAGCCAGCCCACCCCGTCCCCATAACCCCCTTGTCGGTGGAAAACCTAACCGACCCCCCCCCCCCACTTCCCCACTCCCCCCCCCCCGCACGATCTCCCTCTCACTACCCCGTTCTGGATCGGGAGCGGGCGCCCCCGACGTCGCTCGTGACCCACCCACCCCGCCGTGCCTCCATCCTCCTCCTCGACGTCACCTCGTTGGCGCCGCCTCACCGCCTCTACCTCGCCGACGCCGCTTCGCCGCCGGACCCGTTTTGCTATGCTGCATCTTCACCACACAAAGTATTTTAATCATGCACAACCCGCTTCACCGCCTCTACCTCGCCGACGCCGCTTCGCCAATCTAGACCCGTTTCGGCACCCTGCCGGAGGGGGCAATCCTTCTCCGGTGGCCATCTTCATCATCCCGGTGCTCTCCATGACGAGGAGGGAGTAGTTCTCCCTCGGGGCTGAGGGTATGTACCAGTAGCTATGTGTTTGATCTCTCTCTCTCGTGTTCTTGAGATGATACGATCTTGATGTATCGCGAGCTTTGCTATTATAGTTGGATCTTATGTTTCTCCTCCCCCTCTTCTCTCTTGTAATGAATTGAGTTTCCTCTTTGAAGTAATCTTATCGGATTGAGTATTTAAAGACATCAGAACACTTGATGTATGTATTGCCATGGATATCTGTGGTGACAATGGGATACCACGTGCCACTTGATGTATGTTTTGGTGATCAACTTGCGGGTTTCGTGACATTGGGAACCTATGCATAGGGGTTGGCACACATTTTCGTCGTGATTCTTTGGTAGGAACATTGGGGCACTCTTTGAGGTCCTTTGTGTTGGTTGACTAGATGAATCTGAGATTGTGTGATGCATATCGTATAATCATACCCACAGATACTTGAGGTGACATTGGAGTATCTAGGTGACATTAGGGTTTTGGTTGATTTGTGTCTTAACGTGTTATTCTAGTACGAACTCTAGGGCTGTTTGTGACACTTATAGGAATAGCCCAACGGATTGATTGGAAAGAATAACTTTGAGGTGGTTTCGTACCCTACCATAATCTCTTCGTTCGTTCTCCGCTATTAGTGACTTTGGAGTGACTCTTTGTTGCATGTTGAGGGATAGTTATGTGATCCAATTATGTTAGTATTGTTGAGGAAACTTACACTAGCGAAAGTAACCCTAGGCCTTGTCTCAACACATTGCAATACCGTTTACGCTCACTTTTATCACTTGTTACCTTGCTGTTTTTATAATTTCAGATTACCAATACCATTATCTACTATCCGTATACCACTTGTATCACCATCTCTTCGCCGAACTAGTGCACCTATACAATTTACCATTGTATTGGGTGTGTTGGGGACACAACAGACTCTTTGTTATTTGGTTGCAGGGTTGCTTGAGAGAGACCATCTTCATCCTACGCCTCCTACTGATTGATAAAACTTAGGTCATCCACTTGAGGAAAATTTGCTACTGTCCTACAAAACTCTGCACTTGGAGGCCCAACAATGTCTACAAGAAAAAGGTTGTGTAGTAGACATCAAGATCTTTTCTGGCGCCGTTGCCGAGGAGGTTAGTGCTTGAAGGTATATCTTTAGATCTTGCAATCGAGTCTTTTAGTTTCTTGTTTTATCACTAGTTTAGTTTATAAAAGAAAATTACAAAAAAATGGAATTGAGTTTGTCTCATACGCTTCACCTTTTTAATATCTTTCGTGAGTATGATGGAAAGGATAATTGTGCTCAAGTGCTAGAAGAAGAAATCAATAAAATGTTTGGCACTAAATATAAGAATGATGAGCATTATTGCAATGTTTTTAGTATGAATTCCTTGAATATCCATGATGCTAATGATATGCAAAGCCACAAGCTTGGGGAAACTATGTTTGATGAAGATGATATTTTTTCTCCCCCAAGTTTTGATGAGCAAATTTATTATGATGAAAGCATGCCTCCTATCTATGATGATTATTGTGATGACACGTATGCTTTAAAGAATAATAATAACAATTAACCTTGTCATCTTGATCTTAATTTTCAATCACATGATAATTATTTTGTCGAGTTTGCTCCCACTATTCCGAATGAGAAGAATTTTGCTTATGTGGAGAGTAATAAATTTTCTATGCTTGTAGATCATGAAAGGAATGCTTTATGTGATAGTTATATTGTTGAATTCATTCATTATGCTACTGAAAATTATTATGAGGGAGGAATATATGCTTGTAGGAATTGCAATAATATCAAGTTTCCTCTCTATGTGCTTAACGTTTCGAAGTTATGCTTGTTTTGCCTTCCTATGCTAGTTGATTATTGTTCCCATAAGTTGTTTGCTCACAAAATTCCTATGCATAGGAAGTGGGTTAGACTTAAATGTGCTAGTCATATTCTTCATGATGCTCTATTTATGTTACTATTCTTTTCTTTTATGTGAGCATCATTGAAATCATTATGCCTAGCTAGGGGCGTTAAACGATAGCGCTTGTTGGGAGGCAATCCAATTTTATTTTTGTTCATTGCTTTTTTCTCCTGTTTAGTAATAAATAATTCATCTAGCCTCTGTTTAGATGTGGTTTAATGCTTTTAATTAGTGTTTGTGCCAAGTAGAACCTTTGGGAAGACTTGGGGAGAGTCTTGTTGATCATGCTGTCAAAAACAGAAACTTTAGCGCTCACGAGAATTGCTGCCATTTTTATTTGGAGAGCGCTATTTAGTTAATTCTTTTAGCATATGATTAATAGATAAATTCCTCAGGTCCAGCAATTTATTTGAGAATTTTATGAGTTCCATAAGTATACGTTTGATTCAGATTACTACAGACTGTTCTGTTTTTGACAGATTCTGTTTTCATTGTGTTGTTTGCTTGTTTTGATGAATCTATGGCTAGTAAAAGAGTTTATAAACCATAGAGAAGTTGGAATACAGTATGTTTAACACCAATACAAATATATAATGAGTTCATTACAGTACCTTGAAGTGGTGATTTATTTTCTTATACTAACGGAGCTTATGAGTTTTCCGTTAAGTTTTGTGTTGTGAAGTTTTCAAGTTTTGGGTAAGGATTCGATGGACTATGGAATAAGGAGTGGCAAGAGCCTAAGATTGGGGATTCCCAAGGCACCCCAATGTACTATTCAAGGATAGTCATGAGCCTAAGCTTGGGGATGCCCCGGAAGGCATCCCCTCTTTCGTCTTCGTTCATCGGTAACTTTACTTGGAGCTATATTTTTATTCGCCAGATGATATGTGTTTTGCTTGGAGCATCAATTTATTTTGTTAGGATTTGCTTGCTGTTTGAATAGAGTACCAAGATCTGAAATTATTAAATGTTAGAGAGTCTTCACATAGTTGCATAATTATTCGACTACTCATTGAGCTTCACTTATATCTTTTAGAGCATGGTGGTAGTTTTATTTTGAAGAAATAGATGAACTCTCATGCTTCACTTATATTATTTTGAGAGTCTTAAATAGCATGGTAATGTGCTTAAAAATCCTAATATGCTAGGTATTCAAGAATATTAAAATTCTCTTATGAGTGTGTTGAATACTATGAGAAGTTTGATACTTGATAATTGTTTTGAGATATGGAGATGGTGATATTAGAGTCATGCTAGTTGAGTGGTTATGAATTTGAGAAATACTTGTGTTGAAGTTTGTGATTCCCGTAGCATGCACGTATGGTGAACCGTTATGTGATGAAGTCGGAGCATGATTTATTTACTGATTGTCTTCCTTATGAGTGGTGGTCGGGGACGAGCGATGGTCTTTTCCTACCAATCTATCCCCCTAGGAGCATGCGTGTAGTACTTTGTTTCGATAACTAATGGATTTTTGCAATAAGTATGTGCGTTCTTTATGACTAATGTTGAGTCCATGCATTATACGCACTCTCACCCTTCTACCTTTGCTAGCCTCTCTAGTACCGCGCAACTTTCGTCGGTACCATAAACCCACCATATACCTTCCTCAAAACAGCCACCATACCTACATATTATGGCATTTCCATAGCCATTCCGAGATATATTGCCATGCAACTTTCCACCATTCCGTTTATTATGACACGCTCCATCATCGTATTTGTGGCAAAGCCACCGTTCATAATTCTTTCATATTTGTCACTCTTGATTCATTGCATATCCCGGTACACCGCCGGAGGCATCTATATAGAGTCATACTTTGTTCTAGTATCGAGTTGTATCATCGAGTTGTAAATAAATATAAGTGTGATGATCATCATTCAATAGAGCATTGTCCCAAAAAAGGCCAAATAAAAAAAGAAAGGCCAAATAAAAAAAGGCCAAAAAAGGGACAATGCTTCTATCCTTTTACCACACTTGTGCTTCAAAGTAGCACCATGATCTTCATGATAGAGAGTCTCCTATGTTGTCACTTTCATATACTAGTGGGAATCTTTCATTATAGAACTTGGCGTGTATATTCCAATGATGGGCTTCCTCAAAATTCCCTAGGTCTTCGTGAGCAAGCGAGTTGGATGCACACCCACTAGTTTCTTTTGTTGAGCTTTCACACATTTATAGCTCTAGTGCATCCGTTGCATGGCAATCCCTACTCACTCACATTGCTATCTATTGATGGGCATCTCCATAGCCCATTGATATGCCTAGTTGATGTGAGACTATCTTCCCCCTTTGTGTCTTCTCCACAACCACCACTCTATTCCACCTATAGTGTTATATCCATGGCTCACGCTCATGTATTTCGTGAAGATTGAAATAGTTTAAGAACATCAAAAGTATGAAACAATTGCTTGGCTTGTCATTAGGGTTGTGCATGATTTAAATACTTTGTGTGGTGAAGATGGAGCATAGCCAGACTATATGATTTTGTAGGGATAGCTTTCTTTGGCCATGTTATTTTGAGAAGACATAATTGCTTTGTTAGTATGCTTGAAGTATTATTATTTCTATGTCAATATAAACTTTTGTCTTGAATCTTATGGATCTGAATATTCTTGCCACAATTAAGAAGAATTACATTAAAATTATGCCAACTAGCATTCCACATCAAAAATTATTATTTTTATCATTTGCCTACTGAGGACGAGCGGGAATTAAGTTTGGGATGCTTGATACGTCTCCAACGTATCTATAATTTTTGATTGCTCCATGCTATATTATCTACTGTTTTGGGCAATATTGGGCTTTATTATCCACTTTTATATTATTTTTGGGACTAACCTATTAACCGGAGGCCCAGCCCAGATTTGTTGTTTATGCCTATTTCAGTGTTTTGAAGAAAAGGAATATCAGACGGAGTCAAAACGGAACGAAATCAACCGAAGAAGTTATTTTTGGAAGGAAACACACCTGATGGACTTGGACCCCATGTCAGAAGATACGGGAGCTGCCCACGAGGGTGGGGGGCGCGCCCACCCCCCTAGGGCGCGCCCCCCTGTCTCGTGGGGCCCCCGTGGCTCCCCTGACGTGCTTCTTCTGCCTATATAACTCCATATACCCTAAAACTTCCAGAACACACAATAGATCGGGAGTTCCGCCGCCAGAAGCCTCCGTACCCACCGAAAACCAATCTAGACCCATTCCAGCACCCTGCCGGAGGGGGCAATCCTTCTCCGGTGGCCATCTTCATCATCCCGGTGCTCTCCATGATGAGGAGGGAGTAGTTCTCCCTCGGGGCTGAGGGTATGTACCAGTAGCTATGTGTTTGATCTCTCTCTCTCTCTCTCGTGTTCTTGACATGATACGATCTTGATGTATCGCAAGCTTTGCTATTATACTTGGATCTTATGTTTCTCCTCCCCCTCTTCTCTTTTGTAATGAATTGAGTTTCCCCTTTGAAGTAATCTTATCGGATTGAGTCTTTCATGACTTGAGAACACTTGATGTATGTCTTGTCGTGGATATCTGTGGTGACAATGGGATACCACGTGCCACTTGATGTATGTTTTGGTGATCAACTTGCGGGTTTCTTGACATTGGGAACCTATGCATAGGGGTTGGCACACGTTTTCGTCGTGATTCTCCGGTAGGAACTTTGGGGCACTCTTTGAGGTCCTTTGTGTTGGTTGAATAGATGAATCTGAGATTGTGTGATGGATATCGTATAATCATACCCACGGATACTTGAGGTGACATTGGAGTATCTAGGTGACATTAGGGTTTTGGTTGATTTGTGTCTTAAGGTGTTATTCTAGTATGAACTCTAGGGCTGTTTGTGACACTTATAGGAATAGCCCAACGGATTGATTGGAAAGAATAACTTTGAGATGGTTTTGTACCCTACCATAATCTCTTCGTTCGTTCTCTGCTATTTGTGACTTTGGAGTGACTTTTTGTTGAATGTTGAGGGATAGTTATGTGATCCAATTATGTTAGTATTGTTGAGGGAACTTACACTAGCGAAAGTATGAACCCTAGGCCTTGTTTCAACACATTGCAATACTGTTTACGCTCACTTTTATCACTTGTTACCTTGCTGTTTTTATAATTTCAGATTACAAATACCATTATCCACTATCCATATACCACTTGTATCACCATCTCTTCGGTGAACTAGTGCACCTACACAATTTACCATTGTATTGGGTGTGTTGGGGACACAAGAGACTCTTTGTTATTTGGTTGCAGGGTTGCTTGAGAGATACCATCTTCATCCTACGCCTCATACGGATTGATAAACCTTAGGTCATCCACTTGAGGGAAATTTGCTACTATCCTACAAACCTCTGCACTTGGAGGCCCAACAACGTCTACAAGAAGAAGGTTGTGTAGTAGGGGCTGTTTGGATTGCAGCCCTTGGCTGCCAAACGAAAATATTGGTCATTGACCAAGCCTGGCTTCCCGTTTGGATGGGAACCAATATTTTGGTGCGCCCAGCCCACTCCAGCTTTCCTAGTTCAACTCGACGCCAAAAAGTTGGCAAGTCTGGGGCGGCCAAATCCTGCGCCAATAAATTGGCTAGCCAACGATTGGCAGGGCTCACATAGGCGAGAACCAAACAGCCCCGTAGACATCAGCACCCGACTCCCCCCCCCACCCCGCGCGCCGCACCGCTGCCGGCTACGACCCAGCCGCCCCGACCAGCCGTGCATCCCTGCCTGTCGCCGCTGCCTCCCACCTAGAGCCACCGCCGCCGTTGCTGCTAGCTCCGCCACGCCCCGCCTCTGCTCTGGGTGCCGCTGCGACCTCACCGCACCGCGCATAGGCCTCCACCTCCTCCCCTGGCCGACGTCGTGGACGCCGGCGGCCGCGCCGATGGCCTCTCCCTAGCTCGCGCACGGGCTCCCCCAGTCGGGCACCCAGCGCGCGCGCCTGGCTCCACCCGTAACCGCGCGCCCGTTAAGGCCTTAGGACCATGACATGAGGGGCCCTCGCCCCAGATCGTTATAAAAAAGAATTAAAAAATAAAATAATAATAATTAATAATTAAAATATTAATTAGTTAATCTAGTTTAATTAAACCTAATTAACCTGCTAATAAAACTAACTATTGTTTATTGGTTAACAGCCTATGACGAGTGGGACGCACATGTCAGATTGACCGGCCAACGGTCAGAGTTGACCGCTGACGTCATGTCGACATCATGCTGACGTCATAATTGTATTTTCTAATTTAACTAATTATGCTAATCCTAAAAATGATTTAAATCTTTGAAAATTAATCTGTCCGAAAACGCGAAACACCGGGGATATTTTCCCGGATGTTTCCCCCCTTCACCGGTATCACCTCATACCGTGTTAGGGCACCCCTAGCACCGCTACTTGTCATGTCATGCATCGCTGTTGTCAGGACACTGATTCTAAGTCACACTGAAAGCACAAGTGCTCCCTAGGTGGTTTTGATAATTGATGACAACATATCTCTTGTTGGACTAACATTTCAATCTAGCATGTTTCAGACAAGTTCAACAATGGAGTGGCATGGACTAAAGGTTGTGGGAACTCCTTCAAGATTCTAAGGACAAAGGATTGGCTAAAGCTTCAAGCTCAAGACTCCTCATTTTACATTTTAGTGATCCAAGATCACATTGAGTCTTTAGGAAAAGCCAATACTATTAAGGAGGGATGAGGTGTTGCTTAATGAGCTTCTTGCTTCATGTGCTTAGTGATATGCTCCAAAACCCTCAGCTACTTTCCCACCTCCACATATGACCTAAACCCTAAGCCAAACTCGGTCCTACCGATTCTTCCTATCCGGCGCCACCGAGTTCCACTTGTCTTAAGCCACTGCCAAACCCTAATCATTTCGGTCTCACCGATGGGATCTCGGTCTCACCAAGATGGGCTTGCAAACTCTCTGTTACCCATTACAATATTGTCGGTCCCACCGAGATATGCAATCGGTTCCATCGAGTTTACTTGGCCAAATCTCAGTTTCACTTATTACCCAAATCGGTCCCACCGAGTTTGAGTAACCGGTCAAACCGAGTTTTGGATTTACCCTAACCCCAGCACATCGGTCCCACCGAGTTGATCCAGTCGGTCCCACCGAAATCTCTAACGGTCACTAGGTTTACATTTTCGGTCCGACCGAGTTTATTGATTCGGTCCCACCGAGATTGGAAAACTGTGTAACGGTTGGATTTTGTGTGGAGGCTATATATACCCCTCCACCTCCTTCTCATTCGATGAGAGAGCCATCAGAACACACACACCATTCCAACTCATATGTTCTGAGAGAGAACCACCTACTCATGTGTTGAGACCAAGACATTCCATTCCTACCATATGAATCTTGATCTCTAGCCTTCCCAAGTTGCTTTCCACTCAAATCTTCTTTCCACCGAATCCAAATCCTATGAGAGAGAGTTGAGTGTTGGGGAGACTATCATTTGAAGCACAAGAGCAAGGAGTTCATTACCTACACACCATTTGTTACTTCTTGGAGAGTGGTGTCTCCTAGATTGGCTAGGTGTCACTTGGGAGCCTCCGACAAGATTGTGGAGTTGAACAAAGGAGTTTGTAAGGGCAAGGAGATCGCCTACTTCGTGAAGATCTACCGCTAGTGAGGCAAGTCCTGTGTGGGCGATGGCCATGGTGGGATAGACAAGGTTGCTTCTTCGTGGACCCTTTGTGGGTGGTTGCTTCTTCGTGGATCCTTCGTGGGTGGAGCCCTGTGTGGACTCGCGCAACCGTTATCCTTGGGTGAAGCCCTGTGTGGACTCGCGCAACCGTTACCCTTCGTGGGTTGAAGTCTCCATCAACGTGGATGTAGGATAGCACCACCAATCCGAACCACGGGAAAACATCCATGTCTCCAATTGTGTTTGAATTGTCCAAACCCTTTCCTTTACATTCTTGCAAGTTGCATGCTTTACATTCCGCTGCTCATATACTCTTTGCATGCTTGCATGATATGTATTGTGTGTGTTGAAATTGTGCCTAAACTTCACTTAAACTGAAAAAAAATTAAAAAAAATTGCAACTTGAGCATTATGTGTCTAATCACACCCCTCTAGACACATCTACTTCTAGATCCGACAAGTGGTATCAGAGCTTTGGTCTCCATTGCTTTGGTTTAATCACCATTGGAGGAAGATGGATGTGTCTACTCTAGGGAGTCTTAGACATAGAGTGCCTATTCTTGATGGAAAGTATTTTCATGAGTGGAAAAATGAGATGCTTGTAATCTTCAATCAATATCATTTGAACAAGTATATTGCTAGCCCTTGTACACCTCATATTGATCCTTTGCATCCCACCCTAGATGAAGATATTGACATGATTCGCAATCTTAGAACTATTGAGCTCATCATTAGAGGATTGCCCAAAAACTTGATTGCTAGTTTGCCTACTCAAAGTTGTGCCTATACTATATGGAAATTTCTTGAGGAACGATTTCCCGATCATTCCTTGAAAACTTTGGATGAAATTCTCCATAAATCTATTGCCTTGAGTAAGATGAACTCTGGTGATCCTAGTTTTGGTAAATGTCTTCTTGAACTTGCCAATCTTAAGCATGCTAAAGGAGATGTTGGAATCATTAATGATATCATACTCAAAGCTATAAGAATTCATAAAAGTGACCACTTTGATGATCATTTATCTGATGAATTACCCTCTCTAGGAAATGATGAATCACAAGATCATGATGAACATGAATATTATGATGATGATGATAGTGACTTCGATCTTGATGATGCAATGAGACATTTTGGTCTTATGGCAAATCTTCGGGGATATGAATCAGGAGGAAAGGAATGGGTTCTTGATAGTGGATGTACTGATCATATGACCGGAGATGAAGAGATGTTTCGTGAGCTTGCTGAAAATGACGGCCCTCGAAAATATGTCACCTTTGGTGATAATTCAAAGGGTAAAGTGGTTGGACTTGGTAAGGTGGCCATCTCACATGATAGTTCCATTCAAAATGTCATGCTCGTTGAATCTCTTGGCTACAACTTACTTTCAGTATCTAGACTCGCTGATTTCGGTTTGAATGTCCTATTTACTGAGGTAGATTGCCAAGTATTTCATCGAGACAATCATAAAATGGTCTTTACGGGTATGCGTAGAGGAGATCTTTACATTGTCGATTTCTCTAAAAAGGCACAACCTAAAACTTGCTTTGTTGCTAAATCCTCAAAAGGTTGGTTGTGGCATAGACGACTAGGTCACGTTGGCATGAGAAACCTTGACAAGCTTATTAAAGGAAATCATATCCTTAGAGTTAACGATGTCATATTTGATAAGGATAGACTTTGCAGTGCTTGTCAAGCAGGTAAACAGGTTGGAGGAAGACATCCCGTGAAGAACATCATGACCACAAGGAGACCACTCGAGCTACTTCACATGGATCTTTTTGGTCCCAACGCCTACAAGAGTCTCGGTGGAAATTCTTTTGGTCTAGTTATAGTTGATGACTTTTCAAGATTTACGTGGGTGTTCTTTCTTAATGACAAGTCGCAGGTCCAGAAGATCTTCAGAAACTTCGCTAGGAAAGCCCAAAATCAGTTTGATGTGAAGATCAAGAAGGTTCAGAGTGACAACGGAACGGAGTTCAAGAACGCAAATGTGGACACCTTTCTTGACGAAGAAGGGATTTCACACAAGTTCTCGGCTACGTACACACCTCAACAAAATGGAGTTGTTGAGAGGAAGAACCGGACGCTCATCGAAATGGCAAGAACGATGCTTGATAAATACAAGACGCCAAAGCACTTTTGGGAAGAAGCGGTTGAGAGAGCTTGTCACACAACAAATCGCTTATATCTTCACAAGCTACTCGGCAAGACGGCATACGAGCTCCTCACCGGTAACAAGCCTCAAGTTGGATACTTTTGAGTATTCGGCTCAAAGTGCTACATTCTTGATAAGCATCGTCGTTCAAAGTTTGCTCCTAAATCTCATGAAGGTTTTCTACTTGGTTATGGCTCAAACTCTCACACTTACCGTGTCTACAACAATTTCACCCGAAAGGTTGAAGAGACGGTAGATGTGAAGTTTGATGAATCTAATGACTCGCAAGTAGAGCAATTGCCAATTGATGTAGGAGACAAAGACCCTTCAGAAGCAATTCAAGACCTGTCCATTGGCAAAATTCGTCCAACGGAGGTGAAGGAGAGTACTTCATCCGTCCAAGTGGAAGCTTCTACTTCACGACAAGGTGAACCAGGAATCGACACGGAAGCATCCACAAGTGGGACACATCAAGATGAAGAAAACGAGGAAATACGTCAAGACGAACATCAACAACCTCCTTCTCCACCACGACAAGAGAACGATGACGTCAACAATGAAGAAGGCCAATAAGAAGAACAAGATGAAGAAGATGTTCAACGAAGACCCAAGCAAAAGCTCTCACGAGTTCGAGCAAGAATTGCCAAAGATCATCCCGTCGAGGAAATCCTAAATGATATACAAACCGGGAGAATCACTCGCTCAAAAACTCGTTTAGCTAACTTTTGTGAAAACTATTCATTCATCTCTAGCATTGAACCTTTGAAGGTTGAAGAAGCATTGGAAGATCCAGATTGGATAAACGCTATGCATGAAGAGCTACATAATTTTGAGAGAAACCAAGTTTGGACATTGGTTGAGAATCCCGACAACAACCACAACATCATTGGTACCAAATGGGTGTTTCACAACAAGCAAGATGAAGATGGACAAGTGGTTCGCAACAAAGCACGTCTCGTCGCCCAAGTATACACACAAGTCGAAGGTATGGACTATGGTGAGACGTACGCTCCCGTTTCTAGACTCGAGTCCATTCGCTTCTTACTTGCCTATTCCAATCACCATAATATCACCTTGTATCAAATGGACATTAAAAGTGCTTTTCTAAATGGTGAAATAGAGGAGGAAGTTTATGTCAAACAACCTCCCGGCTTTATCAATCCTAAGAAACCAAATCATGTTTACAAACTTCACAAAGCTCTTTATGGTCTTAAACAAGCTCCTAGAGCATGGTATAAATGCTTAACCAAGTTCCTTACTAAAAGTGGTTTTGCAATTGGTAAAATTGATTCTACTCTTTTTACTAAAAGGGTTAATGGACAGCTATTTGTATGCCAAATTTATGTTGATGATATCATATTTGGTTCAACTAACCCCCTCTTTAGTGAAAAGTTTGGAAAGCTAATGTGAGAGAAGTTTGAGATGTCTATGATGAGTGAACTCAAATTCTTTCTCGGGTTGCAAATCAAGCAAACTAAGGAAGGTACATTTGTCTCTCAAACAAAGTACACCAAGGACTTATTCAAGAAGTTCAATATGCAAGAATGCAAAGGTATGTCTACACCCATGCCTACTAGTGGACATAATGATTTAACCAAAGATGGTGAACCGGTTGATCAAAAGGTTTACCGCTCTATGATTGGTTCATTGTTATACCTATGTGCTTCACGTCCCGATATTACGCTAAGTGTGTGTATGTGTGCACGATATCAAGCTGCTCCTAAAGATTGTCATCTTAAGGCTGTGAAAAGGATAGTGAGATATTTAATCCATACACCAAATTTTGGCATTTGGTATCCTAAGAGGTCTTCTTTTGATCTTGTTGGCTATTCCGACTCGGATTATGCCGGAGACAAGGTTGATAGAAAGTCCACTTCGGGTACTTGTCAATTTCTTGGTAGATCTCTTGTGTATTGGTCTTCCAAGAAACAAAACTCGGTATCCTTATCCACCGCCGAAGCTGAATACATTGCCGCTGGTTCATGTTGTGCTCAATTACTTTGGATGATCCAAACTCTTAAAGATTATGGGATTTATGTGAAACATGTTCCACTGCTTTGTGACAATGAAAGTGCTATCAAAATTGGTCATAATCCTGTACAACATTCTCAGACTAAGCATATTGAAGTTCGTCATCATTTCATTCGAGATCATGTTGCTAAGGGTGACATCAGTCTTAAGCATGTTCGCACCGATAAGCAATTAGCGGATATATTCACTAAACCACTTGATGAGAAAGCGTTTTGCAGGTTGAGAGGAGAATTGAACATCATTGATGCTTCGAACTTGGAGTAGAAACTCCATTGGATACATGCAAGACATGAGCTTATGACTAATCCATGATATATCTCTTATGATAACTATCTTATGTCTTGGATATATTTGCACCTTGCATGTTGTCTAACCCATGTAGGTGCTTGGTTGAATCTAATTCCATGAGATTGCGACTCACTCATATCCTGAGCGATCTCTACATCACCAAGACTCTACACAATAGTGGTTGAAGACAAGGAAGCACAAAACCATACAAACATATCCTTTGACAAATTCTATGATTGAGCTTCATCATTGTCATTTTTGGATACACAAGTGCTCTTCCTTGCAAGAACTAACCCATGTAGGTAGATGAACTCAAACTCCAAATGGTGCTCCCAACTCTCGATGAGCTACATCAACCTTGAGCACCCACACAAGTTCAACTACATGAGCAAGAACCACATCATCACCCAAGGTATGTTATTTCATCTTAGAGAAGCTTTACTCCAGGACATGAGTCAAAGCAACTCAACAAGATGTAAATACATCAAGATGCTTAAACGAAAAATGGTAACCCCATTTTGAGCTTAAACGATGAGTATGACCTATGATCAAGTGTTCTCACTTGACTCCTAAGTCAATATACTCTAACATAGGTGACTATGTCACCGCCCAATTCTAGATGAAGTTCTCTCGTGTTCTTTTCTGAGTTATTGCATTTGTCCCTTGCATATTTGTTTCTTTCTTTTTCAATCAAAAAAAACTTCATCTAGAAACTTCCACTCTTTTCTTTTTGATTTTTGTTCTGCATATTTCTGCATCAAATTCCTTGCAAATCTTTCAGCTAATTCATCGAAAATCTTTGTGAGATCTTACTTGACCAGTGAGCTGAGGTGACAAGTGTTTCTCTCTGTAATGAACTCGGTTTCACCGAATAGCTATTCTCGGTCCAACCGAATCCCTTCGGTACTACCGAAACATGCCACTCGGTGCCACCGATTTCAAAACTGGAAAAACAGTTTGCCACACTATCTATATTTCTTTTAATCCAGCTCCACTCAATGAATCTTGTCCTCTACAAGCATCACAGTTTTATTCACTGCTTTGTACTGAATCTCAAGGACCAAACCCATTCGACGGATTCCAAGAAAAAAAACCTTCTTGGAAATTGATGTCAAAGGGGGAGAGAGAGATCACATCAAAGCTTATCATCAGAGAGAGAGATCACATCAAAAGCTTATCACCTACAAAGGAGAAAGTACTAAGGGGGAGAGAATACTCAAGGATCCCATATATTAAGGGGAAGAAAGAAATCTCCAAGGGGGAGAGAATACTCAAGGATCCCAATCCCAAATGCTTGATGCTCAAGAGGAGAAATGCCACATGTCTTTTTGGGGGAAAGACATGTTCATATGAACTCATTTGAATTTAGTTCTACTCAGCTCTGATTTTATGTTTCCTATCTTCTCCCAATATCCCATGTAAGATTCAGGGGGAGCAAGACACCTAAGGAAAAGAAATCAGTCAAATTCATTGCATATCTTTATTCTTGGGGACATGTTGAATTCAATATGGTACCTTGTACTCACTCTCTACATGTCATCCCAATCTTGGTATTCTTGTGGTTTCTTTTGTTTGCTCTGGCTAGTGGACGTACCTGTGTTATCTAACCTTGTTTGTGCAGGTTCATTCCATCCTAAGCCAACTCAAGACCACAAGGTAAGTATATGCATCAAAATCATGAGTGTGAGGAGTTCTTGCTTATGTACATACTGTTTGCAAGAAGGACTCATGAGCATGAAGGTATTTTCCTTGATAATCTTTTGCTCTGATGCATATGGCCAAGATGCATGTAACACATTGCCTACTCTGTCATGGTTGTGCTCTCACATGTCTCTATATTTCATATTTACATGAGTGCATACATGTAGGGGGAGCCTATTCTTGTTACATGTTCTTCCAAAGCTGTACCTGCTGTTCTTTATATCTTTATCTAAAGCTTTGATGTATGTTGCCATCAATTACCAAAAAGGGGGAGATTGAAAGCACAAGTGCTCCCTAGGTGGTTTTGATAATTGATGACAACATATCTCTTGTTGGACTAACATTTCAATCTAGCATGTTTCAGACAAGTTCAACAATGGAGTGGCATGGACTAAAGGTTGTGGGAACTCCTTCAAGATTCTAAGGACAAAGGATTGGCTAAAGCTTCAAGCTCAAGACTCCTCATTTTACATTTTAGTGATCCAAGATCACATTGAGTCTTTAGGAAAAGCCAATACTATTAAGGAGGGATGAGGTGTTGCTTAATGAGCCTCTTGCTTCATGTGCTCAGTGATATGCTCCAAAACCCTCAGCTACTTTCCCACCTCCACATATGACCTAAACCCTAAGCCGAACTCGGTCCTACCGATTCTTCCTATCCGGCGCCACCGAGTTCCACTTGTCTTAAGCCATTGCCAAACCCTAATCATTTCGGTCTCACCGATGGGATCTCGGTCTCACCGAGATGGGCTTGCAAACTCTCTGTTACCCATTACAATATTGTCGGTCCCACCGAGATATGCAATCGGTTCCACCGAGTTTACTTGGCCAAATCTCAGTTTCACTTATTACCCAAATCGGTCCCACCGAGTTTGAGTAATCGGTCAAACCGAGTTTTGGATTTACCATAACCCCAGCACATCGGTCCCACCGAGTTGATCCAGTCGGTCCCACCGAAATCTCTAACGGTCACTAGGTTTACATTTTCGGTCCAACCGAGTTTATTGATTCGGTCCCACCGAGATTGGAAAACTGTGTAACGGTTGGATTTTGTGTGGAGGCTATATATACCCCTCCACCTCCTTCTCATTCGATGAGAGAGCCATCAGAACACACACATCATTCCAAATCATATGTTCTGAGAGAGAACCACCTACTCATGTGTTGAGACCAAGACATTCCATTCCTACCATATGAATCTTGATCTCTAGCCTTCCCAAGTTGCTTTCCACTCAAATCTTCTTTCCACCGAATCCAAATCCTATGAGAGAGAGTTGAGTGTTGGGGAGACTATCATTTGAAGCACAAGAGCAAGGAGTTCATTACCTACACACCATTTGTTACTTCTTGGAGAGTGGTGTCTCCTAGATTGGCTAGGTGTCACTTGGGAGCCTCCGACAAGATTGTGGAGTTGAACCAAGGAGTTTGTAAGGGCAAGGAGATCACCTACTTCGTGAAGATCTACCGCTAGTGAGGCAAGTCCTGTGTGGGCGATGGCCATGGTGGGATAGACAAGGTTGCTTCTTCGTGGACCCTTTGTGGGTGGTTGCTTCTTCGTGGACCCTTCGTGGGTGGAGCCCTGTGTGGACTCGCGCAACCGTTACCCTTGGGTGGAGCCCTGTGTGGACTCGCGCAACCGTTACCCTTCGTGGGTTGAAGTCTCCATCAACGTGGATGTAGGATAGCACCACCTATCCGAACCACAGGAAAAACATCCGTGTCTCCAATTGTGTTTGAATTCTCCAAACCCTTCCCTTTACATTCTTGCAAGTTGCATGCTTTACATTCCGCTGCTCATATATTCTTTGCATGCTTGCATGATATGTATTGTGTGTGTTGAAATTGTGCCTAAACTTCACTTAAACCAAAAAATACTTAAAAAAATTGCAACTTGAGCATTATGTGTCTAATCGCCCCCCTCTAGACACATCTACTTCTAGATCCTACACACACCGATCTAGCCTGTAACACCTCATATCACTTTGAGGCCTCACGCACGGTATTCCCATGGGTGTCGCCTTACCATGGCCCCGGACCGTTTGCGCCTTTTGACTCACGTATATGATAGTGTCACTAGCATCCATATGGCAGAGAACCCGGGCCGACATGGCTAGTCGTGAACCAAAAGCGGCACAAACTTACGAGGACAGGCATACATGAATCAACATCGAGCATGTCGGTCAGCAGTGTGTGAATCCGGGCTGTAGCACTGGGCTAACAAGACTCCGGGAACCCGGGCTGTAGAAGGCTAGGCAGGACTCTGGATGTCACTGCGTGACATTTCCCCAAAGGGACAGACACAGGAACAAGGTGAAACACATGCCGGCCAGTCAAGTGTTTCGGAGCAGTAGTGCTGGGCTAGCAGGACTCCAGTGAACCAGGCTGTAGCGGACTACTATGGCTCATGGAAGCACTAGACTACATTTCCCGATAAGAGAGGCTGCCAAGGATAAACAACTAGATTGTCGGATCCCACACATACCAAGCATTTCAATCATACACACAATATGCTCGATATGTGTAAATACACCATGGCATCACAACAAAACTCTACAACTCAAAGTACTTTATTTAAAGGCTCCAGAGAGCCATACATAACATGTTCATACAGATAGGGGTCACATGACCTGACACAAAAGTCATACAAACATAAAAGCACATGCGGAAGCAAAATTGTCTGAGTACAGACAACTAGAAAGAAAGAGGGCTTGACGAAGCCTGTCTATCTACATAGGCCCTTCACAAGCTTAGATCACCACCTGGGTGGCAAGTCACTCGTCAACGTTGAGATCTACATAAAACCCATCGGAGGGGGCGGTGTTTGATATGTCTCCAACGTATCTATAATTTTTGAGTGTTCCATGCAATTATATTATCAACTTTGGATGTTTTATATGCATTTATATGCTATTTTATATGATTTTTGGGACTAACCTATTAACCCAGAGCCCAGTGTCAGTTTCTGTTTTTTTTCTTGTTTTAGAGTATCGCAGAAAAGGAAAATCAAATGGAGTCCAATTGACCTGAAACTTCACGGGACTTATTTTTGGACCAAAAGAAGCCCACGGAGTATCGGAGTTGGACCAGGAGAGTCCCGGGCTGCCCACGAGGGTGGGGGCGCGCCCACCCCCCTAGGGCGCGCCCCCTGCCTCATGGACAGCTCGGAGGTCCACCGACGTACTTCTTCCTCCCATATATACCCATATAACCTAAAAACTTTGGGGAGCAGAATAGATCGGGAGTTCCGCCGCCAGAAGCCTCTGTAGCCACCGAAGGCCAATCTAGACCCGTTTCGGCACCCTGCCGGCGGGGGAATACCTCTCCGGTGGCCATCTTCATCATCCCGGTGCTCTCCATGATGAGGAGGGAGTAGTTCTCCCTCGGGGCTGAGGGTATGTACCAGTAGCTATGTGTTTGATCTCTCACTCTCTCTCTCTCGTGTTCTTGAGGTGGTACAATCTTGATGTATCGCGAGCTTTGCTATGATAGTTGGATCTTATGATGTTTCTCCCCCTCTACTCTCTTGTAATGGATTGAGTTTCCCTTTGAAGTTATCTTATCGGATTGAGTCTTTAAGGATTTGAGAACACTTGATGTATGTCTTGTGTGGGATACCTATGGTGACAATGGGGTATTCTATGATCCACTTGATGTATGTTTTGGTGATCAACTTGCGGGTTCCGTGACCTTGGGAATCTGTGCATAAGGGTTGCACACGTTTTCGTCTTGACTCTCCATTAGAAACTTTGGGAAACTCTTTGAGGTTCTATGTGTTGGTTGAATAGATGAATCTGAGATTGTGTGATGCATATCGTATAACCATACCCACGGATACTTGAGGTGACATTGGAGTATCTAGGTGACATTAGGGTTTTGGTTGATTTGTGTCTTAAGGTGTTATTCTCATACGAACTCTAGGGTTGTTTGTGACATTTATAGGAATAGCTCAACAGATTGATTGGAAAGAATAACTTTGAGGTGGTTTCGTACCCTATCATAATCTCTTCATTTGTTCTCCACTATTAGTGACTTTGGAGTGACTCTTTGTTGCATGTTGAGGGATAGTTATGTGATCCAATTATGTTATTATTGTTGAGGGAACTTGCACTAGTGAAAGTATGAACCCTAGGCCTTGTTTCAACGCATTGCAATACCGTTTACACTCACTTTTATTATTAGTTACCTTGCTGTTTTTATATTTTCAGATTACAAAAACCATTATCTACTATCCATATACCACTTGTATCACCATCTCTTCGCCGAAGTAGTGCACCTATACAATTTACCATTGTGTTGGGGACACATTTGTAATTTGGTTGCAGGGTTGCTTGAGATAGACCATCTTCATCCTACGCCTCCTATGGATTGATTAACCTTAGGTCATCCACTTGAGGGAAATTCGCTACTGTCCTTCAAACCTCTGCACTTGGAGGCCCAACAACGTCTACAAGAAGAAGGTTGTGTAGTAGACATCAAGCTCTTTTCTGGCGCCATTGCCGGGGAGGTTAGCACTTGAAGGTATATCTTTAGATCTTGCAATCGAGTCTTTTAGTTTCTTGTTTTATCACTAGTTTAGTTTATAAAAGAAAATTACAAAAAATGGAATTGAGTTTGTCCCATACGCTTCACCTTTTTAATATCTTTCATGAGTATGATGGAAAGGATAATTGTGCTCAAGTGCTAGAAGAAGAAATCTATAAAATGTTTGGCACTAAATATTTGAATGATGAGCATGATTGCAATGTTGTTAGTATGAATTCCTTGAATATCCATGATGCTAATGATATGCAAAGCCACAAACTTGGGGAAGCTATGTTTGATGAAGATGATATTTTTTGTCCCCCAAGTTTTGATGAGCAAATTTATTATGATGATAGCATGCCTCCTATTTATGATGATTATAATTATGAAAGTGGATTTGGAGAGGTCATGACTTTATTTTGTGATGAATCCACTATTTCGGAAGAGGTTTCAATTGATTATGAGAACAAAGTTGCTATCTATGATGATTATTGTGATGAATTGTATGCTATAAATAATAATGATATCCATGAAACTTGTCATCATGATTTTAGTTTTCAATAGGATTATGCCTCACATGATAATTATTTTGTTGAGTTTGCTCCCACTATTATTCATGAGAAGAATTTGCTTATGCGGAGAGTAGTAAATTTTCTATGCTTGTAGATCATGAAAATAATGCTTTAGGTGCTGGTTATATTGTTGAATTCATTCATGTTGCTACTGAAAATTATTATGAGGGAGGAACATATGCTTGTAGGAATTGCAATAATATCAAGTTTCCTCTCTATGTGCTTAAAGTTTTGAAGTTATGCTTGTTTTGCCTTCCTATGCTAGTTGATTATTGTTCCCATAAGTTGTTTGCTCACAAAATCCCTATGCATAGGAAGTGGGTTATACTTAAATGTGCTAGTCATATTCTTCAAGATGCTCTCTTTATGTTTCAATTCTTATCTTTTATGTGAGCATCATTGAAATCATCATGCCTGGCTAGGGGCGTTAAACGATAGCGCTTGTTGGGAGGCAACCCAATTTTATTCTTGTTCCTTGCCTTTTGCTCCTGTTTAGTAGTAAATAATTCATATAGCCTCTGTTTAGATGTGGTTTTATGTTTTAGTTACTGTTTGTGCCAAGTAGAACTTTTGGGAAGACTTGGGGAAAGTCTTTGCGATCATGCTGTAAAAACAGAAACTTTAGCGCTCACGAGAATTGCTGCCATTTTTTATTTGAGAGTGATATTTAGTGAATTCTGTTTGCATATGATTAATAGACAAATTCCTCAGGTCCACCAATTTATTTGGGAATTTTATGAGTTCCAGAAGTTTGCGTTAGTTACAGATTACTACAGACTGTTCTGTTTTTGACAGATTCTGTTTTTCATGTGTTGTTTACTTATTTTGATGAATCTATGGCTAGTAAAAGAGTTTATAAAACATAGAGAAGTTGGAATACAGTAGGTTTAACACCAATATAAATAAAGAATTAGTTCATTACTGTACCTTGAAGTGGTGTTTTGTTTTCTTTCACTAACGGAGCTTACGAGTTTTCTGTTAAGTTTTGTGTTGTGAAGTTTTCAAGTTCTGGGTAAAGATTCGATGGACTATGGAATAAGGAGTGGAAAGAGCCTAATCTTGGGTATGCCCAAGGCACCCCATGGTAATATTCAAGGAAAACCAAGATCCTAAGCTTGGGGATTCCCCGGAAGGCATCCCCTCTTTCGTCTTCGTTCATCGGTAACTTTACTTGGAGCTATATTTTTATTCACCACATGATATGTGTTTTGCTTGGAGCGTCATTTTATTTTATTTTATTTTGATTGATGTTCGAATAAAATACCAAAATCTGAAATTCTTAAATGTTAGAGAGTCTTCATATAGTTGCATAATTATTCGACTACTCATTGATCTTCACTTATATCTTTCGGAGTAGTTTGTTGTTGCTCTAGTGCTTCACTTATATCTTTTTAGAGCACGGTGGTGGTTTTATTTTGTAGAAATAGATGAACTCTCATGCGTCACTTATATTATTTTGAGAGTCTTTAGAACAGCATGGTAATTTGCTTTGGTTATGAATTTAGTCCTAATATGATGGGCATCCAAGAGGGATATAATAAAAACTTTCATATAAAGTGCATTGAATACTATGAGATGTTTGATGATTGATAATTGTTTTGAGATATGAAGATGGTGATATTAGAGTCATGCTAGTTGAGTAGTTGTGAATTTGAGAGATACTTGTGTTAAAGTTTGTGATTCCCGTAGCATGCACATATGGTGAAACGTTATGTGATGAAGTCGGAGCATGATTTATTTATTGATTGTCTTCCTTATGAGTGGCGGTCGGGGACGAGCGATGGTCTTTTCCTACCAATCTATCCCCCTAGGAGCATGCGCGTAATACTTTGTTTCAATAACTAATAAATATTTGCAATAAGTATGTGAGTTCTTTATGACTAATGTTGAGTCCATGGATTATACGACTCTCACCCTTCCACCATTGCTAGCCTCTCTAGTACCACGCAACTTTCGCCGGTACCTTAAAACCACCATATACCTTCCTCAAAACAGCCACCATATTATGGCATTTCCATAGCTATTCCGAGATATATTGCCATGCAACTTTCCATCGTTCCGTTATTATGACATGCTTCATCATTGTCATATTGCTTTGCATGATCATGTAGTTGACATCATATTTGTGGCAAAGCCACCGATCATAATTCTTTCATACATGTCACTCATGAGTCATTGCACATCCCGATACACCGCTGGAGGCATTCATATAGAGTCATATCTTGTTCTAAGTATCGAGTTGTAATTCTTGAGTTGTAAGTAAATAAAAGTGTGATGATCATCATTATTAGAGCATTGTCCCAGTGAGGAAAGGATGATGGAGACTATTATTCCCCGACAAGTTGGGATGAGACTCCGGACGAAAAAATAAATAAAAGAGGCCAAAGAAGCCCAAATAAAAAAGAGAAAAAAGGAGGCCATAAAAAAAGAGAAAAGTCCCAAATAAAAAAATGAGAGAAAAAGAGAGAAGGGGCAATGCTACTATCCTTTTACCACACTTGTGCTTCAAAGTAACACCATGATCTTCATGATAGAGAGTCTCTTGTTTTGTCACTTTCATATACTAGTGGGAATCTTTCATTATGGAACTTGGCTTGTATATTCCAATGAAAGCGAGTTGGATGCACACCCACTTAGTTTCTTTTTGAGATTTCATACACTTATAGCTCTAGTGCATCCATTGCATGGCAATCCCTACTCACTCACATTGATATCTATTAATGGGCATCTCCATAGCCCGTTGATATGCCTAGTTGATGTGAGACTATCTTCTCCTTTTTGTCTTCTCCACAACCACCATTCTATTCCACCTATAGTGCTATGTCCATGGCTCATGCGCATGTATTGCGTGAAGATTGAAAAAGTTTAAGAACATCAAAAGTATGAACCAATTTCTTGGATTGTCATCGGGGTTGTGCATGATTTAAATACGTTGTGTGGTGAAGATGTTGCATAGCCAGAATATATGATTTTGTAGGGATAGCTTTCTTTGGCCATGTTATTTTGAGAAGACATAATTGCTTTGTTAGTATGCTGGAAGTATTATTATTTTTATGTCAATATTAAACTTTTGTCTTGAATCTTATGGATCTGAATATTCTTTCCACAATAAAGAATTACATGGATAAATATGTTAGGTAGCATTCGACATCAAAAATTCTGTTTTTATCATTTACCTACTCGAGGATGAGCAAGAATTAAGCTTCGGGATGCTGATACGTCTCCAACGTATCTATAATTTTTGATTGTTCCATGCTATTATATTATCAACCTTGGATGTTTTATATGCATTTATATGCTATTTTATATGATTTTTGGGACTAACCTATTAATCCAGAGCCCAGTGCCAGTTTCTGTTTTTTTCTTGTTTTAGAGTATGGCAGAAAAGGAAAATCAAACGGAGTCCAATTGACCTAAAAATTCACGGAACTTATTTTTGGAATAGAAGAAGCCCATGGAGTATCCGAGTTGGACCAGGAGAGTCCCGGGCTGCCCACGAGGGTGAGGGGCGCCCCCTGGGCACGCCCCCCTGCCTCATGGACAGCCCGGAGGTCCACCGACGTATTTCTTCCTCCCATATATACCCATATACCCTAAAAACTTTGGGGAGCAGAATAGATCAGGAGTTCCGGAGCCAGAAGCCTCCGTAGCCACCGAAAACCAATCTAGACCTGTTCCGGCACCCTGCCGGAGGGGGAATACCTCTCCGGTGGCCATCTTCATCATCCCGACGCTCTCTATGACGAGGAGGGAGTAGTTCTCCCTCGGGGCTGAGGGTATGTACCAGTAGCTATGTGTTTGATCTCTCTCTCATGTTCTTAACGTGGTACAATCTTGATGTATCGCGAGCTTTGCTATTATAGTTGGATCTTATGATGTTTCTCCCCCTCTACTCTCTTGTAATGGATTTAGTTTCCCTTTGAAGTTATCTTATCGGATTGAGTCTTTAAGGATTTGAGAACACTTGATGTATGTCTTCTGTGGGATACCTGTGGTGACAATGGGGTATTCTATGATCCACTTGATGTATGTTTTGGTGATCAACTTGCGGGTTCCCTGACCTTGGGAATCTATGCATAAGGGTTGGCACACGTTTTCTTCTTGACTCTTCGGTAGAAACTTTGGGGGACTCTTTGAGGTTCTATGTGTTGGTTGAATAGATGAATCTGAGATTGTGTGATGCATATCGTATAATCATACCCACGAATACTTGAGGTGTCATTGGAGTATTTAGGTGACATTAGGGTTTTGGTTGATTTGTGTCTTAAGGTGTTATTCTAGTACAAACTCTAGGGTTGTTTGTGACACTTATAGGAATAGCCCAACGGATTGATTGGAAAGAATAACTTTGAGGTGGTTTCGTACCCTACCATAATCTCTTCGTTTATTCTCCGCTACTAATGACTTTGGAGTGACTCTTTGTTGCATGTTGAGGGATAGTTATGTGATCCAATTATGTTATTATTGTTGAGGGCACTTGCACTAGTGAAAGTATGAACCCTAGGCCTTGTTTCATATTACAAAAACCATTATCTACTATCCATATACCACTTGTATCACCATCTCTTCGCCGAACTAGTGCACCTATACAATTTACCATTGTATTGGGTGTGTTGGGGACACAAGAGACTCTTTGTTATTTGGTTTCAGGGTTGCTTGAGAGAGACCATCTTCATCCTATGCCTCCTACGGATTGATAAACCTTAGGTCATCCACTTGAGGGAAATTTTCTACTGTCCTACAAACCTCTGCACTTGGAGGCCCAACAACATCTACAAGAAGAAGGTTGTGTAGTAGACATCAGTGTTGTCATCTGAAAATAGTAATTAAAGCAACATTTGTACAAAGGTACTCAGCAAGTCTTACAACAGATCCTACTACACATGCACATTCTCAAGAAGGTAGTGGAGTTATTGCAGCAAGCCAGCTTTGACTCTTGGCTAAGCTATCCTATGAGACACCACTTGTAAAATAGTTTTCGCACACGAGTCCACTAATCACCATCACAATACTCCACCGTGGATCCTCCCTCGTCATCCTACGAGAGGGCCATCTGCGGTACTCACACTTATCTTGAGTCTTTTAGTAGTAACAATTAACTTGTCTATGAACTACATAAGCGACCAAGTAGTCCTTTACCACGGACGCGGCTATTCGAGTAGTTTTATACCCTGCAGGGGTGTACTTCGTCACACATGTTCCCACCACTTAGCGTCTGCACATGACATGTGCTCAGCAAACTTCAAGTGAAAGCCGACGTGGGTGTAGACCATGACCTGACTAACCACGCAAGTCTCTAGTCCAGGTTTATCGCCTATTCAGGTTCCATCCGCAAGGAAATCCGGTCGGGGTGTCCTCAACGGCCCCAAACGATGTGTGCAGGGTTCCCAAGACACCAAACGGGCGACTCGGTACACCAGGCCACGAGCCTACCGCATCACAGCCCACCCCTAAGGTCAGCGCTACGCACGGTCTCTAGCAACTACAAACACCAGAAACTACTTGCAACTCCTGGACAGAGGACGAGAGGGGTCAGTAAGTCGAGCGGGGTCATATTTTAGGGCCCAATGTGTGGTAGTAGCTGAATCTTAAATCACACATACAGATCTCAGTTCTTAAGGACGACCTCAATGAAACAACCCACCATGTACTCCTACATGGCCTCTCATCGATAACTTTACCAAATCATGTTCAACACTTCACTCTCATTACCGACACAACCATTCATTCTAGTTCATCACCCCGATGAGCCAGATCTGACATGACTCTAAGCATAGCAAGCATAGCATGGTAGGAAACACAAACATGGCTCATTCAACTCCTACACATGCTAGTGGGTTTCATCTAGTTACTGTGGCAATGACATGTCATGCAGAGGAAGTGGGTTCAACTACTGCAACACTCAGCAGTTTGAAACGCGTTATCTTAATGCAGTAAACGAGAGCAGAAGCGAGAAGATGGGTTTGTATCAAAATGATCAATGGGGTTGCTTGCCTGAAAGAGTGGTAGTGGGATGCCGCCCTTCAGTTGGATACTCGTGAATATCCTCGGAGGCAGAACCTATCACGAAGAACACATCGAAACACAATCACCACATGGCAATATGCAACAATATGATGCATGCAATGACATGGCAAAATGAGTGTGTTTGGGCTAATGAAACTTAGAACAGATTAGTTTGAGTTCATTTGAATCAAGGATTCAAATGCTAACCCAAAGTAAGAGGTGATATAAGTGCATTTACTTGTTTCATCTAAACAGCAAGGTTAAAGTTTTCTGACATGCATGAAACCTATATAGATGGAAATATTGTATTTTTCTGATCAAAATTCATATAGAAATCTTTGCATTTGGAGTTACAAATTAATTTCTATGATTTTTTGAAGTTTGTAGTATTTTCTGGAATTTCCTCTATAATAATAATTCCAGTAATTGAATTACTGCTTCAGCATTGCGTCAGGGTGACATCAGCAGGTCAAAGGCATCAGCCCAGGTCAAACCTGACGGCTGGGACCCACATGTCAGTGTAACAACTAACTAACAAAGTTAGTTAGTGTTACATTAGCACTAATCTAGGTTAATTAGGGCCTGGGTCCACATGTCAGTGAGTCAACCCGTTAACTAAACTAGATGATACCCCACACGTTGTTGCGGGAATATTTGCAATACATTTCGATGATATGTGATTTCTATGGAACGTTAATAGTGATACTACAAAAACTAAAATTGCAAATCCATATGCTTTATTGTGTTTGATTAATGTATTGTAAAATATCTAATATATGTTTGCATGTTGAGGTGGACATTTTCATGTGCATGAATGCATGTTGTGGTGGGCCTTTTGCCATGCATGTTGCTTGATGATGTGGCATGCTTGCATGTTGAGAGAAATATGTTAGTGGGGGCTAGCTATTTAGATATAGAAGATTGGTTAGCGTTAATTAATCTAACACTAAACTAAACAGGGGCATGGCCCACACGTCAGTGACCCTGGGGGGGTCAAACTGGGCCCACCCAAGGTCAAACTGGGTCAGCGGGGTCAAACTCGCCGGTGTTTAGCCGCCAGCGAGGCCAGACGCGGCGGGGCGATGCGGGTTTCATGCTCCGGCGACCAAAACGATGGCGGAGCACATCTACATGATGCGGGGTGTGAGCCGCGTCGAGTGGTGGTGGTGGTTGGGCTCGGGGTCGCCGGAAACGACGCCGGCGACGAGCTGTGCGGCTGCCGGAGTTCGGGCGAGGTCGAACCCGTTGCTAGGGAGCACGGCAAGGGGCGTGCGGTGGTGCTATGGGTTCCTGGCGATGCGGTGAGTGTAGTGGACAAGGTGTTGTGGCCGTTGGGTGGCCGGAGCGTCGTCGGCGACGAGCTCGACGGTGGTGCATGCGGTGAAGCTTCGTGCAGTCGCTATGGTGCTCGATAGAGAGAACGGTAAGGATGGGGAGGTGGCTAAGCTCACTGCGATCACGACGGAGCAGAAGGTGAGGTCGGGGACAAGATGGTGCGGAGGGGACGGCGAAGGGGATCTCCGGCGGTGTTTGGTGGAGACGAGGTCGAAGGAGGTGGTGCAGAGCGTGCGAGCGCTCGGGGCTCGGCTAGCTCGGCGTAGCGGACGGCGGCGGATCTCCTGGAGAAGACGAGGTGGCGCGAGGACGACGGAGAGTGCGGCTACGTCGGCGGTGCAGCGACAGGTGCGTCGGCCATGGCGGGAGAGGGCGAGGAAGAGAGGCAAGGGGAGAATGGATGTGTACAGGGGTTCGGAGAGGCGACGTGGAGTTCGTCCAGCGCGTCCAGAGGTGAAGCGGCAAGCAGGTGGCGCCGTGGCGAGCTCGCGCACGCCAGCGTCACCTCCCTGCCTGCCTAGCGGGGAAGAAGCACAGTGCTGGGCCGCCAGGTGGGCTAGGTGGTGGGTTGCGGCCAGGTAAGTATGTTTTTATTTTATTTCTATTTTCTTTTATTTCTGCAAGTTTGTGGCATTTCTAAAAATACCTAGGCATTTCAAAAATTCAACAAACTGCACATGCTCACTGTATGGAACATATCCAACATGGAACATTTCAGTTTGGGATTATTTGGACATTTAAAATATTTACTAGCATTTAAATGCCCAAATGCAAGTTACATATTATTTAGTTCAATGATCTTGTGATGACCTAGAAAATTGTGAACCCATTTTGTCACAGGTTCTAACCCAAGCCAAAAAGGGTGGACTTTTTAGAACGGCATTTCAGGTTCATTGAAAATGATTTTAGTAAACCCTAGTTGTTTTCAGGGGGGTGTTGGGGGTTCTGTCTTCCCCATTTCAAATTTCTGGAAAAGTAAACATGATGCAACGCTCTAATGCATGAACTAGCTAGGATGTGACAAGTCACCCCCACTCAAAAGAATCTCGTCCCGAGATTTAGGATCCGTCGGGAAGAAGGTGGGGTACTCAACTCGAAGACGATCCTCCCTTTCCCAAGTAGCTTCTTTCTCGGAATGGTGTGACCATTGAACCTCGAGAAACTTGATATTCTGGCTTCGAGTGGTATGCTCGGCTTGATCAAGGATGCGAATGGGATATTCCCGATATGTGAGATTATCTTGGAGATCAAGCGTTTCATGGTCCACTCCACGGATAGGATCCGCGAAGCAACGCCTGAGTTGAGAAACGTGGAAGACATCGTGAACTCTGGAAAGATGCGGAGGTAGTTCCAATTGGTAGGCAACTTCTCCTCGTTTGGCAAGAATGCGAAAGGGTCCAATGTAACGAGGAGCAAATTTTCCTCTGATACCGAAATGATGGGTTCCCTTCAAAGGAGTAACCCGAAGGTAAGCCTTCTCGCCAACTTCATAAGTCATGAGCTTATGTTTGCGGTCATATTGGCTCTTTTGACGAGATTGGGTTGTTTTAAATTTCTCACGAATAATGCGAACCTGCTCTTCTGCTTCCTGAATCATATCCGGGCCAAAGAGTTGTCTTTCCCTGGTTTCTGACCAGTTAAGAGGCGTTCGACATTTTCGTCCATAGAGAACTTCGAAAGGATCTTTGCCCAAGCTAGCTTGATAACTATTGTTATAAGCGAACTCGGCGGATGGAAGGCATTTCTCCCAATCCATACCGAAAGAGATGATAGAAGCTCGGAGCATATCCTCCAAAATTTGATTGACTCGTTCTACTTGACCACTTGATTGGGGGTGGAAGGTGGTGCTAAAGGAGAGACGAGTTCCCATAGCATTTTGGAAACTTCCCCAAAATCGAGAGGTGAAGAGACTTCCACGGTCTGAGTTAATCTCCAATGGAACACTATGAAGAGACACTATTCAGGAGATGTACAAGTCAGCTAGCTGACTAGCGGTTATACTCTCACGAACAGGTAGGAGTGGGCTACTTTGGGAATACGATCGACAACAACGAAGATATCATTATTCCCTCTCTTGGTCCTGGGAAACCCGGTAATGAAATCCATACCGATTTTATCCCATTTCCATTCAAGAATAGCTAAAGGTTGAAGGGTGCCAGCAGGCCGTTGATGCTCTGCTTTAACACGACGACAGACGTCGCAACTAGCAATGTATTGAGCAATTTCTCTCTTCATCCTAGTCCACCAAAACCTTTGGCGTAGGTCTTGATACATTTTAGTACTACCGGGATGAATGGTGAGAGGGGATTCATGAGCTTCCTTAAGGATCAACTAACGTAGATGTTGTTTCTTGGGAACCACCAAGCGGTTCTCGAAGAAGACAACACCTCGCTCATCCATGGAAAAACGTTTATCAACTCCGTTAGCGATGTTTTCCTTAATACGGGATATGCCCTTATCACGCTTCTGGGCAACTATGATTTGATCCGTAAGGTTAGGCTTCGCCACCAGGGTGGATAGGAATCCTCGAGGAACAATGTGAAGGTTAAGCTTACGGAATTCCTTGTGGAGAAGTGGTTGACTTTGTTGTAACATCAAGTTATTACAATAAGATTTACGACTTAGCGCATCAGCCATGACATTGGCTTTGCCCGGGGTGTAAGTTATTCCTAAGTCGTAATCTGTGATCAACTCGACCCAACGTCTTTGCCTGCGATTCAAATCCGGTTGGGTGAAGATGTATTTCAGACTTTGGTGATCGCTGTAAATCTCGCAACGATTACCGAGAAGGTAATGTCACCATGTTTTGAGTGCATGGCCTACAGCTGCAAGCTCTAGATCATGTGTGGCCTAGTTATCCTCATGTGGACGCAACTGTCGAGAAGCGTAGGCAATCACATGACGATCTTGCATGAGTATGCAACCTAGTCCTTGTCGCGAGGCGTCGCAATAGATAACAAAATCCTTAGAAAAATCTGGTGACACAAGTACGGCAGTAGATGTTAGGCGTCTTTTTAGTTCCTGAAAGCTGAACTCGCACTGTGGGGTCCACTCAAACTTTTTATCTTTCTTGAGGAGTTCATTAGAGGTTTAGCAACCTTGGAGAAATTCTCGACGAAGCGGCGACAGTAGCTCGCTAAGCCAAGGAAACTCCGGATTTGCTTGACCGTTTCAGGTGGAGTCCAATCAAGGACGGCTTGAACTCGCTCGGGATTGACAGTAATACCCTTACCAGAGATTACATGGCCTAGATAGGTCACTTCTGGCAACCAAAATTCACACTTGGAGAATTTGGCATAAAGGCGATGCTCTCGAAGTTTCGTCAATACCAGCCTTAGATGTTCGGCATGTTCCTCTTCATTCTTGGAGTAGATGAGTATGTCATCGAGGTAAACTACGATGAATTTATCCAAATACTCCATGAAGACCGAGTTCATTAACCGTGAGAAGGTGGTTGGGGCATTGGTTAAACCGAAGGACATGACGGTGTACTCGTATTGGCTATAACGAGTATCAAAGGCCGTTTTAGGAATGCCCCCATTCTTGATTTTGATTTGATGGTAGCCCAACCTCAAATCCATTTTGGAAAAGACTGAGGATCCAGCGAGCTGATCATACAGATCGTTGATCCTGGGGAGCGGATACTTGTTCTTGATAGTGACCAAGTTGACAGGTCGGTAATCTACAACCATCTGATCCGTTCCATCCTTCTTCTTGACGAAGAGGACGGGGCAAGCCCATGGAGAAGAACTAGGACGGATGAAACCCTTTTTCAAGGACTCATCGAGTTGTTTCTTAAGCTCGGCTAGTTCTAAGGGTGCCATCTTATAGGGTCTTCTAGAAATTGGGACGGTTCCTGGAACAAGCTTTATAACGAACTCGACATCCCTGTCAGGTGGAACACCTGGCAGTTCTTCTAGAAAGACATCCGGAAAGTCACAGACTACCGGAATATCTTCAAGGTCTGGAAGAGGGTTGGCATTTATGGAGTAGAGTTGACGCTTGGCCACTCGAGTTAAGACATTGACTGTCTTGCCCAATGGGTGAGTAAGTTGAACAGTTCTAGTGGCACAATAAATCTTAGCATAATGGGCTGACATCCAGTCCATACCTATGATGATATTTATGTCCGAGGACTTGAGAGCTATCAGTGATGCAAGGAAGACCAATCTATCGACAAGAATTTCATTTCCATGACTTATTCTAGAGGTTTGCCATCTAGAACCAGGAGTTTGAATTTCCATGGAGGTGGGCATGTCACTAAATGTGGTGTTGTCCAATCGAGCATAGCTCTCAGAAATAAATGAATGAGATGCTCCTATATCGAAAAGAACTGTTGCCGGATGGCAATTAACAAGGAGCGTACCAAGGACGCCGTTGGGATCATCATGAGTCTCCTCAGCTGAGACATAGTTGACACGGCCATGTGCAGTGGTGGCGGGCTTGTCATAGTAAGTCTTTCCCGCTGGCTTGCCACGACCAACGGACTTTCCAGGCTGATTGGGGTTGTTCTGGGGGCACTCGCGCAGGTAGTGACCCGTCTCTCCACACTTGAAGCATGTCACAACATTGGGGCATGGAGCAGCATTAGCAGCGGGGCCACCATAGGCCTTGGGCGGTGCATACTGCTGGTTGGGGCGAGGCGCCTCAAAGGATGGCCTCAGAGTGAACCTGGGTGGCAGAGCTGTGTTTGGAATCCAGACCCGGCGTTTATAAGATCCAGAGCCGGATGAAGAACCAAAGTCACGGGAGTGCTTGGGTGAAGCATCATAGTCAGTCTGACCTGTCTCAGCACTGATGGCCTTATTGACCAGCTTCCGGAAGGAGGTGCACTCGTGCAGACAAAGATCATGGCTAAGCTCGGGGCTAAGTCCCTTGCGGAACCTTGCCTGCTTCTTGGCGTCGGTGGATACCTCTTCAGGAGCATAACGTGCCAGATTTCCAAACTCACGGCTATATGCATCCATGGTCAGTCTGCCTTGGGTGAAATTGCAGAATTCTTCCCGCTTACGATCCATGAGACCCTTCGGAATGTGATGCTCACGGAAAGCCTCACTGAATTCAGCCCAAGTAGTGATTTGGCCAGCCGGGCGCATAGCCTCAAAGTTTTCCCACCAAGGCTAGCAGGGCCTTCGAGGTGATAGGTAGCGTAGGTAACCTTATCAGCTTCGGGTACATTGGCAGAACGTAGCTTATGGGTGATGCTGCGAAGCCAATCATCCGCATTAAGGGGCTCGATGGAATGATTAAACTTCGGTGGGTACAACTTGACAAAGTCATTGGTTGACACCAAGTCGTTCCTCTGATGACGTGCAGTATTCTGCGCAATTCGTTTTAGCAAGCAGTTGGTCTCACGCTTGTTTCTTTCTGCCTCCAGCATAACTTCGGCCAGAGAAGGCAGGTGAGGCAGATTCTCATCCCTAGCTGCATTGGCTTCACCCTGCGCCTGGACAGCAGGGTTGTTGCGGGTGTTGACCATCCTAGGAAAAACAAGACAAGAGTTTAGACAAGGATGGCACAATCTTGGCAAGGAAGTGCCGAATGTAATGGATAACACGGAATGCAGAGATGTTCATCCGTATGACATGGTAATATAGAAACTGCCATATATATATCAACGGTCGTACACACCATACATAGTTTAGTACAAGCCCAGGCTAGAGTACAACTACGATGAAAGACGATACATCTCATCAGAGGCATTCCAAGCTCCTATACATTATTTTTCTACACCTCCGGAACATGATACAGACCAAGTCGTATCCCACGAGTCACGCAGGACTGTTGAGAATACAACTGTTACAATACTAGTGAAGCTAATACCAACTCAGATGTCTCCGTAGTAATCTTCATAGAGATTACCACCATGTCCTGGGAGCTGAACATGATCATCTGGAAACAATCAGTCATGTGGAGCTTGCGGTCCATAAGGACTCAGATGTGGCCTTGGTCCAACAAACGGTGGCAGTCGGGGTCCACGGGAAGGGGTGATGCCTCCTACATCACGCCAGTCCATACAGTCTGGCAGACCAGACCGCACGGGGTACAAGTCCCTCATGTCCATATACCCAGCCTGCACGGCAGGTGCAAACCGTGTCAGAGTGGCCCAGTGATCAGAACGAGTGTTGAAGAGCTCCATTCACAAGGCACGATTCTCACGGTCCTTGTCCTCAAGCATCTCGGTGGTGGTGCAGAGTAGTGAATCCTCATGGGTAGAGTCACAGTAAATAGCCTGATAGTACCTGTCGTGGGTTTGTCACGACAGATGTCCTTGTGAAAGGACTTAGTCGTGGATCCATCGCTACAGGTTAGCTTAAAGGGGTTAAACCGGACAAGGGACACGAGAGATTTTATACTAGTTCGGCCCCTTCGATGAAGGTAAAGCCTACGTCTAGTTGTGATTGGTATTTCTAGGGTTCGATGACTAGGGAGCAAATATGCTTTTCCTGGCTCTCGAGTTATTGTCTGTTGTCCCTAAACCGCGGCCGGGTCGTCCCTTTATATACATAGGTTGATGCCCGCCGGTTTACAGAGTCCCGAGGCCGGATCATAAACGTGTCCGGCTCGGTCTCTATTCCTCTAAGTTACAATACAAGTTACATGCAAGAATCGGTTTACATCTACAGGCCTTAACCCGCCTTTAGGCTTTGGGCCTTCGTAAAGCGCCTCCATCCTCACGTCTTCATGGGCTTCTATCTTCATGGAGCTAACCCGTCCACTCCTAGCCGGTTTACCTCCAGTAATTATATCCCCAATAGTACCCTTGCGAAGCAAGGTAGTTCTGGCTCGTATGATAGTCATCATCGAGTAAGCTGCATCCTGCACAGACATATCGATGGTAACCCCAAGTCCATAAGAGCAATGGAGGGTTTTAGAAGCTCCAGGATAGGAAGGGTATATTCTGACCGTGCAAAGGTATTGGCTCTGATTAAAGTCTCGAAACTGCTCCTCGGCGGTATACTCAGGATACCATTGATAGCCTGTCTTGATCATCACTCGGAACAGGATGGCCGTGTGACCAGGTACATCGAGGCACCGAGTCAGACGAACCACTTGATTCTGGGAACGGGTGGCCATCTGAAAGCACGAAAAATTGCAAAGGCATTAGAATTTTCTAGGAGAAATCGGACAGCATAACGGTTGTAAATGCTCAGAAAAAGATTTGAGACATTCACAACAGTTTGCAAAACCACACAACAACATCATATCAAGGTTCTAGTTTGTAACGCCCTCGATGCGTCTATATCTCCTACGTGTCGAAGCACGACTTAGAGGCATAACCGCATTGAAAGCAATGTCGCAAGTGAGGCAATCTTCACAACAACCCATGGAAATAAATAAAGGGGAAAGGTACATAGTTGGCTTACACTCGCCACGTCACACAAATACATAAATAAGTCATTACATTCATCCAATACACTCATGGTCCGGCTACGGTACCAAAATAAAGATCAACCCCCAAATGTGACAAAGTCCCCGATCGCCCCAACTGGGCACCACTACTGATCATCTGGGAAAGACACGTAGTAACGACGAGAGTCTTCATCGAACTCCCACTTGAGCTCGGTCATGTCATCTGGAATGGTATCATCGGTCCCTGCATCTGGTTTTGAAAGGAATCTGTGAGTCACGGGGACTCAGCAATCTCACACCCTCGCGATCAAGACTATTTAAGCTTATAGGTAAGGCAAAGGTATGATGTGGAGCTGCAGCAAGCGACTAGCATATATGGTGGCTAACATATTCGCAAAAGAGAGCGAGAAGAGGAGGCAAAAGCACGGTCGAACAACTATGATCAAGAAGTGATCCTAGAACAACCTATGTCAAGCATTACTCCAACACCTTGTTCACTTCCCGGACTCCGCCGAGAAGAGACCATCACGGTTACACACGCGGTTGGTGCATTTTAATTAAGTTAAGTTTCAGGTTATCTACAACCGTACATTAACAAATTCCCATCTTCCCATAACCGCGGGCACGGCTTTTGAAAGTTCAAATCCTTGCAGGGGAGTCCCAACTTAGCCCATCACAAGCTCTCACGGTCAACGAAGGATATTCATTCTCCCAAGACAATCCGATCAGACTCGGCATCCCAGTTACAAGACATCCTTGACAATGGTAAAACAAGTCCAGCAACACCGCCCGAATGTGCCGACAAATCCCGATAGGAGCTGCACATATCTCGTTCTCAGGGCACACTCAGATTGTCCAAACTTCCGGTAGGCCAGCCCAGAGTTGCCCCTGGTGGCCACCGGCGGCTGACGAGGTGGACCAACACTAAGAGGAGCACTAGCCCGGGGGGTTTAATAAAGATGACCCTTGGGCTCCGGAAACCCAAGGGAAAAAGAGGCTAGGTGGCAAATGGTAAAACCAAGGTTGGGCATTGCTGGAGGAGTTTTATTCAAGGCGAACTGTCAAGGGGTTCCCATTATAACCCAACCGTGTGAGGAACACAAAATCCGGGAACATAACAGCGATATGACGGAAACTATGGCGGCAAGAGTGGAACAAAACACCAGGCATAAGGCCGAGCCTTCCACCCTTTACCAAGTATATAGGTGCATTCAGATAAACAAGATAATATTGTGATATCCCAACAATAAACAATGTTCCAACAAGGAACAATCTCCAATCTTCACCTGCAACTAGCAACGCTATAAGAGGGGCTGAGCAAAGCGGTAACATAACCAAACAACGGTTTCCTAGGACATGGTGGGTTAGAGGTTTGACATGGCAATTTGGGAGGCATGATAAGGAAGTGGTAGGTATCATAGCATAGGCATAGCAAAAGAGCGAGCATCTAGCAAGCAAAGATAGAAGTGATTTCGAGGGTATGGTCATCTTGCCTGCAAAGTTCTCAGAGTTGCCTTGATCCTCGAAAGCGAACTCAACGGGCTCCTCATTCACGGACTCGTCTCCTGGCTCTACCCAAGCAAGAACAACAAGCAAAAAGGAACGCAATCAACCACGTGCAATGCTCAAACAACATGATGCAAACATGGTATGATATGCGGGATGCGGTATGTGATGCATATGCAAGATTTGCAAAGGAATGATTGAACCTGACCTCAACTTGGAAATCCAAGAGTGCCACTGGAAAGGGGAGTTGATTTTGGTTGAAATCGATATAAAGATCACCGGAATCGGATGCACGGTTTGGAATGGCAAGCAAAACAAATATGGCACCGGTCTGCGATAAACAGCAAGTGACCAACTAAATGCATCAAGTTAAATATGCTACAACACTCAAACATGGCAACAAAATACATGGCAGGTATCCACTCATGATTCTTGACAAAAGATGAACACTGAGTTATGGCTAAATCATCCATTAACCAGTTCAAAAACGCATGGCAAAAGAGCAAATGATAACAGGTTTCATACTTAGTGAAATTAACACAAGTCTGGAATTTATCACCAGGAAGCAATCTTTAGAGCATGAAAACTACATGCTACAGGAACATATCATGGCAAATCAAGGCATGTCATGAAGCTACTCTAAGCACATAACAAAAGTCCCTTAGTGACCTTGAGCCAAAAGGGATCAGAAAATACAATTGCAAGCATGTGAACATAGCAAAAACACAAACAGATACAGACTTTGTGAAAAACTAGGGCATGCAAAACAGTTAACGAGTAGGCATGTTTACGAGCTCGATGCACTCACTACAGAGCATGGCATGACAATCTAAGCATACACCCATGAAGAATACATGGCATAGAAGCTATACATGGCGAGAACAATAACATAGCATGCATGGATCAATAGCAACATCCTTGGCAAAATCGCTAAACATGTCAACAATCTGCCAGGAATATTTTATAGCAAAAGTAGAGCTCGATTGACTCAAACTAGGTTGCTCCATAAATGCAAACAAAGACATGGATGGATAGAGCACCACAATATGAACAAAACATACTTACAGATCATCCTCAAAAGAGGCACGGATCACTAGGAAACAACATGAACATAAGGCATAAAAACAAAAATAGGACAAGGACTTAGAGAAATTCTAAGTCCCTGAAATCAGCATCATCGATTACACTACTTTGCATGCTTGTGCTAGTCACCATAAATATCACAAAAATACATGGCAAGCACCTCTGTAAAGATGGCATGGCATTCTAGAAAACACATGTAGAGCTCAGGATCATAGCATGCACACATAAACATGGCAAAAATGACAAAAGGCCATTTGCTGAAACTGATCTAAAATATTCCTCACATATCCCTCTTCCAACAGCATTTCGAGAATCAAGATGAGCTCAAATGAAAATGATGCATTGAGATGAAATGATGTACTCGTCGAGACGAACATTTTGATATGCTACATGCACGAATCGGAGCTACGGATGCAGAGTTATGGCATGTCGAAGATTGCAAGAAAAACTAGGGTTTCGGGGCAAAAGTCAACCCTAACGGATCTGGATCTGGATCGGGGTGGCGCGGAAGCCGAGGTTCGCCGGAAGCCGAGATCCGTAGCGGGGACTTGCCGGGGCGTCATGGTGCGGTGGCGGCGCTAATGGCGGTGGAGGGCCTCGGGCGGCGCGGGGCGACGCCGGCGGCCGGAGTTGCAGGGGCGGCGGTGCCGGAGATGGGGCCGGCCGGCGCGGGCGGTGAGGCAGGCTGGCACGGGCGGAGAGGCACAGCTCCTCTCGCGCGGGCGTGGGCGGAGGTAGGCGGCGGGAGCGCACGGGCCTCGGGGGCTCGCGGCTGGCCGAGCGGGCCGGCATGGCTGCGGGTGGCGGCGCGGATAGACACGTCCGGCGCGGCGCGAGGAGAAAATCTAGGGTTAGGGGGAGAGGAGACCCGAGATTTCGGAGGAGGGGCTAGTTTTATAGGTAGAGGGAGCTAGGAAGCTCCAAATGAGGTGTGGTTTTCGGCCACGCGATCGTGATCGAATGATCTAGATGATGGAAGGGGTTTAGGTGGGTTTTTGGGCCAATTTGGAGAGGTGTTGGGCTGCAACACACACGAGTCCTTTTCGGTCCCTCGATTAACCATTGGAGTATCAAACGAAGTCCAAATGGCACGAAAGTTGACAGGCGGTCTACCGGTAGTAAACCAAGGCCACATGGCAAGTCTCAGTCCTATCCGAAAACGTTTAACACCCGCACATGAAAAGCGGTAGAAAGGACCACCGGAGGACATAGGAGCGCCGGAATGCAAAACGGACAACGGGGGAAATGCTCGAATGCATGAGACGAACACGTATGCAAATGCAATGCACATGATGACATGATATGAGATGCAAGACACATACAAAACACATGGAGACAAAAACCCGACAATGAGGAAATAACATAACTTAGTGCCGGAAGCGGCAAGAGTTGGGATACAATTAAGGTAAATTACATCCGGGGTGTTACAACACTCCGCCACTACGAAATGATCTCGTCCCGAGATCTAGGACTGGAAAAACTCCGGGTACTCAGAACGGAGGTGATCCTCGCGTTCCCTGGTGGCTTCACGTTCAGAATGATGTGACCACTTGACTTTGAGGAATTTGATTGACTTGTTGCGAGTCTTGCGCTCAGTTTCTTCAAGAATAGCAACTGGGTGCTCACGATAAGAAAGGTCTTCTTGGAGATCAATGTCTTCGAAGTTGACGGTGCGGTCAGGGGTCTTGAAGCACTTGCGGAGTTGAGAAACATGAAACACGTCGTGCACGTTTGCAAAGTTGGAGGGAAGCTCAAGTTGATAGGCGAGATCGCCTCTTTTGCTGACGATCTTGAAAGGACCCACGTATCTAGGGGCAAGCTTCCCTTTGATACCGAAGCGACGAGTACCTTTCATTGGAGAGATGCGGAGGTAAACATGGTCTCCGATCTCGAAAGCCAAATCACAATGCTTACTATCATAGTAGCTCTTCTGGCACGATTGCGTAGCTTTGAGGTTATCACGAATGACTTTGCACATCTCTTCTGCCTCTGTGATCAAGTCATTGCCAAGAAGTTGACGTTCACAAGTCTCTGACCAGTTGAGAGGAGTACGGCACTTCCTGCCATAGAGAATTTCAAATGGGGCCTTGCCTGAACTCGCTTGGAAGCTGTTGTTGTAGGAAAACTCAGCATATGGAAGACAATCTTCCCACTTCATGCCGAAAGAGATAACGCAAGCCCTGAGCATATCTTCAAGAATCTGATTGACACGCTCGACTTGGCCACTAGTTTGGGGATGAAAAGCTGTGCTGAAACGGATGTTGGTGCCCATGGCCTTCTAAAAAGAATCCCAAAAATTGGAGGTAAAGATGCTGCCACGATCTGAAGAAATCAACTATGGAATGATGTGCAGAGAGACAATCCGAGAGGTATATAGCTCTGCCAATTGAGCTACTGTGATAGACTCTTTGATAGGAAGGAAATGAGCCACTTTAGTGAGTTTGTCGATGACAACGAATATAGCATCATTGCGACGCTTGGACTTTGGAAATCCAGTCACGGAGTCCATCTCAATGTGGTCAAACTTCCATTCTATAATGGGAAGAGGTTGGAGGAGACCAGCTGGTCATTGGTGTTCTGCCTTCACTCTTCTGCAGACATCACATTCATTCACGAACTGAGTGATCTCGCGCTTCATTCGAGTCCACCAATACGACTGCTTGAGGTCCTGGTACATCTTTGTACTTCCAGGGTGGATAGAGAGGAGTGAATTGTGAGCCTCGTTCATGATGACTTTACGAAGGTCACCTTTAGGCACAACAATGCGATCCTCGAAGAATAGAGTATCCTTGTCATCAAGACGATAGCACTTGTACTTGGGTTGACTCTTGGCAATCCCAATCTTCACCTTCTTCACCATAGCATCAAGAAGTTGAGCCTCGCGAATCTGATCTTCCTAAGTAGGAGAGACTTGGAGGTTGGCGAGGAAACCTTGAGGAACAACTTGAAGGTTGAGTTTGCGGAAAGCTTCACAAAGCTCGGGTTGGTAAGGCTTAATAATCAGACTGTTGCAGTAAGCCTTCCTGCTCAATGCATCAGCAATTACATTGGCCTTGCCTGGAGTATATTCGATACTCGGATTATACTCTTGAATCATTTCGACCCAACGAGTCTGCCTGAGGTTGAGATTAGGCTGAGTGAAGATGTACTTGAGACTCTTGTGGTCAGTGAAGATGTCCACTTTTCGTCCCAATAAGAGATGTCTCCAAGTCAAAAGAGCATGCACAACTGCCGCCAACTCGAGGTCATGAGTGGGGTAGTTCTTTTCGTTGGGCTTCAAGTAGCGAGAAGTATAGGCCACAACTATCTTCTCTTGCATCAACACTGCACCAAGATCTTGAAGAGAGGCATCACAGAAGACCTCGAACGGTTTGGATTCATTAGGAGGAGTCAGAACTGGAGCAGTGACTAATTTCTCTTTCAGGGTGTTGAAAGCGATGTCACATTCAGGAGACCAAACGTACTTGACGTGCTTATGGAGAAGGTTGGAAAGAGGCTTCATGATCTTTGAAAAGTTCTCAACGAACCTTCTACAAGAGCTTGCGAGACCAAGGAAGCTGCGGAGTTGCTTCACGTTCTGAGGTGGTTCCCAATTCACAATTGCAGACACCTTCTCAGGATTCACCGCTATGCCCTTGGCAGAGATGATATGCCCAAGGTAGAGAACCTCATCGAGCCAAAACTCGGACTTATGTTCTCTGAGCTTATCCAGCACCAAACGCAAGTGCTTGGCATGATCTTCCTTGTTCTTGGAAAAGACCAAAATGTCATCGAGGTAGACCAAGACGAAGTCATTTGTGTAGGGGTTGAAGATGAAGTTCATCATGCGAGAGAAAGTTGGCGGAGCATTGACGAGGCCGAAAGACATGTCAGTGTATTCATATGAACCATAGCTTGTTCTGAATGCTGTCTTAGGGATATCTTGCTCACGAATGCGAATCTGGTGATAGCCCATACGGAGATCAAGCTTGGAGAATACTTGAGCACCTTTGAGTTGTTCAAACAGCTCATTGATGTTGGGAAGTGGGTACTTGTTCTTTATGGTCTTCTTGTTCAATGGACGGTAGTCAACACAAAGTCGGTCTGTTCCATCCTTCTTCTTCACAAAAAGAACTCCACAACCCCACGGAGAAGAACTAGGTCGGATGAGACCCAGACGCTCTTGTTCATCGAGTTTCTTCTTCAACTCCTTCAACTCTTTAGGTCCAAGCATGTAAGGACGTTTGCAAACAGGTTCCGTGCCAGGCTCAAGATCGATGACAAATTCAACTGGCCGGTGCGGAGGCATTCCTGGAAGCTCTTTTGGAAAGACGTCTTGATATTCGCAAACGACTGGAATTTGAGAGATGGCATCCAGCTCACCCTTCTCATTGAGAGAAAACAGACGAATGGTATCATCCCATGCAGCAAAGACAATTACATCCTCAGACAATTGAGTCAATTGAATCTGCCTGGCAGCACAATCAAGCTGAGCCTTGTGCTTAGAAAGCCAATCCATTCCGAGAATAAGATCAATATCCGAGTCACCAAGAACATTAGGAGAAGACAAGAACTTATAGTCACCCAATGTGATTGGAACATCCGGAACGCATACTCGAGAAGTCATTTGACGGGCCGGAGAGACAATAGCCAAAGGTTTTGGCAACACTTGAGTAACAAAATCATGCTTACATGCAAAAGGTCTTGAGATGAAACAATGCGATGCACCAGTGTCAAAAAGAACTCTTGTAGGAATATCGTTAACAGGAAGGTTACCCATGATCACATCTGACGAGTCCTCTACCTGAGCTGCGTTCAACAAGTTGACCTTGGCGTGCTTGGGATTATGCTTGACCACTACGGTGCTGGCAGATCTCATAGGAGGGGGAGGAGGGAGACGCCTCTGATTGAAGCATTTGTTGGCATAGTGACCCTTCTGTTGGCACTTGTTGCACGTGACCTCCGAGAGCGGACGGTGATACGGAGCACTTGATCTTGGAGCTTGAGACGAAGTCTTGTTCTGAAAGCCTGGGTTGGGTGGGAAGATCCATTGCCACCTTTGCTCTTCTACTGATAAGGCTGACGGAACGGAGGAGGAGGCAGCCAATACTTTTGCCGCATAGCCACTTGAGTAGAGGAAGAAGGAGTTGCATCTTTGACTCGCTTCTTGGAAGCATCACACTTCAGTTGGGCAGCCTCTTGCTTCATTGCCATGTTGTAAAACTCATCGTACTTCTTGGGCTCAAAGAGAACGAGAGCTAGCTGGAGTTCTTCTCTGAGACCACCCCTGAACTGGTATATCATGCTCTTCTCATCAGGGACGTCTTGCTTAGCGAAACGGGCGAGCTTCTGAAACATGATGTTATACTGGTAAACAGACATAGTGCCTTGCTTCAGGTTGCGGAATTCCTCACGCTTGCTTTCAACCACACTCTGAGGAATATGATGAGCTCTGAAGTCTTGATGGAATTCATCCCAGGTAATCACATGGCCTCCTCTGGAATCTTTGTACTGCTGAAACCATTCTGCAGCTTGGTCTTTGAGTTGGAAGGAGGCGAACTTGACAAACTCCTCAGGCCTGACGTTACTGCACTCGAAATTCTTGCATATGTCCATGAGCGAATCATCAGCGTCTGAGGCCTCGACTCAGTTGCTGAAAGTCTTTGGCTGGTTAGCGAGGAACTGGTTGAGTGTAGCAAACTGATTCTGATTGTTGCCATGGCCTTGGTTGCTGAAAGTCGTTGAAAGTGCGTTATATCGACTAGAGGGGGGTGAATAGGCGATTTTTATGAAAGTCTTCAAAACGTGGAAGTTATGAAGACAAACAATAGAAATAAACCTATTACCCTGCAGCGGAAGGTAGACTACACTAGGCAAGCCATAGTCAAGTATTCAATAGAGTGAAAGCACAATGACTAATAGCAGCAATGTAGTAAGGATCAGGTAGGAAGATATTGTGAAGCCACACAGAACACGCAGTCACTCAGTGAAGACAAAAGATAGTGCGAACATATAATGACTTCACAAGGAGTAACAGTAAGTAAAGGGAAGGGAAGATGAAACCAGTGACTCACTGAAGACAATGATTTGTTGGACCAGTTCCAGTTGCTATGACAACTGTACGTCTGGTTAGGGCGGCTAGGTATTTAAACCTTAGGACACACAGTCCCGGACACCCAGTCCTGAACACGCAGCTCAGGACACCCAGTCCTCACCGTATTCCCCTTGAGCTAAGGTCACACAGACCTCGCCCAATCACTCTGTTAAGTCTTCAAGGTAGACTCCCAAACCTTCACAGACTTCGTTCACCGGCAATCCACAATGTCTCTTGGATGCTCAGAACGCGACACCTAACCGGCTGGAGGATGCACAGTCCTCAAGTGTAATAAGTCTTCAGATCACACAGACAAGAAGACTTAAGTGATGCCTAATTCTCTTTGGCTCTGGGTGGTTAGGGCTTTATCCTCGCAAGGAATTCTCTCTCAAAGGCTTCGAGGTGGGTTGCTCTCAAACGACAAAAGCCATATTCTGAATCTGAGCAGCCAACCGTTTATGGTTGTAGGGGGTGGGCTATTTATAGCCACTTGGCAACCCGACCTGATTTGTACGAAATGACCCTGGGTCACTAAGGAACTGACACGTGTTCCAATGGTCAGATTTCAAACTCACACGGCAACTTTACTTGGGCTTCAAGCAAAGCTGACTTGCCTGACTCTGGACAAGATTCGCTCTCAAAGTCTTCACTCAAAGACATAGGTTTTGTTTAAGCATCACTTCAGTCATTCTGACTGGTTCTCTTGGACCCCACTTAACAGTACAGTGGTTCCTATGACTCAACACAGAAGAAAGAGAACTACGAAAGATCTAAGTCTTCGAGCTCCATAGGCTTTATGTGGTGTCTTCTCTTGTCATAGTCTTGAATGTGAGTATCTTCATATACCACCTTTGACTTCAATGTCTTCATACATTTTTAGGGGTCATCTCTGGTAGGAAAACCGAATCAATGAGGGACTTCTACCTGTGTTATCCTGCAATTCTCACAAACACATTAGTCCCTCAACTAGGTTTGTCGTCAATACTCCAAAACCAACTAGGGGTGGCACTAGATGCACTTACAATCTCCCCCTTTTTGGTGATTGATGACAAACTAGTTGAAGTTTTCAACAGGGAATATAATCTGTGAAATTGTAAAGGATAAGGAATTGTCTTCATAAGTTGCAAGGGCTCCCCCTGAAGATGTGCATATAAGTAATTTGCTTTTGGAATGCAAATGCACATGGCAGGTTGTACTTGTGGAGATCCACTTCAACTTATGATGGCAATCCACTATGCATGTGAAAGTATATGAAGATAATGACATGCATAATGGAAAATGGACATCTGCAGAATGATCTAAGTGCGGAATTTATCGTCGCACATGCGGAATTTATCATCGCAACACAAGGTGGCAAATAAGTAGCAGACGACCATCGAGTTTAAGTGTTACAACTCAAAGAACCAAATGTAGCAAAACGAGAGTTGTAAGCACAAAGCAAAATATAAAGCACCCGCCCATATGGACCCGCTTGAAGACTATCAACCTCATATGCTTCTCCCCCTTTTGTCAGTAAGGACCAAAAAGCTTTGAAGACATAGAGCATCTACTCGTTCCCATGAGGAGTAGGTGAAGCAGCAGGGTCGTTGGTTGTGTTTGGCGGTGCTGAAGAGCTTGGAGCAGAGTCGAAGCGTGCTAAAGGAGGTGGCGGTGAAGTAGCATCGTCTTCATCCTCGATTACTCTGGCATTCACAATTGCAGCAGAGGAAGAGAACTCAGAGTCTTCAAGGGATGGAATTCGTCGCAGCACTGCCCTTCGAGGAGGTGTGGAGTCAAACTTGTAGATCATCTTCAGAACACATCAGTGTTAGCCCTTTCCATGTGCGGCGAGAGGTTTCATGGGCAACAAAAGCATTCTTGGTGGCAAGATTGCGAATGCGATTAACATCCACCAAGAGGCTTTGCATCTGACGCTTCAGCCAGTCATGATGCCTATCCTGTTTCTGATGAAGAGCCACAAGAAGCTCTCGGTCGTTGAGAACACGAGTGCGCTTCTTGGGTCGTGGAGCAGTTGTACTGTCAGTAGCTTCAGTGAGAGCAGGATGCGGTGCACGTGTAGTGCCAGCCAAAGGATACACAGGAGTTACGGCTTCAACGCCTTCAACGTTCTGAGTGAAACTTTGATGCTCTGCATTCTGAATACTGAGAGGTTCCTTGGCAGGCTCAGGATAGATGGCTTCAATAGACATATCCACATCAGGCAAAAAGATCCGATGGTTGCGGGCCGAGGGCTGATATGAGATAGCGGAGTGAAGTTTGATCAGCCGCATCACCCAAGGGGCGTAGAACTTCAAACCAAACAGATCAGAGCCAGATGCAGCAAGTTGGCGAATGAAGAAATCCTGTGTATTGAAGCATTTTCCATGAAGAATGTAGAAGACCAAAGTCTTCATTGCACCTTCCAGCTTGGCATGGGGAGAATGTCCTTTGATTGGCCAGAGAGTTTGCCTTATGATGTGATAAATGGTTCTTGGCAGATACTCAAGGTCTTCAACGAAGAACTCCATGGGATAAGCAGCATCTTGGGGCAATGGCTTCATCATACTGAGCATCTGACTCATATTAGGTTCAGTCTTCTGAAAGATGCTCTCCATAGCTTCACTATGAAGCTGACAGCCATGCTCGTAGAGATCGCCAGGAGTGGGCAAACCAGTGAGCTCAATGATGTCAAAGGCTTTGGCTTCGTGATGAACGTTTCCTGTCATCCACTCCAGGACCCAAGTCTTCGGATCTCTGCTATACCCGCGGATGTGAAGTGTGGCATAGAATTGGAGCAGCAACTCTTCATTCCAATGCTCTTGGTCAGTGACGAACGGCAGCAGTCCAACCTCTTTGAAGCAATCCAGAGCTTCTTCCAGACAGGGCAGACCAGCTATTGCTTCAATGTCAAGGCGCTTGTGTGGGAAGATGCGACCTTGGTTGTAAAGAACGCATGAGTAATAGCTTCGCTGCGGATAACTCCAGAACCAATCAGATGATATTCTTTCCCTGGAGTAGGGGTTCCTGGAGCTGTTGAAGAATGTGTTGTCTGCTCTGAAGCCATTGATATTGAAGGAGCCAGGTGCTGATGCAGGACCTGAGAACCTTGGCAATCTTGGGATTGGCTTCTGTACCTGAGGCCTGTGCTCAACATGATAGTCGAATTGGGGACCGGCAGCAGACGCAGGAACAGAAGCAGCGGGATCAGTGGCTTCGCTGACTTCTGGTGCTTTTGTTGGTGAGGGCTCCACATTTGCTTCAGCCATGACAGCGTCAGTGGCTTCAGTGGTGTTGGTGGTGGCAGCCGCAAGATTTTCAACCTCCACTTGACGAGCTGGAGGGTCGCTTATGATCACGTTCTCCTCGAGAACTGCTTCTTGATGGGACAGGGGAGTAGCAGCTTGTGGTACTTCTTCTTCATCGGTTGATGCAGCCGGAATGTCTTCAGCAGTTTTATCTTCAGACGCAGAGACTTGAGGCCTTGGACCTTTGCGAAGCCTGCACAACGCGGGCGACGCCTGTGGAGTTGGTGTTGGCTGGGCCTCAGAGTCTTCTTCCTCTTGTGGGCGGTCTGCCCACGAAGCATCCTGTGCTATTGGTGTCAGTGGACGACCAATGCTGATGAGTTCACTATGAGTGAGCACAGGCGATGATACCTGTTGGTGCTCTAGCTGAGGAAGGGCCACATCATCTTCAACATGGTCATGGTGACCAATGTCCTCAGCAGCGAGGGGATCAGCTGCTGGAAAGTCTTTAGCTTCATGATCCTCTATGAAAGCAGGCTCATGGACAGTCAGTTGACGTTCTTGTGGATCGGCGTCGGGGTGAACCATGGAAATGGGTTCAACAATCAAGGGCTCTGTGGGAGCAGCCTGTTCCTTCTTGGTCATTCTTTTCTTCTTGGCGGGGGCAGTAGCAGAGGCTTCAGGATGTTTTCTCTTCCTTGCTTCAGCCTCAGCAGTCCTGGTCTTCTTCAGTTCTGAAGCGGTTGACCTGGCCTTTGGCTTCGGGCCAGTCATGCTAGTTGGGAAGACAAGGGGGTCTGCCTCCTGCCTTGGTGCTTCAGTTTCAGCCATAGCGGGCTTCTTCTGCTTCTTGGCAGCCATCCTGGGGTCGATGCCAGGACGCCCAAGGGCCTTGCGCTTCTCAGCCTCATTGTAGGCTTGCACACACCTATCAGCCAGGACCTTCATGCGCTCACGAGAACCCTGAGCTTCTGCACATTTCTTTAGAAAGGCTTTCTTGAGCTCGTGCAGCATAATCTTGAAATTCTTCACGTCTTGCATGCTGAGCTTGGCCATATACTTCTTGAACTGAGATTTCTCAAAGTCAATCTTCTGCTTTAGTTCGACAATGCGCTGGGCGATAGCTAACTCTGAAGCAATGGCGCCATGGAAGGCGACACTGAGGCCAATGGGTAGTTGGAGATCGTTGAAGCTGATGTTTGGCGTGTCAAACCATTCATCAATGAAGTTGTGAATGACTGTTACATCAAAGAGAGGCAGATCATTGAAGATTTCTGCTTCTTCTTTGCTCTTGATGAGTTGCTCAAGAGCGTCATCTGCAAGATCTTCATCACTTGACAGATCAATGGCATCATTGCGCAGAATGGCAGTAGCTGTTAGCTCTTGGCCGGTGTGTGGCAGAGGCATCTTGACCTTCTGGGGCTTGGAGATGCGTGATAAATCTTCGGACTGCACACTATCTGCAGGAGGTGCAGTTGCCAGTCGCTTCGCCCGTGAGATTTTTGGTGAAGGGGCTGGCTTTGAAGCTTTAGGCTTCTTCAACTTCTTTGGCTTCGGCGCTGCAGGCGCTTCATCTGATTCAGCGTCAGCTGCAGGCTCATTCACTGCAGTCCCTTGAACCAAGATATGGGTGATGAGGCCTTCAAGGTTGTAGAAAGGACCGATGACATTGGGTTCTGCATCTCGTGTGCCATTAGCCCTTGGAGCTGAGGGACCAGGGTTGAAGTCTAGTCCCAATGTCTTCTTGTTTTGCTTCGCTGAGTTCTAGGAAAACTGGAAGTTGCGCTTGAACAGAATGTCATCACGACACCATAGTAGTGACGATGGGTGTGCATCAGCAGGCTGTGGCCCACGGACCATGCAGGGATAGAAGCCTTGTTCAATGGCTTCATCTCTGGACCTGGGTTGAAGATTCTTGTATAGGATGTCTCCCCATGGTCTCCTGATGGCATTTTTCTCAGCATATTCCTGGGTTACAAATCGGTATTTGAACCATTGTTCTGCCCAATCTCTTCGAATCCATTGGATTCGGGTCTTGCGCTGATTGTAATCCTCTTAAGGATCTGTCTTGTACAGTTCTGAGAGGTCATCTGGCAGATCTCTAGATGTTTCTCCACGACGCTTTCTGCCACCCTTCCTTGCTGATTTCTCTGAAGCCATGAACTTTAAACTGAAAGGCTTGAACACGTTCAAAGGCTTCAAAGATTTTTGCTTGCTGGACAAACAGGAACTTGCTTCGGGAGAATTTATATGATGCTGTAAGAATTCTGCAAATGAATGCAGACTATGAGAACCAAGGGATTCTCCCACGGACATGTACCTGTGACAGCATTAAGGTGCGAGGGAAGGGGAAGAGGTCATATGCATTCTCAGAAGATTTTGAATATAAATCAGTTTAGAAGACATTGACCTCATCGTGCGAAGACATTCACTCATAGATAAGGAGTTGGTTCCAGATTTGTACGAATCCAGAGATCAGTACAAGTGAGGAATCTAACTACTTTGTGAAGCATAAGTGAATATACTAGGCATGTTATGAGATGCAGTATGAGAGAGATCTAACTTGTGTGAATAGAAACTGCTTGTGGTAGAAAGTGACAAAGCCATAGGATCAACGGTGCCGTAAAAAGGAAGTTTTATTTACCACACTAAGAACTGCTAGACGGAGTGGAAGATGAGGCCGAGCAGTTCGATCTTCCGTGCCCTAACTTGGCGACGGAGGACACCTACGGCGACGGCGGAGAGGACGATGTCCGCGGTCGGCATGAAGACGGCGTCGGAGAGGTTGCGGCAGCGAAGCGCTTCGTCGCCGGCGTCGTCGAGGGCTAGCGGTGGCGCTAGGGTTCGTGCGAGAGTGGAAGAAGAGATAATGACCGCCGTGAAGTGTGTATTTATAGGTACAGGGGCGGCACTGCGTTATTACACAGGTGCCCCTGGCAATTCGCATCTGAGGAACACGTGGCCATCATGCAGAATTTTGGGGTTTGTTCCACGTCCCACGCACGCCTGGATTGTCGGGTGGTCGTTCCTACTTCTCCGGATTTCATGTGGAGGAATGAGCATTGAAAGTGGACTTAAGGTTTGTCTTTGTATCTTCTGCTGACAAGGACGCAGAGAAGACATTCGACAGTTTCAATAGAATGCATATGATTTGGAGAGATAGAGTTTGAGATAGATAGCATAGAGAGGTTAGGGTCCGATCACATTCACTTAGTTCAAAAGATTCAACAAGAAGACATAGCTATAAGTGAATGTTGTAGAGGACAGAACACTAGTATATATATATAATCAACATAGTGAAGATAATCATGAAGACATGTTGAGATTGAAGCCAAACCAAATGTGAAGACATAGCAAGGTAACGCCATGAGTGAAACACTTCAAAATAGAACATTTGGTGGTGGCGTTACCCACCGTATAGGAAGTATTAGACCCAGACACGGCGCACAATTATTGTGGTGCTCCGAAGTCAAATTCCACATTAATGTATTCACACTTAGAATGTATGTCTTCATTGATTGAATATATACTTTACTTCGTGTGTTGCACATCTAAGTCATCAATATGCATAAGGGTTAGGATGTGTGCCTGATCATAGGACATTTGAGGATTCCAGGATATTTAGCTCACACCATAACTTGCAAAATCTCTTCTCATCCAAGGGCTTGGTGAAGATATCTGCCAATTGCTCTTCAGTGTTGACGTGTATGATATCAATATCTTCCTTCACAACATGATCTCTGAGAAAGTGATGACGAATTTCAATGTGCTTTGTCTTCGAGTGCTGAACTGGGTTGTTGGCAATCTTGATGGCGCTTTCGTTGTCGCAGTAGAGTGGCACTTGCTTCAGATGAATGTCATAGTCCTTGAGCATTTGCTTCATCCACAGAAGCTGAGCGCAGCAAGATCCAGCAGCAATGTATTCAGCTTCAGCAGTGGAGAGAGATACACAGATCTGCTTCTTTGAAGACCAACATACAAGTGATCGTCCCAGAAAGTGACATGTGCCTGATGTAGACTTGCGATCAACTTTGTCACCAGCATAATCAGCATCCAAGAATCCAACCAGATCAAACTCTGAGCCCTTTGGATACCATAATCCTAGAGTTGGGGTGTGAGCCAAATATCGAAGAATTCGCTTCACAGCTAAGTGATGCGACTCCTTTGGTGCCGCTTGGAATCGAGCACACATGCAAACACTAAGCATAATATCTGGCCTAGATGCACATAGATAAAGTAAAGAACCAATCATGGTGCGGTATACCTTTTGATCGAACTCTTCACCATTGTCGTCAGGACCCAGATGATGCTTGGCTGGCATTGGCATCGTGAAGCCTTTGCAGTCTTGCATACCGAACTTCTTCAGGCAATCTTTGAGATACTTCTCTTGAGATATGAAGATGCCATTGCGTTGCTGTCGTATTTGAAGACCGAGAAAGAACTTCAGCTCTCCCATCATAGACATTTGATATTGCTCTTGCATCATATATCCAAACTCTTCACTATACTTCTGATTGGTGCAGCCGAAGATAATGTCATCCACATATATTTGGCACACAAACAGTTCACCATCATATGTCTTCGTGAAGAGAGTGGGGTCGAGAGAACCAAGTATGAAGCCTTTGCTCTTCAGGAAGTATTTGAGTGTGTCATACGAGGCCCGAGGGGCTTGTTTGAGGCCATACAGTGCCTTGTTGAGCTTGTATACCATGTCAGGATGTTTTGGATCTTCAAAGCCAGGAGGTTGTGCAACATACACTTCTTCTTCAATCTTGCCATTGAGGAAGGCGCTCTTCACATCCATTTGATAAAGAAGTATGTTGTGATGATTTGCATAGGCCAGCAGTATGCGTATGGCTTCAAGTCTAGCCACAGGAGCAAATGTTTCATCGAAGTCAATGCCTTCCACTTGAGTATATCCTTGAGCAATGAGATGAGCTTTGTTTCTGAAAACTTGACCATGCTCATCTTGCTTGTTGCGGTATATCCATTTGGTGCCTATTATGTTGTGCTTCCGAGGATCGGGACTCTTGACCAGTTCCCATACATTATTCAGCTCAAACTATTGAAGCTCGTCTTGCATAGCTTGAATCCATTCAGGTTCCATGAAGGCTTCTTCAACTTTCTTGGGTTCTGTTATTGAGACGAATGCGAAGTGCCCACAGAAATTTGCTAGCTGAGTTGCCCTTGAACGAGTGAGTGGACCGGGTGCATTGATGCTATCAATTATTCTTTCAATCTGCACTTCATTGGCAACACGAGGATGTACAGGGCGAAGATTTTGCTCTTGCTGATCATTGTCGTTGTTAGAAGGAATGTCTTCAGGCTGAGCATTGTCTTCATGTTGATCAGGTGCTGAGATGATAAGTTCTTCTTCAGGATGAGCTTCAGAAGGTATAATTTCTCCAGTTCCCATTAGCTTGATTGATTCACTGGATGGAACTTCATCTAGCACATTTGGCAGTTGCTCTCTTTGTGAACCATTGGTCTCATCGAACCGCACATCCACTGTTTCAACCACTTCGTAATGAAAGAGATTGAAGACTATGTAGGAGTGCGAATCCTTTCCATATCCAAGCATAAAACCCTCATGTGCTTTTGGTGCAAACTTTGAGGTGTGATGTGGGTCCTTGATCCAGCACCTGGCGCCAAATACTCTGAAGTAACTGACATTTGGCTTCTTGCCAGTAAGGAGCTCATAAGATGTCTTGTTCAGAAGCTTGTGAAGATAAACACGATTGATAGCAATGGCTTCAGGCCAGAATTTTCTTGGAGTCTTATATTCATCTAGCATTGTTCTGGCCATCTCAATGAGTGTTCTGTTCTTGCGTTCAACGACCCCATTCTGCTATGGCGTGTACGGGGCTGAGAATTCATGTGTGATGCCCAAGGTATCAAGATATGTATCAAGGCCAGTGTTCTTGAATTCAGTGCCATTATCACTTCTGATATGCTTTATCTTGGCGCCATAGTTGTTCATTGCTCGATTGGCGAAGCGTCTGAAGACATCATGCACTTCAGTCTTGTAAAGGATTATGTGCACCCAAGTATATCTAGAATAATCATCAACAATGACAAAGCCATAGAGACAAGCAGTAGTAGTAAGAGTTGAGTAATGAGTGGGACCGCAAAGATCCATGTGAAGCAGTTCGAAGTGTCGAGTAGTGGTCATGATTGTCTTCGAGGGATGTTTGGCCCTCGTCATCTTTCCTGCCTCACAGGCACCGCATAAGTGATCTTTCTTGAACTTGACACCCTCGATGCCTATGACATGCTTCTTCTTTGCCAGGGTGTGGAGGTTCCTCATGCCAGCATGCCCAAGCCTCCGATGCTAGAGCCAGCATTCTGAAGCTTTTGCTAGAAGACATACGGCAAGCTGTGGTCCTGCTGAGAAATCTACCACATACAAATCATCTTTTCGATACCCTTCAAATACTAGAGACTTGTCAGATTCCATTAGAATAAGGCAACGATATTTTCCAAATATTACGATCATGTTTAAATCGCAAAGCATTGAGACAGACATTAAGTTGAAGCCAAGGGATTCAACAAGCATGACTTTATCCATGTGTTGATCCCTTGAGATTGCAACTCTACCTAGACCCAATACCTTACTTTTACCAGTGTCAGCAAATGTGATGTGGCTCTTGTCGGATGGACGTAAGGTTGAGTCCATAAGAAGGCTTCTTTTGCCAGTCATGTGATTTGTACACCCACTATTAATAATCCATTCTGAAGACGCTGGTGTCGTACCCTACAGTGCAGTTAGGGGGATAGGCTTCACGAAGAGCATTGTGAAGCAAAAACATTTGACGAACCAGTGGGTTATGAAAGCTTAGATCCAGATTAGGACTAATAGGGAGAGTAGCAAGCGATTCAGGAACGAAGTACATAGTAAGACCATTCGGGCATTTGATCTTGCGCCCTATAAGATGTTTAAGGTCCCCAGCAATAGCGTCAGACGATTTTGGTTTTCTACTGGAGACCTTTCCCTGCAAAAGAGAGTTAAGCTTTCTTAGCCACCCACATCTTCAAGGGTGGCTTAGAAGCAATAAGTCTAAGTGCAGCATCTGAGAACTTTGGCTTTGGAGCCCTAGCAAACAGTCTTGCAGGCGGACAATAGTACTCATAAGAATAAGCAGAATAGTTCTTGGTCTTATGAACATGGCGGTTTGATGAAGCGCTCTCATATTCATATGCATGAGTATGGTTTCCCTGCAAAACATTTGCGTTAGTGCGACTCAGGTGAGTCCTCTGTCTATATGAAGCCTTTGGACTGTATGAAGCCTTTGGTCTGAGGTTTGTCTTCTTCACATGAGGTGTCATGATGACATTCACAGGAAGATTCTCCAGACACCTTTTCGGAACCCAGATCTTCTTCATAGGCGGTCCATTCCTGCAGTTAGTACCAATGTACCTGGCAAACACTTCACCATTCTGATTCTTAAACAGTTTATAGTTTGCATCAAAGGATTCATCAATGACAATGGGGTTAGCACAAGTGAACCCAGATAGAGTGGATGGGTCTGCTGAAAATTCCTTTGCAGCAACCCATGTGGTTTTGGGGTACTGCTCAGGTTTCTAGTAAGAGCCATCAGCATTCATTTTCCTTACGAACCCAACAACCTCTTTCCTCGGGTTTCGGTTCAAAATCTGCTTTTTGAGGACATCACATAGTGTCTGATGCCCTTTAAGACTTTTGTACATCCCTGTTTCAAGCAATGTCTTCAACCTAGCATTCTCATCAGCAATAGCAGTGGAATCCTCAGCAGAGGGGTTAGTTCCCACATCAACAGTTGAAGATATTGCAACAGTAGCAGCAGTAGAACATTCATCAACAGTAGTAGCATTATCACGCTCAATGCATTTAAGACATGGTGGTTCAAATCCTTCCTGAGCGGAGCTGATCTGTTCGGCGCGAAGTGACTCGTTTTCCTTTTGAAGATCCTCATGAGCTGCTCGCAATTTCTCAAGATCTTGCTTCCTTTGAAGATAATCATAGGAAAGCTTTTCATGAGTTGTTGAGAGAGTTTCATGACGACTTTCAAGTTCCTCATACTTAACATGAAGATTTTTTATGTCTTCAATTAAGGATTCAGATCGAGTCATTTCAGCACCTAACAGATCATCGCTTCTGTCTAACAGTTTTTGAATATGTTCCATAGCTTTCTGTTGTCCAGTTGCAATTTTAGCAAGTGTTTTGTAGCTGGGTTTTGAACCACAATTAGAGTCATCGTCACTAGATGTTTGATAGTGAGTAGTGCGTGTGTTTACCTTGGCACCGCGTGCCATGAAGCAGTAGGTAGAAGCGGAGTAGTCCTTGTCATTTGCATCGGTGTCGGTGACGAAGTCATTGTCTTCAGTGTTGAAGATGGACTTGGCAACGTATGTTGTAGCCAGACTTGCGACGGCTGAATCGGACTCCTCCTCGGACTCCACCTCCGCCTCCTCAGAAGCGGACTCCTCCTCTGAATCCATTTCCTTGCCAACAAACGCACGTGCCTTGCCAGATGAGCTCTTCTTGTGTGATGAAGACTTTGAGGAAGACTTGGAAGAAGACTTTGAGTATTTCTTCTTCTTCTTGTCGTCAGAGTCATATTCCTTGCTCTTCTTCTTCTTTTTGTTCTCATTGTCCCACTGTGGACACTCAGAGATGAAGTGGCCAGGTTTCTTGCACTTGTGACATGTTTTCTTCTTGTAGTCGTGAGTAGAAGCTTCATCATTCCTTGAGCTTGATCGGGAAGACTTTCTGAAACCTTTCTTCTTGGTGAATTTTTGGAACTTCTTCACAAGCATAGCAAGTTCCCTTCCATTATCTTCAGGATCATCCGAACTGCTGTCAGATTCTTCTTCAGATGAGGAGACAGCTTTTGCCTTCAAGGCACGAGTTCGACCATAGTTTGGACCGTAGATATCTCTTTTCTCAGAAAGCTGAAACTCATGTGTGTTGAGCCTCTCAAGTATGTCAGACGGATCGAGTGTCTTGAAATCAGGACGTTCGTGAATCATCAGGGCTAGGGTGTCAAACAAACTATCAAGTGATCTCAGTAGTGTCTTGACGACTTCATGTTTGGTGATCTCAGTAGCGCCGAGGGCTTGAAGCTCATTTGTGATGTCAGTGAGTCGGTCAAATGTGAGCTGGACATTCTCATTGTCATTTCGCTTGAAGCGGTTGAAGAGGTTGCGAAGGACACTGATTCTCTGATCTCTCTGGGTTGAGACGCCTTCATTGACCTTGGAGAGCTAGTCCCAGACCAGCTTAGATGTTTCCAACGCACTCACACGGCCATACTGTCCTTTGGTCAGATGACCACAGATGATATTCTTGGTAGTAGAGTCCAGTTGAACGAACTTCTTGACATCAGCAGCAGTGACACCTTCTCCAGCCTTGGGAACGCCGTTCTTGACGACATACCATAGGTCGACGTCAATGGCTTCAAGATGCATGTGCATCTTATTCTTCCAGTAGGGATATTCAGTTCCATCGAAGACGGGGCACGCAGCGGAGACTTTAATTATCCCTGCAGTCGACATAGCTAAAACTCCAGGTGGTTAAACCGAATCACACATAACAAGGGAGCACCTTGCTCTGATACCAATTGAAAGTGCGTTATATCGACTAGAGGGGGGGTGAATAGGCGATTTTTATGGAAGTCTTCAAAATGTGGAAGTTATGAAGACAAACGATAGAAATAAACCTATTACCCTACAGCGGAAGGTAGACTACACTAGGCAAGCCATAGTCAAGTATTCAATAGAGTGAAAGCACAATGACTAATAGCAGCAATGTAGTAAGGATCAGGTAGGAAGATATTGTGAAGCCACACAGAACATGCAGTCACTCAGTGAAGACAAAAGATAGTGCGAACATACAATGACTTCACAAGGAGTAACAGTAAGTAAAGGGAAGGGAAGATGAAACCAGTGACTCGCTGAAGACAATGATTTGTTGGACCAGTTCCAGTTGCTGTGACAACTGTACGTCTGGTTAGGACGGCTAGGTATTTAAACCTTAGGACACACAGTCCCGGACACCCAGTCCTGAACACGCAGCTCAGGACACCCAGTCCTCACCGTATTCCCCTTGACCTAAGGTCACACAGACCTCGCCCAATCACTCTGGTAAGTCTTCAAGGTAGACTCCCAAACCTTCACAGACTTCGTTCACCGGCAATCCAAAATGTCTCTTGGATGCTCAGAACGCGACGCCTAACCGGCTGGAGGATGCACAGTCCTCAAGTGTAATAAGTCTTCAGATCACACAGACAAGAAGACTTAAGTGATGCCTAATTCTCTTTGGCTCTGGGTGGTTAGGGCTTTATCCTCGCAAGGAATTCTCTCTCAAAGGCTTCGAGGTGGGTTGCTCTCAAACGACAAAAGCCATATTCTGAATCTGAGCAGCCAACCGTTTATGGTTGTAGGGGGTGGGCTATTTATAGCCACTTGGCAACCCGACCTGATTTGTCCGAAATGACCCTGGGTCACTAAGGAACTGATACGTGTTCCAACGGTCAGATTTCAAACTCACACGGCAACTTTACTTGGGCTTCAAGCAAAGCTGACTTGCCCGACTCTGGACAAGATTCGCTCTCAAAGTCTTCACTCGAAGACATAGGTTTTGTTTAAGCATCACTTCAGTCATTCTGACTGGTTCTCTTGGACCCCACTTAACAGTACGGTGGTTCCTATGACTCAACACAGAAGAAAGAGAACTACTAAAGATCTAAGTCTTCGAGCTCCATAGGCTTCATGTGGTGTCTTCTCTTGTCATAGTCTTCAATGTGAGTATCTTCATATACCACCTTTGACTTCAATGTCTTCATACATTTTTAGGGGTCATCTCTGGTAGGAAAACCAAATCAATGAGGGACTTCTACCTGTGTTATCCTGCAATTCTCACAAACACATTAGTCCCTCAACTAGGTTTGTCGTCAATACTCCAAAACCAACTAGCGGTGGCACTAGATGCACTTACAGTCGTGCACGTTAGAGGAGCCATCCTGAAGAGGTTGACATCCGTTAGCATCTTGACAGACAAATATTTAAGCTGAATCAAACGGGTTGAAATTGCAACATATAGTCTTCACATCCGAACAAAATGAATGAATGCATTCCAATTGAAATAGTCACATTTCCATAAATTGAGATGCCACTTAGATAGAGGTAGAAGAATAAAAACAAGGTACGGACAAGAACAAATACTTGGTGAGGATTACCCAATCCCAAACCAAATATCCGCGGAAGAAGAACTAGAGCTACAAGAATTCCCACCTATGAAACTCCCGAACCTTTCCGATTATGCAATCGGGTGTTGGGGATACAAGGGAAGTATAATATCTCACCCAAATCTAGCAAATCCTACATCCAGCTGTATCCATCCTTCAACACATAACCGACAAACCTTCGGAAATCATTTACCTCAACCTTCGAAAAGCATCCGTTATACAAGTTATGGCAATACTCCCGAACTCCCGCCCCAGTACTGGGTGGCGTCGAGGTTATCTCACCAACAACTGCATAAAAGATATTTTCGATGTCGGCGAAACTCAGGTATTCCAGAATCTCAACGATAAAATTGTGACGACAACACCTCGGAGCTCAACTCCCCGGGACACTGCCACAACCCCTAAATGACAGGAGGCACCAAGAACAATGTTCTCGTCACAAAACCATCAGAACGATTCCTATTTACCCGCGTGATCCTAAAAAAATTAGTGAAATCTGAGAAGAGAAGAGTCAAAACTCTACGTCAGGATGCCTCATCAGAGCGACGAAGGGACTGGGGAGTAAAAAGAATTCCTAACTCTCTGATATATATAATCCTAAATGACTCAAAACATTTTTCTAGACTCAACAACGCCAACGATTCGATCAAGCAGGGGGCTCCTAAGGTCGGGGAAGGCTCTGATTACCAACTTGTAACGCCCTCGATGCGGCTACATCTCCTACGTGTCGAAGCACGACTTAGAGGCATAACTGCATTGAAAGCAATGTCGCAAGTGAGGTAATCTTCACAACAACCCATGTAAATAAATAAAGGGGAAAGGTACATAGTTGGCTTACACTTGCCATGTCACACAAATACATAAATAAGTCATTACATTCATCCAATACACTCATGGTCCGGCTACGGTACCAAAATAAAGATCAACCCCCAAATGCGACAAAGTCCCCGATCGCCCCAACTGGGCACCACTACTGATCATCTGGGAAAGACATGTAGTAACGACGAGAGTCTTCATCGAACTCCCACTTGAGCTCGGTCATGTCATCTGGAACGGTATCATTGGTCGCTGCATCTAGTTTTGAAAGGAATTTGTGTGTCACAGGGACTCAGCAATCTCACACCCTCGCGATCAAGACTATTTAAGCTTATAGGTAAGGCAAAGGTATGATGTGGAGCTGCAGCAAGCGACTAGCATATATGGTGGCTAACATATTTGCAAAAGAGAGCGAGAAGAGGAGGCAAAAGCACGGTCGAACAACTATGATCAAGAAGTGATCCTAGAAGAACCTACGTCAAGCATTACTCTAACACCATGTTCACTTCCCAGACTATGCCGAGAAGAGACCATCACGGTTACACACACGGTTGGTGCATTTTAATTAAGTTAAGTTTCAGGTTATCTACAACCGGACATTAAAAAATTCCCATCTGCCCATAACCGCGGGCACGGCTTTCGAAAGTTCAAATCCATGCAGGGGAGTCCCAACTTAGCCCATCACAAGCTCTCACGGTCAACGAAGGATATTCCTTCTCCCAAGACAATCCGATCAGACTCGGCATCCCGATTACAAGACATCCTCGACAATGGTAAAACAAGTCCAGCAACACCGCCCGAATGTGCCGACAAATCCCGATAGGAGCTGCACATATCTCGTTCTCAGGGCACACTCAGATTGTCCAAACTATCGGTAGGCCAGTCCAGAGTTGCCCCTGGTGGCCACCGGCGGGTGATGAGGTGGACCAACACTAAGAGGAGCACTGGCCCGGGGGGTTTAATAAAGATGACCCTTGGGCTCCGAAAACCCAAGGGAAAAAGAGGCTAGGTGGCAAATGGTAAAACCAAGGTTGGGCATTGCTGGAGGAGTTTTATTCAAGGCGAACTGTCAAGGGGTTCCCATTATAACCCAACCGTGTAAGGAACGCAAAATCCGGGAACATAACACCGATATGACGGAAACTATGGCGGCAAGAGTGGAACAAAACACCAGGCATAAGGCCGAGCCTTCCACCCTTTACCAAGTATATAGGTGCATTCAGATAAACAAGATAATATTGTGATATTCCAACAATAAACAATGTTCCAACAAGGAACGGTCTCCAATCTTCACCTGCAACTAGCAACGCTATAAGAGGGGCTGAGCAAAGCAGTAACATAGCCAAATAACGGTTTGCTAGGACATGGTGGGTTAGAGGTTTGACATGACAATTTGGGAGGCATGATAAGCAAGTGGTAGGTATCGTAGCATAGGCATAGCAAAAGAGCGAGCATCTAGCAAGAAAAGATAGAAGTGATTTCAAGGGTATGGTCATCTTGCCTGCAAAATTCTCAGAGTTGCCTTGATCCTCGAAAGCGAACTCAACGGGCTCCTCGTTCATGAACTTGTCTCCCAGCTCTACCCAAACAAGAACAACAAGCAAAAAGGAACGCAATCAACCACGTGCAATGCTCGAACAACATGATGCTAACATGGTATGATATGCGGGATGCGGTATGTGATGCATATGCAAGATTTGCAAAGGAATGACTGAACCTGGCCTCAACATGGAAATCCATGAGTGCCACTGGAAAGGGGAGTTGATTTCGGTTGAAATCGATATAAAGATCACCGAAATCGGATGCACGGTTTGGAAATGGCAAGCAAAACAAATGTGGCAGCGGTCTGCGATAAACAGCAAGTGACCAACTAAATGCATCAAGTTAGATATGCTACAGCACTCAAACATGGCAAAAAAATACATGGCAGGGATCCACTCATGATTCCTGACAAAAGATGAACACTGAGCTACGGCTAAATCATCCATTAACCAGTTCAAAAACGCATGGCAAAAGAGCAAATGATAACAGGTTTCATACTTAGTGAAATTAACACAAGTCTGGAATTTATCACCAGGAAGCAATCTTTAGAGCATGAAAACTACATGCTACAGGAACATATCATGGCAAAGCAAGGCATGGAATGAAGCAACTCTAAGCACATAACAAAAGTCCCTTAGTGACCTTGAGCCAAAAGGGATCAAAAAATACAATTGCAAGCATGTGAACATAGCAAAAACACAAACAGATACAGACTTAGTGAAAAACTGGGGCATGCAAAATAGTTAACCAGTAGGCATGTTTACGAGCTCGATGCACTTACTACAGAGCATGGCATGACAATCTAAGCATACACCCATGAAGAAGACATGGCATAGAAGCTATACATGGCAAGAACAATAACATAGCATGCACGGATCAATAGCAACATCCTCGACAAAATCGCTAAACATGTCAACAATCTGCCAGGAACATTTTATAGCAAAAGTAGAGCTCGATTGACTCAAACTAGGGTTCTCCATAAATGCAAAACAAAGACATGGATGGATAGAGCACCACAATATGAACAAAACATACTTACTGATCATCCTCAAAAGAGGCACGGATCACTAGGAAACAACGTGAACATAAGGAACAAAAACAAAAACAGGACAAGGACTTAAGAGAAATTCTAAGTCCCTGAAACCAGCATCATCGATTACGCTACTTTGCATGCTTGTGCTAGTCACCACAAATATCACAAAAATACATGTCAAGCACCTCTGTAAAGATGGCATGGCATTCTACAAAACACATGTAGAGCTCAGGATCATAGCATGCACACATAAACATGGCAAAAATGACAAAAGGCCATTTGCTGAAACAGATTTGAAATATTCCTCACATAGCCCTCTTCCAACAGCATTTCGGGCATCAAGATGAGCTCAAATGAAAATGATTCAATGAGATGAAATGATGTACTTGTCGAGACGAACATTTTGATATGCTACACGCACGAATCGGAGCTACGGATGCAGAGTTATGGCATGTCGAAGATTGAAAAAAAACTAGGGTTTCGGGGCAAAAGTCAACCCTAACGGATCTGGATCTGGATCGGGGTGGCGCGGAAGCCGAGGTTCGCCGGAAGCACTGTGCGGAGTCACCGGAGTTGAAGAAGTTCGCCGGCGCAAGGGGGACTTGCCGGATCCGTAGCGGGGACTTGTCGGGGCGTCGTGGTGCGGTGGCGGCGCTAATGGCGGCGGAGGGCCTCGGGCGGCACGGGGCGACGCCAGCGGCCGGAGTTGCAGGGGCGGCGGCGCCGGAGATAGGGCCGGCCGGCGCGGGCAGTGAAGCAGGCCGGCGCGGGCGGAGAGGCGCAGCTCCTCTCGCGTGAGCGCGGGCGGAGGTAGGCGGCGGGAGCGCACGGGCCTCGGGGGCTCGCGGCGGGCCGAGCGGGCCAGCGTGGCTGCGGGTGGAGGTGCGCCACGTGGCGGCCCCCGGTTGGCTGCGGGCGGTGGCGGGGAGGTGTCCGGCGCGGACGGACACGTCCGGCGCGGCGCGAGGAGAAAATCTAGGGTTAGGGGGAGAGGAGACCCGGGATTTCGGAGGAGGGGCTAGTTTTATAGGTAGAGGGAGCTAGGAAGCTCCAAATGAGGTGTGGTTTTCGGCCACACGATCGCGATCGAACGATCTAGATGATGGAAGGGGTTTAGGTGGGTTGTGGGCCACTTTGGAGAGGTGTTGGGCTGTAACACACACGAGGCCTTTTCGGTCCCTCGGTTAACCGTTGGAGTATCAAACGAAGTCCAAATGGCATGAAACTTGACAGGCGGTCTACCGGTAGTAAACCAAGGCCGCATGGAAAGTATCGGTCCAATACAAAAATGTTTAACACCCGCACATGAAAAGAGGTAGAAAGGACCACCGTAGGACATAGGAGCGCCGGAATGCAAAACGGACAACGGGGAAAATGCTCGAATGCATGAGACGAACACATATGCAAATGCAATGCACATGATGACATGATATGAGATGCAAGACAAAGACAAAACACACGGAGACAAAAACCCGACAACGAGGAAATAACATAACTTAGTGCCGGAAGCGGCAAGAGTTGGGATACAATTAAGGTAAATTACATCCGGGGTGTTACATGGTTCAACTGCCAACATACTATAAGTAGTAAAAACTGAACTGAGGCTTGTAACCAACAATCCTATAAGTTACTACGGATTAGCAACACGTGAACCTGATAGAGAGAAGAGAGCCTAGTCCTTAACCCACGTAGAATGAGAAGAGAATGACTCAGATCAGAGGGCATAAGGTAAGGAGTAAAAAGAGCCTTACATTCCCTCCCACAATCAATTCCCCTACATATAACTAAAGCACTTCTAGACTCGACATCGACCAGTTTGGCTTAACGAACCTACAGGCAGCCTGACTCTGATGCCAACACTGTCAGGACCCCGATTCTAAGTCATACCAATCTAGCCTGTAACACCTCATATCACTTTGCGGCCTCACGCACGGTATTCCCACGGGTGTCACCTTACCATGGCCTGGGACCATTTACGCCTTTTGGCTCACGTATATGATAGTGTCGCTAGCATCCATATGACAGAGAACCCGGGCCGACATGGCTAGTCATGAACCTAAAGCGGCACAAACTTACGGGGACATGCATACATGAATCAACATCAAGCATGTCGGTCAACAGCGTGTGAATCCAGGCTGTAGCACTGGGCTAACAGGACTCCGGGAACCCGGGCTATAGCAGGCTAGGCAGGACTCTGGATGTCACCGCGTGACATTTCCCCGAAGGGACAGACACAGGAACGAGGTGAAACACATGCCGACCAGTGAAGTGTTTCGGAACAGTAGTGCCAGGCTAGCAGGACTCCGGTGAACCGGGCTGTAGCGGACTACTATGGCTCATGGAAGCACTAGACTACATTTCCCCATAAGAGAGGCTGCCAAGGATAAACAACTAGATTGTCGGATCCCACACATACCAAGCATTTCAATCATACACACAATATGATCGATATGTGTAAATACAACATGGCATCACAACAAAACTCTACAACTCAAAGTACTTTATTTAAAGGCTCCGGAGAGCCATACATAACATGTTCATACAGATAGGGGTCACATGACCCGACACACAAGTCATACAAACATACAAGCACATGCGGAAGCAAACTTGTCTGAGTACAGACAACTAGAAAGAAAGAGGGCTGGATGAAGCCTGTCTATCTACATAGGCCCTTCACAAGCTCAGATCACCACCTGGGTGGCAAGTCACTCGTCAACGTCGAGATCTACATAAAACCCATCAGAGGGGGCGGTGTTGTCGTCTGAAAATAGTAATTAAAGCAACATGAGTACAAAGGTAATCAGCAAGTCTTACAACAGATCCTACTATACATGCACATTCTCAAGAAGGTAGTGGAGTTATTGCAGCAAGCCAGCTTTGACTCTTGGCTAAGCTATCCTACGAGACACCACTTGTAAAATAGTTTTCGCACACGAGTCCACTAATCACCATCACAATACTCCACCGTGGATCCTCCCTCGTCATCCTACGAGAGGGCCATCTGCGGTACTCACACTTATCTTGAGTCTTTTAGTAGTAACCATTAACTTGTCTATGAACTGCATAAGAGACCAAGTAGTCTTTTACTGCGGACGCGACTATTCGAATAGTTTTATACCCTGCAGGGGTGTACTTCGTCACATATGTTTCCACCACTTAGCGTCTGCACACCACATGTGCTCGGAAGACTTCAAGCGAAAGCCGACGTGGGTGTAGACCATGACCTGACTAACCACGCAAGTCTCTAGTCCGGGTTTATCGCCTATTCGGGTTCCATCCTCAAGGAAATCTGGCCGGGGTGTCCTCAACGGCCCCAAACGATGTGTGCAGGGTTCCCGAGACACCAAACGGGCGACTCAGTACACCGGGCCACGAGCCTATCGCATCACAGCCCACCCCTAAGGTCAGCGCTGCGCACGGCCTCAAGCAACTACAAACACCAGAAACTACTTGCAACTCCTGGACAGAGGACGAGAGGGGTCAGTAAGTCGAGCGGGGTCATATTTCATGGCCTAATGTGTGGTAGTAGCTGAATCTTAAATCACGCATACAGATCTCAGTTCTTAAGGACGGCCTCAATGAAACAACCCACCATGTACTCCTACATGGCCTCTCATCGATACCTTTACCAAATCATGTTCAACACTTCACTCTCATTACCGACACAACCATTCACTCTAGTTCATCACCCCGATGAGCTAGACCTGACACGACTCTAAGCATAGCAAGGTAGGAAACACAAACATGGCTCAATCAACTCCTACACATGCTAGTGGGTTTCATCTAGTTACTGTGGTAATGACAGGTCATGCAGAGGAAGTGGGTTCAATTACCGCAACACACAGTAGTTTGAAACACGTTGTCTTAATGCAGTAAACGGGAGCATAAGCGAGAAGATGGGTTTGTATCGAAATGATCAATGGGGTTGCTTGCCTGACAGAGTGGTAGTGGGATATTGCCCTTCAGTTGGATACTCATGAATATCCTCGGAGGCAAAACCTATCACGAAGAACACATCGAAACACAATCACCACATGTCAATATGCAACAATATGACGCATGCAATGACATGGCAAAATGAGTGTGTTTGGGCTAATGCACCTTAGAACAGATTAGTTTGAGTTCATTTGAATCAAGGATTCAAATGATAACCCAAAGTAAGAGGTGATATAAGTGCATTAACTTGTTTCATCTAAACAGCAAGGTTAAAGTGTTCTGACATGCATGAAACCTGCACAGATGGAAATATTTAATTTTTCTGATCAAAATTCATATATAAAACTTTACATTTGGAGTTACAGATTAATTTCTATGATTTTTTGAAGTTTGTTGTATTTTTTGGAATTTCCTGTATAAGAATAATTCCAGTAATTGAATTACTGCGTCAGCATTGCGTCAGGGTGACGTCAGCAGGTCAAAGGTGCCAGCCCAGGTCAAACCTGACGGCTGGGGCCCACATGTCAGTGTAAAAACTAACTAACAGAGTCAGTTAGTGTTACGTTAGCACTAATCTAGGTTAATTAGGGCATGGGCCCACATGTCAGTGAGTTAACCCATTAACTAAATTGGTTAGCGTTAATTAATCTAAAACTAAACTAAACAGGGGCATGGCCCACACGTCAGTGACCCTGGGGGGGTCAAACAGGGCCCACCCGAGGTCAAACTGGGTTAGTGGGGCCAAACTCGCCGGCGTTTAGCCGCCGGTGAGGCCAGACGCGGCGGGGCAATGCGGGTTTCGTGCTACGGCAACCAAAACGATGGTGGAGCACGTCTACGTGATGCAGGGTGTAAGCCGCGTCGAGTGGTGGTGGTGGTTGGGCTCGAGGTCGCCGGAAACGACGCCGGCGGCGAGCTGTGCGGTTGCCGGAGTTCAGGCGAGGTCGAACCTGTCGCTAGGGGGCACGGCAAGGGGCGTGCGGTGGTGCTACGGGTTCCTGGTGATGCGGTGAGTGTAGTGGACAAGGTGGTGTGGCCGTTGGGTGGCCGGAGCGTCATCGGCGACGAGCTCGGTGGCGGTCGCTATGGTGCTTGAGAGAGAGAACGGGAAGGATGGGAGGTGGCTGAGCTCACGGCGATCACGACGGAGCAGACGGCGACGTCGGGGACGAGCTGGTGCGGTGGGGACGGCGAAGGGGATCTCCGGCGGTGTTCGGTGGAGACGAGGTCGAAGTAGGCGGTGCAGAGCGTGCGAGCGCTCGGGGCTCGGCTAGCTCGGCGTAGCGGACTGCGGTGGAGCTCCTGGACAAGACGGGGCGGGGCGAGGACGACGGAGAGCGCGGCTACGTCGGCGGTGCGGCGGCAGGTGCACCGGCCATGGCGGGAGAGGGCGAGGGAGAGAGGCAGGGGGAGAATGGATGTGTCCAGGGGTTCGGGGAGGCGACGTGGAGGTCGTCCAGCGCGTCCAGAGGGGAAGCAGCAAGCAAGTGGCGCCGTGGCGAGCTCGCGCATGTCGGCGTCACCTCCCTGCCTGCCTGGCGGGGAAGAAGCAGCTGGCTGGCACGGGCCAGCACAGTACTGGGCCGCTAGGTGGGCTGTGTGGTGGGTTGCGGCCAGGTAAGTATGTTTTTCTTTTATTTCTGTTTTCTTTTATTTCTGCAAGTTTGTGGCATTTCTAAAAATACCTAGGCATTTCCAAAATTCACCAAACTGCACATGCTCACTGTATGGAACATATCCAACATGGAACATTTCAGTTTGGGATTATTTGGACATTTAAAATATTTACTAGCATTTAAATGCCCAAATGCCAGTTACATATGATTTAATTCAATGATCTTGTGATGACCTAGAAAATTGTGAACCCATTTTGTCAGAGGTTCTAACCCAAGACAAAAATGGTGGACTTTTTAGAAGGGCATTTCAGGTTCATTGAAAATGATTTTAGTAAACCCTAGTTGTTTTCAGGGGGGTGCTGGGGGTTCTGTCATCCCCATTTCAAATTTCTGGAAAAGTAAACATGATGCAACACTCTAATGCATGAACTAGCTAGGATGTGACAGCTATGCATCTGTTTGCATTATATTCATTGTTTCTTCCCCCTCTTCTCTTCGATAGACTACGAGACTGGCGCCGCTGCTGGTGCCCCGATCGACTACACTGTTGACAACCCCTCTTTCTTGCCAGAACAACTAGGCAAGCCCCCCCCCCCTTGATCACCAGATATCGCCTACTCTTTTCTCTACTACTTGCATTAGAGTAGTGTAGCATGTTACTGCTTTTTGTTAATCCTATCCTGATGGATAGCCTGTTATTGTTGCTACATTCATTGATACCTTACCTGCAATCCTAAATGTTTAGTATAGGATGCTAGTTTATCATCAGTGGCCCTACATCCTTGTCTGTCTGCCATGCTATACTATCGGGCCGTGATCACTCAGGAGGTGATCACGGGTATATACTTATATACATATTATATGATACTTGTGGTGACTAAAGTTGGGTCAGCTCATAGAGTACCTGCGAGTTATTCACGGATTGGGTCCGACAGGACGTTTGTCCGGACGGCCCTCTGAGTAAACCTTTGTGGCGAAGCAACAGGGTAGGTTGAGACCACCTAGGAGAGAGGTGGGCCTGGCCCTGGTCGGCATCCGTAGTTATTTCAAAATAACCCGCTTAACGAGATCTAGGTATTTGATTTGAGTCTGGCCACTGGCCTATACGCACTAACCAACTACGCGGGAACAGTTATGGGCACTCGATGTTGTGGTATCACCCGAAGCCTTCGTGACGTTAGCAACTAAGCGGCGCGCGCCGGGTTGGACTAGAACGCCTGCTCTTGTATAAGGGAGGCTAGGTCTGCTCACCGGCCGCGTACGCAACGTGCAGGTGTGCAATGGGCGATGGGCCCAGACCCCTACACCATAGGATTTAGACCGGCGTGCTGACCTCTCTTTTGTGCCTAGGTAGGGCTGCGACATGTTGATCTTCCGAGGCCGGGCATGACCCAGAAAAGTGTGTCCGGACAGAGGGGATCGAGCGTGTTGGGAAATGTGGTGCACCCCTGCAGGGAAGTTGATCTATTCGAATAGTCGTGTCCCTCGGTAAATGGATGACCCGGAGTTGTACCTTGACCTTAAGACAACTATAACTGGATACTTAATAAAACACACCCTTTCAAGTGCCAGATACAACTGGTGATCGCTCTCTCACAGGGCGACGAGGGGAGGATCACCGGGTAGGATTATGCTATGCGATGTTACTTGTTGAACTTGCCATCTACTCTCTTCTACATGCTGCAAGATGGAGGTTGCCAGAAGCATAGTCTTTGATAGGACTAGCTATCCCCTCTTATTCCGGCATTCTGCAGTTCAGTCCACATATGCTACCCCTTTTCCATTTGATACCAATGCATACATATGTAGTGTAGCTCCTAGCTTGCGAGTACTTTGGATGAGTACTCACGGTTGCTTTGCTCCCTCTTTTCCCCCTTTCTGTACCCATTTGTTGCGACCAGACGATGGAGTCTAGGAACCAGATGCCACCGTCAACGATGACTCCTACCACACTAGAAGTGCCTACTACTACCTGCAGGCCGCTGGTGACGACCAGGAGTAGTTTAGGAGGATCTCAGGCGGGAGCCCTGCGCCTCTTTCGATCTGTATCCCAGTTTGTGCTAGCCTTCTTAAGGCAAACTTGTTTAACTTATGTCTATACTCAGATATTGTTGCTTCCACTGACTCATCTATGATCGAGCTCTTGTATTCGAGCCCTCGAGGCCCATGCCTTGTAATATGATGCTTGTATGACTTATTTTATTTTTTAGAGTTGTATTGTGATATCTTCCCATGAGTCCCCGATCTTGATCGTAAATGTTTGCTTCTATGATTAGTGTACGGTCAAATCGGGGGCGTCACAAGTTGGTATCAGAGCCGACTGCCTGTAGAAATCCCCCTTCCACACTCCTTGGCCGAAGTCAAGTCTAGTCACTGAAAAACTTTTACTAACATGGTTGTGTGCCTTACGGGCCCACGTTGCCATTTGGGTGGTATTAGGATCTTGTTCTCCTCGTCTATACTCTGGGACTCTGATCTCTCTTCTATTCGGGTTAAATGATTTTGCTAACTCTAACTCTAGGTTCTCGTAAATACTTTCTCCCAAAGAGCCCCTTCATTCCAGATGATGGCCTGCTTCACCAGAATATTCTGAAGATACTCTCCGTTATTCTATCGAGACCTTCTGCCCACCACTTTTGCTATTCCCGCCCACCAATAAATCCTTATGGATAACTGCTTACACTTGTCGTTCTTACCTTTGTTCCTAGTTACCCCTGTTATTACTTGATACACTGAAAATTTCTACAATAATTCGAGAATCCTTTGTGCCCACCGCTTTGCAGCTCTTTGCCGCGGACATACCCTTACGGATAATTTCTCACACTTATCGAATATCCGCTCATCCCCAGTTGATTCTAGTAATTCACAAAAGTCTTCGAAATACTATTTGCATATCCAAAATCCTGTGCAGCCTATTGCTCTTGAAATTCTTGCTTACTTGCATCATGGTTAATCCCATAAGACTCGTAATCATTATTGGCATCCCTTTTCATTATCATTTTGAGTCTTTGATCCATTATGGTTGTGAATGCTCGCAATCCTCAATCAGATCCTATAATTAATCCTTTTGGCTCAGGAGTCATTTTAAACGTAAGCTGAATCTAGACCAATCAAATTGTTGTCGATTTTACCACTAAGCCTACTCAACTTATCCATCCTTAATCAGAGCATTTGCTTTTGATCCTTTGATTTGGAAATCATAATTCCGTCACATGAGAGCTTTGAATTAGCCAGTTGCTTCTATAATCCAATGCCTTCGCATAGTTTCTTCCTCTGGTTGCGTGCCGATACTCAAATCAGCTTCTCGATGGACTATCGGCTCCTTTGTTGAAATATCATCCGACAGTGTCCTTCGTATACAAAACCTCGAGAAGTTCTTTCCCTGATATATAACGCCTTTGGTAATTTGTATCCTCTGCTTTGATAATCGTACTCTACTTTTGAGCGTGCACTATTTACTCCGAAGTTTGTGGTATATGTTCCTAAGATGCCCTGATGGGTTGAACCTACGCCTTCCCTAATCCGTGTGAACCCGAAAGATTTCACGGGTCATACTTATCTGGTATTGCACCAGGTAAAAACTTTCAACAACTAATGTCATTTTGAAAATATGAGAGGTGAGCGAAAGGTTATGCGTTGAACAAGTGGGAGTCGACCTTGAACCCTGTGTTCATGCCCATGGACATGATGTATACCTTATCATGGAAGCTTCTCTTAAAATAATTATCCCCTTGCTATAAGTTCATCTTGTATCTGTGTACATGGTTCCAACCATGTTTCTCCTTGATTCCATTTCTCGTGCAAGTTTGAGCACTTGTCTTCTGTAGAGCAATACCCTAGTCCAACCTCTACTTTGATCTGTCGTCGAGTATTACCCCCTGGTATCTCGAGATTATCATGGAACTACATAACTTCTTATGAGTTCTTCATCAAGTACTACATTCTCACCGATTCCAATTTTTCACAGGATCTGAGTTATTAAACACTCAAAGACACTGATAACCGAACCAAGCCCGCACTACGATTCAACAACTCTTAGTAATCTTCTTTACGTACGAGTTCTTACCCGATCACGTCATTCCTAGCCTGTTTGGCTATATCATTGCCGTGATGATTTTAACTGTGCTACCTGGTCCTTATTCCTGGAGCACCATTTTCGACGATGAGCTAAGCTTACGTCAATCTTCCTTGTCATATCATCTCGCCTTGAATAGCAAGCTTGATTTCGAGTTTGTGTCGTACCCGTGGTTCCAATAACCTTGTGCTTCATCATTTCGCTGACTTGATGTCATCGCCGATCGGTTACATCTTCTTGAAACCTCTCAACAACTATGTTGTGATCATCATCAACATTCTGAGATCTTCCAAGATATCTACCGAATTCTTGATGATAAATACCATCCTTCCCCTCGATGATTTGTGTTATCATCGACCACCGTATTGCCTTCCCTCCAACATAAACTTGTTCGTGTTTGGTGTTATTCCTTGAGTTCCTTGCTACCCATCATTTGTTCTTCTTTACCTTGGAGTGTTACCATCTTTTATGTCAAGAATGTCGTGAGGATTTCAACACCTCTGGAGAATTCTTGATACAAGTGATACTTATCACCATCACCATTCCTTTCCTGGTCACCGTGTTGTTTCTTACCGGAATACCAACAAATGGACTGTGATGTGTAATTCCAAAACTTCTAGCAACCTATTGCTTGAAGTAAATGGTTGATAGCTTGGTTCTTAGTCTATTGACTATTGGATCACCATTCTAACATTGATTGTGCTACTTAATCCCTACTTCTTGGTGCACTTTCAATCAATGTTTAATTGTGTATGTTTCCTCAAGCATACATCATTATATCATTTGATCTAACAAATGTTACCTCCTTGTTCACATAATTGTGGAAATCCATCTTTTGGAAATCTCAATGAATTGTCACTGAGTTCATCAGCCACCTCCTCATCCTCTCCTTGGTTTAATGATGAACTCATGATTCGAAACTTGTTTCCATATATAGTTCATTTCCCGAGAATCTTGCAACTCTGTCTCGTCTAATTGTGTTGCACCCCTTCCCTCTCAGGCATCCCGAGTCTGGGTATCTTGACACCAATTAGATCTGAATCTTGGTCAGATATGATGGTTGGAACATAGTTCCAAGAGTTATAACCTTGGTCTTTATATGACCCGGTAAGGTGATGTCATGCCTAGCACACCTGGTCGGAGGCCCTATTGTTATAGATTTCTTTTCAGCAAGGTTATCCATTCTTCCATGAGGAAATTGTAAGACTTATTCTATAAGTTGTTTCCGATGGATCCTTTGTATCCAAAGTCTGGCCTTTGCTTGAAGACCATGCCAATGCTACCTCGAAGCATGTCTGTGGTACTCTGATTTTCAATAAGAGCATTTGAAGAACAATGCTAAAAATTCTTTATTAATCATCCAAACACCGTTGTATGGGTAATGTCATCAAATTTCTCTCCCTTTTCCTAAAGGGTTTTCTACGATATATCCTGTCATGGATATCATACTCTGCTTGTCCTTGGGAAGGATATACCCTTGAAATATGTGTTTAAACACATTTTCCTTTCCATTGTTCTGTTTAATCTAATAATCATATTTTCCTTTCCATTGGTTGGTTTAACGTTTCTTGTGATCTATATGATCTAAGCAGTAATATTCTCCTGCTTATGTAAACACCTCAGTGTACAATTCTGTCAGCAAGACCCTGTTACTATTGTTGATGACATTCCGGTAACCACCGATGGACGAGAACCTTGCCTATTGGTCCGCCTCGTTTCAACGAGCAGGGAAATGGTTCTCTTTGTCCCTCGCCCTTGGTACCGACGTTGTTGCCGACATAACCGATAGGCTATCCATTGACATGTCTTGCCTACATGGTCATACAAGACGTCACCGCCCTTCCTACCATTAACTCACATGGTGGGCCCATAACCCACAGTTCCACAGGATCGAAACCTGACTCTCCTGTACATCCCTATTTCAAAGTTATCCCTTGCTCTTTGTTTGTATGTAATTCGCGAGCCACCTTCCTCGTGATCAATTCTGGTATCGGACACAATACTTATTCCCGTTGCTCTGAACCCCTTTCACACTCTGTTTCAGGCAATAAACGATTGCCTATCCGCTCGAAACTTCTTATTGCACCATCTTACTTGCTCTCGATGTTTTCTTAAGTTTCAATTTGAGAGTTACTTTCCGCCACCTTCCCTGGTGTTATCTACCGGCTAAGCAACATTGTAAAGGCCCGTTCTTCCGAAGTTACCCCTTATCATTATCGTAAGTACGGTGGAGTTCCTGAAGAAAGGGCGACAACCTCACCATGATGGATTGATGCATAGGAATGAAGACATCAGCACTATGGATCGACCACTTTGAGAAGAGCAACCAAGGCCGAGAAGATTTGTTAGCATTTCGTAACTAGACCTCCCCCCCTTTCTACCTCTTAAATCTCGGGACGAGATTTCTTGTAGTGGAGGAGAATTGTGACGCCCGGATAATCAAGCTACATTAAACTCTGCTAATGATGCCACGTCACCTCCGTCACTGTCACTAATCTCGTGTGTCAGTTCAAAACGATTCGAATTCATATTTGAATTTTTGTCAAACATCAAAAACTTTCAAACATTAAAACAAAATGTTCGATATGTGACTTAATTAAGTTTACTAAATTAGGTACAACCTATGTATTTTTACAAAAACTAAAATGTTAGGTAAATAAAGAGAAAATAGAAAAGAAATTAAAAAAGGGAAAGTATAAAAAAACAGAAAACAAACTAACAAAAATAAAAAAAGTAGAACACCCCCCCTCCTGGGCCATGGCCTAGCAGGCCACCAGGTCGGCCCAGTCGGCCACCAGGCCAGCCCACCTCGTCCCCATAACCCCCCTGTAGGTGGAAAACCTAACCAACCCCCCCACCCCCGCACGATCTCCCTCTCGCTACCCCGTTCTGGATCGGGAGCGGGCGCCCCCGACGCCGCTCGTGACCCACCCCTCCGCGCCTCCGTCCTCCTCCTCGGCGTCACCTCGTCGGCGCCGCCTCACCGCCTCTACCTCGCCGACGCCGCTTCGCCGCCGGACCGCCTGTCTTCCCCCGCCTTTGCTTCGGCCAGCGCCACCGGCTCCCACCCCGGTGCCGCCCCTCACCGGACCTCCCCGCCGGCCTGCCTCCCCTGCATCGCCTCGTCACCGTCGTCCCCCTCGACAACAGCTGCCCCGTACCCTGCAACTACGGTGAGGCCCTCGGCCTCCCCTTCCCCTCACTCGCACGTTGTCCCGCACCGGAGCTAGACCACCGCGACTCCTGCCTGCTGCTACTGTGCCCCCTCCTCTTTTCCTTCTTCCCGACGCGGCTCACGCCGCCGTGGCTATCCCTGCCCACGTCAGCGTCCTCCTCGCGACGAATCGTGATGCCCCGCGCGCCCGCGCCACATCTGCCGCTGGCGCCCGTGGCCACCTGCCTCCGCGCGCGTCCGCCGTCGAGCTCCCGCTGCCCTGCGCGCGCCTACAGCTGCCAGCCACCTCTCCTCCGCCCCGCCGCCTTTTTCCGGCCGGCGCCCATGCGGCCCCTGGCCGTCGGCACCCGCGCTCGACTCCCCCCCCCCCCCCCGCGCGCAGCACCGCTGCCGGCTGCGACCCAGCCGCCTCGACCAGCCGCGCCTCCCTTCCCGTCGCCGCTGCCTCCCACCTACAGCCACCGCCGCCGTTGCTGCTAGCTCCGCCGCGCCCCGCCTCTGCTCCGCGTGACATTGTGGCCTCACCACGCCGCGTGCAGGCCTCTACCTCCTCCACTGGCCGACGTCGTGGACGCCGGCGGCCGCGCCGATGGCCTCGCCCGAGCTCGCGCACAGGCTCCCCCAGTCGGGCGCCCAGCGCCCGCGCCTAGCTCCACCCGTAATCGCGCGCCCGTTAAGGCCTTGGGCCCATGACATGAGGGGCCCATGCCCCAGAACCTTATAAAAAAGAATTGATAATTAATAATAATAATAATAATAATAAATATATAAATAATAATTAAAAATAATTAGAATATTAATTAACTTAATTAATCTAGTTTAATTAAACCTAATTAACCTGCTAATAAAACTAACTATTGTTAATTGGTTAACAGCCTATGACGAGTGGGACCCACATGTCAGATTGATCGGTCAATGGTCAGAGTTGACCGCTGATGTCATGCTGACATCATGCTGACGTCATAATTATATTTTCTAATTTAATTAATTCTGCTAATCCTAAAAATGATTTAAATCTTTAAAAGTTAATATAAAATAATCCGTAACTCGGATGAAAATACTTTGTACATGAAAGTTGCTCAGAATGATGAGACAAATCCGAATACGCAGACCGTTCATCCACCACGCATCCCTAGCATAGCGAACATGCAACTTTCCCCCTCCGATTCATTTGTCCGAAAATGCGAAACACCGAGGATATTTTCCCGGATGTTTCCCCACTTCACTGGTATCACCTCATACCGCGTTAGGGCACCCCTAGCACCGCTGCTTGTCATGTCATGCATTGCTATGCATCTGTTTGCATTATATTCATTGTTTCTTCCCCCTCTTCTCTTTGATAGACTACTGGACTGGCGCTGCTGCTGGTGCCCCGATTGACTACGTTGTTGACGACCCCTCTTTCTTGCCAGAGCAACCAGGCAAGCCCCCCCCTTGATCACCAGATATCGCCTACTCTTCTCTCTACTACTTGCATTAGAGTAGTGTAGCATGTTACTGCTTTCCGTTAATCCTATCCTGATGCATAGCCTGTCATTGTTGCTACAGTTATTGATACCTTACCTACAATCCTAAATGTTTAGTATAGGATGCTAGTTTATCATCGGTGGCCCTACATTCTTGTCTGTCTGCCATGCTATACTATCGGGCTGTGATCACTCGGGAGGTGATCACGGGTATATACTTATATACATATTATATGATACTTGTGGTGACTAAAGTCGGGTCGGCTCGTAGAGTACCCGCGAGTGATTCACGGATTGGGTACAAAAGGACGTTTGTCCGGACGGCCCTCTGAGTGAACCTTTGTGGCGGAGCGACAGGGTAGGTTGAGACCACCTAGGAGAGAGGTGGGCCTGGCTCTAGTCAGCGTTCGCGGTTATTTCAAAATAACACGCTTAACAAGATCTGGGTATTTGATCTGAGTCTGTCCACTAGCCTATACGCACTAACCAACTACGCGGGAACATTTATGGGCACTCGACGTTGTGGTATCAGCCCAAGCCTTCGTGACGTCAGCGACTGAGCGGCGTGCGCCGGGTTGGACTGGAACGCCTGTTCTTGTATAAGGGAGGCACGGTCTGCTCACCGGCCGCATACGTAACGTGCAGGTGTGCAACGGGCGATGGGCCCAGACCCCTGCGCCATAGTATTTAGACCGGCGTGCTGACCTCTCTGTTGTGCCTAGGTAGGGTTGCGACGTGTTGATCTTCTGAGGCCAGGCATGACCCAGATAAGTGTGTCCGGACAAAGGGGATCGAGCGTGTTGGGAAATGTGGTGCACCCCTGCAGGGAAGTTGATCTATTTGAATAGCCGTGTCCCTCGGTAAAAGGATGACCCGGAGTTGTACCTTGACCTTATGACTACTAGAACCGGATACTTAATAAAACACACCCTTTCAAGTGCCAGATACAACTGGTGATCACTGAGGGAGTCCTGGATTAGGGGCTCTCCGGACAGCCGGACTATCTCCATTGGCCGGACTGTTAGACTATGAAGATAGAAGATTGAAGACTTCGTCTCGTGTCCGGATGGGACTCTACTTGGTGTGGAAGGCAAGCTAGGCAATACGTATATGGATATCTCCTCCTTTGTAACCGACCTTGTGTAACCCTAACCCTCTCTGGTGTCTATATAAACCGGAGGGTTTTAGTCCGTAGGACAACAATCACAACATACAATCATACCGTAGGCTAGCTTCTAGGGTTTAGCCTCTCTTATCTCGTGGTAGATCTACTCTTGTAACACCCATACCTTCAATATTAATCAAGCAGGAAGTAGGGTTTTACCTCCATCAAGAGGGCCCGAACCTGGGTAAAACTTCGTGTCCCTTGCCTCCTGTTACCATCCGGCCTAGACGCACAGTTCGGGACCCCCTACCCGAGATCCGCCGGTTTTGACACCGACATTGGTTCTTTCATTGAGAGTTCCTCTATGTCGTTGCTGTTAGGCTTGATGGCTCCTACTATCATCAATAGTGATGCGGTCCAGGGTGAGACTTTTCTCCCCGGACAGATCTTTGTATTCGGCGGCTTTGCACTGCGGGCCAATTCGCTTGGCCATCTAGAGCAGATTGAAAGCTACGCCCCTGGCCATCAGGTCAGATTTGGAAGTTTGAATTACACGGACAACATCCGTGGGGACTTGATCTTCGACGGATTCGAGCCACAGTCGGGCGCGCCCCACTGTCGTGATGGGTATGACCTAGCTCTGCCATCGGACGGTACCCCAGAGGCCGCGCCCGCATCAGCTCCGACCCTTAGCTCGGAGCCAGCTGCGCTAATCAAGGACGGGTGGCTAGACACCACCTCAGGGGCTGCAGTCTCAACGGCGATCGAGCCGAACACCAACATCATCCTCTGCGCAGCCCGTGACTCCAAGGTGCCGGACTCTCCTCCGGACCCCGAACCATCCGCGCCCCTGCCAATCGAATCCGAGTGGGCGCCGATCATGGAATTCACCGCCGCGGATATCTTTCAGCACTCACCCTTCGACGACATTCTGAATTCACTAAGGTCTCTCTCTTTGTCAGGAGAGCCTGGCCGGATTATGGCCAACAGGACTGGGATGCGGACGACGAAGAAATTCGACGCCACCCAGCACCCACTTTGTAGCCACTGTCGACGATTTAACCGACATGCTCGACTTCGACTCCGAAGACATCGACGGTATGGACGACGATGTAGGAGACGAACATGAACCAGCACCTATAGGGAACTGGAAAGCCACCTCGTCGTATGACATATACATGGTGGATACACCCAATGAAGGCAACGGCGATGAGATAGCGGAGGATGACCCCTCCAAGAAGAAACCCAAGTGCCGACGACAGCGGCGCCGCTCTAAGTCCCGCCAAAGCAAAAGTGGTGATACCGGCGCACGAGATAATAACACCCCGGATAGCGCCGAAGACAACAACAACCCCCTCCAGCAAGAGTTAGATCAGGAGGATGAAGGAGCCAGCTCTCCTGGGAGAGCGGCTGACGGAGAGGAGGAGGATGACAATTACATGCCCCCCTCCGAAGACGAGGCAAGCCTCGGCGATGATGAATTCGTCGTACCAGAGGATCCCGTCGAACAAGAGCGCTTCAAGCGCAGGCTTATGGCCACGGCAAATAGCCTGAAGAAAAAGCAGCAGCAGCTTCAAGCTGATCAAGATCTGCTAGCTGACAAATGGATGGAAGTCCTCGCCACCGAGGAATATAAACTCGAGCGTCCCTCCAAGAGTTACCCAAGGCACAGGTTACTACCCCGACTGGAGCAAGAAGCGTATGATACGGCTGATCGGCCACCTCGGGGCCGCGATAGAGAGGCATTCCTGCCGAAAGCTCAGCCTCCGCCCCAACGCCATCCAAATAAAAAGGCATGGGGAGATATGCCAGACCTGCGAGACATATTGGAGGACAAAGCAAAGCATTCAAGATCGATCTACGGATCACGAGGGTGCACCACTCTACGAGACGGTAAACGTCACGCCAGATACAGTAAAAGCAAATCCGGCCGGGCCGAACACAGCGGGCTGGACCCATACGAGCTACGTCACGATATAGCCCAATACAGAGGCGCCGCACACCCCTTATGCTTCACAGACAAAGTAATGGAACATCAATTCCTAGAAGGTTTCAAACCTGTAAGAATTGAATCATACAACGGCACAACAGATCCCGCAGTATGGATTGAGGACTTCCTCCTCCATATCCACATGGCCCGCGGTGATGACTTACATGCCATCAAATACCTCCCACTACAAGTTAAAGGACCGGCGCGGCATTGGCTTAATAGCTTGCCAGCGGACTCCATTAGCTGTTGGGAAGATCTGGAAGCCGCATTCCTCGACAACTTTCAGAGCACTTATGTGCGACCACCAGACGCCGATGACTTGAGCCACATAATTCAGCAGCCAGAAGCGTCGGCCAGGCAATTCTGGACTCGGTTCCTTACAAAGAAAAACTAAATCGTCGACTGTCCAGATGCGGAGGCCTTAGCGGCTTTCAAGCACAACATCCTAGATGAGTGGCTAGCCCGGCACCTTGGTCAGGAAAAGCCGAAATCTATGGCAGCTGGTTGGCTCGCAGTAACAACATATCAAAGAACCATGGTACCTCAGATACCAAGGACGACAACAGCAGGTCACGTCGCAACAAGCATAAGCGCCGCATTAACGGCGAAAGTACTGAGGATACGGCAGTCAATGCCGGATTCAAAGGCTCTAAACCCGGTCAGCGGAAAAAGCCATTCAAGCAAAGTACGCCGGGTCCGTTCAGCACCCCAGACAAGCCAGCCAATCACACCAACAGGGATTGTTGGGTGTTCAAGCAGGCCGGCAAGTTAATCGTCGAAAACAAGGACAAGGGGCCGCATAGCGATGACGAGGAAGAACCCCGGCAGCCGCACACCGGAGGACAGAAGAGGTTTCCCCCGCAAGTGCGGACGGTGAACATGATATACACAACCCACATCCCCAAGAGGGAGCGGAAGCGTGCGCTTAGGGACGTATATGCGTTGGAGCCAATCGCCCCAAAGTTCAACCCTTGGTCCTCCTGTCCGATCACCTTCGATCGCAGGGACCACCCCACTAGTATCTGTCACGGTGGATTTGCCGCACTGGTCCTAGACCCAATCATCGACGGATTTCACCTCACTCGAGTCCTTATGGACGGCGGCAGCAGCCTGAACCTGCTTTATCAGGACACAGTGCGCAAAATGGGTATAGACCCCTCAAGGATCAAACCCACAAAGACGACCTTTAAAGGCGTCATTCCAGGCGTAGAGGCCCACTGCACAGGCTCAATTACACTAGAAGTGGTCTTCGGATCCCCGGATAACTTCCGAAGCGAAGAGTTAATCTTCTATATAGTCCCGTTCCGCAGTGGTTATCATGCGCTGCTCAGAAGAACCGCATTCGCTAGATTCAGTGCGGTACCACATTATGCACACCTCAAGTTCAAGATGCTAGGACCTCACGGAGTTATTACAGTCAATGGAAACACAGAGCGCTCTCTCCGAACAGAGGAGCACACCGCGGCCCTCGCAGCAGAAACGCAAAGCAGCCTCTCAAGGCAATCTACCATTTCGGCATTTCAAAGCCTGGACACCTTCAAGCGCGCTCGGGGCAATCGGCAAATAGACTGCCTGGCGCGATCTGAGCTCGTGTAGCAATACGGCGGCCACCCCAATCCCAGCCCAACGATGTTGTTCGTGTCGCGCGTACATAATTATGCATTAAAAATACCATGGGCACAGATGGAGAGGGGGAGGCACAACTATGGCACGCCCCAAAACGCGGCCTAAACCGCACCAGGGGCTTCCCGTTTGGTTATTTTTCTTTTTCTTTCAGGACTTTAATCTCTGGAAACACTGTCCGACAGCTCTATTGCCGAACCCATGATACAGCAACCAAGGAGGCCGACAACAACGGAATTCCCAGGTGGATTATAGATTTCATATAATTCCTCAGTTCGCCCTTGGAAGGGACATAGTCCTACTCTTTCGCTTATTATACTATCTGTATCACTCTGCTTTAATGCAATTTTTCAATATACAATACATGACATTACGACTATTATCGCATTTTTGTTATATATATACATATCTATGTGTTCATTAATAACGCCTAGCAACCGTACACTCTGGTACGGCCAATGCACCAGGGGCTTACGTACCCACAATATGGTGTGAAAAGTCCGAACACTTTCACAAGTGTGGCACCCCGAACTTATAGCATTATATGCATCAGCTCTGAATCATGTCTTTGGTCAAATGTTGGGTTTGCCCGTCTCCTATGTTTTGGTACCTTACGTTCCACTCTATCGGCTAAGGTAGCGCTAGGAGAACTACTGCTATTGTGCCCCGGTTCTGCCAGGCCGAGCACCTCAGTAGAGAAAGCTAAAACTAACTGTCATGATAAGGCAAGAGACTGGTCGCTGTTCGGTGAGGTTTTTCGAGTCCCTAAAGACTTATGCCCTTAGGGCGAGGGACCGGCTCCGTCCGGCTTATAGGCGTGTATCGCACCCCGAATTAGGTCTTCCAAATACTAGGGGCTTCGCCGAAATTTAAAATTATAGAATTCTATGGCTAAGTGAGAGTGATAAAGCATTATTAGTCCGGTTGACTTGTTCGTTGTGCTGAGCACCTCCCTCGAAGGACCCAAACATGGGAACAAGAGTGCTCAGGTTTATCCCAAACACCCCAGCACTCGTGGTATGGGGGCAGAAGCCGAGGACTAGCCATCTCTCAGATTGGATAAACAGCCAAACAGAAGGTAATATTTTAAATTCACACAAGCGTTGCATAGCGCATATGAAACAAGTTTTCATACACACAGGACAAAACGAGCAAGTCTCATTCAAATATTACATTTTGCGAACACTCATCCGCAATAAGACGGGTGCCCGGCAGAACACCCTCGTAGTACATCCCGGGATGGCGGTGCTCCTTGCCCTCTGGCGGCCCCTCCTTGATCAGCTTCACAGCATCTAGCTTGACCCACTACATTTTTACACGGGCAAAGGCCTGGCGTGCACCTTCAATGCAGACGGATCGCTTGACGACCTCCAGCCGTGGGCAGGCATCCACAAGCCGCCTCACCAGGCCGAAGAAGTTGTTCGGAAGGGCGTCGCCAGGCCACAACCGGACTATCAAGCCCTTCATGGCCTGATTGGCCGCCTTATGTAGCTCGGCCATCTACTTCAGTTGGTCGCTCATTGGCACCGGATGTTCGGCCTCAGCATACTGAGACCAGAACAGCTTCTCCATCGAGCTTCCGTCCTAGGCCTGGTAGAATAGTGCGGCATCAGACACACTGCGGGGCAAATCTGCGAATGCTCCTGAAGAGCTCCGGATTCGGGTAAGTAATCGGTAATTCACCGTTGCATGCTTGCTTTGCATATAGAAAGCCTTACCTGCCGCTATCTTCTTCATCGCGTCGATCTCCTGAAGGGCCTTCTGGGCCTCGGCCTTGGCACTCTTCGCGCTCTCACAGGCCGCGGCAAGCTCAGACTCTCTCGTCTTCAAGTCAAGCTCCAACGCCTCGTGCTTTGCCACGAGAGCCTGGAGCTCTTGTTGCACCTCGCCCACCCGAGCCTCGTGCCTCTCTCGCTCGATGCACTCCTGGGCCGCCTTCTCTTCAGCCTGGGACAGCGCTTGCTTCAGGGTCGCCACCTCGGTCGTGGCCCCTGGCAAACATACAATGATCCTGTCATTTAGCAATCGCGTCCTTTTTCTCATCTATAGACGGGGTATTACTTACCCTTGTTCTCCTCTAGCTGCCTCTTAGCAAGGCCGAGCTCTTTTTGGGACCCCTCGAGGGCCTCCTTCAATACGGCGACCTCCGCAGTCAGTGCGGCGGACACCAGCAGCGAAGCCGGCATATGCATATTGACATACTTATATTAGACTCCTGCGATGTTATTTGATCCTCAGTTCGGATTTTCTTTGTGAACACCGAACAAAGCATCAGGGGCTATTGTCTGTGCGGTAATATTTCTACTACATTTTAAAACACTTACCTCGAAGCCTGTTAGAAGGCTAGTACAGGCTTTAGTCAATCTGCTCTTGGCGGACTGAACCTTCTGGATCACCGCACTCATGATAGTGCGGTGCTCCTCCTCGATGGAAGCGCTGCGAAGCGCTTCCAACATAGTAACCGACGCCTCTGGATGGACAGAGGTCACCGGCACAGGCGTCTCACCCTCCTTAGAAGGGGACCGCCTACCCGAGCTCGAAGCCATCGGAGGGTCCAGCGCGGTGTTCGGCTGAGGGCCGAACTCGGAGCTCTCGGGGACCCCGTCCGCTCGGCTCCCGGAGTCCGGAAGGTCACCTTGCGGCGCCTCCGGGACTGTCCCCCCTTGATACGGTGCCTCTTGAGACAGCACCTCGATATCGTTGGCTGGATGAGGGGAGGTGGCCGTCGGGACTGGATCGCTATCCATGTCCGACGCACCCAGGGAGCCGTCCAAGGATACCTCGATATTGGCTCGGGGCGGCCTGCACAATTGAGTTCGGCGTTAGGGAAAGCAATGCGACAAAGGAATCCTATGGGTTACTTTGGTATCCGAACACTTATGATCTCCCTTGGGGCTTGCCCCTAGGCAACCACTCGTCTTCACTTTCCTCGGCGGCGGTGGAGCTGTCCGGAAGGAGCGTCCTCCCCTTCTTGGACCCTTCGGCCTCCCCAGTTGGGGCGGCCTTCCTTTTCTTGTCTCCCCCAGTCGGTGGGGGAGCCTCTTCTTCCTCTTCCTTGTCTACGGGGGAAGAGTGCGCCGCAGATTCATCGGACGGTGAGTCCGACGACGCCTGGCATCGGGAACTCTTTCGAGCTCCCTTGTCCTTCTTGGTCTTCTCCGGCACCTTATAAAGGGCCGGAGTCAGCATCTTCATCAAAAGAGCATTTGCGGGGCCTTCGGGCAAGGGAGCCGGGCAGTCGATCTGTCCGGCCATCTTCTGCCAGTCCTGTCAAAATTACGGGAGTTTAGTGTAACGCCCTCGATGCGGCTATATCTCCCACGTGTCGAAGCACGACTTAGAGGCATAACCGCATTGAAAGCAATGTCGCAAGTGAGGTAATCTTCACACAACCCATGTAATACATAAGGGGAAAAGATACATAGTCGGCTTACAATCGCCACTTCACACAAATACATGAATAAAGCATTACAACATCCAAATACAATCAAGGTCCCACTACAGAACCAAAATAAAAGAAGAACCCCAAATGCGACAAGGTCCCCGATCGACCCCAACTGGGCTCCACTACTGATCAACTAGAACGAAACAACACAAAGGACAAGATCTTCATCGAGCTCCTCCTTGAGCTTGGTTGCGTCATCTGCACGGACTCATCGGCACCTGCAAGCTGGTTTTGGAAGTATCTGTGAGCCACAGTGACTCAGCAATCTCGCACCCTCGCGATCAAGACTATTTAAGCTTATGGGTAAGGTAAAAGTATGAGGTGGAGCTGCAGCAAGCGACTAGCATATATGGTGGCTAACATACGCAAAGAGAGCGAGAAGAGAAGGCAAAGCACGGTCGATAAAAGTATGATCAAGAAGTGATCCTAGACAACCTACGTCAAGCATTACTCCAACACCATGTTCACTTCCCGGACTCCGCCGGAAAGAGACCATCACGGTTACACACGCGGTTGATGCATTTTAATTAAGGTCAACTTCAGGTTTTCTACAACCGGACATTAACAAATTCCCATCTGCCCATAACCGCGGGCACGGCTTTTGAAAGTTCAAATCCCTGCAGGGGTGTCCCAACTTAGCCCATGACAAGCTCTCACGGTCAACGAAGGAATAGACCTCCTCCCAAGACATTCCGATCAGACTCGGTATCCCGGTTCTTCAAGACATCCTCGACAATGGTAAAACAAGTCCAGCAAAGCCACCCGATGTGCCGACATCCTGATGGGAGCTACACATATCTCGTTCTTAGGGCATCACGGTTACACACGCGGTTGATGCATTTTAATTAAGGTCAACTTCAGGTTTTCTACAACCGGACATTAAAAAATTCCCATCTGCCCATAACCGCGGGCACGGCTTTTGAAAGTTCAAATCCCTGCAGGGGTGTCCCAACTTAGCCCATGACAAGCTCTCACGGTCAACGAAGGAATAGACCTCCTCCCGAGACATTCCGATCAGACTCGGTATCCCGGTTCTTCAAGACATCCTCGACAATGGTAAAACAAGTCCAGCAAAGCCACCCGATGTGCCGACATCCTGATGGGAGCTGCACATATCTCGTTCTTACGGCAACACCGGATAGGTCAACCTACGAGTAAAACCAGCCCTCAAGTTTCCCCGAGGTGGACCCGCAGGCTGCCCATTTCGGACCAACACTTAGACAAGCACTGGCCCGGGGGGGTTAAAATAAGATGACCCTCGGGATGCGCGACTCCCAAGGGAAAAAAGGCTAGGTGGCGAATGGTAAAACCAAGGTTGGGCCTTGCTGGAGGAGTTTTATTCAAAGCGAACTGTCAAGGGGTTCCCATTATAACCCAACCGCGTAAGGAACGCAAAATCCGGGAACATAACACCGATATGACGGAAACTAGGGCGGCAAGAGTGGAACAAAACACCAGGCATAAGGCCGAGCGTTCCACCCTTTACCAAGTATATAGATGCATTAATTAAATAAGAGATATTGTGATATCCCAACAAGTAAACATGTTCCAACAAGGAACAACATCTCCATGTTCCAACAAGGAACAAACTTCAATCTTCACCTGCAACTAACAATGCTATAAGAGGGGCTGAGCAAAGCGGTAACATAGCCAATCAACGGTTTGCTAGGACAAGGTGGGTTAGATGCTTGGTTCAACAATATGGTTGGCATAATAAGCAAGTGGTAGGTATCGCAGCATAGGCATAGCAAAAGAGCGAGCATCTAGCAAGCAAAGATAGAAGTGATTTCGAGGGTATGGTCATCTTGCCTGAGCTCCCGCAAGGAAGAAGAACGAGTCCATGAAGAAGACAAACGGACGTAGACGAACGGGTCCTCACAAACACGACGTTACCGGAACCAACCCGAAGAAGCAAACACCGGAAAGAAGCAAACAATCATGGTAAACAACCACCACATAAGCATGACACGATGCGCAAACAAGTATGATGCATGTCCGGTTTAATGAGGCATGGCATGGCAAAGTGCACAAACAGCCCTACAAATTAAGTGGAGCTCAATATGCAACGGAGTTGCATATTGATGGAACACCACATTCAGGTTATTTAGTTCGATCTCGTTTATGTACCCAACAATATTAAATGTTGTTAAGCATGTCAAGAGGTGAAACATAAAGGATTATCTATCTAAACAATTTAAATGGGGCCGGATATAGCAAACAACAAATCCGGTAAATCCCCATATGCATTAGTAAATTAATGCAAACAACAATTTAAACCATCTTAATGTTGTTAACATGATGCGGATGACATGTTCAAGTTTTATGCAAGTTTTATTAAAAGTTGACAGGATAAGAGATGAGGCATTTGACATCGTGGTGGAAACAAAAGGGGTGCCACGGCGACGATAACGAAAACGGTGCCATGGCAGCGTTCCGATTCCGGTTACTCGATTGAGATACCGATGCAAAGGAGAAGTGTGCGGATGCATGAAAAAGATGGTGGGGCGCTCCCGGATTCCGGGTGTCCCACGAGTTGGCGACAAGTAAACGAGTGACAATTTGGACACGGTGCAAACATGAGCATCCCAAACATCGCAAGCATTCGTTCACGGACGTCGTCTCGGGGTTATACCTTCGAAGTGTGCAAACGGGACGATTCCCGTTCGGTGCAAAGTAGAGGAAGTAGTTGTTCTCGGGACGTTCGTAGTGGAAGTAGTCGTTCTCGCATGCTCTAGGGTCGATGGTAGAGGTTCTCGCGATCTCGGCGATGGTAGTTGTACATCTAGGCGGTGGACGAACTTGACGTTCCGTTACCCGGTTCTTCGGAGACAGAAGTAGTCGTACACGTTCTGTAGATGTTCATGTCATCGGTGTCGTGGTACTTGGGGTCTTTGGACTCTCCGGTCCCGTTCTTGCGACGGCAGTCTTTCACGTTTCTTCGGAGAGGTACTAGACGCACCCTGGATCTATAGTCGTACATGCACGTAGATTAACTTGGTGTAACCATGCAGTAGTTGAACTTGGCGGTCTGGTACGGTAACCAACACGTAGGGCTACACTTGTTGAAGCGGAACTTGATGAAATCCAAATGGAGGTAGCCGTCTGTTCGGGGACGTTGCGACAACAGCAGCAGCCGGAAGTGCTCGCGGGTGAGAGGGTCGGCCCTAGGACTGATGCAGGGAGCAGCAGGGGAGGTACAGCGATGGGCATGGAGCGGCAAGGCGACGAGGACGAGGCACGTCGGGGAAGCAAGGCGGAGCGGAGCAGAGGCGGAGGCGCCTGGCACAGGGACTTGGCGCGACGACTCCTCGACGCAGGGAGTAGCGGCTGCAGGCTGGAGCCATGCGGGCGGCGGGGCGGCGACGTGCGCTGGCGAAGATGGGGAAGCGGGGCAGCAACGTGACTTGACGCGGCTCCGGCGAGGGAAGAAAAATAGTAGGAGGCGGCGGGGCTTGACGGATCCGGACGAGGGACTTGGCAGGAGCGGCGGCCGCCATGGACGAAGGAGGAGAGCTGCTCGCTGGCAACGGCCGAAGGCAGAGGCACAGCGAGGAAGGAGGAGAGGCCAGCGTGGTCCTGGTGGAGCTCGGCGGTGGCGTCGCAGGCCGGCATGGCAGCGCCAAGGGGAGGGTGAGGATCGAGGAGAGGGTCTCCTCTGGTGGCGCAAGAGGAGGAGGGGGAGACGTGCGGGATCGAGAGAAGCGCGAGGGGATCGAGCGCTGGGAGGGACGAAGGGAGAGGCAGCGGTGCGGGAAGGGGTCGAGGGAGAGATGGGATCGAGAGGGAGAGGAGATGGGGTCTCTCCCTGCGCTAGGGTTAGCTGGGGAGTGGGCCTTGGGAGGCCGGCCCAATGGAAAGGAAAACGGCCAGGCTGCTGGGCTCTCTCTTCTCCCTCCAAATCTTTAGCAGAAAAGACAATAAGAGAGGAAAAGAAAGAAATGATTAGGAAAAGATTTTTGGACATGGGGATAAATTTCCCGAACTCACAAAAATACGCTTGTTTCGAGAACATATTAAAGGCCAAGATTGGAAGATGTAAATTCAAACTCATTTGAATTTAATTCAAATGGGTTTGAACTAGGACTAGGTTTTGGAAGTGTCCAAAAATGTTGAGAATTTAGGTGGAGCTCCGGAAAATGACGAAAGGATATATGGCAAGGTTTGAGGAGCAACTCGAAGCAGAAAAGACTTGAGAGTTACATTGCAAGTGCGTCACGGTAACTCCACAAGAATAGAAATATTTATAATAGCTCCCTAATATCGGGAGGATATGTTATAAAGAGAATCACCATGTGAATTCCCTCGATTTAAATGGACCGAAAATCGATGCAATTTATTTAGTGAGATGCAAAAGACTTATGACATGATGACATGATGACATGATGCAATGCACGAATAAAAGGGCGGGCTCAAATGAAACACACGGCGAAACCCGGAACACATGGAAGGCATCTGAAGCTCCGGTCTTGGGGCGTCACAACACTCCACCACTATGAGAGGATCTTGTCCCGAGACCTAGGATGGCACCGGAGGGAAACGGAAAAGGAAGAGAAGAGGTAAAACTAATTGCTTCTTTGACAAATGAGTGAAACCAAAGAACCTTGCGTGGTTGAACAAATTTAAAGAAGAAAACAACGAAGATGGACGAAGTTGAAAACACTCCGTTAGAAAAGAGAAACAGGGAAGAACAAATTCGGACAGCACTCTGGTAGAAAAGAGATGCAAGGCTTGATAAGGCGAAAAGAACTTGAGCAAAAGGGCACAACACTCCTGTTAAATGGATAGGCATGAAAAGAACATGATCTTTGACAAAACGAGATGATGGGTGAAAAGAACAACGTCGCAATGCCTCCGGAAGAGAGAAATAGAATATAGATCATTAAAATAAAAGAATGGAGAAGAAAAGCCAACTTCTGCCACAAAGAGCTTGAAAAGGCATCTTTAGGAGAAGGGTCGAACGGAGTTGTTGGAACACCAACAACGGAAGGACAAACTTGAAGTGGACTTATAGAAGGCATCTCAACATTATGAGGTGACAACTTGCCACTCACAGAAAAAATTTGATTGGGTTGATAACAACGAGGAGACGAGAAACTTATTTCACCGGGAGGATAAATGAAGAACTTGGGTCAATTATAAGCACCATAATAGCAACAATCCTTAGGGAAAGCTTTAGGTGAAATATAACCCAATATAACTCCAATGACGAGATTGATGGATTTAAAATATCTCATTCTTGACCACATGTGAATCATGAAAACATGAACTCAATTATCAAGAATGACATAAAACCACCTCCAATAATACGGAAGAAAGAATTGCACTCCGGATAGCAAGATGGAGAATGCTTGAACTCCTTTGAAAAGAATCTCAATGAACACTTCGAGAAGGAAATAAATCCTTGATGAACCATCATGTAGGGCCTTCATGAAGAACTTCGGTAATGAAAGAATGATCAAACAAAAGAAAGAGAAGTTGAAGGCACAAGGTGAATCCTTGTAATGACTTAGATGGATCTCCGTGATGAAATAGTTGAAAAAGGTTGGAACTCCGGGAAAAAGAGAAGATGAACAATTGGAAACAAGAATTTTGATGAACCTCCAGAATAAGGAATTGAATTTACTCAATGAAACAAGAATAAGAATTAGATTATGCTTATCCTTCATCAATTAAATTGATGACAATCAACGGATTTGACATATTACTTATTCTCGTGGAAAAGATTAAGAGAGATATACCATAAACTTGAGAAAGTCTTCAACGATCCACCGGTAGAATTGGAAAGAACGAATGAATTGATATGATAAACAAAGAAGAGAAATCTTGAACGAACCACCGTAAGAATTAAAATGATTGAAGAAAAGATAAAGAAAACATCGGGACGAATTATAAAATGAACGAGGATGCTTGAGAGGATTTAGATACATGAGAACGAAGAGATCACGAGCCGATTAAAGATCACTTAAGCGAAACACCGGTAAAATTGGAGAATGGTAGCTGAAAGCTGAGAATGAATAATCCCGAAATGATGGCCTCCGGATAATCAAACTGAAAAGAATCTTGAATAGCTCCGGATAGGTGAAAAGAATTCTCACGATCAAGACAATTACGAGAGGATGGCAACAAGATAGAATCACGAATCTTGAAGAGAAAAGAGCAAGATTAAAGAGAAACTCTTCTTCGGTCTTCAACATCCGAGAATGACGACGAGTACACCACCAAGAATTATTGAGGCACACCGGAATGAAGAATGGAAAAGTTGAGCCAATGATGAAAAGAATTAGAAAGATCTTGGACAAGGGCATTTGATTGATGATAAATCATTCTTACGTCAAACTTGGAAAATAATTTGAGAGTAACGCCGGGAAAAGAGAAGAGTCAGGTAAGATCCTGGGAAAAGACCTGTGGGTTAGGGCCCACTCAAAAGAAACACCGTTGAATGATTTAAAAGAGAGGTTGCACCGGTTGAATTAAATGACTTGAATGAGATAACAACCTGGAAAGATCTTGAACGAATGCAGAGTGGAAAACACGAATCTTCGAGATATCTTTAGCACTGCGGAACAAATGAATAACGAAAAGTTAATGATTGAGAGGTACACCGGCAAGAGAAGACATTTGAAAAAAAGAAAAGAATATGATCAAACACCGAGAGCTTGAATAGAATCCGCCGGAGAAGAAAACGAGTGAAAAGTGACGAACTTGAAGCTCCGTTAGAATCTTCATGAGAATCACCGGATAAGAACATGAAGGGAGAAGAATGGAGAGACTTCCATAATAAAATGGATACTTGATTAAAACATCTGAGTCCTTGAAGAAACAAGGGAGGGAGGGTGGGAAAAACAAAGGCAACTTGGGATGGAAGAAAACGACACCGTTGAGAAGACTTGAGTTGATCTTGCGAATGTTGAAGTGATCGGATCCACTTGAAGAGAAGCACACCGGTTAAAAGGATTGACAGAAACAATCTTGATGATCAAGAAGGATTGGTATTCACATAGAAATATGAGAACAACATTTAGGAAAAGGTATGGAATCAACATTTGACTTCGAAGCAACTCGAATACCACAACTCAAAACAAAACAAGGATTGGCTTGCAGAATAAGCCAGAACAAACATATGATAGAGAATTCGTCCGAAGTTTTCGTGGTGGGGCCTACACGGGCTCGATCGTACAGCACCATCATGTACAAGGCAGTGCACATGACATACGAAGCGTCCCTGAGTCGGCATAGCCAAGGACTCTTTAAGACACAACAAGACCACTGTAAAACCAACTGTGAATAGGCGGACCACTAGATGTCAAACCCCAATTTCAAATCATACATCTGTCGGAAAGATATCCTAAGAGCTACTTGAATTCCCACCTATGAAACTCCTGAACCTTTCCGGTTATGCAATCAGGTGTTGGGGATACAGGGGAAGCATAATATCTCACCCAAACTACCAAATCCTACATCCAGCTGTATCCATCCTTCAACACATAACCAAGAAACCTTCGGAAATCGTCTACCTCAACCTTCGAAAAGCATCCGCTATACAAGTTATGGCGATACTCCCGAACTCCCGCCCCAGTACTGGGTGGCGTCGACGTTATCTCACCAACGAACTGCATAAAAGAGATTTTCGATGTCGGCGTACTAAACTCAGGTATTCCAGAACTGCAACGATAAAATTATGACGACAACACCTTAGAGCTCAACTCCCCAGGACACTTCCACAAAACCCCTGACAGGAGGCACCAAGACAATGTTCTCGTCACAAAACCATCGGAACGATTCCAAGATACCCGCGTGATCCTAAAAAAATTTAGTGAAATTTGAGAAGAGAAGAGTCAAAACTCTACGTCAGGATGCCTCACCAGAGCGATGAAGAGACTGGGAAGTAAAAAAGAATTCCTAAACTCTCCGATATATAATTCCTAGATGACTCAAAACATTTTTCTAGACTCAACAACGGCTGCTAAAAACGATCAAACAGTGGGGGCTCCTAAGGTCGGGGAAGGCTCTTATTACCAACTTGTAACGCCCTCGATGCGGCTATATCTCCCACGTGTCGAAGCACGACTTAGAGGCATAACCGCATTGAAAGCAATGTCGCAAGTGAGGTAATCTTCACACAACCCATGTAATACATAAGGGGAAAAGATACATAGTCAGCTTACAATCGCCACTTCACACAAATACATGAATAAAGCATTACAACATCCAAATACAATCAAGGTCTGACTACGGAACCAAAATAAAAGAAGAACCCCAAATGCGATAAGGTCCACGATCGACCCCAACTGGGCTCCACTACTGATCAACTAGAACGAAACAACACAAAGGACAAGATCTTCATCGAGCTCCTCCTTGAGCTTGGTTGCGTCATCTGCACAGACTCATCGGCACCTGCAAGCTGGTTTTGGAAGTATCTGTGAGCCACGGGGACTCAGCAATCTCGCACCCTCGTGATCAAGACTATTTAAGCTTATGGGTAAGGTAAAAGTATGAGGTGGAGCTGCAGCAAGCGACTAGCATATATGGTGGCTAACATACGCAAAGAGAGCGAGAAGAGAAGGCAAAGCACGATCGATAAAAGTATGATCAAGAAGTGATCCTAGACAACCTACGTCAAGCATTACTCCAACACCGTGTTCACTTCCCGGACTCCGCCGGAAAGAGATCATCACGGTTACACACGCGGTTGATGCATTTTAATTAAGGTCAACTTCAGGTTTTCTACAACCGGACATTAACAAATTCCCATCTGCCCATAACCGCGGGCACGGCTTTCGAAAGTTCAAATCCCTGCAGGGGTGTCCAAACTTAGCCCATGACAAGCTCTCACGGTCAACGAAGGAATAGACCTCCTCCCGAGACATTCCGATCAGACTCGGTATCCCGGTTCTTCAAGACATCCTCGGCAATGGTAAAACAAGTCCAGGAAAGCCGCCCGATGTGCCGACATCCTGATGGGAGCTGCACATATCTCATTCTCAGGGCAACACTGGATAGGTCAAGCTACGAGTAAAACCAGCCCTCAAGTTTCCCCGAGGTGGCCCCGCAGGCTGCCCATTTCGGACCAACACTTAGACAAGCACTGGCCCGGGGGGTTAAAATAAGATGACCCTCGGGACGCGTGACTCCCAAGGGAAAAAAGGCTAGGTGGCGAATGGTAAAACCAAGGTTGGGCCTTGCTGGAGGAGTTTTATTCAAAGCGAACTGTCAAGGGGTTCCCATTATAACCCAACCACGTAAGGAACGCAAAATCCGAGAACATAACACCGATATGACGGAAACTAGGGCGGCAAGAGTGGAACAAAACACCAGGCATAAGGCCGAGCGTTCCACCCTTTACCAAGTATATAGATGCATTAATTAAATAAGAGATATTGTGATATCCCAACAAGTAAACATGTTCCAACAAGGAACAACATCTCCATGTTCCAACAAGGAACAAACTTCAATCTTCACCTGCAACTAACAACGCTATAAGAGGGGCTGAGCAAAGCGGTAACATAGCCAATCAATGGTTTGCTAGGACAAGGTGGGTTAGCGGCTTGGTTCAACAAGATGGGTGGCATAATAAGCAAGTGGTAGGTATCGCAGCATAGGCATAGCAAAAGAGCGAGCATCTAGCAAGAAAAGATAGAAGTGATTTCGAGGGTATGGTCATCTTGCCTGAGATCCTGCAAGGAAGAAGAATGAGTCCATGAAGAAGACAAATGGACGTAGACAAACGGGTCCTCACAAACGCGACATTACCGGAACCAACCCGAAGAAGCAAACACCGGAAAGAAGCAAACAATCATGGTAAACAACCACCACATAAGCATGACACGATGCGCAAACAAGTATGATGCATGTCCGGTTTAATGAGGCATGGCATGGCAAAGTGCACAAACAGCCCTACAAATTAAGTGGAGCTCAATATGCAACGGAGTTGCATATTGACGGAACACCACATTCAGGTTATTTAGTTCGATCTCGTTTATGTACCCAACAATATTAAATGTTGTTAAGCATGTCAAGAGGTGAAACATAAAGGATATCTATCTAAACAATTTAAATGGGGCCGGATATAGCAAACAACAAATCCGGTAAATCCCCATATGCATTAGTAAATTAATGCAAACAACAATTTAAACCATCTTAATGTTGTTAACATGATGCGGATGACATGTTCAAGTTTTATGCAAGTTTTATTAAAAGTTGACAGGATAAGAGATGAGGCATTTGACATCGTGGCGGAAACAAAAGGGGAGCCACAGCAACGGTAACGAAAATGGTGCCATGGCAGCGTTCCGGTTCCAGTAACTCGATTGAGATACCGATGCAAAGGAGAAGTGTGCGGATGCGTGCAAAAGATGGTGGGGCGCTCCCGGATTCCGGGTGTCCCACGAGTTGGCGACAAGGAAACGAGTGACAATTTGGACACGGTACAAACATGAGCATCCCAAACATCGCAAGCATTCGTTCACGGACGTCGTCTCGGGGTTATACCTTCGAAGTGTGCAAACAGGATGATTCCCGTTCGGTGCAAAGTAGAGGAAGTAGTTGTTCTCGGGATGTTCGTAGTGGAAGTAGTCGTTCTCGTATGCTCTAGGGTCGATGGTAGAGGTTCTCGCGATCTCGGCGACGGTAGTTGTACATGTAGGCGGTAGACGAACTTGACGGTTCCATTACCCGGTTCTTCGGAGACGGAAGTAGTCGTACACGTTCCGTAGATTTTCATGCCATCGGTGTCGTGGTACTTGGGGTCTTCGGACTCTCCGGTCCCGTTCTTGTGACGGCAGTCATTCACGTTTGTTCGGAGAGGTACTAGACGCACCCCGGATCTGTAGTCGTACACGCACGTAGATGAACTTGGTGTAACCATGCGGTAGTAGAACTTGGCGGTCTAGTGCGGTAACCAACACGTAGGGCTACACTTTTTGAAGCGGAACTTGATGAAATCCAAATGGAGGTAGCCGTCTGTTCGGGGACGTTGCGACAACAGCAGCAGCCGGAAGTGCTCGTGGGTGAGAGGGTCGGCCCTAGGACTGATGCAGGGAGCAGCAGGGGAGGTACAGCGATGGGCATGGAGCGGCAAGGCGATGAGGACGAGGCACGTCGGGGCAGCAAGGTGGAGCAGAGCAGAGGCGGAGGCGCCTGGCACAGGGACTTGGCGCGGCGACTCCTCAACGCAGGGAGTAGCGGCTGCAGGCTGGAGCCATGCATGCGGCGGGGCAGCGACGTGCGCTGGTGAAGACGGGGAAGCGGGGCAGCAACGTGACTTGACGCAGCTCTGGCGAGGGAAGAAAAACAGTAGGAGGCGGCGGGGCTTGACGGATCCGGACGAGGGACTTGGCAGGAGCGGCGGCCGCCATGGATGAAGGAGGAGAGCTGCTCGCTGGCAACGGCCGAAGGCAGAGGCACGGCGAGGAAGGAGGAGAGGCCGCCGTGGTCCTGGTGGAGCTCGGCGGTGGCGTCGCAGGCCGGCATGGCAGCGCCAAGGGGAGGGTGAGGATCGAGGAGAGGGTCTCCTCTGGTGGCGCAAGAGGAGGAGGGGGAGACGTGCGGGATCGAGAGAAGCGCGAGGGGATCGAGCGCTGGGAGGGACGAAGGGAGAGGCGGCGGTGCGGGAAGGGGTCGAGGGAGAGATGGGATCGAGAGGGAGAGGAGATGGGCTCTCTCCCTGCGCTAGGGTTAGCTGGGGAGTGGGCCTTGGGAGGCCGGCCCAATGGAAAGGAAAACGGCCAGGCTGCTGGGCTCTCTCTTCTCCCTCCAAATCTTTAGCAGAAAAGACAATAAGAGAGGAAAAGAAAGAGATGATTAGGAAAAGATTTTTGGACATGGGGATAAATTTCCCGAACTCACAAAAATACGCTTGTTTCGAGAAAATATAAAAGGCCAAGATTGGAAGATGTAAATTCAAACTCATTTGAATTTAATTCAAATGGGTTTGAACTAGGACTAGGTTTTGGAAGTGTCCAAAAATGTTGAGAATTTAGGTGGAGCTCCGGAAAATGACGAAAGGATATATGGCAAGGTTTGAGGAGCAACTCGAAGCAGAAAAGACTTGAGAGTTACATTGCAAGTGCGTCACGGTAACTCCACAAGAATAGAAATATTTATAATAGCTCCCTAATATCGGGAGGATATGTTATAAAGAGAATCACCATGTGAATTCCCTCGATTTAAATGGACCGAAAATCCATGCAATTTATTTAGTGAGATGCAAAAGACTTATGACATGATGACATGATGCAATCCACGAATAAAAGGGCGGGCACAAATGAAACACACGGCGAAACCCGGAACACATGGAAGGCATCTGAAGCTCCGGTCTTGGGGTGTCACATTTAGATCCCGCATAGAGCCAATCTATATATATATAACAAATATCCTGTAAGAGGTAAAAACAACTTACCGCACTGGCATGGCGCTTCACACTGAATCCGCGGTCCTCGGTAATGGGGGGAGGGACCGCGGCGCCCTTGAACAGCACCCTCCAGGCATCTTCATGAGTCGTGTCGAAGAGCCTGTTCAGAGTTCGGTGATGTGCCGGATTGAACTCCCTCAAGGTAAACTCCCGTTGTTGGCATGGGAGTATCCGGCGAACGAGCATAACCTGGACTATGTTGACAAGCTTGAGCTTCTTATCCACCATGTTCTGAATACATGACTGGAGTCCGGTCAGCTCTTTTGAATTACCCCAGGACAGGCCCTTCTCTTTCCAGGAGGTGAGCCGCATGGGGATGCCAGATCGGAACTCGGGGCCGCTACCCATGTGGGGTCGCGCGGCTCGGTGATATAAAACCACCCCGATTGACACCCCTTTATGGTGTCCACGAAGGTGCCCTTGAGCCATGTGATGTTGGGCATCTTGCCCACCATGGCACCTCCGCACTCTGCCTGGCGGCCGCTCACTACCTTCGGCTTGACATTGAAGGTCTTCAGCCATAAGCCGAAGTGGGGCTTGATGCGGAGGAAGGCCTCACACACGACGATGAATGCCGAGATGTTGAGGATGAAGTTTGGGGCCAGATCATGGAAATCCAGGACATGATAAAACATGAGCCCCGGACGAAGAGATGGAGAGGGAATCCTAGTCCGTGGAGGAAATGGGTGAGAAATACCACCCTCTCATGGGGCTTGGGGGTGGGGATGAGATGTCCCTCATCTGGGAGCCGGTGCGCGATGTCGTCGTGCAGGTATCCGCCTCTCCTCAGTATCTTGACGTCTCCCTCCGGGACGGAGGAGACCATCCACTTGCCTCCCGCTCCGGATATGGTTGGAGAAGGTTGAGGTGGAAGTGAGAGCTTGGCGCTAGAGCTCGAGTATGCGGTAGCGGATGAGCAGGGGAGGAAGAAGGCGTGGATAGAAAGGTGAATCCTTATCCCTTTATATGGGCGGACAAAATTAAACGTCCCCACTTGCCTAGTAAAACTCGCTTATCCCCCAAGCGCCGCAATTGATGGCGCGGTTGGGTTACCCACGCCTGTATTGATGAGAATCCCGTAATAGGGGGACACAATCTCTGCTTTGACAAGACGTGTCGAAAAACTGCCTCGCGTTATGTGCGGGGCTGGTTAAAAGAAACGATTCGAATAATCACCGGGCCATGACGTAACGTCATGTTGCCAAAGCAAGCTAGCGGACTAGATCTGCGAAAGCATTATTCTCTACGGTGAAATGTGGAACTTATTTTGCAGGGTCGGACACTATCCTCGTATTCAAATTCTTCTGTGATGTATTCGGAGAAGGAACCCGCCTTGCAATGCCGAAGACAACTGCGCACCGGACTCATCGTCATTGAAGCCTGGTTCAGGGGCTACTGAGGGAGTCCTGGATTAGGGGGTCTCCGGACAGCCGGACTATCTCCATTGGCCGAACTGTTAGACTATGAAGATAGAAGATTGAAGACTTCGTCTCGTGTCCGGATGGGACTCTACTTGGCGTGGAAGGCAAGCTAGGAAATACGTATATGGATATCTCCTCCTTTGTGACCGACCTTGTGTAACCCTAACCCTCTCCGGTGTATATATAAACCGGAGGGTTTTAGTTCATAGGACAACAATCACAACATACAATCATACTGTAGGCTTGCTTCTAGGGTTTAGCCTCTCTGATCTCGTGGTAGATCTACTCTTGTAACACCCATATCTTCAATATTAATCAAGCAGGACGTAGGATTTTACCTCCATCAAGAGGGCCCGAACCTGGGTAAAACTTCGTGTCCCTTGCCTCCTGTTACCATTCGGCCTAGACGCACAGTTCGGGACCCCCTACCCGAGATCCGCCGGTTTTGATATCGACAATCGCTCTCTCATAGGGCGACGAGGGGAGGATCACTGGGTAGGATTATGCTATGCGATGTTACTTGTTGAACTTGCCATCTACTCTCTTCTACATGCTGCAAGATGGAGGTTGCCAGAAGCGTAGTCTTCGATAGGACTAGCTATCCCCCTCTTATTCCGGCGTTCTGCAGTTCAGTCCACATATGCTACCCCTTTTCAATTTGATACCAAAGCATACATATGTAGTGTAGCTCCTTGTTTGCGAGTACTTTGGATGAGTACTCACGGTTGCTTTGCTCCCTCTTTTCCCCCTTTCTATACCCGTTTGTTGCAACCAGAAGATGGAGTCTAGGAACCAGATGCCACCGTCGACGACGACTCCTACCACACTGGAAGTGCCTACTACTACGTGCAGGCCACTGGCGATAACAAGGAGTAGTTTAGGAGGATCTCAGGCACGAGGCATGCGCCTCTTTCGATCCGTATCCCAGTCTGTGCTAGCCTTCTTAAGGCAAACTTGTTTAACTTATGTCTGTACTTAGATATTGTTGCTTTCGCTGACTCGTCTATGATCGAGCTCTTGTATTCGAGCCCTCAAGGCCCCTGGCTTGTAATATGATGTTGTATGACTTATTTTATTTTTTAGAGTTGTGTTGTGATATCTTCCCGTGAGTCCCTGATCTTGATCGTACATGTTTGCGTGTATGATTAGTGTACGGTCAAATCAGGGGCGTCACATGTTCGGATGGCGATAGTATTCCGAACCCCTATGAGCCGCCGAATTGGGCTGCGATCTTCATGGCTGGTACGCAACCGGTTCATAATTTGTCAATGGTAGCGGCTATGACTTCTAGTTTAACGGCCGCGGTGACAGCCGGTGCGAGTGGTTCAGCGCGCCCTCTGGCGCAAGTGTTGTCTGAGCTTTTGGACGCCTTAGAAGTACTCATGGAGGTTGAGGTCACCCCGGTGACTCAAGCACAACATAAGGTGGATGTTGCAAAGCTAAGAGATGAGATAGCTCAAGCTAAGGAGGAGACCAATGCATAGAATTCTAGGATGGCCACGGAGCGAGCCGCCCTGGATGCAGAGTCCCAATAGATTCAGGCTAGAAATTTCCGGTTAAGTTTGGACCAGAATGCATCAAACGTTGTTCTGCGAAGAAGGCATGAGAGTCGGTTGCCCCTCGACTATAGTACACGGAATCTGTTCAACATACCACGGGCTGGGCCAAGTAACCCGTGGGGGGTGAACCGGGCTCCGGAGGCGCCAACGGCTGGTGCAACGGTGCAGCCGCATGGCATGGATCCGCCTCGCTTGAATTTGACTCCGCCTCAGTAGACGTTAACACCGCCGAGTCACTATTCCAACCCCCTGGATAATTTGGTTGCTGCGGCAACACGGCTGGCGGCTCTTCCAGTACAAGGTGAATCTCCCATGGTGGTTGAGACCTGGAAGGTTGTGGAACTTCTTAACACAACACTAGTTCAGCAAGCGGCTTATTCATACAGCCGCGACCGGATGCATTCGACTCCACGTCCCAGTCGGAGCTATAGCAAGCATATTGCATCGTCGGCGGTTTCAAGCAGTGAGCAGCACCGTAGGCATGACCCGGTGCATGCGGATAACAATGCTCAGGTTTTGGTGGATCAAAGCGGGACTCGGATAGTACCAAGGATCCAGAATCTGATGAGGAGAAGGCTGGAAAGGGGAAGAAGAATGGCAATGGAAAGGGGCAGCAACCCAATACTGCGGGTCAAGGTAATAATAGTAAGCGTAAGGCGGACGGCGGTTCAGACTTTGTGGCTAATACCAATGCTTAGAACAATAATCAGCGTCGTAAGGGGAAGCCATTCATACCCCGGATTGGCGGGCCAAGGTTCAATATTGAGCCTTTCCCAAAGCATAGCACCCCGGATAAGCTGTCTACCGATATGTGGAAAGATTGCTTCATCATGAAGGAGTACCGAAATTCTGGTTTTCATCAAGACCATAATGGCCCGCACGACGGGTCAGGATCCGGCTCACAAGGGCACGGCTTTGGCGGCAGCGGTTCAAATTCTGGTTTTCAGGGCCAAGGCAATCAAGGTGGTTTTAACCAGCCATCTAACCAAGGCAATCAGCAGCAGCAATCTGGTTATCAGAGCAACCCTAAGCAACTGAATAGTGGTCGGTATCATGTGTTCACCACCAGTTTATGCAAGCGAGATCAAAAGATTCATAAGCGAGCAGTGAATGCGGTTGAGCCGGCGGTTCCTCGATACTTGCGATGGTTTGAGCAGCCTATTGTATGGAGCCATGAGGATCACCCATCCCAGGTTGACAATCTGGGTCATCTGGCTTTGGTAGTAGCTCCTCGGACTGGAGGATAAAAATTTACAAAAGTGCTCATGGACGGAGGTAGCAGTATCAATATCCTTTATTATGATACTTTTCTCCACATGGAATTGACTGATAAAGATCTTAAGTCGTCTTCTATCGTTTTTCATGGAGTGGTGCCTGGTAAGTCGGCGTGTCCAGTGGGTAAGATAACGTTGGAGGTGGCTTTTGGTGATGAGCATGATTACAGGGCCGAAAAGTTAACCTTTGAGGTTGTTAAGATCAAGATCCCTTATCACACCCTGTTTTGACGGCCGGCTTACGCCAAATTTATGGCGCGGCCTTGTTATGTCTATCTACAGCTCAAGATGTCGGGTCATAAGGGCACCATCACGGTGCACGGTAATAGGAAGATAGCCTTGGAATGTGAAGAAGGAGACGCCGCTTATGCGGAGTCGGTTTGTGCAGCAGAGGAGTTGAAGTTCTACAAAGACAATGTTGACCCAGCAGATATGACCCCCTTGAAAAATCCAACTACTGAGCATGAACTATGTTGAAGTTTAAGTCTGCCGATGACACCAAGCTAGTTGACTTTGTTCCTAGTGACTCATCCAAGTAGTTCAGTATCAGTGCTAATTTGGATCTGAAATAGGAAAGCGTGCTCATCGAGTTCATCCGTGAAAACCGGGACATCTTTGCATGGAAGCCTTCGGACATGCCAGGTGTACCGATGGAACTCATTGAGCACACTCTCAATATTGATCCAAAGTTTAAACTGGTCAAGCAATTCCTTCGTTGTTTTAATGAAGAAAGGCGTAAAGCCATCGGTGAAGAAGTGGCCCGGCTCTTGGCGGTATGGTTCATTGTTGAAGTGTTTCATCCCGAGTGGTTGGCTAACCCGGTGCTAGTACTTAAGAAAAATTGCACTTGGCACATGTGTGTGGATTACACAAACCTTAATAAAGCATGCCCGGTTGATCCTTTTGCTCTCCCTTGTATTGATCAGATTATTGATGCTACGGCAGGTTGTGAGCGTTTGAGTTTTTTGGATGCTTATTCTGGGTATCATCAGATCAAGATGGCAGTTAAGGACCAGGAGAAGACAGCCTTCATCGCTCCCTTTGGAGCCTTCTGCTATGTATCTGTGCCTTTTGGGCTCAAGAGTGCCCAGGCGACTTATCAGTGGTGTGTTCAAAACTGCCTTCGTGACCAGATTGGACGCAATGTTCATGCTTATGTGGATGATATTGTTGTAAAATCCAGGAAGAAAGAAACTTTGATAGATGATTTGAAAGAGACCTTTGACAATCTCTGGGTCTACAAGATGATGCTTAACCCGACCAAGTGTGTTTTTGGTGTGCCAGCAGGCAAGCTATTGGGTTTTTCGGTTTATGAAAGAGGCATTGAAGCTAACCCGAAGGAAATTAAGGCTATCACTTCCTTGGCTAAACCGACGTGTATTAATGATGTCCAACGTCTGGCAGGTCATACTGCGGCCTTAAGCCGGTTCATAAGCTGGTTGGGAGAAAAGGCTATCCCTCTGTATTAGATGATGAAAAAGACGGATCACTTTGTCTGGAGCAATGCTGCTGATCATGTGTTTGAGCATTGAAAAAGCAGTTGGCTGAGCCGCCGATCCTTGCAGCTCCTATTGATAAGGAGCCCTTATTGTTATATGTGGATGCTAATAGCTGAGGCGTCAGTGTGGCGATTGTGGTGGAACGAAAGGAAGCAGGCAAGGAGCATCCGGTTCAGCGGCCGGTTTATTATATCAGCAAGGTACTCATTGAATCCAAGCAGAGGTATCCGCATTGTCAGAAGCTGGTATATGGGGTGTTCATGGCTAGTCGTAAGCTAAAGCAATATTTCTTTGATCATCCCATCACTATGGTGAGTTCTACTCCTTTAGGAGATATTATTCAAAACAGAGAAGCCACTGGTCGGGTAGCCAAGTGGGCAATTGAGCTTGGACCTCATGGTTTGAAGTACGTACCTAGAACAGCCATCAAGTCTCAAGCACTTGTGGACTTCATCAATGACTGGACAGAGTTGTAGATGCCTGAGGACAAGCCAGATAGCACATATTGGACTATTCACTTTGATGGATCCAAGCAATTGGAAGGCTCGGGGGCTGGAGTTATTTTTACTTCCCCATGAGGTGATAAATTTTTTTATGTCTTGAGGTTGATGTTCCCCTGCACTAACAATGCAGCTGAGTATGAAGCCCTGCTCCATGGCCTTCGTATGGCTAAAGAAATGAACTTAAGCCCGGTAAGGTGCTTTGGCGACTCAGATTTGGTGGCTCAGCAAGTTTCAGGCACTTGGGATTCCAAAGATCCAGTCATGGTGGCTTATCGCCGAGAGGTTGATGCTATTGTTGGTCATTTCAAAGGTTATCAGGTGGAACATGTTGACCGCAGGAAGAATGAGGCGACGGATGCTTTAAGCCGGCTTGGATCCCAGCATAAGCCGGTACCACCTAATGTTTTCCTTGATATTTTGCATAATCCTTCGGTTAAACTACCTACGGGGGAAGATCTTGCAATTCCTGACCGGAGGCACAACTAGTGGCAGCTCTTCATGCTATTACTGATTAGACAGTTCCATATTTGGCTTATATGACCGGGGGTGAATTACCTGATGATGAAACTTCGGCTAGGTAGATAACCTGGCGGTCTAAGTCAATGACTATTGTCAATGGAGAGTTGCACCGATGCAGTGTTACAGGGGCGTTTCAACATTGTGTTTCTCCTGAGGAGGGTCGTGAGATTCTATGAGAGATTCATGAAGGAGACTGTGGTCATCATGCTGATTCTAAGTCTCTCGTGACTAAGGCTTTTTGTCATGGGTTCTATTCGATGATGGCTCATGTTCATGCAAAGGATCTTGTCAGTAAATGTGATGGTTGGCAGAAGTTTTCTAGACGAGCTCATCTGCCGGCTCAAGAATTAAGGATGATTCCAATAACTTGGCCATTTTCAGTGTAGGGTCTTCATATGGTCGAGCCTTTTAAACGATCCAAGGACAAAAAGACCCACCTGTTGGTGGCGGTGGACAAGTTTACAAAGTGAATTGTAGCTGAGCCGGTTAGCAAGTGTGACACTACTGCAGGATGGTCCAAACACGACACTACGATCAGAGACCCTTCGACGAAACCGTGTGCGATGCCATAATAGCAAACGGGGGTGTAAAAATGTCAAAAAAGGTGCAAAACGTTTGCGATGATGGATGCATCAAACATGATTCAGATTTTAGTTGCGTGTGCGATGCAGGGCATACAGTTCAGTTCAATTAATTGTTTGGGATGAGGAGGAACAAAAGAAATGGGCAGCCAGATGAAGGCGTGTGCAATATATAGCATACAGTTCACTAGGATGAACTGTGTGTGAGTAGGCCACACAATGGAAACGGTTCAACTGAACAAGATGTGTGTGATACATGGCAAACAGGTCCGTAATCAGAAATGTGTGCGAAGACCAATAATAACATAGATGATTGTTGCTAATAAGCCGTGTGATTTGCTCTGTCTACAGTAGAATAACATGTATGTATATATATATAACTGAAATAAACATCCAATTACATAAGTGACCATACAGATCATTCGCACACACCTCAATAAACAATTGCGTGCATTCTAAAGTAGGAGAAATGATCGTCTAGTCATCTACTTCTTGTGACGCTCCCGCCACTGCTATGTGGCTCGGTCCCTCGTCTGGGTTAGGAAGAAGATAGTTCCTCATGTCAATGATCCGCCTATACATCTCGTAGCTTGTGTACGCGTCCATGGTCGCGTACTTGACATGTTGTTCATTGAGTCTCTTATGCCACACACTGTGCCAGGCGTTCATGTCCTTATTGCTCTCATTCTTCATCTTCATGTAGTAGGGGTCGATGATGGCCGAGGCAAGGTCAACCAGGGAGTTCAGTTTGCTTTTGTCGCTGCCCCAGACCTTGTTGTGGCTTTGGGTGTTGACAAGATTCGGGCATTTCAAGCACGAAACCTTGAGCGCTTCCAGATCGTTGGTGGTGTCCACTGCTACCTTTTGAGCATGCGTTGGTTTTCCCTTGAAGAGGAAAGGGTGATGCAGCAAAGAAACATAAGTATTTCCCTCGGTTTTTGAGAACCAAGGTATCAATCCAGTAGGAGACCATGCGCGAGTCACCTCGTACCTACACAAACAAATAAGAACCTCGCAACCAACGGGATAAAGGGGTTGTCAATCCCTTCACGGCCACTTGCAAGAGTGAGATCTGATAGAGATAATAATAATAAGATAAATATTTTTGGTATTTTTATGATATAGGTTGAAAGTAAAGATTGCAAAATAAAATAGATTGGAAACTTGTATGATGGAAAATAGACCCGGGGGCCATAGGTTTCACTAGTGGCTTCTCTCAAGATAGCATAAGTATTACGGTGGGTGAACAAATTACTGTCGAGCAGTTGATAGAATTGAGCATAGTTATGAGAATATCTAGGTATGATCATGTATATAGGCATCACGTCCGTGACAAGTAGACCGACTCCTGCCTGCATCTACTACTATTACTCCACACATCAACCGCTATCCAGCATGCATCTAGAGTATTAAGTTCATAAGAATGGAGGAACGCTTTAAGCAAGATGACATGATGTAGAGGGATAAACTCATGCAATATGATATAAACCCATCTTTTTATCCTCGATGGCAACAATACAATATGTGTCGTTTCCCTTTCGGTCACTGGGATTGAGCACCGCAAGACTGAACCCAAAGCTAAGCACTTCTCCCATTGCAAGAAAGATCAATCTAGTAGGCCAAACCAAACTGAAAATTTGAAGAGACTTGCAAACATAACCAATCATACATAAAAGAATTCAGAGAAGATTCAAATATTGTTCATAGATAATCGTGATCATAAACCCACAATTCATCATATCTCGACAAACACACCGCAAAAGAAGATTACATCGAATAGATCTCCAAGAGAATCGAGGAGAACTTTGTATTGAGATCCAAAGAGAGAGAGAAGAAGCCATCTAGATAATAACTATGGACCCGAAGGTCTGAGGTAAACTACTCACACATCATTGGAGAGGCTATGGTGTTGATGTAGAAGCCCTCCGTGATCAATGCCCCCTCTGGCGGAGTGCCGGAAAAGGCCCCAAGATGGGATCTCATGGGTACAGAAGGTTGCGGCGATGGAATTAGGTTTTCGTGGTGCCCTTTGATGTTTTTAGAGTACGTAGGTATATATAGGAGGAAGAAGTAGGTCGGTGGAGCCACGAGGGGCCCACGAGGGTGGACGTCGCGCCCAGGGGGTAGGCGCGCCCCCCTGCCTCGTGGCCTCCTCGTTGATTACTTGACGTCCACTGCAAGTCCTCTAGATCACGTTTGTTCCAAAAATCACGCTCCCGAAGGTTTTATTCCGTTTGGACTCCGTTTGATATTCCTTTCCTGCGAAACACTGAAATAGGCAAAAAACAACAATTTCGGCTGGGCCTCCGGTTAATAGGTTAGTCCCAAAAATAATATAAAAGTGTATAAATAAGCCCATTAAACATCCAAAACAGAATATATAATAGCATGTAACAATCAAAAATTATAGATACGTTGGAGACGTATCAAGCATCCCCAAGCTTAATTCCTACTCGCCCTCGAGTAGGTAAATGATAAAAACAGAATTTTTGATGTGGAATGCTTCCTAACATATTTCTCAATGTAATTTTCCTTATTGTGGCACGAATGTTCAGATCCGAAAGATTCAAGATAATAAGTTTAATATTGACATAAAAATAATAATACTTCAAGCATACTAACTAAGCAATCATGTCTTCTCAAAATAACATGGCCATAGAAAGTTATCCCTACAAAATCATATAGTATGGCTATGCTCTATCTTCATCACACAAAATATTAAATAATGCACAACCCCGATGACAAGCCAAGCAATTGTTTCATACTTTTGATGTTCTCAAACTTTTTCAACTTTCACGCAATACATGAGCATGAGCCATGGACATAGCACTATAGGTGGAACAGAATGGTGGTCGTGGAGAAGACAAAAAGGATAAGATAGTCTCACATCAACTAGGCGTATCAATGGGCTATGGAGATGCCCATGAATAGATATCAATGTGAGTGAGTAGGGATTGCCATGCAATGGATGCACTAGAGCTATAAGTGTGTGAAAGCTCAACAAAAGAAACTATGTGGGTGTGCATCCAACTTTCTTGCTCACAAAGACCTAGGGCAATTTGAGGAAGCCCGTCATTGGAATATACAAGCCAAGTTCTATAATGTAAAATTCCCACTAGTTTATGAAAGTGACAACATAGGAGACTCTCTATCATGAAGATCATGGTGCTACTTTGAAGCACAAGTGTGGAAAAAGTATAGTAACATTGTCCCTTCTCTCTTTTTCTCTCATTTATTTTTTTTCTTCTAGCCTGTTTTTTCTTTTTCTTTTATTTTTCGTCCGAAGTCTCATCCCGACTTGTGGGGGAATCATAGTCTCCATCATCCTTTCCTCACTGGGACAATGCTCTAATAATGATGATCATCACACTTCTTTTTACTTACAACTCAAGAATTACAACTCAATACTTAGAAGAAAATATGACTCTATGTGAATGCCTCCGGCGGTGTACCGGGATATGCAATGAATCAAGAGTGACATGTATGAAAAAATTATGAAAGGTGTCTTTGCCACAAATACGATGTCAACTACATGATCATGCATGGCAATATGACAATGATGAAGCGTGTCATAACAAATGGAATGGTGGAAAGTTGCATGGCAATATATCTCGGAATGGCTATGGAAAAGCCATAATAGGTAGTTATGGTGGCTGTTTTGAGGAAAGTATATGGTGGGTATATGATACCGGTGAAAAGTGTCCGGTAATAGAGAGGCTAGCAAATGTGGAAGGGTGAGGGTGCGTATAATCCATGGACTCAACATTAGTCATAAAGAACTCACATAGTTATTGCAAAAATATATTAGTTAACGAAACAAAGTACTATGCGCATGCTCCTAGGGGGATAGATTGGTAGGAAAAGACCATCGCTCGTCCCCGACCGCCACTCATAAGGAAGGCAATCAATAAATAAATCATGCTCTGACTTCATCACATAAGACTTCACCATATGTGCATGCTACAGGAATCAAAAACTTCAACACAACTATTTCTTGAATTCACAACTACTCAACTAGCATGACTCTAGTATCACCATCTCCATATCTCAAAACAATTATCATGTATCAAACTTCTCATAGTATTCAATGCACTTATATGAAAGTTTTTATTATGCCTAAAAGCAAATTACCACGCTGTTCTAAAGGACTCTCAAAATAATATAAGTGAAGCATGAGAGATCAATTATTTCCATAAAATAAAACCACCACCGTCCTCTAAAAGATATAAGTGAAGCACTAGAGCAAAAACTATATAGCTCAAAAGATATAAGTGAAGCACATCGAGTATTCTAATAAATTCCGATTCATGTGTGTCTCTCTCAAAAAGTGTGTACAGAAAGGATGATTGTGGTAAACAAAAAATCAAAGACTCAAATCATACAAGACGCTCCAAGAAAAACACATATCATGTGGTGAATAAAAATATAGCTCCAAGTAAAGTTACCGATGAACAAAGACAAAAGAGGGGATGCCTTCCAGGGCATCCCCAAGCTTAGGCTTTTTGGTGTTCTTGGATTTTACCTTGGGCTGCCTTGGGCATCCCAAGCTTAGGCTCTTGCCACTCCTTGTTCCATAATCCATCAAATCTTTACCCAAAACTTGAAAACTTCACAACACAAAACTTAACAGGAAATCTCGTGAGCTCCGTTAGCGAAAGAAAACAAAACACCACTTCAAGGTACTGTAATGAACTCATTATTTATTTATATCGGTGTTAAACCTACTGTATTACAAATTCTCTATGGTTTGTAAACTCCATTACTAGCCATAGATTCATTAAAATAAGCAAACAACAGACGAAAAACAGAATCTGTCAAAAACAGAATAGTCTGTAGTAATCTGTAACTAACGCAAACTTCTGGAACCCCAAAAATTCAAAAATAAATTGCTGTACGTGCGTAATTTATCTATTAATCATCTGCAAAAAGAATTAACTAAATAGCGCTCTCCAATAAAAATGTCAGCAATTCTCGCGAGTGCTAAAGTTTCTGTTTTTACAGCAAGATCAAAAAGACTTTCCCCAAGTCTTCCCAACGGTTCTACTTGGCACAAACACTAATTAAACACAAAAAGCACAACCAAAACAGAGGCTAGATAAATTACTTATTACTAAACAGGAACAAAAAGCAAGTCATAAAAATAAAATCGGGTTGCCTCCCAACAAGCGCTATCGTTTAACGCCCCTAGCTAGTCATAAAAGTGAAGATATATCTAGGTATTGCCATCTTTGGTAGGCAATCCATAAGTGGCTCTCATAATAGATTCATATGGTAATTTAATTTTCTTTCTAGGGAAGTGTTCCATGCCTTCCCTTAACGTAAATTGGAATCTAATATTCCCTTCCTTCATATCAATAATTGCACCAATCGTTCTAAGGAAAGGTCTACCAAGAATAATAGGACATGAAGGATTGCAATCTATATCAAGAACAATGAAATCTACGGGCAGATAATTCCTATTGGCAACAATAAGAACATCATTAATATTTCCCATAGGTTTCTTAATAGTGGAATCCGCAAGGTGCAAGTTTAAAGAGCAATCATCAAATTCACGGAAACCTAGCAAATGACGCAAAGTTTTTGGGATCATGGAAACACTAGCACCCAAATCACACAAAGCATAGCATTAATGATCTTTAATTTTAATTTTAATTGTAGGTTCGCACTCATCATAAAGTTTTCTAGGGATAGAAACTTCCAACTCAAGTTTTTCTTCATAAGATTGCATCAAAGCATCAACGATATGTTTAGTAAAAGCTTTATTTTGACTATAAGCATGAGGAGAATTTAGCACGGATTGCAACAAGGAAATACAATCTATCAGAGAGCAATTATCATAATTAAATTCCTTGAAATCCAAGATAGTGGGTTCGTTGATATCTAAGGTTTTAACCTCTTCAATCCCACTTTTAACAATTTTAGCATCAAGATCTAAAAACTCTGAATTTTTGGGACGCCTTCTAACTAAAGTTGACTCATCTCCAGTCCCATAATTATCAAGATTCATATTGCAAAACAAGGATTTAATAGGGGACACATCAATTACTTTTAGATCTTCATCTTTATTATCATGAAAACTAGAAGAACACGCTTTCTCAAAGCAAGCCCTTTTTGCACGCATCCTAGCGGTTCTTTCCTTGCACTCATCAATGGAAATTCTCATGGCTTTGAGAGACTCATTGATATCATGCTTAGGTGGAATAGATCTAAGATTCAAATAATCAACATCAAGAGAAATTATATCCACGTTCCTAGCCAACTCATCAATCTTAAGCAATTTTTCTTCAATCAAAGCATTGAAACTCTTTTGTGAACTAATAAATTCTTTAATACTAGATTCAAAATCAGAGGGCATATTATTATAATTTCCATAAGAATTGTTGTAGGAATTACCATAATTATTAGAGGAATTACTAGGAAATGGCCTAGAATTAAAATTACCTCTATACGCATTGTTACCAAAATTGTTCCTACCAACAAAATTCACATCCATAGATTCACTATTATTCTCAATTAAAGTAGACGAAGGCATATCATTGGGATCAGTAGGAGTACTCTTATTACCAAACATTTCATAAGTTCATCCATCTTTCCACTCAAAACATTAATCTCTTCAATTGCATGCACTTTTTTACTAGTAGATCTTTCAGTGTGCCATTGAGAATAATTAACCATAATATTATATAGGAGTTTGGTAGCTTCTCCTAAAGTGATTTTCATAAAAGTGCCTCCCGCGGCCGAATCTAAAATATTTCTAGAAGCAAAAATCAATCCGACATAAAAAAAATATAATCATCCATAAATTCAATCCATGTGTAGGGCAATTATGTATCATTAATTTCATCCTCTCCCAAGATTATGCAACATGCTCATGATCAAGTTGCTTAAAATTCATAATATCATTTCTAAGAGAGATGATCTTAGCGGGAGGAAAATACTTAGAGATAAAAGCATCTTTGCACTTATTCAATGAATAAATACTATTTTTAGGCAAAGATGAAAACCAAGCTTTAGCATGATCTCTAAGCGAAAACGGAAATAGCTTAAGTTTAAAAATATCATTATCCACATATTTCTTATTTTGCATATCACACAAATCAACGAAGTTGTTTAGATGGGTAGCGGCATCTTCACTAGGAAGGCTAGAAAACGGATCTTTCATGACAAGATTCAGCAAAGCAGTATTAATTTCATAAGATTCAGCATCGGTAAGAGGAGCAATCGGAGTGCTAATAAAATCATTATTGTTGGTATTGGCAAAATCACACAATTTAATATTATCTTGAGCCATCGTGACAAGCAAGCAATCCAACACAAAAGCAAACAAGCAAAGAAAAAGCGAACGGAAAGAGAGGGCGAAAGGAAAAGAGGGCGAATAAAACGGCAAGGGTGAAGTGGGGGAGAGGAAAACAAGAGGCAAATGGTAAATAATGTAATGCGAAGGGTAAGAGTTGTGATGGGTACTTGGTATGTCTTTACTTGGCATAGATCTCCCTAGCAACGGCGCCAGAAATCCTTCATGCTTCCTCTTGAGCATGCGTTGGTTTTCCCTTGAAGAGGAAAGGGTGACGCAGCCAAGCAGCGTAAGTATTTACCTCAGTTTTTGAGAACCAAGGTATCAATCCAGTAGGAGACCACGCGCGAGTGACCTCGTACCTACACAAACAAATAAGAACCTCGCAACCAACGCTATAAAGGGGTTGGCAATCCCTTCACGGCCACTTGAAAGAGTGAGATCTGATAGAGATAATAATAATAAGATAAATATTTTTGGTATTTTTATGATATAGATTGAAAGTAAAGATTGCAAAATAAAATAGATTGGAAACTTGTATGATGGAAAATAGACCCGGGGGCCATAGGTTTCACTAGTGGCTTCTCTCAAGATAGCATAAGTATTACGGTGGGTGAACAAATTACTGTCGAGCAATTGATAGAATTGAGCATAGTTATGAGAATATCTAGGTATGATCATGTGTATAGGCATCACGTCCGTGACAAGTAGACCGACTCCTGCCTGCATCTACTACTATTACTCCACACATTGACCGCTATCCAGCATGCATCTAGAGTATTAAGTTCATAAGAACGGAGTAACGCTTTAAGCAACATTACATGATGTAGAGGGATAAACTCATGCAATATGATATAAACCCCATATTTTTATCCTCGATGGGAACAATACAATATGTGTAGTTTCCCTTTCTGTCACTGGGATCGACCACCGCAAGATTGAACCCAAAGCTAAGCACTTCTCCCATTGTAAAAAAGATCAATCTAGTAGGCCAAACCAAACTTAAAATTCGAAGAGACTTGCAAAGATAACCAATCATACATAAAAGAATTCAGAGAAGATTCAAATATAGTTCATAGATAATCTTGATCATAAACCCACAATTCATCGGATCTCGACAAACACACCGCAAAAGAAGATTACATCGAATAGATCTCCAAGAGAATCGAGGAGAACTTTGTATTGAGATCAAAAGAGAGAGAAGAAGTCATCTAGCTAATAACTATGGACCCGAAGGTCTGAGGTAAACTACTCACACATCATTGGAGAGGCTATGGTGTTGATGTAGAAGCCCTCCATGATTAATGCCCCTCTGGTGGAGCGTCGGAAAAGGCCCCAAGATGGGATCTCACGGGTACAGAAGGTTGCGGCGGTGGAATTAGGTTTTTGTGGTGCCCTATGATGTTTTCAGGGTACGTAGGTATATGTAGGAGGAAGAAGTAGGTCGGTGGAGCCACGAGGGCCCCAGGAGGGTGGAGGGCGCGCCCAGGGGGTAGGCGCGCCCCCTGCCTCGTAGCCTCCTTGTTGAATGCTTGACGTCCACTCCAAGTCCTCTGGATCACGTTTGTTCCAAAAATCATGCTCCTGAAGGTTTCATTCCGTTTGGACTCCGTTTGATATTATTTTTCTGCGAAACACTAAAATAGGCAAAAAAAACAGCAATTTGGGCTGGGCCTCCGGTTAATAGGTTAGTCCCAAAAATAATATAAAAGTGTATAAATAAGCACATTAAACATCCAAAACAGAATATATATAATAGCATGGAACAATCAAAAATTATAGATACGTTGGAGACGTATCATCCACCGCAGCGAAACTATAGTCGGAGTTGTTGATAAACCTGGAGAAACGCTCGCAAGGCGTTGTGGCCAAGTGGTAGAGGTAGACGAGAACATCATGTCGCACGCACAACTGGGGCGACGGCAACCTTCTGATCATGCCCGGCACGACCCATGGTGTACTTGAGGTCGAAGCCGACCACTTGGTACTTGTCCTCGACAAGGAACTGCTCCATAGTTTGGATGGACCTCTCCACCGAGAACGGATCGTTCGTGTACACCACCGAGAGAGCCTTCCCCCTCACGTGGGTGTCGACGATGTGTTGCATGGTGAACTACCCGCCGTTGTCGTCGTCGGCCGCTGGGAGCGCCATTGGAGCCACGGGGAGCGCCATTGGAACCGATGGATGCCCTCTCTGTATGTGTCCTCGTGGGTGTGCTTATTGTGTCATGTGAGACGAGAGATGAAGGTAAATGGCCGCAGGAATAAAAGGAGGCCGGGCGGCGTGGATTCTCGGCGCGTCCGCATGGAAGTTTTTGCTGCGGGTAACTGCATCGTCGCGCCGCGCCCGGCACCACCGCATGCACACGAACGTGTGTGATCGTGCACCGACCCCAAAAACTGGCAGCGCGCGTGGAGGGACGAGAGCAGATCACCTGAAGGGACGTGAGAGCAGAGCACGTGCGGCGGGACGCGAGCAGAGCGCGCCGCGGCCGCCAGAACCACAAGCAACCACACGCATGGTGTAGTTTAACACGCAGGAAATGGTCACCTACAAGTCGGCCGACAGTTGCATCGCTGCGTAGAGAGCGGCCATGCGCTACCACCTCCGTCTAGTCTATAGTCCCCTTTATATTCTATGCCATACTTTACCCTCAAATTTAACCAACAAAATGTTAATGCATGTTATAAAAATTATATAATTGGAAACTATGTTCAAATACGAATCCAACTATATAATCTTTAGCGACATGCATTCATATTTTATTAGTTAAATCATACTTATAAACCAGGACAGGTGTGTAGTAGGTAATTAAATCACAAACGTTTTTTTATTTACCGTATGTGTACGTGGCCTTTCGTCCTCCTCTCGCACGTCTTGTCACCCCGCTGCGGTAGACAGCTTATAGCGCAAGCTTGCGCAGCACGCAGGGGCATTCTTTTGGCCAAATGATGCCGCCAATGAATCGTCGGCGAGCCCATTCCCGCGCAAGCTTCCCACCCGACTCGGTGAGATCCCCCAAAATCCCAATGCTTACCAGCCTGCTATAAAAACCCTCACGGCCGGCGAATCCTACGTCGCGTTTTCCGCTTCCTTCCTGTAGCTTATCTCGTATGCTTCTCCTCCAATCGCCAATGGCACTGGTCCATCATTGTCGCTCAGCCACTCCGCCGTCATTAGAGGACAGCTCCAGCTGGGAGGCTACACCACGGCGGCGACGCAGTCCCGGCGTAGTGTAGTGCGCGTGGCGTCCCTGTTGGGTATGCGCGGAACACCCACCACATGCTCCGCCGCCGGTGCCCGCCGGCAGCTGTTGCCGACTACCGTTGCTGCCACAGCACTGTCGAAAGCCAGGGCCATCGCCCGCTCCGCCGTCGCGCCCCGAAGGTGGGAGGTGGCCGTCGTGGCCGCCACCCCACTGCCAGCCACCGTGGCCATCACCCTCTCCGCCACCGCGGCCCGAAGGCGGGAGGTGGTGGTCATGGCCTCCAGCCCACCATCGACCGTCGGGGTCATCACCCGCTCTGCCACCGCCGCCCGAAGGCGGGAGGCAGAGGTGGATGCCCGCACGTGCGTCAACGACCTTGCACGCTACATCGAGTTCCTGCGTGAGGAGGAGGAGCGCCTCGTCGAGCATGCAAAGAGCCTTACCGCCACCGTGGCCGCGGCACACGCTGCCTCAGAGGCGAGGAATCAGGAGATCTACGAGGAGAACCACCGCTTCAAGAGGGGTCATCTGGAGCGGTAGAGGGCATTCGAGGTGAGCATACCTGAAGCTGCAACGGCGGCAGGCACCGTATTGCGGTTGCCCAGATCGTCGGTAGGCTCCTCCGCCGCCGCCTCTTACTGAGCGCGCTCGGCAGAGGAGAGGCAGCCGGAAGTAGTACAAAGCCCCTCCGTAGTAGTAGTAGTATTTAGGTGCTATTTTGTTTAGTTCATCTGACTATAGATGTGGTGGAACTGTACAACATACTTAAAATTAGCTAGTATATATAGTTGAACTAGCTATTTCAGTACGTGGTTGGTAACAATTGGGGAAAAGTTTGGTCAATTCAGCTGTCGAGTTGAACTGTTTGTATAAATTAAGAACAAATTCTTAATCTATGAATGAAATCTATGCTTAATTACTGAATTTTAGTTGCAAAAAATAGATACTGCTAGTGATTTTTAGCTTCATATTTTGACAAATCACAGTGTTACAAGTTTGACAAATGGCAATGTTACTAGATCAACAAATGTCAATCTTTCTAGTTTGACAAATGCTAACATACCCAATATGATAGATGCAAATCGCACCAAATTGTTTGTAAGTGGTTGCACACGGGTCATCCAAAAGAATTGTTTGCATTGAAGAGATGCATAAATCCTGCTCTCACTTTGCATCATGTCATCCCGGGGTCGACGGGCGGAGGGCGGGAGGACGGCAGCTGGCGTCGCTGAGAGGTAGCGTTCGACGGCGGTGTCCCATGCCGCTGAAGGCGGCGCACACATGGGGAGGAAGGCGGGCGGCCATGGAAGTCAAAGGGATCACTTCCCAGTGAGCCTGCGCAGCATACAGCTCGCATGCTTCCCAATGAGCCTACGCATTTGAGGACAGCTTGCACTCCTCTCGGTTAGCCTACGCATCGGACTGCGCTCGCACGCCTCCCGTTCAGTCAAGGTCAAGCAGCTGTCCGCACGGCACCTCCTACAGCCATTAAAACCAAGACACATGGCGTCACGTGAATGGTTAACAGAACGCACACGGTTTGTATTATAAAAACGTTGGAGATATTAAATTGGCAGCTATTTTTTCAAAATGCCTTTGTTGGTTGTCATTATTCGAGTGCACATTCTCTCAAAATGGACACGAAAAATACCACATCATGTCGGGTGCCATTCCATGATAGCATGCCAAGTATCATGAATTTCAGACGAGTTTTGGATTTACTAGAATTTCAAAACCAGGCATCTCAATGTTTTGCCGGCAATCAACGGTGCCCTGGTGTTTGAAATTCATTCCCATTTCTTGCATGGGACCTAAGCATGCACCCAAGGACACAGATTTGATTTTTCAACCAATTTATATGCACTGGAGCATGTGCATTTAGTTCAAATTTGAATTATGCACATAAATGCATTGAAAACTCAATTAATGCATAAAAATGTCCAAACGAACCCTGAAAAATCACAAAAATTGACACAACACTCCTGTTGTTCTATGTCGACACGAGAAAAATTTTGGAAGCAATAAGAGGCCATGGATATCGTTTCGTCCCCAAAGGTGGGATGTTCCCTACCGAAACCATCATGCTTGTTGTGAGAAGCTCTGGTTTGTGAGAAGCATATACCCAAACCTGCCCCAAACGGGACAAAAATTTTACCACGACATGTTGATGCCGCTCCATGAAAGCATGCCAAGTTTCATGAATTTCAGACGAGTTTTGGATTTACTAGAATTTAAAAAACAGGCATCTCACTGTTTTGCCGGCAATCAATGGTGCCCTGGTGTTTGAAATTCATTCTCATTTCTTGCATAGGACCTAAGCATGCACCCAAGGACACAGATTTGTTTTTTCAACCAATTTATATGCACTTGAGCATGTGCATGTAGTTCAAATTTGAATTATGCACATAAATGCATTGAAAACTCAGTTAATGCATTAAAATGTCCAAACGAACCCCAAAAAATCACAAAAATTGACACAACACTCCTGTTGTTCTATGTTGACACGAGAAAATTTTTGGAAGCAATAAGAGGCAATGCATATCGTTTCATCCCCAAAGGTGGGACGTTCCCTACCCAAACCATCATGCTTGTTGTGAGAAGCTCTAGTTTGTGAGAAGCAGATACCCAAACCTGCCCCTAATGGGACAAAAAATTTACCACGGCATGTTGATGCCGCTCCATGATAGCATGCCAAGTTTCATGAATTTCAGACGAGTTTTGGATTTACTAGAATTTAATAACCAGGCATCTCAATGTTTTGCCGGCAATCAACGGTGCCCTGGTGTTTGAAATTCATTCCCATTTCTTGCATGGGACCTAAGCATGCACCCAAGGACACATATTTGATTTTTCAACAAATTTATATGCACTGGAGATTGTTCATGTAGTTCAAATTTGAATTATGCACATAAATGCATTGAAAACTCAGTTGGTGCATAAAAATGTCCAAATGAACCCCGAAAATCACAAAAAATGACACAACACTCCTGTTGTCCTATGTTGACACGAGAAAAAAATTGGAAGCAATAAGAGGCAATCGATATCATTTCATCCCCAAAGGTGGGACGTTCCCTACCAAAACCATCATGCTTGTTGAGAGAAGCTCTGGTTTGTGAGAAGCATATACCCAAACCTGCCCCCAAATGGGACAAAAAATATACCACGACATGTTGATGCCGCTCCATGATAGCATGCCAAGTTTCATGAATTTCAGATGAGTTTTGGATTTACTAGAATTTAAAAACCAGGCATCTCAATGTTTTGCCGGCAATAACGGTGCCCTGGTGTTTGAAATTCATTCCCATTTCTTGCATGGGACCTAAGCATGCACCCAAGGACACATATTTGATTTTTCAACCAATTTATATGCACTGGAGCATGTGCATGTAGTTCAAATTTGAATTATGCATATAAATGCAATGAAAACTCAGTTAATGCATAAAAATATCCAAACGAACCCCGAAAAATCACAAAAAATGACACAACACTCCTGTTGTTCTATGTTGGCACGAGAAAAATTTTGGAAGAAATAAGACGCAATGGATATCGGTTCATCCCCAAAGGTGGGACGTTCCCTACCCAAACCATCATGCTTGTTGTGAGAAGCTCTGATTTGTGAGAAGCATATACCCAAACCTGCCCCAAATGGGACAAAACTTTTACCACGGCATGTTGATGCCGCTCTATGATAGCATGCCAAGTTTCATGAATTTCAGACGAGTTTTGGATTTACTAGAATTTAAAAACCAGACATCTCAATGTTTTGTCGGCAATTAACGGTGCCCTGGTGTTTGAAATTCATTCCCATTTCTTACATGGGACCTAAGCATGCACCCAAGGAAATATCTACCTCCCCGCCCCCTCCCCCTTATGAAAAGCCACATTTTCCCTGTTTCCGCCTTCCTTTCCAAGTTGAAACCTTCACTCCTTGCTTGTAGCGCCGCCTCCTCGTCGGCGACCCTCCTTCACGCTGCTCGGACTCGTCTATCCAGGCGGGTAATCCACAACCGACCCCCATCCTCCTCCTCCTTCCACATCCCACATGCCCCGACCGCCGGCGCGAGCGCGACACCTTCCACCCAAATCACCAACCCCTCCACCAAATAAGCGCGGCCCTAAGCCATGGTGCACGCAGTATAGCCAGGATCTCAAGGAGCATTTGGCAGCGGAGAAGCGAATCGCGGCCGCACGCGCGGATGAGGTCGCGATGGTTGCCATTCGTGCCGACCCCCAGATCTTGGAGGAGCACCTTGCCATTTTCTAGCTACGCCGGTTAAGCATGCTCGGTTTACCCGTTGCGTGTGCTGCTCCTGCATTTCCTTCACAAATTCTAGTGAATTGTGCTATCTAATTTTACCATGCAATCTGTTGCTCTAGTGTATATGTTATATATGTCGTGCAGTGTGGTGCTCACTTACTAACTGTTTTGTTAATTAGTTGTCGTCTTCAGTTAACTGTTTGGTTCAATTCTACAAATGTGATGTTCAATTCTTCAGGCTGCAATTTTGTATTGCCTTCCATGTGAGAAATAAATAAAATTTATCTTTACAAAATACATGAGAAATGAATACAATTGCTATATTTCCAAGTTGTCAAGCATGCTTGGTTTGGTTATACATTGTGTAATGCGGTGCTCAGTTAACGTTTGGTTCATTTGTGTTGTGGTGTTTAGTTAACTGTTTGGTTCAATTCTGCAATGCGATGTTCAATAGTTGTGGGTGCATTCTGTTATTGTATACCACGTGAGGAATAAATTGAATTTGGTTGTAGTAAATACTTAACCTAATGACTAACTACCTTATATGTGTTGCAGGGAAACAATGGGAAGCACTGAGGTTTACAATCGAGATTAGCATGTGCATGGTCCGTTGTCTAATAGCACATTATTGTGTCATTGCAGGAACCATTCTAATATTTTGGTTTTAACAATTTGGTCTTGCACATGTAGGTCCTGCTATCAAAGGTTTTGACCCATTGTTCGACCCTTTTTGCATATGGGGAAATGAGTTGTCCATGAATATCAATCAAATCAAGAAACTCAGAAAGATTGTTAGGATAAAGAAATTAGCGACAAAAAACAACAAGATCTTTGTCCGCACAATGAAGAAGACATCAGTTCACTACAAGATGGTACTAACTATTATACCTTGCCTTTTTTATTCCTTTACCCCATTTCCAATATAGAGAAGATATTTATGCACATCCTTGTTTTCAGGCCTTTCCAAAGCAGTTCACTGATGATTACCTCTCAACCCACCTCTATGGTCAGGAGGCGAGGAAGGTTTTCATACAACACCCACGATTCAATATTGAAGTGTTCCTGAAGAGGACGAAGGATGGATGGTCAATCATCCGCAGGCACTGGCCTAAAGTTGCAAAGACCTTCAACATGAATGAAGGCTCAATATTCGCCTTCCGCTTCAGCAGTTTTCAGATGAGATGCATCTGTCTATATACCGTCTATGATGCTAATGTCAAAAGGTTCTACATGTTGCATGTGAAATTTGGTGCTGGTGCAGTTGTGTAATGGGGTAGCTGAGTGTTGAAGCTATATTATGTTGTACTCTGATGTATTTCAATTATGAAATTCTACTTCCTTAATATGGAAATGAAATATATTATGTTCTTAATATGAATGTCAATTAGATTAATAAATGGATTATTAATAATAGGGCAATTATCCTGCTAATGGCGAATTAGCCTGCTAATTGGGTTTTGCTATTGCAAACGGTTGTTGAAAAAATACCGTGGGTGATGACCTCAGGCAACGCACACAGTTTCTAGGAATAAACCGTGTTGGATCAATGAACAATCACACACGACTTTTTCTTGAAAACTGTTTGCGTTAGGCCACCTTGCACAAACATTTACCACATAAAAATTGTGTGTGATGGATAGCCTTTGCCACACAGCTTCTTCTACGGACCGTGTGTGATACATTCAATAACGCAAACGATTTAACGGGAAAAATTGTGTGTGATGTACCTGTGAACGGAAACGTTTTCCTTGGAGTGATTGTGTGGGATGTACATACGAACGGAAACATTTAGCGGGGACTGACTATGTGGGATGTACTTGCGACCGAAAACAATTTCGCCGTATAATTGTATTTTTTAGCTCTACTGTACGTATTTCCGTATTTGAGCACTCCTCGGTCGCACACGACCTCATTTTCCCGAGTGTGTGTGCCAGGAGGGCATATCCCCGACGGTTTTGGGGTCGTGTGGGAAGGACCCCCCCTATCACCCACTCACTTGGCGACGGTTCGAAATGCCATCGCGGAAAGGGGTTAAAAACCATTTGTTTAGGACCGACGCGTACCAGTGTGATGCAGCAACGGCGGTTCAATTCATTAAAAAGGTGATCTTTCGTTTTGGGTACCCTCATAGTATCATCACTGATAACGGTATGAATCTGTCTAAGGGTGCAATGAAAGAATTTTGCCAACGTGAACATATTTGCCTGGATGTTTCATCTGTGGCTCATCCCCAGTCCAATGGCCAAGCTGAAAGAGCCAGTCAAGAAATCTTGAAAGGTATAAAGCCCTGACTTATGGTCCCTTTGCAGAGGATGCCGGGTTGTTGGGTTGAGGAGTTGCCTTCAGTGCTATGGAGTATCAATACTACCCCCAACAGATCTACAGGTTACACGCCGTTCTTCATGGTTTACGGAGCAGAAGCGGTTCTCCCAAGTGACATCCGTCATGACTCGCCCAGGGTGGTGGCTTATGTTGAAGCTGATAATGAAAAAGCACGTCAGGATGCTCTTGACCTGCTAGATGAGGAACGTGACCTTGCGGCGGCTCGTTTGACGATTTACCAGCAAGATCTGCGTCGTTATCATAGCCGCCGGGTTAAAACTCGAACTTTTCAAAAAGGTAACTTGGTGCTCCGGCTCATCCAGGATCATACTGACATGCATAAGTTATCCCCACCTTGGGAAGGGCCTTTTGTGATCAGCAAAAATCTGAACAACGGGTCATACTACCTCATTGATGTTCGAGAGCACAAGGACTCACGCAAATCTGAGGAGGAGACCCGCCGGCCGTGGAACATTGCTCATCTTCGGCCTTATTACACCTGAGCCACCGGCTCTTGTGATGTACATACTTCTATCAATGTATATATTATGATTAGTATAATAAGCCGGCATCCCTGATAATTCATGGCCTCTGTTGTTTTATTTATGAGAATATGAGTCTTTATTATCACTTCATAAGATCACTTGGGGGCTTCCTACTCATTGAGCATAGCTATGACTACCCTCTTGATCCGGCTTGTACGCCATGATTACAAAATACTTGGGGGCTTCCTGCTCATTGAGCATAGTTGTGACTACCCTATTGATCCGTCTTGAACGCCCTTGCTACAACCTACTTGGAGGCTTGATGCCCGGGTTAAAGGGACCAAAGAGAGTCTTTTGCAGAGCACAGCTCAAACATAGGTACCATGCCTTGATGGTTCAATATATATATATATATATCACTTGGGGGCTTCCTGTTCATTGAACATAGCTTTGATAACCCTTTTGATTGGCCCATAATGCCAGGTGTATACACCAAAAGATTTGAGTTGATCCTGCCTTGTACGTCTGCCACTCCGCCCAGGTAATCCTGGAATGACCCGCCAAACTCTTGACAGTCAATCTTATTAAGACCCTGAACTTGTCAAGGTTAAAACAGTGGTTGGTCATGTGAGGCCCGGCTTACAAGGTTTGAATTAAGGATTAACTTAATAGATGTGCAAGCCCATGAAAAGCACTTCATGACTGAGGCCTGGCCGCCTATGAAAGCCTTGATTTTTTGTTATTCGTTTTTGAACTTTTTTATTGATATATGGTTTAACAAATTGGTTCGAGCCATGATGCTTTGATCCTTCTGATTCATATTTGAATTTATCCGGAGTTTTGATAACCCGGCCTGGCTTTGCATGATTAAGTCGCCAGTGTGTCATGATTATGCGCTTGGAATCATGTGCTCTAAGCTTTGGGATGATACCCTTTGCCGCGTATGGCATTGTTAGCCGGCAGTATGAATTTGTGGATAGGGTGCTGTGCTCTATGTTTTTGGGTTGTTACCCTTACTGCATGTGGCATGATAAGCCAGTGGTATGAACAAATATTACAGGTATGTCATTTACTTGTTATGAATAAATAAGGTTTTGATAAACCCGCCCTGGTTATGGACGATCTAGTCACTAGTGGCTTTTCTATGGGCATTATGACCCGCCCTAGGGTAAACCGCTAGGGCATTTGTTATCTGCTTGTATGTAGGGTTAATGACAACATGATCGGCAAGGTTGACACAAGTTATGAGCATAAATAGTGGAGTTTCAACTCAACTCAGGCGGCTTAAAAGTGTTATGCAAATAAACACATGCAATGGCGTGACAGATCATGGTTTTTCAACTAAGCCTATTACAAGGCATCATATGGCCACAAAAGAATCAGTGTTTTGAGATGCACGACATCCCAATGCTGAAGGTGATAAACCGGTTCATGGATCATGACTCCTGGTCTTGGCAGGTTGAGGCTTCTGGGTCATCTTGTTCCGGTTCTTCTTCTCCATGGTAATCCATTGGTTGGAAGTCAGGTGTACCTAGTTGATACCAGTCAAGGCTCTAAACACAGCCTCGTCATCTATAAGACTTGATGGATCAATGTCAGGAGCGAAGGTGTGCTTACGAGTCGGCAGGATGAGATCCACCTCCTGATGAACCGGCGCTTTCACCTTTGAGTTTTCAGCATCATAAAACGGGTGGTACTTGGAGATATCTGTCTCTTCAGGCAACTTACTTGACCAAGGACGCATCTCCCTCACAATGTTGGTATAGTCATCCACACTGAAGGGAGATCCATCTTCTTTAAAACGGGGACAGTCGGTCGTTATTTCTTGCGGGTCAAGCTTTGCTTGCCATGCCTTTGCCCGGCTTAGGGCAGTGATGGCGCCGGCTGTGGCGGCTGATCGCTTTAATTCCTCAATTATTTGGGGCAGCACAAATAGCCTCTCCAATGTTTCCTTAATGAGGGACGATGGTTGTTTCTTATGAATAGCAACAGAGATTGTTCATTGAGCACCAGTGTATAGTTGCTCCATAAGAGTGTAGCAGCCTTAAGCTTAATGCGCATGTGTGGACCAAGCTTGGAGCTTCGGGAGCCTACAACAACAAAATTATTGGTAAGCCGGCAAATGATTATGATGTGCTGCTAGTGCAAAAGAAGAGTATTTTTTGCTACTTACCAAAGATGGCCGACATCATGCTGTTGATTTGATGTTTTAAACCAGATAACTCGTCAATTACCGGTTTAAGGGCTGCTTCAGCATCCTCTGCTCTTTTCAATAGAGTTGCCCTTTCGGTCTCCTAGCCGGTTTTATAAGCACTAAAGTTTCAGTCTTGTTTCAATTTTCAATGTTTTCCAATGAAGTCTTCAGCTCTGATTTGGCTTTTGCAGTCTCAGATTGTTGGGTCTGAATGTTGGCCCTCAGATCTTTGACTTGGGATTCCTTCACATTTAGTTCAGCCTGCAACATGAACAAGATGGAAGGTATTATGATCATATTATTTTTGAAGTCCCAAGCACAATACAAGTATTTTCCTTGGCACTTGGGGGCTAATGCATATTGCTCTTTTTAAAGACAATTTCTATGATGACCCGGACAAAATGATATGATTTAATCTGGTTCATGGGGGCTACGCATATTTGGATTTTCTTCATGATTATGATGAGAAGTCTTGTTTTAGCTTCTCAGCTTAAGCCGGCCCTTGGGGGCTACAAGTGCAAAGTTGATCATCACTATTGGAAGGCCCGGCTTAGCTTCTTAGTTTAAGTCGACCCTTGGGGGCTACTTGTTTGATTCTACAATGAGTGTCATGACATGAATGCAAGACTGTAAAGGTTATTTAAAGTCTGCGGCATATTCGATTCTCATATCCAGTAGACTTGACGGCTGATATAGATTGTTTATATGGAAGAATGCAGTGATTACCTCAAAATGCTCCTTCATGAGGTTGACCAAGCCGGCCTCAAAGTCACAGCTGGTGTGGAGGCAGTTCAAGTAGCCTGCGTGAAGCTCCTTGGCATTAAATTGGGCATAGCTCTCCAAGTCCAACTTCCATTTGCCCTTATCAACAGTAGAAAGTTCTTCTTTTGCGCTTGGCTTGGATAGGACAGTGGGGTTGCCTGGGGCCATGTAAGCCGTCCCAGTAATCATTATGTCCTCAGTTTCGTGAGCCAGCTGAGCGGGACTGGGCGGCTTATCATTTTCTGGATCAATGTCCATGGCATCCTTGGTGACAGGGTGCTCCTCTGGTGACGGATCATCCATGGCTGCTCCTGAAACTTGATGCAAAGACTCAGAGGTGGTGTGTTGATATGTCTCCAATGTATCTATAATTTTTGATTGTTCCATGATGTTATATTATCATTCTTGGATGTTTTATAATCATCTTATAGTCATTTTATATCATTTTTTGGGACTAACCTATTAACATAGTGCCAAGTGCCATTTGTTGTTTTTTCCATGTTTTTTACATTGCAGGAAATCAATATCAAACGGAGTCCAAACACCGCGAAACTTTTTGGAGATTTTTTATGGACCAGAACACCCAAGATAGGCCAAAGCAGCACCTAGGGGTGCCCCGAGGCATGCCTAGATAATTTGTGCCCACCTCGGTGGCCTCCCGCACCCCCTCTTTACCCTATAAATTCCCAAAAATTCCAAAACCCTCGGGGGTTAACCTAGAACCGAAATTCCGCTGCCGCAAGGCTCTGTAGCCACCGAAAACCAATCTAGACCCTTTCCGGCACCCTGCCAGAGAGGGGAATCATCTCTAGTGGCCATCTTCATCATCCCGGCGACAACCATGATGAGTAGGGAGTAGTCCACCCTCAGGGCTGAGGGTTTGTACCAGTTGCTATGTGTTTAATCTCTCTCTCATCTTCTTCAGATGTCACGATCTTGATGTATCGCGGGCTTTGTTAATATAGTTGGATCATATGGTGTTTTCCCCTCTCTATATTGTTGTGATGAATTGAGTTTTTCCCTTTGAGATTTCGTTATTATCGGATTAAATACTTTAATGGCTTTGAGAACACTTGATATATGTCTTGCAGTTGAATACTCATGGTGACAATGGGGTATCATATTGATTCACTTGATATATGTTTTGGCACTCAACTCGTGGATTCCTGAGGTGACATTGGGGTAATCTATGCATAGGGGTTGATGCACGTTCTTGTCTTTGTTTCTCCAGTAGAAATCTTGGCGCACTCCTTGAAGTTCTTTGTGTTGGACTGAGTATTATGAATATGAATTTGCCTTGGTGTTATTTTAGTACAAACTCTAGGATAGATCGAACGGCAATAATAGCATTGTGTTATTTTAGTACGGACTCTTGAATAGATCGAACGGAAAGAATAGCTTTGAGGTGGTTTCGTACCCTACAAACAATTTATTCTTATGTTTTCCGCTACATAGGAACTTTAGAGTGATTCTTCGTTGCACGTTGAGGGATGGTTATATGATCCAGTTTTATTAGCACTGTTGAGAGATTGCACTAGCGAAAGTACGGACCCTAGGCCTCATTTTCAAGCATTGCAATACCGTTTTTGTGCCCGTTTACTATTTGCTACCTTGCTGTTTTTTATTTATTCAGATTATAAAAATATATTTCTACCATCCATATTACACTTTTAGCACCATCTCTTCGCCGAACTAGTGCACCTATACAATTTTCCATTGTATTAGGTGTGTTGGGGACACAAGAGATTTCTTGTATTTGATTGCAGGGTTGTTTGAGAGAGACCATCTTCATCCTACGCCTCCCACGGATTGATAAACCTTAGGTCATCCACTTGAGGGAAAATTGCTACTGTCCTACAAAACTCTACGGTTGGAGGCCCAACACGAGTCTACAAGAATAAAGTTGCGTAGTAGACATCAAGCTCTTTTTTGGCGCCGTTGACGGGGAGGTGAGTGCATGAAGGTATATCTTTAGATCTTGCAATTGAATCTTTTAGTTTCTTGTTTTATCACTAGTTTGGTTTATAAAAGAAAACTACTAAAAATGGAATTGAGGTTGCATCATATTATTGATCATATTTATAATATATTTCTTGAAAATGATGGTTCGGAAAATTGTGCTCAATTGTTAGAAGAAGTCAATAAAATGTTTGGCACGAAATATTTGAATGATGAGCATGATTGCAATGTTGTTAGTATGAATTCTTTGAATATCCAAAATGCTAATGATTATTGCACTGGTCATGAGAAAAATGTTTCTTATAAGCATGTCAATTTTTGCGGAGTGAATTGGGAGTGAATTTGCACACCAAAAAGGGAAGATAGGTTTTGTAAGAAGCATAAATACTTAGAAACAAAAAAGTTGCAAGAGAGGCTAGATGATTGTGCCGAAAGTTGTAATTTTTTCGCCATCCTTGTGAACTTTGCAATGAACGTGGTCATTTAAATCTCCAATGCAAATTCTTTCATGATCAAATTGTGGCCAAAAAATGTGATAACTTGATTACCCTTGAGCATCATAAAGAGCTTAGTCTTCTTTTGGGGTATGAATAAATGAAACGTATAACTAAGGGTTTTACAAATCCCGAGAGATTTATTGATTTTTGATCTAGAGGAAATTTATACATTTTGTGCGGTAAATTGCATTGAGAATCCTTATATTGCCAACTATCTAAAGACAAGAAAACAAATAGAATATGAAGAGAGTACTAATGAAAGGGAAAATATTTCCCGATACCCTCCTAGTGTTTATTATGATGAATCAGGTAACAAGGAGGAGCTTCCTATCTAATCAATCTCTTCAACAAAAAGCTTGGAAGAATTAATTAAACCCACACATGATGTGGTGAAGAAGAGGAAAAGAAGAAAGAATAAAGGTAAAAAGGCATCTCTCCCAAATAATGTTGCTCCTACCATTGTGCCTCATGAAAGTGAATCAAATATGTTAATGGAGGATGATGATATTGAGTATGATTTTGTGATACCTACTACTTGTTGTAATGATTATGATTGGGAAGACAACGATATCCCTTATGATCTTGGAAATCTTTTTAGCACTTGCTTGGAATAATATGATAATAATGTTTGCAATACTATTGGTGCAATTCATGCAATTGATAAGAATGATTGTGATGATATGCAAAACCACAAGCTTGGGGGTGCTATGTTTAATGAGTATGATATGTTTGAAGATTTATTTGCTGAAAATAATGCTTGTCCTAAGCTTGGGGATGCTTTGCTTAATGAATATGATCCTTTGATTCCTTCTACTTTCGATAAGAAAATTTATTATGATGATAGCATGCCTCCTATTTATGATGAATACATTGATGAAAATGGGTTTGGAAGAGTGTCTACTCTAGGTAGTAGTGATCCCACTATTTTGGAGGGTGTTGAATCTTATTACAGTATTGATGAAAGTGGATTTGGAGAGGTCATGACTTTATTTAGTGATACATCCACTATTTTGAAAGAGATTTCAATTGACTATGACAATAAAGTTGCTATCTATGATGATTATTATGATGACATGTATGCCATAAAGAGTAATAAATAATTTATGCTTGTCCATCATGAAAAGAGTGTTGTATGTGATAGTTATATTGTTGAATCCATTCATGATGTTCCTGAAAATTATTATGAGGAAGGAACTTATGCTCTTGCATATCTCAATAATATCAAGTTTCTTCTCTATGTGTTGATTGTTTTGAAGTTGCACTTGTTTTTGCCTTCCTATGCTAGTTGATTCTCGTTCCCATAAGTTGTTTGCTCACAAAATCCCTATGCATAGGAAGTGAGTTATACCTAAAGGTGCTAATCATAAGCTTCATGATGCTCTCTTTGTGTTTCAATTCTTATCTTTTATGTGAGCATCATTGAAATCATCATGCCTAGGTAAAAGGCATTAAAGAAAAGCGCTTCTTGGGAGAAAAGCCAACACTTTTACCTACTGTTTCTGTGTGTTCACATGATTATGCTATTGTTTCAATAAAGTGCCAAGTAAGACCTTTGGGATGGCTTACGGTGATAGTCGATTTGATCTTGCTGAAAAACAGAAACTTTTGTGCTCAAGAAAACAATTCTCATTTTTAACAGAAGCATGATAAAATGCTAATTCTTTTTGCAGAAGATTATTAGGCAAATTACCCATGTTGTCCTATTTTTCAGAATTTTTTGAGTAGCAGAAGTATGGTTGGAGTACAGATTACTACAAGTTGTTCTGTTTTTGACAGATTCTGTTTGCAATGGCTTATATTGCTTAATATAAATTGTGGAAATGATATGCTACAGTAGGCATTGTGTGAGAATAATTATGAATCTTGTCTTTTACAGTACCAAAAGTGAAATGGTTTGCTCTTTATCATACTAACCTATCTCACAGAGTTCCGTTAAGTTTTATGTGATTGAAGTTTGCAAGTTTTTGGTGAGATGTCGATATGAGGAGAATAAGGAGTGACAAGACCCTAAGCTTGGGGATGACCAAGGCACCTCAAGGTAATATTCAAGGAATATCTAAGCAACTAAGCTTGGGGATGCCACGAAAGGAATCCCCTCCTTCGTCTTCAACATTATCGGTAACCTCACTTGGAGCTATGTCTTCATTCGTCACATGATATGAGTTTTACTTGGAGCATCATTTTGTTTTGTTAGGATTTTCTTGATGTTATTTAGAATAATTTTTTGCATCTTTTATTTCAATAAAAGTGGCAATGATAGCCTTTGCCATGCTTATTTTGCAAGTATACATGTTGCTGTTTGAAAACAAAAGGTTTACCTCTGTTGCAAAAATTCCCTAGAAAGGTCAGAATGTGATAAAATGTTGAAATTTTTTGCAAAATGATCTCTGATAAATTTTGTACAGTGTGGCAAATTTTCATAACTTTTGGAGTTAGGGAAGTATTGATACTCTTGCATTCTTTACAGACTGTACTGTTTTGGCAGATTGCTGTTATGTTTGCATATGTTTGCTTATTTAATGATTCTATTTGAGGATACAAGTATTAAATATGCAGAGGCATTTAGTGTGCAATGTTTAATAATAATTTTAGTGATTTTCTACAGTAGAGAATGATAAGGTTTTTGCATTGGTTTATACTAACTTATCTCACGAATCCTTGTTGAGTTTTGAGTGGATGAAGCTTTTGAGATTTAGGAAAACCCCGATATGAGAAGAATTAAGGAGACACAAAAGCTCAAGCTTGGGGATGCCCAAGGCATCCCAAGATAATATTTCAAGATGTCTCAAGCATCTAATCTTGGGGATGCCCCGGTAGGCATCCAACCTCTTTTCTTCAACAATTATCGGTTAGTATCGGTTGAGCCTAAGTTTTTGCTTCTTCACATGATGTGTGCTATCCTTGGATTTTCATTTTATTTTGTTTTGCTTGCTGTTTTAATAAAATACTTAGATCTGATTTTTAAATAAAATAGAGTCCTCAAATAGTTGCTAGAGAGGCTAAGCGGCATTCACATCCCGTCAACGAAGCTCTTTTCTGTGGAATTGCTCTAGTGCTTCACTTATATCTTTTTGAGCATGGTGTGCTTTAGTATTTTTAAAGAAATTCTCTCTTGCTTCACTTAAATTAATTTGAGAGAAATAAATATTATGCTCGTGATCTTCACTTATATTTGTTTGAGCTTTTCAAGAGCAACACATGAAAATTAGTTCCAAAGTGATAGATATCCAAGAAGGATATAATAAAAACTTTCATGAAGATAATTGGACAAAATAAACTTGATTCCTCATAATAGTTTTGAGATATGATGATGTGATATGTGAGTCATGTTGATGAATAATTATGCTTTAGTAAGAATATTGGTGTTAAGGTTTGTGATTCCCTATGCAAGCACGAAAGTCAATAGTTGTGCAATAAAATTACATCGTACTTATGGTGCATTATTCGGTGTTAATTATGCTCAATGCTCGCTTATGAGATTATTCATTTCTTGGTTGGTCGCTTCTCAGTCTTTTGCTAGCCTTCATTTTGCACCAAGTATGATCACTACTTGTGCATCCAAAATCCTTTAAACTAGTTTTGCCACATGAGTCCACTATATCTACCTATATGCGATATTCGTTTGCCGTTCCAAGAAAATTTGTATGTGCCATCTCTAATTTTCAAAATAAAGTTCTCTTTTGTGTGCTCGTACCGCTCACAAGTCACGAGGCGGTGAGGGGTGGCCAATATTTTCCATGCTAGATGTGTTATTCTCACGATGAGTGTTTATTCACTTGTCATTGCACGAGAGTAAGGGAAAGGTATTAGGGATGCCTAGTTCCGAAATGAAAAATGAATTTACTTTATGTTGTCAAATAATAAATTCCTTGGAAACTGTTGGTATGGAGGACAGCCGTGGATACAGTTAGCCATGGAAAGTGAAAGTATGGTGGAAAAGGAATAAACTTTTTTCTGTTTGGGAACCGCCTATGATATATCTAGCATGGAAAGTGTTGGGAGCTCTAAGTCATTTTTTCATGGGAAAAGTATGCCTCTGAAAATGTTTTTATCTCTCAATTTTTGCTTTGAGCTCTGGCACCTCTACAAATCCCTACTTCCCTCTGCGAAGGGCCTTTCTTTTACTTTATGCAATTTTTATTATTAATTTGAGTCTCCATCTTCTCTTATAAAGCACCAAGTAGGAGGCACTATGATCGTACTTGAGCATTGGGTGTAGCTAATATACGAGTGTGTTTCATGAATGGATCAATGATTGAGCATGATGGGCTAGGGAGAACTTATTTTAGCGTTGATATTTTGAAAGACATGGTTGATTGTTGATATGCTTGAGTATTTAAGTTATCATGTCAAAACTAGACTATTGCTTAGAACAATATAAAAGTCCAAATGTCCATGCTATAAAGAAAAGAATATGAGATGACATGTTAGGCATCATTCCACATCAAAAAATTTGTTTTTATCATTTACCTACTCGAGGACAAGCAAGAATTAAGCTTGGGGATGCTGATACGTCTCCAATGTATCTATAATTTTTAATTGTTCCATGCTGTTATATTGTCATTCCTGGATGTTTTATAATCATTTTATATCATTTTTGGGGACTAACCTATTAACATAGTGCCAAGTGCCAGTTGCTGTTTTTTGCATGTTTTTTACATCACAGAAAATCAATATCAAACGGAGTCCAAACACCGCGAAACTTTTTGGAGATTTTTTATGGACCAGAACACCCAAGATGGGCCAGGGCAGCACCTAGGGGTGCCCCGAGTGGGGCACAACCCACCAGGGCGCGCCTAGGGGCCCAGGTGCGCCCAGGTGGGTTGTGCCCACCTCGGTGGCCTCCCGCACCCCCTCTTTACCCTATAAATTCCCAAAAATTCCAAAACCCTCGGGGGTTAACCTAGATCAGAAGTTCCGCTGCCGCAAGGCTCTGTAGCCACCGAAAACCAATCTAGACCCTTTCTGACACCCTGTCGGAGGGGGGGAATCATCTCCAGTGGCCATCTTCATCATCCCGGCGGCCACCATGATGAGGAGGGAGTAGTCCACCCTCGGGGCTGAGGGTTTGTACCAGTAGCTATGTGTTTAATCTCTCTCTCTCGTGTTCTTGAGATGTCACGATCTTGATGTATCGCGGGCTTTGTTAATATAGTCGGATCATATGATGTTTTCCCCTCTCTATCTTGTTGAGATGATTTGAGTTTTTCCCTTTGAGATTTTGTTGTTATCGGATTGAATACTTTAATGGATTTGACAACACTTGATATCTGTCTTGCAATTGAATACTCATGGTGACAATGGGGTATCGTATTGATTCACTTGATATATGTTTTGGCACTCAACTCATGGATTCCCGAGGTGACATTGGGGTAATCTATGCATAGGGGTTGATGCACGTTCTTGTCTTTGTTTCTCTGGTAGAAATCTTGGGGCACTCCTTGAAGTTCTTTGTGTTCGATTGAGTATTATGAATATGAATTTGCTTTGGTGTTATTTTAGTATGACCTCTAGGATAGATCGAACGAAAGAATAGCTTTGTGTTATTTTAGTATGGACTCTTGAATAGATCGAACGAAAAGAATAGGTTTGAGATGGTTTCGTATCCTACAAACAATTTATTCTTATGTTCTCCGCTAGATAGGAACTTTGGAGTGATTCTTCGTTGCATGTTGAGGGACGGTTATATGATCCAATTATATTAGCACTATTGAGAGATTGCACTAGCAAAAGTACGGACCCTAGGCCTCATTTTCAAGCATTGCAATACCGTTTTTGTGCCTGTTTACTATTTGCTACCTTGCTGTTTTTATTTATTCAGATTATAAGAATATATTTCTACCATCCATATTACACTTTTATCACCATCTCTTTGCTGAACTAGTGCACCTATACAATTTGCCATTGTATTAGGTGTGTTGGGGACACAAGAGATTTCTTGTATTTGATTGCAGGGTTGTTTGAGAGAGACCGTCTTCATCCTACGCCTCCCACGGATTGATAAATCTTAGGTCATCCACTTTAGAGAAAATTGCTACTGTCCTACGAAACTCTGCGCTTGGAGGCCCAACACGAGTCTACAAGAACAAAGTTGTGTAGTAGACATCATGTGTTTCTCCGGATCAACAGTCTTGGGTTCTTCTGCCGGTTTATCAACCTTTTGCTTTTTGCTGGGCTTGGACATAGCACTAAGAATAAAGCATGAGACAGGATTGATATGACAGATGAATTCATGAATGAAAGCAAATAGGCTTAAATGTTTCTTACCCAGGCATAGTCTTGAAAAGAGGGACCTGAGTCCCAGTTGAGTCGCCAGAGGAAGAATGAGAAGTCCCCTGATAGTTTGAATCAGAAGGGTTAAGAGGTTGTTGAAAAAGACCCGCCTTGGGATATGTTAAGTCAGAAATATTTGAATCCTCTGGTCGGCGCTTGCGAGGAGCCGGCATGTTTGGTAAGCCGTAGGAAAGAATCCCTCCACCACTGTTCTGGGTCGTACGGCGAGCTTCATGTTGCTGCTTCTTCAAAATGAAGTTGGGATCCAAGTAAGCTAAAGGGTGAGAAAACCTTACTTTCCGGCTCACTTGACGCACTTTCTGTCTGATCAGAGGTTTAGAGTCGGAGGGAAGTATAGTCACCTCTTCAACATTGGCTTGGCTTCCTTCTGTATCATCCTGATAGTGATTGTTATCAATAAGATGTACAAAAAATAAGCTAAGGGAGTCGAGTTTTACCTCCGACTCATCATTATCATCCAAGTCAAATATCTCGGAGGTGTTGGTCTTTTTCTTGGCAGGCTTTTTCTGAGCTTTATTCTTTGTCCAGGTCGCCTTGGCCGGCTTGTCCTGCAGCTTCTTATTCCAAAAAGGAGAATCGGCCTGTGGAAGTCAAATGATTATAAGAAGACAATTTAAGTGAAAATATGATTCAACTGAAATGTTTACAAGCTTACATATGGTGGCTTGTTGAGAGTGCAGAAAGGATTCAGTCCGGCTTTGCTGCAATCTGCCAAGCTCTTATTCAATAGAGTCTTGGTCCTATTATCAATATCTTCATCAGTCAATTGTATCTGGCAGTGGCGCTGTGGATCTTTTGTATCGCAGGTGTAATCGCACATCAAGCCGGAGCAGCGGCTTAAGGGCATAATCCTCCAGGCGACCCAGCATCAAACCAGGTCGATTCTGGTCAAACCATTGGCCATTAAGGCTCTAATCTTTGAAAAGATGGGCATATACTTGGCCCGTTCTGCTGTGCTGATCCCGTCAGGGAGGGGGTGGCTGTTGCTAAGACGGCTCTCATGATAACCCGGTAGAGGATTTTCCCCCTTCAGGAGAGGTGTCTTGGCAATAAAACCTTGTTTGGTTCCAATCCTTGGGGTGACTAGACAGCTTGGCGGCTGGGAAGGTCGCGTCTTTTCGCCTCTGAATTGAAATGTCGCCTAATTCTAGGCTGGGCCCATCGGTAAATTCAATCTAGCAGTTTAAGTAGTAGAACTCTCTGAATAGTTCTACATTGGGTTCTTGCTGAAGATATACTTCGCAGAATACTTGAAAGTTGCAGATATTTGTGACAGAATTGGGTCCGATGTCTTAAGGATGGAGTTGGAAAAGGTGCAGTACGTCACGGAAAATTTTCGAACCGGGTAGAGTGAACCCCCGGAGCATGTGATCAGTGAAGACAACAACTTCGCCCTCCTGGGGCTGAGGAGGAGTTTCTGTGCATGGGACCCTCCAATGGATGACCTCTTTCTTGGCTAAGACGTACGTTTGGACATATTCATTCAGAAATTCCTCGGTAACCCGGGAGGCGGCCTAGTTGCATGACGTGACGGTTTTGGCTTTAGACATTTTTTGACTACAAGGGAAAATATTGCCGATTTAAGATCATGTTGTTAAGCCGGCCATTGATTAAAAGAAAGTACTACAAAGAGTTTATGTGTTAAGCCGGAAAATAACACTGAGATATATATATATATATATATATATATATATTGGTAGCTTAAAAGTGGACTAATGGTATATGGCGGGTTACGGTTTGTCAGTTAAGCCGCCCAAACAGTTATAATTTAGATCTATAAGTAGGGAACTACTAAGTGATGGGCAAACAGATTCTACAGATTGGTTCGGTAAGTTTTGGATTTGATGCTGTTTGGAAAAGAAAAATAAATTCTAAACCTAGGGCCGCGACAGTGAAGGAACTTGTGTGCTTACGGGATTTCTGTGTCAGAAAGATCCGTCCTATGATTGAAAAGGAGTGTTAAACTACTTATGCACAACTTCTGCAGTGTTTTCAGATCAAACTAGGGGTGTCATGACGAAGGAACAGGGAAGAACTCTAACGAACTGTACAAACCCTAATGGAGATCTGATAGATGGGAGCAGGCATACTTAGAGGTGCTGATGGATCGCGGTGGCGCGTCGGCGTTCTCTGGTCTAGTCAGGCTGATGCAACGGCCTGAGTTGATGTAGCGGACGGAGGTCGGCGACGGCAGAGCTCGGGTCTGCAGAGGAGTCACGAGGAGGAAGACGAAGATGATGAGGTGAGGGGGAAAAGGTGAAGACCAGGACCCCCCCTCCCTATTTATAAGGTAGTGATTAGATGATGTGCGCGGGAATCGAGGAGGCCGAAAAATGGTTATGAGGTTGTGTGAACGCCTCGATTTTGGGGATATCCATTAAAATAAAGATTCGTTGAGATATACTGGGCTCTATGTGAAGTTAATGCATGATGACGTCATGGCGGGTTAGCAAATTTTTGTGAGGTGACGTCATGGCAGGTTACTATGAGCTGATGATGGAAGAGTTTGTTAAGTCAAGCACTGAAGATTGATGTGAACAAGTTCAAATCAACCTGGGGCCTAATGTTGGGGATATAACTATTGGGTATGACCAGCCCAGGAGGGGCCGGGTCATACCACTGGCGACTTAAGGATAAAGATGGCGGGTCATGAGGCAAGCCTATTGAAGGCCCAAGACCCAGAGGTGACTTGAGGCCTAAGAGGATGAACCGCCATATGTGTAACTTGTATCGTAAGACAGGCTTAGTTGGTCACCGAGCCGGACATGTTGTGGATGAGCCGGCCAGGACTCTGTAAGCTGTCGGGCATCAACCTATGTATATAAAGGGATGACCCGGCAGCGGGTTGAGGCAGGTAACAACCAATCAAGAGCTAGGTCAAGCGTATTCGCTCCCTGGTGATCGAAACTCTAGCAATACAACCTAAAGCAGGAGTAGGCTTTTACCTCATTGAGAGGGGCCGAACCTGGGTAAACTCTCTGTGTCCCTTGTCCCGTTTAACCCCTTCAAGATAACCTAGCGGCGGTGGCTCCACATCTAAGTCCTTTCGCTAGGGCATCTGCCATGTTAAGTCCACGACAGGACGGGATGAACACCACTCTGCCTACGCAATTACTAGCGCCTCTCACGTCGGGTGAGAGCGACGGACGACGCGGGGAAGGGGGGTCCAATAGTGGATGATGAAGTCGCCCCCGTGGAACAAGCAATGGATGATGAGATGGAGGAGGAAGACCCTCTATGGTTCCTCAGAACTGGCTATGACGACAGAGGATTGATGAGTCAGCCATATGACTCGAGCTATGAGCATGCGAATGAGGAGATGGATGATGTGCCGGAGCAGGAACATCCTAGGGTTGATTGCAAGAAGTCTCTCTTCACGCAATCTCGTATGACACGGCTCAAGATGCCGCCTCTACCCAGGGCCAACTACCTGAGGGTCGTGTAGTGCTTAGCCCGACAACAGTTGTGGCGGGGGTCTGGAAGGCTCACTTCCTCAACCTAAGAACAAGAAGAGGAAGAGACTGCTGAGGAGAGGCTCTGCTACCGCCAAAGCTGCCAAAGCTTCTAGCTGCCAGTCGGCTCCGCCGACCGATTTTTCACACCATGTATTGGTCAAAGGTGCAGAGTTTATCCATGTCGCGGGCGAGCCAATCCTACCGCCGAAACTGCTAGAGGGCATATCAAGGGATCTCAGGAGACTGCACGACCATGTGTTGTCAACAGAGAAAAGCCTTCTCACCTCGAAGGCTCCAGGATACCCGCTTTAGTCGGTTCATGTGCCTCAGGCCAAGTGCTACGTCCACAGACTCCCCATGGAGGTGTCCTTCCTGTGGTTTGATCACATCTTTGAGAAGTTTCTCACGATGCAGCTCGATTTTACGATCGTCCGCCTTTTTGCACTACATATGACCTTCATCATCAGGAGAGACCAAATCTCGCAAATCTCGGTTGTGGATCCATACTACATTCATGAGTCCTTCTTGAGTCTTGGCAACTTTGGACATCAAGCTGCTAAGGAGTACATCGAAGAGTTCATGATAATGAATAAGGACAAGGAAATAATTCTCCTGCCTTATCATCCAATGTAAGTCATTGCTTGATGCCCTTTCGTACATTTGAATCATTCATTCACTCATATGGAGGCTACTTTGAGGTGTATTTATTTTGCGCAGTGAGGGGCACGTCATCCTTATCGTTCTTTTCCCACGAATCTCCCACGCTGTGTATTTTTACTTGTTTAGAAACTTCCATAAGAAGGACTACACCCACATAATGAATATTTTGGATGCTGCTCTCCACGGCTTCAGCATCAGGGGTGGCCACATCGAGACCTGGAAACAAAGGAAGGGTGCGTCGGGTTTGGGGCATAAAACTAACTTCTGATGCGCCCATCAACCGATAGCAAGTAAGAACGATGGATTCTACGTCCTCCATCTCATGATGGAGTTCAGAAGGGATCGCCAACATCTTCGCATGACAACCAGAAACGATGACCATATCCGCATATGGGTAGAATCCTTAGGAGTCAAATCGGATTATACACTCAGAGATGAATTCTTTCGCATCCAGAAGGACATTGTAACGATCATCATGAAAGAAGTCGTCGAAGAGAACGGGATGTTCCACCATGGCCCTATATCGCGAGGTGACGTCCGAACTCGCATAGGCCTACAACGTATGGACCCGACGCCGTTCATGAAGCTAGGGTGCATTCTCCCGGATCTGGATGGATGGAACTTCCAGTGATTGATGATGACGATGATGATGTGTCGGTTGAATTAGTACTTTCTGTAGCGATGAAACTTTGTGATGTAAACGGTCCTGCTGAACTTGCGCGCTAGTTAATTAGTTTGGGTACGATGAACCTGCGTAGATTATGTTTACTATATGTTGCATCTATTTGCTAACTCTTTATGTTCGTGTTGCTCAAGTATATTATGTTGCATATTATTATTGAATTCGCTTGATGAAGATGCATCTCTAACAGGTACATAGGTCCTTGATGGCGAAGAAGTGCTATGTCGTGTACATAGGGAGGGTTCCGGGAGTGTATGACGAGTGGCCAGAGTGTCAGGCCCAACTGTCAGGGTTCTCGAGCGGCAGCCAGAAAGGATTCGATAGCAGATAAGAAGCAAAAGCTAGTTACTTGAGGTTCATGCTAGCACGAGAGAGGAATCAGAACCGGCGCCTCATGTACTGCATAATTCCGCTCTTGCTCATAGTAATAGCTCTTCTCTTCTATATCATAGTTTAGATGGATGATGAAACATGCGTATGGGATGACCAAGTAGTTGCATGAATTCGAGACACATGTGATAACTTGTAGCGCCATTTCAAGATGATCATGAGAGACATCATTTGTGTTGGATGGTGATGATGATGATGATGACGACGACATGATATGATTAGACTATTGTATGCATATGATACGATGAGATTTGTTTGTGTATAATGTGATGAGACTATTGTGTGTATGATATGATAGAGACTTGTATAAAACCTGTACAAATACAGAGTAAATACATAGCAGAAAAAATATATAGAAAATAATATAGTAGCGCGGGGTATTTGTGTAGCAGCCGCGCTGCCTTAGCAATACCGCGTGCTAAATCAGGGCACTGCATCTTTTAGTAGTAACATGGGAGGGACCCACGCTACTGCTACCTTTGAATAGTAGTAGCGAAGTGGCAGAATCTTCGCTACTGCTAAAAGTTAAATGTAGCATCGTAGCAGTAGTGCGGGGGGCCGCACTATTGCTAGGCCTTTAACCCGCGCCACTAAAAGGGTTTTTCCCTAGTAGTGGTGGTCCATTGCCGAACAAGCCTTTAATCTAAAATATCTCCTAACTAAATTTAAAATATTTCATAACTAAATCCGAACTACACTTTTCTTTGAATCCACTCCGCCGACAACTTTCTCATGCCACATAACCCTAACTAAGTCCAAATATGCCCTAACTAAATCCGAATTACACTTCCTTTCAATCGAAATCTAGTCACAACTTTCTCATATCACATATCCTAAACCCTAATCAAATCTGACTGTACCGATACGATGCAGAAGGGACTAGCCAAGATTAGAGATGGCTAGGCACTTACATCTCAGAGGTCGACGCGAAGATCCGGCGCGATAAAGTTGATGTACGGTGGTGAGGATGATTTGGCCTTGCATTGGGGAAGGGGGCATCGAATTGGGGAAGGAGCGGATTAGGCGGCTCCTTGGAAGATCTGGTGTTGCATAACCCGAGGGGGATCGCGTAGAGGAGGGGAGGAGGAGGAGGAGGGAGTGTCACGGCGAGTGCACGCGGCGGCGTCGAGAGCGGCGATGTGTTCGCTGGAGACTAGGGCTTGAGAGGGGATGAGGAACCGCTCTAACCCAAATTCAAATGACCACACACGATGACGTTTAGTTATAATTAAGTGCCATGTTAATGATATTGAGTTAATTCAAAATTTTAGGAAGATAATACCCCTATACTTAATTGGGCCAATTGAACTTAAGTAATTTTTTAGGTTGTAAATATCTTTGGGCTCTAATAAGGCTCAGCTCAGTTAGTCTCATCCGTTGGATCGCGCATATAATACACACGTTCTCTGGTGTATTGCAACGCACAGTAAAATTGTCCTTCCTGTAGAGTGAACTCACCCGTGTACCATCGTGTGAAGGTAATCCAAGTGTATCACGGTCAGACATGCTACTAGGTGAGAATATCTTCCCCACGTGAGACGCAGCTTGTTTAAGCTGTGAGGCGTCGGAGGTCAAGGAGTACGTCAATCTAGCTTAGCTCGTTTGACTAATGGGCCACTCCAACCATCATCGCATTCAAGCGGACAGCGGTTCCCGTTAAATATAGAGTTAAGCCAGCTGTTGTGTTGGGTCCATGCATGATGCATCATCATATTAGACAGAGCTTAGCTTGCTCCTGAAAAAGTTGATGGGAGATTGCGTGGTTTGAACAACACATGCAGGTTCGTTGGACCCGAGGCACGGCAGCATTCCTATATGTGTCCTATCCGCTAGCTGTTCGTGCGTGCATGTGCGACGGCACCTGTAGACTAACTAATGCTGCGCCGTGCGCTGTAACGCTGTGCCCCATCGTCGTGGTGATGCGTATGAGAATGAGACGACACCAGTCCAAGATTCCACTGATTAATCGCGACATATACCATTATTAAAGGTCGGATTAGGTAGTCTAATTGCAGGTCCTCGTGGAAGCTGTCCTTTCCATGGCTATGTCGCTGCTACATCCTGCATGGTGATGTTGTGACTGTCATAGTGTGCGGTTTTTGATTAGGCGCCTTGGGCATTCATGGTTTGATTGGAGAATGCTATCGGTGAGGGATCATGCTTGTGGTGCACAACACATGTGCAGAGAGACAGAGAGCGATTCCTATGTAGATCTGCAGCCAGGATGCATGATCCGCCCCCGGATCAAGGAATCCAATGAAGATATATGGGTTTCAACATAATTAATGGTGTAGTCCCGATAGGATTAGCGAGTAAACGGGAAAAGGAGAACAACTAAACGTGGCCAAATGGTCACAACTGACAAGGTTAGCTGACAATAACACCCTGTTTAATCGGACGTGGGGGCACTGCACATGTACATCAGTACATTCCATGCGAAAAAATGACTGTTGTCCAAGACATTCTGGCGGGAACAACAGATCATTACGGTCTCCGTGTTAATTGTAAGATTGAATAGAACTATGTTTTTCTATATAATTGCAGCCGTATATATGAGATTATATAGGAGGGTACAAACCGACTAAGGCTATTACAAAACAACTAGGACTTCTAATTAACTTGAGATCCAAGTAATAGTCTAACATCCCCGCAATATCAACGGAAGGCTCGACGATGTTGAAACTGAATCGAATGTCTTCAAACTGTGTAGTAGCCAGGCCTTTTGTAAATATATCAGCAAATTAAGCTGTAGTAGGAACGTGAAGGACCCGAACTTGTCCGAGAGCCACCTTCTCGCGAACAAAATGAATGTGAATCTCGATGTGTTTAGTCCGTCGATGTTGAACAGGATTCCCAGACATGTAGACAGCTGATATGTTATCACAATAAACAATGGTAGCCTGTTTAATTGGTCGATGTAACTCTAAGAGCAACTGACGGAGCCAAATAGTATCAGCAACAGCATGTGCCACTGCACGGTACTCAGCTTCAGCGGACGAGCGGGAGACCGTTACCTGCTTTTCAAGGACCAAGAAATCAAATTATTACCAAGAAAAACACAGAAACTAGATGTAGATCATCGAGTGTCTGGACAACCAGCCCAGTCTGCATCAGAATACGCGGTGAGAGAAGTAGGAGAAGAATTATTGATGTGGATACCATGATCAAAAGTACCTTTCGAATACCGAAGAATACGTTTGACGTGATTATAGTGAGGAAGACGAGGATCATGCATGTAGAGACAGGCTTGCTGGACAGCAAAAGAGATTTCAGGACGAGTGATGGTTAGATATTGGAGGGCACCAGTGAGGCTAAGATAAGAGTAGTATCGGGAAAAGGTTCACCAGTAGCAAAGAGTTTGAAACTGGTGTCGACAGGGATGCGAGAAGATTGACAGTCAAGCATACCAGCACGATTGAGAAGATCAAGAATGTATTGCCGTTGGGAAAGAAAAAGACTAGAAGAATCCCGAAGAACAGTAATACCCAAGGAAGTGATGAAGAAGACCAGGATCGGTCATAGAGTACTCAACGCGAAGTTGAGTAATAATATGGTCCAAAAAGTCTTGAGAAGATGCATTGAGAATGATTTCATCAACGTAGAGGAGTAAGTAGGCAATTTCAGAATTGTGATGGCAGACAAAGAGAGATGTGTCCAAAAGAGAAGGAAGAAAGCCTATTGTTTGAATGAAGGAGGAGAAACGCTGAAACCTGTTGGGGAACGTAGTAATTCAAAAAAAATCCTACGATCACGCAAGATCTATCTAGGAGAAGCATAGCAACGAGACGGGAGAGTGTGTCCACATACCCTCGTAGACCAAAAGCGGAAGCATTTAGTAACGCGGTTGATGTAGTCGAACGTCTTCATGATCCAACCGATCCAAGTACCGAACGTATGGCACCTTCGTGTTCAGCACACGTTCAGCACGATGACGTCCCTCGAGCTCTTGATCCAGTAGAGGGTCGAGGGAGAGTTCCGTCAGCACAACGGCGTGGCGACGGTGTTGGTGATGTGATCTGCGCAGGGCTTCACCTAAGCACTACGACAATATGACTGTCACACCCTGATTTTCATGCCACAACACTTAAGCTAATAAATCATGATAAAATGTGGTTTGACAAAAACTTTTGAGTGTTTTGGTCTTTGCTTGATTTGATTTTTGTGTGTTGGTTGCAAGTGCTCTAAAAATCAAATAAATCCTCCAACTCTTATACTCCTCCTTGAACCAAGCATTTGCCCAATGATCATGTCATGTGTATAGGACAGAATAGTATTTTCTTACAAAAATGTTTTGGCTAAAAAGTATTTTCTAAAATAGCTTTTCCAAAATCCCCTGAACTGAGACTTGAACTACAAGTACTTAATTAAGGGTCTGAAAAATCTTTCAAAAATTATATCTGAATCCTATTAGATATAGGACTCCCAGAAACCACAAAATATTATTTTAAAATTTGTTTTACTATTTTATTTAAAGGCTTTTTATTAAGGCCAGAAATGGTCTTTAATAGGTTAAAATTATTTAACTATTTCAAAAAAATTGAGAAAATTTAGGGAAACTAATAGGACATATATTGTCCATATATAAGAGTTTCAACACATGGTCATGTTCAAAATATTGGACAAAATCCTCCAAAACCATTTCTGTCCATTTCAAGAATTTGAGATATTTCTATAAGAAATATTTTCAAATAAATTCAAGAAAATTCTAGCAAGTCACATATGCATAATGTGATTATCCTGCAAAGTTTTGTCCCAATAAAAATTGCTTTGATTCACAAAAGTGCCCCAAAACCCTCTCTGTCCAAATGCATGTTTGGACAACTTTACATTGCCAACTTTTCCCAATTGACCCCAAACCTTGTGGTCATGCTCACAACCCCAAATGATGACACTACACCAAGTGGTGCAACAAGGGGAATGGTTTTGCATGACTAGATCTTGGTAAATGCATTTCTGTTGATTTCTAGGGTTTACAGAAGTTGCTTTGGCCACTTTCTCCATTTGACCTCAAAATTGGTGGGCACTACTAAATTGTAATGCCACTCACTCCTGTTAAGTTTCAAAGCAAGTTGAGCAACCCATCAAACACCTTCTGACAGAATTTAAAATTCCAAGTTTCGGCCCCTTCCACTAATCTCCTTGAGCCACAGTCTTTACCACAGCGTGTCCTAGAACCCCTCTACCACTGTAAAGAGTATGGCCTCAACTCAATTATATGGGGGTGAGAACCTCATTTTTCCTCTCTGGACATCATCATTCCCACTCTCTCTCAACCCCCTCTCTCCTATAGTGGATCCCCAGGGCATCCGATGCCATTTCCACATTGTTTACTCCCCCCTGAAGTCTCTAGACACAAGTGGACGCATGGGTGCGCGCGGAAAAGTCGCAGATGCCGGCCCAAAACACGCTCTGGAGCGCCTGGCAGGGTGTTCGATCGTTGACACCGCATCCCCCGACCACCTCCAGCCTCCCCCTTGCGCCAGTCGAGGTGCCTCGACGTCCGCAACACGCCACCGTGCTGGGGCCCCTCCTTCCCCCTCTGTCTTGTCCGTGCCGCGCGTGCCCAGAACTGCCCGAGACCACCAATGTTGTGCGAGCTCGTGGCTCCACCCGGAGCTCGCCCCGCTCCCTCTCTCTCTCTCTCTCTCTCTTCCTGGCGCCCTACTCCACCCCCACGAGCATTGCAGACAACCCCTCGCTCTCTCTCCTGGCCGCCCGAGCCGTTGCCACGGCCACCCGTGCGCCGCATCCATGGTAAGCCGCGGGTCGGCTACTTAAGGCCGTTCCAGGCCCTCCTCGCTTCTCCGTTTGCTCCCTCTCTCTCTTCCTCCCCCGCCCTCCATCCACCGCAATGGCCAGAGCGTCGCCATCAAGATCCACCTAAATTCGGGCTACCCCGAGCCCCTCCTCTCCCCTAGTCGCACCAGCGCCCTCACTTCACCACCGCAAGGCCCTATATCGTCTCCGTTCATCCCCGGGTGCGTCGTGTGCTCACGGCCAAAGATGGCCGACGGCCTCCTCCGCGACCATCCAAGCCGCCGCCACTACGGCGCTCCTCGGCGTGCGTGAAGGACCTAGGCGGATGCGGCGCGGCCTCCTGAGCATGCCGATGGGCGGAGCGTCGCCACAGACGCCCTGTAACGCCGGCAGTCGCCGTCGAGGCACCTCCTCTGTCTCTTGTCGCGCCCGCGCGGGAGGTTGAGGACGAACCTGCGAGCAGGCCCCCCGTGTCGGCCGGCCAATGAGGTTGAGCCGCTAACGGGTGGGCCCCTTCCCGTTAAGTGGAGATGGGCTCTACTGCTGCCGCCTTCGCTCGGGGAATGCGTATTCCCCTGAATATGCCTCATGTGTCGACAGCCCGCGGGCAGCCGAGCAGCTGGGCTAGGCCTAGTATGCTGCCCCGCTAAGTCTCACCCAGTGCACGTTGTTGCCGCCCAGATCCAGCCCATTTGGGTAAAAAAACCTTTTCCTTTTCTTTTCTGTACAATTTGTAAAATCCATAAATAATTCAAATTAGCTTCAAACTTGATGATTCAAATTTCTAGTAGTTTATAAATTCATGCCCTATCTCATGGTGCTAGTTGCCCATTTTTCCAGAAATATTTCTTTCACAAATAATTATCAAAATACCATTTTCCATTTCTGTCATAAACTTTAGAAAATCACAGTGGGCCTATTCTTGATCCAAATGCAATGATTCAAATTCCTAGACACATATATGTTCATAACTTAGTTTTTGAACATTTTTCCCAATGCTTTCTGTACCACATCAAATATTGGTCCAATTATCCATGTTTAACCAACTTTGCAAATCCCTAGGAAATTCCTTTGAACTCCAAATCCAATAAAACCGACTCCTAGGTGCTCCTAAAATTATTCCTTGTTAAATGGATGCATTTGCTCATTTTTTCAAATAATATTCCTATACACTTCTTGCAAATCCATAAACCCCTTGATTCCATCATATCAAAATGTTTAGAAATATCCACTGACCCAATTCCAATGAAACCACTCTGGTTATTTTTCATATGACCAGAGATGTCCCAGAAAAGTCAAATTCATATTTTTAGAGCGCTTTTTTCTGCCTTTTTGTGTTGCTTATTGTGTTTGTTTCCGATGTTAGTTGACGAAGTAGACAGAGTACCTGGAGATGGACCGGGAGAGATGAAGACTTTGCTAAACCAGGCAAGCAGCCCTTTGACCTTGTCTCTGAAACCCTTTTTATGCATGTCATATAGCACTTTATTATTGTTGCATCGGAATCATGATGAGATGGTAACCACATTGGTGGGTTCCCTCGTTACTTCCTTGTTGATACTTGCATTGTGCATCACCCTACCTTCCTATGAGGGTTATGCTGGTGGGAGTAGATAGGATGCTAAAGTCGTTGCTACGCAAGTGGGACAGGGTATATGCATGGTGATGGGGACAAAAGTATTCTCAAAGACTTTTTGAAAACCCCGTCGGGTGCCACTAATACCCGAGGGAGATGCTGAGCTAGGTAACCACTTGACAAAGAAGTGGTGTACCGAGGCAAGTGAGTGTGTTGTTTTCAAAAACGGATTGGTTTAAGTTGCGACCGTTACTCCAACCTTACATGCGCAACCACTCTACCCTTATATGAGAAAGGGCATTATTGATTACCTAGTTCGTGCTAACATGGATGCCCGCATTACTAGTGACGGGAGTGGCGTGGTCACTCTCGGGACGGGGTCGTTCCAGGTAGGGCGGCCATGACTGTTTTCACAGGGCACCGTACACATCATTGGTACCCCGTGCTTATGGTATGTGATGAATATGGGAGCGTGGCTCCACAAAAAGAATGTATTGTGTGACAATGTTTGGCACGGGGGCTGCTACCAATCGAGTGGACTCCTTATTAGTCGTGGCTAGGGAAAGGTAGTGATCGGGTGCTTACCCCGGGTACTTGAGGTACCGCGGGTCGTGGATGACATGGAAGTTCCCCGGATCTTGTGGGTAAAGTGTGCAACCTCTGCAGAGTGTAAAACTATTCGAATAGCCATGTCCACGGTCAAGGACAATTGGGTAACCGCTCTTGGGCTACGTCCACATGTTTTACAGACGTGTGTGTGTGTGTGTTCGGATAAGTGGGGAGAACTACTTGGGTCAAGTCAAAGGACTTTACATGATTGAGTTGGGTTGATGCCCGCTCCATTTATGTTGTTATCTGTAACCAGTCCCTATGGTTACTTGAATTCATATGATGCATGTTTTACCAGTTGTTGAACATGTCATAGCACAATAAAATTAGCTTTCTGCAAAAATGTACCTATATCATGCATTGTTGTATCTTGAACCAAAACATGGGTTGCTCGCGAGTACATTCAAAGTACTCATTGGCTTGCCACTGGTTATTTTATTGGCCAGGCATGAAAGAACAGGAATAGAGGAAGAGTTCTTTGGTGATGATCGTGCGATCTAGGACACTTCCCAGTCAGAGTGCCTGTAGGGTTAAGGCAGATGCCATGGGTCCAAGTTATCGACGAAGATTTCCGCTGCGAAGTTATACTCAAGACTTGACCATAATGGTCATAATTTATGTAAGACGGTATGTATGGATGTAAGACTCTTGTTATTCAGCTTCTGTGTGTTCAGTGAACATTGATCTCTGGGATCACCGTACACGTGCATTAGGTGATCACGATTTATGAGTCGGGGTCTCCACAATGACCGAGGTGGTAAACTGTGGAGGGGGGCACCGCACGCGGCTGAGGAACAATTGATGTGCCTTTGGGGTGCCCCCTGTCCCCATATATAAAGGAGGAGGGGAGGAGGCCTCCCCCCTAGGGGCACCCAAGTGTGGGGAGTCCTGAAGGGACTCCCAAGTCCTAGTAGGATTCCCCTTTTCTTTTCTGGAGGGGGAAAGAGGGAAAGGGAGAGGGAGTAGGAAAGGGCAAGGGGGTACCGCCCCCTCCCCTAATCCAATTCGGACTCCATGGGGGGTGCGCGCCTCCTCCCTTGGTATGCATCCTCTTCTCCCTTATGGCCCAATAAGGCCTAATTACTTCCCCAACGGGGTTCCGGTAACCCCTCGGTACTCCGATAAAATACCCAAATCACTCGGAACCATTCCGATGTCCAAATACAACCTTCCTGTTGGGGAACGCAGTAATTTCAAAAAAAATCCTATGCACATGCAAGATCCATCTAGTTGATGCATAGCAACGAGAGGGGAGAGTGTTGTCCACGTACCCTCGTAGACCGAAAGCGGAAGCGTTATGACAACACGGTTGATGTAGTCGTACGTCTTCACGATCCGACCGATCCTAGCACTGAAGATATGGCACCTCCGCGATCTGCACACGTTCAGCTCGGTGATGTCCCACGAACTCTAGATCCAGCTGAGGTCGAGGGAGAGTTTCGTCAGCACGACGGCGTGATGACGGTGATGATGAAGTTACCGACGCAGGGCTTCGCCTAAGCACTACAACGATATGACCGAGGTGGAAATCTGTGGAGGGGGGCACCGCACACGGCTAAACAATCAACTTGTGTGTCTATGGGGTGCCCCCCTCCCTCGTATATAAAGGAGTGGAGGAGGGGGAGGGCCTGCCCTCTCATGGCGCGCCCAAGGGGGGAGTCCTACTCCCGGTGCGAGTATGATTCCCCCTTCCCTAGTTGGAGTAGGAGAGGAAGGAAGGGGAGAGAGAGGGGAGGAAAGGGAGGCCGGCCCCCACCCAATTCGGATTGGGCTTGGGGGCGCGCCCTCCACATTGGCCGCCTCCTCCTCTCTCCCACTAAGGCCCAATAATGCCCATACACTCCCCGGGGGGTTCCGGTAACTCCCCGGTACTCCGGTAAATGCACGAACTCACCCGGAACCATTCCGATGTCCAAACATAGACTTCCAATATATCGATCTTTATGTCTCGACACTTTCGAGACTGCTCATCATGTCTGTGATCATATCCGGGACTCCGAACTACCTTCAGTATATCAAAACACATGAACTCATAATCTCCATCGTCACCGAACATTAAGCGTGCGGACCCTACGGGTTCGAGAACTATGTAGACATGACCGAGACTCACTTCTGATCAATAACCAATAGCGGAACCTGGATGCTCATATTGGTTCCTACATATTCTACAAAGATCTTTATCGGTCAAACCGCATAACAACATGCGTTGTTCCCTTTGTCATAGGTATGTTACTTGCCCGAGATTCGATCGTTGATATCTCAATACCTAGTTCAATCTTGTTACCGGCAAGTCTCTTTACTCATTTCGTAATGCATCATCCCGCAACTAACTCATTAGTCACATTGCTTGCAAGGCTTATAGTGATGTGCATTACCGAGAGGGCTGGGAGATACTTCTCCGACAATCGGAGTGACAAATCCTTATCTCGATCTGTGCCAACTCAACAAACACCATCAGAAACACCTGTAGAGCATCTTTATAGTCACCCAGTTACGTTGTGACATTTGATAGCACACTAAGTGTTCCTCCGGTATTCGGGAGTTGCATAATCTCATAGTCATAGGAACATGTATAAGTTATGAAGATAGTAATTGCAACAAACTAAACAATCATCATGCTAAGCTAACGGATGGGTCAAGTCAATCACATCATTCTCTAATGATGTGACCCCGCTCATCAAATGACAACTCTTGTCCATGGCTAGGAAACTTAACCATCTTTGATTAACGAGCTAGTCAAGTAGAGGCATACTAGTGACACTCTGTTTGTCTATATATTCACACATGTACTAAGTTTCCGGTTAATACAATTCTAGCATGAATAATAAACATTTATCATGGTATAAGGAAATATAAATAACAACTTTATTATTACCTCTAGGGCATATTTCCTTCAGTCTCCCACTTGCACTAGAGTCAATAATCTAGATTACATAGTAATGATTCTAACACCCATGGAGTCTTGGTGTTGATCATTTTTTGCTCATGAGAGAGGCTTAGTCAACGGGTCTGCAACATTCAGATCCGTATGTATCTTACAAATCTCTGTGTATCCCTCCTTGACTTGGTCGCGGATGGAATTGAAGCATCTCTTGATGTGCTTGGTTCTCTTGTGAAATCTGGATTCCTTTGCCAAGGCAATTGCACCAGTATTGTCACAAAAGATTTTCATTGGACCCGATGCACTAGGTATGACACCTAGATCGGATATGAACTCCTTCATCCAGACTCCTTCATTTGCTGCTTCCGAAGTAGCTATGTACTCTGCTTCACACGTAGATCCCGTCACGACGCTCTGCTTGGAACTGCACCAACTGACAGCTCCACCATTCAATAAAAATACGTATCCGGTTTGTGACTTAGAGTCATCCGAATCAGTGTCAAAGCTTGCATCGACGTAACCATTTACGACGAGCTCTTTGTCACCTCCATAAACAAGAAACATATCCTTAGTCCTTTTCAGGTATTTTAGGATGTTCTTGACCGCTGTCCAGTGATCCACTCCTGGATTACTTTGGTACCTCCCTACTAAACTAATAGCAAGGCACACATCAAGTCTGGTACACAGCATTTCATACATGATAGAACTTATGGCTGAAGCATAGGGAATGAATTCCATTTTCTCTCTATCTTCTGCAGTGGTCGCGCATTGAGTCTGACTCAACTTAACACCTTGTAACACAGGAAAGAACCCTTTCTTTGCTTGATCCATTTTGAACTTCTTCAAAGCTTTATCAAGGTATGTGCTTTGTGAAAGTCCAATTAAGTGTCTTGATCTATCTCTATAGATCTTGACGCCCAATATATAAGCAGCTTCACCGAGGTCTTTCATTGAAAAATTCTTATTCAAGTATCCTTTTATGATATTCAGAAATTCAGTATCATTTCTGATCCACAATATATCATCTACATATAATATCAGAAATGCTATAGAGCTCCCACTCACTTTCTTGTAAATACAGACTTCTCCAAAACTCTATATAAAACCATATGCTTTGATCACACCATCAAAGCGTATATTCAAACTCCGAGAGGCTTGCACCAGTCCATAAATGGATCACTGGAGCTTGCACACTTTGTTAGTACCTTTTGGATCGACAAAACCTTCTGGTTGCATCATATACAACTCTTCTTTAAGATAACCATTAAGGAATGTAGTTTTGACATCCATTTGCCAAATTTCATAATCATAAAATGCGGCAATTGCTAACATGATTCGGGCGGACTTAAGCATCGCTACGGGTGTGAAGGTCTCATCGTAGTCAACTCCTTGAACTTGTCGAAAACCTTTTGCAAAAAGTCGAGCTTTGTAGACAGTAACATTACCATCAGCGTCAGTCTTCTTCTTGAAGATCCATTTATTCTCTATGGCTTGCCGATCATCGGGCAAGTCAACCAAAGTCCACACTATGTTCTCATACATGGATCCCATCTCAGATTTCATGGCCTCAAGCCATTTTGCAGAATCTGGGCTCATCATCGCTTTCTCATAGTTCGAAGGTTCGTCATGGTCAAGTAACATGACCTCCAGAACAGGATTACCATACCAGTCTGGTGCGGATCTTACTCTGGTTAACCTACAAGGTTCGGTAGTAACTTGATCAGAAGTTTCATGATCATCGTCATTAGCTTCCTCACATACTGGTGTAGGAATCACTGGAACTAATTTCTGTGATGAACTACTTTCCAATAAGGGAGCAGGTACAGTTACCTCATCAAGTTCTACTTTCCTCCCACTCACTTCTTTCGAGACAAACTCCTTCTCTAGAAAGGATCCGTTCTGAGCAATGAATATCTTGCCTTTGGATTTGTGATAGAAGGTGTACCCAATAGTCTCCTTTGGGTATCCTACGAAGACACATTTCTCCGATTTGGGTTTGAGCTTATCAGGTTGAAGCCTTTTCACATAAGCATCACAACCCCAAACTTTAAGAAACGACAACTTGGGTTTCTTGCCAAACCACAGTTCATAAGGTGTCGTCTCAACGGATTTCGATGGTGCCTTATATAACGTGAATGCAGACGTCTCTAAAGCATAACCCCACGATAGTGGTAAATCAGTAAGAGACATCATAGATCGCACCATATCTAATAAAGTGCAGTTACGACGTTCGTACACACCATTACGCTATGGTGTTCCAGGTGGCATGAGTTGCGAAACTATTCCGCATTGTTGCAAATGAAGACCAAACTCATAACTCAAATATTCACCTCCACGATCAGATCGTAGAAACTTAATTTTCTTGTTACGATGATTTTCCACTTCACTCTGAAATTCTTTGAACTTGCAAATGTTTCAGACTTATGTTTCATTAAGTAGATATACCTGTATCTGCTCAAATCATCTGTGAAGGTTAGAAAAAAACGATACCCACCACGAGCATCAACACTCATTTGATCGCATACATCAGTATGTATAATTTCCAATAAGTCTGTTGCTCGTTCCATTTTTCCAGAGAACGGAGGCTTAGTCATCTTGCCCATGAGGCATGGTTTGCAAGCATCAAGTGATTCATAATCAAGTGATTACAGAAGTCCATCAGCATGGAGTTTCTTCATGCGCTTTACACCAATATGACCTAAACGGCAGTGCCACAAATAAGTTGCACTATCATTATTAAACTTATATCTTTTGGCTTCAATACTATGAATATGTGCGTCACTACTATCGAGATTTAGTAAAATCAAACCAGTCATAAAGGGTGCATGACCATAAAAGATATTACTCATATAAATAGAACAACCATTATTCTCTGATTTAAATGAATAAGCGTCTCGCATCAAAAAAGATCTAGATATGATGTTCATGCTTAACGCTGGCACCAAATAACAATTATTCAGGTCTAATACTAATCCCGAAGGTAGATGTAAAGGTAGCGTGCTGATGGAGATCACATCGACTTTGGAACCATTTCCCACGCGCATCGTCACCTCATCCTTAGCCAATCTTCGCTTAATCCGTAGCCCCTGTTTCGAGTTGCAAATATTAGCAACAGAACCAGTATCAAATACCCAGGTGCTACTACGAGCATTAGTAAGGTACACATCAATAACATGTATATCAAACATACCTTTCACTTTGACATCCTTCTTATCCGCCAAATACTTGGGGCAGTCTGCTTCCAATGACCAATCCCTTTGCAATAGAAGCACTCAGTCTCAGGCTTAGGTCCAGACTTGGGCTTCTTCACTTGAGCAGCAACTTCTTGCTGTTCTTCTTGAAGTTTCCCTTCTCCCCTTTGCCCTTCATCTTGAAACTAGTGGTCTAGTTGACCATCAACACTTGATGCTCTTTCTTGATTTCTACCTCCGCAACCTTTAGCATTGCGAAGAGCTCAAGAATTGTCTTATCCATCCCTTGCATATCATAGTTCATCACGAAGCTCTTGTAGCTTGGTGGCAGTGATTGAAGAACTCTGTCAATGACACTATCATTAGGAAGATTAACTCCCAGCTGAGTCAAGTGGTTGTGGTACCTAGACATTCTGAGTATATGGTCACTGATAGAACTATTCTCCTCCATTTTGCAGTTGTAGAACTTATTGGAGACTTCATATCTCTCAATCCGAGCATTTGCTTGAAATATTAACTTCAACTCCGGGAACATCTCATATGCTCCATGATGTTCAAAACGTCGTTGAAGTCCCAGTTCTAAGCCATAAAGCATGGCACACTAAACTATCGAGTAGTCATCAGCTTTGCTCTGCCAGATGTTCTTAACATTGTCAATAGCATCTACAGCACGCTTGTCACCCAGCAGTGCTTCCAGGACGTAATTCTTCTATGCAGCAATGAGGATAATCCTCAAGTTATGGACCCAGTCCATGTAGTTGCTACCATCATCTTTAAACTTAGCTTTCTCTAGGAACGCATTAAAATTCAACGGAACAACAGCACGGGCCATCTATATATAACAACATAGACATGCAAAATACTATCAGGTACTAAGTTCATGATAAATTAAAGTTCAATTAATCATATTACTTAAGAACTCCCACTTAGATAGACATCCCTCTAATCATCTAAGTGATCACGTGATCCATATCAACTAAACCATGTCCTATCATCACGTGAGATGGAGTAGTTTTCAATGGTGAACATCACTATGTTGATCATATCTACTATATGATTCACGCTCGACCTTTCGGTCTCAGTGTTTCGAGGCCATATCTGCATATGCTAGTCTCGTCAAGTTTAACCCGAGTATTTTGCGTGTGCAAAACTGGCTTGCACCCGTTGTATGTGAACGTAGAGCTTATCACACCCGATCATCACGTGGTGTCTCAGCACGACGAACTGTAGCAACGGTGCATACTCAGGGAGAACACTTGTACCTTGAAATTTAGTGAGAGATCATCTTATAATGCTACCACCGAACTAAGCAAAATAAGATGCATAAAGGATAAACATCACATGCAATCAAATATAAGTGATATGATATGGCCATCATCATCTTGTGCCTTTGATCTCCACCTCCAAAGCACCGTCATGATCACCATCGTCACCGGCTTGACACCTTGATCTCCATCGTAGCATCATTGTCGTCTCGCCAACTATTGCTTCTACGACTATCGCTACCACTTAGTGATAAAGTAAAGCAATTGCATGGCAATTGCATTTCATACAATAAAGAGACAACCATATGGCTCCTGCCAGTTGCCGATAACTGTGTTACAAAACATGATCGTCTCATACAACAATTTATATAATCACGTCTTGACCATATCACATCACAACATGCCCTGCAAAAACAAGTTAGATGTCCTCTACTTTGTTGTTGCAAGTTTTACGTGGCTGCTACGGGCTTCTAGCAAGAATCGTTCTTACCTATGCATCAAAACCACAATGTAGTATAGTGATTGCTCTTTGATCTTCAGAAAGAACCATGTTCATTGAAACTGATTCAACTAAAGTTGGAGAAACAGACACCCATTGAATCAGCCTCGCGTAAGCGTACGCGTAATGTCGGCCTGAGCCGCTTCATCCAACAATCCTGCTAAATCAAGAATCAACTAGTGACGGCAAGCAATATGTATATACTCACGCCCACAACTCCTTTGTGTTCTACTCGTGCATATAACATCTACGCATAGACCTGGCTCGGATGCCACTGTTGGGGAACGCAGTAATTTCAAAAAAAAATTGCTACGCACATGCAAGATCCATCTAGGTGATGCATAGCAACGAGAGGGGAGAGTGTTGTCCACGTACCTTCGTAGACCGAAAGTGGAAGTGTTATGACAACGCGGTTGATGTAGTCGTACGTCTTCATGATCCGACCGATCCTAGCACCGAAGATACGGCACCTCCGTGATCTGCACACATTCAGCTCGGTGACATCCCACAAACTCTAGATCCAGCTGAGGTCGAGGGAGAGTTTCATTAGCACGATGGCGTGATGATGGTGATGATGAAGTTACCGACGCAGGGCTTCGCATAAGCACTACGACGATATGACCGAGGTGGAAATCTATGGAGGGGGGCACCGCACACGGCTAAACAATCAACTTATGTGTCTATGGGGTGCCCCCCTCCCTCGTATATAAAGGAGTGGAGGAGGGGGAGGGTCGGCCCTCTCATGGCGCGCCCATGGGGGGAGTCCTACTCCCGGTGGGAGTAGGGTTCCCCCTTCCCTAGTTAGAGTAGGAGAGGAAGGAAGGGGGAGAGAGAGGGAGGGAAGGGGGGTCGGGCCCCCACCCAATTCAGATTGGGCTTGGGGGGCACGCCCTCCACCTTGGCCGCCTCCTCCTCTCTCCCACTAAGGCCCAATAAGGCTGATACGTCTCCAACGTATCTATAATTTTTGATTGCTCCATACTATATTATCTACTGTTTTGGACATTATTGGGCTTTATTATCCACTTTTATTATTTTTGGGACTAACCTACTAACCAGAGGCCCAATCCATAATTGTTGTTTTTTGCCTATTTTAGGGTTTCGAAGAAAAGGAATATCAAACGGAGTCCAACACAGAATGAAACCTTCGGGAACGCGATTTTCTCACTGAACATGATCCAGAGGACTTGGACCCTACGTCAAGAAACAAAAGAGGAGTCCACGAGGTAGGGGGCGCGCCTACCCCCCCCCCCTAGGCATGCCCTCCACCCTCGTGGGCCCCCTGTTGCTCCACCGACATACTCCTTCCTCCTATATATACCTACGTACCCCCAAACGACCAGATACGGAGCCAAAACCCTAATTCCACCGCCGCAACTTTTTGTATCCACGAGATCCCATCTTGGGGCTTGTTCCGGAGCTCCGCCGGAGGGGGCATCGATCACGGAGGGCTTCTACATCATCACCATAGGCCCTCCGATGAAGTGTGAGTAGTTCACCTCAGACCTACGGGTCCATAGTTATTAGCTAGATGGCTTCTTCTCTCTTTTTGGATCTCAATATAATGTTCTCCCCCTCTCTTGTGGAGAACTATTCGATGTAATCTTTTTTTGCGGTGTGTTTGTTGAGACCGATGAATTATGGGTTTATGATCAAGTCTATCTATGAACAATATTTGAATCTTCTCTGAATTCTTTTATGTATGATTGGTTATCTTTGCAAGTCTCTTCGAATTATCAGTTTGGTTTGGCCTACTAGATTGATCTTTCTTGCAATGGGAGAAGTGCTTAGCTTTGGGTTCAATCTTGCGGTGTCCTTTCCCAATGACAGTAGGGGCAGCAAGGCATGTATTGTATTGTTGCCATCGAGGATAACAAGATGGGGTTTTCATCATATTGCATGAGTTTATCCCTCTACATCATGTCATCTTGCTTAAGGCGTTACTCTGTTTTCATGAACTTAATACTCTAGATGCATGCTGGATAGCGGTCGATGAGTGGAGTAATAGTAGTAGATGCAGGCAAGAGTCGGTCTACTTGTCTCGGATGTGATGCCTATATACATGATCATACCTAGATATTCTCATAACTATGCTCAATTCTGTCAATTGCTCAACAGTAATTCGTTCACCCACTGTAGAATACTTATGCTCTTGAGAGAAGCCACTAGTGAAACCTATGGCCCCCGGGTCTATCTTCGTCATATTAATCTTCCAATACTTAGTTATTTCCTTTGCTTTTTTACTTTGCTTTTATTTTACTTTGCATCTTTATCATAAAAATACCAAAAATATTATCTTATCATATCTATCACATCTCACTCTCGTAAGTGGCCGTGTAGGGATTGACAACCCCTTATCGCATTGGTTGCGAGGATTTATTTGTTTTGTGCAGGTACGAGGGACTCGCGCGTAGCCTCCTACTGGATTGATACCTTGGTTCCCAAAACTGAGGTAAATACTTACGCTACTTTGCTGCATCATCCCTTCCTCTTCGGGGAAAACCAATGCAGTGCTCAAGAGGTAGAAAAGGCCCATACACTCCCCGGGGGGTTCCGGTAACTCCCCGGTACTCCGATAAATGCCTGAACTCACCCAGAACCATTCCGATGTCCAAACATAGCCTTCCCATATATCGATCTTTATGTCTCGGCCATTTCGAGACTCCTCGTCATGTCCGTGATCATATCCGGGAGTCCGAACTACCTTCGGTACATCAAAACACATAAACTCATAATATCGATCGTCACCGAACGTTAAGCGTGCAGACCCTACGGGTTCGAGAACTATGTAGACATGACCAGGACTCACTTCCGATCAATAACCAATAGCCGAACCCGGATGCTCATATTGGTTCCTACATATTCTACGAAGGTCTTTATCGGTCAAACCGCATAACAACATATGTTGTTCCCTTTGTCATCAGTATGTTACTTGCCCGAGATTCGATCGTCGGTATCTCAATACCTAGTTCAATCTCATTACCGACAAGTCTCTTTACTTGTTCCGTAATGCATCATCCCGCAACTAACTCATTAGTTACATTGCTTGCAAGGCTTATAGTGATGTGCATTACAGAGAGGGCCCAGAGATACCTCTCCGACAATCGGAGTGACAAATCCTAATCTCGATCTATGCCAACTCAACAAACACCATCGGGGACACCTGTAGAGAATCTTTATAGTCACCCAGTTACGTTGTGACGTTTGATAGCACACTAAGTGTTCCTCCGGTATTTGGGAGCTGCATAATCTCATAGTCATAGGAACATGTATAAGTTATGAAGAAAGCAATAGA